>NW_028270184.1:30972921-33584588 GCF_037043375.1 Chiloscyllium plagiosum | reverse complement strand
AGCATCGTTCCACACTATCAGCATCATCCCACTCTATCAACATTGTGCAATCTATCAGCATCATCCCACTCGATCAGCATCGTCCCAGACTATCAGCATTGTCCCACTCTATCAGCATCATGCCACACAATCAGCATAGTCCCACTCTGTCAGCATCGTACCACTCTATCATCATTTTCCCACTCTCTCAGCATCGTCCAATTCTATTCGCAATATCCCACTCTATCAGCATCATCCCACTCTATCAGCATCGTCCCACTCTATCAGCATTATCTCGCACTATCAGCATCATCCCACACTATCAGTATCGTCCCACCCAATCAGCACCGACCCACACTATCAGCATCGTCACACACTATCAGCATCGTCCCACCTTATTGGCAATGTTCCACTTTATCAGCATCATCCCACTCTATCAGCATCGTCCCACTCTATCAGCATCGTCGCACTCTACCAACATCGTCCCACTCTATCAGCAACGTCCCACTCTATCAACATTATCCCACTCTATTAGCAATGTCCAACTCTATCAACATCATCCCACTCTATCAGCATCGTCCCACTCGATTCGCAATGTCCCACTTTATCAACATTGTCTCACTCTATCAGCATCGTCCCACTCTATTAGCAATGTCCCACTCTATCAGCATCATCCCACTCTATCAGCATCGTTACACACTATCAGCATGTCCTACTTTATCAACATTGACCCACTCTACCAGCATCGTCCCCCTCTATCAGCCTCGTCCCACACTATCAGCAACGTACCACACTATTAACATTGTCCCACTCTGTCAGCATCGTCCCACACTAGTCGCAATTTCCCACTCTGTCAGCATCATCACACTCTATCAGTATCGTCCAACTCTATCAACATTGTCCCACTCTATCAGCATCGTCCCATTCTATTAGCAATGTCCCACTTTATAAGCATATTCCCACTCTATCAGCATTATCCCACTCTATCAGCATTGTCCCACTCTCTCAGCGTCGTCCCCGTCTATCAGCATTATCCCACTCTATCAGCATTGTCTCACTCAATCAGGGCCGTCCCCGTCTATCAGCATCGTCCCAGTCTCTCAGTTTCATCCCACTCTAAAAGCATTGTCCCACACTATCACTATCGTCCCACTCTATCAGTATCATCCCAGTGAATTAGCATTGTCCCACTCTATCAGCATCATACCACTCTATCAGCATCACACCATTCTATCAGCATCATCCCACTCTATCAGCATCGTCCCACACTATCAGCATCGTCCCACACTATCGGCATCATTCCACTCTATCAGTATCGTCCCACTCTATCAGCATCGTCCCACACTATCAGCAGCGTCCCGCTCTATCAACATTATCCCACTCTATTAGCAATGTCCAACTCTATCAACATCATCCCACTCTATCAGCATCGTCCCACTCGATCCGCAATGTCCCACTTTATCAACATTGTCTCACTCTATCAGCATCGTCCCACTCTATTAGCAATGTCCCACTCGATCAGCATCATCCCCCTCTATCAGCATCGTTACACACTATCAGCATGTCCCACTTTATCAACATTCTCCCACTCTACCAGCATCGTCCCACTCAATCAGCCTCGTCCCACACTATCAGCAACGTCCCACTCTATTAACATTGTCCCACTCTGTCAGCATCGTCCCACACTAATAGCAATTTCCCATTCTATCAGCATCATCCCACTCTATAAGCATTATGCCACTCTCTCAGCGTCGTCCCACTCTATCAACATTGTCCCACTCTATAAGCATTATCCCACTCTCTCAGCGTCGTCCCAGTCTATCAGCATTATTCCACGCTGTTAGCATTGTCCCACTCGATCAGCGTCGTACCCGTCTATCAGCATCGTCCCACTCTCTCAGTTTCATCCCACTGTATCTGCATCGTCCCACACTATCAGTATCTTCCCACTCTATCGCATCGTCCCACTGAATTAGCATTGTCCCACTCTATTAGCAATGTCCCACTCTCTCAGCATCATCGCACTCTATCAGCATCATCCCACTCTATCAGCATCGTCCCACTCTATCAACATTATCCCAGTCTATTATCAATGTTCCACTCTCGCAGCATCATCCCACGCTATCAACCTAATCCCACTCTATTAGCAATGTACCACTCTACCAGCATCATCTCACTTTATCACCATCGTCCCACTCTATCCGCAATATCGCACTCTATCACCGTCGTCGCCGTCTATCCACATATTCCCACTCTATCAGCATCGTCCCACGCTATCAACATTGTTCCACTCTATCACCGTAGTCCCCCTCTATCAGTATTGTCCCACTCTATCAGCATCGTCCCACTCTATCAACATTATCCCATTATATCAGCAATGTTCCATTCTAGCAGCATAATCACACTCTATTAGCATTGTCCCGCTCTGTCAGTATCATCCCACGCTATCAGTATTGTCCCACTCTATCAGCATTGTCACACTCTAACAGCATCGACCCCATGAGTCACCATTGTCCCACTATATCAGCATTGTCCCAGTCTATCAGCATCGTCCCACGCTATCAAAAATGTCCCACTCTGTCAGCATTGTCCCACTCTATCAGTATCGTCCCACACTATCTGAATCGTCCCACTGAATTAGTATCGTCCCACTCTATCAGCATCGTCGCACTCTATCAACGTTATCACACTCTATTAGCAATGTTCCAGTCTAGCAGCAGCATCCCACTCTGTCAGCATCATCCCGCTCTATCGGCATCGTCCCAATCTATCCGCAATGTCCACTCTATCAACATTGTCCCACTCTATCAGCATCGTCCCACTCTATCAGCATCGTCGCACTCTATCAACATTGTCAAACTCTATCAGCATCGTCCCACTCTATTAGCAATGTCCCACTCTATCAGCATCATCCCACTCTATCAGCATCGATCCACACTATCAGCATGTCCAACTTTATCAACATTGTCCCACTCTATCAGCATCGTCCCATTCTATCAGCATCGTCCCACACTATCAGCATCGTCCCACACTATCAGCATCGTCCCACTCTATCAACGTTGTCCCACTCTGTCAGCATCGTCCCACTCTATTAGAAATTTCCCAATCTATCAGCATCATCCCACTCTATAAGCATCATCCCACTCTATCAGCATCATCTCACTCTATCAGCATCGTCCCACTCTATAAGCATCGACCCATACTATCAGCATCGTCCCACTCTATCAGCATCGTCCCACTCTATCAACATTATCTCACTCTATTAGCAATGTCCTACCCTAGCAGCAGCATCCCACTCTGTCAGCATCATCCCGCCCCATCAGCATCGCCACAATCTATCAGCATCGTCCCACTCTATCAACATCATCCCACTCTATCAGCATCGTCCCACACTATCAGCATCGCCCCACGCTATCAAAATTGTCTCAATCTATCAGCATCGTCCCACTCTATTAGGAATGTCCCACTCTATCAGCATCATCCCACTCTATCAGCATCGTTGCACACTATCAGCATGTCCCACTTTATCAACATTGTCCCACTCTATCTGCATCGTCCCACTCTATCAGCATCGTCCCACACTATCAGCATCGTCCCACACTTTCAGAATCGTCCCACTCTGTCAGCATCGCCCTACTATTTTAGCTATTTCCCATTCTATCAGCATCATCCCACTCTATCAGCATCATCCCACTCTATCAGCATCGTCCCGCACTATCAGCATCATCCCACTCAATCAACATCTTCCCACTCTATCAGCATCGTCCCACTCTCTCAACATCATCCCACTCTATAAGCATCGACCCACACTATCAGCATCGTCCCACTCTATCAGCATCATCCCACTTAATCAGCATCGTCCCACTCAATCAAAAATGTCTCACTTAATCAGTTTCCTCCCACTCTATCAATATCTGCCCACACTATCAGCATTGTCTCAAACTAGCAGCATCATCCCACCCTATCATCATCGTCACACTCGAGCAGCGTCGTCCCTCTACATGCGCATCATGCCACTCTATGAGCATCGTCCCACTTTATCAGCATTGTCCCACTTTCTCAGTACAGTCCCACTCTATCAGCATTGTCCCACTCTATCATCTTCGTCCCACTCTATCAAACATGTCCCACTCTCTCAGCATCGTTTCACTCCATCAGCACTGTCCCACTCTATCAGTATCATCCCACTCTATCAGCACTGTCCCACTCTATCAGCGTTGTCCCGATCTATCAGCATCGTCCCACTGTATCAGCCGCCCCCCACACTATCAGCATTGTACCACTCTATCAGCATCGTACCACTCTATCAACTTTATCACACTCTATTAGCAATGTTCCAGTCGAGCAGCAGCATCCCACTCTATCAGCATCGTCCCACTCTATCAGCATCGTCCCACTCTATTAGCAATGTCCCACTCTATCAGCATCATCCCACTCTATCAGCATCGCCCCACTCTATCAGCATCGTTCCACACTATCAAAAGTGTCCCACTCTATCAGCATCATCCCACTCTAACAGCATCATACCATTCTATAAGCATCATCCCACTCTATCAACATTGTCCCACTCTATCAGCATCATCCCACTCTATCAGCATCGTCCCGCACTATCAGCATCATCCCACTCTATCAACATCATCCCACTCTATAAGCATCGACCCACCCTATCAGCATCGTCCCACTCTATCAGCATCATCCCACTCTATCAGCATCGTCCCGCACTATCAGCATCATCCCACTCTATCAACATCATCCCACTCTATAAGCATCGACCCACACTATCAGCATCGTCCCACTCTATCAGCATCATCCCAATCGATCAGCATCGTCCCACTCAATCAAAAATGTCCCACCTTATCAGTTTCATCCCACTCTATCAATATCTGCCCACACTATCAGCATTGTCTCAAACTAGCAGCATCATCCCACCCTATCATCATCGTCCCACTCGAGCAGCATCGTCCCTCTACATGAGCATCATGCCACTCTATGAGCATCGTCCCACTTTATCAGCATTGTCCCACTCTCTCAGTGCAGTCCCAATCTATCAGCATTGTCCCACTCTATCAGCTTCGTCCCACTCTATCAGACATGTCCCACTCTATCAACAGCGTCCCAATCTATCAGCATCGTTTCACTCCATCAGCACTGTCCCACTCGATCAGTATCGTCTCACTCGATCAGCATTTTCGCACTCTATTAGTGTCGTCCCACTCTATCAGCACTGTCCCACTCTATCAGCATTGTCCCACTCTATCAGCATCGTCCCACTGTATCAGCCTCCCCCCACACTATCAGCATTGTACCACTCTATCAGCATCGTACCACTCTATCAACGTTATCACACTCTATTAGCAATGTTCCAGTCTAGCAGCAGCATCCCACTCTGTCAGCATCATCCCGCTGCATCAGCATCGTTCCAATGTATCCGCAATGGCCCACTCTATCAACATTGCCCCACTCTATCAGCATCATCCCACTCTATCAGCATCGTCCCACTCTATTAGCAATGTCCCACTCTATCAGCACCGTCCCACTCTATCAGCACCGTCCCACTCTATCAGCATCGTCCCATTCTATTAGCAATGTCCCACTTTATAAGCATATTCCCACTCTATCAGCATTATCCCACTCTATCAGCATTGTCCCACTCTCTCAGCGTCGTCCCCGTCTATCAGCATTATCCCACTCTATCAGCATTGTCTCACTCAATCAGGGCCGTCCCCGTCTATCAGCATCGTCCCAGTCTCTCAGTTTCATCCCACTCTAAAAGCATTGTCCCACACTATCACTATCGTCCCACTCTATCAGTATCATCCCAGTGAATTAGCATTGTCCCACTCTATCAGCATCATACCACTCTATCAGCATCACACCATTCTATCAGCATCATCCCACTCTATCAGCATCGTCCCACACTATCAGCATCGTCCCACACTATCAGCATCATTCCACTCTATCAGTATCGTCCCACTCTATCAGCATCGTCCCACACTATCAGCAGCGTCCCGCTCTATCAACATTATCCCACTCTATTAGCAATGTCCAACTCTATCAACATCATCCCACTCTATCAGCATCGTCCCACTCGATCCGCAATGTCCCACTTTATCAACATTGTCTCACTCTATCAGCATCGTCCCACTCTATTAGCAATGTCCCACTCGATCAGCATCATCCCCCTCTATCAGCATCGTTACACACTATCAGCATGTCCCACTTTATCAACATTCTCCCACTCTACCAGCATCGTCCCACTCAATCAGCCTCGTCCCACACTATCAGCAACGTCCCACTCTATTAACATTGTCCCACTCTGTCAGCATCGTCCCACACTAATAGCAATTTCCCATTCTATCAGCATCATCCCACTCTATAAGCATTATGCCACTCTCTCAGCGTCGTCCCACTCTATCAACATTGTCCCACTCTATAAGCATTATCCCACTCTCTCAGCGTCGTCCCAGTCTATCAGCATTATTCCACGCTGTTAGCATTGTCCCACTCGATCAGCGTCGTACCCGTCTATCAGCATCGTCCCACTCTCTCAGTTTCATCCCACTGTATCTGCATCGTCCCACACTATCAGTATCTTCCCACTCTATCGCATCGTCCCACTGAATTAGCATTGTCCCACTCTATTAGCAATGTCCCACTCTCTCAGCATCATCGCACTCTATCAGCATCATCCCACTCTATCAGCATCGTCCCACTCTATCAACATTATCCCAGTCTATTATCAATGTTCCACTCTCGCAGCATCATCCCACGCTATCAACCTAATCCCACTCTATTAGCAATGTACCACTCTACCAGCATCATCTCACTTTATCACCATCGTCCCACTCTATCCGCAATATCGCACTCTATCACCGTCGTCGCCGTCTATCCACATATTCCCACTCTATCAGCATCGTCCCACGCTATCAACATTGTTCCACTCTATCACCGTAGTCCCCCTCTATCAGTATTGTCCCACTCTATCAGCATCGTCCCACTCTATCAACATTATCCCATTATATCAGCAATGTTCCATTCTAGCAGCATAATCACACTCTATTAGCATTGTCCCGCTCTGTCAGTATCATCCCACGCTATCAGTATTGTCCCACTCTATCAGCATTGTCACACTCTAACAGCATCGACCCCATGAGTCACCATTGTCCCACTATATCAGCATTGTCCCAGTCTATCAGCATCGTCCCACGCTATCAAAAATGTCCCACTCTGTCAGCATTGTCCCACTCTATCAGTATCGTCCCACACTATCTGAATCGTCCCACTGAATTAGTATCGTCCCACTCTATCAGCATCGTCGCACTCTATCAACGTTATCACACTCTATTAGCAATGTTCCAGTCTAGCAGCAGCATCCCACTCTGTCAGCATCATCCCGCTCTATCAGCATCGTCCCAATCTATCCGCAATGTCCACTCTATCAACATTGTCCCACTCTATCAGCATCGTCCCACTCTATCAGCATCGTCGCACTCTATCAACATTGTCAAACTCTATCAGCATCGTCCCACTCTATTAGCAATGTCCCACTCTATCAGCATCATCCCACTCTATCAGCATCGATCCACACTATCAGCATGTCCAACTTTATCAACATTGTCCCACTCTATCAGCATCGTCCCATTCTATCAGCATCGTCCCACACTATCAGCATCGTCCCACACTATCAGCATCGTCCCACTCTATCAACGTTGTCCCACTCTGTCAGCATCGTCCCACTCTATTAGAAATTTCCCAATCTATCAGCATCATCCCACTCTATAAGCATCATCCCACTCTATCAGCATCATCTCACTCTATCAGCATCGTCCCACTCTATAAGCATCGACCCATACTATCAGCATCGTCCCACTCTATCAGCATCGTCCCACTCTATCAACATTATCTCACTCTATTAGCAATGTCCTACCCTAGCAGCAGCATCCCACTCTGTCAGCATCATCCCGCCCCATCAGCATCGCCACAATCTATCAGCATCGTCCCACTCTATCAACATCATCCCACTCTATCAGCATCGTCCCACACTATCAGCATCGCCCCACGCTATCAAAATTGTCTCAATCTATCAGCATCGTCCCACTCTATTAGGAATGTCCCACTCTATCAGCATCATCCCACTCTATCAGCATCGTTGCACACTATCAGCATGTCCCACTTTATCAACATTGTCCCACTCTATCTGCATCGTCCCACTCTATCAGCATCGTCCCACACTATCAGCATCGTCCCACACTTTCAGAATCGTCCCACTCTGTCAGCATCGCCCTACTATTTTAGCTATTTCCCATTCTATCAGCATCATCCCACTCTATCAGCATCATCCCACTCTATCAGCATCGTCCCGCACTATCAGCATCATCCCACTCAATCAACATCTTCCCACTCTATCAGCATCGTCCCACTCTCTCAACATCATCCCACTCTATAAGCATCGACCCACACTATCAGCATCGTCCCACTCTATCAGCATCATCCCACTTAATCAGCATCGTCCCACTCAATCAAAAATGTCTCACTTAATCAGTTTCCTCCCACTCTATCAATATCTGCCCACACTATCAGCATTGTCTCAAACTAGCAGCATCATCCCACCCTATCATCATCGTCACACTCGAGCAGCGTCGTCCCTCTACATGCGCATCATGCCACTCTATGAGCATCGTCCCACTTTATCAGCATTGTCCCACTTTCTCAGTACAGTCCCACTCTATCAGCATTGTCCCACTCTATCATCTTCGTCCCACTCTATCAAACATGTCCCACTCTCTCAGCATCGTTTCACTCCATCAGCACTGTCCCACTCTATCAGTATCATCCCACTCTATCAGCACTGTCCCACTCTATCAGCGTTGTCCCGATCTATCAGCATCGTCCCACTGTATCAGCCGCCCCCCACACTATCAGCATTGTACCACTCTATCAGCATCGTACCACTCTATCAACTTTATCACACTCTATTAGCAATGTTCCAGTCGAGCAGCAGCATCCCACTCTATCAGCATCGTCCCACTCTATCAGCATCGTCCCACTCTATTAGCAATGTCCCACTCTATCAGCATCATCCCACTCTATCAGCATCGCCCCACTCTATCAGCATCGTTCCACACTATCAAAAGTGTCCCACTCTATCAGCATCATCCCACTCTAACAGCATCATCCCATTCTATAAGCATCATCCCACTCTATCAACATTGTCCCACTCTATCAGCATCATCCCACTCTATCAGCATCGTCCCGCACTATCAGCATCATCCCACTCTATCAACATCATCCCACTCTATAAGCATCGACCCACCCTATCAGCATCGTCCCACTCTATCAGCATCATCCCACTCTATCAGCATCGTCCCGCACTATCAGCATCATCCCACTCTATCAACATCATCCCACTCTATAAGCATCGACCCACACTATCAGCATCGTCCCACTCTATCAGCATCATCCCACTCGATCAGCATCGTCCCACTCAATCAAAAATGTCCCACCTTATCAGTTTCATCCCACTCTATCAATATCTGCCCACACTATCAGCATTGTCTCAAACTAGCAGCATCATCCCACCCTATCATCATCGTCCCACTCGAGCAGCATCGTCCCTCTACATGAGCATCATGCCACTCTATGAGCATCGTCCCACTTTATCAGCATTGTCCCACTCTCTCAGTGCAGTCCCAATCTATCAGCATTGTCCCACTCTATCAGCTTCGTCCCACTCTATCAGACATGTCCCACTCTATCAACAGCGTCCCAATCTATCAGCATCGTTTCACTCCATCAGCACTGTCCCACTCGATCAGTATCGTCTCACTCGATCAGCATTTTCGCACTCTATTAGTGTCGTCCCACTCTATCAGCACTGTCCCACTCTATCAGCATTGTCCCACTCTATCAGCATCGTCCCACTGTATCAGCCTCCCCCCACACTATCAGCATTGTACCACTCTATCAGCATCGTACCACTCTATCAACGTTATCACACTCTATTAGCAATGTTCCAGTCTAGCAGCAGCATCCCACTCTGTCAGCATCATCCCGCTGCATCAGCATCGTTCCAATGTATCCGCAATGGCCCACTCTATCAACATTGCCCCACTCTATCAGCATCATCCCACTCTATCAGCATCGTCCCACTCTATTAGCAATGTCCCACTCTATCAGCACCGTCCCACTCTATCAGCATCGTCCCACTCTATTAGCAATGTCCCACTCTATCAGCACCGTCCCACTCTATCAGCATCGTCCCACTCTATTAGCAATGTCCCACTCTATCAGCATCATCCCACTCTATCAGCATCGTTCCACACTATCAGCATGTCCCACTTTATCAACATTGTCCCACTGTATGAGTATCCTCCCACTCTATCAGCATCGTCCCAAACTATCAGCATCGTCCCACATAATCACCATCGTCCCACTCTATCAACGTTGTCTCAATCTGTCAGCATCGTCCTACTCTATTAGAAATTTCCCACTCTATCAGCATCATCCCACTCTATCAGCATCATCTCACTCTATCAGCATCGTCTCACTCTATAAGCATCGACCCAGACTATCTGCATCGTCCCACTCTATCAGCATCGTCCCACTCTATCAACATTGTCCCACTCTATCAGACTCGTCCCACTCTGTTAGCAACGTCCCACTTTATCAGCATCTTCCCACTCTATCAGCATCGTCCCACTCTATCAAAAATGTCCTACCTTATCAGTGTCATCCCATACTATCAACATCGGCCCACTTTATCAGCATTGTCTCACTCTATCAGCATCGTTCCACTCTATCAGCATCATCCCACTCTATCAAAAACGTCCCTCCATATCATCGTCGTACGACTTTATCAGCATCGTCCCACTCTATCAGCGTCATTCCACTCTACCTGCATCGTCCCACTGAATCAGCAATGTACCACTCTATCAGCATCGTCCCACTCTATAAGCAATGTCCCAATCTAGCAGCATCATCCCACTCTATCAGCATCGTCCCACACTATCAGCATCGTCCCACTCTTTCAACATGGTCCCTCTCTGTCAGCATCGTCCCACTCTATTAGCAATTTCCCACTCTATCAGCATTATCCCACTCTATCAGCATCATCCCACTCTATCAGCATCGTCCCGAACTATCAGCATTATCCCACTCTATCGGCATCGTCCAACTCTATAAGCATCGACCCACACTATCAGCGTCGTCCCACTCTATCAGCATTGTCCCATTCTATCAACATTTTCCCACTCTATCAGCATCGTCCAACTCGATTAGCAATAACCCACTCTATCAGCATCATCCCACTCTATCAGCATCATCCCACTCTCTCAGCATCGTCGCGCACTATCAGCATCATCCCACTCTATCAGTATTGTCCCACACGATCAGCATCGTCCCACTGTATCAACGTTGTCCCACACTGTCAGCATCGTCAAACTCTATTAGAAATTTCCCACTCTATCAGCATCGTCCCACACTATCAGCATCGTCCCACTCTATCAACATTGTCCCACTCTATCAGCATCGTCCCACTCTATCAGCATCGTCCCACTATATCAACATTGTGAAACTCTATCAGCATCGACCCCCTCTATTAGCAATGTCCCACTCTATCAGCATCATCCAACTCTATCAGCATTGTTCCACACTATCAGCATGTCCCACTTTATCAACATTGTCCCACTCTATCAGCATGCTCCAACTCTATCAGCATCGTCCCACACTATCAGCATCGTCCCACACTGTCAGCATCGTCCCACTCTATCAACGTTGTCACAATCTGTCAGCATCGGTCCACTCTATTGGAAATTTCCCACTCTATCAGCATCATCTCACTCTATCAGCATCTTCCCACTCTATAAGCATCGACCCACACTATCAGCATCGTCCCACTCTATCAGCATCGTCCCACTCTATCAACATTTTCCCACTCTATCAGCCTCGTCCCACTCTATTAGCAACGTCACCCTTTATCAGCATCGTCCCACTCTATAAGCAATCTCCCACTCTAGCAGCATCATCCCACTCTATCAGCATCGTCCCACACTATCAGCATCGTCCCACTCTATCAACATGGTCCCTCTCTGTCAGCATCGTCCCACTCTATTAGCAATTTCCCACTCTATCAGCATCATCCGACTCTATCAGCATCACCCCACTCTATCAGCATCGTCCCGCACTATCAGCATTATCCCACTCTATCGGCATCGTCCCACTCTATAAGCATCGTTCCACACTATCAGCCTGTCCCACTTTATCAACATTGTTCCACTCTATGAGCATCCTCCCACTCTATCAGCGTCGTCCCAAACTATCAGCATCGTCCCACATAATCAGCATCGTCCCACTCTATCAACGTTGTCACAATCTGTCAGCATCGTCCTACTCTATTAGAAATTTCCCACTCTATCAGCATCAGCCCACTCTATCAGCATCATCTCACTCTATAAGCATCGATCCACACTATCAGCATCGTCCCACTCTATCAGCATCGTCCCACTCTATCAACATTGTCCCACTCTATCAGACTCGTCCCACTCTGTTAGCAACGTCCCATTTTATCAGCATCATCCCACTCTATCAGCATCATCCCACTCTATCAAAAATGTCCCACCTTATCAGTGTCATCCCATACTATCAACATCGGCACACTTTATCAGCATTGTCTCACTCTATCAGCATCGTTCCACTCTATCAGCATCATCCCACTCTATCAAAAATATCCCTCTATATCATCATCGTCCGACTTTATCAGCATCGTCCCACTCTATCAGCGTCATTCCACTCTACCTGCATCGTCCCACTGAATCAGCATTGTACCACTCTATCAGCATCGTCCCACTCTATTAGCAATGTCCCACTCTAGCAGCATCATCCCACTCTATCAGCATCGTCCCACACTATCAGCATCGTCCCACTCTATCAACATGGTCCCTCTCTGTCAGCATCATCCCACTCTATTAGCAATTTCCCACTCTATCAGCATCATCCCACTCTATCAGCATCATCCCACTCTATCAGCATCGTCCCACTCTATCAGCATCATCCCACTCTATCGGCATCGTCCCACTCTATAAGCATCGACCCACACTATCAGCATCGTCACACTCGATCAGCATTGTCCCACTCTAACAACAATTTCCCACTCAAACAGCATCGTCCCACTCGATTAGCAATATCCCACTCTATCAGCATCATCCCACTCTCTCAGCATCGTCGCGCACTATCAGCATTATCACACTCTATCAGCATCATCCCACTCTATCAGTATCGTCCCACACTATCAGCATCGTCCCACACTATCAGCATCGTCCCACACTATCAGCATCGTCCCACTGTATCAACGTTGTGCCACACTGTCAACATCGTCCCACTCTATCAGCATCGTCCCACTGTATCAGCCTCCCCCCACACTATCAGCATTGTACCACTCTATCAGCATCGTACCACTCTATCAACGTTATCACACTCTATTAGCAATGTTCCAGTCTAGCAGCAGCATCCCACTCTGTCAGCATCATCCCGCTGCATCAGCATCGTTCCAATGTATCCGCAATGGCCCACTCTATCAACATTGCCCCACTCTATCAGCATCATCCCACTCTATCAGCATCGTCCCACTCTATTAGCAATGTCCCACTCTATCAGCACCGTCCCACTCTATCAGCATCGCCCCACTCTATCAGCATCGTTCCACACTATCAAAAGTGTCCCACTCTATCAGCATCATCCCACTCTAACAGCATCATCCCATTCTATAAGCATCATCCCACTCTATCAACATTGTCCCACTCTATCAGCATCATCCCACTCTATCAGCATCGTCCCGCACTATCAGCATCATCCCACTCTATCAACATCATCCCACTCTATAAGCATCGACCCACCCTATCAGCATCGTCCCACTCTATCAGCATCATCCCACTCTATCAGCATCGTCCCGCACTATCAGCATCATCCCACTCTATCAACATCATCCCACTCTATAAGCATCGACCCACACTATCAGCATCGTCCCACTCTATCAGCATCATCCCACTCGATCAGCATCGTCCCACTCAATCAAAAATGTCCCACCTTATCAGTTTCATCCCACTCTATCAATATCTGCCCACACTATCAGCATTGTCTCAAACTAGCAGCATCATCCCACCCTATCATCATCGTCCCACTCGAGCAGCATCGTCCCTCTACATGAGCATCATGCCACTCTATGAGCATCGTCCCACTTTATCAGCATTGTCCCACTCTCTCAGTGCAGTCCCAATCTATCAGCATTGTCCCACTCTATCAGCTTCGTCCCACTCTATCAGACATGTCCCACTCTATCAACAGCGTCCCAATCTATCAGCATCGTTTCACTCCATCAGCACTGTCCCACTCGATCAGTATCGTCTCACTCGATCAGCATTTTCGCACTCTATTAGTGTCGTCCCACTCTATCAGCACTGTCCCACTCTATCAGCATTGTCCCACTCTATCAGCATCGTCCCACTGTATCAGCCTCCCCCCACACTATCAGCATTGTACCACTCTATCAGCATCGTACCACTCTATCAACGTTATCACACTCTATTAGCAATGTTCCAGTCTAGCAGCAGCATCCCACTCTGTCAGCATCATCCCGCTGCATCAGCATCGTTCCAATGTATCCGCAATGGCCCACTCTATCAACATTGCCCCACTCTATCAGCATCATCCCACTCTATCAGCATCGTCCCACTCTATTAGCAATGTCCCACTCTATCAGCACCGTCCCACTCTATCAGCATCGTCCCACTCTATTAGCAATGTCCCACTCTATCAGCACCGTCCCACTCTATCAGCATCGTCCCACTCTATTAGCAATGTCCCACTCTATCAGCATCATCCCACTCTATCAGCATCGTTCCACACTATCAGCATGTCCCACTTTATCAACATTGTCCCACTGTATGAGTATCCTCCCACTCTATCAGCATCGTCCCAAACTATCAGCATCGTCCCACATAATCACCATCGTCCCACTCTATCAACGTTGTCTCAATCTGTCAGCATCGTCCTACTCTATTAGAAATTTCCCACTCTATCAGCATCATCCCACTCTATCAGCATCATCTCACTCTATCAGCATCGTCTCACTCTATAAGCATCGACCCAGACTATCTGCATCGTCCCACTCTATCAGCATCGTCCCACTCTATCAACATTGTCCCACTCTATCAGACTCGTCCCACTCTGTTAGCAACGTCCCACTTTATCAGCATCTTCCCACTCTATCAGCATCGTCCCACTCTATCAAAAATGTCCTACCTTATCAGTGTCATCCCATACTATCAACATCGGCCCACTTTATCAGCATTGTCTCACTCTATCAGCATCGTTCCACTCTATCAGCATCATCCCACTCTATCAAAAACGTCCCTCCATATCATCGTCGTACGACTTTATCAGCATCGTCCCACTCTATCAGCGTCATTCCACTCTACCTGCATCGTCCCACTGAATCAGCAATGTACCACTCTATCAGCATCGTCCCACTCTATAAGCAATGTCCCAATCTAGCAGCATCATCCCACTCTATCAGCATCGTCCCACACTATCAGCATCGTCCCACTCTTTCAACATGGTCCCTCTCTGTCAGCATCGTCCCACTCTATTAGCAATTTCCCACTCTATCAGCATTATCCCACTCTATCAGCATCATCCCACTCTATCAGCATCGTCCCGAACTATCAGCATTATCCCACTCTATCGGCATCGTCCAACTCTATAAGCATCGACCCACACTATCAGCGTCGTCCCACTCTATCAGCATTGTCCCACTCTATCAACATTTTCCCACTCTATCAGCATCGTCCAACTCGATTAGCAATAACCCACTCTATCAGCATCATCCCACTCTATCAGCATCATCCCACTCTCTCAGCATCGTCGCGCACTATCAGCATCATCCCACTCTATCAGTATTGTCCCACACGATCAGCATCGTCCCACTGTATCAACGTTGTCCCACACTGTCAGCATCGTCAAACTCTATTAGAAATTTCCCACTCTATCAGCATCGTCCCACACTATCAGCATCGTCCCACTCTATCAACATTGTCCCACTCTATCAGCATCGTCCCACTCTATCAGCATCGTCCCACTATATCAACATTGTGAAACTCTATCAGCATCGACCCCCTCTATTAGCAATGTCCCACTCTATCAGCATCATCCAACTCTATCAGCATTGTTCCACACTATCAGCATGTCCCACTTTATCAACATTGTCCCACTCTATCAGCATGCTCCAACTCTATCAGCATCGTCCCACACTATCAGCATCGTCCCACACTGTCAGCATCGTCCCACTCTATCAACGTTGTCACAATCTGTCAGCATCGGTCCACTCTATTGGAAATTTCCCACTCTATCAGCATCATCTCACTCTATCAGCATCTTCCCACTCTATAAGCATCGACCCACACTATCAGCATCGTCCCACTCTATCAGCATCGTCCCACTCTATCAACATTTTCCCACTCTATCAGCCTCGTCCCACTCTATTAGCAACGTCACCCTTTATCAGCATCGTCCCACTCTATAAGCAATCTCCCACTCTAGCAGCATCATCCCACTCTATCAGCATCGTCCCACACTATCAGCATCGTCCCACTCTATCAACATGGTCCCTCTCTGTCAGCATCGTCCCACTCTATTAGCAATTTCCCACTCTATCAGCATCATCCGACTCTATCAGCATCACCCCACTCTATCAGCATCGTCCCGCACTATCAGCATTATCCCACTCTATCGGCATCGTCCCACTCTATAAGCATCGTTCCACACTATCAGCCTGTCCCACTTTATCAACATTGTTCCACTCTATGAGCATCCTCCCACTCTATCAGCGTCGTCCCAAACTATCAGCATCGTCCCACATAATCAGCATCGTCCCACTCTATCAACGTTGTCACAATCTGTCAGCATCGTCCTACTCTATTAGAAATTTCCCACTCTATCAGCATCAGCCCACTCTATCAGCATCATCTCACTCTATAAGCATCGATCCACACTATCAGCATCGTCCCACTCTATCAGCATCGTCCCACTCTATCAACATTGTCCCACTCTATCAGACTCGTCCCACTCTGTTAGCAACGTCCCATTTTATCAGCATCATCCCACTCTATCAGCATCATCCCACTCTATCAAAAATGTCCCACCTTATCAGTGTCATCCCATACTATCAACATCGGCACACTTTATCAGCATTGTCTCACTCTATCAGCATCGTTCCACTCTATCAGCATCATCCCACTCTATCAAAAATATCCCTCTATATCATCATCGTCCGACTTTATCAGCATCGTCCCACTCTATCAGCGTCATTCCACTCTACCTGCATCGTCCCACTGAATCAGCATTGTACCACTCTATCAGCATCGTCCCACTCTATTAGCAATGTCCCACTCTAGCAGCATCATCCCACTCTATCAGCATCGTCCCACACTATCAGCATCGTCCCACTCTATCAACATGGTCCCTCTCTGTCAGCATCATCCCACTCTATTAGCAATTTCCCACTCTATCAGCATCATCCCACTCTATCAGCATCATCCCACTCTATCAGCATCGTCCCACTCTATCAGCATCATCCCACTCTATCGGCATCGTCCCACTCTATAAGCATCGACCCACACTATCAGCATCGTCACACTCGATCAGCATTGTCCCACTCTAACAACAATTTCCCACTCAAACAGCATCGTCCCACTCGATTAGCAATATCCCACTCTATCAGCATCATCCCACTCTCTCAGCATCGTCGCGCACTATCAGCATTATCACACTCTATCAGCATCATCCCACTCTATCAGTATCGTCCCACACTATCAGCATCGTCCCACACTATCAGCATCGTCCCACACTATCAGCATCGTCCCACTGTATCAACGTTGTGCCACACTGTCAACATCGTCCCACTCTATCAGCATCGTCCCACTGTATCAGCCTCCCCCCACACTATCAGCATTGTACCACTCTATCAGCATCGTACCACTCTATCAACGTTATCACACTCTATTAGCAATGTTCCAGTCTAGCAGCAGCATCCCACTCTGTCAGCATCATCCCGCTGCATCAGCATCGTTCCAATGTATCCGCAATGGCCCACTCTATCAACATTGCCCCACTCTATCAGCATCATCCCACTCTATCAGCATCGTCCCACTCTATTAGCAATGTCCCACTCTATCAGCACCGTCCCATTCTATCAGCATCGTCCCACTCTATTAGCAATGTCCCACTCTATCAGCACCGTCCCACTCTATCAGCATCGTCCCACTCTATTAGCAATGTCCCACTCTATCAGCATCATCCCACTCTATCAGCATCGTTCCACACTATCAGCATGTCCCACTTTATCAACATTGTCCCACTGTATGAGTATCCTCCCACTCTATCAGCATCGTCCCAAACTATCAGCATCGTCCCACATAATCACCATCGTCCCACTCTATCAACGTTGTCTCAATCTGTCAGCATCGTCCTACTCTATTAGAAATTTCCCACTCTATCAGCATCATCCCACTCTATCAGCATCATCTCACTCTATCAGCATCGTCTCACTCTATAAGCATCGACCCAGACTATCTGCATCGTCCCACTCTATCAGCATCGTCCCACTCTATCAACATTGTCCCACTCTATCAGACTCGTCCCACTCTGTTAGCAACGTCCCACTTTATCAGCATCTTCCCACTCTATCAGCATCGTCCCACTCTATCAAAAATGTCCTACCTTATCAGTGTCATCCCATACTATCAACATCGGCCCACTTTATCAGCATTGTCTCACTCTATCAGCATCGTTCCACTCTATCAGCATCATCCCACTCTATCAAAAACGTCCCTCTATATCATCGTCGTACGACTTTATCAGCATCGTCCCACTCTATCAGCGTCATTCCACTCTACCTGCATCGTCCCACTGAATCAGCAATGTACCACTCTATCAGCATCGTCCCACTCTATAAGCAATGTCCCAATCTAGCAGCATCATCCCACTCTATCAGCATCGTCCCACACTATCAGCATCGTCCCACTCTTTCAACATGGTCCCTCTCTGTCAGCATCGTCCCACTCTATTAGCAATTTCCCACTCTATCAGCATTATCCCACTCTATCAGCATCATCCCACTCTATCAGCATCGTCCCACTCTATAAGCAATCTCCCACTCTAGCAGCATCATCCCACTCTATCAGCATCGTCCCACACTATCAGCATCGTCCCACTCTATCAACATGGTCCCTCTCTGTCAGCATCGTCCCACTCTATTAGCAATTTCCCACTCTATCAGCATCATCCGACTCTATCAGCATCATCCCACTCTATCAGCATCGTCCCGCACTATCAGCATTATCCCACTCTATCGGCATCGTCCCACTCTATAAGCATCGTCCCACACTATCAGCATCGTCCCACTCTATCAGCATTGTCCCACTCTATCAACATTTTCCCACTCTATCAGCATCGTCCAACTCGATTAGCAATATCCCACTCTATCAGCATCTTCCCACTCTATAAGCATCGACCCACACTATCAGCATCGTCCCACTCTATCAGCATCGTCCCACCCTATCAACATTTTCCCACTCTATCAGCCTCGTCCCACTCTATTAGCAACGTCACACTTTATCAGCATCGTCCCACTCTATAAGCAATCTCCCACTCTAGCAGCATCATCCCACTCTATCAGCATCGTCCCACACTATCAGCATCGTCCCACTCTATCAACATGGTCCCTCTCTGTCAGCATCGTCCCACTCTATTAGCAATTTCCCACTCTATCAGCATCATCCGACTCTATCAGCATCATCCCACTCTATCAGCATCGTCCCGCACTATCAGCATTATCCCACTCTATCGGCATCGTCCCACTCTATAAGCATCGACCCACACTATCAGCATCGTCCCACTCTATCAGCATTGACCCACTCTATCAACATTTTCCCACTCTATCAGCATCGTCCCACTCGATTAGCAATATCCCACTCTATCAGCATCATCCCACTCTCTCAGCATCGTCGCGCACTATCAGCATCATCCCACTCTATCTGTATCGTCCCACACGATCAGCATCGTCCCACATTATCAGCATCGTCCCATACTATCAGCATCATCCCACTGTATCAACGTTGTCCCACACTGTCAGCATCGTCAAACTCTATTAGAAATTTCCCACTCTATCAGCATCGTCCCACACTATCAGCATCGTCCCACTCTATCAACATTGTCCCACTCTATCAGCATCGTCCCACTCTATCAGCATCGCCCTACTATATCAACATTGTGAAACTCTATCAGCATCGACCCCCTCTATTAGCAATGTCCCACTCTATCAGCATCATCCAACTCTATCAGCATTGTTCCACACTATCAGCATGTCCTACTTTATCAACATTGTCCCACTCTATCAGCATGCTCCAACTCTATCAGCATCGTCCCACACTATCAGCATCGTCCCACACTGTCAGCATCGTCCCACTCTATCAACGTTGTCACAATCTGTCAGCATCGGCCCACTCTATTGGAAATTTCCCACTCTATCAGCATCATCTCACTCTATCAGCATCTTCCCACTCTATAAGCATCGACCCACACTATCAGCATCGTCCCACTCTATCAGCATCGTCCCACTCTATCGACATTTTCCCACTCTATCAGCCTCGTCCCACTCTATTAGCAACGTCACACTTTATCAGCATCGTCCCACTCTATAAGCAATCTCACACTCTAGCAGCATCATCCCACTCTATCAGCATCGTCCCACACTATCAGCATCGTCCCACTCTATCAACATGGTCCCTCTCTGTCAGCATCGTCCCACTCTATTAGCAATTTCACACTCTATCAGCATCATCCCACTCTATCAGCATCATCCCACTCTATCAGCATCGTCCCGCACTATCAGCATCTTCCCACTCTATCGGCATCGTCCCACTCTATAAGCATCGACCCACACCATCAGCATCGTCCCACTCTATCAGCATTGTCCCACTCTATCAACATTTTCCCACTCTATCAGCATCGTCCCACTCGATTAGCAATATCCCACTCTATCAGCATCATCCCACTCTCTCAGCATCGTCGCGCACTATCTGCATCATCACACTCTATCAACATCATCCCACTCTATCAGTATCGTCCCACACGATCAGCATCCTCCCACACTATCAGCATCGTCCCATACTATCAGCATCGTCCCACTCTATCAACGTTGTCCCACACTGTCAGCATCGTCCCACTATACCAACATTGTGAAACTCTATCAGCATCGAGCCCCTCTATTAGTAATGTCCCACTCTATCAGCATCATCCAACTCTATCAGCATTGTTCCACACTATCAGCATGTCCCACTTTATCAACATTGTCCCACTCTATCAGCTTCATCCCACTCTATCAGCATCATCTCACTTTATCAGCATCGTCTCACTCTGTAAGCATCGACCCAGACCATCAGCATCGTCCCACTCTGTCAGCATCGTCCCACTCTATCAACAATTTCCCACTCTATCAGCCTCGTCCCACTCTATTAGCAACGTTCCACTTTATCAGCATCATCCCACTCTATCAGCACCGTCCCACTCTCTCAAAAATGTCCCACCTTATCAGTGTCATCCACTCTATCAACATCTGCCAACACTATCAGCATCGTCTCAATCTAGCAGCATCATCCCATTCTATCATCATCGTCCCACTTTATCAGCATTGTCTCACTCTATCAGCATCGTTCCACTCTATCAGCATCATCCCACTCTATCAAAAACGTCCCACTCTAACAACATGGTCCGACTTTATCAGCATCGTCCCACTCTATCAGCGTCATCCCACTCTACCTGCATCGTCCCCTGAATCAGCATTGTTCCACTCTATCAGCATCGTCCCACTCTATTAGCAATGTCCCACTCTATTAGCATCATCGCCCACTATCAGCATCATCCCACTCTATCAGCATCATCCCACTCTATCAGTATCGTCCCATTCTATCAGCATCAACCCACACTATCAGCATCGTCCCACACTATCAGCATCGTCCCACTCTATGAGCAATGTCCCACTTTTTCAGCATCATCCCAGTCTATCAGCATCGCCCCACATTATCAGCATTGTCACACTCTATCAGCATCATCCCACTCTATCAGCATTGTCCCGCACTATCAGCATCATCTCACTCTATCAGCATCGTCCCACTCTATAAGCATTGGCACACACTATCCTCATCGTCCCACTCTATCAGCATCATCCCACTAAATCAGCATCGGCACACACTATCATCATTGTCCCACTCGATCAGTCATCGTCTTACTCTAGCAAGATCGCCCCACTCTATCAGCTTCATCCCACTCTATCAACAATGTTCCAACTTATCAGTTTCATTCCACTCTATCAACATCGGCCCACACTATCAGCATTGTCTCAATCTAGCACCATCATCCCACACTATCATCATCGTCCAACTCTATCAGCATTGTCCTACTCTAGCAGCATCGTCCCAATCTATGAGCATCGTGCCACTCTAGCAGCAGCGTCCCACTCTGTGAGTATCGTGCCACTCTATCAACATTGTCCGACTCCATCAGCTTCGTGCCACTCTATTAGCCATTTCCCACTCTGTCAGCATCATCCCACTCTATCAGCATCATCCCACTTTATCAGCATGGTCCCACTCTATCAGTATTGTCCCACTCTGTTAGCATCGTCCCACTATATTAGCATCGTCCCACACTATCAGCATTGTTCCACTCTATCAGTATCGACCAACTCGATCAGCATCGTCCCACTCTATTAATATTATCCCACTCTATTAGCAATGTCCCAGTCTATCAGCATCATCCCACTCATTCAGCATCGTTCCACACTATCAGCATGTCCCATTTTAACCACATCGTCCCACACTCTCAGTAACATCCCACTCTATCAGTATCATTCGACTCTATCAGCATCGTCCCACACTATCAGCATCGTCCCACACTATCAGCATCGTCCCACTGTATCAACGATGTCCCACTCTGTGAGCATCGTCCCACTCTATTAGCAATTTCCCACTCTATCAGCATCATCCCACACTATCAGCATCATCCCACACTATCAGCATCGTCCCGCGCTATCAGCATCATCCCACTCTATCAGCATCGTCCCACAATATCATCATCGTCCCACTCTATCAGCATCATCCCAATAAATCTGCATCGTCCCACTAAATCAGCATCATCCCACTCGATCAGTCATCGTCTCACTCTAGCAAGATCGTCCCACTCTATCAGCATCATCCCACACTATCAGCATCGTCCCACTCTATCAAAAATGTCCCACCTTATCAGTTTCATCCCACTCTATCAACATCGGCCCACACAATCAGCATTGTCCCACTCTAGCAGCATTGTCCCACTCTATCAGTATCGTCCCACTCTATCAGCACAGTCGCATTCTATCAGCTTCGTCCCACTCTATCAGCATCGTCCCACTCTATCAACATCATCCCACTCTCTCCATAATGTCCCACTCTATCAACATCCTCCCTTTCTATCAGCAACGTCCCACTCCATCAGCACTGTCCCACTCGATCAGTATCGTCCCACTCTATTAGCAATTTCCCTCTCTATTTGCATTATCCCACTCTATCAGCATCATCCCACTCTATCAGCATCGTCCCGCACTATCAGCATCATCCCACACTATCAGCATCGTCCCACTCTATAAGCATCGATCCACACTATCATCATCGTCCCACTCTATCTGCATCGTCCCACTCTATCAACGTTGTCCCACTCTGTCAGCATCGTCCCACTCTATTAGCAATTTCCCACTATATCAGCATTATCCCACTCTATCAGCATCATCCCACTCCCTCAGCATCGTCCCGCACTATCAGCATCATTCCACTCTATCAGCATCGTCCCACTCTATAAGCATCGACCCACACTATCATCATCGACCCACTCTATCAGCATCGTCCCACTAAATCAGCATCGTCCCACTAAATCAGCATCATCCCACTCGATCAGCCATCGTCTCACTCTATCAAGATCGTCCCACTCTATCAGCATCATCCCACACTATCAGCATCGTCCCGCTCTATCAAATATGTCCCACCTTATCAGTTTCATCCCACTCTATCAACTTCGGCCCTCACTATCAGCATTGTCCCACTCTAGCAGCATCGTCCCACTCTATGAGCATCGTGACACTCTATGAGCATCGTCCCACTTTATCAGCATTGTCCCACTCTATCCGTATCGTCCCACTCGATCAGCACAGTCCCACTCTATCAGCATTGTCCCACTCTATCAGCATCGTCCCACTCTATCAACATCATCCCACTCTATCAAAAATGTCCCACTCTATCAACATCCTCCCTTTTTATCGGCATCGTCCCATTCCATCAGCACTGTCCCACTCTATCAGTATCGACCCACTCTATCAGCATTGTCCCACTCTATTAGTGTCGTCCCACTCTATCAGCACTGACCCACTCTATCAGTATTGTCCCACACGAACAGCATCGACCCACTGAGTCACCATTCTCCCACTCTATCAGCATCATCCCGCTCTATCAGCATCATCACACTCTATCAATATTATCGCACTCTATTAGCAATGTCACACTCTATCAGTATCATCCCACTCTCTCAGCATCATCCCACTCTATCAACATTATCCCTCTCAATCAGTATTATCCCACTCTCTCAGCATCATCCCACTCTATCAACATTTCCCACTCTATTAGCAATGTTCCAATCTAGCAGCAACATCCCACTCTACCAGCATCATCCCGCTCTATCAGCATCGTCACACACGATCCGCAATGTCCCACTCTATCAACATTGTCCCACTCTATCAGCATCGTCCCACTCAATCAGCATCGCCCCACTCTATCAACATTGTCCCACTCTATAAGCATCATCCCACTCTATTAGCAATCTCCCTCTCTATCAGCATCATCCCACTCTATCAGCATCGTTCCACAGTATCAGCATCGTCCCAATCTATCAACATTGTCCCACTCTATCAGAATCGTCCCACTCTATCAGCATCGTCCCACACTATCAGCATCGTCCCACTCTATCAGCATCCTCCCACACTATCAGCATTGTCCCACTCTGTTAGCATCGTCCCACTCTATCATCATTGTCCCACTCTTTCAGCATCATCCCCCTCTATTAACATCGTTCCACACTATCAGGATCGTCCCACTCCATCAACATTGTCCCACTCTATCAGTATCGTCCCACACTATCAGCATCGTCCCACTCTATTCACAATGTCCCACATTATCAGCATCTTCGCACTCTATCAGTATCGTCCCACACTATCAGCATCATCCCACTCTATCAGCATCGTCACACTCGATCAGTATCGTCACACACTATCAACATTGTCCCACTCTATCAGCCTGATCTCACTCTATCAGCATTGTCCCACTTTCTCAGCGTCGGCCCCGACTATCAGCATTATCCACACTTTCAGCATTGTCCCACTCAATCAGCGTCGTCTCCGTCTATCAGCAGCATCCCACTCTCTGTTTCATCCCACTCTATAAGCATCGTCCCACACTATCAGTATTGTCCCACTCCATCAGCACTGTCCCACTCTATCAGTATCGTCCCACTCTATCAGCATTGTCCCACTCTATCAGCATCGACTCACTGAGTCACCATTGTCCCACGATATCAGCATTGTCCCAGTCTATCAGCATCGTCCCACGTTAGCAAAAAAGTCCCAGTCTGTCAGCATCATCCCGCTCTATCAGCAGCATCCCACTCTGTTAGCATCATCCAGCTCTATCAGCATCATCCCACACTATCAGCATCGTCCCACTCTATCAACATTGTCTCACTGTATCAGCATCGTCCCACTCTATTAGCAATGTCCCACTCTATCAACATTGTCCCACTCTATCAGCATCGTCCCACTCTATCAGCATCGTCCCACTCTATCAACATTGTCTTACTGTATCAGCATCGTCCCACTCTACTAGCAATGTCCCACTCTATCAGCATCATCCCACTCTATCAGCATCGTTCCACACTATCAGCATCATCCCACTCTATCAGTATCGTCCCACTCTATTAGCAATTTCCCTCTCTATTTGCATTATCCCACTCTATCAGCATCATCCCACTCTATCAGCATCGTTCCGCACTATCAGCATCATCCCACACTATCAGCATCGTCCCACTCTATAAGCATCGATCCACACTATCATCATCGTCCCACTCTATCTGCATCGTCCCACGCTATCAACGTTGTCCCACTCTGTCAGCATCGTCCCACTCTATTAGCAATTTCCCACTCTATCAGCATCATCCCACTCTCTCAGCATCGTCCCGCACTATCAGCATCATTCCACTCTATCAGCATTGTCCCACTCTATAAGCATCGACCCACACTATCATCATCGTCCCACTCTATCAGCATCGTCCCACTAAAACAGCATCGTCCCACTAAATCAGCATCATCCCACTCGATCAGCCATCGTCTCACTCTATCAAGATCGTCCCACTCTATCAGCATCATCCCACACTATCAGCATCGTCCCGCTCTATCAAATATGTCCCACCTTATCAGTTTCATCCCACTCTATCAACTTCGGCCCTCACTATCAGCATTGTCCCACTCTAGCAGCATCGTCCCACTCTATGAGCATCGTGACACTCTATGAGCATCGTCCCACTTTATCAGCATTGTCCTACTCTATCCGTATCGGCCCACTCGATCAGCACAGTCCCACTCTATCAGCATTGTCCCACTCTATCAGCATCGTCCCACTCTATCAACATCATCCCACTCTATCAAAAATGTCCCACTCTATCAACATCCTCCCTTTTTATCGGCATTGTCCCACTCCATCAGCACTGTCCCACTCTATCAGTATCGACCCACTCTATCAGCATTGTCCCACTCTATTAGTGTCGTCCCACTCTATCAGCACTGACCCACTCTATCAGTATTGTCCCACACGAACAGCATCGACCCACTGAGTCACCATTCTCCCACTCTATCAGCATCATCCCGCTCTATCAGCATCATCCCACTCTATCAACATTATCGCACTCTATTAGCAATGTCCCACTCTATCAGCATGATCCCACTCTCTCAGCATCATCCCACTCAATCAACATTATCCCTCTCAATTAGTATTATCCCACTCTATCAACATCATCCCACTCTATCAACATTTCCCACTCTATTAGCAATGTTCCAATCTAGCAGCAACATCCCACTCTATCAGCATCATCCCGCTCTATCAGCATCGTCACACACGATCCGCAATGTCCCACTCTATCAGCATCGTCCCACTCAATCAGCATCGCCCCACTCTATCAACATTGTCCCACTCTATCAGCATCATCCCACTCTATTAGCAATCTCCCTCTCTATCAGCATCATCCCACTCTATCAGCATCGTTCCACAGTATCAACATCGTCCCGCACTATCAGCATCATCCCACTCTATCAAATATGTCCCACCTTAACACTTTGATCCCACTCTATCAACATCGGCCCACACTATCAGCATTGTCCCACTCTAGCAGCATCGTCCTACTCTATGAGCATCGTGCCACTCTATGAGCATCGTTCCACTGTATCAGCATTGTCCCACTCTATCAGCATCGTACCGCACTATCAGCATCATCCCACTCTATCGGCATCGTCCCGCACTATCAGCATCATCCCACTCTATCAGCATCATCCCACTCTATAAGCATCGACCCACACTGTCATCATCGTCCCACTCTATCAGCATCATCCCACTTAATCAGCATCGTCCCACTAAATAAGCATCATCCCACTCGATCAGTCATCGTCTCACTCGAGCAAGATCGTCCCACTCTATCAGCATCATCCCACTCCATCAAAAATGTCCCACCTTATCTGTTTCATCCCACTCTGTCAACATCGGCCCACACTATCTGCATTGTCTCAATCTAGCAGCATCATCCCACCCTATCATCATCGTCTAACTCTATGAGCATTGTCCCACTCTAGCAGCATCGTTCCACACTATCAGCATCGTCCCAATCTATCAACATTGTCCCACGTTATAAGCATCGTCCCACTCTATCAGCATCGTCCCACACTATCAGCATCGTTCCACTCTATCAGCATCGTCCCATACTATCAGCATTGTCCCACTCTGTTAGCATCGTCCCACTCTATCATCATTGTCCCACTCCCTCAGCATCGTCCCACTCTATTAGCAATTTCCCACTCTATCAGCATCATCCCACTCTGTCAGCATTATCCCACTCTCTCAGCATCGTCGCGCACTATCAGCATCATCCCACTTTATCAGGATCATCCCACTCTATCAGTATCGTCACACTCTATTAGCATCGACCCACACTATCAGCATCGACCCACACTATCAGCATCGTCCCACTCTATTAGCAATATCCCACTTTATCAGCATCATCCCAGTCTATCAGCATCGTCCCACACTATCAGCATTGTCCCATTCTGTAAGCATCGTCCCACTCTATCAACATTGTCCCACTCTATCAGCATCGTGCCACTCTATCAGCAATTTCCCACTCTGTCAGCATCATCCCACTCTATCAGCATCATCCCACTCTATCACCATCGTCCCACTTTATCAGTATTGTCCCACTCTGTTAGCATCGTCGCACTATATTAGCATCGTCCCACTCCATCAGCATTGTTCCACTCTATCAGTATCGTCCAACTCTATCAGCATCGTACCACTCTATTAATATTATCCCACTCTATTAGCAATGTCCCAGTCTATCAGCATCATCCCACTCTATCAGCATCGTTCCACACTATCAGCATGTCCCATTTTAAGCACATCGTCCCACTCTATCAACATCGTCCCACACTATCAGCAATATCCCACTCTATCAGTATCGTCTTACTCTATCAGCATCGTTCCACACTACCAGCATCGTCCCACACTATCAGCATCGTCCCACTGTATCAACGATGTCCCGCTCTGTCAGCATCGTCCCACTCTATTAGCAATTTCCCACTCTATCAGCATCATCCCACTCTATCAGCATCATCCCACTCTATCAGCATCGTCCCACTCTATCAACATCATCCCACTCTCTCCATAATGTCCCACTCTATCAACATCCTCCCTTTCTATCAGCAACGTCCCACTCCATCAGCACTGTCCCACTCTATCAGTATCGTCCCACTCTATCAGCATTGTCTCACTCTATTAGTGTCGTCCCACTCTACCAGCACTGACCCACTCCATCAGTATTGTCCCACACTAACAGCATCGACCCACTGAGTCACCATTGTCCCACTATATCAGCATTGTCCCAGTATATCAGCATCGTCCCACGCTATCAAAAACGTCCCACTCTGTCAGCATCATCCCGCTCTATCAGCATCATCCCACTCTATCAACATTATCGCACTCTATTAGGAATGTCCCACTCTGTCAGCATCATCCCACTCTATCAGCATCATCCCACTCTATCAGCATCGTTCCACACTATCAGCATCGTCCCAATCTATCAACATTGTCCCACTCTATCAGCATCGTCACACTCTATCAGCATCGTCCTACACTGTCAGCATCGTCCCACTCTATCAGCATCCTCCCACACTATCAGCATTGTCCCACTCTGTTAGCATCGTCCCACTCTATTAGCATCGTTCCACACTTTCAGCATCGTCTCACCCTAGCAACATTGTCCCACTCTATGAGTATCGTCGCACACTATCAGCATGGTCCCACTCTATTCGCAATGTGCCACATTATCAGCATCACCGCACTCTATCAGCATCGTCCCACACTATCAACATCATCCCACTCTATCAGCATCGTCACACTCTATCAGTATCGTCCCACTCTATCAAAATTGTCCCAATCTATCAGCATGATCTCACTCTATCAGCATTGTTCCACTCTCTCAGCGTCGGCCCCGTCTATCAGCATTAGCCCACTCTGTCAGCATTGTCCCACTCTGTCAGCGTCGCCCCCGTATATCAGCAGCGTCCCACTCTCTCAGTTTCATCCCACTCTATAAGCATCGTTCCACACTATCAGTATTGTCCCACTCTATTAGCATCGTCCCACTGAATTAGCATTGTCGCACTCTCTTTGCAATGACCCACTCTATCAGCATCATCCCACTCTATCAGCAACATCCCACTCTACCAGCATCGTCCCACTCTATCAGCATCGTCCCACTCTATCAGCATTGTTCCACTCTATTAGCATTGTTCCACTCGATCAGTATCGTCGCAGTCTATCAGCATCGTCCTACTCGATCAACATTATCCCACTCTATTAACAATGTCCCTTTCTATCAGCATCATCCCACTCTATCAACATTATCCCACTCTATTAGCAATGTCCAACTCTAGCAGCATCGTTCCATTCTATCCGCAATGTCTCACTCTATCAGCGTCGTCGCAGTCTATCAACATCGTCCCACTCATTTAAGCCTCGTCCCACTCGAACAACATTGTCCCACTCTATCAGCATCATCCCACTCTCTCAGCATCGTTCCACACTATCAGCATTGTCCCACTCTATCAGTATCGTCCCACTCTATCAGCATCGTCCCACACTATCAGCATCGTCCCACACTATCAGCATTGTCCCACTCGAACAGTATCGTCCCACTCTTATCAGCATCGCCGCACTCTATAAACATTGTCCCACTCGATCAGTATTGTCCCACACTATGAACATTGTCCCACTCTTTCAGTATTGTCCCACTCTTATCAGCACCGCCCCACTCTATAAACATTGTCTCACTCTATCAGTATTGTCCCACACTATCAACATTGTCCCACTCTATCAGTATTGTCCCATTCTGTCAGCATCGTCCCACTGTGTTAGTCTCGTCAAACCCTATCGGCATTGTCCCACACTATCAGTATCGTCCCACGCTATCAGCATCATCGCAATGAATTAGCATTTTCCCACCCTATCAGCATCGTCCCCTCTATCGGCATCTTCCCACTCTATCAGCATCATCCCACTCTATCAGCATCATCCCACTCTATCAACATTATCCCACACTTTTCGCAATGTTCCAGTCCAGCAGCAGCATCCCACTCTATCAGCATCATTGTGCTCTATCAGCATCGTCCCGCTCTATCCGCCATGTCCCACTCTATCAACATTGTCCCACTCTATCAGCATCGTCCCACTGCATCAGCATTGTCCCACTCTATCAACATTGTCCCACTCTATCAGCATCATCCCACTCTATCAGCATCGTACCACTCTATTAATATTATCCCACTCTATTAGCAATGTCCCAGTCTATCAGCATCATCCCACTCTATCAGCATCGTTCCACACTATCAGCATGTCCCATTTTAAGCACATCGTCCCACTCTATCAACATCGTCCCACACTATCAGCAATATCCCACTCTATCAGTATCGTCTTACTCTATCAGCATCGTTCCACACTACCAGCATCGTCCCACACTATCAGCATCGTCCCACTGTATCAACGATGTCCCGCTCTGTCAGCATCGTCCCACTCTATTAGCAATTTCCCACTCTATCAGCATCATCCCACTCTATCAGCAACATCCCACTCTACCAGCATCGTCCCACTCTATCAGCATCGTCCCACTCTATCAGCATTGTTCCACTCTATTAGCATTGTTCCACTCGATCAGTATCGTCGCAGTCTATCAGCATCGTCCTACTCGATCAACATTATCCCACTCTATTAACAATGTCCCTTTCTATCAGCATCATCCCACTCTATCAACATTATCCCACTCTATTAGCAATGTCCAACTCTAGCAGCATCGTTCCACTCTATCCGCAATGTCTCACTCTATCAGCGTCGTCGCAGTCTATCAACATCGTCCCACTCATTTAAGCCTCGTCCCACTCGAACAACATTGTCCCACTCTATCAGCATCATCCCACTCTCTCAGCATCGTTCCACACTATCAGCATTGTCCCACTCTATCAGTATCGTCCCACTCTATCAGCATCGTCCCACACTATCAGCATCGTCCCACACTATCAGCATTGTCCCACTCGAACAGTATCGTCCCACTCTTATCAGCATCGCCGCACTCTATAAACATTGTCCCACTCGATCAGTATTGTCCCACACTATGAACATTGTCCCACTCTTTCAGTATTGTCCCACTCTTATCAGCACCGCCCCACTCTATAAACATTGTCTCACTCTATCAGTATTGTCCCACACTATCAACATTGTCCCACTCTATCAGTATTGTCCCATTCTGTCAGCATCGTCCCACTGTGTTAGTCTCGTCAAACCCTATCGGCATTGTCCCACACTATCAGTATCGTCCCACGCTATCAGCATCATCGCAATGAATTAGCATTTTCCCACCCTATCAGCATCGTCCCCTCTATCGGCATCTTCCCACTCTATCAGCATCATCCCACTCTATCAGCATCATCCCACTCTATCAACATTATCCCACACTTTTCGCAATGTTCCAGTCCAGCAGCAGCATCCCACTCTATCAGCATCATTGTGCTCTATCAGCATCGTCCCGCTCTATCCGCCATGTCCCACTCTATCAACATTGTCCCACTCTATCAGCATCGTCCCACTGCATCAGCATTGTCCCACTCTATCAACATTGTCCCACTCTATCAGCATCATCCCACTCTCTCAGCATCGTTCCACACTATCAGCATCATCCCACTCTCTCAGCATCGTCCCGCACTATCAATATCATCCCGCACTATCAGCATCGTCCCTCTCTATAAGCATCGTCCCACACTATCAGCATCGTCCCACGCTATCAGCATTGTCCCACTCTATCAACGTTGTCCCACTCTGTCAGCATCGTCCCACTCTATTAGCAATTTCTCACTCTATCGGCATCATTCCACTCTATCAGCATCATCCCACACTATCAGCATCGTCCCGCACTATCAGCATCATCCCACTCTATCAAAATTGTCCCACCTTAACACTTTGATCCCACTCTATCAACATCGGCCCACACTATCAGCATTGTCCCACTCTAGCAGCATCGTCCTACTCTATGAGCATCGTGCCACTCTATGAGCATCGTTCCACTGTATCAGCATTGTCCCACTCTATCAGCATCGTACCGCACTATCAGCATCATCCCACTCTATCGGCATCGTCCCGCACTATCAGCATCATCCCACTCTATCAGCATCGTCCCACTCTAAAGCATCGACCCACACTGTCATCATCGTCCCACTCTATCAGCATCATCCCACTTAATCAGCATCGTCCCACTAAATAAGCATCATCCCACTCGATCAGTCATCGTCTCACTCGAGCAAGATCGTCCCACCCTATCAGCATCATCCCACTCCATCAAAAATGTCCCACATTATCTGTTTCATCCCACTCTGTCAACATCGGCCCACACTATCTGCATTGTCTCAATCTAGCAGCATCATCCCACCCTATCATCATCGTCTAACTCTATGAGCATTGTCCCACTCTAGCAGCATCGTTCCACACTATCAGCCTCGTCCCAATCTATCAACATTGTCCCACGTTATCAGCATTCTCCCACTCTATCAGCATCGTCCCACACTATCAGCATCGTTCCACTCTATCAGCATCGTCCCATACTATCAGCATTGTCCCACTCTGTTAGCATCGTCCCACTCTATCATCATTGTCCCACTCCCTCAGCATCGTCCCACTCTATTAGCAATTTCCCACTCTATCAGCATCATCCCACTCTCTCAGCATTGTCGCGCACTATCAGCATCATCCCACTTTATCAGGATCATCCCACTCTATCAGTATCGTCACACTCTATTAGCATCGACCCACACTATCAGCATCGACCCACACTATCAGCATCGTCCCACTCTATTAGCAATATCCCACTTTATCAGCATCATCCCAGTCTATCAGCATCGTCCCACACTATCAGCATTGTCCCATTCTGTAAGCATCGTCCCACTCTATCAACATTGTCCCACTCTATCAGCATCGTGCCACTCTATCAGCAATTTCCCACTCTGTCAGCATCATCCCACTCTATCAGCATCATCCCACTCTATCACCATCGTCCCACTTTATCAGTATTGTCCCACTCTGTTAGCATCGTCGCACTATATTAGCATCGTCCCACTCCATCAGCATTGTTCCACTCTATCAGTATCGTCCAACTCTATCAGCATCGTCCCACTCTATTAATATTATCCCACTCTATTAGCAATGTCCCAGTCTATCAGCATCATCCCACTCTATCAGCATCGTTCCACACTATCAGCAGGTCCCATTTTATGCACATCGTCCCACTCTATCAACATCGTCCCACACTATGAGCAATATCCCACTCTATCAGTATCGTCTTACTCTATCAGCATCATTCCACAAAACCAGCATCGTCCCACACTATCAGCATCGTCCCACTGTATCAACGATGTCCCGTTCTGTCAGCATCGTCCCACTCTATTAGCAATTTCCCACTCTATCAGCATCAACCCACTCTTTCAGCATCATCCCACTCTATCAGCATCGTCCCGCACTATCAGCATCATCCCACTCTATCAGCATCGTCCCACTCTATAAGCATCGGCCCACACTATCATTATCGTCCCACTCTATCAGCATCATCCCATAAATCAGCATCGTCCCACTAAATCAGCATCATCCCACTCGATCAGTCACCGCCTTATTCTAGCAGGATCGTCCCACTCTATCAGCATCATCCCACTCTATCAAAAATGCCCCTCTCTATCAACATTGTCCCACACTATCAGCATTGTCTCAATCTAGCAACATCATCCCACCCTATCATCATCCTCCAACTCTATCAGCTTTGTCCTACTCTAGCAGCATTGTCCCACTCTATGCGTATCGTGCCACTCTAGCAGCAGCGTCCTACTCTGTGAGTATCGTGCCAATCTGTTAGCATCGTCCCACTTTATCAGCATTGTCCCACTCAATCAGTATCGTCCCACTCAATCAGCACTGTCCCACCCTATCAGCATTGTCCCACTCAATCAGCATCGACCCATTCTATCAACATCATCCCACTCTATCAAAAATGTCCCACTCTATCAACATCGTCCCACACTATCAGCATCGTCCCACTCCATCAGCACTGTCCCACTCTATCAGTATCGTCCCAATCTATCAGCATTGTCCCACTCTAACAGCATCGACTCACTGAGTCACCATTGTCCCACGATATCAGCTTTGTCCCAGTCTATCACCATCGTCCCACGCTATCAAAAATGTCCCACTCTATCAGCATCGTCCCGCTCTATCAGCATCGTCCCACGCGATCAAAAACGTCCCACTCTGTCAGCATCATCCCGCTCTATCAGCATCATCCCACTCTATCAACATTATCGCACTCTATTAGCAATGTCCCACTCTATCAGCATCATCCCACTCTATCAGCATCATCCTACTCTATCAACATTTCCCACTCCATTAGCAATGTTCCAATCTAGCAGCAAAATCCCACTCTATCAGCATCGTCCCACTCTATAAACATCGGCCCACACTATCATTCTCGTCCCACTCTCTCAGCATCATCCCACTAAATCAGCATCGTCCCACTAAATCAGCATCATCCCACTCGATCAGTCATCGTCTTACTCTAGGAAGATCGTTCCAACCCTATCAGCATCATCCCACTCTATCAAAAATGTCCCACATTATCAGTTTCATCCCACTCTATCAACATTGGCCCACACTATCAGCATTGTCTCAGTCTAGCAGCATCATCCCACCCTATCATCATGCTCCAACTCTATCAGCATTGGCCCACTCTAGCAGCATCGTCCCACTCTATGAGCATCGTGCTACTCTATCAGCATTGTCTCACTCTATCAGTATCGTCCCACTCTATCAGCACTGTCACACTCTATCAGCATTGTCCCACTCTATCAGCATCGTCCCACTCTATAAGCATCGACCCAAACTATCATCATCGATCCACTCTATCAGCATCATCCCACTTAATCAGCATCGTCCCACTAAATATACATCATCCCACTCGATCAGTCATCGTCTCACTCTAGCAAGATCGTCCCACTCTATCAGCATCATCCCACTCTCTCAAAAATGTCCCACCTTATCTGTTTCATCCCACTCTGTCAACATCGGCCCACACTATCAGCATTGTCTCAATCTAGCAGCATCATCCCACCCAATCATCATCCTCCAACTCTATCAGCATTGTCCCACTCTATCAGCACTGTCCCTCTCTATCAGTATCGTCACACTCTATCAGCATTGTCCCACTCTAACAGCATCGACTCACTGAGTCACCATTGTCCCACGATATCAGTTTTGTCCCAGTCTATCACCATCGTCCCACGCTATCAAAAATGTCCCACTCTATCAACATCGTCCCGTTCTATCAGCATCGTCCCACGCGATCAAAAACGTCCCACTCTGTCAGCATCATCCCGCTCTATCAGCATCATCCCACTCTTTCAACATTATCGCACTCTATTAGCAATGTCCCACTCTATCAGCATCATCCCACTCTATCAGCATCATCCTACTCTATCAACATTATCCCACTCAATTAGTATTATCCCACTCTATCAGCATCATCCCACTCTATCAACATTTCCCACTCTATTAGCAATGTTCCAATCTAGCAGCAAAATCCCACTCTATCAGCATCGTCCCACTCTATAAACATCGGCCCACACTATCATTCTCGTCCCACTCTATCAGCATCATCCCACTCTATCAAAAATGTCCCACTCTATCAACATCGTCCCACACTATCAGCATCGTCCCACTCTATCAGCACTGTCCCTCTCTATCAGTATCGTCCCACTCTATCAGCATTGTCCCACTCTAACAGCATCGACTCACTGAGTCACCATTGTCCCACGATATCAGCTTTGTCCCAGTCTATCACCATCGTCCCACGCTATCAAAAATGTCCCACTCTATCAGCATCGTCCCGCTCTATCAGCATCGTCCCACGCGATCAAAAACGTCCCACTCTGTCAGCATCATCCCGCTCTATCAGCATCATCCCACTCTATCAACATTATCGCACTCTATTAGCAATGTCCCACTCTATCAGCATCATCCCACTCTATCAGCATCATCCTACTCTATCAACATTTCCCACTCCATTAGCAATGTTCCAATCTAGCAGCAAAATCCCACTCTATCAGCATCGTCCCACTCTATAAACATCGGCCCACACTATCATTCTCGTCCCACTCTCTCAGCATCATCCCACTAAATCAGCATCGTCCCACTAAATCAGCATCATCCCACTCGATCAGTCATCGTCTTACTCTAGGAAGATCGTTCCAACCCTATCAGCATCATCCCACTTTATCAAAAATGTCCCACATTATCAGTTTCATCCCACTCTATCAACATTGGCCCACACTATCAGCATTGTCTCAGTCTAGCAGCATCATCCCACCCTATCATCATGCTCCAACTCTATCAGCATTGGCCCACTCTAGCAGCATCGTCCCACTCTATGAGCATCGTGCTACTCTATTAGCATTGTCTCACTCTATCAGTATCGTCCCACTCTATCAGCACTGTCACACTCTATCAGCATTGTCCCACTCTATCAGCATCGTCCCACTCTATAAGCATCGACCCAAACTATCATCATCGATCCACTCTATCAGCATCATCCCACTTAATCAGCATCGTCCCACTAAATATACATCATCCCACTCGATCAGTCATCGTCTCACTCTAGCAAGATCGTCCCACTCTATCAGCATCATCCCACTCTCTCAAAAATGTCCCACCTTATCTGTTTCATCCCACTCTGTCAACATCGGCCCACACTATCAGCATTGTCTCAATCTAGCAGCATCATCCCACCCAATCATCATCCTCCAACTCTATCAGCATTGTCCCACTCTATCAGCACTGTCCCTCTCTATCAGTATCGTCACACTCTATCAGCATTGTCCCACTCTAACAGCATCGACTCACTGAGTCACCATTGTCCCACGATATCAGTTTTGTCCCAGTCTATCACCATCGTCCCACGCTATCAAAAATGTCCCACTCTATCAACATCGTCCCGTTCTATCAGCATCGTCCCACGCGATCAAAAACGTCCCACTCTGTCAGCATCATCCCGCTCTATCAGCATCATCCCACTCTTTCAACATTATCGCACTCTATTAGCAATGTCCCACTCTATCAGCATCATCCCACTCTATCAGCATCATCCTACTCTATCAACATTATCCCACTCAATTAGTATTATCCCACTCTATCAGCATCATCCCACTCTATCAACATTTCCCACTCTATTAGCAATGTTCCAATCTAGCAGCAAAATCCCACTCTATCAGCATCGTCCCACTCTATAAACATCGGCCCACACTATCATTCTCGTCCCACTCTCTCAGCATCATCCCACTAAATCAGCATCGTCCCACTAAATCAGCATCATCCCACTCGATCAGTCATCGTCTTACTCTAGGAAGAATGTCCCACTCTATCAGCATCATCCCACTCTATCAAAAATGTCCCACATTATCAGTTTCATCCCACTCTATCAACATCGGCCCACACTATCAGCATTGTCTCAATCTAGCAACATCATCCCACCCTATCATCATCCTCCAACTCTATCAGCATTGTCTTACTCGAGCAGCATTGTCCCACTCGATGAGTATCGTGCCACTCTAGCAGCAGCGTCCTACTCTGTGAGTATCGTGCCACTCTATTAGCATAGTCCCACTTTATCAGTATCGTCCCACTCAATCAGCACTGTCCCACCCTATCAGCATTGTCCCACTCAATCAGCATCGTCCCATTCTATCAACATCATCCCACTCTATCAAAAATGTCCCACTCTATCAACATCGTCCCTCACTCTCAGCATCGTCCCACTCCATCAGCACTGTCCCACTCTATCAGTATCGTCACAATCTATCAGCATTGTCCCACTCTATTAGTGTCGTCCCACTCTATCAGCACTGTCCTACTCTATCAGTATCGTCCCACTCTATCCGCATTGTCCCACTCTAAGAGCATCGACTCACTGAGTCACCATTGTCCCACTATATCAGCATTGTCCCAGTCTATCAGCATCGTCCCACGCTATCAAAAATGTCCCACTCTGTCAGCATCATCCCGCTCTATCAGCATCGTCCCACTCTATTTTCATCGTCCCACTGAAGCAGCATTGTCCCACTCTAACTGCATCGTCCCACTGTATCAGCCTCGCCCCACATTATCAGCATTGTCGCACACTACCAACATCGTCCTACTCTATCAGCAGCATCCCACTCTATCAACATTATCCTACTCTATTAGCAATGTCCCACCCTATCAACATCATCCCACTCTATCAGCATCGTCGCACTCCATCAGCATTGTCCCACTCTATCAACATTGTCTCACTGTATCACCATCGTCCCACTCTATTAGCAAAGTCCCACTATATCAGCATTTTCCCACTCTACCAGCATCGTTCCACACTATCAGCATGTCCCATTTTATCAACATTGTCCCACGCAATCAGCATCGTCGGACACTATCAGCATCGTCCCACACTATCTGCATCATCCCACTCTATCAGCATCGTGCCGCACTATCAGCATCATCCCACTCTATCAGCATCGTCCCACTCTATAAGAATCGACCCACACTATCATCATCGTCCCACTCTGTCAGCATCGTCCCACTCTATTAGCAATTTCCCACTCTATCAGCATTATCCCACTCTACCAGCATCATCCCACTCTATCAGCATCGTCCCGCACTATCAGCATCATTCCACTCTATCAGCATCGTCCCACTCTGTAAGCATCGACCCACAGTATCATCATCGTCCCACTCTATCGGCATCGTCCCACTAAATCAGCATCGTCCCACTAAATCAGCATCATCCCACTCGATCAGTCATCGTCTCACTCTATCAAAATCGTCCCACTCTATCAGCATCATCCCACACTATAAGCATCGTCCCACTCTATCAAAAATGTCCCACACTATCTGCATCATCCCACTCTATCAGCATCGTGCCGCACTATCAGCATTTTCCCACTCTATCAGTATCGTCCCACTCTATCAGAACTGTCCCACTCTATCAGCATTGTACCACTCTATCACCATCGTCGCATTCTATCAACATCATCCCACTCTATCAAAAATGTCCCACTCTATCAACATCGTCCCACACTATCAGCATCGTCCCAGTCAATCAACATCATCCCACTCTATCAAAAATGTCCCACTCTATCAACATCCTCCCTTTCTATCAGCATCGTCCCACTCTATCAGCACTGTCCAACTCTATCTGTACCGTCCCACTCTATCAGCATTGTCCCACTCTAACAGCATCGACTCACTGAGTCACCATTGTCCCACGGTATCAGCATTGTCCCAGTCTATCACCATCGTCCCACGCTATCAAAAATGTACCACTCTGTCACCATCATCCCGTCCTATCAGCATCGTCCCACGCTATCAAAAACGTCCCACTCTGTCAGCATCATCCCACCTTATCAGCATCATCCCACTCTATCGACATTATCGCACTCTATTAGCAATGTCCCATTCTATCAGCATCATCCCACTCTATCAGCATCGTCCCACTGTATCAAAAATGTCCCACCTTAACACTTTGATCCCACTCTATCAACATCGGCCCACACTATCAGCATTGTCCCACTCTCGCAGCATCGTGCCACTCTATGAGCATCGTCCCACTTTATCAGCATCATCCCACTCTATCAGCTTCGTCCCGCACTATCAGCATCATCCCACTCTATCAGCATCGTCCCACTCTATAAGCATCGACCCAAACTATCATCATCGATCCACTCTATCAGCATCATCCCACTTAATCAGCATCGTCCCACTAAATATACATCATCCCACTCGATCAGTCATCGTCTCACTCTAGCAAGATCGTCCCACTCTATCAGCATCATCCCACTCTATCAAAAATGTCCCACCTTATCTGTTTCATCCCACTCTGTCAAGATCGGCCCACACTATCAGCATTGTCTCAGTCTAGCAGCATCATCCCACCCTATCATCATCCTCCAACTCTATCAGCATTGTCCCACTCAAGCAGCATCGTCCCACTCTATCAGCACTGTCACACTCTATCAGCATTGTCCCACTCTATCAGCATCGTTCCACACTATCATCATCGTCCCACTCTATCAGCATCGTCCCACTAAATCAGCATCGTCCCACTAAATCAGCATCATCCCACTCGATCAGTCATCGTCTCAAAATCGTCCCAAACTATCAGCATCATCCCATACTATCGGCATCGTCCCACTCTATCAAAAATGTCCCACCTTATCAGTTTCATCCCACTCTATCAACATCGTCCCACTCTATCAGCACTGTCCCACTCTGTCAGAATTGTCCCACTCTATCAGCATCGTCGCATTCTATCAACAGCGTCCAACTCTATCAAAAATGTCCCACTCTATCAACATCCTCCCTTTCTATCAGCATCGTCCCACTCTATCAGCACTGTCCCACTCTATCAGTATCGTCCCACTCTATCAGCATTGTCCCACTCTAACAGCATCAACTCACTGAGACACCATGGTCCCACGATATCAGCATCATCCCGCTCGATCAGCATCGTCCCACGCTATCAAAAACGTACCACTCTGTCAGCATCATCCCGCTCTATCAGCATCATCCCACTCTATCAACATTATCGCACTCTATTAGCAATGTCCCATTCTATCAGCATCATCCCACTCTATCAGCATCGTCCCACTCTATGAAAATTGTCCCACCTTAACACTTTGATCCCACTCTATCAACATCGGCCCACACTATCAGCATTGTCCCACTCTAGCAGCATCGTCCTACTCTATGAGCATCGTGCCACTCTATGAGCATCGTCCCACTTTATTAGCATTGTCCCACTCTATCAGTATCGTACCGCACTATGAGCATCATCCCACTCTATCAGCTTCGTCCCGCACTATCAGCATCATCCCACTCTAACAGCATCGTCCCACTCGATATGCATCGACCCACACCATCATCATCGTCCCACTCTATCAGCATCATCCCACTTCATCAGCATCGTCCCACTAAATAAGCATCATCCCACTCGATCAGTCATCGTTTCACTCGAGCAAGATCGTCCCACTCTATCAGCATCATCCCACTCTGTCAAAAATGTCCCACCTTATCTGTTTCATCCCACTCTGTCAACATCGGCCCACACTATCAGCATTGTCTCAATCTAGTAGCATCATCCCACCCTATCATTATCGTCTAACTCTATCAGCATCGTCCCACTCTATGAGCATCGTGCCACACTAGCAGCATTGTCCCACTCTATCAGTATCGTGCCACTCTATCAGCACTGCCCCACTTTATCAGCATTGTCCAACTCTAACAGCATCGATTCCACACTATCACCATCGTACCAATCTATCAACATTGTCCCACGTTATCAGCATCGTCCCATTCTATCAGCATCGTCCCACACTATCAGCATCGTTCCACTCTATCAGCATTGTCCCACACTATCAGCATTGTCCCACTCTGTTAGCATCGTCCCACTCTATCATCATTGTCCCACTCTCTCAGCATCGTCCCACTCTATTAGCAATTTCCGACTCTGTCAGCATCATCCCACTCTCTCAGCATCGTCGCGCACTATCAGCATCATCCCACTTTATCGGCATCATCCCACTCTATCAGTATCGTCACACTCTATCAGCATCGACCCACACTATCAGCATCGACCCACATTATCAGCATCGTCCCACTCTATTAGCATTGTCCCACTTTATCAGCATCATCCCAGTCTATCAGCATTGTCCCACTCTGTTAGCATCGTCCCACTCTATCAACATTGTCCCACTCTATCAGCATCGTGCCACTCTATTAGCAATTTCCCACTCTGTCAGCATCATCCCACTCTATCAGCATCATCCCACTCTATCAGCATCATCCCACTCTATCAGCATCGTCCCACTCTATCAGTATTGTCCCACTCTATCAGTATCGTCCAACTCTATCAGCATCGTCCCACTCTATTAATATTATCCCACTCTATTAGCAATGTCCCAGTCTATCAGCATCATCCCACTCTGTCAGCATCGTTCCAAACTATCAGCATGTCCCATTTTAACCACATCGTCCCACTCTATCAAAAATGCCCCACCTTAACACTTTGATCCCACTCTATCAACATCGGCCCACACTTTCAGCATTGTCCCACTCTAGCAACATCGTCCGACTCTATGAGCATCGTGCCACTCTATGAGCATCGTCCCACGTTATCAGCATTGTCCCACTCTATCAGCATCGTACCGCACTATCAGCATCATCCCACTCTATCAGCATCGTCCCGCACTATCAGCATCATCCCACTCTATCAGCATCGTCCCACTCTATAAGCATCGACCCACACTATCATCATCGTCCCACTCTATCAGCATCATCCCACTTAATCAGCATCGTCCCACTAAATAAGCATCTTCCCACTCGATCAGTCATCGTCTCACTCTAGCAAGATCGTCCCACTCTATCAGCAACATCCCACTCTATCAAAAATGTCCCACCTTATCTGTTTCATCCCACTCTGTCAACATCGGCTCACACTATCAGCTTTGTCTCAATTTAGCAGCATCATCCCACCCTATCATCATCCTCCAACTCTATCAGCATTGTCCCACTCTAGCAGCATCCTCCCACTCTATGAGCATCGTGCCACTCAAGCAGCATTGTCCCACTCTATCAGTATCGTCCCACTCTATCAGCACTGTCCCACTCTATCAGCATTGTCCCACTCTATCAGTATCGTCCCACTCTATCAGCACTGTCCCACTCTATCAGCATTGTCCCACTCTATCAGTATCGTCCCACTCTATCAGCACTGTCCCACTCTATCAGCATTGTCCCTCTCTATCAGCATCGTTCCACACTATCAGCATCGTCCCAATCTATCAACATTGTCCCACGTTATCAGCATCGTCCCACTCTATCAGCATCGTCCCTCACTATCAGCATCGTCCCATACTATCAGCATTGTCCCACTCTGTTAGCATCGTCCCACTCTATCATCATTGTTCAACTCTCTCAGCATCGTCCCAGTCTATTAGCAATTTCCCACTCTATCAGCATCATTCCACTCTGTCAGCTCATCCCACTCTCTCAGCATCGTCGCGCACTATCAGCATCATCCCACTCTATCAGCATCATCCCACTCTTTCAGTATCGTCACACTCTATCAGCTCCGACCCACACTATCAGCATCGACCCACACTATCAGCATCGTCACACTCTATGAGCAATGTCCCACTTTATCAGCATCATCCCAGTCTATCAGCATCGTCCCACACTATCAGCATTGTCCCACTCTGTTAGCATCGTCCCACTCTATCAACATTGTCCCACTCTATCAGCATCGTCCCACTCTATTAGCAATTTCCCACTCTGTCAGCATCATCCCACTCTGTCAGCATCATCCCACTCGATCAGCATCGTCCCACTCTATCAGTATTGTCCCACTCTGTTAGCATCGTCCCACTATATTAGCATCGTCCCACTTCATCAGCATTGTTCCACTCTATCAGTATCGTCCAACTCTATCAGCATCGTCCCACTCTATTAATATTATCCCACTCTATTAGCAATGTCCCAGTCGATCAGCATCATCCCACTCTATCAGCATCGTTCCACACTATCAGCATGTCCCATTGTAACCACATCGTCCCACTCTATCAGCATCGTCCCACACTATCAGCAACATCCCACTCTATCAGTATCGTCCTCCTCTATGAGCATCGTCCCACACTATCAACATCTTCCCACACTATCAGCATCGTCCCACTGTATCAACCATGTTCCACTCTGTCAGCATCGTCCCAATCTATTAGCAATTTTCCACTCTATCAGCATCATCCCACTCTATCAGCATCGTCCCACTTAAATCAGCATCATCCCACGAAATCAGCATCATCCCACTCGATCAGTCTTCGTCTCACTCTAGCAAGATCGTCCCCTTCTATCAGCATCGTCCCACTCTATCAAAAATGTCCCATCTTATCAGTTTCATCCCACTCTATCAACATCAGCCCACACTATCAGCATTGTCTCAACCTAGCAGCATCATTCCACGCTATCATCATCGTCCAACTCTATCAGAATTGTCCTACTCTAGCAGCATCGTCCCACTCTGTGAGTATCGTGCCACTCTTTGAGCACCATCCCACTTTATCGGCATCGTCCCACTCTATTCCCAATGTCCCACATTATCAGCATCTTCGCACTCTATCAGCATCGTCCCACACTATCAGCATCATCCCACTCTATCAGCATCGTCACACTCTATCAGTATCGTCCCACTCTATCAACATTGTCCCACTCAATCAGCACTGTCCCACTCTATCAGCATTGTCCCACTCTATCAGCATCGCCCCATTCTATCAACATCATCCCACTCTATCAAAAGTGTCCCACTCTATCAACAGCGTCCCACACTATCAGCATTGTCCCACTCCATCAGCACTGTCCCACTCCATCAGTATCGTCCCACTCTATCAGCATTGTCCTACTCTAACAGCATCGATTCACTGAGTCACCATTGTCCCACGACATCAGCATTTTCCCAGTCTATCAGCATCGTCCCACGTTAGCAAAAAAGTCCCAGTCTGTCAGCATCATCCCGCTCTATCAGCAGCATCCCACCCTGTTCGCATCATACAGCTCTATCAGCATCATCCCACTCTATCAGCATCGTCCCACTCTATCAACATTGTCTCACTGTATCAGCATTGTCCCTCTCAATCAGCATCGTCCTACTCTATCAGCATCGTCCCACTCTATCAACATTGTCCCACTCTATCAGCATCGTCCCACTCTCTCAGCATCGTCCCACTCTTTCAACATTGTCTCACTGTATCAGCATCGTCCCACTCTATTAGCAATGTCCCACTCTATCAACATTGTCCCACTCTATCAGCATCGTCCCACTCTATCAGCATCGTCCCACTCTATCAACATTGACTTACTGTATCCGCATCGTCCCACTCTATTAGCAATGTCCCACTCTATCAGCATCATCCCACTCTATCAGCATCGTTCCACACTATCAGCATCATCCCACTCTATCAGTATCGTCCCACTCTATTAGCAATTTCCCACTCTATTTGCATTATCCCACTCTATCAGCATCATCCCACTCTATCAGCATCGTCCCGCACTATCAGCATCATCCCACACTATCAGCATCGTCCCACTCTATAAGCATCGATCCACACTATCATCATCGTCCCACTCTATCTGCATCGTCCCACGCTATCAACGTTGTCCCACTCTGTCAGCATCGTCCCACTCTATTAGCAATTTCCCACTCTATCAGCATTAACCCACTCTATCAGCATCATCCCACTCTCTCAGCATCGTCCCGCACTATCAGCATCATTCCACTCTATCAGCATCGTCCCACTCTATAAGCATCGACCCACACTATCATCATCGTCCCACTCTATCAGCATCGTCCCACTAAATCAGCATCGTCCCACTAAATCAGCATCATCCCACTCGATCAGCCATCGTCTCACTCTATCAAGATCGTTCCACTCTATCAGCATCATCCCACACTATCAGCATCGTTCCGCTCTATCAAATATGTCCCACCTTATCAGTTTCATCCCACTCTATCAACTTCGGCCCTCACTATCAGCATTGTCCCACTCTAGCAGCATCGTCCCACTCTATGAGCATCGTGACACTCTATGAGCATCGTCTCACTTTATCAGCATTGTCCTACTCTATCCGTATCGGCCCACTCGATCAGCACAGTCCCACTCTATCAGCATTGTCCCACTCTATCAGCATCGTCCCACTCTATCAACATCATCCCACTCTATCAAAAATGTCCCACTCTATCAACATCCTCCCTTTTTATCAACATCGTCCCACTCCATCAGCACTGTCCCACTCTATCAGTATCGACCCACTCTATCAGCATTGTCCCACTCTATTAGTGTCGTCCCACTCTATCAGCACTGACCCACTCTATCAGTATTGTCCCACACGAACAGCATCGACCCACTGAGTCACCATTCTCCCACTCTATCAGCATCATCCCGCTCTATCAGCATCATCCCACTCTATCAACATTATCGCACTCTATTAGCAATGTCACACTCTATCAGCATCATCCCACTCTCTCAGCATCATCCCACTCTATCAACATTATCCCTCTCAATCAGTATTATCCCACTCTCTCAGCATCATCCCACTCTATCAACAGTTCCCACTCTATTAGCAATGTTCCAATCTAGCAGCAACATCCCACTCTATCAGCATCATCCCGCTCTATCAGCATCGTCACACACGATCCGCAATGTCCCACTCTATCAACATTGTCCCACTCTATCAGCATCGTCCCACTCAATCAGCATCGCCCCACTCTATCAACATTGTCCCACTCTATAAGCATCATCCCACTCTATTAGCAATCTCCCTCTCTATCAGCATCATCCCACTCTATCAGCATCGTTCCACAGTATCAGCATCGTCCCAATCTATCAACATTGTCCCACTCTATCAGCATCGTCCCACTCTATCAGCATCGTCCCACACTATCAGCATCGTCCCACTCTATCAGCATCCTCCCACACTATCAGCATTGTCCCACTCTGTAAGCATCGTCCCACTCTATCATCATTGTCCCACTCTCTCAGCATCATACCCCTCTATTAGCATCGTTCCACACTATCAGGATCGTCCCACTCCATCAACATTGTCCCACTCTATCAGTATCGTCCCACACGATCAGCATCGTCCCACTCTATTCACAATGTCCCACATTATCAGCATCTTCGCACTCTATCAGCATCGTCCCACACTATCAGCATCATCCCACTCTATCAGCATCGTCACACTCTATCAGTATCGTCCCACTCTATCAACATTGTCCGACTCTATCAGCCTGATCTCACTCTATCAGCATTGTCCCACTCTCTCAGCGTCGGCCCCGACTATCAGCATTATCCACACTTTCAGCATTGTCCCACTCAATCAGCGTCGTCTCCGTCTATCAGCAGCATCCCACTCTCTCAGTTTCATCCCACTCTATAAGCAGCGTCCCACACTATCAGTATTGTCCCACTCCATCAGCACTGTCCCACTCTATCAGCTCTATGAGCATCGTGACACTCAATGAGCATCGTCCCACTTTATCAGCATTGTCCTACTCTATCCGTATCGGCCCACTCGATCAGCACAGTCCCACTCTATCAGCATTGTCCCACTCTATCAGCATCGTCCCACTCTATCAAACATGTCCCACTCTATCAACATCCTCTCTTTTTATCAGCATCGTCCCACTCCATCAGCACTGTCCCACTCTATCAGTATCGACCCACTCTATCAGCATTGTCCCACTCTATTAGTGTCGTCCCACTCTATCAGCGCTGACCCACTCTATCAGTATTGTCCCACACGAACAGCATCGATCCACTGAGTCACCATTCTCCCACTCTATCAGCATCATCCCGCTCTATCAGCATCATCCCACTCTATCAACATTATCGCACTCTATTAGCAATGTCCCACTCTATCAGCATGATCCCACTCTCTCAGCATCATCCCACTCTATCAACATTATCCCTCTCATTCAGTATTATCCCACTCTATCAGCATCATCCCACTCTATCAACATTTCCCACTCTATTAGCAATGTTCCAATCTAGCAGCAACATCCCACTCTATCAGCATCATCCCGCTCTATCAGCATCGTCACACACGATCCGCAATGTCCCACTCTATCAGCATCGTCCCACTCAATCAGCATCGCCCCACTCTATCAACATTGTCCCATTCTATCAGCATCATCCCACTCTATTAGCAATCTCCCTCTCTATCAGCATCATCCCACTCTATCAACATTGTCCCACTCTATCATCATCGTCCCACTCTATCAGCATCGTCCCACACTATCAGCATCATCCCACTCTATCAGCATCGTTACACTCTATCAGTATCGTCCCACTCTATCAACATTGTCCCACTCTATCCGCCTGATCTCACTCTATCAGCATTGTCCCACTCTCTCAGCGTCGGCCCCGTCTATCAGCATTATCCCACTCTTTTAGCATTGTCCCACTCTATCAGCGTCGTCCCCGTCTATCAGCAGCGTCCCACTCTCTCAGTTTCATCCCACTCTATAAGCATCGTCCCACACTATCAGTATTGCCCCACTCTATTAGCATCGTCCCACTGAATTAGCATTGTCGCTCTCTCTTTGCAATGTCCCACTCTGTCAGCTTCATCCCACTCTATCAGCAACATCCCACTCTACCAGCATCGTCCCACACTATCAGCATCGTCCCACTCTATCAGCATTGTTCCACTCTATCAGCATTGTTCCACTCGATGAGAATCGTCCCACTATATCAGTATTGTCACACTCTATCAGCATCGTCCCACTGTATCAGCCTCGTCCCACTCTATGGGCATTGTTCCACTCGATCAGTATCGTCGCAGCCTATCAGCATCGTGCTTCTCTATCAACATTATCCCACTCTATTAGCAATGTCCCTTTCTATCAGCATCATCCCACTCTATCAACATTATCCCACTCTATTAGCAATGTCCCACTCGAGCAGCATCGTTCCACACTATCAGTATCGTCCCACACGATCAGCATCGTCCCACTCTATTCCCAATGTCCCACATTATCAGCATCTTCGCACTCTATCAGCATCGTCCCACACTATCAGCATCATCCCACTCTATCAGCATCGTCACACTCTATCAGTATCGTCCCACTCTATCAACATTGTCCCACTCAATCAGCACTGTCCCACTCTATCAGCATTGTCCCACTCTATCAGCATCGCCCCATTCTATCAACATCATCCCACTCTATCAAAAGTGTCCCACTCTATCAACAGCGTCCCACACTATCAGCATTGTCCCACTCCATCAGCACTGTCCCACTCCATCAGTATCGTCCCACTCTATCAGCATTGTCCTACTCTAACAGCATCGATTCACTGAGTCACCATTGTCCCACGACATCAGCATTTTCCCAGTCTATCAGCATCGTCCCACGTTAGCAAAAAAGTCCCAGTCTGTCAGCATCATCCCGCTCTATCAGCAGCATCCCACCCTGTTCGCATCATACAGCTCTATCAGCATCATCCCACTCTATCAGCATCGTCCCACTCTATCAACATTGTCTCACTGTATCAGCATTGTCCCTCTCAATCAGCATCGTCCTACTCTATCAGCATCGTCCCACTCTATCAACATTGTCCCACTCTATCAGCATCGTCCCACTCTCTCAGCATCGTCCCACTCTTTCAACATTGTCTCACTGTATCAGCATCGTCCCACTCTATTAGCAATGTCCCACTCTATCAACATTGTCCCACTCTATCAGCATCGTCCCACTCTATCAGCATCGTCCCACTCTATCAACATTGACTTACTGTATCCGCATCGTCCCACTCTATTAGCAATGTCCCACTCTATCAGCATCATCCCACTCTATCAGCATCGTTCCACACTATCAGCATCATCCCACTCTATCAGTATCGTCCCACTCTATTAGCAATTTCCCACTCTATTTGCATTATCCCACTCTATCAGCATCATCCCACTCTATCAGCATCGTCCCGCACTATCAGCATCATCCCACACTATCAGCATCGTCCCACTCTATAAGCATCGATCCACACTATCATCATCGTCCCACTCTATCTGCATCGTCCCACGCTATCAACGTTGTCCCACTCTGTCAGCATCGTCCCACTCTATTAGCAATTTCCCACTCTATCAGCATTAACCCACTCTATCAGCATCATCCCACTCTCTCAGCATCGTCCCGCACTATCAGCATCATTCCACTCTATCAGCATCGTCCCACTCTATAAGCATCGACCCACACTATCATCATCGTCCCACTCTATCAGCATCGTCCCACTAAATCAGCATCGTCCCACTAAATCAGCATCATCCCACTCGATCAGCCATCGTCTCACTCTATCAAGATCGTTCCACTCTATCAGCATCATCCCACACTATCAGCATCGTTCCGCTCTATCAAATATGTCCCACCTTATCAGTTTCATCCCACTCTATCAACTTCGGCCCTCACTATCAGCATTGTCCCACTCTAGCAGCATCGTCCCACTCTATGAGCATCGTGACACTCTATGAGCATCGTCTCACTTTATCAGCATTGTCCTACTCTATCCGTATCGGCCCACTCGATCAGCACAGTCCCACTCTATCAGCATTGTCCCACTCTATCAGCATCGTCCCACTCTATCAACATCATCCCACTCTATCAAAAATGTCCCACTCTATCAACATCCTCCCTTTTTATCAACATCGTCCCACTCCATCAGCACTGTCCCACTCTATCAGTATCGACCCACTCTATCAGCATTGTCCCACTCTATTAGTGTCGTCCCACTCTATCAGCACTGACCCACTCTATCAGTATTGTCCCACACGAACAGCATCGACCCACTGAGTCACCATTCTCCCACTCTATCAGCATCATCCCGCTCTATCAGCATCATCCCACTCTATCAACATTATCGCACTCTATTAGCAATGTCACACTCTATCAGCATCATCCCACTCTCTCAGCATCATCCCACTCTATCAACATTATCCCTCTCAATCAGTATTATCCCACTCTCTCAGCATCATCCCACTCTATCAACAGTTCCCACTCTATTAGCAATGTTCCAATCTAGCAGCAACATCCCACTCTATCAGCATCATCCCGCTCTATCAGCATCGTCACACACGATCCGCAATGTCCCACTCTATCAACATTGTCCCACTCTATCAGCATCGTCCCACTCAATCAGCATCGCCCCACTCTATCAACATTGTCCCACTCTATAAGCATCATCCCACTCTATTAGCAATCTCCCTCTCTATCAGCATCATCCCACTCTATCAGCATCGTTCCACAGTATCAGCATCGTCCCAATCTATCAACATTGTCCCACTCTATCAGCATCGTCCCACTCTATCAGCATCGTCCCACACTATCAGCATCGTCCCACTCTATCAGCATCCTCCCACACTATCAGCATTGTCCCACTCTGTAAGCATCGTCCCACTCTATCATCATTGTCCCACTCTCTCAGCATCATACCCCTCTATTAGCATCGTTCCACACTATCAGGATCGTCCCACTCCATCAACATTGTCCCACTCTATCAGTATCGTCCCACACGATCAGCATCGTCCCACTCTATTCACAATGTCCCACATTATCAGCATCTTCGCACTCTATCAGCATCGTCCCACACTATCAGCATCATCCCACTCTATCAGCATCGTCACACTCTATCAGTATCGTCCCACTCTATCAACATTGTCCGACTCTATCAGCCTGATCTCACTCTATCAGCATTGTCCCACTCTCTCAGCGTCGGCCCCGACTATCAGCATTATCCACACTTTCAGCATTGTCCCACTCAATCAGCGTCGTCTCCGTCTATCAGCAGCATCCCACTCTCTCAGTTTCATCCCACTCTATAAGCAGCGTCCCACACTATCAGTATTGTCCCACTCCATCAGCACTGTCCCACTCTATCAGCTCTATGAGCATCGTGACACTCAATGAGCATCGTCCCACTTTATCAGCATTGTCCTACTCTATCCGTATCGGCCCACTCGATCAGCACAGTCCCACTCTATCAGCATTGTCCCACTCTATCAGCATCGTCCCACTCTATCAAACATGTCCCACTCTATCAACATCCTCTCTTTTTATCAGCATCGTCCCACTCCATCAGCACTGTCCCACTCTATCAGTATCGACCCACTCTATCAGCATTGTCCCACTCTATTAGTGTCGTCCCACTCTATCAGCGCTGACCCACTCTATCAGTATTGTCCCACACGAACAGCATCGATCCACTGAGTCACCATTCTCCCACTCTATCAGCATCATCCCGCTCTATCAGCATCATCCCACTCTATCAACATTATCGCACTCTATTAGCAATGTCCCACTCTATCAGCATGATCCCACTCTCTCAGCATCATCCCACTCTATCAACATTATCCCTCTCATTCAGTATTATCCCACTCTATCAGCATCATCCCACTCTATCAACATTTCCCACTCTATTAGCAATGTTCCAATCTAGCAGCAACATCCCACTCTATCAGCATCATCCCGCTCTATCAGCATCGTCACACACGATCCGCAATGTCCCACTCTATCAGCATCGTCCCACTCAATCAGCATCGCCCCACTCTATCAACATTGTCCCATTCTATCAGCATCATCCCACTCTATTAGCAATCTCCCTCTCTATCAGCATCATCCCACTCTATCAACATTGTCCCACTCTATCATCATCGTCCCACTCTATCAGCATCGTCCCACACTATCAGCATCATCCCACTCTATCAGCATCGTTACACTCTATCAGTATCGTCCCACTCTATCAACATTGTCCCACTCTATCCGCCTGATCTCACTCTATCAGCATTGTCCCACTCTCTCAGCGTCGGCCCCGTCTATCAGCATTATCCCACTCTTTTAGCATTGTCCCACTCTATCAGCGTCGTCCCCGTCTATCAGCAGCGTCCCACTCTCTCAGTTTCATCCCACTCTATAAGCATCGTCCCACACTATCAGTATTGCCCCACTCTATTAGCATCGTCCCACTGAATTAGCATTGTCGCTCTCTCTTTGCAATGTCCCACTCTGTCAGCTTCATCCCACTCTATCAGCAACATCCCACTCTACCAGCATCGTCCCACACTATCAGCATCGTCCCACTCTATCAGCATTGTTCCACTCTATCAGCATTGTTCCACTCGATGAGAATCGTCCCACTATATCAGTATTGTCACACTCTATCAGCATCGTCCCACTGTATCAGCCTCGTCCCACTCTATGGGCATTGTTCCACTCGATCAGTATCGTCGCAGCCTATCAGCATCGTGCTTCTCTATCAACATTATCCCACTCTATTAGCAATGTCCCTTTCTATCAGCATCATCCCACTCTATCAACATTATCCCACTCTATTAGCAATGTCCCACTCGAGCAGCATCGTTCCACTCTATCCGCAATGTCTCACTCTATCAGCGTCGTCGCAGTCTATCAACATCGTCCCACACTATCAGCATCGTCCCACTCGATCCGCAATGTCCCACTCTATCAGCGTCGTCGCAGTCTGTCAGCATCGTTCCACCCTATCAGCCGCGTCCCACCCTATCAGCATTGTCCCACTCTAACAGTATCGTCCCACTCTTATCAGCATCGCCCCACTCTATAAACATTGTCCCACTCTATCAGTATTGTCCCACACTATCAACATTGACCCACTCTATCAGTATTGTCCCACTCTTATCAGCATCGCCCCAATCTATAAGCATTGTCTCACTCTATCAGTATTGTTCCACACTATCAACATTGTCCAACTCTATCAGTATTGTCCCAATCTGTCAGCATCGTCCCACTCTATCAGCCTCGTCCCACCCTATCAGCATTGTCCCACACTATCAGTATCGTCCCACGCTATCAGCATCGTCGCAGTGAATTAGCATTGTCCCACCCTATCAGCATCGTCCCCTCTATCGGCATCTTCCCACTCTATCAGCATCATCCCACTCTATCAACATTATCGCACTCTATTAGCAATGTCCCACTCTATTAGCATCAACCCACTCTATCAGCACCATCCCACTCTATCAACTTTATCCCTCTCAATCAGTATTATCCCACTCTATCAGCATCATCTCACTCTATCAACATTATCCCACTCTATTAGCAATGTTCCAGTCCAGCAGCAGCATCCCACTCTGTCAGCATCATCCCGCTCATCAGCATCGTCCCGCTCTATCCGCAATGTCCCACTCTATCAACATTGTCCCACTCTATCAGCATCGTCCCACTCAATCAGAAATGTCCCACCTTATCAGTTTCATCCCACTCTATCAACATCGGCCCACACGATCATCATTGTCCCACTCTATCAGCATCGTCAAACTGTATCAGCTTCGTCCCACTCTATCAACATTGTCCCACTCTATCAGCATCATCCCACTCTATTAGCAATCTCCCAATCTCTCAGCATCATTCCACTCTATCAGCATCATCCCACACTATCAGCATCGTCCCGCACTATCAGCATCATACCACTCTATCAGCATCGTCCCACTCTACAACCATCGACCCACACTATCAGCATCGTCCCACTCTATCTGCATCGTCCCACTCTATCAGCATCGTCCCACTAAATCAGCATCATCCCACTCGATCAGTCATCGTCGCACTCTATCAAGATCGTCCCACTTTATCAGCATCATCCCACTCTATCAGCATCGTCCCACTCTATCAGAAATGTCCCACCTTATCAGTTTCATCCCACTCTATCAACATCGGCCCACACGATCATCATTGTCCCACTCTAGCAGGATCGTCCCACTCTTTGAGCTTCGTGCCACTCTATGAGCATCGTCCAACTTTATCAGCATTGTCCCACTCTATCAGCTTCGTCCCACACTATCAGCATCATCCCACTCGATCAGCTTCGTTCCCCACTATCAGCAACATCCCACTCTATCATCATCGTTCCACTCTATCAGCATTATCCCACTAAATTAGCATCGTCCCACTAAATTAGCATCATCCCACTCGATCAGTCATCGCTTCACTCTCGCAAGATCGTCCCACTCTATCAGCATCATCCCACTCTATCAAAAATGTCCCACCTCATCTGTTTCATCCCACTCTGTCAACATCGGACCACACTATCAGCAGTGTCTCAATCTAGCAGCATCATCCCACCCGATCATCATCGTCCAACTCTATCAGCATCGTCCCAATCTATCAGTATCGTCCCACTCTATCAGCATTGTCCCACTCTAACAGCATCGACTCATTGAGTCACCATTGTCCCACAATGTCAGAATTGTCCCAGTCTATCAGCACATTCCCACGCTATCAAAAATGTCCCACACTGTCAGCATCATCCCGCTCTATCAGCATCGTCCCACTCTAACAGCATCGACTCACTGAGTCACCATTGTCCCACTATATCAGCATTGTCCCAGTCTATCAGCATCGTCCCATGCTATCAAAAATGTCCCACTCTGTCAGCATCATCCCGCTCTGTCAGCATCGTCACACTCTATCTTCATCGTCCCACTGAATCAGCATTGTCCCACTCTAACTGCATCGTCCCACTGTATCAGCTTCACCCCACACTTTCAGCATTGTCGCACACTACCAACATCGTCCCACTCTAGCAGCAGCATCCCACTCTATCAACATTATCCTACTCTATTAGCAATGTCCCACCCTATCAACATCATCCCACTCTATCAGGATCGTCCCAATCTATGAACGTTATCACACTCTATTAGCAATGTTCCAGTCTAGCAGCACCATCCCACACTGTCAGCATCATCCCGCTCTATCAGCATCGTCCCAATCTATCCGCAATGTCCCACTGTATCAACATTGTCCCAATCTATCAGCATCGTCCCACTCCATCAGCATTGTCCCACTCTATCAACATTGTCTCACTGTATCACCAACGTCTGACTCTATTAGCAAAGTCCCACTATATCAGCATTTTCCCACTCTATCAGCATCGTTCCACACTATCAGCATGTCCCATTTTATCAACATTGTCCCACTCTATCAGCATCGTCCCACACTATCAGCATCGTCCCACACTATCAGCATCATCAAACTCTATCAGTATCGTCCCACTCTATCAGCATAGTCCTACTCTATCAGCATCGTCCCACACTATCAGCATCGTCCCACTCTATCAACGTTGTCCCACTCTGTCAGCATCATCCCACTCTATCAGCATCGTCCCGCACTATCAGCATTATTCCACTCTATCAGCATCGTCCCACTCTATAAGCATCGACCCACACTATCATTATCGTCCCACTCTATCAGCATCGTCCCACTTAAATCAGCATCGTCCCACTAAATCAGCTTCATCCAACTCGATCAGTCATCGTCTCACTCTAGCAAGATCGTCCCACTCCATCAGCATCGTCCCACTCTATCAAAAATGTCCCACCTTATCAGTTTCATCACACTCTATCAACATCGTCCAACTCTATCAGCATTGTCCTACTCTAGCAGCATCGTCCCACTCTATGAGCATCTTGCCGCTCTATGAGCACCATCCCACTTTATCAGCATTGTCCCACTCTAACAGTATCGTCCCACTCTGTCAGCACTGTCCCACTCTATCAGCATTGTCCCACTCTATCAGCATTTTCCCATTCTATCAACATCATCCCACTCTATCAAAAATGTCCCAGGCTATCAACATCCTCCCACACTATCAGCATTGTCCCACTCTATCAGCATCCTCCTACACTGTCAGCATTGTTCCACTCTGTTAGCATCCTCCCACTCTATTATCATTGTCCCACTCTCTCAGCATCATCACACTCTATTAGCATCGTTCCACACTATCAGTATCGTCCCACACTATCAGCATCGTCCCACTCTATTCGCAATGTCCCACATTATCAGCATCTTCGCACTCTATCAGCATCGTCCCACACTATCAGCATCATCCCACTCTATCAGCACCGTCACACTCTATCAGTATCGTCCCACTCTATCAACATTGTCCCACTCTATCAGCCTGATCTCACTCTATCAGCATTGTCCCACTCTCTCAGCGTCGGCCCCGTCTATCAGCATTATCCCACTCTTTTAGCATTGTCCCACTCTATCAGCGTCGTCCCCGTCTATCAGCAGCGTCCCACTCTCTCAGTTTCATCCCACTCTATAAGCATCGTCCCACACTATCAGTATTGTCCCACTCTATTAGCATCGTCCCACTGAATTAGCATTGTCGCACTCTCTTTACAATGTCCCACTCTATCAGCAACATCCCATTCTATCAGCAACATCCCACTCTATCAGCATCGTCCAGCACTATCAGCATCATCCCACTCTATCAGCATCAACCCACTCTATTAGCATCGGCCCACAATATCACCATCGTCCCACTCTATCAGCATCATCTCACTAAATCAGCATCGTCCCACTAAATTAGCATCATCCCACTCGATCAGTCATCGCCTTACTCTAGCAAGATCGTCCCACTCTATCAGCATTGTTCCACTGTATCAGCATTGTTCCACTCGATGGGAATCGTCCCACTATATCAGTATTGTCCCACTCTATCAGCATCGTCCCCCTCTATCAGCCTCGTCCCACCCTATCAGCATTGTTCCACTCTAACAGTATCGTGCCACTCTTATCAGCATCGCCGCACTCTATAAACATTGTCCCACTCTATCAGTATTGTCCCACACTATCGACATTGTCCCACTCTATCAGTATTGTCTCATTCTGTCAGCATCGTCCCACTCTATCAGCCTCGTCCCACCCTATAAGCATTGTCCCACACTATCAGTATCGTCCCACGCTATCAGCATCTTCGCAATGAATTAGCATTGTTCCACCCTATCAGCACCGTCCCCTCTATCGGCATCTTCCCACTCTATCAGCATCATCCCACTCCATCAGCATCATCCCACTCTATCAACATTGTCCCACTCTATCAGCATCGTCCCACTCTATTAGCATCGTCCCACACTATCAGCATCGTCCCACTCTGTTAGCAACGTCCCACTCTATCATCATTGTCCCACTCTCTCAGCATCGTCCCACTCTCTTAGCAATTTTCCACTCTATCAGCATCTTCCCACTCTATCAGCATTGTCCCACACTATCAGTATCGTCCCACGCTATCAGCATCATCGCAACGAATTAGCATTGTTCCACCCTATCAGCACCGTCCCCTCTATCGGCATCTTCCCACTCTATCAGCATCATCCCACTCTATCAGCATCATCCCACTCTATCAACATTGTCCCACTCTATCAGCATCGTCCCTCTCTGTTAGCAACGTCCCACTCTATCATCATTGTCCCACTCTCTCAGCATCGTCCCACTCTCTTAGCAATTTTCCACTCGATCAGCATCTTCCCACTCTATCAGCATTGTTCCACTCTATCAGCATCATCCCACTCTAACAGTATCATCCCACTCTGTCAGTATCGGCTCACACTATCAGCATCGACCAACACTAGCAGCATCGTCCCACACTAATAGCATCGTCCCACTCTATTAGCAATGTCCCACTTTATCAGCATCATCCCACTCTATCAGGACCGTCCAAGACTATCAACATCATCCCACTCTATCAGCATCGTCACACTCTATCTGCATTATCTCACTCTATCAGCATTGTCCCTCTCTCTCAGCGCCGTCGCCGTCTATCAGCATTATCCCACTCTGTTAGCATTGTGCCACTCGATCAGCGTCGTACCCGTCTATCAGCATCGTCCCACTCTCTCAGTTTCATCCCAATCTATCAGCGTCGTCCCACTCTATCAGCATCGTCCCACACTATCAGCATCGTCCCACTCTGTCAGCATCTTCCCACACTATCAGCATTGTCCTACTCTGTTAGCATCGTCCCACTCTATCATCATTGTCCCACTCACTCAGCATCATCCCACTCTATCAGCATCGTTCCACACTATCAGCATCGTCCCACTCTATCAACATTCTCCCACTGTATTAGGATTGTCGCACTCTCTTTGCAATGTCCCACTCTATCAGCATCATCCCACTCCATCAGCAACATCACACTCTATCATTATCGTCCCGCTCTATCAGCATTGTTCCACTCTATCAACATTGTTCCACTCGATGAGCATCGTCCCACTATATCAGTATTGTCACACTCTATCAGCATCATCCCACTGTATCAGCCTCGTCCCACTCTATGGGCATTGTTCCACACGATCAGTATCGTCGCAGTCTATCAGCATCGTCCTACTCTATCAACATTATCCCACACTATTAGCAATGTCCCTTTCTATCAGCATCAACCCACTCTATCAGCATCGTCCCACTCTATCAACATTATTCCACTATATTAGCAACGTCCCAATCTATCAGCATCTTCCCACTCTATCAACATTATTCTACTCTATTAGCAATGTTCCACTCTACCAACATCATCCCACTCTATCAGCATCGTCCCACTCTATCAGCATCTCCCCACTTTATCAGCTTCGTCCCACTCTATCAGTATTGTCCCACTCTATCAGCATCGTCCCACTCTATCAACATTATCCCACTCTATTAGCAATGTCCAACTCTAGCAACCTTTTTCCACTCTATCCGCAATGTGTCACTCTATCAGCGTCGTCGCAGTCTATCAGCATCATCCCACTCTCTCCGCAATGTCCCACTCTATCAGCGTCGTCGCAGTCTGTCAGCATCGACCCACTCTATCAGCCTCGTCCCACCCTATCAGCATTGTCCCACTCTAACAAGTATCGTCCCACTCTTATCAGCATCGCCCCACTCTATAAACATTGTCCCACTCTATCAGCATCGTCCCCTCTATCGGCATCTTCCCACTCTATCAGCATCATCCCTCTCTATCAGCATCATCCCACTCTATCAGCATCATCCCACTCTATCAGCACCATCCCACTCTATCAGCATTATCCCACTCTATTAGCAATGTTCCAGTCCAGCAGCAGCATTCCACTCTATCAGCATCATCCCGCTTTATCAGCATCGTCCCGCTCTATCCGCAATGTCCCACTCTATCAACATTGTCCCACTCTATCAGCATCTTCCCACTCTATCAGCATCGTCCCACTCTATCAGTATCATCCCACTCTATTAGCAATCTCCTAATCTATCAGAATCAACCCACTCTCTCAGCATCATTCCACAGTATCAGCATCGTCCCACTCTATCAACATTGTCCCACTCTATCTGCATCGTCCCACTCTATCAGCAACGTCCTAGACGATCAGCATCGTCCCACTCGATCAGCATCGTCCCAGACGATCAGCATCGTCCCACTCTATCAGCATCGTCCCACACGATCAGCATTGTCCCACTCTGTTCGCTCGTCCCCCTCTATCATCATTGTCCCACTCTCTCAGCATCATCCCACTCTATCAACATTATCCCACTCTATTAGCAATGTTCCAGTCTGGCAGCAGCATCCCACTCTATCAGCATCATCCCGCTCTATCAGCAATGTCCCACTCTATCCACATTGTCCCACTCTATCAGCATCATCCCACTGTATCAGCATCGTCCCACTCTATCAACATTGTCCCACTCTATCAGCATCATCCCACTCTATTAGCAATCTCCCAATCTATCAGCATCATCCCACTCTCTCAGCATCGTTCCACAGTATCAGCATCGTCCCACTCTATCAACATTGTCCCACTCTATCAGCATCGTCCCAATCTATCAGCATCGTCCTAGACTATCAGCATCGTCCCACTCGATCAGCAGCGTCCCAGACTGTCAGCATCGTCCCACCCTATCACCATCGTCCCACACTATCAGCATTGTGCCACTCTATCTGCATCTTCCCACTTTATCAGCATTGTTCCCACTCTATCAGCATAGTCCCACTCTATCAATGTTGTCCCATTCTGTCAGCATCGTCCCACTGTATCAGCCTCGACCCACCCTATCAGCATTGTCCCACTCTAACAGTATCGTCCCACTCTATCAGCATCATCCCACTCTATCAACATTATCCCACTCTATTAGCAACGTCCCACTCTATCAACATCATACCTCTCTATCAGCATCATTCCACTCTATCAACATTATCCCTCTCTATCAGTATTATCCCAATCTATCAGCATCGGCCAAGACTATCAGCATCATCCCAATTTATCAGCATCGTCCCAAAATATCAGCACCGTCCCACTCTGTCAGCATTGTCCCGCTTTGTCAGCATCGTCCCACTGTATCAACCTCGACCCACCCTATCAGCATCATTCCACTCTATCAGTATCGTCCAACTCTATCAGCATCGTCCCACTCTATCAACATTATCCCACACTATTAGCAATGTCCCACTCTATCAGCATCATCCCTCTCTATCAGCATCATCCCACTCAATCATCATCGTCCCATTCTATCAACATTATCCCACTCTATTAGCAATGTCGCACTCTAGCAGCATCGTTCCACTCTATCAGCATCATCCCACTCTATCAACATTATCCCACTCTATTAGCAATGTTCCACTCTAGCAGCGTCATCCCACTCTATCAACATTATCGTACACTATTAGCAATGTACCACACTATCAGCATCATCCCACTCTATCAGCATTGTTCTACACTATCAGCATCGTCCCACTGCATCAGCATCATCCCACTCTATCAGCATCGTCTCACTCTATCAACATCGTCCCACACTATCAGCATCGTCACACTCTGTCAGCATCGTCCCTCTCTATCATCATTTTCCCCATCTCTCAGCATCATCCCACTCTATAAACATTGTCCTGCACGATCAGCATCATCCCACTCTATCAGTATCGTCCCACTCTATCAGCATCGACACACACTATCTGCATTATCCCCAACTATCAGCAATGTCCCACTCTATTAGCAATGTCCCACTTTATCAGCATCATCCCACTCTATCAGCATCGTCCCACTCTATCAGCATTATCCCACTCTATCAGTATTGTCCCACTCTCTTAGCGTCGTCCCCGTCTATCAGCATTATCCCACTCTATCAGCATTGTCCCACTCGATCAGCGTCGTCCCCGTCTATCAGCATCGTCCCACTCTCTCAGTTTCATCCCAATCTATTAGCATCGTCCCTCACTATCAGTATCGTCCCACTCTATCAGCATCGTCCCACTCTATCAACATTATCCTACTCTATTAGCAATGTCCCACTCTATCAGCATCATGCCACTCTATCAGCATCATCCCACTCTATCAACACAATCTCTCTCTGTCAGTATTATCCCACTCTATCAGCATCGTCCCACTCTATCAGCATCTCCCCACTTTATCAGCATCGTCCCACTATATCAGCATCGTCCCACTCTATCACTATTGTCCCACTCTGTCAGCATCGTCCCACTGTATCAACCTCGTCCCACTCTATCAGTATGATCCCACTCTATCAGCATCGTCCCACTCTTTCAACATTATCCCACTCTCTTGGCAATGTCCAATTCTAGCAGCATCGCTCCACTATATCAGCATCATCCCACTCTATCAGCATCGTCCCACTCTGTCCGCAATGTCCCACGCTATCAGCGTTGTCGGAGTCTATCATCATCGTCCCACTCTATCAACATTATCTTACTCTATTAGCAATGTCCCACTTTATCAGCATCATCCCACTCTATCAGCATCGTCCCACTCTATCAGCATTATCCCACTCTATCAGCATTGTCCCACTCTCTTAGCGTCGTCCCCGTCTATCAGCATTATCCCACTCTATCAGCATTGTCCCACTCGATCAGCGTCGTCCCCGTCTATCAGCATCGTCCCACTCTCTCAGTTTCATCCCAATCTGTTAGCATCGTCCCTCACTATCAGTATCGTCCCACTCTATCAGCATCGTCCCACTCTATCAACATTATCCTACTCTATTAGCAATGTCCCACTCTATCAGAATCATGCCACTCTATCAGCATTATCCCACTCTATCAACACTATCTCTCTCTATTAGTATTATCCCACTCTATCAGCATCGTCCCACTCTATCAGCATCTCCCCACTTTATCAGCATCGTCCCACTCTATCAGTATTGTCCCACTCTGTCAGCATCGTCCCACTGTATCAACCTCGTCCCACTCTATCAGTATCGTCCAACTCTATCAGCATCGTCCCACTCTATCAACATTATCCCACTCTATTAGCAATGTCCCATTCTATCAGAATCATCCCACTCTATCAGCATTGTCCCACTCTTTCAACATTATCCCACTGTATTGGCAATGTCCAATTCTAGCAGCATCGCTCCACTATATCAGCATCATGCCACTCTATCAGCATGGTCCCACTCTATCCTCAATGTCCCTCGCTATCAGCGTTGTCGCAGTCTATCATCATCGTCCCACTCTATCAGCATCGTCCCACTCTATCAACATTGTCCCACTCTATCCGCAATGTCCCACTCTATCAGTATTGTCCCATTCTGTCAGCATCGTCCCACTGTATCAGACTCGTCCCACCCTATCAGCATTGTCCCACTCTAACAGTATCGTCCCACTTTATCAGCATCGTCCCACTCTATCAACATTATCCCACTCTATTAGCAACGTCCCACTCTAACAACGTCATACCACTCTATCAGCATCATTCCACTCTATCAACATTATCCCTCTCTATCAGTATCATCCCAATCTATCAGCATCGGCCAGTTTTACCAGCATCATCCCACTTTATCAGCATCGTCCCAACATATCAGCATCGTCCCGCTCTGTCAGCATCGTCCCACTGTATCAACCTCGACTCACCCTATCAGCATTGTTCCACTCTATCAGTATCGTCCAATTCTATCAGCATCGTCCCACTCTACAAACATTATCCCACTCTATTAGCACTGTCCCATTCTATCAGCGTCATCCCAATCTATCAGCAATGTCCCAATCTAGCAGCATCGTCCCACTGAATCAGCATCGTCCCACTCTATCAGCATTGTCCCAATCTAGCAGCATCTTCGCACTAGATCAGCATCTTCCCACTCTCTCAGCATCGTCCCACTCTATCAACATCGTCCCACTCTGTCAGCATCATCCCAGTCTATCAATATTGCCCCACACTATCAGCATTTTCACAATCTTGCAGCATCGTCCCACACTTTCAGCATCGTCCCACTCTATCAGTATCGTCCCATTCTATCAGCATCGTCCTACTCGATCAGCATCGTTCCACTCTAACAGCATCGTCCCACTGAATCGGCATTGTCCCATACTATCAGCATCGTCCCACTCGATCAGAATCATCCCACACTATCAGCATCGACTCACTCGATCAGCATCGTCCGACTCGATCAGCATCTTCCCACTATATCAGCATTGTCCCACTCTATCAGCATCGTCCCATTCTATCAGCATCGTCCCACTCGATCAGCGTCGTACCCGTCTATCAGCATCATCCCACTCTCTCAGTTTCATCCCAATCTATAAGCGTCGTCCCACTCTATCAGCATCGTCCCACACTATCAGCATCGTCCCACTCTGTCGGCATCTTCCCACACTATCAGCATTGTCCCACTCTGTTAGCATCGTCCCACTCTATCATCATTGTCCCACTCACTCAGCATCATCCCACTCTATCAGCATCGTTCCACACTATCAGCATCGTCCCACTCTATCAACATTCTCCCACTGAATTAGCATTGTCGCACTCTCTTTGCAATGTCCCACTCTATCAGCATCATCCCACTCTATCAGCAACATCACATTCTATCAGTATCGTCCCACTCTATCAGCATTGTTCCACTCTATCAGCATTGTTCCACTCGATGAGCATCGTCCCACTATATCAGTATTGTCACACTCTATCAGCATCATCCCACTGTATCAGCCTCGTCCCACTCTATGGGCATTGTTCCACTCGATCAGTATCGTCGCAGTCTATCAGCATCGTCCTACTCTATCAACATTATCCCACTCTATTAGCAATGTCCCTTTCTATCGGCATCAACCCACTCTATCAGCATCGTCCCACTCTACCAACATTATCCCACTATATTAGCAATGTCCCACTCTAGCAGCATCGTTCCACTCTATCAGCATCATCCCACTCTATCAGCAACGTCCCAATCTATCAGCATCTTCCCACTCTATCAACATTATTCCACTCTATTAGCAATGTTCCACTCTATCAACATTATCTCACTCTATTAGCAATGTCCCACACTATCAGCATCGTCCCACTCTATTAGCATCCTATCACTCTCTCAGCATCGTCCCACTGTATTCGCAAAATCCCACTCTATCAGCATCATCCCATTCTATCAGCATTGTCCCGCACTATCAGCATCATCCCACTCTATCAGCATTGTCCCGCACTATCAGCATCATCCCACTCTATCAGCATCACCCACACTATCAGCATCGTCCCCAACTATCAGCATCGTCCCACTCTATTAGCAATGCCCCACTTTATCAGCATCATCCCACTCAATCAGCATCGTCCCACTCTGTCAGCATTATCCCACTCTATCAGCATTGTCCCACTCTCTCAGCGTCGTCCCCGTCTATCAGCATTATCCCACTCTATTAGCATTGTCCCACTCTCTCAGCGTCGTCCCCGTCTATCAGCATTATCCCACTCTATCAACATTGTCCCACTCGATCAGCGTCGTCCCACTCTATCAGCATCGTCCCACTCTATTAACATTATCCTACTCTTTCTGCAATGTCCCACTCTTCAGCATCATGCCACTCTATCTGCATCATCCCACTCTATCAACACTATCCCTCTCTATCAGTATTATCCCACTCTATAAGCATCGTCCCACTCTATCAGCATCAGCATCGCCCCACTTTATCAGCATCGTTCCACTATATCAGCATCGTCCCACTCTATCAGTATTGTCCCACTTTGTCAGCATCGTCCCACTGTATCAACCTCGTCCCACTCTATCTGCATTGTTCCACTCTATCAGTACCGTCCAACTCTATCAGCATCGTCCCACTCTATCCACATTATCCCACTCTATTAGCAATGTCCCATTCTATCAGAATCATCTCACTCTATCAGCAACGTCCCACTCTATCAACATTATCCCACGCTATTGGCAATTTCCAATTCTAGCAGCATCGCTCCACTCTATCAGCATCATCCCACTCTATCAGCATCGTCCCACTCTATCCGCAATGTCCCCCGCTATCAGCGTCGTCGCAGTCTATCATCATCGTCACACTCTATCAAATCGTCCCACTATATCAGCATCGTTCCACTCTATCAGCATCGTCCCACTCTATCTGCATCGTCCCATTCGATCAGCATCGTCCCACTCTATCAGCATCGTCCCACTCTATCAGCATGTCCCACTCTATCAGCATAACTCTCTCTATCAGCATCGTCCCACTCTATCAGCATCATCCCTCTCTATCAGCACCGTCCCACTCGATCAGTATTGTCCAACTCTATCAGCAAATGTCCCACTCTATCAGCATCGTCCCACTCTATCAGCATCGTCCCACTCTATCAGCATCATTCCCATCTATCAGCATCGTCCCACTCTATCAGCATCGTCCCACTCTATCAGCATCTTCCCTCTCTATCAGCATCGTCTCACTCGATCAGTATTGTCCCATTCTATCAGCAATGTCCCTCTCTATCGGTAGCATCCCTCTCTATCAGCATTGTCCCACTCTATCAGCGTCGTCGCAGTCTATCAGCCATATGGCACTCTATCAACCATGTCCCACACTATCAGTATTGTCCGACCTTATCAGCAATGTCCCACTCTGTCAGCATCGTTTCACTCTATCAGCATTGTTCCATTCTATTAGCATCGTCTCACTGAATCAGCATTGCCCCACTCGATCAGCAATGTCCCACTCTATCAGCATCGTCCCACTCTTTGAGCATCGTCCATATCTTTTAGAATTGTCCCATTCTATCAGCATTGCCCCACACGATCAGCATTGTCCCAAACTAGCAGCATCGTCCCACCCTATCAGCATCGTCCCAAACCATCAGTATCGATCCACTCTATCACAATGTCCCACTCTATCACCATCATCCCTCTCTATCAGCATCGTCCCACTCTATCAGAAATGTCCCTCTATCAGCATCGTCCCCCGAAACAGCATTGTCCCACTCTTTCAGCATCGTCGCAGTCTATCAGCCATGTCCCACTCTATCAGCAATGACCCACTCTACCAGTATCGCCCCACTCTGTCAGCATCCTCTCACTCTATCAGCATCGTCCCAAACTATCAGTATCATCCCACCCTATCAGCATCTTCCCACTCTAACAGCATCATCCCTCTCTGTCAGCATCGTCCCACTCTATCAGGGTTGTCCCACTCTTTCAGCATCATGCCTCTCTATCAGTGTTGTCCCACTCTATCAGCATCATCCCTCTCTTACAGCATCGTCCCACTCGATCAGTCTTGTCCCATTATATCAGCAATGTCCCACTCTATCACTAGCATCCGTCTCTATCAGCATTGTCTCACTCTTTCAGCGTCGTCCCCTGAATCAACATTGTCCGACACTATCAGCGTCGTCGCAGTCTATCAGCCATATCCCACTCTATCAACCATGTCCCACTCTATCAGCAATGTACCACTCTATTAGTATTGTCCCACTCTGTCAGCATCGTCCCACACTGTCAGTAGCGTCCCACGCAATCAGTATCGTCCCACTCTATGAGCATCATCCCACTCTATCAGCATCGTCCCACTCTATCAGTATTGTCCCACTCTATCAGTGTCATCCCACTCTATCAACATCATCCCACTCTATGAGCATCATCGCACTCTATCAGCATCGTCCCACTCCATCAGCATTTTCCCAATCTAGCAGCATCGTCACACCCTATCAGCATTGTCCCACTCTATCAGTGTCATCCCAGTCTATCAACATCATCCCACTCTATGAGCATCATCGCACTCTATCAGCATCGTCCCACTCTAACAGTATTGTCCCAATCTAGCAGCATCGTCACACCCTATCAGCATTGTCCCACTCTATCAGCATCGTTCCACTCTATCTGCACCATCCCACTCGATCAGCATCGCCCCACTCTGTCAGCAATGTCCCACTCTATCAGCATCGTCCCATTCTATCAGCATTGTCCCACGGAATTAGCAATGTCCCACTCTATCAGTATCATCCCACGCTATCAGAATCGTCCCACTCTATCAGTGTCGTCTCACTCGGTATTGTCTCACGGAATTAGCATTGTCCCAGTCTAACAGTATCGTCCCACTCTATTAGTATCATCCCACGCTGTCAGCATCGTCCCACTCTATCAGTATCGTCCCACTCTATCAGCATCGTCCCACTCTATCAGCATCGTCCCAATCGATCAGCATTGTCCCACTCTATCAGCATTGTCCCACTCTATCAGCATCATCCCTCTCTGTCAGCATCGTCCCACTCTATCAGGGTTGTCCCACTCTATTAGCATCATCCCTCTCTATCAGCATCGTCCCACTCGATCAGTATTGTCCGACTCTATCAGTAATGTCCCACTCTATCAGCATCGTCCCACTCGATCAGCATCGTCCCACTCTATCAGCATCATCCCTCTCTATCAGCATCATCCCTCTCTAACAGCATCGTCCCACTCGATCAGTATTGTCCCATTATATCAGCAATGTCCCACTCTATCAGTAGCATCCGTCTCTATCAGCATTGTCTCACTCTATCAGCGTCGTCCCCTGAATCAGCATTGTCCCATTCTATCAGCGTCGTCGCAGTCTATCAGCCATATCCCACTCTATCAGCCATGTACCACTCTATTAGTATTGTCCCACTCTGTCAGCATCGTCCCACTCTGTCAGTAGCGTCCCACCCTATCAGTATCGTCCCACTCTATCGGCATCATCCTAATCTATTAGAATTGTCCTTCTCTATCAGCATCGTCCCACTCTATCAGCATCGTCCCTCCCTATCAGCATTGTCCCACTCTCTCAGTATCATCCCTCTCTATCAGCATGGTCTCATCTATCAGAATTGTCCACTCTATCCGCATCATTCCACTGAATCAGCATTGTCCCACTCTATCTTCTTCGTCCCACTCTGTCAACATCGTGCACACTATCGACATTGTCCCACTCTATCAGCATCGTCCCAGTCTATCAATATTGTCCGACTCTAACAGCATCATCCCACTCTATCAGCATCGTCCCTCTCTATCAGCATCATCCCGCTCTATCAGCATCGTCCCACTCTATCAGAATTGCCCCACTATATCCGCATCATCCCACTGAATCAGCATTGTCCCACTGAATCAGCATTGTCCCACTCTATCAATATCATCCCACACTATCTACATCGTCCCACTCTATCAGCATCGTCCCACTCTATCAGTATTCTCTGACTCTATCAGCATCGTCCCACTCAATCAGTATCATCCCGCACTCTCAGTATCGTCCCACTCCATCAGCATACCCCACTGAATTAGCATTGTCCCACTCTATCAGAACTTTCCCACTCTATCAGCATCGTCCTCCTCTATCAGTATCGTCCCACTCTATCAGCATCGTCCCACTCTATCTGCATCATCCCTCTCTATCAGTATTGTCCCACTCTGTCAGCATCGTCCCACTGAATCAGCATCGTCCCAATCTATCAGCATTGTCCCACTCTATCAGCATCTTCCCACTAGATCAGCTTTGTCCCACTCTATCAGTATCATTTTACTCTATCAGCATCGTCCCACTTTATCAGCATTGACCCACTCGATCAGCATTGTCCCACCCAATCAGCATTCTCCCACTCTATCAGCATTATCCCTCTCTATCAGCATCGTCCCACTCTATCAGTGTTGTCCCACTCTATCAGCATCATCCCTCTCTATCAGCATCGTCCCACTCGATCAGTATTGCCCGACTCTATCAGCAATGTCCCACTCTGTCAGCAATGTCCCACTCTATCAGCATCGTCCCACTCTATCAGCATCATCCCTCTCTATCAGCATCGTCCCACTCTATCAGTGTTGTCCCACTCTATCAGCATCATCCCTCTCTAACAGCATCGTCCCACTCGATCAGTATTGTCCCATTCTATCAGCAATGTCCAACTCTATCAGTAGCATCCCTCTCTATCAGCATTGTCTCACACTATCAGCATCGTCCCCTGAATCAGCATTGTCCCACTCTATCAGCGTCGTTGCAGTCTATCAGCCATATCCCACTCAACAGCCATGTCCCACTCTATCAGCAATGACCCACTCTATTAGTATTTTCCCACTCTGTCAGCATCCTACCACTCTGTCAGTAGCATCCCACTCTCTCAGTATCGTCCCACTCTATCAGCATTGTCCCAATGTAGCAGCATCGTCACAACCTATCAGCATTGTCCCACTCTATCAGTGTCATCTCACTCTATCAACATCATCCCACTCTATGTACATCATCCCACTCTATCAGTATTGTCCCAATCTAGCAGCATCTTCACACCATATGAGCATTGTCCCACTCTGTCAGCATCGTCCCACTCTTTCGGCACCATCCCACTCTATCAGCATTGCCCCACTCTGTCAGCAATGTCCCACTCTATCAGCATCGTGCCACTCTATCATCATCGTCCAACTCTATCAGCAATGTCCCACTCTGTCAGTAATGTCCCACTCTCATAGCATCGTCCCACACTATCATCGTCCCACTCTATCAAAAATGTCCCATTCTATCAGCATCGTTCCACTCTATCAGCATCATCCTAATCTATTAGAATTATCCTTCTCTATCAGCATCGTCCCACTCTATCAGCATCGTCCCTCCCTATCAGCATTGTCCCACTCTATCAGCATCATCCCTCTCTATCAGCATGATCCCTCTCTATCAGCATCGTCCCAATCTATCATAATTGTCCCACTCTATCCGCATCATCCCACTGAATCAGCATTGTCTCACTCTATCTTCGTCGGCTCACTCTATCAATATCGTCCCACACGATCTACATCGTCCCACTCTATCAGCATCGACCCACTCGATCAGTATTGTCTGACTCTATCAGCATCGTCCCACTCAATCAGTATCATCCCGCACTCTCAGTATCGTCCCACTCCATCAGCATAACCCCACTGAATTAACATTGTCCCACTCTATCAGAATTTTCCCACTCTATAAGCATCGCCCCACTCTATCAGCATCATCCCTTTCTAACAGCATCGTCCCACTCGATCAGTATTGTCCCATTCTATCAGCAATGTCCAACTCTATCAGTGGCATCCCTCTCTATCAGCATTGTCTCACACTATCAGCATCGTCCCCTGAATCAGCATTGTCCCACTCTATCAGCGTCGTTGCAGTCTATCAGCCATATCCCACTCTATCAGCCATGTCCCACTCTATCAGCAATGACCCACTCTATTAGTATTGTCCCACTTTGTCAGCATAGTTCCACTCTGTCAGGAGCATCCCACTCTCTCAGTATCGTCCCACTCTATCAGCATTGTCCCAATGTAGCAGCATCGTCACACTCTATCAGCATTGTCCCACTCTATCAGTGTCATCCCACTCTATCAACATCATCCCACTCTATGTGCATCATCCCACTCTATCAGTATTGTCCCAATCTAGCAGCATCGTCACACCCTATCAGCATTGTCCCACTCTGTCAGCATCGTCCCACTCTTTCGGCACCATCCCACTCTATCAGCATTACCACACTCTGTCAGCAATGTCCCACTCTATCAGCATCGTGCCACTCTATCATCATCGTCCAACTCTATCAGCATCGTCCCACTCTCTCAAAAATGTCCCATTCTATCAGCATCGTCCCACTCTATCAGCATCGTCCCACTCTATCAGCATCATCCTAATCTATTAGAATTATCCTTCTCTATCAGCATTGTCCCACTCTATCAGCATCATCCCTCTCTATCAGCATCATCCCTCTCTATCAGCATCGTCCCACTCTATCAGAATTGTCCCACTCTATCCGCATCATCCCACTGAATCAGCATTGTCCCACTCTATCTTCGTCGGCCCACTCTATCAATATCGTCCCACACTATCTACATCGTCCCACTCTATCAGCATCGTCCCACTCTATCAGTATTGTCTGACGCTATCAGCATCGTCCCACTCAATCAGTATCATCCCGCACTCTCAGTATCGTCCCACTCCATCAGCATAACCCCACTGAATTAGCATTGTCCCACTCTATCAGACTTTTCCCACTCTATAAGCATCGTCCCACTCTATCAGCATCGTTCCACTCCATCAGCATTGTCCCACTCTATCTGCAACATCCCTCTCGTTCAGCATTGTCCCACTCTATAATCATCGTCCCACTCTATCAGCGTTGTCCCAATCTATCAGCATTGTCCCACTCTATAAGAATCTTCCCACTAGATCAGCTTTGTCCCACTCTATCAGCATCGTCCCACTTTATCAGCATTGTCCCACTCTATCAGCGTCGTCGCAGTCTATCAGCCATATTCCACTCTATCAGCCATGTCCCACTCTATCAGCAATGTCCCACTCTATTAGTATTGTCCCACTCTGTCAGCATCGTCCCACTCTGTCAGTAGCGTCCCACTCTATCAGTATCGTCCCACTCTATCAACATTATCCCACTCTATCAGCATCGTCGCACTTTATCAGCATTGTCCCACTCTATCAGCATCGTCCCACTTTATCAGCATTGTCAAACTCTATCAGCATCGTCCCACTTTATCAGCATTGTCCCACTCTATCAGCATTGTCCAACTCTATCAGAATTTCCCCACTCTATCAGCATCGTCCTTCCATATCAGCATTGTCCCACTCTATCAGCATCATCCCTCTCTATCAGCATCATCCCTCTCTATCAGCATCGTCCCACACTATCAGAATTGTCCCACTCTATCCGCATCATCCCACTGAATCAGCATTGTCCCACTCTATCTTCGTCGTCCCACTCTATCAATATCCTCCCACACTATCTACATCGTCCCACTCTATCAGCATCGTCCCACTCTATCAGTATTCTCTGACTCTATCAGCATCGTCCCACTCAATCAGTATCATCCCGCACTCTCAGTATCGTCCGAATCCATCAGCATAACCCCACTGAATTAGCATTGTCCCACTCTTTCAGAATTTTCCCACTCTCTAAGCATCATCCCACTCTATCAGCATCGTTGCACTCCATCAGCATTGTCCCACTCTATCTGCAGCATCCTCTCTTTTAGCATTATCTCACTCTATCACCATCGTCCCACTGTATCAGCGTTGTCCCAATCTATCAGCATTGTCCCACTCTATAAGAATCTTCCCACTAGATCAGCTTTGTCCCACTCTATCAGTATCATCCCACTCCTTCAGCATTATCCCACTCTATCTGCACCGTCCCACTTTATCAGCATTGTCCCACTCTATCAGCGTCGTCGCAGTCTATCAGCCATACCCCACTCTATCAGACATGTCCCACTCTATCAGCCATGTCCCACTCTATCAGCAATGTCCCACTCTATTAGTATTGTCCCACTCTGTCTGCATCGTCCCACTCTGTCAATAGCGTCCCACTCTATCAGTATCGTCCCACTCTATCAGCATTATCCCACTCTATCAGCATCGTCCCACTTTATCAGCATTGTCCATCTCTATCAGCATCGTCCCACTCTATCAGCATTGTCCAACTCTATCAGAATTGTCCCACTCTATCCACATCATCCCACTGAATCAGCCTTGTCCCACTCTATCAATACCGTCCCACACTATCTACATCGTCCCACTCTATCAGCATCGACCCACTCTATCAGTATTGTCTGACTCTATCAGCATCGTCCCACTCAATCAGTATCATCCCGCACTCTCAGTATCGTCCCACTCCATCAGCATAACCCCACTGAATTAGCATTGTCCCACTCTATCAGAATTTTCCCACTCTATAAGCATCGTCCCATTCTATCAGCATCGTTCCACTCCATCAGCATTGTCCCACTCTATCTGCATCATCCCTCTCTTTCAGCATTGTCCCACTCTATCATCATCGTCCCACTCTATCAGCGTTGTCCTAATCTATCAGCATTGTCCCACTCTATAAGAATCTTCCCACGAGATCAGCTTTGTCCCACTCTATCAGTATCGTCCCACTCTTTCAGCATTATCCCACTCTATCAGCATCGTCCCACTTTATCAGCATTGTCCCACTCTATCAGCGTCGTCGCAGTCTATCAGCCATATCCCACTCTATCAGCCATGTCCCACTCTATCAGCAATGTCCCACTCTATCAGCAATGCCCCACTCTATTAGTATTGTCCCACTCTGTCAGCATCGTCCCACTCTGTCAGTAGCGTCCCACTCTATCAGTATCGTCCCACTCTATCAGCATTATCCCACTCTATCAGCATCGTCCCACTCTATCAGCATTGTCGAACTCTATCAGCATCGTCCCACTTTATCAGCATTGTCCCACTTTATCAGCATTGTCCAACTCTATCAGCATCGTCCCACTTTATCAGCATTGTCCCACTCTATCAGCATTGTCGAACTCTATCAGAATTGTCCCACTCTATCAGCATCATCCCACTGAATCAGCATCATCCCACTCTTTCAGCATTGTCCCACTCAATCAGTATCATCCCACTGAATCAGCATTGTCCCACTCTATCTGCAATGTCCCTCTAAATCAGCGTCTTCCCACTCTATCTGCAATGTCCCTCTAAATCAGCGTCTTCCCACTCTTTCAGCAGTGTCCCACTCAATCAGTATCATCCCACTGAATCAGCATTGTCCCACTCTATCTGCAATGTCCCTCGAAATCAGCGTCTTCCCACTCTATCTGCATCGTCCCACTCTTTCAGCACTGTCCCACTCTAACAGTATCATCCCACTCTATCAGCAATGTCCCAATCTCGCAGTATCGTCCCACGAATCAGCATTGTCCCACTCTATCAGTCTTGTCCCCCTCTACCAGCATCGTCACACTGAATTAGCAATATCCCACTCTTTCAGCGTCGTCCAAGTCTATCAGCATTGTCTCACTCTACCCCTGGTGTGGAAACAGGCCCTTCAGTCCAACAAGTCCACACTGACCCCCACAAGAGTAACACACCCAGACTCATTCCCCTCCTCGATATTTACCCCTGACGAATGCATCCAACCTGCACATGCGTGAACACTATCAGCAATTTCGCATAACCAATTCACCTAACCTGCATATCTTGAGATTGTGGGAGGAACCAGACCAAACCGGCACAGACACAGGAAGAATGTGCAAACCCCACACAGACGGTCACCCAAGGGTGGAATCGAACCTGGGACCCTGGCGCTGTGAGGCAGCAGTGCTAACCACTGAGCCACCGTGCTTGTCACTATTCTTGAAAGGAAAGTTCCCAGCCTTGGTCACCCCATTTCAACGGCTTTGTCATTACTGTCACATAGATCCTGCTGAACATTTTGGCCACTTAAAAACAGTTTTTTTTTTCCAAATATTTACTGTGTAGCATGAAATTTACATTTAAGAGCTATACCAGCAGCATGTAACTTTCAAACATCTGTCCAAAGAAGAACAGAGGGAAGAATTACAAAAGATACGAAGATCACAATGGCCATTGAACTGAAGTAATCAATTTATCTAATGCAAAATGCACCACTTTGATTTGAAAATTAAATAATTACTCTTAAACAGAATGATAACGGTGGGCAAGGGAACAATGACCATCAGAACTAGCTGTCCAATGGTCACTGGACAAAAGGTTTCAGACAATTGACTGACACAGTGCACATCCCCTGTCCATGGAAAAATGAGCTCACAACAAGCGCTGGATTCAGAGAGGTGGAGTGAGAGGGCAGTCCTCATCAGAGTCGTCTGCATTGAGCTGACCTCACTAGACAGATGGAACTCAGACTTTAACAGGAGGGGAGGAAACCTGAGGGAAGATTTTCTTGCCACGTCGGCAAGAGGGCAGGATGTTGCCCGCACCAATTTCGGGAGGTGGAAACATTTTATGTTGACAGTACGTTTGTCCGCTGGTATAAGTAAACCATCTCAAATGATCCTGGTCGTATATTCTCTTTATCAAACTAAGTAATGTATCATATGTAAACTGCTCATTTGTAAACTCAAACCGTTAAGGAATTACTTACAAATCACTGACTACCTCTACTAAGTAGCTCCGTCCATTATATGGTATTACACAGTCCCTACAATCTGGAAGCAGGCCACTCAGCTTATTGTGTCTACATCAACCCCCTGAAGAGCATCTCACCTGGACCCACCCTCCCACCCTATTCCATGGGAACATGGTTAATCCACTTAACCTGCACATCCTTGGACTGTGGGAGGCAACCCGCAAAGGCATGGGGCCAATTTGCAAACTCCACAAAGACAGTTACCCAACATTGGAATCAATCCTGGGTCCGTGGCGCTGTGAGGCAGCAATGCAATCCACTCAGCCACCGTGCCACTTTAGTTTTGATCTTTCTGACATTTTTTGCATAATTTGGTTGTACTCCTTTTCAATCCATCATTTGCTTTTTGGTTTCACTTATTTTTGTCTCCCCTCCCAGGTTCCCATCATTCGTCTCTTCTTGTTTAAATCTTTCTGCTTACCACGTCCCAGACACCAGCATCATATCACCATCCTGAGGTAGGTCCTGGTCCAGCAGCAGTTAAGACCCAACACTTCAGGAAGCACACTCATATCTTGTCCCTGGGAGACAGACGTCCAGGGAGCTTACACAAGTCACTCTGGAGCCAATGACATCTCTTGGCATCAGGCCAAACACAGGCAAGGGAACCACCTTTTGATGATAATGTCACATCCTTGAACCCCTCACACCCTTCTGCTCAGCTCCCTCAAATTAATCACAGTAATTTTAGATGATTATCCCACAATTTCACTCTTGAAACTTGCAGTTTAAGAAACTCTGACTTGGATTAAAACTTGGAGCCATGATATGGCCTGCTGTTACTGTCTGTCTTGTACATCAGAGAGAAAAATTACAGGAATCAGAGTAAACCCAGACTGTTTATGAAAAAGACTAAATTAGCACTGACAGTAATGTTAATGTGCAGCATTTATTGACATGATGCACATTGATGATGAGAAAGTGCCAGATATCCAATTACCAAATTATCTGCAGGATATCACCGTATAGTACTTACCCCAGTCTTTGCAGTTTACAGTCTGTATTCCTCAGATGCACAGGCAGTTTCAAACATGAACGTCCTCGTTTATTAGAAGCCAAGTCCACATTCACCAGTGAGAGTGGAGGTGAGAACCTTGAACACGAATCTGAGGGAGTATTATTATCCAACCCGGAGATTGTCGAAGTTTTATGCCAACTGGAAACAAGGCTCAGGCGAATGATTTCTGTTGTCCAAAGTGATTTTTTTTAACATTGTTTGTGTACAAGGGAAGAGACCACTGATATACATCAGTTGCTATAGGTAATAATTCGACGAGAAAGTGAGAACTGCAGATGCTGGAGATCAGAACGGAAAATGTGTTACTGGAAAAGCGCAGCAGGTCAAGCAGCATCTAAGGAGCAGGAGAATCGACGTTTCGGGCATGAGCCCTTCTTCAGGAATGAGGAAAGTGTGTCCAGCAGGCTAAGATGAAAGGTAGGGAGGAGGGACTTGGGGGAGGGGCGTTGGAAATGCGATAGGTGGAAGGAGGTTAAGGTTAGGGTGATAGGCCTGAGTGGGGGTGGGGGTGGAGAGGTCAGGAAGAAGATTGCAGGTTAGGAAGGTGGTGCTGAGTTCGAGGGTTGGGACTGAGACAAGGTGGGGAGAGGGGAAATGAGGAAACTGGAGAAATCTGAGTTCATCCCTTGTGGTTGGAGGGTCCCTAGGCGAAAGATGAGGCGCTCTTCCTCCAGCCGTCGTCTTGCTATGGTCTGGCGATGGAGGAGTCCAAGGACCTGCATGTCCTTGGTGAAGTGGGAGGAGGAGTTGAAGTGTTGAACCACAGGGTGGTTGGGTTGGTTGGTCCGGATGTCCCAGAGGTGTTCTCTGAAATGTTCCGCAAGCAGGCAGCCTGTCTCCCCAATATAGAGGAGGCCACATCGGGTGCAGCGGATGCAGTAAACGATGTGTGTGGAGGTGCAGGTGAATTTGTGGCGGATATGGAAGGATCCCATGGGGCCTTGGAGGGAAGTAAGGGGTGGGGGGTGTAGGCGCAAGATTTGCATTTCTTGCGGTTGCAGGGGAAGGTGCCAGGAGTGGAGGTTGGGTTAGTGGGGGATGTGGACCTGACGAGGGATTCACGGAGGGAGTGGTATTTTCGGAATGCTGATAGGGGTTGGGAGGGAAATATATCCCTGGTGGTGGGGTCCGTTTGGAGATGGCGGAAATGACGACGGATGATAATACGATGTATATGGAGTTTGGTGGGGTGGTATGTGAGGACCCGTGGGGTTCTGTCCTGGTGGCGATTGGAGGGGCGGGGCTCAAGGGCGGAGGAGCGGGAAGTGGAGGGGATGTGGTGGAGAGCATCGTCGATCACGTCTGGGGGGAAAATTGCAGTCTTTGAAGAAGGTAATAATTCAACAAGTTGTTCGAAACTTTAATAAAATAATCATACAAAGTCTTTAGGTAACTTATTTATTTTAGAAGCAAGCACAGATATGACAATGATCCAGACTGATAGAGACTCAATGAAACTACAGTTTTACAGATAGTTCAGCTTACAGAAGCTGTCTGCTCCTATCCAGGGATTCTGGGCCAAAAGGTCTATACTTGCCAGGACTCATGGATTATGACGAACAAGTTATCTGTTTCATCATGGTTACTGTTTTATGATTTGAAGTAAATCCATGAACAATTTATTCGTCCACATTTCCCCTTTTTATCCCAAAAGGATAACCAAATTCTAAATCTGAATGGAGTCCACTTCTCTCAGGCAGATTGGTTCTTCTTCTGAGGGAGGGACTGAAGGGAAAACATGTTAGACCATCGTGGAGGCAGTCATCGTTTGTTTGACAAAGGGAGGCACAACGAGTTTAATTAAAATATTGGGTACAATTATCCTGTGCTGCCGACCAAAATATACTCCCGAATCTGGTGAGGCAAATCGAGTTTTCCAATGGTGGAGGGTGGGAGATATTAAATTGAGGTTAATACCACATATCACAGGAGGCCATGACATTGACCCAATGTAACCCTTGCTCTATAGAAGATGTGCTATCCATGCGAACTTCAGTCAGCAGGGACTTGTTTTGGTGAGTGACCCATTCTGCCATTTCAGAAGTTTTTAAGGAAATGGGTATGAGGGAAATTCCTCCACTCGAGTGCATTGGACCCAGCAGCTAGACTGATCTGACGGTTACTGAAGTGCAGAAACGTGTGAGGTGCGGGCTAGTATAAGTCAATCGAAAACATAGTCCTACTGTCCATTTCCATTTGCCCATGACGTTGTGGCCTCCCCACTGGCAGCTCTCTTGTAGTGTGAGGTGTGGATCCATGTCGGGTGACCTTTTACCTTTACAGCAGTGTTGGTTGTCAGCAAGATCTGCAATGGCCCCTCGAACCTCAGCTGGAGGCTGTTCTTTCTCTTGAACACTTTCACGTCCATGAATTCTCCTAGTTCCAGCCGGGTCTTCATCTATGAATACATTGGGTTAGTGACATACAATGATTTAAAATATTTCCTCCATTTTATGAATGTCCATTTATTGCATCTTCATTCGGCCCAAAGGGAGAATATTGATCCACTTAAGGCCCGTTTCCTCACACAGTTTTGCAAGCTTATTTTCAGCATCCCGTTACATATTTCTACTAGTCCAGCCAACTGCGGCTTGTCGCTGCAGTGAAAATTCTGGCTTATCTGCAGAGTTGTACACATTTCTTTAACAATGGTTCCCATTATCAGTTGATATCTGCACAGGTATACTGAGCCATGGTACATATCCTTTTAACGAATGCTTAGTGACTGTATTTGCATCATTTCTCCGACTGTGAAAGGCTTTGATACATTTACAGAATACATCAATACTTACAAGGACACACTTAAATCCCGTACACGGGGTTAGTTCGATAAAACCTATTCTCAAACATTCGGAACGCCCTGTAAGATTTAGGTGGGAGGCAGCCTGCACTTTTTCTGTTTCTTTCCCCAGATTCAGTGTTTGGCACGTAACGCACCGTTCACCAATTTGTTTGCAATTGCTGGAATTCCCGGTGCATGCTATGATTTCAAAATGCAGTCTACCATCCCCCGTTTGCAATGGAAGCAGAGCTCTGGGCACCACCAGACAGCTGTCATGTTGAACCCAAACCCCCTCTAATATCTTATCGCACTGATCTTGCACTCGGGCTAAGTCTACTCAGCACTAGCCTGAGGCGGGAAGGCCAACGCATTCGTAATTGTGGGCAGTAAATCAGAACATCTCAAAACAAAGGCCAAGATCCGCAAATTGCTGTCAGACAAGGTGGTATTGTGAACCACTCGATCATTCCTGCCATTGCCCAGCACAACCTCATCTTGCTTGCCTGTATATGTCTGATCTTTAATAATTGGACATTGAACAGCACGCAAGAGGCATAGAGTTATAGAGATGTGCAATACGGAAACAGACCCTTCAGTCCAACTCGTCCATGCTGTCCAGGTATCCTAACCTAATCTCGTCCCATTTATCACAACTGGCCCATATCCCTCCAAACTCTTCCTATTCATTTACCCATCCACTTTTTACATGCTGTCATTGTACCAGCCTCCACCACTTCCTCTGGCAGTTCATTCCATACACGTACCACCCTCTACGTGAAAAAGTTACCCCTTAGGTCTCTTTTATATCTTTCCCCTCTCACCCTAAACCTACATCCTCTCGCTCTGGACTCCCCGGCCGCAGGGAAAAGACTTGTCTATTTACCCTATCCATGCCCCTCATGATTTTATAAACCTCGATAAGGTTACCCCTCAGTCTCCGACGCTCCAGGGTGGTGGAGTTGGGAGTACGTTGCTCTAGTGTCCACTAAACACACGTTACCTGATGAAGCAGCAGTGCTCCAAAACCTAGTACTTTCAAATAAAGCTGTTAGACTATAACCTAATGTTGGGTGATTTTTAACTTGGCCTACGCCAGTCGAATACCGGCACCTGCACATCACTATATCTATGTCACCGAAGTGGACAATGACCGCGGGCTCTTGTAGCACACTGGTTACCACAACAAGCAGCTGAGCGAGGGAGGCAGCTGGGTGCAACTCTAATGGTCAGAACTCCTGGCCAGAGTGGCTGGGATTTTCATTTTGGTATCCCCCTATGCATTCTGGATGATGAAATTGGACTGAGGTATGGTATGAGCTTGGGCTTTCTGGTGATGAACACTATGCTAGATTCATAGCATAGGACTGTGGTACATAATTCATTAATAGTTTTGAGTTCTCATCTCTAGGTCTTGGGGGTTTTCTATGCATCTTATTCATTTTTGTTCCAGAGTCACTGGCTGCACTCCCTTGAATCTGTCTCAGGCTGGCTTATTGCCGAAAGCAGCTTGAATTTGGTTATTTATTGCATTCCATTCACATATAAGCAGATACTTACCATAAAAGAGGAATTAAGAAAAAAGAGAGTGAGAGTGCGGTGAACCAGCAGGCCTGACTATGTGATCCTGTCACCCATTTTGCTTGTTCCAATACCATCATATTCTTTTATTGCATGTTGTTAACTTGGCTGAGTGATTGAAAATTTTCTCGATCTCTCAATTCCCTTTTTCCCTCCAACCGATGGTCTCTCCTCGCCATCACATGGCCCATCAGGGCTCTTAATTCAGGTTCATTCTGGGGGCCTGAGAACTGTGTTAGACACGGCCAACTTGTTTTCTGAGTGAACGAGCTCTAAGGTCTTATCTCAACCAATTTAAGTGTGTGCAGTGTCGCAACTTGCCCCAATTTCGTTTCCTTCCCCTCAAAAAAACTTGCAAAGACATCAAACATACCATGAAATGATATAAACACAAATTCAATGGTCTAATCAATTCTCAGGCTGCATTGTTCCCCCCGCATTGTCTTGTCTTAGTCCTTAACTTTACTCATTTTTTTTAACATGAACAATCAATAAACAAACCAGAGAAACAATTAACAGTGGCTCAGTATTTGAATTCGCCACTGACCCGGTTGATGAACAATTATGACCGTATCTGTTTTTTCCCCAAAGCCTGGACCAAGCTTGTGGGACTGGTGAGGGAGAGATAATAAATTGAGCATGGAAATGAGCCTTGTGTTCACTGTGGGGAAGAACGTGGATGATGTAGAATGTGGGCAAATAGATGGTCGCACCTTGAAAAAATGTCCAGATTACAGAGGAGTTGGCCCTGGATGTCTTAAAAAGCGTAAAAGTGGATAAATTCCCAGGACCTAGAACTCTGTGGGAAGCTAGAGATGTGATTGCTGGGCCTCTTGCTGACATATTAGTATCATCGATCGTCACAGGTGAGGTGCCGTCAGACTGGAGGTTGGCTCACGTGGTGCCACTGTTTAAGAAAGGTGGTAAAGACAAGACAGGGAACTGTAGACCAGTGAACCTGACGTCCGTGGTGGGCAAGTTGTTGGAGGGAATCCTAAGGGACAGGATTTGGATAGACAAGAACTGATTAGGTATGGGCAACATGGCTTTGTGCATTGGGAATCACGGACTTGATTGAGTTTTTTTGAAGAAGTAATGAAGAGGATTGATGGGGACAGATGTGATCTATATGGACTTTGGTAAGGCATTTCACAAGGTTCCCATGGAGACTGATTAGTAAGGTTAGATCTCATGGAATACCGGGAGAACTAGCCATTAAGATACAGAACTGGCTCAAAGGTAGAAGACAGAGGGTGGTGGGGGAGGGTTGTTTTTCAGATTGGAGACCTGTGACCAGTGGTGTGCCACAAGGATCGGTACTGAGCCCTCTACCTTTTGTCATTTACATAAATTATTTGGATGTGAACATAGGTCGTATAGTTAGTAAATTTGCAGATGACACCAAAATTCGAGGTGTAGTGGGCAGCGAAGAGGGTTACCTCAGATTACAACAGGATCTTGATCAGGTGGGCCAATGGGGTGGAAGATGGAGTTTAATTTTGATAAATGTGAGGTGCTGCACTTTAGAAAGGCACATAGAAGGAGGACGTACACAGTTAATGGTAAGGCCTTGGGGAATGTTGCTGAACAAAGAGACCTTGGAGTGCAAGTTCACAGTTGCTTAAAAGCAGAGTAGCAGGGAGAGAAGGAGGAATTTGGTGTGCTTTTCTTTATTAGTCAGAGTATTAAGTACAGGAGTTGGAAGGTCATGTTGCGGCGTTTCACACCATTGGTTAGGCCACAGTTGGAATATTGTGTGAAATTCTGGTGTCCCTCCTCTTGGAAGAATGTTGTGAAACTTGAAAGGGTTCAGAAAATAAAATACAAGAACATTGCCTGGGTTGGACGATTTAAGCTGCAGGGAGAGGCTGAATGGGCTGTGGTTGTTTTTCCTGGAACAGAGTCTAAGAAATTTATAAAATCATGAGGGGCATGGATCGAGTACATAGACAAGGTCTTTTCCTGGCGGTATGGGAGTCCAGAACTAGAGGGCACAGGTTTAGGATTAGAGGGGAAAAATCTAAAAGGGACCTAACGGGCAACTTTTTCACGCAGAGGATAGTACATGTATGGAATGAGCTGCCAGAGGAAGTGGTGGTGGCTAGTACAATTGCAACATTTAAGATAGGTATATGAATAGGAAGGGTTCATCGACATATGGGCCAAATACTAGCAAATAGGACTAGATTAGGTTAGGATATCTGGGCAGCATGGACAAGTTGGATCAAAGGGACATCTCTATGACACGTTAACCTATAATCCTTAAAGCAATCAGTGTCTTCAGTTGTCCCTTGATATCATATGGAGTGAATTGAATTGTCTGAAGGCTGGCACCTGTGATGCTGGGACCCTCCGCGGCTGCAAAAAGATCATTCAACTTGGCAGTTCTGGGTGACAATGGGTGACAGTTCTGGGTGACAATGGGTGACAGCTCTGGGTGACAATGCTTCCAAATGCCTCAGACCTCACTTTTGGCCGGAGACTGGATGCAGAATAGGCAGCTCTGCATGGCTAACAAGTGATATGGAACTATTGTAATCAAATCTAACCACCAACAAATGATGTTGCACCTGTTACGTGTCCCTTCTTACATCCATTGTGTAACAATCATACAATTACTGCAATATTAATGAACAGTATCAGAACTAGCTGAAAATGTGTTGCTGGAAAAGCGCAGCAGGTCGGGCAGCATCCAAGAAACAGGAGAATCGACGTTTCGGGCATAAGCCCTTCTTCAGGAATGAGGAAAGTGTGTCCAGCAGGCTAAGATAAAAGGTAGGGAGGAGGGACTTGGGGGAGGGGCGTTGGGAATGAGATAGGTGGAGGGATTTCAAGGTGAGGGTGATAGGCCGGAGTGGGGTGGGGGCGGAGAGGTCAGGAAGAAGATTGCAGGTTAGGAAGGCGGTGCTGAGTTCGAGGGATTTGACTGAGACAAGGTGGGGGGAGGGGAAATGAGGAAACTGGAGACATCTGAGTTCATCCTTTGTGGTTGGAGGGTTCCTAGATGGAAGATGAGGCACTCTTCCTCCAACCGTGGTGTTGCCATGGTCTGGCGATGGAGGAGTCCAAGGACCTGCATGTCCTTGGTAGAGTGGGAGCGGGAGTTGAAGTGTTGGGCTAAGGGGTGGTTGGGCTGGTTGGTCCGGGTGTCCCAGAGGTGTTCTCTGAAACGTTCCACAAGTAGGCGGCCTGTCTCCCCAATATAGAGGAGGCCACATCGGGTGCAGCGGTTGCGATAGATGATGTGTATGGAGGTGCAGGTGAATTTGTGTCGGATATGGAAGTGTCCCTTGGGGCCTTGGAGGGAAGTAAGGGGGGAGGTTTGGGCCTAGTTTTGCATTTCTTGCGGTTGCAGGGGAAGGTGCCGGGAGTGGAGGTTGGGTTTGTGGGGGGTTTGGACCTGACGAGGGAGTCACAGAGGGAGTGGTCTTTTCGGAACGCTGATAGGGGAGGGGAGGGAAATTTCCCTGGCAGTGGGGTCCGTTTGGTGGTGGAGGAATGACGGCGGATGATACGCTGGACATGGAGGTTGGTGGGGTGGTAGGTCAGGACCAGGGGGGTTCTATCCTGGTGGCGGTTGGAGGGGCGGGGCTCAAGGGCGCAGGAGCGGGAAGTGGAAGAGATGCGGTGGAGGGCATCGTCGACTACGTCTGGGGGGAAATTGCGGTCCTTGAAGGAGGTATCTGGGTTGCCAACCCAACCACCCCGTAGCCCAACACTTCAACTCCCCTCCCACTCCACCAAGGACATGCTGGTCCTTGCACTCCTCCATCGCCAGACCATGGAAACACGACGGTTGGAGGAAGAGCGCCTCATCTTCCGCCTAGGAACCCTCCAACCACAAGGGATGAACTCAGATTTCTCCAGTTTCCTCATTTCCCCTCCCCCCACCTTGTCTCAGTCAAATCCCTCGAACTCAGCACCGCCTTCCTAACCTGCAACCTTCTTCCTGACCTCCCACCCCACTCCGGCCTATCACCCTCCCCTTGACCTCCATCCACCTATCGCATTCCCAACGCTCCTCCCCAAGTCCCTCCTCCTTACCTTTTATCTTAGCCTGCTGGACACACTTTCCTCATTCCTGAAGAAGGGCTTATGACGAAATGTCGATTCTCCTGCTCCTTGGATGCTGCCTGACCTATTGCGCTTTTCCAGCAACACATTTTCAGCTCTGATCTCCAGCATCTGCAGTCCTCACTTTCTCCTCCAGTATCAGAACTAGTCATTATAAACAATTCTGAGTCTGGTATTTATTCCAGAGTATGCATTTTCCAGTTTGCATTCTTCAGAGTTGCAGAGTATCATACCCAAATCTCCAAGATTATTGTAACTCAGTCCAAACAGAGTCAGAAACTTGTTAAAATGGGTTGTATTTCACCATGAAGGTGAGAAACAGGAGCTGGTTGTACCTTGTGTCAGAAAAACATCACTGGTGAACTGACTGAAGCTATGATTTTCACATGCAGAATTCCTTAACTGGTATTATGGCTGTAACTGAAAAGAAATAGAATCTAAAATCCAAAACATTTAACAAAAATAAATTCCATTGAAACAATGATTATTACATGCAGTTCTGGTTTCCATAATTAAGGAGGTAGATAATTGCTTTCAAGATGGTGTAACAATGGTTCAAGTAAACTGGTTCCTGAAATGAACCACTGAGCAAGAGCGGGCACGGGACTGCAGGGTAAGTGAGGCTTTATATTTGGGTGGTTGCTTTCCCCGAAACACTACTCGGGCAGTGTCTCCCACCCATCCTCCTCCTCGAACCACACACAAAGTTTCAATCGTCTCATTAGGAATTTTGAACAATGGGAATGGAGGTTAGGGCAGTTGAATGTTCCTTCTGCAGAATCGGGGAGGTAACGGCCATAATTAGTGCCCCTGCTGACTACATCTGTGGGAAATGCACCCTACTCCCTCTCCTTGAAAACCACATCAGGGAACTGGAGCTGGATGACCTTTGGATCATTCGGGAGGTGGCAGGGGTTTTCGAGAGGAGTTACAGCGGGGTAGTAATACCTCAGGTAAAAAAAGAAGTTAGATGGGTTACAGACAGGGGACAGAAAGGGAACCGGCAGGCAGTGCAGGGATCTCCTGTGGCCATTCCCTCAACAATAGATATACCGTTTTGGATATGTGTTGGGGGGACGACTTACCAGGGGTAAGCAGTGGGGCACAGGGCTCTGGCACAGAATCTGACCCTGCTGCTCAGAAGGGAAGGGGGAAGTGGAGCAGGGCAGTAGTCATTGGGGACTCCATAGTTAGGGGGACAGATAGGAGGTTCTGTGGGGACGAGAGAGACTCGCCGTTGGTGTGTTGCCTCCCAGGTGCTAGGGTTCGTGATGTCTCTGATTGTGTTTTGGGGATCCTTCGGGGGGAGGGGGAGCAGCCCCAAGTCGTGGTCCACATTGGCACCAATGACATAGGTTGGAAGAGGTGGGGATTTAAGGCAGAAATTCAGGGAGCTAGGACGGAAGATTAGAACGAGGACAAACAGAGTTGTTGTCTCTGGTTTGCTGCCCGTGTCTACTTCAACGCCAGGAGCCTCTGGAATAAGGTGGGCGAACTTGCAGCATGGGTTAGTACCTGGGATTTCGATGTTGGGGTCACGTCAAAGAACAGATAAAATGGTAAAGGCTGGGGAGGGTGTGGGGGGCGCATTGTACGTCAAGGACAATATGACGGTTGCACTAAGTACTTTTGAGGACTTGTCTGAGATAGTATGGCCTGAGGTTAGACATAGCAAAGGAGAGGTCAAACTTTTGGGAGTTTTCTATCTGCCCCCGAATAGTTCCAGAGATGTAGAGGTTACGATAGTCAGGATGGTCCTCAATAAGAGCAAGAGCGAAAGGTTAGTTGTTATCGGGTCTTTAACTTTCCAAATATTGACTGGGAATACTGTAGGAGAAAGTGAGGACTGCAGATGCTGGAGATCAGAGTTTAAAAATGTCTTGCTGGGAATACTATAGTTCAAGTACTTGAGATTTGTCAGTTTTTATCCAATGTGTACAGGAAGGTTTATGATACAGTATATAGACAGGCCAACCAGAGTAGATTTGGTACTGGGTAATGAACTTGGCCTGATGTTAGATTTGGCGGTAGGTGAGCACTTTGGTGATAGTGACCACAATTCGGTTATGTTTACTTCAGTGACGGAAAGGGATAGGTAAGGCAAGAGTTACAGCTCGGGGAAATTACAATACAGTTCGGTAGGATTTAGGATGCATAGGATGTGTAAGGAAATTGCAGGGGATGGGCACAGTTGGAATGTGGAGCTTATTGAAGGAGCAAGTCCTGTGGATCCTGGATAAGTATGTACCTGTCAAGCAGAGAGGTTGTCGAGCATGGGAGTCTGGTTTACGAAGGAAGTTGAATCTCTTGTCAAGAGGAAGAAGGCGGCTTGTGTTAGGGTGAGATGTGGTGACTCAGTTAGGGCGCTTGAGATTTACAAGTTATCCAGGAAAGACCTAAAGACGTCAGATGGGCTAGAAGGTGACATGAAGAGTTGTTGGTGGATAGGATCACGGAAAACTCTAAGGCTTTCTCTAGGTATATCAGGAATAAAAGAATGACGAGAGTAAGATTAGTACCAATCAAGGATAGTCGTGGGAAGTTGTATGTGGAGTCACAGAAAATAGGAGAAGCACTAAATGAAATTTTTGTCAGTATTCACATGAGACAAAGATACTATTGTTGGGGAGATTGTGAGATGCAAGCTACTAGACTAGATGGGATTGTGTTTCACAAGGAGGAGGTGTTAGCAATTCTGGAACGTGTAAAAATAGTTAAGTCCCCTGGGCCAGATGGGATTTATCCTAGGATCCTTTGAGAAGCCAGTGAGGAGATTATTGAGACTTTGGCTTTGATCTTTATGTCGTCATTGTTTACAGGAATAGTGCCAGAAGGCTGGAGGACAGTAAATGATGTTCCCTTGTTCAAGAAGGGGAGTAGAGCAACCCTGGGAATTATAGACCAGTGAGCCTTATTTCGGTTGTGGGTGAAGTGTTGGAAAAGGGTTAGGGGGACAGATGGGATTTATAATCATCCAGAAAGGAGTAAGTTGATTAGGATAGTCAACATGGTTTTGTGAAGGCTGGTCGAGCGTTACAAATCTTATTGAGTTCTTGGAGGAGGTGACCAAACAGGTGCATGAGGATAAACCGGTTGATGAGGTGCTTTTGGATTTCAGTAAGGCATTTGTTATGGTTCCCCGTGGTAGGCTATTGCAGACAATACAGAGGTATGGGATTGAGGGTGCTTTCACGGTTTGGATCAGAAATTGGCTAGCTGAATGAAGGCAGAGGGTGCTGGTTGATGGGAAATACTCACTGTGGAGTTCATTTACTAGTGGGATACCGCAAGGATCTATCTTGTCATTTTCATAAATGACCTGGATGAGGGCATAGAAAGATGGGTTAGTACATTTGCGGATATCACTAAGGTCGGTAGAGTTGTGGATAGTGACAAAGGATGTTGCTGATTACAGAGGAACATTGATAAGATGCAGAGCTGGGCTCAGAGGTGGCAAATGGAGTTCAATGCAGAAAAATGTGAGGTGATTCACGTTGGAAGGAATAACAAGAATGCAGAGCTCTGGGCTAATTGTAAGATTCTTGGTCATGTGGATGAGCAGAAGGATCTCGGTGTCCATGTACACAGATCCTTGAAAGTTGCCATCCAGATTGACAGGGTTGTTAAGAAGGCATACAGTGTTTTAGCTTTTATTAATAGAGGATCGAGTTTCGGAACATTGAGGTAATGCTGCAGCTATACAAACCTCTGATGCGGCCGCACTTGGAGTATTGTGTACAGTTCTGGTCACCGCATTATAGGAAGGATGTGGAAAGGGTTCAGAGGATATTTACCAGGATGCTGCTTGGTATGGAGGGAAGGTCTTATGAGGAAAGGCTGGGGACTTGGAGTTGTTTTCTTTAGAGAGAAGAAGGTTGAGAACTGACTTAATTGAAACATGTAAGATAATCAGAGGGTTGGATAGGGTGGACAGGGAGAGCCTTTTTCCTCGAATGGCGATGGCTAGCACAGGGGGACATAGTTTTAAATTGTGGGGTGATAGATATAGAACAGATGTCAGAGGTAGTTTCTTTACTAAGAAAGTAGTAGGGGCATGGAACACACTTCCCTCAACAGTAGTAGACTCGCCAACTTTTAAACGCCATTTAAATGGCCATTAGATAGATAAATGGACGAGAACTGAAAGTATAGGTTAGATGGGCTTCAGATTGGTTCCACAGGTTGGCACATCATCGAGGGCCGAAGGGCCTGTGTGCGCTGTAATGCTCTACATTCTAAATGACCGGGTTGTCCTATGATATCCATCCGAGTCAAGTTGGCTTGATTTCGACAGCTTAGAAAATGAGAGGAAATCTCATTGAAACATATAAAATTCCAAAGAGGTTTAGTAGGTTAGATGCAGCATTATTTCCCCTGGTTATGGAATTTAAAACCCAGAGCGTTTACATCAGGATAAGGCACCAATCATCTAGAACTGAGATGAGGAGAAATTACTTGCCTGAAAATGTAGTAAATATTTAGGGGTTTTAATCCAGTGGACTAATTATTGTTCGAAAATCTGTCCCCCTCGAAGTTAAGCAACAAGGAAATCTTATTCTATGCTATTACAAAGTTGAAATATACATGTTGTCCTGGTTTAGAGGAGGGTTGTTGCCCACTTTATTGCCCATGAAACAGGTGGATATTTACAGCAAGTGCAGGCATTGTTAAATTTCAAGGCCCACTCCTGGTGGATCCTCATATGTGGAGGGATTATGGAAAAATCATGTGTCTATCACTGACAGTTTTACAGGAGATTTTCCACTCCAGGAAAGAACACTGCGACAGCACAGATTCCTGGGATTGCTCCTTGTTATCCAGTGTGCACCTGTGTTTGGAATATAAAGTCACTACAGGGGAATTGGAGCTTTAAAGTAGCAGATGGTTTTTGAAATTCATGAACAATACTGGGACCACTTTTAAGGAATGAGACCAGAGGACAATCTTTTTCCATAATTACCAACATGTAAAAAAAAAATCATTCTCTTCCTTGGAAACCATTTGATTAATAATGATGATATAGGTTGAGGTTCTGTTCGCCGAGCTGGGAATTTGTGTTGCAAATGTTTCGTCCCCTGTCTTGGTGACATCCTCAGTGTTTGGCAGCCCCCTGTGAAGCGCCTCTGTGATGTTTCCTCCGGCATTTATAGTCTCTGCCGCTTCCGGTTGTCAGTTCCAGCTGTCCGCTGTAGTGGCTGGTATATTGGGTCCAGGTCGATGTGTTTGTTGATAGAGTCTGTGGATGAGTGCCATGACTCCAGGAATTCCCTGGCTGTTGTCTATTTGTCTTGCCCTATAATGGTAGTGTTGTTCCAGTCGAATTCATGTTGCTTGTCATCTGCATGTGTGGCTACTAAGGATAGCTGGTCGTGTCGTTTCGTGGCTCGTTGGTGTTCATGGATACGGATCATTAGCTGTCTTGCTGTTTGTCCTGTGTAGTGTTTTGTGCAGTCCTTGCATGGGATTTTGTACACATCAACAAACACATCGACCTGGACCCAATATACCGGCCACTACAGCGGACAGCTGGAACTGACAACTGGAATCGGCAGAGACAGGCCACTATAAATGCCGGAGGAAACATCACAGAAGCGCTTCACAAGAGGCTCCCAAGCACTGAGGATGTCACCTAGACAGGGGACGAAACGTTTGCAACAAAAATTCCCAGCTCGGCGAACAGAACCACAACAACGAACACCCGAGCTACAAATCTTCTCCCAAACTTTGAAATGATGACATATATTTTACAAATGTTCCTCTCAGTTTACTAAGATTAAATAGTCATGTTTTGCCAATTATTTTTACCTTCTCTTGTGTTTAGGATATTTTGCAAATGTCCATGATTTATATTCTCCTCGTAAAACAATAACACAAGCAATATTCTGCAACCAACTTATTCTCATCACTGCAAACATGTCAACACATCAATTTGTACATCATGCTGATTTTCCAACTTTAACTTTTACACAACGTATTTGATGAACTTTTTTTTTCTGACTGCCTCCCTTTTCTTGGGGTAGAAGGAACTTCTTCCTTTTATCATGAGGGCAAAAACCTTATCTGCCAAGGTGAAGGATAATCCAAAGAGATTCTGCAAGTGCATTAAGTTCAAAAGAGTAACTAAAGACAGAATAGGGCTGTTTAAATGTCAACAAAGTCGTCAACATGAGGAGAAGGGAGAGATAAAGAATATTTTGCATCAGTATTTTTATTGTGGAGAAAAACTGGAGGCTGGGGATTTCTGGCAAATAAATATTGATGCCTTGAAAACAATGTACATTACAGAGAGGAAAGCTGGAGGTCTTAAAAGAATAAAAGATCAATAGATCTTTGAGACCTGATCAAGCGTATCCCATGATGTTGTGGAAAGTTAAGGGATTGCACGGCCCCTTGCTGGGATGTTTGCATCATCATGTACACACAAGGGTGAGGTGCTGGAGGACTGGAGGACGTTTAATGTTGTGCCTTTATTTAAGGAGAAGAATGGAAACTAATCGACCTGTGAGTCTGACATCAGTGGTGGGTAAGTTGTTGAAAGGGATTCCGAGAAATACCATTTATATGCATTTGGAGACACAAGCACGTTTTAGGGATAGTCAGCATGGCTTTGGGCGTGAGAGATGGTGTCTCACAAACATGTTTGTGGGCAGAGTCTGCATGGACTTCAGTAAAGCCTTTGACAATGTTTCACATGGTAAACTGATTAGGAAAGTCAGATCTCATGGGATTCAGGGAGAGCTTGCCATTTGGACACAAAATTGGATTGACGGTAGGAGAAGGTGGTGATGGAGCGCTGCTTTTCAGACTAGACGCCTGTGACAATTGGGGTTTCACATCGATTGATACTAGGTCCACTTTTGTCTACCATTTACATAATGATTTGCATGAGAATTTAGGAGGCATGGTTAGTAATGTTGAGGTTCTTGTTTAGACTGTGAACTGGAGACTCAGCGATGGTAAAATGACCTTCAGTCATCTTTATTCAGAGAACAGGTTTCTGAGCTGAAGCTACAACATTGAGCTGAAGTGACTTTCTTATAACAGATAGTTCATTAATATGATCAGCATTTTCCGGATACAGGTATCAATTCATTGAAAAGTACTTGAACCTGTCCCATTCAGACAGATACTTCAGAATTGTCTGTTTAATTAAGTGGTTTAGACTAAACATAAACACTACAAAGTTAAAAATCACACAGCACCAGGGTATAGTCCAACAGGTTTAATTGGAAGCACACTAGCTTTTGGAGCGAGGCTCCTTCATCAGGTGATAGTGGTGGGCTCAATCCTAACACAGACTTTATAGCAAAAATTTACAGTATGATGTAATTGAAATTATACATTGAAAAATTGATTGTCTGTTAAGCCTTTCATCTGTTAGAATACAGTGATAGTTTCACTTCTTTCAAGTGTAAATCACAAAACATTTTATTCAAAAGGTTGCATTCCGGGTTAGCTGTTAAGAAGGTGATAGCTAGACAATATGTTGAAGGTGTTGGCCCCCTGTGTTCTCTGTCTATGCCATGATGTTTACATTGATTCTAATCTAACAAGTGAGATAACTGAGTTTTACATAAAATCATGCAATTTTTGAGCTCAGCGTTCTATATGAATGCATACAGTTTTTTTTAGCAAAGTACAATATAACCCTGCAAGTACAAATTCACCCGACAAAATATATGTGCGCATGTGGGTCTTTGTCTGTCTGTGTATGTGTGTCTGTCTGGGTTGGGGGTTGTGGGTGTGAGGAAGTGTGTGTGCGTGTGTAGTGAGTGCAATGTCTCTTCAGTCTGTGAGGGGGTGCATGTGTGAATGTGGGAGTATGTGTGTCTGTAAGGGTGTGTGTGGGTGTCTGTGTGCGCAACTGTGTGTATGTGTGTCCGTGTGTATATGTGTATAGGAGTGCCTGTATGCGTGTGAGAGAGAGAGAGTGTGTGTAGGAGTATCTGGGTGATGTGTATAGTGCAATGGTGGTCACTTGTAATGTGACATGAACCCAAGGTCCCGGTTGAGGCCCTCCCTATGGGTACCGAACTTAGTTATCAGCTCGGCCACTTTTCTCTGCTGCCTGTCCCGAAGTCCGCCTTGGAGGATGGTCACCCGAAGGTCCGAGGCTGAATGTCCTGGACCACTGAAGTGTTCCACAACTGGGAGGGAACCCTCCTGTCTGTTGATTGTTGTGCGTTGCCCATTCATCCGTTGTCATAGCCTTTGCTCTGTTTCCCCAATGTACCATGCCTTCGGATATCCTTGCCTGCAATGTATAGGATAGACAACGTTGGCAGAGTCACATGAGCACCTGCCATGTACAAGGTGGGAGGTGTCCCCACACGTAATAGTGGTATCTATGCTCTTACTCTGAGACACACACTCTGACAGAGTGTGCACACAGATACCACTATTACGTGTGGGGACACCTCCCACCTTGTACATGGCAGGTAACCATGTGACTCAGCCAACGTTGTCTATCTTATACGTTGCAGGCAAGGATTCCCGGAGGCATTGTTCATTGGGGAAACCGAGCAAAGCCTACGACAACGGATGAATGGGTACCGCACAGCAAACAACAGACAGGAGGGTTCCCTCCCAGTTGGGGAACACTTCAGTAGTCCAGGACATTCAGCCTCGGACCTTCGGGTGACCATCCTCCAAGGCGGACTTCGGGACAGGCTGCAGAGAAAAGTGGCCGAACAGAGGCTGATAACTAAGTTCGGTACCCATAGGGAGGGCCTCAACCGGGACCTTGGGTTCATGTCACATTACAAGTGACCACCATTGCACTATACACACCACCCAGATACTCCTACGCACGCACACTCTCTCTCACAGGCACACAGGCACTCATATACACACATAGACACGGACACACATACACACAGATGCGCACACAGACACCCACACACACCCTTACAGACACACACACTTCCACACTCTCACATGCACCACCTCACAGACTTAAGCGACTTTGCACTCACTACACACACACATACACTTCCTCACACCCACAACCTCCAACCCAGACAGACACACACACAGATTGACAAAGACCCACATGCACACATATATTTTGTGGGGTGAATTTGTACTTGCAGGGTTATATTGTACTTTGCTAAAAAAAAAACTGTATGCATTCATATAGAACGCTGAGCTCAAAAACTGCATGAATTTATGTAAAACTCCGTTATCTCACTTTTTTAGGTTAGAATCAAGGTAACCATCATGGCACAGACAGAGAACACAGGGGGCCAACACCTTCAACATATTGTCTAGCTATCACCTTCTTAACAGCTAACCCGAGAATGGAAATTTTTGAATAAAATGTTTTGTGATTTACACTTGAAAGAAGTGAAACTATCACTGTATTCTAACAGATGAAAGGCTTAACAGACAATCAATTTTTCAATGTATAATTTCAATTACATCATACTGTAAATTTTTGCTATAAAGTCTGTGTTAGGATTGAGCCCACCACTATCACCCGATGAAGGAGCGCCGCTCCAAAAGCTAGTGTGCTTCCAATTAAACCTGTTGGACTATAACCTGGTGTGTGATTTTTAACTTTGTACTCCCCACTCAACACCAGCATCTCCAAATTGTAAGCACTACAGTTGCCTCTTGCAGTGCACTCAAGGGCCTTTACTATGTTGAATGGTCAGATTACCTGCTCTCTTTAGTTCCCTTTTTTTATCAGTATTGCCATTGGAAACTTTGATCCTGATCGAATTAAGTTTCCTTGATTCAATTAATTGTCCCCTTTCATCCATTCCTGCTCTGTGGGTTTCTGCTGAACCTCAACTGCAGCAATGGTTTATTTTAATTTGGTCTATTTTGTGATAGTTAAATATACTACAGAACCGCACTTTTATGAAGGAATGAATGAATGAATGACACCCTGTTATAGTAAGGATTTACGAATGAGTAAATATAAAGTGCTTCAATGAGTTAATGAAAGGAACCCCACAGTAGGTTAGTGGATTACACCAAAATTGGTGATACAGTTGACAGTGAAGAAGGTTAGCCATGATTACAAAAGGATCCTGATCAATTCGGCTGATAGGCTGAAGTGGGTCAAATGGGCCCAGTGGCCATATTTGTTTCATATTTTGAATTGTTTTCGCCTGTGAGAGACCTTCACCAGGAGGGTGAACATTTTGTATAGTGACCCTCTTGCCACAGTCCTCCCCAATGGTGGACGATCTAGCAAATTTAATATTTGTAGGGGCAGTCGACAGAGCTGTGCCTTGCCACCTTTGCTTTTCACATTGGTGGTTGAACCACTGGCAGAGCGATACTAATATAACTGCTCCAGAAGTGGGGATGAAGTCACATAAAATCACACTATATGTGCATGACAGTCTCAGTGCCACACCTGATACAATGCATCAATTTATTTGGTGGCTTATTGGGTTATAAGATCAATTTTGCGAAGTCAGAGACGGTGCCCACAGGTGGTCTCACGAGACTGCCTGATCCTGAGGCTGGATCTCGGTTCCCTTTTAGTTGGTCACATGAGAGCTTTTTCTCCTGAGGCATATTTATTACTCTCATTTATGTTCGGCTATTTAATGGCAGCTTTGCCGATTTATTCAACAGAATCAAGTTGGACCTTTGTAGATGGGAGGCGTTCCAAACTCTTGTATAGTCAGATAACCCTCACTAAAATGAGCATTCTGCCTCAGCTGTTGTATCCTAAAAGAATGCTTCATCTGCTTGTTACTAAGCAAATATTTAGAAGATTGAATGGCTGGTTCCATTATTTTATCTGATATCTCAAGCAGCCCCAAAATTAAATTGAACTAAATTGCAGTTATCTTACAGACTGGGAGGAGTGGGCCTTCCAGGTATCAAGAACTATTAGGTACGTTCCTTGCTGTCTTACATGGATGATTGGGCCCGTGGGGACCCTCACTCACTTTGTTTGGACAGCGAAGTATCTCAGGCAAGGTGACCCTCATTAGCCTGCTGTTCTTAGACAAAATGAGAACAGTTAAGGAATAATACCATTGTTGAACACTCATCAATACTGTTAATGCGTGGAGGGCAATGTGCCAGAGTGAAAGTAATATTGCCAAAACATCATTTCTGACAGCCTTAGTTGGTATGACAGGCTTTCAGTCCGGGATGATGATCTCTGGGTTTAAATTATGGACAGCTAGGGGCTGTCTTGCCTGGGTGGTTTATTTGAAGGAGACACACTGATGTCTTTTTGATTGGATTATATTACAGTATGGAAACAGTCCCTCCAGCCCAACAAGTCCACACCGACCCGCCGAAGCGCAACCCACCCATACCCCTACATTTACCCCTTACCTAACACTACGGGCAATTTAGCATGGCCAATTCACCTGACCTACACATCTTTGGATTGTGGGAGGAAACCGGAGCACCCGGAGGAAACCCACGCAGACACGGGGAGAATGTGCAAACTCCACACAGTCAGTCGCCTGAGGCGGGAATTGAACCCGGGTCTCTGGCGCTGTGAGGCAGCAGTGCTCACCACTGTGCCACCGTGCCGCATGTCTTCTGAGCAATTTGCTCGGAAATATGAATTGTCCAGTTGGAACCTCTTTCATTTCTTTCAAATTAGAAACTTCATACGAAAAGAGACCACACTTCAAGTTGATCATTATAGGCCCGACATGGAGAAGAGGGTCTTGAGTGCTGAGGCCATATTATATGTTAGCAACACTTATCATCCATTGAGAGAGGGTCCCTCAGACAGACCGAATGGCTCTGTAAGGTATGGGAGAGAGAGTTGTACATTGAGATCTCTTCTGAATTATGGGAGGCTATCTGCAAGATGGATCGCGATTTGCCACAGACCCACGCTTGGTAACCGAAGATTCTCCACAGTGTCCATCTGGCCCCAGACCGCCTCACTAAATTTAAAGCAGGAGCATCTCTAAATGTAAAGAGAGCGTGGGGGAGCTCACTCATTGCCTCTGGTCCTACCACAGATTGCGGGCATTCTGGAGTGCTGTGGTAGGTGACATAGACAAGGCCTTGGGAAGTAGATGGAAATGGACCCGTTTCAATTTTTCTTGGCTTTGTTAATTCACTTTTATTAGATGCATACATCAAAGGCTTTTCAGTGTCCTCACTTTTTGTGGAAAAAACAACATTCTGTTTGGTTTGGTGTCGGAAAATCCCCTGGGGCTGGCAGGCTGGCGTAAGCTAGTCATGGAGCACAATCCCTTGGAATGTCTGCCGAATATGGTGCACCATAAAACTGAGAATTTCTATAAGATGTGGCGGCCTTTTTGGACTACCTGGGTACAGATTTGTTCTCCATAGTAATAAGAACTTTGATGTAGCCATGGTAATTCTAACTAATGTGTTTGGTATCCAGAGGGAATGAACTATGACCATATTAATACGTATAAGCCTGTGCTCTCGATGATAGCGGGCTGTTGCTTTGTTTTGCTAAGGTGTGTTACAATTGTTATCATTATTATTATTGATAAGATTTTCCTGTTTGAAGCTTAGTTATTAGTTATTATTTATATATGTTATTAGCGGTTTTGTTTTATATATTGATTTGATTTATTTGCTTTTGGATTCATCATAATATTCAAAAGAAAAAAATCTTCTTTTTAATAAAAGTATATATTCTAAAAAGTGATAGAGCTGCTATTCTTGTTACTTAAGAGGCAGAATTATATTCACGTTGTTATGGACCAGGGCAGCCACCATTATCCAACCAATAACGTTTCAAGAAGGTAGCCCAGACCTTAAATTGACCAGTTCTTTGAAGCAGGTATAAGGTGGATATTCCAGGAGTGATGCAGCTGGCCCAACAACTCAGTTATAAACTAAACAGAATTTACTTATAGATTACTTGAATGAAACACAAGCAAAAGAGAGCCGAACTCAGAATAACAATCTGACTGAAAATCCCACCAAATCCATCACAACTTTACGATGCTCTTCCAAATACCTGCAAACAAACATCTCCTTTTCAAAAACAGGTAATATTAAACACATGTTCTGCCAGGGGAGAAGTCAGAGAGAGGGAGGATGAGCACGGAACCACTCCTTTGGTTCCCCAGTAGCTTCTCTGGGTTCCCAGCTGAAACTTGACTAGCAGCTGCAAACACAGCGGGTTGCTAAAACCAAAACCCTGATCTGATCGAACGAATCACATGCCTTTCGTTGTACAGTTGTTTTATAAAAACTCTTAAAAGCTTTTTCAAGCAGATATTTCAAGAAATACCAGAACGTCTATCATTTCAACCCCTGAAAAAACAAACCAAGGAGACTACATAACCTTGATAATGGAGCAGCAGCAACTTCCTCCCACCCACCCGCCATTTAAAAAAAGCAACACCAATATCCAAAGATGACTTAATTTTAAAACCACTTAATCTTACACTGTTAGTACACTGCAAACCCCAAATACATTACTTTGACTATAATATGCAAACATGCACGATTACAATCTGTGTCAGTCTGCTTTACTGCTTTGCCACTTGAATGAGAACCGAATGCCTCCGTTTCTCATTCAAATTTCGACAATGTGTCAGCAATCACGTTTCTCGTCCTGCCACATGCACACGTTTTAAATTGAACGCTTGTAACGGCAATCTCCATCGAAACAGTCTGGAATTTGTGCCCGTAAGATTCTCCACACACTTCAGTCAGTTACGATCAGTCTATTTGATTGTCTCAGACACATTGCCGGTAATATAAACATTGACATGTTGTAACGTTAACAGCAACCTCAGACTCCTTCTCAAATGTCAAATATTTCTCTTGGTAAATGTCCAGGTTCCTGGAGAAATACCCGATTGGTCTTCAAATCTTCTTAGCATCTTCCTGATAGAGCATCACACTGACACCTACATCACATGCATCGATAGCCACATTGAATGACTTGGCAGATTTAGGCATGGTTAACACTGAGGCAGTTGTTAGCAGAAAATGCCTTCTGACAGTTTGTCATCCACTGATTTTTGTTTTGCTTTTCCTCTGTAACTCAGTGAGTGTAGAAGCCATACTGCTGATATTTGGTAAGAATTTCCGATAGGAAACCACTCAATCCCAGTGATAATAGTATTGCTCTTTCTATCAAGGTCTCCGTCCAATAACATGGCCCAGGAAGGTGACTTGGGCTTTGGCAAGTTCACCTTTACCCAAACGTATCATCAAGCCTGCTTCCCGAAGACGATCAAACAAATTTGAATAAAGGTGCAAATGTTCCTCCCTCGTATGATTTAAATTCACTCGGTCATCAAAAAAATGACACAATTTGGCATCTAGAAATAACCTTATTTGGTAGCCATTGAAATGTGAATGGCGCATTTTTGTAGCAAACAGCATGGCTTTAAACTGATACAGTCCCTTCGGCAGTACAAAAGCTGAAATTATATTCACTCTTTCTGAAAAAGTATCCTCTGAGAATGTCAAAAATTAGAACTTTAATTTGCTTGTCTCATTGTTTCAACACAGTCTTCCCAATGTGGAATCAGATAGGCATCAATCTTTGTAACTGTGTTTTTTGCGATATTCCACACATTTCCCTTGGCTACCATCTGGTTTTGGTGCAATTAGTATGGGTGAGCTCCAGTCAGTGTAGCTCACTTGGATTATGTCATCTTCGAGCATGCGTTCAATCTCCTCTTGCACCCCTTCCCACTTAGGAAGATTATGCCTATAAGGATGTTGCTTAAACGGAAAAGAATGTCCAATATCTGCATCATGCATAACTAGGTTAGTACTTCCCTGATTATGTCTGCGTATCTCCCCATGTGATAGTAATAACTCTTTCAGGTAATTTGGATTTTCCTCTGGAAGTTAATTCGATAATTTATCCCAATTTTTGACAACGTCTTCATTGTCCAACTTCATTTGAGGAATGTCCAGATCAGGATCCTCTGAATTTGGTTCTTCAGTATTGCAAACGATAGCTTAGTTTCATTTTGGTTTATTTCCTTATAAAAACATCTTTTGTGCATATTCATATGGCACACTCTATGAGATTTATTTCTGTCTCAAGTCCTTTCAAATAGTTTACCTCACTCACCTTTTTTTCAACTTGATAAGGTCCACTAAAACTTGATTTTAAAGATTCACATATCACTGGAAGTTACACTAATACCTTATCCACCTGAACCCCAAATTGAAAAGTTTTGATTTCGTGTCTGCTTTTTGTTTCATTACATACTATGATAAGTTTAAATGTTGTTTAGCCAGCTCCCCCACGCTGTTTGATAATTCCCTAAAAGCTGACGCATCGTCCAAATATGTAGTCTCTGAATTCGAACTTAGTAATTTTTGCTTCATCATTTTTAGTGGTTCTCTCACTTCCTGCCGAAAACCTAATCCAAATGGAGTGCATTTGGTCGATTTATTTGTTGCATTTGTGATGGTAAAAATTGCAAATGGAATTCCGTTATCCTAATCATCTGGGGAATCTTGACTACATGCCTTTGACAGGGTTTTTCACATCGGATGCCATCTTTCTAGCGCTCCCTGTGATTCTGGACAGTACGCAGAAGGTTTGAATTGTTGTATTCCTTAGGTATCCAAAACTTCCTTGAATAACTTTGATCTAAACTTTCACCCTTGATCTAATTGTATCTCTGTGGGTAATCATTATCCAGTGAAAGATGTGCGTGACTCCTCGACAATACGTTCAGCTGTGATATTGCACAATGGAATGATCTCTGGAAATGTAGTGGCACATCCATTATTGCTAACAGATACTGATTCCAATTGTTTGTTTTAGGTAGATGTTCTATTCAATCAATTAAGACATATTCAAAATGTTCTTCAAAGACATCCTCGTGCAGTTAATGCCAGTAAAAATGTATTTTAGTTTATCTTTTTCTCACTCTTAAATGACCTCCAGAGAAAGGGCCTCCCAACTCAAGTAACAGCACCTGGTCTCAAAATGGGCACACTGGTGAATGGCAAGAGGTTGGAAGTGTGCCAACTCAGGTGGAGAATGAGTACTTGCTCCCTTTCCCTTTACCACCTGACACTGGTAGCCATTGTCAGATTACTTGTGTCTGGGCTGAACAAATTATTGTCACCGAATGGGAAATGCTGTCTTGGCAGAAGGAAGGGGATCAACTGATCGGAGGACCACTACTGTCTCTGGAATGAAGACTCCTCAAATGATTATGTGATCAATGACTGGACAGGGTGTGTGGACAGGGTTGATCAAGGCAGGTTGCAACTAATTGACAAAACTAGGGGACTGAGTATTAAGAGGAAGTTCTCTATATGTTTTAGTCTGTAATCAGTCAGTGAAAAGGATTCCAGATCATGAAAGTTCTTAGAATTGTGGAGTTAGAAGAACATTTACTGTTACGATTTGAAAATCATTTGGTTTATTGTCTGAATATTCACATCTGCACTGATCTTCGTTCAGTAACGAAATCTTGTTCTGTTTCTCTGCTGGTAAATGCTGACTTCCGTTTCCTTCACACCCAGTTAATCAATTACAACATTCTTCCCCCGCTCATTATCGCATCGTACGATGGCCGAATAACTGCTGTCCTGAAGATCTGCATAAAATGGAAATTTACTTCTCTGGAGGTGAAGATGTGACCCTGTAATGAATCAAATGAAATTAAACCAAATCAATACCAAGTCACCTCCTGATCACGCAATAGAGGAAGGGGAGAAGAGGGAAATAAGGCAGAGCCAGGGAAATGTGACAGATGCTGCAGGGTCGCCAACATTGGGAAAGATTAGAGCAAGTTCGAACCTGATGATATTCCTCTGGACATGGTCGTTCAAAGTCTGAATGGTTACCACGTGACTTAAATATTTCAGCGACCACGATAAAGGATAGTGGGCAGGATGGATGGAGTTGATGTTAAAGAATTTGAATATTCAGGACAGGTTGTGTGGAACACATAGACATTTAGTTCAGCTGAATAGTTCACTGTGGAAAACCTTATGACATAGCAATAGTACCCCTAGTTTAAAGCTGGAAAACCTGTCTTCAAATCCCACCTTCCCTGAGGTGTATCACTGCCCGTTTAAACCAGTTAATTGCATTCGTTCTAATTGTGGAGTAGTCATAACATCTCTGGAACATTAAGTTGAAATTTCACCTCTCCCATAAGTGTCTTAGAACGTTTTGAGTCATGTTGATTGAAGAATAATGTTAGAAGATTAATGGGGAGATTCCACCAAAGTGTTACACCACATGGTTGAATACTCTGGTGATGCTGGCATTGTGAAATCGATGACAAGATGACTAATGCACAGATCCAGAAAATCCCCTGTTGGCCTGGTCTTTAATTTCACCACTGCAAATGGTGGAATTTGAAATCAACGTGTGTCTTGAATGAAATGCTTAATGCTGTCCATGAAACTATAGGCATAAAAAATGCTTTACGTCTGACTTGGGCTAGCCCACCTCCAACATATATTATCTCCATTTATTGGCACCATATTGGCTCCCGGCAACAGCGACGTCTACTTAAATTACTCAGACGCTATCTCCAAGATGCACTTCAGATAATCACTATGTTCATGAGAAATCACCTTCTTTTCCCACCATCACTAACAAGCACAGTGTAGCAGGGACATGGGAACACCTCCTTCTGCAATGTCCTCTCCGAGCCACTCCGCACTCGATTGGAAATTTCTCAACGTTCCTTCGCTGGGTTAAAATTCTGGAATAACAGTGTGAGTCCACACAGCACAAGGACGGCAGCAATTCATGTCTTTTTTACCAGCACAATTACAGATGACCAATAAACGCTGCACTAGCTGGAAAATTGCACAATTGCCGGTTCATTTTTTAAGACAATGATAAAGCAAGTAGAGACTAAATATTCTCTGAGTAGATGAACAGTTAATTTGTAAACATGCCATTGCCTATTTCACCAAAGCAGATAGTGCAGGCAGACTGAACACAGACCTACTGTCCTTCTGTGGCAGGTATAATGTTTTCCTCAATTTTTTTTAGTGTTAAACAGATGGAGCAGACTGGTGTTCTCCTGTTTCAATGGAACAGGTTTCAGGAACTGCTTAACATTCTTCCATTCCTTTGTGACAGGATCAAGTGTAAAGTGGTTGCTGTCAAGATTTATTTTGTCACTGTTAAGGAGTTTAACAGTTTCTTTTTGTCTCTGTGTTGCAGTACAAATAGAGTTCAGTGATATCAGCACTTCCCTGTTTCTCAAGATTGTGTGGATTAATGATCTAGTTTAATTGACAACAGATCAGAGGGACTGAACAATCTACTTCCATTCCAATGGGACATGCTAAATGTTACTTGTTCTGTCATTTCCTTTTCTGACAAAAAAATTCAAGATGCTTTCTTGGACGCCTCATGAAACGGTTCTGATATTTAAATCAGAAGTGTTCAGTGTTCAGCAGCACCCTACCTGCATGTGTGCTGATATTATCAATTTCTTTTCAGGTAGGGGTCCTGTGCAAACAGTTAAGACCTGAGAAAAGGTTCCTCAAATGCAGGAATGGGTATTTACAATGCTGGCTTCAGTATTGCCTGAGGTTTGCCAATTACCTGACACGTATGACATTTCCAGCAAAATTTAACCACATCCTTATGCAGTAAAAAATGCTTCTGCATTTTATCCTGAGATTTTCTCCGACTGGTCATTCATGTGCTACCTGCAACACCGCATTTTTATAACCCACTTGAATATATGATGGTCTCCTTTTCCTCATCAAGACATAATTTTAAACGAGAAACATTTGGGAATACATGCCGATTCTTCTTCTGCGTACGTTTTTTTATATAATTGCTTCACTTTTCTATCTTTCTGTTGTAGCACAGATAAATATATAAAAGATAAAAAAATCCACTTTTCCCTCCATCTGATCATGATTTGGCTCAAACATTCAATCAAACATGACTTCTGAAATCTCTACATTGACATTCTTCTCTTTATTTATGGAATTCTCCTCTTTTTTCAACATGTAACTTTGTGATCTTGTTATCACACAGTCAAGAAAAAATCAAAACGCTAACACTTCCTTTAAGAGCTCAATTGCCTGATTCTCCATTGGCTTTTCGACTACAGCAGGCAGCACCCCTACCTGTGGGCCAGCTATATCGGTATAAAGCGCAAATTGCATTCCTGAAGCTGATTTTCTCCATTATTCATGGCAACACTTCTCCACTTTTCTCTTGACACTCCAATCTCACTCTTCATAATGGATCACTTCTCGTCATACCATGAATTCCATGGACACACACATTTCCCGGCAATATTCTTTCTACATTACATATCTCTTCATTCATCAACAACAAAGACTGATGTGACCTGCTTCATGTAACTTCTTTACCTACTGCTCCTGGTCTATGCGGCCTTAAAATCATTGCAATATACAGCACAGAAACCGAACCTTTGGTTCAACATGTCCATGCCGACCAGATATTCCAACCCAATCTATTCACACCTGTCATCGCCCGACCCATATCCCTCTAAACCCTTCCTATTTATATACCTATCAAGATGAATTTTAAATTTTGCAATTACAATGGCCAAGATGTTTGATTTCTCACTCTCCACGGGAGAGTAAAACCTTTACTAACACCTTCCACCCCGACCTCAAATTTACCTGGACCGTCTCAGACTCCTCCCTCCCCTTCCTCGACCTCTCCATTTCTATCTCGGGTGACCGAATCAACAAGGACATTTACAATAAACCGACCGAATCCCACAGCTACCTAGACAACACCTCCTCCCACCCTGCCCCCTGTAAAAACGACATCGCACATTCCCAATTCCTTCATCTCCGCCGCATCTGCTCCAAGGGGGACCAGATCCAGTACCGAACAACCCAGATGGCCTCTTTCTTCAAAGACCACAATTTCCCCCGAGACGCTGTCGACGATGCTCTCCACCGCATCTCCTCCACTTCCCGCTCCTCCGGCTTTGAGCCCCGCCCCTCCAATCGCCACCAGGGCAGAACCCCACTGGTCCTCACATACCACCCCACCAACCTCCATATACATTATATCATCCGTCGTCATTTCCACCAGCTCCAAACGGACCCCACCACCAGGGATATATTTCCCTCCCCTCCCCTATCAGCATTCCTAAAAGACCACGCCCTCCGCCACTCCCTCGTCAGGTCCACACCCTCCACCAAGACAACCTCCATTCCCGGCACCTTCCCCTGCAACCACAAGAAATGCAAACCTTGCACCCAACCTCACCCCTTACTTCCCTCCAAGGCCCAAAGGGATCCTTCCACATCCGACACAAATTCACCTGCATCTCCACACCCATCAGTTACTGCATCCACTGCACCCGATGGCCTCCTCTATATTGGGGAGACAGGCCGCCTACATGCGGAACATTTCAAAGAACACCTCTGGGACACTCGCACCATCCAACCCAATCACTCTGTGGCTCAACACTTCAACCACTCCACCAAGGACATGCAGGTCCTTAGACTCCTCCATCGCCAGACCATAGCAACAGGACGGTTGGAGGAAGAGCACCTCATCTTCTGCCGAGGAACCCTCCAACCACAAGGGATGAACTCAGATTTCTCAACTTTCCTCATTTCTCCTCCCCCCACCTTGTCTCAGTTCCAACCCTCGAACTCAGCACCACCTTCCTAAACTGCAATCTTCTTCCTGACCTCTCCGCCCCCACCCCACTCCGGCCTATCACCCTCACCTTATCACACTCACCTTAACCTCCTTCCGCCTATCACATTTCCAACGCCCCTCCCCCAAGTCCCTCCTCCCTACCTTTTATTTTTGCCGGCTTGGCACACCTTCCGCATTCCTGAAGAAGGCCTCAGGCCCGAAACGTCGATTCTCCTGCTCCTTGGATGCTGCCTGACCTGTTGCGCTTTTCCAGCAACACATTTTCAGCTCTGATCTCCAGCATCTGCAGTTCTCACTTTCTCCTATTTAATACGGTTCGCCAGGTAGGTTCATTCATTAAGTCAGGAGGTATGGGATACAGGGAGCTTTGGCTATCTGGATTCAGAATTGTCTTGCTGTCAAAACCAGAGACTAGTTCAGTTGGAAAGTGGCCTGCCTGGAGGTCAGTGTTGAGTGGTGTTCCGTCGGGCTCTGATCGTGGGACTCTGTCTGTTGCAGTTTTTATCAATGACTTGGATGAGGAGGTTGAGGGGTGTGTTAGTAAATTTGCTGATGACACAAAGGCTATTGCAGGCTGCAGCGTGACACAGACAGGATGCAGAGCTGGGCTGAGAAATGGCGGGTGGAGTTCAACCTGGATAAATGCGACGTCATGCATTTTGGAAGGTCGAATTTGAATGGTGAATATAGGATTAAAGACAGGATTCTTGACAGTGTGTAGGAACAGAGGATCTGGGTGATCAAGTACATATATCACTCAAAGTTGCCACCCAAGTGTACAGGGTTGTTAAGAAAGCATATGATTTTTTGGGTTTCATTAATTGGTCATCGAGTTTAAGAGTCGCGAGGTTTGCTACAGCTCTACATGTTCCTGGTGAGACCACACTTGCAATATTTTGTCCAGTTCTGGCGCCCTACTATAGGAAAGATGTGGAGGCTTTGGAGAGGGTGCAAGGAAGGTTTACCAGGATGCTAACTGGACTGGAGTGCTTGCCTTATAAAGAGAGATTGAATAAGCTCAGACTTTTCTCTCTGGAGAGAAGGAGGAAGAGAGAAGACGTGATCGAGGTGTACAAAATAATGAGAGGCATGTATAGAGTCAATAGCCAGAGACCTTTCCCCAGGGCAGGATGGACTGGCACGATGGGTCATAGTTTTAAGATATTAGTAGAAAGACTTAGAGGGCTCGCCTGAGGAAGGCATTTTACGTTAGAGGTGGTGGAAGCAGAGTCATTAGGGACATTTAAGTGACTGCTGGGCATGCATATGGATAGCAGTGAGTTGAGGGGTGCATACGTTGGATTATTTTATTTTACATTAGGATTAATCCACGGCGCAACATCATGGGCCAAGGGTCCTGTTGTGTGCTGTACTTTTCTATGTTCTATGTTCTATGTACTAGTATCCACCACTTCCTGTAGCAGTCCACTACACACACGCACCATCCTCTGTGTGAAAACGTCGCACCTTAGGTCTCTTTTATATCTTTCCCCTCTCACCCTAAACTTAAGCCCTTTATTTCTGGACTCCTCCACCCCATGGAACGGACCTTCTCTGTTTAGAGCGGGGCTCGATAAGCACAGCAGTTCAGGCAGCATCCGAGTAGCAGGGAAATCGACGTTTGGGGCAAAAACCCTTCATCAGGAATAAGAGCTTATTCCTGATGAAGCGCTTTTGCCTGGAACGTCGATTTTCTTGCTCTTTGGATGCTGCCTGAACTGCTGTGCTTTTCCAGCACCGTTCTAATCTTGATTCTAATCTCATGCATCAGCAGTACCCATTTTCACCCTGTCCATTCGCCCTATCCAAGCCCCACATGATTTTATAAACCTCGATAAGGTCACCTCTCAGCCTCTGACACTCCAGGGAAATCAGTCCCAACCTATTCCACCTCTCCATAAGAGCTTGAATCCTCCAATCCTGGCAACATCTTTGTAAATATTTTCTGAACCCTTTAAAGTTTCACAACGTTTTCCTGATAGGAAGGAGACCAGAATTGTACGCAATATTTCAAAAGTGGCCTAACCAATGTCCTGTACATCCTAAACATTTCCTCCCAAGTCCTATAATCAATGTTTTGACCCATAAAGGTAAGCATACGGAACGCCTTCTTCACTAATCTATCTACCAGCGACTCCCCTTTCAAGGAGCTATGAACCTGCACTCCAATGTGTCTTTGTTCAGCAACACTCCCTAGTACCTTACCATAATCCTGCTAGAATCTTTACCTTTGCAAGCAAATGGTTTATGAAGAACTGGCACTTCCTTCTCCACAAACATCCAGTAAGGTTGGACATTCTGCTACAGCTTTTTTCCCAGCCAATAATGCTTGCTTTTACCACTCCAACGAAATTCACTGATTCATCCTGTTTTCCTACATTGGACTTCCCAGTGCTTTTTCTAAACCACCAACACCGTGAATTCAGATGGCCTACTTTATTGCAGTGTACACACCCAGCCTTTTAACCTCTCTTTTCCCTTTCTGGATTCCCATTGTAAACTGTGGTAATCTATCTTTATTTTCTTCATTGAGGTCTAGTTTGCCCTTGTCACCTGAGAATTTCTCTTGAGCTTAATTTCTATGCCTCATGAATTGAAATTTATGTCGGATTCGAAGTTTTGATTTATTAACCAATTCATAATTATCAGCCATTTCAGCTGCTAATCTTGCTGTTTTAACTCTCTGATCTTCCACGCCAGTCTGCATGACTTCAAGAAATTATCTTTTAATTTCCTCATAAATTATTGTCGCTGACAGTGATATAGGTTGGATCTATTTTAAATGCCTTTATCCAGGAAACAAAATTAATTTGTTTGATCTTTTCAAACTCAATGTATGGCTGACCATGACCCATCCTTATATTCCTGTAACATTGTCTGCAGGCTGTAGGCACATGCTCATATACACTTCAGTATGGCTTTCTCACCCTCTCATACACCCATAATCCCTCTTCTGATAGTGATGCAAATATGTCACTTGCTATATCTACCAACTTTGTTTGGATCATTCAGACCAAATGGTGACTCACCACTTCACTTGTTTAGCCAGTTGCTGAAAAGAAATTAACAAGGCATCTACATCCTCCTCATCAAATCTATGCAGTACATGGATAAATTTAAACAGTTTCCCGCTTCCTCCACCTTCCCGTCTACACTTTCAGGTTGACTTTCCCTTCTAAGTGCCAAGTTGTGAAGATCAAAGTCGATCTCTTTCTCCTTTTCCTCTCTCTATTTCCCTCTTTTTTTTCCGTGAGGGCATTCCTCTCCTTTTCTTCCTTTACTGTGAGAGTGATTATTTCCTTTTTAATCTTTATTCTGCATATACCGTAATTAAAACTGTTTCAGTTATTTTTTACGTTCGAACTGCTTCATATCCAAGTGAATTCTAGTCAATTCCAAAATTTCTGATGGTGCTTGCTGAAAATGTAAATGTTGAGCGATTTCTGTAATTACTTCCCCTTTTCTCAGACGAAGGTAAACACGACTCCAACTATCTGGCAATTCCAGCCGCCAAATCCAATGCATTTCCTCTGATGCTGCCTGATATGCTGTTTTATTTTTCCAGCAACACAGTCTGAACAGTCCATCTTCCTCAGGTACACTGGTACCACCCCCCACCTTTTCCTCCGCTACATCGATGACTGTATCGGCGCTGCCTCGTGCTCCCACGAGGAGGTTGAACAGTTCATCCACTTTACCAACACCTTCCACCCCTACCTCAAATTTACCTGGACCGTCTCAGACTCCTCCCTCCGTTCCTAGACCTCTCCATTTCTATCTTGGGTGACCGAATCAACACGGACATTTACAATAAACCGACCGACTCCCACAGCTACCTAGACTGCACCTCCTCCCACCCTGCCCCCTGTAAAACCGCCATCCCATATTCCCAATTCATTCGTCTACGCCGCATCTGCTCCCAGGAGGACCTGTTCGAACACCGTACAACCCAGATGGCCTCCTTCTTCAAAGACCGCAATTTCCCCACAGACATGATCGACGATGCTCTCCACCGCATCTCCTCCACTTCCCGCTCCTCCGCCCTTGAGCTCAGTCCCTCCAATCGCCGCCAGGACAGAACCCCACTGGTCCTCACCTACCACCCCACCAACCTCCATATACATCATATCATTCTTTGTCATTTCCACCAGCTCCAAACTGACCCACTGCCAGGGATATATTTCCCTCCCATCCCCCATCAGCATTCCGAAAAGACTACTCCCTCCGTGACTCCCTCATCAGGTCCACATCCCCCACCAACCCAACCTCCATTCCCAGCACTTTCCCCTGCAACCGCAAGAAATGCAAAACTTGCGCCCACACCTCCCCACTTACTTCCCTCCAAGGCCCAAATGGATCCTTCCATATCCACCATAAATTCACCTGCACCTCCACACACATCATTTACTGCATCCGCTGCACCCGATGTGGCCACCTCTATATTGGGGAGACAGGCCGCCGACTTGCGGAATGTTTCAGAGAACACCTCTGGGACACCAGGACCAATCAACCCAACCACCCTGTGGCTCAACACTTCAAGTCCTCCTCCCACTCCCCCAAGGACATGCAGGTCCTTAGACTCCTCCAACGCCAGACCACAGCAACAGGACGGTTGGAGGAAGAGCACCTCATCTTCTGTCTAGGAATCCTCCAACAACAAGGGATGAACTCAGATTTCTCCACTTTCCTCATTTCCCCTCCCCCCCACCTTGTCTCAGTCCCAACCTTCGAACTCAGCACCACCTTCCTAGCCTGCAATCTTTTCCTGACCTCTCCGCCCCCACCCCCATTCCAGCCTATCACACTCACCTTAATCTCCTTCCGCCTTTCGCATTCCCAACGCCCCTCCCCCAAGTCCCGACTCCCTACCTTTTATCTTAGCCTGCTGGACACACTTTCCTCATTCCTGAAGAAGGGCTCATGCCCGAAACGTCGATTCCCCTGCTCCTTGGATGCTGCCTGACCTGCTGCGCTTTTCCAGCAACACAATTTCATTTCCAATAGCTTTACCTTGTTCGCCTTTTGTAAAACCCCCATATCCCCGCCCCCCAGAAATCTGTCAGTGACTGAAAGCCATTACTGCACAAAACACTGTTTCAATCAACCGAATTATACAACCAGCCCAAACGTCACTGACACCTACCACTCGTCTTTGTATCCGACAACACTGAACCCGAAGTGGAATTATAGGATCAATGACAGCTAGAACGCACTTCCTGTTATGGACTTGGCCAGACGCCCTGCAAATATTTTAAAAATGTGGCCTGGCCCCTAAGCTTTTCTAATTATAAAGGAAGATGTGAAGTGGGTGTTCCCGCTCTGATACAATTCGTCAAATCACTCAGCTTTAAGCAAAACAAAAATCATTTAAACACTACACTGGAAACACATCCAAAGGAAAGCAGAATGTTAATTAACCTAACAGTGAAAAACTCCGCCGATCCGATGCAGTAACAATGAATAATTAATTGTTCCAATACAGTAATAGCTGATTAATGGCAAAAAAGATAAATACAAACACAGATTCATACAGGCCGGAGGGAACAACATCCAAAGAGAGAGACTTCAATAGCAAGTTAGAAAAACCTTTTACTGAAGCTTGCAACTCGCCAGCACTCCAGCAGGACAGCTAAACAATCTCGAGGAATAAACTTGAACTCGGCGAACTGGCCACTGCCATTCCATTATTGAACGAGACGCTAAGGCACCTCTGCCTTTCGGACCTCTCCAGGAACAAGCACGAAATGACCTTTATAAACTGACAGCATCGTCACACACTCAGTGCTTTGTATTTATACCACTTCTCTAGTGATGGCTTTGATCCTTAATTCCACCCTCTATTCTTTATTATTAACAGCTCGCTTGAAGATATTTAATGCTTTCTGGAAGGAACACTGAAAAACATTTTGTGCTGTGTGTTCATTCCCAGGCATTCAGACGAATTCGAGTAAGTTTCCGACTTGTCAAGTACGTTTTACTGGCTGGGAGGATGGAATTCAGTCCGATAACTTTCATGTAAAATTAGGGAGGATGTGGAAACAAAATTCTCCAAAGTTGTTAATCTAGTCATGGTCCCTTATCCATTATTCGCAACTCAGTATACAATTTCAGAAACTCGACAATTGCTCGAATGTGATGAGCTACAATACACGTGTGGAGTCAACTGTTGGCAGTTGGTAAGACCAGACCACAGACCATAATGGGATTAATGACAAAAAAAAAACAATTCACAAGGCACGGTTATTTTTTAGAAAGGACAATTGTTTAAATGCATAAATAAGTTAAAATACATGACATTTGGGGTCCAACGCAGAAAAGAGAATGAAAGTGAAGTCTAGAATGCCAGGATCAGATCTTATTTTATTTAGTGTATGATGGAAATAAAACATTCTACATGATTGCAACTAATGTAAGTGATGTGTTGACATAATTGACTCTCTGGAGATGTGACGCATATATAAATACATATTACATCTGCCTAATGTTGGTCATACTGCAGCCATAGAAATTCTATTCCGACAGAAGTCATTCATTTTCTGAAATGGAGAAACCACCGATTTTATTATTGAAGGAGATTTATTATCCACTTCTTGCAGCTGTTTGTCTTCCAGGTAAGACATTGAACTTGTTTCTTTCGAGTTGATTTTAATTTATCCGTGTTAATGTTGCATATCATACATTTCCCATTGTCAGTGTTCACATATCATTGTCAAAAACAGTGTTTGAACACCTCTACTTTTTCCCTTTATCTGGAAGCATAGCTGATGTAATAACAACCCTCACAAAAGTGTCGCCTGCAAAGGCTTTTGTTGCTCTTTCGACAGTCTGACAATACCATACAGATAGATGGGACCACATTAAATATGGGTACATTTCCTGTTTTGTAGATCACTCAGAAAGTATTCACATCCTCTTAAAAAGTATCTTCTCCTCTATTTCAAACATGCATTGCAATATTACCGAAATGCTCTGTCTCTTTTTCAACGAACACGATGACTGTTATAATTATCGTACGAGGAAACTGTGGTCTTTCTAAATGCATTTCTGCTTATCTGGTAGCCATGGCAACATCGGATCTCTTGGTCATTATCTATGATGTTGTCGCATATCGCATTTTGAATTATCATTTTCCTTTTTCCTTCTTCTCCTACACACCTGTTTGCAAGTTCATTATATACATAGGTGCCACCAGTCTCGATTTAACTGTTTGGTTCACCGTTTCCTTCACATTTGACAGATTTGTGGTGATCTGCTGCCAGAAGTTTAAAACACAATATTGTACAGAAAGAACCGCAACTGTGGTATTAATAACCATTTCGGTCCTGACCTTGTTAAAAAATATTCCACTTTTGTTTGCATATGTGTCAGAGCAAATCCTTAATAAAATCCAATGGGGCTGCCAGTCAAGCGTAATTTTCTTTGTTTCATCTCCAGGGATAGTTTTTGTCTGGGTTTACAGCACCTGGGTTGCTTGGCTTCCATTTATCTTAATTGTCTCATTTAATTGTTTAACCATCCGCCGTATTCTAATGGCGAATAGAAGTCGGATTAAACTCCATGGACACAGAAAGGAGAATCAAAGCAATACAGAGATGGAGAACCGGAGGAATTCGATCGTTTTATTGTTCTCAGTATCTGTCAGTTTCATATTGCTTTGGTTGACACGTGCCGCTATTTTGGTCATTACCAGACTGTCAAACCCTAATTATTACCGAGGTGAATTTAACGACTCTAAATATATCGCAACTGAAACGGGAAATATTCTCAAGTTGTTGAGCTGTTTCCTGAACCCATGTATTTATGCAGCAATCCAGAACAAATTCAGAGAGGAGCTGAAGAATGTGGTGAAATCGCTATTGAGACGAACTTTCAAATATATTTTTAAAACTGTGGACAAGGGAAATGTATTTTAGGGGAATCTTTTTGTAGCTGAGACTTAATTTCATCTCGTTTCCCAAAATGGAGTTCTCTTCATCCCCCGGTAGTTAAAAACAAAATGATTCACGCAGTTATTTCATGGATTATCGAACCCCTAAATTCGACATGTGCAATCATTTCTGTTTAGTACGATGTTTGGTTGAATTGTACAAATTGCATGTCCTTTCAAGGATGATATCTTCAAACTCAGGTATCAATGTTTAACAAAAAAGACTTGAGCTGTGATATTTTACACAAATATATGAATCTATTACTGATACCGGGATCAGATACTGAAAAATGTGTTGCTGGAAAAGCGCAACAGGTCAGCCAGCATTCAAGGAGCAGGAGAATGGACCTTTCGGGCATCAGCCTTTCTTCAGGATTCCTGCAACACATTTTTCAGCATCTGATCTCCAGCATCTGCAGTCCTCACTTTCCACCGTGATCAGATGCGTCAGGTTGAAATTGTCTGGAAAAGGAAATCAAAGATATTTCCGCCTCAAAATGAGAGACTGGCGATTTTTATGCAAATTTTGCAAGAAAGACACTTGATTTTCCGACATGACTACACACTGAAACGCCACCCTCAGCAACTTTCAACAGGCACAAATCAAACCAAGGAACGTCCATTCTTGCCGTCCTGGTTATTGCATGATAAGAAAAAAAATATTTTAACAGATGTAGCAAATAACCTCTGTCAATCAGCCCACAGTGTACACAGGTATAATGCTGTTCTGTGCTGTACTTTTCTATGTTGTATGTTCTAAACCCGCATCCACTGCTTCTTCTGGATGTTCATTCAACAAGCGAACCTTTCTTTGTGTAAATTAAAATAAATGACCTCATGTCTTTTTAGAATCTTTCTCCTTCCACCTTGAAAATTTATATCCTTGTCTTGATCTCCTCCAAGCTAGGGAAAATGAATTTGTAATTCACCTCATCCATATGCATCATGATTTTATAAACCTCTTCAATGTCAGCTCTGAACCTCTCATGTTTCAGTGGAAAAGTTCCTGCATATCCAATCTCCAGTTATAATACAAACTCAGTTCCCGGTAACATCCTAGTAAACCTCTTCTCAGCACTCTCTAGCTTGATAAATCCTTCCTAAAAACGGGAGGACAGAACTCGCACAGGAAGAGGCCTCCCCACATCCTGTGCAATCTCAAAATAACGTACCAACCCCACTTCTGACCAATGATGGCAAGCTTGCTACACACTTCTTAATTACCCTATCAGTGTGTGATGGAGACTTGAAAGAATTGTTTACATGATCCTTGAGGTCTCTCTGTTCAACAAGATTACTGAAAGACCAACTTTTAACTGGCTATGGCTTGCCTTTTTTATTTTATAAAATGCAATTTCTTGCATTTTCCAAACTAAACTCAATCTGCCACACTTCAGCCCATTGGCTCATACAGTCATAGATTCATAGAGATGTACAGCATGGAAACAGACTCTTCAGTCCAACCCATCCATGCCGACCAGATATCCCAACCCAATCTAGTCCCACCTGCCAGCACTCGACCCATATCCCTCCAAACCCTTCCTATTTATATACTCATCCAAATGCCTCTTAAATGTTGCAATTGTACCAGCCTCCACCACATCCTCTGGCACCTCATTCCATACACGTACCACCCTCTGCATGAAAATGTTGTCGCTTAGGTCTCTTTTATATCTTTCCCCTCCCACCGTAAACCTATGCCCTCTAGTTCTGGACTCCCTAACCCAGGGAAAAGACTTTGTCTATTTATCCTTTCCATGCCCCTTACAATTTTGTAAACATCTATAAGGTCACCCCTCAGCCTCCGATACTACAGGGAAAATAGCTCTAGCCTGTTCAGCCTCTCCCTGTAGCTCAGATTCTCCAACCCTGGCAACATCCTTGTAAATCTTTTCTGAACCCTTTCAAGACGCACAACATTTTTCCGATAGGAAAGAGACCAGAATTGCACGTAATATTCCAACAGTGGTCTAACCAATGTCCTGTACACCGCAACATGACCTCGCAACTCCTGTACTCAATACTCTGACCAATAAAGGAAAGCATACCAAACGCCTTCTTCATTATCCTATCAACCTGCGACTCCACTTTCAAGGGGCTGTAAACCTGCACTCCAAGGTCTCTTTGTTCAGCAACAGTCCCTCGGACCTTACCATTAAGTGTATAAGTTCTGTTAAGATTTGCTTTCCCAAAATGCAGCACCTCGTATTTATCTGAATTAACCTCCATCTGCCACTTCTCAGCCCATTGGCCCATCTGGTCCAGATCCTGTTGTAATCTGAGGTAACCCTCTTCGCTGTGCACCACACCTCCAATTTTTGTGTCATCTGCAAACTTACTATCTGTATCTCTTATGTTTTTATCCAAATCATTTATGTAACTGGCAAAAATATGAGGGCCTAGCACCGATCCTTCCGGCACTCCACTGGTCACAGGCCTCCAGTCTGAAAAACAGCCCTCCACCACCACCCTCAGTCTTCTACCTTTGAGCCATTTCTGTATCCAACTGGCTAGTTCTCCCTTTACTCCATGAGATCGAACGTTTCTCATCAGTCTCCCATGGGGAAACTTGTTGAACGCCTTACTGAAGTCCATATAGATCACATCAACTGTTGTGCCCGCATCAATCTTATTTGTTACTTCATCAAAAAACTCAATCAAGTTTGTGAGACATGAATTCCCACAGACAAAACCATGTTGATGATCCCGAATCAGTCATTGCCTTTCCAAATACATGTACATCCTGTCCCTCAGGATTCCCTCTATCAACTTGCCCACCACCGAGCTCAGGCTCACCAGTCTATAGTTTCCTGGCTTGTCTTTACCGCCCTTCTTAAACAGTGGCACCACGTTTGCCAACCTCCAGTCTTCCGGCACCTCATCTGTGACTATCGATGATACAAATATCTCAGCATGAGGCCCAGCAATCACTTCTCTAGCTTCCCACAGAGTATTCGGGTGCACCTGATCAGGTTCAGGGAATTTATCCGCCTTTAACCGTTTCAAGACATCCAGCACTTCCTCCTCTGTCATCTGGACATTTTGCAAGATGTCACCATCTATTTCCCTACAGTCTATATCTTCCATATCCTTTTCCACAGTAAATACTGATGCAAAATATTCATTTAGTATCTCCCCGATTTTCTGTGGCTCCACACAAAGGCCGCCTTGCTGATCTTTGAGGGGCCCTATTCTCTCCGTAGATACCTTTTTGTCCTTAATGCATTTGTAAAAACCCTTTGGATTCTCCTTAATTCTATTTGCCAAAGCTATCTCAGGTGCCCGTTTTGCCCTCCTGGTTTCCCTCTTAAGTATACTCCTACTTTCTTTATACTCTTCTGAGGATTCAATCGATCGATCCTGTCTATACCTGATATATGCTTCCTTTTTCTAACCAAACCCTCAATTTCTTTAGTCATCCAGCATTCCCTTTATCTACCAGCCTTCCCTTTCACCCTGACAGGAATATACTTTCTCTGGATTCTCGTTATCTCATTTCTGAAGGCTTCCCATTTTCCAACTGTCCCTTTACCTGCGAACATCTGCCTCCAATCAGCTTTTGAAAGTTATTGCCTAATGCGGTCAAAATTGGCCTTTCTCCAATTTAGAACTTCAACTTTTAGATCTGGTCTATTCTTTTCCATCACGATTTAAACGAATAAAATTATGGTCAAAGTGTTCACCTGCCCTGCCTTATTTCCCAAGAGTAGGTCAAGTTTTGCACCTTCTCTAGTCGGTATATCCACATACTGAATCAAAACATTGTCTTGTACACACTTAAGAAATTCCTTTCCATCTAAACCTTTAACACTATGACCCAAGTGATCAACAGATCTATTTCTCATTTAGATAACTCTCTTCACTGTCCATAGTACCAACAATATTATTGTCATCTGTAATGTTAGAAACCATGCTTTCGATATTATCATCGAAATCACTTGTATAAAAGACTAACAAAAGTGGATCCCACACTGATCGCTGTGGGACACGGCTGATCAAAGACCTTCAGTCCCACAAAAGAACTCTTCAGTATTCTGACAAATTACATTATTTAGGGACTACGATTCATAACAAGTCGGAATTTGGGATATTTCATATTGTGCTTCTCCTAAGATGGCAGCTCATATCTTTCTTCCATTGTGAAGATGACTTCTCATAGTCATACCAGTCCAGTGGGAGTTTGGCTACACTGTAACTCACTGCTTCATTCAACTACGAACACAGTTTAAATAGAACGGGGAGGAAAAGAGTGAACGACATAATGAATGTTGGATATTGGTGCCCTTTGTGAAATGACAGGATTTTCCTCATAATACTTGTATATTTTGCAATCTCATTTATCAGCGATTGCAGCAGCAATTTAATTGGTAAAATCTTAACTTGGGAAAACAAATCGAGAATCAGGTAAACCACCGTGCTCACGTTGCTCGTTGAACTGTCGTCAATAAGTTACTTGGTGCCAAATGTACACTATCATAAGTGTGTTATTTTCAAAGTTAAAAAGATTTTGTTCTCACAATGAGTGAAAATCAACCATCCAATACAGGTGGCAAGGGAAACTTTGTAATCCAACCACATGAGTCGCTGTTCCATGACCACACACCAAAAGGATTAATAAAAGTAATTGGCAAAGAGAAAATTAAAACGTGACCTTAAAAGTATAATATAACAAAAATCCCTCATGCAAATACAATTATTACAGGAGGGAGTTCTCATTAAGACACCTTGTACCAGCACCTGTAATTAATGATCCCTTCATCGAGCAGTCCTGATCAGGCAAATGGTAATTAGGTTATCAGATGTGAAGGAAGACACAAATGACCTGTACAATAGGGACGGATTACATCTAACTTGGAAGGGTGGAAGGGGACTAATATACTGGCAGGAAGATTTGCTAGAGGTACTCGGGAGGACTTAAACTAGTAAGGTGGCGGTGGTGGGGGGTGGGGGGGGGGAGAGGCGGGGCGGTGGTGGGACCAGGGAGATAGTAAAGAAAGAGATCAATTTGAGACTGGTATAGTTGAGAACAGAAGTGAGTCAAACAGTCAGGGAAGGCAGGGACAAGGTAGGACTAATAAATTAAACTGCATTTATTTCAACGCGAGGGGCCTAACAGGGAAGGCAGACGAACTCAGGACATTGTTAGGAACAGGGGACTGGGATATCAGAGCAATTACAGAAAAATGACTCATGGATGGCAGGACTGGCAGCTTTATGTTCCAGGATACAAGTGCTACAGGAAGGATAGAAAGTAGGCAAGAGAGGAGGGGCAGTGGCATTTTAGATAAGGGATAGCATTACAGCTGTGCTGAGGGAGGATATTCCCGGAAATACATCCAGGGAAATAATTTGGGTGGAACTGAGAAATAAGAAAAGGATGATCACCTTATTGGGATCGTATTATATATCCCCCAATAGTCAGACGGAAATTGAGAAACAAACTTGTAAGGAGATCTCTGCTGTCTGTAAGAATAATATAGTGGTTTTGATAGGGGATTTTAACTTTCCAACATCGACGAGGACAGCCATAGTGTTAAGGGTTTAGATGGAGAGAAATTTGTTAAGTGTGTTCAAGAAATTCTTCTGAATCAGTGTGTGGTTGTACCTACTAGAGAAGGTGCAAAACTTGACCTACCCCTTGGGAGATAAGACAGGCAGGTGACGGAAGTGTCAGTGGGGGAGCACTTTAGGGCCAGTGACCATAATTCTATTAGATTTAAAATAGTGATAGAAAAGGACAGACTAGATCTAAAAGTTGAAGTTCTAAATTGGAGAAAGGCCAATTTTGACAGTATTAGGCAAGAACTTTCGAAAGCTGATTGGAGGCAGATGTTTGCAGGTAACGGGATGGTTGAAAGTGGGGAAGTCTTCAGAAATGAGATAATGAGAATCCAGAGAAAGTATATTCCTGTCAGGGTGAAAGGGAAGGCTGGTATGTATAGTGAACGCTGGAGGACCAAATTATTTGAGGGTTTAACTACAAAGAACAAAGAACAAAGAAAGTTTACAGCCCAGCAACAGGCCCTTCGGCCCTCCAAGCCTGAGCCCATCCAGAAGTACTCTCTAAACCTGTCGGCCAATTCCTAAGCATCTGAATCCCTCTGCTCCGCACCTCCTCATGCATCTATCCAGATGCATCTTAAAAGAATCTACCGTGCCTGCCTCTACCACCTCTGCTGGCAACGCGTTCCAAACGCCCACTACCCTCTGTGTGAAGTACTTAGTGCGTGTATCCCCCTTAAACTTTTCACCTTTCATCTTGAAAGCGTGCTCTCGTTACTGAACCTTTCAAGCTTGTCTCTATCCACCCTGTCTATACCCTTCATGATTTTGTAAATCTCAATCAGGTGCTGCCTCAATCTCCCTTTTACTAATGAAAATAAACGGAACCTACTCAACCTCTCTTCATAGCTAGTACCTTCCATACCAGGCAACATCCTCGTAAACCTTCTCTGCACCCTCTCCAAGGCGTCCATATCCTTTCGGTAATGTGGCGCCCAGAACTGTACACAGTATTCTAAATGCGGCCGAACCAACGTCTTGTACAACTTTAACATGACTTGGTTAAAATAAAGAAGGAAGCACATGTCAAGTATTCATCGAATAGATTAAGTGAATACTTAGAAGAATATAAAGGCAGCAGGAGGTGAATAAGGGGACATGATATAGCTTTACCAAATAGAATTAAGGAGAATCCAAAGGTTTTTTACAAATACATTAAGGACAAAAGTGGAACTAGGGAGAGAATAGGGCCCGTCAAAGAACAGCAAGGCGGTCATTGTGTGGAGCCGCAGTAAATGGGGGAGATACTAAACGAGCATTTTGCATCAGAATTTACTGCGGAAAAAGATAAGGAAGAATTAGAATGTAGGATAATAGATGGTGACATCTTGCAAAATATCCAGATTACAGAGGGGGAAGTACTGGATGTCTTTATACGCATAAGGGTGGATACATAAATTCCCAGGATCTGATCAGGTGTACCCGAGAACTCTGTGGAAAGCTAGAGAAGTGATTGATGGGCCTCTTGCTGAGATATTTGTATCATCGATAGTCACAGGTGATGTGCTGGAAGACTAAAGGTTGTCTAAACGTGGTGCAACTCTTTAAGTAGGATGGATAGGATAAGTCAGGGAACTATAGACCGGTGAGCCTGACGTCTGTGGAGGGCAAGTTGATAGAGGGAATCCCGAGGGACAGGATGTACATAGTGTCATAGAGTTATAGAGTCGGACATTTGGAAAGGCAAGGACTGATTAGGTTTAGTCAACATGGCTTTGTGCGTGGGAAATCATGTCTCACAAACTTGATTGACTTTTTTGAAAAAGTAACCAAGAAGATTGATGAGGGCAGAGCTGTAGATGTGATCTGTACCGACTTCAGTAAGGCATTCGACTTGGGTCCCCATGGGAGACTGGTTTGCAAATTTAGATCACATGGAATACAGGGAGAACTACCCATTTGGATACAGAACTGGCTCAAATGTAGAAGACAGAAGGTGGTGGAGGGTTGTTTTTCAGAATGGAGGCCTGTGACCAGTGGAGTGCCGCAAGGATCGATGCTGGGTCCGCTCCGTTTTGTGATTTACATAAATGTGAGAATGAGGTACCCTTAGTAAGTTTGCAGATAGCACAAAAATTGGAGGTGTAGTGGACAGCGAAGAAGATTACCTCAGGTTCCAACAGGATGTTGACCAGATGGGCCAATCGGCTGAGACGTGGCAGATGGAGTATTATTCAGATAAATGCGAGTTGCTGGCATTTTGGGAAAGCAAATATTAGCAGGACTTATACACTTAATGGTAAGGTCCTAGAGAGTGTTGCTGAACAAAGAGAACTTGGAGTGCAGGCTCGTAGCTCCTTGGAAGTGGAGTCGCAAGTAAATAGGTTAGTGAAATAGGCGTTTGATATGCTTTCTTTTGTTGGTCAGAGTATTGAGTACAGGAGTTGGGAGGTCATGTTGCGGCTGTACAGGACATGGTTTAGGCCACTGTTGGAATATTGCGTACAATTCTGATCTCTTTCCTATCAGAAAGATGTTGTGAATCTTGAAAGGGTTCAGAAACGATTTACAGGGATGTTGCCAGGGTTGTTTGATTTGAACTGTAGGGAGAGGCTGAACAGGATGTTCAGGGCTTTTTTTCCTGGAGTGTCAGAGGTTGATAGGTGACCTTAAAGATGTTTCCAAAATTATGAGGGACACAGAAAGGATAAATAGACAAAGTATTTTTCCTGCGGTAGGGGAGTCGGGAACTAGAGGGCATAGTTTTTGAGTGAAAGGGGAAAGATATAAAAGAGACTGAAGGGGCAACCTTTTTACGCAGAGGGTGGTACATATATGGAATGAGCTGCTAGAGGAAATAGTGGAGGCGAGTACAATTGCAACATTTAAAATGCATTTGGATGGGTATGACTAGATCGGGTTTGGAGGGATATGGGCTGGGTGCCAGCAAGTGGGACTAGATTGGGTTGGGGTATGTAGTCGGCATGGACGGGTTGGACCAAAGGATCTGTTTCCGTGCTGTACATTTGTATGACTCTATGACTCAGACGACAAGATATTGGAACAGAATTAGGACATTCGGCCAATTCAGCCTGTTCTGCTATTAAGTGAGAGCTGACCTGTTTCTCCACGGCATTCAACGAGCGCTGTGTAGCAGCTTTGCTTGCCATTGGGCGGCACGGTGGCTCAGTGGTTAGCACTGCTGCCTCTTAGCATTACGGGCGCTGGTTCAATTCAAGCGTTCAGTGACTGTCTGTGTAGAGATTGCATTATCTCCCCCAGGTGCTCAAGTTTTCTTTCACAGTTCGTAGATGTGCAGCTTTGGTGTATTAGTCAGTGCCAGATGTAAGGTAGTGAAACTGGTTTGAGTCGGATGCTTTTCAGAAAGTTGGTGTAGACTTGCTGGACTGACTTGGCCTATCTCCACACTGTAGGAATTATCCCCGTAAATTTGAAGCTTTTGGTTGGGTGTAAATTAACAGAATCTACATTTAATTCGGGGACTTGTTAAGAAATCTCACAAACATGGAATGGAACAGTTAACTTCAACTTTATTGCATGGAGCAAACAAAATATGGCCTCACAAGTCAGCAAATTATATCTGACAACATAGTCTGGCCCTTACCAAATAACCGCAAGAATTTAGCTCCGATTTCAAACAAATATTTTTGCTTCGAGCTGCACCAATTATTTGATTATTTTGTAGTGCAGTGCTGTTTACCGAAGTTCGGTGACTCAAGTATCCTAATGTTAAATTTTTATTGGAATTTCTGTCCCGCAAGTTTAAAGTGCAAAATTAGTGGTGATCCTTTCAATATTTTCGTTCACTGTATTGACGACTCAGCTGGAGCCATCATGTACGCAGCTTGCTTTCATATCAAAGGTAGATCCCCTGTTATTTGATAAATTCCGAATTGAAGGTCTGTTGCAGGGCAGCTTTTGCTGAAACAACCGCAGGACATTCCTTCTGAAGCCAATCTTATGCAACTATTTGTCATGAGGCAGCAGGTTAAGTAGCATTGTTACTTCCTCCCTCCTAGAAAACTGCTTGCTTATGTGGTTTCCCTGAAACAGACAATTTCTTTCAATTCCCTAATACATCTGAATTTGAATTTGAATTTGAATTGAATTCATTGTGACGTGTACCGAGGCACAGTGAAAAGCTTTATCTTTCGAGCAATACAGGCAGATCCCAGAGTTAGGTAGCATATATAGTAAATAATAGATAAACAGCGGCAAAATTAAAAAAAAAACAAAACCGCGGGTGCAGGTGAATGTTAAGAGTTTGTGTGTCCATTCAGTATTCTACCACCAGTAGGGTAGAAACTGTGGTGAAACCAACTGTTGCGTGTGTTCAGGCTTCAAAATCTTTTCCCTGATGGTAGAGGCTGTAGAAAAACATTGCCAGGTTGGGATGGATCTTTGAGAATTCTGGCGGCCTTTCCTTGACAGTCGGCCTGGTAGATGGATTCTACAGATTGGAGATTGTCCTTAGTGATTCAAGTCCGATCTTGAATGGTACAGTTGCCATACCAGGAAGTGATACATCCAGACAGAATGCTCTCGATTCCGCATCTATAAACGTTGGCAAGGGTATTCACCGTCATGCCAAATTTCCTCAGCTGCCTGAGGATGAAGAGACGTTGTTGGGCCTTTTTAACCAGTGCGTGCACATGAAGCGTCCAAGAAAGCTTGTTGTGGATGACCACTCCCAGGAGTTTGATACTCTCCACTCGTTCCTCCTCTCTGCTGTTAATGTGTGGGGGGCATGAGTAACATTCTGCCAAAAGTCAATAATGAGTTCCTTTATTTTGCCGGCATTGAGAGACGGGATGTTCTCAGTGCACCATTTTTCCAGGTCTTCCACCTCACATCTGTTGTCTGATTCGTTGGCATCTGAGATTCGACCGACTGTGGTGGCGTCATCAGTGAACTTGCAAATGGCATTAGTCTGATATATGGCGACGCAGTCATGGGTATACAGTGAGTATAGTAAGGAGCTGCATACGCACTCCTGCACAGGGCTCCAGTGTTGAGTGTTAGTGACGATGAAATATTGTCCCCAACCTTCAGAGGACAGGAACAGGCAGGTAATGGAATTGAATGTGTGGCTGGGGAACTGGTGCAGGAAGCAAGGATTTAAATTCTTGGACGACTGGGGTATGTTTTGCGGTCAGGATAAATTATACAAGAGGGACGGGTTGCACCTTAATGGGTGGGGGACCAGCATTCTGGCAGGTCGGTTTGCCACTGCAACACAGTGCGGGGGACCTCGAATCAGGGGATGTACACTCAGTATGGATAGAGATGAGAAATTCTAAGGGTAGAAAGACCCTAATGAGAGTTATCTGCAGGCCCCCAAACAGTAGCCCGGCTGTAGTGTGTCAGTTGAATAAGGAGCTGAAATTTGCCTGTCACAAAGATATTACTGCAGTTGTTATGGGGGATTTCAACATGCAGGTGAACTGGGAGAATCAGGATGGTACTGGACCCCAAGAAAGTGCGTTTTTGAAGTGCCTCTGAGATGGATTCTTACAACAGCTTGTGCTGGAGCCTACCAGGGAGAAAGCAATTCTGGATCTGGTATTGTGCAATGAGCCGGATTTGATCAGGGACCCCGAAGAAAGGGAGCCATTAGGAGGTCGTGATCACAATACAATAAGCTTTAATCTGCAAATTGAAAGGAAGAGGATAGAATCGGAAGTGACAATATTTCAGTTGAATAAGGGAAACGATGGAGCTATGAGTGAGGAGCTGGCCAATGTGCAATACCCTGGCAGGGATGGCAGTGGAGCAACAATGGCAGGTATTTCTGGGTATAATGCAGAAGATTCTGGATCAGTTCATTCCAAAAAGGAAGAAAGATCCTAAGGGAAGGCAGGGGTGGTGAGGGAAGTTAAGGACTATATAAAGACAAAAGGGAAAAAGTATAACATAGCAAAGATGAGTGGGAAACCGGAGGACTGGGAAGCTTTTAAAGAACAACAGAGCATAACTAAAAAGGTACGCAAAGAAAAAAATAAGGTACGAAGGTTATCTGGTCAAAAATATAAAGGAGGATAGTAAAGGCTTTTTTAGGTATGTGGAAAAAAATGGTTAAGACTAAAATTCGGCCTTGATGACGGAAATGGGTGGATTTATTACGGGGAGCAAAGAAATGGCAGAAGAGTTGAATTGGTAGTTTAGATCTTTTAAAAAGGGGCTCCAGCAAGAGCAAACAAAACGAGGGTCCACAGAGGACTTGGAATGGTCAAGCAAAAATACAATACATGGTAAATAAGCATGGCTCAGAGTTTGTAAAGCAGTTAGAATTGTGGATTAGGGAATGTGGTTTTCTGGAGTGAGGAAGTTTTAGTAAAAGGCAGTTGGAAGTATTGAGGTCGAGGTTGGAGGAGAGAGAGAAGGAGAAACGAAAGGGGAAAATAGAACCTGTTAATTGGTTTGCTTACAACATATGGAAAGCTGATATCAGGGAAAGGAAACCTCAAGTAAAAGATAGATCAAGTACGCATAGAAACAACAGCGCACATGCAGATGCGTGCGGGAAAACAACCTAACGACACTGTACAGTGTCTTAAGTCTGTTTCAGATCCTGACGTTGATGACTGCACTCTGAGACCGACAGCCTCCCTCCGAGATCCGCCTGGCGAAAGTTCCACGTCAGCGGCCGCCACCTCAGGGTCTGCTGAATCACTGATAGCATCTCGGACCCGCAACAGATTGAAGCAAGAATGCCAAGAGAAGTATAACTGGCCAGCCATAAATGTTCATGCTCGAGCAGCAACCCGCAAGGACAAGAGAACGGAGAGTTTAATGCTGGTACCCACCTGTAGGGAGGCATTCCCAGTGCGAATGGACATGGCCAAAATCGCAATGTGTAAACAATCAGAAGAGGTGATCGTGTCCCATAACCTTATGCACCTCACTGAAGTCCATAAGACTCATCGTGAACTGAGACCACCTGAAGATATAACGGCAGCAGAAATGACACTGTATGAAACACACATGAGAAACAGCTTCATGAATGGAATGAAGGATGAAATAGCGAAAAAGATGATCGCCCAGCCGTTGGAGGAAGGTGCTGCAGAAAAAGAGCATGCAGAAGAGATGCGAGCAGAGGTAGATCTGGCAAGTGCTTTTTTTGCAGAGCAATGGACAACTGGGCGAGGCAGTCACTGCACAGACAGTCCCATTGGCCCTGGAGGCTGGACAGCAGAGTGACTGACAGGGGATGGCTGACGTGGAGGTGTGCAGCCCACAAGGTACAGGTAAGCCTCTTTCCTTTATGCTTGGCAATGAAGACTCGCTAATGCTAATCCCTTCTACTAACCTTCCAGGAACTGAAACAAGTCCCACCCCGATATTGAGCACTGCGATTGCAGAGCGTGGATGATATGTTCAGTACAATGATGATGCGTATAAATCAATGCCTAAATCTATGTTATAATGGGAAGGTACACCAGTTGCCTTTTTGGAGTAGATACAGGGGCATCCCTGAAAGGCTAAGTTCTTATAATGAGACACCATTTGTCAAATAATGCCCTACAGCAGGCCAGTGATTATTTGGGAATAAACATGAGCCAACACTGTGCCAACCACCCAGCGAGCAGTGGGGCAGTGGAAAGAGAAAATGCTACCTTAAAAAATAAATTGACAAAATGTTGTGAGGAACTAGGGGTGACATAGACAAAGGCTTTCCGATTGTGCTAATATATATGAGATCTAGGAGGAGAGGAAAAGCTAATCTTAGCCTGTTTGAGATTTTGTTTGATAGGTTGCCAAATACAGGAATTGGCGCAAGACCAAAGGTAAGACAGATAACAGGCCACTGTGAGGATGAGATGTTGTGTTACGATATAAAACTGTCTACATTTCTGTCTGAAATAAAGAATCAAGTGAAAGCAGCACAACCAGCAGAAGGGAAGCTGCACGATCTCGAACCTGGAGACTATACAGTGGTGAAAGACTTCAGGAGGAAAGATTGGAAAGCGAAGAAGTGTCTGGGACCGTTTCAATGCTCCTTACAACACAGACAGCTGTTAAGATCGTTGATTTTTAGTTACCTGGCTTTTTAGATGTTTTCAAATCTGGCTCTATTATTTGTCGTCCTTGTTGTCATAAAATGACAAAAAGGAGGACAATGTAATGGAAATTTCGCATTTACGGTGAAATCTGAAATCCATTTACTGTGAAATTTGTAAGAAGAGAAATGATTTCTAAATTTGGTACTGTGCTCAAGCTCGCAGAGTGCTTTTGCTGAGTTCTGCAGTTAAGAACGCAGCCTGTTCCTGTTTCTGTAGAATTTTGTAAAGATTCAAACTGGCCTTGTGAGCGGTCAAAATTCAACAAAGGTTACGAGATACGAAGGACAGTGTGTCCAAATAACGAAAGAAATGAAAACGAATAGCAACTCAAATGTGCATAGTCTTTGTCCTTGATAATGTGATAAGAAGCACTATAAGTCAAGAATTTGAATTATGTTCCGGGGCCTTGCTAGCTGCATTTTGCTAGCTGCATTGTGCCCCTCTGTAACACACAGGTTAAACTGATATAATAGAATTCTTTTTCTTCGTTCTTGCTAATAGATGAGTCGATTTTGGATAAGTGGTGCTGGAATAGCAAAGCAGTTCAGGCAGCATCGATGCTGCCTGAACTGCTGTGCTCTTCCAGCACCACTAATCCAGAATCTGGTTTCCAGCATCTGCAGTCATTGTTTTTACCTAATAGATGAGTCGAGTCCATTTACTTTTCACGACAGGCATATATACAACACTCCAATTTTTTTTTTGGGAGCTCTGCACTGAATATTGCTGTTTTGTATATTTTGTGTTCCTGTGTGTTCGCATTCTTTTTAGACACTTCCGTGTTCATTATTTGCAATGTTGTGTTTTGCAGTGTTTGGTTTTGTTCTGTTTCATCGGGTAGGTTAGTAGTTAATACACAGTAGTTGCATTGTAAGTCGCGTTTTTTTTATTATACTGGTATTTGTCATATTTGCCATAACTTCACATTTTTGTAAAGTTAGAAAGCTTTTTTTTTGCCAATAAATATATTACAAAAACATTACAGCAGAGGAACATGAGCTTCATCACTCCAAGCCGACGCTGATCCAGATCTTCTATCTAAACTTGTTGCTTCCTTTATAAGAGACTGCCTGCATTTGCTCCGTGCCCATTCATGTATCTGTCTAGATAGATATTAAATGATGCTATCGTGCCCGTCTCTACCATCTCTGGTGGCAACATATTCCAGGTACCCACCATCCTCTGCATAAAGATCTTTCCACACATAACTCCCTTCAACTATTCCACTCTCACTTTGAACTGATTATCCCCCCGTAAGTGGGTCCCCGCCTCTGGGAAAAAGCTTCTTACTTTCCACCCTGTCTACATCTCTCATAATATTGTAGACATAAATCAGGTCCTCGCTCAATGTCTATCTTTCGAATGAACATAATCCTAATCTACTCAAAGACTCTTCATAGTTAGCACCCTCCATCTCTGGTAACATCCTGGTGAACCTCCTCTGCACCGTCTCCAGAGCATCCACATCCTTCTCCTAATATGGCAACCAGAACTGTACGCAGTATTCCAAATGCTGCTGAATCAAAGTACCATACAACTCTAGGATGACCTGCCAACTCTTGTACTCAATACCCCATCCAATGAAGGAAAGCACGCCGTAGGCCTTCTTGACCACTCTATTGACCTGCATTTCCACCTTCAGGGAACAATTAACTTTAATACACAGATCTCTCTGTAATCAATTTTCCACAGGAATTTTCCATTTATTGCATAGTGCGCTGTTGAATTGCATCTTCCAAAATGCATCACCTCGCATTTGCCTGGATTGAACTCTATCTGCCAATACTCTGCCCAAACCGCCAGTCTACCTATATTCTGCAGCATTCTTGCCAGTCCCCTTCACTATTTGCTTCTCCACGAATCTTAGTGTTTTCTGCAAACTTGCTAATCTGGCAACTCAATCCTTCCTCCAAATCATTTATATGCATCACAAGCAGCAGTGCTCCCAGCCCTGGTCACAGGTCTCCATTTTGAGAAACTCCCTTCGATATTCTGATGATCTCGCGACGTGAGGCGATTCGGTGGCTCAGTGGTTAGCACTGCTGCCTCACAGCACAGGGTCCCTGGTTCGATTCTAGCCTCGGGCGACTGTCTGTATGGAGCTTGCATATTCTCCAAGGTTTCATCCAGGTGTTCTGGCTTTCTTCCACAGTCCAAAGATGTGCAAGCCAGATGAATTGGCAATGCTAAATTGCCCATAGTGTTAGGTGCATTAATCAGAGAGGGAGTGGGTCACTCTTTGGAGGGTCGGTGTAGACTGGTTGGGCCGAAGGGCCTGTTTCCACACTGTAGGGAATCTAATCATATTTGTACATCTATCTCACGTTCGCTGTTGGGAGACCTGTAGTACAGCCCAGCATTGAAACTGCACCCGTCCTATTTCTGAGCTCTGCCCATATTGCCACACTGCTCGTGCCCTCCTTCAGCACAGCTGTAATACCTTCTTTGAACAGTAATGCAAAATTTCCACTCCTTTTGCCTCCCAATCTATCCTGCTTGAAGCATCGATGGCTTCATTACCTAGTTCCTTAGAGACTTTAGTTATTGCGTCCTTACTGTCCTCCAACCTCATTTGGTTCCCATCCCCCTGACACATTATTTTAAACCCTCACAACGCCGTAAGCAAAAACACCCAAAGGACGATGGTTTCAGTCCGTCCCAGGTGGAGACCATCCAATTTGTAATAGTCCCACTTCCCCCAGAACTGGTCCTAATGTCCCAAAAGTCTGAAATCCTACCTCCTGCACCATCTCTCAAGTCACACATTCATCATGCGTATTCTATCATTCCGACTCTGACTAGCATTTCGCACAGGTTAGGAGTCAAGTCACGTTATAACTTGACTCCTAACTCCCTAAATACTGCTTGTAGGATATCATACTGTTGATTTCCTATATCATTGGTGCCTACATGCACCACGACCAACTGACTGTTCACCCTATTCCTTGAGAATTTCCTACAGCTGATCTGAGACATCCAAGACCTATGTACCTGGGAGGCAACGTACCATTCGGGAGTCTCTTTTCTGACCACAGAACAAACTATCTACTCCCCTTAGAATTGAATCCCCTAGGAATGTCGCCCATGCACTCACTTTTCCGCTCTTCTGAACAGCAGAATCTACCATGGACTGAGCAACTGCTGCCACCCCCTGTTGAGCCACCTCCCCCAACAGTTTCGAAAACGCTATAGCTGTTTTGGAGGGAGATGACCGCAGGTGTCACCTGCACTGCCTTCCTGCTCTTTCTCTGCCTTTTGGTCACCCATTCCATTTTTTCCCTCAGCCTTTCTAATCTGCGGTGTGACCAATTCACTAAACCAGCTATCCATGACCCCATCAGCATCCCATATGCTCCAAAGTGAGTCCATCCCCAACTCCAGAGCAGTCATGCGGACTAACAAGAGCTGCAACTGGACACACTTCCTGCATTGAACGAGTCAACAACATGAACTGCGTCCCTGAGCTCCCACATTGATCAAGAGGAGCATAAAATGGATCTGAGATCGGCTGGCATTTTCAACCTTAAATTTAACTTTTGTCTTAGCTGAGGTAAATGAAAACGGAATGCTCTTAACCAATCAATCGATAAAACAATAAAGAAAGGAAATACAAAAACCCTACTTGATCGACTCACCACAGAGTCCTTTTTTTTCGAATAGAGAATGAAGGCAGGTGAGAGATACTAAAAATGTAGTGTCTCTGATTCAGCCGCTACACAAATAAAATGGTTTCACTCACTTTCCCAGTAGCCCTCTGATCCTCGCTCTCACCTGACAACAAATGAAGGCCTCGATGCCCGAGACAATTTTTAACCGGTTTCAGTCACCTTCCAAGCAGCCCTCTGGTTCTCGCTTTCGCCTCTTGACAAATTAGAGATGCCCCAAACGAATTTTCGTAGTTGCCTGTCTTGGAGTTGAAATTTGGGCGTGAAATGAGAGGCCATTTGAAATAAAGTAAAGAGAAATTGGCAGGACCAAATTCGGCAATCTCACTCTTAGATTATGCATCAGAGGTGAGACAGAGAGATTAAATTGATTAGTCGAGTGAGCTAATCATAATCTAAAAAGGGCACTGCTTATAACGAAGCAGTTAGCAGATAAAGTATCTGAGACTCGGACATTTACCTGAGGGGATGACGTGTTATTAATGTCGCCAGTGATAGGAATCCCTTCAAAGCCACGTACAGTGGTCCCTATCAAATTAAGAAAATGTCGAGTCAGGTGAACTAAATAGTAAAGATGGCAGACCGTAAAAAAACGGCATTGGCTATGTCATGTGAACATGTTGAAACATTACTATAATAGAGAGAAATAACTGGAGAATCAAATGTAAGTCACTACCCCACATAGTGAGGAATCAAATCCAGATGATATGGATTTTATTGTGCCTCAAAATAGATTTTAAAATAAAGACGTCCTTAAGGACTGGGATAGGTTAGTAAATTATCTGCCACATAAGCAAAGAACACGGTTGAAAGGTTTGTTACTGCAGTGTGAGGGCATATGTATGAATCAGATGGGGATGACTAATGTTATTGTACATAATGTAGATGTAGGAAATGCTGCTCAGAAAGAAAAACACCCCTATCGACTTCATCCTTTCAAAGCCACAAAGGTCCAGATGGAGGATGAGGCCATTCTCGATGAGGATATCATCGAAACAAGCCAGAGCGAGTGGAGTTCGAAGGTCATCATGGTTCCAAATTGGACACATATCCAATTCCAAGATTGTAGGACAGTAACGAGAAAATTGGACAAGCCGGTTGCATCAACACTTTGGACTTTCTGCATGGTTACTGGCAGGTAATTTTATCAGAGATGGCGAAACAAATGTCGGCGTTTTTAACCCCAAATGGGCTATATCAATTCAAAGTGATGCCCTTTGGAATGAAGAATGCACCGACCATATTCCAAAGACTCATGATCAGAGTTGTGGCTCTGTTACAAACTGTGCAATTTATTTGGACGATGTAGTGACCTTTAGCAAGACCAGGAAAAATTACATGGCACAAGAGCTCTTTGAATGACTACGAGAAGCAAAACTGTTACTTAACTTAAACAAAACTGAATTCGCGAAAGCAGTGGTGATGTTTTTGGGACATAACATCGGCCATGGAAGGTTAACCCCACGGAATGCCAAACGAAGGCCATCGAGGAATTTCCACGACTAAAGTCGAAGAAAAAGGTACTTCGATTATTTGGAAGAAACATATTTTATTGGACGGTTGTTCCAAAATACAGCAGTGTAGTGGCACCGCTAACCAATTTGCTGAAAAGGAACACAAAGTTTCAGTGGACAGAACAATGTCTTATCTCTTCACGCTTCAGCCTCTCTGCCGTTATTCCTGATGAAGGGCTTTTGCCCGAAACGTCGATTTCGCTGCACCTTGGATGCTGCCTGAACTGCTGTGCCCTTCCAGTACCACTAATCCAGAATCTGGTTTCCAGCATCTACAGTCATTGTTTTTACCTCGTTGAATGCCACACCAGTTTTAGCCACACCAAACTTTTCAAAAACTTGTAAAGTTGCCATCGATGCTAGTATCAGAGGAGTTACATCTGTACTGCTAGAGAAGGGTGGTGATGGGATTGCACTGCTAGTTGTTTCCTTTTCGAAGAAACTCAACATTTTCCAAAGGAAATACTCCATGATCGAAAAAGTACTAATGAGTGTGGTACTGGCCTTACAAAATTTCCATGTATATGTCACGAACAATATATATACACATACACACTATATATATATGTATATATATATATATATATATATATATATATATATATATATATATATATATATGAAGAAGTTAAAGTGAACTTAGATTAATGTTACCTGTATGTTAGGGTAATGTGCTTAAAGAATGGAAACAAAATTAAGCCATCTTTTCATTATGATGCTTCAGTTGTATCTTAAGGGGGAGGTGTTATGAAGTTGTAGGTGTACTGTACCTTTGTCTGATTTGAAGATCAGACTTCAACTCATCCACTCTGAGCCAGAATTCCTCAAGCAAGCAACCCTTGCATAGATGGAAACCATCAGCTGACATATCATCTCCGACTATCTTTCTCTTCTCCCTGCCTCTACGTTTTCATTAGTGAGGTTGCATTTGCTGCATCAAATCTTCCAAACTTTCATAGATTGCCTTTTGCCTCTTAACTGGTTCTCAGTACATGCCACCATATCCTCCTAAAACACCTGCACTTTTTTAAAAAATCTGCTAATATGTATAGAATACTGTATAGATGTATTACAACATTGACAATCACCAATGAACGTCCAATGCACCACCACTGACTGAGCTGGAAGAGCTCTAAAAGGCGTTGCTACTCGATTGATTCTGCACGAAGTTGCAAGGGAACCACTCACATCTGTTCAGCTACTGGAGTAGACTTATAAGGATATGAAGTGGAGAATAACTGAGACAACATTGGACGTGTCTTCTTTGGTTTTATTAAAGGAATAGGTCAGCAACTGCATTCATGAAGATTTGGGGATAAGTGATTTGATGAAAATGTCATTGGGTATCATTAAAGATTAGAGACTTAATAGGGCTAGAGATGATGTATGAACATGATTGTCAAGGGCGGTGAGTGAGAAATGTTTGATTTGTGTCCCTATGCAACAAGACCGTGAAAATATTCAAATCTGAGGTAACAGGCCAAAAGCAGTTACTCCACTCAAGTTCTCAAAATTTTATGACGATTGGATCACCTTCTAAAACTACAATGACTGTCCACCATTGGCAAGACACAAGTCCGTAGTGCGATGGCATAATTTACACTGGCGAGGAGGACTGCAGATCCAACAAGTCTCGGGGACATTAGCATTTTCTGTTATCCGTGCATTTTATTGTTATCGTGGCATTACAAGGTGAACAATGTTTGATAGCTATCAATTTTCACACCACCGAAAAATAATAGAATAAAATCAATACCGGAACTCATTAAGACTTTCTGTAAATCATGAACCTTAATGGTTAAGAGAAAAATGTCTGATCTAGAATTTAAGGCATCATTTGAGTATGTTGGATATCACGAAATCTAAGAAGAATGGGAGTCAATGGGACTCAGAGGAAACTTTCTCCATAGGTTGTCATCATTTTTGGCAGAGATGACGATTGTTGTTTTTGGTCAGTCATCTCTACTTCAGGACATTGTACAAGAAATCCTCAGGATCCAGTATATCGCCAGAGGTCGGGATCCGTGTACTTCACATCCAATACAATTCACAAACACTGAAACAGTCCCTATCCAAATGCATTAGGATTTAGAAGAAAAGATGTCTTTTCAGTCAGCAAGGAATTGAATTGAATTTATTGTCGTGTGTACTGAGGCACAATGAAAAGCTTTGTTTTGAGATCAATATAGGCAGATCCCATTGTTAAATAGCATAGGTAAGTAAAATAATAGATAAAGACGGCAAAAACCAAAACACAGGTACAGGCAAATGCTCAACATTTGTGAGTCTATTCAGTATTCTAACAACAGGAAGGTAGAAACTGTTTCGAAACCTGCTGGTGCATGTGTGCAGGCTTCTGTACCTTCTTCCCAATGGTAGAGGTTGTAGAAATGCATTTCCAGGGTGCGATGGATCTTTGAGAATGCTTGCGGCCTTTTCTTGACAGCAGACCTGGTAGTTGGATTCCTTCGATGGAAGGCTGGCTTTTAAGATTTCCTGGACTGAGTTCACCACTCTCTGTAACTGTCTCCGATTTAAATACTACAGTTATCATACCGGGCAGTGATACATCCAGACAGAACGCTCTCAATAATGCAACTATAAAAGTTGGCAAGGGTATTCACCACCATGCTAAATTTCCTCAGCTGTCTGAGGAAGAAGGCAGGCTGTTGGGCTTTTGTAACCAGTGTGGTCGCATGAAGAGTCAAGAAAGCTTATTGTTGATGACCACTCCATGGAACCTGACACTCTCCACTTGTTCCATCTCTGTGCTGTAAATCTGTAAATGTGTGTGTGTGTGTGTGTGTGTGTGTGTGTGTGTGTGTGTGTGTGTGTGTGTGTGTGTGTGTGTGTGTGTGTGTGTGTGTGTGTGTGTGTGTGTGTGTGTGTGTGTGTGTGTGTGTGTGTGTGTGTGTGTGTGTGTGTGTTGGGGGAGGGGGCAGTGGCAGTGTCGGGTGCATGAGTAACATTCCGCAAAAGTCAGTAATGACTTCCTTGGTTTTGCTGCCATTGCGAGCTAGGTTGTTCTCTGTGCACTATTTTCTTAGGTCTTCCAACGCCCGTCTGTAGTCTGTTTCGTCGGCATCTGAGATTATGGTAGTGTCATCAGCGAACTTGCAATGGAATTACTCTGGTATTTGGCATCACAGTCATAGGTATACCGTGAATACAGTAGAGGGATGAGTATGCACTCCTGGGGGGCTCCAGTGTTGAGAGCTAGTGACGATGAAATATTGACCCCAATCTTCACCGATTGTGACCTGTGAGTAGGTAAGCTGAGGATCCAGTTAAAGAGAGTGGGGCTTAGTCCAAGATCACTAAGTTCAGTCATCAGTCTCAAGGGGATAATAGTGTTGAAGGCTGAACTGTAGTGAATGAGTAGCATTCTTACATATCTATTCTTGGTGTCAAGATGTTCTAGGGAGGAGTGAAGGGGAAGTGGCATGGCATCTGACGAGTATCTGTTGGTCCGAGAGGCACTTTGGTGTAGGTCAAGAGCAGTGGGAAGGGTGGAGTTGATTAATGCCATGACTAGCCTTTCAGAGCACTTCATCACCACCGACGTTTGGGCCACTGGACGGTAGTCATTGAGACATGCTGCATGAGCCTGCTTAGGCGCAGGGATGATGTTGGCCCTCCTGAACCAGGCAGGGAAAGTGGCCTGTTGCAGGGAGACGTTAAAGATGTCCGAGAAAACGTCTGCCAGTTGATCTGCACACACTCACAATGCACGGCCTGGTACCCCATCAGGTCCGATCGCATTCATTGGATTCACACGAAGGGAAACCGATCTGATCTCTGATGCAGTAACTGTTGGGATAGGTTCGTCAGGACTTGTCGGAATAGGTGTTACCTCTCCGCCGAAATTCTGCTCAAAGCGAACGTCGAAGGCTTTGAGAGGATCTGAGAGGGATGAGTCATCGCCTGCTATCTTGCACAGTTTCTTCTTAGAAACTGTGATGTCATTCAGTGCTTAACATAGTCAACCAAGTGTCTCTCAGGGTCTCAAATTTGGATCGGTATTCGTCTTTAGCTTTCTTAATATCAGAGTGGAGGTCATATTTGGATTTGCTATATTTAAGTGGGTCGCCTGATCTGAAAGCCTGACACCTGGTTTTTAGCAGTTTCTGTATCTTCTAATTCATCCAGGGTTTCCTGTTGGGGAACACCCGGATTGACTTCTTCAGTATGCAGTCCTCCACACACTTGCTGGTAAATTATGTGTCAACGTATGTGCGGACTGTTTGAGTATGATCCAAATAAGCCAATTCCAGTCAGTACTGGAGTTAATCCCCTGCCTGCTATTACCAACAATGGAATTGTATCCGCACGACGGCCTCCTGCTTGAACTTTTGCCTTTTAGCCGGGAGAAGATTGTGATTGGAGTTCCTGAAATGAGAGCGGGGAATGGAGTGGTAGGCATTTTTCAGAGTGGTATGGCAGTGGTCTAAAAAGTGCGGGCCCTTGGTGGGCAGGAAATGTTCTGGTGGTACTTGGGCAACACCTTCCTTAGATGGATTTGATTGAATTCGCCAGTTACAATAAACAGGGCCTCGGTGTGTTCTATCTCTAGGGTGTTATTGGTGGAGTACAACACACCCAGAGCTTCCTCAACTTTTGCTAGTGGCAGTATGTACACAGCAGTTAAGATAGTAGTGGTAAAATTCCGTGGTTGATAGAGGGGGCAGCATTTGATGTTGAGGAATTTAAGGTTTGGGGAGCAATGGCTGCGCAGGGTTGTAATGTTCATGCACCACAATTTGTTGATTGAAAAGCAAACCTCTCCAACCTTCTATACCCCGAGGATGCTGTACGGTCCATATGATGGATAGAAAAACCATCAGCCTGAAGTGCACAGTCGGGAATGCGTGGGTTGAGCCAGGTTTCTGTGAAGCAGAGTGCGAGGCAGTCCCACAGTACACGCTGAAATTGAGCCATGATCTGAGTTCATCCATCTTGTTCTCCAGAGATTACACATTTGCTAGCAGGAAGCTAGGAACGGGGGTCTTGAAACCACGTAGTCTCAGTCTTACTAGCAGGCCGGCACGGTTGCCCCGTTTCCTTGAAAGTTTTAATATATTTGGATGGTCCGGTGGTCAGGTGGAGTGGACAGTGACTGCTTCCAGTTCAGTGATCCTTCCCAAGATCCTGTGGAGCACATCGGAGGCATCAGAGACATTGAGCAACATGTGAACATTGGGCTTAATCTCTGGTCTGGAATAAGAAGGGACTTTAATATGTTGACAGTGAACACAGATTATAAATGTGACAGAAGTCAAAGCTTTCGTTGAAAACAAGATTTAAATGGCAAGAACAATAGTAAAGTTAAGTATTCTGCAACTGGACTGAAAGAAATACCAGGAGTCCCAACAAAAGCTTGGACAGTATAGTGACCTACCCGAATTACATAAAGAATGGCTTGAATCCTCATTGTTAATGTCATCGGATTATAAAATGAATGGTAGTGAAGACCCTGCGATGAAGTCCTGTCCATGGTCATAACGTTCCAGTGTACTGTTCTGAGAATATGATCCATTGTTGGAAATTTGGGTCTATTGTCCTCGAAATCCATATTAATACGGGAGTGAAATTCTTCACGGCCATAACAATGAACCACGGAGAATGGCAGTAATCACAGTCAATGAACAAGTAGTTCAGTTAACCCCTCTGAATGCTGCAGCTTGATATCATATAATCCTGAAAATCTATCCGAAATGAATGGGATGAATGGTGCTCACTGAGAGGAGAACTGGTGGATATGGTTGTAATCTTTCAATCTTGCATCAACAGAGAAAGGATCATAACATTTTTAATATAATACTTTATTTGTAAGAGGAAAGAGGGATAAATCCAAAAACAACATCGTGAGATTAGAAATTGCGGGGAATTCTTTAAAATCACATAAGCTTGGAGAAAATAACAGATTATTTCCGATGCATGTGAGGCCGCAGGCGTATTCTGTCACACAGGCATAATTACCCCACAATAACATGAAATAACATATATTTATCAGTTATTCAGATGGTGAATTCAACATCTAATCTATGTCTGTTTTATAAAGGAGATCTAATGACAAGGCTTAGCTCGTAAACACTGGGAAAATAACCGTATTCAATAAACATGCAAATGTTTTTTGAACATAATCATCAGTAATATAAAAGCATAAATGTTTATCTGTTTCGTGGATCCTAAACAAACACATGCACGTCTGAAAATAAACATGGAAAAATAATTTCAGTACAAAGGTTGTCTTTCTGGATTTATTTTCTTTTGTCTAGGAGGCTTTAGTCGGTGGAGAGAGAATGAAAGGGTCAAATATGAAATATGCTATGTTTTGGACTGGGATGCTATGCCTAATTGAAGAGCAGTCCCTTGTGTATTCTTGGCAGACAAAGAACGGTCAGAAAATTCGATGTTCAGAAGATGTTTCGGACATTCATTCAGAAGAACAAATCAGTTTATCTCTGTAATCACAAGACGGCATTTCAGAAGCCAGAGAACTTGACCGGACTGCTTCCTCACAGGGTTTTTACCAGCCCTGCAAATCATTTCATAAAACATAAGCACTCTCCATTTCGTCTTTGTTCAAAGAAACCCAGCAAATTTCTAAAGCTAAACCTGGTCTGTAGTCATGATGAATTGCCATGCTATTTGTTCAAGACATCACACTGTGGTGGTTGGTGTGCAATGACCTGTTCACATTAACATCGTCCAAACAAAGGAAGAAAACCAAGTTTTGACCGCAATCGTTTTTTTTTTTCTTAACTGTTCAAGTAAATGTGTTTTTGAAGCTATAAACGGATCGAAAGTATGGAATAAAATGTTTCACAGGCATGGAAACTGATGAGTACAATGTTTGGAAGATCAAAATTCAGATTTAAGATCATTGAAAACGTTAATCTGCAAAAAAGGGCAGAAACTAACTTCTTTTTCTTTCGAATATTAGTTAAATTAAAAAGGTGATAATTGGAAATTAATTGCTGGCTTTCACAAATAAATTACGAAGTGAGCAGAGTGATCCATAGTCCAATGGAAAAACTCATTATGCTATCTGTTAAAGATATTATCACCGTAAACTGTAGTCCATCACCTGCGCATCTACGTTTATTTTCTCATCTAGTACTTGATACTTTGAGAGTACAGTTAAGTGATTCATTACCACTGAAATCAAAACTGCATCGGGTTTGTCCAATCGTGTGGATAGAATCAGGACAAAAAATACAATAAACAGACTGTTGGTACTCTGTAAGTGATGTTCCCACAATTCCACCTTATTTTCTACTGCATAAGGAAATCATTCTGAATCTCAACCAAATCTTATATTGGATCCGTCAAAAAATCCGTAATTTTGTAATAGTTAACAGTTTGTCATGTATGAACATACAAGTTATCTCTGATACAAATCTATTCCGTTTCTTACAATATATAAATTATTGCTGACCCTTTTTGTTCATTGCCTTAACTCATTGAGATTTTACTTGAATTTCCGATCTGACTACTCGGTTTATTATGATTATCCATTGTATCGAATAGACTTGTTAACATCAAATGATAATTGAAATAATCGATTAGTTATAATGCGACAGTCGAAGTTACTAAATGTAGAAATTTTGTCAAGGACTACAGCACCTCCTATCATACTACTGAGCTCTTGCATTTTTTTCACCTATATCTTTGAAAATCTCTTGACTGTACAACATCTTGTCCAATTCATTGTAAATGTTAGGGAAAGGTTCTGGAACCGATATTAGAACCTATATCGATTCAAGATGAAAGCTTACATACATGCATTAAACATGCTTCTCATAACTAATGTATCTTTTGTTGCTTCCATTCCTACAGGATAGCCTAGAGGGTTTTAAATATCTCCTGGTGCAAATGTGAGTGTGATCCGAAATTCTGTGCAATTTTCAATGAAAACAGACTTCACTTCCGATTTGCAAGTAATATTAAATAATAAAGCTTTGGGTGCAGCTGTCTCTGAACACCTTCCGTCTGTCCGCATCAACACTTGGTTATTCATAGAATTATACATAATTGTTATATTAACCAGTGTACAAATTCCTCTTCGCCCTTTTGAATAATTGATTTAATACACAGACTTCTGTGCTATTCACCAAGTATGAGAGCCTGGCGTCTGACCTGGTATTATGACCCTCACAGAATCATTAAGAGGTACACATTATCACCTTTTCTGGTAGCATTATTGCCACATATTGTGATTTTTGTAATGAACTTGTGGATATATTGCTACATGTTACGCCGTTGGCTTCAGCAATATGTGCAACAGTGGAATTAGGAATAAGTTATGCTCAGACATGTTGATGTTTAAACTAGAACGTAGTGTTTTCGCACAATAATTCTTTATTGTCCTTTTTGGCACAGTTATTAGTCGAGCACGTTTATGGAAAAGTGAGGACTGCAGATGCTGGGGATCAGAGCTGAGAATGTGCTGCTGGAAAAGCACAGCAGGTCAGAAAGCATCCAAGGAACAAGAGAATCGACGTTTCGGGCATAAGCCCTTCTTCAAGAATGAGGAAAGTGTGTCCAGCAGGCTAAGATAAAAGGTAGGGAGGGGAGTTGCGAATGCGATAGGTGGAGGGAGGTCAAGGTGAGGGAGATAGGCCGGAGTGGGGTGGGGGCGGAGAGGTCAGGAAGAAGATTGCAGGTTAGGAAGGCGGTGCTGAGTTCGAGGGATTTGACTGGGACAAGGTGGGGGGAGGTGAAATGAGGAAACTGGAGAAATCTAAGTTCATCCCTTGTGGTTGGAGGGTTCCCAGGCGGAAGATGAGGCGCTCTTCCTCCAACCGTCCAGTTGCCATGGTCTGGCGATGGAGGAGACCAAGTACCTGGATGTCCTTGGTGGAGGGGGAGTTGAAGTGTTGGGCTAAGGGGTGGCCGGATTGATTGGTCCGGGTGTCCCAGAGGTGTTCTCTGAAACGTTCCGCATGCAGACGGCCTGTCTCCCCAATATAGAGGTGGCCACATCGGGTGCAGTGGATGCAATAGATGACGTGTATGGAGGTGCAGGTGAATTTGTGGTGAATATGGAAGTGTTCCTTGGGGCCTTGGAGGGAAGTAAGGGGGGAGGTGTGGGCGCAAGTTTTACATTTCTTGCGGTTGCAGGGGAAGGTGCCGCGAGTGGAGGTTGGGTTGGTGGGGGGTGTGGACCTGACGAGGGACTCACAGAGCGAGTGGTCTTTTCGGAATGCTGATAGGGGAGGGGAGGGAAATATATCCCTGGTGGTGGGGTCCGTTTGACGATGGCGGAAATGACGGAGGATAATACACTGGACATGGAGGTTGGGGTGGGAGGTGAGGACCAGTGGGGTTCTGTCCTGGTGGCGGTTGGAGGGGCGGGGCTCAAGGAAGGAGGAGGGGGAAGTGGAAGCGATGCGGTGGAGGGCATCGTCGACTATGTCTGGGGGGAAATTGCGGTCCTTGAAGAAGGAGGCCATCTGGGTTGTGCAGTTTTGGAACTGGTCCTCCTGGGAGCAGATGCGGCGGAGACGAAGGAATTGGGAATATGGGATGGCGTTTTTGCAGGGGGCAGGGTGTTCGGAGGTGTAGTCTAGTTAGCTATGGGAGTCGGTCGGTTTATAGTAAATGTCCGTGTCGATTCGGTCACCTGAGATAGAAATGGAAAGGTCTAGGAAGGGGAGGGAGGAGTCTGAGGCGGTCTGAGCACGTCTGAGCACGTTTATACCTTTGTACATAATTATCAGTTTTGTCGTAGAGCCATAGAGATGTACAGAAACACGCTTTGATCCAACATATCCATGCCGACCAGACATCTTAACCTAATCTAGTACCATTTGCTAGCATTGGATCATATCCCTCCAAACCCTTCCTATTCATAAACCGATCCAGATACCTGTTAAATGCTGCAATTGCACTAGCCTCCACCACTTCCACTGGCAGTTCATTCTATAAATATACCACCTTCTACATTTAAAATGTTGCCCTTAGGTCCCTTTTGCATTAATCCCTCCTCACCCTAAACCTATGCCGTCTAGTTTGGACTCCCCCATTATAGGGAAAATATATGATCCATTTGTCCTATCCATGGCCATCATGATTTTATAAACCTCTCTGAGGCCACTCCTCAGCCTACGACGCTCCAGAGAAAACAGCCCCAAACTCTAAAGTTTCTCGCTTTAGCGTAAATCCTCCAAAACTGGCAAAATCCTGGTAAGTGTTTTCTGCACCCTCTCAAGTTTAACAAAATGCTTGTGCTTGGAAGGAGACCAAAAATGACCGAACCAATGTTCCCTACAGCTGCAACATGACTTCCCAATTCCTGTCCTCAATACACTGAAAAATAAAAAAGGAAAGCATACCAAGTTCCTTCTTCACTATGCTGTCTACCTGTGACTCTACCTTCTAGGAATAATGAACCTGCACTTCAAATTCTCTTTGTTCAGCAACACTCTCCAGGCCCTTACCATTAAGTGTACAAGTCTTACTTTGATTTGCTTTTTCCTAAATGCAGCACCTGACATTTCTCTAATTTAAGACTCCATCACCTACTCCTCAGCACATTGGTCCATCTGATAAGATTCCATTGTACTCTGGCATAACCTTTTCACTGTCCACTCCATCTTCATTTTTGGTGTCATCTGCGTACTTACTAACTATACCTTCTATATTCACATGCGAATCATTTGCATAAATGAAGAAAAGTAAAGGACACAACACCAATCGTTGTGGCACTCTACTGGTCACAGGCCTCCAGTCTGAAAATCAAACCTCCACGATCACACTTTGTCTTCTACCTTCGTGCCAGTTTTGTATACAAATTGCTGGTTCTGCCAGTATCCCATGAGATCTAACCTTGCTAACCAGTCTCCCATGGGGGACCTTGTCAAGCACCTTACTGAAGTCCATATGGATCACGTCCATGACTCTGCCCTCATCAATCCTGTTACCTCTTCCAAATTTCAGTCAAGTTCATGAGAAATGGTTTCCCACGCACAAAGACATGCAGACTATCCCTGATCAATCCTCACCACTATAAATACATGTGAATCCTATCCCTCAGGAATGCCTCCATCATCTTGCCCACCACCGACGTCAGGCTCACCAGTCTATCGTTCCCTAGCTTTTCTTTACCACTTTTATTAAATAGTGGCACCACGTTAGTCAACCTCAAGTCTTCTGGAACCTCACCTGTGACTGTCGATGATACAAATCTCTCAGAAATGAGCCAGACATTCTTTACCATAGCTTCCCCGAGATTTGCGGCGGCAGTGTAGCTCAGTGGTTAGCACTGCTCTTTCACAGTGCCAGGGATCTGGATTTGACGCCATCCTCGGGCGACTATCTGTGGTGAGTTTGCACATTCTCCGTGAGTCTGCTCCAGCTGTTTTGGTTTCCTCCCATAACCCAAATATGTGTAGATTGAGTGAATTACCCATAGTTCTCATGGATGTGCAGGTGAGGTGTATGAGTTAAGCATAAATGTAACGGAATGGGTTTGGGTGTGTGACCTTCGGAGGGTCAGTGTGTACTTGTTGGGCGGAAGGGTCTGTTTCCACATAGTAGGGATTCGACAGATTCCCACAGAGTTCTCGGGTGCACATGATCAGGTCCTGGGGATTTATCCACTTCTATACATTTCAAGACATCCAGAACATCCTCCCCTGTCGTATCGCCATTTTTCAAAATGTCATCATCTATTTCGCAATGTTCTATACCTTCCAGTAAACACTGATGTAAATTACTCATTTAGTATCTCCCACTTGCTGATGATTTTTTTTCCCTCATTGATTCATTATTGCTTGTGCATATCTGTAACACATAAAGAAATATTGCATTTTGAAAACGTACGTAGTGCAGCAACACAGCTTGGATGTGAACCAAAATGGTGGCAAATGACCAGTTGTACTGGGATCTATTCACCATATTTAAAATAGTGAATATCGAGGAGGGAACGTAACACTGTAAACTTCATTGTTTTAAAAAAACCTGTTCATGGAATAACACGCAAAGAAACAAAGACAAGACTATGCACAGGGGTTCAAGATTAATTATTATGCCCATCAAAATAAGAATTTGAAGATATGTGAACAGAACGGCCTCAATATTTGCTTTGTAACTGGCATATAACTATGATAAATGATTGTCATGCAGATGAATTTGACATGTTATTTGGAGAAAGTAATTACTTCAAACAGCCAGTCCAACGTCGAATGTGAGGTGAGGGGAGTGAAAGCCTTTGACATCAAGTCTGCATTCGATCGAGTGTGGCATCTGAAGACGATTATTACAGGTCAATCGACTCAGCTCCAGAACATCTCTGCAGAACTTTCTCAGGGCATTGACATCTGTCCAAGATGATGGCCTCACGGTGTCATCAGGGGGCTGTTAGTCCAGACACTCAGATAACGTTTTGGGGACCTGGGTACAAACTCCACCACGGCAGAGGGAGAAAAATGAATTTAATATATATCTGGAATTCAAAATCCAACGATAACTATGAATGCTTTACCCGTTTTCAGAAAAAAAACCCTCTGCTTCAACAATGTCCTTTCGAGAAGGAAACTGCCATTATTACCTAGTCTGGCCGATATGTGACACTATGTGTTTGAGTCTTCACTACCCCATGGGCAATTCGGGAATGGCGATAAATGTTGTTTAGCCAACAGCGACCTCATTCCATGCTTGAACAGAGAAAAAAATACTTCAGCTCTTTCTTCGATGTTGTTCAATCCATCATAAGTTTAGACATGGTGATATTCTCCGATGATTTCAAAATGTTGAGCATCGATCCTGACTCCTTGGATACTGAAGCGATCCATGTGCAAATGCAACACGCTTTGAGCGATATTCAGGCTTAGGCTGACAAGTGGCAAGTAAGATTTATGCCACAGAAATGATAGGCTATGACTATCACCAGTCAGAGAAAATGTAAAAACCGCCTCATTGACATTCAGAGGTGTTCCGATCACTAAATGCCACACTATCAACAACCTGGACTGAATTCAACTGGACAAAAAAACATAATGGCGACAATAAACAGTCAGAGGCTAGGCATACTACGGCAAATAATTCACCTCCTGGCTCCTGCCTGCCCATCATATGCAAAGCACAAGACAGGAGTCTGATGGAATTCTTCCACTTTATCAGATGGCTGCAGCACCAACAATACTCAAGAAGCTTGGCGCTGTCCAGAATAAAGTCGAGAGTGCGTGGCGCTGGAAAAGCACAGCAGGTCTTGCACCATCTGTGGAGCAAAGTAATTGACATTTCTGGCAGGAGCCCGTCATCCTGATGAAAGGCTCCTGCCCGAACATTCGATTGTCCAGGTCCTAAGATGCTGTGCTTTTCCTACGCCACGCAGTCTCGACGATGTTCTCCAGCATCTGCAGTCCTCACATTCTCCGCTGTCCAGACCAAAGCAGATCACTTTACTTGAATCACATCCATGTGCATCCAACTGCTCATCCACAAACGCTCAGCAGCAGCAGATCCAAAACGCACTTCAGAAATTCACTGAAGATTCTCAGATATTCCAAACATAAAAATATTTCCAGCCAGGAGGACAAGGGCAGCAGATATTTGTGAACGCCACCAATTTCAAGATCCCCTCCAATCCACAGATCATACCGAATTGGAATTACATGACTCTTCATTCACGGTTGATGGTTCAAAACTCTGGACTTGTGGTCAACTCGCAGCCAGTGAACGTTTTGAGTCAAGAGGCAGCTCACAACCTTCTCAAGGCAATTAGGGATAGGCAATAAATGCTGGTCAAACAATTGAATTAAGAAGCAGGAACTTTACTTCTATTAAGGAAGGACTCTGAAAATGGATTTAATCGTTCGGTTGAAAGAATCTCAATGATTCGTCGGCGTGGCTATCCCTCGAGATCGAGATCTTTGTTCCGTTGATCTATTATGTGCAGTCAGAAGGCTATGAGTCCAAACTTGGCTTTGAAGGTTGTTCTCCATTCAGGCCAAGTAGTTCCAGATAGCAGATGGTTGATTGTGCCTCACTTTCCATTTCCTTCTCTTTTCTTCTAGTTCTGTTCATCTTTGAAAGATGCTGTTCCTTTTCGAATGACGGTTTGCCAAGAGACATAGAACGTAGGACATTGAAAAGTGCAGCACAGTACAGGCCTTTCAGCCCTCGATATCGTGCCGAGGTTTAATCCTAATTTAAAATACAATACTCTAACCTAAACTCCCCTCAATTCACTCCTGTCCACGTGCATGTCCACCAGTCGCTTAAATGTTCCTAATGACTCTGCTTCCATTCATTCCATGGCAACACATTCCATTCATTCACAACTCTGTGTAAAGAAACTACCTCAGTCATCTCCTCAACACATTCCTCCTCATACCTTAAAACTATGAGCCCTCATACCAGTCAATCCTGCACTGGGGGAATGTCTCTGTCTATTGACTCTATCGATGCCTCTCATTACCTTGTATACTTCAATCAGGTAATCTGTCTTCCTCCTTCTCTCCAGAGAAAAAGTCCGAGCTTATTCAAACTCTCTTTATAAGGCAATCCCTCCAGTCCAGGCAGAATTCCAGTAAACATTCTTTGCATACTTTCTAAAGCTTCAGTATCCTTCCTATAGCAGGGTAACCAGAACCGGACAAAATATTCCAAGTGTGGTCTTAACAGGGACTTGTAGAGCTGTAGCAAAACATCGTGACTCTTCAACTCGATCCCCTGTTAATGAAAGCCAAAACACCATAGGCTTTATTAACAAGCCTATCCAATTGGGTGGCAACTTTGAGAGATCTATGACCTTGAACACAAAGACCCTGCTGTTGTCCACATTGCCAAAAATCCTGTCTTTAATCCTATATTCAGCATTCACATTCGACCTTCCAAAAGACATCATTACGCATTCATCCAGGTTGAACTCCACGTGCCGTTTCTCAGCCCAGATGTACATCCTGTCGATGTCACGCTACAGCCTGTAATAGCTCTCAATACTATCAACGGCAGCTGTAAACTTTGTGTCATCGGTATACGTACTAACCTACCCATCAACATCCTCATCTAACGCATTTATAAAAACTACAAAGAGCAGAGTCCCAAGAACAGGCACCATTCACAACTGACCTCCAGGCAGAATACTTTCAATCTACAAGCACTCTGCCTTCTGTCAGCCAAGCAATTCTGAATCCAGATAACCAAATCTCCTCTGTATCCCATATCTCCTGACTTTAAGATGAGCCTACCAAGAGGAACCTTGTCAAATGTCTTGCCATGGTGGACTGCCTTTTGTCATAGTATGATTTTTCAAATAGTCTTAAATCCTATCCCTCAAAATTTATAAAAATAATTAGCTTCCCACAGAAGTAAGACTGACTGGTCTGTAATAGCTAGGGATTTCACAAATCATTTTAAAAAAAGAAAAATATTCGCCTCCATTTAACCTCTGATACGACTCCCGTGGACAGTAAGGAACAAAGATCTTCGCCAGTGGCTAGACAACCCCCTTTCTCGCTTGCTGGAGCAACCTAGGATAAATTTGGTCTGGCCCTGGGACTTTTTAATCTTAATGTTTGCCAACTATACTGCACATCAACCTCTTCAGTCTCGATCCATTCAATCCTGATTCCCGCTGCTCAAAGTTTTCATTCACCCCAACGTCTCTTTTCCTCGTGAAAACTGAAGCACAACACTGATTTAGGGCTCCGCCTATCTGCTCAGACTCCACGCACAAGTTCACTGCGCTATTCCTGACCGGCCCTAGCTTCTACTTGATCCTTCTTTTATTCCTCACGTATGAGTAAAATGACTTTGGGATCTCCATAATTCTTCCTGCAAACACTTCTTCATGGTCCCTCCTACAGTAGAAATCGTACGACTCGCCAAGATGAAAAGAGAAGCGTACATTTAGTGAAGGCAGCTAAAAACAGGATGGGCCTTGGAGGAATATTGGGAAAATAGGACCAAGCTTAAACGAGGACTCAAATGGACTAAAAGGGGTCATGAAATAACTTCACCTCGCAGAATTAATGAGAATACCGAGGCATTTTATCCATATATAAGTATCAAATGGGTACTCAAGAAAGAGTTGGTCCACTGAAGCATAAGGAAGGAAGGCTGTGAGAAAATGGGTGAGGTTGGCAATGAATAGTTTGCATCAGTGTTAATTGAGAAAAGGGACATGATGACTGTTGAGATGAGAGATAGAAGTCTGTTTACTCTGGATCACGTTGACACAAGGAGGGAAAATGTGTTGGTAGGCTAAAGGATATTAAGCTGGACAAATAACCAGGACCAGATGGGATCTGTCGCAGGTTGCTGAGGGAGGTGAGAGAGGAAATAGCTGTTGACCTAACAGATATCCTTGGAGCACCCTTAAACACAGGTGAGGGCCGGAGGACTGGAGGGTTACTAATATTATTCCCCCTTACAAGAATTGTAGTAGGGCTATTCCAGTTAACTACATACCAGTCAGCCTGACGTCAGTGAAGGGAAATTTTCATGAGAAAATATTGAAGGATAAAATCTGTGTATGTTTAAAAAGGGACGGGCTTATCAGTATAGCCAACATGGTTTTCTGCGGCGGAGATCGTGCCTTTCCAACTTACCCGAGTTCTCTGAGGAAAAGACCAAGTTGATAGATGACAGAAGGCTTGTAGATGCCATATACATGGACTTTAGTAAGGTATTTGATAAGGTCCCCCATGATAAACTAAGGAAGTGAGGTCACATGTTGTGCAGGGTGTTCTGGCTAGGTGGATAAAGAACAAGTTGAGCAACAGGAGACAGAGAGTAGTAGTTGAAGGAAGCTCCTCGAAATAGAGAAAGGTTCCCAGTAGTTTTACACATGGATCAGTTCTGGGGCCATTGTTGTTTGAAATATACATAAATGATCTGAAAGTGGGCGTTGGTGGTCTGATCAGTAAGCTTGCAGATGACCTGAAGATTGGTGGAGTAGCAGAAAGCATCGGGGATTATTGAAGAATACAGAAGAATATTGATAGACTGGAGAGTTGAGTGGAAAAGTGGCAGATGGAGATCAATCCAGACAAATGTGAGGTGATGCTATTTGGGAAGTCTAATTCTAGAGCCAACTATACTGTAAACAGAAGAGCTATGCCTGTTGTGCCCTTTCTGTGGAATCATTGCTCCTAATCTGTACTTCCCATCTCATGTCTGATGGCAACGTAATTTTTTTTTCTCCAGTGAAATACTTGCTCATGGTAACTGCGCCTTTCCATCTCCATGGATATCATAAATGCGAGGCAGTTGTGGAGTTGTGGTCACAGCCACCAAAATGATCTCCCACCACAAAGAGTAGTCCTCGCTTTCCAGTGTTGTTTCACCACGTTGAATTGATGGTTCTATGCAATGTGTCTCGATCTGTGACTGTTGATAGATGACCAGAGTGAGTTTTGAGAAGATTTATCTTTCTGGTTGACGTTCTATATGTAGTTTGCTCGTTGAGCTGCAAGGTTGATTTTCTGACGTTCCATTACCATACTAGGCAACATCTTCAGTGAGGCTCCAAACGAAGCACTGCTAATGATACCTGCTTTCGATTTATATGTTTTGGTTGCTTTGAGTTGGCGATGCCATTTCCTGTGGTGATGATATATCCATGGTGATGTCATTTCTTGTGTTTTCTCAGGGGTAGTAAATGTGGTCCAAGTGAACGTGTTTGTTGACAGGGTTTTTAGAACTATATCAACAAACACATTGACTTGGACCCCATTCACCAACTCCCAAGAAAAGCAACAAGAAATAACATCACCACAGGAAATAACATCGCCAACTCAAAGGAACCCAAACATATAAATAGAAAGCAAGAAACATAACCAGTGCTTCATCCGGAGGCCCACTGAATATGTTATCTAGTATGGTGACGAAACGTCTGAAAATGAACCTTCCAGCTCAGCGAGCAAACCTATATCTAGATGTTCTGAGTCTTCTTGGAATCGATGATAAGTCCAAGTTTTGTGTATGCATTGTTTAAGGGAGTCAGAGTCTGTTGTCGGTGGTTTTCTGAGAGACCCACAATACTGTTGTGGTCGGCGTAGTGGAACACGAGAAGAAACACACAGATGCCTTTTATTTTCACATTAAATATGCAAGATTGAAAATTTTGCCATCTGTTCTGTAGAGAAGTTTGATTTCCGACGGTCATCCTTGATTATGTGGATGGATGTCGCAGGAAAGCTGGTGAACCAAGTTGGGCAATTGCATATCCTTGCGTTACTCCTGATCTGCCTTGAAAAGGCTTACAGCTCCTGTTGCTGACCATAATTGTGCTGAGCATGCCATTTGGAGGAGTCTCAGGATTCGGATGCATATTTCAGTGCATCCATAGGTTTTAGGACATCGCATATCCCTTGATAGCGAGTCAGTGACTTTGGTGGGGTTGATGAATGCCATCGACAAAGGTTGAAGTTGTTCACGACATTTTTCTTGTTGTTGTCCCATAGGGAAGATCATGTCGATTGCTCCACGTCATGATCTAAAACCAGTTTGATTCTCTGGAAGGATCCTCTTGGCTAAAAGCTTGAGCCGATTGGTCATGATGCAAATGAAGATCTTTGCTGCTGTTGCTAACAGCGAAATCATACGATAGTTTCCACATTCAGATCCATCCCCATTCGTTTTGCAGATGTTAATGATTGCTGAGTCTCTAAAGTCTGCTGGTACTTTTTCATTTAGCCAGATCTTGAGGGGAAGTTGATGAAGTCGGTAGTGAAGCAGCATAGCTTCAATTTTGTAGCCCCCAGCTGGTATTCCATTGAATCCAGCGGCATGCTGTTTTTCAAGGTTTTGATGGCTTCCTTGATTACTTCAGGTGTTGGTATTTTGCTTAGGACGTCGTCAACGGGCTGTTTTGGAAGGTTATTGATCACTATCATGTGAATTGGAATGGTTTCATTTAGTAGCTCTTCAAAGTGCTCCCTTCACCTAAAATTGATGCTAACCTTGCTCTTCAGGACAGTTAAACCAACTTTGCTTTTGAGAGGGGCTTGACTATGAGTGGATGGGTCAAAAATAACTTTAAATGCGTTCAAGAAGCCTTGAGTGTCTTTGGCGTCTACTAGTTGTTGGATTTCCTGAGCTTTCTTTCTCCACGATTGGTTTTTCGGGTTTCGTGTGCTGTTCTGAACTGCTGCCTTACTATTCCTGATAGCGTTTCCTTTTGGTAGCTGATCCTTGGACATTTTGTAATGTGATGAAAACTTTTGCCTTTTCGGCGATAAGTTATTGGAGTAGTTTGTCGTTACCATCAAACCAATCCTGATGTTTTTTTTTCGTCCTGAACTCAATTGTTTCTTTGTAGGAGGTAATAATAGCATTCTTCAACTGATTCCAGTATTCTTCTAGGGATGGTGGGATTTGTTGAGGCAGTTGTTCTTGAAGGTTTTGCTGGAACTTCTGTGTGTGGTTGATGTCTTGGAGAATGTCAACATTGAATTTCTTGATAGTGTTCTGATTTTGATATTTCTTTGTTGGCCGAATCTTCATTCTCATGGTGGACGAGATGAGTCGATGGTCTGCCCAGCACTCGTCTACATTACATCTTGTTGGACCTGAGATCGTACGATGATGCTGTCAATGAGGTGCCAGTGTTTAGAGCGTAGATGTTGCCAGGATACTTTATGCTTGTTTTCTTGGGAAGATAGTGTGTTTGTAATCACATGATTGTGGTCAGCACATTTGATGATGAAGAGTGTCCCATTGGCATTAAATTTGCCAACTCCTTCTTTGCCTATTATTCCAGTCCAAAGCCTATGATTTCGCCCGACTCTGGCACTGACGTCTCCTAAGAGAATGATCTTGCAGTTGTTGGGAACAGACAAAAGGATATCGTCAAGTTTGATGCACAAGTTCTCCTTTATATTGTCTTTAGCATTCGGAGTTGAATCATTGTCACTGAAGATGTGGTGTGATGGTTCTCGACGAGCTGGATTCACAGAGTCTGACACGTTCATTGATTCCCAATGGTTGTTCTGTCAGCTTCTGAAGGAGGCTGTTACGGATGCCATTACCAACTCCATGGATCCTCGGTTTTTCAGGATCAAGTGCTTTCCAGAAAAAGAAAGGTGTATTGATCTTGCTCTTCCTTTATTAGCCTTTCTCCAGCTCTGGGATCTCACTCAGTGGAACGATGTCAAAGTTGAATTTTTGGAGTTCCCGGCCAACAAAGGTAGTTCTGCTCTCTGGACGGTCTGAGTTTGGGTTATCCATCAGAGTTCATATATTCCAGGTTCCAAATGTCATAGTTCCACTTCTCAATGTTTCTCAACGACATAATGGTGATCCCTCTGGACATGGCTTTCCAGAGAGGATGTGATGAAGCAGACTATTTTGACGGCTCCTTCTCCCGCCCCCTTCCAGTTCAGGGTGAGCAGAGTGGATGCTGAAAAGGCTGCTCAGAGGTGAACACTGCTACCGAACAACTTTTCTGCTTTTGTCCAAACGTTGAACGATTGAATCAAGTATTTCCCGCTTTTGTGCCGGTTCTTGATGAGGAGCCATCACAATGCCCACTCCAATCACCCTCCCCCCCAATCGTCAAAAGTCTTGAAGAAGCGGTCCACAAAGTGAAGACGCCAGCACATCGATTTGATTAACGTGGGCTTGTTGTTGACTACTAAGAAGCACATGATACCTCACAAATCAACTAACTGATTCCAGTGGCATGGGGAACATGGTGATTTGTACTGATGGATTTGATGCAGCCTTCATCTACCTTCGTGGTAATTGAGTTTAAAGTAACTTTGCTTGTCCCACCATTGACGTTTTGTTTGAATTGTTCTTTGTCAGGGACCTCACACTCGACCTTACTGCCATGGTTAAGACTAAAAGGAGCTTAACTCCAGATGGCATTGCTGAGGAGATCTCAGGACCACGAAACATTCTCCACCACAACAAGACAACAAGTCATGGAGATTACCAATGTTTGCTAATAATGCAACTCCATAGACCTTTAAGGACAGAAATTTGTCTAAATGTTCGAGAGTTCTTAGTCAGCAGAACTCTGAAGAAATTCACTACACATGGTTCTATCTTCAGGCATTCAAAGACAGGCACTGTTGCTTGGAAACATAGCCAAAATCTATCATTAATTGGATAATAGCTAAACTGCAATATTTGCTTGCTAGAGGGGTTGCGTTTTGGTTTCTATATGCAATTATGTTAAAGAAATTGTTTCAATATTTGATTGTGACATTTCATAGTAAGTCGCTGAATGCAAGGCACTGTGCGATTAATTATGGAAAACAACTCTTTTTGAAATAAACTGTTTATGAACAAGAGCAGACCTTGTTCATAAGGAATACACGGTAACCAAGTATGACCTTCGTAGAGACATTAAGAGAGCCAAGGACCAATACTGATCCAAACTAGAGACCCAGACAGATAGCCAGCAATTATGGCAAGGTCTTAGTGACATCACAGGTTCTAAAAAGAGACAATGCCAGATAGCAGATGATGACATATACATCCCATATCGTCTCAACGCTTTCTATGCTCACTTTGAGCACAATTCCGGTGAAGAGGTAACACCCATACTGACAAACCTATCTCAACAGTCACTGCATCAGCGATCAGATCAGGTTTTCTTCGTGTGAATCCAAGGAAAGCGATAGGACCAGACAGAGTACCGGGCCGAGCACACAGAGCATGCGCAGATTAACTGGTCGAGGTCTTCTCGGTCATCTTCAACCTCTCCCTGCAGCAGCCCATTGTTCCTGCCTGTTTCAAAAGGGTCAACACCATCCCTGTTCATAAAAAGGCTCATGCAGCATTTCCACAAGAGTCATTAATAAGCTTAGTGATCTCGGATTAAGCTCCACTCTCTGCAACTGGATCCTCAGTTTCATGACCCACAGGCCACAGTCACTGAAGGATGGGGACAATATTTTGTCGACACCAACACTTAACACTGGAGACCCGTGCAGGAGTGCGTAAGCAAATTCCTACTGTACTCACGGTGTACCCATGACTGCATCGCCAAATATCAGACTAATGCCATTTGCAAGTTCACTGATGAGGCTAACACAATCGGTCGAATCACAAATGCCGATGAAACAGACAACAGACGGGAGGTGGAAGACCTGGAAAAAATGGTGCACTGAGGACAGCCTAGCTCTCAATGCCAGCAAAACCAAGGAACTCATTATTGACGTTTGGCAGAATGTTACTCATGCACCCCCGCCCCCACCCCACACACACATATTTACAGCACAGAGGAGGGACGAGTGGAGAGTACAAAACTCCTGGGAGTGGTCATCTACAACAAGCTTTCTCGGACTTTTCATGTGGATGCACTGTTTTCAAAGGCCCAACAACGTCTCTCTTCCTCAGGAAATTTGGCATGACGGTGAATACCCTTGCCAACGTTTATAGGTGCGGCATCGAGAGCATTCTACCTGGATTCATCATTACCTGGTATGCCAAATGTACCATTCAAGACCGGACTTGAATCACAAAAGCCAAACTCCCATCTATAGAATCCATCAACCAAGCTGACTGTCAAGGAAAGGCGGCCAGCATTCTCAAAAATCCATCTCAACATGGCAATGTTTTTCTCCAGCCTCCACCATCAGGGAGAAGGTATCGAAGACTGAACACACGCACCAGCGGTTTCACAGCAGTTTCTACCCTACTGGTGTTCGAATACTGAATGGACTCACGAACTCTTAACATTCATCTGCACCCACGTTTTTCTTTTGCCGCTCTTTACCCATTATTTACGATCTATGCTACTTAACTCTGTTATCTGCCTGTATTGCTCGCAAAACAAAGCTTTTCACTTTGCCTCAGTACACGTGACAACGAACTCAAATTCAAATTTAGATGTATTAGGTAATTGAAAGAAATTGGCTGTATCTGGGAAACCACATTAACAAACTGTTTTCTGGGAGAGCGGAAGTAACAATGCTTCTTAACCTGCTGCCTCATGACAAATAGTTGTAAAAGATTGGCTGCAGAAAGAATGTCCTGCAGGTGTTTCAGCAAAAGCTGCCCTGCTAAAGACCTTCAATTCGGAATTTATCAAGTAACAGGGGATCGACCTTTGATAGGAGAAAGTGAGGACTGCAAATGCTGGAGATCAGAGCTGAAAATGTGTTGCTGGAAAAGCGCAGCAGGTCAGGCAGCATCCAAGGAGCAGGAAAATCGACGTTTCGAGCATGAACCCTTGTTCCAGAAGAAGGGCTCATGCCCGAAACGTCGATTCTCCTGCTCCTTGGATGCTGCCTGACCTGCTGCGCTTTTCCAGCAACACATTTTCAGATCTACCTTTGATACGAAAGCAAGCTGTGTACATGATGGCTCCAGATGGGTCGTCAATACATAGAACATAGAACATAGAAGAATACAGCGCAGTACAGGCCCTTGGGCCCTCGATGTTGCGCCGATCCAAGCCCACCTAAACTACACTAACCCACTATCCTCCATATACCTATCCAATGCCCTCTTAAATGCCCATAAAGAGGGAGAGTCCACCACTGTTACTGGCAGGGCATTCCATGAACTAACGACTCGCTGAGTGAAGAACCTACCCCTAACATCAGTCCTATATCTACCCCCCCTTAATTTAAAGCTATGCCCCCTTGTAATACCCGACTCAATACGCGGGAAAAGGTTCATACTGTCGACCCTATCTAACCCCCTAATCATCTTGTACACCTCAATCAAGTCACCCCTAAACCTTCTTTTCTCTAGTGAAAACAGCCCCAAGTGCCTCAGTCTTTCCTCATACGATTTTCCTTCCATACCAGGCAACATCCTGGTAAACCTCCTCTGCACCCGTTCCAATGCCTCCACATCCTTCCTATAGTATGGCGACCAAAACTGCACACAATATTCCAGATGCGGCCGTACCAGAGTCTTATACAACTGCATCATGACCTCAGGACTCCGGAACTCAATTCCTCTACCAATAAAAGCCAGTACGCCATATGCCTTCCTCACCGCACTATTTACCTGGGTGGCAACTTTCAGAGATCTGTGTACATGGACACCAAGATCCCTCTGCTCATCCACACTACCAAGTATCCGACCATTAGCCCAGTACCCCATCTTTTTGTTATTCTTCCCAAAGTGAATCACCTCGCACTTAGCTACATTGAATTCCATCTGCCACCTTTCTGCCCAGCTCTGCAGCTTCTCTATATCCTGCTGTAACCTGCCACATGCTTCCTCACTGTCAACAACTCCTCCGACTTTCGTATCATCCGCAAACTTGCTCACCCAACCTTCTAACCCCTCTTCCAGGTCATTTATAAAAATGACAAACAGCAATGGTCCCAAAACAGATCCTTGCGGAACACCGCTAGTGACGGCACTCCATGAAGAAACTTTGCCATCAACTACTACCCTCTGTCTTCTTCCATCCAGCCAATTCCTAATCCAAACCTCCAACTCACCCTCAATGCCATATCTCCGTATTTTCTGCAGTAGCCTACCATGGGGAACCTTATCAAACGCCTTACTAAAATCCATATATACCACATCTACCGCTTTCCCCTCATCAACCTCCTTCGTCACCTTTTCAAAGAATTCAATAAGGTTTGTGAGGCACGACTTGCCCTTCACAAAACCATGCTGACTATCCTTGATCACATTATTCCTATCCAGATGTGCATAAATCCTATCCCTTACAATTCTCTCTAAGACTTTGCCCACAACAGAAGTGAGACTCACCGGCCTATAGTTATTGGGCTATCCCTACTCCCCTTTTTGAACAAGGGAACCACATTTGCTATCCTCCAGTCTTCTGGGACTACTCCTGTAGACAAAGAGGACATAAAAATCAAGGCCAATGGCTCTGCAATCTCCTCCCTTGCTTCCCAGAGAATCCTAGGATAAATGCCATCAGGCCCAGGGGACTTATCTATTTTCACCCTTTCCAGGATTTCCAACACCTCTTCTCTACATACCTCAAAGCCATCCATTCTACTTATTTGTGACTCAGTATTCTCATCGACAACAATGCCCTGTTCCTGAGTAAATACTGAAGAAAAGTATTCATTCAGTGTCTCCCCAATCTCTTCCGCCTCCACACGCAACTTCCCCCTACTATCCTTGACTGGACCTATTCCTACCCTAGTCATTCTTTTATTCCTAACATACCTATAGAAAGCCTTAGGGTTTTCCCTAATCCTACCGACTAAGGACCTTTCATGTCCCCTCCTTGCTGCTTTTAGCTCTCTCTTCAGGTCCTTCCTGGCTACCCTATAACTCTCAATCGCCCCAATTGAAGCTTCACGTCTCATCTTGAGATAGGCCGCCCTCTTCCATTTAACAAGGGATTCCAATTCCTTATTAAACCACGGCTCCCTCGCACGACCCTTTCCTTCCTGCCTGACAGGTACATAATTATCAAGGACACTCAATAGTTGCCCCTTGAACAAGTTCCACATATCATTTACACTCTTGCCTTGGAGTCTACTTTTCCAAGCCACACATCCTAAGTCATGCCTCACCGCATCATAATTCCCTGACCCCAGCTATAATTCTTGCCCTGTAGTACACACTTATCCCTCTCCATCACGAGTGTAAAAATCACCGAATTATGGTCACTATCCCCAAAGTGCTCACCTACCTCTAATTCTAACACCTGGCCTGGTTCGTTACCCAGAACCAAATCCAGTATGGCCTCACCTCTTGTTGGCCTGTCTACATATTGTGTCAGGAAACTCTCCTGCACACATTGAACAAACACTGACCCATCTAACGAACTTGAGCTATAGCTTTCCCAATCAATATCAGGAAAGTTAAAGTCCCCCATAACAACCACCCTATTACTGTCACTCATCTCCTGAATCACCTTCCCAATCCTTTCTTCAATGATTCTAGGACTATTAGGAGGCCTGTAAAAGACTCCTAACAGGGTGACCTCACCTTTCCTATTCCTAACCTCAGCCCAAACTACCTCAGATGGCAAGTCCTCATCCATTGTCCTTTCCACCGCTGTAATACTATCTTTGACAAGCAATGCCACACCTCCCCCTCTTTTACCCCCACCTCTGACCCTACTAAAACATTTAAATCCCGGAACCTGCAACAGCCAATCCTGTCCCTGTTCTAGCCATGTCTCCGTAATAGCCACAACATCGAAGTCCCAGGTACCAACCAACGCTGCAAGTTCACCTACCTTATTTCGTATACTTCTTGCATTGAAGTATACACACTTCAAGCCACTTCCCTGTTTACAGGCACCCTCCTTGGAAATTGATGCCATGTTCCTCACCTCCCTACACTCCAGGCCCTGCACCCTGAAGCTACAATCTGGGTTCCCATGCCCCTGCCGAGTTAGTTTAAACCCCCCCCAAGAGCACTAGCAAACCTCCCCCCAAGGATACTGGTTCCCCTCAGGTTCAGGTGGAGACCATCCTGTTTATAGAGGTCCCACCGTGCCCAGAAAGAACCCCAGTTATCCAAAAACTGGAACCCCTCCCTCCTGCACCATCCCTGAAGCCACGCATTTAATTGTTCTCTCTCCCTATTCCTCGAATCTCTATCACGTGGCACGGGTAACAAACCAGAGACAACAACTCTGTTTGTTCTAACTCCGAGCTTCCAACCTAGCTCCCTGAAAGCCTGTCTAACATCCTCAGCACTCCTCCTACCTATGTAGTTGGTGCCAATGTGGACCACGACTTCGGGTTGCTCCCCCTCCCCCTCCAGGACCCGGAAAACACGATCAGAGACATCACGTACCCTTGCACCTGGGAGGCAACATACCAAACGTGAGTCTCTCTCGTTCCCACAAAACCGCCTATCTGTGCCACGAACTATCGAGTCCCCAATTACTACTGCTCTGCTCTTCTTCAGCCTTCCCTTCTGAGTAACGGGGACAGGCTCCGTGCCAGAGACCTGAGCCCCGTTACTTACCCCTGGTAAGTCATCCCCCCCACAAGTATCCAAAACGGTATACTTGTTCTTGAGGGGAATGGCCGCAGGAGGTCCCTGCACTGGCTGCTTCCTCCCAGTCCCCATCACTGTAACCCATCTATCTGCCATCTTTGGAGTTACTACTTCCCTATAACTCTGATCTATGACCCCCTCTGCCTCCCGAATGATCCGAAGTTCATCCAACTCCAGCTCCAGTTCCCTAACACGGTCTTGGAGGAGCTGGAGATGGGTGCACTTCCTGCAAGTGTAATCGGCAGGGACGTCGATGGCATCCCTCACCTCATACAGTGAACGAAAATATCAAAATGATCGCCACTAACTTCACGCTTTAAACTTGCAGGATGGAAATTCGATAAGAATTGAACTCCAGGATATTAGACTTACAGAACTTCGGTGAACAGCACTGCAACATAACCAAACAATTGGCGCAGCGAGAAGCAAAAATATTTGTTGGAAATAGTAGCTAAATTCGTCCAGTGATTTGGTAAGGGCCAGACTGTGCTGTCAGATATAATTTGCTGACTTATGTGGTCATATTTTGTTTGCTCCATGCAATAAAGTTGAAATAACCGTTCCAGTCTCTGTTTGTGAGATTTCTTAACAAGTCCCCGAATTCAAAGCAGATTCTTTTAATTTACACACAACCAAAGGTTTCACGCGTTACGGGGATAATTCGTCCAGTGTGGAGACAGGCCAAGCCAGCCCAGCAAGTCGACACCAACTCTCTGAAGATCATCCCACTCAAACCTATTTCGCTACCTTTCATCTGGCACTGATGAATACACCCAAACTGCACATCTTTGAACTGTGGAAGGAAACTTGAGGGAGAAAATGCAACTTCGACACAGACAGTTACTGAAAGGTGAAATTGAACCAACGCCTGTAACACTAAGAGGTAGCAGTGCTAACCATTGTGCCACTGAGCCGCTCAATAGCCAAAAAAGCTGCTACACAATGCTCGGTGAATGCCGCGGAGAAACATTTTATTCAATGCTGAAGGGCAGAACAGGCTGAATGGGTCAGATATACTAATTCTGTTCCAATATCTTGTGTTCTAATGGTTCTCTGAGTCATAGAATCATACAGATGTAGAGCATGGAAGCAGATCCTTCGGTCCAATCCGTCCATGCAGACTAGATATCCCAACCAAATCTAGTCCCACCTGCCAGCATCCGGCCTTTTCCCTCCAAAACCTACCTATTCATATACCCATTCAAATGAATCTTAACTGTTGCAATTGTACCAGTTTCCATCACTTCCTCTGGCAGCTCATTCCATAGGCCTACCACCATCTGCGTGAAACGTTTGCCCCTTCAGTCTCTTTTGTATCTTTCCCCTCTCACCCTAAAACTATGCCCTTGCGTTCTGGACTCCCCGACCCCAGGGAAAAGACTTTATCCTTTTATCCTTTCCATGCCCCTCATGATTTTGTAAATCTCTACATGTCACTCGTCAGCCTCCGACACTCCAGGGAAAACAGGCCCAGCCTGTTCCATCTCTCCCTACAAATCATCCACCCCTGGCAACATCCTTGTAAATCGTTTCAGAACCCTTTCAAGATTCACAACGTTAAAAATCACACAACACCAGGTTATAGTCCAACAGGTTTAATTGGAAGCACACTAGCCTTTGGAGCTTAATTGCTTCCAATTAACCCTGTTGGACTATAACCTGGTATTGTGTGATTTTTAACTTTGTACACCCCAGTCCAACACTGGCATCTCCAAATCAAGTTTCACAACATCTTCCTTATCAGAAGGAGACCAGAATTGCACGCAATATTCCAACAGTGGCCTACTCAATGTCCTATATAGCCGCAACATGACCTCCCAACTCCTGTAAGCTATACTCTGACCAATAAAGGAAAGCATCGCAAACGCCTTCTTCGCTCTCCTGTCTACTTGCGACTCCACTTTCAATAAGCTATGAACCTGCACCCCAAGGTCTCTTTTCTCGGCAACACTCCCTAGGACCTTAAACGTAAGCGTATACGTCCTGCTAAGATTTACTTTCCCAAAATGCAGCACCTCGTATTTATCTGAATCAAACGCCATCTGCCACGTCTCAGCCCATTGCTCCATCTGGTAAAGATCCTGTAGTAATCTGAGGTAACCTTCTTCGCTGTCCACTACACCTCCAATTTTTGAGTCATCTGCAAACTAACTAACGATGCTTCATGCTCATATAAAATTCATTTACGTAAATCAAAAAAAAGTAGTGGACCCAGTACCGATCTTTGTGATGCTCCAACGGTCACAGGACTCCAGACAACCCTCCACCTTTTTCAGACAACCCTCCACCACCACCCTCTGTCTTCTTACTTCGAGCCAGTTCTGTATCCGAATGGCTAGCTCTCCCTGTATCCCGTGAGATCTAAACTTGCTAACCAGTCTCCCATGGGGAACCTTGTCGAACGCCTTACTTAAATCCATATATATCACATCTACAGCTATGCCCTCATCAATCCTCTTGGTTACTACTTCAAAAAACTCAATCAAGTTTGTGAGACATGATTTCCCACGTACAAAGCCAAGTTGACTAAACCTAATCAATCCTTGCCTTTCTCAATGTACATCTCTATGACTCTATGACTCGATGTACACCCTGTTCCTCAGGATTCCCTCTACCAACTTGCCCTCCGTGGACGTCAGGCTCACTGGTCTATAGTTCCCTGAATTGTCCTTACCATCCGAGTTGTAAAGTTTCACCACGTTTAGTCAACCTCTAGTCCTACTGCCCCTCACCTGTGACTATCGACGATACAAATATGAGAGCAAGATGCCCTGCAATCACTTTTCTAGCTTCCACAGAGTTCTCTGGTACACCTGATCAGGTCCTGGGAATTTATCTACCTTTATGCGTTTCAAGACATCCAGCACCTCTTCCTCTGAAAGATGGACATTTTGCAAGATGCCACCATATATTTCCCTGCATTCTATATTTTCTATATCCTTTTCCTCATTAAATACTGATGCAAAATGTTCATTTAGTACCTCCCCAATATTCTGCCGCTCCACACAATAGCCGCCTTGCCATTCTTTGAGGGGCTGAAAAAGTACTGCTGGAAAAGCGCAGCAGGTCAGGCATCATCCAGGGAACAGGAGAATCGACATTTCGGGCATAAGCGCTTCTTCAGTAAACTCCAGGGAAGTGTCTTCCCTAGAGTGTCTTTGGGCGTATGCCCGAAACGTCGATTCTCCTGTTCCCTGGATGCTTCCTGACATGCTACGCTTTTCCAGCAACACATTTTCAGCTCTGATCTCAGCATCCGCAGCCCTCACTTTCTCCTCCATTCTTTGAGGGGCACTATTCACTCCCTAGTTACCCTTTTGTGCAGAATGTATTTGTAAAAACCCTTTGAATTCTCGTTAATTCTATTTGCTAAAGCTATCTCATGTCCCCTCATTCACCTCCTGCTGCATTTATACTCTTCTAAGTATTCACTCCATCTATCCTGTCTATACTTGACATGTGCTTCCTTCTTTTTCTCAACCAATTCATGTTAAAATTGTACAAGACGTTGGTTCTGCTGCATTTAGAACTGGGGACAATTCTGGTCGCCACATTACCAAAATAATGTGGACGCCTTGGAGAGTGTGCAGAGCAGGTTTAACGAGGATGTTGCCAGGTATAGAAGATGTTAGTTCTGAAGAGAGGTTGAGTAGGTTAGGCTTATTTTCATTTGAAGAAAAGGAGCTTGAGGGGGCAACTGATTGAGGTTTACAAAATCATGAAGGGTACAGACAGGGTGGATAGAGACAATCTTTTTCACAGAGTGAAGGATTCAATAACGAGACATCATGCTTTCAAGGTGAGAGGTGGAATGTTCAAGCGGGATACACGCGACAACTACTTCAGACAGAGGGTGGTGGGAGTTTGGAGGGGGTTGCCAGCAGAAGTGGTTGAAGCAGGCACGGTAGATTCATTTAAGATGCGTCTGGACAGACACATAAGTAGTTGGTTAGCAGAGGGATATAGATGCTTAGGAATTGACTGACAAGTTTAGACAATACATTTGGCTGGGCTCAGGGACGAAGGGCCTGTTCCTGGGCTGCAAACAATTTTGTTCTTTCTTCTTCAACCCTCAATTACTTTAGTCATCCCATATTCACTGTACTACCAGCTTTTGCCTTCACCCTAACAAGAATGTACTTTCTCTGGATTCTTGTTATCTCAATTCGGAAGGCTTCCCCATTTCCAGCCATCCGTTTACCACTGAACATCTGCCCCCAATCAGCTTTTGAAAGTTCTTGCCTAATACTGTAAAATTTAGCCTATCTCCAATTTAGAACTTCAACTTTTAGATCTGGCCTATCCTTTTCTAACACTATTTTAAATCTAATAGAATTATGTTCGTTGGCCCTAAAGTGCTCTAGTAGGTACAACCACATAATGAAAGAGAAAAAAAATATTGTACACACTTGACAAATTCCTCTCCATCTAAACCCTTAACACTATGGCAGTCCCAGTCTATGTTTGGAAAGTTAAAATCCGCTACCATAACCACCCTATTATTCTTGCAGAAAGCTGAGATCTCCTTACAAGTTTGTTTTTCAATTTCCCTCTGACTATTAGGGGGTATATAATACAATCCCAATAGGGTGATCATCCCTTTCTTATTTCTCAGTTCCACCCAAATTATTTCCCTGGATCTATTTCCGGGAAGATCCTCCCTCAGCACATCTGTAACGTTATCCTTTATCAAAAACGCCACTTCCCCTCATCTCTTGCCTCCCTTTCTATCCTTCCTGTAACATTTATATCCTGGAACATTAAGCTGCCAGTCCTGCCCATTCGGGAGCCATGTCTCTGTAATTGCTGTGATCTCCCTGTCCTATATTACTTACCATGCCCTCAATTCACCTTCCTTCCCTGTTAGGCCCTTGCATTGAAATAAATACAGTTTAATTTATTAGCCTACCTTGTCCCGGCCTGCCCTGACTGTTTGACTCACTTTTATTTTCAACTGTCCCAGTCTAAGATTGATCTCTTTGCTCACCATCTCCCTGGTCCCACTCCCCTCACCCCCACCTTAATAGTTTAAGTCCTCATGAGTAGCTCCAGCAAATCTCCCTGCCAGTATATTAGTCCCCATCCAATTTAGGTGCAATCTGTACCTCTTGTATAGGCCATTTGTGTCTTCCTTCACATCTGATGTTCTGATTTCCATTTGCCTGATCAGGACTGCTCGATGAGGGATCATTAATTACAAGTGCTGGTACAAGGTGTCTTGATGAGAACTCCCTCCTGTAAAAATCCGTATTTGCATGAGGGCTTTTTGTTGTATTATGCTTTTAAGGTTACGTTTTAATTTTCTCTTGGTTAATTCATTTTCTGTATCCTTTTGGTGTGTGGCCATGGAACAGCGACTCGTGTGTTTGGATGACCAAGTTCCCGTTGCCACCTGCATTGGATGATTGATTTTCATTTATTATGAGAACAAAACCTTGTTAACTTTGAAAATAGCACTCTTATGATAGTACACATTTGGCAACAGGTAACTTATTGACGACAGTTCAACGAGTAATGTGAGCACTATGATTGACTTGATTCTCGATTTGTTTTCGCCTGTTAGGATTTTACAAATTAAATAGCTGATAAATGATATTTCATACTGTAAAACTATTATGAGGAAAATCCTATCTTTTCAAAAGGGGCACCAATATCCAACAGTCATTATGTCGTTCACACTTTTCCTCCCCGTTCTTTTCAAACTATGCTCGTAGTTGAATGAAGCAGTGAGTTCTCGTGGAGTCAAGAAACAGAGGACGAGAAGCAGAAGGGCTGAAACAAGGGATGAGAAACAGAGTCCAATAAACAAAGGGGCTGAAACAGAGGGCGATCAACAGATTGGCTGAAACAGAGCAGCTGAAACAGAGATTGTGAAACAGAGAGGCTGAAACAGAGAGCGAGAAACAGAGGGTCTGAAACAGAATGCGAGAAACAGAGGGCTGAAACAGAGGGCGAGAAAGAAAGGGGATGAAACAGAGGACGAGAAACAGAGGGGCTGAAAGAGAGAGGCTGAAATAGAGGGGCTGAAACAGGGGACGCGAAACAGAGGGACTGAAACAGAGAGCGAGAAACAGAGGGACTGAAACAGAGGGCAAGAAACAGAAGGGCTGAAACAGCGTGTCTTAAACAGAGGGGATGAAATAGAGTGCTGAAACAGAGGGCGAGAAACATAGGGAGTGAAACAGAGCGGCAGAAACTGAGGGCGAGAAAGAGAGGGTGGGAAACCGACGGCAAGAAACAGAGGGGCTGAAACAGAGAGCGGGAAACAAATGGACTGGAACAGAGGTGCTGAAACAGAGGACGAGAAACAGAGGGGCTGAAACAGAGGGGCTGAAATAGAGGGGCTGAAACAGAGGGCGAGAAACAGAGGGTGAGAAACAGAGGGACTACTGGACTCGTATAACTATGAGAAGAAAGATCATCTTCATAATGGAAGAAATATGCGAGCTGGCATTTTAGTAGAAGCAATTTATAAAATATCTCAAATCACGATTTGTTACGAATCTTATTTTCTAACTAATGTAATTTTTAAAAGAATACTAAAGACTGAAGGTCTTTGACGAATGGTGTCCCACAGCAATCAGTTCTGGATTCACTTTTGCTTGTCTTTTATATAAGTGATGTCGGTGATAATAAAGAAAGCTCAGTTGGTAACCTTTCGGATGACACTAATGTTGTTGGTACAGTGGACAGTGAAGAGGGTTACCTGAGATGAGAAATAGATCAAATGATCACTTGGGCCCATGGGCTGAAGTGTGTCCGATTGAGTGTAGTTTGGAAAATGCGAGGTATTGCATTTTTATAACATGAAAAAGGCAAGCCATATTCAGATAAAAGTTCGGCTTTCGGTAATATTGTTGAACAGAGAGACCTTAAGGATCTGGTACATAATTCTTTGAAGCCTCCATCACAACAGATAGGGTAATTAAGAAGTGTTTAGAAAGCTTGACTGCATTGCTCAGATGTGGGGTTGGCACGTCGTTTTGAGGTTGTACAGGATGTGTGGGGGGGGGGGGTTCTCTTCTGAAGTACTTTATGCTGTTCTGTTAGCCCGTTTTACGAAGGATTTATCAAGCTACAGAGTGTTTAGAAGAGATTTACTCGGATGTTACCGGGAATTGGGCTTGTATTATAGGTGGAGACTGGATATGCAGGGACTTATCCACTGAAACATGGGAGGCTCTGACTTGACATTAAAGAGGTTTAGAAAATCATGATGCGTATGGATGAGGGGAATTATAAATTCATTTTCCCCAGCGTGGCGGAGCTCAAGAAAAGGGTGTATATTTTTAAGGTGAGAGGAGAAAGATTTTAAAAGAGACATTTTTTAATTTTAATTTACGCAGAGAATGGTTCGCTTGTGCAATGAACTTCAAGAGGAAGTTGTGGTTGCGGGTTTAGAACATACAACATAGAAAAGTACAACACAGAACAGGACCTTTGGCCCACGGGTTTAGCTGCAACGTTAAAACACATTTGGAGAAGAAACAGAATTATATGGAGGGATATGAGCCAAGCAAAGGCAAGTGGGACTAGGTTAGTTCGGGATTATAGTTGGCATGATTGGTTGGACGGAAGGATCTGTTTCTCTGCTGCATGACTCTGTGACTCGATGAATTATTAATGTGATCATGTGATAATGCTCTGAGAGCAAACGTTCATTGGGGATAGTATCTGCATGGAAAGACGTGCGAGAATAACTGGTACTGCTCTTCCTCCACCACAAGACACTTCATTAACACATTTGGTATTCCCAAAACTTCATCAGTTAAAGAAGAAAGCACACCACAATTTCCATCGGGCAAAATGGAATGGACATTGAGTTTTGCCTTAGGCAGTGACTGAAAATTCATGACATTGAATCAAAAATGAAATATTGAGTTTAGTTTGGAAAATGCGAGGTATTACATTTTTATAACATAAAAAAGCAAGCCTTTTTTGAGAGCAATACAAAGGCCCATCAGATTTTCCACCATCTTACTGCGAGCTGGAGCTACGGTTCACTGTCTAAAATGCAATAGGATGTTTATGACTGAGATGATGAGAGAGATTTCATACACGGACTTTTGAAATGTCTGTCACAGAAATCGGTTGAGCTCAAATCAGTGAATACTTTCATGAAGTAGCAATGTGTATTTCTGTGGGCTATACGAATGAACAGACACCTGAAGAATATGGAAAAAAATGTACTGAGTTGAGCGGTCACTCTTATTTTTGATATCTCTACGAATATATTGTTCATATGTGTACTCATCGCTTAATGTATTAGGCATCGTACCTGTGTACACTGTCGGCTGATTGACAGAGGTTATTTGCTACACCGGTTCACGTATTTGTTTTCGTATCATGCAAAAATCAGGTCAGCAAGAATGGAAGTTTCCATTGTTTGATTTGTGCATGTTGAAAGTTGCCGAGGATGGCGTTTCAGTATGTAGTTATGTCGGAAAATCAAATGTCTTTCTTGCAAAATTAGCACAAAAATAGCCAGTTTCTCATTTTGAGGCAGTAACATCTTTGATTATTTTTTTCCCAGACAACAATAGACATGACGGCGATTTCAACCTGACACATCTGACGGTATCAGTAATAGATTCATATATTGGTGTAAAGTATCACAGCTCAAGACTTTTTCGTTAAACACTGATACCTGAGTTTGAACATATCACCTTTTCAAGGACATGCAATTTGTACAATTCAACCAAAAATCGTACGAAGCAGAAATGATTGCACATGTCAAATTTCGTTTCGATAATCTAAGAAATACCTGCGTCAAACATGTTGTTTTTAACTGTCGGGGGATGAAGAGAACTCCATTGTGGAAAAGAAAATGAAATTAGGACTCAGCTACAAAATTCCCCTAAAATGCATTTCCCTTGTCCACATTTTTAAAAACACATTTGAGAATTTGTCTCAATAGCGATTTCACCACATTCTTCAGCTCCTCTCTGAATTTGTTCTGGGTTGCTGCATAAATACATAGGTTCAGAAAACAGCTCAACAACTTGAGAATATTTCCCGTTTCAGTTGCGATACATTCAAGTCGTTAAATTCACCTCGGTAATAATTAGGGTTTGACAGTCTGGTAATGACCAAAGTAGCGGAACGTGTCAACCAAAGCAATATGAAACTGACCGATACTGAGAACAATAAAACGATCGACTTCCTCCGGTTCTCCATCTCTGTATTGCTTTGATTCCCCTTTCTGTGTCCATGGAGTTTAATCCGAGTTCTGTTCGCCATTAGAATACGGCGGATGGTTAAACAATTAAATGAGACAATTAAGATAAATGGAAGCCAAGCAACCCAGGTGCTGTAAACCCAGACAAACGCTATCCCTGGAGATGAAGCAAAGAAAGTTACGCTTGACTGGCAGCCCCATTGGATTTTATTAAGGATTTGCTCTGACTCATATGCAAACAAAAGTGGAATATTTTTTAACAAGGTCAGGACCAAAATGGTTATTAATACCGCTGTTGCGGTTCTTTCTGTACAATATAGTATTTTAAACTTCTGGCAGCAGATCACCACAAATCTGTCAAATGTGAAGGAAACGGTGAACCAAACAGTTAAATCGAGACTGGTAGCAGCTATGTATATAATGAACTTGCAAACAGGTGTGTAGGAGAAGAAGGAAAGAGGAAAATGATAATGCAAAATGCGATATGCGATAACATCATGGATAATGACCAATAAATCCGATGTTGCCATGGCTACCAGATAGGCCGAGATGCATTTAGAAAGACCACAGTTTCCTCGTAAGATCAGTAGAACAGTCATTGTGTTCGCTGAAAGAGAGACAGAGCATTTCGGTAATATTGCAATGCACGTTTGAAGTAGAGTAGAAGATACTTATTAAGAGGATTTAATACATTCTGAGTGATTTACAAAATAGGAAATTTACCGATAGCTTTAATGCTGTTGTCATTATTCTGTATGGTATTGTCAGACTATCGAATGATCAACGAAAGCCCTTTGCATGTGACACTTTTATGAGGGTTGTTAGTACATCAGCTATGCTCCAGATAAAGTAGAAAAGCCAAAGTGTTCAAACACTGCTTTTCACATTGTTATGTGAACACTGACAATGGGAAATATATGGTATGCAACATTAACTCGGATCAATTAAAATTAATTCGAAAGAAGCAAGTTGAATGGCTTACCTGGAAGACAAACAGCTGCAAGAAGTGGATAGTAAATCTCCTTCAATTGCAAAACCAGTGGTTTCCCCATTTCCGAAAATGAATGATTCTGCAGGCGTTGAAGTTCTGTGGCTGCAGTGTGACCAACATAAGGGAGAGGTAATCTGCATTTGTACATGCATCACATCTCCAGAGAGTCAATTATGTTAACTCATCGCTTACATAAGTTACAATCGTGTAGAATGTTTTATTTCCACAATACACTAAATAAAATAAGATCTGATCCTATCATTCTAGACTTTACTTTCATTCTCTTCTCGATGCGTTGGACCCCAAGTGTCATGTATTTAACTTACTTATGCATTTAAACAATTGTCCATTGCAAAAAAAAAACAATGTATTGGGAATTATAGAATATAGAACACAGAACATTAAATCGCACTACAGGCCCTTTGGCGACACCCTGTCATATTAATCTGAAGCCCATCCGACCTACACTATTCCATGTACGTCCATTTGCCTGTCCAATGACGACTTGAATGCACTGAAACTGGGCGAATCTACTACCGATGCTGTAGTAGAATCTACTACCCTTACTACTCTCTGATTAAGAAACTGCCCCTGACATCTGTCTTGTAGCTATCTCCTCTCACTTTAAAGTTGTGCCCCCTCGTGTTTGCCGTCCCCACACTTCGAAAAAGGCTCTCCATGTCCACCCCATCTAACACTCAGATTATCTTGTATGTCTCTATTAAGTCACCTCTCAAACTTATTCTCTCCAAAGAAAACAGACTCAGGTCCCTCAGCCTTTCCTCGAAAGACTTTCCTTCCATACCACACAACATCATAGTAAATCTCCTCTGCACCCTTTTCAAAGCTTCCACATCCTTCTTTTCACGTGTTGACCAGAACTGTACACAATACTCCAAGTGTGGCCGTACCAGAGCTTTGTGCAGCCGCTGCAATATCTCCTGGTTCCGGAACTCAATCCCTCTATTAATAAATGCCAAAACACTGTAAGCCTTCTTTACAACCCTATCAATCTGGGTGGCAACTTTCAGGGATCTGTGTACATGGACACCGAGATCTCTCTGCTCACCTGCACTCCCAAGAATCCTACCATTAGCCTCGTACATTGCATTCTGATTACTCCGGCCAAAGTGTATCACCTCGCTCTTGTCCACATTAAACTCCATTTGTCACCTCTCAGCCCAGCTCTGCGTCCTATCTATGTCTCTCTGCAACCGACTCCATCCTTCATCACTATCCACAACTCCACCGACCTTAGTGTCGGCCGCAAATTTACTAACCCACCCTTCTCAGCCCTCATCCAGGTCATTTATAAAAATGACGAACAGCAGTGGACTCAACACCGACCCTTGCGGTACGCTGCTCGTAACTGGACACCAAGATGAACATGTTCTACTACAACCCTCTTTTTTCCTTCAGCAAGCTAATTCCTGCTGCAACCTGCTATGTCTCCCACAATTCCATTCCTCCGCATTTTATATAATATTCTACTGTGGGGGACCTTATCGAACGCCGTGCTGAAATATATATACACCACATCCACCGATTTACTCTCATCTACCTGCTTGGTCACTTTGACAAAAAAACTCAATAAGATTCGTTCGTCACGATATACCCTTCACAAAACCGTGCTGACTGTCCCTGATCAGAGTATTCTTTTCTAGATGGTTATAAGTCCTATCTGTTATGATCTTGTCCAACAGTTTACCAACAACTGAAGTGAGACTCACTGGTCTGTAATTACCAGGGTTGTCTCTACTACCCATTTTGAACAAGGGAACCACATTTGCGATCCTCCAGTCCTCAGGCACTATTCCTGTAGACAATGATGATTTGAAGATCAATGCCAAAGGCTCGGCAATCTTTTCCCTTGCTTCCCAGAGGATCCGCGGATATATCCCATCCGGTCCAGTGGACTTGTCTATTTTCGTACTCTGCAGTAGTCCTAATCCCTCTTGCTTGTGAAACTCAATCTCTTCTAGTCTAGATATAAGTATCTCTGTATCTTCCTCGCCAACATTTTCGTTTTCTTTAGTGAACATTGTTGAAAAATATTTATTTAGTGCTTCCCCTATCTCCTCTGACTCCACACACAACTTCGCACTATTATCCTTGATTGGGCCTAGTTTAACTCTCGTCATTCTTTTATTCCTGATATATGTATGGAAAGCCTTAGCGTTAATCCTGATCCTATCCACCAGCAACTTCTCCTGTCCCCTCCTGGCTCTTCTGAGCTCTCTTTTTAGGTCTTTTCTGACTTCCTTGTAACCCTCAAGCGCCCTAACTGAATTTTCATATTTTGTCCTAACATAAGCCTTCTTCTTCTTCTTGACCAGGGATTCTGCTTCCCTAGTAAACCACGGCTCACGCGTTCTATATCTTCCTCCCTGCCTGACAGGTACATACTTATCTAGGACAAACAGGAGCTTTTCCTTGAATTAGCTCCACATTTTTAATGAGCTCATCCCCTGCAGTTTACTTCCCCATTCTACTCTTCCTCAATCTTTCCTAATTGCATCGTAATTTTCCTTGCCCCAGCTGTAACCCTTGCTCGGTGGAGTACACCTATCCCTTTCCATCACTAAAGTAAACCTGACAGAATTGTGATCGCTGTCTCCAAAGTGCTCACCTACTTCCAAATCTAACAGCTGGCCAGGTTCGTTACCCAGTACTAAATCTGAAGTGGCTTCGCCCTTGTAGATCTGTCTACATACTGTGTCAGGAAGCCCTCCTGCACACACTGGACAACAATTGACCCACCTATATTACTCGTACTGTAGTGATCCCTGTCAATATTTAGATCGTTGAAGCCCCCATGAACTACCCTGCCTCTCTCACTCCTATCGAGAATTGTTTTTTTTTGTCATTAATCCCTGAAGTCTGTAGTCTGGTCTTCCCAACTGTCAAAATTTGACTCCACACCTGTATTGTAGCTCATCATATTCGAACAATTGTCCAGTTTCTGAAATTGCATGCTCAGTTGCGAATAATGGATAAGGGAACAAGACTAGATTAACAACTTTGGAGGATTTTGTTTCCACATCCTACCTAATTTTACGTGGATGTTACCGTACTACATTCCATCCTCCCAGGCAATAAAACGTTCTTGACAATCTGGAAATATACTGTTGTTCATCTGAAGGCCTGGGAATGGACACTGCACGGGATGGTTTTGAGTTTTCATTCCAGATAACACTAAATATCTTCAAGCAAGCTATTCATGATAAAGAATAGAGGGTGAGATTGAGGATAAATGCCATCGTTGGAGAAGTGGTATAAAAATGCATTGGCTGTGTGACGATGCTGTCAGTTTGAAAGGCTATTTCGTCCTTGTTTCTGGAGAGGTCCTAAAGGCAGAGGTGCTTTAGCGTCTAGTTAAATAATGGCATGGAAGTGGTCAGTTCTCCCAGTTCAAGTTTATTTCTCGACTTAGTTTTAGCTATCCTGCTGGAGTGCTGGCGAGTTGCAAGCTTCAGTGAAGGGTTATTCTAACTTTCTCTTTGGATATTGTTCCTTCCGGCCTGTAAGAATCTGTGTTTGAATTTACCTTTTTTTGCCATTTATCGGCTTTGCTGTATTGGAACAATTAATTATTCATTGTTACTGCGTCGGATTGGTGGAGTTTTTCCACTGTTGGGTTAATTAAAATTCTGCTTTCTTTTGATTGTGCTTCCAGTGTAGTGTTTAAAAGATTTTTGACTTACTTAAAGCTCAGTGATTTGACGAGTTGTATCAGATCTGGAACACCCACTTCACATCTTCCTTTATAACTGGACAAGCTTAGGGGCCAGACCATCTTTTTAAAATATTTGGAGGGCGTCTGGCGGAGTCCATAACGGTTATTCCCGTGACTGATCCTACAATTCCACCTTGGGTTTAGCATTGTTGAACTCAAAGACGAATGGTAGGTGTCATTGTCTTCTGCTCTGGTTGTTCAATTCGTTTGATTGAAACAGTGTTTTGTGCAGTAATGGCTTTCAGTCACTGCGAGATTTCTGGGGGGCGGGGAAGAGATATGCTGGTTATACAAAAGGCAAGCAATGTAAAGCTATTGGAAGTCAGGCTGTGGTGCTGGAAAAGAAAACACAGCATGTCAGGCAGCATTCGAAGAGCAGGAAATGCTGGAATTGCCAGACAGCTGGAGTCGTGTTTACCTTCGTCTGAGAAAGGGAGAGGTAATTACAGAAATTGCCCAACATTTACATTTGCAGCAAACACCATCGGAATTTTGGGAATTGATGAGATTCAATTGGATATGAAGCATTTCGAAGATAAAAAATAGCTGCAACAGTTTTAGTTACGGTTAATGCAGAGGAAAGATTGAAAAGTAAAGAATAATTCTAGCAGAAAAAGAAGAAAAGGAGAGGAATGCCCTCACAAAAAAAAATGGGAAAAGAAAGAGAGGAAAAGGAGAAAGCGATAGACCTTGACCTACACAAATTGGCACTTAGAAGGGGAAGTCAACTTAAAAGTGTGGAGGGGAAGGTGGAGCAGGTAATCTTAGTGAGGACGATAGTGATAATGCACAAAACCATCATAGCCAGGGGCATGGTGTTAATCTGTTTAAATTTATCCGTGCATTGTCGAAATTTTATGAAAAGGATGTAGATGCCTTTTTAATTTCTTTTCAGAAGCTGGCTAAACAAACAAAGTGGCGAGTCACCATATGGTCTAAATGATCCAAACAAAGTTGGTAGATATAGCGCGTGCCATATTTGCATCACTATCAGAAGAGGGATTATGAGCGTATGAGATGGTGAGAAAGCCATACTGAAGTGTGTATGAGCTTGTACTGACAACTGACAGACAATGTTTCAGGAATCTAAGGATGGGCCCTGGTCGACCATACATTGAGTTTGAAAAGATCAAACAAAGTAATTTTGTTCAGTGGACAAAGGCGTTAAAAATAGATCCAAGCTATGACGACCTTAAAGACAATAATTTATGAGGAGATAAAAAGATCATCTCTTGATTTCATGCAACCTTGTGTGGAAGATCAGAGAGTTAAAACTGAAAGGTTAGCAGCTGAAATGGCTAATAGTTATGGATTGGTTCATAAATCAAAACGTGGCTACCAACATCAATTTCAATTCATAAAGAATAGAAATTAACCTCAAGAGAAATCCTCAGGTGGCAAGGGCAAACTAGACCTCGTCGAAGATAATAAAGACAGTTTATAATGGAAACCATAAAAAGGAAAGAGAGGGCAAAAGGCAAAGGTGAGTTTACTGCAATGAATTATACCATATCTGAATTCACACTGTTGGTGGTTTAGTAAAATAAATGGGAAGACGGATCTCGGAAAACTGGATGAGCCAGTGAATTTCGTTGGAGTGGTAACAACATGCAGAGTGGAGGAGAGAAAGCTGCACCAGAATATACAGGTACATTGGAGGTTGGTTGAGAAGAAAGTGCCATATCTTCATAAACCATTTGCTTGCCACGGTAAAGATCCTAGCAGGACTTGTACACTTATTGGTCCTAGGGGGTGTTGCTGAACACAGAGAAGTGCATGTTCATAGCTTCTTTAAAGTGGACAGAATAGTGAAGAAGGCGTTTGATATGCTTTCCTTTATTGTTCAGAACTTTGATTACAGGAGTACAGAGGCCATGTTGCGGCTGTACAAACATTGTTTAGACCACTTATGGAATATTGCGTGCAATTCTGCTGTCCTTCCTATCAAAAGGATGTTGCGAAACTTGAAAGTGTTCAGAAAAGGTTTACAAGTATGTTGCCAGGGTTGGAGAATTCGAGCTATAGGGAGAGGTTGAATAGACTGGGACTGTTTTCCCTCGAGTGTCAGAGGCTGAGGGGGTGACCTTATAAATGTTTATATAATCATAACGGGCATGGATACAGTGAATAGACAAGGTGAAAGTGGGTACTACAACTGCTGGAGATTAGAGTCAAGATTAGAGAAGTGGTGGAAAACACAGCAGCTCAGGCGGTATCCGAGGAGCAGGAAAATCTATATTTCACGGAAAAGCCCTTCATCAGGTATGAGCCTTGACGTTCTTTCCCTGGAGTGGTGGAGTCCAGAACTAAAGGGCATCAGTTCATGGTGAGAAGAGAAAGATATAAAAAAGAACTAAAGGTCAACTTTTTCAAACAGAGGGTGGCGCGTGTGTGGAATGGGCTGCCAGAGGAGGTGGTGGAGGCGGGTACGTCGAACACAGGACATAAAAAAGAACAGCACAGGACAGGCATTCTGTCCATGACGTTGTGTCGAGGATTAATCCTAACATAAAATAAAACAACCTACGCAGTCCTCAATTCACTGATGCCAACGTGCATGTCCAGCAGTCACTTATTTGTCCCTAATGACTCTGCTTCCACCACCACCACTTGCAACGCATTCCATGCATTCACAACTCTCTGCATAAAGAACCTACCTATTACATCCCCTCTATGCTTTTCTCCTAATGTCTTAAAACTACGACCCCTCTTGCCAATCAATCCTGCCCTGGGGAAAGGTCTCCGGCTATTGATTTTCTCCATGCCTCTCATTACCTTGTACACCTCGATCAGGTTACCTATCTTCCTCCTTCTCTCCTGAGAGAAAGTTCCGAGATTAGTCTACTACTCTTCATAAGGCAAGACATCCAGTCCAGACAATGCCGTGGTAAACCTGCTTTGCACCCTCTCCAAATCTTCTGTATCTTTCTGATAGTAGGGAAACCAGAACTGGACACAATATTCCAAGTGTGGTCTCACTAGCGACTTGTAGACCTGTAGCAAATCTTCGTGACGCTTCACCTTGATCCCACTATTAATGAAAACCAAAACACCATATGCTTTCTTAACAGCCCTATCCACTTGGGTGGCAACTTTGAGGGATCTGTGCACTTGAACATCAAGATCCTGCTGTTTCACCACACTGCCAAGAATACTGTATTTTATCCTTTACTCAGTATTTAAGTTCGACATTCCAAAGTGCATCACTTCACATTTATCCATGTTGATCTCCACCTGTAATTTCTCAGCCCAGCTCTACATCCTGTCTAAGTCGCGCTGCAGCCTGTAATAACCCTCGGGGTATTATCAACGGCACCTCCAAACTTTGTATCATCTGCAAATGTACTAACTCATCCCTCAATTCCTCACCCAAGTTACTAAGCAAAACTACAAAGAGCAGAGGCCCATGAATAGAGGGATACCAGTCAACACTGACCCCCAGGCAGATTGCTTTCTATCTACATGCACTCTCTGCCTCCTGCCAGCCAACAAATTCTGAATCTAGATAGCCAAGTTTACCTGTATCCCATTGTTCTTGACTTTATGAATGAGCATATCATGACAACCTTAAAAATGCCTTGCTGAAGTCCATATACACCACATTAACTGCTCAATCTTCATTGATTTTTCTTGTCACCTTCTTAAAGAACTCAATAAGATTTGTGAGGCAAGACCTGATCCTCACAAAGCCATGCTGACTGCCTTTAATCATGCTATGCTTTTCCAAATAATCATAAATTCTATCCCTCAGCATTCTTTCCAAAACCTTGATGATCACAGACATAAGATTGACTGGTCTGTACTTGCCAGGGATTTCCCTATTACTGTTCATGAAAAGAGGAAGAAAATTCGCTTCCTTACAATAGTCCAGTACCACTCCCATGGAGAGTGTGGATTCAAAGATCTTGACCAGTGCAATTTCAAACTTCAAAAGGCTTCTAGATGGGTAAAAATGTATAGGAAGGCTTTCGAGGAATGTGGGCTGGGTGCTGACGGGTGTGAATAGATTGGGTTGGGCTATCTGGTCAGCATGGACGTGTTGAACCACGTTTCTGTGCTGTATATTTCAATGCCTTTAAGGCCGCATAGACCAGGAGCAGCAGGTAAAGAAGTTACATGAAGGAGGTGCAGGATCGCATCAGTCTTTGATGTTGATGAATGAAGAGATTTGTAATGTAGAAAGAATATTGCCGGGAAATGTGCGAGTCTGTGGAATTCATGGTACGAAGAGAAGTGATCGATTATGAAGAGTGAGATTGGAGTGTCAAGAGAAAAGTGGAGAAGCGTTGGCATGAATACTGGAGAAAATCAGCTTCAGGAATGCAATTTGCGCTTTATAACGATATCGCTGGATCACAGGTAGGAGTGCTGTCTAACGTGGTTGAAACACCAGTGGAGAATCAGGCAACTGAGCCCTAAAAGGTATAATGCTATGATTATATTTTTTTCTTGACTGTGTGATAACAAGGTCACAAAGTTACCAGTTTAAAAAAGAGGAGAATTCAATAAATAAAGAGAAGAATGTTCGAGATTTCAGAAGCCATGCTTGATCGATTGCTTGAGCCAAATCATGAACAGAAGGAAGACAAAGTGGATATTTTATCTTTTATATATTTATCTGTGTTACAACAGAACGATGGAAAACTAGCAGCTTAATAAAAAAAAAACGTATGCAGAAGAAGAATCTGCGTGTATTCCCGAATGTTACAAGCTTAAGATGATGTCTTGATGAGGAAATGGATACCATCATACATTCAGGCGGATGGGAAATGGTCAGAAGTTCATCAAAGCGTATTACCAGTGGGTTGTAAAAATGCAGTGTTGCAGGTAGCACATGAATGACCAGTAGGGGAAAAGCTCAGGTTAAAATGTGAAGGCATATTTTTACTGCATAATGATGTGGTTATTTTTTTCTGGAAATGTCATACGTGTCAGGTAATTGGCAAACCTCAGGCAATAATAAAACCAGCATTGCTAATACACATTCTTGCATTTGATGAATCTTTTTTCAAGGCTCTTTATTGATTGCATAGATGTCCCCACCTGAAAAAAAAACTTGATAATATTAGCACACATGCATGCAGGTTGGTGCTGAACACTGAACACTTCTGATTTAAATATTTAAACAGTTTCATGAGACAGCCAAGAAAGCAGCATGATTTTCATTGTTTCAGAAACCAAGATGACAGAACAGGCAAGACCATCAGTACACTTGAGCATGTCTCAAAGTAATGGAAGGAGATTGCTCAGTCCCTCTGATCTGTTGTCAATTTGACGAGATCATTATTCCACACAATCTTGAGAAACAGCGAAGTGCTGACATCACTGAACCCTATTTGGACTGCAACACAGAGACAGAAGAAAAGTGTTTAACTCCTTAACAGTGACAAAATAAATCTTGACAATAACCACTTTACACTTGATCCTGTCACAAAGTAATGGAAGAATGGTCAGCAGTTCCTGAAACTTGCTCCACAGAAACAGAACACTAGCCTGCTCCATCTGTTTGTCACTAAAAGGTATTGAGGAAACCATTATACCTCTTACAGAAGGATATTTTGTCTGTGTTCAGTCTGCCTGCACTGACTGCATTGGTGAAATAGGTAATGGCATGTTTCCAAATTAATTGTTGATCTACTCAGAGAATACTTATTCTCTATTTGCCTTATAATTTTCTTAAAAACATGAACCGGCAATGTGCAGTTTTCCGGCTTGAGCAGCATTTATTGGTAATCTGTATTTGCGCTGGAGAAAGACATGAATTGCTGCCGTCCTTATGCTTTTAGTGGACTCACACTGCAATTCCATGATTTTAACCCAGCGAAGGAACGTCGAGAAATTTCCAATCGTGTACAGAGTGGCTCGGAGAGGAATTGAAGAAGGAGGTGTTCCAATGCCCATGCTACACCGTGCTTGTTCATGATGGTGGGAACAGAAGGTGATTACTAATGAATATAGTGATTTTCTGATGTGCATCTTGGAGATCGTGTCTGAGTGCTTTAATTAATCATCAGTGTTGCAGGGAGCCAAATATGGTGCCAAAAAATGGAGATGATTTATTTTGGAGGTGGGCTAGCCCAAGTCAGACGTAAAGCATTTTTTATGCCTATAGCTTCATGACCAGCATTAAGCATTTCATTCCAGGCACACATTGAGTTCATATTCCACCATTTGCAGTTGTGAAATTAAAGCCGAGTCCCACAGGGGATTGTCAGGATCTGTGCATTTGTCATATTGTCATAGATGTCACAATGCCAGCATCGCTTGATTATTCAAACATCTGGTGTAACACATTTATGGAATTTCCCCATTAATCTTCGAATATTATAATTCAATCAACATGACTCAAAATGTTCTAAGACACTTCTGGGAGAGGGGAACCTTCAACTTAGACTTCCAGAGATGTTATGACTACTCAACGATTATAACGAATGCAATTAACTGGTTCAAACGGGCAGTAATGCACCTTCAGGGAAGGTTGGATTTGAAGACATGTTTTCCAGCTTTAAACTACTGCTATGTCATAAGGTTTTCCACAGCCGAACTAAATGCTTATGTGTTCCATGCAACATGCCCTGAATATTCAAATTGTTTAACAACCATCCTGCCCACTGTCATTAATCGTGGTCGCTGAAATTTTTAATTGTACGAGGTAACCATTCAGACTTTTAATGGCCATGTCCAGAGGAATCTTATCAGATTCGAACTTCCTCTGATCTTTCCAGATTTTGGCGACTGTATGGCATCTGTCACATTTCCCAGGCTCTGCCTTATTTCCCTCCTCTCCCCTTCCTCTATTGTGTGATCAGGAAGTGACTTGGTTTTGATTTGATTTGATTTCATTTGATTCATTACAGGGTCACATCTTCACCTCCAGAGAAATAAATTTCCATATTCTGAAGATCTTCCAGGATAGCAGTTATTCGGCCATCATACGATGCGATAATGAGCTGGGGAAAAATGTTGTGATTGATTAACTGGGCGTGAAGGAAACGGAGGTCAGTATTGACGAGCAGAGAAACAGAACAAGATTTCGTTACTGAACGAAGATCAGTGCAGATGTGAATATTCAGACAATAAACTAAATGATTTTCAAATCGTAACAGTAAATGTTCTTCTAACTCCACAATTCTAAGAACGTGCAGGACCTGGAATCGTTCTCACTGACTGATTACAAACTGGAAAACATCGAGAACTCCCTCTCAATATTCGGTCCCCTAGTATTGTCAGTTAATTGCAACCTGAATCGCTCCACACTGTATACACTCAGATGTAATTGCTCGAGTCATTGATCATGTAATATTTCGAGGATTCTTCATTCCTGAAACAGTGGTCCTCCGATCATTTGATACCCTTCCTTCCGCAAAGACAGCATTTCACATTCGATGACAACAATTTGTTTAGCCCAGTCCCAAATTATCTGACAATGACTGCAAGTGTCAGATGGCAAAACGAAAGGGAGCAAGTACTTATTCTCCACCTATTCTTTCCAAATGAGTTGGTACACTTCCAACCTCTTGCCATTCACGAGTATGCTCATTTTGAGACCAGGTGCTGCTACCTGAGTTGGGAGGCCCTCTCTCTGGAGGTAATTTAAGAGTGAGAAAAATTAACCGACGAAAAAAACATTTTTACTAGCCTCAACTGCACAAGGATGTCGGTGAAGAACATTTTAAAGTAGTCTTAATTGATTGTGTAGGACTTCTACCTAAAACAAACAATTGGAATCAGTATTTGTTAACAACAGTGGATGTGCCCACTGCAATTTCAGAGATCATTCCATTATGCAATATCACAGATGAAAGGATTGTCGACGAGTCACTCAATTTCTTTTTTACTGGATAACGTTACCCACAGAGATACAATCAGCTCAAGGGTGAAAGTTCATATCAAAATTATTCAAAGAAGTTATGGACAGTTGAAGAATACAACAATTCAAACCTTCTGCGTACTGTCCAGAATCACGGGGAGCACTAGAAAGGTGGCATCCGATGTGAAAAACCCTGTCAAAGGCATGTAGTCAAGATTTCCCAGATGATTAGGATAACGGAATTCCATTTGCAATTTTTACCATCACAAATTCACCAAATAAATCGACCAAATGCACTCCATTTGGAATAGGTTTTCGGCAGGAAGTGAGAGAACCACTAAAAATGATAAAGAAGAAATTACTAAGTTCGAATTCAGAGACTACATATTTGGTCGATGCGTCAGCTTTTAGGGAATGATCAGAGTGGGGAATCTGGCTAAACAAAATTTAAACTTCTCATAGTATGTAATGAAACAAAATGCAGACATGAAATCAAAACTTTTCAATTAGGGTTCAGGTGGATAAGGTGTTAGTGTTACTGCAGTGATAGGTGAATCTTTAAAATCAAGTTTTAGTGAACTTTATCAAGTTGAAAAAAAATGAGTGAGGTAAACTATTTGAAAGGACTCGAGACAGAAATAAATCTCATAGAGTGTGCCGTATGAATATGCACAAAAAATGTGTTTTTTTTATATAAGGAAAGAAACCAAAATGAAACCAGGCTATCAGTTGCAATGCAGAGTGAAGAACCAAGTTCAGAGGATTCTGATTTGGACGTTCCTCAAATTAAGTTGGACAATGACGACATTGTCAAATATTGGGATACATTATTGAGTTAAACTCCCAGAGGAAAATCGAAATGACCTGAAAGAGTTATTACTATCACATGGGGAGATATGTGGAAATAATCAGCGAAATACTAACCTAATTATGCATGATGCAGGTGTTGGACACGATGTTCCGATTAAGCCTTATTGGCATAACCTTCCTAAATTGGCGGAGATTTAAGAGGAGATTGAATGCATGTTCAAAGATGACATAATCAAATTGAGCTAGAGTGACTGGAGCTCATCCATAATAATGGCACCAAAACCAGATGTTAGACAAGGGAAATTTGGAATATCACCCAAAACGTAGTTACAAAGATTGATGCCTATCTGATTCAACATTTGGAAGACTGTGTTGAAACAATGGGACAAGCAACTTAAAGTTCTAATCTGGACTTTCTCAGAAGGATACTTGTGTCAGAAAGAGTGAAGACAATTTCAGCTTTCGTAGTGCTGAAGGAACTGCATCAATTTAAAGCCACGCTGTTTGCTCTGAAAAGTGTGCCATTCACATTTCAAAGGCTACCTAATAAGGTTATTTCTAGATTGACAAATTGTGTAATCTGAATTGATGACCTCGTGAATTTAAATCATACGAAGAAGGAAGATTTGATTTTTTTTTTCAAATTTGTTTGATTGTCTTCTAGAAACAGGCTTGACGATAAGTTTGGTTAAAGGTGAACTTGCCAAAGCCCAAGTCACCTTCCTGGGCCATGTTTTTGGATATAGACAGTGATAGAAAAACGGTACAATGATTCCCGGATTCTTATCGGAAATTCTTAACAAGTTTTAGCAGTGCGTTTTCCCCACGCACTGAGTTGAAAGGGAAAAATCAAAAAGATTCAGTAGATGGCAGCCTGTCAGAAGGTATTTGGCAGCCTGAACGTTGTGCTAAAAACAGACTCAGTGTTACCAATGCCTAATCTCTCCGAGACATTCAATGTTCCCATCGATGCATGTGATGAATGTGTCAGTGCGGTGCACTAACATGAAGATGACGAGAAGATATGAAGACCCATCAGGTATTTCTCCAGACACCTGGATATTTATCAAGAGAAATATTTGACAGTTGAGAAGGAGGCTAATTGCTAACATTACAACATTTCAATGTTTATATTACCATTGATGTGTCTGAGGCAATCTTATACACTGATCATAAGTTTCTTCACCGCTGGATGCCAACTTCATTAGTTATTATTACCATGGCTATGTAAAGTTTCTTATTACAATGGCGGACCAATCTGTACCCAGGTAGTCCAAAAAGGGCCGCCAAATCTTATAGTAATTCTTAGTTTTATGGTGCAAGATATTCGGCAGGAAGCCGAAGCGGTTGTGCTCCATGACTAGCTGACGCTAGCTCGCCAGCCCCAGGGAATTTCACAACACCGAACCGCACAGAATGTTCTTTCTTGCACAAAAAGTGAGGATACTGAAAAGCCTTTGATGTATGCATCTAATGAAAGTGAATTAACAAAGCCAAGAAAAAGAGATACAGGGTCCATGTCCGTCTCCATTCCCAATATCTTCTCTATTTTGCCTCGCACAGCAATCCAGAATGCCCACAGTGTGTGGCAGGACCAGAGACAATGAGTGAGCATGCCCATGCTCACTTTGAATTCCGTACACATTGTGGATGCTACCGCTTTAAATTTAGTGAGGTTGTTTGTGGTCAGATGTACCCTGTGGAATCTATAATTGCAAAGCATGGGACTGCTGTCTATCCAATTCCCTCTCCCATATCTTATAGAGCTATTCAGTCTCGTCTGGGGGACTTGCTCCCAATAAATAATAAGCGTTGATAACAGAAAATATACCCTCAGCACTCAAGACCCTCTTCTCCATGTCGGACCCATAACGATCAGTTCAAAATGTGGTCTATTTTCGTATGGAGTTTCTAATTTGAATGAAACAAAAGAACTTCCGACTGGACAATTCATATTTCCGAGCGAATTGTTCAGAAGTCATCAGCACGTCCCCTTCAAATAAATCATCCAGGCAAGACACGCCCCTAGCTGTTCATTGTTTAAACCCAGAGTCCATCATCCCTGGCTGAAAGCCTGGCATACCAACTAAGGGTATCAAAAATGATGTTTTGGCAATATTACCATCACTCAGCCACATTGCCGCCCACGCCTTGACATTATTGATGATTATTGGGCTATGGGTGTAGGTTTGCTCGCTGAATTGCATGGTTCATTTCCAGGAGTTTTATTACTTTACTGGATAGCATCTTCAGTGAGCCTCAGGCGAAGAATTGCTGAAAGTTCCTGCTTTCTACATAAATGATTGGTTTTCTTTGCATTGGTGATATTATTTCCTGTGGTCATGTTATTTTCCTGTGGTGAAGTCATTTCTTGTTCCTTTTCTCAGAGGGTGGTAGATAGGGTCTAATTCGATGTGTTTGTTGATAGAGTTCCGTTTGGAATGCAATGTTTCCAGGAATTCTCATGCTTGTCGTTGTTTGGCTTGTCCAAGGTTGAATGTGTTTTCCCAGTCGAAGCGTGTACTTCCTCATCCGTATGTGAGGAGACTACTGAGAGAGGGTCATGTCTTTTTGTGGCTAGTTGGTGTTCATGCATCCTGGTGACCAGTTGTCTGCCTGTTTGTCCAACATAGTGTTTGTTACAGTCCGTGCACGGTATTTTGTAAATGACGTTAGTTTTGCTCATTGTCTGTATACTGTCGACTGCGCCTACAAATATTAAATTTGCTTGATCGTCCACCATTGGAGAGGACCGTGGCAAGACGATCACTATACAAAATCTTCACCCGCCTAATGAAGGTCTCTCCCAGGCCAAAGCGATTCAAAGTATAGAAAAGATATGACCACTCAACACTATCAAATGCTTTTTCCGCATCTAAGGAGATCACCTATTTGTGTACCGATTACTGTTGACTTGGATCTTATTAAGTAATCTCCTGACATTATGTGTTCATCTGCGACCTTTTATGAACCTTCTGGTCCACATTAATGATGGAGGACAGTACAGTTTCTCGCTTCAATGCCAGTCCTGGTTAGGATTTTGAAGTTGGCATTCAGGAGTGAACTGAGTCTACAGGATGCACAGTCCTCTGCGACCTTCCTTTTTTTAATAATGAGAGAGACGTTCGCCTCGCTTGAGATGGTGGGAGGAGGCCACGACGATGTGAGTCATTAAACATGCTAAGCATCAGCTCTGACAATATACTTATAAATTACTTATGAAGCTCACTGGGGAGCCCGTCAGTACCCGGCACCTTCCCATTCCGGAACTGCCTCATGGCCTCTGGCACCTCTTGCTCTGACAATGGGGAAATAAGGAGAGATTGTTGTTCTTGGCTTACTCCTGGAAGGTTTAAATTCTTAAAAATGACTCCATCCGAACCCACCCACTCTCACAGATTTCAGATTGGTATAACTTAGAGTAAAACTTCGGCATATTGCACTAATACTTTTAGAATCGTCGGTCAAATTTCCACTGTCCCCTTTGATCGAGTTAATGGCCTGTGGGCGTGGGAAATGGACTTGCACTCCTTTTCCGAGCAAGGTATGCGAGGGTTTTTTTTCCTGGCTTAATGATATGCTCATTTCGCATTTGACTTGCAACTACAAGTTCCCACTTGGCTGTCTGTGTGAGCATGGGCCTCAGCATAGGCCGAAGTGCTGTGATCCTCAGCAGTTTCACCAGCGAAGGCCTGTCAAAATATGCCTTTTCAGCTACTTTCACCAAGCGTTGCTGCTCACCCGTCTGTCACTTCTTATTGGCTGAATAGGAAATAACCAACCTCCTAGCATATGATTTAGCTGTTTCCCAGAGAATGGATGGGCTAGCAGCTGAGCTTGAATTAATACCTAAAAAAAACAGAACCTCAGGAGAAACAAATTCAATAAACTTGCTATCCTTAAGGATGACGGGTCCAGCTGCCAGTGCCTCGAGCCGACCACTATATCCTGACTCTTAACCACATAATACACTGGGCCGTGATCAGAAATAGTGATATTGCCAATTGTACATGATGCCACCAAACCCAGATGTTCTGCGGGCTTAAGTAAAACATGAATCCTACCATACCATTTATGTGTGTTTGAGAAGAACGTGCAATCCCTGCCGGTAGGGTGAAGGTGCCTTCAAACATCAGCCAACCCCAATTCAGTACACAAATCCCTTTTATTGTTTAGATTGCAAAGAAGATACCAGCGGGTCTTTGGGCAATCTGTCTACCGTAGGGGCCAGAAGACAATTAAAATCCCCTCCTACGATGGTGTGTTGAAATGTAAGGTTAACCAGTCTAGAAATAGAAAGTTCATCTGTCAAGAATTTAAGGGGGTGGGCCGAGGGACCGTAAACATTTAAGTTCCCCTATTTTTTTCCCATGTTCTGAGCAGACGGGGAAGTCTTAAATGAGTTTTTGCTTTGGTTTTCATCAAGGAACGGAAACTTGTTTTGAATAAAATCTTTGAGGAGCCGGGATACAGTCTTGACAAGATCAAGATTGATGAAGTTGATGTGCTGGAAATTTTGGAAAACATGAAGATCGATAGGTCGTCAGGACCAGGCCAGATTTGTCCTAGGTTATTCCGGGAAGCGAGAAGGGAGGTTGTTAAGGCACTGACGAAGATATTTGCCTCCTCACTCTCCACGGGAGTGGTACCAGAGGATTGGAAGGAGGCGAATGTTGCTCCTCTTTTCAAGAAAGCTAATAGGAACATCTCTGGCAATGACAGACCAGTCAGTCTTACGGCTGTGGTCAGCAAAGTTTTGAAAAGAATTCTGAGGATGTATGACTATTTGGCAAAGCACACTGTGATTAAAGGCAGCCAGCATGGCTTTGTGAGGGGCAGGTCATACCTGCTGAGTTCTTTGAAGAGGTGACAAGACAGGTCGATTAAGGTCGAGCAGTGGATGCGGTGTATGTGGACATTAGCAAAGCATTTGATAAGGTACCCCATAGCAGGCACATTCATAAATTCAGGACGTATGGGATACAGGGAGATTTGGCTATCTGGATTCGGAATTGCATGGATGACAGAAGGCAGAGAGTGGATGTAATTGGAAATTATTCTGCCTTGAGGTCAATGTTGAGTGGGGTCGCCCAGGGCTCGGTCCTTGGGCCTCTGCTCTTTGTAGTTTTTTTATAAATATCCTGGAGGCGAAGGTTGAGGGGTCAGTTAGTAATTTTTTAGTTGACACAAAGGCTGGAGGTGCTGTCGATAGTATCGAGGAGTACTGCAGGATGCAGTGCGACATCGACAGGATACATAGCTGGCCTGAGAAATGGCAGGTGGAGTTTAACCTGAAAAAAATGTGAAGTGATGCATTTTGTAATGTCGAATTCAAATGCTGAATATAAGATTAAGCACAGAATTCTTGGCAGTGTGGAGGAACAGAGGGATATGGGTTTGCAAGTGCATAGATCCCTGAAAGTTGTCACTCAAGTGTACAGGGTTGTTAATAAAGCATATGGTGCTTTGGCTTTCATTAACAGGGAGATCGAGTTTCAGAGCCGAGAGGTTTTGCTGCAGCTCTACAAGTCCCTGGTGAGACACCACTTGGAATATGGTGTCCAGTTCTGGTCCCCCTACTACAGGAAAGATACAGAGGCTTTGGAGATGTTGCCAAAAAGGTTTACCAGAATGCTGCCTGGACTGGAGAGCTTGCCTTCTAAAGAAAGTTTGAATATGATCGGACTTTTCTCTCTGGAGAGAAGTAGGAAGAGAGGAGACATGATCGAGTCATACGAAACAATGAGTGAAATAAATAGTGTCAATATCCAGAGACCTTTCCCAAGGGCAGGATTGATTGGTACGAAGAGTCATAGTTTGAAGATATTAGGAGGTAAGTATGAAGGAGACGTCAGAGTTAGGTTCTTTCCGCAGAGAATTGTGAATGCCTGGAATGTGTTGCCAGTTGTGGTGGTAGCAGAGTCATTAGGGACATCTAAACGACTGCTTGGCATGTACATGGAGAGAAGTGAGTTGAGGGATGCGTAGGTTAAGTTATTATATTTTACATTCGGATTAAACCTCGGGACAACGTCGTGGACCAAAGTACTTTCCTATGTTCTATGCTCTATGTACAAAGCTTTAAGGATTACAAATTTCCCGTGTGTGTCTTTAACGAACTCTAATAACTTAAATGTGAGATTTTTTCTCACTAAAATGGCCACCCATCTACTCCTCATATTGAAAGATGAAAAATAAATTCGGTCGCACCCATACTGTTACAGCTTCAAATGCTCTGCAATATCCAAGTGTATTTCTTGTAATAAGGCAACTTCCACAATCTCCCTTTTGAGTCTGGAAAGTCGTGTCTTCTTTTGGACAGGTGAATGACTCCACTTAATATTCCAGGTGCACCACTTAAACTCATCTTGAACCATAAACATCCACAGCACCATGTCGACTGCAAAGAGGAGGAACCCAAACTACAGATCACTGAGCTTTAATACAAAATAACCCACAAAAATCCAAAATTATACAGACTAAAATAACGACATCAAACAAATCTACAATACCGATAAAAATTATCAACAAAGACAGATAAACAAAAAATCGCCAAAGGCACTAATTGGAGAAATTTGTCTACCATTCGAAGGGGTACCTACACATCTTACAACCCGCCTATCCATCCCAACCGCACTCTCAACTCCGATCACCTAGGATTGCGCCACAAACACCGATCACCCGGTAGAGAAAAAAAAAATCCAAGAGCAAGTTTAGTAATATAGACAAGTAAAGTAAAAATAAATGTCTCAGTCATCCCTTAATACAACTTAGTAATTACAAATAAATGCTCCATCCATCCTGGACATCATTTCTCGCAACTTATTAGCAAAAAGGAGACTCCATCAAGTCATTTTTACAGAAGAGCAAACCCGAACAGTTCTGTCCTCTCCCCCCATTCAGCTGTTCGACTTAAGTCAACTTGTAGTCAAAAACTTTCGCTTTCTCTATTGAGTCAAACAAATGTATGGCTCCATTATGATTGATCTGAAGCACTACTGGTTATCTTAGAGAATACTGGATCCTAAACTCTCTCAATCTTCACTTGGCTCCATCATAGGAATCCCTTTTCTGGACCACAGCCGCCGACAATTGGTTTCAATATGAGTTTGACATAGCCAGGGAGATTTTTACACAGGGTCACATTGCCTGATACGGTGGACATACTGGTCTGATAACTTTGTGTATCTTCAGATGACAGTACAAGTCGCCTACGCGAGATGTACGTGGAATGAGGGAGCGTAGGGAACCCAGAAGGACAGAATCTAAAAATCTGATTAATGTGTTTAGTTCTCGGTTGTGCTGTTTGTTCGGATCGGACAGTATTTGCTTGTAGTGTTCCTGGTTGTTCAGTTGCCAGTACACTTCCTTGCAGTAATTTGTTCTACTCTGAATGACGTTGTCTCCTCCTTTATGTACTAGTTTGATGACAATATTGTGATTGTGATTGAGACCCAAATGGCGCTTCATTGTGATCGGGTGATGTTCTGCTCTACCTTGTGGGTTCAGGTGATAACTCTGGCATTTATATGTTTCCTGATTTGGAATCCTTCTGGGATCTTTCCTGATTCGTTGCATTTCTGCTGAAGCTTGATGTCTGTGTCGATATGCACGATCTTTTTGTAGATCCTGTCCATTTTGAGCCGGTTGTTAGTGGTGTTAATGGTAACCGTGATGTGGAGGAGCTGGTGTTGGTGTTGCTGAGGTGGGCAAAGTTAAAAATCACACAACACCAGGTTATAGTCCAATTGGTTTCTTTCGGAGCACTAACCTTCGGAGCGCTGCTCCTTCATTACGTGGTTGTGAAGCAGGTCCATAAGGCACGTGATTTATAGCAAAAGATTACGCAACTGAAATGATATATTAAACGTATATATATTGTTGTTAAGTCTTTCATCTTTTAGAACGGATTGCTGGTTTCGGTTCATTAGTATGTCAATCCCAGGACTTGTTTTAAGTTACATTGTCAAGATAACTTCAAATTTTATTTTAAAAAAACACACACACACATAAGTCTATGGGTCGAATTTGTATTTGCAGAATTATATTTACAGATACATTTTATTTTTCTCAAAATATGCACAATCTTCAGGCAGTCAATGCATGTAATATTTTGTAAATTCCCCTTTGGAAATAAAACCTGTCTGACTCAAGATTGGGATACAGATCGACTTTAATGCACTGTCTGAGCTGAGATGTCACTTTTTAAAAATAAAACATTAATTTATCTCAAGAATGTTACTAAAAAGAAGTTCTGGAATTTATGTATTAATTGAAATGTACGCTCATTATACCGAATTGAAATTTGTCAGATGTATTCGAATAGGCATGGACTCTTTTACAGAAGTTCCCAGATCCCTGAATATGTTTGTACCTGGATGATGCAGTATTCTGGTGAGGAGAATTCTGTTTGCCTGAGTTGGCCCTCTCCATCATACCTTTTGACATGAAGCCCGTTATTTTCCACTGCAGCCACCTTTTCCCGGATTTCCTGGTGTCGTCTCCGATCTGCATCATGTGCAAATATTTCACTGAAGACAAAGTCCTAGTGTATGTCTGGTTCAGTCCATGTGACCTGAAGCAGGGAATTTTGTAAGGCAGGTATGATCTCACAATTCCCCCTGTTACTGCAACAGTGATCTACACATGGGGTGTAGGTGGTGTAGAGAATGATGCAGTCCATTGGCTTATTGTTGTGCTGGGTTTTGTTATTCAGCACAGTTTGGAAAAGCTCAGCCATGTTGCGGTTCCCATTGATCTGGGCAGGGATCAACAATGTACTTTCTGAGCAACAAATGGCACTGGTTTGAGAAGACAGAGAGGTAACTCCCGCCTGAGTAGCTGGGGAAACGTTGACTTTGTAGGTAAGCAAAGGAAATCTTCATCTGCTGAGGCTTACGTCTACGTCTTTTTCATATTTTCCGCATTGGGAAGCGGGTAAAGCCACTAGGAAGGCAAAATGTCCTCTCCCTCATTGGGTCACACGGTGCCCAGCCACTTAGTGAAAACTAAAAGAAAGAAAGTCATGGTGTGAAGCAAGGGACGGACTTTGGGTGAAACTTTCTCAGTGCACTGTCAGTGGGCCCAGCTTGAGATGAGATACTTGGACCTTTGCCTCCCATATTAGAGAAAATGTGAAAATCTACAATTAACACACTCGTAGGGGAAGGTGAATGTTGATGTACGGCTTTTGCCTTTTCCCAGTACTGTAGTAAATTCTGGGAGTACAAACTGTGACTGAGATGTTTAAGGGGGGATCTAGGGCAACGGGTAATGTGACAGTGAGAAATGAAGTTATAAGTGGACATAACCACAGCGGAAAAGATCAAGTGATTACAATGATGAAAGAGAAAGAACAAACAGAAATAAATAATGGAGTGTGTGAGGGGTATTATCTGAAAAATTAATGATGTAAACTGATCAAATACGCCGCGTATTCTGACCCCTTCCCTGTCCCCGTCTCCCTCGATTCTCCTACTTATCAAGAGTCTAACTATCCCAGTCTTAAGCATGCACAAGGTCTCCGCCCTATTGTCCTCTGTGGCAAAGACATGTAAAACGCCTAGAACCCTCTTGAAGAAGGAATTACTCCTTATCTCCATCTTAACTTGACAAACAACTAGATGGAAGGATGGTGTTCTCAATTAGTTACAAGAGAGGGTTGGAAACACCAACCCAGAGACATGGACACAGAGCGAACAGGTGTACATCAAAATTTGAAGAATAATTCAAATATAGGGGACCCTGGAGCTATATTTGGCATCATAGGATCATGCCTTCTCAGTGTTTCCAGTTCCATTTTCCCATCTTATCCCGATTATCATCTCGAACAAATTGAATATTGCATTCCTTGACCTACAAAATGGTTGCTATAAATTCTGTCTTTTGATTCACCTCAACAACCACCTCAAGAAGAAGCAGCGCTCTGAAAGTTAGTGATTCCAAATAAAGCTGTTGGACTATACCCTGGCGTTGCATGATTTCTAACTTTGTCCTCCCCAATCCAATCGCGGTACCTGCAAGTCTTGACTGATGTGCTGCTCGTTGCTCCATGCCGAGAGAGAGAGCGAGAGAGAGTGAGAGAGAACTACAGAAGCAACCAATGGGAGCTTGAGGTGAAGAGAATCCTGGAAGAATTGTAAAACAGAAGGAGCTTTGAGGTTAAGGACAAGGTGAAGGGTGACTAAAAAGCAAAGGAACGAAAGTAAGAGACAGAGAGAGGAAAGATTATGGAAGGACAGGAAATGTGAATAGTAGAGAAGAAGGTAGAGGGAGCTAGATAGATGAAGGCAAAGTTCGAGGAGCATTAGCTGATTTAGTGAACAGGAAAATGTTGCCTGTGGGTGGGATTTGGGCTTTCTCTTAAAACCTCACTCTGATGTCTTTCTCTCTCTTATTTGTTTCGTGCTCAGCTTAGGCTTTTCATTGTTGGTGTTACAATCCCGGCAAACCTAGTAATAGTTTTATTGGAAGTCCCTTCCTCAGGTAGTAATAAAAGTCATGGGTAGTGGCTGAGACGTATTTCCCACAGCGACAGAGCACTCTCTATGCCTGCCGTGTCCTCTCCATTTATTATCAGTCTGCTGCAGGCAAGGAGGTTCCAAATTCAACTCACATTGGGCGTAGCCCCAGCCTCCAGAGCGAGTCATATAAGGTCTATTTCAATACACTTACTGGTGAACAATGTGAGCTTGGACATCCTTATCCAATTCAATCTCATCTAACATGGGGACCATCAGCGGGAACAACAGTAACAGGCAGATTGTCCTCATTTTGAGATTTGCCAGTACACTTTACCGTACTAAAGGGAGAAAATGGGGGTGGGGGTGGGGGAAACCCTGAAAAATAATGAACTAACAATTTGTTTAATTCATAACTTCATTGGCGAGTGACAGACACACAGGGACAAACATGCATGCAAACAGAAAATGGCTCTCTATCATTCTCGTTCTTACTTTTCCAACTAATTAAGCAGAAATTCTGACTATCTCCCATGGGTATGGTTTGCAGAAGTCGATTGGAATTACTTCCAGGCGATACAGATTACTGCCAAGCTTTCAGAATAGGTGCAATCGGCCCACGATTCGCTTTGGAAGCAGCTGGAGGTGATGTGTAATCAGTCTGCAAATGCAACCAAAAATTGTCAAATTCCACAACAAATTGCACTTAATATCTCCCTTCAAAGATTCATATTTCCCATAAGACATTTCACAGATTCCCAGCATTGTGAGCAGTGGGCGGCACGGTGGCACAGTGGTTAGCACTGCTGCCTCACAGCGCCTGAGACCCGGGTTCAATTCCCGCCTCAGGCGACTGACTGTGTGGAGTTTGCACGTTCTCCCCGTGTCTGCGTGGGTTTCCTCCGCGTGCTCCGGTTTCCTCCCACAGTCCAAAAGATGTGCAGGGTCAGGTGAATTGGCCATGCTAAATTACCCGTAGTGTTAGGTAAGGGGTAAATGTAGGGGTATGGGTGGGTTTCGCTTCGGCGGGTCGGTGTGGACTTGTTGGGCCGAAGGGCCTGTTTCCACACTGTAATGTAATCTAATCTAATCCCTAACTGACCCTGATATGCGTCCAATTATTCACAATGTGTGTCAACAATTTTGATGGGTAAATCAAGCATAAATATCTAGGTTTGACGATAATCCAGAAATGTGCATCATTGTGACTGTAGAGTAGGTAAGGAGCCTTTGGAATGAGATACACAAGGACAGTAAATTGGTAGTCAAGTGGAAGGTGCAAATGGGAAGCCATCCACGCTGATAGGAAAACAGAAACAGAATGGCAGTGTGTTATTCAAATGGTGAGAGAATATGGCAATTTTGTCAGCCATCAGGGGACAACGGAATGGGCTAGGACATTTATTCGTTTGAGCACAGAAGAGTGAAGAATGACATTATTGAGGTTTGTTAAAGAATGAGGAACAGAAATGAGGTGAATTGGTAAAATCATTTTCACTAGGGTATTGGAGTCCAAAGCCAGAGGGCTTAGAGTTTACGTGAGAAGAGACAGATTTCAAAGGGACATGACGGGCAAGTTTTCACATGGAGGGTGACTTGCATGTGGACTGAACTGCCAGAGGAAATGGTAGGTACAGGTAATTTTTTTAACATTTCAAAGATGTTTGGACAGGTAAAAGAATAATGAAGGTTTAAAGGTGCATGTACCAAACCTATGCAAATGGGAATAATTTTGTTTGGAAAAATTGCTGGAAATGGACGAGTTGGAATGTTTCTGCGCTATATGACCCGATGTGTCTATGGATGTTCTTATCCAGTGGTTATTGAAATCGGAAACGAGGATGTAAGACCATAAGACATAGAAGCAGATATTAGGCTATTCAGCACATCGACTATGGCTAAAAGTTTATCAATTCTATTCTCCCGTTTCTCCTCATAACCCTTGATCGCCTTGATTCTCAATGACTTATCTATCTTAGTCTGAATATGCTCAATGAACTGGCCACAACAGCCTTCTGAGGCAATGAATTCCATAGATTTACCAGTCTCTGGTTGAAGTAGTTTCTCATTAACTCGGTTCGAAAAGGTCTTCCCTTTCCTCTAATGCTGCGCCCCTGAATCATTGTCTCTCCAACCAATGAAAACATCTTCCCAATATCTACTCTGTCCTAGAGTATTCAGAATTCTGTAAGTTTTAATTAGATCCCAATGTCTCTAATGAACTCAATTGAGTATAAACTCTGATTCCTCAAACATGTTAAACTTGTCATGCCTGGGACTATTCTCGTGAACCGCCTTTGAATACACTCCAGGGCCAGTACATCCTTCCTGGTATGTGGGGCCCAAAACTGCGCACAATACACCAAATGTGGTCTAGCCAGAATCTCATAAAGCCTCAGATATACATCCCTGCGCTCAAAGTCCTCTCAAAATCAATGATATCATTGTGTTTGCTTTCCTAACTACTAACCCAACCTGTCAGTTTACCCTGAGACAATCATGGACTAGAACTCCCAAGTCTCTTTTCTCTTTTGGCTTCTGAATTTTCTCCTCGTTTAGAAAGTAGTCCATGCCTCTATTCTTACTAGCAATGTGCATGAGCTCACACTTTCCACTGTTGTACTCCATCTGCTAGTTCTTTGCCCACTCTCCTAACCTGCCCAAATCCTTCTGCATCCTCCCTGACTTGTCATTGCAACACATTCCTCTGTCTATCTTTGTGTCATCTGTAATGTTAGTCAGAATCCCCTCAGTTTCTTCATCTAGATGGTTAATGTATAAAGTGAAATGTTGAGGTCCCAACACAGCCTTGTGGAATACCACTTATTACCAGTCCCAATCTCGAGAAGGACCCACTTTAATCCCAAATTTGCCAGACAGCCAATCTTCTATCCATGCTTGCATCTTGCCTCTGACATCGTGGGGCCGTTTTTTAACTCAATAGCCTTCTGTGCAACACCATTTCAAAGGCCTTCATGAAGTGCCGTTTGATAACATCGATTTACTTTCTTTTGTTTAACCTGCTCGTTACTTCCTCAAAGAATTCTAGCAGATTGTCAGGCATGACCTCCCCTTTATGAAACAATGCTGACTCTGCTTTATTTTCTCATGCACTTCCAAGTATTCAGAAATCTCATCTTTCGCTGTGGATTCTAGAATCTTACCCACAACGGAGGTTAGGCGAATCGACCTGTAATTTTCCATCTTTTGCCTTAATCCCTTTATAAACAGGGGTGTTACTTTAGCAAATTTCTAGTCCTCCAGGGCCATCCCTATGTCAAGCGATTCCTGATAGATCACCACTAATGCCTCCATTATCTTTTCAGTTATCTCCTTCAGACGGCTGGGGTGTATTCCATCTGGTCCAGGTGATTAATCCAACTTCACGCCAAAAGTGTAGCAGATTAGCAAAGCGTTAAAAATGATGACCTTCATTGCCTGAGAATTTGAGTACATCTTGAAAGATTGTACAGTTGTTGAGACCACAGCTGCATTCTTAATTCAGGTACCTCGGGAAATTTAAACATTCTGTGAAGAGATAACAGAAACGTTTTCGCAATGCCAGGTTGGTCCTGTGAGGAGAGGTGGGGTTGTGTGATCCTCCATTCGCTGGATAATATACGAAGGTGAAGTGCCTCACTGATGTGTCTGCAATTCTGACAGGGCTCATGATGTAATTATGACAATCTCCCTGGCCTGGGAGTCCAGAGAAAAGGGCCACGAGTCTCAGGATACACACAGGATGCCATTTCCAACTGAGATGATGACAAATGTCTTCACTTAGACATGGTGACCACGTGGAGATTTCTACCACAAAATGATGTGGAGTTGAAATCACTGCTTTTCTTTGAAGAAAGACATCGATGGATTTCCAGAAGATAAAAGTGTCAATGGCTAAGGGAAATGAACAGATATGCGACTATGTGATCAAGTTATACCAGTTAATGGACCACGGCTGGTGGGAAGGTGAGTTCTTCCCCCATTCTCTTCTATTCATCGAAGTTCATTGTCACATATTCAACTTCTGTTCTGCCCCAGCTGGCTCTCCATTAGCTCCCTGATTACCCACCTCTTGTATATTTTATGGACCAGACCAAGGTGCTGCATTCCGGATGTCAGTTGATTTATCAAACTGCTATCCTTTAAGTAAAATGCACTTTATTCTTCTATCACAGCTATAATACACGCAAAAGAAAAGATGTGTCAACATAACTTTAGCTCTCTCAAAATATTCAACAAGACAATATATAATTTAACACCCGACTCGTAAACTTTACCAACATAGCAGCATCCTATAAACACACCTTTCACAGAAACAAATCCTGCAATTCAGCATATTTCCCTCACTTGTTACCTCCTGCAATCTAGGAGAAGTAAAACAGGCAATAGGAATTCAGCAGCAAGGAAAGAGTGAAACTTGTATCGAGCAGATTCAACTCCAAGACCCTAAATTCAACATCTCCCAACACAAACTAAACCCCTGGAGCTTTGTGCGAGACTAACTCTACCCATTCATGCTTCTTTTGTTTACTTTAAAGAAAAGCTACTTCCTCTGCTTTCCATGGAGGAAACACCGTAGTGCCTGGTTTACAACGCCCCTCTTGAAGAGAAACAGAACAGAACAAAACAAATCCATCTTAAAGGTACTTATTGTCACACATCTCTCTGTCTGTCTGGGCTCTATCTCCACCTTTCCACTCACCTCTCCCCTCCCTCCCATGTAACCCCAATCCAGCCTTCATTGTAAATACACCTTATTCCCTGCTGCTGTCAGTTCTGATCAAGGGTCACCAGACCCGAAGCATTAACTATGTTTTCTTCCCACAGATGCTGCTAGACATGCTGAATTTTATGATTTATCATATCCATTTCAATTACGGTTAGTGATGGATAATGGTGGTTGATTTATCCAGTGATTACACAAAGTACACAAGCTGACCTTTCTCCACTGCTACCTGGGAACTTCGAAAACTGCACTCTCCTTCAAACACCATACTATCTCTGAGCATGGACAGAATTCATATTGCAAGAACAAACATGTGCTTATGCTCATGGATCACAATAACCAAATAATCACCCCTTCAATGCGACATCGGATTGCACAAAGTTGGGACTTCATTGCATTAACACTGAGCTGCTGTTCCTTGAACTGCAGGCATTTGCTCTGACTGTTCCTGGGGTAGATCACACAAGCATGAACATATCTATCCACAGTAAAGCTGCAAACACTCATTTACCCTCCATCCAAATAATACTGAGCTTTCAGAATTACAATTCTATGTTTCAAACAGTACGTTTTCCACATTTTAAATTAACATTATCTTTCTGATCTTGTATGTATTAATACAATGTTCTGATTTCAGTTAACTGCTTCTGTTAGAGAGCGAGATGCAGGGAACGAGACAAAGAGGGTGGGAGAGAGGGGTGCAGAGAGACAGACACTGACAGAAATAATGAAAGAAAGAGACAGAGAAAGAGGGAGACAGTGTGAGAGAAAAAAGGCAGTGATAGATACAGAGTGAAAGAGTGAGGGCGAGACAGAGTGAGAGAAGGACAGGGAGTGATAGATGGAAAGAGAGAGAGAGAGGGGAGAAAAAGATAGACAGATCATCTGTTTGTACGACAGACGGAGTCAGTGAGGTAAAAAGAGGCAGCGGGAGAGAGAATGAGAGACTGAAAGAGAGTAAGAGAATGAGAGTGAAAGAGAAAGAAAGAGTGAAAGACATAGAGAAAGTCTCAGTAGATACTTGAAGAACAAGAAAGACGGCCTGAGAGAGATTGAACGTGAGAGAGATTTAGTTGGGTGGGGTGGGGGAGGGGGGGGCGGGGGGGGGGGGGTTGATGGGCAAGAGCAAAGAAGGAGCAAAGAGAGCAAGTGTTGGAGAGAGAGTGCGACAGAGAGACAGGGAGACACAAATGAGGGAGAGCGGGAGCAAAAGCAAGAAAGGAATAAAGAGAGTCAGTGAGAGAGAGAGAGAGATTCAGCGAGACAGAGCGGAGCAAGAGCAAGGAAGGAACAAATAGAGTCAGTGTGTGTGTGTAAGAGAGATTTAGTGAGAATGTGAAAGGGACAAGAGCAAGGAAGGCTCAGAGAAATTGAGTGAGAGTGAAAGGGAGGGAGAGAGGTAGTCAATGAGAGAGAGGGGGACAAGAGCAAGGAAGGAGCAGCGAGAGTCGATGAGACAGAGAGAGAGAGGGGGTGGGCAAAACAAGGAAGGAACAGAGAGGTTCAATGAGTAAGGGACATGCAAGAGCATGGAAGGAGCAGAGCGAGTCAGTGAGGGAGAGAGAGTGTGTGAGAGAAAGAGACACTTGAGAGAGAGGGAGCAAATGCAAGGAAGGAAAATAGAGAGTCAGTGATAGAGAGAGGGACAAGAACAAGGAAGGAACAGAGAGTGTCAATGAGAAAGATACATATGTGGGAACAAGAGCAAGGAAGGAACAGAGAGATTAAGTGAGGGAGAGAGAGTGTGTGTGAGAGAGAGAGACATCAGACAGAGGGGGAGCATAAACCAGGGAGGAAGAGAGAGAGTCAGTTTGAGGGAGAGTCAGTGAAAGACAGAGGAGGAAGAGCAAGGAAGGAGCAGAAAGAATCAGTGAAAGAGAGGGAGAGAGAGGTGGGGGCAAGAGCAAGGAAGGAACAGAGAGAGTCAGTGAGAGAGAGAGAGAGAGAGAGAGAGAGAGATTTAGAGATAGAGAGTGGCAAGAGCGAGGAAGGAACAGACCGATTCAGTAAGCAGGGGCAAAAGCAAGGAAGGAACAGAGAAATTGAGTGAGAGAGAGAGGGAGAGAAAGAGAGAGGCAGTGAGAGAGAGAGAGATGGACAAGAGCAAGGAAGGAGCAGATAGAGTCACTGAGGGAGAGAGCGAGAGAGATGTGGGCAAAAGCAAGGAAAGAATAGAGAGATTCAGTCAGGGATAGAGAGTAAAAGAGACAGAGTCAGTGAGAAAGATGGGGACAAGAGCAAGGAAATCACAGAGAGCTTCAGAGAGAGAGAGAGAGAGGGTCAGTGAGAGAGACACACATGACAGAGAGTGGGAGCAAACGAAATAAAGGAGCAGACAGAGTCAGTGAGGGAGAGAGAGAGGGGCAAGAGCAAGGAAGGAACAGAGAGATTAGGTGAGGGAGAGAGTGTGAGAGAGAGAGACATCAGACAGAGGGGGAGCAAACACCAGGGAGGAACAGAGAGAGTCAGTTTGAGGGAGAGTCAGTGAAAGACAGAGGGGGAAGAGCAATTAAGGAGCAGATAGAATCAATGAGAGAGAGGGAGAGAGAGGTGGGGGCAAGAGCAAGGAAAGAATAGAGAGTGTCAATGAGAGAGAGAGACATGGGGGAAAGAACAAGGAAGGAACTGACGGATTCAGTGAGAGAGAGAGTGATATTTAGATAGAGAGGGGCAAGAGCGAGGAATGAACAGAGAGAGTCAGTGAGAGAGAGCGGCAAGAGCAAGGAAGGAATAGAGAGAGTCAGTGAGAGAGAGAGAGAGATTTAGAGATAGAGAGGGGAAAGAGTGAGAAAGGAACAGACAGATTCAGTAAGCGGGTGTAAGAGCAAGGAAGGAACAGAGAAATTGAGTGAGAGAGAGAGGGAAAGAAACACAGAGAGGTAGTGAGAAAGAAAGAGATGGACAAGAGCAAGGAAGCAGCAGATAAAGTCACTGAGGGAGAGGGCGAGAGAGATGTGGGCAAGAGCAAGGAAAGAATAGAGAGATTCAGTCAGGGATAGAGAGGAAGAGAGACAGAGTCAGTGAGAGAGGGAGGCAAGAGCAAGGAAGGAACAGAGGGAGTCAGAGAGAGAGAGATTCAGTGAGAGAGGGGCAAGAGCAAAGAAGGAACAGAGAGAAGCAGTGACAGCGAGGGAGAGAAAGATGGGGACAAGAGCAGGGAAAGAACAGAGAGCTTCAGAGAGAGATAGAGGATCAGTGTGAAAGACACACATGACAGAGAGTGGGAGCAAACGCAATAAAGGAGCAGAGAGAGTCAGTGAGGGAGAGAGAGGCAAGAGCAAGGAAGGAACAGAGACAGTCAGTGATGGAGAGCGTGTGAGAGAGACGCACACATGAGAGAGAGGGGGAGCAAACGAAAGGAAGGAACAACGTGAGTCAGTGAGGGAAGTGAGAGCGAGTCAGTGAGAGAGAGAGAGGGGTAAGAGCAAGGGAAGAACAGAGAGCTTCAATGTGGAAGGGGTTGACAATAGGAAGGAAGGAATATAGAGAGTCAATGAGAAAGAGAGAGTGTGTGTGAGAGAAAGACACATTGGAAAGAGAGGGAGAAAACACAAGGAAGGAATAGAGAGAGTCATTCAGCGAGATAGTCATTGAGAGAGAGGCAAGAGCCCGGGAGGAGAAAAGAGAGTCAGTATTAGAGAGACAGTGAGAGGTAGGAGCAAGAGCAAGAAAGGAACAGAGAGATTCAGTGAGAGACAAAGTCAGTAAGAGAGAGAGAGATAGACAGAGAGAGTCATTGAGAGAGGGAAAGGGCAAATGCAATGAATGAATAAAGAGAGTCATTGTGCCGGAGGGGTAAGAGCAAAGGAGGAACAGCGAGAGTCAGTGAGGGAGAGAGAGACAGCGAATTTGTGTGAGAGAGATGATGCCAGGGAGAGAGTAAGACAGTGAAAGACAGAAGGAGAATTGTCAAACAGTGAGAACTACAGATGAGAGAGAGTGACAATGCAAGACAGACAGAGCAAGAGAGAGAGAGAGAGAGACATTGAGAGAAAGACAACGGGAGACAGAGATGCAAAGAGGGAAAATAACTCTTCCTTCGTCACCTTGATGAATAACGCCTCCCAAGATTTAGTGTAGGCCCCAGTCCCTCCGAACCATCTTCACAGCATGTACACGTAACCTGTCCTGAAGGTCAAGGGAATAAAGGATCAATCAGCCACATTCACAAAGAACGTGGCCTCACTCATGCGTCAATTTTCCTTGGCTCCCGAGACCATAGAGTCATAGAAATGTCGAGCATGGAAACAGACCCATTGGTTCAATTCGTCCAAGCTAAACAGATATCTGAAACTATACTAGGCCCATTTGCCAGCACTTGGCTCGCATCCCTTCCTGTTGATATACCCAGCCAGATGCCTTTTAATGGTTGCAATTGTACCAGCCTCCATAGCTTCCTCTGGCAGCTCATTCCATATACACACCACCATCTGCGAAAAACGTTGCCCCTTTGGTCCCTTTTAAATCTTGCCCCTTTCACCCTAAATCTTTGCCCTTTAGTTCTGGGTTCCCCACCCCAAGGAAAAGTCTTTCTCTGTTTATCTTATCCATGACCCTCATAAGTAATAAAGCTCTATAAGGTCACCCCTTAGCCTCCGACGTTCCAGTGAAAACAGCCCTAGTCTGTTTAACCTCTCCCTAAAGCTCAAATCCGCCAACCCAGGCAAAATCCTTATAAATATTTTCCGAACGCTTTCATGTTTCACAACATCCTTCCTATAGGGAGGAGACAAGAACTGCATGCAATATTCCAAAAGTGGTCTAGCTAAACTTCTGTACAGCCGCAACATGACCTCATCTGGAACTGGTCCCAGATGCTCATGAGTCTGGGCACTGGCAGCGGGTCCCAACAGAAAGTAGGGACATCATCCATGACGGAGGGGCTTTGACCTGCTGGCCTCCTTTGCCTGGAATAGTCACCCAATCTCAGGGTCACATCCTTCCGGATGGACTCGTTAAAGGGCTCTATACAACACAAAAAAAAGGCAGGAGAGAATGGGCAGTCCTGCCTGACTCCGGGGCTGATCTGGAAGCTGACAGATTCCCACCAATTGACTGAGACTGCACTAACAATGTTGGTGCAGAGCAGCGGTATCCAATTGCAGATTTCCTCCCCACAGCCCATGATGGAGAGCGGGTCCCATATGAAGGTGTGTGATAGCCTGTAAAAGGCTTTCTCCTGGTCCAGGCTCATGAAGCAGCCGTCCATCCCCCTGTCCTGTGCGTAGATGATTGTATCACTGAGGAGCACGTGGCTATCTGGTCCTGCCCAGTACAGCTATGATCAGGGTGGATCACCGATCCCAAAGCAGACAAGATCCACTTGGTGATGACCTTAGACAGGATATTGTAGTCTGCATTCAATTGCCTTCAATTTCCAATTTCTACCTCCTTTTCCACTTCCCCTTGAAGATGAGGGTGATGGTCACATTCCTCGCGGATTCCATCCTGGTACCTGCCAGTAATAAATTGTTATACACCTCCAGAAGGTCCTGGCCAATCAAGTCCCGCAGAGCCCAATATAACTGAATCAATAGCATGGCTTTGTGTGGGGGTGGCTGGGCATAATTTAATTGATTGCGTTTTTTTCTGAGGAAGTGATGAAGAAGGCTGATGAGGGAAAAGCCAATAATATTTTCTACATGGACTTCAGCCTCCCTCCTGACAGGCTGTTAAAAAGGCGGAGTCATTTGGTATCGTGAGTGAGTGGCACAAAGGAACTGGGTTAATAAGAAGACAGGGGTAGAGTTGGAAGGATGTTTTTTGGAATGAAGGGTTGTGACTAGTGGCGTTCCACAGTGGTCAGTGCTTGGACCTCTGCTGTTCGTGATCCACATAAATGATTTGTAGGAAAACATGCTTGATTATTTGATAAGTTTGCATATGATGCAAAGATTGATATTATTGCAGATGGTGAAGAGGATTGTCAGAGAATACAGCAAGATGCAGACCACTTTTAGGCATGGGCAGAAAGATGGCAGATGGAGTTTAGTCCAGGCAAGTGTGAGGTGATGCATTTTGATTGATCAAGTACAGATGGAAATTATACAGTGAATGGTAGAACCTTTATGGGTATTGATTTGCAGAGGGATCTGGGTGTGTAGGTCCATAGATCATTGAAGGCAGCAGTGTAGGTAGTTATGTTAGTAAAAGAAGGCCGATGGCATGCTTGCCTTCATTGGAAGGGTCATTGAGTGTAAGGATAGACAGGTTATGCTGCAGCTTCACAGAACTTTCGTACTCTGTGCAGTTTTGGTCTCCTTACTCGGGAAAGGATGTACTGGTACCGGAGGGGGTGCAGGGGAGGTTCACGAGGTTGATTCCAGAACTCAGCATGTTGCTTATGAGGAGAGATTGAGTAGATTGGGATTATATTCATTACAATTTAGAAGAATGAGGGGGGATTTTATGGAAACAAACGAAGTTATGAAGGGAAACAAAAAATATAAAATTTGAGAGGTTATTTCCACTGGCAAGTGAAACTAGCAGAAGGGGGCATAGCATCACGATTAAAGGGAGCAGATTTACAACTGAGTTGAGAAGGAACCCTTCACCCATAGGGTTAGGAGAAAGTGAGGACTGCGGATGCTGGAGATCAGAGTCAAGAGTGTGGTGCCGGAAAAGTACAGCAGGTCAGGTACCACTCGAGGAGCAGGAGAATCGACGTTCTGGGCATAAGCACTTCATCAGGAATGAGGGATCAATACAACAAACAAACAAGACAGGAGAGAGTGGGCAGCACTGCCTGGCTCCAGATCTGATCTGGAAACTTTCAGGTTCCCATCCTTAATTGACACTGCACCAACAATGTTCGTGTAGGTCAGTCGGCTCTGATGAATTCCTAATGCCCGAAATATCGATTTTCCTATTCCTGGAATGCTGCCTGACGTGCTGTGCTTTTCCAGCAACACACTCTCAAATCACCCAGTGTTTGTGAATCTATGGAATTCCCTGCCTAGCGAAGTAGTTGATGCTACTTCAGTAAACGTTTTTAAAGCTAAGATAGATTTTTGATTGAACAATAAGTGAACTCTTTTTAGGCCTCTGTAGAGTTCCAGGGAAGTGGAAGAAAGGATAAGGAAAATTATTCTGAGTAGGAGTGAATGGAACAGGGCGATCATTATGGGGACTTTATCTTCCCCAACATTGGCTGGAAATGTAATGCTCTAGTAGGTTAGTTGGATCTGTTTTTGTCGAATGTGTACAGGAGGGTTTCCTGATACAGTATGTCAAAGAGCCGACAAGAGTGGAGGCCACACTGGATCTGGTGCTTGGTAATGAACCAGGCCAGGTGTTTGATTTAGTTGTAGGTGAGCACGTTGGAGACAGTGACCATAATTCAGTTACGTTTAGTTTAGCGATGGAAAGTGATAGGCACATGCCACAGGTCAAAACTTATCGATGGGGCAAGGGCAATTATAATGCGATAGGCAAGAATTAGGATGCATAGAACGGGGTAGCAAAATGTAGGGGATGCAAACATTCGAAATGTGGAGCTGGTTTAAGGAACAGATATTGCATGTCCTTGGTACGTATGTCCCTTCAGGCAGGGAGGAAGTGATAAGGTAAGGGAACCGTGGTTTACAACAGAAATTGCATCTCTTGTTAAGAGCAAGAAGGAGGCTTATGTGTTGATGAGGCAAGATGGTTCAGATGAGGCGATAGAGAGTTACAGATCAACTAGGAAGGATGTAAAGAGAGAGTTAAGAAGAGCAAAGGGAGGACTTCAGCAGTCTTTAGCAAATGGAATAAAGGAGAACCCTAAAGCTTTCTATAGGTATGTGAGGAATAAAAGGATGATTAGTGTAGGAAAAGGGCCAGTCAAAAAAACAGAAGTCGGAAGTTGAGTGTGAACCCTGTAGAGATGGGAGCGGTGCTGAGTGAACATTTCTCATCGGTGTACACTCAGGAAAAGGAACATATTGTAGAAGAGAAGAATGAAGTACGAGATATTAGACTAGAAAAGATCGAGGTTAGTTCCGCACAGGTGTTATCAATTCTAGAAGGAGTGAAAGTAGACAAGTCCTCTGGGCCATATGGGATTTATGCAAGGATTCTCGGGATGTTAGGGAGGAGATAGCAGAGCCCTTGGCTTTGATATTTGAGTCATCATTGTCTACAAGTTTAGTACGTGAGGACTGGAGGATTGCAAATGTTGTGCTCTTGTTCAAGAACGGCAGCAGAGATGACCCAGGTAGTTATAGACCAGTGAGGCTTACTTCTGTTGTAGGAAAAGTTTTGGAAATGATTATGAGAGATAAGATTTATAATCATCTAGCAAGCAACGATTTTATTTCAGATAATCAACATAGTTTCCTCAAGGGCAAGTCGTGTCTCACAAATCTCTTTGAGTTCTTTGAGAAGGTGAACAAGCATGTAGATGAGGTTCGGGTAGTTGACGTGGTATACATGGACTTCAGTAAAGCCTTTGATAAAATGCAGAGGCATGGAATTGAGGGTGATTTAGCTATTTGGATTAGAAACTGGAAATCTGAAAGAAGGTAGCGAGTGGTGGTTGATGAAAAATATTCAGTCTGGTGTCCAGTTACTAGTGGTGTGCCACAAGGATCTGTTTTGTGACCACTGATGTTTGTCATTTTTATAAATGACATAGTGCAGGCATAGTTGGATGGATTAATAAATTTGCAGACGACACTAAAGTCGGTGGAGTAGTGGACAGTTTGTAAAATTGTTACAGGTTGCAGGGGAAATTGGATAAATTGCAGATTTGGGCTGAGAGTTGACAAATGGAGTTCATGCAGCTAAATGTGAGGTGATGCACTTTGGGAAGAATAACAGGAAGGCAGAGTACTGGTTCAATGCAAAGATTCTTGGTAGTGTGGATGTGCAGAGGGATCTTGGAGTCCATGTGCATAGATCCCTGAAAGTTGCCACCCAGGTGGATCGTGCTGTTAAGAAGGCATACGGTGTGTTAGGTTTCATTGGTTGAGGGATTGAGTTCCAGAACCGCAATATCATGCTGCAACGAAACAAAACGCTGATGCTGCCACACTTGGAATATTGTGTACAGTTCTGGTCGCCCAATTACAGGAAGGATGTGGAAGCATTGGAAAAGGAGAGTTACCAGTATATTGCCCAGTCTGGAGGGAAGGTCTTATGAGGAAAGGCTGAGAGACTTGAGTGTGTTTCATTGGAAAGTAGAAGGCTGAGGGGAGATTTGATAGAGACATGCAAGATGATCAGAGGATTAGATAGAGTAGACAGTGAAAGACTTTTTCCTAGGATAATGACATCAGCTTGTACGAGGGGAGGGGGCATAACTACAAATTGAGGGGTGTTAGATTTAAGTCAGATGTCAGAGGCAGATTCTTTAGACAGAGAGTGGTAAGGGCGTGGAATGCCCTACCTGCTAATGTAGTCAACTCAGCCACATTTGGGAGATTTAAGCAATCCTTACATAAGGACATGGATGATTTTGGGATAGTATGGGGGACGAGCTAAGAATAGTTCACAGGTTGTTGCAACATCGAGGGCCGAAGGGCCTGTTGTGCGCTGTATTGTTCTTTGTTCTAATTAAGGGATATAGTGAAAGCGCGAGTAAGTGGAGCTGAGTCTATGAAAAGATCAGTCATGATCTGATCAAATGGCGGATCAGGCTTAAAGGGCTGAAAGGCCGACTCCTGGCTCCAAGTTCTTATGTTGTTCGGCCACACTAGGAACATTTGTACACGTCTGATCACCATACTACCAGAAGGATGTGAATGCTTTAGAGAGTGTACAGGCAAGTTTGACCTGGATGTTGCCCGGTATGGGAGGGTTTGGCTATGAAGAATGGCTGGTTAGACTAGGTTTGTTTTCACTGGAATGCAGGAGGTTGATAGGAGACTTCTTTGAAGTTTATAATATTGTGAATAGCATGAATTGATTGGAAAGTAGTAGGATGTAATGTTCAATTACCAGTATCCAAGGTGTGAGGGATGGGGGAAGGGGGTAATTGAAAAGAAATGTGTGGAGCTGGTTTTTCACACAAAGTCTGGTGAGTGTCTGGAACACATTGCCAGAGGCGGTGGTGTCACACACAATAGCTGCTTTCAAGAAGCACCTGGATGAACACATGTTAGGAAGGGAAAATAGAGGTATCCAAATCCTGTAATTGAGAACAGTTTTAGTAAGGAATGACAAAACGTTTTGACGCAGGCTTGGAGGGCCCAACGACCTCTTCCTGTGCTATATTTTTCTTTGTTCTAGGATCCAAAGTCTGAGCGAGCTGCAGCTCCGTGGGTTTGCTCCATACCCCTTCCACAGGAGGAGAGAGAGGAGACATATTTGAGATTGCGAAAAAGCAGTAATGTTAGTTTCTGGCATTACAGTAAATAATTAACGCTTGACCAGCATTGCAGAGGAGAAAGGAATCAGATGATCTTGCTGCTGCTACATTGTTCCATATGGGATCTTATTGTACATCAATTGTTACCATTCCATCTTTGCAGGCAGTGAGTCTTCTCATCAGCTAACCCCTTATTTTGTAAAGGTTTCAAAATTATACGGACTAAAAAAATCAACGTCCAACTGACTGTTTAATGTTTGGATGAGGCTGAGAGAGGAAATCCGTGTGATCTTGCTGTGCAATCTTGTAAAAGGGGTATTTTTTGCTCTGTCTTTTAATTGACTCCGTCTTTTGTCTCTCAGGGAATTATGTTAATCACTTGGAAAATCCGAAAAGAAAGAGAGTTTGGGGCAAGGTAACATTTGAACAAGAGCATCCTCCAAGAGGGATACACACTCTTGAGGCCTATTCCACTCCAATCTCAGCTGTCTCTTCTTATTCCCCCAAAGAGTGATTTCCTGGCTTTTTAAGGGACCTTTGATTAACTGAGTCCTGTCAGATTGTGGCCCTGTCATTTTCAAACAGGTTTGAAGCCTGAGGTTCACGTAAACGATTTCTTGGGATTTGACACAAACATGTTAACCACCATGTCTCCAACCCCAGTGAGTGTCTGATAGACAGGACTTCCCATAAAGGAAATTAAAACCCTAAACATCAAACTGTCTCTGAAAGATTTTTTTATAATGTCAGCGTCATAATGTATGAATATTAAAATTAACATTGGGAGTGCCAGAGACACTTGAAAAGGGAGAGAGACAGAAGAAAGACAGAGACAGAGAGAGGGAGAAGCATTTAGGATTGTGAAATAGGAGTAATGTCAGTGCCTGTAGCAGCAACAAATATTGAACATTTAAGCAGCCCTAATCAGAAAAATCGAGCTGATCTTGCTGCTGACATGTTACTGCCTGTGAGATCCTGCTGTGCTCCGACGGCCTGCAGTCATGTGATCGAAGCAACAAACGTTTCGATAAACCCATAGTTTTAAGGCAGCCCGATGGTTCTGGGAATGAAATTCCTGAATTACTCCTCAATTTTATCGTGATCGGATTTGCTGAGTGATGCGTGGGTGACGGAATGACCTATTACAGTGTAGTTTGGTCAAAAATATCCCCTTTCCAGTTTTAATAATTTTTCTTTTCTCCCACTCTATCCACCCTCCCCATGCAGGATTTTTTTTTATTTTAAAACTCTGACAAGACGTGAGATTCTTCTCTTAGACAATGGTTTCCTTGGAAGGAAGGGGCAGACGTGAGCTGGAGGCCTATTAAACGCGTCGCACCCCATGTGGCTGGTGTGAGTTGTTTCTGTTTCTTACCCCGGGTTTTGATTTCCTCTGGGAATCCCTGGTTTCTGAAGGCCCTCTGGTGAACTGAGTCCTATTGGGTTGTGGCTCTGTCATTTGAAAACAAGTTTGAAACTTGGGGTTAAATTAACCAGGGCCTGTGTGTGTGAATGTGTGTGAGTGTGTGTGTGTGTGTTTGTGCGTTTGTGTTTGTGTGTCTTCGTCTGTCTCTGCGTCTGCGTGTGTGCCTGCATTTGTGTGTGTATATGTATATGTCTGTGTGTGTCTGTGCATGTGGACGGGGGAGAGAGAGACGTTTGAGATTGGATTTTGTTCTGACGTAAGCAGTTAACACTGAAGCAGTGTCACAGAGGATTCTCAGGCTGGCTGCTGCTATCGCGCTGGGGTGGGATCTTATTGTGCAATAATTGCTGCAATGCCATTGCCTTGAGCAGTGAGTATTTTAATCAGCAAATTCCCCGGTTTATGAAGTTTTCGGAAATATTCTAGAAGGAAAACTCAGTCAGTAACTGATAGGTTACTGAGAGATTGTCAGTGTCCTGCTGAGAACTGGAATCCCTGGAATCATGCTGTGCCATACCTCCAAGAATTTCTTTTCTCCTGATATTAATTAATCCCTTCTATATTCTCCCAGAGAATTGGTGCTCATTTGGAAGACTCAGAGAGTGAGAGAGTGAATTTCAGACAAGAGCATGCACCAACACGGGGATACAATTCTGAGGCCTGAGGTCTGTTTGACAGGCAACACTCTGTTGTCGAAAATGTCGTGCTGTAAAAGCACAGCCGGTCAGGCAGCATCTGAGGAGCAGTATAATCGACGTTTTGGCCATAAGCCCTTCATCAGGAATGAGGCTTGTTGCCCAAGGGGGCTGAGAGATAAATGGGATGGTTGTGCGGCTGGGGAGAAAGGTAGATGGGGAATGCAATAGGTAGAAGGAAGTAGGGGTGAAGGTGATCAGTGGGAGAGGAGGGTGGAGCTGATCATTGAAAAGCAAGGTGGACAGGTTGGTCTTGTCACCGGGGTCGTGCCGAGTTGGAAGGTTGTATCTGGAATAAGATGAGTGGAGAGGAAATGAGGAAACTGTTGAAATCCACATTAGTCCCGTGTGATTCGATGATCCCAAGACAGACGATGAGGCGTTCTTCCTCCAGGCATCGTGTGGTATGGGAGTGGTGATGGAGGAGGCACAGGACTTACATGTTTTTAGTGGAGTGGGAATGGGAGTTAAAGTAATCGGCCACAGAGCGGTGGGGTTGTTTCGTGCGGGTGCCCCTGAGATGTTCTCTGAAGCATTGTGCAAATTGGCATCCTGTCTCTGCAGTGTAGAGGAGACTGCATTTGGAGCAACGGATACAGTAGATGATGTGTGCGGAAGTACAGTAAATTTCTGTTGGATGTAGAAGGAACCTATGGGTCCTTTGGTCGAGGTGAGGGGGGAGGTGGAGGCGCAGGTATTGCAATTCCTGCAGTGGCAGCGGAAGATGCCGGGGGTGTTTGTTTGTTCGGAGGAGCGTGGGCCAAACAAGAGTCTTTGCAATGCCCATGTGAGTTTTTCTGTTAATTATGCTGAAGTTTGATTTATTTTGAGGGGCTCCGAATTATTTGGGAGCTCTAGCTAACTGAGTCCTTTTGGATTATGGCCTGTCGTATTAAATTAGTATTGAAGCCTCGGATTAAAGTAATCTGGTTGGGAGTGTGGAGCTGGAAAAGCACAGCAGATGAGCAACATCCAAGGGGCAGGAAAATCGACGTTTGGAGCAAACACCCTTCATCAGGTGCAACAAAAGCAACATGTGCTTTTCCAGCACCAAAAACTTGATTATAATATCTAGCATCTGCAGTTTTCTTTTTCGCTATTTAATCAGGGCCTTGAGACCTGACACTAACACCTGAACCCACAGCGAGTCTCCGCCAGACAGGACTCCCTCAAAAGAGGAAGTTAAAATCCCTGAAACTCTCCAGAAGGACTTGTTACAATGCCTAACAAATGTGCATATGGGGCAGAACGAGATAAATTGCGAATCACTGCAAGATGATGCAGGTTGGCCATTTCAATTCAGTCCACTGTGTATCTGGGAGGAGTCTCTCACTCTCTCTCTCTCTCTCTCTTTCTCTCACTTTCTCTCTCTCTCTCTCTCTCTCTCTCTCTCTCTATGTATCTCTCTCTCTATCTCTCTCTCTATCATCCCTCTCTCTATCTCTCTATCTCTATCTCTCTCTACCTCTCTCTCTATCTCTCTCTATGTCTCTCTATCCCTCTCTCTCAGTCTCTCTTTCTATTCTTCTCTCCCTATGTCTCTATCACTCACTCTCTCTATTTCTCTCTCTATTCTCTCTATCTCTCTATCTCTATCACTCTATCCCTATCCCTATCCCTGTATCACTATCCCTCTATCCCTATCTCTCTATCCCTATCTCTCTATCCCTATACCTATCTCCCTATCTCTATCTCTATCTATACATCTATCTCCATCTCTAGCCCTCAATCCTTATCTTTCTATCCCTATCTTTCTATCCCTATCCCTCCATCCCTACCCCTATATGACTACCCCTCTCTCCCTACCCCTCTATCTCTATCCCTCTATCCCTATCCCTCTATCCCTATCTCTCTCTCCATATCTCTCTATCCGTGTCTCTCTATCCCTAACTCTCTATCCCTATCCCTATCTCTCTATCTCTATCTCTATCTCTAGCCCTCTATCATTATCTTACTATTCCTATCTTTCTATCCCTATCTCTCTATTTCTATCCGTCTATCCCTATCCCTCTATCCCTCTCTCTATCCCTATTTCTCTATCCCTATCCCTATCTCTCTATCTCTATCTATATATCTATCTCTATCTCTAGCCCTCTATCCTTATCTTTCTATCCCTATCTTTCCATCCCTATCTCTCTATCTCTATCCCTCCATCCCTATCCCTCCATCCCTACCCCTCTATCTCTATCCCTCTATCTCTATCCCTCTATCCCTATCTCTCTAGCCCTATCTCTCTATCTCCATCTCTCTATTTCTATCTCTCTATCCCTACCTCTCTATCCCAATCCCTATCTCTCTATCTCCATCTCTATCTATGTATCTATCTCTATCCCTATCTCTAGCCCTGTAGCCCGATCTATCTATCCCTATCTTTCTATCCCTATCTTTCTATCTCTATCCTTCTAGCCCTATTCCTCTATCCCTCCCCCTTTATCTCTATCCCACTATCCCTATCCCTCTATCTGTATCCCTCTATCCCAATCCCTCTATCCCTATCTCTCTATCCATATCTCTCTATCCGTATCTCTCTATCCCTAACTCTCTATCCCTATCCCTATCTCTCTATCTCTATCTATATATCTATCTCTATCTCTATCTCTAGCCCTCTATCGTTATCTTTCTATCCCTATCTTTCTCTCCCTATCTCTCTATCTCTATCCGTCTATCCCTATCCCTCCATCCCTACCCCTCTATCCCTATCCCACTATCCCTCTCTCTATCCCTATTTCTCTATCCCTATCCCTATCTCTCTATCTCTATCTCTATCTATATATCTACCTCCATCTCTAGCCCTCTATCCTTATCTTTCTATCCCTATCTTTCCACCCCTATCACTCTATCTCTATCCGTCTATCTCTATCCCTCTATCCCCATCTCTCTATCCCCATCTCTCTATCCCCATCTCTCTATCCCGATCTATCTATCTCTCGCGCTATTGCTATCCCTCTATCCCTATCCCTCTATCACTATCCCTCTATCCCTATCCTTCTATCCCTATATCTCTACCTATATCTCTCTATCTCTATCTATATATCTACCTCGATCTCTATCTCTCTGTCCCCATCTCTCTATCCCTATCCCTCTATCCCTATCCCTCTATCCCTACCCCTCTATCCCTATCTCTCTATTCCTATCTCGCTATCCCGATCCCTCTATCCTTATTTCTCTATGTCTCTCTCTATCCCTATTCTTCTATTCCTATCCCTCTATTCCTATCCCTCTATCCCTATCCCCCTTTCCCTATCCCTCTATTCCTATCCCTCTATGTCTATCCATCTATGCCTATCCCTCTATCCTTATCTATCTATCCTTGTCTCTCTAATCCTATTTCTCTATCCTGTCTCTTTCTATCCCTTTCGTTCTATCCCTATTGTTCTATCCCTATCCATATCCCTATCTCTCTATCTCTATCTCTATCTTTGTATCTATCTCTATCTCTATATCGATGTCTATCCCTCTATAACCCATCACTCTATCCCCATCTCTCTATCCCCATCTCTCCATCCCTATCTCTCTATCCCTATCTTTCTATCCTTATCTCTCTATCCTCATTTGTCTATCTCTATCTCTATCTCTATCTCTATCCCTATTCCTCTCTCCCTATCTCTCTATCCCTATCCCGATCTCTCTCTATCTCTCTATCTATCTATCTATCTATCTATCTATCTATCTATCTATCTATCTATCTATCTATCTATCTATCTATCTATCTATCTATCTATCTATCTATCTATCTATCTATCTATCTATCTATCTATCTATCTATCTATCTATCTATCTATCTATCTATCTATCTATATATATATATCCCTCTATCTCTATCCCTCAATCCCCATCCCTCTATCACCATCCCTCTATCTTGATCCCTCTATCCCGATCCCTCTATCCCCATCTCTCTATCACTATCTCTCTACCCCTATCTCTCTGTCTCTTTTTCTTTCTCTATCCATCTCTATTTCTATCTCAATGCCGCTATCCCTGTCTTTCTATACCTATCTTTCTATTCCTATCTCTCTATCCCTATCTCTCTGTCTCTATTTCTATCTCTATCTCTAGGTATCTCTATCTCTATCCCACTATCCCTATCTCTCCATACCTATCTTTCTTTCCCTATTACTCTATCCCTATCTCTCTATCACTCTCTCTATCTGTATATCTCTATCCCTATCTCTCTATCCCTATATCTCTATACCTATCTCTCTGTCTCTATTTCCATCTCTATCTCTATCTCTACCTCTATCCCGCTATCCCTATCTCTCTATAACTATCTTTCTATCCCTATCTCTCTATCCCTTTCTCTCTATCCCTATCTCTTTATCCCTATCTCTCTATCTTTATCTCTATCTCTATCTCTATCTTTATCTCTGTCTCTATCTCTATCTATCTCTATATCTCTCTTTCTCTCTATCTCTCTATGTCTATCTCTATATCCCTGTATCGCTATATATCTCTATCTCCCTATCTGTATCTCTCTATCTCTATCATTATCTCTATCTCTCTATCTCTCGATCTCGATATCTATCTCTATCTCTCAATCTCTATCTCTCTATATCTCTCTATCTATATATCTCTATGGCTATTTTATCTCTATCTCTCTCTATCCCTATATCTATCTCTATCTCTATCTCTCTATCTTTCTGTCTCTCTATCTCTCTATCTCTATCTATCCCTAACTCTATCTCTCTCTATCTCTATCTTTTCTTCTAGCTCTATCTCTATCTCTCTATCTCTATCACTCCAATCTCCATGTCAATCTCTACCTCTATCTCTACACATCTATGTCTCTCTACATCTCTGTATATCTCTATCTCTCTATCTCAAAGTCTATCTCTCTCTATCTATATCTCTATCTCTCTCTCTATCTCTATTTCTATCTCTCTCTATCAAACTCTCTGTGACTATCTCTCTATCTCTCTACCTCTCTACCTCTCCAGCTCTCTACCTCTCTGTATATCTATCTCTATCTCTATCTCTATCTCTATCTCTTCTCTCTAGTTCTATCTCTCTATCTCTATCTCAATCTCCCAATCTCTATCTCTATCTCTACATCTATCTCTACTTCTATCCATATCTCTCTAGTTCTCTATCTCTATCTTTCTATTACTATATCTCTGTCTCTGTCTCTATCTCCATCTCACTTTCTCTATCTCTATCACTATCTCTCCATCTGTGTATCGCCATATCTCCCTATCTCTATCTCTCCATCTCTTTATCTCTATATCTCTCCATCTGTCTATCTCTATCTCTATCTTTACCTCTATCTCTCTATCTCTATCTCTATCTCTGTCCCTATCTCTAGCTCTGTCTTTATCTCTCTATCTCTATCTCTCCAATGTATTTACAAACGAGAGGGACTGTATTGTTGAAGAGGAGAGCGTGAAACGGACTGGTAAGCTAGAGGAGATACTTGTTAGGAAGGAAGATGTGTTGGACATTTTGAATAACTTGAAGATAGACAAGTCCCCCGGGCCTGACGGGATATATCCTAGGATTATGTGGGAAGCAAGAGAGGAAATTGCAGAGCTGTTGGCAATGATCTTTTCGCCTTCACGGTCAACAGGGGTGGTACCAGGGGACTGGAGAGTGGCGAATGTTGTGCCCCTGTTCAAAAAAGGGAATAGGGATAACCCCGGGAATTACAGGCCAGTTAGTCTTACTTCGATGGTAGGCAAAGTAATGGAAAGGGTACTGAGGGATAGGATTTTTGTGTATCTGGAAAGACACTGCTTGATTAGGGACAGCCAGCACGGATTTGTGAAGGGTAGGTCTTGCCTTACAAGTCTTATTGATTTCTTTGAGGAGGTGACCAAGCATGTGGATGAGGCTAGAGCAGTGGATGTAGTATACATGGATTTTAGTAAGGCATTTGATGAGGTTCCCCATGGTAGGCTTATGCGGAAAGTCAGGAGGCATGGGATAGAGGGAGATTTGGCCAGTTGGATAGAAAAATGGCTAACCGGTCGAAGTCAGAGAGTGCTAGTAGATGGTAAATATTCAGACTGGAGCCCAGTTACAAGTGGAGTTCCGCAGGGATCAGTTCTGGGTCCTCTGCTGTTTGTAATTTTTATTAATGACTTGGATGAGGGAGTCGAAGGGTGGGTCAGTAAATTTGCAGATGATACGAAGATTGGTGGAGTTGTGGATAGTGAGGAGGGCTGTTGTCGGCTGCAAATGGACTTAGATATGATGCAGAACTTGGCTGAGGAGTGGCAGATGGAGTGCAACCCTGCCAAGTGTGAGGTTGTCCATTTTGGAAGGACAAATAAGAATGCGGAATACATGGTTAACGGTAGGGTTCTTAGTAAGGTGGAGGAGCAGAGGGATCTTGGGGTCTATGTTCATAGATCTTTGAAAGTTGCCATTCAGGTGGATAGAGCTTGTAAGAAGGCCTATGGTGTATTAGCGTTCATTAGCAGAGGGATTGAATTCAAGAGTCGTGAAGTGATGTTACAACTGTACAGGACTTTGGTTAGGCCACATTTGGAGTACTGTGTGGAGTTCTGGTCGCCTCACTTTTGTAAAGATGTGGAAGCTTTGGAGAGGATGCTGAGGAGATTTACCAGGATATTGCCTGGAATGGAGAATAGGTCGGAACGAGGATAGGTTGAGAGTGCGAGGCCTTTTCTCATTGGAACGGAGAAGGATGACGGGTGACTTGTTCGACGTTTATAAGATGATAAGAGGAATAGATAGAGTAGACAGTCAGAAACTTTTCCCCCGGATACAACAGTGTTACAGGGGGACATAAATTTAAGGTGAAGGGTGGAAGGTATAGGGGAGATGTCAGGGATAGGTTCTTTACCCAGAGAGTGGTAGTGGCATGGAATGCGCTGCCTGTGGGAGTGGCAGAGTCAAAATCATTGGCGAACTTTAAGTGGCAATTGGATAGGTACTTGGATAGGTGCTTAAGCTAGGAAAAATGTTCGACACAACATCTTGGGCCGAAGGGCCTGATGTGTGCTGTACTGTTCTATGTTCTAATGTCTATCTCTATCTCTCTATTTTTCTATCTCTCTATCTCACTCTATCTCTATCTCTCTAACTCTGTCTACCTCTCTCTATCTCTCGATCTCTATCTCTCTATCTGTCTATCTCTATCCATCCCTATCTCTATCTCTCTCTATCCCTATCTCTACCTCTCGCTCTACCTCTATCTCTCTATCTCTCTATGTCTACCTATCTAATCTCTGTCTCTTTATCTCTCTATCTGTATCTCTCTATCTCTCTCTATTTCTCTATCTCACTATATCTCTCTATCTCTCTCAATCTCTATATTTCTCTCTATCTCTGTATTTCTCTCTCTAGCTCTCTCTCTATCTCTAACTCTCTATCTCAATCTTTATCTCTCTCAATTTATATCTCTATCTCTCTCTCTATCTCATCTCTATCTCTCTCTCTATCTCTCGATCTCCCTATCTCTCTCTGTCTCTCTCTATCTCTCCCTATCTATTGCTATCTCTGTATCTCTATCACTATCTCTATCTCTGTCTCTCTATCTCTATCTCTCGCTATCTCTCACTATCTCCATCTCTCGTTATCTCTAGGTCTATCTCAATCTCCATCTCTATCTCTCTCTCTCTCTGTCTATCCCTCTATCTCTATCTCTATCGTTATCTCTATCTCTATCTCCATCTCCATCTCTCTCTCTATCACTATATCTATCTATATCTCTCTATCTCTCTATATCTCTATCTCTATCTCTCGATCTCTATCACTCTCTCTCTCTATTTCCATCTCTCTATCTCTCTCTTTTTCTCTGTCTCTCTCTCTCTATCTTTATCGCTATCACTATCGCTATCTCTCTCTATTTCTATCTCTCTATCTGTATCTCTATCTCTCTCTCTCTCTATCTCTATCTCTCTCTCTATTTATCTCAATCTTTATCTCTTTCAATCTATATCTCTATCTCTCTCTATATCTCATCTCTATCTCTTTCTCTATTTCTCGATCACTCGATCTCTCTATCTATTGCTATCTCTCTATCTCTATCACTAACTCTATCTCTAACTCTATCTCTCTCTATCTCTATCTATCGCTATCTCTATGTCTATCTCAATCTCCATCTATATCTCTCTATCGCTCTATCTCTCTATCTCTATCTCTATCTCTCTCTATCGCTATCTCTATCTCTATCTCTCTCTCTATCACTATATCTATCTCTATCTCTATCTCTCTATCTCTCTATATCTCTATCTCTAGCTCTCGATCTCTATCGCTCTCTCTCTCTCTATTTCCATCTCTTTATCTCTCTGTGGCTTTTTTTCTCTGTCTCTCTCTAAGTCTATCTCTATCGCTATCTCGATTGCTATTTCTCTCTCTATTTCTATCTCTCCATTTCTATCTGTATATCTATCTCTATCTCTCTCTCAATCTCTCTACCTTTATCTCTATCTCTCTATCTCTATCTCGCTATCTCTATCTCTCTCCATCTCTCTCTCTCTATCTCTCTCTCAATATCTATCTCTATCTTTCTCTCAATATCTACCTCTATCTCTATCTCTCTATCTCTCTCTATCTCTTTATCTCTATCTCTCTATTTCTCTTCATTTTTCTATCTATATCTCTCTCTATCTCTATCTCAATGTCTACCTCAATCTCTATCTCAATCTCTATCTCTATCTCTCTCTGTCTATCCCTCTCACTATCTCGAACGCTCTATATCTCCATCTCTCTATCTCTATCTCTCGATCTCTATCGCTATCTCTCTCTATTTCTATCTCTTTATCTCTCTATCTCTCTAACTCGCAATCTCTCCCTCCCTCTCTTTCTCTCTCTCTATCTCTATCTCTATCTCTGTCTCTATCGCTATCTGTGTCTCTATCGCTATCTCTCTATCTCTATCTCTCTATCTCTATCTCTATGTCTATTTCAATCTCACTATCTCTCTATCCCTCTCTATCTCTCTCTATCCCTACCACTCTATCTCAATCTCTATCTTTCTCAATTCATATCTCTATCTCTATCTCTATCTCATCTCTATCTCTCGATCTCAATCGCTCTATCTCTCTATCACTCTCTATCTCTCTATCTATTACTATATCTTTACCTCTATCACTATCTCAACCTCTATCTCTAACTCTCTCTCTATCTCTCTATCTCTGTCTCTCTCTCTCTCTATCTCTGTCTCTCTCTATCACTCTCTATCTCTATTTCTCCAATCTCTATGTCAATCTCTCTCTCTATCATTACAAATCTATGTCTCTCTATTTCTCCCTATCTCTCTATCTCGATCTCTATCTCTCTATCTCAATGTCTATCTCTCTATCAATATCTCAATCTCCCTCTATCTCTATCTTTCTTTCTATCACTCTCTCTATCTCTCTACCTCTCTACCTCTCTAGCTCTCTAGCTCTCTACCTATCTCTATCTCTATCTCTATCTCTCCATCTCTTTCTCCCTATCTCTATCTCTATCTCTACATCTATCTCTACTTCTATCCATATCTGTCTATCTCTACCTCTATCTCTTTCTCTCTATCGCTATCTCTGTCTATATCTCTATTTCCCTATCTCTATCTCTATCTCTACATCTATCTCTATCTCTACTTCTATGCATATCTCTCTATCTCGACCTCTATCTCTATCTCTCTATCCCTGTCTCTATTTCTATCTCTCTATCTCTAGCTTTCTATTCCTATCTCTTTATCTCTGTCTCTATCTCTATCTCGCTTTCTCCATCTCTCCATCTCTCCATATCTCCATCTCCCCTCCTCCCTATCTCCTGATCTCCCGATCTCTCTATCTCTATATCTCTCTGTCTCTCTATCTCTCTGCCTCTCTATCTCTCTGTCTCTCTATCTCTCTATCTCTAACTCTCTAATCACTATCTCTATCTCTCTATTTCTCTATCTCTCTATCTCACTCTATCTCACTCTATTTCTCTCTATCTCTCTCTACCTCTCTCTATCTCTCTATCTCTCTACCTCTATCTCTCTATCTGTCTATCTCTATTCCTATCTCTATCTCTCTCTATCCCTATCTCTACCACTAGGTTTATCTCTACCTATCTAATCTCTGTCTCTCTATCTCTGTCTCTCTATCTCTCTATATCTCTATTTCTATCTCTCTATCTCCCTCTATTTCTAGATCTCACTATTTCTCTATCTCTCTCTATCTCTCTCTCTATCTCTCTATCTCTCTCTATCTCTACTACTCTATCTCAATCTCTATCTCTCTCAATCCATATCTCTAGCTCTCTCTCTATCTCATCTCTGTCTCTCGATGTCTCTACCTCACTATCGCTCTCTATCTCTCTCTATTACTATATCACTATCTGTATCACTATCTCTATCTCTATCTCTATCTCTAGCTCTCTCTCTCTCAATCTCTCTACCTCTGTCTCTCTCTATCCATCTCTCGCTATCTCTATATCTATCTCAATCTCTATCTCTATCTATCTCTATCTCTCGCTATCTCTATGTCTATCTCAATCTATATGTCTAACTCTCTATCTCTCTATCTCTATCTCTATCTCTCTCTATATCGCTATCTCTATCTCTCTCTCTCAATCGCTATATCTATCTCTATCTCTCTATCTCTCTACCTCTCTCTCTATCTGTCTATATCTCTATCTCTGTCTTTCGATCTCTATCTCTCTCTCTATTTCAATCTCTCTATCTCTCTACCTGTCTCTCTCTTTTTTCTCCCTCTATCTCTCTCTCAATCTCTATCTCAATCTCTATCGCTATCTCTCTCTCTCTCTCTCTCTATTTCCATCTTTCTATCTCTATCTCTCTATCGCTATCTCTATCTCTATCTCTACCCCTACCTCTATCTCTCTACCTCTATCTCTATCTCTCTCTATCTCTCTTATATCTCTCTGTATCTCTCTCTCTCTCAATATCTATCTCTATCTCTATCTTTCTCTCAATATCTACCTCTATCTCTATCTCTCTATTTCTCTCTCTCTATCTCTATCTCTCTTTATCTCTCTCTATCGCTATCTCTATCTCTCTATCTCTCGATCTCTATACCTCATTATATCTCCATCCCAATCTCTCGATCTCTATCGCTGTCTCTCTATTTCTATCTCTCTATCGCTCTATCTCTCTATCACTCCCTCTCTCTCTTTCTCTCTCTCTCTATCTCTATCGCTATCGCTACCTCTATCCCTGTCTCTATCTCTATCTCTCTATCTCTCTCTCTATTTCTATCTCTTTATGTCTATCTCTATCGCTATCTCTATATCTATCTTTCTATCTCTATCTCTCTACCTCTATCTCTATTTCTCTCTCAATATCTATCTCTATCTCTCTATCTCTATCTCTATCTCTCTATCTCTATCTCTATCTCTCTCTATCTCTACCTCTATCTCTATCTCTCTATCTCTATCTCTATCTCTATCTCTATCTCTCTCTATCTCTACATCTATCTCAATCTCTCTACCCCTATCTGTATCTCTCGATCTCTATCTCTCTATCTCTATCGTTCTCTCAATATCTATCTCTATCTCTATCTTTCCCTCAATATCTACATCTATCTCTATCTCTCTATCTCTATCTCTTTCTATCCCTACCTCTATCTCTATCTCTCTATCTCTATCTCTATCTCTATCTCTATCTCTATCTCTATCTCTATCTCTATCTCTATCTCTATCTCTCTCTATCTCTACCTCTATCTCAATCTCTCTACCTCTATCTGTATCTCTTGATCTCTATCTCTCTATCTCTATCGTTCTCTCAATATCTATCTCTATCTCTATCTTTCCCTCAATATCTACATCTATCTCTATCTCTATCTCTATCTCTCTATCTCTCTATATCCCTATCTCTCGATCACTATCGCTCTCTCTCTATTTCTATCTCTCTATCTCTCCCTCACTCTCTTTTCTCTCTCTCTATCTCTATCTCTATCGCTACTGCTACCTCTATCTCTATCGCTATCTCTATCTATCTTTCCCTATCTCTATCTCTGTATCTCTCTATTTATATTTCTTTTTATCTTTCTCTATCGCTATCTCTGTCTCTATCTCTATCTCTATGTCTATCTCAATCTCTCTATCTCTACCTCTGTATCTCTGTCTCTCTACCTCTACCTCTCCCAATATCTATCTCTATCTCTCACTATCGCTATCTCTATCTCTCAATCTCTCTATCTCTCTATATCACTATCCCTATCTCTCAATCTCTATCGCTCTCTCTCTATTTCTATCCCTCTATCTCTCGCTCTCTCTCTTTTTCTCCCTCTATCTCTATCTCCATCTCTATCGCTATCGCTACCTCTATCTCTCTTTCTCTATCTCTTTCTCTATTTCTATCTCTTTATCTCTATCTCTATCGCTATCTCTATCTCTATCTCTCTCTATCTCTTTATCGCTATCTCTCAGTATCTCTATCTCTCTATCTCTATCTCTATCTCTCTCTATCTCTCTCTTTCTCTATCTCTCTATCAATATCTATCTCGATCTCTATCTTGCTCTCAATATCTACCTCTATCTCTATCTCTCTCTATTTCCACCTCTCTATCTCTATCTCTCTATCTCTATCTCTGTCTCTATCTCTATCTCTACCTCTATCTCTATCTCTCTACCTCTATATCTATCTCACTCTATTTCTCTCACTCTTTCTCTATATCTATCTCTCTCTCAATATCTATCTCTATCTTTCTCTCAATATCTACCTCTATCTCGATCTGTCAATCTCTATCTCTCAATCTCTATCTCTCTATTTCTCTCTCTCTATCTCTATCTCTCTCTATCTCTATGTCTATCTCAATCTCTATCTCTATCTCTCTATCTCTTTATTTCTCTATCTCTATCTCTCTCTATCGCTATCTTTATCTCTATCTCTATCTCTGTATCTCTCGATCTCTATATCTCATTATAACTCTATCCCTATCTCTCGATCTCTATCGCTCTCTCTATTTCTATCTTTCTATCGCTCTATCTCTCTATCACTCCCTCTCTCTCTTTTTCTCTATCTCTATCTCTATCGCTACCTCTATCTCTATCTCTAACTCTATCTCTATCTCTATCTCTATCTCTACCTCTCTATCTCTCTATCTCTCTCTCTATTTCTATCTCTTTATGTATATCTCTATCGCTATCTCTATATCTATCTATCTATCTCTATCTCTCTACCTCTATCTCTCTACCTCTATCTCTATCTCTATTTCTCTCTCAATATCTATCTCTATCTCTCTCTCTATCTCTATCTCAATCTCTCTACCTCTATCTCTATCTCTCGATCTCTATCTCCCTATCTCTATCCTTCTCTCAATATCTACCTCTAACTCTATCTTTCCCTCAATAACTACCTCTATCTCTATCTCTCTATCTCTATCTCTATCTCTATCTCTATCTCTCTATCTCTCTATATCCCTATCTCTCGATCACTATCGCTCTCTCTCTATTTCTATCTATCTCTCCCTCACTCTCTTTTTCTCTCTCTATCTCTATCGCTACTGCTACCTCTAACTCTATCTCTATCTCTCTATCCCTATCTCTATCTCTGTATCTCTCTATGTATCTCTCCATTTCTATTCCTTTTTCTCTTTTTCTATCGCTATCTGTCTCTATCTCTATGTCTATCTCAATCTCTCTATCTCTACCTCTCTATCTCTATCTCTCTACCTCTACTTCTATCTCTATCTCTCTCAATATCTATCTCTATAGCCCTCTCTCTCTATCGCTATCTCTCTATCTCTATCTCGATCGCTATCTATCTCTATCTCTATGTCTCTATCTCTATCTCAATCTCTCAATCTCTATCTCTCTATCTCTATCTCTCTACCTCTACTTCTATCTCTATCTCTCTCAATATCTATCTCTATCTCTCTCTCTATCTCTCTATCTCTATCTCTCGATCGCTATCTCTATCTCTCAATCTCTCTATCTCTATATATCTCTGTCCCTATCTCTCGATCTCTATCGCTCTCTCTCTACTTCTATCTCTCTATCTCTTCCTCTCTCTTTCTATTTCTCTATCTCTATCTCCATCTCTATCGCTATCACTACCTCTATCTCTATTTCTCTATCTCTCTGTCTAATTCTATCTCTATCGCTATCGCCATCTCTATTTCTATCTCTCAGTATCTCTTTCTCTCTATTTCTATCTCTATCTCTATCTATCTCACTCTATCTCTCTTTCTCTATCTCTCTATCAATATCTACCTCTATCTCTATCTCTATCTCTCTATCTCCATCTCTCTCGATCTCTCTCTATCTCAATCTCTAACTCTATCTCTAACTCTATCTCTCTATCTCTATCTCTCTCTATCACGATCTCCATCTCTATCTCTCTACATCTCTATCCATATCTCTCGATCTCTATCGCGCTCTCTCTATTTCTATCTCTCTATCTCTCTATCTCCCCCTCTCTCTTTTTCTCTCTCTCTATCTCTACCTCTATCGCTATCGCTACCTCTATCTCTATCTCTATCTCTGTATCTCTATCTCTATCTCTCTACCTCAGTCTCAATTTCTATTTCTTTATCTCTATCGCTATCTCTATCTCTATCTCTATGTCTATCTATATGTCTCTATCTCTATCTCTCTATCGCTATCTCTATCTCTCAATCTCTCTATCTCTCTTTATCAGTATCCCTATCTCTCAATCTCTATCGCTCTCTCTCTATTTCTATCTCTCTATCTCCCCTCTCTCTTTTTCTCTCTCTCTATCTCTACCTCTATCGCTATCGCTACCTCTACCTCTATCTCTATCTCTCTCTCTATCTCTATCGCTCTATCTCTCGATCTCTCTATTTCTATCTCTCTATCTCAATTTCTATATGTCTATCTTTATATCTCTCGATCTCTATCTCTCTATCTCTCTCTCTCTATCTCTCTATTTCTCTCTATCTCTCTATTTCTCGCACTCTCTCTCTGTCTCTATCTCTCTATCTCTATCTCTATCGCTACCTCTATCTCTATCTCTCTATTTCTATCTCTCTACCTCTATCTAACTATTCTCTATCTCTCGATCTCTCTAACTGAATCTCTATATCTCTATCTATATCTCTATCGCTCTCTCCATCTCTATCTCTCTATCTCGCTACCTCTCTACCTCCCCACCTCTCTATCTCTCTCCATCTCTCTACGTCTCTATCTCTATCTCTATCTCTATTTATATCTCAATCTACCTTTCTCCATCTTTCTATTTTTCTATATCCCTTCTCTATCTCTATCACTCTATCTCTATCTCTTTCTCTATCTCTCTATCTCCAGCTCTCTCTATCTCTATCTCTCACTATCTCTATTTCTCGCTATCTCTATCTCTCTATCTCTCTAACTCTCTATCTCACTATTTCTCTATCTTTATCTCTATATCTCTATATCTCTATCTCTATCTCTCTTTCTCTATCTCTATCTCTCTATCTCTCTACCTCTCTATCTCTATTTCTCTATCTCAATCTCTATCTCTGTAATTCTATATCTCTATCTCTATCTCACTAATTCTCTATCTCTCTCTATTACTCTCTCTCTATCTCTATCAATATGTCTCTATTTTTATCTCTATATCTATCTCGCTCTAGCTCTCTATCTCTACCTCTCACTATCTCTATCTCGCTATATCTATCTCTATCTCTGTCTCTCTCTATCGCTATTTATATCTCTATCTTTATCTCTCTCTCTACCGCTATCTCTATCTCTCTATCTCTCGATCTCTATCTCTTTCTATCTATCTCAATCTCTATCTCTCTATCTCTATCTCTATCTCTCTATTTCTATCTCTCTACCTCTATCTAGCTATTCTCTATGTCTCTATCTCAATCTCTATCTCTCCCTATCTATATCTCTATCGCTCTTTCCATCTCTATTCTATCTCTCTCTATCTCTTTATCTCTATCTCTCTATTTCTCTTCATTTCTCTATCTATATCTCTCTCTATCTCTATCTCAATGTCTACCTCAATCTCTATCTCAGTCTCTATCTCTATCTCTCTCTGTCTATCCCTCTCACTATCTCGAACGCTCTATATCTCCATCTCTCTATCTCTATCTCTCTATCTCTATTTCTATCTCTCTCTCTATTTCTATCTCTCTATCTCTACCTCTATCTCTATCTCTCTCTCTATCTCTCTCTATATATCTCTATCTCCATCCCTATTTCTCTATTTCTATCTCTCTACCTCTATCTCACTATTCTCTATCTCTCTATCTCAATCTCTATCTCTCTCTATCTATATCTATATCTCAATCACTCTCTCCATCGCTATCTCTCTATCTCTCTACCTCTCTACCTCTCTATCTCTCTACCTCTCTACCTCTGTATATCTATCTCTATCTCTCTACGTCTCTATCTCTATCTCTATTTCTAACTCTATCTCTATCTCTATCTCCCTTTCTCCATCTCACTATTTTTCTATCTCTCTTCTCTATCTCTATCACTCTATCTGTATCTCTTCCTCTATCTCTCCATCTCCATCTCTCTATCTCCATCTCTCTCAATCTCTCTCTCGTTATCTCTATCTCTCGCTATCTCTATCTCTCTATATCTCTAACTCTCTATCTCGCGATTTCTCTATCTCTATCTCTATATCTCTATCTCTATCTCCATCTCTCTACCTCTCTATCTCTATCTCTCTATCTCAATCTCTATCTCTGTCAATCTATATCTCTATCTCTATGTCACTATTTTTCTATCTCTCTCTCTATTACTATCTCTCTATCTCTATCACTATATTTATCTCTCTGTATCTCTATCTCTCACTATCTCTATCTCGCTTTCTCTATCTCTATATCTCTCTCTATCGCTATTTATATCTCTATCGCTCTCTCTCTCTAACGCTATCTGTATCTCTCTATCTCTCTATCTCTATCTCTCTCTATCTCTGTCTCTCTACATCTCTACCTCTATCTCTCTCTCTCTCTCTCTATTTCTATCTCTCTATCTCTCCATCTCTCTACCTTTCTCTCTCTCTCTATCTCTATCTCTATCGCTATCTCTATCGCTATCTCTCTATCGCTATATCTCTATTTCTATCACTCTATCTCTCTATTTCTATCTCTATCTCCATCTCTATCTCTCTCCCTATCGCTATTTCTATCTCTATCTCTATTTCTCTCTCTATCGTCATCTCTATCTCTCGATCTCTCTATCTCCATCTCTATCTCTATCTCTCTATCTCTATCTCTACCTCTCACTAACTCGCTATATCTATCTCTATCTATGTCTCTCTATCGCTATTTATATCTCTAATCTCTATCTCTCTCTACCGCTATCTCTATCTCTCGATCTCTATCTCTTTCTATCTATCTCAATCTCTATCTCTCTATCTCTATCTCTATCTCTCTATTTCTATCTCTCTACCTCTATCTAGCTATTCTCTATGTCTCTATCTCAATCTCTATCTCTCCCTATCTATATCCCTATCGCTCTCTCCATCTCTATTTCTCTACCTCTCTATCTCTCTACCTCTCTACCTCTCTATCTCTATCTCTCTCTATCTCTCTACGTCTCTATCTCTATATCTATCTCTATATCTATCTCCCTTTCTCCATCTCTCTTCTCTATCGCTATCACTCTATCTCTATCTCTTTCTCTATCTCTCTATCTCCATCTCTCTCTATCTCTATCTCTCGCTATCTCTATCTCTCTAGCTCTCTATCTCTCTATTTCTCTGTCTCTATCTCTATATCTCTATCTCTCTATCTCTATCTTTCTCTATCTCTATCCCCCTACCTCTCTATCTCTCTACCTCTCTATCTCTCTACCTCTCTATCACAATCTCTATCTCTGTCAATCTATATCTCTCTCTCTACCGCTATCTCTATCTGTATCTTTCTCTATCTATCTCGATCTCTATCACTCTATCTCTATCTCTCTATCTCTATCTCTATCTCTCTATCTCTATCTCTCTATCTTTATCTCTCTATCTCTATCTCTCTATCTCTATCTTTATCTCTCTCTGTCTCTATCTCTATCTGTCTATCTCTCTATTTCTCTCTCTATATATTTCTCTCACTCTCTCTCTATCTCTATCTCTCTCTCTATCGCTATCTCTATCTCTATCTCTCTATCTCTATTTCTATCTCTCTCTATTTCTATCTCTCTATCCCTACCTCTATCTCTATATCTCTCTCTATCTCTCTCTATAAAACTCTATCTCCATCTCTATTTCTCTATTTCTATCTCTCTACCTCTATCTCACTATTCTCTATCTCTCTATCTCAATCTCTATCTCTCTCTATCTATATCTATATCTCAATCGCTCTCTCCATCGCTATCTCTCTATCTCTCTACCTCTTTACCTCTCTATGGCTCTACCTCTCTACCTCTGTATATCTATCTCTATCTCTCTCTCTATCTCTCTACGTCTCTATCTCTATCTCTATCTCTATCTCCCTTTCTCCATCTCACTATTTTTCTATCTCTCTTCTCTATCTCTATCACTCTATCTGTATCTCTTTCTCTATCTCTCCATCTCCATCTCTCTATCTCCATCTCTCTCTATCTCGCTCTCTCGTTATCTCTATCTCTCGCTATCTCTATCTCTCTATATCTCTAACTCTCTATCTCGCGATTTCTCTATCTCTATCTCTCTATCTCTATCTCTATCTCTATCTCCATCTCTCTACCTCTCTACCTCTCTATCTCTATCTCTCTATCTCAATCTCTGTCTCTGTTAATCTATATCTCTATCTCTATGTCACTATTTCTCTATCTCTCTCTCTATTACTATCTCTCTATCTCTATCACTATATTTATCTCTCTCTATTTCTATCTCTCACTATCTCTATCTCGCTATCTCTATCTCTATATCTCTCTCTATCGCTATTTATATCTCTATCTCTATCTCTATCTCCATCTCTCTATCTCTCTATCTCTGTCTCTCTCTATCTCTATCTCTGTCTCTCTCTATCTCTGTCTCTATCTCTCTCTCTATTTCTATCTCTCTATCTCTCTATCTCTCCATCTCTCTATCTTTCTCTCTCTCTCTATCTCTATCGCTATCACTATCGCTATCTCTCTATCACTATCTCTCTATTTCTATCTCTCTATCTCTATCTCTCTATTTTTATCTCTATCTCCATCTCTATATCTCTCCCTATCGCTATTTCTATCTCTCGATCTCTCGATCTCCATCTCTATCTCTATCTCTCTATCTCTATCTCTACCTCTATCTCTATATCTCTATATCTCTATCTCTTTCTCTCTATATCTCTATCTCTAGCTCTCTATCTCTATCACTCGCTCTCTCTCCATCTCTGTCTCGCTATCTCTTTGTCTATCTCTCTATCTCTCTTTATCTCACTCTCTATCTCTATCTCTCTATCTCTCTCTATCTCTCTCCATCTCTCTATCTCTATCTCTATCTCGCGATCTCTATATCTCTATCTCTACCTCTCTACCTCTATTTATCTCTCTCTATCTCTATCTCGCGATCTCTTTCTCTCTATTTTATCTCTCTATCTTTCTCTCTCTCTCACTCTATCTCTATCGCTATCTCTATGGCTATCTCTATCGCTATCTCTCTCTCTCTATCTCTCTATTTCTGTCTCTCTATCTCTATCTCTCGATTTCTATCTCTATCTCTATCTCTATCTCTCTCTATCGCTATTTCTATCTCTATCTCTATCTCTCTCTCTCTATCGTTATCTCTATTCCCGATCTCTCTATCTCCATCTCTATCTCTATATCTCTATATCTCTATCTCTTTCTCTCTATCTCTATCACTCGCTCTCTCTCCATCTCTATCTCGCTATCTCTTTATCTATCTCTCTATCTCTCTTTATCTCTCTCTATCTCTATCTCTCTATCTCTCTCTCTATTTGTATCTCTCTATCTCTATCTCTCTCTCTCTCTAAATCTATCTCTATCTCTATCGCTATCTCTATCGCTATCTCTATCGATATCTCTCTATCTCTATCTCTCTATCTCTATCTTTCTCTCTCTATTTCTATCTCTCTATCTCTACCTCTATCTAGCTATCTCTATCTCTCTCTCTATTTCTCTCTATCTCTAACTCTACCTCTATCTCTCTCTCAATATCTATCTCTATGTCTATATCTCTCAATATCTACCTCTCTCTCGAAATATCTATCTCTTCCTATCTCTAACTCTCACTCTACCTCTATCTCTCTCACTAACTCTCTCTATCTCTCTCAATATCTATTTCTATCTCTATCACTATATCTATCGCTATCGCTATCTCTATCTCTATCTCTCTCTATTTCTATATCTCTATCTCTATCGCTACCTCGATCTCTGTCTCTATCTCACTATCTCTATCTCTCTCTATCTCTCTGCGTCTCTATCTCTATCTCTATCTCTAACTCTATCTCTATCTCTATCTCCCTTTCTCCATCTCACTATTTTTCTATCTCTCTTCTCTATCTCTATCACTCTATCTGTATCTCTTTCTCTATCTCTCCATCTCCATCTCTCTATCTCCATCTCTCGCTATCTCTATCTCTCTATATCTCTAACTCTCTATCTCGCGACTTCTCTATTTCTATCTCTCTATCTCTATCTCTATCTCCATCTCTCTACCTCTCTATCTCTCTACCTCTCTATCTCTATCTCTCTATCTCAATCTCTATCTCTGTCAATCTATATCTCTATCTCTATGTCACTATTTTTCTATCTCTCTCTCTATTACTATTTCTCTATCTCTATCACTATATTTATCTCTCTCTATCTCTATCTCTCACTATATCACTCTTTCTCTATCTCTCTATCAATATCTATCTCGATCTCTACATCTCTCTCTATCGTTATCTCGATCTCTCGATCTCTCTATCTCTCTATATCTCTAATTCTCTATCTCGCGATTTCTCTATCTCTGTCTCTCTATCTCTATCTCTATCTTCATCTCTCTACCTCTCTATCTCTCTACCTCTCTATCTCTATCTCTCTATCTCAATCTCTATCTCTGTCAATCTATATCTCTATCTCTATGTCACTATTTTTCTATCTCTCTCTCTATTACTATTTCTCTATCTCTATCACTATATTTATCTCTCTCTATCTCTATCTCTCACTATATCTCTCTTTCTCTATCTCTCTATCAATATCTATCTCGATCTCTATATCTCTCTCTATCGTTATCTCTATCTCTCGATGTCTCTATCTCCATCCCTATCTCTATCTCTCTATCTCTATCTCTATCTCTACCTCTATCTCTATTTCTATCTCTCTATCTCTATATCTCTATATCTCTATCTCTTTCTCTCTATATATCTATCTCTATCTCTCCATCTCTATCAGTCGCTCTCTCTCCATCTCTGTCTCACTATCTCTTTATCTATCTCTCTATCTCTCTTTATCCCACTCTCTATCTCTATCTGTCTATCTCTATCTCTACCTCGCTACCTCTATTTATCTCTCTCTATCTCTATCTCTATCTCGCGATCTCTTTCTCTCTATTTCTATCTCTCTATCTCTGCATCCCTCTCTCTTTCTCTCTCTCTATCTCATATATCTATCTCTCGCTATCTCTCTATCTCTATCTCTCTATTTCTATCTCTCGATCTCTATCTCTCTATTTCTATCTCTATCTCTATCTCTCTATCGTTATCTCTATCTCCCGATCTCTCTATCTCCATCTCTATCTCTATTTCTCTATCTCTATCTCTATCTCTATCTCTACCTCTATCTCTATCTCTCTATATCTCTATCTCTTTCTCTCTATATCTCTATATCTCTATCTCTCTATCTCTATCACTCGCTCTCTCTTCATCTCTATCTCGCTATCTCTTTGTCTATCTCTGTATCTCTCTTTATCTCTCTCTCTATCTCTCTCTCTCTATTTGTATCTCTCTATCTCTCCAACCCTCTCTCTCTAAATCTATCTCTATCTCTATCGCTATCTCTACCGCTATCTCTATCGATATCTCTCTATCTCTATCTCTCTATCTCTATCTTTCTCTCTCTATTCTATCTCTCTATCTCTATCTCTATCTAGCTTTCTCTATCTCTCTCTCTATTTCTCTCTATCTCTAACTCTACCTCTATCTCTCTCAATATCTATCTCTATGTCTATCTCTCTCTCTAAATATATATCTCTTTCTACCTCTAACTCTCACTCTTCCTCTATCTCTCTCACTATCTCTCTCTATCTCTCTCAATATCTATCTCTATCTCTATCGCTATATCTATCTCTATCGCTATCTCGATCTCTGTCTCTATCTCTCTATCTCTATCTCTATCTCTCTCTATCTCTCTCTCTCTCAATATCTATCTCTAACTCTCTCTATCTCTCTCTCTCTGTCTGTCTCTATCTCTCTCTCTATCTCTCTCTCTATCTCTATCGCTATCTCTATCGCTATGGCTAAATCTATCTCTCTATCTCTATCTCTCTCTCAGTATCTATCGCTCTATCTCTATCTCTATCGCTATCTCTACCTCTATCTCTATTTCTACCTCTCTATCTCTATCACTCTATCTCTCCATCTCTATGTCTCTCTATTTCTATCGCTGTCTCGATCTCTATCTCCGTCTCTATCTCTCTATCTCTATCTCTCTATTCCTCTATCTCTATCTCTATTTCTCGCTCTCTATTTCTATCTTTCTATCTCTATCTCTCTATCCCTATCTCCGTATCCCTATTCCTATCTTTCTATCACTATCTCTATCTCTATCTCTATCCCCATGCCTCTATCCTTATCTCTCTATCCCTATCCCTATTCTCTATCTCTATCTATCTATATATATATCAATCTCTATCTCTATCTCTATCCTTCTATCCCCAGCCCTCTATCCCCATCCCTCTATCCCGATCCCTCGATCCCGTTCCCTCTATCCCCATCTCTCTATCCCCATCTCTCTATCCCTATCTCTCAGTCTCTATTTCTATCTCTGTCTCTATCTCTATCCCGCTATCCCTATCACTCTATACCTATCTTTCTAGTCCTATCTCTCTATCCCTAACTCTCTATCACTATCTCTATCTCTATCTATATATCTCTCTCTATCTCTATCTCTATCTCTCTCTCTCTATTTCTCTCTCTATCTCTATCGCTCTATCTCTTTATCTCTCTATATCTCTATCTCGATCTCTCGAGCTCTATCGCTCTCTCTCGATATTTCTATCTCTCTATCTCTCTATCTCTCCCACTCTCTCTTTTTCTCTCTCTCTATCTCTAACTCAATCTCTATCTATCTGTATTGCTATCGCTATCTCTATCTCTATATCTCTAACTCTATCTCACTCTATTTCTATCTCTTTATCTCTATATCGCTATCTCTATCTCTGTCTCTATCTCGATCTCTCTATCTCTATCTCTATATCTCTCTCAATATCTATCTCCATATCTCTATCTCTATCTGAGTTCATCCCTTGTGGTTGGATGGTTCCTACGCGGAAGATGAGGGCCTCTTCCTCCAACCGGTCGTGTTGCTATGGTCTGGCGATGGAGGAGTCCAAGGACCTGCATGTCCTTGGTGGAGTGGGAGGGGGTGTTGAAGTGTTGAGCCACGGGGTGGTTGGGCTGATTGGTCCGGGTGTCCCAGAGGTGTTCTCTGAAATGTTCCACAAGTAGGCGGGCTGTCTCCCTAAAATAGAGGATGCCACATCGGGTGCAGCGGATGCAGTAAATGATGTGTGTGGAGGTGCAGGTGAATTTGTGGCAGATATGGAAGGATCCCTTGGGGTCTTGGAGGAAAGTAAGGGGGGAGGTGTGGGGGCAAGTTTTGCATTTCTTGCGGTTGCAGGGGAAGATGCCTGGAGTGGAGGTTGGGTTGGTGGGGGGTGTGGACCTGACGAGGGAGTCACGGAGGGAGTGGTCTTTTCAGAATGCTGATAGGGGAGGGGAGGGAAATATATCCCTGGTGGTGGGGTCCGTTTGGAGGTGGCGGAAATGACGGCGGATGATACGCTGTATATGGAGGTTGGTGGGGTGGTAGGTGAGGACCAGTGGGGTTCTGTCCTGGTGGCGGTTGGAAGGGCGGGGCTCAATTGCGGAGGAGCGGGAAGTGGAGGAGATGCGGTGCAAGGCATCGTCGACAACGTCTGGGGGGAAATTGCAGTCTTTGAAGAAGGAGGCCATCTAGGTTGTACGGTATTGGAACTGGTCCTCCTCGGAGCAGATGCGGCGGAGACGAAGGAATTGGGAATATGGGATGGCGTTTTTACAGGGGGCAGGGTGGGAGGAAGTGTTGTCTAGGTAGCTGTGGGAGTCGGTCGGTTTATAGTAAATGTCTGTGTTTATTCGGTCGCCTGAGATAGAAATGGAAAGATCTAGGAAGGGGAGGGAGGAGTCTGAGACGGTCTACATGAATTTGAGGTCGGGGTGGAAAATGTTGGAAAAGTGGATGAACTGTTCAACCTCCTCGTGGGAGCACGAGGCAGCGCCGATGCAGTCATCGATATAGCGGAGGAAAAGGTGGGGGGTGGTGCCATTGTAGCTGCGGAAGATGGACTTTTCTACATATTCTACGAAGAGGCAGGCATAGATGGGGCCCATGCGGGTGCCCATGGCTTCACCTTTGGTTTGGAGGAAGTGGGAGGATTGGAAAGAGAAGTTGTTCAGGTTGAGGACCAGTCCAGTGAGTCGAAGGAGGGTGTCAGTTGAAGGGTACTGATTGGTACGGCGGGAAAGGAAGAAGCGGAGGGCTTTGAGTCCTTCGTGATGGGGGATGGAGGTGTACAGGGATTGGATGTCTATAGTGAAGATAAGGCGTTTGGGACCGGGGAAGCGAAAATCATGGAGGAGGTGGAGGGCGTAGGTGATGTCCCGAACGTAGGTGGGGAGTTCTTAGACTAAGGGGAACTGGACCATGTCGAGGTATGCAGAGATGATTTCGGTGGGGCACTAGCAGGGTGAGACAATGGGACGGCCGGGGCAATCAGGTTTGTCGATTTTGTGCAGCAGGTAGAAACGGGTGGTGCGGAGATGTGGGATTATGAGGTTGTAGACAGTGGATGGGAGATCCCCTGAGGTGATGAGGTTATGGATGGTCTGGGCAATGATGATTTGGTGGTGGGCGGTGGGGTTATGGTCAACGGGGCAGTAGGGGGGAGGTGTCCGCGAGCTGGCGTTAAGCCTCAGCGGTGTAAAGGTCGGAGCGCCAAACTACTACCGCGCCTCCCTTGTCTGCCAGTTTGATAGTGAGGTTGGGGTTGGAACGGAGGGAGTGGAGGGCTGCACGTCCTCTATATTGGGGAGACAGGTAGCCTACTTGCGGAACGTTTCAGAGAACACCTCTGGGACACCCGGACCAACCATCCCAATCTCTATCTCTCTCTATCTCTCTATCACTCTATCTCTATATCTCTCACTATCTCTATCTCTCTATCTCTATCTATCTCTCTCTATCGCTTTTTCTATCTCTATCTCCATCTCTATCTCTCTCTCCCTATCGCTATCTCTATCTCTCTATCTCTCTATTTCTATCTCTTTATCACCATCTCTCTATCTCTATATCGCTATCTCTATCTCTCTATTTCTATCTCTCTACCTCTACCACTATCTCTATCTCTCTCTATACATATATCTCTATCGCTATCTCTATCTCTATCTCTATGTCTTTTTCTCTATTCTCTGTCTCTCACTATCTCTTTCTCTTTCTCTATCTCTATCTCTATCTCTATCTCAATCTCAATCTCTCCATCTCTATCTCTCTACCTCTATCTAACTATTCTCTATCTCTCTATCTCTCTATATCAATCTCTATATCTCTCTATCTATATCTCTATCTCTTTCTCCATCTCTATCTCTCTACCTCGCTACCTCGCTACCATCTACCTCTCTATCCCTATCTCACTCTCTATCTCTCTATCTCTCTACGTCTCTATCTCTACTTCTATCTCTATCGGGATCTCTATTTCTCCATCTCTCGATCTTTCTATCTCAATTTTCTATCTCTATCTCTCTCTCTATCCCTATCTCTATCTTTCTATCCCATTCTCTCTTTGTGTATCGCTTTCTCCATCTCTCTATCTCCATCTCTCTATCACTATCTCTCAACTCTCTACCTCTCTATATCTCTCTCTCTCTATCCCTCTATCTCGATCTCTCTATCTATCTCTTTATGTCTGTCTCTCTATCTCAATCTCTATCTCGCTCTCTCCATCTCTCTACCTCGATCTCTATCTCTGTCAATCTATATCTCTATCTCTAATTCTCTCTCTATATCACTATCTCTCTATCTCTCTCTATCTCTCTCTATTACTATCTCTCTATCTCTATCACTACCTCTATCTCTATCTCCGTCTCTATCTCACTATCTTTATCTCTCTCACTATCTCTATCTCTCTATCGCTATTTCTATCTCTATCTCTATCTCTCTCTCTCTATCGCTATCTCTATCTCTATTTCTATCTCTATCTCTATCTCTTTATGTCTATCTCTATCTTTCTCTATCTCTATCTCTCTATCTCTCCATATCTCTATCTCTCTATCTCTATCGCTCTCTCTCCATCTCAATCTCTCCATCTCTATCTCTCTATCTCGATCGCTATCTCTCTCTCCATTTCTATCTCTCTATCATTCTATCTCTCCATCTCTCTATCTTTCTCTCTCTATCTATCTCTATCTCTATTGCTATCTCTCTATTTCTATCTCACTACCTCTATCTCTCTATCTCTATCTTTATATCTAAATCTATCGCTATTTCTATCTCTATCTCTATCTCTCTCTCTATCGCTATTTCTATCTCTATCTCTATCTCTCTCTATCTATCTCTATCTCTCTCTATCTCACTATCTCTTATCTCTTTCTATCTATCTCTATCTCTATCTCTCTATCTCTATCTTTCTATCTCTATCTCTACTTCTATCTCTCTATCTCCATCACTCTATATCTCTATCTCTCTATATCTCTATCTCTATCTCCCTATCTCTATCGCTATCTCTTTCTCCATCGCTATCTCTCTATCTCTCTATGTTTCTATCTCTCCTTATCTACCTATCTATCTCTATCTCTCTATCTCTATCGCTATCTCTCTCTCTATTTGTATCTCTCTATCTCTATCTCTCCATCTCTATCTTTATCTCTATCTCTATCTCTATCTCTCTCTACCTCCATCTCTATCTCTATCTCTATTTCTCTCTATCTCTATCTCTCTCTATCTCTCTATCTCTATCTCTCTCTCAATATCTATCTCTCTCTCTATCTCTATCTCTCTCTCAATATCTATCTCTGTCTCTATCTCCAGCTCTTTCTATATCTCTATCTCTATCGCTATCTCGATCTCTATCTCTCTCAATCTCTCTCTCTCTCTCTCTCTATCTCTCTCTATCCCGCTCTCTATCGCTATCTCTATCACTATGGCTATCTCTATCTCCCTCTTCTCTCTCGAACACTCTATCTCTATCTCTTTCTCTATCTCTCTATCTCCATCTCTCTATCTCCATCTCTCTATCTCTATTTCTCTATTCTCTATCTCTCGCTATCTCTATCTCTCTAACTCTCTATCTCTCCATCTCTATTTCTATCTATCTACCTCTCTATCTCTCTACCTCTCCATCTCTATCTCTCTATCTCAATGTCTAATTCTGTCAATCTCTAACTCTCTCTCTATATCTCTATCTCACTAACTCTCTATCTCTCTCTATTATTATCTCTCTATCTCTATCACTATCTCTATGTCTATCTCTATCTCTATATCTATCTATCTCTAACTCTCTATCTCTATCTCTCACTATCTCTATCTCGCTATCTCTATCACTATCTCTATCTCTCTCTCTATCGCTACTTATATCTCTATCTCTCTCTCTATCGCTATCTCTATCTCTCTATCTCTCTCTCCATATTTCTCAATCTCTTTCTCTCTATCTGTCTATATCTCTATCTCTCTATCTCTATCGCTATCTCTGTCTCTATCTCTATCTCGCTCTATCTCTATTTATTCTCTCTATCTCGCTATCTCTCTCTCTCTATTTCTATCTCTCAATCTCTCTATCTCTCCATCTCTCTACCGTTCTCTCTCTCTCTATCTCTATCTCTATCGCTATCTCTATCGCTATCTCTCTATCTTTATCTCTCTATTTCTACCTCTCTCTATCGCTATTACTATCTCTCTCTCTATCTCTCTATCTCTATATCTCTCCAAATCTCTGTCTCTATCTCTCTAACTCTCTATCTCTATCTTTCACTATCTCTATCTCGCTATCTCTATCACTATCTTTATCTCTCTCTCTATCGCTACTTATACCTCTATCTCTCTCTCTTTCGCTATCTCTATCTCTCTATCTCTCTCTCCATATTTCTCAATCTCTTGCTCTCTATCTGTCTCTATCTCTATCTCTCTCTATCTCTCTATCTCTATTTATCTCTCTTTATCTCGCTATCTCTCTCTATTTCTATCTCTCAATCTCTCTATCTCTCCATCTCTCTATCTTTCTCTCTCTCTATCTCGATATCTATCTCTATCGCTATCTCTATCGCTATCTCTCTATCTTTATCTCTCTATTTCTATCTCTCTCTCTATCGCTATTACTATCTCTATCTCTATCTCTCTCTATATCGCTATCTCGATCTCTATCTCTCTATCTCTATATGTCTCTATATCTCTGTCTCTATCTCTCTATCTCTATCGCTAGCTCTCTCTCCATCTCTATGTCTTTCTGTATCTCTCTATCTCTCTTTATCTCTATCTCTCTATCTCTCTCTCTCTATTTGTATCTCTCTATCTCTCCACCTCTCTCTCTATCTCTGTCTCTATCTCTATCGCAATCTCTATCTCTATCGCTATCTCTATCTCTATCTCTATTTCATTCTCTCTCTTTCTTTCTCTCTAATTCTATCTGCTATCTCTATCTCTCTATCACTATCTCTGAATCTCTCTATCTCTCTATCTCTCTCTCTATCTCTATTTATCTCTCTCTATCTCGCTATCTCTCTCTCCATTTCTATCTCTCAATCTCTCTATCTCTCCATCTCTATCTTTCTCTCTCTCTATCTCTATCTCTATCTCTATCGCTATCTCTATCGCTATCGCACTATCTCTATCTGTCTATCTCTATCTGTCTATCTCTATTGCTATGGCTATCTCTATCTCTCTCTCTCTCGCTATTTCTATCTCTCTATCTCTATCTCTATTCCTATCTCTCTATCTCTCTTTCTCTATCTCTCTATCTCTCTCTCTCTCGCTCTCTCTCTATATATATATCGCTATCTCTATCTCTATCTCTCTATCCCTCTATCTCTATCTCCATTTCATTCTCTCTCTTTTTCTCTCTCTATTTCTATCTCTCTATCTCTATCTCTCTATCACTATCTCTGTATTTCTCTATCTCTATCACTCTCTCTCTCTATTTCTCTATCTCTATCTCTCTCTATCGCTATCTCTATCGCTATCTCGATCTCTATCTCTCTATCTCTATCTCTCTATCTCTATCTCTATTTCTCTATTCTCTATATCTCGCTATCTCTATCTCTATCTGTATCTCTCTATCTCTCCCTCTCTCCATATATATCTCTATCTCTCGATCTCTACCTCTATTTCTGTCTATTTCACTATCTCTATCTCTATCGCTATCTCTTTCTCTCTATCTCTATCTCTCTATCTCTCTCTCTCTATCTCTGTGTCGCTCTCTCTATTTCTATCTCTATCTCTATCTCTATTTCTTTTTCTCTATTCTCTATCTTTCGCTATCTCTATCTCTATCTCTATCTCTATCTCTATCTCTACCTCTATCTCTATCTCTAGCTCTAGCTCTAGTTCTAGCTCTATCTCTATCACTTCCTCTAGCTCTATATATATCTCTATCTCTCGATCTCTACCTCTATCTCTCTCTATTTCACTATCTCTATCTCTATCGCTATCTCTATCTCTCTATCTCTATCTATTTTTCTCTATTCTCTATCTCTCGCGATCTCTATCTCTATCTCTTTCTCTCTATCTCTATCTCTCTATCTCTCTCTCTATCTCTGTGTCGCTCTCTATTCCTATCTCTCTGTCTCTATCTCTATATCTCACTCTCTATGTCTATCTCTCTCTCTATTTCAATCTCTCTTCTCTATCTCTATCCCTATCTCTATCTCTCTATCCCTATCTCTATCGCTATCTCTATCTCTATGTCTATCTCTATTTGTATCTTTATCTCTACCTCTACGTCTCTCTGTAGTTGTATCTCTAGCTGTATCTTAAGCTCCGTCTCTAGCTCTGGCTCTAACTCTATCTCTATCTCTAGCTCTATCTCTAGCTCTATTTCTAGCTCTATTTCTAGCTCTACATCTAGCTCTACATCTAGCTCTATCTCTATCTCTATCTCTAGTTCTAGCTCTATATCTATCACTATCTCTAGCTCTAGCTCTAGTTCTAGCTCTAACTCTAATTCTAGCTCTATCTCTATCACTATCCCTCGCTCTAACTCTAGCTCTAGCTCTAGGTCGACCTCTATCTCTATCTCTATCTCTGTCTCTAGCTCTATCTCTATCTCTACCTCTATCTCTAGCTTTATCTCTATCGCTAGCTCTATCTCTATATCTAGCTCTATCTCTATCTCTAGCTCTAGCTCTATCTCTATCTCTATCTCTATCTCTAGGTCTAGCTGTAGTTCTATCTCTATCTCTATCACTTCCTCTAGCTCTAGCTCTAATTCTAGCTCTATCTCAATCAGTATCTCTAGCTCTAGCTCTAGCTCTAGCTCTAGCTCTACCTCTATCACTACCTCTATCTCTATCTCTACCTTGAGCTCTATCTCTACCTCTAGCTCTATCTCTAGCTCTATCTCTATCTCTATCTCTAGCTCCATCTCTGTCTCTCGCTCTCGCTCTAGATCTAGCTCTATCTCTAGCTCTATCTCTAGCTCTAGCTCTAGTTCTAGCTCTATCTCTAGCTCTGTCTCTAGCTCCATCTCTAGCTCTATCTCTATCTCTAGGTCTAGCTCTAGCTCTATCACTAGCTCTATCCCTATCTCTAGCTTTAACTCTAGTTCTATCTCTAGCTCTATCTCTAGCTCTATCCCTGGCTCTATCTCTAGCTCTAGCTCTACCTCTAGCTCTAGCTCTAGCTCTATCTCTATCACTATGTCAAGCTCTAGCTCTAGCTCTAATTCTAGCTCTAGCTCTAGCTGTCGCTCGACCTCTATCTCTAGCTCTATCTCTAGCTCTATCTCTAGCTCTATCACTAGCTCTATCTCTAGCTTTTTCTCTAGCTCTATCTCTAGCTCTATCTCTAGCTCTAGCTCTGACTCTAGCTCTAGCTCTATCTCTCTCTCTATCTCTATTTCTAGCTCTAGCTCTAGCTCTAGCTCTGACTCTATCTCTAGCCCTAGCTCTAGCTCTAGCTCTGTCTCTAGCTCTAGCTCTGTGTCTAGCTCTAGCTCTAACTCTAGCTCTGACTCTATCTCTAGCCCTAGCTCTAGCTCTAGCTCTAGCTCTGACTCTATCTCGAGCCCTAGCTCTAGCTCTAGCTCGAGCTCTGAATCTAGCTCTGTCTCTATCTCTATCTCTATTTCTAGCTCTAGCTCTATCTCTACCTCTACTTCTACCTCTCGCTCTAGCTCTGGCTCTAGCTCTATCTCTAGCTCTATCTCTATCTCTAGCTCTAGCTCTATCTCTAGCTCTGACTCTATCTCTATCTCTATCTCTAGCTCTAGCTCTAGTTCTGACTCTCTCTCTAGCCCTATCCCTAGATCTAGCTCTAGCTCTACCTCTAGCTCAAGCTCTAGCTCTAGTTCTACCTCTAGCTCTATCTTTATCACTATGTCAAGCTCTAGCTCTAGCTCTAGCTCTAGCTCTACCTCTAGCTCTATCTTTATCACTATGTCAAGCTCTAGCTCTAGCTCTAATTCTAGCTCTAGCTCTAGCTCTACCTCTAGCTCTAGCTCTCTCTTTATCACTATGTCAAGCTCTAGCTCTAGCTCTAATTCTAGCTCTAGCTCTAGCTCTACCTCTAGCTCTAGCTCTATCTTTATCACTATGTCAAGCTCTAGCTCTAGCTCTAATTCTAGCTCTATCTCTAGCTCTATCTCTAGCTCTATCTCCATCTCTATCACTAGCTCTATCTCTAGCTTTTTCTCTAGCTATATCTCTAGCTCTATCTCTATCTCTAGCTCTGACTCTAGCTCTAGCTCTAGCTCTATCTCTCTCTCTATCTCTATTTTTAGCTCTAGCTCTAGCTCTAGCTCTGACACTATCTCTAGCCCTAGCTCTAGCTCTAGCTCTAGCTCTAACTCTGACTCTATCTCTAGCCCAAGCTCTAGCTCGAGCTCGAGCTCTGAATCTAGCTCTGTCTCTATCTCTATGTCTATTTCTAGCTCTAGCTCTATCTCTACCTCTACTTCTACATCTAGCTCTAGCTCTGGCTCTATCTCTACCTCTACCACTATCTCTAGCTCTAGCTCTAGCTCTAGCTCTGACTCTATCTCTATCTCTATCTCTAGCTCTGGCTCGAGCTCTGACTCTCTCTCTAGCCCTAGCCCTAGATCTAGCTCTAGCTCTACCTCTAGCTCAAGCTCTAGCTCGAGTTCTACCTCGAGTTCTATCTCTAGCTCTATCTCTAGCTCTATCACTAGCTCTATCTCTAGCTTTTTCTCTAGCGATATCTCAAGCTCTATCTCTAGCTCTAGCTCTGACTCTAGCTCTAGCTCTAGCTCTATCTCTCTCTCTATCTCTATTTCTAGCTCTAACTCTGACTCTATCTCTAGCCCTAGCTCTAGCTCTAGCTCTAGCTCTGTCTCTAGCTCTAGCTCTAACTCTAGCTCTGACTCTATCTCTAGCCCTAGCTCTAGGTCTAGCTCTAGCTCTACCTCTAGCTCTAGCTCTAGCTCTAGCTCTATCTTTATCACTATGTCAAGCTCTACCTCTAGCTCTAATTCTAGCTCTAGCTCTAGCTCTACCTCTAGCTCTAGCTCTATCTTTATCACTATGTCAAGCTCTAGCTCTAGCTCTAATTCTAGCTCTAGCTCTAGCTCTACCTCTAGCTCTAGCTCTATCTTTATCACTATGTCAAGCTCTAGCTCTAGCTCTAATTCTAGCTCTAGCTCTAACTCTATCTCTAACTCTATCTCTAGCTCTATCACTAGCTCTATCTCTAGCTTTTTCTCTAGCTATATCTCTAGCTCTATCTCTAGCTCTAGCTCTGACTCTAGCTCTAGCTCTAGCTCTATCTCTCTCTCTATCTCTATTTCTAGCTCTAGCTCTAGCTCTAGCTCTGATTCTATCTCTAGCCCTAGCTCTAGCTCTAGCTCTGTCTCTAGCTCTAGCTCTAACTCTAGCTCTGACTCTATCTCTAGCCCTAGCTCTAGCTCTAGCTCTAGCTCTAGCTCTGACTCTATCTCTAGCTCTAGCTCTAGCTCTAGCTCGAGCTCTGAATCTAGCTCTGTCTCTATCTCTATCTCTATCTCTATTTCTAGCTCTAGCTCTATCTCTACCTCTACTTCTACCTCTAGCTCTAGCTCTGGCTCTATCTCTACCTCTACCTCTATCTCTAGCTCTAGCTCTAGCTCTGACTCTATCTCTATCTCTATCTCTAGCTCTGGCTCGAGCTCTGACTCTCTCTCTAGCCCTATCCCTAGATCTAGCTCTAGCTCCGTCTCTAGCTCAAGCTCTAGCTCTAGTTCTACCTCTAGCTCTAGCTCTACCTCTAGCTCTAGCTCTAGCTCTACCTCTAGCTCTCTCTTTATCACTATGTCAAGCTCTAGCTCTAGCTCTAATTCTAGCTCAAGCTCTACCTCTAGCTCTAGCTCTATCTCTAGCTCTATCACTAGCTCTATCTCTAGCTCTAGCTCTGTCTAGCTCTAGCTCTAACTCTAGCTCTGACTCTATCTCTAGCCCTAGCTCTAGCTCTATCTCTAGCTCTAGCTCTGACTCTATCTCTAGCCCTAGCTCTAGCTCTAGCTCGTGCTCTGAATCTAGCTCTGTCTCTATCTCTATCTCTATTTCTAGCTCTAGCTCTATCTCTACCTCTACTTCTACCTCTAGCTCTAGCTCTGGCTGTATCTCTACCTCTACCTCTATCTCTAGCTCTAGCTCTATCACTAGCTCTATCCCTATCTCTAGCTTTAACTCTAGCTCTGGCTCGAGCTCTGACTCTCTCTCTAGCCCTAGCCCTAGATCTAGCTCTAGCTCTACCTCTAGCTCAAGCTCTAGCTCGAGTTCTACCACGAGTTCTATCTCTAGCTCTATCTCTAGCTCTATCACTAGCTCTATCTCTAGCTTTTTCTCTAGCTATATCTCTAGCTCTATGTCTAGCTCTAGCTCTGACTCTAGCTCTAGCTCTAGCTCTATCTCTCTCTCTATCTCTATTTCTAGCTCTAGCTCTATCTCTAGCTCTGAATCTATCTCTAGCCCTAGCTCTAGCTCTACCTCTAGCTCTAGCTCTAGCTCTGACTCTATCTCTAGCCCTAGCTCTAGCTCTAGCTCGAGCTCTGAATCTAGCTCTGTCTCTATCTCTATCTCTATTTCTAGCTCTGGCTCTATCTCTACCTCTACCTCTATCTCTCGCTCTAGCTCTAGCTCTAGCTCGCTCTCGCTCTAGCTCCAGCTCTAGCTCTAACGCTATCTCGAGCTCTAGCTCTAGCTCTACCTTTAGCTCTGACTCTATCTCTATCTCTAGCTCTAGCTCTAGCTCTGACTCTATCTCTAGCCTAGCCCTAGCTCTAGCTCTACGTCTAGTTCTAGCTCTATCTCTAGCTCTATCTCTAGCTCTAGCTCTAGTTCTATCTCTAGGTCTAGCTCTAGCTCTAGCTCGAGCTCTCGCTCTAGCTTCCTATGGATTAAGTTAGCAAATAAAGCATTCCAAAGAATACAGTGCTCCTCGTCGCTGTCTTAACATGAGGAAATTGTAGTAAAACACATTTCCATGTAATTTCTGAAAGAAAGGGGATAGAAAAGAAAACCAGAAGCAGAGAGAGAGAGAGAGAGAGGTAGAAAGAGTGTGTGGGAGGGAGGGAGAGACAGAGAGAAAAGGTAGGATGTTGGACCATCCCCAATTGCCACTGAATGAACAAAGTAGAAGCTGACAGAAATGGAGAAAAAAAGAGAGGGCGCACACACACACACGCACAGAGCCTGGATCTAAGCGAATGGTGGTTGCTACTGGAGATTTCCCTGTCCCTACATCTCCAGAAACATTCCCCGGGACATTAGTGAAGATTGCAGCCTGGGGTTAGAGAGAAACATATGGATAGAGAGAGAAAGAGTGAGGGAGGGAAAGAAAGGCAGAAACAGGAACAGAGAGACAGAGACAGTAATACATAAATGTTGGGAGAGACAGTGTCTCAATCTTTACAGCCTCTGTTTTCTAACTGCAGGATGTGTTCTTACTGTCATGCAGTTGCTCCTTCATCCCAAAGCTAATCCTTTGGGGATTGAGTTGTGAAAAGGGGTCAGGACGCTTGTGAGGGAGCCGAGTGTGAATTGGTGGGGAGTCTTATTTTGTATTTTTAGACGGGTCCACAATTTGGTGAGAGCACAATGGTTGGTGCAAATGTCATGCGAATGCCGACTATCATCGATCCAAGGTGATTAGGACGAAGAGCAGGCCTGCCACCACCTCGCAACACCACCCACAAATCCAATCGGTCCCTGTTTCTCACTCCAGCCGATTCCTTTCAATTGATGTAGAGAGAGAGAGAGAGATCTGTGTGTTCATCGAACATAGAACATTACAGCGCAGTACAGGCCCTTCAGCGATCGATGTTGCGCCGACCTGTCATACCAATCTTAAGCCCATCTTACCGACACTATTCCATGTACGTCCATATGCTTGTCCAATGACGACTTAAATGTACTTAAAGTTGGCGAATCTACTAGCATTACAGGAAAAGCATTCCACACCCTTACTACTCTCTGAGTAAAGACACTACCTCTGACAACTGTCCTATATCTATCGCCCCTCAATTTAAAGCTATGCACCCTTGTGCTCGCCGTCGCCATTCTTGGAAAAAGGCTCTCCGTATCCATCATAACTAACCCCCTGATTGTCTTATATGTCTCTATTAAGTCACCTCTCAAACTTATTCTCTCCAAAGAGAACAGCCTCAAGTCCCTCAGCCTTTCCTCGTAAGACCTTCCCTCCATACCAGGCAACATCCGAGTAAATCTCCTCTGCACCCTTTCCAAAGCTTGCACATTCTTCTTATAATGCGGTAACCAGAACTGTGCACAATACTCCCAGTGCGGCTGCACCAGAGTTTTGTACACCTGCAGCATAACCTCATGGTTCCAGAACTCGATCCCTTTATTAATAAAAGCTAAAACACTGTATGCCTTCTTAACAACCCTGTCAACCTGGGTGGCAACTTTCCTGGACACCGAGATCTCTCTGCTCATCTACACTACCAAAAATCTTATAAAAGATATATAAAAATGACGAACAGCAGTGAACCCAACACCGACCCTTGCGGTACACCACTGGTAACTGGACTCCAGGATGAACATTTCCCATCAATCACCACTCTCTGTCTTCTTTCAGCAAGCCAATTACTGAGCCAAATTGCTATATCTCCCACTATCCCATCCTTACGCATTTTATACAATAGCCTACTGTGGGGAACATTACAGAACGCCTTCCTGAAATCCATATACACCGCATCAACCAGCTTATTCTCATCTACCTGTTTGGTCACGTTCTGAAAGAACTCAATAAGTTTTATGAGGCACCTCCCCTTCACAAAACCGTGCTGACTATCCCTAATCAAGTTATTCTTTTCTGGATGATTATAAAACCTATCTCTTATAACCTTTTCCAACACTTTATCAACAACTGAAGTAAGGCTCACTGGTCTATAATTACCAGGGTTGTCTCTACGCCCCTTCTTGACCAGGGAAAGCACATTTGCTCTCCTCCAGTCTTCTGCCACTATTCCTGTAGAAAATGACGATTTAAAGATCAATGCCAAAAGCTCGACAATCTCGTCCCTGGCATCCCAGAGGATTCTAGGATAAACTCATCCGGCCCAGGGGACTTATCTATTTTCACACTCTGCAGGATTTTTAATACCTCTTCCTTGTGAACCTTAATCAAACCTAGTCTAGTCGCCTGTATCTCAGTATTCTCCTCGACAACATTGTCGTTTTTTAGAGTGAATACTTTCGAAAAATATTTGTTTAGTGCTTCCCCTATCTCCTTTGACTCTACACACAACTTCCCATTAATATCCTTGATTGGCCCTAATCTTACTCTTGTCATTCTTTTATTCCCTGTGGTCAATTATACCCTAAAGGTGGCACCGCAGGTCGATAGGGTAGTTAAGGAGGCATACGGCATGCTTTCCTTCATCGGTCGGGGTATTGAGTGTAAGAGTTGGGAACTTTGGTTCATCCACATTTGGAATACTGCATACAGTTCTGGCCGCCACATTATCAGAAATATGTGGGTGTGGAGAGGATGCAAAGGAGGTTCACCAGGGTGTTATCTGGTATGGACGTTGCGAGCTATGAAGAGAAGTTGAGCAGATTACGGATATTTTTATTAGAAAGACTCAGGTTGAGGGAGAACCACATTGAGATCTACAAAACCATGAGAGGGAGAGATAGGGTGGGTAACAAGACGATTGTGGAAAGTTCTTTACGCAGAGGATGATGCATACCTGGAATGTGTTGCCAATGGACGTGGTAGAGGTGGACACAATATGATCACTTAAGATATATTGAGATACATGCATGAATGGACAGGGAGCAGAGGGATCCACATCCTTGGGAATAGTTGACAGGTTTAGATAAAGCAGGCTTGGAGGGCGGAAGGCCTGTTCCTGTGCTGTAATTTTCTTTATTCCTTGCTTGACCCTGCAGGAGAGCAGCACACATGGCAGCAACCATCTGCAGGAACCGAAAACAGGAGGGCCCCCTGACTAAGGATGGGAGGACACAAGACCTACGACTTGTGTGGGGCAGTAGACCACCTCTACAAGGCTTGCCCAAGACTGGTAGTGTGTGGGTGGTGCCACATAGACTCAGATGGTGGGAAGTGGGCAACGTGAATCGTGGACCACCAAAGATCAGCAAGGTGCTACTTCCCGGCGTGAAAACTGAAAGGAGGGACCCAAGGACGGAGGACACGCTGGAGATGAGGGAAAGGTCGCCAGCATGGAGGCATAACAACCCATACAAGCTCCACCTGAAAAGACAGAGTCAATGAAAGATGACGAAATGAAGGAAGATGGGGAGTGTATACCAGTGAGAAACAAACAGCAATTGGAAATCAGACCCACACAGCTTCACAGCAAACCGGAAAGAGGCGGCTTCTGACCATACCAATCTTCAGAGGGTTGGTCATCAACAATAAAATGGACAGACTACCTCGCGTAGGGAGGAGAGGAGAGAAGGAGAGGAGCATTCCCCTCAACCGAAACACCATGCTCGCTGAGAGGCTCAGTGAAGTCAACCTTCCAGCCTTCAGAATTCACAGCCTACATACCACGGCCACACAGCTTCAGGTAACTGGGAGCAGCGACGATCTGACAGTTCCTCTGTCAAGCTCAGACGTGGACACTGCCGTCTTCCATCTCTCCCTGACATCACCGAAACAGGTAAATCCTCCTACAGGGAGGAACACGGTAGCTACCGAAATTCAGATAATGTTCAACCGTTCAGCCATACCACGTGGATGCAGGGAAACCCCAGTGACAAGACAGTGGGAGAGTGGATATTGGGTCATTCCATAAACTCTTAAACTGGGTGTTCAACTCGCCAGTATCAATGTGCACAGTGTTGAATCTCTGCACCATGTGTTTCCCCATTGGTTTACCTGGCCAATGTCAAATCAGACCTGCTGCTTCCGCAGGAGTGTGGGATATCACACCTCAGCGGCTCCAGGAGGTTGTCGAGCTTATGGATCTATGTGTCCTGGATTTGGTTAGAGGAAATAATACCTCGGGGTATTCTGTTGTGAGGAGGCAACTTCACCATCTCCGAGGTTCAGGAGGTAGTGAGCGTGCACCACATTGTAGTAGGCTCACACTCCCCAGAGACTAATGAACGTGTATGCCCCGGGGGTAATGAGGGAGAAGCTGGCCTTCCTTCAGCAGATCCCTTTGCTGCTAACAATGTTAAGGCCGGTCACTCTGTCTGGAGTCCTTAACTCGATCATCGATGTGAATGGAAGATCCACAGAGACTGACAGCGAACTGCACTCCATGGGCAGATTCCTAATGGAAGTAGTTAATGTCAAAGAGCTGCAGAACATCTCCAGCAATCCCCTGGAGCCAGAGCGCAGAATAGATACACCTGCTCACGGGCAGACGGGTCTATGCACTGAAGGATTAATTTCCTGTTTTTGTCCCACACATTCTCGGTCATATCCACGGACTTCAAGTTGGTGTTCGTCTCTGACAACTGCCTCGTGTTGGATGACTGACACCAACAGGACGACCAGGGGCTGGCGAGGGAATGTGGAAGCTGAACGTGAATCTGCTGATCCCAGAAAAAACTGAGGAGATGAAAAGGGATTCCACAGGTTAGAGAATGGTGAAGCCCCTCTTTGAGTCCCCAGCGGATGGTGGGAAACAGGCAAAATGAACATCAGGAAGTTCTTTATCCTCTAATGTGTTCAGAATGTAGGGAAAAGAGCCCGGTAAAACTGTACAAACTCCAGAAAACCATGCAAAATCGATTGCTGTTGCAGACAATGGGATTCAATATCACAGAGGAACTCCGGGAGGTGAAGGGCCAGCAAGCCTTGCTCTTTGTCTCGAAGGCCTGCATTACTCGCAAGACAAAGCGTTTCACTGTGCCTCGGAAAAGGTGACAATAAATTCAATTCAAATTCAAATTCAAATTCAGACGTATTAGGGAATTGAAAGAAATTGTTTCTGGGAAACAACATAAGCAAGCGGTTTTCTAGGAGAGAGGAAGTAACAATGCTTCATAATCTGTTCCCTTGTGACAAAAAATGGCCTGCAGTTTAGGTGCAGCAAAAGCTGCCGTGTAACAGACCTTTCGTACCGAATTTAACAAGTAACAGGGATCTACGTCTGATATGAAAGCAGGCTGCTTACATCATGGCTCCAGGTGAATCGTCAACAAAGTGAACGAAAATATCGAAGGATCACCACTAATTTCACTCTTTAAACTTGCAGGACGGAAACTTCTGTGAGAGTTCAACTCCAGGATACTTGAGTCACAGGACTTCTGTGAACAGCAATGCAAAATAATCAAACAATTGTCGCAGCTCGAGACAAAAGTCTTTGTTATGAATTCGTAGCTAAATTCCTCGGTGATTTGGTAAGGGCCAGACTGTGTTGTTAGATATAATCTGCTGACTTGTACGGTTACATTTTGTTTGCTCCATGCAATAAAGTTGAAATAACTGTTCCAGTCTCTGTTTGTGAGATTTCTTAACAAATTCTCGAATTCAAAGTTGATTCTGTTAATTTGCACACAACAAAAAGCTTCAGGTTTGCGGGGATAATCCCCACAGTGTGGAGACAGGCCAAGCCAGCCCAGCTAGTCTACACCAACTCTCCGAGGAGTATCCCACACAAACCCGTTCCGCTACCTTTTGTCTACCCCTGACTAATACATCTAACCTTCACATCTTTGAACGGTGGAGTGCAACCTGAGCACCTTTGCAGGACAAAATGCTACACAGTTGGTCAGCCAAAGCTGGAATCTAACCCGCGTCTGTAGTACTGCAAGGCAGCAGTGCTAACCACTGAGCCACCATGCCGTCCAAAGCCCACAAACGCTGTCTCATAGCGCTAGATGTAAGCCCTTGAGAAACAGATCAGTCTTCACTGAATGGCAGACCGGGCTGGATGGGCGGAACGTCCTAATTCAGTTCTAGTGATCGTCTGGTTCAGGAGCTGTTGTGTCTTCCTTCATTTCTGATTATCTGAATTCCATTTGCCTGATCAGGACTGCTCGATGAAGGGATCATCAAAAAAAGGTGTTGGAACAAGATGTTCCTGATGAGAACTCCTTCTGTAAAAAAAAAACATATTTGCACAGAGCTTATTTTTATATTATATTTTTAAGGTCAGCTTTAATTCCCTCTTTGTTAATTAATTGTCTGAATCCTTTTGGTGAATGGCTATGAAATTGTGACTCGTGGTTGGATGTCTAAGTTTCCCTTGCCACCTGTATTGAATGGTTTATTTTCGTTCAGTATGAGAACAAAACCTTCTTAACTTTGAAAATAACACACTTACATATTGTACATTTGGCAGCAAGTAACTTATTGACGACATTTCAACGAGCAACATGAGAACTGTGATTTACCTGATTTATGATTTGATTTCCCATGTTAAGATTTTAGAAATTTAATTGCTGGTGTAATCTCTGACACATGAGTTTCCATACTACACAACAATTATGAGGAAATTCCTGTCTTTTCAAAAGGGACACCAATAGCCAACATTCATTTGTCGTTCACACTTTTCCTCCCTGTTCTTTTCAAACTGTGCTTGTAGTTGAATGAAGCAGTGAGTTACAGTGTAGTCAAACTCTCACTGGACTCGTATGATTATGAGAAGAAACATCATCTTCATAATGGGAGAAAGATGTGAGCTAGCATCTTAGTCGAAGCATGATATGAAATATCCCAAATCTCGATTTGTTTTGATTCTTCTTTCCTAAATAATGTAATTTTACCGAATACTGAAGAGTTCTTTTGTGGGACTGAAGGTCTTTGACGAGCCGTGTCCCACAGCGATCAGTGCGGGATCCACTTTTGTTTGTCTTTTATACAAGTGATTTCGACGATAATATCGAAAGCATGGCTTGTAACATTACAGATGACACTAATATTGTTGGTACTATGGACAGTGAAGAGAGTTATCTAAATGAGAAATAGATCGGTTGGTCACTTGGGCCAATGGGCTGAAGTGTGAAAGATTGAGTTTTGTTTAGAAATGCGAGGTATTGCATTTTAAAAACACAAAAAGAGTTAGGCGTTCAGGAACGTTGTTGAACAGAGAGACTTCTAGGATCTGGTACATTATTCTTTAATGTCTCCATCACACACAGAGTTGGGAATTAATAAGTATTTAGTACGCTTGCCTTCATTGTCAGATGTGGGGTTGGTCATTTTGAGGTTGCACAGGATGTGGGGAGGCCTCTTCTGGAGTACTGCATACAGTTCTGTTCTCCCGTTTTTAGGAAGGATTTATCAAGCTCGAGAGTGCTGAGAAGAGATTTACTAGAATGTTACCGGGAACTGAGTTTGTATTATAAGTGGAGACTGGATATGTAGGAACTTTTCCACTGAAACATGGGAGGATCAGAGATGACATTATAGAGGTTTATAAAATCATGGTGTGTATGGATGAGGTGAATTACAAATTCATTTTCGCTAGCGTGGAAGAGTTCCAGGCAAGGGTGTATATTTGTAAGGTGAGAGGAGAAAGATTTTAAAAAGACATGATAATGCAAAATAGGATATGCGATAACGTCATGGTTAATGACCCACAGGTCCGATCTTTCCATGGCTCCCAAATAAGCAGAGATGCATTTAGAAAGACCACAGTTTCCTCGTAAGATAATTATAACAGTTACAGTGTTCGCTGTAAGAGAGACAGAGAAGGTCGGTAATATTGAAATTCATGTTGAAATCGAAGTGAAGATACTTATTTAGAGGATGTAAATACATTCCGAGTGATTTACATACTATAAAATTTACCCAATCATTCAATGCTGTAGTCATCTTTCTGTGTAGTATTGTCAGACTGTCGAAAGATCAACAAAAGCCCTTACAGGCGACACCTTTAGGAGGGTCTTAATACATCAGCTATGGTTCTAGGTAAAGAGAAAAGCAGAAGTGTTCAAACACTGTTTTTGACATTGTTCTGTGAACACTGACAATGGGAAATATATTGTATGTAACATTAACACGGATGAATTAAAATTAAATAGAAAGAAACAAGTTGAATGGCTAACTGGAACACAAACAGCAGCAAGAAGTGGATAGTAAATCTCCTTCAATAGCATTTTCTGGAAATGAATTACTCTGCAGGCATTGAAGGTCTATGGCTGCAAATGACCAACATAAGGAAGAGGTCACCTCTATTTATATACGCATCGGTTCTCCAGAGAGTCAAATGTATCAACTCATCTCTTACATTAGTTACAATCATGTAGAATGGTTTATTTTGCATAATGCACGAAATCAGGTAAGATCTGCTCCAGGCATTCTGAATTCACTCTCATTGTCTTCTCTATGCATTGGGCTCCAAATATCATGCATTTTAACTTATATTTAAATTTAAACAATTGTCCTTTTTGGAAAATAATCGTACCCTGTATATTGGTTTCTTTTTTCCTCATTAATCCCTTTACTGTCTGTAATCTGATCTTCCCAATCGGCAACTGTATATTGGATCTCATCACATTCGAAAAATTGTCCAGTTTCTGAAATTGCGTACTCTGTTGCGAATAATGGATAAGGGAGACGTCTTAAAGGCAGAGGTGCCTTAGCGTCTAGCTCAATAATGGCAGTGGCCAGTTCTCCCAGGTCAAGTTTTTCGTTTTACTTTGTTTTCGCTGTCCTACTGGAGTGCGGAAGAGTTGCAAGCTCCAATAATGGTTTCTTCTAACATTCGAAAACATCAAAGAAAACAAAGCAAACTTACAGCCAAGGAGCAGGACCTTTGGCTCTCCCAGCCTGAGCCGATCGAACTCAAATGTCTAAACTCGTCGCCCAATTACTAAGCATCTGTACCACTCTGCTCCCAGAAGTCGCTCTCTTTGGATGTTGTTCCCTCCGGCCCGTATGAAACTGTGTTGAATTAACCTTTTATTCCCGTTTATGGGCTCTTACTGTATTGGAATAGTAAATTTCTACTAATTATGGCATTGGATCGGTGACGTTTTTCTATTGGTAAGTTATTCAGCATTCTGCTTGCTTTTGATTGTGCTTCCACTGTACTGTTTAAATGATTTTTGTTTTATTTCAAGCCGAGTGATTTGACAAGTTGTATCAGATCAGGAACACCCACTTCACATCTTCCTTTCTAATAAAAAAAGATTTGGGGTTAGGCCACCTTCTTAAAATATTCTGAGGGCGTCTGGCCTCATATATAACAGGTTGGGCGTTCTTGCCGTGATTGATCCTCTAATTCCACTTTGTTTTTAGCGATGTTGGACTCAAAGACGAGTTGTATATGTCAGTGTATTTTGCCTTGTTGTTGAATTCGATTGATTGAAAGTGTTTCGTGTAGTAATGGCTTTCAGTCAATGAACGATTTCTGGGGGGTGGCGAGGACGGGGAACAGATAGGGGGTTTTACAAAAGGCGAGGAAGTTAAAGTTATTGAAATTTAGACTGTGGTGCTGGAGAAAACACAGCAGTTCAGGCAGCATCCGAGGAGCAGGAAAATCCTTGGGTTTGCAGACTGGAATTGGCAGGCAGCTGGTGTTGTTTTTGCCCTCGTCTGTAAGAAAAGGAGATAATTGCAGCAATTGCTCAATATTTAGATTTGCAGCAAACGCCATCAGAATTTTTGGAATTTACTAGAATTCAATTGGATAATAAGCAGTTTGAACACAAAAAGGAACTGCAAAAGTTTCAATTACGACTAATGGAGAAGAAAAATTAAAAAGGAAAGAATCGCGCTCACAGTAAAGGAAGAAAAGGAGAGGAATGCCCTCACAAGAAAAAAGGGGGAAAGAGCGAAAGGAAAGGGAGAACGAGATATTGTTTGACCTTTACAACTTGGCACTTAGAAGGGAAAGCCTACTTAAAAGGGTGGAAGGGAAGTTGGAGTAGGTAATCTTAGTTAGGAAGATAGTGATGATGCTCAAACCCTCATGGCCAAAGGCAGGGTGAGAATCGATTAAAATTTATCCCTGCACTGCATAAATTTGACGAGAAGGAGTAAATGCCTTTCTCATTTCTTTTCAGCTACAGGCTAATCAAATGATGTGGCGAGTCACCATGTTGATCTAATTGAACCAAACATAGTTCGTATGTACAGAGAGTGACATAATTGCATTACTATCAGAAGAGAGATCTTGGGTGCATGAGGGGGTGACGAAAGCCATAATGAAGTGCATATGAGCTTGAGCCGACAGTCTACAGACAATGTTTCAGGAATCTAAGGATGGACACTGGTCAACCAGACCTTGAGTTTGAAAAAATCAAACAAAGTAATTTTGTTTGGTGGATAAAGGCGTTACTGTTAGAGACAATAATTTCTGAGGAGATTATAAGATAATTTCTTGAAGTCATGCAAACTCGTTTAGAAGATCAGAGAGTCAAACAGCAGGAATAGCAGGTTAAATGGCTGCTAATTATGGATTGGCTCATAAATCAAAACTTAGCATCCGACATCAATTTCAATTCATGAGGATCGAAGTTAAACTCAAGAGAAATCCTCTGGTAAGAAGGGCAAACTAGACCTCAATGAAGAAAATAAAGTTAGATTACCACAATGGAAACCCAGAAAGGGAAAAGAGAGTTTAAAAGGCTGGGTGTGTACACTGCAATAAAGTAGGCATCTGAATTTACGGCGTTGGTGGTTTAGAAAAAGCACTGGGAATTCCAATGTAGAAAAGAGGATGAGTCTGTAAATTTCGTTGGAGTGGTAAAAGAAAGCATTATTAGCGGGGGAAAAAAAGTTGTAGCAGATTTTACAATCTCATTGGAGAAGGAAATGCCAGATCTGCATAAACCATTTGCTTGCAAAGGTAAAGATTCTGGAAGGATTATACACTTAATGGTAAGGCCCTAGGGAGTGTTGCTGAACAAATACACCTTGAAGTGCCGGTTAATAGCTCCTTGAAAGTGGACTTTCTAGTAGATAGACTAGTGAAGAAGGTGTTTGGTATGCTTTTGTTTATTGGTCAAAACATTGATCATAGGACTTGGGAGGAAATGTTTAGGCTGTTGGGCCATTGGTTAGGCGAATTTGGAATATTGCAATTTTGATCAGTTTCATATCTTTAGGATGTTGTGAAACTTGACAGTGCTCGGAAAATATTTACAAGGATGTTTCCAGGGTTGGAGGATTCGAGCTCTAGGGAGAGATTGAATAGGTTGGGACTATGTTCCCTCGAGTTTCAGAGGCTGAGAGGTGACCTTATCGAGGTTTATAAATCATGTGGGGCTTGGATAGGGTGAATGGACAGGGTGAAACTGGGTACTGCTGATGCATGAGATTAGAATCAAGATTAGAGTGGTGCTGGAAAAGCACAGCAGCTCAGGCAGCATCCGATGAGCAGGAAAATAGACGTTCCAAGCAAAAGCGCTTCATCAGGAATGCGCCCTCATTCCTGATGAAGGGCTTTTTGCCTGAAATGTCGATTTCCCTGCTACTCAGATGCAGGCTGAACTGCTGTGCTTTTCGAGCACTGCTCTAAACATAGAAGGCCCGTTCCGTGGGTTGGAGGTGTCCAGAAATAAAGGGCTTCAGTTTAGAATGAGAGGGGAAAGATATAAAAGAGACCTAAGGGGCGACGTTTTCACACAGAGGGTGGGGCGTGTGTGGAATGGGCTGCTGCAGCAAGTGGTGGATACTAGTACATAGAACATAGACAAGTACAGCACACAACAGGCCCCTCGGCCCATGATGTTGCGCCTTGGATTAATCCTAATGTAAAATAAAATAACCCAACCTATGCACCCCTCAATTCACAGCTATCCATGTGCATGTCCAGCAGTTGCTCAAATGTCCCTAATGACACTGCTTCGAACGCTATCGCTGGCAACGCATTCCATACATTCACAACTCTCTGCATAAATTGCCTTCCTCTGACGTCCCCTCTAAACCTTTCTATTATTACTTTTAAACTATGACCCATCGTGCCAGTCAATCCTGCCCTCGGGAATGGTCTTTGGCTATTGACTCTATCCATGCCTCTCATTACCTTGTACATTTCAATCATGTTAATTTTCTTCCTCCTTCTCTCCGGAGAGAAAAGTCCAAGCTTAGTCAGCCTCTCTACGTAAGTCAAGCCCTCCAGTCCAGGCAGCATCCCCATAAACCTTCTTTGCACCGACTGCAAAGCTTCGGTATCTTTCCTAAAGTAGGAAAACCAGAACTGGGCACAGTATTCCAAGTGCTCTCTCTCCAGGGACTTGTAGAGCTGTAGAAAAACCTCGCGACTCTTAAACTCAACCCCCTGTTAATGAAAGCCAAAACATCATATGCGTTCTTAACAACTCTGTCCACTTGGGTGGCAACTTTCAGGGTTCTTCTCACTTGAACACAAAGATCCCGCTGTTCTTACACACACTGCCAAGAATCCTGCCATTAATCCTATGTTTAGCATTCAAATAGGACCTTCCGAAATGCACCATGTCACATTTATCTAGATAGAACTCCACCAGCCATTTCTCAGCCCAGCTCTGCATCCTGTCTATGTCACGCTGCAGACTGCAAAAGCCCACGATACTATCAACGGCACTTCCAACTTTGTGGCATCGGTAAATTTAGTAACTCACCCCTCAACCTCCTCATCCAAGTCATTTATAAAAACTACAACGGGCAGAGACTCACAATCAGAGCCCTACGGAACACCACTCAACACTGACCTCCAGGCACACCACTTTCCAACTAAACCATTCTGTTTCTGTCAGCCAAGCAATTCTCGCTGTATCCCATACCAGATAGCCAAATCTCGCTGTATCCCATACCTCCTGACACTATAAACGAGCCTACCATGGAGAATCTGATCAAGTGCCTTGCCACATCCACTGCTCAAACTTCATCGAACTGTCTTGTCATCTCCTCAAAGAACTCAATAAGTTTTGTGCGGCATGACCTGCCTTCACAAAGCCATGCTGGCTGCCTTTAATCACACTATGCTTTTCCAAATAACCATAAGTCCTATCTCTCAGAATTGTTTTCAAACCCTTGGTGACCACAGGCATAGGACTCACTGGTCAGTAATTGCCAGGGATTTCCGATTTACCCTTCTTGAAAAGAGGAACAATATTCGTTTCCTTCCAACCCTCTAGTAGGACTCCCATGGAGAGTGAGAAATCAAAGATCTTTGCCAATTCAAATGCAAAATGTAAAAGTCATCTGGATAGGTATATAAATAGGACGGGTTTAGAGGGATATGGGCCGGGTAGAGACAGGTAGGCATAGATAGCGTTGGGACATCAGGTCGGCATGGACGAATTGGATAGAAGAGTCTGTTTCCGTGCTGTGCATCTCTATGACTCTCTGCTTGTTTACAACTGGAGCAGCAGGCAAAGAAGTTATATGAAGCAGGTACTAGATCACGTCAGTCTTTGATATTGATGGATGAAAAGATATGTAGCGCAGAAAGAATATCGCCAGAAAAAGTGCCAGCCCGTGGAATTCATGATAAGCCGAGAAGTGCTCCATTATGTAGAGTGAGATTGGAGTGACAAGAGAAAAGTGGAGAAGTGTTGGCAGGAGTACTGGCAAAACACAGCTCAGGAATGCAATTTGCACTTTATAATGATATAGCTGGGCCACCGGTAGGAGTGCTGCCTACTGTGGTCGAAAAGTCAGTGGCGAATCAGGCGACTGAGCTCTTATAAGAAGTATTATCCTAGGTTTTCCTCGACTGTGTGATAACAAGTTCACAAAGTTACAATTTGAAAAAAGAGGAGAAATCAATGAATAAAGACAAGAATGTTAAAGTAGATTTATCATTAGCCATGTTTGATCGAATGTTTGAGCAAAATCAAGAACAGATGGAGGATAAAGTGGATATTTTTCGTTCAGAAAATTTACCTGAGTTACAACAGAAAGATGGAAGAGTGAAGCTATTGTATAAAAACAAGTACGCAGAAGAAGAATCTGCGTACATTCCCGAAAGTTATAGTTTAAAATGATGTCTTGATGAGGAAATGGAGATCAGCATACATTCAGGCGGATGAGAAAATGTCAGAAGTTCATCAAGGCGTTTTACCAGTGGGTTATAAAAATTAGGTGGTGCAGGTAGCACATGAATTACCAGTCGGAGAAAAGCTCAGGTTAAAATGCGAAAGCGATTTTTTCACTGCATAAGGATGTGATTACATTTTGCTAGAAACGTCAGATGTGTCAGGTAATTGGAAAATCTCGGGCAATAATGAAACCAGCATTGTTAATATCCATTCCTGCATTTGAGGAACTTTTTACAGGGATCTCAACTGATTGCATAGGACCCGTACGAGAAATAAAAATTGGTGATATCAGCACACCTGCAGGCAGAGTGCTGCTGAACACTGAACGCTTCTAATTTAAATAGAAGAACCGTTTCACGAGGCATTCAAGAAAGCATCTTTTTTTTTGTTTCAGAAACAAAAATGACAGAACAGGCAAGACCATTCAGCATGTCCCATTGGAATGGACAGAGATTGTTCAGTCCCTCTGATCTGTTGTCAATTAGACGAGATCATTAATCCACAAAACCTTGAGAAACAGGGACGTGCTCATATCACTGAACTCTATTTGTACTGCAACACAGAGACAAAAAGAAACTGTTAAACTCCTTAACAGTAACAAAATATATTTTGACAGCAACCATTTTATAGTGATCCTGTCACAAAGGAATGGAAGGATGTTAAGCAGTTCCTGAAACCTGTGCCATAGAAACAGGAGAACACTAATCTGCTCTATCTGTTTGTCATTAAAAGATACTGAGGAAACCATTTTATCTGTGACAGAGGGACAGTAGGTCTGTGTTCAGTCTGCCTGCACTAACTGCATTGTGAAATAGGCAATGGCATGTTTTCAAATTCACTGCTGATCGACTCAGAGAATATTTAGTCTCTATTTGCTTTATCATTATCTTAAGAAATGAACCAGCAATGTGAAACATTCCGGCTAGTGTAGCGTTTAATGGTCATCTGTAATTGTGCTGGTGAAAAGACATGAATTGCTGCCGTTTTAACCCAGCGAAGGAACGTTGAGAAATTTCCAGTCGGGTGTTGAATGGCTCAGAGAGGACACTGCAGAAGGAGATGTTCTCATGTATCTGCTACATGTGTTTGGTCGTGATGATGGGAATAGAAGGTGATTTCTAATGAACATAGTGATTTTCTGAATTGCAACTTGGAGATAGCGTCTGAGTGCTTTAATTAGTGTTCCTGGGAGCCGATATGGTGCCGATAAATGGAGATGCTTTATTTTGGATGCAGGTCAGCACAATTTATATTTAAAATATTTTTAATGCCGATGGTATCAAGGCCATAATTAAGCATTTCATTCCAGACACACATTTGCAGTAGTGAAATTAAAGCCCAGGCCCCTAGGGGATTATCTGGATCTGTGCATCAGATATCTCGTCACTGACATCCTAATGTCAGCGTCTCCAGATTATTAACTATCTTGTGCAACACTTTGGTGGAATTTCCCCAATAAGCTTCTAGCGTTATATTTCAATTAACATGGCTCAAAACGTTCTGACACACTTCTGGGAGACGAGAAACTTCAACGTGGACTTCCAGAGATGTTATGACTACTCCACAATTTCAACGAATGCAATTAACTAGTTCAAACGGGCTTTGACGCACCTCGAGGGAATGTGGGATTTGAAGACAGACTTTCCAGCTTTAAACTAGGGGTAATATTGCTATAACATCAGGTTTTCCCCAGTAAACTACTCAACTGAACTAAATTTCTACATGTTCCATGCAACCTGTCCTGAATTTTCGAATTTTTTGATATCAACTCCAACCATCCTGCCCATTATGCTTTATCGTGGTCGCTGAAATATTTAATTGCACGAGGTAACCATTCAGACTTTTAATGGCCATGTCCAGACGAATATCATCAGGTTCAAATATGCTCTGATCTTTCACGATGTTGACGACTCTGCGGCATAGAACATAGAACATAGAACATTACAGCACAGAACACGCCTTTCGGCCCAAGGTGTTGTGCCAAACATTTGTCCGAGCTTAAGCACCCATCCATGTACCTATTCAATTGTCACTTAAAGTTCGCCTATGATTCTGACTCTGCCACTCCCACAGGCAGCGCATTCCATGCCCCCACCACTCTCTGGGTAAAGAACCTATCCCTGACATTTCCCCTATACCTTCCACCCTTCACATTAAATTTATGTCCTTTTGTAACACTCTGTTGTACCCGGGGCAAAAGTTTCTGACTGCCTACTCTATCTATTCCTCTGATCATCTTATAAACCGCTATCAAGTCACCCCTCATCCTTCGCCGTTCCAATGAGAAAAGGCCTAGCACTCTCAACCTATCCTCGTTCCGACCTATTCTCCATTCCAGGCAACATCCTGGTAAATCTTCTCTGCACGCTCTCCAAAGCTTCCACATCTTTACTAAAGTGAGGCGACCAGAACTGCACACAGTACTCCAAATGTGGCATAACCAAAGTCCTGTACAGCTGCAACATCACTTCACGACTCTTGAATTCAATCCCTCTGCTAATGAACGCTAATGCACAATAGGTCTTCTTACAAGCTCTATCCACCTGAGTGGCAACTTTCAAAGATCTATGAACATAGATCCCAAGATCCCTCTGCTCCTTCACCATACTAAGAACCCTACCGTTAACCCTGTATTCCGCATTCGTATTTGTCCTACCAATATGGGCAACCTCACACTTGGCAGGTTTGAACTCCATCTGCCACTCCTCAGCCCAGCTCTGCATCATATCTAAGTTCCTTTGCAGCCGACAACAGCCCTCCTCACTATCCATAACTCCACCAATCTTCGTATCATCTGCAAATTTACTGACCCACCCTTCGACTCCCTCTTCCAAGTCATTAATAAAAATTACAAACAGCAGAGGACCCAGAACTGATCCCTGCGGAACTCCACTTGTAACTGGGCTCCAGGCTGAATATTTACCATCTACCACCACTCTCTGACTTCGACCGGTTAGCCAGTTTTCTATCCAACTGGCCAAATTTCCCTCTATCCCATGCCTCCTGACTTTCCGCATAAGCCTACCATGGGGAACCTTATCAAATGCCTTACTAAAATCCATGTATACTACATCCACTGCTCTACCCTCATCCACATGCTTGGTCACCTCCTCAAAGAATTCAATAAGACTTGTAGGGCAAGACCTACCCTTCACAAATCAGTGCTGGCTGTCCCTAATCAAGCAGTGTCTTTCCAGGTACTCATAAATCCTATCCCTCAGTACCCTTTCCATTACTTTGCCTACCACTGAAGTAAGACTAACTGGCCTGTAATTCCCGGGATTATCCCTATTCCCTTTTTTGAACAGGGGCACAACATTCGCCACTCTCCAGTCCCCTGGTACCACCCCTGTTGACCGTGAAATCGAAAAGATCATTATCAACTGCTCTGCAATTTCCTCTCTTGCTTTCCACATAATCCTTGGATATATCCCATCAGGCCCGGGGGACTTGTCTATCCTCAAGTTGTTCAAAATGTCCAACACATCTTCCTTCCTAACAAGTATCTCCTCTCGCATACCCGTCCGTTTCGCACTCTCCTCTTCAACAATACGGTCCCCCTCGTTTGTCAGTACTGAAGAAAAGTACTCATTCAAGACCTCTCCTATCTCTTCCGACTCAATACACAGTCTCCCACTACTGTCCATGATCGGACCTACCCTCGTTCTCGGCATAAAATGCCTTCGAGTTATCCTTGATCCTATCCGCCAAAGATTGTTCATGCCCTCTCTTAGCTCTCCTAATCCCTTTCTTCAGCTCCCTTCTGGCTATCCTGTATCCCTCCAATGCTCTGTCTGAACCTCGTTTCCTCAACCTTATGTAAGCCTCCTTCTTTCTCTTTACAAGAAATTCAACCTCCCTCGTCAACCAAGGTTCCCTCACACGACCATCTCTTTCCTGCCTGACAGGTTCATACACATCAAAGACACGTCGTATCTGTTCCTTGAAAATGTTCCACATTTCCACGACATCCTTTCCTGACAGCCGATGCTCCCAACTTATGCTCCTCAGATCCTGTCTTTTAGCATCATATTTATCCTTCCCCCAATTGCAAAACCTACCCTTTTGCACGCACCTATCTCTCTCCATAACCAAGGTGAAAGTCACAGAATTGTGGTCACCATCACCAAAATGTTCATCCACTAACAAGCCCATCACTTGTCCCGGTTCGTTACCGAGTCCCAAATCCAATATGGTCTCCCCTCTGTTCGGACAATCTACATACTGAGTTAGAAAAGCTTCTGGACACACTGCACAATAAAACCCCGTCGAATCTACTTGATCGAAAGAGCTTCCAATTAATATTTGGGAAGTTGAAATCGCCCATGAGTACTACCCTGTGGCTTCTGCACCTTTCCAAACTCTGTTTCCCAATCTGTTTCTCCATATCTCTGCTGCTATTGGGGGGCCTATAGTAAACAACCAACAAGGTGACTGCTCCTTTCCTATTTCTGACATCAGCCCATACCACCTCCAAAGGCAGATCCCCCTCGAACTGCCTTTCCACAGCCGTTACACCATTTTCAATTAGCAAAGCCACCCCCTCCTTTTTTTACCACCCTCCCTAATCTTACTAAAAAATCTGTAACCAGGAACCTCCAACAACCATTGCTGTCCCTTTTCTATCCACGTTTCCATGATGGCCACAACATCGTAGTCCGAAGTACCGACCCACGCCTTAAGTTCACCCACCATATTTCTGATACTCCTTGAACCCATCTCTGTGTCCGCAAGTATTCTCTGTCAGTCTTCCGTTCTCCACAGCCTCCCTACATTCTTGGACATCCTTAAAAACAGCTAACCTACTTGCTGGACTACAAGTCCGGATCCCATTCCCCTGCCAAATTAGATTAACGCCTCCCCCCCCCCATCCCACACCGAAGTGTGCTCGCAAACCTACCTCCCAGGATATTGGTGTCCTTCTGGTTCTGGTGCAATCCGTCCTGCTTGTACAGGTCCCACCTTCCCCAGAATGCAGTCCAATTGTCCAAATACCTGAATCCCTCCCTCCTACACCGTCTTTGCAGCCACGCGTTCAACTGCACTCTCTCCCTATTCCTTGCCTCACTGTCACGTGGCAACGGCAACAACCCAGAGATGACGACTCTGTCCATCCTAGCTTTTAGCTTCCAGCCTAATTCCTTGAGTTCCTCAATGACCTCCACACCCCTTTACCTACCTATGTCGTTAGTGCCAATGTACACCACTACTCCTGGCTGTACACCCTTCCCCATTAAGGAACACACTCACTCAAATAACAATCACTTACCTTCCCAACCAGCTCTGCGCTCCGACCTCACTTCCGCCCAGCTCCCGCCGCTCTCTGCTGCAAAAGGATCGTTGGCGTCGAGGTAAGTTCTTAAATAACAATTACTTACCTTCTCAACCAGCTCTGCGCTCCGACGTCACTTCTGCCGAGCTCCCGCCTCTCTCTACTGCAAAAATATACCCCTTCAGGTGTCTTTGTAATCTTACCCCTCTCACCTAAAATCTATGTCCTCTGGTTTGGAGTCCTCCGACCTTGGAAAATAACCATATCCATACCCCTCATGGTCTCTGCAATGTCAGGGCGCTTCAAGCCTGAGAATAAGGACACATTGAATCATAAAGGACCATGAGGAGGGTGTGCAGGGCGTAGCCGAGGAATGAGAGAATAAAACTAAGATTTAATTTAATTAAACAATATATTCATTCTAACACAGTACTTTGAAGACATGAATTTATTGTACAATAATTATGAAGCCACGGAAAAAACTATTTTCAAATGATAAATTACAAATCACTCCAAAATGGAGCAGGAAACAGGGATAGAGTATGCATTCGGGGAATGTTTAACCAGACATTACATGGTTCACGTTGGTGTTCGGGTAACATTATTATATATTTCAGCTCAGAGAGGAAGAAAATGAAACTTGTCTGAAAAGCCACAGTCATTGCTCCATCGCTTCACTTACTTGTTCATCTCGGCAGTAACATATGGAACATGAACAATATAGCGCATAACAGGCCCTTCGGCCCTCGATGTTGTTCCGACCTGTGAACAATTCTCAGCTCGTACCCCTCCACGATCCCAAAATCATCCATGTGTTTATCTAAGGATTGTTTAAATCTCCCTAATGTGGCTGAGCTGACTCCATTAGCAGGTAGGGCATTCCATGCCCTTACCACTCTCTGCGTAACGAAACTGTCTCTGACATCTATCTTAAATCTATCACCCCTAAATTTGTAATTAAGCCCCCTCGTACAAGCTGACATCATCATCCTAGGAAAAAAGACTTTCACTGTCTACTCTATCTAATCCTCTGATCATATTGTATGTCTCTATTAAACACCCTCTCAGCCTTTCCATATAAGACCTTCCCTCTAGGCCAGGCAACATCCTGATAAATCTCCTCTGCACCTTTTCCAATGATTCCACATCCTTCCTATAATATGGGGACACAATATTCTAAGTATGGTCGCACCAGCATTTTGTAAAGTGGCAACATGACAGTGCGGCTCCGGAAATCAATCGCTCGACAAATGAAACCTAACACATTGTATGCCTTTTAACAAAGAGCAGACAATCCATCAGTGATCTTTACCACTCATGGAGGATTCCTTTTGAGGATTAATTGGAATCTCCCCACTGCCAGTAGAGGAGGGGATTCAGCCAAGTCCATCTGTTCCAGGAAAAAACCCCATTGCCATCAGCATCTGTGAGGCAGAATAGCAATTGAGACCATCTCAATTTTCCTTTTGCCATGAAATTAACTATTAACTGGACAAAACTCTTCCAAACTAATATTCTGCAGAGATTGTTTTCTGTTTGCTTTCAGACGCATGTGTGTCTCAGATTTATAGGAAAATAAATAATGATCCACATATCATTTGTGGGTGTCACGGTGGCACAGTGGTTAGCACTGCTGCCTCACAGCGCCAGAGACCGGGTTCAATTCCCGACTCAGGCGACTGACTGTGTGGAGTTTGCACATTCTCCCCGTGTCTGCGTGGGTTTCCTCCAGGTGCTCTGGTTTCCTACCACAATCCAAAACTGTGCAGTTTAGGTGAATTGACCATGCTAAATTGTCCGCAGTATTAGTTGAAGGGGTAAATGTATTTGTCTGGGTGGTATACGCTTCGGCGGGTCGGTGTGGACTTGTTGGGCCGAAGGGCCTGTTTCCACACTGTAAGTGATCTAATATCGTCAATGTCCAAACTATATGCCATTTTTCTTTCCATCGTTTCTTTGAGTAACTTTGTTTTTATTTTAGATTAATTATTTTTACAAATTTAAGAAACATGCCTGACATGTTCCCAACACTGTACCTGGCCCAGTCTGAGACTGATATCATTTGCCATATCACACACTTGGTTACAGTGATAAATTGTCATGACCGATGGAGGAGTGGGGCTAGAAAAAGATACAATGACTCTCCAACCTCGGGAGGAACAAGGATAAGGAGAAATTTTCCAATGACCGTTTGAGTTGGAATTATCTTCCCCACAGGTCTGTGGAACCTGCGTTTTTGCATTTATTCAAAAGTGTGTTAGATGGGCAATTTAGTATGGTCAATCCACTGAAAGTCTTTAGACTGAAAGAGAAATTTGGCGACCTGGCAGAAACACTTGCAGACAGGGGGAGAATGTGAAAACTCAATACAAATAGTCTTGAGTGTGGAAGCAAACCGGGCCCGTGGTACTGTGAGCCAGTCGTGCCAACCACTGAGACACCATGTCCCCCCTCCCCCTCCCCCCAAACCGGGCCGCTGGTACTGTGAGACAGTCGTGCTAACCACTGACACACCATTCCACTCCCACCCCGCACCCCCCAATGAATCACTGTGGTAGGGAGTTCTTGGGCAAATGGAAATCTGTAATATAAACAGAAAACAGTGGCAAAACACTGCAGATGAACCAGTATCTGGAGAGAGAAACAGAGTTAGAATATTAAGCCTGATATTACCCTATTGGGAAAACGCATATTCGACTCAATAAGTTAAATCTGTTTCTCGCTGCTCAGAACCTGTTTAGGTTTTCGAGCACTTTCAACTTCCTTAGTCTTTTGGACTGTGGATCTGAAAGGGAACAGTTAAGCTGCCATTTCTGTTGGCTCTCGAGTATTTGGTTATTGCTTCTGAATGAAAATTTTAAAAATATGAGAATGACTACCGTTACGCATTATGAAAATGTTGAACTCAGTGGCACTGAAATCACACAATCAATCATCTGTAGGTAACTAATTGAATTAACGATTCCAATTGTTATCAATGTCTTGTTATGCTACTGATGTCACTGGCATTATATTCATCCAGCAAGGTCTTACCTTGCCGAAACTTCAGATGAGAGTGTGCATATATAATGTATCTTGTTTTTCTTTTAAACAGGGCATACTCATCCAGGGTTTTGGAAGGCACTAGCAAGGACAGAGTTTATTTATGGTCCCCAGTAGCTCTGGTAAAAGGCGCCAGAGAGCTGCCTACTTGAACCTCTTCAATCCAAGTAATGCTGATCCAAACAGAGCTGTTGTTGTACATTCCAAGATTTTTAACAATCGATAATGAAGTAAGACTAAATTAGTCCCGAATCAGAATGACATGCAACTTGGAACATACCTTGCAGAGATCGCTTTTTCCATTGTTCCCATTTCCTGTGTAGAATTTTCTCTAATTACCATTAACCACAGTTTTTCAGGGTCTTTGATTCCACCCTCAGTCAAGTCCTGCTTCGATTGAAAGGGAAGTCATTTTGATCTCAGCTCAAATTACACGGGAAGATCAATTGAAAGAATAAAGTGCAAAAGACAAGAACACTGATTGTTAGAACAATGTCCTCGCAATATTCAAAAGAAAATTGATACATCGTCTTACGATTCTGTCAGAAGTTGTTTGTCTTGTTGGTGATGAGGATGTTTGCTTAAAGATTGTGACAGACGGACAGGAAGCAGCTCCAGTCTGTTAAAATAGTGAACAAAACTATCCTGTTCACGGTGCATGAGATAGTAGCAAACATCTTATTGTCTGTTACTATTGGACATTGATCATAATAAATTCATCATTCACGGATGACCAGTAATAGCACACAAATCAACAGATTCCAGCATCTAATGTGAGAGCAAAAATGGAAAGAGAGGGTCAAGGGGCGTGGTGTGACATACAGTGTGAGAAGTGTAAAGGGAGATGGTCAGTGGAAGAGTATGTAGCATCAGAATAGGCAATGCAAGGGAAGTAGGAGCGTAAGGAACGAGTAGGAAGGGAGGATGAGGTGTGCCAGAAGGCGCATCAGTGGCAGGAAAAGCATAGAGTTGGAAAAGTGAGATTGATGGACAATCAAACATCACTATTCAGGATAATTGGGATCTGGTTTCCTTTGAAAATTAAGAAAATGATTTCTCAAACTTTTTTATTAATACTTGATTCTTGTTCATATTGTACATTCACTCTGCATTTCTGTATCTCCATCAAATGCAGACAGCATTTTCTTTTTTTCGCCAATGCATTATTGCAACATGATGTCATTTTTAAAAACAATATTCAAGACGATGGGTCCTTGTTCTTTTAATTTGCTTCCAATCCAACGTAGAAATGCGAACGCGAATTGATCTTCCATAGTGTGTTTATAATATAACAAATAATTCAATCTTTACTCTCATCCCTCTAGCTCTTTGAAACAAACTTAATGAATGAGCCTGAGTCCATCCTGCAAAGGAAAAGAAAAATCTTCAGCTCTGCCTATTGCAGCAAATTTATTACAGAATAGGCTGCAGGCCCACATCAAATCGAACTGTCGCAGTGCACAGTGCCAAAACCTAGTCCAAAATTAACGATATACAAGTCTTTTGAACAATACATGCAGAGGGATGGAGTGTAAAAGCAGAATTCAGCTCCATGTCCAAAATATTATATCTGGCTTCCTCATAAATGACCTCAAATGCATCACGCTGTAAATTCACCAAAATATGAAAAACAAGAGACTGGAATTCCCAATTCATCCTCTGCAACAGATCTGTAGTACAGGTAGAAAATCAAAGTTTGTATCTGATATTCATAAATAGAACATAGAACATAGAACATTACAGCGCAGTACAGGCCCTTCGGCCCTCGATGTTGCTCCGCTGCGTCATACTAATCTGAAGCCCATCCCACCTGTCCGTCCATATGCCTGTACAATGACGACTTAAATGCACTTAAACTGGCGAAACTACTACCGTTGCAGGCAAAGCATTTCATACCCTTACTACTCTCTGACTAAAGAAACTACCTATGACATCTGTCTTATACCTATCTGCCCTCACTTTAAAGTTGTGTCCAGTCGTGTTTGCCATTCCCATACTTGGAAAAAGCCTCTCCCTGTCCACCCTATCTAACCCTCTGATTATCTTGTATGTCTCTATTAAGTCACTCGCAACCTTCTTCTCTCTAACCAGAACAGCCTCAAGGCCCTCAGCCTTTCTTCGTAAGCCATTCCTTCCATACCATGCAACATGCTCATAAATCTCCTCTGCACCCTTTCCAAAGCTTCCACATCCTTCTGAGAATGTGGTGACCAGAACTGTACACAATACTCCAAGTGTGGCTGTACCAGAGCTTTGTTCAGCTGCAGCATAACCTCCTGGTTCCAGAACTCAATCACTCTATTAAAAAAGGCCTAAACACGGAATGGCTTCTTAACAACACTGTCAATCTGGGTGGCAACTTTCAGGGATCTGTGTACATGGACATCGAGATCTCTCTGCTCATCTGCACTCCCAAGAATCTTACTATTAGCCCAGTACTTTGCATTCCGATTACTCGGTCCAAAGTGTATCACCTCACACTTGTCCACATTAAACTCCATTTGCCACCTCTCAGTCAATCTCTGCATTCTATCTATGTCTCTCTGCAACCTACTACATCCATCATCACTACCCACAACTCCACCGGCCTTAGTGTGGTCCACAAATTTACTAAACCACCCTTCTAAGCCGTCATCCAGGTCATTTATAAAAATGATGAACAGCAGTAGACCCAACACCAAACCTTGCAGTAGGCCGCTAGTAACTGGACACCAAGGTGAACATGTTCCATCAACTACAACACTTTGTTTTCTTTCAGCAAGCCAATTACTGATCCAAACTGCTATGTTTCCCATAATCCCATTCCTCTCCAGTTTGTATAATAGCCGACTGTGGGGAACCTTATCGAACGCCTTGCTAAATCCATTTCCACCACATCAAACAGTTCACTCTCATCGACCTGTTTGGTCACTCTGTCAAAAAAAATCAATAAGATTCGTTAGGCACGACCTATCTTTCACAAAACCGTGCTAACTGTCCCTGATCAGATTATTCTTTGCTAGATGGTTATAAATCCTATGTCTTATAACCTTTTCCAACACTTTACCAGCAACTGAAGTGAGACTCATTGGTCTGCAATTACCAGGGTTGTCTCTACTACCCTTTTTGAACAAGGGAAGCACATTTGTTACCCTTCAGTCCTCAGGCACTATTCCTGTAGACAATGATGATTTGAAGATGAATGCTAAAGCTGGCAATCTCTTCAATTCCTTCCCAGAGGATCCTAGGATAGATCCCATCCAGTCCAGGGAGATGTCGACTTTTATACCCTGCAGTATTTCTAATACCTCTTCCTTGTGAACCTCAATCTCTTCTCGTTTAGATGCAAGTACTTCTGTATCTTCCTCGCCAACATTTTCATTTTCTATAGTGAACACTGTCGAAAAATATTTATTTACTGCTTCCACTATCTCTTCCGTCTCCACACACATCTTCCCACTATAATCCTTGATTGGCCCTAAATTAACTCTCGTCATTCTTTTATTCCTGACATACCTATGGAAAGCCTTAGCATTAACCCTGATCCTATCCGCCAACAACTTCTCATGTCTCCTCCTGGCTTTTCTGAGCTCTCTTTTTAGGTCTTTCCTGGTTTCCTTGTAACCCTCAAACGCCCTAACTGAGTTTTCACATTTTGTTCTAACATAAGCCTCCTTCTTCTTCTTGACCAGGAATTCCATTTCCTTAGTAAACCACGGCTCACGCGTTCTATATCTTCCTCCGTGCCTGACAGGTGTATACTTATCTCGGACACACAGGAGCTTTTCCTTAAATAAGCTCCACATTTTTAACGTCGTCATCTCCCTGCAGTTTCCTTCCCCATTCTATGCTTCCTAAATATTTCCTAATTGCATCGTACTTTCCCTTCCCCCACTGTAACTGCTGCTCAGTGGAGTACACCTATTCCTTTCCATCACTAAAGTAAACCTGACAGAATTGTGGTCGCTGACTCCAAAGTGCTCACCTACTTCCAAATCTAACACCTGGCCAGGCTCGTTGCCCAATACAAAATCTAAAGTGGCTTCGCCCCTTGTAGATCTGTCTACATACTGTGTCAGGAAGCCCCCCTGCACACACTGGACAAGAACTGACCCATCTATAGTACTCGTACTGTAGTGATCCCAGTCAATATTTGGATAGTTGAAGTCCCCCACGACAACTACCCTGCCTCTCTCACTCCTATCGAGAATCATCTTTGCTATCCTTTCCTCTACATCACTGGGACTATCCAGAGGCCTATAGAAAACTCCCAGCATGGTGAGTTCTCCTTTCCCGTTTCTAACCTCAGCCCATAATACCTCAGTTAACGAGTCCCCACACATCATTTCTACACCTGTAATATTGTTCCTGATTAACAATGCCACACCTTGCCCTCTTTTACCATCTTCTCTGTTCTTACTGAACGATCTGAATCCCGGAACCTGCAATAGCCATTCCCGTTCCTGTTCTATCCATGTCTCCATAATGGCCACAACATCGAAGTCCCAGGTATCGACCCTCACTGCCAGTTCACCCACTTTATTTCGAATGCTCCTCGCGTTGAAGTGCACACACGTCCAACCAGGTTCTAGCTTGCCCTTGTCAGAGACTTGACTTTGTAACTCCCTACTCTCATCCTCTTCTGTAGCTGTCCTAACATTTTGGTTCCCATCCCCTACTGTATTAGTTTAAATCATCTTAATAGCTTTAGCGAATTTCCCACCTCGCATGTTGGTACCCCTGTGGTTTAGATGAAGACAATCCTGCTTGTAGAGTTCCCGCATACCCCAGAAAGAGCTCCAATTATCCAAAAACCCGACACCCTCCCTCCTGCACCATCCCTGTCGTCAGGTGCTCAACTCCTTTCCCTCTCTATTCATCATATCACTAACACGTGGCACGGGCAGCAAACCAGAGAAACAACTCTGTTTGTCCGAACTCTAAGTTTCCATCCTGGCTCCCTGAGTGTCTGCCTCAAGTCCCCATCTCTCTTCCGACCTATGTCGTTGGTGCCAATGTGGATCACGACTTGGAGCTCCTCTCCATCCCCCTGAAGAATACCCCAAACACGATCAGAGACATCAGGGACCCTGGCACCCGGGTGGCACCACACCAACCGCGAGTCTCGCTTGTCCCCACAGAACCTCCTATCTGTCCCCCTAACTATCGAGACCCCAATGACTACTGCTCTGCTCCTCTTCCTCCGTCTCTTCTGAGCAGCAGGTGCGCCACTGTTTTCCCTTGGTAAGTCATCCCCTCAAACAGTATCCAAAATGGCATACGTATTGTTGAGGGGAATGGCCTCAGGGGATCCCTGCATTGCCTGCCGGTTCCCTTTCTGTCCCCTAATTGTCACCCATCTGTCTTTTTCTTTTTTCTGGGCAGTACCTCTCTGTAAGTCCTGTCAATAACCCCCTTTGCCTCCCGAATGATCCGAAGTTCATCCAACTCCAGCTCCAGTTCTCGAACGCAGTTTTCGAGGAGCTGGTGCTGAGTGCACTTCCCATAGATATCGTCAGCAGGGACACGAGTGGTGATCTTTACTTCCCACTTTCTGCAGGAGGAACATTCCATTGCCCTAAACTTCATTCCCACTAGTCGAACTCCCGAAGTGACTACTAAAAAAAGGATTAGGAAATTACATAGTTACCTTACCTTATCAATCTGGCTCCCACAACTTTTTTTTAGGTTAGAGGATGAGGATGGGTGGGAGCTATTACCCGAGTGGTGTCTCGGGCAACGAAACCACGCAAATATAAACTGTTCTACTTACCCTTCCCAGAAGGCCTTTGGTCGCTCCTCCCTCACTGGCCTGAAGTTAAGAAGTTTAAATATACTTACCGGTATTCCCGACAATCACCTTGCTCCAACGTCACCTCCTCCTAGACTCCCACCTCTCGCTGCTCCGAACTGTTAATGATATTAATGTGGGAGATGGGGAGGCGGGGGGTGGGGGGTTGGAGAATGATAAACAATTTTGTGGATGACACAACGATTGGCCGGATGAATCACAGTGAGGAGGAACGTATTAGGTTACAGGAGGGTACAAACCGATTATTCAGATGGCCAGATTAATGACCGATAAATAATAGCACTGAAATTTGTGAGATGCTGCACTTTGGAAGAAGTAACAAGATAAGAGAGAACTCCAACCATGAAGATCGGCTAGTCTTGCTTTTGGAGCAGATAAGGGTGAGGGGTGAACCTGACAGAGGTGTATAAGAGCATCAGAGGTATGGGCAGAGTGACCAGACAGCAGCTGTTCCCCTTAATCAAAGGATCAAAAACAAGGGACACATGTTTGAAGCGAAAGGAAGACACTGAAAGAGGATTTGGGGAATCCGTTTTGAACCCAGAGGATGGTTTGTGTCTAGAATTCATTGCCTGGGAGGGTGGATCAGTAAGGTAACCTCAAAAACTTTATAAAGCACTAGCATCAGCACTGGGTGGTGCAGACTCGATTGGCCTTGTCTTTATACATGATTCCATGTGGTGGCAGCCATGAAAGTTCTGATACGTTCTGAAGCACCAACCAACGGTACTTGTTGATTTGGTCTGGCGAACTGTGCTCAGTAAGTGGCGAGAGTACAAATCAACATCATTCCATGAAGTATCAGCACTTACTCAACCTAGGACTGCTCAGCCATCTCTGACAACATCCAGGATAATTCACATGCTCAGTGCAAGCATCGTCCATCAAAAGCAATAAAAAAGTCCAACTGTTTGACACCATTATTTTAAGGACACCAATAACATAGACACAGACTTCTCTTCATTACTATATAGATTTGTATCTGTAAGGTTGCTATTTCTCAGAAAAATAATAAACTCCATTCTATATGTTCGCTTTGACAATGAGTTCGTTTCCTGTTTTCCTGCAAGTTGTTCATCACAACATGACGGCTTGTGTAACACTCCATCCACCACCAGTAATGTTTACTCCCAGCTAACCCACCACATGAGATGCATTGCTGGTACTCCTTCCCACCAGCTACTTGGACAGACCAACATCAATTGGACTGGAACGTCTCAAGGGAAATTAATTATGGTCTAGCTCCATTAAATTCCCAAATAAATTGTAACAACAAACGGATTTTCAATAATTATTGAAAACGTAGAGTCTTTTTCTATTCATCTGATGAGTTTGCCACCGTCTTTATCGTTGTGTTATCTATGTCCATGAAACCGTTTTGTGCACATATTAAAAGAACAAAAAACGCTCAGGTCACAGATAGAGTCATGGAATCATAGAGATGTATAGCATAGAAACTGACCCTTTGGTCTAACCTGTTCATGTCGACCAGATATCCCAACCCAATCTCGTCCCACTTGCTAGCACCCGGCCCATATTCCTCCAAACCCTTCCTATTCATATATCCATCCAAATGCCTCTTAAATTTTGCAATTGTACCAGCCTCCATCAATTCCTCTGGCATCTCATTCCGTATACGTACCATTTTCTGCGTGAAAACCTTGCCCCTGACGTCTCTTTTCTATCTTTCCCCTCTCACCCTAAACCTATGCCTTCTAGTTCTGGACTCTCCGACCCCAGGGAAAAAATATTCGTCTATTTATCCTATCCATGCCCTTCATAATTTTAAAAACCTCTGTAAGGTCACCCCTCAGCTTTCGACGCTCCAGGGAAAACAACCCCATCCTGTTCAGCCTCCCTCTGTAGCTCAGATCCTCCAACACTGGCAACATCCTTGTCAATCTTTTCCGAACCATTTCAAGTTTCACAACATCTTTCCGGTAGGAAGGAGACCAGAATTGCACGGAATATTCCAACAGTGGCCTAACCAATGTCCTCTACAGCCGCAACATGACCTCCCAACTCCTGTACGCAATACTCTGACCAACAAAGGAAAGCATACCAAACGCCTTCTTCATGATACTATCTACCTGCGACTCCACATTCCAGGAGCTTTGAACCTACACTCCAAGGTGTGTTTCTTCAACAACACGCCCTAGGACCTTACCATTAAGCGTATGAGAAGACAATGCAGCTTTTAAGCAAAAACGGTCAGGGCATAGTAGGCTATAGGTCTTCAGGTAACTAGGAATAATGTACAGTGGTGTTTTCTGGCTGGCGTAGATGTATTGGGTTGAAGGGCCTATTTATATGCTGTGTGACTATCGCTTTAATTGTTGAAAACAAAGAATGTTGTCTCACTATTTCCACAGCTTGTGAGCATCAAGTGGTGAGGAATGCAATTTCCAATGTCACACAGCGGACCGACTTGAAGCTACCAAATAGTTCAGAACCCTGTTTCTCTCATTGTAACATGCCTGTTAGTGTTCCTGCACCACAAGAATCCCTGGGGTTTATCACCATATTCTGAATAGAAATTACACATAAGCAACAGAATGCTGGTCTTGCTAATAAAACTCACCTCACAACAAGAACTAAAAGGAATGAGCAGAATTAAAGTTATCCATTCGACCCAATCTGATATCTAATGCAGTTTCAAGGCAGGCTTTCACTTTGCGCCAAGCTCCTGACCTTTCTCCAATACCACGAAACTTCCCTGAGTGCTTTTGAGTGTTGTTTAAAAGTCACATATGGAAAACTGTGCCCAATTATCTGAACGGAAATGTCTTCATGATCATGAGAATCATCTCATAATTTTTTCAGCATCTAAACTCAACAGAAATGCAGAAACTAGCATCAGGAGTAAGTCACCAATACAGCTCCGTCATGCGATAAGATTGTGGATGATCTGATTGTGACATCAATCACACATTCCTCCTTTGCCCTTACAATGATAGTACGTCATTCTTAGTCAAGTATCTGACTGATTCTGCCTTAGGAATATTTAATGTTTTATCCTCCATTGCTATCTGGGAAGAGAGTCCACTAATACTCTAAACTTTGAGAGGATTAAAACATCCAACATTTTCTTAACAGAGATAACCGTCAGTTTCATCGTCCATCCACTCCTGGTAATCTCTCACACAAGCTGAAATATTGTTTCAGAATTCAACTTGAAAAGAATACTTGGAATATTCTGGGGTCACCAAGATCACATTTGTTCACCTAAACTCCAGCAGATCCAGAGTCAGTCAGTTCAAGATTTCCACCTAAAATAAATGTTCCGCACAGGAGTCAGTTCAGTGAATCTTCTCTGGACTGATTTGCATGTCAGTATGAGCATTGTTCTCTCGATGTGGGCTCGCCACTACTCTGCAAAACTGTAGAAAATCTTCCCTAATTTTGAATGTATTCTGTTTCAGAAAATGTCTACATTTATCTTACCCCCCTCAAAACGTTTTTCACACATCAAGTTTTTATTTTGTAGTCCAGGTGTCCGGTTCTTCTGCGCCTCAAGCCAATCTCTCCATTGAAATAAAACACTGCCTTTCGATTCAACCCGCCAACATCTTTGAGCACACAGACAATACATTCTACGATGCTCCATACAACAATATTTTCTGTTCACTTGACCCACCTTAATCTCTTTATAGACTCAAGTCCTCTTCATATGATGTTTTTCTAACAGTTTCAAAAGTCTGCATTCTTCCATAGCACACACAGAACATTTGGCCAAAGAAATAGATTGTGGCCACATTCCAATGGAATTGACAATGTAATATTTTTAATTAATGTCTAAACTATGAACTTAAGACAATGCTAAAGTGTTTTGCAGTTCCATCACACAGTTCCCAAAGTAGGGACAGATGGTGTAGAATCTGTGTGGTGAGAATTGAGGAACGGCAAAGGTGATAAACCATAGTTGGAGTTATGTGCAGGTCCCCAAACGATAGTTAGGAACAGGGGCGGATGACACATCAGGAAGTAGAAACAATGTGTCGGAAAGACAAAGTTACAGTGATTGGGAGGATTTCAATATGCAGCTGGACTGGGAAAATCAGGTCGGCAGTGGTTTGCAAGGAATGGAATTTGTGGAATGTCTACGAGATGGCTTTTGGAGCAGCTTATGATGCAGGCAACGAGGGAACGGGCAATACTGGATTTAGAGTTGTGCAATGAGGCAGACTTGAGAAGGGAGCTTAAGGTAAAGAAACCTTTATGAGGCAGTGATCATAATATCATTTAACCTACTCTTCAATTTAATAGGGTGAAGGTAGAATCAGAGTTAACAATATTACCGCTGAATAAAAGCAACTACAAAGATATGAGGGAGGAACTGGGTTGAATTGACTGGGAGAGTAGGCAAGCAGGAAAGACAGTGGGACAGTTATGGCGGTAGTTTCTGGGAGTAATTCAGTAGACACAGCAGAGACTCATCCCAAGCTAAAAGAAGCAGAGTAAAGGGAGGATGAGGCGACAATGGCTGACAGGGGAAATCAGAGTTAGCATAAAAGCAAAAGAGAAATCAGATAAAATGGTAAATGCCAGTGGGAAACCAGAGGATTTGGACTTTTATAAATACCAATACAGGGCAACAGAATAAGAAATATGAGGAAGAAGTTAAATATGAGGGTAAACTAGCCAGTAATATAAAAGATTGTAAGAGATTCTTTAGATATGTAAAGGGCAAAAGAGAGGAAGAACTGGACATTGGTCGCGGAATACGACGCTGGAAAATATAGTCATGGGGAACAAATAATGGCTGAGAAACTGACCAATTATTTCACGTCACATTTCACCGTGAACGACACGAATAGTATCCCCAAAAATTCAAGAAAACCTAAATGTGTAAATAAACTTGACCAGCTGGACAATTTTCCAGAGTTCCAAGGGAGATAGCTGAAGATATAATGTAGACATTTGTGGTGATCTTCCATGAATTTCTAGAATCAGGGAGAGGCTCAAAAGCGTGACAGCTTCTTTAAAAAGGGAATCAGGCAAAAGGCAGAAAGTGTCAGACAAATTAACCTAACCTCAGTCATGTGTAAGATCCTAGAATCCATTGTGAAGGATGAGATTCTGAATACTTGCAAGTGAAATGTAAAATTGGGCAAAGTCAGTATGGTGTCATCAAGAGGACGTCATGCCTCAGAAATCTGTAAAAGTTATCTGAGGATGCAAAAACAAGTGAGACAAAGGAAAGCCAGTGGATATTATCCACCTGAAATTCAAGAAGGACTTTGGCAAGGTGCCGCACAGGAGGCTGCTGAGTAAAATAAGGCCCCATTTTGTTCGAGGTAAGTTACCAGTGTGTGCAGAAGCTTGGCTGCCTGGCAGCAAGTAGAGATTGGGGATAAAAGGGTCCTGCTTGGGATAGCAGCCGATGACAACTTGTGTTCTGCATGGCTCAGTGTTGGGACCACAAATTTTTACTTTGTGCATTAACGATCTACATTAAGGAACTGAGGGTATTCTGGCGAGGTTTTTAGATGATACAAAGGTAACTAGAGGGACAGGCAGCATTGAGGAGGCAGGGAGGCTGCAGAAGGATTTAGACAGGTTAGGAGAGTGGGCAAAGAAGTGGCAGATGGAATTCATCTTGGGAAAACTTGAAGTGATTCACTTTGTGAGGAGGGAGAGATGCGTGGTCTATTTAATAAATTGAGAGAAAATTCAGAAGTCTGAAGAGCAAAGAGAGTTGTGAATTCTAGTACAGGATTGACTCAAGGTAAACTTGCAGGTTGAGTCAATAGTTAGGAAGGTGTTGTATCTGCCGCACAGTGTGATTGAAGTCTTCTATTCAGCAAAGGAACTGAGTCAACTCTTACAAACAATAATATATGTTTATTGAGCACACTCAATGTTAGTACAATAAAGTTTACTATAAAGCAATGAAAAATACTGTAAACCGTCTTATGTTTTAACTTAACATTGACTGATTGTGTACCACAACACGAGAACTTGGCCGGGCTCCCCGTGGTGATGCCTTCTTATTCTTTCGATGGTCTTGGAGTTGTTTTCTTTCTCAGTGGTTATTCTCCAGTTGCCGCACTCTGTGGGGTTTTGAGGTGATTCTTATCCTTCTAAGTCTTCAAGCCCTTGGGAGGGTATGGAAGATCTTCCAATGGAATTATCAGGTTTATTTACTCAGATCAATCAGACTCAACCAGGGATTGGCATATTGATGGCCCAAGAACGACATTATATTGTATCATTCAAGTCCAATTTCAGGTGGGTATTGCAGGGTCTGTAGCTGTCAGGTTTTCTTTGCAAACCGTCTGTGGGGAGCTGCAGTCTGTCTGGATTCGGATTGCATATGGATTAGCAGAGAGTTTACGCATGGTTGGGATCCATTTCCCAGCATGCTTTAATCATTGTTCATTTGTAGAACTCCGTGATAAGTTTATTAATGCCCATCATGTGTTCATTGTTCCTGGTGGTCTATCCAGTCAGAAAGACAAATACAGCGTTGGTATTTATATTGAGATGACTTGAATATTAAAGCAGGGAAGGATTGATGAGGTTTTACAAGGGTCTGATCAGACTATATTTGGAGTATTTTGCAATAGCATAATTTAAGATATATCTAGACAGATAAAAAGAATGGGCAGGTAGCAAAGGGATACAGACCCTCAGAAAATATGCGACAGAGGATCTGGATCGGTGCAGGCTTGGAGGGCTAAAAGGCCTGCTCTTGTGCTGGAATTTTCTTTGTTCTTCGTTCTTTATTTTTCCTTCTAAAAATTGCAAGTTTTCAACTTATTGTATGTTACAATTCAATAACATAAACCATTTATTTATTTGACCATGCATGTTAAATTATTGTCATTTCTAAATTAGAGTCAAGAAACATAGAGATGTACAGCATGGAAACAGACCCTTTGGTTCAACTCGGCCATGCCGACCAGAGATCCCAACCCACGCAATATTCCAAAGGAGCACTCACCAACCTCCTGTACAGCCGCAACATGACCTTCCAAATCCTGTACTCAATACTCTGACCAATAAAGGAAAGCGTACCAAACGCCTTCTTCACTATCTTATCTATCTATGACTCTACTTTCAAATGAACCTGCAATCCAAGGTCTCTTTGGTCAGCAACACGCCCTAGGACAACACCATTAGGAGTATAACTCCTGCTAAGATTTGCTTTCCCAAAACGCAACACCTCACATTTATGTAAATTAAACTCCATCTGCCACTCCTAAGCCCATTGGCCCAACTGATCCTTTTGCAATCCGAGATAATCTTCTTTGCTGTTCTCTAAACCTCCAATTTTGGTGTTATCTGCAAACTTACTAACTATACCTCTTATGCTCACTTTCAAATAAATTATATAAATGATGAAAAATATTGGACCCAGCACCGATCCTTGTGGCACTCCACTGGTCACAGGCCTCCAGTCTGTAAAACAACCCTACACCATCACCATCCTCTGTCGTCTACCTTTGAGCCAGTTCTGGATCCAAATGGCTAGTTCTCCCTCTATTCCATGACATCTAATCCGACTAACCAGTCTCCCATTGGGAACCTTGTCGAACGACTTACTGAAGTTCAAATAAATTTCATCCACCACTCTGCCCTCATCAATCATTATTGTTACTTCTGCAAAAAATTCAAAGAAGGTTGTGAGACAAGATTTTCCACTCACAAAGCAACGCTGACTATCCCTACTCAGTCCTTGCCTTTCCAAATACATGTACATCCTGTCCCTCAGGATTCCCTCCAACAACTTGCCCACCACCGCTGTCAGGCTCACTAATCTATAGTTCCCTGGCTTGTCCTTACCAACTTTCTTAAACATTGGCACCACATTCGCCAACCTCCAGTCTTCTGGCACCTCACCTATGACTAACGATTATACAAATATCTCAGTAACAGGACCAGCCGTTCCCTGGCTTCCCACAGAGTTCTCTGTACACCTGATCAGGTTCCACAGATCTATCAACTTTTATACATTTCAAGACATCCAGCACATCTTCCTCTGCAATATGAACATTTTTGAAGTTGTCACCACTTATTTTCCTACATTCCATATCTTCCATGTCCTTTCCAACTCCTGCGTTCCACCCAAAGGCCTCCAAGTTGATTTTGGAGGGATGCTATTCTTTCCCTATTTACCCTTTTGTCCTTAATGTCTTTGGAAAATCCTTTTGGATTTTCCTTAATTCTATTTGCCAATGTTATCTCATGTCCTCTTTTTGTCCTCCTGATTTATCTCCTTCGTATACTCATATTATACTCAACATATTCAAGAAGAACATATACTCAAAAAATACAGTGCACAGATTCCTCAAGAACAAGCAGACCACGACAAGCAGACCAAACACAGCCAGAAACCCGAACCACCTTACCATACATCAAAGTAGTTTCAGAAATGACAGCCAGACTACTAAGACCCCTCAGAATCCTAGTAGCACACAAACCCACCAATACTCTTAAACAAAAACTAACAAAATTAAAAGACCCAGTACAATCCATGGACAAAACCAACGTCATCTATAAAATTCCATGCAAGGACTGCCACAAACACTACGTAGGACAAACAGGAATAAAGTTAGCCACCAGGATACACGAACACCAGCTCGCCTCAAAAAGACACGACCCTCTCTCCCTCGTAGCCCTAGACACGAATGAAAAAAAAACACCATTTCGACTGGGACAACACATCTATCCTGGGACAGGCTAAGCAAAGACATGCCAGAGAATTCCTAGAGGCCTGGCATTCCAACCACAACGCCATAAACAAACACATAGATCTAGATGCCATCTATCAACCCCTCAGAAAACGAGCAGGAAATGACATCACCACAAACACCAGGAACCCCATCCAGGAGAAAGATATAAATAGAAAGCAGGAGACAACAGCTTTGCTTCACTTGTCGGTCACCACTGATGATGTTACCCAGCCAGGTAATGAAACGTCTGGATATCAAACCTACAGCTCAGCGAGCAAACCTACACCCTAAACCTCAACCTGAGCTACAAACCTTCACAAACCTTGCATATACTCATATTGCCTTTTGTACTCTTCTTAGGGTTCACTCAATCTACCTTGTTTGTACGTGATATATGCTCCCTTCTTTTTCTTAACCAGACCCTCAATTTCTTTAGTCATCCAGCATTCCCTACACCTGCCACCCTTTCCTTTCACCGTAAGATGAATATACTTTCTCTGGACTCTCATTACCTAATTTCTGAATGCTTCCCACTTTCCAGCTGCCCTTTTATCTACGAACATCTGCCTCCAGTCAGGTTTTGAAAGTTCTTGTCTAATATCATCAAAATTAGCCTTACTCCAATTTAGAACTTCAACTTTTAGATTTGGTCTGTCATTTTCCATCATTATTTTAAAACTAATAGAATTGTTGGCAAATAGCTGAATCTCACATGCTTCAGTGAGAATTAAATCGATTGATTATATATAAATTTGTCAGAATGATAATTCTATCAATTATTCAATCGCTTGCTCACTCTGAATATGCAATCAGTCAGAGGTCAACCACTTTGTAAATGATATGGCGACTATGTATGCATTTGAATCCTGGCATTCAATGTGTAATTGTGATCACCAAAATAATCAGACATTTTATTTTTGGTATAAAACAAAACGCACCCTCTTTACTTTTGTATCATAAAATGTTGTTAGGTGTTTACATTTTAGTTCCATCAATATAGAACCAACTTAATTGTTTTCAGAGATGATGCAATTATTGTTCAGTTGAATAATTGTAGTTCATATCTCATCATTGCCCAATTCACAAACATGGCTAACTCCTAATCATTGTTCAGGTCAGTAAACCCACCACGTTGCAATCATGACCGAATTTAAAAATGGATTCCAAAAGGCCTGAATTCAGGCACCGTGCTACTGAACCTCACAGCTGCCTGTGACGCTGAGTGAGGTACTAGCCTGCTCCAGAATCTGACCAGAAAGATTCCAACCTGGGTCACGACAATCAGGAGGTCGGCGTGGAGGCGGAGACGCATGAAACGTCGATTCTCCTGCTCCTCAGATGCTGCCTAACCTGCTGCGCCTTTCCAGCAACACATTTTTCAGCTCTGATCCACCAGCATTTACAGTCCTCACTTTCTCCTCAGGACAATCATTCAAACATTCCTTCAAAGTAAATCATTTCGATTCCACCTTGGGCTGGAGGAAACTTGCCAACAGCCTATCAGTCATCATTCCTGATGAAGGGCTTTTGCCCGAAAAGTCGACTTTCCTGCACCTCGGATGCTGCCTGGCCTGTTGTGCTCTTCCAGCACCGCTCTAATCTAGACTCTGGTTTCCAGCCTCTGAAGGCATTCTTTTTACCTATCAATGCTCTCAGTGTAGTTAATAATACTGTCAAAATTAGATACCAATGTTTGATCAGGAACCAGTCGTACAAATGCATCTTCAGTCAGAGCATGACCCAGACAGCATTGTATGGACATGGAGTGTCAGAATCACATGGTATTCCTTACGGTGCTGAAATCTGGCATGTTCCCCATACTTCCTACATCTGCTCCCTGGTCCAGACGCTGTGTGAAAATGTTCACAATTGACAGCTTTCTGCAGCATCTTGTTTCTCACAGTGAATCCTCTGAAATTATATCCAATAAATGTACCTTCACATTCACCAGTATCAAAATAAAATTGTACCTGCCTGTGGATGGTCAGATATTAATACATTGGTCACCAAACAGAATGTATCTGAAGAAACCAGGAGCAAACGACAAATCAAAAATCAGTTTCATAACTAAACTTGGTGGAGTTTGTCTGGTTTAGGTAACCACACATATTGCGCTGGCACTCAGCTGACTGTAACCATGCACACCATAACTGGAAGTCTTGGCCTCACGCCCCGTCCAGCTTCCTGACCTCACACACCTCACTCCCTCGCACATCCACCAACTGATGAGAATCCACCAGCTGAGAGAAACTTGGAACTTAGAACAGTACAGCACAATAAGGGCCCTTCAGCTCTCAATGCCTTGCCGACCTTTTATCCTACTCTAAGATCAGACTAACCTACATAACCTTCAATGCACTAGCTTCCATGTGGGTATCCAAGAGTCTACTTAATTAACCCTAATGTATCTGATTTTATTTCGATCACTGGCGGTGATTTCCAACCCCACCATACTCTGTGTAAAGCAGCTATCTCTGACAACCCCCCGAAACCTTGCTCCAAAAAACCCCGCAATCTTAAAATTACACTCCTTGTGGATAGCCATGTCTGCCATGGGAAAAGACTCTGGCTATCCAATCATTGTCTCTCAACATTTGTACACATCTGTCAAGCCAGCTGTCATTCTTCTTCGCTGCAGGGAGAAATGCCCTGGCTCCCTCAAATTTTCTTCCTACGATTTTCAAAGTTTGTGCGAAGAGATGCCCTCCAGACCAGGCAGCATCCTGGTAAGTCTCCTCTGCACAATCTCTGAGGCTTTCACATATTTCCTATAATGAGGCAACCAGAACTGAACACAATATTCCAAGTGTGGATGGACCACAGCTCATTTAGAGCTAAGCATTACCCTCTCCGCTCTAACACTATTATCCCCCTGTTGATGAAAGCCAACACACCATACACCTTAACAACTCTATCAACTTGGGTGACAATTTTGTGGGATCTATGGACATGGACCCCGAGATCCCTCTGTTCCTCCCCATTGCCAAGAATTCTGCCTTTAACCCTGTATTCTGTATTCAAATGCAACATTCTAAAACAAATCACTTCACACTTTTTTTAAGGTTGAACTTTATCTGCCACTTATTTGCCCAGTGCTGCAACCTGTCAATGTTCTGTTGCAACCTACAACAGCCCTCCACACTATCCACAACTCGAAAAACCTGCATGTCTTCGGTAAACTTACTAACCCACCATTCCACTACGTCATTAAAGTCATTTATAAAAATCACAAACAGCACACGTCCCAGAGCCGAACCCTGTGGAACACCACAGGTCACTGAGCTCCAGGCTGAATACTTTCCATCTGCTACCATCCTGTATCTTCTATGGGCCAGCCATGCCCATATCCGGAGAGCCAAATTCCCTACGTCCCATTCTTCCTTACCTTCTGAATGAGCCTACAAGGGGGAACCTTATCCATCGCCTTGCTAAAATTCATGTTCACCACATCTACAGGTCTACCTTCATTAACATGTTTTTTTTTTACATTTTCTAATAATTCAATAAGGTTTGTGAGGCATGACCAGCTTCTCAAAAAGCCATGCTGACTGTCTTTAATCAAATGATCGTTTTCTAAGTAATTGTAAATCCTGTCTCTCAGAAGCGTCTCCAATAATTTGCCCACCGCTGGTGTAAGACTGATTGTTTTATCATTTCCAGGGTTATCTCTATTCCATTCCCTGAACAAGGGAATAACATTTGCCACATTCCAATCAGTTGGCACCACTCTAGTGGACAATGAAGACACAAAGATCATCACCAAAGGCATACCAATCTCTTCCATAACTCCCTGGAGTAACCTCGTGTATACCCCATCTGGCCCAGGGGATGTTTGTACTTCAATCAATCAGTCTGTACTTCCGCTCAACTTGTCTACACCCTGCCCAGCCAAATGATTGACTGCTTTCTATTTCAGTGCAATATATAGTGCTGCCTTCCTGAGCAAGTACGGTTCCCAAACGTCCTTCAAATAACAGAATAAAAAAAAAGAATGCACCAATCCCTTCCTGATAAAGAGCTCATGCTCGAACCATTGAATCTCCTGCTCCTGGGATGCTGCCTGATCTGCTGTGCTTTTCCAGCACCACACTGTTCGACTCTGATCTCTATCAACTGCAGTCCTCACTGTCTCCATTACTGAGGGCTATCCCCTCTGCACACTGAGCGGGGAATTAACCATCAGAAACTCATTGTATGTGGAGCTGACTGCTCAGTTCTTGAAAGTTGCACTTGATAAATACATTTTTAAAAAAGAAATTACACTTCAACAAATAGCCATTCAGTCCCAGAGTTACAATTTTGGTTCACGGTTTGGGCAGCCTATTAACAAATGGTGATTTTTTGAAGAACTCCGAGATACAGAGTATTCCAGGTGTTATAATCCAGCTTACGTTAATGCTGGGAGCATTATCAGACAGACTGTTGTGATAATGGCATGAATTGACATGTGGAGGTGGAAATTTTTGCCATCACAGAGACGTGTTTGAGGGAGGTCAGGACTAACAACTCAATATTTTGCTGTACTGGAAACTACAGGCAGGACAGGAGAGTATTTTGAAGAGGAGGTGGCATTGCATTATCCATTAAGGAACAGTTACTGCAGTAAGGAGGGACGATATCTTGGAAGTGTATTCAAATGAGGCTTTATGGGTCGAGGTTAGTGTCAAAATGATGAGAAACACACTGCTGGGGATATTCTATAGAACCACATGAAGATGAAAATGCAGGACCAGATATATAACCAATTCACACTTGTACGAAAAATCAAATTCGCTGAGGTGTGAAGGAAAGCAGAGATATTAAAGCAAGGCTCGAGATATTACAGAGACAGGAAAGCAAGGCTGGAGATATTACAGATAAAGAGGAAAGCAAGGCTGGAGATGTTACAGAGGTAGAAAAGCAAGGCTGGATATGTTACAGAGGTAGAAAAGCAAGGCTGGAGATGTCACAGAGATAGGAAAGCAAGGCTGGAGATGTTTCAGAGAGAGAGGAAAGCAAGGCTGGAGATATTACAGATAAAGAGGAAAGCAAGGCTGGAGATGTTGCAGATAGAGAGGTAACGAAGGCTGGAGATATTACAGATAGAGAGGAAAGCAAGGCTGGAGATGTTACAGATAGAGAGGAAAGCAAGGCTGGAGATGTTACAGAGAGAGGAAAGCAAGTCTGGAGATGTTACAGAGGTAGAAAAGCAAGGCTGGAGATGTCACAGAGATAGGAAAGCAAGGCTGGAGATATTACAGATAGAGAGGAAAGCAAGACTGGAGATGCTACAGAGAGACGAAAGCAATGCTGAAGATGTTACAGAAAGAGAGGAAAGCAAGGCTGGAGATATTACAGATAAAGAGGAAAGCAAGGCTGGAGATGTTACAGATAGAGAGGTAAGGAAGGCTGGAGATATTACAGATAGAGAGGAAAGCAAGGCTGGAGATGTTACAGATAGAGAGGAAAGCAAGTCTGGAGATGTCAGAGAGAGAAAGAAAAGCAAGGCTGGAGATGTTACAGAGAGATAGGAAAGCAAGGCTAGAGATGTTACAGGGATGGGAAAGCAAGGCTGGAGATGTTATAGGGAGAGAGGAAAGCAAGGCTGGAGATGTTACAGAGATGGGAAAGCAAGGCTGGAGATGTTACAGGGATAGGAAAGCAAGGCTGGAGATGTTACAGGGATAGGAAAGCAAGGCTGGAGATATTACAGAGAGAGAGGAAAGCAAGGTGGAGATGTTACAGAGAGAGAGGAAGCAATGCTGGAGATGTTACAGAGAGAGAGGAAAGCAAGGCTGGAGATGTTACAGAGATAGGAAAGCAAGGCAGGAGATGTTACAGAGATAGGAAAGCAAGGCAGGAGATGTTACAGAGAGAGAGGAAGCAATGCTGGAGATGTTACAGAGAGAGAGAAAAGCAAGGCTGGAGATGTTACAGAGATAGGAAAGCAAGACAGGAGATGTTACAGAGAGAGAGGAAGGCAAGGCTGGAGATGATACAGAGATAGAAAAGCAAGGCTGGAGATGTCACAGAGATAGGAAAGCAAGGCTAGAGATGTTACAGAGAGGGGAAAGCAAGGCAGGAGATGTTACAGAGAGAGAGGAAGGCAAGGCTGGAGATGTTACAGAGAGAGAGGAAGCAATGCTGGAGATGTTACAGAGAGAGAGGAAAGCAAGGTTGGAGATGTTACAGAGATAGGAAAGCAAGGCAGGAGATGTTACAGAGAGAGAGGAAGCAATGCTGGAGATGTTACAGAGAGAGAGAGAAAAGCAAGGCTGGAGATGTTACAGAGATAGGAAAGCAAGGCAGGAGATGTTACAGAGAGAGAGGAAGGCAAGGCTGGAGATGATACAGAGATAGAAAAGCAAGGCTGGAGATGTCACAGAGATAGGAAAGCAAGGCTAGAGATGTTACAGAGAGGGAAAAGCAAGGCTGGAGATGTGACAGAGAGAGAGAGGAAAGCAAGGCTGGAGATGTTACAGAGATAGTGTGGCCTGTGCATGCTAGAATAGGTTAGCGAGATATTTTTAAATTCATTTTCAGAATATGGGGAAAGATGAAGCAGCTGAAGATTAGAGAGATAGGGACGGGTGTAGGGGCTGGCCGAATTTACAGCGATAAATGGTACTCGAGTAAGAGAGAACGATTGTAGTGATAGGGAGGGTTACTGAGACACAAATGAATTTTTTGCAGCTGGAGCAGATGACAGGGAAAGAAACAGAAATACACGTAGATAGTTTAAAAACGGAATTATGCAATGTCTTAATGGAGAAAATATTGTAGAATAGACAAGGCACTTGGAGGAACTGAAGGAGCGAGACCTTGGTCTGTTAAATCACAAGTTTCATTGAGTGGGTGTCATGGAGCACAGAAGAGGCCGTTCGATTGATAGTGACAAAAAATTAAAAGCCCTGCAGACCCTGGACATCCCTCCTTCCTAACGTCTGGGGGCTAGGGCTAGATATGGGAGAGGCACCAACAGACACCTCAAGCAACAATGTGTCATAACGAAACCTCATTGTGTCAGATCAAACACTGACACGGAAATCTCCTGCTGACTCCCTTCTCTCAGCTGATGGATCAGTGTCCCTCCGATGGAAGCCCTGAGAGAGTGACAAAGCTGGATGGGCGATTTCAAAACCACCACCCAGATGGGCGGGTCCAAAAGGACATAGCTGCAAGACTGGGTCTGCATTGAGTGGGAAGGGAACGACTGAGAAGGAGAAACATTCTTGAACTTACCTTCACCAACCTGCCGGCTGTAGGCACATTGATCGATGATTGTATTGGGAAAGGTGACTACCACACACAGCATTTCTATAGACAAAGTCCCACTTTTACATTGTGAATTGTGTGAGTGCGAGAGTGCGAGAGTGCGTGAGTCAGAGTGAGAGAGAGTGAGAGAGAGTGAGACAGAGTGAGAGAGAGTGAGACAGAGTGAGAGAGAGTGAGAGAGTGTGAGAGAGTGTGAGAGAGTGTGAGAGAGTGAGAGAGAGAGAGTGAGAGAGAGAGTGAGAGGGAGTGATTGATTGTGATTGCGAGAGTGAGAGTGAGAGAGTGACAATGAGAGCGAGAGCGAGAGCATGTTCATGAGCACACATGTGAGAGATACTATCACCATGCTTAACGGAACAAATTTCAAAGAGATCGAGAACTCAGCACTGGCCTGTGAGAGGTGATTCATAGAGAGGTCATTTCCAACAGCAGCAGAATTGTCCTCCAGCACAATTTTCACTGTCACTGCCTGGCATATGCTCCACTTTACCCTGACCATCAGGCCGAGGATAAACCCTTGTTCAATGAGGAAGACAGGAGGGCTGGCCAAGACCAGCAACAGGTAAACCTCACAATGAGGTGACGTTACCAAACAGGACCACTTACTTACCAAACAGCGTAAACAGCCAGTGACAGACAGATCTAACTGACAAATCAGACCTAATCTCTGCAATCCTGTCACACGCATTCAGCGTGAATTGTGTGGTCAATTAAACAGCTCTCTGGAGAAGTAGGATCCACAAATATCGCCTTCCTCAACGATGAAAAAGCCCAGTACAACAATAGAAATTCTAAGGCTGAAACATTCACAACAATGTTCAGACCGAAGTTTGGATGGGATGATCTATTTTAGTCTTCTCCAGATTGCAGTCATCAAATAATTCGATTTACTGTGTGTGGTAACTCCAAACAGCTGGAGGGATGGGGAATGCAAAAGTTGTGGGCCCTGATAACATTCCATTCAAGATGTTCCTGCTGGGATACAGCACTAGCACCTACCTGACAATGTGGGAAACTATCAGTATATGTCCTGTACACACACAGACAAAACATCAGACACTCAATGACTGCCCCATTGCTCTGATTCTCAACATTAATAAAGTGATGGAAGATGTCATCTACAGTAGGGTCAAGCAGCACTGCCTGAGCTCCAACCTGTTCACTGAGCTCAGTTTGGGCTCTCGTCCCTTGGGCACATTGAAGCCTTGGTTTAACGATGTACAACAAGGTGAATTCTAGAGGTGAGGTGACAGTGACTGCACTTAACAGCATCATTACTGCATTTGACTAAGTGTCATATCCTGGATTAACAGCAAAACTGGATCAAATAGGATTCGTCTGCACTGGCTGTAGTTTTACCTGGTACAAAGGAAGGTGGCTGGGGTTGGTGGGGAGCAGCCATCTCCGCAGCAGTTCCCCAGGGGAGGGGTTTCTGAGTAAACCTGTAGACCGGAAATGGAAAGGCAGGGCACCATACCCCAACAGGATGATAGGATTGTTCTCTTGTTAGATAGATGAGACTAGCAGCAGTTTAACTGGACAGTCATCATGCCTCAAGCAAGGGAGAGGTTGAGTAAAGCATCCCTTTTCAGGCACCTCATTCAGTGCAGAATTGAACCCACACTGTTGGCATTAATCTGCATTACAAATTAGCCGTCCAATTGATTGAGCTAACCAAATCCTCGCTCAGCTCCATGATAGTGCAACATTATTCTGTTCAGATATGTTGTTAGACACCTCTGGAACAGGTGGAACTGCTACCTAGCTCAGAGAAAAGGAGAGCATGAGTGAGCTGTAAGAGTTCTCTCTGGCCCAGGCCCAATAATTGTCAGCTGCTTCATAAATGACATCCCTACACTGTAAAGTCACAAATGGGGATATTTCCCAATGATTGGACAATGTTTAACACCATTCGTGATTTACTCAGATACTGAAACAGTCCTTATCCAAATGCAACAGGTCCTGGAAATATGCAGGTGTGTGCTGAACAGTGACAAGTACAATTTCCATTACACACATGCCAGACAACAATTACCTCTAATAGTAGAAAAGTGTACCATATCCTTTAATGTTCAATGCCACCACCATCACTCAACACCCACCTAGCAATATCCCAGGGATTACCGTTAACCAGAACTGGACGGACCATATATTTCATTACCCATTCTTGTGAAGGGTTATGCTAAAACATTGACTCTCCTGTACCTCAGCTGCTGCCTGACCTGTTGTGCTTTTCCAGCGCCACATTTTGACACATATTAATTCATTGGCTATAAGAATATGTCAGGGGCAAGAAATCCTACAAGAATGACTCACCTCAAAATTTCGGAAAGCTGTCTCCCATCAAAAAGACTCACGTTGAATGTGTATGTGATTAAATACCTCCATTTGCCTGTGTGGGTGCAGCTTCATCCCTCATCCACTGACACTCAGTAGCAGCAATGCCTGCCATCTACACGGTGCTCTGCAGAAATTTGCCAAGGCTCCTTACAACGTATCTCTGAAACCACGAACATCAAGAAGGTCAAGGGAAGCAGATACATGGGACCACCATGTTCGGGTTCCAACCCAAGCTATCTACCGAGCTGATTGGGAAGTATATTGCTGTCTTTTCAGTGTCACTGTTTCAACTTCCCTCCCTAATGGTATTGTAAGTCTACCTACAGCACATGGGCTGCAGCAGGTCAATGTGACACCTCACCCCCACCTTCTCAAGGGCAAAAAGGGGCCGGCAATAAATATTGGAATAAATAATTTATTCCATGAATAAATTAACATGAAAAATATTGTCCAGTCCAGCCCAATTCTGGACACTGTGCTTTGAGTTTTGTGAGCTCTGGCTGGTTGGGTCCAGGCAGTAACCTATTTGTTGTAAACAGCTGATGGAATATGCTGTTTGAAACAATCGGATAGTTTCTCAGAGACATTGCCTGCATACCGAGCATCACACAGACACTGACAGTCACATCACAGATTACTGAGCTCTGAGACAGACAGAGGCAATTGAAAATATACTCATACCTGACTAACATGTTTAAACACACAGTGATATTGTTGCCACGAAAAGGATTATGAGTGAATATTAGCAGGGGGAAAGTGAGGACTGCAGATGCTGGAGATCAGAGTCAAAAAGTGTGGTTCTGAAAAAAGCACAGCTGTTCAGGCAGCATTTGAGGAGCAAGAGAGTCGACCATTAGTTCACAATATTAATACAAGGGAAAATAATTGTATATTTTCAAAGTCCTTGTACTTAATAATAATTTGGTCTTGGGTGTGGGAATGAAATTTATCATTTCAATGCTCCTTACTGTGAGTTGGACACTGTTTTCATCATATTGTTGTTATAACAGTGAATGGAATAAATGGGAGATATAATGTTTATTGGACAATCTAAAAGCTGGTATTATGAAAGGCTATCGAAACTTCAGTAAAGAGACTTTGCTGTTAATGGTTAGAACAATGTTGCAAGCATTTACACAGAGATTTCCAGCTCAAGTCACACACAAGGTCGTTGGGCTGGGATCATACTGGCCATCAATGGAGCTGCACAATTTTGTTTGGATACTGACATTGTGGGGCTAACATACACTGGATGTGGTTTATGAGGGATTCAATGTAAGATGCCATGTGCTGCAGGAGCCCATCATCTTTCTAACACCTTCATTCAGGATCGGGTCCAAGGTGCAGAATTACAGAGTTTAGGTGGCATACAAGAAGATATGTACTTGCAAGACATGGATGTTTACAGGTCATTGTTACAAATGCATCTGGATCAGTACCATGTGTTAGTCCATTGACCAGTTTTCCCCACTCACATCTCCCCGTTGTTCAGGTATGTCTCTAACCAGTCTATTGTGCCCAGCTCCAGTTTTAAAACTCACTGGACAGATTCTGGAGATGGCCAGTGTTTTGGAGATCATGGCGAGATCCAACAACACTCTGTGTGAATCAAAATGGGAATGCAGTGTGAAATATTGGGAGCAACAAACGTGGAGCGGAGAATTATACAGGAGATTCAAATCCTTAAAAAGGGGCAACACAATGTTCCAGACTGTTAAAAGGAGCTGGGGGAAATTCCCGGCCTTATAGTTACCTACATTATCCAATCCTCACTGGATGCAGGGATGGTGTCAGAGGCCTGGAGAACAGCTGACACCGCAGCTTTGTTTAATGTGGAGCAAGGGACAGCCTGAATAGGTCGAAGCTGGAATTCTGAGACAGTGGATAAACGGTCACTGAGGAAGTCCCTGGGACTTCAGGACAGTCAGTCTGGATTTGTTCAAGGAAGATCGGGTATAATTAATCTGACTGTATCGGTTTGAGGCAGTAACTTGTAACTGCATGTGACTTGCTTGTATTTGACAAGAGATCCCACGGCAGACTTTTTAAAAAACAGAAACAATGGGGTCCAAGTGAATGGAGCAAACAACCCAGAGAAGTGAAAGGCAAGGCATTTGGGGTCATCATCAATAGAGAGGAATGTACAATAAATGAGAGTATGGTCAATGTGGGCAGATAAATGAAGGTAGCTGGAAACATCAATAATTTTGTTAATGTAGCAAATGGCACCATTTCCTCTATCAGACAAAATACAGAATTTTAGAGCAGGAACCTTATACAGGAACTGTATAAATAATGAGTTCAGTCACAGCTTGGGGACAGTGTTCAGTTCTGGTCACCCCATCACATGGAAGGATGGAATTGGACTGGAGAGGGTACAGAGGAGATTCTCCACCCTGTGACAGTGGAAGTGCAGTTATGGGGAAAGATTAGAACGGAGGATGCTGAGAGGAGATTTGATTGTGGTGCACATGTTGTCAGGAGCCTGGGTAGAAAGAGAGAGAACACCTTGTTCCTGTTGGAGAGCTCAGTTACCATTGGCGAATAGTTAATGTAATTCGTTGAAATATTAGTGAAGTGGTGAGGAATGTTGTTATTTCACCCAGAGTTTGTTTGGGATCTGGGAGTCACACATGGAAGTGGAGTAGAGGCAGAAACTCTCAAACCATTTTAAAAAGATGCCAGGTTCTGTGCCCGAAGTCCTACAGCATCCGGGGAGACAGAACTAGAGCTTTAGAAAACAATGTTACACTTTGTCCAATGCAGACAGTGGACAGAGTAATCTCCTCTATACTGTGCTATTTTCTGTTGTTTTCAAAGGTTACTAATATCTGATAGGATCAATATCTAATGGGACGCAGGGATGAGGGGTGAGGGCAGAGGGGAGCAGTGTGTGAATTGATTAACATCACAATAACACTGATCCCGTCCTTTATACACAATGGTACTTCACTGTGTTGGCCTGGTAATTCTTCCTATATAAATGGGGAAAACCTTTGATTATCCAGTTCTCAGTCGTGGTCACACTGCAGCCCCATCTCCATAATCCAGCTCTATCTGAACTGGTTCATACTATTTAAAGCTACCATTTCACTGGCCTTGTCGAAACGTTCCCAGCTTCAATCTTGGCCCACTGAAGGCTGCTCTCAGTCAACTAATGTTTCTCATTCTCAATTATTGCACATCATTCTTTACCATTATCCTGAACTTTATAATAAAATGATCGCTGCGCCACAAAATGTTCCCCTATTGACACTGGTTCCACTTGCCCCATCTCTTTCCCAAGGACCATGTCCAACAGTACATGCTCTCTTGGGCTGGACACATACTCCTGAAGTGAGCTCTCCTCCATGTAATCCAGGGACACTTGCCCCTCATGACCCTGCACCAACAGTAACCTAGTCAATTTATCTGGATAAATTAAGTTTCTCAGTGTAACTTATCTGTAGTATTATCATCGCTCTCAAATGACCCTGCATTTTTATTCTCTACATCATTTCTTTGGCTGTTGGCCGACAAACTGTACCTCACAGTTTAATTGCATATTTTTTGTTCTGTAGCTCCAGCCAAATTCATTCTGTCCTTGGCGGATCCTCCTTCTCATGGACGCCTTAACGAACGCTAATCTAAGTCAATGCGTCTATCTTCATCCTTTCCCTTTACTTCAATCATTTTGGAATCCTTTATCCTCAGCAATATTTAACACCCAGTCATGCCATTCCCTGAGCCAGCTCTTGGTGATCAGTACATCAGATGACCACACACCAATCTGCATTTGCATCTCCCCACACTCAAAGTATTTATGTCCGTGCAGAGTACCTCAGATTAAGGCTTTCTTTCTTACTCCATCTTCCACTGTTAAATTTGTTGTTGTAAATTAGTACCAACTGTATCTCCCATTATTTTGAGAATCCTGGTAGTCTACTCCACTATTCCTTTTTGGATCCTAAGCACACACCAAGTTATTTTCAATCCCTCCCAAATACCCAGTAAGGAATTCAGTCCCAGCTCTGTCACGTTAGCCCATCCAGCTTGTACAGTTGCTGCCTTCCCCAGAACCAGTCCCAATGTCCCAGGAATCTGAAGCCCTTCCTGCTGCACCATTGTTTCAGTCACAATCTGACCTACCTAAAACTCCGAGTTCTGTCCTCACTTGGACACGGCACTGGAAGTATTCCAGGGATTGCTACATTTGAGGTCCCGCTTGCTACCATCCACCTCGCTCTCTAAATTCTGATGCCCAGACCACTTCACCCTTCCTATCCAGGTCATTCCGACCAACTTGGACATGACATTTGACTGCTCAGTTGCCCCCCAGACGAATGTCCTGCATACACAGTGACATTCTTAACCCTACTATCCTGGAATTACAGACACTCTGACACCTTCTTCACTTTCCTGACTCCCCTGTGCCTATTGCTCCTACTTCCTTCTCCCTCCCTTCCTGTACAGTCAGGCTGCTTGTGGCGCCACAGACATGGCTCTGACTGCACTCCGCTGAGCAGCCAGCACCTTCATCAGCTTCCAAACTGGGAAACTGAATTGGGAGGAAGACACCAGGATATTCTTGTATTCCCTGACTGTTTCTCTCCAATTGCCTCGTCCCCTAGACCGTTCCTTCTTCCAGGCCGTCATGTCTGCAGGGTGATCTGCTCTGTGTGTGCTATCCACCTAACTCTCACCATCACAGATGTCCCATAGAGTCTCTAGTCACTGTCTGAGCTCCAAGGCCCAGTGTCCACCTAGGACACGAGCAGGGGCTATGACTTCCCAATGCAACAGAATGCATTTTCCATCTGACAAATATGTCTCGCCACGTCCTAAAATGCAACATATCTGGGGTAACTTACTTAATTACTTAGAATGAAGTTAACATCAGGGACATCATAATATGGTTAAGTCCCTTATTCAACTGTGGCTTACTGAGCGTAATTTATTATATTGGCTCAGAATCTCACTTGTCCCTCTTATTTCTGATTTCAATCCTTACTTCAGAAGTTTAAAATTAAATTTGCTTACTTACAGCAATTAACTGACAGTCACTAATAAAGGTTTATTATCAGCCAATGAACTTACAGTGTTTTCTGTGATGGTTCTTGCACTTCTTTCAAACTCAGTGCAGGCAGCTCCCAACAGCAGAAGGTTATCACTGTGTCTCCCAGGTACGTGTAATTCTCCAGCTCCCATTCCACTCTGCTCCATCATAGAATCACCGTCTCTGTGACTCCCAAGCACATGTAAGTCTCCAGCTCCCACTCCATTCTGCGTCCTCACACAATCACCGTCTCTGTGACTCCCAGGTACGACTAGGCCTCGATCCTCAGTGCTGATTTATATCTTCCCACTTTGGTGCTTCCACCTCCTAGGTGTGTGTCAGCCTCAAGCTCCTGCTCCAAGTTGCTCCCTCACACGGTCACTCCCTCTGTGACTCGGTGCTGATTTCCAGGCTCCTGCTCTGCTGTTTCTCCAAATCCAAGTCCCAGTCGGCCTTGACTCTCGCTGCTGATTTATATTCTCCCGCTTTGTGCTGCACTCACTCAGACTCTCTCCTCTTGTGACTCCCAGGTAATGGTAGGCCTCAAGCCTCAGCTGAGATTTATAACATCCCATTCCGCACTGCTCTCTTACAGGATCGCCGCTGTGCCTGGAAGACAGTGGGAAAGAGGAGGATTAGACAGAGCAGAGGGTGTTAAAGTGATTGAGCGAGCTGTATGGGATGGAACAAGTTTTCTGGGGAGCTAGGCAGACCTGCAGCTACTAAAGAAGCTTACTGGAAGATACAGTGAGAGTTGCAGTCACTAAGAAGAAGGCAAAGAAAATAGAGAGATGGTGGCTTGTTCATGATGGAGCATTGTAGAGTCTAAAGTGCTTTTTCTGAGCTGCTTACAGAGATGTGTAGACTTCAACAAATGCAAATTGAGAGCCAGCAAGTGTTGTATGGTACTGGAGACTGTTGGATGTTACAGAGTTAGAGGACTTGCAGTAACTGGGGGGATGATAAACCTTTGTGGCACTGGTGGGGTTCAACGACCCTCACGACATGAGGAGGTGCAGCGAATGGGAGCATTCCAAATAGTGGGATTGTAGGGATTGGAAGTCCTGGGATGGATAAGGAGGAAGAAATGTGCCCATTTAACAAATACAACCATTGTAATTATAGAGATTTAAGGAAGGGAACCTGTGCTATCATTGATTACAGCTATATGGAGAGCAACAGAAACTGAAGGGGTTACAAGTATAAAAAGGGATAGTGTTTAGGTGATCAGAAATGTAAACAAGAATAAAGAATTTTTAGAGCTCTCGAGCACAGATGGGAATGGAGGAGGTGAGATATTGTGAGGAACTATAAGAGTTATAAGTCGGGGAGGGTGTCAGATATAAAAGGGAGAGCTGCATTGTCTGTATACAGTTACAGACGTGAGGAGTGTTGTAGCGCCTGCTGGAGGGGACACAGATAACAACAGTTCCAACGGCTGGTGCATGGGCTCAGGAAGGGAGGGTTGTCGGGACTGGAGATTAAACAGATAGGGGAGAAATTGGAGCTGCAGGAGTTTATGGAGAAAGGGAGGATTGGAGGGACTGTAGATTACCCGGGTTGGGATGGTAGCTGGAGCTGGAGGAGTTAATATAGGATTGTTGGTGCTGAGAATTACATGAACACGGACAATAATTGGAGCTGCAGGAGAGAGTGAGATAGGAAAGGTTGAAGGGGCTGTATCAGTTCACACAGCCAGGGAGAAGTGTCGGGATTGGACGAGCCAGAGATACTGAGGGTTGTCGGGCTGCAGGCGTTCAGAGAGCTAGTGTGCACTGTGAAGGCAGGTTTGCAGCATTTCCATCAGTTACACAGAGATGTGGAGTACTGTTCTGGAGGAGGTTACAGAAATCAACAGCGTTGCAGATACTGGAAGATATTACAAAGAATGTAAGACTTTGTAATATTACAAAGCTGTAGTTTTTGAGGAGGTTACAGAGACAGGATGTATTGAGGAATTGGAGGCTGCTACAGGTGTTAAACATACTGCAAGGGATCAATAACCTTGCATCGATCAGGGGGATTGGAAGCGCTGAAGATAAAGAATCATAATTGCAGCAACTGAAGAATATCCCAGAGATGTGGAGTATCATATGAGTTAGAGGAGTTATAAACTGAGATGAGCTGTGTTCAATGGAGTCAGGAAAGATACAAGGAGATCTGAAGGGACTACCGGTGATCAAAAGGACAGTGAGGATTCTCAGTGTAGGATTGGGGCAGTTTATGCAGACAGGGAGTATTTTATGGAATGGTGCTATTTACAGAGAATAAGAGAGTTGTATGGAATTGAGGAACGATCAGAGATATGGAAGTTCATGAAGACATTTGCTGATGCCCGATGCTGAGATTCTGGAAATTATAAGGACCAGAAGGCTGGACCATCTGTCCGAGCTTACAGAGACAGGAACAGCAATAGAGCCTGGAGACACTAACACAGAAAGGGAGCATTGCACACACTGGAGAAGGGTCCTGCTTTAGGGATGGTTGTAGGGGAGTGTAATGTTTACACAGATAGGGGTGGAAGAGAGGGAGAAGATTATGGAGATACTTAGATTGGTGGGGAGACTGGAGGAGCTTACATTGACAGAGCTGGTGATAGCGACGGGAGGATGTCACATAGATAGTAAGTCATGTAGAAACTGATCAGGAGAGTCACAAGCATTGGAGTTGTTTCCACAGATCGGGGCGTTGCATTGACCTGAGAGGATTACGCAGATAGGGAGGATTGTAGGATGTTCAGATTTTCAGAGTGTTTCAAGACTGGAAAAGTTTACACAGTTCAGGAGGGATGTTGGAGCTGTGGGAGTTCACAGAGACTTTGAGGTTGGAAGGGTTTAGGGCTGTTTATGGATAGAGGGATTTATTTAGGGACAGTAATATGGAACGCAGAGGAAGAGTTTAGATTAGATTCCCTACAGCGTGGGAACAGGTACTTCGGCCCAACAAGTCCACACCGACCCACCAAAGAGTAACCCACCCAGTCCCACTTCTCTCTGAAAATGCACCTAACACTACGGGCAATTTAGCATGGCCAATTCACCTGACTTGCACATCTTTGGACTGTGGGAGGAAACCGGAGCACCCGGAGGAAACTCACGCAGACACGGGGAGAATGTGCAAACTCCACACAGACAGTCACCCAACGCTGGAATCGAACCTTGGTCCCTGGCGCTGTGAGGCGCCATCGCTCACCACTGAGCCACCGTGCTGCCCCAAATTGCAGAATTACGCAAAGAGAGAGTTTTTGAGGTGCTGGGAGGGAGTGGACGAGCAAACAGAGATGTGGACGAGCAAACACAGATGTGGAGTGTTGTTGTGGTTTGAAAAGTGTCTGGAGGTGGTTAGACAGATAAGGAGCTCGGTAATGAGAGGAGAAGGTTACTGTGGTCATGTGGTGCTATAGGCCGGAGGCAGAAGTGTGATCGACCCGCAGAAGGTTCCAGTGTTTTCTTGTTTTCCTGGGGGTGAGGAAGGTACACAGGTGGGTACTTTGGTCCAGGCCGGAGGATTTTACAGGGATGGGGGCACTGTAAGTATTGTGCAAAACTACAGAAATAGGAATTATTGTACTGAGTGCAGGATGAGATTATTGAGACTGGGCATGTTATCGAAACTGGAGCAATTTACACATAGGGAGAGTTATCAGCATTGGAGTAGGTTTCAAATATACAGCGGGAATATGGGAGGGATGGAGGTTATAGAAACAGGAACTTTTCTGAGAATTACAAGCAATCAAGACATTGGCACAAACAAGTTGGACCAAAAGGTATGTCTCCTTGCTGTATGACTCTATCACACGACAAGAGACAGCGCGAGGAGGGAATATAGAACAGAAAGATCCCAGGTTTCAATACCATCTCCTTGAGGGAGGCCTGCTTTCCCCTCTGTTGTACTGATCCTTACTAAGACAGAACAGGCCTGGATTGATAATTGTCAACTTACTGTATTGACATAGTAAGGCTCAGTATAGCAGAGATGAAGATTAACAAGAGGTGGGGTTTCAGCCTGGGACCATCATGCTCTGTTTTCGTTCAACACTGTATCTATGTCATGTCTTCTGGACCAAAGTTCGATGTATTAAATACACTCTGCTCTGTTCACTGTGAGTGATCTTACTGATCTGCAGGATTTCCTGAAGGCTCCAGATCTCTCTCTCACCATCTCTCTGGCTGACCAACTGTTTTCAATGTGGTGATGAACGAAACAGGAATTGGGAATTCTGATGAGTCAGGAGCATCCTGAGTACCTACAGGAGACAGAGAAATTAATAAAGTTTGGGAGAAGATTTGTAGCTCGGGTGCTCGTTGTTGTGGTACTGTTCGCCGAGCTGGAAATTCTTGTTGCAAACGTTTCGTCCTCTGTCTAGGTGACATCCTCAGTGCTTGGGAGCCTGCTGTGAAGCGCTTCTGTGGTGTTTCCTCTGGCATTTATAGTGGCCTGTCTCTGCCGCTTCCAGTTGTCAGTTTCAGCCGTCCGCTGTAGTGGCCGGTATATTGGGTCCAGGTCGATGTGTTTGTTGATGGAGTTTGTGGATGAGTGCCATGCTTCTAGGAATTCCCTGGCTGTTCTTTGTTTGGTTTGCCCTATAATGGTAGTGTTGTCCCAGTCGAATTCGTGTTGCTTGTCGTCTGCGTGTGTGGCTACTAAGGATAGCTGGTCGTGTCGTTTCGTGGCTAGTTGATGTTCATGGATGCGGATCGTTAGCTGTCTTCCTGTTTGTCCTATATAGAGTTTTGTGCAGTCCTTGCATGTGATTTTGTACACTACATTCGTTTTGCTCATGCAGGGTATCGGGTCCTTCGTTCTGTTGAGTTGTTGTCTGAGGGTGGCTGTTGGTTTGTGTGCTGTTATAAGTCCTCGTGGTCGCAATAGTCTGGCTGTCAGTTCTGAAATGTTCCTGATGAATGCTAGTGTGGCCAGTCCTTTGGTTTGTAGCATGTCCTCCTTCCGTTGTCTTTCTCTTTGGCATCTGTTGATGAAATTGCGAGGATATCCGTTTTTGGCGAATACCTTGTATAGGTGTTCCTCTTCCTCTTTTTGCAGTTCTGGTGTGCTGCAGTGTGTTGTGGCCCTTTTGAATAGTGTCTTGATGCAACTTCGTTTGTGTGTGTTGAGGTGGTTGCTTTCATAGTTCAGGACTTGGTCTGTGTGTGTGGCTTTCCTGTATACCTTTGTGGTGAATTCTCCGTTCGGTGTTCTCTGTACCATCACATCTAAGAATGGGAGTTGGTTATCGTTTTCTTCTTCTCTCGTGAATCGGATTCCGGTGAGTGTGGCTTTGATGATCCGATGTGTTTTCTCTATCTCTGTGTTTTTAATGATTATAAAGGTGTCATCAACATATCTGACCCAGAGTTAGGGTTGAATTTGTGGTAAGACTGTTTGTTCTAACCTTTGCATTACTGCTTCTGCTATGAGTCCAGAGATCGGTGAGCCCATGGGTGTGCGGTTGATTTGTTTGTATATCTGGGGTTATTGAATGTGAAGTGTGTTGTGAGGCACAAGTCCAGTAGTTTAAGTATGCCGTCTTTGTTGATAGGTTCAACGTCCTGTTGTCTGTTCTGTATGTCCAGCAGGTTGGCTATTGTTTCTCTGGCTCGGGTTTTGTCAATAGAGGTGAACAGTGCCGTTACGTCGAATGAGACCATAGTTTCTTCCTTGTCTATGTGTATATTTCTGATGATGTCCAAGAATTCCTGTGTTGATTGTATAGATTGTCTGGATCCGCTGATCAGGTGTTTCAGTTTCTGCTGTAGTTCTTTAGCCAGTTTGTGTGATGGTGTCCCTGGTAGTGATACTATGGGTCTGAGTGGGATGTCTGGTTTGTACACTTTAGGTAGTCCATAGAATCTGGTTGTTGCTTTTAGGTTTCATTCTTTGTAGGTCAGACCTGTTTATCTGTCCTTTTTTTGTAGATTCCTCAGTGTGTTATTTATCCTATTTGTGAGCTGTGGGATGGGATCAAACCCCCTCTTTTGGTAGGTGGTGGTATCTGCAAGTAGTTGTTGTGCTTTTTGGATGTACTCTGCTTTGTTCACGATGACCGTCATTCTGCCTTTGTCTGCTGGTAGTATGATTATGTTCTTATCGTTTCTTAGTGATTTTAGTGCTTCCCTCTCCTTGGTGTTGAGGTTATGTGTTTGTCTTTTCCTTGATATCAGAGGTACGATACTTTGACTCACTGTTTGTTGTGTCTCTTCTGTCAGTCCACTGTTCCTGAGTGTGCATTCTAGTGCTCCTAGGAAGTCTGCTGTCTTGGCGTCCCTGCGGTTGTAGTTGAGTCCCTTGGCCAGTATTGTTCTTTGCGTGTCTGTGAGCTGTCTTTGGGAGAGGTTTTTAACCCAGGTGTGTGTTGTGGTGTCGTCTTTGTTGTTTGTTCGTTTGGCCATTTTTTCTTTTAGTACCTTTTTTTGCGGTGTGTGGTCCTGTTCTGTCCTATGGTGACAGCCCGTTCTATGGTCTGACTCCATTCCTGATTCACGGTTTTTGAAATTCACGACTTTTGGCGCGCAATTTCTTGTCTGTATTTGTGAAGTCTGTTGTGAGCGTCTGTAATCATTACCTGGATCATCCTGAGAAATGAATAGAATGGGAAATCAGACGGATGCAGTGAGGGTTACACATGGAGAATGGCGCCGAGTCCCACAGAGATCTGGAAAATCCCAGTCTCCATCCCTGGCCTGTGCTGCTGGGTCTCCCTGGAGTGGAGAATTCTGTTGGCTCAGGATCTGGAGTAGCTGCAAAAGGTGCAGTCACTGGCAGCAATTAGACCCTCACAGTGACAGATACCACATAGAGTGATACTGAGTGATATCACCAGAGTGCAGGAAGGCATCACGATCAAAGCCCGGTCACGAAGAAGGTGGACTGGGATCAGTACTCAGGGATGAGGGAGCTATCAGTGGGCCAGGCAATGGCCTCGGGTTACTCTCACTCGTCTGTTCATCCAGAATTTAATGCCGGTAGCAGGGATACCCATCTGACTACTTAGTACCCTTTAAGTAAGGAAATCTGTTATCGGCTGCCGGTCTTGCCTACATATGAATCCAGATCCAGAGCAATGGGATTGATTCTCAAAATGCCCTCTGTAATGGTCTGGCAAGCCACTCAGCTCTAAGGCTGGTCAGGGTGGGCATGCGATGCTGGCCAGCCAGAGACAGCAATAACTCACTAGTGAATTAAAATCAACACTGCTGGGACCAGTGTACTGGCCAACCATATTGGTAGGTTTATGGACAGGGCTTTAAACTGATAGAGCGGAGGCAGGGACAGGGTTCAGGTGAAAGGAGCTTTCCAAATACAAAGAGAAAATGTGAAGCCTCGGAACAGCATGGGGATGTGGCTGAAGACAAGTAGATAGGAACAGGAAGGGACAGAGATTAACGAAAACTGTACATCAATGAATCGGTTTGTGACAGGACATTGTGGGAAAGAGGAATTATAATGTTGGTTTTTTGGAATGGACAAAGTATCTACAATAACGTAATAGACTTGTGACACAGAGAAAAATGATATTTAGTCACCAGACAGACGTGATTACACGGTGAACAAAAGGTGGAACTTAAATATTCAACAGTAAACAACCTTACAGGATCTCAGGCAGCATGGAAAAGCAAGATGGGAACCATGACACTAATGGATAACAAAGACATTACAGAGAAAGCCTTTGGCCTCAGATTATGCAGCTGAATCAGCATGACTGTAACCTCTAGGTGCTATGTGTCAAAAACACAAGCAGGAGAACAGTTAATATGCTGCCTTGCAGTATTTCATTGCTCATCCCTGCATTAAACAGGAATTCATTAGAAATTGTAGCAAAGGTGGTGAGATAATTTTTGGAGACTTCAATCTTTGTATAATCTGAGACAGACATATTGGCAAGAGTCATATTATCTGAGATCCTCCTTGAATGTTTTTTCAGCGTCTCTTTGAATAACACATTGTACAAAAGCTAGGGATGAAGATCGACCGTTGGGTGATGAAGCTGAGTGAATGAGTAATATCACACCGAGATCTCCAAGAAATTATACCGGAATCAGTAACCAAGCCAATTACATGATTTTGAGAGAGAACTGACCAAAGTAAACAGGGGAAATAGACTGAAATGTCAGTCTGTAAATGAACAGTGGAAAACATTTAGAGCCAGTGAGTCCTAGAGACGTACAGCACATAACCGGACCCTTCAGTCCAACTCGTCCACGCCGCCCAGATATCCTATCCTAATCTCGTCCCATCTGCTAGCACTTGGCCCATATCCCAATAAACCCTTTTTATTCATATACCAATCCAGATGCCCTTTGAATGCTTCAATTGTACCAGCCGCCACCACTTCCTCTGGCAGTACATTCCATACATACACCACACTCTGCGTGAAAAGGTTGCCTCTTAGGTCCCTTTTAAATCTTTAATCTCTCAACCGAAACCTGTACCCTCCAGCTCTGGTCTCCACCACCCCAGGGAAAAGACCTTGTCTGTTTGTCCTATCCATGACCCTCATGATTTGATAAACCTCAAGTATGTCACCCTTTAGCCTCTGACGCTCCAGGGAAAACAGTCGTTTCAGCCTCTCCCGATGGCTCAAATCCTCCAACCCTGGCAATATCATTATAAAACTTTTCTAAACACTTTTGAGTTTCACAACATCCTTCCAATAGGAAAAAGACCAGAACTGCATGCAATATTCCAGAAGTGTCCTAACCAGTGTGCTGTACAGCTGCAACATGACTTCCAAACTCCTATAATCAATGCTCTGACCAATAAAGGAAAGCATATTAAACACCTTCTTCACAATCCGCTTACCTGCAACTCTACTTACAAGGAGCTATGAACTCCAAGGTCTCTTTGTTAAGCAACATTCTCTAGAACCTTCCCATTAAGTGTACTGCTCAGATGCGCTTTCCCAAAATGCAGCACCTCACATTTATCTAAATTAAACTCCATCTGTCACTCCTCAGCCCATTTGCACATCTGATCCAGATCCCGTTGTAATCTGAGGCAATCGTTTTCACTGTCCACTATATCTCAAATTTTGGCGTCATCTGCAAACTTGTTAACTGTATCTCCCATGTTCACGTCCAAATCATTTATATAATGACGAAAAGTAGTGGACCCAGCACCGATTTGTGTGGCACACCATCGGCCTCCAGTGTGAAAAGCAACCCTCCGCCACCACCCTCTGTCTTCTACCTTCAAGCCAGTTCTTTATCCAAACAGCCAATTCTCCCTGTATTCCATGAGATCTAACCTTGCTAACAAATCTCCCATGAGGAACCATTTCAAACACCTCACTTAAGTCCATAGAAATCACATCCAATGATTGGCCCTCATCAATCCTTTTTGTTACTTCTTCAAAAAACACAATCAATTTCTTGAGACATGATTTCTCACTCATAAAGCCATGCTGACTACCCCTAGTCACTCCTTGCCTTCCTAAATACATGTAAATCCGATCTCGCAGGATTCCCTTCAACAATTTGCCCACTACTGATGTCAGGCTCACTGGTCTATAGCTCGCCCGCTTTCCCTCACAACCTTTCTTAAATGGTGACACCACGTTAGTCAACCTCCAGTCTTCTAGTACCTCATCTATGATGGTCGATGATACAGATTTCTCAGCAAGGGGCCCAAAAATCACTTCCCTAGCTTACCACAGAGTTCCAAGGTACACATGATCAGATCCTGGGGATTTATGCGCTTTTATGCATTTCAAGACATTCAGCATCTCCTCCTCTTTAATATGGACGCTTTTCAAGATGGCACCCTCTATTTCCCCACATTCTATATCTTCCATTTCCTTCGCCACAGTAAACACTGATACAAAATACTCATTTAGTATCGCCTCCATCTCCTCCGGCTGCGCACAAAGGCTGCCTTGCTGATCTTCTCCCTAGTTACCCTCCTGTCCTTTATGTATTTATAAAAATCTTTTCGATTCTCCTTAACACTATCTGTCAAAGCTATCTTATATCCTCTTTTTACTCTCCTGATTTCCCTCTTAAGTATACTCCTCCTGCCTTTATATTCAGAGGATTCACTTGCTTCCTCGTGTCTATACCTGACAATTTTTTCCTTCTTTTTCTTAACCTAAACCTTTGTTCTCTCGTTATCCAGCATACTCTACACCCACCAGCGTTTCCTTCCACTCTAATAGGAATACTATATACTGTCTCTGGAAAGCCTTTATCTCATTGGGCGGCACGGTGGCACAATGGTTAGCACTGCTGCCTCACAGCGCCAGAGACCCGCGTTCAATTCCTGCCTCAGGCGACTGACTGTGTGGAGTTTGCACGTTCACCGGTGTCTGCGTGGGTTTCCTCCGGGTGCTCCGGTTTCCTCCCACAGTCCAAAGATCTGCAGGTCAGGTGAATAGGCCATGCTAAATTGCCCGTAGTGTTAGGTAAGGGGTAAATGTAGGGGTATGGGTGGGTTACGCTTCGGCGGGTCGGTGTGGACTTGTTGGGCCGAAGGGCCTGTTTTCACACTGTAATGTAATTTAATCTAATCCCTTTACATCCGTAATTCCTTAACACTATGTCACACATACCTTGGGAACCCCAATGACTGCCTTGGTGCAAGATGGCTAGGATGTTTCTCATGACTGGTTTACTTAATAACTCCCTCCCATCAGGGAGGATCCATTTTCCTTGGGTTGTCTTAGTGGCCCCATTTCCTGGAATTCCTTTTCCTCTTCTTCCGTGTACACGGGGTTCAGGGGATTCCACTAGGAGCGTTAGAACCCGTATTTCTGTTACTGTAAGGTTCATAGCTGCCTCTCTGGCTGCCTCGTCTGCTAGCCTATTCTAGGGCGTTCCCCCTCTGATGCCCAGCGACATGGACAATAACTATTTCCCGGGGTAATTCCAAACTTTTCAACACTTGTCCTATCAACTCTTCGTGTATTAATTCCTTTCCCTGGCTATTGATTAGACTACACTTCAACTCATGTAACCCTTTCTTTTCCTCTTCTGTCCAGTGCAGTCTTTCATGTTCAGATTCTGTCATTTTGTAATATAACCACTTCGTTTTCTGGGCGTATGCTTCTATCCATAATCTACAATAGCCCACTAGCCCCAAGAACTTCCGTAATTCTCATTTGGTGGTCGGAATTCCCTTTAATTCTCTCGGGAGTAATGCGCATAGTGCCCTCACTAATAAGGTGTCCTACGTAATTCACCTCTTTCTCTACATATTGCAATTTATTCCTAAATACTCCTAAACCCTGTTGCCCTAGAAAATTTAATAGTCTGTTGGTGGCCAAACTCATGTCATCTTTCTTTTGTCCTGACACAAGTAAATCATCTAAAATGGAGGGATGACCGTGCCGCTCCCATGTTCACCAGAAATACTTCCTCCCCACTTCAGGTCCCACCTTTAAATTTATAAAGTGTTCCCGGTGGATTTCAGGAGGAAGGAACCCCTGACTCCCCTAATCTTCATCTAAGGTCATTAAGGAAACGGCTTCCCTTTATCGTGCTAATTCCAGGCATTCCCGTTTAAAATGCACCATTTTTCCACAGTGGTAACACCCTGCCTGTATCTCCTTGCCCGGGTATCTGACCTTTGTCTTTCGTATCCTCCCCTACCTTTCCTGTTATCCCTTGATCTCATTCTCCTTTTTGTTATTGCTTCTACTGCCACCACCATCATTTTGGCTTTCTGTTTCTGCTTCTCGTCTCCCCTTTTCACATACACTTTCTGTGCCTCACATAACAGTTCTTCAATCTGTCTTTCACTCCATCCATCTAATTTCTGAAATTTCTTTTGTATGTCCGGCTGTGATTTAGTTACAAACTGGACCTTTAAGAGTCCCTGTGCTACCGGATTATCGGGATCCATTCACGAATACTTCCTGGTGGCTTCCTTGAGCCTTTGAAGAAATGCAGAAGGGGTTTCATTCTTCTCTTGTTGTACTTCAAAGGCCTTAACAAAGTTTTGTGATCTAGGTGCCGCCTTTTTAATTCCTAATATTACCATTTCTCTTAAATCCCGCATTGACTCCCTATCTTCTCTGTCATTATTTTCCCAATGAGGGTCAACAGTTGGGAATTTCTGTTCTGCTGGGGCCCCTTCTTCTCCAACTGGGTGCTTCTTTTCCCATTCCGATAAAGCCGCTCTCCTCATCATACCTCGTTCTTCCCCTGAAAATAACGTTCTTAAAATTGCCATGAGTTCTCCCCAGGTATATAAATTAAGCCCTAGGAATTGCTCTAATTATTTGGCTAATCCAACCGGATCCTGTATTAAACTTTTCATTTCCTTTTTAAAGACCTTAACTTCACTGCTAGTTAAGGGAGCGTTTACATATCCGATTGTACCTTCCCCAATTGGAACCTCCCGTAAGGGACATAATTTTACATTTTCCATTATCTCTGCCCCTCCTTTACGTGTGGTGGCTCGAGTGATTCTGAGCCCCCTAGGTTCTGCATCTTTTAGTTCAGAGTCCATTCCCCTTTCTGGGTCTGGACTCGGTACTACTATGGCAGCTGTAGGCTCGTTCTGGGGAGTAGCATATGGGCGCGGCAAACATGTTAAGGGATCTCATTGTGGCTTCCCTTTTTCATTTTTTCCCCTGATTCCTCCGTATTCATGGGACATAGTTTTACTCCCGCGCTCCCAATCCAACAAGCCGCATAATCGTAACTCTCTTTGACTGTACGGTTCTTTTTGATTGATATATATAATAAGATCTTGACACAGCCAATCCTCATCGGACCCATATTTGGACCAAAATAAAAACAGGCGCCTTAAGACTTTCTCTAGTCCAAACGAAACAACAATATGTTATCATTGTAGCCTTATCTTTCTCCTGCGTCTGGGAGTTGTGTTCCCAATTACCCAACATTCTCCCCAAAGAACTGTCAGGCAGCATATATCCCTTTAACGATATTTACAGATTGATCGTTACCCAGGCAACTCCCCGTGCCTCCCATTGTTGCTAATTAAATTAATCTTAACGAGTCCGGTGTCACCTCCTTCCAAACCACCTTCAGGGTCCTGACTAGACACCTTACTCATCCGCTTATCCTGATCAATTATATGCTTTTTTTTTACTTCAACTGTTCTCCATAAATCACTTTCATGTCAGGAAAAAGAGATTAGTTAGAAACTGATAGTAAGGCAGTCACGACCTGTAAAAAGAACAGGAGTTACCTTTTTATTTCATAATCTGTAAAATCCTTAACCTTAAAAGAAATCATGTCAAAATTTCCACAGTAGAAATCAGTTTCAAAACAGTCCCGGATCTCAAGCTCCAGGGAACAAAGCACAAACATTCAATTGCTAACAAACAAATGTGCATTCAAACCGAATCACAAAGCGTTAAACTTTCTATTTGTTGCACAGTTCTTTCTCTCACACACGCACACACACAGACAACATGTCTCACAGACACTTTGAACTTCCCGCAACGACTCCTCGAGCTTTTGAATATTTTTCTGGACGTCTGGCCATAAGTTAGTTATGAAGTGCACCCTCAGTATCCCTTCAGCGACTAGCCCTTCTGACACAGGAAGGGCTTTCATTGTCATATGCTTAATTTAATATATCGCCAAATCCCCGTACTTTCTTACGCCCGACAACCAAGGCAATACTTGAAGGTGTCTTTTCTTACCTTGGTCTGTGCACAGAGTTACCTGATAATTTCGGTGCGCCCCATCCCACGGCAATTCCTGCAGCAAATACAGCTGACCCCAGTCGACCGGATATAACCTTTAAGACCTTTTCCTACCCGGGCCTTGTGCACAAGAGTTGCCCGACCGAACCGCATCTGTCCGCCTTGTTTCTACGGTCTCCCCGTCCGGATCATACTCGTTCAAACCGCGAACGACAAGCAAGGGAGTCAGAGATCACCGGAAGCGGCGAGGTGCACCTCACCCGTCGTCTCAAGAGTGTCCAGCGGTAGGAGATTTGGATCCCGGACGAGCTCCCAAATTGTGAGAAACAGAACTCACTCACAAATCAATCAGCCTGAGATAAAGCCTTGGAAACAAGAACAATTTATTACAGGCTTGAAATCACCGGACGCTTCTGCAATCAAGCAGAAATGCGCGCAAAAACAAACATTAAAGCATTCTTATTCAGTTTACAAGTTGCGGAATCATGCCTCCCTTCTCCCATCCTATTATAAGCTGATTACTTCACGTGTTAGTTATTTTCTTATCTGCCCATCCTGCTGTCCTTGTCTGCATTCTTTGTTCCTTGTTTGTTACAGCTTGTTCTTTTATCCAGTTTCTCTTATCATACTATAAGCTTTATTGTGAAATGCTCCTGCTGCTTCTTTTTGTGGTCAGCTATAATTCTTCATGGTTATTTCCTAATTTAAAACTATTTTCTTTAAAAGACCCTCTATATTCATGAAAGTCTTAGCCTTAAGTATGCTACATGCTACATGCTACTAGAATTAACACCCCACCCCCACCCACCCCCACCTGCGAAAACAACATTTCTAATCTCCCACATTGAGATCATTCCTTACTGCCACAGTCAGGATCTGTGACCATTCCCTCCAATAAATGCAGTAGTTGTCCTCTGGTATTTCAGTTCAGTAATTACACACGATACTGGTTGTTCAAAGCAGTGGTTATTCTTTATTATGAATGGCCAAGGGTTCTAACGGAAGAGATGGTCATATGTCCTGATGTGTTGCATGGTCACAAACAGGTTTTCAGTCCAAAAATTGCAAAAAAACTTTGGTTTCTTCCAAGTGCTTATCTTAACATTTCCGGTTCATGTCCATGAAAAATATTTGGAGAAAGTGCGGAAATCAGATGTTCGAGATCAGAGTCAAGAGTATGGTGCTGGAATAGCACAGTAGGGGACGCAGCATGTGAGGAGCAGAAGAAACCATGTTTCGGGCATAGGCCTTCATTGGGAATCTCTGGTTCCATGGATGCTGCCTGGTCTGCTGTGCTTTTCCAGCACCACACTCTCGACATGAAAAATATGTGTCTGCTTATGTGGAGCAATTACTAACTGTTTCCTCTGTAATATAAATTTACTGTGCTTTCTATTCGCTCAAGTTCTCATATTAATTGCTCCTCGTTTTCTTCTTAACTCTGATACAAATCTCAAAATTCTGGGCACAATAAAAGCGATATGAATTATAAATTAGCATCTGAACAAGAGAACCAATGAACAGCTACATCGACTTCTTGAAAAGCTTATATATTTGAATGAAAAAGGAATGCCTTCTAAAAAAATCTCTACACATCTGTATCCTTTTTCAATTCAATAATCCCGCAAATCGCTTATAATGGTCAGTTGATCTCTCTTAATGACTATCTAATCAATCTCACCGTAAACCGCTGAAAAATATTGAATCATTTTGTTTGTTAAAATGCAAAGATTCATTCTCAATTCATTATTGCAACAATAAGTGTACCATATTTATCTATGCACTGAGGTCAAGTGACCTGTGGCTCATAAGTAAACATTCTAAATATTCCTATAGCTGGATAAATCGGAGCTGAAAAGGTCAAACTAAAGGAAACAGTAGACAAAATAATCGGCTCCAGAAAATAGTGGAAGGCCCGGTCAAAGAGGTCACAAAGGTTCGGGAGATCCAGTTACAACCAGCGTGAGAGTTGTGTTTTGGAGAGGTTGAAGCAGACTTCCTAGCACCTTGACTTGCAGCCAGTGCCTGAGCATTATACACCTCACTTGAGAATGACAACATCAGAAGGGTGTTTACCCGAAACCCATTGGATGCTTAGAATCCAGAATTCTGGTAAAATGTTGTGAAACATTTCCCAAATCATGGAAATCAGCTCAACATTATTGAAATAAAAGTACTTATAATGGCCTTCAAGGCCACTTAATTACTATTTGGTGAAAGCCTCTGTGTAAGTACCTTATTCTTCTCAGGATGAATTATCACAGCAATCATCATGCTTTCATCGGATGCAAACACATGTACGAGACACCTTATGATAATTTACACACTATAACTTTCCCAGACCAATGATGACACTTTATTACTTATGGCTGTGGATGCTAATTGTAACATGTATTGAGATGAAGTCAGTCCTGACTACAGGCAAGTTTTCTGATAGGTTTCCAGTCCAATAATTATGATAAAATATAAGTGAGGTTCATTAAATTGTGAACAGCTCCCCATAAAAGGAATTCATCTGTTTATTCAGAGACAATAGTGAAACAAATGCCTTGTCAAATGCTGTTGACTGTATTTTTCTGTGAAAAAAATGTTCCTTATTGACTTACTTTCTTTATAATTCTGACTCAAATGTCTAAATATTGATTATATGAAATATTGCATGAATGAAATATAATACATAACTTGTTCTATTATATATTATATTTCACCAGAATGAAAGCAGAGACACCAAGTGTAGAATTGGTGTCTCTGGCCTCACGGCGCCAGAGACCCGGGTTCAATTCCCGCCACAGGCGACAGACTGTGTGGAGTTTGCACGTTCTCCCCGTGTCTGCGTAGGTTTCCTCCGGGTGCTCCGGTTTCCTCCCACAGTCCAAAGATGTGCAGGTTAGGTGAATTGGCCACGCTAAATTGCCCGTAGTGTTAGGTATAGGGGTAAATGTAGGGGTATGGGTAGGTTGCGCTTCGGCGGGTCGGTGTGGACTTGTTGGGCCGAAGGGCCTGTTTCTACACTGTAGGTAATGTAATCTAAAAAAAAATTCTTGAAGATCTGACAATTTTGAATGACAAACCAATTCTGATCAATGTTCACTGAATGTCTAATATCTTTTCAAACCATCATGCCAGCATTTTAATTCTCAGTTGACTGATCTTAATAAGTATATAATCAACAACAGAGCAAACTCATTGGAAATATTGATTCATTCACCTTGCCAGAGTTCTAAAATTAATTAATAATTAATTGTCTCTCCAAAAATCAAACAGCAATTCAGTTTAGCTTTCGTAACAAACATAATCAATTTCACATTTTAGTTTAATCCATTATGTCTTAGTGCCAAATATTGCAAAGAATAATAGTTTTCTTATTCCAGGTCGGCACAACCACAAACTAACTAATGATTCCCCATCCAACACTCACAGATAATATCCGTTCCTTTTTCCTTTGAATGTTCACAGAAATCATTGGATTAATATTCGGTCTTACACATTAACCGACGTCTGATTGTGTTGCACTCCAACAAATACTGCTCATTTTGACACATCAAAGGCAGCTATATGAGATTTCTAATCATTTTTTAAAGTTTGCTATGAAATGGTTTTAAGACTAATTGTTGCTTATATCTAATATTTAATAATTAATCAAATCCAGTATATCCAACTTTCAGTGTGAAATTAAGGCTCAGTGACGGAAACGTATTGCAATGTACAGACACCAATGGTAGCGAATGGTGATTTTTATTTTATTACTTGAATCGTGGTTGACTTTCTGTTGTGGGTGTGGCTTTCCTCCATCTGGAACAGAAAATAGTTCATATTGGCTCATACAAAATGCCTGACAATCAGAAAGAAGCAGAGTACCTTAGAACTAAAACACAAGGTGTCAGAGGGGTGATAACCAAGACTAACAGTGTGTTGCAGCCTTTCATTAAAAAAAAACTCACTACCAGTGGACCTACTCCAATGCCATGACTATAGAATTCCATAAAGCATACAGACAAATGACTAATCCCGATCTTCATAAATTAAAGGATAATTGTCCCAGTAAATGAATAAACAGCAGCTGCAAGATGCAGCCCAGTTAACTCACTAAGCAGCTATCAGGACAATGGAAGAGTTTGTTTGTCAGAAATAGTTATTAGTTTAAAGTTAATCAGAACATTAAACAAAGGTTCTAATTGCAGATTCTTGAGAATCATAGGGGTAATTTGCAACACAAGTTAGATTCATGTAACCAATGCCTATTAAAAAGCATTAGAGAAAAGCATTTAGACTTTGATGTGAAGTTAGCTAGTTTTAGAAATGAGCTTCAAGATACGATGTTCACTGCCCATTAATTATAAACTCCTGACAGTAAGAGTAGCTATATTATATTGTTACACAATATAACGAACTTTATAACACAAAACATATTACTAATCTTATAGCAAGTAAGTTAAACTAACTGTCGTTTGTATTTCTTTGTGCATAATTAATTAGGACAGTGAACAATATGAGGAGTAATTGACTTCGGTAAAGGAAAATATAATAAACAGTAGAATTCAAAATGTCACATCAGATAAGGCATCCTGAGAGGCCCGAGGGAGTGTCTCAATAACTTTAGAATCTGAATGAATGAGATGCGTGGAAAGATGCCAAGGCCTGGAGATTATAGTACCTGTTAAACAACATGAGATGAAAAGAATCTGGGAATGTCCATTAGGATGCCCATCTGCGATTATGTGTTTGGTTTGGGTGTCTGGATGAGGAGGACAGGGCTGTCACATTATATGTGCATAAAAATGCTGCTTTTTACTGTGCATGTTACAGTGTGTCATGGATCTCCCTTCCGAGATTGGCCTCGGGGGACGATCCCTTCATTAACTGATTGCTGCTTGAGTAAACATCTTCTACATGCCTGAGCTTAGCCTGCCTCCTGAGTCTTCATTCCCTGTCAGGGAAAAACACTTCTGCAGCTGTGATGACGTTTCAATTCAATGCAAACATTTGTTGTGTGTGAAATGATTACATTTTGAGCAATGTCATTTTCATGATAAATTTGCTTTACATTTGTTTATTTTTTGGTGTACAAGAAAACAATGGGGGTATATCCATTTGTTCTTTCGTTCAACTAACATTAAATTTTAAATTATCTGAGAGAGAGATGTGAAAGGCTACAATGGGGAAAACGGGAACTAGTCTTCTGCTCAAATGTCGCATTAAATGATTGTTTCCTTTTTTCAATCATGTGTCCTCCAAAATGATTTTTTATTTTTACTTCATTTTAAGAAAGAAATTGCTTGGAGATGTTGAAAATTTTCCTTTTCCTTTCATGTTAGTCGTCAGTGACAAATACTCACACAATTATGAGAATTCCTTTCCGGACCAAATGTCATTGACTCTATCTTTTTTTCACAGTAATAGTCACTTTCATGGCCTAATTCCTTTCCTCCTAATTCTGAAATAAATGTTGAAGCATTTATTGTGATAAAAGTTACATTAATAAAATTGACATGACTCTTCAAGTAAACTACCTGGAAAAAAGCATATAACTCTTGCCTTGCCTGCACTTTTGAACAAAATCATTTTTTTTTCAATTGTCGCTGAATGATTTTTTCACATCACACAGCTAGGTTTTATGCTTTAATTTTCAGTTTCTTAATCTTAATGAATATCCAATCAACATCAGAGCAAAGTGCTTTCAAAATATTAAGTCAACTTATCTGTCAGGATTCTAAAAGCAATTATCAATTACAATAATTACACAGCAATCTAACTTAGACTTTGTAAAAATGCAGTGTTTTTAACATTTCATTCATTATTTCTTATTGTCAGTGCTACTATATTAATACCAATTTGTTCAGATCATTGCAAATACAAAACGACCAATAATATCCCTTGCAAAATTCTTTGTAAGTATCTGATTTTTGCTCATTTGAATGATAATAATTATTTCAGCCGTTGAAATTCAGAGGTCCAATTACTTTTCACTGCAATATTACACTTCATTTCTACATATTACTCAGTCTAATATCAAGATGAGATATCTCATTATTCTCAAATTCACGAATATGATTTTTAAAAATCCCTTTGTTGCTAATATATCATATATACAATAATTGTGAAATCCAGTAAGTGGTATAAATGGGGAATTATGCTTCCATACAATAAATACTGCAAGGATATTGCAATATACAATCTCTCAGTCATTGTGAACATTGCAATTATTTTTAACTTGGGAACATTTTTGAATTGATTTGATTAGAATTTACTTCGATGCTGACACTTATTGTATATCCAATCACAATATCAGTAGATTATTTGGAGGTATCACCATTCATTCCAATAATCACAGTATCTGCTATAAACTTTCTTCTGGTCACTAATAGCAAGATGTATCTAATTCTACTCAATCAATATTCCTCAGAAAATATTTGAGAATGTTGCAGTCATAAAGCTGAAATATACGAAGTCATGATAGTCATTAATTTTCTCTTGCTCTGTAGATCTTAGTTAAAGCAAAACATAGAATTTTATGTTCCAGTGCTATAAATATGAGAAACAATCGATTACTTCTTCAGTAAAATAAACAAATGCCACGTGCTATTATTTATCAATTTTTAATTACTGGTCAGTTTATGAATTGTGTGAGATTTGGTTTTAGCTTTCCAGTCACCTATTTAGATTGAATGTGACATTGAAATGGTGTGAAAATATCAGGGTGTGTTCATTTGAAAGTTCAATTTGCATATCTCTCGCTTGTCCCATTGATTGCATGGTGGTTTAACAACCTTTCACTCAGCAATCCTCGTAAATATCAAAAAACTGTCTGATTTTAAATCAGGTCATTCACACCCAATTATCAAACTGTTCCTAATTCATGCAAATATCTCAATTTTATCGAACCAATGTTCACACTAAACAATACACATAAAGCAACACAAAGACTTTCATTACCATCTGACTATTGTTCAGTAGAATAACCTGAGTAAGTACCTTATTGCTCCTGAAACCAATGACAACAGTAAGCATTTGGTTACTATTCCATGCAACAAGTGCAATTGATATCTTCTGTTTCAGTTCAGTAGTTAAAGATGATCTATGTTGCTTAAAACAATACTTCTACTTTATCACGGATATTGACTGTAATACAATCATGCAAACAACAAACGTTTTGTCATTCTAAAAATCTTTAAGTTTCCTTATTTTAAATTTGTGTGCAAGAGATATTTCAAATTGCAGCCATTTTTGTTGTATAATTCAGCAAACCTAAATGATGAATTTGGGAAAGTCTCCATTTTTGCAAAGTGGATGTAGTTTTCAGTTTACATAACAATTTAATGACTTTTCATTTCAAATCACGCGCTCTGCAAAATGATTATTGGTTTCATTTAATTGTAAGAAAAGCTTTTTTTTGAACATGTTGATTCTTTTTTGTCTTTTCTATTCCAACATTATTCATCACTGTACAATAATGACACAATTATTATAAATCCTTTATGTACCAAATGTCATTGACTGCATCATTTGTTCACTTTCATTCTCACTTTAATTATCTATTAACTTTCTTCCAAATTCTGACACAAATGTCTGAACTCTGATCATAATATTAATCATCTAAATTAAAATAACATGTCTCCATGAGGAAAGGATGTGATAGAAATTCATATTTCTTGTGTTACCTGCATTTTTTAGTCAAGAAAGAAAAGAATTGTTCTATGATCACTGATTGGCTCAGTTTTTCTTGAATTCATAAAGCTAGTTACTATATTTTATTCCACAATTTACCAATTTTAATAAATATCCAATCAACATCACAGCAAAGTGTTGTTGAAATATTGAATCATCTTAATTGCTCATCTAACAACATTAATTATCAATCATTGTTTTGATAATAATTGCGCAATTATTTAAGAAATTCTTTTGAACAAGTAAAGTGAGATTCACATTTTAATTTAACCAATTGTTTCTGAGTACCAACATTGCAATATGAAACTTTATTTTCAGGTTAAGTTTCCCACAATGGATCCAAGGACTTCCCATCCAACATTAATTATGAATGTCTAATGTTTGCTTATTTGAATGATCTCCATATTCACAGACTTTAAACTCACAGACCTGCAATTAATTTTCACTGCAATAATTCCTATTTGTTTGCACATATTCGTCAATCACATAGCAAAACGAGATGTCTCATTATTTCTAAATACATTGATCGAATTTTATAATCCAGTTGTTGCTCATATCTAATAATTATTCAATCCAGTATTTGCTGTAAATATGGAATTACGGCTCTTTACATGAATAACTAAATATATTGTAGTGTACAGTCTCTCAATCATTGTTAATATTAATTCTTATTTTACCCACTGAAACATAGTTGAATTTATTTAAATATATTTCACTTCGGTGCTAACATTTATTGTATTTCTAATTACAATAAGATATAAGTATTTTTCATGCAACTAAATCATGTAAAATTCCTGAGTTTTGTTAAGTCAAATGAAAAATAATTAACATCTCTGTATTGTTTCGTTAAATAATGACAATGCATTTTGAATTTTTCAAAGTTGAGCATTTTTTTCAAAGAAGGGATGTTGTCTTCAGCTGAATAATCGTATTGAATGACTAATTTATCTGTTCGAGTTCCCAAAAAACCAAATTAACTAATTCTGCTGGTTCTAAATTCCTGGAAAGTATTTGATAATTTTTGAGCCTGAAGGATGAAGAAGTCGATGTGATTACACTGATATTTTAATATTGGAAAGAGCTTAATTCAAACATTTCAGGCACATAAATTGCTATTCTGCAGTGTTACAAAGATGAAAATCAAGTCAATTTTTTCATCAGTAAAACAAACAAATGTCACTTCCCGTTATTCATTAGTTAACTCATTCCCAAACTTGTAATTAAACAATGCAATTCACTTGAATATTGTTGTGTCCTTTGATCATATTAATTTTCTAATTATTGTTCATTCATGATTTGTCACGGATTTTTATTTTGCACGTCTCTCACTTATTTCACTTCTTGTATGGGGCTGGGCATTGAGAACAGAGGATCAGTGGTTCACACTCGTATCTTACGGTGTTATGCACCTGGGTTTAATTCCATCCTCGGCCACATGTTTGTGTGGAGTTTGCATGTTCTGGTTTTCTCCCACAATCCAAAAATATGCAGATTAGGTACATTGGCCATGCTAAGCTGCACGGTCTGTTCAGGGACGTGTAGGTTAGGTGCATTAGCCAGGGGTAAATGTCCAGTAATCTGAGAGCAGAATGGTGCTGAGTGGATTATTCTTTGGAATGTCAGTGTTGACTTGTTGGGTCAAATGGCCTGTTTCCACACAGTACGGATTCCATATAATTAGAAATGTGTTTCGTTGAACAAAACTGACATTTTTTTAAAAATGTTGCCTTTAAAACTTATCTTTAACAGTCAATTGTCAATCTTGTAAAATATTTCAATGTTACTGAAATCAATGTTCAAACAAAACACTGCACGTAAAGCCACACAAAGATCTTCATGAGCATCTAATTACTGTGCAGTGGAATAGTCACAGTAAATATCTTATTGTTTCTGAGATCAATCCCCACTATCACAGTAAGGATCCGGTTATCATTCCTTCCAATAAATGCAACCGTTGTCCCTCTGGTGTTTCAGTTCAGTAGTTATACAACATACTGGTTGTTCAAAGCATGGTTATTCTTTATTATGAATGGCCTACGGTTCTAACGGCAAGAGATGTTGTTCGATCTGATTTGTTGCATGTTCTCAAACTGGTTTTCTCTAAAAATATTGCAAAAAATGTGTCTTGTTCAACTGCTGATGCTAACCTTTTCAGTTCACGTTCATTAAACATATTCGGAGAAAGTGAGGAAAGCTGAAGCTGAAGATCAGAGCCAAGAGTGTGGCATTGGAAAAGGGCAGGCACATCCAAAGAGCAGGAGGATCGACCTTTCGGGCATTAGGCGGTCATCAGAAAAAAATCGTGATGAAGGGCTTATGCCCAAAACGTTGATCCTGCTTCTCCTGGAATGCTGACTGACCTGCTGTGCTTTTCCAGCACCACGCTCTTGACATTAGAAATATTTGACTGAATATTCAGAGATTATACTAAAAGTTGCCTCTGCCAATTTAATTTACTTTGCTTTCTATTCACTAAAGTTTTCATGTTAATTATTTCTCCTTTTCTTCTTAAATCTGATACAAATCTCAAAATACAGAACACTTCAAAATTCACATGAACTATCAATTTGCATTCTCGACAAGAAAACCAATAGAAGGCGAGATAGAATTCTTGAAAACCCTACATATTTCAATGAAAAAGCAATGCCTTCCAAAAAATGTTTGCCCGTCTGTATCTCTTTTTCAATTCAATAATCCTGCAAATAGTTTATAATTGTCAGTTGATCTCTCTGAATGTGTACCTAATCAATGTCAATGTAAACAGCTGAAACATTAACAACAGATTGATAACTGGGTGTTAAAGATCTTATTTGAAGTCAACAAATTTTTCGAATTTACTCGAATTCCACCAGGAAACATTCTTGAATCATAATACAAGAGATGAGATATGTGAGAGATGTGCAAACCTTATTTTTAAATGAACAAACTCCAATATTTTCAAAACATTTCAATCTATCGGTCAAAATGAACAGGTGAATGGAAAAACAAAAACAAGTTTCGGACAATTCATAAACTGAACAACAATTACAAATTCACTTTGATCAAAGGACAGAATAATATTTAGATGAATCACAATATTTAGTTACTAAGTAGGTAATCAGCTGACTGACAAGTAATTGGTGGTAGCATTTGTTATTTTACTGAAGAAGCTATCAACTTTATTTCAAATTTATTGCATGAGAGAATAATGTTTAATGTGTTTCAGTTGTTTGGACTTGCCCCTTTGCAACAAAAAAAGAACAATTTCATTACTTAGACATCGTAATCTTTAATTCTGCAACATTTTCAAATATTCTCCAGGAACTTATAAGCAACAGAATTGGATACAGGTATCCCCACTATCCGAAAGTAGAGCGTTATTATGAAACCTTACATAAAGTGAAAATGGGTAAATCGAAGAAGCATTAATTTATATGGGAAACATCTCCCCTTTTTTCGTAAAAGTGAAAATCCTCTTCAGATTTCTTTCAGTTAGAGAAAAAATGGACAGATGTAAGTCTTTTCTAAAAGCAAAGTGGCTAAAGCGAATTTTCCAACACATATTTCTTGGTAACCTGACACAAATAAGTATCAGATTTTGTGATTATTGATATATTCGATAAAAGCAGATCTAATGTTGGATTCAAAAGCAGTTCAATCTGTGCTTAGGTACTCTCTAATCACCATTCAGATAGCTCTTGATATATTTCTGGTGAAGGTGTGATTTGAAACCTTCCCTCGAGTCTAGTAATAAAGACACTGCCACAACTTCACAAGCTCCTTTCATAATGTTCCCACTCAGGACGGGCAGGACTGCAATCTGACCCATCTAAGCCTAAACTTTATTTCCCCTCCCCCCTGCCAGATGAGATAAAACCTCTCCAACGGAACTAGCAAATACCCCCACCAGATTTGTTTCAGCTCTGCCCAGGGGCAACCGGTCAGGCTGGTATAGGTTCCACCTGACCCAGAAACAGTCTCAGTGCCTTAAGAACCTAAACCCTTCTCTGGTACACCATTTGCCCAGCCACACATCCAGCTGATCTATCCTCTTATTCCTGTTCTTAGGAGCACATGGCATTTTCCTCCCCTTCTGTGCAGTACAGCTATCTGTGGTGTCATGACCCTGGCTATTGCAGATTTCCCCTGAGAGGCTACCCCACCTGTAACCCCTACAACAGAATCCCAAGTGGTATACAGTATCTGTTTGGGAAGGGGATGACCACTGATGACTCCTGCACTCCCTTCCTGAGCCTTTTGCTTGATCTGATGGTGACTCATTCCCTTTCTGTCTGCGTAACCCTCAGCTGCAGTGTGGCTAACTCACTAAACATGCTGTCCATAACATTCTCAGTATTGCAGATGCGCCACAGTGAGTCCACTCACAGCTCCAGCTCTGAAAAGCAGTTTCCTAGTAACTGCAGATGGACAATAACTGGGGTGGGGGAGTCCAGAATGACAGTGCATAGGTTTAAGATGAGAGGGGAAGAATTTAAAATGGATCTGACACGCATTTTTCCCCACTGAAGTTGGTGCGTGTATGGAATCTTCTGTTGGGAAGTGGCGGATGTAGTTTCAATTATACCATTTGGCATCTGGAAGGGTATATGAATAGGAAGGATGTAGAGTGATATGTGACAAGTGTTGGAAAATGAGTCTCGATTAAGTTGCGATATCTGGTCAGCATGGAGCAGTTTAACCAAAGGGTTTATTTTCATGCTGTACATCTGTACAGCTCTGCCCTGTGCCGAGCTTCATCATTCACAGTGAATGTGTCAGTATCACAGAGCACAGGGGCTGGGGGATATTCAGCCCATTGGGGCTGTACACTCTCCCTCTGGAGATGGTGCCAGTCAGTCCCAACTCACCTTCCATTTTGACATAGCCCTCCAAATCCTTCCTTAAAAAAGTTAAATTTCAAATTTGTTTTGACAATAACTACTGGATCTGCATCCAGCTGTCTTTCAAACTGTTATGGATGCTCACAATTTAATAAGTAAAATAATCTCCACATTTTTCCTCTGCGTTATTTGCCAGTTACCTGAAAATTGTTACTAAAAATTGTGTCGTTAAAAATTTCTCACTCTGTCTCTCTGTAAATGAAATACCCTGGAAACAAATCAACTCCTGGCCGAAATCACTGCTTAACCTTCTCAGCTCCAAGGAGAATTGTCTGACCTTCTGCTAACTCTCCATAAAAGAGAAACTTATCTTCATTTTAATTTATTAGTGTCATAGAGATGTACAACATAGAAACAAACCCTTCAGTCCAATTTGTTCATGCCGACCAGATATCCTTAATTAATCTCGTCCCATAAGCCAGCACTTGGCCCATAGCCTTCTAGACCTTTCCCAATCACATATCCAATGAGATGCCTTTTAAATGTTGTAACTGTACCAGCCTCCACACTTTCTCTGGCAGCTCATTCCATGCACGTACCACGTTCAACTTGAGACTTTGCCCCTAATATCCCTTTTAAATCTTTTCCCTCACGCTTGTGCTTTCTAGTTTTGGACTCACCTAGACAGGAATAAGACCCTGGCTGTTTACCCTGTCCATGCCCCTCACGATTTTATCAACCTCTATGGTCACCTCTCAGCATCCGATTCTCCAGTGAAAACAGCCTCAGTCTATTCAGCCTCTCCCTATAGCTCAATCCCTCAACCCTGGCAACATCTTTGCACATCTTTTCTGAATCCTTTCAAGTTTCACAATATCATTCCGATAGCGGGGAGACCAGGACTGAAAGCAGAATTCCAGAAGTGGCTGAATCAATGTCCTGTACTCCCGCAAAATTACGTCACAACTTCTGTACTCAATGCACTGACCAATAAAGGCAAGTACACCAAACACCTTCTTCACTACCGTGCCTATCTATGATTCCACTTTCAAGGAACTATGAACCTGCACTCCAAGATCTCTTAGTTCAGCAACACTGCCCAGGACCTTCCCATTAAGTGTGTAAGCCCAGCCCTGATTTGCTTTTCCAAAATGCAGAACCTCACATTTATCTAAATTAAACTTCATCTGCCACTCCTCAGCCCATTTGATTGGAGTCTCAATGTACTCTGAGTTAACTTTGTTGTCCACTGCTCCTCCAACTTTGATGTCGATTGTAAACCAACTAACCATAGCTCCTATATTCACATGGAAATCATTGATATAAATGACAAAAAACAGTGGACTCAGCACCCAGCCAGACAGCATATTGCTCACCACAGGCTTCCAGTCTAAAAAGCACCCTCCACCATGACACTGACTGCTCAGCAAGGTTAGAGCTCATGGAATACAGGGAGAACTAACCATTTGGATACAGAACGAGCTCAAAGGCAGAAGACAGAGGGTGGTGGTGGAGGGTTGATTTTCAGACTGGAGGCCTGTGACCAGTGGAGTGTCACAACATTCGGTGCTGGATCCACAAATTTTCGTCATTTATATCATTGACTTGGATGTGAACATAGGAGGTATAGTTAGTGAGATGACACCAAAATTGGAGGTGTAGTGGACAGTGAAAACAATTACCTCAGAGCACAAGGGGATCTTGATCAGATGGGTGAATGGGCTGAGGAGTGACATTTTGGGAAAGGATGTCTTAGCAGGACTTATACACCTAATGGTAATGTTCTGAGGAGTGTAACTGAACAAAGAGACCTTGCAGTGCAGGGTAATAGCTCCTTGAAAGTGGAGCTGAAGGTAGATAGGATAGTGAAGGCGGCATATTGTCAGAACATTGACTACAGGAGTTGGGAGGTCATGTTGCGGCTGTACGGGGCATTGGTGAGGCCTCTTTTGGAATATTGCGTATAAATCTGGTCTCCTTCCTATCGAAAGGATGTTGTGAAACTTGAAATGATTCAGAAAAGATTTACAAGAAAGTTACCAGGATTGAAGTATTTGAGCTCAGCTGGAGGTTGAATAGAGGTTGAATAGACTGGGGCTGTTTTCCCTGGAGCGTCGGAGGCTGAGATGTGAGCTTATACATGTATATAAAATCATGAGGGGCATGGATCGGATAAATAGACAAAGTCTCTTTCCTGGGGTGGGGGATCCCAGCACTGGAAGGCATATGTTTAGCGTGAGAGGGGAAAGACTTTGAAGAGACTTGTGGGTTTTCACAGAGGGTGGCACGTGTATGGAATGAGCTGCCAGAGGAAGTGGTGGAGGTTGGGCGATTGCAATCTCTTGATGGCGTCTTGATGGGTATATGAATAGGAAGGATATGGGCCAGGTGCTGGCAGGTGGGACTAGATTGCGTTGGGATATCTGGTCAGCATATACTGGTTGGACCGAAGCGTCTCTGCTTCTGTGTTGTACATCTATGACTCTTTGACCTTCCAGCCAATCTGGTATCCAAATAGCTAGTTCCGCCTGTATTCTATGGTGTTGAAGCTAACCAGTCTGTTATGTGGAACCTTGGTGCCTTTCTCAAGTCCAAGTTAATGATTTCCATACAAAACGCCATGCTGACTATCCCTAATCTTTTCTTGCCTTTCCAATGATATGTAAACCTTGTCCCTGAGAATCATTTCCAACAACTTGCCTGCCACTGACTTCAGGCTCACCGGTCTGTAGTTCCCTGGATTTTCCTTACTACCTTTCTCAAATAATGATTTAGAGATGCCGGTGTTGGACTGGGGCATACAAAGTTAAAAATCACACAACACCAGGTAATAGTCCAATTGGAAGCACACTTCCAATTAAACCTGTTTGACTATAACCGAGTGTTGTGTGATTTTTAACTTTCTCAAATAATGGCCCCCATCTTCCAGCACCTTGCCTGTGGTGATATCTCAGCGAGGGGCCCAGCAATCACTTCCCTGGCTTCCCACAAAGTTCTGGGATACACCTGATCAGATCCCAGGGATTTATCCACCTTTATGCATTTTAAGACATCCAGTACCTCCTCTTCTGTAATATGAACAATTGCCAAGTTATCACTATTTATTTCTCCAAACTCTCTACCTTCCATATCATTTTTCCGTAAAAACTGATGTGATATACTTACAGAATCTCTCCCACCGCCTGCGGTTCCATAGACAGCCTTACTGGTCTTTGAGTGTCGCTATTCTCTGCCTGGTTACTCTTTTGTCCTTTGTATATTTGTCGAATCTCTTTGGATTCTTCTGAAACCAATTTCCCAAAGCTATCTCATGTCCCCTTTTTGCTCTCCTGGTTTCCTGAGAGCATACTCCTACTGCCCTTATACTCCTCCAGGGATTCACTCAAACCCAGCTGTCTGTACCTGGCATATCCCTCCTTCATTTTCTTGACCAGAGCCTCAATTTCTCTCGTCACGCAGCAATCTCTACACCTCCCAGCCTTGGCCTTAACAGGAACATACTGTCTCTGTACTCAAATTGTCTCATTGTCACAGGCCTATGGAGGCAATGGCAGATGTGGATATCAAATCAATCATTCTCAGTAAAGAGGTAGTGTTGGGAAAGCTAACAGCCGAAAGGTAGATGTGTCTCCTGGCGCTGACAAAATGCATCCCAGGGGCTAAAAGAGATGGTGGAGGGAGGGGGGTGGGGTGGAATAGCAAATGCGCTTCTGATTATTCACTAAAATTTGCTGGACTCTGGGACAGTTCCGACAGATTGGCAATCTGCAAATGTGATGCCACTATTTCGAAAAAAATGCATAGGGTGCTGGTGAGGCCACACCTCGAGTACTGTGTACTGGTTTGGTCTCCTTACTTCAGGAAGGGTGTAGTGGCACTGGAGGGAGTGCAGATGAGGGTCACTAGTTTGAGTCTAGAGTTGAGAGGGTTGGTGCATGTGGAGAGATTGAGAAAACTGACACTATACTCACTGGAATTTAGAAGAATGGGAGGTTGCATAGGAAAAATAAAATTATGAAGGCAGTATATAAGATAGAAGCAGGGAGGTTATTTCCACTGGGGGCGGGTGAAAATAGAGAACATAGCGTCAAATAAGAGGGAACAGATTTAGGACTGACTTCAGGAGGAACTTCTGCAGCTAAAGGGTTGTGAATCTGTGGAATTTACTGCTGAGTGAAGCAGTTGAGTCTTTCATCTTGAATGTCTTTAAGGCGAAACGTAGATTTTTGAACAGGAAAGGAATTAATGGTCACAGTGAGAGATCAGGAAAGTGGAGCTGAGGACATGAAAAAAATCAGTCCTGATCTTATTGAATAGGCTTGAGGGGCCAGATGGCGTACTCCTGCTCCTCTTCCTTATGTTCTTATGTTCCCAATTTCCAGCCATCCCTTTCCCTGGGAATAACCTCCCGCAAACAGATTTTGAAAGTTCTTGTCCTGTACCATCAAAATTGTCCAATTTAGAAGGCTACCCATTAGATCTGGTCTATTATTTTCTGTAACTATTTTAAAGCTAGTAGAATTATCAGAGAATCCAGACAGCGTGGAAGCGGGCCATTCAGCCCATCACATCCACACTGAACATCAGAGCCTCCTACCCTACCCCTATAACGTTGCAATTCCAATGGGCAATCTACCTGGCCAGCATATCCCTGAACACTATGGGCAATTAAGCTTGGATAATCCACTCAACCTGCACATCACTGAACATTATGGGCAATTCAGCCTGAATAACCCAACCATCCTACACATCTTTGGACTGTGGGAGGAAACCAGAGCAACCGGACGAAACCCACGGAGACAACCACAACAAGGTGACCATGCCTTTCTTATTTCCCAGTTCCATCAAATAACTTCACTGGAAATACTCCCAAGAATATCATCCCTGAGCACAACCATAAAGGTATCCCTAATCAGAAACGCCACTCCACCTCCTCTCGTCCCCCTTGCTTTCCTTCCCATTGAATTAATACCGTAGAACATTAAGCTGCCAGTCCTATCCATCCCTGAGCCACGTTTCTGTAATATCCATGATACCCCAGTCCCATGTTCAAAATCATATCCTGAGGTCATCTGTCTTCCCCGTCGGGCCTCTTGAACTGAAATAAATACAACGTAACTGCTCAGTCCCACCTCGTTCTGTGCCTTGCTCTTGCCTGCCTTGACTGTCTAACTTCTCAACTGTACCAGCGTCTGACAAACCTCTTTTCCCACTATATCTTTAGGATTGCCCCCACACCCTCACTGGTTTAATGCCTCCCGAGTAGCAGTAGCAAATCTCCCTGCCTGGATATCAGATACCTTCCAATTCAGGTACAATTCATCCGTCTTATGCTGGTCAATTCTACCTCAGCAGAGATTCCAATTTTCCAAACGTGGGAATCCTTCTCCCCTGCACTAGATTCTTAGTCACACATTCATCTGCTCTATCTTGCTGTTCCTACTCTCACTAGCATGCAGAACCAAGAGTAATCCAGATATTAGTACCTACGAAGACCTACTTTTTGTCCTCCAGGCTAATTTGCTATATTCTCTTGTCAGGGCATCATCCTTTACTCTTCCGATGTCATTGATACCAATGTGCAATGAGCTCCCATTGATCATTCTCCCTTTTCAGAATATCCTACTCCATCTCTGAGACATCCTTGACCCTGGCACCAGGAATGTACCGCACCATTCTGATATCTCACTGTAAGTGCAGAAACGGCAGTCTGTGCCCTATACCAGAGAATCCCCTATAACCAACGATTACGAGGAAACTGATAATACTCACATTACATTGGAGCCAGTCTCAGTACCAGTACCTTGGCTGTCAGTGCGATATTCCACTGAGAGTGTGACTCCCGACGCTTTCCAAAACAGTACACTTGTTTGAGATAGGGATAGCCACAGGAGACTCCTGCATTACCTGCCCTCTGCTCCTACCTTTCCCAGAGGTAACCCATCTACCTGACCGTATCGGCAGTTTTCCTACCTTTCTGAAACTGCCATCTATCACACACCCTGGCTCCTGTAAATTCTTCATTACCTTTAACCACTGCTCCATCTGATCCATGAAATCCTAATGGATGTGTACCCTCACTTCCTGCAGACAATCAGGATCACTGGAACTCTCCCTGATCTCCTACATCCAACAGGAAGAGCACATCACTGTACGAATGGCCATCTCTGCACCTCGACATTCCACAGACGCAGAAAAAGGCACAGTCTTACTGCGTCACAAAACACTAGTCTAGAATAAATTCGTACCAATATTTTATATTTTAAAAATGCAATCAAAATATCATAGGACATGTATTTAAAGAAGTAATCCCTTGCCCTACTGAATGTTGTAGCTTTACTGAAATAAAACAAATGAAGATTCATCTTTTAAGAGAGTGAAATCCACTGAACTGTGAAACCCACAGCATGAAGCAAACCCTTCGGTCAAATGTGTCCATGCCAACCAGATATCCTAACCTAATCTAGTCCCTTTTGCCAACACCTGGGCCATATCCCTCTAAACGCTTCCTATACATAAAAGTATTCAAATGCCTTTAAAATGCTGTAATTGTACCAGCATCCACCACTTCCTCTGGCAGCTCATTTCACACACGTACCACCCTCTACATGAATAAGTTGCTCCTTAGGTCTGTTTTATATCTTTCCCCTCTCACCCTAAACCTATGCCCTCTATGTCTGGATTTCCCCACCCCAGCAAAAAGACCTTTTTTGTTTACCCTGTCCGTGCCCCTCATGATTTTATGAACGGCTACGAAGTCATCACTCAGCTTCTGATGCGCCAGGGAAGAAAACCCCAGCCTATTAGACCTCTTCCTACAGCTCAAACCGTCCATCCATGGCAATATCCTTGTAAATCTTTTCTGAACACTTTCAAGTTTCTCAACATGCTGCCGATAGGCAGAGAACGGAATTGCACACAATATTCCAAAAGTGGCCTAACCAATGTCTTGTACAAATGCAACATGACCTCCCAACACTTATACTCCATGCTCTGACCAATAAAGAAAACATACCAAAAACTTTCTTCAATATCCTATCTACCTGCAACTCTAATTTCAAGGAAGTGCCAACCTGTACAGCAAGGTCTCTTTGTTCAGCAATACTACCTAGACATTTACCATTAAGTGAATCAATTTACAAGCCTTAAAATGGTGTCACAATGGGAACAGGTTTGAAAAACTCTGATCCACTGCATCTTTTAAATAATTGACATTGAGTTGTGTTGGGGTTATTTCTTCATTGTTCTTCATTGTTTTTAATCCTTTTAGACTTGAAAATGTTGTGGTATCCTTTAATTCCATGAACTCCCACTTGTTTCAGGCCCTCTTTTAGTTTTGTAAAATGAGAGTCATGTTTATGCAAACCTTGCTATGTGAGCTGAATGCCATAGTTCCAACATTGAAAGAGTGAAAGATGGCAATCCTCTTGTTCCTCAGTGAACTGCAGTTTTCCATCTGCCATGTCAAGTCTCCGCAGCCAGATCACCAAAGATCAGAAACCCTGGGGCATTGAAGGAATGTTCAGGAATACAGATGAAAGACTAAACTTTTCCCTCTTTGCCAAACATGCTGGTTGGTTGGAGATGAGGTACTCTGTCCTTATTCACAGACTGATTAGTGTGTTTTTGAGGTTGGGTGTGAAGTGGGATAGTACATCACAGAAATATGAATTTGGAATATTGATTTAATTCATCCTCCGCTATTTCCTTTACCTCGTTCCAAGAAACGATTTATCAACAGACAAACAGAATTTAACTTTGCTTGTGAGTGTACCAACGAGAAAGATTTCTTAATTCTGCATCCCAATGTTGCTAACATGCTCACCCTTTTTCAGAGAGACGTGTAAGCTGTGATTGGACCATTAGAAAGGTATTGCTTGAGATTCTACTACTATCCAAGTCAGAAAGAGAAATGGAGCTGGTGTTGCCTTTACTGATCTCTGTTGCTTTTTGAAGTTAACGAACCTTAGCAGAAGGAGTTGTGTTGAGCCAGAAGGTGAAGGGAGGTTGGATATAAATTGTTGTATGGAACACTTGGAAGTTTTGTTTAAAAAGTGAGGTTTTCTTGAGTATCTAAAAGATAAAGCAATTTTGGGGTAATACTCAGCTGCCTCTTTTTTTCGTTTTGCTCCTTTTATTGTAGGCTCTGGTTTCCTGTCAGCTGCTTCTTTTCTGTCTTTACGTCTCATCACTGGGCTTCTCTAAGTATCTGTTTTCCCAACCAGCATCCCGAACTCCAGCTGTACATCTTCAACCAGCTGGGCAGGTACTGTGCAACCCCTGCTTCTTACCGATCGAGCATGCTCTGTTTCATCACATGCATGTGGATGATGTGGGGTCCGTGGAGGTTCAAGGGAAAGGAATTGCTTTGAGAAATGTGCATTCCTTTATCTTAGTTGAGGCTTTACATAGATGCAGAAAGCTGCTGGTTGGCAATATACTGCAGACTTTATAATTATTCCAGAACGTGCTTTTAAAGGGGCATTACTATGAAAGCAAAACGTTGAAGTTACACAAGCAATCTTGAGCTGTTTGTGCTAACAGGATAATATTAAAGTTTGACTTGTTTAACATTGAGTTGGACTTTCGCAAATAGTCTGTCAGAGTTAGCAGCCCATTGGTCTTGATAAATGCAGTTTTAAGAAATCTAAAATTTAAATTGCAATCTTGAATTTTTCGATAGCAATGCCCCTTTAAGAGTGCAATGTATCTTTGGTGAACATTTGAGGTATTCTGATGAATGTGAAAACTTAGTTGGTATGTAACTGTCACAGTGGGCATGAGAGCCACCAACAGTATGTAGCTACTTTTGTTAAAATCCCTGTTAGTTTAATAGTACTTTCAGATTTTAGATTTTTTTTTAAATTGTAAGTACCGATAACGAATATAATTCAGGGCTCAGTGCTGCATTTAGTGGCATGCTGGACAAGCTCACACGCAATTTGGATGATTTTAGCAATGACAGGAATTCTGTGTTGATTTTTAATTTGAATTTAATCTTGCTTCAGAGCTATTTCATTTCCCCATTTTATATTTTGTTTTAAACTGCATTCGAAATGAAGTTTGCTGCTTTAATGCTTTTCTGCAGCTCCTTCATAGATTCCCACAGAAAAGACTATTACATCTCCCCCTTTTTGCTTTGGGATCAGTATGTTTGCAAGTTGACCGTTGGTATTTTTATCTGTAATTGGGTTGTTAATCTACCATTTTCTTCCTGTTTGGGGAAAAGTCCATGGCATTGATGGAAGGAGAACTTAACTGGGATTGTAACGGGATGAGCCACATAAATACTCTGGCTGCATGAGCAGCTCAGCGGCTGGATATTCTTCAATGAGTAACTGTCCAGAGCCTGAGAGGCACTTTTTGGGAGTGTGATGGAACAGTCTCTGTTTGCTTGGATGAGTACTCCTCTAACAGCAAAGAAAAAGCTTGACATTGTCCTAAGCAAAGCAGCGCACTTGATTGACACCCCACCCACTGACTTCCTCCTCAAAGGCACACATTTGCAGCAGTGTGTCCAATACATAAAGTGCATATAGCAACTAACCAAGGCTGTTTTGACATCACCTTCTAAACCCATAATCTGTGCCATCTTAAGACAATGGTAGCTAATGCTCCCTTACCAATGCTACCACTACCCATTTCCCCTCCAAGCTGCATAACATTTTGAATTGGAATCATATCACTAAGCCTGGACCACATCCTGACTGCACTGTGGGTGTACCTTCAAGAGGGCAGCATACCACCACTTAAGGGCAATTCGGAATGAGCAACAAATGCTGGTTTCATTGGCAACCCTCCTATTCCACGAAAAAATCTATATTAAAAGCAAGTAACAGAAATATACCCTGTGGTTACAGTGCAGCTGTGTACACAATCTGCAGACACTGTGCTATGAACTTAATCTGTTTTAAGTACTATTTTTGCTAGAACGCTATATTTAACTCTTTTTATTCATTAATCAATAATGAGAGGGAAACAGCTTTGTCATTTTTGCAGCAATATAATTCAGTTTAATTGAAGACCGAATTGTCTTATACAATATGATGTGAATGTTTCAATATAATGGCCTTGATTATATGGTAGGCTGTAATACATTTCTGAATAAAATTCACCCAGAATTACTGGAATTAGTGAAAAATCATGCAGAATTTTAAGTATGAATTATGTTTGTTGTGTGAATGTTGTAATATTGGAAAACTAATAGAAACTAGCACCCTCTCCCAGGGTGAATTATATACCACTGGAAATCTGTAATAATTGTGTTTATGTAAATCTTTAAAGAGGCTGTTAAAAAATAAGATTTTCTTTTGTAATCTAGATAAGCAATTGATATGTTTTAGAAATATTTGACTTTTTTTCCTGTTAGAAACATAAAAAGCAATAGTAGTAGTAAGCCACTTGAGTCTGCTCTGTAATTCAATATGATCATGGCTGATCATCCAAATGCAAACCTTGTTCCCACTTTCTCCGCATACCATTTGATCTCTTTAGCCCTAAGAACTATATTTCACCCTTAAAAATATTCAATGTTTTGTCCTGAAATGCATTCTGTGGCAGATATTTTCGTTAGTTCACCACTATCTGGATGAAGAATTGTCTCCTCATCTCACTTCTGAATAGCCTAATCCTATATCCTTTTGACTATGACCACTGGTTCTGGCCTACCCCACTATGAAGGCCAACATACGATTTGCCAACATACGATTTGCCTTCACTGCCTGCTGCACATGCATGCTTACTCTCAGTCACTGATGGACAAAGACACCTTTAGCTGCACCTCCCCTTTTCCCATTCCATTGAGATAATTTCCCTTTCTTTGTTTGCAACCAAACATCTGACATTGATCCAAAATATATTTCTTCTGCCATGCATTTTCCTAATCACTCAACTTATCCAAATCACACTGAAACATATCTGTATCGTCCTCACAGTTCATCCTCCTCAGAATACACCTTTCAACCCAGCTTTGTGTCACCCACAAACCTAGAAATAATAATAAATCCCTCATATAAATCATCATGTATATACTGTGAATAACTGGGTTTGAACCACTGATCTCTGTAGTACCTCAGTGGTCACCTGGCTGCCACTCAGAACATTACTTGTTTGTTCCAGCTCTTTGTTTCCTGTCTGTCAACCAGCTCGCTGTCCATGCAAATACATTACCCCCAATCTCACGTTATATGCTAATTTCATCCATGTGACCTTTCATCCATTGTCCCTTATCAATGCTACTAGTTTTACCCTGAAACTTTCAGTACATTTGCTACGTATGATTTCCCTCTCTTCAATCTATGCGGACACTGTCCAATCCTGTCACTGTTCAGTAAGAAACTTGACTGTACTCCAATATAGTTTGTAAATGTATCTGTATTATTTTAAAAATTCAATTATTTAAAAATGCTGGACCCATGTAATATCAATGAATTAGTGACTCTGAATTTGGATTATAATGGTTTTTTTCATTAATTCCTTTTCCTACCGTGTTACGCAGACGGCACCAAGTGATCACTCTTAAATGTGATTAACTTTGAAAATAATATATTTTAAAAATTACATCCCAAAATGCTGTGTCATTATTGTACAAGGAGGATTTTGCATTCAATAATTTGCCGATAAAATTGAACAGATTTTGCTGCAATTTGTCCAGACTGAAGATTACACCAAAGTGGCAACTCTGCTCTCAAATTCTTACCTTGACACTGCCCAAGGCGATACAGATGGGACTTCACTTTGCCATTCTTGTTCACGAACTTTATTTCCAGGTTTAATCCTATAATCATTCTCAAGCTTTTAATTTTAGACAACTTCTCTTTTAGGTACATACGTAAAGATCATACTGAAATGTTGAACTGAATGGTACCAAATCTGAAATTAGTCTCTAATCTGTTAGTAACATGCTCTGACCCTTCTACGTGTGTATTGGCATAAGTCTATGCCAGTTATTTTTCTGAAGCCTGTGATTCCTGTTGAAAAGCTTGTGCCCGAAACATCGATTCTCCTGCTTCTCGGATACTGCCTGTCTTACTGTGCTTTTCCAGCACCGCACCTTTCGACTCTGATGTCCTGCTTCTGCGGCCCTCACTTACTCCTATGAGTAGATTAAACCAGGAATATTTTTTGTTGACTAAAGTGCAATAGAAACCAATTAATGAATTTCAGATATCTTACATTTACCTTAACTATGTGAAGGCTAAGACGTGACAAAATTACTGTCAGTAATTGATACCATCCTGACAAAGATTATGCTCTGATATTTAAGTGTTCAATCAGATTTAATAAAAAGCCTTCCAAAAATTGAGAGTCTGACTTCAGCTCCTTTAAAGAGACATGCAATTGGACTTCAACTTTGTGAATGTGATCATTCTTTAGTAAAGGTGGCTGTGTACAACACTGCGGGATGTTTTGCTGAAGTGCCTAATTCGGTGGATGAGCTGTATTACTGGTGTAACTTGGCTAATTTTGAGACAGAATGTTACTTTGAGTTAAATCTTGTTTCTTTTTTAAACTGAGACGTGCTCATGTAACTAAAGTGTGGACACTATGCTCATGTTTGCAATGAACCTTTCACTTTTGGAGATTAGTATTTTTCCGATCCGTTTTGTAAATAAAGTTCACTATAGAAAGCACTGTGCTGGAGAACCGCAGGTCCAGCAGCATCTCTGAGGGGAATAAAACATTGTAAGTTCCAAGTCCAGTGACCTTTTGTCCGTTCAGGCGAAGAGTCAGTGAACTTGAAATGTACCATTTTTTTCTCTTCACCGATGCCCTCAGGACTGCTGAGTTTCTCCAGCACTTTGTTTCTGGGGTTCACATCTCCAGCACCTGCAGTTTATTGTTTTGTTATCGATCCCATGATTTGACTTGGAGAGCGAGAGAAAGCAACTATGATCAATTAGGATAAAAATCCCCAACCATGAAAAAAAAACACATTGTTCTTTATACTTTGCAAAACACGATTGTAAATAAGAAATGCAATTAATCTGAATGCTAGAAGTCATACCACTTTCTACTCACGCCTGAGAACTGATCTGTCAGAATTGTGTTTGCTCGCTTCCTTTGAGATCACAGTCCACAAATGTCCCAGTTCCAGTTCCATTTCCTGGGCCGGCCTCGGTTGGCACATTGCAGTGGAGTGGGGAGCTTTGTGTCAGCCTGAAGTTTTTGTTAAGAGCAAGATTGCAGGTTGAAGTTGGCGGTTTTGACTAATACTGTGTCATCAAACTTGGAGAAAATCCTTCCGAATGTATTGATTAACTGGACTGAGCCTATTTACATGCAGTCCTGTTAGTAGTGCTGTAACATTCTAAGTAAAGAATCACACAACACCAGGCTATAGTCAAACAGGTTTAACTGGAAGCACACTAGCTTTCGGAGCGCCGCTCCTTCATCAGGTGATTGTGGAGGGCACAATTCGAAGGCACAGAATTTATAGCAAAAATTTACATTGTGATGTAACTGAAATTATACATTGAAAAATACCTTGATGGTTGAGTCTTTTATCTGTTCGAATACCATGATAGTTTCACTTCTTTCATATTTAAATCACAAAACCTGTTTTTAAAAGTTGCATTCCTGACAGTGGCCAACCAAATCACTCATTGTATTAATCACTGAACAGTCTCAATAAAGGAATGAAACAAGATGGACCACATTTCATTTACCAATGCACTGGAAAGTACAACCACAAAGTCAGCCCTCTTGACACTGCAACTTCTGCCTCACTGTGGGCCAAAAACAGCAGCAGAACTGTACTCCAGCCCAATCTGAAATCTCATGGCCTGGTATATCCCCCACTCAACCAGTAACATCAAGCAAAGGGATCAACCCTGGTTCAATGGAGAATACAGGAGGACATGCCAGGAGCATACCTAAAATTGAGGTGCCAACCTGGTGCAGCTACCAAACCTGCATGCCAAACAGTGCAAGCAACACCAAATAGAACCATGTGATCGCACAATCAATGGATCAGATCGGACCTCTGCATTTCTGCCACACCTAGTCATGAATGGTGATGGACAATTAAACAACTCACTGGATGAAATATCACAGATATCGTCATCCCTACAGAGAGAAGGGACTCAATCATCCATGCAACAGATAAGACAACAGCATTTGCAGCAATCTTCAGCCAGCAGTGCCAAGTGAATGAGCTTCCCAATTGGTCCTTGACATCACAGATGTGAATCGAATTGGTTGAAAACTCATCTCAAATCAGAATCGAGAAGTGGACAAATAGTGTAAAGGCTATGGGCCCTGCCAACATTGTGGCAAAAAGACTGATGACTGTGCTCCAGAACTTGCTGCCCACCAAGACTAGTACTGCTCCAGCACTGGCATAATATTCTCCATCTATAGCCTTTTGTCAAAAGTTCTCAATAATGTTTTCAGGTAATTAATAACATATTGATTTGCACCGATATCTTCTACTCTTCATTATCGCTGAGTGAATACTCTGTTATTTCTCTTACCCAACCACGTTGTGGGGGCACCTTCACCATACAAACTGCAGCAGTACAAGAAATCAAACATTACCTTCTCCACAGGCACCCGGGATTTGGCATTGATCACTGGTATCTGAGGAAGGAGAAATACACATGATGTTTCAGGGAGTGCAATATGAATTACAGGGAATGAAAATGGTGCAGAATTTGACTGTCAGAAATAGAAGGAAACTCCACTCGCTTATTGGAAAAAAAAATTCTTGACTGTCAAAGATATTGTGGAAAAAAAATGATAATGAGAAGCATATGGTCACGAGTTGGACAGCAGTAGACAATTCATTTAAAAAAGGGTCTGTGAACGTAATAGTAAAATACTAAACAGAGCAAAAATACACACGAGAGACTGAGGAAGCAAGATAATGAACAAGTGGACATCAAGGAGACCAGAGGAAAATCAGAACAGTGTTCACTTTTATGATCCCACAGTCAGAGATGACGAGCACCGAAATAGACTCTTTGGTCTCGTCTAGTCCCGCCCCTCGTTTATTCTGATTGGTCGGAGGACCAGGTCTTCCAGCTCTACCCCTGCCTTTCCATTGGTCCGCCGCTGACATCAATCACCCGGGGCCCATTGTTGGTTGGAGCATGCGCATTGCTTTGTGGCTTTTGCTGCTGTTCACAACTTACGAGAGGGACAATGTTAAAAATCACACAACCACCTGATGAAAAGGCAGCAAACCTCGTGGGTCCAAATAAATCTGTTGGACTCTAAAGTGGTGTTCATTGAATTTTAATTTTGTCCATCCTAATCCAACACCAGCACATCCACGTTACGAGTGAAGGAGGAATGCATAATATAAGAACAAAAGAACTAGGAACAGGAGAAGGCCGTCCTGCCCTTCAAGCCTGCTCTGCCATCCATCAAAATCATTTCGTGGATGCAGAACCATTTACCCGCATTCTCACCATATCCCTTAATTAATTATTTCATTTTAAAAAATAAATCTATCTGAGCTATAAAAACGTTTATTGAACTAGCATCAACTACTTCCATGTGCAATGAATTCCATAGAGTTTAAGAAGTTCCTTCTCAAATCTGTCCTCAATTTGCTGCCTCTAATCTTGAGGTGAGGCCCTCTTTTCCTAGCTTCACCTGCAAGTGGAAACATCCTCTCTACTTTTATTTTATCCATTCCATGCATTATTTTATATGTTTCCATTCTTCTGAATTACAATGAATATAATCCAGCGGGATATAGGTAAAACAGCGTTACTTCTGCAAGTATAATAGTGTATAATTGTGGGATATAGGTAAATAATTCCTAACTTTAGTGTATAATTGTGGTTAATTGGGTACTAACTTTAGTGCATAATTATTCTAGCAAATAATTTCTTCCATGATAGTTTAAATACTTTACAGTCTCAGCAAAAGAGCTGAGATAGCTGAAGCACAAAAACGAGGCAAGAAAAGACACATTGTTAAAATGTTTATTCAGGAATGGAATGTACGTATGAACAATGGAAGATGTTACAAGCAAACAGGTAAAGTGAAAAGAACATCAAGATTCAAGTTTCGCAAAATCTCCCTTCCGTCAGCACTTACAGAGTGGAGGGTCACCAACATGGAGAAGGGGGGAAGTAATAATGGCGGAGCACAGCTGGGTAGTGGCAGAACACAATAAGGGAGATTGATAGGTATGAAGATCTATGAGGTAAACAGGGAGTACGGAAAATTAAAACTGTATAAATTGCAAAGCAATCCCTGAATATGTGTGCTAACTGGTCACCCCTTATTGCAAGCATGTTCCAATAAGATTCGCTGCTTCAGATTTTAACTCGGACTGAAATTTATTACACTGTGAGTTTTACTTCTCACAATCCCAATCTACTCAGTCTCTGTTAAGCCAACCCCCTAAACTCCGGAATCAACCTAGTTTACCTCCTCTGCATGCGCTCTAGTGCCAGTACATGCTTTCTCAAGTAAGGAGATAAAAACGACATGCAGTACTCCAGGTGTAGCTTCACCAGCCCCCAATACAGCTGGAACATCACCTTTACTTTTAAACACAATCCCTTCAACAATGAAGGAGAAAATTCCATTTGCCTTCTAAATTGATTGTTGTACCTTGTGACCAACCTTCATGCAGAAGGATACCCAGATGCCTCTGCATAGCAAATGGCACAACTTTTTAAAATTCAAGTCATAATCTCTTTTGTTATATTACTCCAACAAACAGTATGACTTTACATTTATGAACATTGTATTCCTTTTGCCAGACCATTGCCCACTCACTCAATGTGTCTTTGCTCCTCTGCAAATTTCACAGTCCTCCGCACACTTTATTCTGCTGCTCATCTTAGTCTTATATGCAAACTTTGACACCCTAAATGTGGTCCCCAACTCCAAATCATCTGTATCAATTGTAAATATTTGCAGTCCCAACACTGATCCCAGAAGCACACTACTAGAAACGGATTGCCAGCCAGAATAATACTCAGTTATCCCCACACTTTGCTTCCTGTTGGTCAACCAATCCCCTATCCATGCTAATACTCTACCCCTAACGCCATGCATCATTATAGTGTGGGCTGAGGTTAGAAACAGGAGAGGAGAGGTCACACTGCTTGGAGTTTTATTTATCAGCCTCCGCAGAGTTCTAGAAAGGTGGAAGAGATGATAGGTACATACTACAGGGCAACAGTTGACGATGGGGCAAGGGTAATTATAATGCAATTAGGCAGGAATTAGGATGCATAGAATGGGGTAGCAAAATGCAGGAGATGCAGACTATTGAAATGTGGAGCTGGTTTAAGGAACAGATATTGCGTGTTCTTGATATGAAGTCCATGCATACCACGTCAACTGCCCTACCCTCATCTACATGCTTGCTCACCCTCTCAAAAATCTCAATGAGGTTTGAGAGACACAACCTGCCCTGTCAGGCAGAGTGGAAGTGATAAGGTAAGGGAACCGTGGTTTACTAAAGAAATTGCATCTCTTGTTAAGAAGAAGTAGGTGGCTTATGTGTTGATGAGTCAAGATGGTCTAGATGAGGTGATGGAGAGTTACAGATCAGCCAGGAAGGATTTAATGAGAGAGTTAAGAAGAATAAAGAGTGGACACGAGCAGTCTTTAACGAATAGAATAAAGGAGACGTTAAAAGCTTTCTATAGGTATGTGAGGAATAAGAGGATAGGGTAGGAATCGCGCCAATCAAAGATAGAAGTGGGAAGTCGAGTATGGACCCTGTGGAGATCCGAGAGGTGCTAAACGAAAATTTCCCATTGGTTTTCACGCAGGAAAAGGAAAATATTGTAGAGCAGAAGAATGAGGTACGAGATATTAGACCAGAAAGGATTGAGGTTAGTTATGAACAGGTGTTATCAATTCTAGAAGAAGTGAAAGGAGACAAGTCCCCTTGGCTGGATGGGATTTATCCGAGGATTCTCTGGGAAGCTAGGGAGAAGATAGCAGAGCCTTTGGCATTGATATTTGAGTCGTCATTGTCTACAGGTTTGGTACCAGAGGACTGGAGGATTGCGAATGTTGTGCCCTTGATCAACAAAGGCAGTAGAGATGACCCAGGTAATTATAGACCAGTGAGCCTTCCTTCTGTTGTAGGAAAGGTTTTGGAAAGGATTATTAAGAGATAAGATTATAATCATCTGGAAAACACCAATTTGATTTCAGATAGTCAACCTGGTTTCGTCAAGGGCAGGTTGTGTCTCACAAACCTCATTAGTTTTTTTGTGAAGGTGACCAAGCATGTAGATGAGAGTAGGGCAGTTGACGTGGTATGCATGGACTTCAATAAAGCCTTTGAGAAGGTTCCACATGGTGGCTCTTGGAGAAAATGCTGAGACATGGAATTGAGGGTGATTTAGCAGTTTGAATTAGAAGCTTGCTTTCTGAAAGAAGACGAGTGGTGATTGATGAAAAATCTTCAGCCTGGAGACCGGTTACTCGTGCTGTGCCACAAGGATCTGTTTTGGGACCACTGCTGTTTGTCATTTTTATAAACGACTTAAACACAGGCATAGGTGGATGGATTAATAAATTTGCAGACGAAACTAAAGTCAGTAGAGTAGTGTTCATTGTGGAGGATTGTTACAGGTTGCAGGGGGACTTCGATAAACTGTTGAATTGGGCTGAGAGGTGGCAAATGGAGTTCAATGCAGCTAAATGCGAGGTGAGGCACTTTGGCAAGAAAAGCAGGGAGGCTGAGTACAGGGTCTATGGAAAGATTCTTGGTAGTGTGGATGTGAAAAGGGATGCCTGAAAGTTGCCACGCAGATGGATAGCACTGTTAAGGCGGCACGTGATGTGTTAGGTTTCATTCGCAGAGGGATTGAGTTCGGGAGCCGCAATATTATGGTGCAACTATACAAAACGCTGGTGAACCCATACTTGGAATATCGAGTGCATTTCTGGTGCCCATATTTCAGGAAGGATGTGGAAGCATTGGAAAAAGTACAGAGGAGATTTACCAGGATGTTGCATAGTCTGGAGAGAAGGCCTTATGAGAGACTTTAACCTGTTCTCATTGGCAAAAGGAAGGCTAAGAGGGGATTTGATAGAGACATAAAAGATGATCAGAGGCTTACATAGGGTAGATAGTGGAAGTCTTTTTCCTAGGATGATGATGATATCAGTGTGTACGAGGGGGCATAACTACAAATTGAGGGGTGATAGATTTAAGACAGATATCAGAGGGACTTTCTTTACTCAGAGTGTTTAGGGTGTAGAATGCACTACCTACTAATGTAGTTAACTCAGCCACATTAGGGAGATTTAAACAATCTTTTCGATAAGCACATGGGTGATTTTGGGATAGTGTAGGGGACGAGCTGAGAATAGTTCACAGGTCGGCGCAACATGAAAGACAAAAGGGCCTGTTCTGCGCTGCATTATTGTATGACTATCGTGCTACAAGAGATTTCTCGTGTCTTAAACAGAGTAACGGATCTTGTATTGTGGGCTTACGAAATGTCACTGATCTCTACCAAACATGTACGATGTAGAGTCAGGGCAATAATAAGATGCTGCAACAGGAGGGGAACAGGTAATGCCATTCAAAACCCTACTCCTTCTCACCTATTTTCATCTCCAAAACCGAGTGCCTTCCAGAAAAGCACCGCTATATCCCACTAAAACACTTTGCCTCACAATCGTGGTATCTGGCTGTGCACAAGCAGGAGTGCAAAGTCTGTACTGGAACCCACTGGGCCCCGAAACATTTGGTAAAGTCTAAAATCATCTGAGCATTGAGATCCCCACGACAGTGCATGCATTTTCTATTGTTTGAACTCTGTTCCTGACTTCCCTTGTTGTTCCTAATGAACCTGTTCAAAGTCATTATTACACACACTAGAACAAGCTGTGAATTGAAGCCAGGCCTCTCGGTCCAAGATTCGGGATATTTTCACGGCATCACAAGGCATCGACTCAAACTTCCCTTGTCCCTGACTCATGCCTGAATCAACTGTGCAATTGGGAGGAAGGGGCGGAACTGGAGGACCGAGCAGCGGCCGATCCTCCAACCAGAGTGAGTGAGGAGCGGGGCCAAAACATTGTCGGGGAGTGAACGCTTCAGGATTGGTCAGAAAGCAAACTGTTTTGCACGATTGATCATTCTCACTCCATAGTAGAGCATTAAATCTCTTTCATAAATCAATGTGAAATTTTAAGAAATAGTTGAAATGTAAATGTGATCACGTACATATTTCCAAACGATTTACACAACTCGAGTAAGAAACTTATTTTTAAACTCCCAGAACGAAAGGTAATTTACGTACCTGGCCGTTATGGTTGAGTTAGAACGAACAATCTATTTATATGGTAGACATTTCTATCACTGTACCTCGACAGAGCAATTGTTAATGTCTAATATTTCACCCATAATTCTGTACAGATATGATTATTCTCTATAAACTGAACGATAACCTCAGACGCACGCGCAGTTCGGTTTCTATTCAGAGCATGTGCAGTGTCACATTGATCAGAACAGAGAGAGAGAGACATTGAGCAGCTTTCTCCGGCAACGCTGCGATCGGCATCAGAGAGCGGCGTTCAGAGTCTCGCTTGGAGAAAGGAGCGGAGAGAATTCACAAATCCCGAATAAAGGTTAACAACCCCGAAAAAGACCCTCCAGGCCCGGGGAAGCATTTGGCCCAGGGTCACAGCTGCCATTTGTTTGAGGGAAGAGGGAGCACGGGCGTCAGGGCCGCCATCTTGAGACGTTCAAGGTGCAGGAGGGCGGGGCTCTCGGGGTCTGTAGAACAATCAGAGGAAAGGGAAGACCCATTGTTATTGATGAATTCCACGAACATAGCGTCACTGGGCGATCCCGCAGGAATATTCTCTCTCAGTCCTGCTATGATGTTTCACCCAATCAGAACCAGCAGCTCTCGTCCTCTCTCAGCTCCCCTTCTGTCCTTCCTGCAGCATCTGTCCCCTGGAACACTGAGCTACCTGTCCTGTCCCTCCCTTAACTGGTGTTCAGTGATAACTGTGATATCCCAATCTCATCTTAGATTACTTCAGAAAAGACAGAAATACACCCGATGGATTTTTCTTAACATCAGCAATTGTTTAATACACACTTACCTGTTTTTAATTATATCTTTTTGAAGCATTTAATTCGCATTCAATCATTTGCAATGGCGCGTGTCCAGAAACCATTTGCTGAGATTCTGGATAAATTGCCTCGCAATAATGCCACTAGGCCATCACTTCACCTGCTCACAGGTTGTGCATCCCAGTGCAACATGAATCAAAACCGTGTCTTTATGCACAGTTGTTTGATCCTGAACTCTGGTGATATCACTCAGTATCTCTTCATGTGGAATCCCTCACTGTGTGGGTCTAATTGCTGCCTCTGTCAGCGTCTCTCACTCTTGCAGTTACTCCAAATCCTAAGCTAACAGAATTCTCCACTCCAGAGCGATGAGGCAGTACAGGCCCGGAATGGAGACTGGGATTTTTCCAGATCTCGGTGGGCTCAGTGCCATTCTACACGTGTAACCCTCACAATCATCAGTCTAATTTCCCATTCTGTCTATTTCTCTGTCTTTTCCGGTACTCAAGGAGTTCATGACTCAATAGACTTGCCAACTGCTGGTTGGGAAGATGATTGGTCAGCCAGAGAAAGGTCAGGGAGGTCAGGAGCCTTCAATAAATCTTTCCGCCAGGTATAATCATTCACAGTGCACAGTGCAGAGCGCAATGAGAGGGCTCCAAACATCAGCTAACAGGACATGACATAGGTATAGTGCTGGAGGGGGTGCACAATACAGACACGCCTCAGGCTCAATCATCAACCCCATTTTAAGTTTTATTGTACTGAGACAGCATCAGGAGTTCCCAGTTTTCAATCCAGGCATGTGCTGTCTTGGTGAGCACCAGGACAACAGAAGGGAATGCAGGCCTGCAACGAGAGCGTGCTAATGCTGCCTGGGATCTTTCTGTTTCCTAATCCCTCTCCAACACAGTATCTAAGGCTCGTCTTGTGGACCAGTGTCTTCAATCATTCTAACACCGATAACAGTTCCTTTCTCTGTCATCTCCTCTCCTCTTAGAATTTCTTGACATATTTGAAATCTCCAGTCCAGATGCCCATCTATATCGCTGTAACTTGCGTCAGTTTCTACAACATGCCTTGTCTCGATAGTCTCCTCCTCCAACAACTGAAGACATTGGGTCTGTTTCTGTGCTGCATGACTCTTTGTTCGAGGTTTCCTAAACGGGATGAGTTGGCCCATATCCCTTCAAATCTTCTCCTCTCCATGTACCTGCCCAAATGTGTTTTCCATGTTGTAATTGTACTTGTTTTTACCATTTCCTCTGGCAGTCCATTCCGTCTATGCACCATCCTCTGTGGAAAATGTTGCCCCTCAGCTCCCTCTTTAAATCCTTGCTCTCTCAACTCACGTTTATGCCTCTAGCTTTGGACTCCCCTACCCTTGGCAATTCACCTTACTTAGGCCCTACATTGCTTCATAAACCTTTAAAGGTCAACCCGTGGCCTCCTCTGCCCAGGAGAAATATTGATGACAATGTTACAAATATCTCCAACTCATGTACTCAATGCTCTGGCCACTGATGCCGAGTGTGCCAAATGCTGCTTTACCCACCTTGTCCACCTGTGATGTCACTTCCAAGGAACAATGTAACTGCACCCCTTGGTCTCTCTCTGTTCGAAAACACTGCCCAGACCCTTCCATTAACTGTGTTAGTCCTCCCTGGTTTGTCTGAACTAAATCCAACACCTGAATTAAATTCTGTCTTTCATTCCTTTGCCCACGGCCCAGTTGATTAACATCCCCTTCGATAACTATATTCCCTGCCCACTCTTCCAAAAATCTTGGTATCCACAAACATACGAACAGGGACTCCTATATTTTCACTCAAGTTGTTTATGTAATTGGTGCACAACAGTGGTCCCAGCACCAATCCTTACAGCACACTGCTGGTCAGAGGCCTCCAGTCTGAACAACAACCCTCTCTCACCACCCTCTGTCTCCTACTGTCATCCCATTTTGTATCCAGTTGGCTAGCTCTCCTTGATCCCTTGTGATCTACCGTTACTAACCAATGTATCATGCTACACCCTGACCAAGGGTTTGCTGAAGCCAGAAACAATGTCTGTTGCTCTGCCTTTATCTATCTTCTTGGTCACATCTTGGACAAACTCAAATCAAGTTTGTGAGACATGTTTTCCCACGCACAAAGCAATGCTGGCTGCTGTAATCAGTCCTTGTCTTTCCAAAGGCATGTAAGTCCTACCTCTCAGAATGACATCCAACAACGATGTCTGGTCATCAGTCTGTAGTTCCCTGGCTTCCTCTTGCAGCCTTTCTTTATTAACGACACAACATTATAATCATAGTCAGAGAGTCATACCGCTCTGTTTGGTTAACGCTCACCATACTCTAAAACTGATCTCGTCCCACCTGCCTGTTCCATGATCATATCCCTTCAAACCTTTCCTATTCCTGTACTAATCCTAATGTCTTTTAAACATTGTAATTGTTCCCATGTGCACCCCTTCCTTGGGAAGTTCATTGCACACACAACCCATCCTCTTTCAAAAATGTGCCTCTCATGTCTTTTTTTTAAATGTCTCTCCTCTTACACTTAAAAATGTAGCTTCTAGTCTTGAAACTTCCCTGTTCATGGGAAAAGAGCACTCCCATTAACTCTATCTATTCCCCTCATTATTTTATAAACTTCTGTGAGGTCATTTGTCAACATTCATGTTTCAATGAAACAATACCAACCTATTCAGCTTTTCTTTATAACTGAAGCCTTCCATAACCAGCCACATCCCATTGAATCTCATCTGAACCCTCTCCAGCTTAATGATATCCTTCCTCTAACTGGGTGACCAGAACTGGACACAGTATTCTAGAAGAGGACTCACCAATGGCCTGTATAATCCCAATGCGTCTTCCCAACTCCTAGATCCAAGGGACTGAGCAATGAAAGCAAATGTGGCAAGCACCTTTTTAAACCATCCTATCTCTCCCTGTTGAAAACTTCAAAGAATTATGTACCTGTACCTCGAGGTCCCTCTGTTCTATAACACCACCGAAGGTCCTACCATTTATTGTATAAGCCCTGCCCGTATTTGTTGCACCAAATGCCTTTCCTCGCATTAGACATATTGAACTCCATCTACAGTTTTTCAGCCGTTCAGACATTTCATCAGGATGCCTTTGTAATCTCACAAAACCTTCTTCACTGTCCACAATGCCACCTTCCAGTCTACTTGCCTATCACACATGGTGGAGAAAGTGAGGACTGCAGATGATGAAGATCAGAGCTTAAAAATGTGTTGCTGGAAAAGTGCAGCAAGTCAGGCAGCATCCAAGGAGAAGGAGAATCGACGTTTCGGGCATAAGCCCTTCTTCAGGAATGAGGAGAATGTGCCAAGCAGGATAAGATAAAAGGTAGGGAGGAGAGACTTGGGGGAGGGGCGTTGGGAATGCAATAGGTGGAAGAAGGTTACGGTGAGGGTGATAGGCTGGAGAGGGGGTGGGGGCGGAGATGTCGGGAAGAAGATTGCAGGTCAAGAAGGCGGTGCTGAGTCTGAGGGCTGGGACTGAAAAAAGGTGGGGGAGGGGAAATGAAGGAGCCGGAGAAATCCGCATTCATCCCCTGTGGCTGGAGGGTTCCTAGGCGGAAGATGAGTCGCTCTTCCTCCAGGCGTCGTGTTGCCATGGTCTGGCGATGGAGGAGGCCAAGGACCTGCATGTCCTTGGCGGAGTGGGAGGGGGAGTTAAAGTGTTCAGCCACGGGGCGGTTGGGTTGGTTGGTGTGGGTGTACCAGAGGTGTTCTCTGAAACGTTCCGCAAGTCGGCTGCCTGTCTCCCCAATGTATAGGAGGCCACATCGGGTGCAGCGGATGCAGTAAATGATGTGTGCGGAGGTGCAGGTGAATTTCTCATGGATATTTAAGGATTCCTTTGGGCCTTGGAGGCAAGTGAGGGGGGATGTTTGGGCGCAAGTTTTGCATTTTTCGCGGTTGCAGGGGAAGGTGCCGGGAGTGGAGGTTGCGTTGGTGGGGAGTGTGGATCACACATAGTACAAATATCTCCGTTAGGGGCCCTACAATTTGTTCACCAGCTTCCCACAATGTCCTGAGATACATTTAATCAAGGTCTGGGAATTTATCTACCTTTGTGTTTTAAAACTTCCAGCACCTCCTCTTCGATTATGTGGACTCGTTTCAAGACATTGAGTCATAGAGATGTATAGCATGGAAACAGATCCTTCGGACCAACTCCTGCATGACGTATCTAGTCTCATTGGTCAGAACTTTGCCAATGTCCCTCGAAACCCTTCCTATTCATATACCCATCCACATGCCTTTAAAGTGTATTTCTTTCACCCTTCACTCTTTCCTCTGGCAGCTTATTCCATGCACTCTGCTGGAACCAGTTGTCCTTGAGGTTCCTTTGAAAAGTTCCCCTCGCACTTTAAATCTATGCCCTGTTGGTTTGGAAACCTCCAGCCCTTGGGAAAAGACCTTGTCTATTGACCCTATCGATGACCATCATGATTTTAAACACCTTTATCAGATAACTCCTGAGCCTCCCATGTTCAAGTGATAACAGCCCCAGCTTATTCAGACTTTTCCCTGAAGCGCAAACCCTCCAATCCTGGCAGCATCCTTGTTCATTTCTTCTGAACCTTTCATGTTCCACAACATCCTTTCGATGGCATTGAGACCAGAATTGCACACAGTATTCCATTAGTCGTCAGGCCAAACACTGTTTAGTTCCCTGAGCGCACCAGTCTTTCTCCACAGTAAGTTCCAAAGTGAAATATTTGTTTCGGATCTTGTAGTTTCACACATCGTTGGATTTATTGATCATTAAGGATACCGGTTTTGTCCCTACCTCTTTTGCTCTTGATACACTTATAGCATCTCTTTGGATTCTCCTTAACTTTCTCTGCCAAAGCTACCTAATGTCGCCTTTTTGCATTCCTGATTTCAATCCAAAGTGTATTTCTACAGCCCTGATCCTCTGAAGGGATTCACTTGAGTCAGCTAGTTATATCTGACATGTGCCCAGTTATTTCTTCACCACAGCCTCAAAACTCAGCCAGTGTTTCCTAATTCAGTCAGCATTGAGCTGCACACTAACAGGAACACGCTGGCGCTGAACGCTCCTTTTATCTCGGTTTTAAAATATTCCTACTTGTCAGACTTCCTTTTACTTGCAAATAGGCTCCCCAGATCTACTTTAAAAATTCCTGTCTAATACTATCTTGCTGCATTTTATAACTTGAACTTGTGGACCAGGCCTGTCCTTTTCCATCGCTTTTTCAAACTAATACAATTTGTGGTGACTTTCCAAAGTGCTCCCCCATTAACACCTCAGTCCCGTTCTCGACCTTGTTTCCCAAGGGGAGGTCAGGTTTAGCCCCATTCTCCAATTGGGCCATTTACATGACTGGGAGTTTCTGGAACACACTTAACAAATTCCTTCCATCCAAATGTTTAACACAGGAGTAATTACAGTCCAGGTTTGGAAAGGTTAAAATCCCCTACCGTTACAACTCTATTATTCAAACAGATATCTGAGATCTCCTGACAGATTTGCTCCTCCATCTCCCATTGCCTATCACTGTAGTACAATCGTAGCAAACTGATGACCAATTTTTCTTTCTCAGTTCCACTAATATCGCTTAACTGGGCGATCCTGCATGAATACTCTCTCTGGGTTCTATTGGGATGTTTCCCACAATCAAAACCACCAGCTCTCCTACTGTTTTGCCTTCTGTTCTGTCCTTCCTGCAGCATCTGTCCCCTGGAACATCTGTGTACCTTCCTCCAGCCTCCAGAGCTGTGTTTCTGTAATACCTATAACATCCCAGTCCCATTTTCCCATCCATGTGCCATATCTATCCGGCACATAACATTGAAATAAATTAGATTAGATTGCTTGCAGTGTGGATACAGGCTCTTCTGCCCACAAGTTCACACTGACCCTACGAAGAGCATCCCACTCAGACCCATTCCCCTACATTTATCCTTTCACCTAACAATATGGGCAATTTAGCATGGCCAAGTCAACAAACCTGGACATCCTTGGACTGTGGGAGGAAACCGGGGCACCCAGACGAAACCCACGCAGACATGGGGAGAACGCCACACAGATCGTTGCCCGAGGTGGGAATTGAATCCTGGTCTCTGGTGCTGTGAGGCAGCAGTGCTTACCACTGTGCCACTGTGCCGCTCTTTTTTTGAAGATTGATGTGTCTAATTGGTGATTATGATGTACCGGCCACAGCTTTGTTCAGAAAGTCCCTTCCCACAATGACAGATGAAGTTTCAGTTCAACATTTGATTTAATTAGATTAAATGCAGTTTAATTCATCAAATTTCCCTCATTGTCTACTATGTTCTTGCCTGCCGTGTCTATTTATATTGCTCTCTTGAACATCTGTACCTTCTTTCTGGCCTAACGACTGTTTGGGGTCCCAGACCCCTGCCAGACGAATTTAAATCCTCTCGAGCAGCTCCAGCAACTCTCCCCACCAGGATATGGGTCCCCCGCCTCTGCTTCCAGTTCAGGTGTCTTCCCTACTCTGTCTACCTGTGCTGAGACCTTCAGACATCCAGGGACTTGTCAACCAAGGTCCCTGTGTTCCTCAGTACTCCAGGAGGACTTACCATTCAAGGTATATATCGTTCGCTGATCAGACTTCCCACAGTGCATTATCTTACAGTGGTCAGAAGTAAACTCCATCTGCCATTACTCTGCTCAGCTTATCATCTGATCGATATCAGACTGCAGCCAGAGACCATCCCGCTCACTGTGGACAACACTCTCACCTCACCTTTCATGTCATCTGCAAACCTACTAATGTTACCTTCTTCCTTCACGTAAGATATATTAATGTACATAATAACCAGCAATTTGTCTTGCACAGATCCTTGTCGTACCTCCGCTGGACAAAGGTTTTCAATCACAAAAACAACCATCCACCAATTGTGGATCCAATTTACCAACTTGCCTTAGATCATAGGGTCTCTTCCCTTTTGGACTCGCCTTCCGTGTGGGAGCTTGTCAAAGGCCTCAATGAATTCCATGTAAACCACATAATCTGCACGGCCTTCATCAATATCAGTGGACAGTCCTCGACCAAATCCATACAGACAATCCTTAATGTATTCCTGTCCTTTCGAATGTTGATTCATCTTATCACTCAGATTTGTTCCAATAATTTCTCTCCCCCTGCTGTCAGACTATCTGCTCTGTAATTACCTGGCCTATCCCTGCTGCTCTTGAACAAAGGAACCACATTAGTGATCCTCCAGTCATTTGGCACTTCACCTGTGGCCAGCAAAGTATTAAATATATCCGCCAGGGCCACAGCAATCTCCTCCCTTACCTCCCATAGCAACCTGGGATATATTTTATTGGTACTGAGAACTTCTCCACCTTTTTAACTGTAATAAAATTTAATGCCTCCTCCTTATTGATCTTAACATGTCCCAGAAACTCAGCATGCCAACTAAAATCCCCGGCTACAATGCATTTCTGCTGTGTGAATACAGATGGGAAGTGTTCAGTGAAGAACTCACCTACTTCCTCTGACTCCATGCACAGATTGTCCCTTTAGTTCTAACAGGCCCCAGTGTTTAGCAGGGAATCCTCTTACTCTAACTGTACTTATTAAATACCTTGTGGCTTTTCCTTTGCATGATCTGCCAATGATACTTTGTGACCATTGTTTGCCGGTTCATTTTTTAGGCGCCCCTCTGCACTCTATACTTTTGTATCTCTTCATCTGTTTTTATTGCACTGTATTTTCTTTATCAAACTCACAATATCGTTTGATCAGTATTCGCTAGATGTGCTACCTTTGCCAATCACTCCTCGCAAAACACACGGGCTCTGAATTCTCACTGCGTCACATTAAACATCTCCAGTGTTCCAAGTAGAGACTCCAATTAGTGTAATTCGTTGCAGTCTCGGCTCGCCAGTCTAATGATAATGATAATGTCGAATGACAGTGATAATCTAATGATAAATAGCCTCCCCAAGTTTAGATACTTAACTTCTGCATTATTCTTATCTGTTTTCCATAATGTTTTTGAATCTAACAGTTGTGGTCACTTTGCTCAAAAATGCTCCATAAATCCTTATCTCCACATCTTGTCTTGAACCTACAGCCCACCCTGTCTCTAACAATCTTTAGTCCTTACCAACCTCCCCATTTGTGCACCTTTCTCCAGCCTGGAGAGCACATGATATCACTGTAACCTTCTCCAGTCCCCACAGTACTCATGCATTCACTGATTTACAATGGTGGGTTTTGATCATCGGCGGAGTTTCTAGATAAATAGCACAGGTATAATACCACCAGGCCATCATTTCACCTTGTCACAGGTTTCCCATCCCGGAGCACTGACACCAGCGGCACCATGAATCAAAACCCCTTCTTCCAATACAATGGTTTGATCCTGACATCTTCCTGCACTCTGGTGATATCACTCAGTATCTCTCCAAGTGGTATCCCTCACTGAGTGTGTCTAATTGCTGCCTCTCTTAGCGTCTCTCGCTCTTGCAGCTACTCCAGGTCCTGAGCCAACAGAATTCTCCACTCCAGAGAGATGAGGCTGCACAGGCCAGGGATGGAGACTGGGATTTTCCACGTCAGAATGGCAATTATTTCCATTCTGCATGTGTTTCCATCACCCTAATTTCAGAGTCTGTCTATTTCTCTGTCTCCTGTAGGTACTCAGGAGGTTTCTGACTCAATAGACTTCCTAGCTGCTGGGTGTCTCGTCCATCACCACATTGAAGATGATTGGTCAGCCAGAGATATTAAGGGCAGGGAGATCTGGAGCCTTCAATAAATCCTGCAGTGAGGTAAGATCACTCATAGTGCACAGAGCAGAGAGCAATGAGGGGGCTCTAAACATCGGCAAACAAGACATGACACAGGTACAGTGCTGGAGGGGGAGCACAGTACAGACACACCCCAGGCTTAATCACCACACCTACTCTAAGTTTTGTTGTAATGATGGAGCATCGGGAGTGTCACAGTTATCAATTCAGGCCTGTGTTGTCTTAGTGAACATCAGGAAACAGAGGGGAAAGCAGGCCTTCCACGAGAGGGTGGGAATTCTGCCTGGGATCTTTCCGTTCTGTATTTCCTCCCAACACTGTATCTGTGGCATGTCTAGTGGACCAGTATCTTCAATAATTTTAACGCCTATAACAGCTCTTAGCTCTATCGTCTCCTCCCCTCTCTACAGTCCCTCCCCATAATTGAAACGTATTGCATTCCAGACTAGCCATCCTTATCTCTGTAACTTGCTTCAGCCTCAACAACATGCCTTGTCTCCTCCTCCAACAACTGGAGACACATAGTCAGGCAGCATTGAATCACACCCTTCAGCCCAACCTGTCTATGCTGACCAGGTTTCCCAAACTGAACGCGTCAGATTTGACTGCATTTGGCCCATGTCTCTTCACACCTTCTATTCTCTATGTACCTGCTCAAATGTCTATTCAATGTTGTAATTGTACTTGTTTCCACCACTTCCTCTGGCAGTCTGTTCGGTCTATGCGCCATCCTCTGTGGATAATATTGCCCCTCAGCTCCCTCTTTAAATCCTGGCTCTGTCACCTCCTGTTTGTACCCTCGAGTTTGGGACTCACCTGCCCTTGGCTATTCACCTTTCTTGTGGCCCGCATGGTTTTACAAACCTTTTGTAAGGTCACCCGTGGCCTCCTATGTCCAAGTGAAATGTTGAGGGCGATATTACAAATAGCTCCAATTCATTTACTGAATCCTCTGTCCAACGTATGTAACAAAGCGCTGGCCAATGAGGGCAAGTGTACCAAATACCGCTTTCCCCACCCTGTCCACCTGTGATGCCACTTCCAAGGAACAATGTTACTGTACCCCTTGGTCTCTCTCTCTCTCTCTCTCTCTCTCTCTCTCTCTGTTTGACAACACTGCCCAGGGCTCTATCATTAGCTGTGTTAGTCGTCCCTGGTTTGCCTAAACAAAATCCAACACCTGAATTCAACTCCATCTTTCATTCCTTCGCTCACTGGCCAGTCGATCAAGATCCCCTTTGATAACTGTATTTACTGCACAGGAGACCACGCATTTTGGTATTCACAAACATAACAACAGTTACTGCTATATTTTCATCGTCTATATAAATGATGCACAACAGCACCAATCCTTCCAGCACACTGTTGGTCAGAGGCCTCCAGTTTGAACAACAACTCTCTACCGCCTTCTATCAAACGCATTGTGTATCCAGTTGGCTCGCTCTCCCTGATCCCATGTAATCGAACCTTACTTACCAGTGTACCCTGCTCAAACATGGCAAAGGCCTTGCTGAAGTTAGAAACAACGTTCATCTCTGCCTTCATCTATCTTCTTGGTCACATCTTCAATAAACTCAGTCAAGTTTGTGAGACATGTTTTCCCGCGCACAAAGCGACTCTAACTGTCTGTAATCAGTCCTTGTCTTTCAAAATGCATGTAAATCCTAGTCTCAGAATGATCTCCAACAATTTATCCATCCTAGATTTCTGCCTCCTCAGTCTGCAGTTTCTTGGCTTCTCCTTGCAGTCTTTCTTAAATAAGGGCCCAGCATTATTTTCATAGTCATACAGTCATGCAGCACAGAAACTGACTGTTCGTTGATGCTGAACATAATCTAAAACTAATCTCGTCCCTCTTGCCTATTCCTGGATCACATCCCTTCAAACCAAACCAATTCTTGTACTAATCCAAATGTCTTTTAAACGTTCTAATTGTCCACACATTCACCCCTTCCTTTGGAATTTAATTCCACACACAAACCACCCTCTTTGTAATAGTTTGCTTCTCATGTTTTCTGTTTTTAAAACACTCCCTTCTAACCTTAAGAAATGTAGCCCCTTGTCGTAAAACTCTCTTGCCGTTGGGAATCGACAAGTCACATTAACTCTATCTATACCCTTCATTATTTTATAGACTTCTATATGGTGACCTCTCAACCTCCAGGCTCAAATGAAAAATGTCCAAGCCTATACAGCCTTCCTTTATAACTGACACCTTCCATACCCAGCACTTTCCCGGTAAATATGATCTGAACCCTCTCCAGCTCAATAATATCCTTCCTATAACTGGGTGACCAAAACTGGGTGCAGTATTCCAGAAGAGGCCTCATCAAAGTCCTATACAATCTCCACACAACTTCCCAAATCCTAACCTCGAAGGACTGAGAAATGATGGCAAGTGTGCCAAGTACCTTTTATAACCATTCTGTCTCTCCTTGTTGCAAACTTCAAAGAACTATGTACCTGAACCCCAAAGTCCCTATACCCGACAACACTATCGAAGACCCTACCATTAATTATGATAGCTCGACCCTTGTTTGTTTAACCTAAATGCATTACCTCGCATTTACCCAAATTGAACACCATCTGCAGTTTTTCAGCCATTCGTGTATCTCTTCAAGATCCCTCTGTAATCTCAGAAATCCTCCGTCACTGCCCACAATGCCACACTCCAGTCTTCCAGCCCATCACACGTGGCGATCAATGGCACAAATATCACTGCTCAGGGCCATACAATTTCATCCACAGCTTCTCACAATGTTTAGCGATACACTTGATCAGGTCCGAGGGATTTATCTACCGTTATGTTTTAAAACGTCCAACACCACCTCTTCTATAATGTGGACACATTTCAAGACATGGAGTCATAGAGATGTACTGCGCGGAAACTGACCCTTTGGTCCCACTTCTCCATGATGTTTCTCTACCCATTTGTCAGAACTTTGCCAATATCCCTCTAAACTCTTCCTATTTATATACCCATCCAGATGCCTGCTCACTATTTTTCCAACAGCCTCCACCATTTCTTCTGGCAGCTTATTCCATACGCGCACCACCTTCTGCAGGAACCAGCTGTCCCTTAGGTCCCTTCTAAATCTTCCCCTTGCACCTTAAAGCTGTGTCCTGTAGGTTTGGACTCTTTCCCCTACTTCCACCCCCCCCACCCCCCACCAGCCAGACTGGAAAAAATACCTAATCTCTTGACCCTATCCATGCCCTCATGATTAAAAAAAAAACCTTTACAAGATAATTCCTCAACGTCCCATGTTAAAGTGAAAATAATCCCAGTCTATTCAGTTTTTCACTGTAGCTCAAACCCTCCAACCCTGGCAACATCCTTGTTCATTTCTTCTGAACCTTTTCAAGTTCCACAACATCCTTCTGATGGCATTGAGACCAGAATTGCACACAGTATTCCAACAGTGGTCAGGCCAAACACTGTTTAGTTCCCTGAGCGCCCCAGGCCTTATCCACAGTAAGCTCCGAAGTGAAATATTTGCTTCGGATCTTGTAGTTTCACACATCATTGGCTTCATTGATCATTAAGGATATCGGTTTTGTCCCTTGGTATTCTTTTGCTCTTAATACACTTGTATAATCTCTTTGTATTCTCCTTAACTTTATCTGCTAAAGTTATTTCATGTCTCCTTTGTGCATTCTTGATTTCCATCCAAAGTGTATTCTACAGCTCTGATGCTTCTCAGCTATTCCCTTGATCCAGCTGGCTATACCTTACATATGCTCCCTTTTCCTTGACCAGAGTCTCAGTAGACAGCCAGTGTTTCCGAATGCTGTCAGCATTGAGCTGCACACTAACAGGAACATGCTGGTGCTGAACGATCCTTTTATCTCACATTTAAAATATTTCCAATTGCCAGAATTCCCTTTCCCTGAAAATGGCCTCTCCAATCAACTTTTTAAAATTTCATGTCTAATACTATCAAGATTTGTCTTTCTCCATTTTATAACTTTAACGTTTGGATCAGTCCTGTCTTTCGGCAAAGCTATTTTCAAACTAATAAAATTGCGGCCTGAGAATTTCAATACTGTGTGTAAATAATCCTGTAGGCTCAGGATACTCAATACTGTGTGTGAATTAATCTTATTGAGTGAAGATGGTCAATACTGTGTGTGAGTAATCTTATGGCCTGAGGTTGGTCAATACTGTGTGTTCATAATCCGGTGTCCTGAGGATGATCAATACTGTTTGTGAATAATTCTGTGGCCTGGGAATATTCACTACTGTGTGTAATTAATGCTGTGGCCTGAAAACGGTCAATACTATGTGTGAATAATCCTGTGCCCTGAGAATGGTCAGTACTGTGTGTGAATAATCCTGTGGCCTAAGAATATTCAACACTGTTTGTGAATAATCCTGTGGCCAGAGGATTGTCAATACTGTCTGTGAATGATCCAGTGATCTGGGAATGGGAAATAATATGTGTGAATAATCCTGTGACCTGAGGATGGTCAACACTGTGTGTGAATAATCCTGTGGCCTGAGGATGGTCAATACTGTCTGTGAATAATCCTGTGTCCTGAGGATGGTCAATACTGTGTTTGAATAATTCTCTCTTGAGGATGGTCCATACTGTATGTGAATAATCCTGGGAACTGAGGTTCGTCAGTACTGTATGTGAATATTATAGTGGCTGAGGACGGTCAATGCTGTTCGTGAATAATCCTGTGGCCTAAGGGTAGTCAATACTGTGTCTGACTAATCCTGTAGTCACTGAAGTGTTGTTTTTTGATAAGCAACTGGTTGATGCTCTCCCTCATATGTCCCTCCCCATTGCTGCAAACCCCTCCAGCTGCAGCAATCTGTACTGGCTTTGTAACACTGTTCAGGCCCTGACCACTCGCTGAAACACTCTCAGCACCTTCGTCTCTCCCTGTTCCTGTCGTGTCATTAAACGCTGACAATGATTCCCCTTCCCACTGCCATCCCCCTGCTAGCAGACCCTTCGCAATCCCTTTAAAACTTATCCCTAAAACACTCTCTCACTTTAGGATTTTATGTACTTTTTGGTGACCTCCGCCTCACAATCTAATATGGATCCATTTTGTCCTAAATGAGGGACCGGTGGGAATTTCTTGCTGAGGATTTGTCTGTTTCAATGAAATGTTCTTTTGTTGAGTGTTTTACACTGTTCTTTCAAATGTTTTGCACTGTTCATTTACAGACACATATTTCAGTCTGTTTAGCCTGTTTACCTTGGTCAGTTCTACTGTCAAACTTATGTGATTGGCCATTTTTGTTTCTAGTTGTAGCTTGGCCTTTCTGTGATTCACTTTAATGCTTTAAATTCATTTAAATTGCACTTTATCGCAATTTCCTAGAGGATCTCTCCAGGTGACGTGACTCATACACTAAGTTTCATCACACAACTATTGATCTGAGATAGTTAGATCCCTAGACAGTTTCGCAGTGTGTTATTCAAAGTAACTTGAAAAAAACTCTTTACTCCCCTTCCAATATCACTATTGTCTGTGTGATTGTCCCAGATGATGCGAATATTGAAGTTTCCCAAAATTATCACAATACCTTTGTTTAAAAAATTCCAATGAAGTCCTGTGTAATGCAGTGATGAGCAATGAAATGCTGTTCGGTGGCTAAAACTGTTCTTCTGCTTGTGTCCTTGGCAATTACAAACCAGAATTTGACTTCTGGCTGACTCTACTTCATGATCTGCGGCCAAATGATTTATCTGTAATGCCGTTGTTATCCATTATTGTTAGTATTGCCCATTTCGCCTGAGTTTCTGCAAGGTTTTGGATCATTGAATATTTATGTTCCACCTTTTGATCGCCCGGAAAGAATGTCTCCCTGGTGTCTAAATCTCTTTTAAATTTGGGTCACAAATCTATCTACCTTATTGATGAGACTTTGTCCATTCCAAAAAAAAATTGCTCTTTCCCACAATTTCCTGTCAAAAACCGATTCACTGTTGTGCGACTTGAGTTAAACTTTGTCACATCCTGTCCCTTTCTGCTTGTCTTCAGCCACATCCCCATGCTGTTCCGATGTGTCACCTTTTCTTTTTGGATTTGGAAAGCTCCTTTCACCTGAACCCTGCATCCTCTGGGTCAATTTAAAGCTCTGTCCATAAACCTACCGACATGATCGGCCAGGACACTGGTCCCAGCACTGTTCCAGTGGGACCATCCTAATGGATTATTCATTAAATCAGTTATGGGATGTGGGTGTCTCTGTCTAACCAGCCTTTCTTGCCCAACCCTAGCTGACCTTGAGCTGAGTAGCTTGCTCAGCCATTTCAGGGGGTAATTGAGAGGCAAACACTTTGCTGTGGGGATGTCGTGCAGGACACGAGAGGATGGGCAGATGTCTTTCTCGAAAGGACAACTGTTTGGATATTTTGTACATCAGCAATGGTTTTATACTTTTTTATGGATTATTATTATTTTTAAAACCATTGATTTCAAATGTCTCCATTTCAGATGATGGGATTCAGATCTGCCTCCCCTGAACATTAGCTGAGGTTTTGGATACATTGTGTAGCAATAATACCACGAGGGCATCACTTCACCTGCTCACAGTTTGCTCATCCCAGAGTAATGATACCAGGGCATCATGAAGCTAAACCCATTCTTCCGACTCAGTTGTGTGATGCGGACATCTTCCAGCAATCTGGGGCTCTGACTTGATATCGCTCCATTTCCCAGATCTCTGTGGGGCTCAATGCCTTCATCTCTGTGTAACCCTCATTACATCAGTCTAATTTCCAATTGTTTATATTCCTCTGTCTCCTGTTGGTACTCAGGAACGTCCTGACACAATAGACTTACCAACTGCTGGGTGTCTCGTCCATCACCACATTGAAGATGTTTGGTCAGCCAGAGAGACCAAGGGCAGGGAGATCTGGAGCCTTAGATAAATCCTGTAGTGAGGTAATATCGCCCACAGTGCACAGAGCAAAGAACAATGAGAGGGCTCCAAACATTTGCTAACAAGACATGACATAGATAGTGTTGGAGAGGACGCACAGTACAGCCACATCACATGCTCAATCCCTACCCCTACTATAAGTTCTGATGTACTAAGACTCACTACTCTGCAACACTGTATCTGTAGCATGTCTTGTGGTCCAGTGTCTTCAATAATTTGTAATTCCTATAACAGTTCCTGTCCCTGTAACCTCCTCCCTTCCTGATGGTCCCTCCACATATTTGAAACGTCCTGCATTCCAGACTACCATCTCCCTATCTCAGGTCTACAACATACCTTAGCTCGGTAATCTCCTCCTCTTTAACTGGATAGAGTCATGCACCACAGAAACGGTTCCTTCGATTCAACCAGTCCATCCAGAGCAGAGTCCCTGAATGAGATGCGTTTCCCTGCATTTGGCCCATATACCTTCACACCTTCTCCTCTCCATGTAATTGACCAAAAGTCTTTTACATATTGTCATTGTACTTTTCTCTACCACTTCCCCTGGAAGTTCATTCCATACCTACACCATCCTCTGTGTGAAAAATGTTCTCCTCCAATTTCTTTAAAGTCTTTCTCTTTCACTTCATACTTATGTGCTCTAGAACATAGAACATGACAACGCACTACAGGCCTTTCGGCCTTCAATTTTGTGTAAACTTCTGGAACCAATCTGAAGCCCAACTAACCAACACTATTCCAGTCTCGTCCATATGTCTATCCAGTGACCTTTTAAATGCTCTTAAAGTTGGTGAGTCTACTACTGTTGCAGGCTGTGCATTCCACACCCCTACTACTCTGAGTTAAGAGGCTACCTCTGACATCTGTCTTACATCTATCCTGCTTCAATTTAAAGCTATCCCCCCCACGTGCTAGGCATTGTCTTCCAAGGGAAAAGACCCTCAACCCATCTCACCCTCAATTGATGTCTCAATTACTTCGCCTCAAACATTTTCTCTCGAACGAAAATAGCTTCAAGTCCCTTGTAAGATCTTCCCTCCAGATCAGGTAACATCCTAGTAAATCTCCTCTGAATCCTTTCCAAAGCTTGCATATCCTTTTGTAATGTAGTGACCTGAACTGTACACAATACCCCAGTTGTGGCCACCCACAAGTTTTGTACAGCTGCAGCATGATCTCATTGTTCAGAAACTCACTTCTTCGACCAATAAAAGCTAACACACCAAATGCCTTCTGAACGAACTTATCAACTTGAGTGGCAATTTTCAGGGATCAGTGTATGTGGACATAGAGATCTCTCTGTTTTTCTACACTACCAAGAAACTAACCATTAGCACAGTACTCTGTGTTCCAGTTACTCCTTCCAAAGTGAATCACCTCACACTTTTCGATATGATACTCCATTTGTGAACTTTCAGTCCAGATGTGCAGCTTATCCATGGCCCCTCTCTAACCTAAAACATCCTGCATCACTATTCACAACTCTACCAACCTTAGTGTCATCTGCAACTTTACTAACCCATCCTTCAATGCCCTCATCCAGGTCATTTATATCAATGACAAGCAACAGTGGACTCAAAATAGATCGTGGCGTTACCGCACTAGTAACTGAATTCCAGGATGAATATTTCCCGTCAACCACTACTCTCTGTCTTCTTTCATTGAGCCCCGTTCTGATCCAAACTGCGAAATTACCGACAATCCCATGCTTTCTGTATTGTCTGCATTAGCTTACCGTGGGGAACCTGAACAAATCCAAAAACACCACATCAACTGCTTTATCCTCATCCACTTCTTTGATCACCTTCTCAAAGAACTCAGAGGTTTGAGAGGCACGACCTACCCTTCAGAAAACCGTGTTGACTATCCCTCATCAATTTATTCATCTCCAGATGCTTATAATTCCTATCTCTTAAAAGTCTTTCCAACACTTTACCCAGAATCAAAGTAATGCTCACAGCTCTATAATTGTTAGGGTTTTCTCTATTTCCCTCCTTGGACAAGGGGACAATATTTGCTATGCTCCAGCCTTCTGGCACTATCTCTGTTGACAATAACAACACAAAGATCAAACCCAAAGACAGAGCAGTCGCCTTCCTGGCTTCCCCAGAGTATACGAGGATAAATCCTATCCAGCCCAGGGGAGTTAGCTCGTTTTACACTTTGCAGAATTGCTAACACCTACTCCTTCTGTAGTTCAATCCCATCTAGTTATAGACTCCACTACCCTGGGGTAAAGACGTTGGCTAATCAACTTACCTGTAACCATTATTGTTTTATAAACATTATGAGGTCACCCCTCAGCCAACTACGCCCAGTGGAAATACGAAGAACGAGGGATATTTCTGCCAGCGTTCCCAACACTACTTTGCCACAATGTACTGGGATACAGTTGTTCAGGACCTAAGGCTTTCTCTACCTTTGTGCTCTAAGACCTACAGCACTAGCTCTTCTGTAATGGGAACGCTTTACAAGACATCACTGTTTCTCTCCCTTTGTTTCCTAGTCTTTGTCCACAGTATGTTCTGACATGAAATATTCATTTAGGGTCTCGTCCATCTCCTGCGGTTCCACATTTGGATGGCCTCATTGATTCTTCAGGGACCCTTTCCTGTCCAGTTGCTTTTTTGTCCTTGTGTGCTGGAGAAAATTCTTTTGCATTCTCCTTAACCTGAAATGCCAATTCTATCTCACCCTCAGTCCCCAACACCCCCCTCCCCCCGCCAACGCCCCCACCCCGTCCAATGTTGCTTTCCAGCTTATCCAGCCTTCGGATTCTGTCAAACCCTCCAGTATCAGTAATGTCTTCGTCAATCTTTGCTCCATTTATAGTATCAGTAAATGCTTCCTAAATCGCCAGTATCAGAATTCTACGCAGCGTTCCAAAGCTGTGCTGTCTATCCCTAAACAATCCTTGCCTTTACAAATGCATGTAATTCCTGTCCAGCAGAATCGCTTCCAACAACGTATGCATCACTGACATCAAGCTAATTGGCGTTGATGTCTCTGGCTTTTCCTCACAGCCTTTCCTGAGCACTGGCAAAACATACACCACACTCCAGGCTTCCAGCTCATCACCTGCGGCTGTCAGTGATAGAAAAAATCTCTTTATGGGACCCCACAATTTCTTCCTGAGCTTCGCAGAATATCCAGGGATATACTTGATTAGTCCCCAGGGATTTGTCTACCATTTATGCATTTTCAAACCTCCAGCACCTCCTGTTCTATTATGTGGACTATTTTGAAGACATCACTGTTTATTTCCCTGAGTTGCCCAGTTTTTCCTCACAGTAAGTTGAAAAGTGAAATTTTCGTTTAGGATCTCAGCCATCTCTTCTGGTTCCACACTTGGTTGACCCCATTAAACCATATCCCATCCGTATTTAATCTTCTGTTGTTAATATGCTTGCATTTTCCTCAGTTTGATCTGCCAGAACTTTCTGTGGTCCCCTTTGGTCCCACGTGATTTCCCACTTAAGTGTTCTTGAATGAATTCCCTTAATCCAGCTGGCTATATGTGATACGCGGCCCCTTTTTTCTGGACCAGAGCCTTAATAGCTCCAGTCATCCAGCGTTTCTGACTTGCATCAGCATTATCCTTCACACTAACAGGAATATGCTGACCATGAACTCTCATTTTATCTCTCTTTGAAAACTTCCCACCTGCCTGAAGTCCCTTTACCTGCAAGTAGCCTCCAGAATTAATTGTTAAAAGCTCTTGACACATAACTTTTGGATTCAGGCAAGGCCAGATTTGATCATTAAATTGTGGACCAGTCATGTTCTTTTCCATCGCTATTTTCAAACTAATACGATTGTTGTGACTTTGCCAAAGTGTTCCCCCACGAACACCTCAGTCCCTTTCCCTCACTTGTTTCCCAGGGGGAGGTCAGGTTTAACTCCTTCCTGCAATCTGACCATTTCTATTCTGACTGGGACAGTTTTCTCGAACGTGCCTAACAAATCCCTCCCATCCAAGCTCCAAACACTCTGGCTGTCCCAGTCTAAGTTTGGAAAGTTAAAATCCCGACCATTACGACCCTATCATTCTTACAGATATCTGAGATCGCCTGAAATATTTCCTGCTCAATTTCCCACTGACTATTGAGGACCTGTAGTGCAGTCATATCAAAGTGATGACCAATTCTCATTTCTCATTTCCACCATTACGGCATCACTGGGTGATCCCCAGGAATATCCTCTCTAAGTCATGCTGTAATGTTTTCACTGACCAAAAACTCCAATCTCCCTCCTCTCTCACCTCCTGTTCTCTTCATCCTGTAGAATCCGTACCTTGGGACATTGAGCCGTCAGTCCTGTCCCTCCCTCAGCTTCTGTGTTTCTGTAATATCTATGGTGTCTCAGTCCCATGTACCCGTGCATGCACCAAGTTCATCTGCCTTATCTTTTAGGCCTGTCCTGTTGAAATAAAATCGTTTAATTGATCAGTTTTCCCTCATTGCCTGCTGTGTTCTTGCCTGCCTTGTCTATTTAAATTGCTCTCTTGAAAATTCTGTCCCAGCATCAACTTTCAGACTGCCGCCTGAGACTATCCCCCTCACTGTGGACAACACCCTCACCTTTCATGTCATCTGCAACCCTAATAATGATACCTTCTGCTTTCAGAGCCAAGGCATTAATGTGCATAACAAACAGCAAAGGTTCCTGCACAGATCCCTGTGGTACACCCACTGGTGGAAGAATTTCAAACACAAAGCCAATCCTCCACCAATTGTGGATCCAATATGCCAACTTGCCTTGAATCCCATTGGTCTGTTGGACCAGACTTCCATGTGGGACCTTGTCAAAGGCCATAGTGAACTCTAAGGAATCCACATCATCTGCACAGCCCTCATCAACATTTTTATTCCTGATTTCAAAGAAAACTCAGCTGAATTCACCAGACAGGATTTTGCTTTACCAAATCCGTGCTGACTATCCCTAATTGTTTCCTGCCTTTCCAATTATTGATTCATTCTGTCCCTCAGAATTGTTCCCAATAACTTCCCTCCCCCTGCTGTTAGACTATCTTCTCTGTAATTACCTGGCCTACCCCTGCTGCCCTTCTTGAACCAAGGAACCACATTAGCGATCGTCCAGTCATTCGGCACTTCACCTGTGACCAGCAAAGTATTAAATATATCCACCAGGCCCCAGAAATCTCCTCTCTTATCTTGCATAGCAGCCTGGGATACATTTCATTGTGCACTGGGGATTTCTCCCCCTTTATGCCTGTGAAAACATTTAATACCTCTTCTTTATTGATCTTAACATATTTCCAAACCTCACGATCTCAACGGAAATCCATGGCTACAATGTCTTTCTCCTGCCTGAATATAGATGGATAATATTAATTGAAGGCCTCACCTACTTCCTCTGGCTGCATGTCCAGATTATCCCTTTGGTTTGCAACAGGTTGCACTCTTTAGCTGGGTCTCCTCCGACTCTGATTGTAGTTGTAAAATATCTTGTCGCTTTTCCTTTATACTGTCTGCCAAGGATGTTTCATGGCCATTGCTTGCCTCTCATTTCTAAGGACCCCCTTTGCACTCTCTATACTTGTGAATGGCTTCATCTGATTTTATTGCACTGTACTTTCTTTATCAAACTCACGATAGCACTTGATCAGTATTCACTGGACTTGCTGCCTTTGTCTTTCCCACTTTATTAACACACTGGCCATGGATTCTCACTGTATCACTTTAACATACTCTACTTTCCAAATATTTCCTAAGTGCAGGTAGTTCAGCCCAGTATCTATTTGCCACACCTTGTCTAATTATAGGAGACTCAGTCGTGAGGGGGAGAGACAGGAGATTGTGTGGCTGCAGAAGTGACCCCACGATGGTGTGCTGCCTCCCGGGTACCAGGGTAAAGGATGTCTTTGAGTCGTTACTGAACATTCTGATGGTGGCAGTTGAACAGCCAGAGTTTATTATACACTTCGGCCCAAATGACAGAGGTAGGCAATGGGATGGGGTCCTGTGAAATGAGTATTGGATGTTAGCTAAGAAGTTAAAAAGTAGGACCTCAAGGCTTGTGACCTCCAAATTCCTCCCAGTGCCACCTGCCAGTGAGGATAGAAATAGAAAGATAGGCCGGATAGATGTGTGGCTGAGGAGCTGGTGTCGGGGACACCGGGTATTCAAGTATTGGGTCATTGGGGTCTCTTCTGGTTTAGAGGTGATCTGTGCAATGAGAGCGAGTTGGACTTGAACCAGAGGGGTATCAATATCCCTTGGTGGGTGGGGGGGGGGGGGGGGGAGGGAGGTGGGCTGACTGGCAACGCACGAGACCTGACTTGTCAGGCAGACTGGCACAGAACATGGATTGGCTCTGGGGACTGGGATATTATAGCCATAACAGAAACATGGCTGAGAGATATAGGACATAGATACACCGTTGGGCAAGGAACAGCTACATTCAAGGCTTCAATCCCACCATCTTGTGAGGAACCTTGTTTCCTCTCTGCTGTACTGGTCCTCCCTGAGACAGCGCAGGAGGTCCCAGGCATCACTCCTGGCCCATGCTGTATTCGTGATTTGTGTAAAATCCTCCATTCCCAATCATCTTTCCTCTGTTTGGTATCTCCCCTAGTCCCCATAATGCTCTCTGTCTCTGTCAGGTTCTCTGATGCCTAACACCCTAATCCCTAAACTTCTCCAGTAGATACTAACTTCCTTCAGCCCTGTCAGTCCCAACAGTCTTGTCTATCCCTGTAAGCTACTCCTACCAATACCACCCTCCATGTCAATGTATTTGCTTTTAACCTCGCCATCCTTCCCTATCGAGATAAACTTCTCTAGCTCCTACAGCCCTTCCTTATCTGTGAAAAATTCTTCAGTCCATTGAGCTGTCCCGATCTGTGTAATCCCTTCCAGACCTGAATTACCTCCCTGTCTTTGTAACTACGTCAGGCTCCTACCTGGCAATCTCACTCTGCTAATCTCTCAAGGACCTCCTGACGTTAGGAGCCTCCTACAACTGTTAAACTCCTCCATTTCTGTGGATACCATCCAGTTCTACTGTCCCAATTCATGGAATTTCGTCTCTACAATCCTAATGATGACGATAAACTCTTCCTCTCTAAAGCACACTCAATCTCTGTAAAAACCAGTAGTCCGTACTTCCATCCCTGTGCATGTAATCTCCTTCAGTCAGTCCAAATCTTTATACCTTTAACGTCCTCCCCATGTGACTACATTATTTATGTCCGTTACCTTCATGCGTTGACGTAATTCTCACTGTTACTCTCACCATGTCCCATCCCGACATTCCTCCGTTTCTCTGAAAAGTCGTCCTTATTCTTAAAACACTCCCGATCTAAGTCACCTGTTCCAGTCTCCACATCTCTCCCTATCTGTGGAGAAACTATACAGTCAAAGCTGCTCCGATAACCTGAAATCCAACCTGATCTTTCTAACTCCGCTCAGTTGTGAAACTTTCACCATCTCTGTAATATATCCAACAGTGTCGAAAGCTTTCCCTATATTTATATGGTCCTCCAAACCGTCCAACTTTCTCTGTCTTTGTAACATTATCCTGCACCTTGAAACCAAACTGATTGCTGAACCCTCTTCAGGCACGGCAATTTCTCTATTTCTGGTAATTTCCCCTGCTCTTAGAAACCTCCCTGTCTGTATGATCCCCTGCAGACTCTTCAACCATCCCTATCTCTAACCCCCATCAGCTTCCACAACCCTCCCTACATCTTTTATCTCTTCCAGTCCCTTCAGCCCCTTCTATAACGGCAAACTCCCATTTGCCAAGGTTACTCCAGTTCCTGCAATGTCTGCAAGTCTCTCTATAATCCGTTAGCATCTGCAGCCGTAATGCTGCGTGTACCTTTCTTCAGTCCTCCAGTCCCATTTAGCTCCCCAATCTTGCATTAACTAAAACCTGTATATCTTACTATAAACATAAAAATGTTCATATCTCTGTAAACTGCTCCAACCCGTCCATTTTACCATAAACTTCTGCAGCCCCTAAAGTCCTCCCTTTCTGTGTAATCTCTTACAATCCTGATAGTACCCCCAATCTATGGAACCCTGTAAATCTTCCCTTGTTGGATAATCACTTGTAGTTCCTGGCGATTTCCTGATCTTAACACCAACACCAATCTTTGTGACGCTCCTGTTCCTATCAGACACAATTTCAATGCCAGCTCATACAGTATTGAAATCCATCTGTAATCCCCCTTTCCTTGTCCAATTCTTCGAACGTAATTGATTTAAATTCCACCCTCGTTCCTGCCATAGAGAGTGAAAGAAGGAGATCCTGGAAGCGGAAATATGAGCAAAGTTTTGAAGTAGCATTTAGACAGATCCATGAACAGGCAGAGAATAGAGGGATGTGGACCACATCCATAAAGATGGGATGAGTTAGGATAGCATCATGAACAGCACAGTCATGGTGGGCCGAAGGGCCTGTTGCTGTGCTGTCCTGTTCTGTTTTCTAACTTCCCAGCATCTACCCGATCCAAGTCCTTCAGAATATTTGATGTAACATTCGATTTTGCTCTAAGTTTTCTAAACTTCAACCTCAATCTACTCCACCTCTTCTCATTAGAAAATCCCTCCGTTCCCAAAATCAGCCGAGTGACCCTTCTGTGACCTGCCACCAATATAAGAATACCTTTCTGAAGAGCACGCATACTAATGCATAATATTCTGGGTGTGGTCTGACTCGTAAGTTGTATTGTTTTAGCTAGACTTCCCGATCTTCAGACTCCATTCCCTTTATAATAAATGGCAGCAATTTGATTTGCCTTCTCAATTTCTTGCTGACCCTGTGAGCTACCTTTTTCAGATTGATACACAAGAACTCCCACAATCCTTTCTGCTGCCATTCTGAAACCAAATAGGAATAGCCTGACATTAGCCTGACATGTTGAAATGTTAGAAATGATATGTCAATATACAATAACTGGATCCTTTGAAACACATTTTATCCAAGAGAATGTGTTTTTGGATTTTGAATATCTGTTGGATTTTGTTTATTGGTGTGAATATAAATGGAAGAGTAGATAAGGGTATGGGAGAATGCGGTGGTACAGGGGATATAGTGTATTTGAATTTTCTGAAGGAGTAATGCAAGTTTCAATAAATACTAAAGAGTAACTTGGTAGAGAATAGGACCTCTTAAAGATCAGTAAGGTCGCCTATGTGTGGAACCAGAGGAGGTGGATGAGATATTAGACTAAATAGTCTTGTCAGTCTTTGTTGTGGAGAAAGACATGGACGCTCGGGAACTTGGGGACTTCAGCAAAGCATTTTGCAAGTTTCTAAGGCATATAGAACATCTAATCAAGAGGAAGAAGAAAGCTTACTTAAGAATGAGGATGCAAAGATCAGATAGACCTCTGGAGGGTTATCTGGGGGTGGAACAGTGACTCAGTGGTTCGCACTGCTGCCTCATAGCACCAGGGACCCGAATTCGATTCCAGCCCCGGACGATTGTCTGTCTGGAGTTTGCGCATTCTCCCCATGTCAGGGTGGGTTTCGTCCAGGTACTCCAGTTTTCCACCCACGGCCCAAAGATGTGCAGGTTGAGTGACTCAGCCATGCTAAATTACTCATAGTGTTCACGGATGTGTAGGTTTGGTGCATTAGTTTGGGCAAATGTCGAGTCATACGGTGGGGGGATGGTCCTGATGGGGATAGTCTTCGGAGGGTTAGTATGGAGTTGTTGGGCCAAATCATTTTTGTTTCCACACTGCAGGGATTTTCTGAAGGTAGCCAGGAAGGAACTGAAGAATGGATTCGGACAGCTCGAAGGGGGCATGAAAAAGCTTTGTTGGGAAGGATTAAGGAAAACCATAAGGTATTCTCCACTTATGCGAGGCACAAGAGGATGGCCAGAGTGAGGGTAGGGGAGACAGGCCGCCTACTTGCGGACCGTTTCAGAGAACACCTCTGGGACACCCGCACCAACCAACCAACCCAAAAGCCCCGTGGCTGAACACTTTAACTCCCCCTCCCACTCCGCCAAGGACATGCAGGTCCTTGGCCTCCTCCATCGCCAGAACATGGCAACATGATGCCTGGAGGAAGAGCGACTCATCTTCCACATAGGAACCCTCCAGCCACAGGGGATGAATGCGGATTTCTCCAGCTTCCTCATTTCCCCTCCCCCACCTTTTCATAGTCCCAGCCCTCAGACTCAGCACCGCCTTCTTGACCTGCAATCTTCTTCCCGACCTCTCCGCCCCCACACCCTCTCCGGCCTATCACCCTCACCTTAACCTCCTTCAAACTTTCGCATTCCGAACGCCCCTCCCCCAAGTCCCTCTTCTCAACCTTTCATCTTAGCCTGCTTGGCACACCCTCCTCATTCCTGAAGAAGGGCGTATGCCCAAAACGTCGATTCTCCTTCTCCTTTGATGCTGCCTGACCTGTTGCGTTTTTCCAGCAATACATTTTTAAGCTCTGATCTCCAGCATCTGCAGTCCTCACTTTCTCCTAGAGTGAGGATAGGGCCGGTCAGGGATAGTGGAGCGAACTTGTGTCTGGAGTGGGAAAAGGTAGAGAAGTGCTTAATGCATACTGTGCCTCAGTATTCACTACTGAGAGGGACCTTATCACTTGTGAGGACAGCGTGAAATGTGAACATGTTGATGTTAAGAAGGAAGATGTGCTGAATATTTTGTAAAACATAAGGATAGATATCTCTGTTGGCCCAGACGGAATATGCCCAAAGTTACTGCATGAAATAAGTTGCTGCAGGATAGTAGTGGGAAGTTGCGTGTGGAGGCGGAAGAGATTGGGGAGACACTGAATGAATACTTTTCTTCAGTATTTACTCAGGAACAGGGCATTGTCGTCGATGTGAATACTGAGTCACAAATAAGTAGAATGGATGGCTTTGAGGTATGCAGAGAAGAGGTGTTGGAAATCCTGGAAAAGGTGAAAATAGATAAGTCCCCTGGGCCTGATGGCATTTATCCTAGGATTCTCTGGGAAGCAAAGGAGGAGATTGCAGAGCCATTGCCCTTGATTTTTATGTCCTCTTTGTCTACAGGAGTAGTGCCAGAAGACTGGAGGATAGCAAATGTGGTTCCCTTGTTCAAAAAGGGGAGTAGGGATAACCCTAGTAAGTATAGGCCGGTGAGTCTCACTTCTGTTGTGGGCAAAGTCTTAGAGAGAATTGTAAGGGATAGGATTTATGCACATCTGGATAGGAATAATGTGATCAAGGATAGTCAGCATGGTTTTGTGAAGGGCAGGTCGTGCCTCACAAACCTTATTGAATTCTTTGAAAAGGTGACGAAGGAGGTTGATGAGGGGAAAGCGGTAGATGTGGTATATATGGATTTTAGTAAGGCGTTTGATAAGGTTCCCCATAGTAGGCGACTGCAGAAAATACGGAGATATGGCATTGAGGGTGAGTTGGAGGTTTGGATTAGGAATTGGCTGGATGGAAGAAGACAGAGGGTAGTAGTTGATGGCAAAGTTTTTTCATGGAGTGCCGTCACTAGTGGTGTTCCGCAAGGATCTGTTTTGGGACCATTGCTGTTTGTCATTTTTATAAATGACCTGGAAGAGGGGTTAGAAGGTTGGGTGAGCAAGTTTGCGGATGATACGAAAGTCGGAGGAGTTATTGACAGTGAGGAAGGATGTGGCAGGTTACAGCAGGATATAGAGAAGCTGCAGAGCTGGGCAGAAAGGTGGCAAATGGAATTCAATGTAGCTAAGTGTGAGGTGATTCACTTTGGGAAGAATAACAAAAAGATGGGGTACTGGGCTAATGGTCGGATACTTGGCAGTGTGGATGAGCAGAGTGATCTTGGTGTCCATGTACACAGATCTCTGAAAGTTGCCACCCAAGTAAATAGTGCGGTGAGGAAGGCATATGGCGTACTGGCTTTTATTGGTCGAGGAATTGAGTTCCGGAGTCCTGAGGTCATGATGCAGTTGTATAAGACTCTGGTGCGGCCGCATCTGGAATATTGTGTGCAGTTTTGGTCGCCATACTATAGGAAGGATGTGGAGGCACTGGAACGGGTGCAGAGGAGGTTTACCAGGATGTTGCCTGGTATGGAAGGAAGATCGTATGAGGAAAGACTGAGACACTTGGGTCTGTTTTCATTAGAGAAAAGAAGGTTTAGGGGTGACTTGATTGAGGTGTACAAGATGATTAGGGGGTTAGATAGGGTTGACAGTGTGAACCTTTTCCCGCGTATGGAGTCGGGTATTACAAGGGGGCATAGCTTTAAATTAAGGGGGGGTAGATATAGGACTGAAGTTAGGGGTAGGTTCTTCACTCAGCGAGTCGTAAGTTCATGGAATGCCCTGCCAGTAGCAGTGGTGGACTCTCCCTCTTTATGGGCATTTAAGCGGGCATTGGATAGGTATATGGAGGATAGTGGGTTAGTATAGGTCAGGTGGGCTTGGATCGGCGCAACATCGAGGGCCAAAGGGCCTGTACTGCGCTGTATTCTTCTATGTTCTATGTTCTATGAAACGAGGGAAGGGATTGTTGCGCTTTTGGTGATGACCTTTACAGGCCTCACTGTCCACTGGAGTCACGCCAGATGATTGGAGGGTGGTAAATGTTATTCCCTTGTTTAATAAAGGGAATAGGGATAATCATGGGAATTACAGACCTGTCAGTCTCGTGTCTGTGGTGTGCAGATTGTTGGAGAGGATTTATGAGAGACAGTATTTGTGATTCCTTGGAGAACCATAGTTTGATTCAAGATAGTCAACTTGGATCTTTAAGGGTCAGGTCATACCTTACAAATCTGATTGAATGTTTTGAGAATGTGGCAAAACACATTGATGCCTCGTTCAGAAAGCACAGAGGCATGGGATACAGAGAAATCTGCCTGCGTGGATACAGAATTCCTGGCCCACAGAAGACATGAAGGTGATGATAGTTCTAAAGCATTCAGCCTGGCGCTCGGTGACCAGTGATGTACTGCAGGGATCGGTTCCGTGACCTCTGTGCTTTGTGATTTTTTATGAATGTGGGTCAGTTAGTTTGCCATTGACACGAAGCTTGGTGGAGTGGTGGATAGTGTGGAGGGCTGTTGTAGGTTGCAACGGCACATTGACAGGATGCAGAGCTGGGCCGAGAAGATGGAGTTCAGTCTGGAAAAGTGTGAAGTGATCCATTTTGGAAGGTCGAATTTGAATGCAGGGTTAAAACAGGATTCTTGGCAATGTGGAGGAACAGAGGGACCTTGGCTTCCATTTCCATAGAGCCCTTGAATTGCCACGCAAGTTGAGAGGGTTACTAAGAAGGAATATGTTGCGTTGGTTTTCTTTAGCTGGGGAATTGAGTTTTAAAGCAGCGAGGGTATACTGCAGCTCCACAGAGTGCTGGTTAGACCCCACTTGGAATATTGTGTTCAGGTCTGGTCCCCTCATTACAGGAAGGATGTGGAGGGTACAGAGGGGATTTACCATGATGCTGTCTGGACTGGAGACCATGTCTTATGATAAAGGTTGAGAGAGCTATGTTTTTTCACATTGGAGTGAAGAAGGGTGAGGGGTGACTTGGTAGAAGTGAAAAGATGATGAGAGGCGTAGACAGAGTGAATAGTGAGAGACATTTTTTATTATGCCATAAATGGCTATTACAAGAGGGCAAAATTTTAAGTTGATGGTTTAGGGGAGACTTCAGATTTTGGTTCTTTACACAGAGAATGATAGATTGTTGGAATGCACATCCAGTGGTGGTAGTAAAATTAGATATATGAGGAACATTTAATAGACTCTTAGATAAGCACTTGGATAATAAAATGAAGGGTATGCAGGTTAGTTTGATCTTCGAGTCAGATAAAATGTTGGCATGGCAACATGGCCGAAGGGTCTTGTGCTGTACTGTTCTGTGTTCTACGTTTTGTGTGGTAAACTGGGTTATGAGCTCAGTTAAATGGAAAATCATCTGGCATTCAGGAGGAGCTAGTCAACTGGATACAATATTGGCTTGATGGTAGGAGACAGAGGGCGATGAGATACATGTTTTTTTTCTGACTGGAGGCATGCGACCAGCAGTGTCGTGGGTCCACTGATGATTGTCAATTGGATAAATGTTTTGGAGGGGAGTATTGGTTTCCTGGTAAGTAAGCTCCTTGGGTGACACTGACATTGTTGGTAAAGTGGACAGTGAAGAAGGTTATCTATGATACAACAGGATGAACAGTCCTGCTGGGATAGTGGGCTGAAGAATAGCAGATGGAATTTAATTAGATAAATGTGAGGTGTTCCATTTTGGTGAAACAAACCAGGGTGGGACTTGTACAGTTAATGTTCGGGCCCTCAGTCAGTGACCAGGGATGCAGGTAAACAGTTCTTTGAAAGTGGTGTCACAAGTAGACAGGCTGGTGAAGCAGGCGTTTGGGATGCTTACCGTCATTGGGCAGAGCATTGAGAGTAGGAGTTGCATGTTATGTTGAGTCTGTACAAGACATTGGTGACGCCACCATAAAAGCATTGTTGATCAGTGGTTCACTTACCATCTTTAAGGAAGGGCATCTGACATTCTAACCTGGTCTGGATCACTTGTGACTCCAGACCCACAGCAATATGGCTGACTCTGAGCTGTCCTCTGCAATGGGGGCAAGTAATGCTGGTCCAGGCAGTGACACCCACATCCCATGAATGAATAAATAAAAATGCATATATCCCTCTCTACCTCTGTAAACCCCTGCAGCTGCAGAAATCCATACTGGCTTTGTAACACCGTTCAGGCCCTGACCACTCTCTGTAACACTCTCACCACCTCCAGCACCTTCACCTCGCCCTGTTCCTATTGTGACATTAGACCCTGACAATGATTTCCCTTCCCACTGCCCTCCTTCTGCTAGCAGACCCATTGCAATCCCTTTAACACTCTCTCACTTCAGGGTTTTAAGTACTTTTTGGTGATCTTCTAATGCTGATAATCTAATATGAGCGAGGGACCAGTGGGGATTTCTTGTTGAGGTTTTGTCTGTTTCAACGGAATGCCCTTTTGTTGAGTGTTTTACACTGTTCCTTCAAATGTTTCCACTGTTCATTTACAGATGTATGTTTCAGTCTGATCAACCTGTTTACCTTGGTCAGTTCTCCTGTCAAACTCATGTAATTGGTTATTTTTGTTTCTCGTTTCTGTGATTCACTTTAAAACTTTATATTTCTTTAAATTGCATTTTATCAAAAGTTCCTGGAGAATCTCTCTAAGGGACATTATCCATTCAGTAAGTTATTTCACACAACGATTGACCTGAGATTGAGGTTATGGGTGGAAATGTGTATCATGCAAATAAACACTGAAGAAAAAAAATCTCCGAACTCCTCTTCCAATATCACTGTTGTCAGTGGGAATGTCAACGTTATACGAATATTGAAGTTTCACTAAATTACCTCAATGACTTGATTTAAAATATCCAATGAATTGCTGTTTAATGCAGTGATGAGCAATGAAATGCTGTTAGGTGGCTAGAAAACTGTTCTGCTGCTAGTGTCCTTGGCAAGTATTAGCCAGAACTTACATTCAAAACTGACTCTACTTCATGACCTGAGGCCAAATGCTTTCTCTGTAATGTCTTTGTTATCCATTATTGTTAGCATTGCCCATTTTGCCTGAGGTTTCGCAAGGTTGTGAGCCATTGAATATTTTTGTTCGCCCTTAACCACGTCTCTCTGGTATCTAAATCTTTTACAAATGTGTCACAAATCCATCTATCTTATTGCAGAGACTTTGTCCATTCAAATGAAAACATAATTTACTCTTTCCCACAATTTCCTGTCGCAAACCGATTCACTGATGTATAATTTTAGTTAAACTCTGTCCCTTCCTGTTCCTTTCTGCTTGTCTTCAGCCACACTCTCATGCTGTTCCAATGCGTCACTTTTTCCCTTTGGATTTGGAAAGCTCCTTTCACCTGAACCCTGTCCCTGAATCCTCTCTGTCAGTTTAAAGCCCTGTCCATTAACCTACCGACATGACTGGCCAGGACACTGGTCCCAACATGGTTCCAATGGGACCATCCTAATAGATTATTTATTAAATCAGGTACAGGATATGGGTGTCTCAGGCTGACCAGCCTTTCGTGCCCAGCCCTAGCAGCCCTTGAGCCATTTCAGACGGTAATTGAGAGGCAAACACTTTGCTGTGGGTATGTCGTGCAGACCATGTGAGAACGGCAGATGTCCTTCAAGAAAGGACAAGTGTTTGGGTGTTTTTGGCAATAAACATTGGTTTCATACTTAGTTATGGGTTGTTCGTTACTCTTTTTTAAATTATTGTATTGAAATTGCACCATTTCAGACGGTGGTGTTCAAACCTGTCTCCCCTGAATATTAGGTGAGGTTTTAGATACATGCTCTAGCAATAATACCACGAGGCTATCACTTTGCCTGCTCACTGTTTGCTCATTCCTTACCAGTTATACCAGTGCATCACGAAGCAAAACCCGTTCTTCTGCCACAGTTGTGTAATCCTGACATCTTCCAGCCCTGCGTGGGTGTAATTGTTGCCTCTATCAGTCTCTGTCTCTCACCCTCTTACTCCCTCTCACCGTCCCTCGCTCCCTCACCTTTTATCTCTCTCACACACCCTCACCCCTCTCTATCGTTCTCTCTCTCGCTCTGTATTGCAGCTACTCCAGTTTCTGAGCTAACTGAATTCTCCACCTCAGAGAGACAAGGCAGCACAGGTCAGGGATGGACACTGGGATTTTCCAGATCTCTGTGGGAGGCCGTGCCATTCTCCATGTGTAACCCTCACTATATCAGTCTAATTTCCCAATCTGTCTATCTCTCTGTCACCTGTAGGTACTCAGGAAGGTCCTGACGCAATAGTTGTACCTGTCAGGCAGGTAGGAAAGGGTCGTGCGAGGGAGCCGTGGTTTAATAAGGAATTGGAATCCCTTGTTAAATGGAAGAGGGCGGCCTATCTCAAGATGAGACGTGAAGGTTCAATTGGGGCGATTGAGAGTTATAGGGTAGCCAGGAAGGACCTGAAGAGAGAGCTAAAAGCAGCAAGGAGGGGACACGAAAGGTCCTTAGTAGATAGGATTAGGGAAAACCCTAAGGCTTTCTATAGGTATGTTAGGAATAAAAGAATGACTAGGGTAGGAATAGGTCCAGTCAAGGATAGTAGGGGGAAGTTGCGTGTGGAGGCGGAAGAGATTGGGGAGACACTGAATGAATACTTTTCTTCAGTATTCACTCAGGAACAGGGCATTGTTGTCGATGAGAATACTGAGGCACAAATAAGTAGAATGGATGGCTTTGAGGTATGTAGAGAAGAGGTGTTGGAAATCCTGGAAAAGGTGAAAATAGATAAGTCCCCTGGGCCTGATGGCATTTATCCTAGGATTCTCTGGGAAGCAAGGGAGGAGATTGCAGAGCCATTGGCCTTGATTTTTATGTCCTCTTTGTCTACAGGAGTAGTCCCAGAAGACTGGAGGATAGCAAATGTGGTTCCCTTGTTCAAAAAGGGGAGTAGGGATAGCCCTAGTAACTATAGGCCGGTGAGTCTCACTTCTGTTGTGGGCAAAGTCTTAGAGAGAATTGTAAGGGATAGGATTTATGCACATCTAGATAGGAATAATGTGATCAAGGATAGTCAGCATGGTTTTGTGAAGGGCAAGTCGTGCCTCACAAACCTTATTGAATTCTTTGAAAAGGTGACGAAGGAGGTTGATGAGGGGAAAGCGGTAGATGTGGTATATATGGATTTTAGTAAGGCGTTCGATAAGGTTCCCCATGGTAGGCTACTGCAGAAAATACGGAGATATGGCATTGAGGGTGAGTTGGAGGTTTGGATTAGGAATTGGCTGGATGGAAGAAGACAGAGGGTAGTAGTTGATGGCAAAGTTTCTTCATGGAGGGCCGTCACTAGCGGTGTTCCGCAAGGATCTGTTTTGGGACCATTGCTGTTTGTCATTTTTATAAATGACCTGGAAGAGGGGTTAGAAGGTTGGGTGAGCAAGTTTGCGGATGACACGAAAGTCGGAGGAGTTGTTGACAGTGAGGAAGCATGTGGCAGGTTACAGCAGGATATAGAGAAGCTGCAGAGCTGGGCAGAAAGGTGGCAGATGGAATTCAATGTAGCTAAGTGCGAGGTGATTCACTTTGGGAAGAATAACAAAAAGATGGGGTACTGGGCTAATGGTCGGATACTTGGTAGTGTGGATGAGCAGAGGGATCTTGGTGTCTATGTACACAGATCTCTGAAAGTTGCCACCCAGGTAAATAGTGCGGTGAGGAAGGCATATGGCGTACTGGCTTTTATTGGTAGAGGAATTGAGTTCCGGAGTCCTGAGGTCATGATGCAGTTGTATAAGACTCTGGTACGGCCGCATCTGGAATATTGTGTGCAGTTTTGGTCGCCATACTATAGGAAGGATGTGGAGGCATTGGAACGGGTGCAGAGGAGGTTTACCAGGATGTTGCCTGGTATGAAAGGAAAATCGTATGAGGAAAGACTGAGGCACTTGGGGCTGTTTTCACTAGAGAAAAGAAGGTTTAGGGGTGACTTGATTGAGGTGTACAAGATGATTAGGGGGTTAGATAGGGTCGACAGTATGAACCTTTTCCCGCGTATTGAGTCGGGTATTACAAGGGGGCATAGCTTTAAATTAAGGGGGGGTAGATATAGGACTGATGTTAGGGGTAGGTTCTTCACTCAGCGAGTCGTTAGTTCATGGAATGCCCTGCCAGTAACAGTGGTGGACTCTCCCTCTTTATGGGCATTTAAGAGGGCATTGGATAGGTATATGGAGGATAGTGGGTTAGTGTAGTTTAGGTGGGCTTGGATCGGCGCAACATCGAGGGCCCAAGGGCCTGTACTGCGCTGTATTCTTCTATGTTCTATGTTCTATGTTCTATTTCCCAGCTGCTGAGTGTCTCGTTCATCACCACATTGAAGATTGTTGGTCAGCCAGAGAGACAAGGGTAAGAGAGATCTGGAGCCTTCAATAAATCCTGCAGTGAGGTAAGATTACTCACAGTGCACAGATCAGAGAGTAATGAGTGGACTCCAAACATCGGCTAACAAAACATGACATAGAAACAGTGCTGGAGGGTGAGCACAGTACAGACGCACCCCAGGTTCAATCACCATGTCGACTGTAAGTTCTGTTGTACTAAGACTTATTACTTGCAACTTTTGTGTGTGCATATATCAAGTCCTTATTTAGGGTAAAAAAAAACTATAGCAGAGAGGTATCAGAAGGTATTCTAACTCATACTTGTACAAAGTAAGTAATTAACTAACTAAGCAGAGATGGGTGGGCAGGTGATGTGCTGTTGCTGCATGATGTGGGAGCTGGCTGATCCCATTGTGAACGGCAGTGACCACATCTGCAGCAAGTGTTGGTTGCTGGAAGAACTCCGGATCAGAGTTGATGATCTGGAATCTGAGCTTCAAACACTGCGGCACATCCGGGAGGGGGAGAGTTACCTGGATGCTTTGTTTCAGCAGGCAGTCACACCTGGGAGATTACGTAATTCACATTCAGCTAGTGATCAGGCACAAAAGAGTGTGACTGTAAGTGAGGCAGGTAGGGGGAACCAAAGTTCAGGAGTGGAGGATCCTCAGCCCTTGACCTTGTCCAACAGGTACGAGATTCTTGCTCCCTATTCGGATGAGGAAAAGGGCTCTGGACAGGATGAGCCAACTGACCAAGGCACCATGGTGCAGAAGGCCATTCAAGAGGGGGGAGCTAATAGACAAGTAGTGGTTATAGGGGATTCTATAATTAGGGGGGCAGATAGTATCCTTTGCAAGCCGGATCGGGAGTCTCGCATGGTGTGTTGCTTGCCCAGTGCCAGGGTGCGAGACATCTCCGACCGGCTTGAAAGGATATTGGAGCGGGAGGGGGAGGATCCAGTTTCTCTTTTTCTTTTTTTTTAATTAGCGCAGTACAGGCCCTTCGGCCCTCGATGTTGCGCCGATCCAAGCCCACCTAACCTACACTAGCCCACTATCCTCCATATGCCTATCCAATGCCCGCTTAAATGCCCATAATGAGGGAGAGTCCACCACTGCTACTGGCAGGGCATTCCATGAACTCACGACTCGCTGAGTAAAGAACCTACCCCTAACATCTGTCCTATACCTACCCCCCCCTTAATTTAAAGCTATGCCCCCTTGTAATAGCTGACTCCATACGAGGAAAAAGATTCTCACTGTCGACCCTATCTAAACCCCTAATCATCTTATACACCTCTATCAAGTCACCCCTAAACCTACTTTTCTCCAATGAAAACAACCCCAAGTGCCTCAGCCTTTCCTGATACGATCTTTCTACCATACCAGGCAACATCCTGGTAAACCTCCTCTGCACCCGTTCCAGTGCCTCCACATCCTTCCTATAGGATGGCGACCAAAACTGCACACAATACTCCAGATGTGGCCGCACCAGAGTCTTATACAACTGCAACATGACCTCAGTACTCCGGAACTCAATTCCTCTCCCAATAAAAGCCAGTAAGCCATATGCCTTCTTCACCGCACTATTTACCTGGGTGGCAACTTTCAAAGATTTGTGTACATGGACACCAAGATCCCTCTGCTCATCCACACTACCAAGTATCCGACCATTAGCCCAGTACCCCATCTTTTTATTACTCTTACCAAAGTGAATCACCTCACACTTAGCTACATTGAACTCCATTTGCCACCTTTCTGCCCAGTTCTGCAGCTTATCTATATCCCGCTGTAACCTGCCACATCCTTCCTCACTGTCGACAACTCCTCCGACTTTCGTATCATCCGCAAACTTGCTCACCGAACTTTCTAACCCCTCCTCCAGGTCATTTATAAAAATGACAAACAGCAATGGTCCCAAAACAGATCCTTGCGGAACACCGCTAGTGACGGCACTCCAAGATGAACCTTTGCCATCAACTACTACCCTCTGTCTTCTTCCAGCCAGCCAACTCCTAATCCAAACCTCCAACTCACCCTCAATGCCATACCTCCGTATTTTTTGCAGTAGTCTACCATGGGCAACCTTATCAAACGCCTTACTAAAATCCATATACACCACATCTACTGCTTTCCCCTCGTCCACCTCCTTCTCAAAGAATTCAATAAGGTTTGTGAGGCACGACCTGCCCTTCACAAAACCATGCTGACTATCCTTGATCACATTATTCCTATCCAGATGTTCATAAATCCTATCCCTTACAATTCTCTCTAAGATTTTGCCCACAACAGAAGTGAGACTCACCGGCCTATTGTTACTAGGGTTATCCCTACTCCCCTTCTTGAACAAGGGAACCACATTTTCTAGCCTCCAATCTTCTGGCACTACTCCTGTAGACAACGAGGACATAAAAATCAAGGCCAACTGCTCTGCAATCTCCTCCCTTGCTTCCCAGAGAATCCTAGGATAAATGCCATCAGGCCCAGGGGACTTATCTATTTTCACCCTTTCCAGAATTTCCAACACCTCATCTCTACATACCTCAAAGCCATCCATTCTACTTAATTGTCACTCAGTACTCACATTGACAACAATGTCCTGTTCCTGATTGAACACTGACGAAAAGTATTCATTCAGTGTCTCCCCAATCTCTTCAGCCTCCACACGCAACTTCCCACTACTATCCTTGACTGGACCTATTCCTACCCTAGTCATTCTTTTATTCCTGACATACCTATAGAAAGCCTTAGGGTTTTCCCTAATCCTACCAACTAAGGACCTTTCATGTCCCCTCCTTGCTGCTCTTAGCTCTCTCTTCAGGTCCTTCCTGGCTACCTTATAACTCTCAATCCCCCCAATTGAACCTTCACGCCTCATCTTTACATAGGCCGCCCTCTTCCATTTAACAAGGGATTCCAATTCCTTATTAAACCACGGCTCCCTCACACGACCCTTTGCTCCCTGCCTGACGGGCACATACTTATCAAGGACACTCAATAGTTGCTCCTTGAACAAGCTCCACATATCAATTACACCCTTGCCTTGAAGCTTACCTTTCCAGGCCACACATCCTAAGTCATGCCTCACAGCATCATAATTTCCCTGCCCCCATCTATAACTCTTGCCCTGTAGTGCACACTTATCCCTCTCCATCACTAGAGTAAAGGTCACCGAATTGTGGTCACTGTCCCCAAAGTGCTCACCTACCTCTAATTCTAACAACTGGCCTGGTTCATTACCCAGAACCAAATCCAGTATGGCCTCACCTCTTGTTGGCCTATCTACATATTGTGTCAGGAACCCCTCCTGCACACATTGGACAAACACTGACCCATCTAACGAACTTGAGCTATAGCTTTCCCAATTAATATCAGGAAAGTTAAAGTCCCCCATAACAACCACCCTATTACTTTCACTCTTCTCTTGAATCATCCTCGCAATCCTTTCTTCTACGTTTCTAGGACTATTAGGAGGCCTGTAAAAAACTCCTAACAGGGTGACCTCACCTTTCCTATTCCTAACCTCAGCCCAAACTACCTCAGATGGCGAGTCTTCATCCATCGTGCTTTCCACAGCTGTAATACTATCTTTGACAAGCAATGCCACACCTCCCCCTCTTTTACCCCCACCTCTGACGCTACTAAAACATTAAACCCTGGAACCTGCAACAGCCAATCCTGTCCCTGTTCTACCCATGTCTCCGTAATAGCCACAACATCGAAGTCCCAGGTACCAACCCACGCTGCAAGTTCACCTACCTTATTTCGTATACTTCTTGCATTGAAGTATACACACTTCAAACCACTTTCCTGTTTACAGGCACCCTCCTTTGAAATTGATGCCATGTTCCTAACCTCCCTACACTCCAAGTCCTGCACCCTAAAGCTACAGTCTGGGTTCCCATGCCCCTGCAGAGTTAGTTTAACCCCCCCCACCCCCAAGAGCACTAGCAAACCTCCCACCAAGGATACTGGTGCCCCTCAGGTTCAGGTGTGGACCATCCTGTTTATAGAGGTCCCACCTTCCCCAGAAAGAACCCCAGTTATCCAAATACCGGAATCCCTCCCTCCTGCACCATCCCTGTAGCCACACATTTAACTGTTCTCTCTCCCTATTCCTCGACTCTCTATCACGTGGCACGGGTAACAAACCAGAGACAGCGTTGGTACCAACAACATAGGCAAGACTAGGGTGGAGGACCTGTTTGGGCATTACGAAGCACTAGGCAGGAAATTGAAGCACAGGTCCTCAAGGGTCATAATCTCCGGATTACTGCCCTAACCACGTGCCAATTGGCATAGGGACAAGAAAGTTAGGCAAGTAAACACGTGGCGAAGGGATTGGTGTGGGAAAGAGGGATTCCACTTCATGGGGCATTGGCATCAGTTTTGGAACAGGGGGGATCTGTACCGTTGGGACAGTTTCCACCTGAACCGATCAGGTACCAATGTTCTAGCGAAGAGGATAAATAGGGTGGTCAGTAGGACTTTAAACTTCTGAGTTGGGGGGAAGGGAAAGTGAAAGCGACAGGGAGTATGGATGTAAATGGCAAGATAAGCAGCAGGATAGCATGTTTCCAGGCGGATTTAAAATTGAGGCAGACTGAGAATGCAGTAAAAAGCAAGGATAACTTAGGACATATGACTTCCAACATCTCTAATGATAAGGAAGTTAGCATTAAGGCACTTTACCTGAATGCTCGTAACAATTATAACAAAGCCGATGAACTAATGGCACAGATAATAGTGAATGATTATGATGTAGTAGGCATCACAGAGACTTGGTTGCAGGGGGGTCAGGACTGGCAGATAAACCTCCATGATTTTTCAACTTATCGAAAAGACAGAGAGGTGGGCAGAGGGGGTGGGGTTGCCTTGTTATTTAAGAACAAAATTAAATCTATGGTATTGAATGACATAGCGTCGGATGATGTGGAGTCTGCGTGGGTGGAATTGAGGAACCACAAAGGCAAAAAAAAACATAATTGGAGTTGTGTATAGACCTCCTCACAGTGGTCAGGACCAGGGATGCAACATGTACCGGGAAATAGAGAAGGCATGTCAGAAAGGCAAGGTTACATTGATCATGGGAGACTTCAATATGCAGGTGGACTGGGTAAATAATGTTGCTAGTGGATGTAAAGAAAGGGAATTCATGGAATGCTTACAGGATGGCTTTTTGGAACAGCTTGTCATGGAGCCCACAAGAGAGCAGGCTATTCTGGACCTAGTGCTTTGCAATGAACCAGACTCTATAAAAGATCTTAAAGTAAAGGAACCCTTAGGAAGTAGCGACCATAATATGGTAGAGTCCAGTCTGGAGTTTGAAAGGAAGAAGGCAAAATCGGATGTACCAGTTGAATAACGGTAATTATGAGGGCATGAGAGAGGAACTGGCTAAAATAGACTGGAAGCAGAGGCTAACCGGGAAGACAGTAGAGCAAAAATGGCAGGAGTTTGTAGGTATAATTGAGGACACTGTACAGAGGTTCATTCCCAAGAAAAGAAAGATTAACCGGGGAGGGATTAGACAACCTTGGCTGACAAAGGAAGTCAGGAAATGTATTAAAGAAAAAGAGAGATCCTATAAAGTGGCTAAGAACAGTGGGAAATCAGAAGATTGGGAAGGATACAAAAGCAAACAGAGGATAACAAAGAGTGTAATAAGAAATGAGAGGATCAAATATAAAGGTAGGCTTGCCAGTAATATTAGAAATAATAGTAACAGTTTCTTTCAGTACATAAGAAACAAACGACAGGCAAAAGTAGACATTGGGCCACTTCAAACTGATGCAGGAAGCCTAGTGATGGGAGATAAGGAAATAGCAGGAGATCTTAACAAGTACTTTGCGTCAGTTTTCACAGTGGAAGACATGAGTAATATCCCAAACATTAAAGGGTGTCACGGGGCTGAGTTGAGTATGGTTGCCATTACGAAAGAGATAGTGCTAGAAAAGTTAAAAAGTCTTAAAATTGATAAATCTCCTGGCTCCGATGGGATACACCCTAGAGTTCTGAGAGAGGTCGCTGAGGAAATAGCAGAGGCATTGGCTGAGATCTTTCAAGAGTCACTGGAATCAGGAAAGGTCCCGGATGATTGGAAGATGGCTGTTGGAACCCCCTTGTTCAAGAAAGGATCAAGGCAAAAGATGGAAAATTATAGGCCAATCAGCTTAACCTCGGTTGTTGGTAAAATTCTAGAATCCATCATTAAGGATGAGGTTTCTAAATACTTGGAAGAGCAGAGTCTGATTAGAACAAGTCAACATGGATTTAGTAAAGGGAGGTCATGCCTAACAAACCTGTTGGAAATTTTTGAAGAGGTAACAAGTAGGTTAGACCAGGGAAACCCAGTGGATGTGGTCTATCTAGACTTTCGAAAGGCCTTTGATAAGGTGCCACACGGGAGGCTGCTGAGCAAGGTGAGGGCCCATGGTGTTCAAGGTGAGCTGCTGGGATGGATTGAGGATTGGCTGTCTAACAGAAGGCAGAGAGTTGGGATCAAAGGTTCTTTTTCAGAATGGCATCCGGTGACGAGCGGTGTCCCGCAGGGTTCGGTGCTGAGGGCACAGCTGTTCGCATTATATATTAATGATTTGGATGAGGGAACCGGGAGCATTCTAGCGAAGTTTGCCGACGATACGAAGTTAGGTGGACAGGCAGGTAGTACTGAGGAAGTGGGGAGGCTACAGAAGGATCTAGACAGGTTGGGAGAGTGGTCCAGGAAATGGCTGATGGAATTTAACGTGAGCAAGTGCGAGGTCTTGCACTTTGGCAAAAAGAATAAAAGCATAGACTACTTTCTAAATGGTGAGAAAATTAATAAAGCCAAAGCACAAAGGGATCTGGGAGTGCTAGTCGAGGATTCTCTAAAGGTAAACATGCAGGTTGAGTCCGTGATTAAGAAAGCGAATGCAATGTTGTCTCTTATCTCAAGAGGGTTGGAATATAAAAGCAGAGATGTACTACTAACACTTTATAAAGCTCTGGTTAGGCCCCATTTGGAGTACTGTGTCCAGTTTTGGTCCCCACACCTCAGGAAGGACATACTGGCACTGGAACGTGTCCAGCGGAGATTCACACGGATGATCCCTGGAATGACAGGTCTAACATATGAGGAACGGCTGAGGATACTGGGATTGTATTCGTTGGAGTTTAGAAGATTAAGGGGAGACTTAATAGAGACGTACAAAATAATACATGGCTTGGAAAAGGTGGATGCTAGGAAATTGTTTCCGTTAGATGAGGAGACGAGGACGGCGTGGACACAGCCTTAGAATTAGAGGGGGTCATTTCAGAACAGAAATGCGGAGACATTTCTTCAGCCAGAGAGTGGTGGGCCTGTGGAATTCATTGCCACGGAGTGCAGTGGAAGCCGGGACGCTAAATGTCTTCAAGGCCGAGATTGATAGATTCTTGTTGTCTAGAGGAATTAAGGGCTACGGGGAGAATGCGGGTGAGTGGAGCTGAAATGCGCATCAGCCATGATTGAATGGCGGAGTGGACTCGATGGGCCGAATGGCCTTACTTCCACTCCTATGTCTCATGGTCTTATGGTCTTATTGTCTAACACTATCTATGCCATACAATATGGACCAGCGTCTTCAATAATTTGGAACACCTAGAAAAATTCCTATATCTGTAATCTCCTCCCTTCCTTTTAGTCCCTCCACATATTTGAAATGTACTGCATTCCAGACTACTATCCATATGGCTGTAACTTGCTGCAGTGTCGACAACATTCCTTATCTCAGTAGTCTCCTCCTCCACTAACTGGAGACAGAGTCATGCAGCACAGAAACAGAACTTTTGGTCCAACTATTCCATGCTGGACAGAGTCCCTGAACGAGTCGCGTTTACCTGCATTTGTCCCATATCCCTTCAAACCTTCTCTCTCCATGTACCTGACCAAATGTTTTTTTGCAGGTTGTCATTGAACATTTTTCTACCACTTCCCCTGGAAGCTCATTCCATACCTGCACCATCTTCTGTGTGGAAAATGTTCTCCTATCCCTTTTAAGTCTTTCCTCTCCCATCTCATATTTATGCCCTCTAGAACACAGAACATGGTGGTGCAGTACAGGCCCTTCGGCCCTCAATGCTGGCCAACCGGTGGAACAAATCTGAAACCCATCTAACGTACACTATTCCATTCTTGTCCATATATCTATCCAATGACCATTTAAATGCCCTTAAAGTTGGCGCGTCCACTAGTGTTGCAGGCCAAGCATTCCAAGCCCCTACTACTCTGAGTAAAGAAACTCCCTCTGGCATCTGCCCTATAATTATCACCCCTCAATTTAAAGCTATCTCCCCTCGTGCTAGGTATCGCCATCCGCGGGAAAAGGTTCTCACTGTACAACCTATCTAACCCTCTGATTATCTTATATGTCTCAATTAATTCGACTCAAATGCCTCCTCTGTTCCCTCAGTCTTCTCCATGAGACTTTCCCTCCATCCCAGGTAACATCCTAGTAAATCTCCTCGGAACGCTTTCCAAAGCTTACACATCCTGCCTGTAATGCAGTGACCTGAACTGTGCACAACACTCCAAATGTGGCCGCACCAGCGCTTTGTACAGACGCCCCATGATCTCACGGTTCTGAAACTCAATCTCTTTACGAATAAAAGCTAACAAACTGAATGCCTTCTTAACAAGCTTCTGAAACTGGGTGGCAAATTTCATGGATCTATGTACATGGACACAGAGATCACTCTGTTCATCTACACTACCAAGAACCTTACCACTAGCCCAGTACTCTGTTTTCCTGTTCCTCCTTCCAAAGTGAATCACCTCACAGTTTTCCGCATTAAACTCAATTTGTGAACGTTCAGTCCAGCTCTGCAGCTTATCTATGCCTCTCTGTACCGACAACATCCCTCGTCACTATCCACAACTCTACCGACTGTAGTGTTATCCGCAAATTTCCTAACCCATCCTTCAATGTCCTCATTCAGGTCATTTAAATAAATGACAAGCAACAGTGGACCCAAAACACATCCTGACAGTACCCACTAGTAACTGAACTCCCATGAGTCTTTCCCATCAAACACTACTCTATGTCTTCTTTCAGTGAACCAATTTCTGATCCAATTGGCTAAATCACCCTCAATCCTATGCGTCCGTATTGTCTGCAATAGCCTACCGTGGTGAACCTTTACAAACGCCTTACTGAAATACATATACACCACATCAATTGCTTTACCCTCATCCAGCTCTTGTTCACCTTCTTAAAGAACTCCATAAGGTTTGTGAGGTACGACCTACCCTTCACAAAACCGTGCTGACTATTCCTCATCAACTTATTCATCTCCAGATGATTATAAATCCTATCCCTTACAAGCCTTTCCAACACGTCACTCAGAATCGGAGTGAGGCTCACAGCTCTATAATTACCCAGGGTTGTCTGTACTTTCCTTCTTGGACAAGAGGATAGCATTTGCTCTCCTCCAGCCTTCTGACACGATTCCTGTAGACAATGACGACATTAAGATCAAAGCCAAAGGCTCAGCAATCTCCTTCCTGGCTTCTCATAGAATTCAAGGATAATTCTCATCAGGCCCAGTGGACTTACCTATTTTCACACTTTCCAGATTTGCTAAACCTCCTCCTCCTGCAGTTATGGACTGCACTCCCCTGGGGTAAAGACGTTGTTTAATGTATTTGCCTGTACCCCCCATGGTTTTATAAACCTTTATAAGGTCATCCCTCAGCCACCTATGCCCAATGGAAATACGAATGACAATGATATATTTATCTCTGCTTGTGTCCCTACCACTACTTTACCACAATATTCTGTGATACACTTGTTCAGGACCTAGGTCTTCCTCTACCTTTGTGTACTAAGACCTCCAGCACCCCCTCTTCTTTAATGAGGACTCCTTACAAGAAATCATTGTTGCGTTCCCTTTATTTCCTAGTCTTTGTCCACAGTATGGTCTGACATGAAATATTCATTTAGGATCTCGTACATATCCTGTGTTTCCACACATGGATGGGCTCATTGATCTTTGAAGGAAATTTTGTCTCTCCAGTTGCTCTTTTGTACTTGTGTAATGAGGATCAGAGCATCACAGTGTGTCACAGAGAGTGGCAGCGAGACACAGAGAGTCACAGACTCTCACACAGATTCACAGAGTTTCACAGAATCACAGACAGTCACCAAGCGTCAGGGAGTCACACAGAGTCAGACAGATTCACAATGTAACAGAGAGTCACACAGTCACAGAGTCAGAGGCAGTCAGTGATTGACAGAGAATCACACACGGGTTACACACGGCTGTCTCACACAGGGGTCTCAGGGACGAAGGGAGTCAGAGTCACAGAGAAAGTACGCAAATCACGCAGTCTGAGAGTAATCGAATCGCAGAGGGTCAGAGGGAGTCAGAGAGAATTACAGAGAGTCAGACATATTCAAAATGTTACAGAGAGTCACAGACAAGGTAAGAGAATTGCAGAGATTCAGATATTCACAGGGAGTCAGAGGGAAAGTAAGAGAATCACAAAGTCGGACAGATTCAAAATGTCACAGATTCAGTGTGCAAGAAAATCACTGAGTGTCACAGAGAGTGTAGGGAGTCACAGAGATTCACAGAGAGGACAAGAGACTCAGAAAGAGTCCGAGAGAGTGCCAGAGAGTGACTGAATGTCAGTGTAACCCAGTGAGACACAGAGTGACAAACAATGTCAGACAGCGACAGAGGATCACACTCACACACACTCCCGCTCTCTCTCCTAATCACTCCCCCACCGTCACAATCACTCTCCTACACACTCACCTACCGTCTCGCTCACTCTACTACACGACCTCAAACCATCACACTCACTCTCCTACACACTCCCTTAACGTAACACTCACGCTCCTACACACCCCCACAACATCACACTCACTCTGCAGCACACTCCCACACCATCACACTCACTCTGCTACACACGCCCACACCATCACTCTCACTCTCCTACAAATTCCCGCACCACCACGCTCACTCTCCTAAACACTCCCAAGCCGTTACACTCCTTCTCCTACACAATCCCGCACCGTCACGCTCACTCTCCTACACACTCTACACCGTCACACTCACTCTCCTACGCATTCCCTCAGCGTTACACTCACTCTCCAATGCACTCCTCGACGGTCACGCACAGTCTCCTATTCACTTCCACACCGTCACGCTCACACTCCTACACACTTTCTCTGCATTACACTCACTATCCTACACACTCCCACACAGTCACGCTCACTCTCCTACACACTCCCATACCGTCACACTCACTCTCATACACAGTCTGACACCATCACGATCACTCTACGACGCACTCGCATACAGTCACACTCACTCTATTATATACTCCCCCACCGTCACATTCACACTCACACACAACCCCACCGTCACACTCACTCTCCTACTCACTCCCAAACCGTCACAATCACTCAGCTACACACTCCCACACTGACATGCTCACTCTCCTACACACTTGATCACCGTCACACTCACTCTGATTAGCACTCCCACACCATCACGCTCACTCTCCTGCTCACTACCTCAACATCATGCCCACTCTTCTACACACTCCCCAACACATATGCTCACTCTCTGACACACTCCTCGATTGTCAATCTCACTCTCCTACACACTCCCACACCGTCACATGCACTCTCCTTCACACTCACACACCATCACACTCACTCTCCGATACACTCGCCCACCGTCACGCTCACTGTCCTACACATTCCCACACTGTCACGCTCATTCTCCTAAATACTAAAACACCATCACACTCACTCTGCTACTCATGCCCACACCGTCACGGTCACTCGCCGAAACACTCCCATACCATCATGATCCCCCTACTACACACTCCAACACCTTCGCGACCACTGTGCTACATACTCACACGCAGTCACACTCACTCTACTACACACTCCCAAACCGTCACGCTCATTATCCTATACACGTGCTCACCGTCACATATTCTCTCTCCAACACACTCCCACACCGTCACGCTCACTCTCCTATACATTCCCACACCGTCACACTAACTCTCCTATTGCCTCCCTCACCGTCACGCTCACTCTCCAACAAACTCACAAACCGCAATGCTCACTTTTCTACACACTCTCAAACCGTCTCGCTCACTCTCCTACACACTCGCTCACCGTCACATATTCTCTCTCCAACACACTCTCAAACCGTCACGCGCACTTTCCTACACACTCGCTCACCGTCACATATTCTCTCTCCTACACACTCCCACACCGTCACGCTCACTCTTCTACACACTCCCACACCGTCACACTCACTCTCCTACACACTCCCTCACCGTCACGCTCACTCTCCTACACACTCTCCTACCGTCACCCTCACTCTCCTACACTTCCACACCATCACACGCACTCTGCTACACATGCTCACACCGTCAAACTCACTAACCTACACACTCCTCCACTGACACAATCACTCTCAAACACACACCCAAACCGTTACACTTTCACTCTCCTGCATAGTCCCATACAGTCACACTCACTCTCCGACACAACTCCACACCATCGCACTTACTCTCCTACAAATTCCCCCACCATCACACTCACTCTCCTAAACACTCCCAAACCGTTACACTCATTCTCCTACACACTCCCACACCGTCACACTCTCACTTTCCTACACACTCCCATACAGTCACACTCATTCTCCTACACAACTCCACAGCGTCACACGCACTCTCCTACACAATGACCCACCGTCACACTCACTAACCCATACACTCCCCCGTTACGCTCACTCTCATACACACTCCCACACCGTCACACTCATTCTCCTACACACTCCCAAACCGTCATGCTCATTCTCATACACTCACCCACACTGCCACACTCACTCGTCTACACACTCCCACACTTACACACTTACTTACCAACACACTCCCTCACCATCACCCTCACTTTCCGACACATCCACAACCCGTCACGTTCACTGTCCTACACACTCTGAGACTGTCACAATCACTCTCCTACACACTCCCACGCCGTCACACTCACTCTCTTACACACTCCCCCACCCTCACGCTCACTGTCTTACACACTCCCACACCATTAAACTCACGTGCTACACACGCAAACATCATCACGCTCACTTTACCACACACTCCCACACCGTCACACTCACTCTCCTACACACTCCCATATCGTCACACTCACTCTGCTACACACGCGCACACTGTGAAACTCACTAACCTACACACTCCTCCACTGACACAATCACTCTCATACACACACCCAAACCGTCATACTCTCACTCTCCTACACAACTCCACACCGTCACACTCACTCTCATTCAAATTCCCCTCCATCACACTCACTCTCTTAAACACTCCCAAACTATTGCACCTCTTCTCCTACACACTCCCTCACCGTCACATTCTCTCTCCTACACATTCCCAAACCTTCACGGTCACTCTCCAACAAACTCACAAACCGTCACACTCACTGTTCTACACACTCTCAAACCGTCACGCTCACTCTCCTACACACTCGCTCACCGTCACATATTCTCTCTGCTACAGCCTCCCAAACCGTCACGCTCACTCTACTACACACTCCCACACAGTCACACTCACTTGCCCACGCTCTCCCTCATCGTTGCCCTCACTCTCCTACAATCACCCAAACCGTCACTTCCACACAGTCACACTCACTCTGCCACACATGCTCACACCGTCAAACTCACGAACCAACACACTCCTCCACTGACACAATCACTCTCGTACACACACCGTCGCACTCTCACTCGCCTACACAACTCCACACCGTCACACCCACTCGCCTACACCATGACCCACCGTCACACTCTCTCACATATACACTCCCCCGTTACTCTCACACTCCTACACACTCCCACACCGTCACACTCATTCTCCTACATACTCCAAACCCTCACACTCATTCTCATACACACTCCCACACTGTCACATTCACTCTTCTACACACTCCAACACCAAAACAATCACTCGCCTACACACTTCCACATCATCACACTTACTTGCCAACACATTCCTCATCATCACCCTCACTCTCCTACACACCCACAACCCATCACGTTCACTATCCTACACACTCCGACACTGTCACGATCACTCTCCTACACACTCCCTCACCATTACACTCACCTGCTACACACGCCCACACCATCACGCTCACTCTACTACACACGCCCCCGCCATCACACTCACTCTTCTGCACACTGCCCCTCACTCTCCTATACTCTCCCACACCGTCACACACACTCGTCTACACACAACCACACCGTCACACTCCCTCTGCTACATACGCTCACACCGTCATACTTACTAACCTACACACTACTCCACTGACACAATCACTCTCATACACACATCCACACCATCACACTCACTCTCCTACAGAACTCCACACTGCCACACTCACTCTCCTTCAAATTCCCCACCATCACACTCACTCTCCTAAACACTCCCAAACCGTTACACTCCTTATCCTACACACTCTCTTACCGTCACATTCTCTCTCTTACACATTGCCAAACCGTCACGCTCACTCTCCAACAATCTCCGAAACCGTCACACTCTCACTCTCCTTCACACTCCCATACAGTCACACTCATTCTCCTACACAACTTAACACCGTTATACTCACTCTGTTACACAATGACCCACCGTCACACTCACTCACCCATACACTGCCCCGTTACCCTCACTCTCATACACAATCCCACACCGTCACACTCATTCTCCTACACACTCCCAAACCGTCACGCTCATTCTCATACACACTGCCACACTGTCACCCTCACTCTTCTACACAATCCCACACCAAAACACTCACTCACCTACACACTCCCAAACCGTCACACTCACTTGCCACACACTCCCTCACCATTATCCTCACTCTCCTACACATCCATAACACGTCACGTTCACTGTCCTACACACTCTGACACTGTCACGATCACTCTCCTAACCACTCCCGCACCCTCACACTCACCCCTCTACACACACCCACACAGTCACAATCCCTCTTCTACACGCGCTCACACCGCCAAACTCACTAACCTACACAGTCGTCCACTGACACAATCACTCTCATACACACATCCAAACTGTCATACTCTCACTCTCTTACAGCGTCACACTCACTCTCCTTCAGGTTGCCCCACTATCACACTCACTCTCCTAAAAACTCCCAAACTGTTACACTTCTTTTCCTACACATTCCCTCCCTGTCACATTCCCAAACCTTCACACTCATTCTCCAACAAACTCACAAACCGTCACGCTACCTCTTCTACACGCTCCCAAACCATCACGCTCACTCTCATACATACTCCCCACCGTCGCCCTCACTCTCCTACACCCTCCCAAACCGTCACGCTCACTCTCCTACATACTCCCATACCGTCGCCCTCACTCTCCTACACCCTCCCAAACCATCACGCTCACTCTGCGACACACTCCCAAACCATCACACTTACTCTCCTAACACTCCCCCACCGTCACGCTCACTCTCCTACACACTCCCATACCGTCACACTCACTCTCATACACAGTCCGACACCATCATGATCACTCTACTACGCACTCGCATACAGTCACACTCACTCTATTATATACTCCCCCACTGTCACATTCACACACACACTCCCCCACCGTCACTGTCACTCTCCTACTCACTCCCAAACCGTCACACTCACTCCGCTACACACTCCCACACTGACATGCTCACTCTCCTACACAATCGACCACCGTCACACTCACTCTGATACGTACTCTCATACCATCACGCTCACTCTTCTGCTCACTCCCTCACCATCATGCCCACTCTTCTATACTCTCTCCGAAGCTCATGCTCTCTCTCCTACACTCTCCCCCACCCACACGCTCACTCTCCGACACACTCCCTGTTGACAATCTCACTCTCCTTCATACTCACACACCATCACACTCACTCTCCGATACACTTGCCAACCGTGACGCTCATTCTCCTACACACTAAAATAGCACCACACTCACTCTGCTACTCATGCCCACACCGTCACGCTCACTCGCCTACACACTCCCATACCATCAAGTTCCACCTCCTACACACTACAACACCGTCTCGACCACTGTGCTACACACTCACACACAGTCACACTCATTCTACTACACACTCCCAAACCGTCACGCTCACTCTCCTACATACTCGCTAACCGTCACATATTCTCTCTCCTACACACTCCAACACTGTCAGGCTCAATCTCCTACACACTCCCACACCGTCACACTCACTCTCCTACACACTCCCACACCGTCACCCTCACTCTACTACAACCTCCCAAACCGTCACGCACACTCTCCTACACTTCCACACCATCACACTCTCTCTGCCACACACGCTCACAACTTCAAACTCAGTAACCTACACACTCCTGCACTGACACAATCTGTCTGATACACATATCCAAACCGTCACACTCTCACTCTCCTACAAAGTCCCATACAGTCACACTCACTCGCCTATACAGCTCCACACCGTCGCACTCACTGTCCTACAAATTCACCCACCATCACACTCACTCTCCGAAACAGTCCAAACCATTACACTCCTTCTCCTACACACTCTCTTACCGTCACATTCGCTCTCATACACATTTCCAAACCATCACGCTCACTCTACAACAATCTCACAAAGCGTCCCGCTCACTCTTCTACACACTCTCTGACCGTCACCCTCACTCTCCTGCACACGCCCAAACCGTCACACTCACTCTCCTACACACTCCGACATCGTCATGTTCACTCTCCTACACACTTCCAAACCGTCACACACACTCTCCTACACATTTCCAAACCGTTACGCTCACTCTCCTGCACGCTCCCACACCGTCACATTCATTCGCATACAAATTCCCTCACCGCCTCACTCACTCTCCTACAACTCCTACACTGACATGCTCACTCTCCTACACACTCGACTACCGTCACACTCACACTGATACGCACTCCCACACCATCACGCTCACTCTCCTAAACACTCCCAAATCGTTACTCTTCTTCTCCTACACACTCTCATACCGTCACATTCTCTCTCCTACATATTCCCAAACCATCACGCACACTCTCCGACACTTCGACACAGTCACACTCACTCTGCTACACACGCTCACACCGTCAAACTCACTAATCTACACACTCCTCCACTGACACAATCACTCTCATACACACACCCAAATCGTCACACTCTCACTCTCCTACACAGTCCCATACAGTTACACTCACTGTCCGACACACCTCCACACCGTCGCACTCACTCTCCTACAAATTCACCCACCATCACACTCACTCTTCTTAACACTCCCAAACCGTTACACTCCTTCTCCTACACAATCTCTTACTGTCACATTGTCTCTCCTACACATTCCCAAACCGTCACGCTCACTCTCCAAAACACTCACAAACCGTCACTCTCACTCTTCTACACACTCCCAACCCGACACGCTCACTCTCCTACACACTCCCCCACCATCACTCTCACTCTCCTACACCCCCCAAACCGTCACGCTCACTTTGCTACACACTCCCATTCCGTCACACTCACTTTCCTGCACCCTCCCGCACTGAAACCCTCATTCTCTTACACAGTCTCAATCCGTCACACTAACTCTCCTATACACTCCCAAACCGTCACATTCACTCTTCTACACACTCCAACACCGTCACGCTCTCTCTCATACGCACTCCCAAACCGTCACACTCACTCTACTACACAATCCCAAACCGTCACGCTCACTCTCCTACACACTCCCCCACCGTCACACTCACTCTCCTAAACACTCCCACACCGTCACACTCACTCTCCTACACACTCCCACACCGTCACACTCACTCTGCTACATACGCTCACATCGCCAAACTCACTCCCATACACACTCCCCCACTGACACAATCACTCTCATCCACACACCCAAACCGTCACACTCTCACTCTCCTACACTCTCCCATACAGTCACATTCAATCTCCTCCACAACTCCACACCGTCACACTCACTCACCTACAAATTACCTCAAAGTTTGGGGGAAGATTTGTAGCTCGGGTGCTCGTTGTTGTCGTTCTGTTCGCCGAGCTGGGAATTTGTCTTGCAAACGTTTTGTCCCCTGTCTAGGTGACATCCTTAGTGCTTGGGAGCCTCCTGTGAAGCGCTTCTGTGATGTTTCCTCCGGCATTTATAGTGGCCTGTCTCTGCCGCTTCCAGTTGTCAGTTCGAGCTGTCTGCTGTAGTGGCCGGTATATGGGGTCCACATCGACCTGGACCCAATATACCGGCCACTACAGCGGACAGCTGGAACTGACAACCGGAAGCGGCAGGGACAGGCCACTATAAATGCCGGAGGAAACATCACAGAAGTGCTTCACAGGAGGCTCCCAAGCACTGAGGATGTCACCTAGACAGGGGACGAAACGTTTGCAAGACGAATTCCCAGTTCGGCGAACAGAACCACAACAACAAATTACCTCATCATCACACTCACTCTCCTCATCTTTACCAAACCTTTGCACTCCTTCTCCTGAGCTCTCCCACACCATCACATTCTCCTACACAATCCCGAACTGTCACACTCTCTCTCCTACACGCTGAACTACCGTCACACTCACTCTTCTATGCACTCCCACACCGTCACACTCACTCTCCTACACACTCCCCACAGTCAAGCGCATTCTCATACACACTCCCACACCGTCACCCTCACTCTCCTACACATTCCCACACTGTCACCCTTACTCTCCTATACACTCCGACACCGTCACACTCACTCTCCTACACACTCCCAAGCACTCACACTCACTCGCCTACACAATCCCTAACCATCACGCACACTCTCCTACACATTGCCACACCGTCACATTCACTCGTCTACAAATTCCACCACCGTCATACTCACTCTCCTACACGCTCCCCCACCGTCACTCTCTCTCTCCTACACAAACCAACATCGTCACACTCACTCTCATACACAGTGGGACACCATCAAATTACTCTCCGACGCACTCGCATCCAGTCACACTCACTCTGCTATATACTCCCCCACCGTCACATTCACACTCACAGACACACCCCCACCGTCGCTCTCACTCTCCTGCACACTCCAAAACCGTCACACTCACTCAGCTACACACCCCCACACTGACATACTCACTCTCCTACACACTCGACCACCGTCACACTCACTCTAATACGCACTCCCATACCATCACGCTCACTCTCCTGCTCTCTCCCTCACCATCACGCTCACTCTTCAACACTCTCTACCTAGCTCATGCTCTCTCTCATACACACTCCCCCACCCACACGCTCACTCTCCGAAACACTCCCCGATTGTCAATCTCACTCTTCTACACACTCCCACACCGTCACATGCACTCCCCTTCACACTCACACACCATCACACTCACTCTCCGATGCACTCGCCCATCGTCACGCTCACTCACCTACAAATTCCCACACCGTCAATATCGCCCTCCAACACACTCTAACACCGTCACAACCACTGTGCCACACACTCACACACATTCACACTCCCTCTACTACACACTCGCCCACCATCACACTTACTCTGCTACACACTGCCACCTATTCACTCTCACTCTCTACACACAAACACAGTCACGCTCACTCTCCCACACACTCCCACACCGTCAAACTCACTCTGCTACACACGCTCACATCGCCAAACTCACTTCCATACACACTCCTCCACTGACACAATCACTCTCTTACACACACCCAAACCATCACACTCTCACTCTCCTACACAGTCCCATACAGTCATACTCACTCTCCTCCACAACTCCAGATCGTCACAATCACTCTCCTACAAATTTCCCCATCATCGCACTCACTCTCCTAAACTTTCCCAAACCTTTGCACTCCTTCTCCTGCAGAATCCCTCACCATCACATTCTCCTACACAATCCCAAACGGTCATGGTCCCTCTCCTACACACTCCCGAACTGTCACACTCGCTCTCCTACACGCTCACCCACCGTCACCCTCACTCTCCTATGCACTCCCACACCGTCACACTCACTCACCTACACACTCCCCCACCGTCAAGCTCATTCTCATACACACTCCGACACCATCATCCTCACTCTCCTAAATAATCCGACACCGTTACCCTCACTCTCCTACACACTCCCATACATTCACACCCTCTCGCCTACACACTCCCAAACTGTCACACTCACTCTCCTACACAATCCCTAACCGTCATGCACACTCTCCTACACACTACAACACCGTCATATTCACTCACCTACAAATTCCCCCACCGTCATACTCACCCTCCTACATGCTCCCCAGGGACACTCTCTCTCTCTCTGACACACACCAACACCATCACACTCACTATCATACACAGTGGGACACCATCAAGACTACTCTCCGACGCACTTGCATCCAGTCACACTCACTCTACTATATACTCCCCCACCGTCACATCCACACTCACAAACTCATCCCCACCGTCGCACTCACTCTCCTGAACACTCCCAAACCGCCACACTCACTCAGCTACACACTCCCATACTGACATACTCATTCTCCTACACACTCGACCACCGTCAGACTCACTCTAATATGCACTGTCATACCATCACGGTCACTCTCCTGCTCATTCCCTCACCATCACGCTCACTCTTCTACACTCTCTCCCTAGCTCATGCTCTCTCATACACACTCCCCCACCCACACGCTCACTCTCCGAGACACTCCCCGATTGTCAATCTCACTCTCCTACATACTCCCACACCATCACATGCACTCTCCTTCACACTCACACACCATCACACTCACTCTCCGATACACTCCCCCACCGTCACGCTCACTCTCCTATACATTCCCACACCTTCACGCTCATTCTCCTACACGCTAAAATACCATCACACTCACTCTGCAACAGATGCCCACACCGTCACGCTCACTCGCCTGTACACTCCCATACCGTCAAGTTCCACCTCCTACACACTCCAACACTGTCCCACTCACTCTCCTATACATTCCCTCACCGTCACACTCTCTCTACTACACATGCCCACACCGTCAAACTCACTAACCTACACACTCTTCCACTGACACAATCACTCTCATACACATGCAGCCAAACCGTCAGACTCACTTTTCTACACAACTCCACGCCATCACATTCACTCACCTCAAATTCCCCCACCATCACACTCACTCTCCTAAACACTGCCAAACTGTTACACTCCTTCCCCGACACACTTCCTCACCGTCACATTCTCTCTCCTACACATTCCCAAACCTTCCAGCTGACTCTGCAAAAAACTAACAAACCGTCTCGCTCACTCTCCTACACACTCGCTCTCCGTCACATATTCTCTCTCCTACACCCCCACGCTCACTCTCCTACACGCTCCCACACCGTCTCGCTCACTTTCCTACCCGCTCTCCCCCTGTCACCCTCACTCTCCCACACCCTCGCAAACCGATTCGAACACTCTCCTACACTTCCACACCATCGCACTCACGCTGCTACACACGCTCACACCGTCAAACTCACAACTCTACACACTCCTCCACTGACACAATCACCCTCATACACACACCCAAACCGTCACACTCTCACTCTCCTATACAGTCCCATACAGTCACACTCACTCTCCTAACCAACTCCACACCGTCGCACTCACTCTCCTACAAATCACCCACGATCACACTCACTCTCCTCAACACTCCCAAACCGTTACACTCCTTCTCCTACACACTCTCTTACTTTCACATTCTGTCTCCTACACTTTCCCAAACTGTCAAGCTCACTCTCCAACAAACTCACAAAACGTCACGCTCACTTTCCTACATACTCCCAAACCTTTACACTCCTTCTCCTACATACCCTCTTACCGTCACATTCTCTCTCCTACACATTCACAAACCGTCACGCTCACTCTGCTACACACTCTCAAACCGACACGCTCACTCTCCTTCAGACTCCCTAACCATCACGCTCACTCTCCTACATACACCAACACCGTCACATTCACTCTCATACACAGTCCGACACCATCAAGATTACTCTCCGACGCTCTCGCAACCAGTCACACTCGGTCTACTATATACTCCCCCACCATCACACTCACGCTCACACGCACTCCCATACAGTCACACTCATTCTCCTACACAATCCCCCACTGTCACATTCACTTTCGTACACAACTCCACACCATCACACTCACTCTACGAAACACTTCCACAATGTGACACCCACTCTCTCTCCTACACACATCCCCACCGTCACACTCACTCTCCCAAACACTCCCATACAGTCACGCTCACTCTCCAACGCACTCCCACACCGTCATCCTCATTCTACTATACACTCCCACACCGTCACCCATACGCTCCTACACGCTCCCCCACCGTCACACTCACTGTCCTACGCACTCCCACACAGTCACTCGCAGTTACCTACACACTCACACACCGTCACACTCACTCTGATACGCACTCCCACACTGTCACGCTCACTCTCCTACAGACTCCCTCACCGTCACGCTCATTCTTCTACACACTCTCCCAGACTCACGCTGTCTACTACACACTCCCCTACCCACATGCGCACTCTCCGACACACTCCCCGCTTTTCAATCCCACTCTCCAACACAGTCTCACACCGGCACACTCACTCGCCTACACACTCCCCCACCATCACACTCACGCTGACACACACTCACCTACCATTACACTCACTCTCCTACATAACCGCACACCTTCACATTCACTCTACGACATACATCGACAACGTCACACTCACTCTCCATCCTACACACTACCCACCGTCATGCTCACTCGTCTACACACTCTCCCAAGCTCATGCTCTCACTCTCCTACACACTCCCAAACCGTCACACTCACTCTCCTACACACACCACCAACGTCAAACTCTCACTCCTACACACTCCCCCACCGTCGCACTCACTCTTCTACTCACTCCCAAACCGTCACGATCACTCTTGGACACACTCGCACAGCGTCACACTCACTCTCCTACACACTCCCTTACCGTAACGCTCACTGTCCTACACGCTCCCACACCGGCACTCTCACTCTCCTATTTATCCCCCATCATCATGCAAACACTCCTACATAAAAACCACCGTCACTGTCAATCTCCTACACTCTTCCACAATGTCACACTCACTCTCCTACACACTCCCTTACCGTAACACTCACTCTCCTACACGCTCCCACACCGTCACACTCACCCTACTACACACCCACTCTAATACTCACTCACCCAATGACACATGCACTCTCATGCACACTCACACACCGTCACACTCTCTCTGCGATACACTCGCCCACTGTCAAGCTCACTCTCCTACTCACTCCCACAATGTCACACTCACTCTCCTAATCAGTTTCCCACTGTCACACTCACTCTCCTACACACTCCCCCACCGTCTCGCTCACTCAACTACACGACCCCACACCATCACACTCACCCCCCTACACACTCCCTTACCGTAACGCCCACTCTCCTACATGCTCCCACACCATCACACTCACTGTACTACACACTCCCTCACCATCACGCTCATTCACCTTTACACTCCCACACAGTCACACTCACTATCCTACGCACTCCGACACCATCACACGCACTCTGCTACACACGCCCAAACCATCAATCTCACGCCCCTACACACTCCTCCACTGACACATTCACTCTCATACACACACCCAAACCGTCAGACTCTCACTCTCCTACACAACACCACACCGTTGCACTCAGTCTCTTACAAATTCCTCCACCATCACACTCACTCTCCTAAACATTCCCAAACCGTTACTCGCCTTCTCCTATACACTCGCTCACCATCGTATTCTCTCTCCTACACACTTCCACACCGTTACACTTACTCACCTACACACTCCCACACCGTCACACTCACGCTCCTACACACTCCCACACCGTCACACTCACTCTCATAAACACTCTCACGTCATGCGCACTCTCTGACACACTCCCAAACCGTCACACACTCTGTCCTACACTCTCTCATGACGCACAGCCCCGCCTTTACACTCACTCTCCTACACATACACACCGTCACACTCACTCTGCTACACACACACACCATCTCATTTATTTACCTACACTCTCTCACACCATCACACTCACTCTCAGATACACTCCCACACCGTCACCCTCACTCTCCTGCACGCCCACACCGTCACACTCACTCACCTACACATTCCCACATCGTCACACACTCTCACTCACACTCCCCATCAACACCCTCACTCTCCTACACACTCCTGCACCGTAACGCTCACTCTCATACAGACACCCACACCATCACACTCACTCTTCTTCTCACATCCAAACTGTCACATCCACTTCCTACACACTCCCAAATCTTCACCCTCATACTCCCATACCGTCACACCCACTCTCCTTAACACTCCCACACCATCACACTCACTCTTCTTCTCACATACAAACTGTCACACCCACTTCCTACACACTCCCAAATCTTCACCCTCACACTCCCACACCGGCACACTCACTCTCATACACAATCTCCCACCATCACAATCACTCTCCTACAAACTTCCCCACCATCACACTCTCTCCTAAACACTTACCCGCCGTCACACTCACTCTCTTACACACTCCCACACCGTCACACTCAATATCCAACACACTATCTCACCGTCACGCTCACTCTCCCATACACTCCCACAACGTCCTTCTCACTCTCCGTCACGCTCACGCTCGTACACACGCCCACAGTCTCACACACTCCTACCCACTCCTTCACCATCATGCTCACTCTCCTACACACTTCCACAATTTCACACTCACTCTACTACACATGCCCACACTATCACACTCACTCTCCTGCACACTCCCACACCATCACACTCCCTTTCCTACACACTGCTTCACCGTCACACTCACTCTCCTACCACTCCCTCAACATCACGCTCACTCTCCTGCACACTCCCACACCATCACACTCACTATCCTACACACTCCCCCACCGTCACACTCACTCTTCTACACACTCTCTCACCAGCACGCTCACTATCCTAAACACTTCCACACTGACACACTCACTCCCCTACACATTCCACGATTGTCACGCCTACTCTCCTCCACACTCTCCAACCGTCACACCCTTTGTCCTACACACTCCCCCACCGTCACCCTCACTGTCCTACACATTTTAACAACGTCACACTCATTCTCCTACACAAACACCCACCGACACACTTACTGTCTTGCACACTCCCCGATTTTCATGCTCACTCTCCTACACACTTCCACAACGTCATATTCATTCTCCTACACACACTCCCACCATCACTTTCACTCCCCTACACACTCCCACACCGTCACACTCACTCTCTTGCACACTCCCCGATTTTCATGCCCACTCTCCTACACACTTCCACAACGTCACGCTCACTCTCCTACACACTCACACAGAGTCCCGCTCACTCTCCTACACACTCCCATAACGTCATACTCACTCTCCTGCACACTCCCACACGTCACACACACTCTCCGAAACACTCCCCCACCGTCACGCTTACCCTCTTCCACACACCCTCACCGTCACACGCACTCACCTACACACTCCACGATTGCCATCCTCACTCTCCTCCACATCCCCCCTCCATCACCATCACTCTCCTACACATTTCCACACCGTCACATTCATTCTCCTACACACACTCCCACCATCACTTTCACTCCCCTACACACTCCCACACCGTCACACTCACTCTCTTGCTCACTTCCTGATTTTCACGCTCACTCTCCTACACACTTGCACACCGTCATGCTCACTCTCGTACACACTCCCTCATCGTCTCACTAACTTTCCTACACACCCCCACCGTCACATTCGCTCTCCTATACCCTCCCACACCGTCACACTCACTTTTCTACACACTCCCACACCGTCACGCGCTCCGTCCTGCACAGACCAACACTGTCATGCTCTCCCTCCTACACACTTTCACACCGTCACTCTCGCTCTCCTACAAACTCCGCGATTGTCACGCTTACTCCCCTACACACTACCCCACCGTCAGGCTCACTCTCCTACATACTCCCACACGGTCAATCTCACTCTCCTGCTCACTCCCACATCGTCACACTGATTCCCCTACATTCTCCCACACCGTCATACTCACTCTTCTGCATTCCCACATCATCACACTCACTCACCTAAACACTCCCACATCGTCGCGCACTCTCGCCTACACACTCACCATCAATACCCTCACTCTCCTACACACTCCCACACTGTCACGCTCAGTCTCATACACACTTCTCCACCATATCGCTCACTCTCATACAGACACCCATATCGTCACACTGAATTTCATCCTCACTACTAAACTGTCACACCCACTTCCTACACACTCCCAAACCTTTACCCTCACACTCCCACACCGTCACACCCAATCTCCTTAACACTCCCCCGCCGTCACACTCAGTCTCCTACACACTCCTCCACCGTCACAGTCACGTTCATACACACTCCCACGCCGGCACACTCACGCTCCTACACACTCCCACACCGTCACGCTCAATATCCAACACACTCAAACACCATTACTCTCACTCTCCTGCACACTCCCTCACCGTCACGCTCACGCTCCTACACACTCCCACACCGTCACACTCAGTCTCCTACACACTCCCACACCGTCACACTCGCTCTCCATACTCCCAGACAGTTACACTGACTCTCCTACACATTCCCTCACCATTACGCTCACTCACCTACACATTCCCTCACTTTTTTCACGTTCTCTCCTACACCTTCACATCCTGCTCACTCTCCTACACACTCCCACAACGTCATACTCACTCTCCTACATACTCCCACACCGTCACACTTACCCTCCTCCACACACCCTCACCGTCACACTCACTCTCCTACACCCTCACACACCATCACACTCACTCTACTACGCACTCACCCACCATCACGCTTACTTTCCTACACACTCCCATAACGTCATACTCACTCTCCTACACACTCCCACACCGTCACACTCACATCCTACATACTCCCACACCGTCACACTTACCTTCCTCCACACACCCTCACCGTCACACTCACTCTCCTACACACTCCCTCACCGTCACGCTCACTCTCCTACACACTCCCACACCATCACACTCACTCTCATACGCACTCTCCACGTCATGCGCACTCTCTGACACACTCCCAAACCGTCACACACTCTCTCCTATATTCTCTCACACCGTCACACCCACTCTCCTGCACTCTCTCCCCACCTTCACGATCACTCTCCTACACACTCGCACACCATCGCAACCTCTCCTACATAGTCCTTCACTGTCACGCTCCCCGTCCTACACACTCCCCCTCTTTCAAGCAACCTCGCCTACACACTCCCTCAACGTCAAACCCACTCTCCTACACACTTCCACGTCACACTCACTCCCCTACATACTCCCACACCATCATACTCTCTCTCCAACACACTTCCCCATGGTTTCGCTCACTCTACTACACTCTCCCACACCATCACACTGACTTTCCTACCCATTCCCTCTCCGTCACGCTCACTTTCCTACACTCTCCCACACCGTCACACTCCCTCACTTTCACACTCTAACTCCCACACTCATCCACACCGTCACCCTCACGTTCCTACACAATCTCCCACCGTTACACTCACTCACCTACACACGTGCACACCGTCATGTTTACTATCCTACACACTCCCTCACCATCACGTTCACCCTCGTACTCACTCCCACAGTCACATTCACTCTCCTACCCTGTCCCTCACTGTCACGCTCACTCTCCTACACTCTCCACCACCTTCACACTCTCCCTCCAACACACGACTGCTCCGTTACACGCACTCTCCTACTCACTCCCTCACCATCACACTCAATCTCCTACACACTCCCCCACCATCATGCTCACCCTTGTACACACTCCCACAGTCACACCCACTCTCCTACACACTCCCTCACCTTCACACTCTCCCTCCTACACACTAACCCAACGTCATACTCCGTCTCCTGCACTCTCCCCTCACCGTCACGCTCACTCTCCTACATACTCCCACAACTTCACGCTCACTCTAATACACAGGCCCACACCGTCACACTCCCGCTCCTGCACACTGCTTCACCGTCACACTCCCTCTCCTACACACTCCCACACCGTCACACACACTCTCCACACACTCCCACACCGTCACACTCGCTCTCCACACTCCCAGACAGTTACACTGACTCTCCTACACATTCCCTCACCATTACGCTCACTCACCTACACATTCCCTCACTTTTTTCACTTTCTCTCCTACACCTTCCATCACCATCATGCTCACTCTCCTACACACTCCCTCACCTTCACACACACTCTACTACATATCCTCACACCGTCACCCCCTCTTTCCTACGCACTCCCCCACCATCATGCTCATTCTCCTACACCCTTACACATCATCACGCACACTCTACTACGCACTCATCCACCCTCACTCTCACTCTCCTACACACTCCTAGACCACCATTCCCACAAAGTCATACTCACTCTCTTTCACAACCCACACCGTCGCACTCACTCGCGTGCAAACTCCCCCACCGTCACACTCACTCTCCTACGTAACCTCACACCGCCTCTCCCTCTCTCCTACACCCTCTCCCACGGTCACACTCACCTGAATACACACTCCCACATTGACACCACCCTCTCCCAAACACACCCCCACCGTCACACTTACTCTCCTGCACACTCCCTCACCGTCACGCTCCCTTTCCTAACCACTACCTCAGCGTCACGCTCACTCTCCTACACACTCCCACACCGTCACCCGCACTCTCCTCTACAGTCCTGCACCCGTGACCCGCTCGCTCTTGCACACTCCTTCACTGTCATACTCACAGTCCTACACATTCCCACACCTTCACACTCGCTCTCCTACAATCTCTCACACCGTCACGCTCCCTCTCCATTACACTCCCCCACCATCACCCTCACTCTCGGATACACTCTCACACCGTCACGCTCACTCTCCCACTCACTCCTCCACCATTACACTCACTATCCTACACACTCACTCACCGACACACTCTCACTCTCCTACAGAATCCCTCACCGTCACGATCATTCTCCTGCAAACTCACACACTGTCACGCTGACTTTACGACACCCTCCCACACCGTCACACTCTCTCCTACACACTCACACACCTCCACTCTCACTTTGCTACACACTGCCACGACTTCACACTCACTCTCTGACGCACGCCCACACCGTCACACTCACTCTCGTACTCGCTCCCTCACCATCACATTCACTCTCCTACATACTCCCATATGGTCGCACTCACTCTCCTACACACTCCGACACTGTCACACTCGATCACCCCACTCCCACGCAGTCACACTCACTCTCCTACACATTTCCTCACCGTCACGCTCACAATCCTACACACTTCCTCACCTGCACACACAGTCTCCTACACCCGCTCCCACCGTCATACTCACTCTCCTAGACACTCCCTCACCGTCACACTCACATCAATACACTCTCCCACACGTCACATTCCCTCTCCTACACACTAACTCACCGTCACGGTCACTCTCCTACTCAAGCCCACACCGTCAACCTCACTCTCCTATACACTCCCACACCGTCACACTCAATCGCCTACATACTCCCACACGTCACCCTCACTCTCCTACACACTCCTACGCACTCTAACTCACTCTCCTGCACACTCGCCCACCGTCATACTCACTTTCCTACACACTCCCTAATCGTTGACCCTCGCGCTCTTGCACACTCCTACAGTGTCCTAAATCTCCCCCAACGTCACACACACTCTCCTACACACGCTATCCAACCATCGCACTCACTCTCCAACACAATCCCACACCGTCACGCTCACTCTCCTACATACTCCCATACCATCACACTCACTCACCTACACACTCCCACACCGTGACCCTAACGCTCTTGCACACTCCTACACTGTCACACCGACTCTCCTGCACTCTCCCACAACCTTACACTCACTCTTCTACAAACTCACACATCATCATGCTCCCACTCCGTTACACTCCCACACCGTCACTCTCACTGTCGTTCACCTTCCCCCATCATCACCCTCACTCTCAGATAGACTCCCACACCAGAAACTCACTCTCCTACACAATCCCACACCGTCATGCTCACTCTCCTTCACCATCCCACACCGTCACGCTTATTGTACTACATCCGCCCACACCATCATCCTCACTCTCCGATACACTCCCACACCGTCTCGCTCACTCTCCTACACACACCTCCACCGTCACACTTACTCTCCTACACATTCCCACACCATCACGATCACTCTCCTACACACTCCCATACCATCACCCTCACTCCCCCGCACCCTCCCCCACCATCACTCTCTGAATAGACTGCGCAAAATGGCGGGATCACAGAGAGAGAGAAGCAGAGGGCCGCAGAGATAGTGGGCAGGATGCATGGAGGTGGCGGGACAAAGGCAGTGCGATGAATTCTGCCGAAGCGAACATTGGAATGGCTGATGGTGGTGGTGGTGGTGGTGGGGGGGTGGGGGGGGGTGGGGGGGGTGTGGTGGTGTACATAGACATCAAACCGGTAACAGAGTGAATGAAAGCCAGCCCGCTGCCCTTCCCCTCCCTGAGGACCAGGACCTGGTTATGAGTCTGTCTCTCTCCAGCTCAGCTTCTCCAACACAAAGACACACAACAACATCGGCCACTCTGCTGCTTGGCACGCTTTAATCAACATTTGTATTGTTTACAAATGGAAGTGATGGTACAGTCAGTGGGATGGTGCCTTTTCTCACTGGACTATGAGTTGTGAGAAACATTGAAATGTGCCCCTGTAACCCCCTGAGGGATAAGGATGGACAAACCAGCGCTATCCTCAGTCTGTTACCATAGCGACAGGCTGCTCCATCGCTGAAACACTGAACTGAAATGAGAAAATCCCGGATGGATTGATTAATGAGAGAATTTGATGGATGGATGGATTTGGGTGAAGGGATATTTCAGCACATTCTTCAGCTGCTCCTTGAACTTAGTCTGGGTCACGGCATAAATCGTGGTGTTTGTGCAACAACTGAGGAGCTGCAGCATGAAGCCCAATTCCTGCACAAAGTCATCGAGATACGCAATGTAATACCCAATCCAATACATCCGTCTCCATATAGAATACACCATTATCGTTAACCATAACAAGATGAAATTGGCTGAAATCATAAACAGTAAAATGATGGATATTTTTCGGTTTTTCATTTCAGTGCCAGACTGAGCATCCCCATTGGTATGAGCGCGGAGTCTCCTGCGGGCTCTGCTGGTCACTAAAATGTGTCTGACGGTGAGAACATTGAGCAGCAGAATCAGGGGAAATGGGACACACGGGGTTAGGATATAGTGCAGGGACCCGATTGTGATCCAGGCTCTGGAGAATTGAACAGCGCCTGTTACAACACAAAACCAGGGGCGGTTCACCAGCCAATACCGAGCCGTGAACATAAAATACCAAGAAATGTTCTTTAAACAGCTCAGCACAGTCACTGCTCCCAGAACCACAGCCGCCGTTTTCTCACTGCAGTATTTACTTTTCAGCTTCTGGCAACAAATGGCCACAAACCGATCAAAGGTGAAAGTGACAGTGAACCAGACAGAGCAGTCATTGGCTGCATAAAGCAGGACGGCGTGGATATTACACACGCGGACGGAGTGCCTCAGGAAATAAAACTGTTCCTCATAAACAATGGGAATGTGTCTCAGGATCAGGTCGAGAATAATGACCAGGAGATCCGCCCCTGCCATGGCCCCCAAGTAACGTCTGACTCATGGAGACAATCCGCAATCTTTATAAAACAGGACGTAGATAGTCACTACGTTAACTGTGAGGAAGGAAAACAAACCCATTATACATCAGCCTGGAGGCAAAGGGACCCGTTTGATCGGGGACCCAGTGAGATTTTCAAATGTGTCCCTGTATTCAGGGATTTATTAAAATAATTGGAGCTGAAATAACCATTGGGAAGATCGGAATTACTGACAAAAATGTGACATAAACCAAAAGAAACCCTCCCTCCTCAAACACACAGAGACACACCCATAAGGACAGATGGTTTCCAGAACATTCCCACACACTTGATCACTCGAGAGCAGACACGGGTCACTCCTTCCCAGTTCCTAATATGGAGGGTGGAAACGTTGCCGTCCTGAAGGATTCTCTCCCAATTTCCTGAAGACAAACAGAGTTTGGGAATTTCTGTATTTTGGTCTAAATTGTGGTCAATCCTGTGTCGGGAAGAAATATAAACGCAGGGAAAACGTATTCAACCCTTTAACTGCCTGAGGGGCCTTCGGAACAGTGTCTCCTTCTCCCTGAAACGGGATCTCTTCCCTCGGGATCTTATCGTTTGTGCCATTAACTGACGTCCGGCCGTTCAAAAACAATGTCAGGGACAGAACGTCCCGGGGAATGTCAGTTATAGAATATCGGGGACAGAACGTTCCGGGGAATGGCAGTTATAGAATGTCGGGGACAGAACGTTCTAGGGAATGTCAGTTATAGAATGTCGGGGACAGAACGTTCCGGGGAATGTCAGTTATAGAATGTCGGGGACAGAACGTTCCGGGGAATGTCAGTTATAGAATGTCGGGGACAGAACGTTCCGGGGAATGGCAGTGATAGAATGTCGGGGACAGAACGTTCCGGGGAATGGCAGTTATAGAATGTCGGGGACAGAACATTCCGGGGAACTTCTTGACCTGTCCATCACCTTTCACCCCGACCCACCCCACCAACATGATGTACTGTGCCTGGACACACTGTAACATTAATGGGGTGAGAGATGGAGGATCCAATCACAGGAATGGGAACTAAAGGCATTGCCAGTTCAGCTGAAATGATTAGATATACCACATTCTCAATCCATCTCACAGAACCAGCCCAGACACCATCAACCCAGAGGAGATATCTGTTCACCGGGGAACACTGTGCAGACCAGGCCAGTGCATTGCTCAGTACAGTCCAGAAATCTGTCCAGATTCATCCAATGCACTGGTCAATACAAACTGGCAATCTGTCCAGAGTGGAGCACTGTGCAGACCACAGCAGTGCATTGAGCTATAAACCCAGACTAGATATCTGTCCAGCACGGGGAGCTGTGCAGAGCACAGAAGTGCATTGATCTATAACCCCGGATTAGATATCTGTCCAGCATGGGGAGCTGTGCAGACCACAGCAGGGCAGTAATGTGTGAACCTGAAACAATTATCCATCCAGCACGGGGAGCTGCACAGACCACATCATTGTATTATCTATAACCCTCAACCAGATAGTCTGACCAGCACAGCAGCCTGTGCAGTGATCACCCGTGAATAAATCTGTACCAAGGAGCAGTTACCTTCCCAGCGTATAGGACTGCGTACCCCACCCCAGTACATCGTATTACTGTGTACACCACCCCAGTACATCGATCTGTAAACCAGTAGCAGTTAACCTCCCAGCGTATAGGACTGCGTACACCACCCCAATGCATTGATCTATAACCAAGGAGCAGATACCCCCACCCCAGAGCATTAGTCTGTAAACCAGGAGCAGTTACACTCCCAGAATGTAGGACTGTGTACACTAACCCAGTGCATTAGTCTGTAAGCCAGGAGCAGTTACCCTCCCAGCATGTAGGACTGTTGACACGACCCCAGTGCATTGATCTGTAACCCAGGAGCAGTTACCTTCCCAGCATGTATTACTGTGTACCCCACCCCAGTACATCGATCTGTAAACCAGGAGCAGTTAACCTCCCAGCGCATAGGACTGCGTACACAACCCCAATGCATTGATCTGTAACCCAGGACCAGATACCCCGCCCCCAGTGCATTAGACTGTAAACCAGGAGCAGTTACCCACCCAGCATGTAGGACTGTATACCCCATCCCAGCGCATTGATCTGTATACCAGGAGCAGTTCCACTCCCAGAATGTAGGACTGTGTACCCCACCCCAGAGTATTAGTCTGTAAACCAGGAGTAGTTACACTCCCAGTATGTAGGACTGTGTACCCCCCCCCCCCCCCCCCCCAGTGCGTTAGTCTGTAAACCAAGAGCAGTCACCCTCTCAGCATGTCGGACTGTGTACTCCACCCCAGTGCCTTGATCTGTAAACCAGGAGCAGTTAACCTCCCAGCGTATAGGACTGGATCAATATATATAGGATCAATGCATTGATCTGTAACCAACGAGCAGATACCCCCGCCCCCCAACATTTAGGACTGTGTACCCCACCCCAGTGCATTAGTCTGTAAACCAGGAGTAGTTACACACTCAGAATGTGGGACTGTGTACCCCACCCCAGTGCATTGATCTGTAAACCAGGAGCAGTTACCCTCCCAGCATGTAGTTCTGTGTACCCCACCCCAGTGCATTGATCTGTAAACCAGGAGCAGTTACCCTCCCAGCATGTTGGACTGTGTACACCACCCCAGTGTACTGATTTGTAACCAAGTAGCATTTACCCTCCGAACATGTAGGACTGTGTACAACTCCCCATTTCATCGATCTGTAACCCAGGAGCAGTTACCCTCCCAGCATGTAGGACTGTGTACCCCACCCCAGTGCAATGCTCAGTAACAGTGTGTTAGATCACTGCCCATAGTGAAGAAACGTGCAGCCCATGCTGGAAGTGACAGGATGTACAGCTCCCATCCATTTACAGCTCCATGTCTCCATTGTTCCCCTGACAAGGGGGTGCTGTGGGTGTGAACATCACTGCCAGTTTAAATATCACCACATGGGAGGGGTTTGAGAAACAGACAGAGAGGGGGGAGACTGAGAGACAGTATCATGGAAGGATGTGTTCCCAGGTTGCAGAATGCTGAAATGAAGACACTACGATAACATCCTTTAACATGAACCTGTCTTCCCAGGAAAGATGGGAAAAAGGGATATTGGTGTGAGGTCAGATGATGGAGAGTTTTGGATGAGCATTTATTCACAGCTTTGTAAATTGAGTCCTTCATGGCTGGAGGTACACACCATCACCCAGATGCCCCTGGATATTCCGTGATCCCTGACACTGATGTCACCTTTAAAAGCCCAATGGGCACACGATTCAGTTTTCTCAGCTTGGAGCTGCCCTGCAAAGATTACCCCGAGCATGGCAGATAAGGGACAATTACACCACGGTTTGTCAACAGGGGCACGGAGGTCCTGGTGGATGGGCTAGTGCAGAGGGGGACCATTCTCTTCCCAGAGGGGGCGACACCACCAGACCCACCGAGCATGGTCTGAGCTCACCACCCAGCTCCGTGCAGTATCTGCAGTCTGAAGAAATGTCCAGCAATACAGGACAAGCATCAATAACCTTCCCCGCTCTGTCAGGATAAGGGTCACCATATTCTCTTTGCTCCCTCACACTCACTGTATATCTATTATAACAGCGACCCCGAACAGGGCTCATGGTCCACCACTCACACTGCCGCATGCTGCACCTTCCCTCTCTCACATTTATCTCTCTGTCTCTGTCTCTCTCTCTCCCTCTCTCGCCCCTCTTCCCTCCATTACACACCCACACTAATAACACTGCATGGATACAACACTGTGGACTGACTCACTCCGGACACCTCACCATGACGCCCTCCCCACCTACACTAACACTAACAGCAGGACAACCCACTCCTACTCTCCCCCTCTCCCTTCCTTTCTCCCATTCCAGGAGAAACAGCCTGGAATAGGACAAGAAGGGCCTATCCGGGTGGTGGAGTGCCCGATATCCGTTCACTCACTCCCCTCCCCCTGTCATGTGGGGAGGACCCTGGTACGAGCCGGAGAGGACCGGGACGCCTCGTGTGGAGATTCTGAAACATCCAGGTCCCACCGACCGAGTAAGGTGCAATGTTCAGTGAAGGGCAATTCTCACTTTAAACCCATTGGCAGTTCCGTTTCCTCTCGGCACAACTTAGAAGCCGTGGCCCTGATGCCATCTCCCTTTTACGTTGAGCTGGTACAAATGAAGTCCCCACGGTCTCAGTGGGCAGGAGGGTGGGCTCACAACACATCGTCTCCCCCACCTCCCAGGAAGGTTTACAGGGGGGAGACGATGTAAACAGCTCAGGTACTGAAACTAATCTGTGATAGTTACTGTTCTCCCCACCTGTCCTGATATCTTCAACAAGCTGTGCGCATATACAAGCAGCGCTCTCTGTTCCTGCACCCGCTTTATAATGGCACAGTATGTTTTAAACTGTCTTTCATTGTCTTTCCTACCAAAGTGTATCACCTCATACTGCTCTGCATTGATTCCCATCTGCCTTACACCTGAACACTACAGCAACGTGTGATTGTCCTGTTAGAGTTCCACACTGTCCTCCATAGACTTTACAATTCTTCCAGGTTTGGTCTTATCTACAAACAATGAGATTGTCATAGCATCACAGGCCCCATGAAACAACTGCAATCCTGCCCCAGTCACGAGTGTGAGCCAGTGAAATACTGCTATATTCCCAATATGGCTATGTTTAATTTAAATTACCAGATGAGCTTCACGCCGCGCCCTGACATTTCCCGTGTGTGTATCTGTGTGGGGATGGTCTGGCAGTCTCTGTGGTGCTTAAAGTGATGCAATGGTACCCTCTTCTGGCCTCTACACGCCACTGCACAGGCATTTTCAGAGGGAACCAACAGGGATTCATTCAGAGAGAGGGAGGGAGAGGGCAGCTGCTCACAGCACGATCCAAACTGATGTCTTATGCATGTACTGATCTGAATGTCCTTTAAACGTTGTAGCTGTCCCTACTTTCACCACTTCCTCTGGAAGTTCATTCCACACCCAAGCCAGCTTCTGTCTAAAATAATTACCTCTCATGACTTTTGTAAATCTTTTTCCTCGCAACTTAAAATATCCCTCAGTTTTGAATCCCCAACTCAAGGAAAAAGACATCAGCCCTTCAGCTTATCTGTACCCCTCATTATTTTGTAAACTTCCTTGAAGTTACCCCTTAATCCCATCCTCTCCAGTGAAAAAAGTCCAAGCCTACCCAGTCTCTCCTTAACGATCACTCTCTCTCTTCCCAGCAACATCCAGATTAATCTCTTCTGAACCCTCTCCAGCTGAATAATATCAAGGTCAATAACATTAAAGTGAAAAGTCAATGTTTTTTTATAAGTGTAGGGAGAGCAAAACTAGAGGGCATAGTTTTAAGATGAGAGGGAAACATTTAAAAGTGAGCTAAGGGGCAGCTTTTTCACCCAAAGGGTGGTATGCCTATGGAATGAGCGGGCAGGGAGACCAGACTGGACACAGTCTTGCAGAAGAAGTCTCGCCGATATCCTGTACAACAACATGACGTCCCAATTCCGATACTCAGAGGTCTGACCAATGAAGAGAAGTGTGCTAAACACCTTCTTAACCAGACTATCTGTATGAGTTGCAAATTTTAAAGGACTATACCTGACGGCCTAGGTCTCTGTTCTACAACACTACCAAAGGTCCTACCTTTAATTGTATAGGTCCTGCTCTTGTTTGATTTACCAATTCAATACTTCGCAATATCCAAACTAAATTCTACTTGCCACTCTTCAACCCAGTGAGTGATATTACCACCTCCTCACCTTCCCCGTTTAATTTTAAAATTCCTTCCCCTCTGCAGGATGCCTTGATTCCGGCCTTGATTTTCACAAAGACACTGAGCTAGGGTTACCTTGTGTTGTGAGGGGGATGAGGGACTGATTGCAGACATAGTCGTGGGGTGGAGAGGCTGGACGGTAATCAGCTGCCTTGTATCATTTCGTGGTTTGAGGAAGAGGGCAGTCACACATGAGAGGTGGATAATACTGATCCGTATTTTGGGGGCAGAAATTATGGTTTTTCTCTTTCTCTGTCTATTCAAGACCCTTCATTGTGCAGAGTGTGTCTGCAGGACTTCATTCCCTAATATTGCAGACTATAGATAATAGCGATTAACGATGGTCATAGTTAATTTCGATGGCACAACAAAAAGCCGGGAACTATAGACCCGTGAGCCTGATGTCAGTGGTGGGTAAGTTGTTAAAGGTGATTCTGAGGGATAGGATTTACATGCATTTGGGAAGGCAAGGGCTGATCGGGGTAGGCAACGTGTATTTCTGCATGGGAAATCATGTCTAATTAATTTGATTGAGTTTTATGAAGAGATGACAAAGAAGATTGATGAAGACAGTTTGGTAGATATTGTCCACATGGACCTCAGCAAGGTGTTCATAACATTCCGATTGGTAGGCAGATGAGTAAGGTTCGGTCACAGGGGATATAGAGGAAGCCCGTCATAATTGGCTTGAAGGTAGAGGCGTATATTTCAGACTGGAGGCTTGTGAGCAGCACTGTGCTGTAAGGATCAGTACTTAGTTCACTGCATTTCATAATTTATGTCAGGGATCTGGATGTGAATATCGGGGCCATAGTTCGTAAGGTTACAGATGACATCAGAAAGATGGTGTAGTAGATTATTTCAGAGTACAACGAGACCACAATTAGATGGGACAATGGTGCAAGGAATGACAGATGACGTTTAATTTAGATAAACACGAGGTTTTGCATTTTGTGAAGACAAATCAGAGCAGAAATTATACACTTAATGGTAAGGTCCTGGGGAGTGTTGTCGATCAAAGGGTCTGAGTGCTGCAGGTACATTATTCCTTGAAAGTGGAGTTGCAGATAGACAGAACACATTTGGCACTTTTGCCTCCATCAGTCAGAGCATTGAATATAGGAGATGCATCTGTACAGGATGTTGGTGCGGCCACTTTAAGAATACTGCATACAACTTGTTAGTCTGCACAAAAGATTGACACGTGTGTTCCAGGACTGGAGGGTTTGAGCTTCAGGGAGAAGTTGATTTGGATGAGGTGTTTCTCCCTGGAGTGTCAGAGGCAGAAGGGTGATATTATAGTGGTATATAAAACAATCAGAGGCATGTACATTCCGAACAGGCACTTTCGATTTCCCAGGGTCGGAGAGCCCAGAACAAGAGGGCATAGGTTGAAGGCGAGAGGGCGAATGATTTAGAGCGGAGTTAGAGTAAATGTTGTACACAGAGAGTGGTGTGTGTACAGAAAGTGCTGTCAGAGGAAGTGGTGAAGTTGGTTACAATCGCACATTTAAAAAGTATCTGAGAGGAGGGATATTGGCCAAATGCTGGCAAATGGGACTTGATCAGATTTGATATCTGATCGGAGTGAACCGATTGGACTAACGGGTCTGTTTCCGTTCTGCATGACTCTCTGATTCTATAAGAGGGATGACGAATAATTCTGAAAGAACCTTTCAAGTCAGAATTCTCTTCACTGCAAGCTTATCGTGCCTCTATGTTCACATTGATTGAAAGCTGCGTTAGTTAAATATTTGACAGGGAAGTGAGTCACGGATAATGGGATACAGGCAGGAAAGTGGGGCTGAGTCCACAACCTGATCAGCCACAATCTTAGTGCCTGGTGGAGAAGGCTCAAAGTATCTAATGACCCAATCCTGCTCCGCAGTCCCATGTTCCTGTGTTCCATTCTGCACACCAAACCTGTTAGACAGGAACAGTGGGAGGCTACCTATTGCTATAAACTGGTGCACAGAAACAGAGGAGACCATTCGGCCCTTCAAGACTATCACACACGCTTTGAGGCGATTTGGGAAATGTAATTGGAAAGCCCAGGATGGGTATGAAAGAGGCCCCTCATCTCTCTTTACAGACCTACTTCTGTCTGCAACTTGTGCTTTATTTGTTGGTCATGTTGTAGACCCAAATTCACTGTAAATACAGCTCACATACCTCACCCAGAGATGGCTCACAAAATCCTCGGGTCTCCCTGAATGCAACATTCAATAACAGAACATTCTTGAAAATAACACCCACTAACTTTCCAATAACTGAAAGTGTGAATATTAGAAACAGGGGCAGGTCATTCACTCCCCAAGCCTGCCTAACATCATGACTGATCTGTTCTTTGTCTCAAATCCTCTTTTATACACAATTCTTCAAAGCCCTCAACTCTGTGACAGGTCAATATCCATCGACCTCCTCTTCATATACTTTCAGTCATCTAGCTCCCCGAACATTCTTGAGAAGAGAAATCCTCACATTCAATACCACCTGTTTGAAGAAAGCACTCGCTGCTCCAATATCATAGCTTAATGGTGTGAACAAAAGAAGTTGACACAAGGGTTCAGGTAAAAATGTGCTCCAATATCATGGCTTAATGGTGTGAACAAAAGAAGTTGACACAAGGGTTCAGGTAAAAATGAGCCTGATGTGAAGGCAGTGGTTGACTTCTGCTGGCATCAAGGAGCTTAACAAAACTGGACTTAATGGGAATCAGAGAAAACTCTCCAGTATTTGGAGTCAAACATGGCACAACAGAAGATGTTCATCATCTCTTTCCTGGGTCACCTCTCTGGGAGATCCTCAGGGTAGTTTCCTCTTCACAAACATCTTCAGCTGCTTTATCAATGTCTCCCCGCCCCCACCTTCCCCACCATGAGATCAGAAGTGGGAATGGTCACTGACGATTCCACAATGTTCAGAATGTTTTGTCCCCCATCAGCTCCTGAACTGGTCTGTGTCCATGTGCAGCAAGACCCAGACTCCATTGGGGCTTGTGCTGTTAAAGTGTCCGTAAGATGCATGTAACAGCACTGCCTGACACTGCACATTTCCACAGTAAAATAAGAGTTCATTCAGCACCTCACTCTCGTTTCACAGGAATATGAGGAAGTCATTCAGCCCATTGACATTATTGGAGATGAACAGGGACAGCCCATTCAGTGTCTCTAGCCTATTACTCAGGAAAAGAAGGAGTCTAGTGTAATGGACCACATCGGAGCCCTCGAAAATATTTGAAGGCGGTAACCTAGACTCTAATGCTTTCATATTTTAAACGAAATGTCAAACGTCTGTTCCAGATGCAATGTGACTGGTCAAACCACTCGGTGTGAAGAAAAACACCATTTATTTAAACATGAAAGATACGATGAAACCAAAGAAAGAGGAATCTAGAAAAACTTAAATCTATTGTACAGGTTAACAGAATAATGGTTTTTCGAACTATTACTAATGAAATTTTCTTATGTACGAAAAACCCATAAACACAGCCCCTGGCAAAAAGAAATATTCAGATACAGATTGTCACAAACATTTCTCCAATCCAGGAATTAAAAACAGCATCAAGAGAAAATTCAGAAAGAGTAGCAGCCAGGAGACATTCACTGAAGCTTCCAACTCTGTGGAGACCCCAATAGTTTCTGATATTACTGAGAAACCAAAATCCAATTATCCTAATCTGTGAGAGCTGGCCACACACATTCAGGCTGCATTAAAATTAACCTAAGGACTCCCTCGCTGTTTACTCAAGTGGTCTGAACTAGCCAGCTTGGTAACGATCATTCAAACTCTCTCTGAAAAGAAACCAGGACAAAATAACCTCTTGAAGCTTCAGCATCATCGCACTTTCAGCACATCGAGCTGTCAACAGGAACCAGGGGTAACCCAAACAGGCCCTTGGCCCTGTCCAATTGTACGAGGAAGAAGCCAGTCAGTCCCTTGAGTCACTTAAACAGCACTAAGATGAGGCCATTCAGCCCCTCGAGCCACTTATACAGGAACAGGAGGAGGCCATTCCCGCCTCAACGCAATTACACAGAGACAGAATGAGGTAATTGATGCTAATTCCTGATGAATGGCTCATGCCCGTAACGTCGATTCTCCTGCTCCTCGGATGCTGCCTTACCTGCTGTGTTTTTCCAGCAATCCACTCTCTACTCTGATCTCCAGCATCGGCAGTCCTCACTGTCTCTTAATTGATGCTCTAACATGATGAATAAGTGGAGCTGAGGCTGCACAGACAGACTGTTCCGCGTTGTTCCTCCTGGCTCCATTGATTATGATACACATGTGGGACTTTAACGTGGTTTTCTCGCTGTGAGGATTGAAGTCATATGTCTTGTGTGAAGTCTCAATAAGGCATCTTCCATCTCCGAGAAGCCAGCCTGGTGTTCTCTATGGCGAGCAGAAGCTGGTGGGAATGGCTACGTGTTTCAGAATGAAGGTATTGTGGCTACTGAACATGGCGTTCAGTACGGGAAAGTTAATTAAGGCACATAAACAATTAGCAAAGCCACGTTAGACTGATGAATAGACTTTCTAAGTTCAAATCATGCTGATCTTGTTCATGGTGATCATGTCTAGTGCATGTCCTGTAGTATAACCTGTGTGCCTTACTCTGTCCAAGTCGATTTCCACCCTATGATCTGCCGGGCCATGCTGATATTGATCTGCCTTAACTGCTCATAAATAAAGTGTTTCCCTGTACTGAGGTACACGTGACAATAAATCAGATCAATTAACCCTGGGTAAAGTATGGAATTTCTCACCCTATCCATGTCATTTTTGGAAATAAGTGATCGCTGCCTCTCCTCATGTTTTAGCATTGCTATTTCTTCGTCTCACACAGCTCCACAGTCTAAACCACAACATCTTCACTCTATCCTCATGTTACCATCACCTATGTCTGGGGTAAGGAGATCATTCCTTCCAAGGCAGATCAAATCGGTAGAGAGTGCCCCAAATACTCTCTCAGCAAGTCTACAACATCAGAAAGATGGCTTTACTTATGTACTCGAATCATCTTACAATGAAGGACAGCATACCATTGACTGCATCCACTATTTACACAGGGTTTGATTCGGACCGGTCAGCATAGACTTGTGAGTGCGATAAAATGCTTCCCAAATTTGTTAGAGTTCTTTGATGTAGTGACCAAGAAGGTTGACGAGGGCAGAGTGGTAGACGTAGTCTCTATGGATTTCAGTAAGGCCTTTGATAAGGTTCCACATGGCAGGCTGCTCTGGAAGGTTACATCACGTGGAATGCTGGGGGAGCTGGCCAATTGGATACACAGTTGGCTTGATGGTGGGAAACAGAGGGTTTAATGGAAGGATGCTTGTCAGACTAGAGGCTGGGTCCATAGCTGTTTGTTATCCATGATTGGGTTGAGAATGTACAAGGCATGATTAGTAAGTTTGCAGGTGACACTGAAATAAGTGGTAGAATGATCAATGAGGAAGTTTAGAAATTAACAACATTTTAAAAGTATTTGGATAAATATGTGGAGAGGAAAGGACTAGAAGGATATGGGCCAGCTGCAGGGAAATGGGGTTAGCATGGATGGACATTTACAAGGTGGAGTCGAACCCCTCTGTTAATTAAAACCAAACACCCAGAAAAGCTCGCCTCACCTTGTAATCTGTTAAAATATGAGCGACACAGATCTCCTAAATTACACTATTTTAAAAAAAGAACAAGTTAGTTTCTTAACTTTAATAGTGAACACTAAACAACAACTATTCACTAACACAAGCCCCTCTTTTCTTAGCTACTTACTATCTGACTCCTAATCTGTAAAAATATGCTGTTCCAACAACCCACATATTAAGTATTATAATCTCAAGACCACACAGTCTCTATCTTCCCCGTTGTGTTCACTCTTCCAGCTGCTGATCTCCCTGGGTCAGAGAGTGTTTGAGATGGTCAGTTAGCATACTCCTCTACAGCAGTTACACTGCTGTTGGGTGGCAGTGACTCTCCCTTTCGTGTTCAAAATGCTGGGATTATATACTTCCCATGATACAATAATTCTCATAATTTGCTTGCTTTCCAGGTGTCCAAACAATAATAGTCGAATTCCGTTGGCTTCTGGTTTCCTGAGCGTTGTTTAAAATCCTTGGTTATATTTGAATTGGTGTTAAAACAGCCATTTCTTACCTAATTGTTACATGTGGAACAGCCTGACCTTTAGCTCGCATCTATGGCTGTACTTTCTATTCAGCAAAACCCGTTCTGTCTTAAAGTGACCAGACATGCTTTCAGCTTCATAACATCTCCCCACTTCAGAAAAATATGAACCCTCAGAATGAAAAGATAACTTCATTTATTTTTCTCTAATTCTTAATCCCATTATTAAGAAATACAAAAGTATTAATATCTGTTATGCCATTCATACTAATTCTGCACAGATATATAACACTGGAATAAGTCAAATCTTATCTACGCTTAGTCCTTTAAATCCTCGATAACACATCTGCTATCACATATTTCGGATCCACAGCATATACATTTTGTAAGTTTAAAGTCGGTAAGATAAGACTCCAATGAAATAGTCTCATATCCTGGTCTTTAAATATTCCAGAAAATGCGAGAGGATTGTCGTTGTCCACAACCATCTCCGACAATTTGTTTGTCATATAAACATTAAAATATTGTCAGGCCAATACGAATCATTCTTGTTCAATAATGGAGATTTTGTATGTTGTTTCTGGTGAATATTGAGTTTTTTCGACAAGTCGCCAATTGGCCATTCAATTCCATCATCATCTTACTGTATCAATACATCGCCGACACCTACACCCCTAGCATCAAACACAATTTTCAAGGGGTTTCAAAATATTTGGTGCAGATAAAGCTGGTGCGGTGATTAATCCTGCTTTAAAGTTCTCAAATGCCTCCTGGCATTGTTATGTCCCCATTCAACAGATTATCACCATGTCAGGAAGAATGCAAATACTTCTATCACTTACTATTAGAGGCTGAGAGAAAGTGTGGACTGCAGATGCTGGAGATCAGAGCTGAAACGTTTGGGGCTGGAAAAACACAGCAAGTCAGGCAGCATCCGAGGGGAGGGGAATCGACATTTCAGGCACAAGTCCCTCATCAGGAAAGTAGGGGATAAGGGAGCGGGAAGTGGTTGGGAAATAAATAGAAGGGTGAGAGTGGAGCTGGGTGGAAGGGAGCTTGGAAGGCAATAGGTAGATGTCGGTGGGGTGTGATGGTGATATGTCGGAGAGGAGGTGGTAGGACAGTTGAAACCGTCAAACTATACAGCATCAACGTTGACTTAACCAATTTCCAAATCGCCCCTCCCCAACCTCATCCCAGATCCAACTGTTGAACTTAGCACCGCCCTCTTGTACTGCCCAAACTGTCCGTCTTCCTTCCCAACTATCCCCTCCGACATATCACTATCACTCCCACCTACATTCCCTATCACCTTCCCAATGACCCTCCCACCAGCCCAGCTCCTAACCTCCTATTTATCTTTCAGCCCCCTTGTCCCCCCACCACATTCCTGACGATGGGTTTATGCCTGATATGTCGATTGTCCTGCTCTTCGAATACTGCCTGATCTGTTGTACTTTTCCAGTGCCCCAACTTCTCAACTTTTAGAGAATGAGCATATCCCGTATCTTACAAAATTATATCTTCTTGTCCTTCTCCCTCTGTTCTTTCTGAGCCAATTTTGCAAATATTACAAAAACGGTTTTGACATTTTCCTCACCGAAATATGGCAATATATTAACATAGTAGTGTACATCTCTACATTCTCCCTTCATCTTCATCTGCTAATTTAACTTTCTTACCTAATTCCAAACATCTGAATTTCAATTTCCCCCTCTCTTTTTCCACTCTTTCTCTTTTTTCTCTCTCTCTTTCTGTATCTTTCTTTATCTTCTAGCTCATGTTGCCACGTGTGCAATTTAAGTTTTTCTAACTCGCCTGCAAATGCCTGTTTCTCTGATACACAAAGTGCTTGACCAACTCCATTACAATTTCAGCATTCCTTTTGTCCCTAGTGAAACCCAATTCTAATCTACTTGTTAATTCTAAAAGTTCGCCCTTCCTATGTCTTTCCACGCCTTCTTGGCAAATTTGGGAATCACCTTCAAACCCCAGAACCCCTTTAGTAATGTTAAAAGCAATTTATTTTAATTTAACCAACCACAAGGAAGCAAAATTAAATGAATTTTCTCACCAGTTTTATTTGAAGTTCTAGGTCACTAACTGCCAAGTGATGGAATCTGCTGGGTCCTTTTGTACCACAAATCTTTTCAATCCCGTACGACGAGCCCTCAAACCATTATGATGTCAATGTCGAAACCCTCTGTTAATTAAAACCACACACCCAGAAAAGCTCACCTCGCCTCATACTCTGTTAAAACATGAGTGACAAAGTCGTCCCAAATTCCACTATTAAAAGTAAAATAACAATTTATGTAAGTTAACTCGCTGAGCTGGAATGTTTGTTTTCAGATGTTTCGTTACCATGACTAGGTAACACAATCAGTAAGAGTCTCCGGTGATACACTGGTGGTATGTCCCGGCTCTGTATTTATAGGTTTTGGTTTCTTAAGCTGGGTGATGTCATTTCCAGTTCTTTTTTTCAAGGGAAGGTAGATAGGATCTAAATTGATTTGTTTATTAATGTACTTCTGTTTAGAAGACCATGCCTCTCAGAACTTTCGTGCGTATCTTTGTTTCGCCTTTCCTAGGACGTGTGTATAGTCCCAGTCAAAGTGGTGTTCTTCCTTGTCTGTATGTATGGAAACTAGTGATAGCGGGTTATGTCTTTTGGTGGCCAGTTGGTGTTCATGTCTCCTGGTAGTACGACAACAGGACAGTTTGAAATGGAGGAAAAATGATTTTATATACACTGTTTAATCAGTGTGTGTTCAGATAAGGAAGATTGTTCATATGTGTACAACACATTCTGAATGAACAACGGAGACACAGTTAACAAAAAATGATGCATATGATGTATAACATTTATAAAGCATTAAAACATTATTTTATCCTCATCTAAGTGATATGTTCCCCTTCTTACAACGTTCCCCCTTTTCTGGGATTCCCTACTCTTGTCTCCCATTCTTTTCAGAATGTGTGTTATAAATCTTGGTTATGGTGTCCCAACCTATTTCAGTTAATCCCCTTTCTACCACGAATTAAATATATTGGCCTGTTGGGTTCTTTCCAACGCTAGTGTCTGTCATATTATTGGAGAGAAAAATTCTGGCATCAGACCCAGCATTTGAACATACTACTCTGTTGTGCATGCATTGTTTAAAGGACCACAGCACACAGGAATTGCCAAAACATTGAAGGATGTACATCTACTTCTTTCGATAATCTAGTTTTCTCATTTTTCTTATCTCCACATCTACATTCTGTCGCTCGTTCTCTCTTTTTATCTAGTTAAGAAATCCACCAATTATTCTTCGTGTCCCATCTCTCAAAACTCCTTCTTTCAGTTTATATCTATTGCTCTCATTTCGATGTAATGTGATTATAAGTGAGTAACGTAAGTACAAAGAAATGTGGGAGGAGTTGACCAGAGTTAATTGGAAGGGAAGCCGAACAGGGAAGACCATGGAACAGCAATGGCAGAAGTTTCTGTGGATAATTCGGAGGATATCAGAAATTCATCCCAAAGGAGATGCAACATACTCATGTGAGGACAAGGCAGCCATGAGCGATAAGGCATCAAACCATACGAGGAAACATACAATGTGGTGAAGATGATTGGGAATCCAGAGAATTCATTGGCTCTGAAACTACATAAGGCTGGCATCACTGACACTACAGAGCTCTTAATCATGGTCAGGGAGAGAAACAGGGAAACACATTCCCCTCAAACACAGAAGATGGCATTAGTGCAGGAAAACTACAGATGAATTAAATAATTGAATTAAAATCAATTAGATGCTTTTGCGGAATGTGTCAGATTGAAAGCATGACCCAGGGAGAGACCCTCAGCAGAATGACGATTTGAAAATGAAAGTATTAGCACATCAGAAACCAGAGTAGGTCATTGAGTAGAGGGCTGATGGGTGAATGGGTCTCGATGTGAACTGGGGAACAGACAGCAGAATTGCATTGCAGATATTGCAGCTCAAAATTGTGTATTCATGTAGTGCTTCAGACCACAGCAGCAGGAGAAGCAGAACAGGATTCATACACAACCTGAAACATTTTGCCCTGGATAATCTCCTCAGTCTGCCATTACCATCAACACGATCTATGGTTCAATGACGAGTGTGGGTGAACGTGTCAGGGTCAGAACCACGTGAACCTAAACCTCATGCTAACACATTAACGCTACCACACTTGACCAACAGATCTCATTGAAGCTCTGAAGTCCTGCCACATTCAGTCATAAATGGTGATGGATGATGAAGCAAATGACAGAGGAAAGGACTGCACAAATATCCCCATCCTAAATAATGAGACAGTCCTGCATATTAGTGTAAAAGACAAGCATGTAATACCTACACCACCGTCAGCCAGAAGTGTTAAGTCAATGATCCATCTCACTTTCGTCATGATGCCCACAGCATCACAGATGCCAGTCTTCAACCAATTTGATTCACTGCATGTGACATGAAGAAACAGCTGAAAACAGTAGATACGACAAAGGCAATGGGCCCTGACACCATTCCTGCAATAGGGCTGAAGACTTGTGCTGCAAAACAAGCCGTGTCCCTGGGAAGGCTGTTTCATTCCAGCTCCAACTCTGACATCTCCCTGGCAATGTGGAAAACTACTCAGCTATGTCCAGTCCCCGAAGAGCGGAATAATTACAATCTGACCAAATACCATGCCCTCAGTACAATCACGATAGTCAAATTGGTGGAAGTTATTTTTGACAGAACTGTCAAGCAGCACAGAACTAACCTGTGCAGTGTGGTTTCAAATAGGTCCCCATGTAGAGATGGTGCTGTTGTGGAAATGTCATTGGATTATTAATCCAGACCAGGTTAATGCTCTGGCAGCTGGTGTAAGTTAAAAACAATTAATAAAATATCGAGACTTAAAATCTGGTGCCAGTAATTGTTACCCTGAAGCCAATGTCGATTAAAAACAGCAGTTTGTTTCCCTCATGTGCTTTCAGGAAGTGAATCTCCTGTGGTTTCCTGATCTGGCCTAAAAGTGACTTCAGACGCACAGACATCTGATAAACTCTTCAATGGTCTCTGTCATGGCTCCAAAATTATCATCCCTGCTTCGAGTCTGTCTCGCCCTGTCAGAGTTTATATATTTCACTGAGATCTCCACTCATTTTCCTAAAGTCCATGGAATAAAGGCCCAGTCGCACCAAACTCTGCTCCCACAACAAGCCTGTCATCCCAGAAAGTCTGGTCATCCTTTGCTGCACTCCCTCAATGTCAGGTTTGTCCTTTATCAGGTAAGGAGACCAAAACTGCACACAATACTGCAACATGTTCGAGATGGGGTCTCACCAAGGCCCTGTCCAGCTGCAGTAAGACACCCTTACACCTGGACTCAGATCCCCCTGAAATGAAGGTCAACACACCATTTACCTTCCGAACTGCTTTCTGTTCCTGCAAAAAATACTTTCAGTGACCAGTATACAGGGAGATCCAGATCCTTTACAATATTAAAGGTACCCAACTGTGGGTCTATGTACACTGGTAAGTGTCCCAATGTCATTCCCAGTATTTTCTGGCTTCAGAACTCACTGCCCTGTATGGACGGCGGAGATCGGTGAAGAATGAAACGAAAAGAGGCATAAGTCCCTTTATAGAGTAACATTTTTCAACCTTTTCAAATGGTAGGCTGCCCTTCTATTTTTCCCAACAAAGAGCACAACGTCACATCTACCCACATTGTTCCTCATTGCCTCGCATTTGCACAGACACTTCACTTGCCTCAGTCACCTTGGAGCTTTTTTAACATCCTCCTCATCCACTCACAATCCGACATCGATTAATCCCATCAGCAGGATTGGAAATATTGCATTTGATTCCCTCTGACAAAAGTTTAGTGTGTATTTGAAATAGCTCGGGCCCAAGCACTGCATCCTGCTATATCCCCGAGTCCTCTGGTCAAAAACCAACATTGATTTATTCCTACTCCCTGTTTCCTGTTAGCTCTCCCATTGTAAAACCATGCCCTTCTGTTAGCCCCAGTCCCATACAATTCAAATTTTCATAGTAGGCTTGGGACATGATCAAATCTCTTTCTGAAAATCCAATCGTATTGCATTGATTGCTTCTCTATAGTTTTGCTGAAAGTCAGTTTCTCAAATATGATTCCCATTTGATAAATCTCTGTTGTTTTTTACTCAGTCCACTGCTTTCAATTAGAGTACTTTCTCCAGAACGTTTATTTGGTAATTATATTCTATTCCCTTTTGCTCTCTCACCAGATTCAACTTTCCTCGTATTACGAGGAAGATTGTTTTTATGTTTTGTTTTCTTCTGTAAGGACATTACTGAAATATTTGCTGCATAGTTCTGCCATTTCCCTCTTCTCCATTCTCTGGATATAGACTGTATCGAATCTGCACGTATTTTTCCCTTAATTTTGCCATTGACGTACTTTATGAAGCGATTATAAGTTCACTCTTATTACCCTTGTGCATATAGAGTGTTCTGAAACCCATCGATTTCTGTCTTAAGCTTTTCAATGATTGACCTTGCACAACTATGTACTCATAGAAGCATAGACTCTGCACCGTCAGAAAAACAGCACGGTCTAGAACATAGAACATAGAACATAGAACAATACAGCACAGAACAGGCCCTTCGGCCCATGATGTTGTGCCGAACATTTGTCCTAGCTTAAGCACCCATCCATGTACCTATCCAATTGCCGCTTAAAGGTCACCAAAGATTCTGACTCTACCACTCCCACAGGCAGGGCATTCCAACCCACCCCTGACATCTCCCCTATACCTTCCACCCTTCACCTTAAATTTATGTCCCCTTGTAACACTCAGTTGTACACGGGGAAAAAAAGTTTCTGACTGTTTACTCTATCTATTCCTCTGATCATCATATAAACCTCTATCAAATCACCCCTCATCCTTCGCCGTTCCAATGAGAAAAGGCCGATCCTCGTAAAACCTATTCTACATTCCAGGGAACATCCTGGTAAATCTTCTCTGCACCCTCTCCAAAGCTTCCACATCTTTCCTAAAGTGAGGCGACCAGAACTGCACACAGTACTCCAAATGTGGCCTAACCAAAGTCCTGTACAGTTGCAACATCACTTCACGACTCTTGAATTCAATCCCTCTGCTAATGAACGCTAATACACCATAGGCCTTCTGACAAGCTCTATCCACCTGAGTGGCAACTTTCAAAGACCTATGAACATAGGCCCCAAGATCCCTCTTTCCTCCACCTCACTAAGACACCTACCGTTAACCCAGTATTCCGCATTCTTATTTGTCTTTCCAAAATGGACAACCTCACACTTGGCAGGGTTGAACTCCATCTGCCACTCCTCAGCCCAGCTCTGCATCATATCCAAGTCCCTTTGCAGCCGACAAGAGCCCTCCTCACTATCCACAACTCCACCAATCTTCGTATCATCTGCAAATTTACTGACCCACCCTTCGACTCCCTCATCCAAGTCATTAATAAAAATTACGAACAGCAGAGGACCCAGAACTGATCCCTGCGGAACTCCACTTGTAACTGGGCTCCAGGCTGAATATTTACCACCTACCACCACTCTCTGACTTCGACCGGTTAGCCAGTTTTCTATCCAATTGGCCAAATCTCCCTCTATCCCATGCCTCCTGACTTTCCGCATAAGCCTACCATGGGGAACCTTATTAAATGCCTTACTAAAATCCATGAATACTACATCCACTGCTCTACCCTCATCCACATGCTTGGTCACCTCCTCAAAGAATTCAATAATACTTGTAAGGCAAGACCTACCCTTCACAAATCCGTGCTGGCTGTCCCTAATCAAGCAGTGCCTTTCCAGATACTCATAAATCCTATCCCTCAGTTCCCTTTCTATTACTTTACCTCCCACCGAAGTAAGACTAACTGGCCTGTAATTCCCGGGGTCATCCCTATTCCCTTTTTTGAACAGGGGCACAACATTCGCCACTCTCCAGTCCCCTGGTACCCCCCCCCCCCCCCCCCCCCCCCCCCGTTGACAGTGAAGATGAAAAGATCATTGCCAACGGTCCTGCAATTTCCTCTCTTGCTTCCCACATAATCCTAGAATATATCCCATCAGGCCCGGGGGACTTGTCTACCCTCAAGTTGTTCAAAATGTCCAACACATCTTCCTTTCTAACATGTATCTCCTCTAGCTTACAAGTCCGTTTCACACTCTCCTCTTCAACAATACGGTACCTCTCATTCGTAAATACTGAAGAAAAGTACTCATTCAAGACATCTCCTATCTCTTCCGACTCAATACACAGTCTCCCACTACTGTCCTTGATTGGAACTACCCTCGTTCTCGTCATTCTCATGTTTCTCACATCCGCATAAAGTGCCATTGGGTTATCCTTGATCCTATCCGCCAGAGATTTTTCATGCCCTCTCTTGGCTCTCCTAATCCCTTTCTTCAGGTCCCTTCTGGCTATCCTGTATTCGTCCACTGCTCTGTCTGAACCCTGTTTCCTCAACCTTATGTAAACCTCCTTCTTCCTCTTTACAAGACATTCAACCTCCCTCGTCAACCAAGGTTCCCTCACACGACCATTCCTTTCCTGCCTGACCGGTACATACATATCAAGGACACGTCGTATCTGTTCCTTGAAAAAGTTCCACATTTCCACGACATCCTTCCCCGACAGCCTATGCTCCGTTAGGCTCCTCAGATCCTGTCTTACAGCATCGTAATTACCCTTCCCCCAATTGTAAAACCTACCCTGTTGCACGCACCTATCTCTCTCCATAACCAAGGTGAAAGACACAGAATTGTGGTCACCATCACCAAAATGTTCACCCACTAACAAGCCCATCACTTGTCCCGGTTCATTATCGAGTACCAAATCCAAAATGGCCTCCCCTCTGGTCGGACAATCTACATACTGTGTCAGAAAAGCTTCCTGGACACACTGCACAAAAACCACCCCATCCAATCTACTTGATCTAAAGAGCTTCCAATCAATATTTGGGAAGTTGAAATCGCCCATGACGACTACCCTGTGGCTTCTGCACCTTTCCAAAATCTGTTTCCCAATCTGTTTCTCCACATCTCTGCTGCTATTGGGGGGCCTATAGAAAACACCCAACAAGGTGACTGCACCTTTCCTATTTCTGACTTCAGCCCGTACTACCTCTAAAGGCAGATCCCCCTCGAACAGCCTTTCTGCAGCTGTTATACCATTTCTAATTAGCAACGCCACCCCCTCTCCTGTTTTACCACCCTCCCTAATCCTACTGAAACATCTGTAACAAGGAACCTCCAACAACCATTCCTGTCCCTCTTCTATCCACGTTTCCGTGATGGCCACAACATCGTAGTCCCAGATACCTATCCACCCCTTAAGTCACCGACCTTATTTCTGATACTCCTTGCGTTGACGTATACGCACTTGAACCCATCTCTGTGTCCGCAAGTATTCTCTGTAAGTGCTACCTTCTTCACAGCCTCCCCACACACTTGAACATCTTGACAAACAGCTAGCCAACTTGCTGGACTACAAGTCCGGATCCCATCCACCTGCCAAAATAATTTTAACCTCCGCCCCCGAAGATAGCTAGCACACCTACCCCACAGGATATTGGTCTACATTAGTCCCACGAGCTGGCAATGTGATGACACTTCAAGAGGTCGTCCAAGTACTTTGTAACAGCTCTGAGGTTACCCGTGACAACTCCTTCTCTGGTCGTACATACCAAGATAGATCGAGTGAATCCTTCGAAGAGTATAAAGGAAGTTGGAGTATACTTAACAGGGAAATCAGGAGGGCAAAATGTGGACATGAAATAGCTTAGTCAAATAGAATCAAGGAGAATCCAAAGTGTTTTTATATATATATTAAGGACAAAGTGTAACTATGGAGAAGATAGAGCCCCGCTAGAATCAGCATGGCGTCCTTTGTGTGGAGCCACAGAAAATGGGGGAGATATTAAATGAATATTTTGCATCAGTATGTACTGTGGAAAAGGATATGGAAGATATAGACTGTAGGGAAATCGATGGTGACATCTTGCAAAATGTCCAGATATACAGAGGAGGAAGTGCTGGATGTCTTCAAACGTTTAAAGGTGGATAAATCCCCAGGACCTGGTCAGGTGTTTCCAAGAACTCTGTGGGAAGCTAGAGAAGTGATTGCTGGGCCTCTTGCTGAGATATTTGTATCATTGATAGGCACAAGTGAGATGCCGGAAGACTGGAGTTTGGCAAACGTGGTGCCACTATTTAAGAAGGGTGGTGAAGACAAGCCAGGGAACTATAGACCGGTGAGCCTGATCTCGGCGGTGGGCAAGTTGTTGGAGGGAATCCTGAGGGACAGGATGTACATGAATTTGGAAAGGAAAGGACTGATTCGGGATAGTCAACATGGCTTTGTGCGTGAGAAATCATGTCTCACAAACTTGATTGAGGTTTTTGAAGAAGTAACAAAGAAGATTGATGAGGGCAGAGCAGTAGACGTGATCCATATGGACTTCAGTAAGGCGTTCGACAAGGTTCCTCATGGGAGACTGATTAGCAAGGTTAGATCTCATGGAATACAGGGAAAAGTAGCCATTTGGATATAGAACTGGCTCAAATGTAGAAGACAGAGGGTGGTGGTGGAGGGTTGTTTTTCAGACTGGAGGCCTGTGACCAGTGGAATGCCACAAGGATCGGTGCAGGGCCCTCTACTTTTTGTCATTTACATAAATGATTTGGATGCGAGCATAAGAGGTACAGTTAGTAAGTTTGCAGATGACACCAAAATTGGAGGTGTAGTGGACAGCGAAGAGGGTTTCCTCAGATTACAATAGGATCTGGACCAGATGGGTCAATGGGCTGAGAAGTGGCAAATGGGGTTTCATTTTGGGAAAGCAAATCTTAGCAAGACTTATACACTTAATGGTAAGGTCCTAGTGAGTGTTGCTGAACAAAGAGACCTTGGAGTGCAAGTTCATAGCTCCTTGAAAGTGGAGTTGCAGGTAGATAGGATAGTGAAGAAGGCGTTTTGTATGCTTTCCTTTATTGGTCAGAGTACCGAGTACAGGAGTTGGGAGATCATGTTGCGGCTGTACAGGACATGGGTTAGGTCACTCTTGGAATATTGCGTGCAATTCTGGTCCCCTTCCTATCGTAAAGATGTGAAACTTGAAAGGGTTCAGAAAAGATTTACAAGGAGGTTTCCAGGGTTAGAGGATTTGAGCCACAGGGAGAGGCTGAACAGGCTGGGGCTGTTTTCCCTGGAGCATCAGAGGCTGAGGGGTGACCTTATCGAGGTTTATAAAATCAAGAGGGGCATGGATAAGATAAATAGACAAAGTCTTTTCCTTTGTGTGGGGGAGTCCAGGACTAGAGGGCATAGGTTTAGTGTGAGAGGGGAAAGATATGAAAGAGACCTAAGGGGCAACTTGTTCACTCAGAGGGTGGTACATGAATGGAATGAACTGTCAGGGAAAGTGGTGGGGGCTGGTACAATTGCAACATTTACAATGCAGCTCGATGGGTATATGAATGGGAAGGTTTGGAGGGAGATTGGCCAGGTGCTTGAAAAAGAGACTAGAGTAGGCTAGGATATCTGGTCGGCATAGACGGGTTGGACAAAAGGGTCTGTTTCCATGCTGTACATCTCTTTGACTGTATGAATCCGCGATTTTGTGACTCACTGCTTGTTATCTGTTATTCTGTATGTAAATCACCCTGAATCTCTCGATTAGATTCCATGCTGTAACTCACTCCTGGGTATCTGGTTTGCCGTATATAAACCACCCCGACCCTCTCGATTAGATTCCAGTCTGTCCTATCACTCTTGGGTATCTCATATGCTGTATGTAAACCACCCCGAACCCCTCGATTAGATTCCAATCTGTCCCTCACTCCTGAGTATCTCTTATGCTGTACGTAAGCCCTAAACCCTTCAATTAGATTCCAGTCTGGAACTCACTCCTGGGGATCTGTTATTGGATCTGTGAAATGATCCTTGTTGGATGTTCGACCAAAGACAATATAAACTAAATGCTCAAATGTTACATTGGGAGCAGGAACACAGAAAGCTGCTGTTTCATTTCTGTTCTGTTACATATCTCCAAGTTTCAGATTGGGGCTGAATTCCTGTCACAATGGGGAAGGTCTCAAAAGCTGTTTCCTGTCCTGCATGAATGCATCATCATAACATGAATTCCCTTGCAAGATAGGAAATGGAGGCAGCTTCTGGAAGGTGCCTGTATCTCTGTGTGTGTGTGATTCTGTGTGCCTGTGTATGTCTGTTTGTGTGTGATTCTGTGTGCGTGTTCAATGTTTTATATAATTTCGAACTGCATTGATGTTTGCAGTCTCTCTTGCATTTCCTTATTTATAAACTCAATGTTTTGTTGATATAAAATGGTGGCTGTGGACAAATCTAAAATGTCTGCCTGACTGATTTGTGTCAGGAATACTTTCAGCAAGGGAGAGGGGGCAATGTGTCAAAAGCCATTTCCATTCATTGATGCTAGCAGAGATAGGAAATGGAGACAGCTCTTTGAAGGTGATTAAAATGCAAATCCCAGAACCTGTTTACAGTGAATGCGGAGAGACAACGTGAAATTCCAGTAATTTCTGCCTTACTTTCCAACTCCTAATATATAAGAGAAACATAATATACAAAACCTGAAAAGCTCAGCCACTGAATTGTAGATTTGCAGCGTTGGATCAGAATCCTGCCTGGCTAGGCCTCATCCCAAATTGAAGGATTTCTCAAATCCCACACTGACCTTCTGTGGGTTTAAATTGTGTGTTGTCTACAAATAAAATAAAATAATGCACGTGCAACTGAACAAAACTCTTTCTGGAACTTTGTGCATCTGTTGGTTTAAGTATCTTTCAACAGGATTGAAGATAAATGAGAGAGTGAGAGATAGGTTGCACTGTAACCAGAATGGCAGTGCAGTATAAAAGGTATATTAATACTTTCAGTGAAAGGGGAAAACAGAGGAGGATAGTCCTCAAACTAGGAAAGTTGGGAGTCAGTAAAGTTGTGTAGTTTGTGACTGCATTATGGTTATGTGAGTCAAGATTTGAAACCAGTTGGCCAATAGTACACTTTGAGACTCACTCCCAGTTACAAGTTATTTCACATAAAAAGGTTAACATATCCCTCAATTAGATTCCAGGCTGTAACTCACTCTGGGCTATCTGTTATTCTGTATATAAACAACCCTGAACCCCTCGATTATATTCTAGGTTGTAACTCACTCCAGGGTATCTGTTATTCGTATATAAACCACCCTGAACCCCTTGATTAGATTCCAGATTCTAACTCACTCCGGGGTATCTGTTATTCTGTATATAAACCACCCTGAATCCCTCGATTAGATTCCAGGCTGTAACACACTCCGGGGTATCTGATATTCTGTATATTAACCACCCGAACACCTCGATTAGATTCCAGTCTGGAACTCACTCCGGGCTATCTGTTATTTTGTATATTAACCACCCTGAACCCATTGATTTGATTTCACTTCCTGACATGTTAAGCTCATGTTCCCAACACAATCTAATCTCAATAATTATCAATGTATCACTTGTCCTCCTATCTGCTGGCACTACCATCATGTTAACTTTCTGATGTTTACGTACATGATTACCTGTAGCAGTGAGTCGCAGGTAGACAGAGTGGTGCTGAACACATTTGGCACATTTGCCTTAATCAGTCAGAGCATTGAGCATAGGAGTTGTGGTGGTATGTTGCATCTGTACAGGATGTTGGTGAGGCCACTTTAAGAATACTGTGTACAACTCGGTTTTCTGCAGAAATGACTTACACGGATGTTCCAGGACCGGAGGCTTGAGCTATAGGGAGAGACTGATTACCTTGAGGTGTTTCCCCCTGGAGTGTCAGAGGTTGAGAGGTAACATTATATAGGTTTATAAAATCATCAGGGGCATGGATATTCTGAACAGCCATGTTCTGCTCCCAAGGATAGGGGAGTCCAGAACAAGACAGCATAGGTTGAAGGGGAGAGGGTGAATGATTTAGAAGGCACCTGAAGGTAAATATTTCACACAGAGAGTGGTGTGTGTACAGAAAGTGCAGTCAGAGGAAGTGGTCAAGGCGGGTACAATCACAGGAGGAATATTGGCCAAATGCTGGCAAATGGGACTAAATCAGATTTGATATCTGATCAGAGTGAACAGATTCGACTAATGGGTCTGTTTCCGTTCTGTATGACTCTCTGATTCTATACGAGGGATGACGAATAATTCTGAAAGGACCTTTCAATTCGGAATTCTCTTCAGTGGAAGATTATCGTGTCTCTATGTTCACATTGATGGAAAGCTGCGTTAGTTAAATATTTGACAAATAAGTGAGTCATGCACAATGTGACGCACAATGTGGGGCTGAGACCACAACCTGATCAGCTACAACTTTAGTGCCTGGTGGAGACGGCTCAAAGTATCTAATGACCCACTCCTGCTCCTCAGTCCCATGTTCCTGTGTTCCATTCAGCCGCTCAAACCTGCTGGACAGGAGCAATTGGAGTCTACTTACTCCTATAACCTGTTGCACAGAAACACAGGAGACTATTCAGCCCCTCAGTACTATCCCACACGGTTCGAAGTGAATTAGGAAATGTAATTGGAAAACCCAGGATGGTTACGAAAGAGGCCCCTCATCTCTCTTCACAGAGCTTCCCCTCTCTGCAACTTGTGCTTCCTTTGTTGGTCATGTTGTAGAGCCAGATTCAGTGTGAATACAGCCCCCATACCTCACTCAGGGATGGCTCACAATATCCTCTGTTCTCCCTGTCTGCAACATTCAATAACAGAACATTCATGAAAATAACACCCACTAACTTTCTAATAACAGAATGGGACAACATCAGAAACAGGGGCATGTTATTCACCCCCAAGCCTGCCTTGCCCTTCTTTAAGATCATGACTGATCTGCTCTTCGTCTCAAATCCTCTTTCATATCCACTTCTTCATAGCCCTCAACTCTCTGACAGGTCAATTTCCATCTACCTCGTCTTCAAATACGTTCAGTCATCTAGCTCCTCGAACACCCTTAAGGAGAGAAATCCTTACATTCAATACGACCTGTTTGAAGAAAACACTTGCTGCTCCTACACCATAGCTTATTGATGTGAACAAAAGAGGTTGACACAAGGGTTCAGGTAAAAATGACTGGCCCTGATATCAAGGCAGTGGTGGCCTTCTGTTAACATAAAGGAGCTTAACAAAACTGAACTTAATGGGAATCAGAGTAACCTCTCCAGTGTTTGGGGTCAAACATGGCACAAAGGAAGATGTTCAACATCTCAGTCCTGGGTCACCTCTGTGCGAGATCCTCAGGGAAGCTTCCCCTTCACAAACATCTTCAGCTGCTTCATCGATGTTTCCCCGCCCCCACCCTCCCCACCATAAGATCAGAAGTGGGGATGGTCGCTGAAGATTCCACAAGGTTCAGAACATTTTGTCCCCGTCAGCTCCTGAACTGGTCTTTATCCGTATGTAGCAGGATCCAGACTCCATTGAGACTTGTGCTGTTAAAGTGTCCGTAACATTCATGTAACAGCACTGCCTGACACTGCACATTGCCACAGTAAAACAAGAGTTCATTCAGCACCTCACGCTGGTTTCACAGGAATATGAGGAAGTCGTTCAGCCCATTGTCACTATTGGAGAAGAACAGTGACAGCCCATTCAGTGCCTCCAGCGTATTACTCAGGAAGAGGAGTCTAGTGTGATGGACCACACCAGAGCCCCTCGAAAATATTTGAAGGTGGTAGCGTAGATTCTCATGTTTTCCTATTTTAAAGGAAATGTAAAGTGTCTGTTCCAGATGCAATGTGACTGGTCAAACTACTCGGTGTGAAGCAAAACACCATTTATTTAAACACGAAAGAGGGAATGAAACCAAAGAAAGAGGAATTTAGAATAACGTAATTCTATTGAACAGCTGAACAGAATAATAGATCTAGGAACTATTACTAATGAACTGTTCCAATATAGGAAACTTCCATAAACACAGCCCTTGGCAAAAAGAAATATTTTGACACAGATTGTCACAAACATTTCTCCAATCCAGGACTTAAAAACAGCATCAAGAGAAATTTCAGAGAGGGTAGCAACCAGGAAACATTCACTGAAGCTTCCAACTCTGTGGAGACCCCAATAGTTTCTGAAATTACTGAGAAACCAAAACCCAGAGATCCTAATCTGTGAGAGCTGGCCACACCCATTCAGGCTGCATTAAAATAAACACAAGGTCTCCCGAGCTGTTACTCAAGTGGTCTTAACTAGCCAGCTTGGTAACGATCGTTCAATTTCTCTCTTAAAAGAAACCAGGACAAATTAACCTCTTAAAGCTGCAGCATTGTCACACTAGTCAGTACACTGAGCTGTCAAACAGGAACCAGGGGTAACCAGTCAGGCCCTTGGCCCTGTCAAATCGGACGAGTTTGAAGCCAATCACTCTCTTGAGTCACTTACACAGGAACAGAAGGAGGCCATTCCCACCTCAATGCACTTACACGGGGGCAGAATGAGGTAATATTTCCTGATTCCTGATGAATGTCTTATGCCCAAAACATGGATGCTCCTGGTCCTCGGATGCTGCCTGACCCGCCGTGCCTTTCCAGCAATTGATGCTCTACTCTGATCTCCAGCATTGGCAGTCTTAAGTGTCTCCTAATTGATGCTCTAACATGATGAACAAGTGGAGCAGAGGCTGCACAGACAGACTGTTCTACGTTGTTCATCTTGGCTCTGTTTCTTATGATACACATGTGGGACTTTAACGTGGATTTCTAGTGGTGAGCAGAGCCATATGTCTTGGGTGAAGTCTCAAGAAGGCATGTTCCATCTCCGTGAAGACAGCCTGGTGTTCTCTATGTAGGGCGGAAGCTGTTGGGAAAAGCTACCTGTTTCAGATGGAAGGTATTGTGGCTGCTGTTGGGGATTGTGAGCAACCTGACGTTCAGTACAGGATTCACACGCCTGGGGATAACATGGGGATAGTTAATTTAGGCATATGAACTATTAGGCAAGTCACGTTAGAGTGATGAATGGACTCTCTAAGTACAAATAATGGTGATCTTGTTCATGTTGACCTTGTCTAGTGTATATCTCGTGCAGTGTAACCTGTATGCCTTACTCTGTCCAAGTCTATTTCCACCCTCTGATCTGTCTGGCCATGCTTACTATGATCTGCATCCACTGCTCATAAACAAAGTGTTTCCCTGTACTGCGATACACGTGACAATAAATCAAACCAATCAATCCTGGGTAAAGTATGGAATTTCTCTCCCTGTCAATGTCTGTTTTGGAAATAAGAGATCGCTGCCACTCATCGTGTTTCAGCGTCACAATTTCTTCGTCTCTCACAGCTCTACAGATTAAACACTCAGCTTATTCACTCTATCCTCATGTTACCATCACCGGTGCCTGTGCTAAGGGAATTATTCCTTACAAAGGACATCGAATCTGTACAGAGTGCCCCAAATGCTCTCTCAGCAAGGCTCTACAACAGCAGGAAGATGGCTTTACTTATGTACTCGAATCATCTTACAATGAAGCACAGCATACCATTGACTGCACCCATTACTTACACAGGGATTGATTCGGAGCAGTCAGCATAGACTTGTGAGTGGGAAATCATGCTTCCCAAATTTCTTAGAGTCCTTTGATGAAGTTACCAGGACGTTTGATGAGGGCAGAGTGATAGACGTAGTCTCTATGGATTTCAGTAAGGCCTTTGATAAGTTTCCAAATGGCAGGCTGCTCAGGAAGGTTACATCTCGTAGAATGCGGGGAGAACTGGCCAATTGGATACACAGTTGGCTTGATGGTAGGAATCAGAGGGTTGAGTGGAAGGATGTTTGTCAGACTGGAGGCTTGGTCCATTGCTGTTTGTTATCGATGATTTGGTTGAGAATGTACAAGGTATGATTAGTAAGTTTGCACATGATACGAAAGTAATTGGGAGCATGATCAGTGAGGAAGTTTCTCAGAAATTCCAGCAGGACCTTAATCAGGTGGGAAATGGGCCGAGAAATTGCAAATGGAATTTAATATAGAAGCGTGCGGTCTTGCATTTTGGAAACTCAAATCAATGTAGGAGTTTCATGGTGAATGGGAGGTTCTTAAGGGGTGCAGTGGGCAGAGGGACCTTGGCGTTCAGGTGCACGGTTCTCTAAGAGTGGAGTCACAGGTAGACAGGGCAGTGAAGAAGGCTTTTGGCACATTGGCCTTCATCAAGCATGATATTGAGTATAGAAGTTGGGACCTTATGTTGCAGTTACACAGGACTTTGGTAAGGCCGCACTTGGAGTATTGTGTTCAGTTTTGTCACCTTGTTATGGGGGGGATGTTATTAAATTAGAAAGAGTGCAGAAGAAATTTACAAAGACGTTGCCAGGACTCAATGGTCTGAGTGATAGGGAGAGGTTGGATAAGCTAGGACCTTTTCTTTAGCGTGTAAGAGACTGACAGAGTCCTTATAGAGCTGTATGAAATCACGAGGGGTATGATAGGGTTAATGCTCTCAGTCTTTTTCCAAGGTGTAGAGAATCGAGGATTAGAGGGGATCAGTTTAAGGGTAAAGGGGAAGGAATAAAAGGGAACCTGAGTGGCCACTTTTTTATACAGAGGGCTGGTACGTGGATGAGTTGCCAGCAGATATGGTTGAGGGGGGTATATTAAAAACATTTCAAAAACATTTGGATAAATATGTGGATAGGAAAGGACTGGAAGCATATGGACCAACTGCAGAGAAATGGGGTTAGCATGGATGGACATTTACAAGGTGGACTCGAACCCCTCTGTTAATTAAACCCAAACACCCAGAAAAGCTCGCCTCACCTTGTAATCTGTTAAAATATGAGCGACACCGATCTCCTACATTCCAGTATTCAAGCAAAAATTATCAAGTTTGTTTCTTAACTTTAATAGTGAACACTAAACAACAACTATTCACAAATACAAGCCCCTCTTTTCTTAGCTACTTACTATCTGACTCCAACTCTGTAAACATATGCTGTTCCAACAACCCACATATGAAAATTAAAACCTCAAGACCAGACAGTCTCTATCTTCCCCGCTGTGTTCACTCTTTCAGCTGCTGATCTCCCTGGGTCATTTTTTTATTGCAAGTAGGTTTACATGAACATGTGTCTTTGATAGAGAGTCTTTGAGATAGCCGTTAGCACTCCTGCTCTACAGCAGTTGCTCTACTGTTGGATGGCAGCAGCTCTCCCTCCAGTGTTCAAAATGCTGCGTTTATATAGTCCCCATGATATAATAATTCTCATAATTTGATTACTGTCCAGGTGTCCAAACAATAATATTCAAATTCTGTTGGTTTCTGATATCCTGAGCATTATTTAAACTCTTTGATTGCATTTGAATGGCTGTCAAAACAGCAAGCAAAACTCAGGTATCCATTTCTCAGCTAATGGTGACATGTGGAACAGTGTGACCTTTAGCTGACAACTGTGGCTTTAATTTCTATTCAACAAAACCCGATCTTTCTTAAAGTGCCCATATATGTTTTTGGCTTCATAACATCTTCCCGCTTCAGAAAATAAAATGAACCAGCAGAATGAAAAGATGGCTACATTTCTTTTCCTTTAATTCTTAATCCCAATTATATGAAATACAAAAGTATTAATCTCAGTTATATCATTCATATTAATTCTGCACACCAATACAACACTGGAATAAGTCAAACCTTATCTACACTGCTTTCCTTTAAATCAGCGAAAACACATCTGCTATCACATTGTAGGAGCCACAGCATGTACATCTTGTGAGTTTAAAGTCAGTAAGGTAAGACTCCAATGAAATAGTCTCATATTCTGGTCTTTAAATATTCCAAAATCTCCGACAATCTGTTTGTCATATACACATTAAAATATTGTCAGGCCAGTGTGAAACTTAATCATTCTTGTTCAATAATGGAGATTTTGTAATTTTTTTTCTGGTGGATATTGAGATTTTTCGACAAGTAACCAATTATCCGTTCAATTCCATCATCCTCTTTCTGTATCAATACATCTCCGACCCCGATATCCCGATCATCAAATACAATTTTCAAAGGGGTTCAGAATATTTGGTGTCGCTAAAGCTGGTGTGATGATTAATCCTGCTTTAAAATTCTCAAATGCCTCCTGGCATTGTTCTGTCCACCACAATTCTGTTTTCTTCTTTAATAAATCCATCAGTGGTGCCAAAACGCTGTTGAAGTTTGGAACAAACTTCCGATAGAATCCACTCAGTTCCAAAAATCGAAGCACCTCTTTCTTCGAGCATGGTCGTGGAAATTCCTCAAAGCCCTTTGTCTTTGTGTTCCATGGGGTCAACCTCCCATGTCCAATGTAATGTCCCAAGAACGTCACCTCTGCCTTCGCGAATTCTGTTTTCTTTAAGTTTATGACCAAGTTTGCTTCTTGTCATCGTTCAACATGCTCTGCCAACTGTAACATAGGAGCTTTCAATCACTTGCTAAAGATCACTACATCATACAGATAAAATGCACCATTTGTACATATGGCCACGACTCTGTTTCTGAGTCTTAAATGTGGCTGGTACATTATTCATCCATATGGATAATGGATGAACAACTTGATAAAGTATTTTGTCATCTTAGGTATCTTTACGAGATAGTTTAACTGACTCCACTTTTTTTTTTAATTTGAAAGGGGCCACTAAACCTGGCTTTGAAGAGATTTGTTACCACTGGTGGCAATATTAATACGTCATCCCCACGGGAAATCTTTAAAGTTTCGTGTTTTTATCTGCCACCTGCTTCACTCTATACTGTGCTCTTCAGATACTGTTTAGCAAACTCACCTACTCCAACTACTCTCTCCTTCACCTCATACACAGAATCCAGGTGTGAGATTTCCGACTTCGGTCCTGTCAATTTATATTTAATTAATTTCAAAGGACCTCTCACTTCATGTACGAATATTAACTCAAAGGAAGTAAAGTGAGTAAATTTATTTGGGGCATTTCTAATGGCAAACAATTTAATGGGGCACCTTTATCCCGATCATTTGGCCAATCCTGATAGTACGCTGTTAACATAGTCTTCAGCGTCTGATGCTAACTTTCCAAGGCTCCCTGGGATTCAGGATGGGACGCCCTTGATTTGAAATGCTATATGCCTAAACTACCCATGACTTCCTTAAACAGATGTGTGACTGAATCTCTCTGGGTAGTCCACAGCGAGTCAAGAAAGTTACCAATTCCTCCACCTCCCTTTTTGCCTTGACACTCCAATAATGGAATTGCCTCTGGAAATCTGGGAGACACATCCATTATGGTCAGCAAGTATTGGTTTCCACTTTTACTTGAGAAAGGAGAGTGACACAATTAATCATAACCCACGTGCAAGGTTCTTCGAATGCAGGAATTGGCAAGAAAGGTGCTGGTTTTATTACTGCCTGTTACTTACCTACCATTTGGTATGTATATCACGTACAACAAAAAATAACAGTGTCCTTGTGCATTCCAGGCCACTAGAAATACTTCTGTACCTTAGCCTGAGTATTCTGTACACCTAAGTGACCGCCTGCAGTTAGTTTATGAGCTACCCGTAACACTGTAGTTGCTGCTAACACAATCTGGTGCACTTCGGCACATTTCCCTTCTGCAGTAACCTATCGGGGTCGCCATTTTAATTTTATGATTCTATCTTGAAGTTAATAACGTTCAACAATATATAGTATGATTCCTTTTCTGTGTGTGTGCATGTGTATGTGTGTGTGAATATGTGTGTATATATCTGTTGTAAGTCCATTCGCCTTTCTGGACTAAACACCTCTGCCTGATCCTCTGCCTCTTCAGGTTTTTCCTGCACCATTACATCAAACAGGGTGTCAGTTCACTGAGCATCAACCCATTTGTCTTTTTCGTTCGTTTTTCCTTCCTGATGTAACTTATGACAGTGGGATCTTGTTACTACACAGTCTGGAAAAATTCCTGTGTAATTTTCTTTTAACTCACCAATTCCCTAGTCCTCCTTTGGCTTCTCCACCACAAGGTGTGCCTATCCCACCTCGCCTCCTGCTAAATCGTTCCCAAGAACAAACTGTATTCCTGGAACTGACACTCTGTTACTCACTGTCACTGTTACTTCCCTAATCTTGATTTGGCATTCCATCCTTATGTTACACAAGGGAATGCTTAATGTCTGTCCCCATTTCACAAATTAACACGCTCTTGATTAACATTCCAGAAAGAGTGAAGTAATATTTTCATCTCCTACTATTAGAGGGTGAGAGAAAGTGAGGGCTGCAGATGCTGAAGATGAGAGTTGAAAAGTGTGGGGCTGGAAAAGCACAACACGTCGGCAGCATCCGAGAGGCAGGAACGTTGACGTTTCAGGCATAAATCCTTCATCAGGAAAGTGGGAGGTAAGGGAGGGGCAAGGAGGTTGAGAAATTAATGGGACGGTTGGGGTGGAGCTGGGTGGAAGGGAGCTTGGAAGGCGATTGGTAGATGCAGGTGGGGTGTGATGGTGGTAGGTCGGAGAGGAGGGTGATAGGACTCCGATTGGTGGTAGGACAGCTTGAAACCTCAAACTGTACAGCATCAACATTGACTTCACCAAATTCCAAATCTCCCCTCCACCAACCTGTCCCAGATCCAACAGTTCAACCTAGCACTGCCCTCTTAAACTGCCCTAACTAGCCATCTTCATTTCCACCTATCGACTCCACCCTACCCTCCGACATATCACTATCCCTCCCACCTACATCTTCTTATTGCCTTCCCAGTGACCCTCCCACCAGCTCAGCTACTACCCTCATATTTATCTTTCAGCCCCCTTGTCCCCCCATCATGTTCCTGACGATGGGTTTCTGCCTGATATTCGATTGTCCTGCTGTTTGGATGCTGCCTGATCTGTTGTGCTTTTCCGACGCCTCACTTCTCAACTATTAGAGACTGAGCAGATCCCGTATCTCACAAAATTTTAACTTCTTGTCCTTCTCCCCCTGTTCTTTCTGAGTAAACTTTATCTACAGAGGTGTATTCTTTAGAGAGATCAGGCACTGCCTCCATACCCAGCCCTTGCCTAGGCTGTACAATTTCCTGCAGCTCCTCGGCTCCACTTGGGGTCTCCTTTACCAGTTTCACTAATGCCACTGGGCTTAGCCTCTTCTTCCACATCTTTCCCCAAAGTGTCTTCCTTTAACGCCCAGCACGGTGTGTCCCAGCTTACTGCAGTGAAAACAACTTTTTCCCTGTGCCCTTCTTAAACCACCAGCACGGTAATTTTATGTGTTCCACTCCCCTATTGTGAGAGCACCTGAGGCCTTTCACCACCTTTCAACCCCCTTGGGCTTCTTTCGTCACCTATGGTAAACTATTGTGAGCTACTGTTCGCTTTGTAATGTGTGATCGTCTCTTCTCCCAATTTCTATCACTCACAGAGTAAAATTCCTGCTAGAAGCTAAATTTCATCACATGCCACAATGCATATGTACCTGCCATCTCTGCCGTGCTTCTCACTTCTTGAACTTTCTATTCATTCACATGAATTCTTACTATCTCTAGAAGTAATTCTTTTAACTTCTCCAGCAGATTAATCTCCCTTCAAGCCTCACAGGTCTTATCCATTTTTAAGGCCAGCACCCACCTGTCAAAATGACTGTGGTTAATTCTTTCAAACTCAATGTAAGCCTGACCTGATTCCGTCTTCTACTTTTCTGAACTTCTGTCTATATGCTTCTAGTACCAATTCATAACCAATCAAAATAGCCAATTTGACATCTTGATAATCTCTTGGTCCCACATCTGACAGCGCTGCACATACCTCACCAGCTGTGCCCACCAGCTTAGACTAAACTAGCATTACCCACAAGTTCACTGGACATGTCATCTGCCGAACCATTTTTTCAAATGGAATAAAAAAGTTTTTGACATTTTTCTCACCGAAATATGGCAAGTTACTAACCTAGTTGCATACATCCCTACGTTCTCCCTTCATATCCATCCTGTTAATTTAACTTTCTTGTCTAATTCCCAAGTTCTGAATTTCAAATCCCCTCTCTCTTTCTTTTTCCTCTCTTTCTCTTTCGTCTCTCTCTGTTTCTGAGCCTTTATTTATCTTCTAACTCCAGTTGCCACATTTGCAATTTAAGCTTTTATAACTCTACTGCAGTTGCTTATTTTTCTGATACATCAAAGTGCTTAACCAACTCCATTACAATTTCAACTTCTCTTTTCTCCCTGGTTAAATGCAATTCCAACCTATTTCCTAATTCTAAAAAATGTCCTCCTTCTGTCTTTCTAAACTTCCTTGGAAAATTTGGGAACCTCTTTAGTAATGTTAAAAGCCATTTCCCTTACTTTTCATTTAACCAACCACAAGTAACAAAATTAAACGAATTTTCCCACTGGTTTTATTTGAAGATCAAAGTCACTAATTGCAATGAGTTGGAATTTGCTGGGACCTGTTGTATCTCAAATCTGTTCAAGTCAGTCCAAGTGCCACACGGCAAGGCCCCAAACTGTTATGACATCAATGTCGAACACCTCTGTTAATTAAAACCACACACCTAGAAAAGCTCACCTCACATCATAATCTGTAAACAATTGAGCGACAGAGATCTCCTAAATTCCACTAATAAACAAAAAAAAAAACAATTTATATGTGTGTAGGTTAGCTCGCTGAGCTTGAAGGTATGTTTTCAGAAAGTTCGTCACCATGACTAGGTGACATCATCAGTGAGAGTCTCTGCTGAAGTGCTGGTGGTATGTCCCGCCTCTCTATTTATAGGTCTTGGTTTCTTAAAGTGGGTGATATCATTTCCGGGTTTTTTAACAAGGGAATGTAGACAGGATCTAAATTGATGCGTTTATTGATGGACTTCTGGTTAGAATACCATTCCTCGAAGAAGGTTCTTGCCTGTCTTAGTATGTGTGTGTGCTTTGTCCCAGTCAAAGTGGTGCCCTTCTTTGTCTGTATGTATGGAACATAGTGATAGAGCTTCATGTCTTTTGGTGGCTAGTTGGTGTTCATGTATCCTCGTAACACGACAACAGGACACTTTCAATGGTGGAAAAATGATTTTATACACACTGTTTAATCAATGTGTGTGTGCAGATAAGTCGCATTTTTCATATGCGCACAACACATTGTAAATAAACAACAGAGACACAGTTAACGAAAAATGATGCATATGATGTATAAAATTGATAAAACATTAAAGCATGATTTGATCCTCTCAACGTTTCCTCCTTTTCGGGGATTCCCAACTCTAATCTCTCATTCTTACCAGGATGTGTGCTCCAAATTCTTGATTCTGGTGTCCCAACTTATTTCAGTTAATCCCCTTTCTACCGGGACTTCAATATGTTGGCCTGCTGGGTTCTTTCCAAAGCTAGTGTCTGTCATATTATTGGAGATAAATATTCTGGCATCAGACTCAGCATTTGAACATATTACTCTGTTGTACATTCACGGTACAAAGGACCACAGCGCACAGGCATTGCCAAAACATTGGGGGATGTTCATCTCCTTCTTTCGATAATGTAGTTTTCTCATTTTCCACATCTCCATATCTATATACTCTCTCTCGTTCTCCCTTTGTATCGAGTTAAGAAATACACCAATTTTTCTTCGTGTCCCATCTCCCAAAACTCATTCTTTCAGTTTATATCTAATGCTCTCTTCAAAATGTAATGTGGTTACATTTAAGCAATGTAACTACAAAGACATGCGGGCTTAGCTGGCAGAGTTAATTGGTAGGGGAGCTGAGCAGGAAAGACCATGGAGCAGCAATGGGAGGAGGTTCGGGGGATAATTCAGAAGATAATACCAGAAATGCAACCCCAAGAACTTGAAACATATTCATGGGAGAACAAGGCAGACATGAGTGATAATGCATCAAACCAAAAGAGAGAATATAGAATGTGGTGAAGATGTTTAGGAATCCAGAGAATTCATTGGCTGTGCAATTACATAACGTTGGCATCACTGATACTACAGAGCTCTTAATCATGGTCAAGGAAAGAAGCAAAGGAAAATCATTCACTTTAAACACAGAAGATGGTATTTCTCAAGGAAAAAGATTCAGGTGAATTAAACATTTGAATTAAGATCAGGGAAATGCTTTTGCGGAATGTGTCAGATTGGAAGCAAGACCAGGGGAGAGAGACCCTCAGCAGAATGAGAGTACGAAAATGGAAGTATTTCCACATCAGAAACCAGGTTCGGTCACTGAGTGCAGGGCTGATGGGTGAATGGGTCTCAGTGAGAATTGGGGAACAGACAGCAGAATTGCATTGCAGGTATTGCAGCTCGAAACTGCGTATTCATGTAGTGCTGTAGGCCACAGCAGCAGGAGAAACAGAACAACAATCAACCATAACCTGTAACAGTTTGCCAGGATAACACCTCAGTCTGTCATCACCATCAACACCATCTATGGCTCAGTGACGAGTGTGGGTGAACATGTCAGAGTCAGAATCACATGAACTTTAACCTGATGCTAACTCATTAAAGCTACCGACTTGACCAACAGATCTGATCGAAGCCCTGCAGTCCTGTCACATTTAGTCATAAATGATGATGGACGATTAAACAAATGACTGGAGGAGAGGGCTCCATAAACATTCCCATCCTAAATAATGGAACAGACCTGCACATCAGTGTAAAAGAGAAGGATGTTTATCTGCACCATCTTCTGCCAGAAGTGTGGAGACAATGATACACGTCACCGTCATCATGATGCCCACAAAATCACAGATGCCAGTTTCAACTAATTTGATTCGCTGCACGTGACATGAAGAAACAGGTGAACAATAGATACGATACAGACAATGGGTCCTGACTCCATTCCTGCAAAAGGACCGAAGACTTGTGCTGCACAACAAGCCGTATCCCTGGGGAAGCTGTTTCATTCCAGTTCCAAACCTGACATCTCCCTGGCAATGTGGAAAATTATTCAGCTGTGTCCCGTCCACTAAGAAGGGAAATATTACAAACTGACCAATTACTATCACCTCAGTCCCATCATGACAGCCAAATTGGTGGGAGTTCTTTTTGACAGAGATGTCAAGCAGCACAGAAATAACCTGTTCAGTGTGGTTTCCGATAGATCCCCATGTGGAGATGGTGCTGTGGAAATGTCACTGGATTACTAATCTAGACCAGGCTAATACTCTGGCAGCGGGTGGAAGTTAAACGCAATTAATAAAATAGCGAGATCTAAAATCTCGGGTCAGTAACAGTGACCTTGAAGCCAATATGAATTGTAAACAGAATTTCCTTTGCCAATGTACTTTTAGGAAGTGAACCTCCCACGATTTCCTGGGCTGGCCTAAAACTGACTCCAAAGACCCTGACATGTGATAAACAGTTCAATGGTCTCTGAAACGGTCAATCAAGGCACTCATTTGTATCTAACTACTCGGAGGTCTGAAAGGATGAAACCGGACAGAATATCTGGCCTCAGCATCAATGTCGGAAAAGGGAATGGGAACACAGTCCTGTCGACACTGCAGAGACCTCCTTCCTGACATCTGAGAGCTTGTGACAGCATTTAACGAGCTTTCCCAGAGACTGCACAGAAACAGTGGGAAAGGAGTAGGTCATACAACACATTGAGCCTCCCCCATTCTAGTTCATGGAAAAAAATCTCCTCAATGCACTTAACTCACACGATATACATATCCGTTAATATGAGTAACCTTGGGAAGCTATAAAATAGGCGGTGCAGTCGTACGTTTGGTCCATCGAGTTTGCTACCCAACTCAATGTAATGATGGTTGGTCCTTCATTTCCACACCTGCTCCTGCTCTCCGATCATCACTTTACTGTCTCTCAATCTTTATTTATAATCAGTGTCTTGGTTTCCAGGTGCGAAAGAATTCCCCATGTTCACCAGTCTGTGAGTGCAGACATGTATTCTCATCTCAGTGCAGAGTAACCTGCCTGTACCTAATACTGTTGCTCCTTGTTCTAGACGTTCCAGCCAGGGGAATTATCATCCCTGCTTCCAATCTGTCTCACCCTGTCAGACTTTTGTACATTCCACTGATTTCTCCACTCATTCTCCTAAACGCCATGGAATATGGGCCCAGTCACCACAAAGTCTGCACCGACAACAAGCTCGCCATCCCAGATATCAGTCTGGTCATCCTTCAATGCTCTCTCTCTCAATGTCAGTTTGTCCTTTATTAGGTATGGAGATGAGAACTGGCCACAATACTGCACAATGTTTGAGATGATGTCTCACTAAGGCCCTATACACCTGCAGTAAGACACCATTTCTCCTGGACTCACATCCCCCTGAGATGAAGGTCAGCACACGATTTATCTTCTTTACTGCTTTCTTCCCTGCAATATTGCTTTCAGTGACTGGTGTACAAGGAGATCCAGATCCTTTTCAATGTAGTAGCTCCCCACTTGCTGGTTCTATGTACACTGGTCAGCGTGGCAATGCCATGCCTAATATTGACTTCTGGTTACAGAACTCACTGTGCTGCAGGGACCTCAGGGGTTTATGCAGAAGGAAACAACAAAAAGGAGCATACGTCCCTTTGTAAATCAACATGTTTCAACCAATCCTTTTCAAATGGTAGGCTGCCAAATTATCGTTTCCACCAAAGGGCACACCGTCGCCTCTATCCACATTGTTTCCCTCTGTCACGTATTTACCCGTTCACTCCACTTGTCTTAGTCTTCTCGGTGCTTTTTTACATCCTCCTCACCCACTCACAATCCCACATCCGTTAGTGCTGTCAGCAGGCTGGGATATATTGTATCTGATTCCAGCAACCCAATGTTTAAAGGGCATTGTGAACACCTGGGCGCCAAGCACTGATCCCTGCGACACCTCAGCAACCATCCTCTGTTAATTTCTATTTATTTATTTCGTGAATCTGGTGTCACTGGCTGGGCCAGCATTTATTGCCTGTCCCTAGTTGCCCGTGAGAAGGTGGTGATGAGCTGCCTTGTTGAACGCTGCAGTCCACCTGCTGTGGTTGACCTCCAATGCCATTAGGGAGGGAATTCCAGGATTCTGAGAATCTTTGGTGAATCATTTCACAGCAGCATATAGATAGTAAAACACTGCTGCTGCTGAGCGTTGATGGTGGAGCATTGTGGATGAAGGGACAATCAAACTGGTTGTTTTATCCTGGATGGTATAAAGCTTCTTGAGTGTTGTTGGGGCTGCACTCATCCTGGCAAATTGGGAGTCTTCTAACACACTTCTGATTTATGCATTGTAGATGATGGACAGACTTTTGGAAATCAGGATGTGAGTTACTCGCCACAGTATTCCTAGCTCCTGACCTGCTTTTGTAGTTACTGTGTTTATGTGGCGAGACCAGTGAGTTTCTGAGCAATGATTACCCACCAGGACTTTGATACTGGGGGATTCAGTGATAGTAACACCATTGAATACCAAGGGGCAGGTTAGATTGTATTTTATTGGTGATGGTCATGGTCTGGCATTTGTGTGGCCTGAATATTACTTGCCATTTGTCAGCCTGGATACTGTCCAGATCTTGTCACATTTGAACATGGACTGCTTCAGTATCTGAGGAGCCACAAATGTTGCAGAATATTGTACAATCATTGGCGAACATCCCCACTTCTGACCTTAAAATGGAGAGAAGGTCATTGATGAAGCAACACTGATGAAGTTTTTGTTCACTGGTCGTGGGACTCCTACAGACTTGGAGCTGAGTTGACTGAACTTCATCAACCACGACCATCTTCCTACGTGTTAGGTATGAATCTAACCAGCGGGGGTTTGCTTCTGATACCCATTGATTCCAGTTTTGTTAAGGTCCCTTGATACCACACAGGGTCGAATGCAGCCTTGCCAAAAAGCGCTGTCACTATCACCCCACCTCTGTAGTTCAGCTCTGTTGTCCATGTTTGAACAACGGTACTGAGGTCAAGAGCTGAGTGGCCCTGGTGGAGCCCAAACTGGTCGTCATTGACCAGGTTATTGCTGAGCATGTGCTGCTTAAAAGCACTGACACCTCCCACCACTTTACTGATGATCGACAGTAGACTGATGAAGTGGTAATTGCCCGGATTGGATTTGTTTTGCTTTTTATATACAGGAGATACTTGGGTAATTTTCTACATAATCGGGGAAAGCCATTGTTGTAACTGTATTGAAACAGTTTAGCTAGGGGAGTGGCAGGTTATGGAGCACAAGTATTCAGTACTATTGCCAGAATGTTGTCAGATTATGGACCCTATGGAGTATCCAGTATCTCCAATCATTTCTGGATATCACGTGGACTGAATCGAATTGGTTGATGACTGGAAACTGAATTGCTGACGACCACTGGAGGAGGCTGAAATGGATCATCCACTCAGCACTTCTGACTGAAGATTCTTGCAAATGCATCAGCCTTATCTTATACACTGAAGTGCTGGGCTCTTTCATCATGGAGGAAGGGATTATTTGTGGAATCTCTTCCTCCAGTGAATTGTTTAATTGTCCCCAATGTTTCTCGACTAGATGTGGAAGGACTGCAGAGCTTAGATCTGAACCGTTGCTTGTGGGATCACTTAGCTCTGTCTATCACTTACTGCTTATGCTGTTTAGCGCACAGGTAGTCCTGTTTGGTGGCATCACCAGGCTGACACCTCATTGTAAGGTATGCCTGGTGCTGCTCCTGCCATCCTGCACACTCCATTGAACCAATGTTGATCCTCTGGATTGATGGCAATTGTTGCGAGGGGGATATGCCAGGCCATGAGGTTATGCGGGAGTACAGTTCCCCTGCTATTGATGACCCACAACACCTTATGGACACCCAGATTTGAGCTGCTAGATCTGTTCGAAGTCTGTCCTATTAAACACCGTGATAGTACCACCCAAAATGGTGGAGGTTATTCTCAATATGCAGGTGTGACTTTGTCTCCACAATGACTATGCGGTGGTCACTCTTACCGATACTCTCATGGACAGATACTTCTGCAACTGGCAGATTAGTAAGGCTGTGGTCAAGTATGTATTTTCCTCTTGTTTGTTCATTCACCACCTGCCGACAGTTATGTCCTTTACGACCCGGCCAGCTCGATCAGTAATGCTGTAGCTGAGATACTGTTGGTAGTGAACATTGAAATCCGCTACCCAGAGTACATCTTCCCTATGTGCTACCCTCAGTGCTTCCTCCAAGTATTGGTCAGCATGGAGGAGTACTGATTCATCAGTTGAGAGAGGCTGGTACATGGTAATCAGCAGGAGATTTCCTTTCCCATGTGCAAACTAATACCATGAGACTTCATGGGATGCGGAGTCACTGTTGAGGACTCCAAGAGCAATTCCTTTCCAACTGCATCCCACTGTACCGCCACCTCTGCTGTGTTCGTCCTGCTGATGAGTCAGGAGATATCTGGGGAAGGTAATGGGGAGTCAGGGACATAGTCATGCTCCCAGAATCATACCTTACAGACAATGTCAGGCTATTACTTGACTAGTCTGTTTATTTCTATTCACTGTTTCCTGCCAGCCCACCCATTCTAGAAACGTGTCCATATATTAGCCCCAATCCACTCAGATTTGATTTTGCAAATTGGGCTTGGAGCTTTACCAACATTTTTCTAAAAATCAAAATGTTTTAGATCCATTGCTTCTCTTTCATTTGTCTCCCAGTTTGTTTCTCAAACATAATTCCCATTTCATAAATCTATGTTAGTGTTGTCTATGACCATTACTTTCAGACACAATAATTTCTGCTAAACCATTTACTTGCTATGTTTATTGTTCCATGTACTCTACCATTTTCCCTCACCAGACACGGTTTTCCTTGTATTGTTAGAAAGTTCTATGAAGGCAGAACTGAAGTAGTGGCTTCATAGTTCTGCCATTTTCCTGTTCCCCATTCTCCATTCTCTGGTTTCAAACTGTAAGGAGACTGCACTTGTTTTCTCATATTTCTCACATTGACATAATTTAACAAGCTAATAAAGTTCACTCTTATAACCCTTATGAATATAACTCTTCAGAAATCCATCCATTCCTGCCTTAAACTGCTCAATAGTTGACCTTCCACACCATATACCTCACAGGGGCATAGACTCTGTGCCAACAGAAATCCAGCACGATCTCTCCTGGTCCCACTTTCCAACAGCAGGCCCATAGCCTGGAATGTTATGACACTTCCAATTGCTCGTCCAAGTACTTTTTAACCATTGTGAGGTGATCATTCCCCTCTCAGGAAGTAATCCCAGAACCCCACACCTCGAGGTGACAAAATGTTTAAATCATCTCTGAACCTCAAACTCTTCACCTTAAAAATGTGCTCCTTTGTACTTGACCCTCTCACTAAAAGGAACAACTGCTGTCTATCCACCCTGTCCGTGCCCCTTATAATCGTATCCTTCTGAATCACTGACTCCTCAGCTTTCTCTGCTCCAAAGTAAACAACCCGAGCTTATCCAGCCTCTCTCCATAGCTGATATGCTCCATTCCAGGAACATCCTGGTGAATCATCTCTGCACCCTCTCCAGTACAATCACATCCTTCCTGGAATGTGGTTCCCAGAGCTACATACAGTCCTCCATTTTTGCCGAACCAAAGCCCTGTATTACTCTTATAATCTACACCCTGATTAGGAAACGCTACACCCAAGGGCCAATTCTTAACTAGTCCATTAACCTGTCCAGGAGAAAGTGAGTAATGCAGATGCTGGAGATCAGAGCTTAAAAAATGTGTTGCTGGAAAAGCGAGCAGGTCAGGCAGCATCAAAGGAGCAGCAGAATGGACGTTTCGGGCATAAGCCTTCTTCAGGAATCTGCCCAATACATCGATTTTTCCTGCTTCTTTGATGCTGCCTGACCTGCTACGCTTTTCCAGCAACACATTTTTAAGGATTAACCTGTCCAGTCACATTCAGGGATGTGTGGAGAAGCACAATCTGAGCTTCCCAATGTGCTGCCATTCATTGAGTCCTCCCCTGCCTGGTTCTATCTCCCAAAGTGCATCACTTCATATTTATCAGGGTTACATTCCATCTGCTATTGATGTGCCCATCTGACCATTCCATCTGCATCTTCCTGTAAACTTAAGGCCTTCCCCCTCACTGCTAACCACCCAGCCAATCTTTATGTCAAACATACACTTACTTATCACACCTTCCCCACTCTCCACCTAGCCCCTTCCACATTCACATCTATATCTTGTTATGAATAACACAAACAATAAGGGACACAGCACTGATCTCTGTGGTACACCAGGGGACATTGGTCTCCAGTCACACAAACAGCTTTCTCCCACCACCCTCTGTCGCCTGCTACTAAGACAATTTTCGTTGTAACTTGCCAAGTTATCCATCATATTGTGAGATTTTACTTTATTTTTCAGTTTCCTAGGTGGAAATTTGTCAAAGGCCTTCCTACAAAACTAAATAATCGACCTCCTCAAACTAATTCAATCAAATCCATTGGATGTGACTTCCTCCTGATAAAGTCATGATAATTATCCCTGATCAAACCTTGCAACTCTGATTGGAGTTCGATTTTCTCCCTCCCTATGTTATCCAGTAGTTTCCTTAACAGTGATCTAATACTCGCTCGTCTATAGTTCCCTGGTCCATCTCTCCCACCCTTACTGTGAAGTGGAATTGTATTAGCAGTTCTATAGTTCTCTGGTACCTCCCCTATGGTCAGATTCTAATTAAAATATTCAGTCAGTGTCTTTCCTCCTTTGACCCCAACAGCCGCCTGTGATACAACTCATTCAGACATGGAGATTGGTCCAAATTTGTACAGAACAAACCTCAAATACCTGCTCGTATTTTACATCAATCTGTTCAAGAGCTTCCTAGTCCATCTTCTTGAATTCAGTACCTGCATCCCCCTTCTCCCAAGTAAAACAGATGTGAAGGTCTCATGTAACAATCCATCAATGTTCTCTATCTTGACACACAGATTGCTCCTTTGGTTTCTAATGGACACTAGCTGTTTGCTGATTATTCTTTTCTACTTGTCCGTGTAGAATATCGTGGGATTCTCCGTTATCTCGCCTACTTGTACTTCTCCATGTTTCTCTGTTATTCAGTACTTTCGATGTTTCTAAGATTCACTACAATCAACTCTCATGTTTTGAAACTCGAGATTACAGGCTGAGGTTCCCCATCAGACAATCTTGCCATTTAATGGATTAATCTGGATAATACCTTTTAAAGCTCCTCTGCAGTCAATATATTCTTTCTTAGATTGGGAGTCCGAACGATACACAATATTCTACGTTTAGTCTCACCAACGCTCTATGCATTCACATGAATGTAAACCTAATTTTTACTTTCCCATTTGCATATGTTCTTCCCAATACCTCTCGCTTTAATTTTTATTATGAATTTGCTGTGTGAGTTCTTTAAAAAAGCTCCTGAATGTCCAACTTTACATTATACATTGGTTCTTCATTGCCTATGTCCACAAGAATCATCTTCAAACCATTCCAAAAATATGTTTGCCACTTCTGGTTTTCCTTTCATCGGTACATTCTCACACTCCCCACTTATGTTATTACCTTCATAATATTTAGTAGCATGTTCTTTGTAATCGAGTCCAACAGATACCTGACTGCGGATGACAAGATAACTGGTCTGCAGTTCACCATTCTCCAAATTCGTACTTTCTTAAACTATTGGATAATATTTATAACCTTTGCCTTATCCAGATTGGCTAAATGACTTTCGGGAATGTGTCGGAAAATAAAGTGAAAATCCTCGATGCAATAAATATGTCTATTGCTGCTTCCTCTGAAATTCTTGTATGATGTGCATCTAGTCTGTCAGATTTATAAATATTCAATCCAGCTTTCTTTTCAAAGATAACCTCAACATTGATAAGAATGATATTAGACATTAGTTATACAAGTCCCATGGTCACTTGGCATTTCTGGAAGAACTTCTGGACATTCTTCCATGAAGATAGACGCAAAGAAACTGTTTCTTTTCCCTGCAATTTCTCTGTTCTCTACAATGAATTATCCTGAACGACATGCACTGTTCCACATTTGTCCTTGTTTTTATTTTTTCATACATTGATAGACGCTTTTTAGCAGTCTTTATGGTTTACTTTCGTTTGCACGCTTTTTCTCATTTTGATTTTTTTCTCAGTTTCTTGATCATCCTTTGCTGGGTCCTACATTTCTCTGAATCCACTGGCTCACTACAACACTTGGCATTTTTCTAAGCTGCCTCCTTTTATCTAATAGGAAGATGAAGATGGGGTTGAATGTTATACTCGGAGAGGAGGCTGGACCAGATTGATAGGAAGGAAGGTGGACACATAGGAACATTCAAAAGAGCGGTGCTAACTTGGAAGGTTGGAGTAGGATAAGGTGGGATTAGGGGAAATGGAGAAATCCACTATGAGCCCCTGTGGTTGGAAGATCCCAAGACAGAAGATGAGGCTTTCTTCCTCCAGGCTTCTGGTGGCTTGGGTTTGGCGATAGAGCAGGCCCAGTGCCCTCATGTCCTTCGCAGAGTGGGAAGGGGATTTAAAGTGCTCAGCCAAAAGGCGATGGAGTTGTTCAGTGTGGCTGTCCCAGAGATGTTCGCTGAAATGATCCACAAGTTGACCTCCTGCCTCGCCAATGTAGAGAAGACCACATTGGGTTTAATGGTTGCAGCAGATGAGGCGTTCTGTCTCCCTTAATCACCTATCACTTTCAACCTCACCTTCATCTATCTAGCGCAATCCCAGCTACCTCCCCCGTCGCACCCCCTTCTCATTTATCTCTCATCCCCCTTGGCCCATAAGCTTCTTTCCTGATGAAGGGCTTAAGCTCGAAACATCGATTTATCTACTCTTAGTATGCTGCCTGACTGTGCTTTTCCAGCACCACACTCTTCGACTCTGATCTTCTGATCTCCAGCATCTGTCGTCCCTATTTTCTCCTCACACCTTGATGGATTGCATGACTCAGATTTATACCGGTTACTTCAAATAAAACAAAAACTGTTGTGTACTCAAACAGCATAAAAGAAAACCAATACATTATGGTCACTGTTCCCAAAAGGTCCTTTCCAGTTTCAATTAGCTCTTCTGCTCACTCAACACCAATTCCTAAATAACCTGATCTCGAGCTCAGTGCTCGACATAATGTTAACGCAAACCATCTCACACGTGCTCATGAAATCCATTTTCCCAGCATCAGCATTCAATTGGGTTAACACAGTTTAGATATAATGTAAACATTACATTATTACTGCATTAGCCACCGATGTGTATATCTCATTTCCTGTTTTATAACATGTCCAGCATTTGTACTGCAGCTTTCACTTTGATATATAAGTCCCATCAATGTTTGCTCCTCCTTTCTGCTCCTAATCTGATGAGATTAGATTACATTACATGACATTACAGTGTGGAAACAGGCCCTTCAGCCCAACAAGTCCACACAGCCCCGCCGAAGCGCAACCCACCTATGCCCCTACATTTACCCCTTACCTAACACTACGGGCAATTTAGCATGGCCAATTCAGCTGACCTGCACATCTTTGGACTGTGCCAGGAAACCGGAGCACCCGGAGGAAACCCACGCAGACACGGGGAGAACGTGCAAACTCCACACAGTCAGTCGCCTGAGGCAGGAATTGAACCCGGGTCTCGGGCGCTGTGAGGCAGCAGTGCTAACCACTGTGCCACCGTGCCGCCCACAAGATACATTGGAATGTGAGCGACGTTGGCTCTGGGGAGATGAATGATTGAGATCATCTCACCACATCATTTATGAACTTCTCAAACTTTAATTTCTACAGATCTCCCGTTATGCTGATGGAGTAGAGAATGATAATGGTCTTCCAACAATGCGCTGTATTCCCCCAGAGAGCTGAGACAGCTATAAGCTGGGTGGGAACCTTAAATCAGGCTGATAAAGTGTTGCTGCTGCTGTACAGGGTCTTCGTGAGATCACATCTGGAGTAGTGTGTACAGATTTAATCTCTTCAATGAAGAAAGGATGTTTTAAATTGGACGCAGCTCAGAGATGGTTCCCTCAACTCATTCCTGCAATAAAGGTGCTAACTTATAATGAAAGGATGATCAGGTTGACCCAATAGCCATTGGAGTTTACAAAAATTGAAGATGATCTTATTTGAACATAGATGACAGAAGGATTCAACATGTGAAGTGAATTACACAGATAGTGGAGGAATCCATTCCGTTCTCCAGCCTGTTACACAGGAACAACAGGAGGATATTCAGGACTTCGAACCTGTTACACCAAAACAGGACAAGGCTAGTCAGCCCCTGGAGCCTGACATACATTTACAGAAGGAGGTCAATCAGCCACTCGAGCCTGTAATAGTAGGCCATGCTTCACCAGTATCCTGTTAAACAGCAACAAGATCAGTCCATTCAGCTTCCTCATATCTGTAACATCGGAACTGGAAGAGGTCAAACATTGACTGGAGATTGTTACACTGGGATAACAGGAGGCCATTCAGACCCACCAAGCCTATTGCAAGGGAATTGGATAGGATAAAAACTATCTGAGACTTCTTTCATGAGAAAGGAATAGGTAATTTAGACACGTGATTGCTGTATGGGAAGAAGAGAAGACCAATCAATCCCTCGGTTCCATCTCCAGGATACATGAGGAGACCGTTCAGTATACCCACCTGTTATGGCGAAGTATGAGAAGACCCATCAGCCCCTCAAAATGTTACACAGCAACAGGAAGTTTCCATAATCTCCCAATCCTCTAAAGCATCAACAGGATGAGGCTATTCTGGCCTTGGAGATGACAACATGGGAACACCAGAAAGACATCAGCCCATCGATATTGTACACCAGCAGGATGATGACTCCATTTAGTGACACATGGCTCTTACACAGAAATTGGAGCAGATCTCTTAAAGCCTTGTGCACATTAAACAGGAATTCCAAAAAAACGTAAAGGTTTTCGAAAGGGAAGAACTTGTAATATTGGCATACATTAGGGACTAAAGTGCAACAATAAACTATTGTAATTTAAGGCAAATTATTAGAATCCATTGTTCAGGACATCTGCAAACTTAAACCACAATTCGTCAGAGTCAACATGGTTTTATGAAGGCTAAATCGTGTTTCAATTATTTGCTTGAGTTATTTGAAGATGTCACAAACAAGGCGGATCATGGGAATCCTGGAGATAGAACATATCTGGTCTTCCTGAAGGCATCGGTTATGTCGCTTCTCCAAAGAGTAAGTGGTAAGATGAGATAACATGGGTCTAGGAGTAATTAGTTCGCTTGGATGGAGGATTGGTATCCAACAAAATGTAGTCAAATGGAATAAATGCGTCATTTTCTTTTGGCAAATGCAATTTGTGGGGTGCCATCGATTTCAGTACTCATGCCTCAACCATTTGCGATCGATGTTATTACTGTACTCGGTTGACAGGATAGAAAATACGATGCCACATTTTCAGATGACACTAACATTGGTGGGAAATTACTCCGGAATGATGAGGCAAGAGATTTTAAAACTATATGGATAGGTTGGGTGAACGGGCCAACATTTGGCAAGGAAAATTAAAGTGAATAAATATGGAGATATTCAAGTTGGCCAGTGTAATAGAAAGACAAATTATTATCTAAATGGAGAGAAAGTTCAAAGTGCTGAGGTGCAGAGGGATCTGGGTGTCTGCTTGCATATCATAGAAAACCTGCCTGCGGGTACTGCTAGTAATGAGAAATGCAAGCATAATTTCAGTGGTTATTTATAAAAGGATAGAGTAGAAAAATAGGGAGTGTTGGTGTAGCTATGCAAGGCATTAGTGAGGCTGCAACTGGCGTACAGTTTGGGTGTCCTGCAGAATGAGGTATTTCCATTGGAGGCAATTCAGAAGAGCTTCATTAGATTGATTCTATACTTGAAGTGTTTGTCTTATGAAGAGAAATTGAACAGATATACAGATGCTGAGTTTGGTGATGTCGCTGTGGGAAGCAAGAGATTAAATTACCAAGAGAGGGTGGAAAGTCTGCAAATAGATTCAGAGGGGTAACGATCATAGATAATAGTTTGGCAGGTGGAATTTAACATGATATAACCTGTCATTTCATTTACAGGAATAATGGAAAGCAATATGTCACTAACATGGAGAGAGATTATAGGACTTAATGATAATGTGTACTGGGGGGTTCACTCAGATCCGTTCAGACACGGGAGGTTTTGCTCCATCCCTGATCGTCAGCTCCCAGACACTCCAATTGACCCCATTGCTCTCCGAACATATGGAACACTTTGATGTGGTTGATTGGTGGTGGGGACGGTGTTTTGAAACATGCATCAAGGGGACGGCCTTTATCCAAGATATATTCATTTCTTTCTACGTGGAGACCTGATGACGATGGGAATGGCTGACTGCTTCTGAATGAAGAGGCCATGACTCCTGCCAGGACAGTGGGTATTCACCAATATGATGCACTGTGATGGGCACACTGTAACATTAATAGAGAGAGAACACCTTCAGTTCCTCTACCTCTCCCCATTGACATGGATCCCCTGCAGATGCCATGTCTGTTGAGAGAGAAACAATCTATATACATCATCCGCCATATATATCCTCCTTCACCGAATGGTGACATTGATGTTGAGATACTGGGAAATGATGGATATGTCACCTAGTCCTGCCTGGAAAGTTATGGATCATAGAAGCTGAATGAAACAGTGACCCTCACAGCCACTGGCAGCATCATCCTCCCTTTGGTGTGAAGCTGCAGGTCGTGTTGAAGGAGGTGACACCATTCTATGACCAGCTCCTTGTTCAGTCAGGGCCCCTCACACTCTGCGCCTTGGTTAAGTGGAGCTTGGGAAGCTGTTCCTGGAAAACCCGGGATGGATATAGTAGATCCCTTTCCCCGCACACACACTCACTCCGTGGTTTCAGAGCTTCCCCTCTCTTCTGCCTCTGCTCCATTTGTTGTTCGTATTGCAGACCCACATGCTGTAACTACAGTCCCCATGCACCATCCAGAGTTGGGTCACCAAATCCTCAGGTCTCCCTGAATGTCTGAAGAAGCTCACAACACAACTTCCAGCAAACCATCCCCAGCCCCTCCACTAACTTTTCAATTACAGGAGCCAGTCAGAAACCCCTCAGTCCAAGTGTTGTGGACCAGTCCAGATCCCCCCAAAATATTTTAAGAATGCCGTTTAGATCCAAACCTTTCCTTATTTTGAATATAGATGTGAAGTATGCCTTACAGATATGTTACGACCGGTCAGACCACTCGACATTAAGCAAAATATAATCTTTTCAAATGCTTTAGTTAAAATACAATCAAAGAAAAGAAGATTTTGGGATAGCTTATATGTTGGAACACTTACACAAACAATAGATACCATACCTTCTTGGTTTGCACCGCTTGGCACAAAGATATGTTCAAATATAGATCCTTACAGCAGTTTTCCAATCCAGGAGGAAACAACATCAACAAAGATCTCAGAGAGAAAAGCAGCTGGGGATCATGTATTGAAACTTCCAACCCTTCTGGGATCCCCAGCAGCTTCTGAATGCTGCAGCTAAAACCAAAATGAGGAAACCTGGTCTGGGAGAGCTGGCTACTGCCCTTCCATTGTTACCACCACTTTAATGAAACCTGAAGGCTTTCTCAGTTATTTGCTTTAACTGTTTTCAGACAACAGTTCTGCACCTCTGCATTTAAAACCGCTATTTAAAAAAATCCAAGAGAAAATATCCTTTTTACAGTGATAGTATCCTCACGACTCCACCTTTAAGAAAATAATCGATCAATATACAACCGTAGATTCATTTTAGACCTCCTAGACTTCCTCTGTTGGTAGTCTGCAATGCATATATATTACATTGACTCTGAGCATACAAATGTTCACAACTAGATTCGATTTCAATCATTTTACTCCTGCCACAGAATGCCTTTGTCTTTCTTCATCCAAGTCTCCACAACGTGTCAAAATTTCGGTTTTCTCACCCTGTCACCTGTATAATTTGAAATTGAATGGCAGTAATAATAAGCTCCTTCCCTAAACTTCTCCAAAATTATAAGGGTTCATGATCAGTGATAAAGATTTGGTTCATGTATGTTATTCGCAACTTAAATGCTGAAACGTTGTAACGCCAACACGATGCTCAAGGCCTCCTTCCCATTGTGGAATAAATCTATTGATGTTTCTCTGACAGACACTCACAGCCCCCATCCAGACACGCACACAGACTGCCACACTCACATATGCACCCCCTCACAGACTTAAGACACTCTACATCACTACACATACATATACACTCCCTCTCACACTCACGACCCTCAACCCAGAAAAACACACATACACAAACACACAAACAGACGAACCTTCATGCACACATATGTATTGTGGGGTGTATTTGTACTTGCAGAGTTACATTGTACTTTGCTCAAAAACTGCAGGAATTCATGTAAAACTGTATTCTCACTTTTCAGATTAGAATCAATCTAAACATCATGGCATAGACAAGAGAACACTGGGGGCTAACACTTCCAACATATTATCTAGGTAACAGTCAATGTTACAATTAACCTGAAAATGCAATTTTTTTTAGAAAGGGTTTTGTGATTTACACAAGAAATAAGTGAAATTTTGCGGATGACACGAAAGTCGGAGGAGTTGTTGACAGTGAGGAAGCATGTGGCAGGTTACAGCAGGATATAGAGAAGCTGCAGAGCTGGGCAGAAAGGTGGCAGATGGAATTCAATGTAGCTAAGTGCGAGGTGATTCACTTTGGGAAGAATAACAAAAAGATGGGGTACTGGGCTAATGGTCGGATACTTGGTAGTGTGGATGAGCAGAGGGATCTTGGTGTCCATGTACACAGATCTCTGAAAGTTGCCACCCAGGTAAATAGTGCGGTGAGGAAGGCATATGGCGTACTGGCTTTTATTGGTAGAGGAATTGAGTTCCGGAGTCCTGAGGTCATGATGCAGTTGTATAAGACTCTGGTACGGCCGCATCTGGAATATTGTGTGCAGTTTTGGTCGCCATACTATAGGAAGGATGTGGAGGCATTGGAACGGGTGCAGAGGAGGTTTACCAGGATGTTGCCTGGTATGGAAGGAAAATCGTATGAGGAAAGACTGAGGCACTTGGGGCTGTTTTCACTAGAGAAAAGAAGGTTTAGGGGTGACTTGATTGAGGTGTACAAGATGATTAGGGGGTTAGATAGGGTCGACAGTATGAACCTTTTCCCGCGTATTGAGTCGGGTATTACAAGGGGGCATAGCTTTAAATTAAGGGGGGGGGTAGATATAGGACTGATGTTAGGGGTAGGTTCTTCACTCAGCGAGTCGTTAGTTCATGGAATGCCCTGCCAGTAACAGTGGTGGACTCTCCCTCTTTATGGGCATTTAAGAGGGCATTGGATAGGTATATGGAGGATAGTGGGTTAGTGTAGTTTAGGTGGGCTTGGATCGGCGCAACATCGAGGGCCCAAGGGCCTGTACTGCGCTGTATTCTTCTATGTTCTATGTTCTATGTTCTATGAAACGATCATGGTATTCGAACAGATGAAAGACTGAACAGACAATCAAGGTATTTTTCAATGGATAATTTCAGTTACATCACACTGTAATTTTTTGCCTTAGAATTGTGTCCTCCACTATCACCTGATGAAGGAGCGGCACTCCGAAAGCTCGTGTGCTTCCAATTAAACCTGTTGGACTATAACCTGGTGTTGTGTGATTTTTAACTTTGTACACCCCCATTCCAACACTGGCATCTCCAAATCATGACTGAACAAATAGCTCAGTTAACCAGTTCCACACATCACTTTTCATATCAGTATAAAAGGGAACATTTACTGGGTTTGGATGGAATGGGTGAGGATTGCTGAGGGATAGACCATAAATCTTTATAATCTTTTTGTAACTTGTATATGAGAGTATTAACAGAACACTGCAGGGGTCTATGTATATTCCACTCTGTTTATGAAAGGAGGCAGCTATAAAACAACAGATCGGCTGCATAAAAAAAATGTCGAGTGCGCAGGTTTCTAGATACCTTGACACAAAGTATGACATTATTGACCAGTGTGAGGCTACTCCTGGTTTTAAGTGCCCTGCTACCAAATCCTTTCATAACCTTGAGACAGCGCATTGAGGTTGCTGCTCAGAAAAAGGCCGAAGCAATTCTGTCCCTATGGGCCTCTTACAGAGGGATAATAGAAGACCATTTAGCCCATATTAGCCTGTTGCTACTTGAAAAGGTGGAAATTTAGAATATTGGTACATTTTGCCAACAGAATCATTCAAAACAAAGGGATGCGTCGCTGCAGCTGTATGAAGTGTTACTGAGAAGGCACCTGGAGTACATTGTGTTGTTTGTGTTTCTGTAACTGAGAAGGGATGGACCTCCATCAGATACACTTTAACGGCTGCTCGTAATCCACGGGTTGCTGTGTCATTTAATGTCTCGGATCTGTTACATAAGGATAGGAGGAGGCCATTCTGCCTTTCCAGTCTATTACAGACGACCACGAGGAGCCCATTCAGCCTCTCGAGCCTGTTACAGAGGGGCAGGAAGTGTTTATTTAACTTTCAAGTCTGTTACACATATACATTAGTTTTAAATTAGTTTTGGAATAGGAAAGACCTGATGTAAACATTAAAGTTCTAACTTTGAATAAGGCCAATTTTGAAAGTGTTAGGCGAGCCCTGTGAAAGGCTGATTGGGATACCCTATTCGCAGTTAAAGAGATGGTTGGAAAATGCAAGACCATGAAAATTTGGTTTCAGAGAGTCCAGAGCCAACGTGTTCCGATTGGTGACAGGGGCAAGTCTGGTGGGTGCAGGGAGTGCTGGATGGCTAGATATATTGACCCTCTGGTCAAGGTAAGGAAGGAGGCATATGGAAGGTAAACAGAGTTGTTATCAAATCAGTCCCCAGTGGTGTATATGGGCAATAAGTGTATAGTCAACAGGGAAATCGGGCCAGAAAAATGTGGACATGAGATGGCTTTGGAAATAGGGTTAACAAGGCATTGAAGAAACTCTACACATCCTTAAATGGCAAAAGATTAACTAGGGAGAGAATAGAGCTCCTTAAAGATCAGTAAGGCTACTTTATGTGTAGAACCACAGGAGATTGGAGGGATGCGAAACAAGTTTTTCTCCTCAGTATTTAATGTGGAGGAGGTTACAAGAGTGAGAGAATGAAGAAATATACAGTGATATCTTGAAAAGTGTCTATATTACAAGGAGGTGTTGGACATTTTAAAACATATAAAGGTGAACAAATCCCTGGGACCTGATCAGTTGTATCCCAGATGTTTGTGGGAAGCTAGGAAAGAGATTGCTCTGCATTTTGCTTATATATTTGTATCATTGATTTTAACAGGTGAGGTGTCAAAAGACTAGAGGGCTGCTAACATAGGGTCATTATTTAAGAAAGTAATGAAAAACCAGGTAACTATAGATTGGTGAGTCTGACGTCATTGGTGACTCAATTGTTGGAGGGGATTTTGAGGGAAAGGATGTATATGCATTTGGAACGACAAGGACTGAAGAGGGCTTTGTACATTGGAGATCACATCCTACTGACTCGGTGGAATTTTTTGAGGAAGTGATGAAGATGATTGATGAAGGGCAGGACAGTGCATGTTGTCTTTATGGAATTCAGTAAGAAAACCAAAATGTTCTTAATGGTAGACTGGTTAGCAACGTCAGACTGCCTGGGATCCAGGGAGAGTTCACCAGTTAGATCCCAAATTTTCTTGGATATTCGAGACAGGGCGTGACAGTGGACATTTGTTCATTAAACTTGGAGACATGTGACAAGTGGCGTGCCGCAAAGATCAATAGTGGGTCCACTGCTTTTAGTCACTTATACAAATCATTTGCATTTGAGTATATGAAGTACAGTCAGTAAGTTTGCAGATAATACCAAATTTGTTGGTGTAGTCGTCAGTGAAGAATGATCTCTCAAACTATAATGGGACCTTGCTTAGGTGAACCAAAGAGTGGCACTTGGGATTTATTTTAGTTAAATGTGAGGTGTAGCATTTTGGCAAGACAAATCAAGGCAAGACACATAGGTAGAGTCCTGTCGAAAGCTGCCAATCAAGGAGAACTCCATCGAAATTATCGAATCCCTTCAGTGAGGAAACAGGCTATTCGGCCCATCGAGGCCACACCGTCCCTCTAAACAGTATCCCATTGGATAAACTCCTACCCTATCCCTCTGAGCCTGCGTTTCCCATGGCTAATATACCTCGCCTACACATCCCTGGGTACTATACACAATTGAGCATGGCCAATCTACCCTTACCTGTATATCTTTATACTGTCAGAGGAAAACATAACATCCGGAGGAAAATCACACAGACACGGGGAGAATGTGCAAACACCACACAGGTAGTCATTCAAGGATGGAATTAAACCCAGATCGCTGCGCTTTGAAGCAGCAGCACTAGTCACTGAGCTACTGTGTCACCTTGTGGTGCAGGTTCTCCGTTCGTTTAAAGTTCCATCACAGGTAGACAGCGCAGTGAAGAAGGCACTTGGTGATCTTTCCTTTTTTGGTGAGTGCTTTGAGTCTAAACATTTGCATGACATGTTGCATCTGTACAGGACATTGGTTTGGCTACTTTTGTAATATTGCCTTTAATTCTAATCACCCTGCTGTCGGAGAGGTGTTGTCAAACTTGAAAGGCTGCAGAAGAGATTTGAAAGAATGTTGCAGGTGTTGGAGGGTTAGAGTTACAGGGAGAATTTGAATAGGCTGGGACTATTTTCAAGTGGTGAGGCTGAGGGGGGAACTTAAAGAGTATTATAAAATCATGAGGGGCATAGTCAATGTCTTTTCCCCAGGATTGGCAAGTCCAAAATTAGAAGACAAAGATTTAAGATGAGAGGGGCAAGATTTAAATAGGGACATTTTCACACAGAGACTGCTGCGTATATGGATTGAACAGCCAAAAGAGGTATTGGAGGCAGGTACAGTTACACCATTTAAAAGGCATTAGGACGGATACATGCATGGGAAGTGTTTATAGGGAAATGGGCCAAGTGCTGGCAAGGGGGACGAGATTTATTTAGGATATTTGGTCGGTATGGACGATCAGACTGAAAGGTCTTTTTCCGTGCTGTACTTCTCTGAAACTCTATTGCTCTTGAGTGTATAACACAGGAACAGGAGGAGGCTATTCAGCTTCTGAATTCTGTCAGTCAGTTTGCTTGCTCAATTGCTGAGAGTAAAATACAAAAGTACATCATTCAGATTTTGATAGGGTTTTACAGAAACAGGAGAAAGGCTTTTAGTCTAGAGAAGCTGTAAGGAATATGAAGAGGCCATTCAGGCCCTCAATTCCATTCCACAGGAGCAGCAGGTGAGCACAGAGCTATTGGAGCCTGTTAGCCTGTTAGCAGGAGCAAGACATCTATTTTCGCAAACCTTGGATCAGGAGGCAGTCACTCAGTTGCTCAAGAGTAGGACACAGAAACAGGAGGGTGTTATTCAACTGCTTGAGACTGTGACACAGGGACAGGAGGGAGTCACTCAGTGCTCGAAACTGGGGCACAGGGAAATCTGGAGGTTAGTGAGGCCCCAGGATCCTGTTACACAAGGACAGCAGGAGGTGACACACTCTCCACCAGTATGGGACACTAGGAGAGAAGGGAAGTTTGCTTGGAACAAACAGGAATTTGTTAATGAATAAATTGCATTAGTGGTCCAGTCAATCCTTCCACAACATTCATTAAGACTACGGCTGATCTGATTGCATTAGTGGTCCAGTCAATCCTTCCACAACATTCATTAAGACTACGGCATTCTATTTTACGGAGACTGTCCTCTCTGCAGCCTGTACACCATTTGTTGGTCATGTTGCAGACCCAGATGCTGTAACAACAGTTGCCATGACTCATCCAGAGGGATGGGTCTAACCGGATGAGTCAAGATTTGAAGAGTCCAATTACAAGAAGTAAAACACAAAATAAAGGCATTGCCAGATGTCTAGTACTCTCACATTCGCAATCCAACTCACATAACCAGCCCATCAATTACATATTCAGGATGGAGCACTGTGTAGATCCGGCTCGTGTACAGATGTATGCAAGCCAGCAATGTCCAGAGTGAAACTCTGTGCAGCCCACACCAATGCTGGATCTATAATCCTGGGCTAAATGTCCAGCATGTAGAGCTGTGCAGTCCGCACTGGTTTATTCGTATATAAACCCAGGCTGTTGCATTGTTCGGTAACACTGTGTCAGATCACTGCCCAGTGTGGAGGAACATGTAACCAATGCTGGAAGTGACAGGATGTGCAGCTCCCATCCATTTACTGCTCTATATCTCCACTGTGCCTTGACAAGGGATGCTGCAAATGTGAAAGTCACTGCAAGGAAGAGATGTAAATGGAAACAATTTAAATACCAATAGTTCTGATTAAGGCAGGTATCACTCTAGTATTTAAAGATGAAATAACTGAGATAATATCCAATGAGGTTTTGTGAATGGTGCAAAGAAGTAAGGGGGGGGGGGTGGTAATGTTATAGTGGTTGCACTATAAGTCTTCAAATAATCAATGGGAATTAGAGAAACAAATATTCAGCGAGACTGGTGAGACTTGCAGGAGCAATAGGGTTGTCATAATAGGTGATTTTAATTATCCTAACATAGATTGGAACTTCCAGAGGGTTAAGAACTTAGATAGAATGTAATTTGTTAAGCGTGTTCAGGAAAGCTTCCACATGCAGCATGTAGAGGATCCTACTCGGGAAGGGACAAACTCGACCTACTGTTGGGAAATAGGTGATGGAGGTAAAGAGGGAGAGCATTTTGGGAAAAGTGACTAGAGCTGTATTAATTTTATAATAGTTATGGTAGGGACAAAAGTGGTCCACAGATTCAAGTTCTAAATTGGGGCAAGGCGTATTTTGTTGGACTTAGTCAGGGGATTGCAGGAGTTGATGGAGTAGTTTATTTCCAGGTAAAAGGATCACGGGCAAGTGGGAGGGCTTCAAAAGTGAGATAGCTCGAGTTCAAGGTCTATATGTTCCTGTAAGGGTGAAGGGAAAGTGAGGCTGGAAGAGAGAACCCTCGATGACAAGAGATATTGAGGTTCTGACCAACAAAAAAAGGAGACGTCACTCAGGTACAGGCAGCTGGGATCAAGGGAATCCCTGGAGTAACACAGGGGATACAGGAGTTTACTGAAGAAGGAAATCAGCAGGGCGAAAGTGGAATATGAGATAGCCTTGGCTGAGCAGATTAGGGTAAATCCAAATTCAGTCTAGTAAAGAAAAAGACCAACTAGAGAGAGAAAATAGTACGTCTTAAAATCCAAAATAGGCACGCATGTGTAAAACCTCAAGAGATCGTTGAGGTCCTCAATTTCTCTTCTGTATTTACCATGAAGAAAGACACGAAGACCTATGACCTTTGGGAGGTTAATTGTCATATCCTGGCACAGTCTAATTCTAAAGTAGAGGTGCTATTGGACACATTAAAATGCACAAAGTCAGATAAATCTCTTGGTCCTGACCAGATATATCTAAGAGCACTGCACGAGGCGAGATAAGACAGTTCAGGGGCCAAGGACCCGGAAGACTGGGCAGTAGCAAATGTTGTGCACTTATTCAGAAGGGCTGCAAAGAAAAGCCTGGGAAATATAGACCAGTAAGCTTCACATCTGTTTCCGGAAACCACTTGAGAAGGTTTGGAGATATAAGATATGCATGCATTTGGAAAGACAGAGGTTGATTTGGAACAGTCAGCATAGCTTTGTGCGTGGAGATCATGCCTTACAAATTTTGATAGAGTGTTTTGAGGAAGTGACCAGGAGGTTTGACGAGGACAGGGTGGTGGACATAATCTATATGGATTTCAGTAAGGCGTTTGATAACGGTCCACATGGTGGGCCGCTCTAGAAGATTAGATCGCATGGACTCCAAGGTAAACTGGCAAATTGGCGACACAATTGGCTTGACGTTATGAAGCAAATGGCTATGGTGTAGGTATGCTTGTTGGACTGGAGGCCTGTGACTAGTGGAGTGCCTCAGGGGTCCGTGTTGTGCCCATTGCTGTTTGCCATCTACATCAATGATTTGAACCAGGGTGAACAACGCATCGTTTACAGTGAGGAACTTTATCAGAAATTGCAGCAGTACCTTGATCAGCTGGGAAAGTGGGCTGAGAAATAGCAAATGGAATTTAATATAGATAATATAGACTGAATTTGGATTTACCCTAATCTGCTCAGCCAAGCATATCTCATATCCCACTTTCGCCCTGCTGATTTCCTTCTTCAGTAAACTCCTGTATCCCCTGTGTTACTCCAGGGATTCCCTTGATCCCAGCTGCCTGTACCTGAGTGACGTCTCCTTTTTTTGTTGGTCAGAACCTCAATATCTCTTGTCATCGAGGGTTCTCTCTTCCAGCCTCACTTTCCCTTCACCCTTACAGGAACATATAGACCTTGAACTCGAGCTATCTCACTTTTGAACATCTTGGATTTTGGAAAGTCAAATCTAGGTAGGAGTTTAATCAAGAATGAGAGGGCCTTAAGGAGTGCAGTGGAACAAAAGGACGTTTGCGATCAGGTGCACGGTTGTCTGAAATTTGATTCACAGATACATAGGACAGTGAAGAAGGCTGTTGGCACACTGGCCTGGACTCCCTGGTGTCGGGGTGTCCAGAACGAGACAGCATAGGTTTAGGGTGAGAGGGGAAAGATATAAAAGAGGCCTACGGGGTAACTATTTCACACAGAGGGTGGTACGTGCATGGAATGAGCTGCCAGGTGAAGTGGGGGAGGCTGATATAAGTGCAACATTTAAGAGGCATTTGGATGGGTAAATGAATAGGTAGGGTTTGGAAGGTTATGGGCCAGGTGCTGGCAGGTAAGACGTGATTGGTTTGGGACATGTGGTCGGCAGGGATGGATTGGAGCGAAGGGTCTGTTTCCATGCGTTACATCTCCATGACTCTATGACTTATACTAATCTCTGTTTTTTGGTGCACCATATTGGTGAGAAAGTCCAAAGGGATATTTTCCATGAGGAGCTTACAAAGACCCAAAAGACCCGAGGAGTTTTCAGACATCCAACGCAACATATTTCCTAGCACAGAAAGTAAGGATTTCTTTCCCCATGTGCATCTGTGTAAGACACTCTGTGCAGGCCCAGTAAAAGAGAAACCGGGTCCATCTCCAATTCTGTCACCAAGACCCACTCTACTACACCTAACACAGTGCTCCAATATATACGAAGCTTGCAGCAGGACCACATGCAATGAGCAAGAGTGCCTGTAGTCATTCTGCATTTGGTACATGCTGAAGATAATCCCACTTTGAATTTTGAGAGAAACTCTGGTGTCAGACAGACCCTATGAAGATTTTTCAACTGCATGGAATATGTCCTATTACATATCAAAATCCTTCGAGTATTTTCACAAATATCCTCCCATGTCTCCGAAGAGGTCTAAACACCCAACTCTCTCGCACAGACGTCATGAAGCTGCACAGTCTTGTCTGAGGGGACACTATCCAACTCATGATAAAGGGTGCTGACAGAGACGGTATTCGTAGCAAAAAGAACCCACTTCTCTGTATCGGATCTATAAGTGTCTGTTAAAAGTCTTTTTTAATCAAATCTCTAATCTGGAAAAAAACAGAAGAAGTCCATACTTACGAGTTATTTGACCAAATGATATCATTGTTTCTCCCACAAGTAAGACATGGTGGCTCAGTGGTTTGTACTGCTAACTCACAGCACCAGGGCCACGGGTTTGGTTCCAGCCTTGGGTGACTGGCTGTGTGGAGTTAGTATATTCTCAATTGTGTCTGCGTTGGTTTCCTTCCCCAGTCACAAAGATGTGCAGGTTAGATGAATTGGCCATTGCTAAATCGCTCATAGTGTTCAAGAATCTGTAAGTTGGGGCATTAGTCAGGGTAAATATAGGATGGTAGGGGAATGGGTCTGGGTGGGTTACTCTTCAGAGGGTCAAAGTGGATTTGCTGGGCCCAAGGACCTGTTTCCACACTGTAGGGATTCTACTAATTCTAAATCACCCAAGCAAGGTACCCCCCTCACTGCCGACAGTTTAAATCTGGAATCCATCATCCCCGGTTGACAACACGGTATACCAATTATAGGGGTAAGAAATATGGTTATGGCTGTGTTGCCCTCGATCTGACGCATTGTCCTTCAAGTTTTGACAGTATTGATCATCATTAGATTATGACAATACTCCATAAATGTTGTCATTTTATGTAAGAATAACAGACTAAGACGGGTTCACTTTGTCTGAGAGGGCTCGATGCCATATTGATGCCGAGACATCAGCGGCCCAGGCACTCACATACGATGAAAAAAAAACTGAATTGATTGTTTTTAATCGGGGAACTCAACTCCCCACAATCTGTGTGGCAGTTGCAATTTTGTTAGCTTGATAAAGAATCGCTTATGGTGCCAAATAAAAGAGCTAAACCAGCCATTATGTTTCTTAGAAACATCTTAGATTAGCTTCCTTACAGTGTGGAAACAGGTCCTTCAGCCCAACAAGTCCACACCGACCCACCACCCACTCCCGTATATTTACCCCTACACCTAACATTACAGGCAATTTAGCATGGCCCATTCACCTAACCCGCACATTTTTGGACTGTGGGAGGAAAGCGGAGGACCCGGAGAATGTGCAAACTCCACGCGGTCAGTCGCCTGAGGTGGGAAGTGAACCCGCGTCACTGGCGTTGTGAGGCAGCAGTGCTAACCACTGTGCCGCCCACATGACTCTGCGCTCTCGGAAACATCAAAGAAAGCATTCACACAAGGTGTAGGAAATGAAGAAGGACATTCATTTTAATAACAGCTATCCGAATTGTGTAATTTTGTCAAACAAATGGATATAATCCACGTTAAATAAATGATCAAAGACAAATGCAATGAATATACTGAAATAGGGAAACCACCCCGTGGCCATTTAAAAGGAAACCAGGATTTGCGCTCAGTATCAGGTATTTCCCTAAGACCTCCCATAGGCATGGCCTCCAACTTTGTAAAATTAATCTTATCGTCCAGAAAGGCAACAAGCGAATTAATGCATTGCATCACATGATCTACCGAAATTGCGGAATTTGACAAAAAAAAATAATACCCTCATCTGCATACAATATAATCTTACGTGACTTCTATCCCACTTCTGGGGCAGATATGTTGGTAGCCCTACAGATGGCCTCCGCCAGTGGCTCAATCACCAACGTAAACAACAATGGTGAAAGGTGTCAACCTGGTCGGCTGCCTGGAGAAATATTAATATTACTGGTTGGCACACCATTAGTGAGAACTGCAGCCAGAGGATCACGGTAAAGGACCCTCAACCACTTGATAAAAACTTTGCATAGACCAAACCGTTCTAATGTACAGAAGAGATCCGGCCACTCAACCCAATCAAATACCTTCTCTCATCTAAAGAGATCAGTAATCCCTGGACAGATTGTTGTTGACACTCTTGGATCATATTGAGTAACCTCTTTACGTTGTAGGAAGATCTGCATCCCTTTATAAAGCCTGTTTGGTCCTCTTTGGCAACGGAAGGCAGCAAAGTTTCCAGCCTTTATGCATGGGTCTCAGACAGGATTTTGAAACCAACATTTAAATGTGAGATTGGCGTGTAAGAAGCACAATCCTTCAGGGTCTTCCTCCCTTCAGCATCAGAGGAATATGAGCCTATCTTAAGCATGGAGGGAGGGGTTCGTGACTGTATGAGTGACGGAACGTGCTAAACATCAGCCCTGACAATAGGTTTATAAATTATGTATAAAATTCACGAGGAAATCCATCAGAAACATGCGCCTTTACATTCTGAAGCTGCTTCACACCCTCCTGCGCTGACAATGGTGCATTAAGGCACAACACTTATTCAGGGGTTACTCCTGGAAGACCCAGGTTGTTGAAACATGACTCCATCTTAATCCATCTATCCTCACAATGTTCAGTCTGAAATAATTCGGTGAATAATCTGGGACAGGAGACATTAATGTTTTTGGAATTGAAGGTAAGGATGCCAGTACCTACCCTAATTGAGGTAATGGCTTAAGAGGGGGCGATCGTTTTCCTGGCAAGATAGAATAAATACCTGCCTGGCTTATCACCATGTTCAAACAGCCTTTGTTTTTCAAAACTAAGTTCCTTCTTGGCTGTCTGTGTAAGCGTGGAATTCACTGTGGACCGAAGCGTTGTAATCCTCTGCAGTTTAGCCACTGAGGGACAATCACAGTATGCACTGTCGGCTGCCCTCAGCTTTGCCTCAAATCAGCGTTCCTGCTCCCCCTTCTGCTACATCATAAGGAATAATTATTCCCTTGGCATAAGCCTTCGCAATTTCCCATAGAGTTGATGAGTTACTGGTTTAATCTGAATTAATGGCTAACAAAGATCAGTATTCATTGCAGTGGTCAGCACATTGGCACAATTGTTAGCACTGCTGCCTCCCAGCGCCAGAGACCCGGGTTCAATTCCTGCCTCAGGTGACTGTCTGTGTGAAGTTTACACATTCTCCTGTGTCTGCATGGATTTTCTCCCACAGTCCAAAAATGTGCAGGTTAGGTAAATTGGCTATGCTAAATTGCCTGTAGTGTTGAGGTGAAGGGGTCAATGTCAGCGGGTGGGTTGGTGTGGACGTTTTGGGTCGAAGGGCCTGTTTCTACACTGTAAGTAATCTAATCTAACTATTCAATTAACCAACTAGTCTTAAGAATAAAGGGATACATTCGCTAGTGTCTCGAATCTATGAGATTGCGCTTAATCTTAATCAATAAGTATACTGCTTCATGGTCAGAAATGGTAATATTCCCAATTGTGCAGGATGCCATCGAATCTAAGATTGTTACAGGAATGGGGAAGATATCAACCCTCGTGTGGCAATTATGCCGGTTAAAGAAGAAAATAAAATCCCGATTTGTGATGTGGATCTGCTACCAGACATGCACCAGCTCTCGTTCTGCACACATATCCACTAATTGCTTACATTATAACGAGGGTATTGGGGCACCTTTGGACATTCTGTCCACCGTGGAGTCCATAAGACTTGAAAACTTATACAATAATGTGCCACGATGCAGGATAACTGAATTTGGAAAATGCATCTGCCAGGAATGTAAGAGGGTACGCTGGGAGTTGGGAGGCGGGGGGGGGGGGGGGGGGGGGGGGGGGGGGGCAGCAATAAACATTCAAAATACTATATTCTTAACTGTAGTTCAAGGCTTTGGGTATTATGAGCCTCCCGTGAGTGTCAAATACAATCCAGTAGGTTAAATGGAAGATTCTTTTTATCCATTATGGCTTCTCCGCTCCGCATAATAATAAAAGACGAGAAATAAACCCGACCAAGCCCGACCTGCTGTAATGTCAAATGTTCCTTGTCCTCAAGGTGCATCTCCTGCAATAGGACAACATCCACCCTCTCTTTTTAAGACTAGAAAGTAATTTTTTCCGCTTTTCTGGCAAATGGCTCACCTTAATGCTCCAGGTAGACCATTTAAGCACATCATTACCCAGAACACACTGTAGCAACATTTGAACTCGAGAGAGGACGAACTCGAATTACTGATCATTAATAAACAATGTCTCATAGAGCTTAAAAACAACAGAAACTAAGGCTACTACAACTGCCAACTCTCAAAACATTCAAAAACTAAGCATTTTAAATAAATGGCTGGGATGGAGTGGGTTAGGGAACCACTTTGCCCGTGCTGTGATGCAGAGCCGAACAAAGCAGACCTTCCAGATCGCCACCATCTTGGATTTCCCCTTAACATTTTATTGATATTATCATTTCATTTTGCATTATATTCCTGGATGTGCTGGAGCAGTGTGATTTTTTTTACCACTGTCAGCATTTCCCCAACACTGCTCATTCCCGCAATTCCCCGATAATCCTTGACTCCGTTATTCTTTATGAACCTTCTGTCTGTGCCTCAAACATATTCAATATCTCTACCTCCAATGCTCTGCAGGGAAGAGAGTTCCAAATACTCTCACCATTGAGAAAACAAAAAATAACTTCATCTGTGTGAGAGATTATTTTTGTCTCCTTACCTGAGAAAGGATATAATTAAATTGAAAGCAGTTCGGAGATGTTTCACTTCATGTATTCCAGGAATAATGGTCTTATATTATGGAGGCTTGAACGGGTTACTCTTGGAATGAGAGGGGATCTTAATGAAACACACAAAACCTAGAGGAGAGTGGTCACTGGGTGTTTGTATCGTCCAAACGTCTTGTTGTTTTTATAGAATCGCTACAGTGTGGAAGCAGGACATTCCGTCCATCAAGTCCACATTGACCCTCGGAACAGTATCCCCCCTCGGACCTGCCCCCCACTCTATCCATGTAACCCTGCATTTCCCATGACTAACCTATCTAACCTACACATCCCTGGGCACTATGGGCAATTTAGCATGGCCAATCCGCTCGAAGCTGCATATCTATGGACGATGGGAGGAAACTAGAACACTGGGAGGAAATCCACATAGACATGGGGAGAATGTTCAAAATCCACAAAGAGGGTTGCACGAGGTTGGAACTGAACGCAGCTACTTGGTGACGGGAGGTATCAGTGCTAACCACAGATCCACCATGTACATCCGTTAGTTTTGTTAGTTACTTGTGGCTAACTAAAGAAATCTGTCTGACTTGTTCCAGTCACTGAACCTGACTCAGTCTGAGAACTTTATCATCGGCCATATCACCAACCTGGTTACATTTAAAATTTGGTGTCAGCAGTGGAGGAATGGGATGAGAAAAGGAAACAGTGATACCCTCCAACATCCGTCAGAGCAGGAATTAGGATAAATCCACAAAGTGCGATTTCAGTCAAGTGGGAATTCTCTTTCGCAGAAGTTTGGGGTGGCTGGACCTTTATATTACATCGACGCTGACTTTGTCTGATTTTCCATGGACAGGTGAATCAGCGATAATGGTGCATGGAAAGAAAAGTGCAGCTGGGACCACAATGAGATGAGCCATGACCTTATTTACTGGTGGAGTAGTGTGAAATGGCTGAATGGCTCACTTGTGTCCCTCAGCCCTATGTTCTGATGTTCCATTCAGCCCTCGGACATGCGAAACAGGGGCAGATCGAGGTCACTCCGATGGTTAGCTGTAGTTTTTGAAATGTACTTGGAAAATCCAGGCTGGATCAGGAAGTGTCCACCACCCCCACCTACCAGTCCCTGTTTCTAGGCTTACTCTCTCTGTAACTTCTGCTCCAGATGTGGGTCATGTTGAAGACCCAGATACGCTGGGAATACAGCCACATACCCCACCCAGGGTTAAAACAACAAATCCTCTGCTCTCCCTGAATGCAACATTGCACAACACGATTTCCAGCAAAATAACCCGTTACTTTCCAAAAGCATGACATGTGAAATTAATAAATAGGAACAGGAGTAGGTCAATCGGCCCTTCAAGCTGACGCTGTCATTTAATAAGAACATGGCTGATCTACTACAGGGCTCAATTCCACTCTCTTGCCGACTCTTTGTATCCCTCCACACCTCTCTGAGTTAGGGAATTCCAGACATTCACTACTTTCAGAGAGAAGACATTACTCTGCATCTCAGATTGAAATCGATGTACCTTATTCGGCATCTATATCATCGAGTTTGATACTTTGCACAAGAATGGATAAAACATCTCAACATCTACCTTCTCCAACCCCTTCTGTGTCTTGTAGGGTTCAGCAGTATCATTCCTCATTCATTTAAACCCCAATGAATTATTGCCTCACCATCTTAGAGATTCTCAATAACACAACCCTTTCTTCCCAGGAAACCGCCTAATGTACCAACCAAGTTACTTGCTGCATCAGCATGCTGACCTTATGTTTCATACACAGGAAGACTTCAATGCCTTTACTGTTCCTTTTCTGGAAGTCCTCTCCATTCAGTAACAGCCTACCTTTTGATTCTCAGTGTCATCCTCAAACTCGGATGTATATTGCACTCAACTCCCTCCTTCAGGCCGTCAGCATAGATTGCAAATAACTGATGCCGTCAGGCTGATATTTGTGGTACTCCAGCAGATAAACTTTTACCATAAAGATCCATTAATCCCGACTCTCCGATTTCTGTGTTAACTCATCATCATCCCATGTTAATACAGTATCCGACGTCCTGGAGCTTCTGTTTTGTGTAAGAACTTTTGTTTTGTGATACCTTGTGGAAAATCTCTGGAAAGCCTCGTGTCCACCAGATCCCCTTTATCAAGTCCGTTGTTACATTTTCAGGCATCTCCTGAAATACTTTGCATTATTTTACCGGGCAAAATATCATTTCCCTTTCACAAAACCACCCTGACTCTGCGTGAAGCTTTTCTAAATGTCCATGCTTGCCAGGTTTTCCAAACTATACTTGTCCTATCTGTTTTCATTAGGTCCATGTGCTTCTAAATGTTACCCATTCATATGCTTGTCCAAATGAGTTTTAAATGTTGTAGCTGTCCTTGCATCTCCCACTCTTTCTCTGGAAGCTCATTCCATACCCACACCGCCCTCTGTGTAAAAACGCTGCCCCTTAGTCCCTTTTAAATCTACCTCTTTCACCTTAAACCTATTCCCTCTATGTTTGGATTCCCCTATCCAGTGGAAAAGACCTTGGCTATTCACCCTATCCATACCTCTCATGATTTTATAAGTTTCTATAATGTCTCTCCTCAACATCCCACACTCCATTAGATGCTAACTTCAAGAACAAGGGTTTAAAGATAAGCGCTGCAAATTTGAAACTATAGTAAACATGACAGGTAAACAGTACTCAGCCCAAACTTCATACTGTGATTTGTTTTTTCTCTCTATTACAATACTAAGACAGCATGAAACGCTTACTAGTGCCAATAAGAAGTCAAGCATCTGAATTCCTTTATCTGAAGGTGGTAATGATCACGACAGTGAAAACGTATCTGTGGCCAGATCTATATAATACCAGATGATCAACATTCTCCCTCCTGGCCTGCGTATAACTTTTTGTGGTTGTGTCTTTTTTATCTTGCATTCAATAGAGAGAACCACTTTCACCCATTCACACCTTAAATTCGACCCGTTATACAGAATCTTCTCATTCACCACTGCTAAAAGCCCGTTTTTCTTTTGCCACATCCTCTTTTACCTGCCACCCATCCTCCACATCTGCCAAGTGATTAAAAGACCATTTTGCAATTGTATTCAGTTTTGAAGAATTGTCACACTGGACTGGAAACGCTAACTCTGTTTCTCTTTCTCTGCAGATGTTGAATGACCTGCTGAGTTTCTCCTGAAATGTATAGGCGCAGAACAAGTTTTCAATTAAATCAATAATTATGGATACTGGAAATAAAAATAAAAAACCTTTATGGAAGGTTCACTGGACCTGAAAGTTTAACTTTGCATTCACTCCAGAAAATTCTGCAACATCTTTAGCAATTTCTTCAGTAATTTCTGTTTATGAACAATGACATATTGTCAAAGATGCCCAAACATCCTGTCCAACATGGAGCGTCGTACACTGGGAACTGAACAGTAACGCATGGTGACAAGTTCCTTGAGTCTGAAACTGCATAAGGCTGGCACCACTGATGCTGCAAAACTCTGAATCATGGTCAGGGAGAAAAACAGAAGGAAACACATTCACTTCAAATACAGAAGATGACATTACTGAAAGGAAAAGATTCAGATTAGTACCTTAAATGGGTATTGTTTATGTAACAAATTGGAGGCGTGACACCAAGGAAAGACTTCCAGCAGAATGAGAATATGAAAATGGAAGTATTTCCGCTTCAGAAACCAGAGGAGGTCACTGAATACAGGGCTGATGGGTGAATGGGTCTCGGTGTGAACTTGGGGTGGGTGGGGGGGGCAGTCAGTAGAATTGAATTGTAGATATTGCAGCTAAAACTGGGTTATCATCTGATGCTGTAAATTTCAATGACAATCTGTAACTTTTCCCCCAGGATAGTCCATCCATCTACCATTTCCATCAAGCCGATCCATGGGTCAGTGACGAGTGTGGGTGAACATGGTCGGGTCGGAATCACGTGTACCTAAACCTGATGACAATCCATTAAAGCTACCGCACTTGACTGGTTGCACTACGAACAGCAGGACTAACATCTGATAAAGAGAGAGATGATCCTAAGACTAACAAATCAGATATAAGCTCTCTCGTCCTGTTAAATCCATGCGTAAAAGTCGATGGACCATTAAACAACTTACTGGAGGAGAGGACTCCACAAATATCCCCATCCTAAATGATGGAACAGCCCTGTGCATCCATGTAAAAGATACAGTATCTGCACCATCCTCAGCCAGAAGTGTTGAGTTGATTACCCACCTCACCCTCACTATGATACCTTCAGAATCACAGATGCCCGTTTTCAACCAATTCAATTCACTATGTGACATGAAGCAACAGCTGGACACTGTAGATACGACAAAGGCATTTGGTCCTGACACCATTCCTGCAATAGGACTGAGGACTTTTGCTACAAAACAAGCCGCGTACCTGAGGAAGCTATTTCTTTCCAGCTCCAACTCTGACAACTCCCTGGCAATGTGGGTAATTAGCAACTGAAGTTCTCACTTTCTCCTAATGTGGGTAATTACTCAACTATGTCCCATCCCCTAAGAAGGGAATAATTACAATCAGAACAATTACCACGCCCTCAGTCCAATCACGATAGTCATATTGGTTGGGTTATTTTTGATAGAGCTGTCAAACAGCACAGAAATAATCGGTTCAGTGTGGTTTCCGATAGGCCTGCATGTGGAGATGGTGCTGTTGTGGAATTGTCATTGGATTGCTAATCCAGACCAGGATAATTCTCTGGCAACTGGTGCAAGTTAAAAACAATTAATAAAATATCGAGATCTAATACCTGGTGTCAGTAATACTGATCGTGTATTCAATGTTGATTATAGACGTCGATATCCTTCCCCAGTGTACTTTCAGGAAGTGAATCTCCCGTGCTTTCCTGGTCTGGCCTAAAAGTGACTCCAGACACGCAGACATGTGATACACTCTTCAATGGTCTCTGAAACGGGCAAGCAAAGCACTCAATTGTATCAAACTGCTCCGAGGTCTTAAAGGATAAACCCGGAGAGAAAATCCGTCACCAGCCTCGTTATCAGAAAAGGCAATGGGAAACACAATCCTGTCGACCCTGCAGAGACCTCCTTCCTAACAGCTGAGAGCTTGTGACAACATCTACAGAGCTTTCCCACACACTGCACAGAAACATCGGGAAAGGAATACGTCATACAACTCATTGAGCTTTCCTTATTCTAGTTAATGGCCGAACATCTCCTCAACACAGTTTTCCCCATACAATATTCATATCCCTTAATATGTTTAAACGTTGTGAAACATGAAATGAGAACTGCTGTCATCCATTCAGTCCATCAGTTTTGCGCCTCCATTCAATGTACAGGCAGTTCACCGATAACGCGTATTGATTAAATACAATTTGGCTGCAATGCAATTCATGAACCTTTTTCTATAAAGTGAACTGGCGTTCACTGTGACGCGATTCCTTGCCTGGCACCAGCTGAACAGCAAATCCTGCCTCAAAAACCCTCTCTCCACAAAAGGTAAAATCAATGTGTTCAGCAAAAACAGGAATGCAATCGGCTCTGCAGGCCTTGAAACTGAGCCTGAAACTGGGAATTGTAGACTATATTTAGAAAGCTCTTTATTTCAAACTGTGGGGAGAATCTTGGGGCGAACTGGAATTCGGCATCGGCATCACATGGTCAGTCAGCGCCTGCGCGCTTTCTGGTGGAGATTGTGGTGAAAGATACAGTGCTCCAGTGAGGGACTGTAGTGTGAAAGCGTTACATTTACAGCACTGTTCCATTACAACATGTAATTTAAAGATTTATTTCGACTGTCCTATTGTGTGTTAGATCAAATTTAATTTTTGGTTTTTACTGACATTTTTGGGGGTTCGCCACTTACCCTCTTTTTTCCATAGATCCCATTATTAATATTGCACGATTTTGTACAACACAGTGTTGCACAGGAACACAGTTATTGCGTTATTGGAGAACAACCTGGAATGATAGCTGATTTTCTATCTTCACACCATACTCCTGCTGTCTCCCTATCCCTTTAGGTTCCAGAAATCCTTATTTATAATCAGCCCATTGACTTCCACAGCCTGATCTGGGAGAGAGTACCCCTCGTTCGCCAGTCTCCGAGTGCAGGCATGTATTCTCATCTCAATGCAAAGTGGTCTGTCTGTATCTAATATTGTGGCCCCTTGTTTTAGACGTCCGAGCCAGGGGAATTGTCATCCCTGCTTCTAATCTGTCTCGCCCTGTCAGAGTGTTATATATTTCACTGAGATTTCCATTCATTTTCCTAAACCCCATTGAATACAGGTCCAGTTGCCCCAAACTCTGCTCCCACAACAAGTCTGTCATCCCAGAAATCAGTCTAATGATCCTTTGCTGCTCTCCCACAATGTCAGGTTGGTCGTTTGTTCGGAAAAGAGACCAAAACTGCACACAATACTGCACAATGTTCGAGATGGGGTCTCACCAAGGCCCTGTACAGCTGCAGTAAGATACATTTACTCCTGTACTCAAATCCCCCTGAAATGAAGGTGAATACAGCATTTATCTTCCTTCCTGCTTTCTGCTCCTGCAATATTGCTTTAAGTGATTGGTGTACATGGCGATCCAGATTCCTTTCAAAGTTACAGTTCCCCACGTGCTGGGCCTACATACAATGGTCAGCGTGCCAATGCCCATTCCCAGTATTGACTTCTGGCTTCAGAACCCACTGCCACACATGGACTCGGAGGGCTACCCAGAAATAAACAAAAATGCAGCTTAAGTTCATTTATAGTGCAACATTTTTCAACCACTCCTTTTTCAAATGAGAGGCTGCCAGTGCATTGTTCACATCAAAGTACATAACATCTCATCTCCCCATTACTCTCCACCTCCCACATATTTGCCCAGTCACTCCACTTGTCTCAATCACCTTGGAACATTTTTGCATCCTCCTTATCCACTCACAGGCTGACATCGTTTGTGCTGTCAGCAGACTTGGGAATATTGCATTTGCGCCCCTCACCCAAATATATGATATGTATTGGGAATAGCTGGAGCCCAAGACATGATCCTTGCAATATCCTCCAAGCCTTCCATTTAAAAATATAACATTGTTTTATGCCTACTCACTGTTTCCTGCCAGCTCTCCCATTCTAAATCTATGACCATATATTAGCCCGAGTCCCATTGGATTCGAATTTGCACAATAGGCTTGGGGCTTTATCAAAAATCTTTCTGATAGTCCACTCGCATGGCATTGATACCTCCTACATAATTTTACTAAAAGCCACTTTCTCAAATATGATTCCCATTTCATAATTCTCTGTTGACTTTGTCTATGCCCATTAATTTCAGTCCAATACTTTCTCTAAACTGTTTAATTGCTATTTTCATTCTATTCCTTTTTCCTCACAAGACTAAAGTTCCCTGATATTGCTAGGAAGCTTTCTTTTTTGTTTTGTTTTCTTCTGTGAAGGCATAATTAAACTATTTGCTCCATAGTTCAGCTATTTCCCGGTCCTCAATTATTTGGTATCAGACTGTAAGAAATCTGCAACTTTTTTCTCTTAATTTTGCCATTGACATATTTCCAGAAAATATTACAAGTTCTCTCTTATCAACTTTGTTAAGATAATCTTCAGAAACCCATCAATTCCTACCTTAAGCTACTCAATGATTGACATTCCACAGCCATACAATCACAGAAGCACAGACTCTGTACTACCAGAAATACAGCACAGTCTACATTCGGCCCACTTTCCGACACAAGACCTTAGCCGTGAATCTTAAAGCATTTGAAGTGCACAACCGTGTCGTTTCTAATGGTTTGAGGTTAGCATGACAACTCCACTCTCAAAAAGTGCATTCCAGACCCCAACACGCTCTGGTTGAAAAACAATTCTCAAATCTTCACTAAACCGCAAATCCTTCACTTTTAAAGTGTGGCCCTTTGAGTAGCAGCAACAACTGCTGTTTATCCTCCCTGTCCATGTACCTCGTAATCCTATCCTTCTGAATCACAGACCTCGCAGCCTTCTCTCCTCCAAACTAAACAACTTGAGGTTATCCAGCCTCTCTCCATAGCTGATATGCTCCATCGCTGGGAACATCTCTGCACCCCCTCCACTACAATCACATCCTTCCTGTAATGTTGTTCCCAGAACTACACACAGTATTTCATCTTGCCCTCACCAATGTTCTGCATAGTTCTTATAATCTATGCCTCGATTAATAAAGGTTATGTTTACATTCCACTCGCCTTTCCAAGATTGTGTGTTAATCTGTGCAGTCACATTCAGCGATGTGTGGAGAAGCACCCTCTGAGCTTTCCAGTGTGCTGCCATTCATTGAGTACTCCCCTGACTGGTTCATTCTTCCAAAGTGCATTACCTCATAGTTATCAGGGTTACATTCCATCTGCCATTGATCCACTCATTTGACCATTCCATCAGTATCTACCTGTAACATAAGGCCTTCATCCTCACTGCCAACCACCCGGCCAATCTTTGTATCAAATACAAACTTATTTATTACACACCCACCCCTCGTCCATATTCACAGCTGCATCATTTATGAATACCATAAATAATAAGGTTAAAGATCTCTCAACATCAATTACATCACGTGTTTGTGCACTTTGATGAAGAAGCAGCGTTTCGAAAGCTACTGCTGCTGAATAAACCTGTTAGACTATTGTCTGGTGTTATGCTATTTTTAGATTTGTCCACGCCAGCCCAACACTAGCACCTCCGAATCACAAATAATAAGGGTCCCAGCACTGATGCCCGCGGTACACTAGCCTCCAATCACAAAAACAACTTTCTACCACTCCCCTCTTTCTCCTGCTACTAAGGTTGATTTAGATGCAACTTGGCAAGTCGCTAATGAGTCTTACGTGTTCACTGGTTATTCTGTTCCGCTTGACACACTTGTAGGTTATCTGGAGATTCTCTGTAATCTTGCCCTGCCTTGCCCCTGTGTTAGTCAGTCCCCTCCACGCGCAGAATTTCCTCTTTATTGCAGTCTTAAATGGTCTGTCTCTTATCCTGTCATTATTTGCCTTGAATGTGGATTAGACAGCCTGATAAATTTCCTGTTAATTTCCAACTTGTCGTATGTTTTGTGAGTTTTATAAAGTTCACAGTGACCCACCGCTGATTCTTTGAAACTTTACAGAACATAGGCTGAGTTTCCTCATCACGCAATCTCGCCATCTGCGGGATTTATCTGGATAATGTCCATTACACTTCCTCTGTGGTCAGTATATTCTTTCTCAGATTTGGTCACCAAAACTGTTCTCAATACTCCAGGTACAGTGTCACCAACACTCTGTGAAACTGCTTCAACATGTCTTTACATCTATATTCTGAGTCCCTTAAAGGAAGGCAAACCAAACTTTAAGTTTCCACTTACATATATTCCTCCAAATACCCTTCACATCATTGCATTTTCGAACTCACTGTGTGAGTTCTTATAGAAAGCCTTCTGATAATTTAAAATATGCCAATTCTTATAGATCCCCATTATCTATGCTGTAAGAATCAAAATCAAACAATTCCAAAGTTTGTCAAGTATGATTCCCCTTTCAGAAATGCATACTGAGTCTCTCAAAGTTTGCTGTTGATGTCTAAATATCCAATATCACATCCTATATAATAGATTCCAACAGTTTCCCGACAAATGTCAAATTAATTTGTCAGCAATTCTCCACACTATCTCTTTTTCCCTTTGTGGATGCTTGGATCCCTACCATGCGTCTATAGTGTTTGGATCACGGTTACTAATGTACATTTATCTGCACCAGCTTCCAGACTCTGCAGAATGTACAGGAAAATGGATCTCAGTCATCGACAATGCAATCAATACTTCTGTTTGTGATTTATTTCTGAAGAGTTTGGTACGAAGTACATCTGGTTTGTCAAGCTTATCAATGCTCAATCCAGCTGCATGTTCAATATTGTCTTGTTACTGATATGAATTGACTTTATGTCTTTACTTCCACAAGTCCTATACGATCACTTCGTATTTCTGGGTGATTTTCTGGATCTTACTCCATTAAGACCAACGTAAAGTAACTGGTCATTTGCTTTGCCATTTTCCTGTTATCCAACATAAGCTCGTTTCTCCCGATTGCAAATTTCCACATTTGACTATGTTTTTTTTTCTTTTGAAATATAGATAATATATTTTTGCAGCCTTTGTGTTGCTGTTTGCTTGCATGAATATTCGCTTTTTGATTTCCCGATCAGTTTCATGGACTTCCCTTTTCTGGATTGCAATTTTTTGAGAATTCTTAGGATTCCACAATGTCTGGAATTCTTCTGAAGTCACGTCCTGTGATTAATATATTCTTTAATTTGTTATGTTAATCATCATTAGGTCACTTACCCACTCTTTGGTGTTTTCACCTGAAATAAGTAGACATATCTTTCAGACTATGCAGTAATTCTATAAATCTCCTGGTCCTGACCAGATATATTCAGGAACACTGCAGGAGGACAGAGAAGTCATAGTGGGGGCCCTGGTTGCTACTTTTGCATCATCAGTAGCCAAAGGGTGAGGTCCCGGAGGACTGGAAGGTAGTGAATGCTGTGCCCTTATTCAAGAAGAGCTACAACTAAAATCCTGGGACCTATAGACCAGTAAACCTGACATCTCTAGTAGACAGGTTTCTTGAGAAGATTCTGAGAGAAACGATATACATGCATTTGGAAAGGCTGGGTGTGATTATGAGCAGTCAGCACGTCCTTGTGCATGGTGGATCATGGCTCAAAGATTTGTGAGAGTGCTATGGTGAAATGACCAGTAACTTTGACAAGGGCATGGTAGTATACGTAGAGTATATGGATTTCAGTAAGGCCTTCGGTCAGGTTCCACATGGTAGGCTGCTCTGGAAGCTTAGATCATATGGAATTGAGGGGGAGCTTGCAAATCAGATCCAAAATTTGCTTGATGGTAGGAAACATAGAGTTATAGTGGAAGCATGCTTGTCGGACTGGAGGCCTGTGATGAGTGGAATGCCTCAGGAATCGGTTCTGGGACGGTTACTTTTTGTTTTATACATGTATATTGTATATATATTTACATATTGCACACACCTATGATTTAGATGAGAATGTACAGGCAGGAATTATAAGTTTCAAGGTGGCACTAAAATAGGCGGTATCGTGGACAGTGAGGAAGATTATCAGAAATTTCAGAAATTACAGCAGTGCCTTAATCAGGTGAGGATGTTTGCCGAGAAATAGCAAGTGGAGTTTAATACAGATAGGTGTCAGAACTTGCATTTTAGAAAGTCAAATCAAGATAGGAGTTTCATGGTGAATGGCAGGGTCTTAAGGAGTGTATTGAGACAAAGTGACCTTGGAATTCTGGTTCAAGGTTCTCTGAAGGTGGAGTCGCAGGGAGATAGGGCGGTGAAAAATGGCATTTGGCACGCTGGCCTTCATCAGTCAGAGTAATGAGTATCGAAATTCGGGAGTTATGTTGCAGTTATACAGGATGCTGGTGAGGCAATACTGGTAGTGTTAAGTTCAGTGTTGTTCACTTTGCGATAGGAAGGATATTATTAAACTGGAACTAGTGCAGAACAAATATAGAAGGATGTTGCCCGGACTCAATGGTCTGAGATACAGTGAGGGGTTGGGCAAGATAGGAGTTTTTACTTTAGAGTGTATGAGACTAAGGGGGATCTGATAGCAGTGTATAAGATCATGGGAAGCATGGATAGAGTGAATGCACTCAGTCTTTTTTTCCACAGGATTGAGCAACCCACCGACGAGAGGGCATCAATTTAAGATCCGATGGGAAAGAGTTATAGGGGACCTGAGGGGCAACTTCTTTTACACACAGAGTGGTATGCACATGGAATGAGATGCCAGCAGAAGTGGTTAAATTCACAAAATTTAAAATGCATTTGGACAAATACACGGATAGGAAAGAAAACGAAGGACATGGGGCAAGGGCAGGGAAATGGGGTTAATGTGCATGGACATTATGTTTGGAATGAAACAGTCTGGGCTGAAGGGCCTTTCTCCGTGCTGTCGGACTCTTTGACTCTCACAATCATTGCTTCTCCCATTGAATGTTATATTATACTTCCCCAATTCAGTGGTGCGTACTTGACCCTCTGGCCTCCGGGCTTCCATGATGTTTGACCAGAATATTCAGACATTCGATATTGTATTCAGACGCCGTGTAAAAATGCAACATATTGATGTCATTATTCCTCAGAGCAAGGTTATTAGTTAGCCCTCCTGACAAAGCAACACCAAATCTGAAATACCCTGCTCTCCAGTTTGGTTCACAACGTACTGTTCAACATACCCAATACACACTTACGGAAGTTTTTCTTCACAGTATTAGTAGTCACTGCAGTTTCAGTGCAATTTGAGACCATCTATTGTTACTGCAGCACCACGATTATTTGTTACTCATTCACAGGATGAGGGCGTCGCTGGATTACCAGCATTTATTGAGGAGAAACTGAGGTCTGCAGATGCTGGAGATCAGAGCTGGAAATGTGTTGCTGGAAAAGTGCAGCAGGTCAGGCAGCATCCAGGGAACAGGAGAATAGACGTTTCGGGCATAAGCCCTTCTTCAGGAATGAGGAAAGTTTGTCCAGCAGGCTAAGATAAAAGGTAGGGAGGAGGGACTTGGGGGAGGGGCGTCGGAAATGTGATAGGTGGAAAGAGGTCAAGGTGAGGGTGATAGGTCAGACTGGGGTGGGGGCGGAGAGGTCGGGAAGAAGATTGAAGATTAGGAAGGCGGTGCTGAATTCGATGGATTTGACTGACATAGGGTGGGGGGAGGGGAAATGAGGAAACTGGTGAAATCCGAGTTCATCCCTTGTGGTTGGAGGGTTCCTAGGCGGAAGATGAGGCGTTCTTCCTCCAACCGTCGTTTTGTTGTGGTCTGACGATGGAGGAGTCCAAAGACCTGCATATCCTTGGTGGAGTGGGAGGGGGAATTGAAATGTTGAGCCACAGGGTCCATGCACCCAACCACCCTGTGGCTCAACATTGCAATTCCCCCTCCCACTCCACCAAGGATATGCAGGTCTTTGGACTCCTCCATCGTCAGAACACAACAAACCGACGGTTGGAGGAAGAACGCCTCATCTTCCGCCTAGGAACCCTCCAACCACAAGGGATGAACTCGGATTTCACCAGTTTCCTCATTTCCCCTCCCCCCACCCTGTCTCAGTCAAATCCATCAAATTCAGCACCGCCTTCCTAAAATGCAATCTTCTTCCCGACCTCTCCGCCCCCACCCCAGTCTGACCTATCACCTTCACCTTGACCTCTTTCCACCTATCACATTTCCGACGCCCCTCCCCCAAGTCCCTCCTCCCTACCTTTTATCTTAGCCTGCTGGACAAACTTTCCTCATTCCTGAAGAAGGGCTTATGCCCGAAACGTCGATTCTCCTGTTCGCTGGATGCTGCCTGACCTGCTGCGCTTTTCCAGCAACACATTTCCAGCTACCAGCATTTATTGCCCATGCTAGAGGGCAGTTAAGAGTCAGCAGCGTTGTCTTGAGTCTGGAGTCACATGCAGGTCACACCAGGTAAGGACAGCAGTATCCTTCACTCAAGGACATCAGTGAAGCAGATGCGTTTTTCCAACAATCGACAATGGATTCCTCGTCATCATAAACGCTTGATTCCAGATACATATTGAATTCAAATTCCACCATCTGCCATGGCAGGATTTGAATTCATGTCCCCAGAATATTACCTGGGTCTCTGGATTAAGAGCCCAGCGTTAATATCACTGTGTCATTGATCCCCCTTGCATATACTTGCATACCTAATTTCCATAGCATATGTTGTAAAGTATTTACGTGACAGATTTAGTTTTGATATATAACACACTAATGTTTGCTTCATCTTGCTATTTGTAAGATCCACCCAAACTGATTATTCCGGAAGTGAGGGAAAGGGTCTGTGGCGTTATTAGCGATAGACTTGGACAATACTTTCCGGGAGACTCACCTCAACGCTGAGATGATCTGAAGTATTGGTCAGCAATACAGGACAAGCATCAATATTCTTTCCTCCCACTTTTCCAGGATAAGTGTCACCATATTCTTCTGCTCCCTCGCACTCGCTGTATATCTGTTTTAACACATACCTCCGACAAGGCTCATACTCTATCTTCAAATAAGGCTCAAGCACGACCACACTCACTATTGACTTCAGCACCTTTCTTCCCCCATTTTTTCTGTCACTGACGCAATAGCGCCGCACACTAATACCACTGCATGGATACAACACTGTGGTCAGACTCCCTCCGGACATCTCACCCTTCCCCTCTTCCCCTATACCAGCATTGACAGCAGGGACACCCACTCCCACCCTCACTTCGTCCCTTCTCTTCTCCCATTCCAGGAGAAACATCCTGGAATATGACATAAAGGGCCAAGCCTGGTTTTAGAGTGCGCGATATCCGTTCCCTCACCCTCTACCTCGAGATGTGGGGAGGATCCTGGAAAGAGCCAGAGAGGACAAGGACACCTTGTGTGGAGATTCTGAAACATCGACGTCCCACCAACCAAGTCAGCAGCAATGTTCAGTAAAGAGCAATTCTCAATTTAAACTCGCTGGCATTTCCAATCTCATCTCTCTCACTTTTCAGGCTTAGTTAAAAGCATTAATGAAAGACTAAAAATAAAAATAATGTTTATTCTCTTCAGTAAAAATGTTAAAAAGAAAAAAATAAACGATATAAGTTCATTACGAAATATCTAAAACATGACGTTCATTCAAAATTATGGGTGTTAGAAACGAAAATCGCTTCTCAATAATCGCTCTAGACAAATTCAGGAAAACAAAGTTTTATTAACAAGTCAAGTCTGCAGAGTCGGGCACCCTTAAAGAAAAGGCGCGCTGAGGCTTACAAAGTCTCCATTATATATAGCACAAGTCCCTCCTCTCCTTGGCTCCAACAAGCCATGAGGTTCACATTCTTAAAAACATCATTATTTTTATCACAAAGTCTGCAACAAATGTCTTCAGAGTCTCTAAAGTTGCTGTTTTTCTCACCCTGTAGTCTTATCAGTCAAAGACTTATTCTTCTCTGTCTGTGCTAGCAGTCTTATCAGTCAAGGACTCATCCTTGACTGTGTTAATGGCTTCATCAATCAAGAGCCTGCTTGTTTTTACTATCGCTCACAAATTGTCAGCATTCTGCACAATTTAAACTATTCTACTTTTGAGTATATAAAATGGTTGTTAGAAAAGAAACAAAAGTTTTGTCTTTTATTATAGACCAGTCCGTGGTCCAGGCACATCTTAAAGTTTAAACCGAAATTACCTCACACAATTTCACCCTTTTCTTTCTTTAAGATGTGCCTGACCAAGATAAGCCCCCCCTTCCCTCAAGGGCCCGGGAAATTCTTGGTCTTTCGCAGCAACATCACTTTAAGTTCCCGCGTCCCATGCTGTGGAACCACCACTGCCTGGAGTCGGGAAATATTTTTCTGAATTAAAAACTGAATACAAGGAATTAGGCAGGGTGTTACAAGAAGAAGAATCATGCCTCCCCCAACCACCAGCAACTGCTAACATTTAAAACAGTGGCTATTCTAGAGGTGAGATCAATAAACAGGTTTTGTGTAACATCAGGGAGTTCAATCTGTCCTTCTACCTCTTCGTATACAGATGGCACTTTAGGGAGCACGACCGTTCCCTGACGGTCTTGCCCTTTCCCCAACCCCCGATCAGGGATCTGTATCTTGGTCTCCTTGACTCTGTCAACCTGCTCCCTGAGCAACACGGAGGATAGGTCCCACCTCCCAGTTTTGCCAATACACACCCAGCGGTCATTTATAGGGCATCCATGGATTTTGCCACCGTATCCTTTATTATATACCTGATAATAGGGTCTCCCATCCTCCCAACATTCATGGCGTGCACTCACATCGTAACACCTATCGTCCACATAGGAATGGGACACAAATGATCCCGAATAGATTCGAATCCCAAGTCTTACTGTAGTTCGACATTTGTCACATCTCCCCTCACCCTCCCCCACATACAGGAGTAATCTGATCAATATCCCCACCAATACAGTCCAAGTAGAGTTCATTATTGCTGTCTTTTCAGTTTTACCGACAACGGCTTGTCCCCTTGCTCGCATGTCCAGGTGCTTTCTTCTTCAGGCGGAACAGGCCCCTTTATCCTTAATACGTGGACCCACCCTTTTTCTTTCGTCCGAACAGCTGCTTCATTTGTTAACAGAACCAGGAACGGTCCTTCCCACCGCGGCTGGAGCTTTTCGGCCTTCCAGGTTTTAACAAGTATCCAATCTCCGGGCTCCACCTTATGCAGGAGGAAGTCGAGCGGCGGAGTCTGAGCCAGGAGACCTTTCCTCCAGAGTTCGGCAAAAGAACGGGATAAGGCCAGTAAATAGGTTCGGATAAATACATCCCCCCCTTGTAGAGTGGGACATCCATCAACCTTACTCCAATACGGTAATCCGAACAGCATTTCATAGGGGGAAACCCCGACATCTCGGCGAGGTGCCGTACGTATCCTCAATAGGGCAATGGGCAGGCACTTTGGCCAGGGTAACTTAGTTTCTAAAATCAGCTTAGTCAATTGGGTCTTGAGCGTGCCATTCATTCTCTCAACTCGACCCGAACTCTGAGGATGCCAGGGTGTGTGGAATTTCCATTGGATACCCAGGGTAGTACAGATCAAATGGTGTAGCTTAGAAATAAAATGCGTCCCGCAGTCGGAGTCGATAGATTCCATTATGCCATATCTCGGGATTATGTTCTCTAACAACAGTCGGGCCACGGTTGGTGCATCGTCTTTGGCAGTTGGGAAAGCCTCTACCCAGTGAGTGAAATGGTCTACTATTACTAGCAGATATTTCCATCTCTGTACTGGGGGTAATTCTGTAAAGTCGACTTGGATCCTCTGGAATGGCCTAATCGCGAGGGGCTGACCACCAGCTGGCATAGAACGCATGGCTTTCTGATTAATACGCCGGCAAGTGGGGCATCCGACTACCTCTTGTTGGGCTAATGTGTATATCCCCCTGCATACATAGTCTCTCAGGATTGTGTCACACATGGCTTGCACCCCCCAGTGGGTCTGATGGTGTAATCGGTGCAGAATACCCCGGGTGATCTGTTTGTTCAGTACTTGTCTCCCATCAGGAACCGTCCACTTCCCGTTAGTATCTAGCCGGGCACCCAATTGATCCATTTTATCAATCTCCCCCTGGGTGAAGACGGGTTGTTTAGCGAGCCCTTCCCTCAACGGTATTAACGTTAACAATTGGACGGATTTTTCGACCGCTGCCCGCTTGGCTTCCTCGTCTGCCAGCCGGTTTCCCACCGCTTCCGGTGTCGACCCCTTCTGGTGACCGGGTACATGGACTACTGCAAGTTCCGTAGGTAACGCCAGGGCTTCCAACGTTAGGCTGATCATTTGTTCGTGAGCTAATTCTTTTCCCCGGGAAGTTATCAATCCTCGCTCTTTCCAGATTTTCCCGAAAGTATGAACGACTCCGTATGCATACTTTGAGTCAGTATATATGGTCCCCACTTTCCCTTCCAACAACTTCAGGGCTCTCTGGAGGGCGTACAACTCACAGGATTGGGCTGACCACTTCCCGGGCAGTCTTCCAGACTCAATCGTCCGTTTCGTTGCACCATCTATAACAGCATAGCCACTGTATCGTACTCCACTGATGCACCGGGAGGACCCGTCGATATACAGTTCCTGTCCCTCACCCAGCGGGGCTTCCTGCAGGTCCTCTCGACTTTTGGTCTGCAAGTCCACAAATTCCACACAATCATGCTCCTGTTCCCCGTCTGCAGGTCGTCCGTATAGAAACTGGGCAGGGTTGCAACTGAGATCTTTTGCAAAATTGAGATCATCTCCGGTCATCAAAATCGCCTCATACTTCAGGATGCGAGAGTCTGTTAACCAGCGGTGAGCCTTTTGAGCCAGTATGGTACTAACCGAATGTGGGGAGTATACTGTGATCCTTCCTCCAAAGGTAAGTTTTCGGGCCTCTTCTACTAACATTGCCGTAGCTGCCACTGCCTGTATACAGGTCGGCCATCCACATGACACAGGGTCTAACATTTTTGACAAAAATGCAACCGGCTGACGTTTCCCTGCCCGCAGCTGAGTGAGCACACCCTGGGCAATTCCGCCGGCGCTATTAACATATAACTGGAACGGTTCCTTCAGGGTGGGTAAAGCCAATACCGGAGCTCGAATGAATTTATTTTTAATAATATTAAATCGCTGCTCCTCCTCATCTGACCAGTACACCTGTTGTCCTTCTTGTCCCAGTTTGTCGTACAAAAATTTTACTAAAGTGGTGTAACTTTCAATCCATATCCGGCAATACCCTACTAGTCCCAGGAATTGTCTGACTTCCTTCTTCGTCCTGGGTATTGGCATACCCTTAATTCCTGATATTCGTTCTGGCGTGATACGGCGGTGCCCCTTACTGACTTGATGGCCCAGATATCTTACTTCTCGCTCCACAAACTGGAGTTTTGTCCTGGAGACGCGTAGACCCTGTTTCCCCAGGAAGTTCAACAGGGCAACGGTGTCTGCTCGTACCTCCTCTTCTCTTGGTCCTGAGAGTAAGAGATCATCGACATATTGGAGCAATTGATTCTCCGCGTTACACCGAAATCCTCCTAAGATCTGCTCCAGTATTTGTCCAAACAAATTGGGTGACTCCGTGAATCCCTGCGGCAAGACCGTCCATCTTAACTGTCGCTTTCGTCCTGTGAAGGGATTCTCCCATTCAAAGGCAAAAAGGTTCCGACTTTCTTCGTCAAGGGGGCAACTCCAGAAAGCATCCTTCAGATCTATTACGCTGAACCATTCATGTTCGGGGGGAATTTTACTCCTTAACGTGTAGGGATTAGGTACCACCGGGTATCTAGCCTGGACTACTTCATTCAACCCCCGCAGGTCTTGCACCAGCCTATATGTCCCGTCCGGCTTCCTCACAGGGAGTATTGGAGTATTGAAAGGGGACATGCATTCCTCCAGTAGTCCATCTGTGATTAATCTTTCTATCACAGGTTGTAACCCCTCCCGTCCTTCCATAGCAATCGGGTATTGTTTCCTTCTTACCGGGCCTCTTCCTGGTAACATCGTGATTTGGAGAGGTTTGATGTTTAGACCCCCTCTGTTCCCCTCTCGGTACCAAACTTCCGGGTCTATTTGTTGATCATCTTCTTCGGTGAGGGCGAACAACCTTACCACCATTTCCCCGTTACTTGGTACCGTTCCGATCCCTAGTTTGATCTGCAAGTCTCTTCCTAACAAATTAAACCCCGCCGATGGCAGTAGAAGGAGGTCTCGTTTAGTAGTTCTGTTTTCATACCCAATTTCCATGTCCTCCACCACTGGGACTTGTAATTTCTGTCCTCCAATTCCAGATACCCCCATAACTTTTCCTCCTGCTCGGGTGCCGGGGGGTATTTGGATTATACTTGATCTTTCGGCTCCCGAGTCCACCATAAATGTGATCTCCGATCCTTGGGGCCCTACTTTCAAGTTTACCAGGGGTTCCTATCGATAGTCCTTTTGCCCCAAGGGTAGGAACCCCCGACCTCCCTAATCTTCCTCCATCAGGGCGTACGACCTCACCTCCTGCTTGTAGCGGGAGCACTCCCGTTTAAAATGTCCCTCTTCATTACAATAGTAACATCTGAGTGTCCTCTTCGTTTCCCTGTCGTGGTCTCGCGTTCCTCCACTCTTCCTTTGTTCCGGCCATGGTTCTCTTTTCCTCTGCTCTTGCCACAACTCTCCCCTTTCCTGTTTCTGCCACGGCTCTCCCTTTTCCTTTCTTCCAGCTGTCATTTGTTGCACCGTTTGCATCATTATCTTTGTCGCCTTCTTTTGCTTCTCATCGTCCCTTCTCACAAACACCTTTTGCGCCTCCCGTAGTAATTCACTTAAAGATTTACTATCCCAATCATCCATTTTCTCTAACTTCTTTCGTATGTCCGGCCAGGCTTTTGATACAAACTCTACCCGTATGAGTTGTTGCCCCACGTCCGTCTCAGGGTCCACCCCAGCAAACTGCTGCAAATTCTTCCTAATCCTGTCTAGGAAATCCGTAGGGGTTTCCTCCGGGTTTTGATGATTACCAAAGGCCTTGGTAAAATTGTGCCCCTTCGGGGCTGCGTGTCTTATTCCTTTTATCCAATATTCCCGCATGTCTCTCATGTTGCGCCGTCCTCCCTCCGTGTTCTTATCCCACTCGGGGTCGGTGAGGGGAAACTTCTGCTCCCCTCCTTCTCCCCCCTCTCTCTCCCAGACCAAGAGCGCAGCTTGTCGTATCATCTGACGCTCCTGGCTAGAGAACAATGTTTTCATGATGGAACACATCTCTTCCCACGTGTAAGTATTCGGACCCAGGAACTGATCCAATTGTTTAGCAAGTCCCATGGTGTCCTCTAGTAGACCCTTCATCTCCCTCCTGAAATTCCGTACTTCAGTACTCGTCAAGGGAACGTTCACATATCCCGTCCTTCCTCGCCTCCCATGGGCACTTCCCGGAGTGGATTCATTCTTGCAATCGGGACAGAGTTCCGTCTGTGACTCTTTTCAGCTTGAGATCTAGTCTGTACTCCTGAGGCACCTGGTGGTTCCTCCCCATTTTCTTCCTCTTCCCCTGAATCGTCGTCACCCGAAGGAACATTCTGTGGGGCAGACGGGGTCACGTAGGGCGGCGGTAAGTGATCTAAAGGGTCCCATTCTTTCTGCCCTTTCGTGTCTTTATTAGTTACCTGCATTTGGCAAGATATCGTAACCGGTAGCCAACAAAGGGCATAATCACTTTCTTCCAGATTAACATCAGGTTTTGAATTGACATATAAAATGAGGGCTTGCCGGACCCAGTCTTCGTCAGTACCGAATCTAGGCCACCACACTGAGTCGCCCTGAATAGGTTTCTGGGACCACTTTTGACAGTATTTTACCATCTTCCTTTTAGATTTTCCCTTTCTTCCACCCTGATCCCAATTATTTAGCATTTTCCCTAACGGACTATCGTCAGGTACCCCGGGGTATGTGTCATTGTCCCTGTTTAAGCCTACCTTTCCCTTAATCACCTTAGATCCCTTATTTCCCATTTCCGAGGACTTCGTATTTTTCCCGTGATAATCTATCACAATGTAGCCAATTCCCGGACCTTCAGTCCCGTGATCGCCCAGGTTCCTTTGCAGGCACCCCCGGTCTTTGGATTCCTGTGTCCTACGTCTCTGTGACACAAATCACAGGCACCCCGTAGGTACACGTTCCTCCTCAAACACGGTCTCTGCAAAATCCCTCACAGGCGAGCCCCGGTCTCGAGATTCCTGAGTCCCACGTCTCTGTAGAAAAAATCCACAGGCACCCCGTAGGTACCCAGTCCTCCGGAAACACGGTCCCCGCAAGTTTTTTTCTTACCTGGGTTCGGTGCACCGAAATTACTCGATCGTTAACCGTCCCCACTGCCTCGGGTACACCCCTCCTTTGTTTTCCTGAGCCTCCCGGATATAACTCGCTCAAACCGCGCGGGGCGACAAGCAAGGAATCAGGGACTGCTGAACTCAGCAGGGTGCACCTTCTCCGATATCCTTCCTCAACTCCCCTCGCGGCCGGAGTGTTGATCCCGGATGACGAGCCCCCAAGTTGTTAGAAACGAAAATCGCTTCTCAATAATCGCTCTAGACAAATTCAGGAAAACAAAGTTTTATTAACAAGTCAAGTCTGCAGAGTCGGGCACCCTCAAAGAAAAGGCGCGCTGAGGCTTACAAAGTCTCCATTATATATAGCACAAGTCCCTCCTCTCCTTGGCTCCAACAAGCCATGAGGTTCACATTCTTAAAAACATCATTATTTTTATCACAAAGTCTGCAACAAATGTCTTCAGAGTCTCTAAAGGACTCATCCTTGACTGTGTTAATGGCTTCATCAATCAAGAGCCTGCTTGTTTTTACTATCGCTCACAAATTGTCAGCATTCTGCACAATTTAAACTATTCTACTTTTGAGTATATAAAATGGTTGTTAGAAAAGAAACAAAAGTTTTGTCTTTTATTATAGACCAGTCCGTGGTCCAGGCACATCTTAAAGTTTAAACCGAAATTACCTCTCACATGGGCAATCCCTAGTAAATACTCGACATCATTGTTCTCACTAAATCTTCTTACGAGTGTTTGAATTCTAGCATCTGCTTCTTTAATTTCAACGGAATATCGTTCCCTGCTATCAAATGCTCATAGCAAATGTCCCCTCCTGCCTGAACTTTTCGTAAACTGTCAATATATTTCCAAATAACTGGATGTTCCACATCAAGTTCGCATTGTCATCTCCTGTGGGCAGCTTCTGCATTATTGTTTATTTTGTCCTCATTGTTTAAAGTTCTTTCATATAAATTCCTCATTCCAAATGGTAAAATCAGTGAACGCCAACCATTTCCTCGGCGTAATCTTCTACCTGCATTGTTATCCTCGAATCAGTCCAGCAGCGGTTGCAATTAATCTGGAAGCACATCAGACAAATGTTGAATAGCTGCATGAATTTTTTCAATCGGAATAAATGCAAGGCCAATTATCATTTTAGCTCTGAAGTCAATGTTGTACTTACTCAAGTGTCTTTTTTAATATTTTTACTTAAGGGAAAAAACATTATTTTTATTTTTACTGCTTTGATTAATGCTTTTATCGAAGCCTGAAAAGGAATAAATATGAGCTGTGCTGAAATAGTTCTGCCCTAAATGGGTCTGCGGCAAAATGAGCTGCACCAAACAGGCCGCACCAAACAGAATGAAGTACTCAGTAAATTACAAAGCACAGGGGGACGACATATAACCATCCCAGGCTGTTATGCAGAAGCAGGGATGTCCTGGGTAGCTGACAGGAAATGCAGAGTAGAGATCATTTCTCATTTTGTGTTTGGAAAGCTGCAACGAGTGGAATTCTTCAGGGATCTGTATGAGGTCATCAACAAGTTGCAATCTATTCTAATGAACCGGATGAAGGAGATGGAGCTCAGTTTGATCATGCACCAGGATAGTCATTCAAAAAGATGTCAAATGGAGACAGAACGTCTGCAATGGGATACAGACAGGGGACGGCAGAGCGTCAGCAATGGAATAATACAGGGGGGAGCGCAGATCATTTGTAATGGGATACAGACAGTGGAGTGAATACTGTCTGCAATGGGATACAGACAGGGGGAGGACATAGCGTCTGCAATGGGATCGGGACAGGAAGAGGGCAGAGTGTCTGCAATGGGATACAGACAGGGGAGGGCAGAGCGCCTACAATGAGATACAGACAGGGAGAGGGCATAGGTTCTGCAATGGGATAGGTTCAGGAGGAGGGCAGAGTGTCTTCAATGGGATACATACAGGGGGAGGGCAGAGCGTCTGCAATGAGATATAGACAGGGGGAGGACGGAGCGTCTGCAATGGCATACAGACAGGGGGCGGGCAGAAGGTCTGCAATGGGACGCAGACTGGGAGAGGACAGATCATCTGCAATGGGATACAGACGAAGGATAGTAGAGCGTCTGCAATAGGATATGGACGGGGAAGGGCAGAGCATCTGCAATGGGATACAGACAGGGGAGGGCAAGGCGAGGGCAATGCATCTACAATGGGATACAGACAGGGGAAGGGCAGAGCCTCTGAAAGGGAGATAGACTGGGGAAGGGATGCACGCCTGCAATGGGATACAGGCAGGGGGAGGGAAGACTGTCTGCAATGGGATACTGATGGGTGAGGGCCGAGCGTCTGCAGTGGGATTCAGACGGGGAGGGCAGAGCGTCTGCAATGGGATACAGACAAGGGAGGGGAGAGCATCTACAATGGGTTATAAACGGCTGAGGGACGTGCGTCTGCAATTGAATACAGACAGGGGAGGCATAGCGTCTGCAGAGGGATACAGATGGGGAGGGCAGAGCATCTGCAATGGGATCCAGACAGAGGACGGGCAGATTGTCTGCAATGGGATATAGCGAGGGGAAGGCAAAGCATCTGCAATTGGATACAAATGGGGGGAGGGGCGGGGCAGAGCGTCTGCAGTGGGATACAGACGGGCAGGGCAGAGCGTCTGCAATGGGATACAGACAAGGGAGGGGAGAGTATCTACAATGTGATACAGACGGCTGAAGGCAGTGCGTCTGTAATGGAGTACAGGCGGGGGGAGGGCAGAGCGTCTGCAATGGGATACGGACAGGAGGAGGGCAGAGCGTCTGCAATGTGATACAGACAGCGGAGGGCAGAGCCAGGGCAGTGCATCTACAATGGGTGACAGACAGGGGAGGGCCGAGCGTCTGCAATGTGATACAGATTGGGGAGGGCAGAGCGTCTGCAATGGGATACAGACAGAGGATGGCTGTGAGCAAAGCTTCAGCAGAAAAAAAAGCAGTACAATAGAAATGTGATGGAAATTTTCTGTTTTGGGGAAAAGACGAAATAGCAGAAATTTATTTAAATGCAAGGAGAATGCAGAACTCAGTGTTACAGAGGGATTTGTGTGTCTTAGTACATGAATCACATCAAATTAACCTGAATATGTAGCAAGTGATTTGGAAGGTAAATGTGATTCTGTTTCGTGCAAGGGATGTTGGGTATGATCTTAACGATGTTTCTGCAACAGTACAGGGCATTGCTGAGATTACATCTGTTGTATTATGTGTAGTTATAACTGTCTAAACTGAAAATAAAAAAAAACAAAATTGGTTTCGAAACGTCTCAAAGATGTTTCTTTTTTCTCATTCTTGGGATGAAGGCATTACGTTATGAAAAATTAACAGTTCTGCCTGAAAATGAGGGTTGTTTTATTGACCATATAAGATCTTGAGAAGAGTGTAGTTGGTGAATACCGGATGGATATTTCTTCTTGTGTGGGAGAATAAAACTGGGGAAATACTTTAAGAATAAGTCAGTTTCAAAGGAAAGGTCATTGGACAGAAACATTGAACTGCGAATTCTCTTCCTACATGCTGACAGACAGGCGGAGCTTTTCCAGCAATTACTGTATATGTTTAAGAATATTCATTATAACACAGATATTGTGACGACATGGAACGCTTATTTTTACATTATGCAAGCACATATTAACACATCTTCAAAACAAGTATGACCATTTATTATTAATAAATTGATTCTACAATAATGCACTGACCTGGAGTCGAGAATGCGATGGAGTCATACAGTTCAGACAATGTTCAAGAACAGCTCACAGAGTCCAGTGTGAGACTGATAACGTTACTGATTTAACTTACAGATGGAAAATGTAGCCTATCTCTGGAGGAACAGTCTATTACTCCCTTTCTGTTACCCTATCACTCATCACAGAAATGAGTGGGAGTGAAAAAAAGCCCAGTCGTCTTTCCCACTAATGGAGGATTCCTGATGAGGATTCATTGGAATCTCCCCATTGCCTGAAGCAAAACAATTCAGCCAAATTCAACTGTTTCATGAAGAAATCCCATTGCCAGAAGGCTGTGCAAGCAGAATAACTACAGAAGTAATAATCCGACGCGATAGTGAGGGGAACAGACAGGAGATTCTGTGGTTGCAAATGGGAATCCGGAATGGTGTGTAGCCTCCCACATGCCAGGGTCCTGGATGTCTGAGAGCGGCGGCAGAAAGTTCTCACCAGTGGTGCGGGTGGGGGTGGGGGGCGCGGCAGGAAGCAGCCAGAAGTCATTTTGCACATTGGTACAAATAACAGAGTGACACAGGTAGAAATCGTGATGACATCCGACACAGTGATTGTAGAGAGTTAGGGAAAAGAATAAAATAAAGGACCATGACAGTGGTAATATTCAGTTTACTTCCACTGCTCCGTGCTAGTGAGGGTAAGAACAGGAGAATATGGCAAATGAAGGGGTGGATAAAGAATTGGTGCAGGGGGCAGAGATTTTTGGATCACTGGGATCTTTTGTGGGGCAAGGTGACGTGTTCAGGAAGGACGGGTTGTACCTGAACTGGAAATGGACCAATATCCTAGCAGGCAGATTTGCAACTGCTGCAAGAGGATTTAAACGAGATTGGCTGGGGTTGGGGAGGGGTGGGATGCTCAACAGCAGGGAGGCCGGTGCGAGGCTGGAAGGAGATACAGTAATTAGAAACAGTAAAATGAAGAGACAAGTCAGGCTAGACAACGACAGGGAACAAAGAAAGCATGTTGGATTAAATTGCAACTGTTTCAATGAAAGATGGCTGACAGGTAAGGCCGATGAACTCAGGGCATGGATCGGTGCGTGGGACTGGGATATTATAGCCATTACTGAAACATGGCTAAGGGAGGGACAGCACTGGCAGCTTAATGCACAAGGATAGAGGTGCTTTATGCGGGATAGAGATGGTGGAAAGAGGGGACCAGGAGTTTCATTTTTGATTAAGGCGAAAATCACAGCAGTAATCTGAGATAAAATAACTGATGGATCATCCTGTGAGGATTTGTCTGGGGAGCTAAGAAATAAGAAGGGAATGGTGGTAGTATTTGGATTGTACTATAGGCCCCCAAATAATAAATGAGGAATTAGGGGAACAAAAATATGTAGACAGACTGCGGAGACTTGCAGGGCCAATAGGATTGCATTAGTAGGAGATTTTAATTTTCCTAACATGTCATAGAATTAAGGACGGAGACGGGGTGTATTTATTAAGTGTGTTCAGAATAGCTTCATCAAACAGTAAGTAGAGGGTGCAACTCGGGACGGGACGAAACGTGACCGACTCTAAGATCTAGAGCAGGACAGGTGACTGAGGTGACAGTGGTGGAGCACTCTGGGACCAGTGACCATAGCTCTATTAATTTTAAAATGCTAATGGAGAAGGACAAAGCTGCTCCACATGTTCAAGTTCAAACTTGGGGCAAGGTGAATTTTGTTAGAATTAGACAGGAGCTTGGAGGAGTTGTTTGGAGGCGTTTGTTTGGAGGCTAAGGGACCTCCTGCAAGTGGGAGGCCTTTAAAAGTGACATGTCTACAGTTCAAGGTCTATATGTTCCTGTGAGGGTAAAAGGCAATGTTGGTAAGAAGACGGAACCTCCGATGTCAGGAGATATTGAAGCTTTGACCAGCAAAAAGGAGGCGTGACTCAGGTCCAGGCAGCTGGAATCGAGGGAATACCTGGAGGTATACAGCGGATACAGTACTTTACTAAAGGAGGAAATCAGGAGGGCGAAAGGGGTGCACAAGATTGTTTTGGCTGAGACGATTAGGGTGAATTCAAAGAGTTTATTTAAGTATATTAAAGTAAAAAGAATAACTAAATGAGAATATGACCCCTCAAAGTCCAAAGTGGACATGCATGCCGAGAACCGTAGGAGATTTGCGAGATTCTCAATGAATATTTCTCGTCTGCCTTTACCGTGGAGAAAAACATGAAGACCAGGGAGGTTAACAAAGGTAGTAGCGTTATCTTGGGGTGAGTCAATATCACAGGAGAAGACGTGTTGGATGCATTAGAATGTATAAAGGTGAATAAATCTCCTGGTCCTAAACAGGTGCATCCAAGAACACTGTAAGAGACTACAGAAGAAACTACGGGGACCCTGGCTGATATTTTTGCACCATCGTTAGCTACTGTTTAAGTTCCAGAATATTAGAGATTAGCAAATGTTGTACCATTATTCAAGAAGGGAATCAAAGAAAAATCTGGGATCTATAGACTAGGAAACCTAACATCTGTGGTCGGTAGGTTACTAGAGAAGTCTCTGAGGGATGTGATACACATGCATTTGGAAAGATAAGGTTTGTTTAGAAATATTTTTTTTGACAAGATTCAGTATGGAAACAGGCTATGTGGCCCAACAAGACCATACCTGTATTTACCCCTGACGAATGCACATAACACTATGGGTAACTTAGCATGGCCAATTCACCTGAACTATACATGTTTGAATTGTGGAAAGAAAATGGTGCACCCAGAGGAAACCCACACAAACACAGTGAGAATGTGCAAACTCCACACAGAGAGCCACCCGAAGCTGGAAACAAATCCGGATTCATGGCACTATGAGGCAGCAGTACTAGCACTGAACCACCATGCCACCCTTGCTTTTTTCAACACTGTTCAATGACACAGGGACAAAATCTATTCTGCCCTTCACCCATGATGCACGTTCCAATATCCATTGAAAATGTCATCTTTTTTTAATTAGTTTGTTATTATTTATATAGGACGAACAGGAAGACAGCTAACAATCCACATCCAAGAACATCAACTAGCCACGAAACGACACGACCAGCTATCCTTAGTAGCCACACACGCAGACAACAAGCAACATGAATTCGACTAGGACAACACTACTATCATAGGGCAAGCCAGACAGAGAACAGCCAGGGAATTCCTAGAGGCATGGCATTCATCCACAAACTCCATCAACAAACACATCGACCTGGACCCAATATACCAACCACTACAGCGGACAGCTGAAACTGACAACCGGAAGCGGCAGGGACAAACCACTATAAACACCGGAGGAAACATCAAAGAAGCGCTCCACAGGAGGGTCCCAAGCACTGATGATGTCGCCTAGCCAGGGGACGAAACGTTTGCAACAAAAACCTCCAGCTTGGCGAACAGAACCACAACAACGAGCACCCAAGCTACAAATCTTCACCCAAACATTGAATTATTATTAATAGTTGTTTTTAGACTGGAAAGATTGCATGGCTTTGTGAGTGGGAGATCATGCCTATCAAATTTGTTTGAATTCATTGATGAAATGACCAGGAATGTTGATAAGGGGAGGGCGGTAGATGTAGTCTGTATAGTTTTCAGAAAGGCCTTTGACAAGGTTACCATTGATAGGCTGGTTTGGAAGGTTAGAATCGCATAGAATCCAGAGGGAGCTGGCAAATTGGACACACAATTGCCTTCATGGTAGTAAGCAATGGGTACTAGTGGAAGGATGCTCTCGGACTGGAGGCCTGTAACACCTGAAGTGCGTCAGGGGTCGCTGCTGGGCCCATTGCTGTTTGTTATCTGTAAGAATGAAATTCTGGCGAATGTACAAGGCATGATTAGGAAACTTGAAGATGACACTAAAATAGGTGGTATCACGAACAGTGAGGAAGTATATCAGAAATTGCAGCAGGGCCTCGATCAAACTGGAGAAGTGGGACGAGGAATATTTTGGCAACGTTAGATCAAGGTAGGAGATTCATGGTGATTGGTAGGACTTTAAGGAGTGTAGTTGAGCAGAGGGACCATGGAGTTTAGGTCCACCGTTCTCTGAAAGTGGGGTCATATTTAGACATGGTAGTGAAGAAGATTTTTGCCACACTAGCAAGCATCGGTCAGGAAATGGAGGAAAGCAGTTGGGAAGTTATGTTGAAGTTATTCAGGAAGTTAGTGAGGCTGCACTTGTAGTGTTGTGTTCAGTTTTAGTCACATTGCGATCGGAAGGATATTTTTAATTTGGAATGTGTGCAGAGCGAATTTACAAAAATATTGCCAGAACTCAACAGTATGAATTATAGGGAGAGGTTGGACAAGGGAGGACTTTTTTCTTTAGAAAATAGAAGACTGAGAGGAATCTTATAGAAATTTACATGGATAGGGAAAATGGATCCAGTTTTTTTCCTAGAGTTGGGGAATCGAGGAGGAGAGGGCATTAGTTTAAGGTGAGAGGGGAAAGAATAAAAGGGAAACTGGTGGAAACTGCTTGACACAGAGAGTAGTACACAAAGGGAATGAGCTGCCAACGGAAGTGGTTGAAGCATTTGTATTAACGATATTTAATGGGCATTTGGGCAAGTACATGGACAGGAAAGGACGAGAATGCTATGGGCCAAGTGCTGGGAAATTAGGTTAGTGTGGTTGGATATTTGGGTCAGCATGGACGAGTTTGGGCCAAAGGGCCTCTCTGCCTCACTCCATGCTGTAGGACTTGATGACTACAAATAGAACAGCATTTGAGTCAAACTCTCATTTTTCCTTTGGTCATGAGTTCGAATCATATTTGGACAATGTTTTTTCAAGTTAACCTTGCAGATATTTTGCTTTTCAGTTTGTTATCGACAATACGTGTGTGTGTCTCTGTATGTGTGTGTGTGTATGTGTGTGTGCATGTGTGTGTATGTGTGTGTGTGTGTGTGTGTGTGCATTTCGCAGTATTTTTCAAAAGGAAATATCAATGTACGTATTTGCAATATCTTCTCGTCATTCCACTTTCCATCATAGTTTGAGCAACTTTGTTTTGTCATAAACGTGTTGGTTTAGTAGATTAAAGAAATGTGCCTGACTTGTTCCTAACACTGACCCTGACACACTCTGAGAACTATATCATTTGGCCACATCATCAACCTAGTTGTATTTTTTTTTGTGGCCACTGGAAGCTTGGGGCTCGAAAAGGGAGCAATAAGCCAAAAAAACACAGGGAATTATCGACTCAATCAGCCAACGTCAGTGTCGAGGAGTTCGTTGGATGGGATTCTGAGGGATTGGATTTACATGTATCTAGAAAGACAAGGAGTGATTAGGGGTAGTCAATATGGATTTGTGTGATGGAAATCATGTCTAATTAATGCGAGTGAGTATTATGAAGAGATGGCAAAGAAGATTGAAGAAGACACTGTGGTGTACATTGTTTACACAAACTTGAGCAAGGCATTTAATAAGGTCCCCATCGTAGACAGATTACTAAAATTAGGTTATATGTAATCTAGGGAAAGCTAACCAATTGGATACAAAATTGGATTGAAGGTAATAGAATGTTTTCCAGACTGAAGACCTGTGGCCAGCGGTGTGCTGAAAGAATCAGTGCTGAGCTCACTGCTTTTCATCATGGCTACAAACAACTTTGATGCGATTATTGGAGGCATGGTTAGTAAGTTTACAGATAACATCACCAAATTGGTGCAGTGGACAGTGAAGAAGATTATCTCAGAATATAAAGGGATCCTTCACCATCAATAAACCAAGGACTGGCAGATGGAGTTTAATTTATATATTTGTGAGGTTTTGCATTTTGGTAAGTTAAAGCGGGGTAGTGCCCTGGGGAATGTTGCTGAACAAAGAGACCTACGGGCGAAGATTCATAGTCCCTTGAAAGTGGAGTTTAGCTCTGTAGAGTGGTGAGGAACGTGGTTGTCATGCTTGCCTTAATCGGTCAGAACATTGAGTACAGGAGTTGGGATAGCGTGTTGCGCTTGTACAGGACGTATGTGAGGCCACTTTAAGAATACTGCATACATGTCACTTGACTCTGCTAAAGGATGGATGTTGTTAAGCTTGAAAGGCTTCATAAACGGTTTACGAGATTTTCTGGAATCTGAGGGTTTGAGCTACAGGGAGGTGATGAACAGGATGGGGCTTTTTCCCCTGGCCTGTCAGAGGCTGAATGGTGACATGATAGAGGATTAGAAAAGTCCTGAGGGGCATGGATAGTCTGAATGGGCAAGATCTTTTTCCCAGAACTAGATGGCATAGGGTAAAGGTGACAGGGCAAAGACTTGGAATGGACCTGAGGTGAAACTTTTTTATACAGAGGCTGGTGGGTGTACTGTCAGAGGAAGTGGTGAAAGTGGGTACAATTACACGTTTAAACTGTATCTGGTACATCTGGTATCTGTAAAAGGTACATAAGTCGGAATGGTTCAGAGGGATGTGGCAAGTGGGACGAGATCTGATTAAGATGCTTGATTGGCGTGGACAATTTGGACAAAAGGATCTGTTTCCACTCTATATGACTCTCTTATTCTCACAGCGATATGAGGAAAAATTCTAAAATGGCCATTCGAATGGGAATTCTCTTCGCCAAGTTTGTGGTGCTTCTCTGATTACAAGTATTCACAGCTGAGTCAGTTAAAGATTTGACAGAGGACTGGGATAATGGGACACAGAGAGGAAGATGAGGCTGAGACCACAATCTGATCAGCCACAATCTTAATGCCTGGTAGAGAAGGCTCAACTTCTGTAATGACCCACTCCTGCTCCTCAGCCCCATGTTTCTGTGTTCCATTCAACCCCTCTATCCTGCTAGACAGGAGCAGTTGGAGTCCACTTATTGTTATAGCATGGTGCACAGAAACAGAGGAGACCATTTCGTCCCTCAAAACTGTCCAATACGGTTTGGGACATTTGGAAAATGTAATTTGAAGCCCAGGTTGGTTATGAAAGAGGTCGCTCATCTCTTTTTACAGAGCTCCCCCTCTCAGTAACTTGTGCTTCATTTGTTGATCATGTTTGAGACCCAGATTCACTGTGAATATCAAATCTCATCCAGCAATGGCTCATAAAATCCGCTGGTCTCCCTGATTGCAACATTCCATAAAAGACCTTCCAGGAAAATAACACCTACTAACTTTCCAGTAACAGAATGGGAGAACATCAGAAACAGGGGCAGGTCATTCCCCTTCCAAGCCTGCCTTGCCCTTCACTAAGATCAAGGCTGACCTGCTCCAAGTCTCACATCCTCCTCAATGTCCAAGTCTTCTTGAGCACTTCCATAGAACACAGAACAAAGAACAGGACTGATTTGGAGATGTTGGTGTTGGTCTGGGGTGTACAAAGTTAAAAACCACACAGTACCAGGTTATAGTCCAACAAGTTTAATTGGAAGCACACTAGCTTTCGCAGCGTCGGTCCTTTATCAGGTGATAGTGAAGGGCTTAATCCTAACACAGAATTTATAGCAGAAATTTGCAGTGAGATGTAACTGAAATTATACAATGAAAAATTGATTGTCTGTTAAGCCTTTCATCTGTTAGAATACCATGATAGTTTCACTTCTTTCATATGTAAATCACAAAACACTTTTTTTTTTTAAAGTTGCATTCCCAGGTTAGCTGTTTACAATTGTGATAGCCAGACAATATGTTGAAGGTGTTGGCCCCCATGTTCTCTGTCTATGCCATGCTGTTTAGCTTGATTCTAATCTAAAAAGCGAGATAACCGATTTTTACATGAATTAATGCAGTTTTTGAGCTCAGAGTTCTGCATGAATGCATGCAGTTAGGACCTTCAGCACTCGACGTTGTGCCGTTTATCCTACTCTAAGATCAGACTAACCTACATGCTTCCATTCACTTTGTTCTATGTGTCTATCCAAGAGTCTCTAAAGTTTCCCTCACGTATTTGACTCCACTACCACCGCTGGCAATGCATTCGACACACCTACCACTCTCTGAGTAAAGAATTTACCTCTGACATCTCCCCTAAACCTTCCTCCAATTACCTTAAAACTATGTCACCTAGTGACAGACATTTCTGCCGTGGGAAAATGCTTCTGGCTATTCACTTTCTTTGCCTCTCATCATCTTGTACACATCCAGTGAGAAAAGCCCTCGCTTCCTCATGGTTTCTTCATAAGACCTGCCCTCCAGTCCAGGCAGCATCCTGGTAAATCTCCTCTTTACCCTCTCTGAAGCTTCCTTGTCCTTCCTAGAATGAGGGTCCAGAACCGAACACACTATTCCCTGTCCGGTCTGAGCAGGGCTCTATCGAGCTGCAGCATAACCTCGCGGCTCTTAAACTCAATCCCCCTGCAACTGATAACCAACACACCATACGCCTTCTTAACAACCCGATCAACTTGGGTAGCAACTTTGAGGGATTTGTGGACACGGACCCCAAGATCCCTCTGTTCCTCCACACTGCCAAGAATCCTGCCTTTAACCATGTATTCAGCATTCACATTCGAGCTTGCAAGGTGAATCACTTCAGTTTAAACTCCATCTGCCACTTCTCAGCCCAGCTCTGCATCCTGTCAATGTCTCGTTGCAACCTACAATAGCCCTCCAGATTCTGTACCACTCCAACCACCTTTGTATCATCGGCAGACTTACTAGCCCACTCTTCAACACTCATATCCAAGTCATTTATAAAAGTAACAAAGAGCAGAGGTTCCAGGATTGATCCCTGCGGGACACCACTGGTCCTTCTCAGTGATCTAGCTCCCCTAACTCTCTGCGTAAGATAATTCCTGACATTTACTACCCTCTGTTTGAGGAAAGCGTTCTCTGCTTCTGCACCAAGACCTATTGATATGAACAAAAGAGGGAACACAGGGGTTCAGGTAAGAGAAACTGACCCTGAACTCAAGGCAGTATTTGACTGAGGATAACATCTAGGAGCCTGAACAAAATCACACTTTATGAGAATTAATTGTGACCTCTCCAGTGTTTGGAGTCATTCATGACACAAGGGAAGATGATTATTATCGGTGGGCCTCAATCATCTCAGCCGTGGGTCACATCTGCAGGGGATCTTCAGCATAGCTTCCTCAGCCCAGGCATCTCCAGTTTGTCATCATAGAATCTCTACAATGCGGAAGGAGGCTATTCAGCCCATTGAGTCCTAACTGAGCAGATTGGATTCCCTACAGTGTGGAAACAGGCCCTTCGGCCCAACCAGTCCACACCGACTCTCCGAAGAGTAACCCATACAGACAAATTTCTCTCTGACTAATTCACCTAACATAATGGACACTTTAGCATGGCCAATTCACCTGACCTGCACATCACTCATGGCAACCATAAACCATCAGGATTTCTTATTTCATTGATAACCTTTAGTAAAGAAACCTAACATTTTTGCCCTGTCTGAACTAAGTATCACCTCAGATCCACAACAATGTGGTTGGCTCCATATTGCCTTGACAAATGGCCGCACGGTCAAGGGCAGTTAGGATGGACAACAAATGCTGCCCTTGCCAGTGATGCTGGCATCCCGCGAAACAACAACATTAAAGTGAAATAACCAAGGAAATGTGGATGCTGGCGATCTGAAATAAAATTCTCCACTGTCTGAAAGAATGTTGGAGAATCTCAGCAGGTGTGGCAGTGTGTCGGAAGAAACACAAATAACGTTTCGAATTCAGTGAGCCTATCAAAACTGAATGCAACTGAGAAATAATATTATTATATCAGGGATGGTTGGAAGGGTGAGCAGAAGGAAACCGGAGCACCCGGAGGAAACTCATGCAGACAAGTATCTAGTTGCCACGTTCCTTATAAAAGGTTCCAATTTTTTTTCACAGCTGACATCAAGCTATTTAGTTTTCTGTTTTCCCTCTCCATCCTGTTTTAAATATTTAAGTTTACAATAGTTGTTTTCCAGTCTGCAGCGTCCTTTCCAGAATCTAACTAGCTTTGAAGAATAATCAGTAATTATTTCATTAGCTCTGTTGTCATCTCAATCACTCTGAGATGTAGCTCGTCAGATGCAGCAACTTATGAAACTTCAACTCAATTAGATTTTCAATAACATACTCTTCATTAATTCTGATTTCCAGCAGTTTCCCATTTTTACCAGTCACTCTGTTCCCTAATATTTCTGGAAATTAATTTCTATACCTTCATCTGTGGAGATGGAACCAATGCATTCATCTCAGCAGGCAGATGATTTCAGTCAGCTCGTGAATACAGTGGAGGATTGCACTTCAGAGATGGTGTATATATTACCCACTGCTGCCTGCAAAGTTCCAGAATCAATCCAGTTTAATTCATCGTGAGTGTCAGCACAATCCTGTCCCCGGTGTGAGACTGCAGATTATAATGAAGGAGGGGATACAGCACAGTGACCACTTCAATTTTGAGACAAGCTGGTTTTACACTTTACACCTGAATGGGTGCAGCTTAGACAAATGTTCCTGGAAATCCCAGAGAGTATAGTACAGTGCCCTGCTCCTCCCTGTTCACACAGCTTCCCTTCTTTGGATTCTCAGCTCCATTTGTTTCCCATGGTACTAGACACACTGTAAATGCAGTATTCAGAGTGGGGCCCCAGATCCTCGGGGGCCCCTGAATGAACTCAGTAGCTGGCATCGCAATCCTGAGAACACCATCCACAGAGCCTCCACTGACTTTCTAGATGACAGCAGCAAGTCAATTCCCCACACCCATAGTGCATCTATTCAGTGTTGAAAATGCCTTGGTCTCCTCAGTTTCTCTTCCTGGCTGAGAAAGCTGTTACATCTCCATAAAGTCACACAGTAACAGTTTCTCTCTCCAAAGAAGCAGTTGACAATGTAACATATGTTTCTCTACATCTCAGCGACTACAACTATTGCTGATGGAGTTGATCACCACACTCAGAGACGAGAAATAGAGGAACATAACTCACAGTAAGCAGGGACATCCCATAATAAATATGATATTCAGGAATATGTGAAAAGGGGAAATGTTAGAATAAATTCCCATTCTATTTTCCTTCTAGTCCATCATCAGCAACCTTTTTCTTGCTTTTCTTTTCTCTCCCTCTCTCTCTTTCTCTCTCTCTTGCTGCACATGATCCACTCACCACAAACCTCCCGCTCTCCCTTCCAACCGTCCCTGATATAATAATATTATTTCCCAGTTGCATTCAGTTTCGATAGGTTCACTGAACTCGAAACTTTCAGTCCCGACAGACTGCCATACCTGCTGAGATCCTCCAACATTCTTTCAGACGGTGGATCATTTTATTCGGATCTCCAGCATCCACATTTCCTTGGTTATTTCACCTGAAATGTTGTTGTTTCCCTGGACGCCAGCATCACTGGCAAGGGCAGCATTTGTTGTCCATCCAAACTGCCCTTGACCATGCGGCCATTTGTCAAGGAAATATGGAGCCAACCACATTGTTGTGGGTCGGACGGGACTCTTAGTCCAAATAGGGCAAAAATGTTAGGTTTCTTTACCAAAGGTTATCTATAAAATAATAAAAGAAATCCTGATGGTTTATGGTTGCTTTGAGTGTAATTAGGTTTCATTCTAATTTTTGTCACTGAAATTTAAATTTAGTCATCGACATTGGTAAGATTTCAAACAATTCTTTTAGAGTCATAAACTGTGCCTCTGAGTTACACGGTCAGTGACGTTATTACTCTTGATACAGAGTTCCGATTGTGAAGTAATTATAGAGAAAGTTTGTGGTCAAACTATTTGTAACTGGAAGAGAAGTCAGATGAGAACTGAAGCCACATAATTTCTCGTTAATTAAGGGATAGATGATGGCGAAGTCAGCAACAGAACTCAGGCAGAGTTGGAAACTGGCCATATTATGTCGGTGGGTGTCGGTATGTTTGATGACAGAGAGAATATGGAGACATAAAACAGTTCACGGTAAAAAGGAGACTCAAGGTTCCGAACAGTCTTTTTCCTTCTCAGATGTTTACAAGTAAGTAGGTTGGAAAGACATGAAAAGGAAGTGACGTTTGTGACTGAAAGTTTATGTATTTGTTAAATGTAATTAACCAGAATAACAATAACATTCAGCATACTTTATAGAATTGACAGAGAATAAGCTTACCAGGAACACCAACAATAGCGAGAATGGGATAGTACCCAGCTTGAATAATCATCAGTCCCGCTCATATCCGCCATTCTAACCATGCCCAATCCCGAGAAATCCAGTAAAGACCCCAAGATAAACTCCTGTCCATTGTTGTAACATTCCAGTCTAATGTTCTCAGATTCTGATCCATTGCTGGAATATTCCAGTCTAATGTTCTCAGATTCTGATCCATTGTTGGAACATTCTAACGTTCTCAAATTCAGGTCTCTCTCTCTTTCTCTTTAGCTGCTGATCCCAGTTTTGGTGATGATGATGCTGCCTCTGATACATGTTGATACAGGTTGAAAGAAGCCCCTGATAATGGAAGAGGGAAACCCTCCAGTGACCCAGTTAGATTTAGGGAGACTGGTATTAATCACAGTCACTGAACAAACAGTTCCAATTAACCCCTTTCACGGGAACTCTGACATATCACAATAATACTTGGTGTGTGTGGGATTTTGATATCACTGATTATTGGGCTAATGGCATATCTCTATCTGTAAATGTAGAGGTGAAGGAGAGAGATAATGCTTTTCTTCAGAAGTTCGAAGATTCTACTGTGTTTTGACAAGGTAGGAATTGCTGAGCTCCCGAGGCCATTTGTGTCTGATCACCAGGCCTGCTGCATCTTTTTGTTTTATTTATTTATGTTTAACTTTGACATTTATCTGTCGAGCATTAAAAGGCTGAGGTGGGTTGAGGCATTTTTCAGAGACACTTACAGGGCCATAGACGGTGTAGATAGAGTCATTTCCTTGTGGTCTGATCCTGTGGAGTAATGGTCAAACTCTCACAGAATCAGGATTCATAGTTTTTCCTTTTGCCAGTTATTGCTCGGGTTTCAGCAGGGTTGGAAGGCAGGAAAACTATCGCAGGTGCTACACACTCTCTCTGTGATTTCTCTCGGAACTGTCTTTTGATGTTCTTTCCTCCTGGATTGGAGAATTGCATGTCAGACAATCTGTTTCTTGAATTTGTTTTTTGACATTTGTGTGCTTATTGTATGATACCATATTGGAACAGTTATTGTATAGTAGTTAAATAAATTATTGTTCTGTTAGGTTTTCCAACAGAATTACGTTATTGCAAGTTCCTCTTCCTTTTGTTGTCTTTTGTGTTTGAATAAATTGTGTTTTGCTTAATGTCGAATATTTTGACCAAGTAAATTCTGAAACACAACTCCTCCTATTTACCAGCGGAATTGACTGAGCTGGAAGAGTGATAATTTTGTCAGGAATTATATCGGATACTCAGTCCACCTCACAGATCTAGCCCAGACACATATACGCCCAGATGAGATACCTGCTCAGCATGAAGCACTGCGTAGACCAGACTAGTGTACTGCTCAGCAATCCGTTCAGGATCGAACACTAGTTAAAGCTCACCAGTGCACTACTTATCTGTCCAACAGTGCACTATTTCAAGGAATGATGGATGAACAGGATATTGGTCTAAGTTAAGATGATGGAGAGGTTTGAATAAGCATTTGTCCTGCAGATTTGTAAATGGGAGTAGAGTCAGCAGAGTCTTCGCCTCATTGGGCTGAACCTAACAATAATTTGTCTCAGTGCCATTTTCATTGAGTGTGACAGAGGTAATGTCTGCACGAGGCAGAGCTAGTTTCCTCGTGCTATCTTATCGAACTCATCTCATTAACTACCCACTCCACTCCATGGTGTCGCTCTCATTCAATGCCAGCCCTATTCTCTCACCCATCATGGACAGAGGTTCTCGCCATCGTCCGTATGCCCATGGATATTCCGTGATCCCTGGCACGGCTGCCATCTTGAAAAGGCCAATGGGTATACGGTTGAGCTTTCTTAGCTTGGAGCTGCCCTGCACAGTTTACCCGAGCATGGCAGATAAGGGGAAATGACGCCACAGCTTGTCGACAGGGGCATGGAGATCCTGGTGAATGAGCTAGTACAGAGCAGAAGCATTCTCTTCCCAGAAGGGCCGCACCACCAGTCCCACCGAGCATGGTCTGAGCTCACCATCCAGCTTAGTGCAGTATCTGCGGTCTGAAGAAATTTCCAGCAATATAGGACAAGCATCAATAACCTTCCATGCTATCTGTCAGGATAATGGTCGCTGTATTCTCTCTGCTCCCTCACGCTCACCGTATATCTGTAATAGTACCTACCCACCAAATAAGGCTCCGTCACTCTCACTGCTGCATGCAGCGCACCTTCTCTCACTGTCACCTGTGCAATACCCCCACATGGTGATGAAATGTTCTCAGGAGTGCTGTTTCCAGAATTCTCTGGATGATGTCATTTGTACAATGTTCCAGATAATTTTCAAAATAATTCCCAACTTTAGCAAAGTGTTCATATCCCAGTATGTTCGGCATCAGAGGAAGGAGCAGAGTTTTACTTTGTTTAAATCACTCAGGATGAAAGTGCATCAAGAGGCCATTAATCCTCTCAAATATGCTCCATTGTTCAGACAAAGGGAGCACCGAAACACTTGAAGACTCATTATGTTCTTGAAGATAGGTGCCATATTTGTGGGTCTCCAGTTTCGCTAGAACACTCCTGTAATCCAGAGAGTTATCGAATATTTCACACAGTGCCACCAAAACACTCTGTAACCACTTCTATTAAGACCAGCTATGAATTGCTGATGACCTGTTTACCCTTGGTCTTTTCTGTTTGAGGAAATCTTTGTTCGTTTTGTTAGAGACAGTGCAAGAACTTTCATCCGACTACAATTTTGTTTGTATTATTGTACGATTTTGCGCCTTCCCCTGTGAGGAACAATGTAAAATACTGTATTAAATTCTTTGCCTGTTCCCTGAAACCAAATCCCCAGTCACATCCTCCAGGTGTCTCACATATACACTCCTGCGTTTCTTCCAAGGGTCACACACACATCATAAAAGTTTTTGATTCGATAGGAGAAAACTCTTGCGGTTAGTTATTTTTTTATACTTCTTGCCAGTTTTGGAATATTTTTCTTTGTATTTTGTTTTATACAATCTGCTTTTGGTTCCAAAAATAAACTTCCCAACTGTGGCCGACGCTAGTGCTCGCCAATCTGAATTCTTCAGTTTGTGAGTGATTAGTATTCTTCATAGCCTTTGTGCATCATGGGTGGTTCATCTTCACATCTTCACATCAGCTTCTTGTTGACTAGAGACCATCATTGCTGAGCGTTATTAAGCAGTATATGCTTAAATGTCTCCCCGACACATCTACTGATCTTCACCTGAGTCTAGTTTCACATTCTGTTTTCGACCAAATATAAGACATAAATCGGCAATTGAAATACCTGGCTCTTTTCAACCATTTGAGGGAACCTCCGTATGTGGATGCGCACATGATCAGCTGAGAGTGACTCCATTCTCCCAGTTTCTCTGGCCCTGTGATTTCTGTTTGATGATGCCACATTCCAGTGGGAAGCTTCCTACGTGACCACCTTTTCTCTCAAACAAGAAATCCTCTAACTCTGATGGACTGATCTTTCAGCTGTGACTGTCTCATCTCCCTCACTTCTGCCCTCACTCTGTCCCCTCCTTCCCAGAACAATGATATATCTCCCCTAGCCCTCACTTCTCACTGCACTAGAATCCACATTCACAGAATCATCCTCCGCCAATCCCACCACCTCCAGCAGGACAACACCATCAAACACATCTTCCCCTCCAGTTCACTGTCAGTATTTCACAGGGACCATTCCTCTGTGACAACCTCCACCACCCGAACACTTCCACACTGCCCCCCATGGCCCATTCCCATGTAATTACAGAAGCTACAACACTTGCCCATTGACCTCATCCTTCTTCACAGTCCAAGTCCCCAATCACAACTTCCAAGTGAAACAGCATTTCACTTGTACTCTTTCAATCCAGTCTCCTGTCTTTGCTGCTCACAATGCAGACTCGTTCACATTAGCAGACCAATCAGAAACTGCTTTGAGGAACATCTCCACTCTGTCTGTATGAATGACCCCAACCTTCTGATTGTTCGCCATTACAATAATCTAGGGAACAGGAGAATCGACGTTTCGGGCATTAGCCCTTCTTCAGGAAGAAGGGCTAATGCCCGAAACATCGATTCTCCTGTTCCCTAGATGCTGCTTGACCTGCTGCGCTTTTCCAGAAACATATTTCCATCTCTGATCTCCAGCATCTGCAGACCTCACTTTCTCCTCAGTACAATAATCTACCTTGCTCTGAAGCTAATGAGAATTATTTGAAGAGGTAAAAAGCCGGTTAGATAAAGGAGAGCCAATGGGAGTTAACTATGTGGACTTTCAGAAGGCATCTGAGAATGTACCACACAGGAGGCTGCAGAGTTAGACAAAGGCCAGTGGTGTAATTGGCCAGGTATTAACATAGATACAAAGTTGGCTGTCTGGCAGGAGGCACAGTGGAGATAAAATGGTCTTTCTCAACGTAGCAGCCGGTGACTACTAGTGTTCCACAAGGGTCAGTGTTAGGTCCACAACATTTCACTTTAGAGGTTAATGATGTGGATGGCAGAACTGAGGGCATTCTAGCTACATTTGCAGATGATGCAAAGATAGTGGAGGACCGTGTATTATTCAGGAGGCAGGGAGCCTGCAGAAATATTTCGAAAGTTCAGGTGAGTGTGAAAAGGAGTGGCAGATGAAATACAATGTGGGAGAGTGTGAGGTCATGCATTTTGTTATGAAGAATGAAGGCATGGGATATTTGCTAAATGGGAAGACAATTCAGAAATCTGAAGTGTAAAGGGACTTGTGATTCCAAGTCCAGGATTCGCTTAAGAGAAACTTGCAGGTTGAGTCAGTAGTTAAGAAGGCTAATATGAAGTTCTCATCCATCTCAAGAGTACTATAGTATAAAGGTAAGTATTCTGACGCTTTCTACGTCTCTGGCCAGACAACATCGCCAGCATTTTGTATCTTATACCTTAGGAAGGATGTATTAAACTTGGTGCTTTTCGAGAGAAGGTTCGCCAGAAATGAAAAGCTTAACACATGAGGAACCTTTGCGGACTCTAGTTTATATTCGATGGAGAATAGAAGGATGGGGTAAGGGATCTGATTGAAACTCACAGAATACTGAATGGCATGGACAGAGAGGACATTGGGATGACGTTTGCATTGGTATGAGAGACAAGGACCTGAGGGCACAAGCTTAGAGCAAAGGGAAGACCCTTTCATACGGAAACAAGATGAAACTTCTTTAAGCAGAGAGTGGTGAAACTGCAATTCCTTACCACCGAAGGCTGTGGAAACCAGATCGTTGAGTATATTTAAAATAGAGACGGATAAGTTCTGAAATGACAATGGGATCAAAGGTTACGGAGAGATAGCAGGGAAATGGGGTTGAAAATCTGTCAGTCATAATTGAATTGTGGAGCAGACTCGATGGACCGAATGTTTTCTTTTCTGCTCCTATAGTCTTGTGGCCTTATACAATTTCATTCCTGGAAGGTGCGCTGTCTCAGTGGTTTGCAGTGCTGCTTCACAGCAACAAGGGCATGAGTTCCATTACAGCCTCGGGTGACTGCCTGTGAGGGGATTGCACATTGTCTGCGTGGATTTCCTCTGGGTGCACCGGTTTCCTCCCACAGTTCGAAGATGTGCAGGTTAGGCGAATTGGCCATGCTAAATTGCCCATACTGTTCACGAATGTGAGGTTAGGTGCAATAGTCATGGGCCAATGTATAATAATAGGGTAGAGAATGGATACAATTTAGATGGTCCGCATGGACACGTTGGGCCGAAGGGCCTGTTTCCACACTGTAGGGATGTTAAGAAAGTACAGACTGCTGCAAATTTCCAATGAAGTTCAATCCAAGCTCGAGTAACACCTCACTTTACACTTTTGTACGTTCTAGCTTGTAGGGGTTAATATTCAGTTCCATAAATTCACAGCTTGACCCCATTATGGCTGTTCTTCATTTATCATAAACTCTCCCTCCTGGCTCTCTACGATTGTGTCTTGTTTATCTCGCACTCAACAGAAAAAAAATCCATGTCTAATAGTTGCACATTAATTTGCACCCATTTTACATCTGTGTCTCTTTCACCACAATTTAAAGCCCGTTTGTCTTTTGCACTGGGCCTCCAAACACTCTTTCCCACCTCTACCAAGGTGGTAAAACACTCACTTTCCAACCATTTCTGAAGCAATTTTACACTGGACTTGAAAGTTTAACATTGTTTCGTTGTCTCTGCAGACGTTGCCAGAGCAACTGAGTTCGTTCAAAAGCGAAAGGTGGCAGAAATTATTTTCAATATAGCAAACACCATTGGATACTGGAAATACGAAACAAAAACACGAATTGTTGCAGACACCAAGAGCTTTGAAGAAAAGTCACAGGACCCGAAAGATTATCTCTGCTTTCACTTCACAGATGCTGCCAGACCTGTTTTGTGTTCTTGGACAAGTTTCAAACACGTGTGTCAAAAGTACTCAAACACCTGGTCCAACATGCAGTTCCATGCAGTGGGAAGTGAACAATAACGCAAAGTACACAAATTCATTTGTTTTAAAACTACATAAGGCTGAGTTCTGAATCATGGTGAGGGAGAGAAACACATTCACTTTCAACAGATGATGGCACTACTGGAAGGGAAATGATCCAGATTCGGATGAAAATGTTAAATGCGTTTGAGGAACGCAAAATTGGAGGCATGACATCATGAAGGGACCCTAACAGGACGAGAATTTAAAAAAAGCGTTCCCACATCAGGAATCAGGATAGGTCATGGAGTAAAGGGGTGATGGGTGAATGGGTCCCGGTATGAACTGAGGACTGGCAGCAGAATTGTATTGCAGATATTGCAGCTCAGACTGGGAATTCGTGTGATGCTGCAAATCATAGCAGCAGCAGTAGCAGCAGCAGCAGTAACAGAACCAGAATTATATTCTAACACAATCTGTAACATTTTCCCCTGGATAATCCCTCAGTCTAACATTACCATGAAGCTGATCTATGGTATAGTGATGCGTGTGGGAGAACATGCCAGGGTCAGAAACCTATGTACCTGAACCTGATGACAATGCATTAAAGCTACTGCCCTTACTGCTTACATTAACAAACAACAGAAATAATATCTGATAGAGAAGGTGCAATGATCCCAAGACTATGACCACTTCTTTTCAAACCAACTAAGAATTGTTGCTGATCTGTCTACCTTTATTCTTATCTGATTGTTAGAAACCTTGTTCCTTCTGTTCGAGACGGTTCATGAACTTCCCTCCTATTACAGTTGTGTTTGTATCATTGATATACTTACAGTGCCTTTCCCTGTGAGGTATGATGTAAAATACTGGTGTAAATTATCTGCCTGTTCTCTATAGCCAGTTCCTCAGTCACACTCTCCAAATGGACTCAGTATGCGTTCCTGACATCATTTCTACCTAAGGTCACACAGTCATCTTGAACATTGTTTATGTACACAGAAAAGTTTGTGATGCTTGTTTTTATATTTCTTGCTAATTTGCTTACATCATATCTTTTCCTCCCATACCTCGCTTTCTCGATTCATACGGTCATATCACGCACAACCAGACCCTTTGGTCCAACCTGACCATGCTGGCCAGGTTTTCCAAAGTAAACTAGTCCCATCTGATTGCATTTTGTCCGTGTGTCTCTAAACGATTCCTATTCCGATGTTTGTACAAACGACTTTTAAATGTTGTAGCTGTACTTGGATTTACCATTCTTCCTCTGACAGCTCTTTCCATACACACATCCCGTCTGATCAATACGTGTGAAAACGTAGCCGCTTCGTCCCATTTTAATCTTCCGCCTTTCACCTTAAAGCAATATCCATTATGTTTGGACTCCCCTATCCTGTGGAAAACACCTTGGCTATTCACCCTATCCATGCCTCTCATTATTTTATAAACTTCTATAATGCCACCCCTCAACCTCCTACACTCCATCTGATAAGAACTTCAAGAACAAGCATTTAAAGATAAGCACTGCAAAGTTGAAACAATATTCAAAATGACAGGTAAACAACACTCAGAGCAAAACTTCATAGTGTGATTTGTTTTTCTCCATGTTACAATACGAAGGCAGCATGAAACTCTTGCTAGTATCAATAGGAAGTCAAACACCTGAATTTATTTGTCTAAAGGGGGTGATGATCTCTCCAGTGAAAACGTATCTCTGATCAGATCTATGTAAGAAAGGGAATTCTTAGACCACACGGACAGCATGCGTTTGCCTTTAGCAGGGTGAGATGAAGTCTGAGTATACCTTTTGAAATTTGGATCACAGTGTGAATTCAGTGCAAAGGGGGAGAGGTGTTTTCAATAAGGTTTACTCCAAGAAGGAAACTTTCCAGAATGAGATGTGAGTGGGAGGTGTAAAGCAGCATGAATGGTGAGGCCGAGCCACACTGAGACCAGAGGCAAAATGGCAGCACAAAACACAGCTTGATGCTAGTGCAGGGAAAGTAGACTCAATCAAAGGGCTTCAAGTGAAGTGGGGAGGCATCATAATGTAAGAGAATGTACTCAGTAATTTGAGAGAGAGAACCTGGAATCAGGAAGGGGAGAGCAGCGGCGAAGAGGATGGAGCAGCAATGGGATTTCTGGGGATAATTCAGTATTCTTGTCAACCTTTGTCAACCATGGGTACTTCATCTTCTTATGGAGTCCTTCTTTTTGAAAGAAACAATAATTGCTGAGCATTATGGGATATCTGCTTGAATGTCTGCCTCCATATCAGCACGGACCTTCCCCTCAGTCTATATCCACATCTCACTTCAAACCAGATGTGTGACAGAAATCCTCAATTTAAATACATGGTTCTTTTAAATAATTCAGGGGGATGTTCTGCATGTAGCTAAACACATGATCAGCGTAAGCTTGTGCATTCTCCCAGTTTCTCCATCTCTGTTGTTTCTGTTTGATGATGCCACATTCCAATGAGCTTCGTCTGATGTGACCTCATTTTCCTTCAAACCAGAAATCCCCTAACTACGGTGGACAGGGCCTTCATGTGACTGCCATATCTCCCACGCTTCTGCCCTCACTCCATTCCCTCCTTGCCAGAACCATGATAGACCTCCCCTTGTCGTCGTTTCCTACTGCATTAGAATCCACATTCACTGACTCATCTTCCGCCACTTCCACCATCTCCAGCAGGACAGCAACATCAAACACATATTCCACTCGCGTCCACTGTCAGCATTTCACAGAGACCATTCCCTCTGTGATACCCTCCATCAACCCAAACACTTCCCCACTCCCCTCTGACACCTTCCCATGCAATTACAGAAGCTACAACACTTGCCCATTCACCTCTTCCCTCCTCACTGTCCAAGGTCCCAATCACACCTCCCAAGTGAAGTAGTATTTTATTTTTACTCTTTCAATCCGGTCTCCTGTCATAATGCAGTCTCCTTTACATTGGGGAGACCAAACAGAGACTGCTTTGATGAACACTTTCACTCTGTCTGTAGGAATAACCCTGACCCTATCATTGCTTCCCATTTCAATAATCTGCCTTGTTCCCATCCTAGCATTTCGGTCCTGAGCTGCTGCAATGTTCCAATGAAGCAATACTCAAGCTCGAGTAACATCTCACATTACACTTTGATGTGTTACAGCCTGTATTTGTTAATATACAATTCCAAATGTACAGGCTGACCCCATTATGGCTGTTCTCCATTTTTCATGCATTCTGCTTCCTGGCCTAACAATTATCTTGGCCTCCCATTGATCTCGTCTGTATCTTGTTTATTCTGCACTCAATATAGGCAACCCATTTCTCCCATGTACTCTTTAATTTACACCAATTTTACATCTGTTCCTCTTTCACCACAATTAAAAGCCCATTCCTCTGTGCCATTGCACTTCCACATGCTCTGTTTCCCATCATCCCTCGTCCACTTTTGCCAAGGCAATAAGGAGCCCTTTTCAGTTCTGAACAAGGGCCACGCTGGACTTGAAACGCTATATTTGTTTCGCTGTCTCCACAGCTGCCAGACCTGCTGAGTTTCTCCAGAAATTTCTGGTTTTGAACATGTTCAAAGATGTGTGTCAAAGCTGCTCAAATGTCCTGACCCACATGGAGTGCCATACACTTGGAAGTGAAAAATAACACAAGGTGCACAAATACCTTGGTTCTGAAACTACATAAGACTGGAATTATTGACACTTCAGAGTTCTTAATGAAAGCCTTGGAAAGGAACAGAGGGAAGCACATTCAATTTAAACACCCGAAAGTGGTACGACTGGAAGGGAAAACATTCAGATGAATGTTAGAATTAAAATCGTTGCAGTGTGGAAACAGGCCCTTCAGCCCAACAAGTCCACACCGATCCTCTGAAGAGTAAACTAACCAGACCCATTCTCCTATTTTATATTTACCCCTGGCTAATGAACCTAAACTACATATCCCTGAACATTACAATTCACCTAACCTGCACATTTTTGGTTTGTGGGAGGGAACCAAAGCACCCAGAAGAAACCCACAGGGAGAATGTGCAAGTTCCACATAGAGAGTCGCCAGAGGAAGGACTCGAACCTGTGTCCTTAGCACTGTGAGGCAGCAGCACTAAACACTGAGCCATGGTGCTGCTTCAGGGAATATGTTTAGGAGTTTTGAAAAAAATTACAAGAGGTGTGACACCATGGACAGACACTCAGAGGAATGAGAATATTAAAATGGAAGTGTTACTATATCAGAAACCAGAGTAGGTCAGGGGGTGATGGGTGAATGGGTCTCGGTGTGAACTGGGGACAGACAGAAGAAATGCATTGCAGAAATCGCAGCTGAAAACTGGGAACTCATTTGGTACTGTAGATCACAGATGGACAGAAGGAGCATTGTATTGAATCACAATCTGTAACTGTTTGCCCAGTTTAATCCCTCAGTTTATCATCCCCGTTTTTAAATAGATATTTTTATTAGAAACTTAACAGTTTTACAAGTTTACAAAAATAAACAAAACTCTTAAGTACAAACATTGATATATAATGATATCTTAAATAAATAATAACCAAAATTCAACAAAAGAAAAATACCGAGAAAAAAAACTACTAATCTAACCTACAACTAACCCGAGTGTATAATTAAGTCTCTTACATTATTCAAATAAGAAAAGGAAAAAAAAAATGGATAACACAGAAATTGGGTAGCGAGATACATGCTCGGAATGTGTTAACATCAAATGTTACAAAACCTATATTCGTGCGGGATTCCTCTCCCAAGGGGCCCCGGACCAGCCAGGTTTTTAATCTCAATTAAATAAAAGTCCTTGTTAGGATAGCCGAAATGTCTGTATTTGTGTAAAACAAGAATGGCTGCCATATTTTATGAAATAATTCGGTCTTTCGGTGCACCATATTTGTAAGGATGTCAAGGGCAATACGTTCCATAATTAATCTGTGCCAATATGAAATGTCCAGGGGGCCCTCAGCCATCCAGTTTACTAAAATATTTTTCCTTGCACAGAAAGAGAGAATAGAAAATAATCTCTTCCCGTGCATATCCAGGGAGGGTAAGTTTGAAAAGCCCAAAAGGAGAGATACAGGGTCCAGTTTAATTTCCGTTCCTAAAATTTCTCTCAGGGTACTTGCTATTTTAGTCCAGTATCTACGGATCTTATGACAGCTCCATAGGCAATATACAAGAGTGCCCACCTCTATTTTACATTTGAGACACATTGGAGATGCTCCTGCCTTAGATTTTGCCAATCAATCCGGTGCTATATGGGCTCTATGAAGTATCTTCAGCTGGGTAGCCTGAGTTCTGTTGCAGATGGTGATTCATCTGGCGTTTTCCCAAATGTCATTCCACATTTCTATAGAGATCTCTAGTCCCAAATCCTGATCCCATGTCTTAAGCAGATTGTCCATATCTCCCGATACTTCATCACGTAGTAAATGATGAATAGTACTGACGGAAGATACCCCCATTTTTCGTAGGACACTACATTCTCTATCTGATTTATAAAAACTATCTAATAACATAGTCTTCTTCTGCATACAATCTCGAATTTGGAAGTATCAAAAGAGGTCTCCATTCGGTAATCCTAAATTCTGACACAGCTGTTCAAAAGACATCAGGACACCATCTTTAAATAGGTCCCCTAGACATGAGATAACCCTACATCTCCAGAGTTTAAAAGTGGCATCTGTAAACCCCGGTTGAATTCCCCATGCTCCCACTATCGGAGCATCGGGGGATGTCTTATGTGAGTTGCCCTCATTTTGCCGGATTATATTCCAAGCTTTAATTGTGTTTAAGGAGAAAGTGAGGTCTGCAGATGCTGGAGATCAAAGTTGAAACTTTATTGCTGGAACAGCACAGCAGGTCAGGCAGCATCCAGGGAACAGGAGATTCCCGAAACGTCGAATCTCCTGTTCCCTGGATGCTGCCTGACCTGCTGTGCTGTTCTAGCAATAAAGTTTCAACTTAATTGTGTTTAGCATTATAGGGTTTTTACAGTGATCTGTAATGATTTTCGTCTTGTCTGAAAATAAAAGGTTAATAAAAGGGCATTTTACTTGAGAAGCCTCGATGTCCAGCCAGATTGATTGCGGGTCAGACAAGACCCAATCAGCTATGTAACTTAATAGGGAACTTAACTGATATTTCCTAAAATCTGGGAAGACCAATCCTCCCCTTGCCTGTAGAAGCAATAGCTTCTTGAGCTTAATGAGGGGCCGTCTATGATTCCAGATAAAGTTATCCAACCAACCATATAATTAACGTAGTGCCAGCCTCGGCAGCATCACCGGAAGCATTTTCAAAGGGTATAGGAGACCGGGCAGGACATTCATTTTAATTAGTGCTAATCTACCTAGCCAAGAAATTGGAAGGTCTCCCCGTCGCTGGAGGTCCCGCCTTATCCTTTCCAGAAAATGCACAAAGTTAGCCTTGTATAACTGGGGTAATAAAAATGCCTAAATATAAGAAACCCTCCAGGGACCAACGAAAGGGAAAGTGGGATCAGTCCACTAAGTGGGGTATCTTAGATAGGCCTCCCATTGGTATAACCTCCGATTTTGAGAAATTAATTTTATAGCCTGAGAATGCGCTAAATGTATTAATAACTTGGATTAGGCGAGGTACGGACCTCAGAGGATTACTGAGGAATAGAAGAACATCATCTGCATAAAGGGTAATTTTATGTTTACCTGTACCAATCCTCGGGGCCGTTATATTAGGACCATCCCGTATAGATTTTGCTAGTGGTTCAATTATTAGCATAAATAACAATGGCGAGAGAGGACATCCCTGACGGCAGCCCCTATCCACACTTAAGCTATCCGAATCTAATCCATTGGTAACCACAACTGCTTTGGGATCACTATACAATGTTGAGACCCATTTGGTAAACACCCTTCCAACGCCAAACCTTTCCAATGTGTAAACCAAATAGGACCATTCAACCCTATCGAATGCCTTTTCCGCATCTAATGAGACTACTACTCCTGGTATCTTTCCCTGATGTCAGGCTTGAATCATATTCAAAACCCTTCTAATATTATTGGATGATCTACGGCCCTTAATAAACCACGTCTGATCCTCCTTTAAGATATGTGGCAGTACCCTTTCTAGTCTCAATGCTAACGTCTTAGAAAGGATTTTAAAATCTACATTTAGCAAAGATATTGGTCTGTATGACGTACAATCTTCTGGATCCTTTCCTTTTTCAAGGATAAGAGAGTATTTGCCTCTTTCAACGAAGGTGGGAGACAGCCCTGACTATATGCACAGTTATACATTTCCAAAAGTGGACCCGCCAATATTCCTGTAAATTCTTTATAGAATTCAGCTTGAAAACCATCTGGGCCAGGTGCCTTACCGCTCTGAAGTTGCCTGATTGCGTCAAGTATTTCTTGGACTGTTAGGGGAGCATTTAAGACCGACACCTGTTCCGGAGTTAGGCCCGGAAAGGTCAAATTTTTAAAAAATGATTGCATCCTCCTAGTCCTGTCTTCACAATCCTGCGATTTATATAAATCAGAATAAAATTTTCTAAAGATTGCATTTATCCTTCTATGATCATGAGTCAAAATACCCGTACTTTGTTTGATAGATGTAATAGTTTGAGGGGCCTTTTTTTTCTTTGCAAGAAATGCTAAGTATCTACCCGGTTTGTCGCCAAATTCATATAACCTTTGTTTTGCAAATAATATTTCTCTCTTAGCCATTTGGGTAAGCGTGGTGTTTAGAGCAGTCCTAAAGGCCGGAATCTTTTGCAATTTGATAATAGAAGGTCTATCAGCGTATGCTGTTTCAACTGCTTTTAAGCGAGCTTCGAGCAGATGCTGTTGTTCTCCCTTTAATTTTTTCTGTGTCGCTGAGTAGGAGATGATCAAAACTCACGCGTAAGCTTTGATGGTCTCCCACATCATTAATGGGTTGCTAGTCGCACCTAAATTAATTTCTAAAAAAGTTTTAAATTCTTGAGAGAAGTACTTTAGAAATTTACTATCTTTCATCAGGAAGGGGTCCATACGCCAATGCGGAGGGGATGTCCCGTTGTTCCTCGCCTTGATTTCCATATATACAGCAGCGTGGTCGGAAATTGCTATACTACCTATTTTACAGGATAATATGGAATTTAAAAAAAAACGAGGGGACAAAAAAACATATCACTTCTGGGATGACATTTATGTGGATTGGAGTAAAAAGAAAAATCTCCGCCCTGTGGATGAAGACATCTCCATATATCTACTAATCCTAATTCTTTGTTCAGATCCACCAATTCTCTAGATCTGGGAGATATTCCTGCCGTACTCTTGGGAATCCTATCTATTTCCGGATCCATCATACAATTAAAGTCTCCCCCTATAATTGTATGACGGCACCAAGAGCCATCAATTTTGAAAATGCTTCCTTTACAAATTTAATGTGGTGTGCTGGGGGGCAGTACAAATTTAAAATCCCATATTCCTCTCCATTTATAAGGGCTTTACTCAAAATATATCGTCCAGATTCGTATTTTATCTGCTTTAGGATATTGAAAGGGAAATTCTTCCGAACAAGAATAACAGCTCCCCTGCTTTTTGAGCGAAAAGAAGAAAAAAAGGCCTGATCAAATCCACCCTGTTCTTTATCCAACAGGTGTGTCTCCTGTAGGAGAGCTATATCAACTCTTTCTTTCTTAGGATTTGATAATATTTTCTTCCTTTTGACTGGGGAATTACTTCGCTTGACATTCCAGATGCACCACTTAACCAACTGATCAACCATAATCATCCGGGCAAATCCGAGACCCCTCGGGAGGGGAAACCCTATCCAGAACATCCCGAGCATAGAGAATACAAAGTTCACAGGAATAAAGGCTCTCTGAAACACTCACAACAATATAATAAAAACTATTTCTAAATAATAAAAAAAAAACGTATTTAAATGAAGATTTTCCCCCTTGTTCCCAGGGGGTGTCACTTCATCTCCAAAGGTCCATCGTATCCTCTCCCAACCAAGGCCCACCCTGACCCAGGCGCTCCTCAGTAGGATGAGGAGAATTCAGATATAACACAAAGCTAGAGTTAACAGTGAGTACCCTACCCCCGCCGCCCCCCCTAAACACAGACCAACACCTGAATATATTTGGTAATGTTAATAACATGTATAAACATATATAACTATAAAATTACAACCTCAACAAATAATAATTAAATAGAATAATACAAAATAACAAGGGAAAACAACCCCGCTCCTAGAGACAGAGGTAAAATAGAATGAGGTAAACATCTCCCCCCACCAACATTAACTAAACATCTACACACACACATACATACCCACATACATACATAGAATAATTTCAAAAAAAACAACCCGGGGGAGAAAAAATCGTTAAATAGAGAACAAATAAATAAATCCCTCTCCCCACCCCAAGATAATATTAAACAATAATGTAAGAAAAAAGAAAAAAAATAGGTGGGATATAAAGCGGAGTGGGGGAAAGGCAAACCAACATCCATTATCTCTTACAATTTATCTAAGAGAGTCCAAGAATTCCTTAGCCTTTTCTGGCGATCTGAAGTTATACACGGATCCTTCATGTTTAAAGCGTAGCGTTGCTGGGTAGTGTAAGGAGTACTGAATAGTTAAGTCTCTTCAACAGTTCTTCGCCTCATCGAATGCTTTCCACTTTCGGACCAGAGCTCAGGAAACGTCCTAGAATAACATGATCTTGGATCCTTTATAGATCATGGCTTGGGAATGTTTTCCAAGATTTCTAGAAGCTTCTAGGAGTATCTGCCTCTCCCTATAGCTCTGCAGCCGGAACAGGACCGGGCGTGGGCGCTGGTTCGAGCCGGGCTCACATATTGCGACCCGGTAGGCCCATTCTACCCTTACCTGGCCTGATCCAGCTTCCAGATTTAAAAGCAGCCACTGCTCGAGAAACGCTGTAAGCTGGCCTTCCTCTTCCCGTTCGGGAAGACCCAGCAAACGAATATTTCTTCAATGTGATTCTCTAAGGTCCGGACTCGCTGTTCGAGAGTCCGGATCTGTTCCACGGCCGATTGCGCTGTATTTTCGGAGGTCGTGGCCTTTAGCTCCGCCCCTCCGACTCGGCGCTCGATTTCTTTAATGTCTAGCTCGTGCTTTTTCAGTGCGGCCGAGAGTGAGACCCATCGACTTCGGAATTCTTCAATGAAAGCGTCGATCTTCGCATCGAGTTTAGACATGATTTCCACAAGGCTTGTCACCTTGTGGACGCCTCTGCTGCAGCTGGAGAGGGTGGGGGAGGGGGTCCTGCTTGCTGAGAGCTGCGGGCTCCCTTCCCTTTGGTCATTTTTACTAAAGATTAGATTGTTTAAATTTAATATTAAGCAACTAATTAAATTAAACAGCTAATTTAAATGATTTGGTGAGTGTGGTGGGGGTGGGTGACCCACTTTACCCAAGTCTTGGGAGGAGCACTTTCGACTCAGACTTGCTGGGTCGCCGCCATCTTGGATCCCCGTGTTGTATTAATTCTGAAGTTCTCTGACCCACAGTAACAAGTTTTGGTGCCTGGAGAGACAAGCTGGTCCAGTGAAGGACACAGTGGACAATTAACCATTATCTCTTCCTATTTTCTGACATGCAGCGACATAGAAATATCTGTTCAAACAAACAGATTCCTCATATTAAAATCAGCACACTTCAGACAGCCAGGCCACTGTGTTCAGTGCCCTCTTTTTTTTGGTTGGTCTTAGCTGTCCTGGGATTAGTCTCCAATTCCCCCTCAGTCACTGGACCTGTGGACCTACTGCTGTGGTTCCATACACCCCTCCCCCACCGCCGCCACACGATAGTTTGAACCCTCGTTAAGGACACTAGCAAACCTGCCTGCCAGGAGATTGCTGCCAGTTCAAGTCCATCCCGTCCATCTTGTGTATATCCTACCAACCCGGGAATCCCAATGATCCACATATCGGAGATTGTTATCAGTTCATGTGCATCCCGTCCTTCTTGTGTGTATCCTACTGACCCGTGAATCCCAATAATCCACATGTATTGTAAATTGCTGCCAGTTCAGGTTCATTCCGTCCTTTTTTGTGTATTTCCTACCGCCTCGGGAATCCCAATGATCCACATATCGGAAGTGCTGCCTCCTCGACCAGCATTTTAATCGTGTATTTAACTGTGCTACCTTACGATTCCTAACTTCTCTCGCAAATGACATATTCTAATGTCTCCAAAATTCAAATATCCTTTCAGCACAACTCCAGCAAGGCCTTTTCTTTAAACTGGATAGACTTGATAATAAAAACTTAAGTGTGATGTCAGGAAAGTGAGACCACTGAATCAGTCCAATGACCACCGGATCTGATATCTATCCCCGCCACCAAACCTGTTTGACAAGGCATACATATGGACCATCTCTTTGCAGATGGACGAGGATAAACAGAAGATTAGAAAATGTCAGAGCAGATGGATGTAATTCAGCCTGTTTACTCAGCTTTGCTATTCAACTGGATTCTAGTTATTCTATTCCTTTCATTGGCAAAATGGTTACCCAGCATCCCCAGCGGATCAGAAAGTTCCCAGTATCGTTGCGTCCATAGTACTGCGAAGGGAGTATCCAGTGCCAGGCAATGGTGTAGGGGGAGTCCCAGGAGTGGCACAAGGAAAAGTTGCATGTAGTGATGTTGGACTGAGGGAACTGAGAGAGATGGAATGGGCATCCTGGAACACTGCACTCAGACAAGTGGTCGGGCAAGATTCCTAAATACCAGAGGAACCCCCGAACCACGGCTGATTTTACAAAAACCTGTCACATTTGCTGCATTTCTCCATCGAACAAAAGCAAAAATACTGTAGATGGTAGAAATCTGAAGTAAACACAGAGACGTACTGTGGAGAGAGAAAAGAGTTAATGTTCCCAATCCAGACACAGGAAGAATGTACAAAGTCCACACAGACAGGGCCCAGAGATTGGAAATGAACCCAAGTCCCTCGCACTGTGAGGCAGCATTGCTGTGTCACCATGCTGCCCAATGATCGATAATTTGGGATAGTATAGTTAAAAAACATAGATACTGCTCTCCGTGATCGGGATTAAGAGTCCTGAAGGTTGTGTTGCCTACATGGTGCTTGGGTTTGGGATATATCATTTGGGTTGCAGAACTTGGAGCGGGAGGGGAATGATCTAGTGGTCAGGGTCCGTGTAGGTACCAACGGCTGGACAAACAAATGACAATGAGAAGAACGACGGGTAATACAGGACTGAACTATTATATCGGAATGCATTCAGTATATGGAATAAGGTAAATGAGCTTGTGACTCATCCATAGTGGGCATTATTTGACATCGCTACAAGAGGATCAGGATTGGGAGCTGAATATTCAAGGATATTCATCCTGTCGAAAAGATAGGCAGTTGGGCAGACAGATAGAGTTGTCTCAGTATTAAGAATGGAATTTGAATCAATAATCAATAATGAGAAATGAAATAAGTTAGAATCTGTGTCGGTAGAATTGAGGAATCAAAAAGGTGACAAAATGCAGTTGGTGTTATATACAGGGAGTTGGGGTGTAAGATACACCAGGATCTGGAAAGATCAGTAGGAAAGGCAAAGTTACAGTGGTCATGTGGGATTTTACTTTTCAGATGGACTGGGAATTCAGATTGATAGTGGTTGGCAAGAAAGGGAATTTGTGGAATGTTTACGAGATGGCTTTTTGGAGCAGCTTGTGCAGGCAGACTAGATGAGGGGAGCTTAACCTGACTGTGATCATAATATGATTGAATTTACTCTGCAATTTCAGATGGAGAAGTTCGAATCAGAAGTAATGGTATTACAGCTGAATAAAGGCAATTACACAGACAAGAGTGAGGAGCTGGGTAGAATTGACTGGGAGACGGGCCCAGCAGGAAAGACAGTACAACGGCAATGGTAAAAGATTTTTGGAGTAATTCAGGATACAGCAGAGATTTGTCCTAAGGAAAAAGAGGCTTGAATAGGGAGGACGGGACAACCATAGCTGACTAGGGAAGTCAGGTATAGCATAAAAGCAAAAGAGAAATGATATAATGGGACAAAGCGCAATGAGAAACCTGAGGATTGGAAAGATTACAAAGACAAAACAGAGGGCAAACAAAATAAAATAAGGAGGGAAATTATTAAATATGGGGGTAAGCTAGCCAGTAATGTAAAGGAAGACTATAACAGTTTCTTTCGATATGAAAAGTGCAAAAGAGCGGCAAAAGTGAACATTGGACTGCTGGGAAAGGATAATGGAGAGATAGCAGTGGGGAACGAGAAAATGGCCAAGGAACTGAATAATTACTTTGCATCAACTTTCATGGTGGAAGGCACAAGTAATACCTTAAACATTCAAGAGACTGAGGGGCCAGAGCTGAGTATGATGACCCCCACCATGGAGAACATGTTAGAAAAAAATGTAATGGACCGAAGATGTTAAATAACCTTGATCAGATGGACTACATCTCAGTATTATACGGGAAATAGTTGAAGAGGGAGTGGAGGCAATCGTGGAGATCTTTCAGCAATCACTAGAGTAGAGAACGATCCTTGAGCACTGGAAACCCACTAACGTGACACCCCTTTTTAACAAGGGAATAAGGAAAAAGACAAAAAATAAACCCATCATGAATAGTTTAACCTCTGTCGTGGGTAAGATCCTGAATCCATTGTGAAAGATGAGATTTCTGAATACGTGAAAGTGTTTGGTAAAATAGGGCAAAGTCGGCATGATTTCATCAAGGGAAGTTAACTCCAAAGAATCTATTGGAGTTCTTTGAAGAGGAAATGAGCAGGCTCGAACAAGCACAGCCAATGGATGTTATCCACCTGGAATTCAAGAAGGCCTTTTGACAAGGCGTCACACATGAGATTACTGAGCCGGGGTGTTAGAGGCAAGGTGGTGGCATGGATAGAAGCTTGTCTGTCTGGCAGAAAGCAGAGAGTGGGGATAAAAGAGTACTTCTCAGGATGGCAGCCGGGGACAAGTGGTGATCCAGAATGCCCAGTGATTGAATCATAGCTTTTTACTTGTTACATTAACAATCTAGATGAGGGAATTGAGGGCACTCTGGCTAGGTTTGCAGACGATACAAAGACAGGCAGATGGGCAGGTCGTATTGACGCAGCGGAGAGGCTGAACAAGGATTTGGACAGGTAAAGAGATAGTCAGATGCATTCCAAGTTGGAAAGTGTGAGGTCATGAACTTTGACACGAAGAATATAGGCATGGTCTATTTTCTAAATGGCGAGAAAATTCAGAAATCTGAAGTGCAAAGGGACTTGGGAGTTCTAGTGCAGCGTTCTCTCAAGGTCAGCTTGCAGGTTGAGGCAGTAGTTAGGAGGGCAATTGCAATTATGATTGGGAGCATTTACGACGAGAAGAATTGAATATAAGAACTGACTGTATACGGCTCTGGTCAGACCACATTTGGAACATTGTGCTCATTTTTGAGCTCCATACCTCAGGAAGGATATACTGGTCCTGGAGCGTGTTCAGAATATTTTCACGAGAATGGTCATATGAATGAAAAGCTTATTGCATGAGGAATATTTGAGTACTCTTGGTCTATACTTGATAAAGTTTGAAAGGATGAGAGGGAATGTATTTGTAATAGACAGAATACTGAACGACCTGGAGAGAGTGGATGTTGATAATATGTTTCCTTTGGATTAGAATCTGAGGTCACAGCCCTAGATGAAAGGGAACACTTTTTTAGAACAGTGATAAGAGAAAGTTATTTAACCATAGAATGGTGAATCTTTGAAATTTATTGCCACAGAAGGCTGTGGGGGTAGGTCATTGAGTATATTTGAGACGGAGATAGATAGTTTTTGATTATCCAGGGGATGAAGGGTTATGGGGAGAAGGTCGGAGAATGGGTTTGAGAAATCTATCAAAGATGAGTGAATAACGGAGCAGATCCCATGGACTAACTGTCCTAATTTATGCTCCAATGTCTCATAGGCTTTTGGTCTAAATCTTAAGGAAGTACCTTGCATCTCCGAGAAGATAGATTCATGTTCTTCATGAAGGTCAGAAGCTATTGGGAATGGGTAACTGTTTTAGAATGAAGGTGTTGTGGCTGCTGTCAGGGTGGTGGATAATATGACATTCAGTGCAGGATCACACACCAACTGCACTGTATTAATGTGGGGAGAGTTTATTCAAAACTTAGAACTCTCCGTCTCTCTCAATGGGGAGTAGGGGTTGGGGTGGGTGGGTGTAACGTCTGCCCAGGCATTTAAACTATCCATAATCATGCATCCTGAGTGAAATAGCAGTCATGAAATTTATCACCTTCCCATTGTCTGTTTCGAATATAAGGAGTGATTGTCCATCCCTCTCAGGGTTCAATGCAATCATGTCTTATTCTCTCACAGCGCTACAGATCAACCTTCATTCACTCCTCATGGTGCCATCATCCTAGGGATTAATCTGGTGGAACTCCTCTTCACTCTCTCTATGGTAAGGAGATCACTCCATATAAAGGAAAGAAAATCTGTCCACAATACCCCAAATACTGCCTCAACAACACTCTCAGGTTTGATCACAATAATTCCTTTCCCTCATTTAGCTGGCTCCATTTCTTTCGTGTGACACAGGATGCAATTCATTTACAATGCACTGCCACTGATGTAGAATTTAAAGACATCCTTATATCTGTAGGTCAGCATCAATAAAGCCAGCACGAGAGGTGCCCATGGAGATGGACATCACTCAGACTTGGAAGAGACTCAATCAGAAAGAATACATCTAAAACAGTGAATGGCTACCTACCTGAATGCAAATGAGTCGCAAGAATATGGGATTCATGCCGAGGAAGGGAGCTACCTTTCCTTTTGTTCTGCTTTCACGGGATGTGTGCAGCCATGGTCAGGCCAGCATGTTATGCCGATCTTGAACGGAGTGGCTATTTCAGCTGTTCCACAGGACAATAAATAGTAAAACAAATTGCCGTGGTTTGCAGTTAAACAGAGACTTGACCAGAGAAGGATGACCCACTGCCTTCTCTAATGGGCTTAAGGCAAGCCGATATCAACAGATTTTCATTCTGTGGTTCTAGAATACGAGTCAATGGCGTGACCGCCATACACCGTCTGCCCGTCTTTCAGATTTTGTGCAGAGAACAAGTTAAACATCTCAAGTGCAATTATTTTGTAATGGACACGTGGTTAGAAGGGACTTGAAACAGATGTATCTGGAATTAACAAAGGAACAAACGATTGTTTATTCAGGAATTGAAATGAGGATGAGGAGGAGACTGGGATGTCGAAATGGTGGTACCGGACAGGTTTGGTATGTGGGGAGGATATGGAGATGTACACTTTGCAGGAGAAAACGAATCAAAGAGGTAGAGAACAGTGTGTTTTACCCTCGCGTGTTGGTGAGTAATTTGTAAATAATAGTTTGCTAGTTATAATTTCTAAGGAATGAAAATTTGATTGGAGCTGAAAACGTCGGCTTGCACCTTTACAAAGTCTGCATATCATGAGCATCGAATCAGTTCAGACCATTTCACTAAACAGACAGAGTGACTTACCAGGAAAACCAACTATAGCAAGGATAGGATAGTCACCAGCTTGAATAACCATCAGTACATCTTCAATCCGCGATGCCAATGAAATCCAAGACTGGGAAAGCCAGTAAAGACCAGAAGATAAACTCCTATCCATTGTTGGAACATTGCAGTCTAATGTTCCCCGATTCTGATCCAGTGTTGGAATATTCTAGCCTACTGTTCCCAGTTTCTGATCCATTGTTGGAATATTCCAGTCTAATGTTCCCAGATTTCCATTTCTCGTGCCTTTCTCTCTGAAGCTGCTGATCCCTCTTATTGCTGTTGGACATGCTCCCGCTCTCTATGGGATAGATCACTGAAAGCATTCCCTTATTGATAGCAGAGAGAAACTCTCTAGGGACGCATACGATCCATGGAGACTGACATAATTACAAACGCTGAACAAATAGCTCCAGTTACCCCCTTTGAATTCAAAGCTACTTTATGAACATTCAAAATAACGTTGAACATTTATGCATTCTGGGTTTTTATATGCGAGTGTGACTGAAGGAAGGGATGTTGAAGATGGCAGATTGATTGTGTGTAATCATTCAGTCAGCCTTGGATATGGAAGTAATGCCAAAAGTTTAACGGAACATAAACATGCTTCTCTGTCCATAAATACGGAAATGAATCCTGTAACTACTGACCAGTCATTGCAGTATCTGTAAAACATTGAGAAAACATCTATCATCCATGATATGATAGCAAAATATGCCAAAAAACTTGGGCTTCAACAAACAAACGGCATGGATACGTTAACAGAGAATTGCACATGGCAAACACAGTTCAGTTGTTATTGCAGGTTCAGAGAGGGCAGCTGTGAGTCATGGTGTTGATGTTATCGATAGTAGTCATGATTTGGAGATTCCGGTGTTGGACTGGGGTGTACAAAGTTAAATATCACACAACACCAGGTTATAGTCCAACAGGTTTAATTGGAAGCTCACTAGCTTTTGGAGCGACGCTCCTTCATCAGGTGTTGTGTGATTTTTAACGATGTTATCGATGTTAAGGAACTGTCATGAAGTGTCATTGAATGGTCTTCAATTACATTGGGATTCTGATATTGGGGAAAAGACACAAGACGGAGAAGACTGGAGGACATGGCTGATTAGACTGGTTAGAGGGACAGTGATGTTCCCCAGTTATCAGAATTGGAATGTTACTCTTTGTAACTCCGATGAAGAACAGATTCAAGAAGACATCTACAATGAGGAATTAGCAGACACAATGTTCATGAAATGCGTTTATGCAATATAAAACACAGAAACAAAATGATTTTCTGCACCCACCAACATATGCAAAATACAAAGAGATAAGGTTGTTAAAATACACTCCTGATATTGAGCTATATAAATTGAAATGTGAATTACATAACTTGGAAAGTGGTATGCAAACTTTATCAATCATTATTTGACCCACAGCTAAGATCGTGATTTCACCTCTGTCAGTGAATCCTCTCACCGAGATTCTCTGGCCTAGTCTCTCATACAACATCGGTGTGGGCAGGCAGGGGGTGTGGGGGGGTCATGGAGGTGGGGTGGTGGTTATCGTTTCCTGCTGCTCTTAGCACAGTCTATTTAAAAACAACTTGCCTTCTCCATGGAACCAATCTATTGACCTAATGGGTTCTGTTTAGCTGTCAGTAACCCAGCTCTGTGATATTGTGGGAAATAAATAATTTGGGATGACAGCCAGTATCAGCACAGTGCTCACAGTGTATGGTGCCCAGGCAAAGGGCTTGCCGTCCAGAGGAATTTCTAAATAAAGCTTCTAACTTCTGTCTCTCCATAGTTATCTACCGTAATGCAGTCTTCTGATCTATCTAACTTCACTCTCATCTAACACCTCTTCCTCTTGCACTCAGTCAGTCGCTCCCCCTTCTATCCTCTCTCAGTTTATCTCCCTTCACTTGCTTTCTCTCTGTTTATTTCTCTCTCACACAATCTCTCTTCAAACAATCTCTCTCTCTCCGATTGTGCAGTTGGAGAGCTTGTGACTCCACGATGGGCTGTATGGCCTCCATCCATGCCATAATAATTGAGGTTCTCTGACCCACAATAAATACTTCCTGGACAGACCTGCTGGTCCGGTGAAAGGTACAGTGCACAACTACCCGTTATCTTTTCCTGCTCTTCTCTGGTGTACAGCTGCCTTGAAATGTCTGTTCAAACAAAACAGACTGAATGAAATCCGAGTAGTTGAGAAGGCGTTCATGAGTGTGTATTTCAATCAGGATTTTATGAAGGATGAGATTCCAGAATAACATAAGCAATGAATGAAAAGCAGGGTAACACAAGAAATGGCAGTTGAGTACAACATGTGGTTCCAAGTAGGTCTCATTGTATTACCAGAAAGCGCAGCAGGTCAGGCAGGCATCCAAGGAACAGGAGAATCGACGTTTCGGGCATAAACCCTTCTTCAGGAATCGTCGATTGTCCTATTCCTTGGATGCTGCCTGACCTGCTGCGCTTTTCCAGCAACACATTTTCAGCTCTGATCTCCAGCATCTGCAGTCCTCACTTTCTCCTCATTGTATTACCAATAGATTATCAATCCAGAAAAATCAGCTCCTGTTCTGGGGATCCCGGTTGAATCCCGCCACTGCAGATGGTGGACATTCAATTCAATAATGTAAAAATATCCCTGCAATTAAGAATCTACTGATTGAAATCATTGTCGATTGTCAGACAAATCCATCTGGTTCACCAATATCCTGCAATGAAGGAATCTTCCATCCTCACCTGGTCTGGTTGACATGCAACTCTAGACCTAAAGCAATGTCATTGACTCCCAATCGCTCTCTGAAACGGTCTAATGAGTCATTCAGTTGTACCAATCGCAACAAAGTTTTTAACAAATGAAACCGGATGGACCACCTGGCATCGAAATGGGCATCGGAAAAGTCAACATTAGAAACATCACTGTAGAACCTGCAAAGTCTTCCTTACTAACATCTGAGGTCTGGTGCCAACATTGGAACAACTGCCTTACAGACTAGTTAAGCAACAGCCTGACATAGCCATACTCACGGAATCATACCTTACGGAAATAAAATAATTAAACATGGAAAAAAGGAGTCTCTTATTGATTTCCACGTAACGTCGTTCCTCAGCTGAATCAGTCCTCCACCATGTTAAACAACATTTGGAGAAAGCATTAACTGTGGCAAAGGGACAAAGTGTATTCTGGCTGGGGGATTTCAAAGCCGACTGTCAAGAGTGGTTTGGCAGCGGTACTACTGATCATGCTGGTCGGCTCCTCAGGACATAGCTACTAGATTGGGTCTGCAGAAGGTGATGAGGGAATGAACGAGAGGGTTAAAAAAAACCTGACCTCATCCTTACCAATCTACCAACAGATGTATCTGTCCATGACAGGATCGGTAAAAGTGACCACCACTCTCTCCTTGTGGAGACAAAGTCTATTGTCTCCATAAAGTCTATTGTCAGGCTGTTGTGTGACACTATCACCATGCTAAATGGCACAGACTTTTAGCAGATCCAGCTACTCAAGATTGAGCGTCCATAAGACACTGTGGAGCATCAATAGCAGCAGAACTCTACTCCAGCACAATCTGTAAAATCACGGCCCAGCATGTCCCCCACTCAACCAATAACATCAAACCTCCTGGATCAATGGAGAATGCAGGAGGGCATGCTCGGAGCAGAACCAGGAATATATAAAGATAAAATGTTCATCTGCTGAACCTTCCAAACAGAAATACTTGCGTGCCAGATAGCATAAACAGCAAGGGACAGACAGAGCTTCGCGATCACAGAACCAATGCATCAGAATTAATCCGTTCATAAATGGTGGCGGACGATTAAACAACTCACCAGAGTAGGAGGCTCCACAAATATCCCCAACCTCAATGATTGAAGAGCCCAGCACATCAGTGCAAAATATAAGGCTGAAGCTTTCGTTGCAAACTTCAGTCAGAAGTTTGGAGTGGATGATCCATTCCGGCCTCCTCCCGTGGTCCACATCATTACAGATACCAGTCTTCAGCAAATTCGATTAACTGATATCGAGAAACGGTTGTAGGCACTGGATATTGCAAAGGCTATGGGCCCAGATATCATGCCGGCAATAGCCCTGAAGACTTGTACTCCAGAACATCCTGCTCCCCTTGCCAACCTGTTTCAGTATGTTTACAAACCGACAATGGGGAAAAACTGCTCAGTGACGCCTAGTTTGGGTTTTGCCAGGGTCACTCAGCTCCTGACCTCGTCACAGCCTTGGTTCACACATAGAAAAAGGAACTGAATTCCAGCCCTTGACATCAAGGCTGCATTCTGCCAGATGTCACACCAGTGACCCCAAGCACAAACGGTATCGCGGGCCAACACTCCATTATTGGAGTCATACCTGGCAGATAGGAAGATGGTCATTGTTGCTGGAGGTCAGTCATCTCAGATCCAGAACATCTCTGCAGTAGTCCATTAGGATAATGCCATAGGTCCAAACATCTTCAGCTGCTTCATCAATAACCTTCCTTCCATCATAAGGTCAGAATTGGGGATATTCGATGATGACTGCACAATGTTCAGATACGGAAGCAGTCCATGCCCAAAGAATCAATATCTGGACAATATCCAGGCTTGGGCTGGCAAGAGGCAAATAACATTTGCGCCACATAAATTCAGACAATGACTGTCATCAATAAGAAACAATATAACCACTTTGTATTCAGCAGCAGCATCATCACTAAACACCCCCACTATCAATATCCTGGGCGTATCATTGACTAGAAACTCAACTGGACTCGCCAAATGAATATAACAGCAGATCAGAGACTAGGAATACTGCACGAGAAACTCACCTCCTTACTACCCAAACCCTGTCCATCATCTACAAGGCACAAGTCAGGAATGAGATGGAATATCCTCACTTGCCTGAATGAGTGCAGCCCCAACAACAGTAAAGAAGCTTGACACAATCCAGGACAAAACAGCCCATTTGATTTTCACCACATCCACAAGCATTCACTCCCTTCACCATGGTCACTCAGGAGCAGCAGTGTGCACTATCTACAAGACACAATGGAGAAATTCCCCAAAGATCCTCAGACAGCCTCTTCCAATCTCACAAACACTTCCATCAAGGGCAGTAGACTTTTGGGAACCTCACCACCTTTACATTCACCTCCAAACCAGTCAACATCCTGATTTGGAAATATATCGCCTTTCCTTCACTGTTGCTGCGTGAAAACCCTGGAATTCCCTCTTTAATCAATAGTGGGTCACCGCACAGCAGGTAGTTTGCAGCAGTTCGAGAAGGCAGCTCAGCACCAACTTCTCAAGAGCAATTGGGGACGGGCAAGAAATGCTGGGCACATCCAGCGATGCCCACATCCAATAAAATCTTTTTTTTTAAAATTAGTTCCAAGTTCAGCTTCTCGATGGGACAGGTTATCTGATTTGAACATGAACAGGAAAGCAGTGTTTCTAAGATGAAACATTTTAGACTTTTCTGTTATTAGATGTGTGTTCAGTATTCGATGGCATATTGTTGCTGAGTGCTGTGATAAATTGCACCTGCTTTGTTTAAATCAACAATACTGGCATAACAGGATCAATCCTTCGGAAGTACCAGACAGAAAATGACACTCATCGTAGAGAGAATGTACTCCCGCCAGATGAGACTCACTGATAGCAACTCATATTCAAAATATTGATGGAATACTGGTTGACACTGAATCTTCCCACCGTTCATGTCACACGGGTTATCATTGTCCAGAACGTGAAGTCAAATCAACATACAAATACAAGGGTTACAAGAGCAGGTCAGAGACTTACAAGTCTATACTGAATAATAGATCCTGTGACCTAAACGGCATGAGATATAGCAATAGATTTAGGCCATTCAGCCCATTCCTTCACTCTGATACTGTGCCATTTTGTCATTGTCTGTAAGAAAAGTGGAAATATCTTCTACATAGTGACTGTATCAACTTTGCAGTAATCCATTAGTTTCAATCAGACCCCCCAAACCCCCACAATTCTTCTAAATTCCATGGAGTACACACTGCCGCTCATATAACAAGCCGTCATACCCAGGATGGATCACCTCCAACACCAGCAGATCTTTCTCCAGAAATAGTATCCAACACAGCTCACAATTAGCCAAATGCCGTCTGTCCATAGCCCATTACATTCTCAACAGTTTGTATCCCGTCTTGCATTCTTGCTCTCTTGAAATGAATGCGAACATTACTTTTGCTTTCCTAACTGCCAACTGAACATGCACGATAACCATAAGAGAGGACGAGTTGCTTCAAAATACTTTTGTGCTTCAGATTTAATGGATCCTATTAGAACATAGTGTCTCCTCTATTCCGCCTACCAAAGTGCATATTCTCACACGTCCCCATATTGTGTTCCATCAGCCATGTGTTTTCCCACAGTCCTAAACTGTTCAAGCCTTTCTGCAGCTTCCCCGATTCCTCAATATCCTCTGCAAACTTAGCAAAACTGCCCTCAAGTCCTTTGTTCAGTTTGTTCATATGTAATACACTTCCTGGTTCCCTTAGGACCGTCCACCATCTACAAGGCACAACAGTCAAGGTGTTTGACTCCATTCAGGTTGAAGCAGTGGCTTGACTTGAATTATACCTATAAAGTCTTCACTCCCTGCACCATTGACTCTCAGTAGAAGCACACCATACTCTCCTTTTGTTGTGAGTTTACTTCATTATGGCGCACAATCCCAGTCTATTGATGTCACTCCGTCTCAACATTAACTGAGTGGTGCTCACACCAACCATGTCACTGTGTATTGATAACGATGGAGGGAGAGAGGTCGGCGAGGGGATGTCTATGATGAATAACTGTGTGACTGCCAGTCTGAAACCCGTCCCGACAGCCTCGGATGTACCTGTGCCCGCTGTCAACGCTGCAGGCATGATCAGCCTTCCTACAGGTCAAATCAAGGAAAGCGACGGACCTGGACAGTGTTCCCGGCTGAGCTCTCAGATCCTGTGAGGACAAACTCGCAGAGGTATTCATATACAATTTCAGCCTTGCCCTCCCACAAGCTGAAGTCCAAACTGCTTCAAGAAGACCAACATCAACCTTGTAAGTGAGAAAGCTCATGTTTTAATGACTTAATGATTACTGCCCAGTGGCTCGAACCTCAATAAACATGGAGTGATTTGAAAGGCTGGTTATGGCGCATATGAACTCCAATCTCCCAACCTGACTTGATCCCCTATAATATGCCGACTGATGTAACGGGTCCACAACAGATGTCGTATCCCGAGCCCTGCACTCATCCCTAGGACATCTGGATAACAAAGATACCTACGCCAGACTCCTGCTCATTGACGACAGCTCCACCTTAAACATCATTGGCCCCTCCAGACCGATCTCAAAATTCCGTGACCTTAGTCGTGACTCCACCCTCTGCAACTGGGTCTCCCGGTTTCTGACCAACAGACCCGAATTAGTGAAGGTAGGTATCTGCACCTCCGTCACAATAACACTCAAAACTGGAGCTCCTAGAGGATGTGTCCTCAGTCCCCTACTGTACTTCCTGTACACACACGGCTATGTCCCTCAGCCCCCTACTGTACTTCCTGTACTCACACAGCTGTACCCTCAGCCCCCTACTGTACTCCCTGTACACACATGACTGTGTCCTCAGCCCCCTACTGTACTCCCTGCACACACGGCTGTGTCCTCTGCTCCCTACTGTACTCCCTGTACACATATGGCTGTGTTTGCAGTCCCCTACTTTACTCCCTGTACACATATGGCTGTGCCCTCAGCCCCCTACTGTAATCCATGTACACCAATGGCTGTGCCCTCATCCCCCTACTATATTCCGTGTTCATCCATGGCTGTATCCTCACCCCCGACTGTACTCCCTGTGTACCAAGAGATGTGCCCTCAGCTCCCAACTGTACTTCCTGTACACACACAGCTGTGTCCCTCAGCTCCTTACTGTACTCCCTGTACATCCACGGCTGTGTCCAATGCCCGGTACTGTACTCCCTCTACACCACGGCTTTGTCTCAGCCCCCTACTATAATGCCTGTATACCAAAGGCTGTGTCCTCATCTCCCTACTGTACTCGCTATACACACATGACTGTGTCCTCAGCCCCATATTGTACTCCCTGTACACACACGATTGTGTCCTCAGCCCCATACTGTACTCCCTGTACACACATAGTTGTGTCCTCTGCTCCCTACTGTACTCCCTGTACACATATGGCTGTGTCTGCAGTCCCCTACTGTACTCCCTGTACACACACGGCTGTACCCTGAGCCCCCTGCTGTAATCCCTGTACACCGATGGCTGTACCCTCATCCCCCTACTGTATTCCGTGTTCACCCATGGCTCTATCCTCACACCCGACTGTACTCCCTGTATACCAAGAGATGTGTCCTCAGCCTCCAACTGCACCCCCTGTACACACTGGGCTGTGTTCTCAGCCCCCTACTGTACTCCCTGTATATCCACGCCTGTGTCCAATGCCCGCTACTGTACTCCCTCTACACCACGACTGTGTCCTCAGCCTCCTACTGTACTCCCTGCACATACACGGCTGTGCCCTCAGCCCCTACTGTACTCCCTGTACATCCATGGCTGTGTCCAATGTCCGCTACTGTACTCCCTCTACACCACGACTGTGTTCTCAGTCCCCTCCCTGTACACCGATGGTTGTGCCCTTATCTCCCTACTGTATTCCCTGTTCACCCATGGCTGTACCCTCACCCCCGACTGTACTCCCTGTATACCAAGGGATGTGCCCTCAGCCCCTAACTGAATTCCCTGTACACACGCGGCTGTGTCCCTCAGCTCCCTACTCTACTACCAGCACACACACGACTGTGTCCTCAGCCCCCTACTGTACTTCCTGTACATCCATGGCTGTGTCCAATGCCCGCTACTGTACTCCCTCTACACCACGGCTGTGTCCTTAGTCACCTACTGTACTCTCTGTACATCCACGGCCGTGCCCAATGCCTGCAACTGTACTCCCTCTACACCACGGCTGTGTCATCAGCCTCATACTGTACTCCCTGTACACACATGACTGTGTCATCTGCCCCCTACTGTACTCCCTGTACAAACACGGCTGTGTCATCAGCCCCCTGCTGTACTCCCTGTACACACACGGCTTTGTCATCAGCCCCCTGCTGTACTCCCTGTACACACGCGGCTTTGTCATCAGCCCCCTGCTGTACTCCCTGTACACACACGGCATTGTCATCAGCCTCCTACTGTACTCCCTGTACACACACGGCATTGTCATCAGCCCCCTACTGTACTCCGGTACACCCGGCTGTGTCGTCAGCCACCTAATGTACTCCTGTACACACCCGGCTGTGTCCTCAGCCACCTACTGTGCTCCCTTTACACACACGGCTGTGTCCCTCAGCCCCCTATTGTACTCCTTGTACACACCCGGCTGTGTCCTCAGCCACCTACTATACTCCGGTACACCCGGCTGTGTCGTCAGCCACCTAATGTACTCCTGTACACACCCGGCTGTGTCCTCAGCCACATTCTGTACTCCTGTACACACCCGGCTGTGTCCTCAGCCACATTCTGTACTCCTGTACACACCCGGTTGTGTCCTCAGCCACATTCTGTACTGCTGTACACACCCGGCTGTGTCCTCAGCCACATTCTGTACTGCTGTACACACCTGGCTGTGTCCTCAGCCACCTACTATACTCCGGTACACACACAGCTGTGTCCCTCAGCCCCCTACTGTACTCCCTGTACACACATGGCTGTGTCCTCAGCCACCTATTGTACTCCTGTACACACGTGGCTCTGTTGCCAAATTCCAACTATTGCCAACTGTAAATTTGCTGATGCCATCACCAAAGCAGGAGTGATATCAAACAACGATGAGTCTGAACACAGAAAGGAGACAGTGGGTTTGGTGGCATGGTGAAATGATAATAACCTCCCTCGCAAATTCGGCAAAAGTAAAGAACTGGTCATTGAGCTTAGAATGAAAGGAGGGGAACAAGCCCCTATCTACATCAACGGTCGAGACAGTGCAGAGTGTCAAGTCCATCGGAGTGATGATAACTGGCAACCTACCTTGGACTTCTCAAATAGGTGTGACAGACAGGATGGTTCAAAAACGTCTCTCCTTCCTCACTTGGCTCAGGATATTTTTCATGCGCTACTTCTACAGATGCACTATTGTGAACGTACTGTCCGGGTGCGTAATGGCCTGGTACGGCAACGCTCTGCCCAGGACCATCAGAAACTACAGAAGATTGTGTTCACAGCCCAGACTATGACGGGCTCCAATCTCCTAACCAGTGACTCTATTTATACGGCTCGTTGCCGCAGAAAGGCTGCCAACATCTACCCAAAATTACTGAGGGAAGAGAGAGAGGAAATATCTGGGGCCTTAACAGATATCTTTGTCACATCCTTTAAGGTCCCAGAGGATTGAAAAGTTTCTAATCCCCTTGTTTAAGAATGGTAGCGTGAATAATCCAATTAATAATAGACCGGAGAGCCTGAAGTCTGGAGTAGGGACTCTGCGAGAGAAGATACTGAGGGATAGGACCTATTCTCATTTGGATGAAAATGGTCTTATCAGTGATAGGCAACATGGCCAGTGCAGGGAAGGTTATGTCTTACCAACTTAATAGAATTATTTGAGGAAGTGACAAAGTTGAATGATGAGGGAGGGGCTGTAGATGTCATGTACATGGACTTCAGGGAGACGTTTGATAAGATTTCCCATGGTCGGGTTATTGAGAAAGTGAAGTCACATGGTGACCAGGATGTGCTAGTCACATGGATAAAGAATTGGCTTGTTAACAGGGGACAGAGCGTAGTAGGGGAAGGGAGTTTCTCAAAATGGAGAACTGTGACCAGTGGTGCTCCATTTAAGATGTTTCGGGAAAGATACACGAATGGGCCGGGAGCATAGGGATACAGACCTTTAGAAAATACGAGACAGATTGAGATAGAGGATTTGGATCTGCGCAGGCTTGGACCGCCGAATCGCCTGTTCCTGTACTGGAATGTTCGTCGTTCTAACATTGCCAAAGACCCATCATATGCCTATAAAGATCTCCCACAACCTCTTCCATCAGGCTAAATGAAAAAGACGCTTGAACACACAGAGCAGCAAGCTCATGAACAGCTTCTTCCTAGCTGTTATTAGACTGATGAATGGACTCCCTAATCTCAGATAATGCTGATTTTGTTCATATTGATCTCGCCCAGCGCAAGCCCTGTGCAGCGTAACCTATATGCCTCTCAGACATGTTTTACAGCCATCGTTCAGTATATCCATTCTTACCATGATCTTCCTGGACATCTTGGCACAGGACAAAATAAATCCTCACCTCTCTACCCCCAGCTCCCTCCAGTGCTCACGCCCAGGTCTCTACGGTCCTCACCCCAGCTCCTCCCTTTCTCCCCAGCTCCCATTGACCCTATCCCCAGCTCCCTGTGACCTTTGTCTCTACCGGTTTCTCTCACACTGTCTGTTGCCCTGTGATTTGCTTTTCTCTGTCTTCTGTTTCTTTCCCTGAACCTATTACCTTCCCTTCTCCCTGCGCATGTGACTGTTTGTTTCCTTGTTTTGTTTCCTTTCTCTCTTTGACTGACTGTCCATCTGTTTCCCTCGCTGTGTTCTCGCTCTCCTTCCCTTTGTTTCTATCTCTTTCTCCTTCGTTGTGATGGTGATGGCTTCTCTATTCGTTTGAATCAGGTGATGGCTCATTGGTTCGATGTTGGCAATACAATACACTCCACAAGGTTTTGGTATAGAGGATATAATTTAAAATTATCAGTTACATTTCAATTGTTGTCAAAACAGCAACCAGAACGTGGGTATCCATTTAACAGCCAATTGTTACATCTAACTATTTTGAAACCAAGTGCTCTGCATGCTGGCAACTCAAAGCATTCTATTCTGGTGCACAATGACCTCACATTGTAACTGCTCTGCCGAGGACCATAAGAAACTACAGACGGTTGTGTACACAGCCCAGCCCATCACGGAAGACCTCCTTCCGTCATTTATACTTGTCATTGTCGCAGGAAGGCTGGCAACATCAAAGATCTCTCCCAAACCAGTAATGATCTCCTACAACCTCTTCCAACAGGGAGGAGACGCAGAGGCTTGAAAACATGGGCCAGCATGCTCAGGAACACTTCCTTCTCTACCATTATTAGACTGACAAATTGACATCTCTCACTTTTCAAATAATGTTAATCTTGCTAATGTTGATCTTACTTTGCCCACCTCCTGTGAGGCTGTAAGCTTACATGCCTCACTCTGTCCAAAGACCCTGTGATCTCTGTTTTCCTGTTTAGGGTCATGTGCCTGCACTACAATAAAAACAAACCTTTCCATTGTACATTTGACTAAAATAAATGAAATCAAATCAGATCAAACACGTGGACTGCAGTGGCTCAAGGTCTTCTCAAGGGCAACTGGGAAAGTGAATAATGCTGCCCCAGTCAGAGATACCCATATCTAATTAATGAATATAAGAAGATGGTCACACTTAGGAAGGACAGACAGAGGAATCAAATCGCTTTAAACTTGATCTTAGATATATACAGGTTTCCTTCACTATTTGTAAGTAGAGTGTTCCTACGAAACTGTTCGCAAGCTGATAAGGTGTAGAGTGCAGTAGCACTAATTTATATGGGAATATTTTCGGCTTTCTTCGTAAAAGTGAAAATCCTGTTCGGATTTCATTTGGTTAGCAAAACAATGTGCTAATGTAAGTCATTCGAAAAGGGAAGTGGCGAAAATTGAACTCATACCTGTATTTACAAGGGCATGATATTCACGAAGATGGGAACGGTGAAAAATAAATGAGATGAATCTCACATTTTATTTCCAGCCCAGCTGATCATCATTCTTTTTGTTTGCTCTTTTTCTACTATATCGCTCTTTCTCTGTTGATTCCTCCTCCCCTTCAAAGCAGACTTCCCTGTCAATGGTATTAATCACACTCCTTTCCAGCTGCTTTCAGTTCAGGAAAGTTCCCCAGAACTTTCTGTTCATTTCTTTGCATTTCTTTCTATAATTTCAGATTTTCAGCATCTTCCTTTACTTGATTTCACCTTCAATTTTTTTAATTCGTGGGATGTTGGCATCTCTGCCAAGGGCATCATTTGGTGACCATCACTAATCGCCCTGACTCTGAGGCCATTCCACAAGCCAATATAAAGTTAAAAACATTGTCATGGGTCTCAAGTCACAATTAACCCAGACCGGGTAATAACGTTGGATTTCTTTATCGAAGGTGATCAGTGAAAGAAGAAGGTTTTCAGACAAATTGTAGCTTTTATGTTTGTTTTTCGTGAAATTCACTTTTATTCCAATTCTTATCATTTTTATTTAATTTCTGTCATCAGCTGTGGTGGACTTGAAACAAATCACTTGAAACAATCTCTTTCCTTTAATAAGCTTTGCTCCTGAATTACATCCAGCGACATTCCTACATTCATACATTGTCCTAATCATGAAGTAACGTCCGAGACAAGAACAATTTTGTGATTGAAATATTTGTATTTGGAAAAGTGGTCAGAAGAGAGCTTGAAACATTAAGTCTGAATTTTACCAACGTGCAGCCAATGGTTTATTCAGCAACAGCACTGACACAGAGATGGAGATTGGGGATATTAGGAGCTGGGAGTGGACAGGTTTAGTGACAGAGAGAACAGGAGATATAAATAAGTTCAGGGCAAAAAGGGATCTCGAGGTTGTGCACAGTTTTGTTCGCAGATATTTGTGAGGGAGTGATCTGCAATGCATGGGTAATGAATGGAGACTGCAATTGAAACTGAAGACAATAGTTTCTTTCTCTGATAAATATAGATATCAGAAATTGCAACGGAGTTCAAACTTGTTTATGGGATTAATGAATGGACAGAGGTAGAGAACACCAACAATAGCGAGAATAGGTGAGTAGCACACCCTCCACCCCGCCCAGAATAACCATCAGCACTGCTGATATCCGATATGGTAGAAATCCCCAAGAGGGGGAAATCTTGAAAAGACTCAAGGAAAACCTCCTCTCCGTTGTTGTAATGTTCCAGTCCGTTATTCTCAGATTCAGATCTATGCAGCTGTTGATCTCTGTTACTGTTGGAGCTTATGCATCTGTTACTACAGTGGGATAGCGCACTGAATGAAGTCTTTTACTAATAGGAGAGAGAAACCCTCCAGTGACACAGTTGCTGGAGATTGACATCAATCACAGTCAGAGCAAACAGTCCCAACTTTCAATCCAGCACATTCAGTTCACAATATATCTGGACTGGACGACATGTTGAAATTGCTGGCTATTGGTCACATTTCCCATCACCAATTGCTCTAGTAAAGTCAGTTGTGAGGGAGAATAAGAATATTTTCTTTTCGTAGGCTACTTGATTCTGCTCTGTTGTCCGTTTACTATGCTGTAACCATCTCTCCAAAAATCCCTCCCCCCAAAAAAAAAGAATCACAACCACGATGTTGTTACTGTGCTGATCTCTCCTCCATGGGAACAAACGCTAGCGAACAGACTGTTATTCGGCACAGTCGCTCTGAACATTGACAGGAAATGTGGACTTTTCTGAATGTTCCTCTCACTACTCTAATAAGGCAACTTTGGAACTTGCATAGGGAATATGCTTCAGTAATTTATTTCTATAAATTGACAGACTCCTAAATGCAGTTTTATCTGTTGTAAACCGTATTTTTTATGCATTTTGGCTTCAGTCCAACACTAAAAGTGATAATTACAATGAACGTATTCATTTAGACTTATGAATTAATGAGTCAGGTTCGAATGAGCATGCTATTGGCTGGGAGATAGGGCGGAATGGGAGCAGTGGCTGTGCAAACTGCATGGGGAATACAATGATGCTGTGGTTCTGTTCGCCGAGCTGGAAGTTTTTGTTGCAAAAGTTTCGTCCCCTGTCAAGGTGACATACTCAGTGCTTGGGAGCCTCTTGTGAAGCGCTTATGTGGTGTTTCCTCAGGCATTTATAGTGGCCTGTCCCTGCCGCTTCCGGTTGTCAGTTTCAACTGTCCGCTGTAGTGGCCGGTATACTGGGTCCAGGTCGATGTGTTTGTTGATGGAGTTTGTGGATGAGTGCCATGCTTCTAGGAATTCCCTGGCTGTTCTTTGTTTGGCTTGCCCTATAATGGTAGTGTTGTCCCAGTCGAATTCATGTTGCTTGTCGTCTGCGTGTGTGGCTACTAGGGATAGCTGGTCTAGGTCATGTCCTAGAAGCATGGCACTCATCCACAAACTCCATCAACAAACACATCGACCTGGACCCAATAGACCGGCCACTACAGCGGACAGGGGACGAAAAGTTTGCAAAAAAAAACTTCCAGCTCGGCGAACAGAACCACAACAACGAGCACCCGAGCTACAAATCTTCGCACAAACTTTGAACACTACTGGAACAAGGAATGGTCTACGTACACCATGAAGGAAAAGGTATAACTTAGGCCCACGTATGGGAGGAGCAGGCTGAAGCAATGGGTCTGCGTGGGCCGATCTGTTTGTGGATTTTCAGGAGGAGATAAAAGCGAACTCTGCTATCAGAGGACCATCATCTTCGGGACTGTTAGGTGGGGGTGAGTGGGTGCGGGGAGTGGGGGCGGTGGGGGAGTGAGTGGGAATATACAGATGAAATGTGGTCAGATTCAGTAAATAATATAGCCTGATGTGCCATGGGGGTAGGGTTATGGATCAGCAGATGATACGTGGAGGTATCTGAGAGCTGGCACTCAGCCTCTGAAATGTCGAGGTGAGTCCACCAGACTACAGCAGCACCACCATTATCAGCACAGGCTGAATAACATAGTCAGTGTTGGATCGAAGCATACAGCGTACAGTCTGTTCAGATGGTGATAGGTTGGATAGGGTGAGGGGGATACAGAGCATTTAAGACAACCGAACTCCCATGGAGCGTTCTCCATGAACATATTGAGTTCAAGTAAACGCCAGAGGAATGGATACAGGGAGAGGGAGAGTGTTGGAGCTGGGCGAAGGGTCTATGAGATGGGGAGTGGACTCTTGCCCAAAGAAATGGACACAGAGGAGAAGATGTTGGAAGAGGATTTCAACATGATTTCGTTTCTGAAATTCATTAAAGTGGGGCACAGAGGGATAAAGCTGTGAACTTTGCTGAGTACAGAACATTCAGCATGAGAGTGTGGATGGTTAGGAGGGATGGTGAATACACGACAGGCTTGGGGGAGGGGATGGACTCAGATTGCATGACATGGGTTGGGTGGCAGGTTCCAGAGGCTCACAGGCATCTCTAAGTTATTCCATCTTGTGGGCCTCGTATATCTGGCGAGCATGGCAAATGAGATGGAGAATGAAGTAGAATTGGGGAATGGTGCAGCCTTGAGCCAATGTGATGTGATGCTGTTGAACAGAGAAAATGTTGATCTCAGTGTCAACGACACTGAACGACAAGTCCTCAGAAAGTAAGTGATTGAAAATAATCGGAATCGTTACCTTACTGTAATGCTCTGATTTCATTGGGGTGACACTCAACCAGCAAGGTCTTACTTTTCTGAGACGTCAGATCAAACTGTGAAAACAGAAAGCATCTTGATGCTATTAATAAGACAAATCCATCCATGGTTTTGGACGGCACTAGCAAGGGCATAGTTTATTTGTCATTTCCAATAGCTCTGAGTAAGGTGTCATTGTTCATTGAGGAAATTACCAGCACAGAAGTTCCTCTGATTTCCATTAACCACATTTTGCTGAGGGTGAATGATGCTACATGAGTCAAATGCTACTTTGATGGCAAGGGACGTTACTCTGATCTCACCTCAACTGACATTGGAAAATCAGTTAAAATACTAAAGAGAAAAAAGGATAGAACATGGCTTATTGAACAATGCGGTCACTGTCCTCGCAACGTTTCAGGATAAACAGATGCATGGACTTCTGATTCTGAGGAGAGGTGTTTCCTATTTGGGATGAGGCTGTTTGGTTAAGCGCTGTGACAGAGAGACAGAAAAAAAACGTTCCACTCTGTTAGGGGCAAAAAACCCACCCAATTCACGGCGCATTGGACAATTGCAGACATACAATATTAGATATTGGGCATTGATCATCTCAATCTCATCATTCACTGATGACCAATAGCAGCACAGAAGCCAGGAGTTCCCATCACCCCAGTTGGAAAGCAAAAATGGGTAAGGGATGGCCAGTAGAAGTGGGTGTAACTAGGGAATTGGTGTAACTTACAGTGGGAGTGGCAGAAGAAGGGTGCGAAGAGATATCATCAGTGGAAGAGTATGTGACAGCAGAAGGTGTAGTGCAAGGGAAGTAGGAGTGTAAGGAAAGAGTAGGAAGGGGAGGAAGAATGGCTAATAAAGTTTTAGTGACTGGGTAAAGCTTGTTTTTGGAAAAGTGAGGTTGGGTGAAAACCACCACTGTTCAGGAAAATTGGGAACTGATTCCATTGAAAATTAAGATTTAATGCACTTCTTTTTCTATCACTTGATTCTTTATCAGATTGTACATTCACTCTGCAGTTTTGTATCTCCATCAAATGCAGGTGACGTGTTTTTTTTTCTCCCCTGGTGTTGTGTCTCAACATTTTTGAAATTTTTTTAACAGGATGTATTTGCTTCCAATTCAATGAAGGCATGAGAATATGATTTGATCTCCTGCAGTTAGTCCATAACATAAAATTTAATTGAATATTTATCATCATCACATTAACTGATTCAAGCAATGAATCTGTGTCTATCCTGCCGATGAAAGATTTCTTCAGTTCTGACTATTGTTACAAAGAACAGTACCACACAAAAGCCTAATGCTCCAGTGCAAGGTGCCACACCCTAGTTCATCCTAAATCAGTTACTAGCTTTATGAATAAGACATGCTGAGGGACAGAGTGTAAAAAGTGAATTTAACTTTGTGTCGAAAATGGAATTTGCAGCTCCCTCATAATAGGTGTTAACTACATCAGTCTGTAAATTCCCCAAAATTAGGATAACAATAGACTGGAATTCTTAATTATTCCTTTGTGAATAACATCTGAAGAACAGGAAGGAAATCAAGGTTTGTTTGTGATATTCATAAATGATGATGGTGAGAATGTGGAAGATGGATGGCAGTGGAATGATAACTAAAGTTGGGGATGACACAAAGATTTGCTGGGTACTTCACAGTGAGGAAGAAAGAGTTAGGCTACAGGACGATATAAACAGATGATTTCTGTGTCCAGATTAATGGCCGATGAAGTTTAACACTGATAAGTGTGAGATAATGCACATCTGAATGAACAAGTCAAGTGAGTACTCAAACTTTGGAGGGCGAGGGCTAAACCTGCTCCTTTTCTCTTTGCAACAGGGAAAGTTGAGGAGGGAACATGGTACAGGTATACAAGAGCATAAGGGGTATGGAGAGGATGAACAGACAGCAGCTGTTTCCTTTACTCGAAGGGTCAAAAACAAAGGGACACGTACTTAAAGTGAAAGACAGGGGATTCAGAGAGGATTTGTGAAGTCTGTATTGAACTGAGAGGGTGGCACAAACATTGAATACAAAGTTCCTATGTGTGGAAACAGGCCCTTCAGCCCAACAAATCCACACTGACCCTCCAAAGAGTAACCCACCCAAACACGTTCCTCCTAAATTTACCCCTGACTAATGCACCTAACCTACACATCCCTAAACACTTTGGGCAATTTAGCATGACCAATTCACTTAACCTGAACATCTTTGGATTGTGGGAGGAAACGGGAGTACCGAGAGGAAACACACGCGTTCACGGGGAGAATATTCAAAATCCATACAGGCAGCTACCCGAGGCTGGAATCAAACCTGAGTACCCAGCGCTCAAAGACAGGAGTGCTAAGCAATGAGCCGCCGTTCTGCCGTTGGGGACATGTACCTGGAATGCATTACCTAGGCGTAGATTGAGCAGGTAATCTCACAAACCTTTTAAAAAGCCTTTGGATAAGCACTTGGTGGTGCAGGCTCGCACTTTCATTCAATTATTCTATGTAGTGGCAGTCACGAAAACTCAGATATATTCTGAAGCAATAGCTAATGGCAGTTCCCAGTTTGTTCCATTGACTGGACTCAGTAAGTGAGCATCCAGTGAAGCGCTGGTGTTATCTCCCACTTTCTATTTAAATTTTTCATTTTCCTTGAGTTGATAATGTAATTTCCTGTGTCGATTATGCCATTGCCGGCCCTTTTTCTCAGAGGATGGTAGATGGAGTCAAAATTGATATGTTTGTCGATGGAGTTCCGGTTGGAATGCCATGTTTCTAGGAATTCTTGTGCTTGTCTCTGTTTGGCCTGTCCTAGAATGGATATGCAGACCTAGTCAAAGTGGCGTACTTCCTCACCAGTACTTAAGAAATTAGGAGAAAGTGAGGATTACACATGCTGGGGATCAGAGCATAAAAATGTGTTGCTGGAAAAGCGCTTTTCTCGCGTAAGAAATTAGTGTTGGGAGGTGTTTGATGCGTTCATTAGCCAAGGGATTGAGTTTAAGAGCTACGAGGTTATGCTGAAACTCTATGGATTCCTAGTGAGACCACACTTAGAATATTGTGATCAGTTCTGGTTGCCTCGTTATAGGAAAGATGTGGAAACTTTGGTGAGGGTGCTGAGGAGATTTATCAAGATACTGTCTGGACTGGAGGGCATGTCATACAAAGAAAATTTGAGGGAGCTAAGGTGTTTTCCTCATTGGAACGAAGAAGAATGGAAAGTGACTTGACAGGGATGTTCAAGATGATGAGAGGCACAGATAGAGTGGATAGCCAGAGACTTTCTCCCAGCATGGAAATGGCTCTAGAGGGGGTATGATTTTAAGTTAATTGGAGGAAGGTTTAGGGGAGATGTCAGAGGTAGGTTCTTTACACAGAGAATGGTGGGTTTGTGCAATGAACAGCCATCTTGTAGTAAAGTCAGCTATATTAGGGATATTTAATTGGATAGGCACATAAATGATACTATAATGTAAGGTATGCAGGTTAGTCTGATCTTAGAGTAGGATAAAAGGTCGACAGAACATCAAGGGCCGAAGGGTCTGCACTGTGCTGCACTGTTCTATGTTTCCACTTTCACCCAGCTTGTGGATTCTCATCTAATTGTTGAATGTGTGAGGGAATGATGTTTGTGAGATCAGGAAGCTTTGGAGGGGTGCAAGGCCAAAACCTCAAGTTATGGTGTGCATTGTTACAGTCACCTGAAAGCCAGTATAATATGTGTGGTTACCTAAACCAGACAGAATCCGCCAAGTTCAGTTATTCATGTGATTTTTGGATTGCCGTTTGCTGCTGGTTACTTCACATACATTCTACTGTGTGACCCATGTATTAATCTCTGACCATTCACAGATATGTACAATTTAATTTTGATACTGGAGAATGTGAAGGTGACATTTACTGGATATGGCTTTAGAGGTTTCTTTGTGAGATACGAGGCCCTGCAATAGATTGTCAACTTGTTAACGTCTTCACCCATGTCTGATCCGGGGTGCAGATGTATGGAGTCAGGGAGGCAGGTCAGATTTTATCACCATAGGTAACTTGTATGGTGAGGGTCCGGCTCTCCATGTCAACAAGTCTGTGCTCTGGTCCAGGCTCTGACTGAAGATGAATTTTAACACTTGGTTGCTGGTCAGCCATTAGTATTTAACCTGGAAAACATTAGTACCTACACTGAGACCAGTGATAGTCTATTGGCGGGTTCTCCCACTGCCCAAAGTGGATTAGAAATTATTTGTATTGAAATAATGTTTGACTGACTACCCTGAACCAGGTTAGAAGCTCAATGCACAGATTTTGGAACAGTCCATTGAGTCTCTCTGTATCATAGGCAGCTGTGAGGTCCAATAACACTGTAAATAATTTCAGATCTATTTGAAGCAATTTCCAGCGTAGCTCATTGCAGGGTATTGAGTTTAATGACCAGAACAATAATCGGATGTTTGCTATATTTCATGAATTGGGCAAAATAAGACATGAATGATAATCATTCAACTGAACTATAATCTCTTAAATCAATTATGTAGATTCTATACTTTTGGAACTAAAATATAAACTCCTGTCAAGAGTTTGTAACGCAGAAATAAAGCATGTACATTTTATTTTATCGAAGAAAGAACTTAACTCTTGTAGTGATCAGAATTAGATATTCAATGTCAGGATTCAAAGCAATGCTTTGCCACTCCAATATTTTTAAAGTGGTTGGCTTCTGAGTGATTACATGTTCAGAGTGAGCAAACGATTGAATATACAAATAGAATTAGCGTTCTTATACATTTATATATAAACAATCAGTTTAATTTCTCACTGAAATGTACAATCTTCAGCTATTAGCCAACAATTTTAAAATGGCAATAATTCAAAATGGACTGTGGATATTAAACTAAATAAATTATTTGTGTTATCAAATTTTAGTGAATAATAATTTGAAAGCTTCCAAATTTTAAGAATGAATAATGTTTAATATGAAATGTGGAGAGTGAAAAAAAAAAGCATCGAACATAATATCGTGTCAGGAAAAAGTCAGACCTTTCCAAAGAGTTTTGTGGCAAAGCAATGATATATTTGTTTTAGTAATTAGAATACAACACGTAAAATATTCATGTTCTGAGTAATACGTAGACTTCATAGTGAAGCTGACCTTGCAATACTTGCATTTTAAATACTTATGCTGCACCATATAATCAGCTATTTGCGAGCATTTACACAGTTAAATAATTGGATACTGACTTTTATTATTACTGACTTCTCAAAGCCCTCCGCTTCTTTCTTTCCCGCCGTACCGACCAGTACCCTTCCACTGACACCCTCCTTCGACTGACTGAACTGGTCCTCACCCTGAACAACTTCTCTTTCCAATCCTCCCACTTCCTCCAAACGAAAGGAGTAGCCATGGGCACCCGCATGGGCCCCAGCTATGCCTGCCTCTTCGTAGGATATGTGGAACAATCCATCTTCCGCAACTACACTGGCCCCACCCCCCACCTTTTCCTCCGATACATCGATGACTGTATCGGCGCCGCCTCGTGCTCCCACGAGGAGGTTGAACAGTTCATCCACTTCACCAAAACCTTCCAACCCGACCTCAAATTCACCTGGACAGTCTCAGATTCCTCCCTCCCCTTCCTCGACCTTTCTATTTCTATCTCAGGCGACCGAATCAACACGGACATCTACTACAAACCGACCGACTCCCACAGCTACCTGGACTACACCTCCTCCCATCCTGCCCCCTGTAAAAACGCCATCCCTTTCTCCCAATTCCTTCGACTCCGCCGCATTTGCTCCCAGGAGGACCAGTTCCAAAAACGCACAACCCAGATGGCCTCCTTCTTCAAGGACCGCAATTTCCCCCCCGACGTGGTCAACGATGCCCTCCACCGCATCTCTTCCATTTCCCGCTCCTCCGCCCTTGAACCCCGCCCCTCCAACCGCCACCAGGACAGAACCCCACTAGTCCTCACCTACCACCCCACCAATCTCCATGTACAGCGCATCATCCGCCGTCATTTCCGCTACCTCCAAACGGACCCCACCACCAAGGATATATTTCCCTCCCTTCCCTATCAGCATTCCGTAAAGACCACTCCCTCCGTGACTCCCTCGTCAGATCCACACCCCCCACCAACCCAACCTCCACTCCCGGCACCTTCCCCTGCAACCGCAGGAGGTGCAAGACGTGCGCCCACACCTCCCCCCTCACCTCCCTCCAAGGCCCCAAAGGAAACTTCCGTATCCGCCACAGATTCACCAGCACTTTCACACATATCATCTATTGCATCCTCTGCACCCGATGTGGCCTCCTCTATATTGGGGAGACAGGCCGGCTACTTGCGGAGCATTTCAGAGAACACCTCTGGGACACCCGGACCAACCAACCCAACCACCCTGTAGCTCAACATTTCAATTCCCCCTCCCACTCCACCAAGGATATGCAGGTCTTTGGACTCCTCCATCGTCAGACCACAACAAAACGACGGTTGGAGGAAGAACGCCTCATCTTCCACCTAGGAACCCTCCAACCACAAGGGATGAACTCGGATTTCACCAGTTTCCTCATTTCCCCTCCCCCCCACCCTGTCTCAGTCAAATCCATCGAATTCAGCACCGCCTTCCTAACCTGCAATCTTCTTCCCGACCTCTCCGCCCCCACCCCAGTCTGACCTATCACCCTCACCTTGACCTCTTTCCACCTATCACATTTCCGACGCCCCTCCCCCAAGTCCCTCCTCTACCTTTTATCTTAGCCTGCTGGACAAACTTTCCTCATTCCTGAAGAAGGGCTTATGCCCGAAACGTCGATTCTCCTGTTCCCTGGATGCTGCCTGACCTGCTGCGCTTTTCCAGCAACACATTTTCAGCTCTGATCTCCAGCATCTGCAGACCTCACTTTCTCCTACTGACTTTTATTCACAGCTGGCACATGATAGAGTACAAAACTTTAAAGTACAGGAGGAGGCCATTGGTTATTATGTATGAATCAGGTCCAAAAATGTCCCCCCATTTGCCAGTCCTCTCTCTGTTGCCCATAAAGTTCATAATTTCCAAATATATATCCAGATCTCTGAATCTTCATCCAGCCAGTCAACTTTCCCTGATAGTCAATTCCAATTCGTAACAACTCTCTAAATAAAGTCCTTTACCTTATTTCACTCTTTTGCTGATAACCTTGAAATTAGAATTCCTTGAGGCTGTAATGCCAACTAATAGAGTATTCTTTTTCTACTCTGCAACGTTTTTCATACTTCTGAGCACCGCAATTAATTCACATCTTTGTCTGTTCTGCTCCAGGAATAATAAACCTTGCAAGAACTGCAACAAACACTACAACGAAAAACAATCAGAAAACTCGTCACCAGGATATATGAACATCAACGAGCTACAAAACCATGTATTTTAGGGCAGCCGCACGCTCCTCTTGTGGAATGTGTTAGCTCAGGTAGATTTCCACCGGCCCTGATGGCTACAAGTGTGGACACGACACCCAATCTCAGCTCCTGGGAGACTGTGTTAGGCAGCCACGCTGGGCAGTGCGGTGGCTCTTTGGTTAGTACTGCTGCCTCAGAGCACCAGGGACTCGGGTTCTAATCGTGCCTTGGGCAACTGCCTGTGTGGAGTTTGCACATTCTCCCCCTGATGGGATGGGTTTCCTCCCACAGTCCAAAGATGTGCATGTTAGGCGAATTGGTCATGCTAAATTGCCCTGGGTGTTGGGTGTAGGGGAGTGGGTCTGGGTTGGCTGCTCTTCGGTGGGTCGTTGTGGACTTATTGGGCATAAGGGCCTGTTTACACACTGTAGGTAATCGAATTTAGGATGCACTCAAGGTCATCTGACAACTTCATAGATAAATGCTTTAGTGCGGTGGGCACACCCAAGACACGGCCCTAGTTATGTTTCTTTAATGACTGTAATATTCCAGTCCAACGTTCATCGCTCTGAGTTCATTAGCCTTACCTGTCAGCCCTGTTGCATTTAAATAAACACGATTTAATCCAACAGGCGTTCCTTGCTTCCTGTCATGTTCCAGGCGAGAGTAGTTGGGTGACCACCAGGAATGGCAAAGGGAGTAGGCAGGGAGTGCAGGAATCCCCTGTAGCCATTCCTCACGAAAACAAGTAGACTGTTTTGGAGTGTTAGGGGCTATGACCGTTCAGGGGAAAGCAGCAGTAGCCAGGTTGGTGGTACTACCACTGGCTCTGGGGCACAGCGGGAAAGGGTAAAGGTAAGCAGGACGGTAAAGATAGGAGGGTCGATTGTTAGAGGGACAGATCGGAGATTCCGTGGTCACAAACGGGAATCCAGGATGTTGGGTTACCTCCCAGGTGCTAGGGTCCAGATTTCTCCAAGTGGCTGCAGAAAATTCACAAGGGGGAGGGTAAGCAGCCAGAAATCATTATGCACGTTGGCACAAATGATACCCGTAGAAATAGGGATGAGGTCCTGCAGCGTGATTACAAGAGCTCGGAGAAACATTTAACAAAAAACCTTGACATCTCCTGATGAGGGAGATTACCGTCCGAGACATGCACTGGAGGAGATACCGATACCTTGGCGGCCAGTTTTGCTAGTGTTACAAGGGTGGGTTTAAACTAGATTGGCAGGGGTGGTGTCCTCAAGAGGAGGGAGGCAGGTGCGAGGCTGGAAGGTGATACAGTAATCAGAAATAGTAAGGTTAGGCTGGAAAACGACAGAGAGAAAATACTGCCTTTTGGATTAAATTACATCAATTTCAATGCAAGAAGGCCTACAGGTAAGGCCGATGAACTCAGGGTTTGAATAGGTAGGTGGGACTGGCATAATATAGCCATTACACAAACAGGGCCAAGTGATGGATAGGACTGACAGCTTAATGTGCCAGGGTATAGATGCTTTCGGCAAGACAGAGATGGTGGAAGGAGGGGAGGGGTATTGCATTTATGATTAAGGCGAGTACCACAGCAGTAATCAGAGATAAAATAACTGCTGGATCACCCAGTGAGGCTTTGTGGGTGGAGTTAAGAAATAGGAAGGCGTTGGTGAGGTGATTGGGGATGTAATAAAGGCCCCCAAATAGTCAACAGGAATGAGAGTAACAAATATTCAGGGAGAGAGGGGAGATCTGCAGGAGCAATAAGGTTATCATAATAGGGGATTTTCCATTTCCTAATACAGACTGGAACGGCCAGAGCGTTAAGGAATTTGATGAGATAGACTCTGTTAAATGCGTCAGGAAAGCTTCCTCAAGCAGCATATAGAGTGTCCTACTGAGGAAGGGGCAAAACTCGAAATTTTCTTAGGAAATAGGGCTGAGTTAATAGTGGGGGAACACTTTGGGACCAGTAACCATAGTTCGATTAATTTTCAAATAGTTATGGACAGGGACGAAACTGGTGCACAGGTTCATGTTCGAACTTGAGGCGTGGCTCAGGTACAGGCAGCTCGGATCAAGGGAATCCCTGGAGGTATATAAGAGATACTGGAGTTTACTGAAGAAGGAAATCAGTGCGGCGAAAAGTGAGTAACAAAGAGCCTTGGCTGAGAAGATTAGGATGAATCCAAAAAGGTACTTTAAATATATTAAAAGAAAAAGCAATAACTAGAGAGAAAATAGGACCCCTCGAAGATCAATGTGGACAAGTATGTGTGCAACTATAAGAGATGGGTGATGTCCTCAACGAATATTTCTACTCTATGTTTTCCGTGGAGAAAGTCTCGTTGACTTGAGAACTTGAGGAAATTAGTGTTAATATCTTAGGGACGATTCATATCATAGTAGAGGAGATTTTGGACGTACCAGAATGTTTGAAAGTGGATAAACCTCATGGTCCTTACCCAATATGTCCAAGAATACCTCAACGGGCTCCAGAAGAATTTGCGGGGACTCTGGCTTTTAATGTTGATCATCATTAACCACAGGTGACGTCCCAGAAGGCTGGAGGATAGCAAATGGTGTGCCCGTATTCAAGAAGAACTGAACAAAAAAAAAGCTTTGGAACTACAGACCAGTAGGTTTAACATCCGTGGTCGGTAAGTTACTTGAGAAGGTTTTGAGGGATAAGATGTACATGTATTTAGAAAGACAAGCTTTGATTAGGAATGATACGTGTGACTTTGTGCGAAGAGGTTTATGACTGACAATTTTCTTAAAGTTATTGGATGATGTGACCAGGAAGATTGACTTGGGTGGGGCAGTGGACGTCGAAACATGTGGTGTTGGAAACGCACAGCAGGTCAGGCTGCATTCGAGGGGCAGGAGAATCTGTGTTTCGGACATAGGCTCTTCACCAGGAACGTCCAAAACATCGATTCTCCTGTTCCTCTGATGCTGCCTGACCTGCCGTGTTTTACCAGTACCACAGTTTTCTACACTGATCTCCAGCATCTGCAGTGCTCACTTTCTCCAAGAGTAGTAGGTTTATTCAATATGGATTTCAGTTACACCAGAGCAGAATGAGGTTTTTCAGCCCCTGGATCCTGATATACAATTACAGGAGGAGGCCAATAAGCCCCTCGGGCCTATAAAACTGTAACCAGATCATGCAGCACCAGTATCCAGTTACACAGCAACAGGATCAGTCTATTCAGCTACTTGAAGTCAGTGACACAGCAAATGGAAGAGGTCACAAAGTGACTGGACTATGGGGCATACTGGAATGAAACCAGGTTACATAACCCCTCAGACCTGCCCTTCCATTCAGTAAGTCATGGCTGATCTGCACTCGGCCACAATTTCACTTTTATGCCCAATTCTTTGTAGCCCTCGACTCTCTAACGGGTCAAAATCCTTTGACACCCACTCGCACCCCCAACATTTCAGTGATTTGGCCTCCCCTAACTCTCTGGACCCAACCGTCATTACCCTCTGAGAGAAGGAAACACTCCCCACTCATATACCTTGGCCTATTGACATGGATAAAAGATATGAACACAGCGTCAGAGTGATTGGCCCTGATATCATGGCAATAATTGATTGAGCAAGATGTCAAGGAGACTGAACAAAATTGAACTTGATGGGAATCAGTTGCAAACTCCACACTGGTTGGATCATCCAGAACACAATGGGGCTGGTGGACATCAATCCTCCCAGTCCCTGGACATCTCTGTGGGCAATCCTCAGGATAGCTTCTTCGGCAAAAACATCTTCAGCTGCTTCATCAATGTATTTCCTTCTGTCATACGATCAGGGGTTGGGATGTTCTGTGAAGATTATACAATGTTCAGAACAATGAGTCACCTCCTAAGGTAGTAAAGTATCAAATCTGGAAAACATTTAATGTAAAGGTAACATGAATCAAAAGCACTGCGGGACACTAAACATTCTCACGATTAAACGAAAGGGGAACCCCTTCAGCATCTCTAGCTGGTTTCACAGTAATATAAGAAAGCCATTCAGCCCATCTGATCTGTTGGATAACAAGAGGTGCAATGCGTTCACTCACTCCTGCCTGTTACACAAGTAGACAATTTAAAATAAAAGCAGGAGTTGGAATCCAAAATGCACACGCAGGAAGCTGGAAGAACAGAATAAGCAAGGCAGCATCAAGACTTTGAGAAGTGTACACCTTGGATATAACCCTTCGTCAGGACTGTGGATGGGAGTAAGAAGGTCTATAGATAAAAGGGTGGGTGAGGAAGGAGAAGGCAGAATGCCGAGATGGGGATAAGTGAGCACAGATAAAAGGTATCAGCGGGTTGGTGATGGGAGTGCTGAATCCAGTTGGTAGCAGACAAAAGGTTGCTCACAGGAATGGAAGGCAGGGGAGGGCTTGGGAAGGGAGTGGGGGGTATTGAAGGGAGGTTATTTGAAATTGGAGAATTCAATGTTGAGTCGCCAGGGTGTCAGTTGCACCTGTGACAGATGAGATCTTGTTCCTCCAAATTATGGTTTGGTTCATTGTGGCGATGAAGGAGGCCAAGGATGGCCATGTTGGTAAGGGATTGGGAAAGAGAATTGAAATAGGAACTGACTGAGAGGTCTTCCATTCCAACTAACGACCCTACCTTTCAGATTCCAACCGAATTCAGCCCTCCCATCGCCCAACTAGGTTGTACCCACCAATTGTGTCCACATATCCATTTCTCGCCATCTCCCTGATTTCCCACCCCAACCACTCCCTTCCCTCTTTATCTGCAGCTCCTTCTACCCCCCCCCCCCCCCACCCCAGTTATGAATAACGGTTATAACTGAAATGTTGACATTCCCAGCTCATGATGCTGCCTGGCTTGCTGTTTTCTTCCAGCCTTCTGTTTGTCTCTTATAACTCAGGAAGATAGAGTCTAGTCAACACAACGTGCTGATAGGCAGGAACGACGGGTTGCCCACTGAAGTCCTTGAACCTCTGCCCTCGGGCCAGGAGGAAGACATTCAGTCCCTCGAGACACTGACACATGAAGAGAAGAGGCCATTCAGCCCCTCCAAACTTTTAGACTGAAATAATGGATGTCATTGTTGCTGCAACACGAAGATTTTAAAACAGACAAAAACGTTATTCATAAAATTACACAATGCAACACAAAGAACAGAATAAAGGATCCCAAAGGAATTAAACTGATTCAGCTCTACTTATTTATGCTGTTCAGAATATACACATCTGTCCCAATAAGCAAACTCCCAATAAAAACCAGTATAAATGGAACACATACTTCCAGGTTGAAGTTGAAGGTCAGAAAAGAGAGAGAGTTTCCACACAGCTCTCAGTTGAACTTCCCAGTTCAAAAATCAACAGCAAACTGCTCAGCTCAGCTCAGCTCAGCTCAGCTAGTTCAGCTAAAATATCTCACCACTCTCCGTTCATTATACCGGTCATTAATGAAGCATGACCACTTTGGCCTGAAGTCTCATGTATTTCCATATAAACAAAAGGCCTCTGAAAATCCTTTTCATCTCTGTTCCAAACCAGACTGATCTGAGCTTGGCACCGTTTTATTGTCCCTCTTAACAAAGAACAAGGGCACCTTGAGCCAAGGAACAACTTTTCGACAAAAAAGGGACTAGCTTTGTGACATGCCTCCCCCCGCCCCACCCTTAAAAAAAGAACCATCAATGCTAAAAGACGGCTGCATTTTTAATCCTTCAAACCCAGTTAGTAGTCTCAAAACTGACAGATGCACTGTACTAACTGGAAACATTCAAACATGCACAAACCCATGCAAATTCATGCCGCGGTCCAACCACCACCGAACACCTCCGTATCTCATTCGAGTCTCAATAACTCATCAGCTTTCACGTTTTCACGACCTGCCACATGCGCAAAGGTCAGATTGAATGGCTGCAACAACAAGCTCCATCTAAACAGTCTGGCATTTTTGTCCTTAATATTTTCCACAAATGTCAATGTGTTGTGATCAGTGTGTACGATTGTCTCAGATGCATTGCTGGTAATATAAACAGTTACGGTGTAATGCCAACACCAACTTTAAAGTCTCTTTCTCCACCGATGAACATTTCTGTTGATGAACGTTCGACTTCCCAGAAAAATACCCGATAGGTCTTTCTATTCCCTCATCATCCTCCTGCAGGAACATCGGTCCAATACTCACATCACTGGCATCGATAGCCACTTTGAAAGGATTCGTGTAATCTAGTGTAGCTAATACTGGGGCCAGTATTAACACAGTCTTTAGGCTGTAAAATGCCTTTTGATAGTCCTCGGCCAACTGACAGTTCTTTCCCTTGACAATTTGGTGAGTCGAACAGCCGCACTGTATAAAGTTTGGCACAAACATTCGGTAAACTCCAGTCTATCCCAGGAACTGTCGTACTGCATATATCTTTTTGTCGACGGTGTGAAACATTCCCCAACTACTTTCGTTTTCGTATCTCATGGGGCAATTTGTCCATGTCCAATAACGTGACCCAGGAACGTGATTGGGCTTTCTCAAATTCACTTTTAGCTAGGTTTACCACATTGCCTGCCTTCTGAAGTCGATCACACAAGTCCGATAAATGCTCTAAATGTTCTTCTATGAGTGACTAAAAACCACCAGATCATTAACGTATATCACATAGTTGGGTAATCCGGCAATGACCTTACTATCAGCCTCTGAAATGTGACTGGATCGTTTTTCATACCAAATGTGCATTTGGCGTTATGAAAGCCTCGAAATTGCCTTTGCTCTCTCTGACAGAGGTCCTTGTCAGTAGCCTCTGAGCAAGTCCAACTTAGAAATGTAAGTAGCTTCTCCCACTTTTTCGACGCAGTTCTCTAAACATGGAATTAGATATGCATCAGACTTTGTAACGGCGTTGATTTTGTGATAGTCCACACATGACCGTTGGGGCCCATCTGACTTTGGCACCATGACTATATGTGAGCTCCAGTCACTGTAACTCACTTCGATTATGCCACCTTGGACCATTCACTCTATCTCCTTCTGAACCTGTGCCAATTTTGGAGGGTCATACCTGTAAAGATGTTGCTTAATCAGAACAGCATCTCCTGTATCTTTATCATGTACAATTATGTTTGTAATTCACAGTTTATTTCCGCGTATCTCTCCATGAGATTGTAATAACTCTTTCAGGTCACTTTGCTTTTCTGGTGGAAGGTAATTCAATAATTTATCCTAATTTTTTTTACAACTTTCTCGATCAATTTGATTTGAGGAATGTCCAATTCAGAATCCTCTGAACTTGGTTCTTACTTCTGTGCTGTAATCATTAACAGCTTCTCCTCTTGCTTTCCTTCCCGATCAAAATATCTTTTGAGCATATTCATATGACACACTCTGTGAGATTTCTTTCTGTCTGGAGTCCATATCAAGTAGTTCACCTCATTCAATTTGTTCCCAATTTGATATGATGCACTGAAATTTGGTTTTAAAGGCTCACCAGTTACCGTAATTAACACCAAGACCTTATTCCCAATTGCAAAATTGCGAATTTGTGATTTCTGATCCACTTCCTGTATCATTGTATGCTGTGATACTTTAAATGCTGTCTACCCAACTCCTCAGCTCTATTTAATCATTCCCTAAAATTTGACACATCGTCCAAATGGGTTGCCTCTGAATTCTGACTTATTAATATCTCCTTAATCAATATTAATTGTCCTTTTACTTCATGCCTGCAAATTAATTCAAATAGACTGAATTTGTTTCATTCATTCTGTGTGTCTCTGATCACAAATAGTTCAAAAGAAATTTCCTTTTCGCAATCATCTGGATAATCCTGACCTTAAACCTTCAACATGGTCTTCAGTTTTTGATGCCGTCTCTCTCATGCTCCCTGTGATTCCGAATTGCATGCATAGGTTTGAATTGCTTTATTCCCAAGTTATCCATCACCTCGGTCTTATTACTGCCTGTTTGATATGTTTGAGACGTCTGGCAAAATTCAACTACATCTTTGTGTAGTACAGGCCAGTGAAAATATCTTTGTACTTCAGCCTGTATTGTCCTCTCCCCGAAATGATCTCCAAGTGGTAGCTCATATGCCACTCGCAGCATCCTCCTTTCTATACCCAACAGGCAAAACAATTTGATGAATTTCTGCCCACGTCTGATCTATTTCAATGTGTGGAGAAAGTGAAGACTGCAGATGCTGGAGATCAGAGGAGAAAATGTGTTGCTGGAAAAGCCCAGCAGGACAGGCAGCATCCAAGGAGCAAGAGAATCGACGTTTCGACTCATTATTTCCAAAACAAAACATTGATAGCAATAAATATAACATGTTTTCCGTGACACGTGTCTTTAAAAACAAACAAAACTATGATGACCTTAGAGAGATTAGTATTTGGAAGAATTCAAAAATTCACTGTCTGAAGTAGTGCAAACTCATGTGGAAGAGCAGAGAGTGTAAACAGTAAGGTTAGCAGCTGAAGTGGCTGCTGATTATGAACTGGTCCATAGACTTGCTTTGGCTTTCAGGTACAGTTCCAGTCTATAAGAGATAAAAATTAGAGCAAAGAGATATCCTCACGGGCAAAGAGAAAGGTAGATCTCAGTGAAGATCATAAGGATAATTTACCACGGTAAAAAATAAAACCTTGAGGGGGACAAAGTAGTTTTAAAAAATCTCAGGAGTTTTCATTGTAATAAAGTGGGCTACACAAAATCACAGTGTTGGTGGGCTGGGAGAAAACCAGATGTAGGATAACCACACAAGCCTGGAAGCTTTGTTGGACTAGTAACAAAACGCACAAGGGAAGATAGACAACTACCTCAGAGTGTACAAGGTGATCAGAGGACGTGCCAGATCTGCTTATAAAATCTACATGAAAGGGTAAAGTTTATTTATATAGGCCAGAAGTAATTTTGAAAGGAGGTTCCAATATTAATTGACATAGGATTGCTATTCACAGCAGAGAGCGGCGCGAGCTGGACGGAAGTGAAGTTGGAGCGCAGAGCTAGTCGGGAAAATAAGTGATTGATATTTAAGAACTTATCTCGACGCCAACGGCGTTTTCACAGCAGAGAGCGGCGCGAGCTGGGCGGAAGTGAAGGTGGAGCGCAGAGCTAGTCGGGAAGCTAAGTGATTGATATTTAAGAACTTACCTCGACGCCAACGGTTTTTTCACAGCAGAGAGCGGCGCGAGCGGGGCGGAAGTGAAGTTGGAGCGCAGAGCGAGTCGGGAAAGTAAGTGTTTGATATTTGCGTGGGTGTCTTCTAGACCCCAGGCCCTACATAGTAGGGCCTCTCTTCCATGCTCCTCCTCTAACCTAACTTTAAAGTCCACAGGTAAGCTACTCAGTGTTCTTGTTTTGGAGACGAAGTGTAGAGAATGGCACCGCAGGCAGTGGAATGTTCCTCCTGCAGGATGTTTGAGGCACGGGTGACAACCGATAGTCCTGCCGACTTCATCTGCAGGAAATGCAGTCAGATCCTGCTCCTCACAGAACGAGTTAGGAAACTGGAACTGGAGTTGGATGAACTGAGGAGTATTCGAGAGGCTGAGAGGGTGATAGATAGAAGCTACAGGAACATAGTTACGCCAGAGAACAGAGGTAGCTGGGTAACAGTTAGAATGGGGAAGGGGAGGAAGCAGGCAGTGCGGGGATCCCCTGTGGTCGTTCCCCTCAACAATTAGTATACCGCTTTGGATACTGTTGGGGGGAACGGCCTAGCAGGGGTAAGCTGTAGTGAGCGGGTCTCTGGCACGAGGTCAGGCTCTGAGGCTCAGAAGGGAAAGGGGAGAGGAGGAGAGCGCTAGTTATAGGAGACTCTACAGTTTGAGGGACGGACAGGCGGTTCTGTTGACGTGGGCGAGACTCTCGGATGGTTTGTTGCCTCTCGGGTGCCAGGGTCCGAGATGTCTCAGACCGGGTCTTCAGATTCCTTAAGGGGGAGGGTGTGCAGCCAGAAGTCGTAGTGCACGTTGGCACCAAGGACATAGGTAGGAAGAGGGGTGGGGAGGTCATTCAGGAGCTCAGGGATTTAGGCTGGAAGGTAAAAGCTAGGACGGACAGAGTCGTCATCTCTGGGTTGTTGCCAGTGCCACGTGACAGTGAGGCAAGGAATAGGGAGAGAGTACAGTTGTACACGTGGCTGCAAGGATGGTGTAGGAGGGAGGGCTTCAGGTATTTGGACAATTGGACTGCATTCTGGGGAAGGTGGGACCTGACCAAGCAGGACGGGTTGCACCTGAACCGGAAGGGCACCAATATCCTGGGAGGTAGGTTTGCTAGCACTCCTCGTGGGGGGGGGGGGGGGGGGGGGGGTGAGGGTTTAAACTAATTTGGCAGGGGGATGGGATCCGGACTTGTAGTCCAGCAAGTAGGCTAGCTGTTTGTCAGGATGTCCAAGAATGTAGGGAGGCTGTGGAGAAGGTAACACTGACAGGGAATACTTGCGGACACAGAGATGGGTTCAAGTGTGTATACTTCAATGCAAGGAGTATCAGAAATAAGGTGGGTGAACTTAAGGCGTGGATCGGTACCTGGGATAGAAGAGGGACAGGAATGGTTGTTGGTGGTTCCTGGTTACAGATGTTTTAGTAAGATTAGGGAGGGTGGTAAAAAGGAGGGGGGTGGCGTTGCTAATTAGAAATGGTATAACGGCTGCAGAAAGGCAGTTCGAGGGGGATCTGCCTTTGGAGGTATATGGGCTGAAGTCAGAAATGGGAAAGGTGCAGTCACCTTATTGGGTGTTTACTATAGGCCCCCCAATAGCAGCAGAGATGTGGGAAAACAGATTGGGGAACAGATTTTGGAAAGGTGCAGAAGCCACAGGGTAGTAGTCATGGGTGATTTCAACTTCCCAAACATCGATTAGAGGTCTTTAGATCAAGTAGATTGGATGGGGCGGTGTTTGTGCAGTGTGTCCAGGAAGCGTTTCCAGCTCAGTATGTAGATTGTCCGACCAGAGGGGAGGCCATATTGGATTTGTTATCGGTAACGAACAGGGACAAGTGATGGGCTTGTTAGTGGGTGAAAATTTTGGTGATGGTGACCACAATTCTGTGACTTTCACCTTGGTTATGGAGAGAGATAGGTGCGTGCAACAGGGTAGGTTTTACAATTGGGGGAAGTGTAAATACGATGCTGTAAGACAGGATCTGAGGAGCATAATTTGGGAGCATAGGCTGTCAGGGAATGATGTCGTGGAAATGTAGAACTTTTTCAAGGAACAGTTACGACGTGTCCTTGATATGTATGCACCTGTCAGGCAGGAAAGAGATGGTCGTGTGAGGGAACCTTGGTTGACGAGGGAGGTTGAATGTCTTGTAAAGAGGAAGAAGGAGGCTTACATAAGGTTGAGGAAACAAGGATCAGACAGAGCATTGGAGGGATACAGGATTGCCAAAGGGAGCTGAAGAAAGGGATTGGGAGAGCTAAGAGAGTGCATGAAAAATCTTTGACGGATAGGATCAAGGATAACCCCAAGGCATCTTATGCGTATGTGAGAAACATGAGAATGACGAGAACGAGGGTAGGTCCGATCAAGGACAGTAGTGGGAGACTGTGTATTGGGTCGGAAGAGATAGGAGAAGTCTTGAATGAGCACTTTTCTTCAGTATTTACAAACGAGAGCGACCGCATTGTTGAAGAGGAGAGTGTGAAACGGACTGGTAAGCTTGAGGAAATACTTGTTAGGAACAAGATGTGTTGGACATTTTGAATAACTTGAGGATAGACAAGTACCCCGGGCCTGACGGGATATATTCTAGGATTATGTGGGAAGCAAGAGAGGAAGTTGCAGAGACGTTGGCAATGCTCTTTTCGTCTTCACTGTCAACAGGGGTGGTACCAGGGGACTGGAGAGTGGCGAATGTTGTGCCACTGTTCAAAAAAGGGAATAGGGATAAACTCGGGAATTACAGGCCAGTTAGTCTTACGTCGGTGGTAGGCAAAGTAATGGAAAGGATACTGAGGGATAGGATTTATGAGTATCTGGAAAGACACTGCTTGATTAGGGACAGCCAGCACGGATTTGTGAGGGGTTGGTCTTGCCTTACAAGTCTTATTGAATTCTTTGAGGAGGTGACCAAGCATGTGGATGAGGGTAGAGCAGTGGATGTAGTATACATGGATTTCAAAAGGCACTTGATAAGTTTCCCCATGATAGGCTTATGCGGAAAGTCAGGAGGCATGGCCTAGAGGGAAATCTGGCCAGTTGGATAGAAAACTGGCTAACCGGTCGAAGGCAGAGAGTGGTGCTAGATGGTAAATTTTCAGCCTGGAGCCCAGTTACAAGTGGAGTTACGCAGGGATCAGTTCTGGGTCCTCTGCTGTTTGTAATTTTTATTAATGACTTGGAAGAGGGAGTCGAAGAGTGGGTCAGTAAATTTGCAGATGATACGAAGATTGGTGGAGTTGTAGATATGAGGAGGGCTGTTGTTGGCTGCAAAGAGACTTAGATATGATGCAGAGCTGGGCTGAGGATTGGCAGATGGAGTTCAACCTTGCCAAGTGTGAGGTTGTCCATTTTGGAAGGAAAAATAAGAATGCGGAATACAGGGTTAACGGCAGAGTTCTTAGTAAGGTGGAGGAGCAGAGGGATCTTGGGGTCTATGTTCATAGATCTTTGAAAGTTGCCACTCAGGTGGATAGAGCTTGTAAGAAGGCCTATGGTGTATTAGCGTTCATTGGCAGAGGGATTGAATTAAAGAGTCATGAAGTGATGTTACAGCTGTACAGGACTTTGGTTAGTACTGTGTGCACTTCTGGTCGCCTCACTTTAGGAAAGATGTGGAAGCTTTGGAGAGGGTGCAGAGAAGATTTACCAGGATTTTGCCTGGAATGGAGGATAGGTTGAGAGTGCTAGGCCTTTTCTCATTGAACGGAGAAGGATGAGGGGTGATTTGATAGAGGTTTATAAGATGATCAGAGGAATAGATAGAGTAGACAGTCAGAAACCTTTTCCCCGGGTACAACAGAGTGTTATAAGGGGATATAAATTTAAGGTGAAGGGTGGAAGCTATAGGGGAGTTGTCAGGGGTAGATTCTTTACCCAGAGAGTGGTAGGGACATGGAATACGCTGCCTGTGGGAGTGGCAGAGTCAGAATTGACGAACTGTAAGTGGCAATTGGATAGGTACATGGATGGGTGCTTAAGCTAGGACAAATTTTCGGCACAACATCGTGGGCCGAAGGGCCTGTTCTGTGCTGTATTGTTCTAGTATCTTTTCAGTCTGTAATGCTGAGCGGTGACTGGCACTCTTGAGAGACTATTGCCAGAAAATGTGCTTGTAACAGGAATTAATGATGAGACAAAAAGTGCTCAGTTATGTAAAGTGAGGCTAAAGAGTGCCGAGAAGTGTAGATAATGTGTGGTGGGAATATTGGACAAATTCTCAGCTCCAGGAATAAATTTTGTCCTTGTAAATGATATAGCTGATTAATCGGTAGGCGTTTCACTCTAGTTGAAAAGCCAGTGGAAATGCAAGCAACTGAAGACCTGGAGAATGGTTATCCAGGAATTGTCCTTGATTGAATGATCACAAGATTACAGATGCCCTTCAGGGACGGAAATCTACCATCTTCATCTCGTCGGACTTACATGTGACTCCAGACCCACAGCAATGTGGTTAATTTTCAGTTGCAGTTTGAAACGGCCAAGCCAGCCACTCAGTTATACCACTCACTTCAAAGCCTCAATGAAATGAAACGCATGGACCTCAGCACTGACTACTTACAGCCCACGGACTACAGTGGGTCAGGAAGGCAGCTCACCAACACCTTCTCAAGGACAATGGGGAAAGGGAAATAAATCCGGCCCAGCATCCCACTAATGAGTAAAGGAAGATGATCACACTCAGGGAAGTGAGAAAAATCAACATGAATCAATTTACACAGGGACTTTGATGTATACCTTACATGGTCATGTTTTTCAGAAATATGGGAACAGGAGAAAAATAAATAAGATTAATCTCATTTTTAAATTGCCATCCCAGCTAATCATCAACAATCCCTTTGTTTGCTTCTTTCTCTCTATCTCTCTCTTTTTTCATCTATTCAACTCAGTCCTTCTCCCTTTCAAAACAGATGTCACAGTAACCAACATCAATCACATTATATTTCCCAACTGTGTTCAGTTCTGAACTATAGTCATTAGAATCGACTTGCCAATTCTGTTTTTCTCTCGTCCCGAGGCTGCCAAATCTGCTCAGTTTCTCTGGCATTTTTCGTTCTTTATTGTTTCTGAACTATTGCATCATTCTTTGTTGTGTTTAATCTTTAATTTCGTTAGTACTTGGAATGTCTCCATCGCTGACAGGGGCAGCATTGTTCACCTTACCAAATGCCCTTTACTGTGAGGTCATTCTTTCAGGCAGTACAGAACCAAGCACATTGATGCGGGTCTGATATCAGTCTTAAGGCAGACCAGGTAATAACGCTAGTTTTCTTTACCAAAGGACATCAGTGAAATAGATAAATGCATCGACAAAATGCTGGAGATGTTAAGGTTGTTATTCGTAAAACTTGCTTTTATTTCCAATTCTTGTCATTTGAATTTACTTTCTGACATCATCTGTGGTAGGATGTGGAAGAGTGTCTTTCTGTGCAATAACCTGTGCCTCTGAATTGCATTTCTTCCGACATTACTGCTCTGACACAGTGTTCCTGTCATTAAGTTACTTTAGAGACAAGAACAAGGTTGTGATCAAAATATTTGCAACTGAAAGTGTGCTTAGAGGAGAGATGGAACCATAACGCCTGAACTTTACCAAGGCATAAATAATAGTTTATTAAGTGTCAGCATTAATTCCAAGATGGTGCCTGGGGATATAATCGAGCTGGTAGTGGATAGGTTTGGTGATGGACAGAATACCGAGCCATAAATGAATTCAGTGAAAAAAGGTACTTCGGCATTCTGAACAGTCTCGTTCGCAGATGCTTGTGAGGGCGGGGGTGTGGGCGGTTCTGAAATTTGTGGGGAATGAATAGAATTTGCATTTGAAACTGAAGACAATAGTTTCGCCTTTGTCATATATAGATAACAGAAATAGCAAAGAAGTTTTCCATGGTTAAAGAGATTAATAAATGGATGGAGATGAAGAAACTTACCAGGAACACCAACAATAGCGAGGATAGGATAGTAACCCGTCTGGATAATCATCAGTGCACCTAATATCCGAAATGGTAATGTTGACCAAGACCAGGAAAAAAGAAAAGACCCGAGGATAAACTCCTGTCCATTGTTGCAGCTTTCCAGTCTAATTTTCTCAGATTCTGATAAATTAATGGATCATTCCAGTCTATTCTCAGATGTTTATCTCTCCTTTTCCTGACTCTGCAGCTGCTGATCCATGTGAACGTTGGAGGTGATGCATCTGCTGTTATAATGGCATAAAGCATTGCAAGAAGCCCCTTAATAACACGAGAGGGATACCATCCAGTGGCATCATAAGAATCCGGCATCAATTACAGTCACTGAACAAACAGATCCAGTTAACACCTTTCAGTATGGTACCTTCAGTTCACAAAAACAACTGGACTGGATTGAATGTTGGCATCGCTGACTATTGGTAAAATCACCAATTTCTCTCGTGAAGTTAGTTGTGAGAGAGAATAGTGGATGTTTTCTTATCGCAGGCTAGACGATTCTGCTCTGTTGTACGTTTGCAATACTGTAACTGCCTGAACGTCCCACTACCATCACCCTCAAAAAACACAATCTAGATGTTGTTACCTTGCCGATCTCTCCTCGACTAGAACAAGCACCAGCCAATATATTTACAGTGGATATATTTGCACTCCAATAGACAGGAAATGTGGATTTGCCTGGGCATTCCTTTCATTGATCGAATGAGGCACTTTTGTATCTCCAACACTCAATGTGCTTCGGCACTTTTTTTATATAAACTCACAAGCACGTTAACACATTTTATTGACTTCATTGTTTGAATTTAGTCCAAAACCAAATTTAGCATGTTGTCACAAAGTCGGTCCTTTTACAAGGTTATGTTATCCTTGATTTTTCCTTTTCAGAGAAGTTCTAAACGACCTAAGACTCCAATATATCTGAATTTTGAAAGGTTCATTTGGGTTTTTTTTTTGTTTCTACCTAATCAGGCAGATCGCTTTCAAGTCTTTAAATAAAAACTTGTATAATCAAGAGGACGTGTCCAACTCTCTAGCTGGGCTGATTGGTTCAGTTTGGGGGTTAGTTGAGTCATGGTGACTGTTGAAATTGGACGCTCTTCCCTTCATTCTGTCCTTCCGACCTCATAACCTGTAAGCTGTTTGTATCAGATTTACTGTTTGTGATAAAGCGTTTGTTTATTGGGATTGTTGCAAGTATTTTGGGACAAATCCTAAACTCGGGATAGTCTCTCGGTTGGATATGATAAGGTAGTTGGGTATTCTAGTTTCAATTCATGTGCTTCATTCCATAATTTGGTGAATAAAGTCTGTTCGTTTAAAATTCAGCAGTCTGACCAGCTAATTCACTCTGTTAATACCCACTTTCCACTAACCTTCAACAAATACCAAACTTACGTCTGATCTACCTGCTTAAAAATGTTTTAAGACGTAGAGCATGGTCCATAACAGTTTGGGGGGACTTTGCGGAAATAAGACAGCGAATGTCAGGTGTTAGTGTCTCTTTGTTCGTGTGTGGATTTGGTGTGTAAACAGAGCTTCAGATAGCAATAACTCCTACAGTCACAAAGGATGTTTTGGACATGGGAGATCGACCTTGGGCGTTTCACAAAATGCACATAAGTCCAAGCTGCGGGAATTAGTAGACAAGTTAGAGTTGAACCTACCTCCTAATGTGAGGAAAGATGAGATGATTGCAGCAATAGTTCAGCATTCCAATTTGCTGGAAACTCCATTGGGGTCTGTAGAAATGACTAACCTTCAATCGCAAATAATAAGCTTGAGTCAGAAGCTGAAATGAAGCAGTTTGCGTTACGACTAAAATTAAAATAGATCCAGAGAGAACGAATTGGTTTTATCCAGGAAAGAGAAAAAAAAAACGAATGGCCTTAGCTGGAGAGAAACAAAGAGAGAGAGGGTTTGAGCTTCAGAATGTTACCCAGACTTTAACAGCATAAGTTTAACAAAACGCATTTCCCGTGAAAAAGAAAAAGCTCATTCAGTACCTCAATCGGGGTTCACAAGAATATGGGGAAGTCATTCATCCCATCAAAACTACTGGGCAAGAAGACGGATATCCCAATCAGTCCCTCCTGCCTATTCCATAGGACGACAAGGAGACCGCTCACTCCCATGCTTCATTTACATGGGATCAGAAAGAGACCATTTCAAATCTGGAGTCTTTTACAAAGCTATAGGAAGTGGTCATTCAGCTTCTTCGGTCACTGACACAGGAAGAGGAATGTGTCAGAGATGCTCCAATATCACAAACAAATGGTGCATTGGCTGCACAGATAGACTGTTCTAACTTGTTCCACAATGCTTCATTACTCATAGTGTATATGTGTTATTTTAACATGGTTTTTTGGCAGTGGAAATGAAGACTTTTTTTCCCATTCACCAACGTGTTGTCCATTCCAAGAAGTTAGACCCTTGGCCTCTAGGGAGGTCAGAAGCTGGTGGGGAATGGCCAACTGTTTCAGAGTGAAGGTATTGCAGTTGCTGACAATGTAACATTCAGTGCAGGGTCACACAACAACTGTACAGTAAAGTTCATTCAGAGTCTGTACTTATCTGTCAATGGACATGGGGCTCTGCATAGCCACGGAAACTACTGGGAAACAAGCATCCAAGGAGAAGGATGGAATCTTCACCCTATTCAGTTGCTTGGGACATAATGAGTGTCCAACTATAACCATTAAGTTTCAACTTCTTATTCCCTCACAGTGCTACATATTAAACACAAGTTTCTTCACTTTCTCTTCATGGTAACAGCTTGCCAGAGTTATGTCTGGTGAACTCCCTTCGGACTGTATCGCTTATTATTTATAAAGCATTTCCAACCTGTACACACTACCCTAAATAGTCTCTAAACAAAACACTACCATCGGGAAAGATACGTTTACTCTGGTACTTTAATCATTTTGCAAGAAGAGCCACATATCATTTACTTATTGCTGATTAAACATTCTGTCAGTGATTTGTGACCAAGCACATCCAGGTCTGTTTCAACAACAGCACTTCCCAAACTCTCACTATTTAATGAACATACATGTGAATGATGATATTTGTTGTTCCCATCTGAAACATTTTATTTCTTCTGATCCTTCTGCTACCCCAAGCCCTTCACTAAAGATAAAAATACAACTCCCTTCATACTCTCGATTATCCAAATTTTAAGACATTCGGTGTATTCCACCATTACCTACCCATGGGCTCTAACATTCTCTACTCACCTGTATTCAACCATGTCAATGTCTGCTGAAAATGCAAATACTCCACTCCCATTGATTCTCAATTGTCGATGTCACAATGCACAATCGCTACAAAATCCAGCAGGTTTATCAAATATCATTTCCCTTTCCTGAATCGAGATTGACTCTACCAAATTATGTCATTATTTTCCAAGTATCTAGTTGTCACATTCCTCACAAAAGGTTCCAATGTTTTTTTTCACAGCTGATACCAAGCTAACTACAATTTAGTTTTCTGTTTGACCTCTCCGCCGTGTTTTAAATACTTACGTTTACAATCTTTCATTAGCTCTACTGCCACCTCCTCACTATTCTGGGATGTAGCCCATCTGATGCAGCAGCATACCGACCTTCAATTCAATAGGATTTTCAAAGACACACTTTTTATTAATTCTAATTTCCTGCTGTTCCTCATTTTAACCTGTCATTCTTTCCCTAGTGTTTCTGGAAGTTTGTTTCTGTACCTTCCTCAGCGGGATGGATTCAATATATTGCACTCAGCAGACAGGTGACTTCTGTCAGCCAATGAATACATCAGAGGACTGCACTTCAGTAATGATGGGTATGTTCCTCACTCCTGCCTGGAAAGTTCCAGAATTAATCAAGTTTAATTCATGGTGAGCATCAGCACAGTCCTGTCACTGCTGTGTGAGGCTGCACAGTATATTGAAGGAAGGGACATAGCTCACTGACCACCTCAATTTTGAAACAAACTGGTTTCATACCTTACACCTGGTCCAGCTGAGACAAATATCCCGGGAAATCCCAGGGAAGACAGTGCACTGTACTGCTCCACCCATTTTTAGAGCTTCCCTTCCCTTCCCTTCTCATCTCCATTTGTTTAGCATGGACCCAAACACTCTGTAAATGCAGTGAAAAGAGTGGGGTTACCAGATCCAGCAGCTGAAAATACAAACCTGAGATAAGCATCCACAGAAACACCACTGATTTTCCAATGACAGGAACAAGGCAATTTCCCGCACGCATGGTGCACACGTTCAGCGTTGAAAACTATTTCCCCTCCCGAGTTTCTCCTCTCTTCCTGGCTGAGAAAGCCGTTGCATCCCCGTTTAGTCCCACAGTAACAGTTTCTCTCTCCAAAGAAGTAGTTGACAGTGTAAAATCACCTTTCCCTGTATCTCAGCAACTATAAGGGCAGCACCAGTATTGCCAATGAATTTGATCATCGCACTCAGAGGAGAGAGATACAGGGAACCTAACTCATTATAAACGGGGACATATCTAAATGGACGTGATATTCAGGAATATGGGAAATGGGGAAATGCGAGAATAACTTGACATTTTGTTTTCTTTTCAGTTCATAATCCGCAATCCCTTTGCTCACTTTTCATTTCTTTTCCTTTTTTTTCTGTCCATTTCTCTGTCCATTCTATGTAAACCTGGCTCCCACCTCTCTCTTCAACCCAACCACCCCTGATTCCAAGATAAATAATATTATTTCCTAGTTTGCTTTCAGTTGTGAAGCATGGTAACTGGACTCAAACCGTTATCTGCGTTTCTCCTGAGAGACGGCTGCCATACCTGCTTAGATTCTCCAACACTTTCAGACGCTGGAGAGTTTTATTTTCGATCTCTAGCACCCACCGTTCCTTGGTTTATTTCACCTTTAATGTTCCTTTCCAGGATGGTAGCATCATGGACAAAGGCAGCATTAGCTGTCCATCACTAATTGACCTTAACCACGCGTTCATTTGTCAAGACAAAATGGAGCCAAGAATTTTGTTGTGTGTCTGAAGTCACACTGAGTTCAGACTGGGCAATAATGTTAAGTTTCTTCACCAAAGTCAATCAGTCAAATACTAAAAATAAATCCTGACGGTTTCTTGTTTCCATAAGTGAAATTAGGTTTCATTACAAGTTTTGTCATTCGAATTTAAGCTCTGATATGGGCTGTGGTAGGATTTTAAACACAGCCTTGGACTCACAGCCCGTGCCTCTGAATTGCCCGTCTAGTTACATTATCACTCTGATACAGAGTCCTTATTCACTAATCCGTATTCCATCGTTCCTGCCAGAGTGAGTTGGCAGGGAAATCAGTTTAACTGCTAACAGTCAAAAAGATTTTGGGAAAAAAGAGAAAGAGAGATTGAGAGATAATTTCATGCAACAGCACAGATTTCAGAATGCTGAAATGAAGACATTTCGACAGCATCCTGCAACATGAGCCTGTACTCCCTGTAAAGATAGACGAAGGGTACATTGCTGTTCGTGAAGATGATGGAGAGTTTTGGCTGAGCATTTGTTCTGCAACTTTGCAACTGGGTGTGAGGTCAGCAGATTCTTCGACTCATTGGGATGAATCTAACAATAATTTGTCTCAGTGATATTTTTGAGGAGAAAGTGAGGTCTGCAGATGCTGGAGATCAGAGATGGAAATGTGTTGCTGGAAAAGCGCAGCAGGTCAGGCAGCATCTAGGGAACAGGAGAATCGACGTTTCGGGCATTAGCCCTTCTTCAGGAATGAGGAAAGTTGGTCCAGCAGGCTAAGATAAAAGATAGGGAGGAGGGACTTGGGGGAGGGGCGTCGGAAATGTGATAGGTGGAAAGAGGTCAATGTGAGGGTGATAGGTCAGACTGGGGTGGGGGCGGAGAGGTCGGGAAGAAGATTGCAGGTTAGGAAGGCGGTGCTGAATTTGATGGATTTGACTGAGACAGGCTGGGGGGAGGGGAAATGAGGAAACTGGTGAAATCCGAGTTCATCCCTTGTGGTTGGAGGGTTCCGACCCGGAAGATGAGGCGTTCTTCCTCCAACCGTCGTTTTGCTGTGGTCTGACGATGGAGGAGACCAAAGACCTGCATATCCTTGGTGGAGTGGGAGGGGGAATTAAAATGTTGAGCTACAGGGTGGTTGGGTTGGTTGGTCCGGGTGTCCCAGAGGTGTTCTCTGAAACGCTCCGCAAGTAGGCGGCCTGTTTCCCCAATATAGAGGAGGCCACATCGGGTGCAAAGGATGCAATAGATGATATGTGTGGAGGTACAGGTGAATCTGTGGCGGATGCGGAAGTTTCCTTTGGGGCCTTGGAGGGAGTTGAGGGGGGAGGTGTGGGCGCAAATCTTGCACCTCCTGCGGTTGCAGGGGAAGGTGCCGGGAGTGGAGGTTGGGTTGGTGGGGGGTGTGGATCTGACGAGGGAGTCACGGAGGGAGTGGTCTTTACGGAATGCTGATAGGGGAGGGGAAGGAAATATATCCTTGGTGGTGGGGTCCGTTTGGAGGTGGCGGAAATGACGGTGGATGATGCGTTGTACATGGAGGTTAGTGGGGTGGTAGGTGAGGACCAGTGGGGTTCTGTCCTGGTGGCGGTTGGAGGGCGGAGGGGAAATTGCGGTCCTTGAAGAAGACCTCATAGTCCCACAACCCCGCAACTCCCGCTTCTACCTCCTGCCCAAAATCCACAAACCTGACTGCCCCGGCCGACCCATTGTCTCCGCCTGCTCCTGCCCCACCGAACTCATCTCCGCATACCTTGACACCGTCCTGTCCTCCTTAGTCCAAGAACTCCCCACCTACGTTCGGGACACCACCCATGCCCTCCACCTGCTCCATGATTTTCGCTTCCCCGGTCCCCAACGCCTTATTTTCACCATGGACATCCAGTCCCTGTACACCTCCATCCCCCATCACGAAGGACTCAAAGCCCTCCGCTTCTTTCTTTCCCGCCGTACCGACCAGTACCCTTCCACAGACACCCTCCTTCGACTGACTGAAATGGTCATCACCCTGAACAACTTCTCTTTCCAATCCTCCCACTTCCTCCAAACGAAAGAGGTAGCCATGGGCACCCGCATGGGCCCCAGCTATGCCTGCCTCTTCGGAGGATATGTGGAATAATCCATCTTCCGCAACTACACTGGCCCCACCCCCCCTACACTGGCCCCACCCCCCAACTTTTCCTCCGCTACATCGATGACTGTATCGGCGCCGCCTCGTGCTCCCACGAGGAGGTTGAACAGTTCATCCACTTCACCAACACCTTCCAACCCGACCTCAAATTCTCCTGACGATGCCCTCCACCGCATCTCTTCCACTTCCCGATCCCCCGCCCTTGAACCCCGCCCCTCCAACCGCCACCAGGACAGAACCCCACTGGTCCTCACCTACCACCCCACTAACCTCCATGTACAGCGCATCATCCGCCGCCATTTCCGCCACCTCCAAACGGACCCCACCACCAAGGATATATTTCCCTCCCCTCCCCTATCAGCATTCCGTAAAGACCACTCCCTCCGTGACTCCCTCGTCAGATCCACACCCCCCACCAACCCAACCTCCACTCCCGGCACCTTCCCCTGCAACCGCAGGAGGTGCAAGACTTGCGCCCACACCTCCCCCCTCACCTCCCTCCAAGGCCCCAAAGGAAACTTCCATATCCGCCACAGATTCACCTGTACCTCCACACATATCATCTATTGCATCCTTTGCACCCGATGTGGCCTCCTCTATATTGGGGAGACAGGCCGCCTACTTGCGGAGTGTTTCAGGGAACACCTCTGGGACACCCGGACCAACCAACCCAACCACCCTGTAGCTCAACATTTCAATTCCCCCTCCCACTCCACCAAGGATATGCAGGTCTTTGGACTCCTCCATCGTCAGACCACAGCGAAACGACGGTTGGAGGAAGAACGCCTCATCTTCCGGGTCGGAACCCTCCAACCACAAGGGATGAACTCGGATTTCACCAGTTTCCTCATTTCCCCTCCCCCCCACCCTGTCTCAGTCAAATCCATCGAATTCAGCACCGCCTTCCTAACCTGCAATCTTCTTCCCGACCTCTCCGCCCCCACCCCAGTCTGACCTATCACCCTCACCTTGACCTCTTTCCACCTATCACATTTCCGACGCCCCTCCCCCAAGTCCCTCCTCCCTATCTTTTATCTTAGCCTGCTGGACCAACTTTCCTCATTCCTGAAGAAGGGCTAATGCCCGAAACGTCGATTCTCCTGTTCCCTAGATGCTGCCTGACCTGCTGCGCTTTTCCAGCAACACATTTCCATCTCTGATCTCCAGCATCTGCAGACCTCACTTTCTCCTCAAAGTGTTCCATTGCAGCCGAGATAGAGTCGCATTCTAGCTCCTTCATGCCGGTGCATGTTCCCAGAAGAAAACATTAAGGCAGAGATATCCTGTAGAAACCACACTGTGAGGCCGTGCCTCTGAATGTCTGGGCCTCTGACCTCACAATGAGAAATGACCCCCACTTAGCTCGAGTGGAGACTGGAAAATCTTCAATAGAATTTCAACCTTCAGCACAGACGGTTGAAAGAAGTAGGGGTGGGTGCAGAATCAGCAAAAAATGATGACAGCAGTGATGCTTATAACTTCCAAGGTTCACACAGTCCCCCTCAGTCTGGATCAGAGCGACTTTAGGACACTCTTCTTTCCCCATTTGGAGTGAATTCATTTCCCCACAATCTGAATCACATTGAAGATTAAACAGAAACTAAAGAGGTGGAAACACTGTGTAAATAACAGGCAGAGTGGGTTTAGTGTTCAATAATAAATATAGAAACGTATTAAAACTGATCTGTATTGTATTTCTAATACTGAAGCACCTCATAAAAACTCACTTGATCCATTGCAGACGCTGCAGTTTGTCCACGGTGGAGCAATGAGGAGACAGAATTGTTGGTTAAGATGTTGAGTGAGATGGACAACTCCATCAGTGACTGGTTTGTACTGAGAGCGAGGGCACGTTTCTCAGCACAAAGTACTGAGAAGGAAGCAGCACGTAGCCTGGGGGACACAGAGAAAGAACAAGAACCACAGTTTATTAATAACAGTATTTCTGACACAGATATAACTGTAAAATAAGGGATTTTCTGTTCCAGTGAACTGAACTGAAGACAGGAAGCAGGTGGAATGTTCCCAGGCCCTGAATGACGTAGATGACAATGAGAAGCCTCGGAGTATCCCATCAGAACTCAAACAGTGCCTTCCACGACATCAAGAGCAATAAATTACAATTCCCAATTGAGTTTGTCTCTGCTTTTTCAGTCATGGGAATCGGGCATCTCTGGCTGGGCCAGCATTTGTTGCACATTCCTATTTGCCAAATTCACAAGGTGGGGATGAGTTTCTTGAACCGCTGCAGTCTAACTGTCCATTGTGGGTTAATCCACGCAGAGGCAAAAACACCACCAGTTCCGGGTTTAAACACTACGCGTGTGCAGTTCGCCTCCGCGCAGACTCAGTTCACCACGGCGCCTCGAGCCTGCGGACGACTCCAGGGCGGGAGTTAACCACTCTACCCGGCCCCGATTGGACAATTAGACTGTCGATCACCGTGGTGCCGGCCAAAGGCAGGTGTGAGGAAAGATCAGGATGGCGCTGGAAACGCACATCAGCTTAGGCAGCATCCACGGAGCACGGAAAGCAACACTTCGGGCAAAATGCCTTCCTCGGGATTTCCATGCTCCTCGGAGGATGCTGCTGTGCGCTTCCAGCACCACCCACCTCCGCCGCTGAGGAAAGATCTCTCCACCTAAAACGTGAACTCCGCCAGATCCGCGGAGCTTTTCCATGAAGTTGTGATTGTGTGTGTTTTTGGGGCCTATTTCTGACCCCCCCGACATCAGTCCGTCCCTGCCTGGGTAACATCAGCTGTTTGGTGTTACCCCCCACCCCTCTCTATGTCTGAACATTAACAGTCTGTTGATCTTAACGCCGTCGGGGGAAAGATTTTGGTTTGAAACCAACCTCCTGAGTCCAGCGCAGCCGAAACTCCCGGAAAAGAGAAGACGAACCAACCGCCGTCCCGCGGCTCCCGGTTTGAAATGCTACGCATGCGCAAGCCCCGCCCCTCCCTCGCGCAGTGTCGGTTAAACGGCGGCGCCTCGAGACACCTCAGGGCGGGACGTAGCTCAGCATCCGGCTCCGATTGGGTAAGGGCTCTGTCGATCCAATGGTGCTGACCAATAGGGATCGCGGTCCCGCTTGAGCACCGCTCCCAGGAGGTGGATCCTTGGAGAAACAGGGGCTTATGGGGATCGGGGATGGAAAGTTGGGTTGAGAATTGTCAGATCAGCCATTGTCTAACTGAAAGGTGGAGCAGACTTTGGGAGTGAATCCCTTCCTTCTGCTATTCCATCTTATGGTGATCCCTGTTCCATTGGGACAAGAACCTTCCACACTCAGTCCCGTCAATGTGACCATTCACCTGTTTGGGTCTGACACCATTTCATGTGGTGGCTGGTGGATCAGAGTGTGAGGAGTCATTATAAATGTTGTTATCTGCAAAAATCACAAGGCTAAATCATGAAAGAGGAAGGGGGATGTCGGTTAAGCTTGTACAAACAGTTATAAGCATTCTGTTTCCCACTTCTGCTAAAACATAAAAAATACCACAATCAAGAGGTCATAAGGCTCAGTGTGGATAAAGAATGGGAGGAAATGTTGCTTTAGCAATGCAAGGAAGCAGATAGCAGTGGAAGAGGATACGCTAACAATGGACCAAAACAGGATGTGGTGAAATGGCCAAGCAAGACTTATACTTTGTTATGCACAAGGCCGGATAAGGCTAGAGATAAACAACAGTAATGGGCGCCGGGTTTAGAATAGTGGGAGGAGGAAAGAGAATTGAATTGTATATAAGTTGTGTACTCGTTAAGCTCAGTGTGCCTATATTATAGGCGCCACGCTATAATAAACGATCCTGCTGCTTTGGATCTTGTCTCAGACTGAGATTATTGAAGTGAGTGGGTTCTATTTCCTACAATTGAGGGCCTGTCCGGAATATTCTTCCATCGCCAGGGGGAGTGGCTGGCCCTGGACACTGGGACGACACGTCCCGTTCCCGATTGAGGAGCGGTCTCCTGTCCCAGTTTGGTCCGCTCACTTGGGCGACTGGTAAATATCCCACAAGAGAGACATCTGAATCAGACAGTCAACGGAGGTCGATAGAAAATGCAGAAAATGGGGCCAGACAACTCTGTGCACAGACCAAGGTAAGAAAACTGACTTTTAATTATTGCCTTGGTGGCCGGGGAAAGGGGTATTTAATCGCTGAGGGACTGGCGAGGGCCCTGAGAAATGGGGCGTGGGGGCGGGGGGTGGGGGGGGTGGGTAGGCAGAGTAATTCGAACTACGACGAAGTAAAGGAAGAAAAAGTCCCTTGTAACATTCCTCCAGAATGTCCGTTGGGGAGGATGTTGCGGAAATGGACAAGTAACACTTGTACAAGGGAAAAAGATAAAAAGAAAATGACGAAATATTGTTGTATAGTATGGACCAAAGAACCAGTCCTTCGTCCGGCTGTCTTCTGGCCAAAGTACGGTTCAGACGAGGATTGGGTCTGTCAGTATTTAGGTATGTATGGGAATGAAAAACAACCTTTTAGTCAAGAAGAGGCGGACTATGTGTCCTGTTGGAAGGGCAGTTTGGGAATGATGGTAGTAAAGACAAGGGATTCCACCTCTGCCCCACCCAGTCTCTGGGATCCTCTTGGCTGCTCCCCCCTCCCCCTGTACCGTAAAATCAGATTAGGTGAAAATGGGGGAGGAGGAGAGACAGACAGACAGGGAACGGTTGACCCACAAGAGGAGGAAGAACGGGCGGTGGACGGGGATGTTGTTGTCCCAGGCCCTCAATCCTCAACGAAAGAAAGGGAAGATAAAGTAGACTTAGAGGAGGCCTCCGGAGTATCTAAATCAAAGCCTCAGGGAGGAAAAAACAAAAACAAAAAAAGGGGAAGAACATAAAGAGTTATCCCCTTCGGGAGGCACCAATAGGGGACAAATAGATTGGCTTTGTAAGTGCCCCCCTCACCAGTGGGGAGGTCAGAACATTAAAAAAGGAGGTTAAGGTCCTGGTTGAGGATTCCGTAGGGTTGTCTGAACAAATTGATGAATTTTTGGGGCCCAGTCTGTGTACATGGACTGAGTTAATGTCTATTTTGAATATACTATTTACTGGGAAAGAAAGGGGACTTATACGAGAAGCAGCTGTTAAAATATGGGACAGAGAACACCCGATTGGAGATGGGTATACTGGAGAGGGAGAGACGAAGTTTCCCCTCAGAAACCCCGAGTGGGAAAATCAAAACCCGGAGCATATAGAAGAAATAAAGGAATTGAAAGACTTGATTCTAAAAAGGAATAAGAGAGGCTGTTCGAAAGTCGCAGAATTTGACTAGAGCCTTTGACGTTAGACAGGAAAAAGATGAGACTGCCTCAGCTTTCTTGCAAAGATTAAGAGACTCAATGCGGAAATATTCTGGAATGAACCCTGAGGGCCCAGTGGTAAAGCATCTTTTGAAAGTACATTTTGTGACATAGGCATGGCCAGACATACAGAGAAAGATACAGAAGATAGAAGGATGGAGCGAAAAACCAAAAGATGAATTATTAAGAGAGGCACAGAAAGTGTTTGTAAAGAGAGAGGATGAGAGACAAAAACAGAAGGCAAAAATGATGGTAGCTACGGTTGACGAGGTGGTTAAGAAAAGAATGGAACTAATATTGAGCAACCGGAGCGGCGGGTGGTAGCATGTAGGACAGAGAGGGAGAGGGAGAGGACAAGGGGGAGCATTTGATACAGGGTTCGGGTGACAGGGGCAGAGATGGAAGTCTCCACAGGCAGGTTGCTATTATTGCGGAAAGACAGGGCATTTTAAGCGGGAGTGTCCCGATCTACAAAGGGAAGAAAGGGCAATTCCGCTTATGGATTTTGATGAAGAATAGGGCAGTCAGGGGTTCCTGCCCCCGGGGACACACCAGGAGCCGTTGATAAACTTGAAGATAGGACCCTGTGGGGAAGAGGGAGTCTTCCTCGTAGATACGGGGGCAGCACGGTCATTGCTAAATTTTAAACCAAAGAAAGTAGGAATGTCAACACGGTCAATTACAGTTTTCGGGGTAAAAGGGGAAGGATTTGCTGTTCCAGTATTTGAACCTATGATGATAGAAGGTCCTGAGGATGCAGTCACAGGGGAACTGTTGTATATCCCTGATATAGGAAGTAACTTACTAGGGAGAGATTTAATTATCCTCTTAGGACCGGAGATTGGAATTCAGGAAAAATAATTAGTTGTACAAATGGCAATGTTGAGAGAGGATGTGGAGGAAGAGATAGACCCTATTGTATGGGCTAGAGAAGGGAATCGTGGAAAACTACAGGTCCCTCCCCTAGAAATAAGTTTAAAAAGGAAAGGGGACGTTGTCTGTGAGTGACAATATCCCATTTCCATAGAAGGTAAACGAGGACTGCAGCCAGTAATTGAGGGACTGATTAGAGATGAACTGTTGGAATCATGTATGTCTCCTTGTAATACCCCAATTCTACCAGTGCGGAAATCTGATGGAACTTATCGATTGGTGCAGGATTTGAGAACACTAAATCGAATAGTACAGATCAGGCACCCACTGGTGCCAAATCCCTATACTAAGTAAAATCCCTCATGACCACAAATGGTTTAGTGTGATAGATTTAAAGGATGCCTTTTGGGCTTGTCCCTTGGCGGAGGAAAGTAGGAATTTGTTTGCCTTTGAATGGGAAGATCCCAACACAGGACAGAATCAGTAATACCAGTGGGCCGTGCTCCTCAAGGGTTTACGGTCTCCCTGAATTTATTTAGACAGATGTTAGAAGAAATATTGGAGAAATTTAGCAGCCCCAAGGGAACTACCCTGTTGCAGTAGAGGACCTCTTAGTAACAGGAAAAACAAGAGAAAAAGCAGTAGAAGCCACTAACAAATTATTGAATTTCCTGTGTCAGCAGGGACTGCGAGTATCTACAAACAAACTACAATATGTGGAGCGAGAGGTGAAATACTTGGGACATTTAGTTAGTGAGGGAAAGCGAAAGATAAGCCCGGAACGGATAGAGGGAATAGTGGGGATGCCGCTGCCCAGGACTAAACGTGAGTTATGTAAATGTTTGGGCCTCACGGGATATTGCAGATTGTGGATTGACTCTTATGCTCAAAAGACTAAGAAATTATATCTCAATCTATTAGATGTGGAACGAAAGTGTCTAAGTTAGGATGATGAGGAAAACGAACTAGTTGAGAAACTCAAAAGAGATCTGATCCATGTCCCCGTGTCAGCCTTACCTTCTCTAGATAAACCTTTCCACCTCTTTGCTACCGGAGATAAAAGAGCGGCTTTGAGAGTATTGACCCAGAGGTGGGGAGAATGAGACAGCCAGTAGCATATCTTTCGAAGCTATTGGATCCAGTATCCCGGGGGTGGCCTGAGTGTGTGCAGGCCGCGGCTTCCACTACACTGTTGGTGGAGGAAAGCAGAAAGCTTACATTTGGGGGAGCCCTAAAATAATAAGCACTCCACATCAAGTGAGAATGATCCTAAACCAAAAAGCTGGGCGATGGTTGGCAGACTCGCAGATTCTGAAATATGAGGCAATATTAATAGAGAAGGATGATCTAGTGTTGGTCATGGAGGAGAAAGTGAGGTCTGCAGACGCTGGAGATCAAAGCTGAAACTTTATTGCTGGAACAGCACAGCAGGTCAGGCAGCATCTAGGGAACAGAAGATTCGACGTTTCGGGCACATGCCCTTCTTCAGGAATGAGCAGAGAGTGTTCAGCAGGAGAAGATAAAAGGTAGGGAGGAGGGACTTGGAGGAGGGGCGTTGGAAATGTGATAGGTGGAAAGAGGTCAAGGTGAAGGTGATAGGTCGGAGTAGGGTGGAGGCGGAGAGGTCAAGAAGAAGACTGCAGGTCAGGAAGGCGGTGCCGGGCTGGAGGGATTCGGCTGAGACAAGGTGGGGGGAGGGGGGATGAAGAAACTGGTGAAGTCCAAGTTCATCCCCTGTGGTTGGAGGGTTCCCAGTCGGAAGATAAGACGCTCCTCCTCCGACCGTCGCGTTGTTGTGGTTTGGCGGTGGATGAGTCCAATGACCTGCATATCCTCGGTGGAGTGGGAGGGGGAGTTGAAGTGCTGTGCTACAGGGTGATTGGGTTGGTTCGTCCGGGTGGCCCAGAGGTGCTCTCTGAATCGCTCCGCAAGTCGGCGGCCTGTCTCCCCAATATAGAGGAGGCCACACCGGCTGCAGCGGATGCAGTAGATAATGTGGGTGGAGGTGCAGGTGAATCTGTGGCGGATATGGAAGTTTCCTTTGGGGCCTTGGAGAGAAGTGAGGGGGGAGGTGTGGGCGCAAGTGTTGCACCTCCTGCGGTTGCAAGGGAAGGTGCCGGGAGTGGAGGTTGGGTTGGTGGGGGGTATGGATCTGACAAGGGAGTCGCGGAGGGAGTGGTCTCTACGGAAAGCTGATAGAGGAGGGGAGGGTAATATATCCTTGGTGGTGGGGTCCGTTTGGAGGTGGTGGAAGTGACGGCGGATGATGCGCTGTACATGGAGATTGGTGGGGTGGTAGGTGAGGACCAGTGGGGTTCTGTCCTGGTGGCGGTTGGAGGGGCGGGGCTCAAGGGCGGAGGAGCGGGAAGTTGAGGAGATGCGGTGGAGGGCATCGTCGATCACGTCGGGGGGGAAATTGCGGTCCTTGAAGAAGGGGGCCATCTGTGTTGTGCGTATTTTGAACTGGTCCTCCTGGGAGCAGATGCGGCGGAGACGAAGGAATTGGGAGAATGGGATGGCGTTTTTACAGGGGGCGGGGTGGGAGGAGGTGTAGTCCAGGTAGCTGTGGGAGTCGGTCGGTTTGTAGTAGATGTCCGTGTTGATTCGGTCGTCTGAGATAGAAACAGAAAGGTCTAGGAAGGGGAGGGAGGAGTCCGAGACTGTCCAGGTGAATTTGAGGTCGGGGTGGAAGGTGTTAGTGTAGTGGATGAACTGTTCAACCTCCTCGTGGGAGCACGAGGTAGCGCCGATACAGTCATCAATGTAGCGGAGGAAAAGATGGGGGGTGGGGCCAGTGTAGTTGCGGAAGATGGATTGTTCCACATACCCTACGAAGAGGCAGGCATAGCTGGCGCGCATGCGGGTGCCCATGGCTACTCCTTTTGTTTGGTGAAAGTGGGAGGATTGGAAAGAAAAGTTGTTCAGGGTGAGGACCAGTTCGGTCAGTCGAAGGAGGGTGTCGGTGGAAGGGTACTGGGTGGTACGGCGGGAAAGGAAGAAGCGGAGTGCTTTGAGTCCTTCGTGATGGGGGATGGAGGTGTACAGGGACTGGATGTCCATGGTGAAGATGAGGCGTTGGGGACCGGGGAAGCGGAAATCCTGGAGGACGTGGAGGGCGTGGGTCGTGTCACGGACGTAGGTGGGGAGTTCTTGGACTAATGGGGACAGGACGGAGTCAAGGTATGCGGAGACGAGTTCGGTGGGGCAGGAGCAGGCTGAGACGATGGGTCGTCCGGGGCAGTCAGGTTTGTGGATTTTGGGCAGGAGGTAGAAACGGGCGGTTCGGGATTGTGGTACTATGAGGTTGGAGGCGGTGGATGGGAGGTCCCCTGAGGTGATGAGGTTATGGATGGTCTGGGAGATGATGGTTTGGTGGTGGGGGGTGGGGTCATGGTCAAGGGGGCAGTAGGAGGAGATATCTGCGAGCTGGCGTTTGGCCTCAGCGGTGTAGAGGTCGGTGCGCCAAACTACTACTGCGCCTCCCTTGTCAGCTGGTTTGATTGTGAGGTTGGGGTTGGAGCGGAGGGAGTGGAGGGCTGTGCGTTCCGAGGGTGAGAGGTTGGAGTGGGTGGGAGGGGTGTGGGAGTTCAGGTAGCGGTTAATATCGCGGCGGCAGTTTGCAATAAAGAGGTCGAGGGCAGGTAGGAGGCCAGCACGGGGTGTCCAGGTGGACGGGGTGTGTTGGAGGTGGGAGAAGGGGTCGTCAGAGGGTGGGTGAGGGTCTTGATTGAAAAAGAAGGCACGGAGGCGAAGGCGGCGGAAGAATCGTTCAATGTCACTCCGTGTATTGAATTCATTGACCCGAGAACGTGGGGGAACGAAGGTGAGACCCCTCCTGAGGACTGATCTCTCATCCTCAGAGAGGGGCAGGTCCGGAGGGATGGTGAACACACGGCAGGGCGGGGAGCTAGGACCTGGTGTGGGACTGGAGCTGGATGTGGGGGCGGGGTTAGGCCTGGGGGGGGGACAGAGGTCGGCGGGGGGGCGGGGTTAGGCGCGGTGACGGGACTCGGCCGGGGGGCGGGGTTAGGCGCGGTGACGGAACTGGGCCGGGGGGCGGGGTTAAGCGCGGTGTCGGAACTCGGCCGGTGGGCGGGGTTAGGCGCGATGACGGAACTCGGCCGGGGGGCGGGGTTAGGCGCGGTGACGGAACTGGACCGGGGGGCGGGGTTAGGCGCGGTGACGGAACTGGGCCGGGGGGGCGGGGTTAGGCGCGGTGACGGAACTCGGCCGGGGGGCGGGGTTATGACGGAACTCGGCCGGGGGGCGGGGTTATGACGGAACTCGGCTGGGGGGCGGGGTTATGGTCATGGACAATTGTTTAAATCCAGCTGCCTTTCTTTGAAAAGGGAAAGGAGACTCTCCTCAGAATCCAGGGCATGACTGCCTTGACATTATAGAATACCAAACTAAGGTCTGCATGGACCTGAGAGATGTTCCGCTTCATGCAGGAGCTCGACATTTTGTAGATGGATCATCCCGGGTCACTGAAGGGAAACGACATAATGGGTATGCAATTGTAGACGGGACAAATGGTAGTGTGGTAGAGGCAGGAAGGTTGCCAAATGGGTGGTCAGCTCAGACCTGGAACTCTATGCATTGGAAAGAGCCCTTAGGGCATTAGAAAATAAAGAGGGAACAGTATACACTGACTCTAAATATGCATTTGGTGTTGGCACGTTCGGAAAGATACGGCAGGAAAGATGACTTATCAATAGCCGAGGGAAGGAATTAGCACATGAGGAGTTGATTAAACGGGTCTTGGAGTCCCTATTACTCCCCTGAGAAATAGCGGCAGTGCATGTAAATGGCCATCAGAAAGAAAATTAACCAGAAGTTAGGGGAAATAGATACGCCGATGAAGTGGCTAGGGAAGCAGCCCTGAGCCTATAAGAAGTTGTGATCCATTCCCTAATACCTACTGTCCCATGTCCTCGGGAAGCTCCTGCATTTACTGAAAGAGAGGAAAAATAATTGAAAGATTTAGGGGCTGTAAAATCAGCAGAAGGTCATTGGATGTTACCTGATGGAAGGGAAATGTTAAACAAAATGATGATGCGAGAAATTATGGCTGTCCGACATCAAGGCAGCCATTGGGGAATACAAGCAATGTGTGATTTAGTTCTTAGGGAATATGGATGTAAAGGAATGCATACAATTGCTAAACAACTATGTGAGGGATGTATAATATGCAGAAAGATAAATAAGAAAATCTTCAGAAAACAGACCCCAGGAGGAAGAGACCCGGGATTGAGACCCTTCCAGAATATACAAGTAGATTATACTGAACTACCCAGAGTAGGAAGACGAAAATATATACTGGTCATAGTAGATCATCTATCTGGTTGGGTTGAAGCATACCCCCTAGCTACTGCCACTGCGAGCGGGGTGTCTAAAACAATATTAGAGTACATAATTCCCCGATATGAGCTAGTTAACAATATAGATTCCGAACAAGGAACTCATTTTACCTCTAAAGTGCTGCAGGCGGTAATGAAAGCGTTGGGAATTTCCTGGGAGTTCCATACTCCATGGCACCCACCATCATGAGGAAGGGTTGAGAGAATGAACCAAACACTCAAATGACAGCTCTCTAAATTGATGGTAGAAACCAGACTCCCTTGGACCAAATGTTTACCTGTAGTTCTCTTGCAAGTACAAACAGTCCCAAGGAAAGATTTGGGACTATTCCCCGATGAAATCTTATTTGGATTACCTTATATGGGAACGAATGGGAAATTGCCAATTCCCGAAATAAAAAACTTGTTCTTAAAGAAGTATATACTGGGCTTGTCCTCCTCTTTGTATTTCCTCAGGAAACTGGGTTTATTGGCGCAGACTCCACCCCTTGAATTCACCGTTCATCCCATCCGGCCGGGAGATTGGGTCTTAGTAAAATCATGGACAGAGACTAAATTGCAGCCGGACTGGGAAGGGCCGTACCAGGCTCTTTTGACTACGGAAACAGCAATAAGGATGGTGGGGAAAGGCTGGACTCACTACACTCGGATCAAAGAGCCAGTAGAGTTTCCAGTTGAGGAAAAAGTCTGGCCAGCCGAAAAAATGCAAGAACCGCTGAAATTCAGGCTAAAGAGACTTTGAGTAACTGATTATACAGTGGCGACGCGAGCGTGGGACTATTTCTGTAGGATTGTATATTAAGTCTTTTTGTGCTTCAGCACATTTTTTTAGAATACTGGGAATGCTTAGAGTTATGATGCCAGCCCTCTTAGTATTGGGATTTTGTCAAATATCATTTTCATATGTGTTATTAACGGTCCCTGAGTCTGATAATCCACAAGTAATAGACCTGATTCATGTAGCTTAGTAAATTGTGGGGATGGAGATAATCAGAGACAGTACCGCAGCTCAGAGATACATCTGAAGTCCTATGGGGATGGTACTTGGTATAATGGTCTCGTCACATGACACCGGGCCCTCTGCCGACCAGCTCTTGATTGTCCTGATAAAGAGTGTAACCCAAGAGACCTAACGAGAAGGAGAACCACATGGCACGAAGCAATTCTGGGGGGGGGCACCTATCAGGTACAATTAAATGAAACATTTGGGATAGAAATGAAAGCAATCGGGAATGATTTCTCAGGCTGTTGTTTTCGAATTAGTGTAGGACAGGGAAAACGGGTAGAACTACTGGATAATAAGGTACAACCTTTCACCCCTCCCGATGACCCTAAAGTAGTAAAGATTACAGAGGTAAAGGACTTGAAACAGACCATCGAAATAGAAACTGGGTACAGGGATTCAAATGCTTGGGTTGAATGGGTAAAGTATACTGTAAAAAGTCTGAACAAGTGCAATTGCTATGCATGTGCCTCCGGTAGGCCAGTGGCCCATGTGGTTCCCTTTCCGCTCGGGTGGAAGCGAGAGAGGAAGGGCATGAAATGTATGATAGCCCTGTATCAGGATAAGACTGCATGGAATGATAGGAACTGTACCTCCCTATCTCTGATGTTCCCTCTCTTAGAGAAGAATGACTTAAAAGCACCCCCTATTTTTTCAGCCGCAGTTGGAAATCACACGTCGTGTGTGCATAGACGGGGTACAAATCAGTCTACAGACTTGGGGGAGCTGAAATTGTGTACGGAGATTAAGAATGTTACCGAAACGGACAAGGGAGGGAACTACTCAGCACTGAGAGTTCCCCGAGCGGATCTGTGGTGGTACTGTGGAGGAAAAATATTGAGACCCACGCTACCTCCGGATTGGAGAGGGATATATGCAATAGTACAATCGGCAATTCCATTTACCCTGGCATTTGAGAAGGAAAAGATAATAGACAAAAAGGGAAGGTGTAACAGATCACTGTTAGACACCTCTTTCGTTGGCAGGATTTATCTAGACTCTGTAAGAGTCCCTTGGGGATTACCTGATGAATTCAAGGCTCGCAACCAGATTGCAGCAGGCTTTGAGTCAGCTGTCTTCTGGTGGATAACGATGAATAAAAATTTAGTTTGGATAAATTGCATTTTCTATAATCAACAGTGATTTATAAATTATTCAAGAGGTTAAAGGAATATCAGAACATCTTGATGCGACAAGTAGGATGGCATAGGAAAACAGAATGGCACTTGATATGATTTTAGCGGAAAAAGGGTGTGTGTGTGTGTCATGTTAGGAGGAAGCTGTTGTACCTTTATTCCTAATAACACTGCGCCTGATGTTTCAATTACTCGCGCCTTAAGGGGATTGACTACCTTAGCAGATTAGCTGGCTGAGAATTCAGGAGTAGACACGTCTCTCGCGGGATGGCTTGAATCATGGTTTGGAAAGTGGAAGGGGGTGGTGGTCTCCATCCTTACTTCCCTGATAGTAGTAGCCGGGGTACTGGTAGCCATTGGCTGTTGCATCATGCCCTGTATACGAGGGCTCACCCAGATTCTGACTGAGACAGCCTTAATGAAACAAATGCCCCTAAAGATCAATCGGGGAGAAGGGCTCTACCTGTTAAACAATGAAGGAATAAATGACCTCGGGAAGATTTCCAAAATAAATGCAATTTTTGGTAAGATGCTCGTCAATTTGGAAGCGACATATAAGAAAAATGCAGAAGGTAACAAATGGTAATTAAAGAAAAAGGGGGAAATTGTGGGATATAGATAAAAGTAGTGTTACTTTTCCAATCATAATTACTTATGCAAGGTTAATGAACCGACATCAGTGTATAATTGTTTCAGCCAAGAGCTGAGTCAACAAGAATGAAAACTATGTGAAGGAAATAGATAATTGTTTTTGTATCAGTTAAAATGTGCATACAAGAATGAAATGTGCCTGCAACCAATGGTAGATATTACAGACAAATAGATAAGGTGCTACGAGGGGAGGGGGTTAAGCTAGATATGCCTGTACAATCAGTAGTTATAAGCATCTATTTCCGACTTCTGCAAAACCAAAAACAAACCACAATCAAGAACTCATGCAGTCATAAGGTTATAACAAGTAAGGGAAACAGATGGTAGTGAAGCAGGATATACCTAAAAATGGACCACAGCAGGATGTAGTCAAACGGCCTTATGAGGCCAGAATTAAGTATTTTGTCACAGACAAGGCCGGATAAGGCAAGAGATGAACAAGAGTAATGGGCGCTAGTCTTAGAGAAATGGGAGATGTAAACAGGGGAGGAGCAATTGGAGGATGGAATAGGAACGAATTACATAAATATTGTGTACTAGTTGAATTCAGTGTGTGTGTCCCTGCCTTGTGGACAGTGGACACAATACCCCTCTTGCAAGAGCGTAGTAAACGATACTACTGATTCAGATCTTGTCTCGGACTGAATTTATTGAAGTGAGTGAGCTTCGTTTCCCACAATTGTCAATCTTGTAAAATATCTAAATGTTACTGAAATCAATGCTCAAACAAAACACTGCAAATAAAGCCACACCAAGATCTTCATGACCATCTAATTACTGTTCAGTGGAATAATCACAGTAAATATCTTACTGTTCCTAAGATCAATCACCACTATCACAGTAAGGATCTGTTTGTCATTCCCTACAATTAATGCACCCGTTGTCCTCTGGTATTTCAGTTCAATAGTTTTATTCCATACTAGTTGTTCAAAGCATGGTTATTCTTTATTATGAATGGCCTAGGGTTATAATGGCAAGAGATATTGTTCGATCTGATTTGTTGCATTTTCTCAAACCGCTTTTCACTATAAACATTGCAAAAAAAGTGTTAATTTGATCTTGTTCAACTGCTGATGCTGCCTTTTTCAGTTCATGTTCATTAAACATATTTGGAGAAAGTGAGGAAAGCTGAAGTTGAAGATCAGAGCCAAGCGTGTTGCATTGGAAAAGGGCAGGGACATCCAAAGAGCAGGAATATCGACCTTTCGGGCATTAGGCCGTCATCAGAAAAGATTCCTGATGAAGGGCTTATGCCCAAAACGTCGATTCTGCTTCTTCTCGAATGCTGCCTGACCTGCTGTGCTTTTCCAGTGCCACACGCTTGACGTTAGATATATTTGTGCGGGATTTTTTTTTTTTTTGCAGAGATGAGTTCGGTGGGGCAGGAGCAGGTTGCAGAGATGAGTTCGGTGGGGCAGGAGCAGGTTCAAAGATGAGTTCGGTTGGGCAGGAGCAGGTTGCAGAGATGATGTTCGGTGGGGCAGGAGCAGGTTGCAGAGATGAGTTCGGTGGGGCAGGAGCAGGTTGCAGAGATGAGTTCGGTGGGGCAGGAGCACCGAACTTTCTTGAAGAAGGGCTTATGCCCGAAACGTCGATTCCCTGTTCCCTGGATGCTGCCTGACCTGCTGCGCTTTTCCGGCAACACATTTCCGTCATTAGATATATTTGGCTGAATATTCAGATTTAATACTAAAAGTTGCCTCTGTCAATTTAATTTGTTGCACTTTCTATTCACTAAATTTCTCATGTTAATTGCTCTTCCTTTCCTTCTTAAATCTGATACAACTCTCAAAACACAGAACACATTAATATTCACATGAATTATAAACTTGCATTCTCGACAAGAAAACGAATGGAAGGCGATATTGAATTCTTGAACTGCCTACACATTTGAATGAAATAACAATTCCTTCCACAAAATGTTTGCACGTCTGTATCTTTCTTTCAATTCAATAATCCTGCAAATAGTTTATAATTGTCAGTTGATCTCTCTGAATGAGTACCTAATCAATGTCAATGTAAACAGCTGAAAAAGTAACAATAGATTGATAATTGGGTGTTAAAGATCTTATTTGAAGTCAACAAATGTTTGGAATTTACTAGCATTCCATTAGGAAACATTCCTGAATCATAATACAAGATGTGAGATATGTAAGTGATGTGCAAACCTTATTTTTAAATGAACACACTCCAATATTGTCAAAGCATTTCAACCTTACGGTCAAAATGAACAGGTGAATGGAAAAATAAAAACAAGTTTCTGACAATTCATAAATTGAACAACAATTACAAATTCACTTTGATCAAAGAACAGAGTAATATTTAGATGAATCACAACATTTAGTTACAAAGTAGGTAACCAGTTGACTGATGGAGTCAAACCAGATGACTGGAGGATGGCAAACGTTAATCCCTTATTCAAGAAAGGGAATCGAGATGAATCAGTCTTGCATCAGTTGTGGGAAAATTATTGGAGAGGATTCTGAGAGACAGGATTTATGATTATTTGGAAAAGCATTGATTGATTACAGATGGTCAGTATGGCTTTGTGAGCGGCAGGTTAAGCCTCACAAACCTTATTGAATTATTTGAGGATGTGACAAACACATTGGTGAGGACAGAGCAGTGGATGTGGCGTATATGGATTTTAGCTATGTGTTTGATAAGATTCCCCATGGTAGGCTTATTCAACAAGTAATGAGGCATTGGATACAGAGAAACTTGCCTGTTTAGACAATACATTGGCTGGCTCATAGAAGACAGGGTGAGATTAAATGGATAGTTTTCAGCTTGGAGCACGGTGATCAATGGTGTTCTGAAGGGATCAGTTCTGGGATCTCTGCTCTTTGTGATATATATAAATGACTTGGATGAGGAAGTTGAAGAGTGGGTTAGTAATTTTGCCGATGATACGAGGGTTGGTAGAGTTGTGGATAGTGTGGAGAGCTGTTGTAGGTTGCCAGAGGACATTGACAGTATGCAGAGCTGGGCTGAGAAGTTGCAGATGGTGTTCAACCTGGGAAAGTGAAGTTATCCATTTTGGAATTTCAAATTTGAATGCATATTATAGGATTAAATGCAGGATTCTTGACAGTGTGGAGGAACAGAGGGATCTTGAGGTCAATTTATAAGGCTGAGAGTATACAGATCATTCAAATGAGCAAAAATCATATTTTTAAAAGTGTGTGTTGCATCAGAAATAATTGATTCTTTTGTAGGTCTGTTGATTGGAAATATAATGGATTTTTATATTATGTATTGATACTAGTGAAGATTGGATTAAGTTCAAATGTAAACTTCACTGTACTTGTTAGCAAGACTAAGCTAAAGCATAGCATAATTATTGTAATGCAAATGCCTTAATAATTACTGTTAGTATCCTGAAAAAGGATATATTGTACCATTTTTCAAACAGTCAATAAATTAAATTGTGAACCTCAGTATGCTTGTTATCCAGACCAATTATTATGTAATTATTGTAATTATAAGGACTTAATAACTAATGCTAAAACATAAACAAATAAATTGATTCAATATTTTCTAATCATGTTGCTCCGAGATTAATTGGATATTTTTAAGGTCGGTAAACTGACAGATAAAATAGAATAGCTCGCTTGAAAGGGTTGAAGGGGAAAATGAGACAGTGTTTATTGAACAGACTTGCTTTTGTTTAAAAATGCAGTTGATGCAAGAATTATATATTTTTTTCCATTGGTTTTCTTGTAGAGACTTTAAAAAAATTATCATGATTCAATTTTGAGTCATTTGTGTCAGAGACTGCAAGGCACGAAAAACTTGCCTTGAAAATATTGTTTAGTCACAAATGAAACGACTGAGAGGTATTTAGACTTTGGACACTTGGTTAAACAACGATGTTTCGCAGCCAATAATAATGACTCTAAACTCCCAAGCCAAAAACTAAGATGTGGTGCGTGAGAGAGACAGAGAGAGAGAAGCAGAGAGAAAGAACAATGCAGCTAGTAGAAAGCTCGAGATCCGGGACTGTTTTGAATCTGATTTGCATTTTGAAAATTTAACATTATTTCTATTGAGGTGAAGTATTTTTCAGTGATTCCGAAAAAAAATCAACTCCTGTTCATTTTACAGATCATGACTGCCTTACTGTCACTTTCTGACTAATCTCTTTTATCCTTACATGACAGCTAACGTTTTTCGACTTCAAATCAATTTCATACGGAGGAAGATGATATTACAGCCTTTTTATTGTTTCAGACTCGTTTGTTTCCACTTAATTTTAAGGCTGCTATGTTTCATTGATGCTTATTGATAAGGCCAGTTGTAGTCTAATTGAGGGAGCTCCCTCACTAATTGACAATTGAAGTTTTACTTTAACATCAGGTGGTGATAAATCATGTAACAAAATTAATATCCTATGGTTACTATCTATGTCTTTACATTTGGCCATTATTCGTGCAGTGGAGGTATTTTTTAAAATTTCATTTGAATAGATAAGAACTTTTAAAGCAGCTCCAGTTATTCTACGAAATATAGCACTGTAAATGAGCAATGAATGGTCAGGACCACTTAATAAATCTAATCTTGGATTTAAATTAAGGGACTAAAACCGGGAAAATATAGTGGATTTCAAAGTTGGGAACTGTATACATTTTTACATTTTAAATATTGAATACTGAAAATGTGAATTTCCAATTTATACTGATGACAGTAAGAAAATAAAATGTTGCTTGATATTCAGGTATGTATTGTAAACATAATGTCCATTGATATAATATCACAGAGGAGATCTGCTCTCATGCAAGGTGTGGGATATAGGTAAATTAATGTTATTTCTGCAGTTCTGCAATTCTCCAATTATAATTTCTGATACAAAGTAAATGAACTCACACCAGTGTGTGGTTGTTTTAGCCAAGAGCTGAGTCAACAAGAATGGAAACTATGTGGAGGAAATATATAATTGTTTTTGTATTAGCTAAAATTTTATGCCAGCACGAAACGTGATTGAAAAACAAAGGTAGATATTATGGGCAAATAGATAAGATACCGTGAGGGGATGATGTTATGCAAGATACGCCTGCATAAATAGTAGGTGTGAACATCAGTTTCCCACTTTTACCGAGACACAGGAACAAACCCTAATTAAAGAGGTCATAGGGATCAGAGTGGCTTCAGGACAGGCCCAGATGGAAAGAGTAGATACTGATGAAGAAAGAATATGCCTAACAATGACCTGCAGTGGGATGGGGTCAAACGGCCTTGTGAGGCCAGACTAAAGCATTTTTCTTCACAGACAAGGCCGGAGAAGGCAAGAGATAAGCAGGAGTGGTGGGACCAGTCTTAGGGAAGTGGAGGATGAAAACGGGGGGGGAACAATGAAATAAGAAAAAGAATATGTAGGAACCAAATTATATAAATATCGAGAGTTTGTTAAATTTGGTATGTATGTCCTCTGCCTTATAGGCACTTGCAAGTGTAAAAATAAAGGACACTACTGATTCCGATTTTGTCTTGGACTGCAATTATTGAAGTGTGTGAGCATTGTTTCTCACACAATGCAAAAAGAACTAAACTCTGTTGATCCTCCAATGTCCACAAAAATAAGCGATAACATATTTTCCGGACGCTTCTTCAGCTGGATCACCACTCAGTAATGCGTAAAGTATGCTTGGTACCACGCCACTCAGTGTTCTCCCCACAATCCAAACTGAAGTTTATCCAAATCATTGGGTGCCCCTAAACAGATGAAAAAAGGACTCTGCCTGACTTCTGCAGGCACTGCTCTCACCCAGCATTGCACCCTTTGGACAATATGGGCAGCTAAACATATCGAGGAATGGGGTGTGAAATCAATCACAATTTCTTTTTTAGCAAGACTGCCCCATTGTCATGGAGTGAGCAGGCTCCATAATGTCACAGCCATGTGATACAATGACGAGGACAAGTGATCGAGACAAATCGCCTATTTAGTTATTCTCCTCTTGCAATGTTTGATTAGCAGAAAAATCAATACCTAACACTAACTTTTAAATTATGTCAATCAAGATTCCAAAAGGTACAGTTAGGAACAGGCTTTAAAGTTAGACAAACATAAATTGATAAATTAGTTAAATAAGTTAAAAATTAAAATAGAGGCAAGGAGATCAATTGCAGAAGGGAAGAGGATGATGTTATAAGAAGAACGCAGCAGAGTACAATTTTTAAAATGTTTTACTCACTTGCTGGGTTCCCCGCCTGAATTACAGATAATGACTATTTTATTTATTTTTTTTATAATAACATTTTAAAATATTTATAATAATGAATTGCATTAGCCCGAACCAAAAATTAATTGGCGGGGGCGCTTGTTTTTTTTTTCCCGTATGTGATTGGGGCATAGGGATACATTTAAAAAAAATAAGTGCATGAGAAAACAGTGCATGGCCACTAAATGTGAAGAATGTGTAAACAAGGTTAATGTATCAATACGATAAAATAAAGAACATAGATTTTACTCGGAATTTCATCTCATTGTCTGGCGAACCAACTGTTTCTGCAGTTTGGGAGTTTGTTTATGAGTACCCACTGAGCCCCTAAAAACTCCTGATTGCCCCCAGCCTTAATTAAAACTCCCCACTTTCTACAAACCTTTATCTCTTTTGAAAATGAAGCAACCTGTCGACATAGCCGGTATCATAGGCTGAGGTAGCTTGCGTTATCCTAAACCGGGTCCTATCCCGTTAGTTAGAGTTATGCTAATGAAGCATGCCCATACCTGCAAGACCAAACCGTCCCAAATTCCTCAATGTGTCCAAGGATGATGGGAATGTAAATGTAGTAAAATTCTGGGAGCAGTCTGAGTACGAATGGCTTTTGTGACAAGACTGACAATTGTGCCTATCTGTCTGATGGAAGTGACAAATCAGTGACAAACAATAATCAAGCAACTCAATTTCCTTTATTTAACGTGATGCTTTTGCAATGTTTTCTGCCTGGATTCACTTACAGGATCCAGAACAGTACAAACCCGTCCAGGAAATTCCAGTCGCAAATGAGGTGAGCAGTGGTTTTCTATTGAGATAGCCAGAACCAGACTGAACATGTTATACAAGTTACAAATAAAACAAAATATATCGAGCGATCTCTTGATCCCACATGCTGTATGCCAATCCTGATAGGGTTGATCGAAACCAATATAACCACTGGGGGTGGAAAATATCTCATGTGCCCTCTCCAACGAACACTGCTGACAATCTTTCCCGAGGGGATCCTGAAAATGGGTGCCAGCCGGGGCCCGGCATTTCACTTTTGAGAATGGCAGCAAGACATCAAAAACCCCAGGGGCAAATGCCTGGCCCTTGCTTAACTGCTGAAATGTAGACAATGGAGGGTACTGTGTCTTCAACAATGATAGATCTCATGGAATAAAGGGAGAACTAGACATTTGGATACAGAACTGCTCGAAGGTTGAAGACAGAGGATGGTGGTGGAAGGTTGTTTTTCAGACTAGAGGCCTGTGACCAGTGGAGTGCCACAAGGATCGGTGCTGGGTCCTCTCCATTTTGACATTTACATAAATGATTTGGATACGAGCATGAGAGATACAGTAATTAAGTTTGCAGATGACACCAAAATTGGAGGAGTAGTGGACAGCGAGAGCGTTACCTGAGGTTACAACAGGATCTGGACCAGATGGGCGAATGGGCTGAGAAGTGGCAGATGGATTTCATTCAGATAAATGCGAGGTGCTGGAGTTTGGGAAAGCAAATATTAGCAGGACTTATACACTCAATGATAAGCTCCTAGGGAGTGTTGCTGAACAAACAGACCTTTGAGTGCGGTTTAATAGTTCCTTAAATGTGGAGTCGCAGGTGGATAGAATAGTGAAGAAGGCATTTGGTATGCTTTTCTTTATTGGTGAGAGTATTCAGTACACGAGTTGGGAAGTCATGTTGCGGCTCTACAGGACATTGATTAGGCCACTGTTGGAATAGTCCGTGCAATTCTGATCTCCTTCCCATCGGAAAGACGTTGTGAAACGTGAAAGGGTTCAGAAATGATTTACAAGGATGTTGCCAGGGCTGGAGGGTTTGTGCTATAGGGAGGGGTTGAACAGGCTGGGGTTGTTTTCCCTCGAGGGTCGGAGGCTGAGGGGTGACCTTATAGCGGTTTACTACATTATGAGAGGCATGGATAGGGTAAATAGAAAAAGTCTGTTCCCTGGGATCGGGGAGTCCAGAACTAGAGGGCATAGGTTTAGGGTGAGAGCGGAAAGACATAAAAGAGACCCAAGGCGCAACTTTTTCACGCAGAGCGTGATACGTGCATGGAATAATCTGCCAGAGGAAGTGGTGGAGGCTGGTACAATTGCAACATTTAAGAGGCATTTGAATGTGTATATGAATATGAAGAGTTTGGAGGAATATTGGCCGGGTGTTGGCAGGTGGGACTCGATTGGGTTGGGATATCTGGTCGGCGAGGACAGGTTGGACCGAAGAGTCTGTTTCCATGCTGTACATCTCTATGACCCTAAGACTCTATAATGTTAAGTCGGAGCTGATGGTTTGAAGCAACATGCTTCCATCCTGTCCAAAGGAAAATCTACTAATACACATTGACTGTTCACTGTGCTTTTAATACGATCCACAATTTTGGAGCCTTGTGGGAACATTGAAGATATTTAACCCCCAAGGGTGCGCATATTTGCAATGTTATTTTGTCCAATCAATGTGACAATTATCAAGATGTTCGGCTCATGCTGATGAAACTGATATTGTTTCCATTGTAGTGGGAAAGCATACGCAACTGCCAAGCAGACAGCCTTACATCCCAAACTTCCGATCCCATTGGCTCCCCAGCAAAACCTGGTTGGACACAATTAAGTACGGGTATGTCAGACCTGTAAAAGGTGCAGAAAACAAGGGGGAAGGGGAATGTCTGTTCAGTGCCAATTCACAATGTAGAAGTTGACTTCTCTATTGCTTACTGACTGTAATCATACAGGTTTGGTGTTTGGATTGTTTACCATTCTGTTTAGAAATTTGGAAGTAATTTGCAAAGTTCCATTTCTAAAGTAATTGCAGGCACTTTATATTACAATGTACTACTAAGTTAATTACCAAGTGAGTTGATTTCATACATAGATGTGAAACCTAAATGTTTTGCTTTGTGTATGGAACTTATAAGAATGCACACTGCTTGATTTGATTTAATTTTGGATTGGGCTGTTAGATCTAACAAGAAGTGTCTGGCTGAGCTATTAACTTTACTTAGGTATTTGATACTACACAATGATGGTTTATAATTTTAAGACTGTACCAATGTCTAAATTCGAGGCTTTGCTCAATATTCGAAAATGTCTTTGTGGTTTCAAAGCTTTGTGTCATGTTGCCATAATTTGGGGACAGCATTGCCTTCCAGCCAATATTCATCACCAACTTTTCTGCTCCAAATCATCATCTGATTTCTACACTTAATTCTAAATACTGTTAACTATAGCTGTAGATCAGGTCAGGTATTGTTTTAAAATAATACAATATATTGCAGAACTAATCTAAATGTTAGGTGATGTTGATGGTTTTAATAGCACAACTTCGAAGAGTATTACATCCTAGCAAAGCTGGATTTATTTTAAAAATGTTTGCTTAATTCGCCTATGCCTGGGCTCCTCCATATAATGTAAGAAAATAATAGGTAGGAAGGGAATCTCTGGCGCAGAGTTTAAAATGAATTAGCCTTTTGCGAGTGTGAGCAATATATTTACTCAAGTGGGCTAATTGAATTTGAGAATTATTGAGTTCAAAATTTCTGTTCGTGTTTCTAGCCTGCAGAAGAGCTCAAAATATGGCCTCAGTAGGTTAATCCCCAGATGTTCAAACCAGAATATGGGTGACCACTACTCATTTAGTTTATGTTACTTTTTTGCTGCTGCATATTTTAATTGATTATGTGTATTTTGTATATACGTATATATACAGGGAGGAAATGGTTTATACTTTATTACAATGGGCACTCCGCCCTCTACAACCTTGCAAACGGGAAGATGATAAAGATGGAACTTGACCTGTTGTGTGGACTTGCCATTGCCAGCATTGGTGCACAAGAAGGGCCAGTTTACCTGTGCGATCCCAAACAAACAGCGACTGTGTGCCAACTATGCCAGGAAGATGTCCTTATGTACTGAGAGAAAGTGAGGACTGCAGGTGCTGGAGACAGACCCCACCACCAGGGATATATATCCCTCCCCACCCCTCACAGCGTTCCTCATTTCCCTTCCCCCACCTTATCTCAGTACCAACCCCCGGATTCAGCATCGCCCTCTTGACCTGCAATCTTCTTCCCGATCTCTCCGCCCCGACCCCCTCTCCGGCCTATCACCCTCACCCTCACCTACTTCCACCTATCGTATTCCCAGCGCCCCTCCCCCAAATGCCCTCCCCCTACCTTATATCTCAGCCCGCCTGGCACAACAGCCTCACTCTGAAGAAGGGCTTATGCCCGATAAGTCGATTCTCCTGCTCTTTGGATGCTGCTTGGCCTGCTGTGTTTTTCCAGCATCACATTTTTTAACTTATGCACCAAGAGACTGAATGTTCCCAAGAATGACTATTGCAGTGGTCAACTTCATCAAAAAGATAGAACAGTTCATTTTCAGAACAAGTCGACATGGTCTTTATCCTGTAAAGGTGTTGTTTGCCAGTTTGATTTCATTTGTACTATGGTCATCCCTGGTACGCCCTGTCCCCTTTCAGATAGGTCACGTAGTATAAGAGAAAAAGAGGTGATGTTATCCTTCAATAACAATTTGTTTCCAGAAACTCACAATATATATTTGGAGAGGATGAAGTAGTTTGTTACGCCCTACATCAGCAAGAGACTCCCTCACCCTCTTTATCCTTTAAAGTCCTAACATGGAGTTTTAAAATAGTTTTAAAGTATGTGTAGGATTATGGACTTTCTCGAATAAATTCGCAAAATGCTATCCAAATTGCTACAATGATAATGGACGGGGGTGCTCTTATGCAAAATGCCCAAACGTATTCCATGTGCTGTGATTAAATGCATCAGCCATCACTGTTCAGCTGAATGACCTCGCATCTCATGCGTATGTCTTCAGGAGGAATTTGTCTCTAGTTCCACTGGTATGCAAACCCTTCGTGGGGTGGATAACTACACCCACCTTCATTATGATACCTCTAATCACTCTAATATTTTCACGGTAATTGGATGGGTAGAACCATTCTGGAATGTCGACCACGTCGCTTACCAAGAGACCTCATTCAGCGAAATAATTTCCAGCCTTTACGTTCGGGACCAAATTGTGTTATAACAGATTACCCAGTTACTCCAGGAAGTCAAAAAGATATGTCCACTTTTGATTGGGAACGTCCCTCCATTATCTGTACTAAACATGGAAATTATTTTTTTCAGTTATACAAACCAGCTAACTACATTGTTCTGAGTCGAGCAAGTACTCCTTATGCTGTCGCTGTCGCAACACGATGTCCAACTTCCGTTCCCTGTCCAAATATCTGGCAACGAGACTTGAATTCCCCTGTTAAACCTTCAATATCTCCTGACATTTGCGCAGAATGGAAGAATCCACAGGTTCTATCAAAAAGTAAAACTCACTCAATGGCATATGGAGCTCTTAATGTTCTTTCCGTAGGAGGGTCTTCAGGAGTTATTCATCAATTATTTAACTTATTGCATTTAACTCATTTATGGACTGACGAATTCGTGAAATGAGACAACTGCTGCCCTAATAGAAATTAATGACATGCTTTCAGAAGTGTGCCTATGTACCCAATAAAACCGCTATTCTCTCGATTACATATTCGCAAAAGAATGTGGAGTTTGCGCCATCATCAAAGGAAGGGGCATCACGGGGCCACTAATTTTATCGAAAATATTACGAGACATGTAGATGACATCTGCACTTTTATCAAACAAATGAACGAAAGTGCAGGATGGGGAGATTGTTTTTTTTTGGTTTATACTACAACTGGCTAATCAATACGGCTATGCACGCTGCTATTGTTTTACTTGGTCTTTTTGTTACGATTGCTATTGTTAAGTGTATTATAGCTAAAACATTACTTTCTTTTGACAACACTGGTTCCATCCAGATAATGCTTCTTCTCTGCTTAGATGATGATGATGAGCAAGTATCATTGCCTGCCCTTGTTTCTCCTTGCAGGAAGAGGAAGTATTGCCGTCTTTCCCTGACACTGAATTGGATTTATTTGATCTATGCTTTTATGGTGTGGTCATAGAATAATGACCAGAGAGTTAATGAGGATCCAATGTTTGAATTTAGGCTTTTTTCAGAAGCATCAATTAAATGTAGATTTTTATTAAGATCCAAATGTTTTTTCAGTTTTAAACAGCACAACAAAATAGTTGAAAGTCATGATTTTACTCGCTGAATTTGAACTAATGTTTTGCTAAGTTGGTTGTATTCAGAGACAAGAGAAAACAATGGAGTTATCATAATATGAATCATAAGACTGTGATTTGGTATTCGAACTAACTTTGAACTGCTATCAAGACAATACGATTCAGGTAATTGACATACCTTTCCCAGGTAATATTATTGGATTAGACTGTCATCAATCATGTCACCATATTAATGTTCATTGGACTTTTCTTGCAATTAAAACCCTTCCCCAGTAAATAGCATTGGACTAAACTGCTGTGAATCATGTCACCTTATTATATGTGATTGGCCTTCTCTGGTAATTAAGGCTATACTATCTCTTAAAAAGATAGAAATAATGTGTAATTTTCGCATGCAATTTCGCCATTTTTTCACGGTACACGGGAGCTTTTAACCTCTGTCGTGCTGGACAAATCAGCGCCAGACTGCTTTAATTTATTAAACTGGTAACTTTGCTTTAAACAGACCGTACTCCTAGCGATATTTTTGACCAATCCCGAGACGAGAGGGTCTGCAAGGGTGTCTAGGTTTTTGCCTGTACTTGAATCAATACAATTCTGAATGCGTTTCTATCAAATGTTGTAACTGCACTCACATCCACCATTTCCTCAGGAAGTTCATTTCACACACGACACACTCACCGTGGAAAACACTTGCCCCGGTGTCTTTTTAAATCTTCCTCCTCTCACCTTAAATATATACAACGTAATTTTGAAATCCCTCCTCCAAGGTAAAAGGCACCTATTTTTTTTTAATGATGTTAGAAATCTCTCTAAGTTTCCCATAACCTCCTTCATTCCAATGGCTAAATCCCAGCCTCTTTAGCCTCTTCTTCATACCCTAAACCTCGATTCCTAACAACATGCAGTGAAATACTTTCTTCTCTCTCTCTAAAATAATGATACCTTGACAATTACAGGACAGGGCACTGCTACTGATGATGCCTCAGTGGGAGACACTAGATCAGATCCAGACGAAATTTCCGACCTTATATTTCCAAAGACCTCCACCACTTCGTCTTTTGTAAAGATAACTATTCACACAAAATCATTATTTTTCCCAAGGTCTCCAGACTCCATTTTTTTCTCACAGTAATAACTTATGTGAGACAGTCATTTACTGCCTCTCCCACCTCCTGTGGTTCAACACAAAGATGACATCTCCCTCTTGAAAGGGGCCCTATTTGTTGTCTTGCTTTTAATATATTTTAAATATCTTTGGATTGTCCTAACCATTATTTGCCAAGGCTATCTCATATTCCCTCGTTGCCTGCATGGTCCCATTCTTCGGAATGCTCCTGCACACTTTGACCTGTTCACGAGGTTCATTCGAACCCAATTGTTTATATCTAATGATTCTCATTTATTCTTACATGACAAGCCTGTCATTGCTGTGATCAATCTTATTCTCTGAGAAACCCAAAAATGTCGGATCAAAACGTCTGCAAAGAACCTACGAAGGGCATCGCACAAAGTCATCCCTCTACCCTCTAACTCTGCATTGCCCATTGTTCAACCACCTAATTTAGCCATTCCTAGACGCTATGGATCATTTAGCATGGCTACTCCACATAGCAGGCACAGCTTTGGGCTGTGGGAGCAAACCCAAGTAGAAATGGGGAAAATGTGCAATCTCCCCACAGAGAGTCATCAGAGGCTGGAATTGAACGTAAGTGCCTGAGGGTGTGAGATAGCAGTGTTAATCACTGAGAAACCCATTGTAAACTTCCCCTGGATCACTTCAACACATTTTTAATTAGACACGTTGTCCAACATTACTCACAATAACCCAACTGTAGTTAAACGTTTATAGCACCAGTAGTACACCTCAACTTGTTGTTTTCTAGATCTCTTGAAATACAGGCAACATTGTGATTGCCTTCCTAACCAGCAACTGAACTTGCATGTTAACCTTAATAGAATACACAACTAGACCTGCCAAGACCCTTTGCACTCACATTTCTAAAGCATTTCCAGCTTCAAAAATATTTTGTATCTCTATTATTCCGACCAAACTGTATGAGCTCACACTTTCCCTCATAGTATTCCTCAGGCTACGTCTTTTTTCAGACTATCCAAGTCATTGTTCAGTCTTCCCACTTCCTCAGAACGACCAGTCCCTCCACCTATCATTGTACCATCTGCAAACCTAACAATAACACCTTCAATTCCTTTGAACAATCTTTCATGCATAACGTGAATAGTTGTGGTAGCAACACTGACCCCGGCTAAGCTCCACTAACCCCCGCCTTCTATCCTTAGGAAGACCCGTTTATCCAGCTCTCTCTCCTCTGCCAGTCACCCAAATCTTACTCCATGCCAGTACCTTACCCATAACACGATGGACTCTCATTTAGCAGTTTCCCATGTTACACCTTTCCAAATGCCTTCCATTAATTCAAAAACATGACATTCACTGGCTCGCCTTTGTCTAACTTGCTCATAATCACCTCAAACAATTCAAACACATTTGACTGATATTATGTCCCCTAAATGAAGTTGTGCTGACACTTCAAATACTCTGTGATCACATTCTCGCAATGATCTGCCAAACTCTATTGAAGAAAAGTTCATTTATTTTAATTTTATCTTATTAAAGCTTTGATTTCAGTCCTGTATATGATGAACAGCAAATTCCAAATTACTCAGCAGGTCAATCAGTGAATTAATTCCTTTCCTCACATGGAGCAAGTTAACGGCCTGTACCCAATGGGAGATCTCTGCTCTGCTCTCTCAGCAAGTCGAAAAGTGAGCTGACTGTTTATTTCCCACATGGGGGAGGTGAATGCTTTTTCTCCAGCGTCAACTTGCTGGTATACTGAGAGTTGTGACGACTGCCTGAGTCCAGTCCCACAATGAAATCATCTGAGAGTTCTCCCAGCATGCGAACATGTTGATGATAAATCAGTCCCCAGGATTCCCACAGTCTGAGAATTCACAAGACCTCTCCTCAGTGTGAACACGTTGATGACAATTCACTATCCAGGAACCTATGCAGCACTTCCGGCAGTCTGCGCAATATAAAAGTGAAATACTCAGCAGTGTGAACTTGCTGGATTCTCAGCCGGTTGGATGACCAAGTGAGCTACTTCCCCAACTAGAAACACTATCACACTCACTACCTAGCACAGTATTCTAACACCACCCTACCTCCTTCATACACTTCCCTGCACACTCCCTTGCTTACTTACACAAACCGTCACGCTCACCCATTTGCACATTCCCACACCATCACGCTGAGTCCCAAACACAGTCCTCCAATGGCAGTCGCACTCCCGCACACACTCTCCGAACATCACGCTCACTCACCCACAAAGATCCCTATTGTGGCAGACATTTCCCAGCACACTCCCTAACCGTGACACCCAAGTCCATTGCTATGCTTGGTCCACCACAAACTGCTTGACGGTTCTGCTTCCTTCCTGTTCGCTCCCCAACGTCATGCACACTGCACCTCACACTCCACGACAGACACCCTCGCTCCCCACCACCATGCACACATTTCTGCTCACTCTCCTGTCACCCTCACTCCGTCGCACTCTCAGTCACTCTCACACTCACTACCCTCACACACTCGCATCACCATTATCACTCCCCACATACTCACTCACCATCAAAGTCTCGCACACGTACAATCCCTCAGCGCCACGTTAACTACACTTCAAATACCCATACCATCTTTCTCACTCTTCCGCACACTCTCCCAGCATAACAATTACTCTGCTGCACACTCAGCTACTGTCAATCTCACTCATCTGCACGCTCTCGCATATTCAAGTTCACAACCACGCTCACACCCAGGAAATCACACTAATGTGCCCACACACTTCCAAGCCGTCACGTTCGCTCCCCCGCACATTCACTCATCATCCTGCTCATTCCTCCGGGCAATCCCACACTTTACCAATTACTCGTATGCATACTCCCCACCATCACGTGCACTCCCGTTCTCAGCTCCACTATCAGGCCCACTCACCATGCCCTCCCACATCACGAAGCTTACTCCACAGCACACTCCTCCAGACAATACATCGCTGTCACACTTATACCCACAGACTTTCCCTCATTGTGATAGTCACTCCCGCACACGTCCACACCGGCATACTCACTACCCTGCCCTCTTTCCCACCATCAATCTCATACCATCAAAATCACGCCCTCTTATACTTCCCCACAGCGACGCTCACTCCCTCACACACATGCCCGTTGTTGTGTTCACGTCCCCACCCTTGATCGCAGAATCACACGCAGAGTGCCACCCTCGCCGAACATCCCTCTCACTCGCTGTCACATCGCCCCTCATACTCAGCTAGTATGACCATCATTCTATTGCACTCAACGCCAACCACTAGCCCACCATAACAATCACACCAGAACCCAAAGCCCACCATTTAGCTCACTCTCCGACACATGCCCACAACGCCATGCTCACTCCCTCACAGACTACCGTTGCATCGCGCGCACTTCCACACGCACTCCTATACCATCCCACTCTCTCTCCGGCACACTACCCAACCATTGTGCTTACTCGACCTAACAATACTCTAGCATCACGTCACTACCCCTCACACACGGTATCCTGAATCTACCTTCGCCTCACACTCCACTCCTCACTGTCCACTCACGCCCTCGTACGTTCTCCACATGCATTCACCCCACACTCACTCCACCATCATACACAATCCCCATCACACTCCAACACTGTCCCGTGTACTCTGCCTCACACTTCATCAATGCCACACTCATTCTTTCGCACACACACCGTGCACTCCACAATAAACTCCATCACCGTCATACCCATTCCCTCACATGCTGTCACACCGACACAATTGATCGCCCATATTCTCCCCAACTTCACACTCACTTCCCTTCACTCTCCCCATCCAATAATATCAATTGCTGCACAATCATCCACCGTCACGCTCACTCCCCCAGACACTGTCACACCATCATAATCACTTCTTCACGCATTCATATACAGTCAGGTATATTCCTCCAGAAACTCCCCCACCATCCATCTCGCTCCCACGCACACTCCCACACCTTCAGCCGCACTCTAACACACATTCGCAAAACAATCACGCATACTCCCTACACACTTTGGCAAAATCATCCGCCATTTTTGTACACTCTTCCACCTTCATGCTCAATCGCTGTATATTTGCCCACCATCATACAGATAGCCTGCACTCTCCCATCCTGTCGACCTCACTCGCTTGCACAATCCCTGACAGTTCCACTCATTCCAGCACACTCCCATACCGTCACCGTCACTGCTTCACAAACTACACCAGCGTCACTCACAATTCCCCGCACACTTACCCACCATAATGCTGAATCCCCCGCACATTCCCACCTTGCCACCATCGCCTCTTGGCTGACACCTAACTCCAATTTTACTCACCTGCACGCACGCCAACCGTCAGACTCATTACCCTGCACAGGCCCCCACTGTAAAATTCATTCCCCTGCACACTCCCAAACCATCACACTCACTCCCCGACTGTCACCCTCAGTCCCCCGCATAGACCCTCACCTTTATGTTCGCTCCTCCGTACTCTTCCTCACCATAACGGTCAATGTCTCAGTTACACAAAATCCCTCTTGTAAAATGCCTTGCATTTTCCCCACTGTCATTCTCGCTCCCCACTGTGTCCCACACTACCCCGCTCACTCCCCCAACATCATGCTCAGTCTGCTGCACACTCCCCACCCTCCCACTAACTCTCATCACACTCCCCCACCGTCATGCATGCTCCCCTGCACACTACCCCTCCAACAACCTCACTCCAAAGCACACAACCTCACCCTAACTCTCACTCCCAGACACACTCTAGCACCGTCACCCTCAGTCCACTGCACATGCCGTCACCATCACGTTCATTCTCTGAACACCCCCACATCGTCATGTGCACTCTCGTGCACAGTGTCCCACCATTACAATTACTACCTAGCCCACTCCTGCACCGCCACTCTCACTCCCTTGCACAAACCTGCACCATCACTCATGCTCCCACATATCTCTCCACGGCTATGTTTTCTCCCCGACCCACTCCTCACCCTTACTCTGCACGTACACTCCAACGGTCGCACACATTGCTCCGCACACCACCATCAACTTTGCTCCAATGTATCCTCCCTCATCTCAACACTCACCACCCTGCACACTCCAACACCATTACACTCACTTGGCCACAGACATCCCCTCATCATCAGTCCCCCCCACGTCGCACACACTTCCACCGTCATGCACACTAATCTACCCTGTCCCCCACTGCCACTTTAACTTCTTTGCACAGTCAGGCACCAACATACTCTGCCATAGCAACCTGCACACTCCAACACCATCGCTTTTACTCTCCTGCACACTCTCCAACGTAATCCTTACTCCCTTGCACATTCCCCACAGCATCATGGTCACTCCCATCTGCACTCCCACTCCATTCCACTCAGTCTCCCACGCACTTCTCCTGCATTCAAACGACCGTCCACTCTCCCAGTTTCACATTCAATGCCCTGCAAACTCTGCCCAATGTCACGTTCACTCCATCTCACTTCACCACCATCACGCACAATTTGCCGCACACTTCCCCACTCTCCCCATCATTTCCGCACATTCTCCACCACACACTCCCTCAGGCACTCATCCCAGCTTCATATTCATAGTCCCTCACACTTCAATAAAATCCCATGTACTCGGCCGCACACTCCAGGACTGTCACATTGATTCCCTCCTACACGCACCTGCAACTCTACCACCGTAAACCTCACTCACTCATACACACCTTGCACACACCCCACAGACACCACCACACACATCCCCACCTTCATTCACTCTCTGGAACGAACTCTGCCAACGTCAAGTTCACTCCCCTGCCCACTCCTATGCCATCACGTCAACTCATTTGCACACTCCCACACTGTAAACCTCACTCCCCTGCCCAGTCCACAACCATCATGCGCACTCGCCCATTTACTTGCCACCAACATTCACAATGCTCCGTGCACATTCCGACAATCATGCTGACTCCCTGAACACTTCCCGACTGTCACACTCACTGCCACGTTTACTTCTCCACGATCACACCAACTCTCCCTTCACTTTCCACCAAATTCACACTCGCCAGCTTACCAGCCAGATTACACACGCTCTCCCCTATACACCCACACTATACAGTTCACTCACCACATAGGAGACAACTATCACACTCTCCCTCCAGGCCTCTCCCTCAGGCTTCTCCACACAAACCTGCAACCTCTCCAACTGTCATGCTCACTCTGCCACACAATCCTGCACGGGCATGCTCACTCCCCGCACAATCCACACCATCACTGCCAAGGGCCCAATCAGTTTACCAGCGTTACACTCACTCCCCATAGTCTCCCACAAAATTTCACTCAATGCCCAGCACACTGCCATACCGTCGAGCTTACTGACCTGCACGCAATCGCATACACTTCGCCACCATCCGGTTTACTCGCCTGCGTACTCCTGCAATGTAGCACTCTCTCGCCACAAACACATCTCACATGGTTACGCTCACTCTCACTCTCACTCCACCACTGACACAATCAGTGTGCTGTGCATTCTCCCACTGTCTCCTCCACTCCCTTACACCCTGCTCTGCGCATTGCCCCACCGTCATTATCACTGCCTCTCACACCCCCTCAAACGCCCGCATTGTCCCACACACACCCCCGCAGACTTCCCAACACCTAACCTCACTCAATTGTTTTCTCCTTCGCCAAAACACACACTGCACACTCTAATGGAGTCACACTCACACCTCCGCACATGCCCTCACCAATACGTCCACATCCTCCCATACATTTGCCCACTGTTATTCTTACTCCCACGCATTCTGTCCCAGGATCAGGCTCTCTGATCTGCACACTTCCGTCACGATCACTCTCAAAACACAATCACAACACAGCAAACCCCGGCAACCTCACGCTCACTCGCCCGCACACAACCCTGCTCAATCCCCCACAATCACGTTCACCGCACCGCACACACCACTGTCATCCTACTCCCTCTCCTGCATACTCCACAATTTTCAAACACACTCGCTCATACACAACGCAGCACAGTGTTCACTCCCACATACAATCCAACACCATCCTAATCATGCTCCTACACTCTCTCCCACCATCACGCTCACTCACTCGCACACCCCATCATCATCACAAAGTGGCACTCACTCCATTGTCATGCTCAGTCCCCCTCACGATTCAGTACCATTTCACGGAGTCTGCCGCACATTCGACCAGCTTTACTCTCATTCCCTCATACGCTCATCTACACATTCATTCCATCTCCGTCTCTCGCACGCAAGCTCATCAGTGCACTCCCTCACATACTCCCTCACCATTATGTTGTCCCTCCTACACACTCTCACATCAACGCACACTGTCATCCACAGACAATCCTACCTCACGCTAATTTCCCTGTTCATTCACTGCCCCACCATCACACTCACTTCATATCAATCGAGGCACTCTCATTCAACATCACGTTCACTCTTCTGCACACTCCCCCATCTTCACAATAATGCCACCTGAACATGCCCACAGCGTCATTGCCATCACATGCATACACCACACTGTTTCACTAAATACACCGCATATATCCATATCATCGTACACACTCCACCGCACATTACCCTGCCGTCAAAATCACTCCCCCGAACATACCCCCCACCGCCCATTTCACTTCCCTGCACACTCATCCAACATCACACACACTCATCCGAGCACAATCCCACTGTCAAGCTCACTTGCCTTGACACTCCCACGCCATTGCATTTACTTCCCTACGCTCTCCACAACCCATTCACACTCTGCTGCTTCCTCCCCCACCAATATGCTCACTGCACAAAAAGACTAAGACACCAGGTTCACGTTCCCACTCACTCACACATGATAGTGCACACTCCAAGCTCATTCACCAACGAGCTCATTGACTTCGCGCCCACTCCCCTATGATCCTGCTCGCTCCACCACACAGTTGCCCACCGTCACGCTCTCTCCTCTGCCCTCTCTGCCAGCATCCCGCTCACTGTCCTGCACACTCTTCCACCATCATGCTGTCTCTGTCACACATTCACACACCGTCATGCTCACGCTCCCAGACACCCGCCTACCATCAGTCTCAATGATACGCAACCCCTGCCTTTATGCCCCCACACCCTCCTTCAGATTTATGCTCATTCACTCTCATAATCGCCCACAATCGTGCACTCTAATCTGCATACAAAACGTGCAAATCAACCATCGTCACACCCACACTCCCACATCGACATGTTCAATCCACTGCACACTGCCCCACCATCACACTCACTCCCCACTTCATTCCCCACCGTCACGCTCACACCACCGCAAATTCCCTCGCCGTCATACCCCCGACCCCACAACTTCCACACTCTCACACCAAATCCACTGCACACCCCTCACCACGATGCACCACGATGAGAGGATTCGAAGAAGGGAGGTTTGGAAAGAGGGATATTGGGAGATAGAGAGTGCAAGATCGAGAGATAATATGAATAGAAACCGACAAAGCGAATGAGTTGAATTCTGCCGAAGGCCTGATTGAACTGAGTGACCCAGAGGTGAAATCACAGATGGAGTGACTTAAATCCCTCACGTGAGATCGGCACCGTTACCCTTACCTTTCCTGAGGTCCAGGACTTGGGGTTGAGTCAATCTCTCTCCAGCTTAGCTTCTTCAATACAAACAGGAATAAAAATATAGTTCACCCTGCTGCTTGGAGCGTTTTATTATACACGTTTATTGTTAAGAAATTGAAGTGATCATACAGATAGTGGGATGCTGCTTTGCTTACTGAGCCTTGAGTTGTGAGCTGTTGAAATGTGTCCCTATAACTCTATGCGGGATAAGATTTGACAAAACAGCATGATCCTCAATCGTTTACAACAGTAACAGGCTGTTTCATTGCTGAAACAATTAACTGAATAGAGAAAGCCCTTAATGTATTGATTATTGATTGAATGTAATAGATTTTTGAATTTGGGCAAACGAATATTTAAACACATTTTTCAGCTGCTTTCTGAACTTTTTCTGGGTTACAGCATAAATCACGGTGTTTGTGCAGCAACTGAGGAGCTGCAGTATAAAACCCAATTCCTTCACACAGGAATGTAGAAACATAGCCTTAAACCCAATATGACCCATCCGGTACCATATAGAATACACCATTAACGTTGACCATAACAGGATGAAATTGGCCGAGATCACAAACAGTAAAACGACAGATTTTTGTCGATTTCTCATTTCTGTGTCACACTGAGCGTTCGCATTATTGTGAGCCCGGAGTCTCCTGCGGGCTCTGCTGGTCACCAAAATGTGTCTGACGGTGAAAATATTGAGCAGCAAAATCAGAAGAAATGGGAGGGCAGGGGTTACAATGTGGTGGAGGAACTCGATTGCGATCCAGACTCGGGAGTAACGGATATCCTTTATTACATCACAAAACCAGGGGGCGTTCTCCAGCCAATACTTAGCTGTGAACATAAAATACCAGAAAATGTTCTTTAAACAACACAGCACAGTCACTGTTCCGAGGACAACAATCGCCGTTTTCTCACTGCAATATTTAGTTTTCAGCTTCTGGCAACAAATGGCTATGAATCGATCAAAGGTAAAACTGACGGTGAACCACACAGAACAGTCAATGGCTGCATAAAGCAGGACAGCGTGGATATTACACACGGGGATGTAATACATGAAATAAAACTGTTCATAATAAACAACAGGAATGTGTCTTAACACCAAGTCGAGAATAATGACCAGAAGATCTGCCACTGCCATGGCAACCAGGTAATAGCTGACACACGGAGACAATCCACAATCTTTAGAAAGCAGGACGTAGATCGTCACTATGTTAACTGTAAGGATGGAAAAAAAAAATATATATCAGTCTTGACACAAAGTATGCGTTTGTTTAAGGACCCAGTGACATTTTCGAATGTGTCAATGCGCTCAGAAATGTATTAAAATAATTGGAGCTGAAATGACCAATTGGCAGGTCTGAATAAAGACAAAATTGTGTCATAAAACGCAAGCCACCTTCCCTCACCAAGCACACGGAGACACATCCATATTAACAGATGTTTTCTCGAACATTCCCACACACTCTATCACTCGAGAGTTTAAATACGGAGGGTGAAAACTTTGCCATCCTGAAGGTTTCTCACCCAGTTCCTAACAGACAACCGCAGATTGGAAGTTCCTGTCTTTTAGTATAAATTGTAATCGATCCTCTGTCATGTAGAAATGTAAATACAGGGAAAATGTATTAACCACTTTAAATGCCCGAACTGTACCTGCTTCTACTTGGAAAAGGATATCTCCCCTCGGGGTCTTATCTTTTGTTTGAATGACTGACGTCTGGTCGTTCATAAATACTGCCATTGAAAGAATATTCCTGGGAATGTTGGTTATAGGATGTTTTGGAAAATGTTCGTGAAAGAATTTTCCAGAGAATGTCAGTCATATAGTGCTCTGGCAAAATCATTTATAGATTCTTTCAGTAAATTTCAGTTGTAGAATGTTCTGGAGAATGTCGGTAATATAATGTTCTGGTGTGTGTCAGTTGTAGAGTGCTCCGGGGAATGTCGGGTACTGAATGTTCCTGACAATGTCAGAGATAGAATCTTCCAAAGAATGTCTGTTACAGGATGCTCAGTGGAATGTCAGTTGTAGAATTCTGGGGAATATCAGGTCCAGAAGGTAATAGTGTCATTAAGATCCACATCACAAAGGCCCTTCTGCAGATTAAGTTTCGTGAGACTCACTCAGTCTCACAGTGGGAATCTCCCCCAAAACCCAACTGGCACTTTGCTATAATAGCAATATGGTGAAGACAATATCTCGATCCTTTGATGAAAAGTCCACTTATACAATCATGCAGATTCCATTCCTTATTCCAAGATCTCCCCACCTCATTTTAATTTTTGTATTACACTTCAAAATATGAAGTTCTAGATGTTCAGTTTCCAAAATCAGACATCCTGCAGTCAGATCTATCCAATGCCATTAAATCATATGAATTTCCCCTCACAGTATGCAGTGAATTCCTTGATCTATTTTAAGGATACAACACACATTTTGATAGAGCACCTTTCGATCAGTTTTTTTTTACCGAAAATTCCATGCGTCATTCTTGTCTTTATTCCTCATAATGACCAGTCAGGAAAAAGGCTGAAACTCTCATGCTCACAGAATCAGAACTGATGGGAAATGTTTCATGAAGCCCCATCACCTTTCCTGGGTAGATCCTGTCCCACTGATCGGACATACGCACCACTGGGTACACCGTGGTATGCATTCAGGATCTGAGTTCCCTTGGAATTGCCGAACATTGATCCCAGAAGTCAAGAAATCTCATGGTAGCATTTCTAGGAAATCTCCTGATGATGGACATCCACTGTCCTCCCACCTTTGTTGATCAATAAATCCCTGTCGATGTTGAAAATAGATGAAACGCTAAGGGTGGCAATGACATAGAGCGTACTCTGCGTCTGGGACTTCAATGTTGATCACCAAAAGTGTCTCCAAAAGCACAACATTGACTGATCAGAGCGAGGACAGAAACAGACAACAGCCAGATTGTGGGAAGTGATGGATGAACCAACAAGAGCGAAACCTTCTCACCAAACTACTTGCCACAGATGGATCTGCCCCATATACTATCTATAGGAGCCGCCAGCACATGGTCCAGGCGCTGTGAATTTCTCAGCCTCATACTGAAGATACCACCCACTCTCCTGCGAAGTTGGACATACTTCCAAAGGACTGAGCAAATGGAAACTAAGCATCCATGAGCCACTGTGGGCTATGAGCAGTTGCAAAGTCAATGTCCTTGCCTCCATCATAAAGTCAGAAGTTGGCTGTTCATTGATGGTACCAAAACGTTCAGCAACACTCACATCTACACTGAAGCAGACCATGCAGCCCATCAAAAGTTTTAAACAACAACAGAATGAGGCCATTTAACCATTCGAGGCTGTTACTCAGCAATTGGAGCCCACCTCTTAATCCCTCATGTCTGTCACATCGGAAATGTAAAGAAATATTTAGACTTTCAAAGCTGATACATAGGTGGACTGGTTACAGAATCGGAAGACTGGATAAAATGGACAAATTCGTGTCTATGAGTTTTATAGACATTAACAACTACAGTGACACAGTGATCAGTGCCGGGTCCACAACTATTTGCAAACTTTCCCGATGGTTTTGATAAATGGAAGAAATGCATTCTAATTAAATACATCAGTGATGCTAATATAGTCAGGAAATGAAGTTGTCGACAAGACATGGAGAGTCTGTAATTCGATAAGCAATAGGGATTTGGCAGATGGGATATTTTATTGTGAACCTTTGAATATTTCAGGAAAAATGAAAGGCTGAATATTATATCAACGGAAAAAATTACTTGACTTCATAATACAGAGTCGACTGGAACGTTCACTCTGAACAGTTCAGACATCAGAAGTTTTGTTTCATCTGCCTGATGGTCACTTCCGTGATGTTCCCACTGGCATAATTGCTCTCAGTGCACACGGGATAATTTATGTGATTGGTTGGTGGTGGGGAAATGGGGGAAAATGTATACTGGACCGTTTATCAAGGCCTTTACCCGAGATGCCATTCTTCTTTTCGTTGGTGAGACCCTACGACGATGGGACATGGGTATTCACCAATATGAAGTACTGTATATGGTCACACTGTAACGCCAGTGGAGTGAGACCGAAGTTCCAATGACAAGAAAGAGAACATAAAATAAAGACAGTTCCGTATTAGTTGAAATGCGTTGTTATACCACATTCTCAATTCACCGCACAGAACCAATCGAAACACCATAAACCCAAGCGAGGTATCCTTTTAGCATGGAACACTGTGGAGACCATCCTCTGCTCTGTCTAATCAAACAACCTGCCCAGAGGCGAACATTGTATCGACCACACCACTGCAATCATCTATAAACCCGGATGAGATATCTGTTCAGAACGGGAGCAGTGCAGACCGCAGCACTAGAATATTTTTCCATACCTTTCTGAGTGAAGCTTTTTCTAACTGTTAGTTTGTACTACTCAACATTATACTGAGAATGAATTGTAAACATTTAGCCGGTTTAATGCCCATCCTCTACACATTTCTGAACAGTATGAGCAACGTAGCATGACCAATTCACGGACACTGCACATCTTTGGATTTTGGGAGAAACTGGAGCACCTGGACGACACCCACGCAGACGTAGGGAGCATGCACATACACCACACGTACAATCGCCCGTGGGTCGAATCAAAACCGGTCCGCGGCGCTGTGAGATAGCACTGCTAAGAACTGAGGTTCCTTGCTGCCTGAACCTTGGACCTACCATGGTGCAATAAGTGAGGACATTAGAAACTTTTCACTGGACTCATCAGATTGCACAGATAACCAAACGAATTGAATTCAAATGTGAGACAGTCACTGTGTTTGATGCCTTTGCTAAACAGTGCTTCTGCTTGGCGTGGAGCAGCCATCAGAGGCTGGTGTAACATAACATTAATCAAAAGTGAGTGAGACAGACGGAGAGAAAAAGAGAGTGAAAAGGGACATTTTAATCCCTGCTTCAATGAATTCAGTCCCAAAACGACAGAATCTCGAATTTTCAGAGATACAGATGCAAACTGATACAATAAAGCACACACAAAAAGACGCAGGCAAACACAGAAAAAAACGCATACACACATAACAATAATTTAGACAAAGGCAAGTATTTGCACCCTCAAGCCAACAATCTCATTAAATATGACAATGGATCATCTGATGCAGACATCTACGTTATTTCCTCTTGGGAAATACGAAAGGGCAGATGACTGAGCTGTGAGAGGGAGAGAACTATAAGACGAGTGACCCTAAATCTATTAGTTTGAGAATACTTCTGGAAATGAATACGCCTGGTCGACAACCAAACGGAATGAATTAGGAAAAGGAAAAATTTTGACAGTATTAAGCAGGAACTTTCAAAAGATGATTGGGGGAAGCTGTTTCCCGGTAAATGGGTTGCTGATGAGTAACAGTGTTTCAAAAGTGAGACAACGAGCATTCAGGGACAACATGTTCCTCTTAGTGTGAAGGGCAATGCTCGCAGAAGTATTGCACAGTCCTTGACAGGGGATATTGCCGTTCTGGTCAAGAAAACAATGGAGGTGATATACGTCAGGACACGGCAGGTGGGATCAGGTGAATCACGTGAAGAGCATACGGTATGTAGGAGTACCCTCAAGCGGGAAATCAGGAGAGCAAAAAAGGGTGTGATGATGCTGCTCTTTTAACGAGGGAAATAGTCATTGTTTTTTTCAGCAGGTCATAAACGAAACACACTCCGATATCAGTGCTATTTTGATTGCAGGCAGCAGATACGGTTTCTTTGAGTTTGAAGGCATTCGAGCTTTTTCAAAAAAAACTTGCAAGTTGAAATTGGAGTGGCCAGTTCTCCCAGCCAAGCCCACTTTGGTTTGGTTTGGTTAATGGTGATTTGGAATATTAGAACATAATAAAACATGAGAAGTGGAGCAGGCGTGTGCTGTCAAGACCTTGATGCCTGCTCTTTCATTCAACAATATCATGGCTGACTTATTCATGGACTCAGGTCCACGTAGTCGCACTCTCGCTGTAGCCCTTAATTATTTTATGTTTCATAAAAATGTCTACCTTAGCTTTAAAAACGTTGACTGAAGTAGCGTCAACTCGGCATCAAAAACACCCAGATAGCTGCGTGTTGGATGCTACAACTTTATTTCCCATTCAAGTAAGATTGCTTTGTTTCTCCTACCAAAATGAATGACCTTTGGTTTGTTAACATTGTACTCCATCTTCAGACCTCTGCACACTAACTCATTGCAACTATGTTCCTCTGCAAATTCTCATAGTCCTCCGCATACTTGGCTATGCCGTCCATCATAGTGACATTGGCAAACATTGACACTCTGCACATCGTACCCATTTCGAAATCATCTCTATAAATTGTGAATAATTGCGGTCTCAACACTGATCATTGAGCCACACCAGTCATCATGGTTTGCATCATTAAGTTGATATAATGTATTGTGCAGTTGGACAGTTAAGTTGTTTTGTATTCTGTTTTATTTTGCTTGTATTTCATTTGCTAATGTGGTCAATAAATTGTGTATTATTTAAAACTATATGGTTTGACCAGCTGCATCACTACTGCAATATGCACGTTAACCCTGCTTAAAAACAACTGAAAACGTGATGGTTGCGGCTCCGGTTTTGAAATGTTTTGAGAGGGCTTTGCCTTGTTCCTGAAAGATGGAGGCTCTTCGCGGGTTTTGTTCGATACTTGCGAATTGGGATGGCGTTGTTGGACTCGAAGGCATCGAGTCATAGCTCGATAGATCGGCATATTGACGAACATGAAATAATGCATATTAGATTGACTTCTGATTGATTCTACTAGTCAGCTTAACATCGAGCGCCTGTATTGCACTGTAATATTCTATGATCTGTGTTCAATGTTGCTTGTGGTGTATTTTGTTCGGGGTGATGAATTCAGATCGTTTAAACAGTGCTTGGTACAGCATTTTCTCTTTCAGTCACTAATAATTTACTGGAGGTGGAAGAAGTTACCTTGGGATTATTAAAAAAGGAAATTAAGTCCAAACGGCTGGTGTTAGCGAATAATTGGAATTGGAGCTGCCTCTTGCCGAGAGGAAAGGAGAGATAATTACAGCGATAACTTGGCATTTCAATTTACTGGAACCGCCATCTGAATCGTTAGAGACTGGTAAAATTCAGTTAAACATGTCTCTCCTTGAGCTTCAGGGAAAAGACATAAAAAAGCAGAGAGCAGAGAAAAAGCGGTAGAGACAGAGTTGAGAGATAAAGAGAAGTGTAGGGAAAGAGAGAGAGAAGAAAGGAAGAAAGAGCGGGTTTGAACTTCAGAAGGTGGCACGAAGAAAGGAGATCAAAAATTCACTTTCTGAATTAGTGAGGACTCACGTGGAAGTGCAGAGAGTTAAAACAGCAAGATTAGCAGCTGGAATAGTTGACGTTTATGAATTGCTTCATAAATCAAAGATTGGCTTTCAAAGTCAATTTCATTCCGTCAGCGATAGAAATTGAGGAAACGGGGAGGGAAAGGTAAATCTTGTTGAAGATCAAAAGGATAATAGACCACAGGGTAGAAAGAAAACCCTTGAACTGGCAGAAGTAGTTTAAGAGAAGCTCCAGCGTTTTCAACGCAAAAAAGGAGGCCACGTGAAATCACAGTGTCGGTGCGTTAGGAAAAGAACTGGGAAGACAGCTGTAGGAGTCAAGAAAAGGATAAGCCAATGAACTTGTTTGGAGTCGCAACAAATGCAATGAAGGCTAAAAAGATGCACCAGAATGCACAAGTTGTCAAAGGTTGTTTAAGGAGCAGGTGCCACATCTTGTTAAACCATTTACTGTGAAGGAAAAGTTTATTCGCATATGTCTGGAGCAGCAGTTGAAGAGGTTAGAATGTTAAGAGTTACAGTTTGTTCTCAATCTGTGATTTGAAAGATGAGGAGATATGTACTTCTGAACGACAATTTTCAGAAAAGTTCTGAGTAACGAGAATTCAAGGTGAGACAGGAAAACATAATTATGTAAAGTGAGGTTAAAATGTCGAGTGAAGAGTGGAAATTTCACAGAAGCGCAGAAACCACTAGAAAAGGTGGCATCAGACATTAAAGACAATGTTGTGGTCTACTTGTTAAAGCTATCCAGATGATGGGAAAAAGTGATTTCAGTTTGTATGTTTTGTGATCAGCGAAACACTATGAATCAACGAAATTCAGTCCATTTTAATTACTTTATGGATATGAAGTGATAAGATCGCAAAAAATTGATTGAAGAGAAATTGGTAAGTCAGAGTTCACAGACCTTTTATTTGGACTGTGCGTAAAATCTTTGGTCATAACGCTATAGAGTGGGGAGATGTCTAGACAGCATTTGTGTGTATCACAGCATATAGTGGAATAGGAAGCAGACATGAAATCAAAAAGTGCAGTTTTGCAGGCGGGGATAAGGTGTTCATGGCATTTCCAATGTTAGGTGAATCTTTACAATTAAGCGTTAGTGGAAATTATCAAGTCAAAAGCAAAATTCAGTGAGGTAAACCCCAGACAGAAAGGAATCATCACAAAGTGTCTCACGTAAATAAGTTGAAAAGGTGTTTTGACAAGTAAGGAAAGCAAAAGGAGACTATGTTATTGATTGCAACACAGCGGGGAAAGCCAAGTCCAGAAGATTCTAAATCGGACATACCTCAAATTAAATTGGATAACGAGGAAGCTGTGTAAACTGAGATAAATTATTCAGTTACCTTCCAGAGGAGAATCGAAATGACCTGAAAACGTTATTACTATCATATGGGGAGATATGTGAAAACAACATGGAAAGAACTAGCCGAATTATGTTTGATTGAGGAAGAGAGGACTGCAGATCGTGGAGACCAGAGTCGAAAAGTGTGATCCTGTAAATGCTCAGCCAATCAGGCAGCATCTGAGGAGCAGGGAAATCGACGTTTCTCGAAAATAACATCTCCAGAAGGGATGGTTAAATGAGAATAGGAAGAGTGTAGAAATGGCAAATGTATTAATGGCAAGCAGAATCTTGTTTTTGAATTCGGACCCTTCGAAATGTGTGGCACGGTGGCTGAGTGGTTAGCACAAAACCAGTAACCGGGAAACGAATCCAGCCTCGGGTGACTGTCTGTGTGGAGTTTTCACAATGTCTCTATGCCTACGTAGGTATGCTGCCGTTTCGTCCCACAGTCCAAGTGTATTGTCCACGCTAAATTGTCCCAGAGTGTTAGGCGCATACGTCAGAGGGAAATGGGTATGGGTGGTTTACTCTTAGGAGGGTTAGTGAGGACTTACTGGGACGAAGGACCTGTTTCCACACTGTATGGAACCATTAAAACAAAAATAAGTCATCAATGTGTGGAAGCACTGCAGAATAACTTGCGCTTTCAGATTTATGTCACATGTACTCACTCAAAGTCTGCAAGTTGCAACGCATCACACAACCGGAGATATGAAGTTACATCATTCTAACCCCGCTCACCTCATAGAACAGCATCGTTTCCCAAAGTTGTCCTTTCGATAAAAATGTAAAAATAAAGAAAAACGGTTCAAATACGAGTTCATACATGCCTTGTCATGCTGGGTTCTCACTGCTCACAATGGCTCGATGGACCTCGGTCCGCTGTCGTACAGCCTGTTCCCGCTCTATGGTGAAATCCTACACTAGAACTTGCTGTGAATAAAAACATGGAAGCTCGGCAACTCGGGGAAATAAATACATGGCGTGATGTTTTGAAATGAGGCCACATGATGGATGAGGAAATGTGGAGGTCTTTAATATGTTTATCGGAGATAAATATCCCGAAGTAGTACACCTTTCCCTCAGGTCATTGTGGGAAGCTAGGGAAACATTTTGGACCCCATAGGTGAGATACCTGCATCGTTCCTGGGAGTTCTGGGGAAGGGTCACTGGAACCAAAACGTTAACTATCACTTCTCTGCACAGATGCTACCAGACCTGCTGAAATATACTAGCAACATCTTTATTTTTGTTTCTGCTTTACAATGTCTGCAGTTCTTTTGGTTTTTTATTTGTCTCACTGACAGCCATGGTTGAGGTGCTGGAAGACTGGAAGACAGTTAATATTGTGACATTATTTTTAATCATGCAGCAAGGAAAAGCGAGGGAACGAGAGAACAGTGAGTCTAGTGTCAGTGGTGGGCAACTGTTTGGAGGAAATTCTGAGAGACAGGACTTATCTGCATTCGGAAAGGCAAGAACTGATTGCGGATCGTCAACATAACTTGGTGTGTGAGGGAAACATCTCACAAATTGATTTCACTTTTCCAAGTGGTGACAAAGCAGACAGATGAAGGTAAAGCAGCATACGTTGTCGACGTGCACATCAGTGAGGCCCAACATGGTTCTGCATGGTAAATATTTTAAAGGGAACAGTAGGAGACAGAGGTCGCTGGCAGTGGTTCGTTGTTACAACCGGAGGCCTGTGAGCAGCTGTGTGCCACAAGGATCGGTGATTGGTCCAGTGTTGTTCGTTATTTTAAGAATAGTTTGGATGACAATATAAGAAACAGGCATACTACGTTTGTAGACGACCCAAGATTGGCGATACAGTGGACAGTGAAAAGAGTTATCTCAGCGGACAATGATATCTTAATCAATTGGGCCAGTGCGCCAAACAATGGCAGATGGTATATTACACAGTTACATGCCGTTTGCTGCATTTTTATTTCAAAAACCATGGGAAGATTTGCACAGTTAACAATCGGGCTCTTGCGACTGTTGTGAAACAGACAGACCGGGGTGCAATTGCAGGGTTCCTTAAAATGGAGTCGCAAATTGACAAGGAAGTTCTCAAATTATTCGGCAAGTTACAATAATCAGTCCAAGCACTGAGAATAGGAGTTGGGACGTCAGTTATGACTATACAACGGAAAGTGCAATTCTTGTCGCCTTGCTATCCGAAGAATGTGATAAATGGGAAAGTGTCCAAAATATTTAAATTGATGTGATGAAGAATGGAGATTTGAGACACAATGATAGGATGGGTAGCGTCGGACCTTTTCTCGTTTGCATTGGAGAATGAGGGGTAACCTTCTGGAGGTTTATAAAATCATGTCAGGGATGATTTGGAGATGCCGGTGTTGGACTGGGGTGTACAAAGTTAAAAATCACACAACACCAGGTTATAGTCCAACAGGTTTAATTGGAAGCACACTAGCTTTCTGAGCGACGCTCCTTCATCAGGTTAGGAGAACTGGTCAGCATGGACGATTTGTGTTGAAGGGTCTGTTTATATATTGCACTACTTTCAGAGGCTATTACTTTGCAGGTCATCTTTCATCAACAATTCTTCATTACACTCAAGTCATTTCCAAGTCAAAAATCCTTTGTAAATGCTTTCAGCGATCTAGCTCTCCCAACTTGCTTTAATAGAGACTGGCTAATATTGATGAGGCCGTGCAGACTATATGATCTGCAGAAGCAGAATTGTATTCAATCACAATCTATAACCTTATGTATTGGGCGATCCCTCAGTCTACAATTACAATGAACCTGATTTTGGTTCAGTGACGAGTGAGGGTGAACAAGCTAGGGTGAGAACCATATGTACCTAAATCTGATGATTACCAGCCAAAGCTGCCGGACTTGACTCCTTGCATTCCAAACAGCCTAACTAGAATGTGGTAGAGAGGGAGAAATTATCCCAACAATAACAGATCAGATCTAAGCTTTGCAGTCCTGCAATATTCAGTCACAAATGGTGATAGAGAATTAAACAGCTTACTGGAAGGTTGTACGAATACCCCGTTCCCAAGTAAAGGAACAGCTGTGCATGTCTGAACATAAGACAATGATGTCATATCTGAGTCAACCTCAGCCAGACATGTTGAGTCTATGATCTACCTCATCGTCGTCATGATGACCACAGATTCGTTAATCACACAGGTGCGAGTCGTTAATCAATGCGATCCGCTGCACGTAACATGAAAAAAACTGCTGAATACATTCGCTGGGATAAACGCCCTCACACTTCGTTCCAAGGGAACGAAGAGATGTGCTGCATCACAAACGGTGCCGCTGTGGAAGCTGTTTCATTCCAGCTCCAACTCTGACGTCTACCCAGCAATTTGGAAAATGACTTAACTATGTCCAGTCCCCAAGAAAAGGATAATTACAATCTGCCCAACTGCCATCCCCATCAGGCCCATCATGATAATCAAAGAGGTGGAATTTCTTTTTGACAGAGTTGTCAAGAAACACAGAAATAACATTCTCAGTGTGTTTTCTGATAGGTCCCGATGTGGAGAGGGAGCCGTTGTGGAAATGTCGCTGGATTACTAATCCCATAAAAGGCTAATGCTCTGGCAGTTGGCGGAAGTTAAAAACAATTGAAAAACTATTGAGATGTAAAATCTGCTGTCAGTAAGACTGACCTTGAAGCGAATATATTTTGCAAACACAGATTTGCTTCACCAATATACGTGCAGGAAGTAAAATTCCCATGATTTTCTGGTCTGGCCTAGAAGTTTCTCCAGACACACAGACATGTGATAAACTCTTCAATGCCATCTGAAAAGACCAAATAAGGCAGTCAATTGTGTCAACCTTCTCCGAGTTCTTCAAGAGATACCACCAGTCAGCAGCCCCGGTATTAGAAAAGTGAACCGTAAACACAGTCAGTCCTGCAGATGCCGGCTTGCTAACATCTCAGAGCTTGTGAAAACACTTATAGAGCGTTCTCAATGACTGCAAAGAAACTTCGAGACAGTAGTAGGATTTTCAAACTATTGGGCCTCCCCTATTCTTGTTATTGGCCGAATATCTCTTCAGTGAAATTTTCCCACACAACATGCGCACTTCATAATGTGATTATAAATATGAAATATATGTTACTAACTGCAGTGGTCCCTTGGATCTATCAGTTTTGCTCGACCTTTCAACATAATGATGGGTCATTCTGTTTTTCTCATGCTCTCTCCCCGCACCTTCAGAGTCAAGAAATCGTTTATTATATTGAGTGCCTTGACTTCCACATCCTTATGTGGTCGGAAATTCGCCAGGTTCAGCAGTTTCTGAATGTCAACATTTATTCTCATCTCGGTGCCGAATTGCCTGTCTGCATCTAATGCTGTGACCATTTCGAGTCAATGTTCAATCAGACGGTACTCTTATACAAATCAGATGACCGGTCTTTTTGAACAATATTCAAGCAGCTTACCTATGTAAGTGACCACACGATCAGTTGCGAAGGACAGACACAGACATTCAGTGGACTGGAACAGGCCAAATGTCAAAGACATGAGTCAAAGATGCTGAAACCTGGAGAACGTGAAGCACCACGTGGGGCACACTGAAAAGTGAACGTGAGCGCGAGGTGAACATTTTTTACTTCGTTCCTGAGCTTTGTAACGATGGAACCTGAACGACCAAGGAGAGAAACACGAAAAGGTAGGTTAAGATACAGATGGACAAATATTTGTGTTATAATTGGACTATTACTTAATGGAAACCAATATTTAGAATCTTGGGGTATGGCAGAGGAAGGTGAATTGCTCGGTGAGAGTGTGCTGGATCCAATCACAAGAATGAGAACAAAAATTAAATGTGCTTCATGATCAGCGAAATGGATAATTATATCACGCACTCAATTCACTTCAAACAAATAGCCTAGATACCAAAAAAAGGAAGGATATCTGTTCAATTTTTAGCACTGTGCAGACCAGGTTAGACTGCTACAAAATACAGCCTGTCGAAATATGCAGCGAGCAAAACTGTGCATATGATAGAAGTGGATTGATTTTTGTAATGCGGAATGGACGGCGTGGTGAGCTGGATTGATGACAACACTGATTTTGTAGAATCACAGAGATTTTAATATCCTCCGCTACCTCTTCTGGAAGCTCATTCGATACACTGACCACAATCTGCGTGAAAACGTTGCCATGTGGGTCCCTTTTATATATTTACCCTCCCAAACCAAAACTGTGCCCTCTAGTTCTGGAATACCCCAAAACAGGAAAAACCTTTCAATTTATTCTATCCATGCCCTTCATGATTAATAAGCCTCTGTAAGATCAGTGTTCAGTCTCTGAAGCTCCAGCTAAAACAGCCATGCCCTAATCAGCCTTTCCCTGAAGCTGAAATCCTCCAAACCTGGCAAATTCCTTTTTAAGTCTTTACTGAATCATTTCAAATGTCAGAACATCCGTCTGATAGAAAAGGAATTACACGCAATGTTCCAAAGTGGCCTAACCAATGATCTGGACCGCAGCAACATGACCTCCCATCTCCGATACTCAACCGTCTGACAAATAACATAAAGCATACCAAATTCCTTCCTCACGACCCTATCTTTCTGCGACTCAACTTTCAGAAACTATGAACCTGTACTTCAACGTCTCTTTTATCATCAAGAATCGCCATGTGACATTACATTTAAGTGTATCAACCCTGGTCTGATTTTTTTTTCAAATGAAGCACATCGCATTCAAGTAAATTAAACTCCATGTTCCAGTCCTCACACCATTGGCCCATCTGATCAATATCCCATTGAACCTTGAGGGAACCTTCTTCACTGCCCACTACACCTCCAATATTGTTGTCATCTGCAAAAGTACTAACTATACCTCCTTCATTCACATGCAAATAATTAATATAAATTACGAAAAAAGGTGGAGAGAGCATCGAACTTTGTGGGACACTACTGTTTACAGATCTCTAGTCTGAAGAACAGTCCTATACCATCACACTCCGTCTTCTACCTTCGATCCAGTTTTCCAGCCAAATGGCTACAGCTCCCTGCTCTGCATGTAGGTTTGCTCACTGAGCTGGAAGGGTCGTTTGCAGACGTTTCATCACCATACTATGTAACGTCTTCAGCAAACTTCAGGATGAAGCACTGGTGCTGTAGCTCGCTTTCCCTAATCATGTGTCTGGGAATCCTTGGTTGGCGATGTCATTTGCTGTGTTGTCATCGTTTCCAAAGGTGGTGTCATTTCCTGTTCTTTCTCTCAGGGGATGCTAACTTGAATCCAACTTGATTGTTGATAGAGTTCCAGCTGGAATGCCATGCTTCACGGAATTCTCGTAAGTAGCTCTGTTTGGCTTTCCCTCGGATGCATGTGTTGTCACAGTCGAAGTATTGTCCTTCCTCATCTGCATCCAAGTATAATAGTGTGAGTGGGCGATGCCGTATTGTTACTAGCCGATGTTCATGTGTATTTGTGGCTAGTTTTCTTCGTATTTGTCCAATGTAGTGTTTGCTACAGTTCGTCAAACATAAAAAATATAAGTTTTGCTTGATGCCTCTATTGGGTCTTTCGTGTTCATTAACTGCTGTGTTATGGTTTTGGTGGGTTTTAGGGCTTTTGTGATGCAAAGGGTCTGAGTAGCCCAAGAGTAATTTCCGAGATATCTTAGATGTAGTGGAGAATGGCTCGGATTTCTGCATGTGTTTGGTCTGACTGTTTGGGCTCATTGTTGAGAAACCAACGGTCTGTGATCATTGGGTACCGATTTTTTTTAATACACTGAAGAGGCGATTTACCTCTGCGCTTCGTAGTTCTTCTGTGCTGCAGTGTGTGATTGCCCGTTGAAATAATGTTGTAATGTAGCTTCGTTTGTGAATGTTGGGACGATTGCTTCAGTAGTTCAATATTTGTTTGTATGTGTTGTTTTCCTATTGATGCTGGTTTGAAGTTCCACATTGGCTGTTCGCTCTACTGCGACATCTAGGAATGTCAGTTTGTTTTTATTTTCCTCGTCTTTCATGAATTTTATGCTGCTAAGAGTATTATTGATGGTCTTGAAGGTTTCTGCTAATTTGCGACATTTAGTGATGACAAAGGTGTCATCCACGAAGCGGACCCAAAGTTTGGGTAGGATTGACGGCAGAACTATCTACTCGAGTCTCTGCATTAATTCCTCTGTTTGGATTCCTAAAATTGGAGATCCCATGGTTGTTCCGTCGGTTTGTCTGTAGGTTTTATTTTTGTTGAAGGTGAAGTGGGTGTTAAGGAATAGATCCTCGAGCTTGAAGATATTGTCCTTGCTGATGAAGTTGGTGGAGTTTGGTGTATGTGTCTTTAATTCTTCTATTAGTGTCGTCAGCGTTACAATGTCCAGGTTGATGTTGATGGATGTGAACAGGGCTGTTCCGTCAAATGGCTTTGTCAAAGGGAAATCCATGCCGTCCAACAGAGGGCCATCCACGAACAGCTGTACTTCCTGCACGAATGCCTAAGGATACAGGTACTACCTCAATGTCTTAACCAGTATCTTTGTATCCATCTTAGTAGGTGGATTATAAACAGACCTTGAACACCCTACGTGACAAAAGAATGGCAGAGTAAAATTTCCACAGAATGCTTCAGAAAATGATTAATGAGGTCCACAACAGACTGTATAAATACAATCACGAAGTCTTGCGCAAACAAATCTTCACTCACTAAGGTAACGTGCCATGAATGGAGAGACAAAGTAGAACATGCTCTCGAAATTAGACAACGACAAGCACGAGAAAAGAAACGGAAAACTTGATCTGCAGAACAAAATAGACAAACGTACACAAAATAATAACACTGCAAACACAGAAGAATGGATTTTAAAAGCACTTATCTTACCATACATGAATAGGCACTGAAAAAGCCATCTTTATATGAGGATTAGGATGCGGACAAGAACGATTTCTTAACAGCATGATAACACCAAATTGCCAGTTTGCCAAAGAGCTACACCGACATCTGAAACATTTAGTAGAAGGCTCTCGACATTCCATCCACTCCATTCAAAACTTCTTGAAGACTATCAAAGATAACAAGATAGAAGAGGATGAAAAATGGTCTATTTTGACTTAACCACAATTTTCACATCCACCAACGTCAACCTTGGCAAGGAAACACTAACGGCACCCAAATGAACAGATTCGACCTTTTTCTCAGCAACACCGTTTTTGCTATTTCATATACAGAAACACCCCAATTCCTTTGTGCTGCAATTTTATTTGATTTCCTTCAAATTAAATAATAGCTTGACTTGTGGCTCTCAGTGACAAAGTACATGACCTCATGCTTCGTTTTTACAATATACTCCATGTGTGAATTATTTGGCCACTGAGCTTATCCACACCCACATTGAGATGCATCACATCCTTACTGCAACAGGCCTTCCCACATATATTTGCGTCATCAGCACACTTACATATTTATCGCACTAAGTCCCCACCGTCATGACATGTAAATACCTGATGCCATCGCAATGATATTTGTGATAATCCAGGAGATACATCATTTTATTCTGTTAAGTACCTATTACTCCAGGCTCACAGAATTCTTTGTGTTAACCAACATCTTTCCATGCTTATACAATACCCGTAATGCTGGGAGTGCCTGTCTTGTGCAGGCACCTGTATATTGTGGTACTTGTAGATAGTCTCTTGAAACCCCAATGAACTGTTTGCAAAGATTTCGAGTAAAATGTTGCATGATTCCACAGGGCAAACATCATGCCCCTTTCTCAAAACCATGTTGGTTCTACTTAATGCTTGTCGAAATGTCCTGGAATTCCTCAATAAAAAACAGAATATAACGTAATTCCCTGCTTTCTGTCTCGCTGTCTTGTAGAAGGCAGGTGCGACATTGGAGATTCTTCAGTTTCATTGGAATACTCATGTAATCTGGCCAATTATGGAATATTTCAGGCAATGTCGTCAGTTACTCTGCGAACACTTCTTTTAAAACTGTGAATCAGTTGCTGCTAACTTATCTACACTTAGTTTCACCGTTTTATCAAAATCCTAGTTCCTTTGTGAGGGTCCGATTGAACACTTGCCTCCTATTACCATGTTGCTTATATCATTGAAATACATAGAATTTTCCCCTGTGAACAACAATGTTAAGTACAGGTTTAAATTCTCCACTTTTTCCATTTAATGAATTCCCCAGTCACATTCTCCATGTGTCCCTTATTTACAGTCCTGTTTTTTCTCGCGTCCAATAATAACATATTAACCTTGAACTACAATAAACATCGCAAATCTGTCTGACACTAGTTCTCACCAATTTGTGATTGAGGAGAATCCTGGACAGATTTGGGACATATGGGTAGTTCATCTTCTTATCAAATCCATCTTTTCAAACTGAAACAATTACAGCTGAGCGTTATGAAATGTTTGCTTCAGTGTCTAGCGCTCTACACACACTGACATTCACCTTGATATATTTTCTCATCCCGAATAAGATAGAAAGCTGTAATTTCGATGTCTGGTTATTTTCAATCATTTGCATGCGGATGAACACTTAATCATCTGAGAGTGACAAAATTCCTCCAGTTTCTGTCTGTCTATCATTTCCGTTTGAAAATTCAATTTTTCAGGAGGAAGCTTCCTACATGACTTCCTTTTCTGTCAACAACAAATCTAGTGGACAGGGCCTTCAGCTATTCTGCGCCTAAGCCTTCACTCCTTCCCCTCTTGCCCAGAAGAGTGATAGAGATTCCCTTGTCCTCTCATCCGATTGCACTAGAATCAACAATCACAGAATCATCCTCTGCCAATTCCATATCCACCAGCAGGACAGCAGCATCAAACACATCTTCCCCTTTCCATCCACTGTCGGTAATTCACAGGGACCATTCCCTCTGTAACACCCTCCATCGGGGAGAAAGAGAGGACTGCAAATGTTGGAGATGAGAATCGCGAATGTGGCGCCGGAAAGGCACAGCAGCATCCGGGAAGCAGGGAAATCGACGTTTAGAGCAAAAGCTCCTCATCAGGAATGAAGCTGAGTGCCTCGGGGTGGAAAGGTAAAATGCCGATTTTCCTGCTCGTCGGATGCAGCCTGAACTGCTGTGCCTGTCTAGCACCACATTTTTGACACGTTCCACCACACCAAACACTTCCCAACTCCCCCATGGCACTTTTCATGCAATTGCAGAAGATGCAATGCTTTCGTATTCACCGTTTCCCTTTGTACTGTCCAAGCCTCCAATCGAACCTTTCAAATGATGCAGTATTTGTTTTGTACTCTTTCGATCCAGTCCACTGTAATTGCTGCTCACAATGCAGTCTCCTTTACTTTGCTGAGGCCAAAACAGTAAGACTACTTTAGGAGCAATTCCAGCTGTCTGTAAGAATAAGCCTGGCCTTCTCATTGCTTCACACTTCAATAATCTACCTTTCTGTCATGCTGACATTTCGGTGCTGAGTTGCTGCTGATTTCCAATGAAACGCAACCCAAGCTCCTGTAAGACCTCACTTTACATTTTGGTACGTTCGAGCCTGTCGGATTTAATATTCAATTCCATAACTCCACAACTTGATTCCCATTACGACTGTACTCCATTTTTTTCATGCATTCACCCTCTTTGTCTCCCTTAGAAATTACGTGGTTGAGTCTTGTTTATCTTTCATTCAAAAGACAGAACGCCTTTCTGCCATTCATTCACACTTTAATTTACATTAATCTAACATCTGTATCTCCTTCACCACAACTAAAAGCCCATTGTGTTGCGGCATTGCCCCTCCATGTGCTGTATTTCCCATCATCCAATCCCCACCTATGTGAAGACATTACAAATCCGAATTTTCAATCCTTTTTCAGTTCTGAAAAAGTGTCACACTGGATATGAAACATGAAATGGGGTTCACTGTCAGCACAGATGCTGCCAGATCTGTTGAGTTTCTTAAATTTTAAACTAAACAAATAATTTTGGATATTGGGAATGAAAATAAAAATAGCTGGAGAATATAGAAGCGAAAATGAATGGTCTGTGGACCTGAAAGATCAAGTCTGCATTGACTCCACAGATGCAGCCAGACTTTCTTCGGTTCTCCAACAATTGATTCTGTTGAAGAAGTTTCAAAGGCGTGTGTCAGAGCTGCTGAAACACCCTGTCCGGAATGGAGCGTCATACAATGTGAAGTGAGCGATAGTGCAAAGTGCACAAATTCATTGATTCTGAAGCGACATAGGGCTGGTATCACTGACATCACAGAGCTCTTAATCACGGACAAGGAGAGAAACAGAGATAAATACATTCACATTAAACACAGAAGATAGGCCTCATGTAAGGCAAAAAATTCAGATAATATATAAAAGGTTTTGAGAAATAAGTCACATTGGAAGCGTGATATAATGACAAGACGCTAACAGAATGAGAATATTAAAATAACCACATCAGAAATCAGAGGACGTCACTGAGCTCAGGGTTAATGGGTGAAGGGTTCTTGGGCTAAATTGTGGGACAGACAGCACAATTGTATTACCGGTATCGCAGCTCAGAACTGGGCATTCATGTGATGCTGTAGAAGCCAGCACCAGCAGCAGCAGAATTGTGTTCAATCACAAACTGTAACATATTTTCCCGGGATAATTCCTCAGTCTACAATTAACACCAAACCAATCTATTTTTGAGTGATGAGTGTGCGTGAAAGTGCATGGGTCAGAACCATATGTACTTAGAAATGTTGTCAGTTCGGCACAGCTGACACACTTAATTGCTTACATTCAAAGTAACAAAACGAACATCTGTTTGAGAAGGGAATGACCCCATAAAAATCTTATCAGATCAAAGCTGTGCAGTCCTGCCACATCCAGTCATAAATGAAGGTGGACAATGACGTTTTTTTTTAAATGCTCAGGTGTTTGCGATATCGCTGGTTATGATATAATTTGCTGCCCATCTATAACTGCCAAGAGGGCAGTTCAGAGTCAAACACATTGTTGTACCTCTACAGTCACTTGTCGGCCAGAAAAGGTATGAAAGTTAGTTTCCATTCCTAATAGACTTTAATGAAGCAGGTGAATTTTTCAAATATTGAGCATTTGTTACATTATTTACTTAAGATTGCAATGTTTGTTGAATTCGAATTCCGCCACCTGCTCTTCCAAGGTTTGAACCAGGTCTCCAGAACCACACGTTTGTGCCTTAATTCACAGTTTACCGGTAGTACCACTCGCCGATTGCTTACCCTCACAAAGAACTGAAAAGCCCAGCAGATCAGTTTGAAAGACAATGATGCAGTGTTGAAGCCATTCACAACCAGAAGTGTTATGTGGATGATGTCAGCAAAATCACAGTTGGCAGTTTTCGATTCGATTTACGACACATGGCATCAGGCAATAGCGGTACAGGAGATATGACAAAGGCAATGAGCCCTGACAACATTCCTGCAATAGAACTGAAGACTTGTGCTGTAAAACAAGCCATGCGTCTGGGAAAATTATCTCATTCTTGTTCCAATTCTGACACCTACCTGGCATTGTGAAAAAAAACTCAACCATGTCCAGTACCCTCAGAGCAGAATAATTACAATCTGACCAGTTTCCACATCCTCAGTCACATCACCATGGTAAAATTGGTGGGAGTTCTTTTGACAGAGCAAGCAAGCAGCACAGAAAGTATCACTTCAGCGTGGTATCCGGTAGTCCTCCATATGGAGATGGTGCCTTTGTGGAAATGTCACTGGACTATACTAGGCTAATACTCTGGCGGATAGTGGAATTTAAAAACAATTAATGAAACATCGAGATCTGAGATCTGGTGTTCGCAATAAAACCTTTGAAGCCAATGTTGATTGTAAGCACGAAAGCATTTCCTCAGTGTGATGTCAGGATGTAGTTCTACTTTGTTTTCCTGGTCTTCTCTGGAAGTGACTCCAGACACACAGACATGTGATAAACTCTTCAACGGCCTCTGTTACAGCTGAGCAAGGCAGTCAATTGTATCAAATTGTTCTGATGTCTTAAATGTTTAAACCTGTTAGAACACAAAACATCAGCGTCTGCATCAAAAAATGGAATGTGAAACACCGTCCTGTTGATTCTGCTTAGCCTTCCTTCTGAACATCTGAGAGCTTGTGACAACATTTGCAGAGCTTTCTTACAGACTGCACAGAAACAGAGGACACGGAGTATGGCATTGAACACATTGAACAAACCCCATTCTAGTACATGGCCGAATTTGACTTCAATGCACTTTTCTCAAACACTGTACATATCCTTTAACGTGATCTTCTCACGCTAGCCAGTTATCAAATATTGAGATTGACCATTGGAAGCATTTAAAGTAGGACTGCAGGTATCCTTTCAGTGCATGATATTTTTATATACCATTCAGTATAACAAAGCCTGACACATCATTTAAAGTAGGACTGCAGGTATCCTTTCAGTGCATGATATTTTTCTATACCATTCAGTATAACAAAGCCTGACACATTATTTCCACACTATACACCTGTTACCACGCAATCCCTTTTTTGGTCTGGAATCCTTACTTACATTCAGTGACTTGGCTTCCACAGCCTAATGTGGAAAAGAAGTTCACAGGGTTTTCAGCCTCTGAATACCGACCTTTACTCTCAACAAAATGCAGAGTGGTTTGCCTGTACCTAATACGGTGGCTCATTGTTTTAGATGCTCCAGTCAGGGGAATTACCATCCTTGCTTCCAATCTGTTTCACTCTGTCACCATGTTACATTTTTCACTGAGATCTCCTCTCACATTATTCGAAACCTCATGCAATACAGGTTCATTCTACTCAAAACCTCTGAAACAACAATCCTGTCATGTCAGAGATCAGTCTGGTCATCTGTTGCTGTCCTCCCTCAATGTCAGGTTTGCTCTTTATTAGGTAGGGTGATCAAAACTGCACAATGTTCGAGATGAGGTCTCACCACGGCCGTGTAAAGCTGCAGTAAGATACCCTTACTCCTGGACTCAAATCCCCCTTATAATGAACGTCAACACACCATTTAACTTCCAACTTGCATTCTTTTCCTGCAATATTGTTTTCAGTGACTGCTGTACAAGGTGATCCAGATCATTTTCAGTTTTACGGCTACCCAATTGGTGTGTCTATGTACCCTGGTCAGGCAATACCTTTTAAAAATGTCATCTGCCGTTCTCTGTTTAACACCAGAGTGCCCAAGGTCACGGCTATCACATTGCACTTCATCTTCTATGTGTTTACCAGTTCAATCCACTTCTCTATTCACCTTGAAGCATTTTTAAATTCTTCTCACCAACTCACAATCCAAAACCCTATTGTGCCATCAGCAGATTTGGAAATATTGCATTTGATTCCCTCAACCAAATGTTTGTGATGCTTCAGGAATAGCTAGGGCCCAGGCACCAAACCCTGTGATATGACTCTAGCCGTCAGCTCCAAAACACATTGCTTTATTCGTTCTCACCTTTTCCTGCCAGCTGTACAATTCTACAACTAGGTCCAAATATTACCCATAATCCCCAACAGATATTAGTTGTACAATACGCTTCGGCCTTTTCAAAAATCATTCTAAAAATCCAAATGCATTGCATCCTTTACTTCTCTGTAATGTACCTACCAGTAAGTCTCTCAAATGTTATTCCCATTTCGTAAAACTGCTTTGACTTGTCTATACCTATTGGTTTATTCTATCCTCTCCCTCTCACCAGGATTGGGTCCCCTAGTATTGTAGAAAAAGGTTTTTATTTTATTTTGTTTTGCTTCTTCTGTGAAGAGAGAACTGAATTAGTTAGTCCATAGTTCTGCGATTTCCCTGTTCTACATTCTCCATTCTCTGCTCTCAGTCAGAAAGGAAGCTGCACTTTTTTTCTCTTAACTTTCCCATTGGCAGCCCCATCTTATAACACTTCTTTATGCACTGTTTAGCCACCCATCCAGTCCAGTCTTGAGATTCTCAACGATTACATTGGGGAACCTAATCAAATTCCTTGCTGAAATGAATGAGCATCATGTTAGGCTCATTCATTTTCAGGATGTATGGAATGCAAGGAGATTTGGCTATCTGGATTCAGAATTGGTTGGCTGACAGAAGGCGGAGAGTGGTTGTAGATGGAAAATATTCTGCCTGGAGCTCAGTGAAGAGTTGGGTCCCGCAGGCCTCTGTTCTTCGGCCTCTGCCCTTTGTAGTTTTTATAAATGATTTGGATTAGGATGTTGAGGGGTGGGTTAGTAAACTTGCAGATGACACAAAGGTTGGAGGCGCAACTGATAGTGTTGAGCGCTATTACAGGCTATAGCGCGACATAGACAGGATGCAGAGCTGGGCTGAGAAATGGCAGAAAGAGTTAAACTTGGATAAATACGAAGTGATGCATATTGGATGGTCGAACTCCAATGTTGAATATAGGATTAAAGACAGGATGCTTGGCAGTGTGGAGAAAAGGGGGATCTAGGTATGCAAGTATATAGGTCTCTCAAAGTTGACACCAAAGTAGATAGGGTAGTTAAGAAAGCATACGCTATTTTGCCTTTTAATAATAGGGGGTTCGAGCTTCAGAGCCGCGAAGTGTTGCTACAGCTCTACTAGTCACTGGTGAGACCAGACTTGGAATAATCTATCCAGTTCTGTTCACCCTACTATAGGAAAGATGCAGAAGCTTTGGAGAGGGTGCAAACAAGGTTTACTAGAATGCTGCCTGGACTGGAGGGCTTGCCTTATGAAGAAAGGTTGAATAGGTTCGGACTTTTCTCTCTGGAGAGAAGGAGGAAGGGAGGAGACCTGATCGAGGTGTACAAGATAATGAGAGGAATAGATAGAGTCAATAGCCAGATACTTTTCCCCAGGGCAGGATTGACTGGTACCAGAAGTCATAGTTTTAAGATATTAGGAGAAAGTTATAGAGGAGACGTCAGAGGTGGGTTCTTTATGCAGAGAGTTGTGAATGCATGGAATGCATTGCCAGCGGTGGTGGTGGAAGCAGAATCATTAGGGACATTTAAGCGACTGCTGGACATGCGCATGGATAGCAGTGAGTCGAGGGGTGCGTAGGTTAACTTATTACATTTTACATTAGTGTTAAACCTCTGCACAAAATCGTGGGCCAAAGGACCTGTTCTTATCTATACGTTTCTATGTTCTACGTTCTCCATCTTCTATGATTGACCTTCTATAACCATACAATCACGGAAGCATAAACTATATACCATCAGAAAAAAAGCACAGTCTATATTAGTCCCACTTTCCGACACGAAGCCCATAGCTGTGAATTTTGTTATACTTCATGTGCACGTCCAAGTGTTTTTTTTTATAGCGATTCTGAGGTTACGGTGACAATGGTCCTCTCAGGAGTACATTCCAGCTCGCAACACCCCGTGTCTGTAAAATAACCTTCAAATCCTCTAAATCTGAAAGCGCTTCACTTTAAATGTCCGCTTCCTTGTTGCTTCTCTTTCGACAAAAAAAAAACCGCAGCTCCTGTATATCCACTCTGTCTATGAGCCTTGTAATCTGATCCGTCTGAAACACGTCGCCTTCGGGCTGCTCTGCTCCAAAGCCAACAATCCGAAATTCTCCAGCCTCTCATAATAGCTTATATGCTCCATATCAGTGAACATGACAGTTCATCCCCTCTGCACCCCCTCCAGGGCAATTTCATCCTTCCTGTAGTGTGGCGCCCAGAGTGGCACACAATGTTCCATCTTTGGAGAAATCAAATTCTGTTTAGCTCTTCGAATCTGTGCTTCGATGAATAAAGGTTATATGCACAGTCCTGTGTGCCTTCTCAGCTGAATTATTATCCTGTCCCGTCACATTCAGGTATCTGTGGTGAAGCAACTTCTGAGTTTTCAATGGTGCCGCTATTCTTTGAGTATTCCACTGTCTGGTTCCTACTTTCAAAGCACATCACTTCTTATTCACATTCCATCTGCCATTGACCTGCCCATCTGACCCATCCATCCATATCTTCCAGTACCGTAAGCCAGAACTCTTCACTGCCAACTGCGTGGGCAATCTTTATGTTAAACTCAAACTTACTTATCGCACTCACCCCATCCAGACCATCATTGATGATTACTACAAATAATAAGCGATACAACACTTATCCCTGTCTCCTGTTACAAGCACAATTTTGGATGTAACTTGCCTTGATACTCTGAAATTACACTTCCTTTATCAGTTTTGCGTGTGGGGCTTTATCAATGGCCTTGCTGAGAACACAGGTAAAGGAACACGTCCAAAAAGAATTTAATACCATTTATGAGGCATGACTTCTATCGGATAACGTCATACTGATTATTCCAGAGAAAGTGAGGACTGCAGATGCTGGGGATAAGAGCTTAAAAATGTGTTGCTGGAAAAGTGCAGCAGGTCAGTCAGTATCAAAGGAGAAGGAGAATCGACGTTTCTGGCAGAAGCCCTTCTTCAGGAATGAGCAGGGTCTGCCAAACAGGCTAAGATAAAAGGTAGGGAGGAGGGACTTGGGGGAGGGGCGTTGAGAATGCGATAGGTGGAAGGAGGTTAAGGTGAGGATGATAGGCCGGAGAGGCGGTGGGGGCGGAGAGGTCGGGAAGAAGATTGCAGGTCAAGAAGGCGGTGCTGAGTCTGAGGGTTGGGACTGAGAAAAGATGGGGGAATGGGAAATGAGGAAGCTGGAGAAATCTGCATTCATCCCTTGTGGTTGCAGGGTTCCTAGGCGGAAGATGAGTCGCTCTTCCTACAGGCGTCGTGTTGCCATGGTCTGCCGATGGAGGAGGCCAAGGACCTGCATGTCCTTGGCGGTGTGGGAGGGGGAGTTAAAGTGTTTAGCCACGGGCGGTTGGGGGTTGGTACAGGTGTCCCAGATGTGTTCTCTGAAACGTTCCCCAAGGACCAATTCCAATACTGAACAACCCAGATGGTTTCCTTCTTCAAAGACCGCAATTTCCCCTCAGACCTGATTGATGATGCCCTCCACCACATCTCCTCCACTTCCCGCTCCTCCGGCCTTGAACTCCGCCCCTCCAATCGCCATCAGGACAGAATCCTACTAGTCCTGACCTACCACCCACCAACCTCCAGGATCATCCTTCGTCATTTCCTCCACCTCCAAACGGACCTCACCACCAAGGATATATTTCCCTCCCCACCCCTATCAGCGTTTCGGAAAGACCACTCCCTCCGTGACTGCCTTGACAGATCCACACCCCCCACGAATCCAACGTCCACTCCTGGCACCTTCCCCTGCAACCGCAAAAAATGCAAAACTTGCGCCCACACCTCCCCCCTCACTTCCGTCCAACGCCCCAAGGGATCCTTCAACATCCGCCACAAATTCACCTGCACCTCCACACACATCATTTACTGCATCCGCTGCATCCGATGTGGCCTCCTATACATTAGGGAGACAGGCCGCCTCCTTGCAGAACACCTTTCAGAGAACACCTCTGGGACACCCGGACCAACAAATACAACCGCCCCGTGGCTGAACACTGATCTGATATTCACTGTTCTGTACCTCCCTGGTCTGTCTCTACCACACTTCAACTAAAGCGTGGTCTCCAATCCTCTAGCACATCCCTTGTGACCACATTCTACTTAAACGATTGAAGATGGAACATAGACCATTGAACAGTACAGCATAGTACAGGCATTTCAGCCCTGGATGTTGTGCCGACCTTACTTCCTTCTCTCAGATCAAATGGAGCGACATGCCCTTCATTGTACCATCTTCCATTTGCCTATCCAGCAGTCGTTTAAACGTTCTTTATGTATCTGCCTCTACTAATACTGTGGTCAGTGCATTCCAAGCACACAAAACTCTCTGTGCAAGAAAATACATCTGGTATCTCCCCTAAACCCTCCTCCAAACACCTTAAAATTATGCCTCCTTGTGATTGCCATTTACACCAAAGGTGTAAGGTCTTTGGCTATCCAGTCCATCTATGCCTCTCATTATCTTGTGTAACTCTATCAAATTATCTCTCATCATTCTTCATTTCCTTGAGTAAATCCCTAGCTCACTGAACATATCTTTTGGAGTCATGTCTTCCAGTCCAGGAAGCATCCTGGTAAGTGTCATGGCCTTTCCTTTCGTGTGTCCCACAGCAGCATGGAATAAAACTCATCCAGTCCTGGGGTTTTTTCTAATTTTATATGAGGCAATACTTATCATCCCTGTTCGCATTTTATGTAAATCTGTTCAAGAGCTTCACAGTCGATCTGCTCGAATTCTGTGTATGCATAATCCGTCTCCATAGTAAAACAGTTGTGAAGATTTCATATAACAATCTATCTATGTTCTCCAACTTCACACACTGTTTGCCTCCTTGTTTTTCAATGGACACTAATTGTTCCCTGATAATATTTTTCACTTGCTGCAATTGTGAAATGTCCTGGGATTCGGACGACGTTTGCCTCCTTGCACTTCATCATGTTCCAGTTTAGTCGGTACACTCTGTGTGAATTTTCAATGTTGCACTGCGATCACCTCTCATTCTTTGAATCTCGAGTGAACACAGGCCGAGAATCATTATCAGACAATCTTCGAATGTGAAGCATTATTATGGAGAATCCCCATTCAGTATATGTGATCAGTATATACTTGCTTATATCAGAAATCTTGCTTTTACTTTCTCTGAAAGTGAGGACTGCAGATGCTTGAGAGTCTGAGTCGAAACGTGTGGTGCTGGAAAAGCACAGCTGGCCAGGCAGCAAATGTGGAGGAGGCGAGTAGAAGTTTCGGGCAGAGGCTATTCATCAGGAATATGGGATGAAAGCGGAACGAGACTGACAGGCCCTTTTTACCTGCCACCGCGTCCATCTTCTATCCCACCTGTCTGCTCCTTCATCGGCTCCGACGACTCACTGTAACTTCCCACCTGTATCTACCCAACACATTCCTAGCAACCTTGTCCCAGCTTCAACCCCACCCCCTATTTTTCTCAGCCTCTTGACACCGCCCCACCCACATTCCTGATGAAGTAAGTATGGCCGAAACGTCGTCTCTCCTGCTACTTCGTTGCTGCATGACGTCCCGTGCTTTTCCAGTGCCACACAGTTTTACTAGCACTCTTGAAGTGTCCAGTATTACAATTTTAAATAATAGATTCGAACACATTCCCTCGTGTAGATGACAAGATAACTCGTCTGGAGTTCTCAACGCAACCTTTTCTTCTCTTTTTAAACCATTGGAATGCGATTATATCCTTCCAGTTTTAAAATGGAAAAATGCATGATCTCCCAGGCAATCAATATGTCGATTTCTGCTTGGTCTGATATTCCGGTATCAAGTGTATCTGGTCCGTCAGATGCTCAATGCTCAATAAAGCTACGTTTCCAATTATTACCTCGTTACTGATATAAATGATTGGGTTTTAGTGTCACAGATCCTTGGGCCATGCGTTATTCCTGGGAGATTTTCTGTATCTTCTTCCATGAACACAGACACAATTAACTGCTTCGTTTCTGTATCACTTTTCTGATCATTATAATAAATTATCCTTACCGCACATTCACTGATCAACATTTGATATTGCTTTTATTTTCCTTTCAAGTATTGATAGAAGCTTTTCGTCAGTCTTTATGCTTCTTGTGATTCTGCATCACTGTTTTCTTTTCGTTGATTTCCTTATCAGTTTGTTGTTCCTTCTTTGTTCTGTCCCAAGTTTCGCTGAATCAACAATGCCTGGAATTTTTCTGAGCCACTTCCTTTGATCTAAAAAAAGTTAAGCTTTTATTGTTAATCATCATCCCTCAACTTTCTCTTTTGCTATTTGCACCCTGAAGGGATATACGTACACTTTATGTTCTGGAGTGTTTCTGCAAGGAACAGTCATTGGCTGTCTTGTTGAAACCGTTTTATGTTAATTTCCAGTTCATTGAAGCTATCACGTTCTTCATTCCTTCTTGGCTTACGTGACTCAGGCACTTGCAATTGAAAAATAAAATCTGGTTTGTGTTCAGACGTCATGCCAAATTCACTATTCCCAGTAGCTCCTTTAAAGCAAGGTTTTCAATTAGCTATTTTGATCACGCAACACCAACTCCAAAACAGCCTAATCTGAAACATGGTGCTCAACATACTGTTTAAGGCAACCATTTCATCCATGCTCAATGGTATCCATTTCCCCTCGAATTAGCATTCCCTTGGTTTAATACAGGTTTGGTGCAACTTGAATTGCTTCGTCATTTCTGTAGTACCCACAAACTGGTATATTTAATTTCCTAATTTATAACATGCCCAACATTCGAATTACAGTTTTTGTCTTTACTATGTAACTCCCCTCAATGTTTGCTTCTTCTTGCTGCTTCTAATCTCCACGTTACCAGATTCAGTGGAGTCTGAGTGACTTGGGCTCTGGGAGATTAACAGTAGATTCAGGCAAGGTGTTTGGCAAGGCTGATCTCAGCATTGATATCAGGTTGCAACATTTTATCTCTTCTTCTCAAGTATCACTGTGACACTTTTACCAGATCTCCTGTTATTCTGGTGGAGTAGGGAAAGACAATGATCTTTCAACAACGCTGTGTGTTCCCCCAGACAGCTGCGATTGTTCTAACCTTCTGATGGGAACGTGTCAGTAGGCTGGCAATGTGTTGCTGCTGCTGGACAGGATCGTAGTGAAGTCACAATTGGAGCAGTTTGTACAGATTAACCGCCTCACTGAGGAAAGGACATTGGATTTAACTCAGAGATTATCCCTTCAGAGTATTTCTGCAACAAAGATGTTCATCATAGAATCATTACAGTTTGGAAGCAGGACATTTGACCCACGTACATCGCACTAATACTCCACAGACTATTCCATGTACACCCACACCCTACTCAATCTCTGTCACCCTGCATTTTCCATGGTTAATGCACCCAGCCTGCACGTCCCCAGATATTGCAGATTGTAGCTTGGCCAATCCACATAATCTAGTCATCTTGGGACTGTGAGAGGACACTGGAATGCCTGACGGAAACCCATGCAGACAAGGCGAGAATGTGCAAACTCCACTCAGACAGTGACCCCTAACTGGAATTGACCTCAGTCCTCTGACATTGCGAGGCAGTAGAGTTAGCCACGGAGATAACCTACGTGGATGAAGGAACTCTCCTGCACAATGAAGCATTAGCAAAACTTCGTTTCGGCCCAGTATCGGAAAGGGAAACTTTCCGATATGAAGTGAATATCATAACCACTATACCAAAGAAACACAGTGTGGCTGTTGATAACAGAGGCTTCTGTTCTGTCACGCATCAAAGATGGATTTGCACGAATCAGGTTATATTTTGTTGCGTTCAACTTGAACAGAACTCACCCACACCAAGATGAAACGTAACATCTTAGCAGTACAAGTGTTAGCAATTGGATTCAAACCCACACCTACTTTGACACCGAAGCATAAATCCAGCACCTTACTCAACTCAGCCACGCTGCCACTTTGAACTGAATCCATGAGCAAGTTTAGCAACCAGCTCTTGAGAATATTGCTGCAACTCTGGCTGCACAGGGAAGTGATAAATCCAGTGAGCCATCATTTTAACTTAACACGAAATTCTCTGGGAGCAAACCCAGGTAACCGGAATGGGAGCACAGTTGCCTTTAAACACAGCAATGAGGTTCAGTCAAAATCTGTCTCCTTCTACATCACCAAGTGGTATCAACATACTGATGGAACAGCAAGATGGCGTTTGAGAGAAGTTTAAGCAAGAACTGGTTCATGTGAGGTGTCGGCACCGCTAAGGTTTAAACCCGGGATATATGTGTTTAACGATATGACATGTTTACCAACTAAGCTACAGCGTCATGTTAATGGATGAGAGAGGGATGGGCAAGTTGGTGCAATACCTAATAAAATTTACAAAAATAACAAGATATTGCTTTAAAGCTCACCAGTGGAAGGCAGTTCCACAGCAAATTAAGATTCCATTTCAGATATCGAACCTGGAACATAGGAACAGCAAGAGAAACGTCTTCAACTCTGTTGTAGCAGATAAGGAGGAGGCTGTTCAGTTCCTTTATCCTCATATGCAGTTTCAGATAGAAGCCAATTAGCCCATCCACACTACAACATCGGACCCATAATAGACCAGGCAGCACTTGTTTCCCGTTACACAACAACAGAATGTGACCATTCAGCCTTCTCAATGTTGAAATTCAAGAACTGGAAGAAGCCACAAAGTGAGGTGAAATTGTCAGCTTCGAGCAAGGCTATCTCGCCCATTGAGTGTGTTGCACAAGAACAGCAGAAAGTCGTGAGGCCGTTTAAGATTTTTTTTTTACATACACATAAGGAAGTTATTCAATTGCATTTCAGTTGAATGGGAACAGGAGCAAAACAGTCACTTTCTCAAACTCAATTCAGCGATGTAGGAGGAGACCGTTCAGGATCTCGACCGTGTTGTGGACGGATTTGAGAAGCCCCTTGAAATGTTGCACCACAGCAGGAAGATTCTGTAAGTCCCCAAACCGCTCCACAGCCACACGATGAGAACATTCAGATCTTGAGCGGCTTGGTCAGGAACAGGAGCAGGACATTCAGAGCATCGAGACTATAATGTCGGAACCCCCGAAGGACATTCAGCCAATGAAGTGTGTGAGCCACGACAAGAATGAATCCAATTCAACTAGTCATGCCAGTAAACAGCAATCGGAGCAGATCTTTGAATGTTTTGTGTCTATTACACAGGAAATGAATTTGGAACGTAGAGGTTATAGAAATGGAAGAGCTTAGAATAACCAGCTCTACAAGGGAATATAAAGTAGGGAGCAAACTATTATAATTGAAGCTGTTGTTGAAACCTGTCATTTAGAGATTAATAATAGGGGATTGTCAAAGTCCAAGTAAAATCCATCACAGTCAATATGATTTTAAGAAGGAAAAATCGAGTTTGAGTTGTTTGCCGGAATGTATGTATAAATGTGTCAAACAAAGTGAATGAAGGGCATCCTGTCGATATATTATCACTGGACATACAGATGGCATTGGCATAAGGTGCGCCACAAATTATGACCATGAAATACAAGCGCCCACCGGCTTAGAAAAAGGTATTTGCTTGGAGAGATGATTGGATAACTAATGAAATCCATGCTATGGATGTAACCGTGTTGGATTAGCTTGGACAAGGTCAAAAAAATCACACGACTCTAGGCTTTAGTCCAAAAGGATTTTTTTGAAAACATCAGCGTTTGGAGCGCTGCAGCTTCGTCAGGTGTTAGTAAAAAAGAAGACGAGAGACAGAGAATTTTTGAGGAAAAGATCAAAGGGTCACGCAACTTATGCACATGGATTCAATACATCTAAGATGACACTTACATCTTTAATGAGTGAGAATAGAGGTGTATGTCTTGATAAATCAATATGCAAATCTCAGAATTTATGTCAAATCACTACGGAGATAACTTAAGGTATTATCGATATAAAGGAGGGGAGCCTTCTGGTCAGTCAATGTGTTTTAGGCGTGAGGACTGGTTTTGAGTATGTCTGTGTCTTCAACTTGCGTCAGATTCGTTTTAATTCCAAAGTAGGAGTGTATAAAATGTCACATTATCTGATATCTATATATTTTATGGTTTTGAACAAATTATAATCTATCTGCAAATACAAATCTGCAAATGCATATTCACACCAAATATTTGAATATAGGTGCTTGTGTGCGTGTGTGAGAGAGTGTAAGTGTGAGTGTGTGGAAGGGTGAGAGTGAGAGTGTGTCTATTTAAGACACATACAGATACAGCAGATCCCTCTCCCCTCACGCTCTCATTCCATTGTTTCAGAGCTTCGACTCTCTGCGCCTTTGCTTCACTTGTTCATGTTGCAGACCCAGATGGTGTAGGTACAGTCCCCATGCTCCGTCCAGAATTGAGGTACAAAATCCTCATTTCCCCGTGATTGTCTCAGGCAGATTATAGCACAACCTCAAGCAAACCATCCCCAGCAATCCATTCACATTTCAATAACAAGAGTCAGTCAGAAGCCCCTCAGCTACAGTTAGATGCCTGGTCTCATACAGTAATACTTGGGGTCTTCCCCTTGTTACTGACTGCACGATTAGCTGAGAGGGACTAACAAAGGGGTTCAATGGACTGGCACAGAACAAGTTTCAAAGATGTGACTCAGATACAATGACGGGGGAAAGATACAGAGTGACAGGGAGACCCACGAAAAGATAGAAACAGGCAATTCACTAAAAGAGAACATGTGGAAATATAAGGCGGACAGATAAGGCAGAGGCGTTACGCTTTGGGCGAGTTAATTCAACAGAATGAGAACATTGAAAAAATGCATTGCCAGGGCATCTGATATGGCACGTTACATCACATTCTGAAACTGCTACACAGAACCAGCCCAGGAAGTAGAAACTGAGACAAGGTAACAGACAAGCACAGGCAGCTGTGCAGACAGTGCTTGTGCATTGGTCAGTAAACCAAGCTATGTGTCCAACATTGGGTGTATTGCAAACCTTTGTCAGTATATTGCAGTGATACGTGGACAACATATCTGCCAAACACGGGAAGATTTGCAGCCCATACTGCGAATGACAGTAATTGGGGCTCCCGCAAATTTATGTCTGCATCCATATGTACCAGCTCACGTAAAGGTGTTTTATGTGTGCATGCATCTGTATTTGAGGCGTTGGTAGATGTGAAAGTCATTGTCGGGCAAAGTACACCCATGGAGGAAATCATTTTTAATATGAGTAACTGGCAGGTGTTTGGATAATGGACAAGGGAGATATTGACAGACAGATATGACGTCGTGTTTGTGAATATTAAAATAGAGGCATTACGAGTCCCAATAGCAATACAAATTATTGCGCACAGGAATAATGGATGGATCAAATTTCGGTGTGACTTCAGATACGAGCCATGCAGTGTCAACCCAGATTTGCTTCTGCAGGTTTGATGCTGGAATTGTCAGCAGCAGATTATTGACATCAGTAAGACTGTATTTTAATAGGTCAAGGTTCCAGATGGGCAAAGTATTCTGGAGTTGTTTGAATGACAATTGGAATGGTCAGTTATGGTGGCAGGAATCAGTTCATGGCCAAAGCGATCACAACAGCTGCACTTTGTCTCTTTCAGGCTCAGATAATAGCGAAATTGGAAGGAGTGAGCGGAAGGAAATGAGGTTCGTAACCAGAAGAGGAGAGAGTAATCTCCACACTCTCAATATTCAAAAAGCAAGGGCAGTGATACAATGAATCTTGGTTCACAGCTGAAACTGAGTAGGTCAACATAGCGGCACACAAGGGACTCTGCCAGAAGAAAAGAGGGTGAGAGTGCATCAACAATTTGACTAATGTAGATATTAGTGGTTTGTGGGGTGAATATCTGGATTCAGACTCTCAACTGGTACAATAGCAGCAGCAAGGAGAGTCGAGTAAATGAAAATAACAGTATTGTGTTCACAAACATTGATTACAATTAAAAACTGAAAAGTAAGACTTACCAGGGACACCAACAATAGCCAGGATTGGATAATAAATATATTGAATAATGTAAAGTACATATCCAATCCGCCCAAACAATGGCAAATAATCGTAATACGTAGATAGAGCCCAAATATTCCAGGATAAATCCCTGCCCACTGTTGGAACATTTCGGTATAATGTACTCAGATTCTGATCCATTGTTGAAACAATCCAGTGTAATGCTGTCAGATTCTGATCTGTTCTCCGCCTCTTTCTGGAGCTGCTGATTCCTGCTAATGCTTCAGTGGCTGCCACTCATGTTTTGATATAACACAATAAATGGAGCGCACTTTTCATTAAAAGATGTAAACTCTCCACTGGGATAATTTGAATCCATGGTGGCTTTCAGTAATCACAGTCACTGTGCAAACAATTTCAGTTAACACCTTCCTTTCGTCACTTTTCATGTCCAAATAAAAGGGATCATTTACTCCGGCGGTATGGATTGAATCGATGAGAGTTTGTGAAGGATGGACCATAAATCTTTCAATGTTTTTAACCCTTCTTTCTTGTGTGTGAGAACGGTGCCATGCCACTGCCGAGTTGTGGGGAAATTAATAGAGATCATAAATTAGGGGAACTATCTTTATGGCGTATTGACATTATGTAATGCTGCACCTATTGGGAAGTGCCGTTTTTAAATCGAGTCGTAACATTTAGATACCATTTAGAGCGTTAGTTGGGCTTCTCCGGAACAAGGGGTAACAATCTGTCACCATGTTTCTGTAAGTAAGTGATAAGAGGAGACCATTCAGCCTTTTGTGCATGTTACAGGAAATCTTCAGCTTGTTATGCAGTAACTGTTAGTTCCAAAAGAGATATGGAGAATAATTGTCCTGACATAAGTAAAAAAAATCTAAGTTTGTTAAGGCCAAGAATGCACGTTTCAGCGCAGCACTTTGAAAAACTACTTAGGTGAGATTATTCGCTGAGTAGTGGGATACCTTCAGAAACGAGATAAAAAGGCTAGCAGCAATATCTTCCTGCCCATGAGGAGGCAATGTTGGAAGTTGTGAGGTATTTTGGATAGCTAGAAGTAGAGGCTCTGGTCAAGAAACAGAAGAAAGCATATGATAGGTTTGGAGAGCAGTGACCACGTGAATCCATTGAGAAGTACAATAAAAGTAGGTCCGTACGCAAGAGGGAAATCAGGTGGGCAAAATGGGGACAAGAGAAAGTTTCAGTAAATGGGCTCAGGGAGAATCCAAAGGGATTCGACAAATGCAGTAAGGCCAAGAGAGTAATTGGGGAGAGAACAACAAAACCGCCTATCTGTTGAACCACAGATTTTGGGTGAGATACTATATGAATCCTTCATATCAATATTTGTTGTGGAGAAGCTTATGGAATCTGGAGAAAGTATGGAAATAATTAGTCATATCTTGGGAAGTGTCTATACAGGGGAAGAGGAATAATTAAAGTATTAAAATGCACAAAGGCGGATATAGCCCGGGGACCTGATAAGTTGTAACTCTAAACTCCTTAGAATGCTAAGGAAGTGATTATTTGGGCATCTTAATGAGATATCCGCAGCATGGATAGCCACAGATGCGGTGGCAGAAGATTGGAGTTTGGCTAATGTTGTACCATTATTTCGGAAAGGTGATAAGGAAACGTCCGGGAATAACACACCGGTGAGCCTGACGTCAGTGTGGGAAAGCTCTTGGAATATATTCTGAGGGACTGGAATTACTTGTATTTGGAAAACAAGGACTGAGTCGAGGCAGTCAACAGGGTTTTGTGCGTGTGAAATCGTGTGTCATTAAGTTCATTGATTTTTTTAGAAGTAATTATGAAGCAAATTAATGAAGGCGCAGAAAAGGATGTTGGCAACATGGAATTCAGTAAGGTGTTCGTCGAATTTCGATATGATAGTCAGTTAGGAAAGTTAGATCCTATGGAATCCGTGGAGAACTGGATGTCATTAGCTTGAAGGTAAAAAACGAAGGTGATGGTGGAGGGTTGATGACAATGAAGGTCAACACACCATTTATCATCCTCATTGCTTTCTTTTCCTGCAAGTTTTCTTTCACTGACTGGTGATAAGGATATCCAGATCATTTTCAATGTTACAGCTACCTACCTTGTGGGTCTATGTACATTGCTCAGCGTGACAAAGTCATTCCCATATTGATGTCCAGCTTCAGAGCATATTGTCCTGTATTGACCTTAGGGGTCTGCATTGTAGAAAACAATAAAAGGAGGATAATTTGTTTCATAGCTCAATATTTTTCAAACAATCCTTTTACAAATGTCGGCTGCTGTTCTCTATCTATCACCAAAGTGCACAAAGTACAAATCACCCTTTTTCTGCCATGTATTTCCTGATTTACTCTACGTGTCTCAATCACCTTGGAGTGTTTTTTTCATTAATCTACTCCTCATCTACTCATAACCTGACATTGTTTCGTGACATCAGCAGGCTTGGAAAAATTACATTTGAATCCCTCAACAAATTGTTAGATATGCATCTAGATAGCTGGGGCCCAAGAACCAAACCATGCAATACCACAGAAGCATTCTGGTCCAAAAACAAATTGCTTTCTGTCAGCACTTCCATTCGTAAAACATGCTAATATCTTATCTTCAATTCCATAAAATTTGATTTTGCTCACTAAGCTTCGGATTATTGATTTTTTTCTGATACCCCAATGCGTTACAAAATTTATCTACCAGTGAATGTCTCATACATGATTCCAATTCTATAAATTTATCTTGGCTTTCAGTCCCAATAATTTCTCTAAAACCACTTCTTTCCGAATTACATTTTTTCTCTCACCAGACTTAGATTTTCGAGCATTACCGCATTCCTTTTTTGCGATGTTTCTGCCCAGGAAGTCCCAGGCAGGCGACCTGGATTTGTTTACGAAGGATCATGCGGAATTAATCTTTTTGCTTCGGTTTGAGACAGTAACTTGCACCTTGATGTAAAATACTTGGTTTTGACAAGAGAACACAGAAATCAACTAGGCCCAGGTGAATGAAACAAACAACCAAGAGAAGTGCAAAGCAAGCGTTTGGGGGCATCAACAATACAGAGGAATACACAATAAATGAGAGGATTGACAGTGTGTGCTGATTCCAGAAGGTAAAAGAACACTTCAATAATATCTTTCAGTGAGAGAATGGCTTCATTTCCTCTAATACCTTGCGGAATGTGTGCAATTCTGGTCACCATGTCACAAGGAATGATGGAATTGAACTGGAGAGAGAACAGAGGAAATGCGTTACTCTGTGAAAGTGAAAGTGCAGTTATGAGGAATATTTGATGCTGAGAGGAGATCTTGTCATCAATACTGATCAACATGGTGACCTCAGCAGTGTTCTGCATATCTTCAGCATGACATCTCAACTCTGACTCTTAACGTTTTGATTGTGACATCTCAGAAGGAGAAAGTGGGCACTGCAAATGCTGGAGATCAGAGTCAAGATTAGTGTGGTGCTGGAAAAGCACAGCAGGTCGAGCAGCATCCGAGGAGCAGGAAAATCGATGTTTCGGACAAAAGCACTTCATCTGGGATGGGGAGTCTCTTTTTGTTCTCTTCCTCTTTGGTGAATATTATGTCAGTGAGTATGTTGTTCATGAGTTTGCAAGTGTCTTCGAATTCGTTCCATTTCACGACGAAAAAACGTGTCATTCAAACACCGGATGCAAAGATTGGTTTGGAACATGTGAAGGGCTGTTTATGGGAATCTCCCGATGACTGCTTCTGCTAAGAACCCTGGTATTGGTAACCTCATGCGTGTCCCGTTGATTTGTTTGTATGTCTGGTCGTTGAAAGTGAAGTGGGCAGTGATACACAGGACTACTACCTTGAAGATGCTGTACTTGCTGATGGAGTTGGTGCTGTCTATTACTTGCGTCCTTGGTTCCGTCTCGTAGTGCAGTCAGTGTTCCTTTGGCCAGACTGATGTTAATTGATTTTGTAAGGTCGAAGGTAACCATGACTTCGTTTTCCCCTAGCTTGGTGCATGGGTGATGTTCAAGAATTGTTGGTTGGAGTGGATGGCGTAGCGTCAGGCTTCTAATACCTGTTTCAGTTTTCGGTGAATCTTCTTTGCTCGTCTGTGGGTGTGCTAATGAGTGGCTCTATGGGACTAAATACCCCCCCGCCCCACCCCCTCAGTTTGTGTACCTTCGATAATTCGTAGAAAAGTGATGTGTTGGATGCACCAGGTTTCATTCTTGAGCCGCCAGTGTTGTTCATTTCGCTTGCTTTGTGGAGTTTCTGCAGTCTGCTGTGATCCGGTTCTCTTGTTGTGAATTCAAGTCCATTTCCACCTGCAGAAAGGTGTCAGTGTCTGCGAGTAGTCAGTTTGCCTTTTCAATGTATTGCGTTCTGTTTGGGATGACGGCCATGTATCCTTTTTCAGTAGGTCGGATTACAATATTTTTACATTTTCGGAGTCCTTCCAGGGCTTTCCTTTGCTGGGTATTAAGTGTGTGTTCCCTTCTTTCCTCCTGTTTCGTGTTGGTGCGGCTGTCTGTCTGATGGCCTGCTGGGTTTCTTCCATTAATCCATTCTCTTTTGGATTGGTTTCCAGTGCTAATTGCAGTTGCTTTTGTCCGCAAACCTATAGTTGCCGTTCATCCCTCTGACTAAAAACTGCATCGGCTACACAGACAGGATACTAGCCGCCAGGATGCACGAGCACCAAATAGCCACCAAGAGGCATGAACAACTATCGCCACTATCTTTACTGACATGCAAACAGGGACACCACTTCGACTGGAACAATGCAATCACCCTGGTGCGAGCTCAACAAATGACACGTACTGGATTTCCTGGTTATCGATGAGACTCCCAGTTTTTGTGAAGTCTGTTGGGGTTCTGATCGCCGAGCTGGGAGTTTTTGTTGCAAACGTTTCGTCCCCTGGCTAGGCGACATCATCAGTGCTTGGGAGCCTCCTGCGAAGCGCTTCTTTGACGTTTCCTCCGGTGTTTCTCGTTGTCTGTCCCTGCCGCTTCCGGTTGTCAGTTTCAGCTGTCCGCTGTAGTGGTTGGTATATTGGGTCCAGGTCGATGTGTTTGTTGATGGAGTTTGTGGATGAATGCCATGCCTCTAGGAATTCCCTGGCTGTTCTCTGCCTGGCTTGCCCTATGATAGTAGTGTTGTCCCAGTCGAATTCATGTTGCTTGTTGTCTGCGTGTGTGGCTACTAAGGATAGCTGGTCGTGTCATTTCGTGGCTAGTTGATGTTCATGTATGCGGATTGTTAGCTCTCTTCCTGTTTGTCCTATATAGTGTTTTGTGCAGTCCTTGAATGGTATTTTGTACACTACATTCGTCTTGCTCATGTTGGGTATCGGGTCCTTCGTTCTGGTGAGTTTTTGTCTGAGCGTGGCTGTTGGTTTGTGTGCCGTTATGAGTCCTAGGGGTCGCAGTAGTCTGGCTGTCAGTTCCGAGATGCTCCTGATGTATGGTAGTGTGGCTAGTCCTTTTGGTTGTGGTATGTCCTCGTTCTGTGGTCTTTCTCTTAGGCATCTGTTGATGAAGTTGCGCGGGTATCCGTTTTTGGCGAATACCTTGTATAAGTGTTCCTCTTCTTCTTTTTGCAGTTCTGGTGTACTGCAGTGTGTTGTGGCCCTTCTGAATAGTGTCCTGATGCAGCTTCGTTTATGTGTGTTGGGGTGGTTACTTTCATAGTTTAGGACTTGGTCTGTGTGTGTGGCTTTCCTGTATACCCTTGTAGTGAATTCTCCGTTTGGTGTTCTCTGTACCATCATGTCTAGGAATGGGAGTTGGCTATCCTTTTCTTCTTCTCTCGTGAATCGGATTCCTGTGAGTGTGGCGTTGATGATCCGGTGTGTTTTTTCTATTTCCGTGTTTTTAATGATTACAAATGTGTCATCGACATATCTGACCAGAGTTTGGGGTGAATTTGTGGTAGGACTGTTTGTTCTAATCTTTGCATAACTGCCTCTGCTATGAGTCCCGAGATTGGTGATCCCATGGGTGTTCAGTTGATTTGTTTGTATATCTGGTTTTGAATGTGAAGTGTGTTGTGAGGCACAAGTCCAGTAGTTTAAGTATGCCGTCTTTGTTGATAGGTTCAGAGTCCTGTTTTCTGTTCTGTATGTCCAGTAGGTTGGCTATTGTTTCTCTGGCTAGGGTTTTGTCAATCGAAGTGAACAGTGCCGTCACGTCGAATGATATCATGGTTTCTTCTTTGTCTATGTGTATATTTCTGATGATGTCCAAGAATTCCTATGTTCATTGTATAGAGTGTTTGGATCCGCTGACCAGGTGTTTCAGTTTCTGTTGTAGTTCTTTGGCCAGTTTGTATGATGATGTCCCTGGCAGTGATACTATGGGTCTGAGTGGGATGTCTGGTTTGTGTACTTTAGGTAATCCATAGAATCTGGGGGTGTTGTTGCTTTGCGGTTTCATTCTTTGTAGGTCAGCTCTGGTTATCTATCCGTTTTTTTGTCGATTCCTTAGTGTGTTATTTATCCTATTGGTGAGTTGTGGTGTGGGGTCAAATTCCTTCATTTGGTAGGTGTTGGTATCTTCAAGTAGTTGTTGTGCTTTTTGGATGTAATCAGATTTATCTAGGATGACCGTCATTCTGCCTTTATCTGCTGGTAGCATGATTATGTTCTTATCGTTTCTTAGTGATTTCAGTGCTCCCCTCTCCTTGGTGTTGAGGTTATGTGTTTGTATTTTCCTTATTATCATAGGTACGACCGTTTGTCTCACTGTTTGTTGTGTCTCTTCTGTCAGTCCATTGTTCCTGAGTGTGCATTCCAGTGCTGCTAGGAAGTCTGCTGTCTTGGCGTCCCTGTGGTTGTAGTTGAGTCCCTTGGCCAGTATTGTTCTTTCCGTGTCTGTGAGCTGTCTGTGGGAAAGATTTTTAACCCAGGTGTGTGTTATAGTGTCCTCTTTGTTGTGTGTTAGTTTGTCCATTTTTTCTTTCAGTGCCATTTTTTTGCGGTGTGTTGTCCTGTTCTGTCCTATGGTGACAGCCTGGTCCGGGTCCATTCCTGATTTTGTGGTTTTTGAAATTAACGACTTTTGGCGCGCAATTTCATGTCTGTATCTGTGAAGTCGGTTGTGCGCGTCTGTGATCAATACCTGGATCATCCTGAATCCGGTCTGCTTGGGTGTTTGCCTGGCTTTTGGGTTGTTGACTGGTGGTCTGCATCTGACACATTGTGGAAGGATTCGATTCTTTCGGCATTCGTGTCGGAACCGGAGTTGTTCGTAAGTGGCGCTTAGTCGGTTAGCGCAGGATTCCCATTTCCTGGCTTGTCTCAGAGTCTCTCGCCCGTAAGTGTTCAAAGTTTGTGCGAAGATTTGTAGCTCAGGTGCTCGTTGTTGTGGTTCTGTTCGCCGAGCTGGAAGTTTTTGTTGCAAACGTTTCGTCCGCTGGCTAGGCGACATCATCAGTGCTTGGGAGCCTCCTGCGAAGCGCTTCTTTGATGTTTCCTCCGGTGTTTATAGTGGTCTGTCCCTGCCGCTTCCGGTTGTCAGTTTCAGTTGTCCGCTGTAGTGGTTGGTATATTGGGTCCAGGTCGATGTGTTTGTTGATGGAGTTTGTGGATGAATGCCATGCCTCTCGGAATTCCCTGGCTGTTCTCTGTCTGGCTTGCCCTATGTTAGTAGTGTTGTCCCAGTCGAATTCATGTTGCTTGTTGTCTGCGTGTGTGGCTACTAAGGATAGCTGGTCGTGTCGTCTCGTGGCTAGTTGATATTCATGTATGCGGATTGTTAGCTGTCTTCCTGTTTGTCCTATATAGTGTTTTGTGCAGTCCTTGCATGGTATTTTGTACACTACATTCGTTTTGCTCATGTTGGGTATCGGGTCCTTCGTTTTGTGAAGTCTATTTAGTTGGGCATTTCCTGCGTAACTACTGGAGACAGCAAAATAGAAAGAATCGGAAAATAGAGTGATGCAGTGAGTTTTACATTTAGAGAATGGTACTGATTCCCATAGAGACCTGAAAACTCACAGTCTCAGCCGTGGCCTGTGATAACTCATCTCTCTGGAGCGGAGAATTCTGCAAAAGGTGAAGGCAGAGTCAAGTAGACACATGTGATGACGGATACCACATGAAGAGATACCGAGTGATAGCAGCAGAGTTCAGGAAGGTATCAGTATCAAACAAAAGACACGAAGAAGGTGGTGGAATTGTATCAGTGCTCAGGAGTGAGTGAGCTATTAGTGGCCAGACGGTGGCCTAATATTATTCATAATACAGTTCAGGAAGGGATATCCATCTTATAGATTAAGATCTTTCAGGGAAGGAAATCTGTTATCAGCAGCTGTCTGGCGTAGATATCATCCAGACCAAGAGCAAAGTGTTTGAGTCACAACTGATCTCTGAAATGGTCTAGCAAGCCACTCAGTTAAAGGCCAGCTCGGGGAAGAAACACTGCACAGCGATAAAAAGCTACATTACAGGAGTCAAATGAACAGAACCATGATGGGACTCGTGTCCTGGCCAATCCCTTCGATATGTTCATGAAAATGTATAGAAACAGTCAGAGAAGACGCAGTGACAGTTTTTAGGAGAAAGGAGCTTTCAAAATTCAAAGACTACGAATTAAGTATCGGAACAGCATTGGAAATATGACTGAAGATAAGGAGAAAGGAACAGGAAGGGACAGAGTTGAACTAAAACTGTACATCACCTAATAGGTTAGTTAGGGAAAATCGTGATAACACGTAGATTATAATGTTCTTTTTCTTTTTCAGAAAGGGCAAATGATCTGAAATAAGGTGGATGGTAGAAGAGTGAATAAATTGTAGAACATAAATATTCAACAGTACACAACCGTCCGGAGACGCAGGGAGAATGACATAGCAGAGCGTCTAACCCTGACAAAGGCATTACAAAGAAAACAATTGGCCTCAGATTATTTCGTTGAATCCGCCTCAATTTTAGGTGTAACTTGTCAACATTTAATTATTCATCACTGCATTAAACATGAATTATCAGAATTTGTAACAAATGCATTGTAATAGTTTTGGAGGACGTCAATCCTTCTACAGTCCGAGACAGTCACACGAGCAAACAGGAGTTTGGAGAATGCTTTTTGGCAAAATTTCTTTGAATAACGAATAGTGCAAATCGTTATGAACATAGCTCTCTCAGATCAATGTGGAGATGAAGGTGAGGGCAAGAGAGATATCACACTGAGCGATCCTCAGGGAAATTGTAATATATTAGAACTCAAAGAGATTATGTTTTTTTTTTTAAATGAACAGTATGCACAGCTGATAATGATAAACAAAGCCTATTACATGAGTTTGAGTGCAATGTGTTGCTGGAAGTGAATAATGGAAAACATTCGAAGGAACTGTGTAAAATATTCAACAAAAAGACAAAAATTCAGCGAGACATTCCCAATTGTGCTCCACTTAGGATGGAAAGGATCAGATTTAATTATGAATGCTTCGAAGACAGGAAAATACGAACAGTTCTGAAGAAACCAACGTTTCAGAAATATGGAAGTATTTGGTAAAGGAACCGCAAGGAGTCTCCTCGGAATAGGAGAGTAGTGGGAAGGTAAATCATTGTCAGATTTTAATGAGAAGATCAAAATCTTCTCATTAAAGAAGATTTTAATGAGAGGGTTCAGGGCGACGGAAGTGTTGAGAGTGTTATAGACAGTGGAAAGGTCCTGAAGAATATTACAGGAGCAGTAAGTATTTCTGCAGCTGGAGGAGTTTGCAGCGGTAGCAACGGACGTATACCTTTTAATTTATGCATTCATAGTCTGATGGTATCACTGATTGGACCAGCATACATTGCCCAACGCTAATTGCACAGAGGTCGCTCAGAGTCAGCCATATTGCTGTGGGTCTGGGGTTACATGTGATGTACAAAAGGTAAGAATGTCAGATGTCCTTCCCTAAAGGACATAAATGAACCAGCTGAGTTTTTGTTTTCCCAGATAATTAACAATTATCTTATAGTCCAGTCACTAATGTCTTGTATAGCCATAATATGACATCCCAACTCCTATTCTCAATGCTTGACCAATAAAGGCAAGCATCCAAAATACCTGCTTCACCCGCCTGTCTGACTGTCACTCAACCTTCAAAGAACTATGTCGTTGCATCCCTTGGTCTCTCTGTTTGACAACACTACCCAGAGTACGAACATAAAGTAGACAAGTTTGTCTTTGCAAAATGCGACGTCGTTGTGTTCTCCGCCTGCTATACCTCAACATTAGATCAGAAGTAGGGTTGATCCCGTTGTAATCGTAGATGATCCACTTTACTGTCCACTTTACCACCAATTTCAATTGCAAAACATGACTCCTGCACTCTCATAAAAATCGCTTATATAAATGATGCACAACAGTGGAAAATGTATCGAACTTCACGGTTCACCGTTGATCATAGGCCTGCACTTTGAGCACAAACCACTATGAACATGCACTGTCTTCGACCGTCAATCACATTTTTAATCCAGTTGGTGAGCACTCCCTGGTCCGATGTGATCTAAACTTATTAACCAGTCTGGGGCGGGGGGTGGGTGGTGGCGGTAGTAAACAAAGAAATAACTAACGTCTGTAAAAACAGTATCATGGGGATTTTTTTATCTATATGTAAACTGGGCGAACCAGCTCGGTCAGAGTCGACTTGAGGAGGATTTCGTTCAGTTATTCCGTGATAGTTGGCTTGTACAGTATGGAATGGTGCCAATGAGGGAGCAAGCTATCCTAGAATTTATCATGCGTAATGAGGCATGAATAATTAATGGCCTGTTGGTTAGAAATCTTCTTGGAACGAGTGATCACCGTATCACTTAGATTAAAAGATCAATTTAGAGTAAAAGTGGAGTGTGTGAAAATAAAATCCAATACCATGGCCCTGTTCTTAAACACGGGAGACTACAATAGAATGAGTGAGGACTTGACTCAAATAGACTGGAAGCAAAGATTTTAATGGGGATATGTTGACGAGCATCGGAGGACATTCAAAGCATTGTTTTCTCAAAGTGATCAGCAAAAACTTATTCCAGCGAAAAGGAAGGACTGTAATAAAATGGGGTATTCTGCAAAGTGTATCTATGGAAGTAAGGGAGACTCATAAATTGAAAGAGAATAGATACAACGTTTCCAAAAACGCAGGGAACGAGAAGATTGGGAACACTTTAAAGGTCAACAGAAAGCCACGAAAAGCTATAAAGTAAAACGTGAAGAAAAAGACAGTTCACTAAATTTTCTGTAATTATATACAACACAAAAGAGAGGCGAAATTAAATTTTAGTTATTTAGATGGTCAGAAGGAACATTTAGTTATGGAGCATGATAAAATAGCTGAGGCATTCAGTTATGGAACATGATCAAATGGCTGAAGCATTGAACAGGTATTTTTGTATCGGTATTCACAGTGTAAGACCCTAATAATATGACAGTAATCGATAAAGAGATGAATGTAGGTAAGGAAAGTGTTGCTCGGAAAGCTGGAATTTACAAACAAAACTGTTGAAATATAATCTGGTTTTGTGTGAATTTTAACTTTGTCCACCCCAGTCCAACACCAGTATCTTCAAAGTTTGATAGGAGTAGCAGTAGAAAGGATTATTACTTGAATGGCAAAAAGTTGCAGCACGCTGCTGTGCAGAGGGATCTGGGTGTACTTGTGCATGAGTCACAGAAGGTTCGTCTGAAGGTGAAACAACTAATTAGGAAGGCAATTAAAACTTTGTCCTTCATTGGTCTGAAGGGATTGAGTTTAAAATCAGAGATTTTTATGTTTGCCGAGAGGTACGGGAGGAGCGAAGGACTTCTGGGAAGGTGCGTCTCACTGTTTGAAAACCTTACTTCAGGCGTCGGGACCTCCATTTGCCGAGAGTTGCGAGAGAGGAGCGAAGGACTTCTGGGAAGTTACATATGTGTGTCGTCGCGTTACCCGAAATACTACTTGGGCAGTGTCTCCCGCCCAACCTCCTCCTCTTAACCAAGGAAAAAGCGGCTGTGCGCCATATTGGAAAGGTAACGAGTTTATTTTTTATACCTTATTTTTCAACAATCTCTATGGGCATTTAGAATAGTGGGAATGGAGGTTAGGGCAGTTGAATGTTCCCCCTGCAGAATGTGGAATGTAAGGGTCATCACTAGTGTCCCTGCTGAGTACATCTGCCGAAAGTGCACCGAACTGCAGCTCCTCGAAAACCGCGTTAGGGAACTGGAGCTAGAGCTAGGTGAACTTCGGACCATTCGGGAGACAGAGGGGTTATTGAGAGGAGTTACAGGGAGTTAGTCACTTCTCAGGTACAAGAAAAAGGCAGATGGGTTACATTGAGGGGACGGAAAGGTAACCAGCAGGCCGTGCAGGGAACCCCTGTGACCATTCCCCTCAACAATAAGTATGCAGTTTTGGATATTGCTGGGGAGACGACTTACTGGGGAAAGCAGTGAGGCACAGGGCTTGGCACAGAATTTGTCCCTGCTGCTTAGAGGGAAGGGGGAAGAAGAGCAGAGCATGAGTCACTGGGGACTCCATAGTTCGGGGGACAGATAGGAGGCTTTGTGGGGACGACAGAGACTCACGGTTGATGTATTGTCTCCCAGGTGTCAGGGTTCGTGATGTCTCTGATCGTGTTTTTGAGATTCTTAAGGGGGGAGGGGAGTAGCCCCAAGTCGTTGTCCACATAGGCACCAATGACATAGGTAGGAAGAGTGATGGGGATTTAAGGCAGAAATTCAAGGAGCTAGAATGGTAGATTAGAGATAGGACGAACAGAGTTGTTGTCTCTGGTTTGTTGCCCGTGCCAAGTGCGAGTGCGCCGAGGAATATGGAGAGAGAGGAGTTGAACACGTGGCTACAGCGACGGTGCAGGAAGGAGAGTTTTGGATTATTGGATAATTGGGGCTCTTTCTGGGGTAGGTGGGACCTCTACAAACAGGATGGTCTTCATCTGAACCAGTCGGGTACCAATACACTTGGGGGGGGGGGGAGGTAAATTCGCTAAGGGTATTAGGGTGGATTTAAACTAATCCAGCAGGGTTATTGGAACCAAACTTGTAGTTCATGTATAGAAAATGTTGAGAGTAGGGCGGTGCGAAATCAAGTTTCAGGGACGCAAGATCGCACCAAAAATCAAGAAGTTCGTTTGCAGTGTGTCTCTTTCAACGCCAGGAGCATCCGGAATAAGGTGGGTGAACTTGCAGCATGGCTTGATACTTCGGACTTCGATGTTGTGGCCATTTTGGAGACATGGATAGAGCATGGACAAGAATGGTTGTTGCAGGTTCCAGGATTTAGATGTTTCAGTAAGAACAGAGTAGATGGTAAAAGAGGGGGGCGGTGTGGCATTGTTGGTCAAGGGCAGCATTATAGTTGCAGAAAGGATGTTTGGGGACTGGTCAACTGAGGTTGTATTGGCTGAGATTAGAAACAGGAAAGTATAGGTCACCTATTGTGAGTTGTCTATAGGCCTCCGATTAGTTCCAGAGATGTAGGGAAAGGAGAGCAAAGATGAACCTCGATAGGAGTGAGACAGACAAGGTAGTCGGCATGGGGGACTTCAACTTTCCAAATATGTGTTTGTCCAGTTTTTGTCCAGTGTGTGTGGGAGGGCTTCCTGACACAGTATGTAGGCATGCCAACAAGGGGCGAATCCACATTAGATTTGGTGCTTGTTAATGAGCCCAGCCAGGTTTTAAACTTGGAAGTAGGTGATCACTTTGGTTATAGCGATCCCAATTCTGCTGTTTACTTTAGTGATAGAAAGGGATAGGTGTATACCTCCGGGCAAGAGTTACAGCTGGGGGAAAGGCAATTACGATGTGATTAGGCAAGATTTAGGAAGCTTAGGATGGGAATGAGACTGCACATTAGGAATATGGAGATTATTCAATGAAAAGTTCATGTGTGTCCCAGATAAGTATGTACCTGTCAGACAGGGAGGAAGCTGTAGAGCACGGGAGCCATGGTTTATGAAGGAAGTGGAATCTCTGGTCAAGAGGAAGAAGAAGGCTTATGTTAGGACGACATGTGAAGGCTCAATTACGGAGCTTGTGGGTTACAAGGTAGCCAGGAAAGACCTAAATAGAGAACTCAGAAGAGCCAGGAGGAGACATGAGAAGTTGTTGGCGGATAGGATCAGGGTAAACCCCCAGGCTTTCTATAGCCATTTAAGGAATGACGACAGTAAGATTAGGGACAATCAAGGAAGTTGGGAAGTATTGGGAAGTTGTCTGTGGAGTCGGTGGAGATAGGGGAAGCACTAAATGAATATTTTTCGACAGCATCACTCCAGAAAAAGACACTGTTGTCGCGGAGAATACTTAGATACAGGCTACTCGGCTAGGTGGGATTGAAGTTTACAAGGGAGAAGTATTAGAAATCCTGCAGAGTGTGAAAATAGATAAATCCCCTGGGCGGAATGGGATTTATTCTAGGTCCTCTGGGAAGCCAGGGGGGAGATTGCCGAGCCTTGGCATTGATCTTTAAACAGTCATTGTCTACAGGAATAGTGCTAGAAGACTGGCAGATAGGAAATGTGGCTGACCTGCTCAAAAAGGGGGTTAGAGAAGAGCCTGGTAATTATAGATCAGTGAGCCTTTCTTCCGTTGTTGGTAAAGCGTTGGAAAAGGTTATAATCGATAGGATTTATAATCATCTAGAAAATAATAATTTGATTCGGGATAGTCAGCATGGTTTTGAGAAGTGTAGGTCGTGCCTCAGAAACCTTATTGCGTTCTTTGAGAAGGTTACCAAACAGGTAGATGAGAGTAAACAGGTTGATGTGGTGTATATGGATTTCAGCAAGGTTCCCCACAGTAGGATATTGTACATAATGCGGAGGAATGGGATTGTGGGAGATATAGCAGGTTGGATCAGTAATTGGCTTGCTAAAAGAATCGGATGGGTTGATGGGAAATGCTCATCCAGGAGTCCACTTAAAACTGGTGTACCGCAAGGATCGGTGTGGGTCCACTGCTGTTCATCCTTTTTATAAACGACCTGGACGAAGGCGTAGAAGGGTGGGTTACTTAATTTGCAGACGACACTAAGGTCGGTGGAGTTGTGGATAGCGAAGAAGGATGTTGTAGGTTATATAAAGGTATAGATAAGCTGCAGAGCTGCGATAAGAGGTGGCAAATGGAGTTTCATGCGGACAAGTGTGAGGTGATTCACTTTGGTCGGAGTCACCGGAATGCAAAGTACTGTACTGGGTTAATGGTAAGATTCTTGGTAGTGTAGATGAGCAGAAAGATCTCGGTGTCCATGGACACAGATCCTTGAAAGTTGCCACCCAGGTTGACAGGGTTGTTAAGAAGGCTTACAGTGGTTTAGCTTTTATTAATAGAGGGACAGAGTTCTGGAACCATGAGGTTATGCTGCAGCTGTACAAACTCTGGTGCAGCCACACTTTGAGTATTGTGTACAGTTCTGGTCACCGCATTATCAGAAGGATCTGGAACCTTTGGAAAAGGTGAAGAGGAGATTTACTAGGATGTTGTCTGTTATGGAGGGAAGGTCTTTCGAGGAAAGGCTGAGGGACATGAGGCTGTTTTATTAGGGAGAAGAAGGTTGAGAGGTGACTTAATAGAGACATATGAGATGATCAGAGGGTTCGATAGGGTGGACAGGGAGAGCCTTTTTCAAAATATGGTGATGGTGAGCATGAGGGAGCATAGCTTCTAATTGAGGGGTGATAAATATAGGACAGATATCACAGGTAGTTCCTTTACGCAGAGAATAGTAAGGATATGGAATGCATTGCCGGCAACGGTAGTAAATTCGCTAACTTTAAGTAACTTTAAGTGGTCATTGAACAAGCATATGGACGCACATGGAATATTGTAGGTTAGATGGCCTTCAGATTGATATGACAGGTTGGCGTAACATCGAGGACCGAAGGGCCTGTACTGCGCTGAAATGTTCTATGTTCTCTGTTGCATCTGTGCAACGTGCTGTCGATGCCTGGGTTATTGTGTGAAGGATGTATTGACACTGGGGGCGTGCATCGGACGTTCACAAGTTTCATTTTGGAGTTGAGAGTCTTGGTTTATGTGGAGATACAAAGAATATTTTGGAACTTTATTTATTGGAATTCAAATTAATCGAGGAGATCTCACAAAAATGAAATTATGAAGGGAATAGATAAGATAGACGGAGAGAGGACATTTCGACTGGAAGGTGAAGCTAGGAGAAGAGGACATAGCCACAAGATTAGAGGAAGCAGAATTCGGACTGAATTGAGAAGGAACCTTTTCACCAAAAGGACATTTATTCTGTGGAATTCCAACCCAGTGAAGCAGTTGACACTACTTCTGTAAACTGTTTTAAAACTAAGGTCGCCAGTTTCTTGAAAGTGAAAATTAATGACAGCATAAGGTGTGTGCGCTGGTAGATTGTTCTGAGTCCAGGAAAAGATAAGCCGTGACATTATTGAATGGTGGAGCAGGCTTGACGTGCCAGACGACCTACCCCTGCTCGTTGTTGTTGTGTTCTTTTCTTCTGCCATGCAAAAACTTGTCAAAATCCTTGCTGAAGTCCATGTAGACAAGGTCTACTGCTTTGCCTTGATATACTACTTGTCTACCTCCTGAAAAAGCATTCAGGTTTGTCAGAAACGACTTTTAACTCACAACGTAATGCTGACGATAGCTCATTACTCCTTGCCTTTCCAAATGCTCGATAATCTTTTCTCTCAGAATCTACTCCAACAACTGATGCACCACATCTCATTGTTCTTTAGTGCCTATCGATGGTACAATAATCTCAGCGAGAGGCCCCACAATTTTTTTTTCCTGAGCATCTCACAAGGTGTTGGGATACACCTGCTCATGTCCAGAGGTTTAATAAACCTTTTTGCATTTCAAGACAAACAGCAATCCTGTTCTACAATGTGAACACTTTCCAAGATATCACAATTTATTCTCCCAACTTCCTGAGCTTTCTGTCATTCTCAACAGGAAGTCCGACCGGCAAAATATTTGTATCGGATCTCTGCCATCAACAGTGGCTGCACATCGACAGCCTCATTGAAATTTATGGGGCCTTGTCGCTCCCTATCTAAGATTTAGCCCTTATTGAAACTGTTCAACAGACTTCTGAAACTTCAAACGTTCCCATATCTTCAGTCCCCTCCCCCACCTGTACTAATTCTGTCATTAATTTTCACGCCAAAATGTAAAATGTAACAGGTTTAAAAATATTTCCCATTTATAAAATCATGCGTATACCACTGTTTCTATGTGTGCAGTTAATATTTATTGTCATATCCTTTCTATTACACTTTAGCTGTTCCCAACTTACTGTCAGGCTAGCACCGTTTGGTTTCACACAGACTGCACAAAACGTTTTGAGAATTCAAACGTAAGAGGCAGCTTATAGGTCAGCAGGTAATAGAGAAGGCAAACAAGATGCTGTCATTTATTACAAAGGGAAATGGATTGCAAACATAGGGAGAATTTGCTAAAATTACACAAGTAACGAATCAGATGAAGCCTAGAATAACATGAATAGCACAAGTGTCCTCGGGAAAGAAATTCTGGCTTTGCAAGGAGGCCAGAGAATGATCAGTTGATCCTGGGGCTGGACGGATATTCTAATCATTAGGGGTTGAGTCAGATGAGCTTGACCACACTGGAATTTAGAAGAATGATAGAGAATTTCAATTTACATTCAAGATGCTGAGTTCCTTTGCCATGGTAGGGTCTGGGAGGTTAGAAAATAGAAATGTACAGCACAGCGAATGTCCTTCGGAAATCCATGCCTGTGTTGACCATGATGCTTTTATAAACGAATATCATCTGCCTGCACATGGCTCATATCTCATTAATCTCTGTCTGTTCGTATTTCTGTCTGAACGCCATGTAAAGACTTTGCTAACTTTTCCATTTCTATACGATCCTGGCAGCTTCCACCCTGTCTGCAAAAAAAAACTTGTCTCGTTCATCTCATTAAAAATTTGTCATTTTCACCTGCGACTGAGGCGCCCTAGTATTTTACATTTCCACGTTGGAAAAGAGATTCCGATCATCCAGACCATTCAAACCTGTCCCAATGCCATAAACCTGGACCACGTCGCCTCTGAGAATCCATCACACTAGAAAAACAATCCAACTGTGTCCAACTTCTCCTTATACTTAACACATTTTCATACAGGGATAACCTTTATTTCTACTTGGCACAGGCTCATCCAGGTAACATTCTGGTAACGTGAGGGCTGCAGATGCTGGAGATCAGAGCTGAAAATGTGTTGCTGGAAAAGCGCAGCAGGTCAGGCAGCATTCAAATAACAGGAGAATCGACGTTTCGGGCATCAGCCCTTCTTCAGGAATGAAGAAGGGCTTATGCCCGAAACGTCGATTCTCCTGTTCCTTGGATTCTGCTTGACCTGCTGCGCTTTTGCAGCCATACATTTTCAGCAACATTCTGGTAAACCCCTTTTGAGCCTTGTTCAAAGTCACCGCAACCTTCCTATCGTGTGGTGATGAGAATAAGTATGCTAATCCAAACTGAGCCGTTGAAGCTTTATTCAGTTACAACATGACATGCAAAAGGCTGCATTAATGCTGCGATCGAGGGAGCAAGCATGCCATACACCTTCTTTACTATCACCTCCTGTTGTATTGTTATTTCAGGAAGCTATGGACTTGCAACCAAGATCCATCAGGGTATCATAGTTATAGTGCATTTAATTCTACCATTCGACTTCCAAAATGCATCAACTCATACTCGTCACGATGACATGCAATTTCTCCATTCCTCAAACCAGTGTTCCAGCTGATCGACATACTGCTGCGTTCTTTTACATTCTTCCTCATTATCCTCAATTCCCCAAGCTATCCCAATAACTAAATACCTTTCCATTACTAAGCAGAGCGCTTAAACACTGATATAATTTGCAAACAGAGATTGCAGCACTGGTTCTTGTGAAACATCGCTGGCCACATATGTCTCATCAGAAATAAACCCGCCACATACCTCTGTCTCCTACGACAAAGAAAGTATTGTGTGCAACTTACCAACCACAATGGATTCCATAGATTGTGATCTGATCATGCAGACCACTTTCAATGAAGACAATCTCCATAGCCTTAAGTTAAATAATATTTTTTGCCACTTCGTTTTATTTTACCTTGTGTGAGAATCTGTGACCAGAGACCATCAAATCTCAACAAGAGTTCACTCACTCGAAAAGGAGATGAGGAGCAATTTAGTCTCTCAGTAGATAGTGAATCTCTGGATTGCCTTACTGCAGAGGGATATCGAGGATGGGACATTAAGCATATTTACGACAGCGATTATGAGATTTTGATTAGTCAGGGAAAGAAGGATTACCTCGAAAGCCTAGTTGTAAATGCCGGGAGTGTTTCAGTGATAATGTGTTTTGGAGGGATGATTGAGATTATCGAGTTACAGATGTTTTCAGGGGTTCGAGGTTGATACAGAGTTAAAGAAAGTTAATAGCTATCAGCGAGTGTCAGAGAATATCAGGAGGAAGGGTTTTATAGATTGGAGCAACCAGAGTTATGCATAGTTGTTAGGCTGTGGATCGTTACAGTGACCAAATTGAGCAGGGTGTGGAAACATTCAGTAGAAACGAACATGTGGTAGATTCAAAAGCAGGTGTGGTGTCTGGAGAATATTACACGAAAAAGGATGATGGTATGGACTGGATAATGTTACAAGTATATGGAGGTTGGTATGGACTGGAAAATATTGCAGGGATCGGGAGGATGGGATGGACTGGAGAATGTTGCAGGTTTTGGGAGTATGGTTTGCTGCTCAGTTGGGATGCATAGTCTATATAGATTTCAGTAAGGACTTTGATAAGGTTCCACATGGCAGGCTGTTCTGAAAGAAAAGGTTACATGGAATCCAGGGGGAGTTGGCAAATTGGATAAACAACTGGCTTGAAGGTAGGAAGCAGAGGGGAAGAGTGGAAGGATGCTTGTTGGACTGGGGGCTTGTGACGAGTAGTGTCACTCAGAGAATGGTGCTGAGGCCATTACCGTTGTTATCAATGACTTGAATGAGAATGTTCAGGCATGATGAGGAAGAATGTAGATTACACTACAAGGGCGGTATCGTGGAATGTGAGAAAGGTTATTAGAAATTGTGGCAGGACGTTGATCAGGTGGGGAAGTAGGTTGAGAAATGGCAAATGGGGTTTAATATAGATATTTGTGAGGGCTTGCATTTTGAAAAATCAAGTAAAAATAGAATTCCCCTTGTGAATAGCAGAGCCTTAAGCATGCACTGGAACAGATGGATCTTCGAGTTCAGGTGCACGGTTTTCTGAAAGTTATGTCACAGGTAGACAGAACAGTGAAGGAGGCTTCCAGCACCCTGGCCTTCATCAGTCAGGACATTGAGTACAGACGTTGGAAAGTTATGCTGCAGTTTTATAGGATGTTGGTGAAGCCATACTCGGATTATTGTGTTCAGTTTTGGTAACCCTGCTACGGTAATGATATTATTAACCAGGGAAATCGTGCAGTATAAATATAGAATGTTGTACCCAGGACTCAATGGATTTAGGTATCAGGAGAGGAGCACAAGCTCGAACATTTTTCTTTCGAGTGTAGGAGACAGAGGGGTAACTTTTGGAAGAGTACGAGTCATGAGAGGCATGAAGAGGGCGAGCACACTCAGTCTTTTTTCCCCAGGGTAATCGAGGACCCCCAGTGACTTGAGTCTCCCTGCTATACATCAAAGACATATCGGAGATGACAACCAGGTGACTCTGGCCCAAGGCATCATGACAGCCCAAAAACCTGCCACTACATTGAAACAGTTCTTGATTAATTTAAAGGACCCCGTATGCACAACCATAGAATGAACGTCATGTACGAAATGCCTTGCAAGGACTGCAAGAAATATTACATTGGTCAAACTACATTGGCATTAAATTAGCCACCAGGATATATGAGCTTAAACTTGCCACCAAAAGACACGATCAGCTATCACCGATACCATGCATAGAAACGATGAGGGACACCTGTTCGACTAGGACAATACATCCATCTTGCGACAGGCGAAACAAATACATTCATAGGAATTCCTCGTAACCACATATTTCAACCGGAACTCCATCAATAAACGCATCCACATGGTGGAAGAGCCCAGCACAACCATAGAAAAATATGGCTGAGACATTCACAGTATCGGTCAGACAGAAGTTTCGACGGGATTACCTATTTTAATCTCCTCTAAATGGCATGCTTCAACTAATTCGATTTATTTCGTGTGGTGTCTCCAATCAGGCTCGAGAGGTTGGATAATGCAAAGGCTGTGGGCCTTGATAACATTACATTCAACCTGTTCCTTTTAGGATACATTACTTGCATCGACCTGACAATGTGGGAAACGATCGTTTGTGCCCTGTACATACACAGACAAAACAATGTTCAATGACTGCCCCTTGGTCTAACAACTATTCTTAATATAGTGATGAAAAAAATCATATACAGTGGTATCAAGCAGCACTTCCTAGGCACCAAGCTGGTCAGTGTAGCTCAGTTTGGGTTCTTCTGGGTCACTCATCCTCTGGCCTCATTGAAAACTTGGTACAAACATGGACAACAAGAAAACACACAGCTGAATTCGAAGGCACCATACTCTGAAGAGATTATGTGGTTGCTCTTTTGTTAGACAGAGACAATCGGTGGTTGTTTAATTGGACAGGGATTATACCTGACAGAAAGGAGTGCATGAGTGCAACAGTACTTCACAGCCGTCACAGTCAATCAGTGCAGGAATTGAACCCACCCTGTTGGCATGAATATGCATTACAAACTAGTCATTCAACTGATTGAGCTAACAAATTCCTCAATTTGTTCCTTACGGAATATTTTATAATATAAATCTGTTCAGATATGTTGTTGCACACTTCTGGCGCAGGTGGAAATCGAAGCAAGCTTCCTAACTCCGAGAGAGTGTCATTATCAGTGAGTTCTAAGAGTGCTGTCTGTTCTCGAGCCAACAATCTTCAGCTGCATCATAAATGATTATCTCTGCATTGTAAAGTCACAAGTGGGGTGTTTGTCAATGATTGGATAATATTCAACATCGTACGTAATTACACAGATAAGCAAAATATGCAGGCGGGTGCTTACCAGCGACAAGTCACATTATGACTTACGCACATGCAAGACAACTATCACCTCGAACAACACAGAATTGTCCCAGCACCCTTTAACATTCAATGCTACCACAACAACTGAATTCCGAAGGACCAATATACTGGAGATTACTGTTAACCTGAACTGGACTGGCCACATATATTCATTACCCGTTCCTGTGAGGGCTTATGCTAAAACGTTGGACGGACCACCTGTGATTTTCCAGCACCACACTTGTCAAAATAAATAAATTCATTGGCTTTAAGAATATGTCAGAGGCTATGAATCCAGTAAAACTACATTATCTCAAAATTTCTGAAAGAATGTAACCTTCTTTCCGAAACACGTTGAATGTGCGTGTGATGAAATACACCCCATGTACCAATATGAGTGCAGATTCACCCCTCATCACTGACACTCAGTAGCAACAATGCCTGCCATCAACACAGTACTCTGCAGAAATTTACCGAATCCTTTCACAAAGCCCCCTGAAGCACGACCATCAAGAAGCACAAGGGCAGCAGATACATGGGAACGCAAGAACGCTCACTTTCCAAGCAACCCACCATTCTGATTGGGAAATATATTGCTGTTCCTTCAGTGTCACTGTTTCAAGTTCTCTCCATTAGAGTATTATAAACTTACCTACAGCTCATGAATTGTCGTGATTTATTGTGACAGCTATCCACCACCTTCTCAACGGCAACATGGGAAGGGCAAAAAATACTGGCTCAATCACATTCCATGAATAATTAAAAATGAAACATATTGGCAAATCATGCCCAAAGTTGGGCACTGAGTTTTTGGTTTTGTGAGCGCACGCTGGTTGGGTCCAGTCATGATCTTGCTTGCTGTGAACAGCCCAAGGAATTTGCTGTTTGAAACAATCTGTCTTTCAAAAGCATGGCCGACATACCTAACATCACATATACACTGACATTAACACATCACATTAGTGTGTTATGAGAAGGACAGAAGCAATTGAAAATCTACTTATATCTGGCTGTAGAACGTTAACACAGTGATATCGTTGCCATGAAAATAATTGTGAGTTAATATTAGCACACAGTATTACTACAAGGGAAAGTAATTGCGTCCTTACACTTCATAATAATATTTTCTTGATTGTAGTAATGAGATTCGTCATTTCAAAGACCCTTACTGTGATTTGTGCATCAAATAGTTGTCATAAACGTGAACTGAACAAATGGGTGGGTGGTTTGCTTGTTGGACAATTGAAAAGTCATTATTACCGAACAATGTTGAAACGTCAATAAAAGGACTTTGCTGTTAATGAATAATACCTCCATAGAATTTTTTTTCTCGAGTCATATGCATGGAAGGTGGTCTGGGATCATGCTTGTCATCAATTCTATTTGCATACTGACATTGCGGAACTGACATGCACTGAATGTGTTTTATGAGGGATTCAATGTAAGACGCCATGTGCGTCAGGAGTTAATCACCTTAACAGCACCTTCATTTCGGATCGGGTCCAAGGTAGAGAATTGCAGAGTTTCTGTGGCATGCGAGAAAAGATAAACTTGCAAAACATGCTTGTGGACAGGTGATTTTAACAAATGTTGAATTGTGTTTTGACCAGCACCAAGCATTGTGCAAGTCCATTGACCATGCATTTCCCTGTTGATCAGGTATGCCTCTCCTTGGTCTGTTGTGAGGGATTGTGCGAAAACATTACAGCTCCAGTTTGAAAGGTCTCTGGATAGATGTTAGAACTGGCCAGTGTTTTAGAAGTAGTGGTGAAGCCCAATAACACTGTGTTTTCTGAGGGATTCAATGTAATTCAGTGCTTTTTAAGATATTTTCAACAGCTTTGCTGACTGCAAGATAATGTGTTCACTGATCAGAACAAGAATCAGCTGATTACTACAGTCACTGAATTGTGTAATAGTTAGATGTGTGCCCTGGTAATGTAGTTATTGCTCACTTCAATTGTTTTCAACTGAAAAACAATGATGTTCGGTTTATTTTAAAACAACTAAGAAATAAAGTGATTTACATCTTCGTTGTACAAAATTTAAAAGTGACCTGCCATATATTTTTGCATAGAATAATCAAGCAGCAGGCAGACATTTTCTGTAAAGCAGGATTCTGTGAACAGGTCGATGTCTCAGTCAGCATCACCATTTTCTCTGGTAGGTACTGTCGCCCTGACAGGACAAACCGGGCAGACGTCGGGTGGCAGATGGGGGTGGGGGGGGGGGGACACACCCAACTCATGGACTGTACCTCTCGGCTGCTCACTCGGTGTTTGTGCACACTCACTTTGCGATTACTCGAATGCTCATAGAAATATTGCCCTGCCTTTAATAGTGATTCCCCTCAGCCCGAGCTACCATGCTTATACGACTGCTGTATTGTCTTGCTGTTTAGCATAGACAAAAAACGAGGAAGCTTGACATCAGTGTCCATAGTCAGTCAAGGTGCCTAGTTCAGTCAGTCAAGTGGAGTCTCCGGTGTCAGTTTCGGAGCTGGACACGGTCAGCCAGCATCTCATGGTTGTTGCTGTGGTTCTGTTCGCCGAGCTGGAAGTTTTTGTTGCAAACGTTTCGTCCCCTGTCTAGGTGACATCCTCAGTGCTTGGGAGCCTCCTGTGAAGCGCTTCTGTGGTGTTTCCTCCGGCATTTATAGTGGCCTGTCCCTGCCGCTTCCGGTTGTCAGTTTCAGCTGTCCGCTGTAGTGGCCTGAGTGCCATGCTTCTAGTATTTCCCTGGCTGTTCTTTGTTTCGCTTGCCCTATAATGGGAGTGTTGTCCCAGTCAAACTCATGTTGCTTGTCGTCTGCGTGTGTGGCTACTAGGGATAGCTGGTCGTGTCGTTTCGTGGCTAATTGATGTTCATGTATGCGGATCGTTAGCTGTCTTCCTGTTAGTCCTATATATTGTTTTGTGCAGTCCTTGCATGGGATTTTGTACACTACATTAGTTTTGCTCATGCTGGATATCGGGTCCTTCGTTTTGGTGAGTTGTTGTCTGAGAGTGGCTGTTGGTTTGTGTGCTGTTACAAGTCCTAGTGGTCGCAGCACTCTGGCTGTCATTTCAGAGATGTTATTGATGTATGGTAGTGTGGCTAGTCCTTTGGGTTACGGCATGTCCTCGTTCTGTTGTCTTTCCCTTAGGCATTGCGAAGATATCCGTTTTTTGTGAATACCTTGTGTAGGTGTTCCTCTTCCTCTTTTTGCAGTTCTGGTGTGCTGCAGTGTGTTGTGGCCCTTTTGAATAGTGTCTTGATGCAACTTCGTTTGTGTGTATTGGGGTGGTTGCTTTCATAGTTCAGGGCTTGGTCTGTGTGTGTGGCTTTCCTGTGTACCTTAGTGGTGAATTCTCCGTTTTGGTGTTCTCTGTACCCTCACGTCTAGGAATGGGAGTTGGTTGTCCTTTTCTTCCTCTCTCGTGAATCGGATTCCTGTGAGTGTGGAGTTGATGATCCGGTGTGTATTCTCTATTTCCGTGTTTTAATGATTACAAAGGTGTCATCAACGTATCTGACCCAGAGTTTGGGTTGAAGTTGTGGTAAGACTGTTTGTTCTAACCTTTGTATTACTGCTTCCTGTATGAGTCCCGAGATCGGTGAGCCCATGCGTGTTCCGTTGATTTGTTCGTATATCTGGTTGTTGAATGTGAAGTGTGTTGTGAGGCACTCATCCACAAACTCTATCAACAAACACATAGACCTGGACCCAATATACCGGCCACTACAGCGGACAGCTGAAACTGACAACCGGAAGCGGCAAGGACAGGCCACTATAAATGGCGTAGGAAACACCACAGAAACGCTTCACAGGAGGCTCCAAAGCACTGAGGATGTCACCTAGACAGGGGACGAAACATTTGCAACAAAAACCTCCAGCTCGGCGAACAGAACCACAGCAACGAGCACCCGAGCTACAAATCTTCTCACAAACTTTGAATCTCATGGTTCCTCTATGAGGGGGGTCAGGAGCGGAATGTCGTCCTGTCCCCTTTCCCTCTTGGCAATTTCTGCCCTGCTTTTGAATGGTTCCTCCTAGAATGAGAAAATTACCAAGAGGTTTTTAGTGAGATGTTCATCTCTGGTACAGCTGTTAGTGTAGGTACAGCTGGGGGAAAGCTGGCGAGGGTCCTTGAGTGAGTGAATAGGCAGCACAGGTATCTGGCAAAATTGGGGAGAGGGTCACAGAAGAGGATAGGCAGAGAACGGGTGAAGGTGCTGTATTAAGTGAGAGTGGGAGAACTGAAGCCTTTCTGGGAGGTTGGTACGGTAATAGAGATAGAGTGAGTGCGAGGTCAAAAAATTCAGGTGGTGGCACTTAAACTGGTGGAATAGAGAAGTCACTGACCTCTTTACCACACTGTTTGGCATTCACCCATTACGCTGGCACTGCACTGACCCAGGTGTTAGCCTCAGACCAAGCTGCCAGTGTCTGGTGTGACGACTTCCCCTGCCAGTCGTGGAGGAACCTAATTTTCCTCTCGTCCCTCATGACATCCAACAGACCTTGGGAGGCCTGTCCACAAAGTAGAGCCGCAGTTTTCCCCCTTCTGCTAAGTCTGGGGCAGTTTCGGATTGACAATCCAAGAGGGTAAAGATGTTTTAAAGGTGGCACCTGTAACAGGGAGGCCAGTTCATTTTTGGATATCCAGACAGTAAGCAGTCATTATAGCAAAGGGAAAAATCATTGGGTTAGTGTCAGGTGAGAAGAAGACCATGGGTGCAGGGAAGGTAGTCAATGTATCAGGTTGGGGACGACATTTTGAGAAAATGTAATTAACATTGTGGAGAGAAACCCTTCATGAAACTCGACTAAAGTGAGATTCACCAGATCATAAGCTGATTTAGGCTCCTATCCGTCTGTACAAAAACAAACAGGTGTTCCACGCGGTGTAGTATGAGTTATTGGGAGTCATGGCGAGGGGAATTATAAAGGAGATTCACATCCTTTAAAGGATCTAACATAATATTCCATGCTGATAAAAGAAGATGGTGGAAAATCAACTGCCTTATACTGATCACCATTATCCGAACCTCACTAGATGCCGGATGCTGGAGGACTGGAGCATGGCTCACACCGCAGCTTTGTTTAATAGAGTCAAGGGACTAACTGAATTGGTCGACTCTGGAATTCTGAGACACAGGAGGAACGGTCACTGAAGAACTCCCTGGGACTCCAGGACATCAGCCTGGATTTGTACAAGGGAAAACCGTGTGCAATTAATCCGACTGCATGTGCGACGCACCAAATTGTAACTTAATGTGACTTACTTAGATTTGACAATTGATCACATGGCAGGTCGTTTAAAAACAGAAACTATGGATTCCAGGTGAATGGAGTAAACAGCCATGAGATGTGCAAGGCAAGGCATTTGGGGACATAAACAATAGCGAGAAATGTGCAATAAATGAAACCATATTCAGTGTGGACAAATCCCTAAAAGCAGGTAGACACATCAATAATCTCGTTATGACAACACATGGCATTATTTCACCTGTCAGCCAAAGTGCAGAATATAAGAGCAGGAGGGTTTTTTGTTGGAACTGCATAAATCATTAGTTTAGCCACAGCCTGCGTACTGTGTGCAGTTCTGGTCAACCCATTACATAGAAAGACTGAATTGGCCTGGAGAGAGTACAGAGGAGATCTGTTACCCTGTGAAAGAGAAAGTGTATTTATGAAGAAAGTTTGGAACGGAGGATGCTCAGAGGAGATTTGATTGGGCTGTACATGTTGGGAGAGATCTGGATAGAGAAAGCGAGAACATCTTGTTCCTTTTGGAGAGCTTAGTTACCCGCGGTGAATATTTAATATAATTGGCTTGAATATTAGAGGAGTGATGAGGAAAGTTGATATTTCATCCAGGGCATGGTAAGGATTTGGAAGTCACAAATGTCATCGGAGTAGAGACAGAAACTCTTAAACTCCTTTAAAAATGTGCCGAGATCGGGTCCTGAAGTCCAATAGACTCCGAGGAGTCAGCACAAAGTCGTTAAAAAACATTCTTTCTTGTCCAATTATATAGTGTATAGTGTGATATCCTCTCTGCTGTGTTGTTTACTGAAGTTTTCAAAGCTTACCATGATTTGATCGGAACAATAAGCAGGGATTGGGGGAGGGGGCTGGGAGGAGCAGTGTGTAAATTGATAAGCATCACATTAATAATGATACCATCCTTTACGTTACATCACTCTATTGGCCTATTTACCCTTCCTTTATAAATGGTGAAAACACATTATTATCCAGTTCTCAGTCTTGGCCAGACTGCATTTAAATCTCCATAATGACAGCTACATCTCGTCTGTTTCATGATATTTGAAGGTATTATTTCATTTGAATAGTTGAAATGTTAGGAAGGAATTCAGGGATGTCAGCAAGTTCCAGAGACCATGATTGTTGCAGGGTTCAGAGGTGGTTCCACAGATCAGAAGATGTGTGAATTCTGCGGGCTATTCCAGGGATATGGATTGTCATAGGGGCTGAAGGAGATAACAAAGGCACGAATAGTTTTAGGATGTTGTTTGAAGTGAAAATGGAACTAGACTGGCCAGATCAATAATTTGGCGACAAGAGGCTTCGCGAGAGAAAACCTCCCTGAAACCTGATGAAAATTATGCCTTGACATAACTTAGCTCTCTGTGCCCGTCTGTACCAGAAATAAAAAAGAAATATGTTCACTGCGGCGACAAACTGCCTGTCTCTGTAACACCCTTCATGTCCCATTACCCTTCCCACGCTTGTAAACTCACTAGCTTCTACAAACATTCTTATTGTGCCAAGCTCTCCCTGCCCTATGAAGTTCCCTGCTTCAAAATCTATTCCTACTCCTGGAGGTTGTGGCAGACATACGGCGGATTTAGCTTTTCGAAGCGGTTAGAGATTAGCAAGAGACTTTCTGGTTGGAGGAGTTTGAGATTGAGAGTTTTCTGAAAGCAGAAAAAACTTGCATAGATCAGGCAGAGAATTGTCAACATGAGGTTTTACTGAAAGGTTTTACTGAAATTCCTTGGAGAATTTCACAGAGATGGAGAGGGCTGAAGCAACTGGAGATGGTTTCAAAGACTGCCAGATTTCATGGACGTTAGACATGCGTGAAGGGATTTTGTAGTGATTGGAACGAGCTCGGTCAATTAAACCTCATTAATACGTGTTCCCTGACAGGGACTGTCAACCGAATCCAATCAGCGAATCCTGGCTGACAGAAATAAACAGGAGTGTCAGGGGCTCTGTTCACTCTAAAAGCCGTCTCTGAGCTAGCGTGAGTCACTGCCATGTACCATGATGTACAACAAAAGGCGATTTGGTGAGAGGATACCGGCCTCTGTGGGGTTATTTCAGTTTGAACATCCGGTAGATATTACAAAGAGAGGGAGGGCTGAAGGTTTTTAGATAGATTGGGATGGATTTAGAATCTGGAAGTTGCAGAGAACTGCTTCGGGGCAGACAATAGTTACAGAATCGGGAATGCTGTAGGGAGTGGAGGACGTTACACAGCCTGTTACAAATTGGAGTAGTTACACAACACGGCAAGTTGTCAGGATTCAAGAAAAGAAAAGGGCAGGTGCTGGAGGAAGCTGGAGATATAATATACGCTTTATTGGCTGGAAGGGCTTATGGATATATTGCGATCTGTCTGGGCAGGAAGGAGTTGATTGTTGTATGAACTGGAGGAGTCTGCAAAATAGAATTTCTACGGATGAGAGTAGCTGCAGAAAAGGGAAGAGTGTAAAGGCTTGAGAAATACTTTTTAAAGAGTAAGGGTGAGAGGAGCTGGAGGAGATTTCAGAGAAAGATGGCTTATATGGCGTGTATGAGTTTCAGAAATCAGGAGATCTACATTTTCTGAAGTAGTTTGCAAAGACTAGAATGTAACGAACAGGATCGATGAGGTTACAAGGGCGGACTCCTTTTTGACTTGAAGAACTCTCAAGACACTACGTGGAATCACAAAAATGCATTTTGGTATAGAAGAATGGAATGTGGCCGATCATGGTTAGACCAGCTCTTCAACTGAACGCATTGCTGCGTAATGATGTCCTCCTTCCACACATTCTTACACATTGTTGTATCAATAATCATCCAATCCTCTTGAATGTTACCATTGAACATGCATCTACAACACATCCAACTCTATCCTTACTACTCGCAGAGATAGTTTTCCAGAATAATTCCTTATTAGAGATTTAACCCAGTCTTACTCCATCTCTAAACACTCTCACTCGAAGATGCCCACATAATATTCTGGGACAGCTCTATGTTGGCACTCAGTTTTCTCAAAAGTCTCCCTTGATATTCCAACTCCACTTCGGCATTCCTCCTAGGTCAAAATTAGATTTTCTATCTGTTGTTTCTGTTTTATTGTTCTTCTCTATCATCCAGGGAGTGTTGGGTTGTTCCTCCTGTCTTTCCTATTTGAGGGACAATTCCTCGACTGGACCCAAATCATGTGCACTTTGACGGAACCACATTGTTCTTTTTTTTTGATCAACTTATTGTTCTACTCAAACCTTCATTCTTTCCCCATTGAAGGCTGCTCTCAGTCAACTTATGTTTCTCACTCTCAATTATTGAATATTATTCTTGACCATCATCCTGAACTTTCCAATAAAATGATCGCTGTTCACCAAAACATTCCTCGATTGACACTGCATTCACTTTTCCCAACACTTTGCCAAAGACCAGGTAGAAAAGTGCATGCTGCCTTGGGCTGGACACATACACCTGCAGTAAGCTGTCCTCTTTGTAATTCAGGAACACACTCCTCATGACCCTCCAACACCAGAATCCCAGTCCATATGTGGATAATGTAAGATTCTCAATCTCACGACTCTGTGGTATTTTCATTGTTCTTAACTGTCACTACCTATCTGTTCTCTCTATCCTTTCCAATGGTTCGTGGCCTATAGACGGTACCTCATAGGGTAATTTTTCACTTTATGTCCTGCATCACCAACCAAACCCATCTGTCCTTGGACGCATCTTCTTTCTCCCTTTCTCCTTAACTAACACAAATCTAAACCAATAATTCTAAACTCCATTCTTTCACTTCACTCCTGTCATTCCGGAATACTTTACACCCAGCAATATATAGCACCCATTGCTTGAACCAGCTCTTGGTTATCAGTACATCAGGTTTCCACACGCCAATCTGCATCTGCACTTCCCCAGATTCTGAGCATTCACATCCATGCAGTGCATCTACCTCCTTTCTTACTCCATTTGCCACTTTTAAACATGTTGATGCAAATTACCAGCAGCATCTTCAAGTATTTTGTGAATCCTGGTAGTCTCCTCTATTTTTCCGTTTTGAATCCCACATGCACGCCAATCTATTTTCAAACCCGACCAAATACCACACAAGGAATTCAGTTCCAGCTCTGTCACTTTTTTTTCCAAGCTACCTTGTACAGTTGCTGCATTCCCAAGAGCCGGCCCCAATGTCCCATGAATCTGATTCCCTTTCTGCTGCACCATCGTTCCAATCACGCTCTCATCTCTCTGAAACCTCGAGTTCTGTTCTCACTTGCACACGGCGCTAGCAGTATGTCAGGGATTGCAAGATATGAGGACCTGCTAGCGAACCATCCACGGAGATCCCTACATTCTGATTCACAGGCCATTTAACCCATCGAACCCATGTCATTCATACATGACCTTTGACTGTTCACTATTTCACAGGTGGCTGCCCTTCAGACTCAGTAATATTCTTGACCCCACCATCCTGGAGTTACATTGACCGTTACACAAATGTTTGCATTTTCCTCAATTTACGGAATGGCCTCTGACAATTGCTACTCCTCCCTTCTCCCTCCCGTCCTACAGTTAAGTTGCTTGTGGTGCCACAAACATGGCTCTCACTGCACTCACTGAGCAGCCAGCACCTTCATCAACTTCCAAACTGGAAAAATGATTTGAGAAAGAGGAATCAGGCTATATTTTTTCCTTTTATTGGGCGCCCATTTTCTTCCTTCTTACAGGCTGTCATGTCTGCAGGGTGGTTCTTTCTCTGCATGTGCTATCCACTTAACTCTCAGCATCATAGATGTCCCACAGAGTCTCCAGTCGATGCCTGAGCTTCAAGACAACGGCGTTCATCGAGAAGACTAGCAGGGGCTATGACTACCCAATGTAGCAGAACACCACCATGTCGCAAACTGCAACATACATAGTTTTAGTTAATTATTTTACTTCGTATAAAGTTAACATCAGTGAAATAACATTAGAGTTAAGTCCCTTATTCAACTATGGCTTACTGAGATTACTATATTTTATTGGCTGAGATTTCTTTTCTAATTTCTCAGTTCAAAACTTCTTTCAGAAGTTGAAAAATAAATTAGCTAACCTATAGAAATATACAGACAATCACTAATAACGGTATGTTATCAGCCAATGAAATTACAGCCTTTCAGTGATATGTCTTGCACTTCTTTCAAACTCAGTGCATGCATGTCCCAGCAGCAGAAAGTTGTCTCGATGACATCCAGGTTTGGGTAATCGTCCAGCTCCCACTCTGCTCGTCTTCCTCACGGTAAAACCATCTCTGTAACTCCCAGGTACGTTTAATCCTCAAACTCCCACTCCACACTGCTCTCTTCCAAGGTCACCGTCTCTGTGACTTCCAGGTACGCGTAATTATCCAGCTTCCACTCCACTTTGCTCCTTCACAAGGCCACTGTCTCTGTGACTCCCGGTATGACGATGCCTCGATCCTCAATGCTGATTTATAACCTCCCACCCTTCTGCCACGGCAACTCCCAGTTGTGAGTTGGCCCAAATTCCTGTTCCATTTTGCTCACTCACATGTTCACTCCTTCTGTGAATTAGTAGTGGTTTCGAGCCTCCTGCTCTGCTGCTTCTCCAACTCAAAATCTTCGTCGGCATTGATCCTCGCTGCTAATTTATGTTCCCCTGGTCTGTGTTGCTCACTCTCAGGTTCTTTTCCTTTGTGATTCACAGGTAATGGTAGGCCTTAAGCCTCAAATGAGATTATGACATCTCATTTCGCACTGCTCCCTCACTGGATCGCTGTTGTGCCTGGAAGACAGTGGAACAGAGGAGGATTTCATTGGACACAAGACTTTACAGGGATTCAGAAAGCTGTCAGGGATGCAACAGGTTATCTGCAGAGGTTAGTGTAATATGCAGGGAGAGTTGCAGACACTGAAGGAGGCAAAGGAAACCGAGAGATGGTGGCTTGTTGGTGACAGAGCTTTCTATAAACCAGAGAGCTTTTAGTGAGCTGCTTACAGAGATATGAATCCTTCAATAAATGTAAAATTACAGCCAGTGAGTGTTGCAGGTGCTGGAGACTGTGGGATGTGACAGATTTCGAAGACTTGCAATAACTGGGAAGAAATAGATTTTTGGAGAACTGATGTCGTTCAAGGACATGAGACTACACTGAGAATGGGAGCATTTCAAAATAGTGGGATTGCGGCGACTGACATAGATGAGGTGGATAAGGAGCGTGAAATGTGTCTTTTCATCACATCCCGCCTATGAAATTCATTGGGACTTAAGGAGGGAAACCTGTGCTCCAATTGGTAAAACTGATATGGAGGTTTGCAGATATTGAAGGGTTACAAATTTAGCAAAGAAGCGCTTATATTTGATCTACAGTTCAAACAAGAATAAAGAAATTCGAGAGATCAACGGGGCACATGGAAGTGGAATAGGTGAGACATTGTGAGGAACAAAAGAAGTCGTAGCTTGGTGAGGATGGCAGATATCAAGGGAAACCTGCATGTCTGTGTGCAGTACAGAGGTGGGGATTGTTGTAGCGCTTGCTGGAGGGTACACCGATAACAACATTTCAGACGGCTAGTGCAGTGACTCAAGAAGGCAGCTCGCAATCAGCATCTCAGAGACAACTCAACATCAACAATAAATGATGGCTCATCCAGCAGAAGAGAGAGAGAGAGTGCGTGAGTGAGTGACTGAGAGATGAGTGAATGAATGAATAAGTTAAAAAAGATCGACAAGCAGCACTGAGGACACTCAGGGAAGCCCTTTCAACAGCACTTCACAAACCCGGAAAAAAATAACAACCTGGAAGGACGGAAGTTCCAGTTTCACGGGAGCACCAGCATGTCCAATTTCCTCCAAGCCACGCTCCATCCTTCAAGCACTGTGTCTGTCCCTACACCCAAAGAATTACAGGGTGTCTGGAAGGCAGTTCACCACCACCTTCTCCAGGTAATTACAGATGGGAAGAAAATGATGGCCTCGCCAGTGATGGCCACATCCCATCAATGTTTTTTTTTAAATAGTGAAACTCACGGAAGTTTCATGTCCCCTTTGCTTCCTCCATACAACCCACTTTCCCATCTATTTTTGAGTCATCAACAAACATGGAAACATTAGATTTTGTTCATTCATCAAATGCATAGTATCGATTTGTGTACAGTTAGGTATCAAGCACTAATCCATTTATTCCGCTTAATTTTCTGTCTGTTAAATCCATGCTAGCACATTACCGCCAATCCTACATGTGCCAGTCTTGCCTGCCCACCTCTTCAGTGGGGCTTTGTTGAAAGAATTCTGAAAAATCTCAGAAAATCTTCCCTTTTATCTACTCTGCTGTCTACAGCCATGCAGAAAAATCAACTCAGTAGTGTTTGTGAAGTGAAATCATATTTTCAGAATAATATGCTTGGCGCGATCAGAAGACTAAGAGTATGTATAAAACAGTCACTCTGTGACAAGTGAAGCGCCACAGGAGTCAGTTTTCGGACAACACTCTACACGTTATTGATTAACAGCGTGGATAAAAGACGTGAGAGGGTGCGGAAAAGAGATTTCCAAGAAAGATACCAGGGATCAAACGCTTGTTTTATAACGAGAAGTTGAAGACTCGGGTTCTGTAGGCGACGGTGGATTCTGAATCAAGCTTACAGAAACCTGAGGGACCTGAATGGAGTGGACGCAAGGAAGATGTTTCCCCTTGCAGGAGAGACTAGAAGCAAACGGTACAGTTTCAAAATGAATGAGCGACCGTTTTACATGGAGATGTTGAGGAATTTATTCAGGCAGAGCATGATAAATCAATGATCTCACTGCGTCAGGCGGCTGTGGAGGCCAAGTAATTTAGTATTTTAAATCAGAGATAGATAAGTTCTTGATGAGTGAGGGGATCATGTGTTAAAGGGAGTAGGTGAGGAAATGGGGATGAAAAACAATTCAGCCATAACTAAATGGTGGAATAGATTCGATGTCCAAATGGCCTAATCCTTTGTCTGTTTCACAGAAACAGTCGTGGGTGGATAATTTCCCGTGGCCCACTCACCTGCACATCTTTATAATGTGGAGGAAACCCACGCAGACACGGGGAGAATGTGCATACTTGACACAGACAATCATCTGAGGCTGGAGTCGACCACTGGTCACTGGCGTAAGGAGGCAGGGTACTAACCAATGAGCCACAAAGCCACGGAGATTGCTGGGGTGTGGAGGTTTGTAGCGGAGGGTGACGTTTACAGAGAGAGGGTTATTAGAGCTGGAGAAGATTACAATGATGAGGAGCTGGATAGAGACACTTGAGGAGGTTACACTATCAGGATGGGTGATAATGACAGAAAGGTGCTACACGGACAATGAGTATTGTTGGGACTGGATTGGGACACTCGCAGGCTCTGGAGTGGCTTCTCGAGACGAAGAGATTTGCAGAGACTTCAGAGGGTTGCACAGAGAGGGAGGTCTCTCGGGTATCCACATATTGAGAGGGTTGCAGGACTGGAAGAGTTATCACAGATATGGAGGCGTGTTGCAGTTTTCAGAGATGGGGAGGTTGGACCATTTGGAGCTGTCTATCTATAGAGGCATATTAGCGAGCTTTGAGAAGATTTGTAGCTCAGGTTAAAGTTCTGGACGTAAGTTTGCTCGCTGAGCTGGAATATTCCGTCTCAGCGAGCAAACCTACATCCAGATAGAGGGATAATTTTAGGAGAGTAATACAAAATGCAGAGGGAGAGTTGTGGAGTTACACAATTAGAGAGTGTTTAAGGTGCTGGGACGGCTGTTGGCGGTGGAGGAGCAAACAGAGATGTGAAGTGCTGTTGTGGCTGCAAATGTCCACTAAATAAAGGGAGACTTGCAGGGACTGGAGGAGGTTAGAGAGAAAGTGGGCTGCAGAGCCTGGCAGGGACTGAAGCAGCCTTAATAAATGGGCAGTGTTATAGCTGCTGGAGCAGTTACAGATAAATGTGAAGGGACTGGATGTAAGTAGGGCTACGGTATCTGGTATAGATTGCAGATACAGATTCGGCAGATGAACTACAGAGGATCATACAGACAGGGAGGTAGGTAGGAGCAGGAGAAGGTAACAGTGACATAGAAGCTTTCAATATTGGAAGGGCGTTCAGTGTGTGGGATGAAGTGACAGAGGCAATGTCCATTGCACGGATTGGAGGAGCACACAAAGGTGGGGACGCTGTAGGATATGATGTTTCAGAGAATGGGAGGGTTGCAGCATCTGGAGGACGTTACAAATTCAGGAAGGGTTATCAGGCTGAAGGAGCAAACAGTTTTGGAGGCCTATAGGGACTGGAGGAGGTTTGACAGATAGGGAGTATTCTGTTGTGTGAGAAAGTTTCAGTGAAAGGACGTTGAATAGATTGCACTGACATGTAGATTAGTCGGGACTGAATGAGGTTATGGAGACAGGGAGCATTACTCGGAAATATAGCACAGAGGGGGAGGGTAGACCATTTAGCCCCACGAGCCTACCCTCCTATTCACTATGATCTCGGCTGACAATCTCACTCAGTGCCCTGTTCCTGCCTTCACTCCTTACAGATACTAGCTCAACTGGAGGTGGTCACTGAGATAAGGCGGACCGGAGTTACTGAGGGAGTTTCCAGAGATAGGGAGGGTTGGAGTGAATGGGAGAGGCTACAGACATAGGGAGGATTGGGATGCTAGAGGAAGTTACAGAGATAGGGAGAGGGTTTGGAGTGACTGTGGAAGATACACAGATAGGGAGAGGTGGAGTGACTGGAGCAGGTTACAGAGATTGGTTCAGGAGGAGTGACTGGAACAGGTTCAAGAGGTATGGAGGGTTGTAGTATCTTGGGGAGCATTCAAAGATAGGGAGTGGAGTCTGATCGAGAGTAAATATTCAAAGATTGTGCGAAGATTTGTAGCTCGGGTGCTCGTTGTTGTGGTTCTGTTCGCCGAGCTGGAAGTTTTTGTTGCAAACGTTTCGTCCCCTGGCTAGGCGACATCATCAGTGCTTGGGAGCCTCCTGCGAAGCGCTTCTTTGATGTTTCCTCCAGTGTTTATAGTGGTCTGTCCCTGCCGCTTCCGGTTGTCAGTTTCAGCTGTCCGCTGTAGTGGTTGGTATATTGGGTCCAGGTCGATGTGTTTGTTGATGGAGTTTGTGGATGAATGCCATGCCTCTAGGAATTCCCTGGCTGTTCTCTGTCTGGCTTGCCCTATGATAGTAGTGTTGTCCGGTTCCTGCACGAATGCCGAAAGAATCGAATCCTTCCACAATGTGTCAGATACAGACCGCCAGTCAACAACCCACAAGCCAGGGAAACAGCCAAGCAGAACGGATTCAGGATGATCCAGGTAATGATCACAGACGCGCACAACCGACTTCACAGATACAGACATGAAATTGCGCGCCAAAAGTCGTTAATTTCAAAAACCACGAATCAGGAATGGACCCGGACCATAGAATAGGCTGTCACCAGTGGACAGGACAGGACTACACTCCGCAAAAAAACGGCACTAAAAGAAAAAATGGCCAAACTAACGCACAACAAAGAGGACACTACAACACACACCTGGGTTAAAAACTTCTCCCACAGACAGCTCACAGACACGGAAAGAACAATACTGGCCAAGGTGCTCAACTACAACCACAGGGACGCCAAGGCAGCAGACCTCCTAGCAGCACGAGAAGGCACACTCAGGAACAATGGACTGAAAGAAGAGACACAACAAACAGTGAGACAAACTGTCGTACCGATGATAATAAGGAAAAGACAAACACATAACCTCAACACCAAGGAGAGGGAAGCACTGAAATCACTAAGAAACGATAAGAACATAATCATACTACCAGCAGATAAAGGCAGACTGATGGTCATCCTAGATAAATCTGATTACATCCAAAAAGCACAACAACTACTTGAAGATACCAACACCTACCAAAAGAGGGAGTTTGACCCCACCCCACAGCTCATAAATAGGATAAATAACACACTAAGGAATCTACAAGAAAACGGACTGGTAACCAGAGCTGACCTACAAAGAATGAAAACGGAAAGCAACAACACCCCCAGATTCTATGGATTACCTAAAGTACACAAACCAGACATCCCACTCAGACCCATAATATCACTACCAGGGACACCATCATACAAACTGGCCAAAGAACTACAACAGAAACTGAAACACCTGGTCAGCGGATCCAAACACTCTATACAATGAACACAGGAATTCTTGGACATCATCAGAAATATACACATAGACAAAGAAGAAACCATGATATCATTCGACGTGACGGCACTGTTCACTTCGATTGACAAAACCCTAGCCAGAGAAACAATAGCCAACCTACTGGACATACAGAATAAAAAACGGGACGCTGAACCGATCAACAAAGACGGCATACTTAAACTACTGGACTTGTGCCTCACAACACACTTCACATTCAACAACCAGATATATGAACAAATCAACGGAACACCCATGGGATCACCAATCTCGGGACTCATAACAGAGGCAGTTATGCAAAGGTTAGAACAAAAGGTCCTACAACAAATTCAACCCAAACTCTGGGTCAGATATGTCGATGACACGTTCGTAATCATTAAAAACACGGAAATAGAAAAAACACACCGGATCATCAACGCCACACTCACAGGAATCCGATTCACGAGAGAAGAAGAAAAGGATAGCCAACTCCCATTCCCAGACGTGACGGTACAGAGAACACCAGACGGAGAATTCACTACAAGAGTATACAGGAAAGCCACACACACGGACCAAGTCCTAAACTATGAAAGTAACCACCCCAACACACACAAACGAAGCTGCATCAGGACACTATTCAAAACGGCCACAACACACTGCAGTACACCAGAACTGCAAAATGAAGAAGAGGAACACCTATACAAGGTATTCGCCAAAAACGGATACCCGCGCAACTTCATCAGCAGATGCCTAAGAGAAAGACCACGGAACGAGGACATACCACAACCAAAAGGACTACCACACTACCATACATTAGGAGCATCTCGGAAGTGACTGCCAGACTACTGAGACCCCTCGGACTCATAACGGCACACAAACCAACAGCCACGCTCAGACAACAACTCACCAGAACAAAGGACCCGATACCCAACATGAGCAAGACGAATGTAGTGTACAAAATACCATGCAACGACTGCACTAAGCACTATATAGGACAAACAGGAAGACAGCTAACAATCCGCATACATGAACATCAACTAGCCACGAAACGACACGACCAGCTATCCTTAATAGCCACACACGCAGACAACAAGCAACATGAATTCGACTGGGACAACACTACTATCATAGGACAAGCCAGACAGAGAACAGCCAGGGAATTCCTAGAGGCATGGCATTCATCCACAAACTCCATCAACAAACACATCGACCTGGACCCAATATACCAACCACTACAGCGGACAGCTGAAACTGACAACCGGAAGCGGCAGGGACAGACCACTATAAACACTGGAGGAAACATCAAAGAAGCGCTTCGCAGGAGGCTCCCAAGCACTGATGATGTCGCCTAGCCAGGGGACGAAACGTTTGCAACAAAAACTTCCAGCTCGGCGAACAGAACCACAACAGAGAGTAAAGCTATAGGGAGTGTCATTCATACAGGAGATGTTTGTCAAGATATGCAGAGTTTTTGAAGCTGGAGGACTTGATTGAAAAAGGCGGTATGCAGAGGTTGCAGAAGGTCACTGTGACAGGGAGGATTATAGGAGATTGTATTGACTATAAAAAAATATTATTGCCATTTCTGCAGGAGGTAACAAACAATTGTTTCTCATGACTCTCGGAATTTACATGCACAACGGGGAATAGGAACAGGAAGAGGTTGCTGAGCGATGGAGTGGGTTGTAGCAATAGAAGAATTTGATTGTAATCGTGAGAGTTGTCAAGAAGAAATTACATTATAGTTCGGGTAGTAGAGACAGGATGGTGTGCAGAAATAGGGAGGAGCTGGAAGACGTTACTATTGCCGTGAGGTTTGTGGTGATGGTTTTCGGGATTAGATGAAGTTAGTAATACTGACGAATGTGGACACTGGATAGTTCATCAGACTGAAGGAGGTTACAGAAAGTGATAGACGTAGCAACTGAAGTGATACACCGCAATGTAGAGTTACAGAGCATTGTCGTGACGGGAGACGGTCACAGCGATTGAGGAAAATGCAGAGCTACATGAGGTTGCAGACATGGGGAGGGTTAAAATGGCTTTAAAGCGCTATACGCAGGCAGGGTTGCAGGGATTGAAGCAGTTTACACAGGCAGGACAGTCTTGACAGACTGGATGAGATTGTACAGTCAGAAATGTCTGTAAGGATGGCAGATGGTTACAGAGGTCGTGTGGTGATGTCGGATCGTGGGTAAGAATGTTATAGGAGTTGAAGGTTATAGTGATAACATGAGCTTTAGGGGCTGGAGAAAGGGTCACCGATGGTGATATTGGTAAGTGCTGCAGGATGTTGCAGAGACAGCGTTGAAGTAGGTATTGTTCAAGATGACTGTAAGAGTGGTTGGTTATTATGACTGGAGGAGGAGATTACCGACCTTGGGCATATTATTCAGACTGGAGCAATTTCGAAAGATAGGGAAAGTAGTCAGCATTGGAGTAGGTTTCATTTATATAGTGGGATTGTGGGCAGGGGAGGAGGTTACATATATCTGAGTTCTCGGAGTTAGAAGCATTCAAGGCATTGGCGCAGATAAAGTGGACGAAAAGGCATGTTTCTTTTTGCTGTATAACTCTATGATATGACAACAGAGTGTTGGAGAGAATATAGAGAACAGAAAGGTCCCAAAATTAAATATCACCTTCCTTCGAGAGGCCTGCTTTCCCCTCTGTTGTACGTATGCTCACTAATGCAGCACAGGCGTGGATTAATAACGGTGAATTCCCTATGCTGGCTCATGAAGTTTTAGTCCAGCTGGGCTGAACGAAATTCTCTCAGAAGTGGGTGGGAATTGAGATGGGACACTCATGTTCTGTGCTCAGCCTTCGCCATTGCATCTATGTCAGCATATGTCAGCCGATGTTTCAAACCATTATTCTATGCTCTTATCACTGTGTTTGACCCCTCCTCACTCCCAGATTTTTGGAACGCTCAAGATCTCACTGCTTTTGGACTGACCAATTGCGTTCATGAGGCGATGGACGAGACAGCGGCAGTTGGGAAGTTTATTGAGTCAAGAACTTCCCAAGAACCTACAGGAGACAGAGAAATAGACAGAATGGGAAAATCGACTGATGCAGTGAGGATGACACATGGAGAATGGAATGGAATCCTACACTGATCTGGAAAATCCCAGTGTCCATTCCGAAGCTGTGCTGCCTAATCTTCCTGGAGTGGAGAAATATGCTGTCTCAGGAGCTGGAGTCGCTGCAAAATGTGCAGTCAGAGGCAGCAATTAGACCCACATGGTGTCAGTTACCACATGAAGAGATACTGAGTGATATCAGCAGTGTGCAGGAAGCTATCAGGATCAAAGAGTGGTCAGGAAGGAGGGGGGCTGATCCATGCTGCACTTGTATCAACACTCAAGGATGAATGATCTTTCAGTGACAGACACAATGGAGTAGTGTTATTCTCACTAGACTATTCATGCAGAAATTAATGCCGGTGAAAATGATACCCATCTGACTGCTTAATATTCTTGGAAGAAGGATATCTGCTTTAGGCAGGCGGACTACATATCACTGCAGACCCAAACCCTCTGAAATGGCCCAGCAAGCCACTCAGTTCAAGATCAGCTAGGCTTGGGCAAGAAAAGCTGGCCAGGCAGAAATGCACACATGCTCGGAATGAATTAGAAGTAAGACTGCTGGAACCCAGTGTCCTGGCCAATCATACTAGTACATTTATGGACAGGGTTTTAAACTGACAACGAGGATGCAGAAACAGGATTCAGCAGAAAGGAGCTTTCTAAATCCAAACTGAAATGGTGAAGCATCGGAACGGCATGGTGATGTGGCTGATGTCAAGCAGAAAGGAACAGGAAGGGGCAGAGTTTAACTAGAACTGTACATCAACAAATAGGTGTGTGACATGAAAATGGGGGAAAACATAATTATAAAGGTTTCTATGGAATGGAAAAAGTATCGGCAATAAAAAAAGACGGAATTGTGACAGAGATAATTGAGATTTAGTCATCAGAGATACGGGAATATAGGGTGAAAAAAAGTGGAACATACGCATACAATGATAAGAGCTGAAAATGTGTTGCTGGAAAAGCGCAGCAGGTCAGCCAGCATCCAGGGAACAGGAGAATCGACGTTTCGGGCATAAGCCCTGAAGAAGGGCTTATGCCCGAAACGTCGATTCTCCTGTTCCCTGGATGCTGCCTGACCTGCTGCGCTTTTCCAGCAACATATGTTCAGCTCTGATCTCCAGCATCTGCAGACCTCACTTTCTCCGCATACAATGATAAACCAACTTGCGGGTATTCAGGCAGAATGAGAATGCAGGACTGATAAGCCCTGACATTAATGGATTGCAAAGGCATTACAGGGAAACCATTTGGCCTCAGGTTATTCAGTTGAATCAGCCTGAATGCAAATTCTGGGTAATTGGTCTCAAAAGCAAAAGCAGGGTAGCAGTTTTTCGGCTCTGTAACAACATTTTATTGCTCATCTCTGCATTGAACAGTAATTCATTGGAGTTTGTAACAAAGGCTTTGATAACTTTGGAATAGTTCAATCTTTGTATAATCCGGGATAGTCTCACTGGCAAGAGTGATATTCGAAGAGAGAGAAATGTTTCTGCCGGTATTTCGTTGAGTAACACATTGTCCAACTGTCGAGGGACGTAACTGTCTCAGATCGACCATTGAGTGGTGAAGCTGAGTGAAGTGATGATGTCACACTGAGCGATTCTCCAGGAAATTGCAGTATAGAGGAATTCAAAGAGATTATGAAGTTTTAAATTGACCATAAAGCACATCCTACAATAGGAAACAAAGCCAATTAGATGAGTTTGAGAGGAGAACTGAGCATGGCAGTTAGGATAAACAGATTGAGATGTATGACTGGAAATGAACAGTGGATAACATTTGAAGGAACTGTATCATATTCAACATAAATACAACACCTCAGCAAGACATTCCCACCTGTGCTTCATGCAGGATGAAAAGGATCAGATTTGATGAAGACATGCTCAGAAGACAAAAAACCAAACAATTCTGCAGAAACCAAAGTTTCAGAAACATGCAAGTATTTGTTAAGGGGATCGCAAGTAGTCTGCCAGCAGGAGGATCGCAGTAGAAAGAGGAACGATTGTAAGAGTTTAATGAGATAATAGGAACCTGGAGAGTTGAACGTGCTGGCGGTGGTGAGAGTTTGACAGAAAGTGGCTAGGGTCTGAATAATGTTAAAAAGCCAGTACAAATTTCTGCAGCTGGAGCAGTTTGCAGAGGTAGCGATGGAAATAGGACTTTTTATTTAGTCATTCATTCGCTGAGAATGTAATTGATTGGACGAGCATTCTTTGCTGTCCTGCGAATTGCCCAGAGGGCAGCTCAGAGACAGCCATATTTTTGTGGGCCTGGAGTTACATGTTAGCCAGACCACGTTACAATGTCAGATGTCTTTCCCCAAAAGGGCACACGTGAACTAGATATGTTTATCCAGATGCATTTGTGTTGGCCCCTCAAATGTCCTGTACAGACACAACATAACATCTCAACTCCTATTCTCAATCCTCTGACCAATGAAAGCAAACATCCCAAACGCCTGTTTCAACAGCCTATCTAGCTATGATGCAACTTTCAACGAACTGTGCATCTGCATCCCCACGTCCTATTAAGGTCCTAACATTAACTTAAAAGGCCCGCCCTGGTTTGCCTTAGCAAAATGCAACATCGTGCATTTCTCCACCAGCTATTCCGAGACTCACTGGCCCAGCAGTACTGTTGATCCCGCTGTACTTTTATATACCCCTCTTCACTGTTTACTTTACGACCAACTTCAGTGTCACCACATACTTACTAACCATGACTCTTTTATTCTCGCCCAAATCGTATATATGATTGATGCGCAAGAGTGAATCCAACACTGAACCCCACGGCACAGCGTTGGTCACAAGCCTGCATGTTGAGCAGTAAACCTCTATGAATGAATTCTTTCTTCTCCCATCAATCCAATTTGTATCCAGTTAGTGAGCGCTCGCTGATGATGACTGTCCAGAACTAATAACCATCTGCCATGCAGAAACTTGTCAAAGGGCTTTCGGAAAGCCATACTGACAATGTCTACTGCTCTGCATTGATTTATCACTTGTCTACGTTCTCAAAACTTCAGTCAAGTTTGTTAGACATGATTTGCTATGCCAAAAACCATGCTGACTGTCGCTAATCCATTCTTGCCTTTCCAAATGCATAACATTCCTGTCTTCCAGACTCTTCTCCAACTTACCCATCCCAATCATCAGTCACACTTGCCTGCAGTGGCTATCAAATATATAAAAACCTCTACGAGTGCTGCGCAATGTCTTGCCTATCTTCCCCCAAGATGCTGAGATACATCTGATAATATCCCATTGTTTTATCTACCATTTTGTATTTAAAGACAACGAGCACTTCGGTTCTCCAACTTGAACTCTTTTTGAATACATCACCATTTCTTTTCCCACGTTCTCGAGTTCCATGTCTTTCTCCAACACCAATCCTGAAGCAACATATTTGTTTTAGATCTCCCCTATCAACAGTGGTTCCACATCGAGAGCCCCCTTGACCGTTAAGGGGCCATATTCTCGACCTCGCTAAGATTCAGCCCTTATTAAAACTTGTCAAAATGTTTCTGAAATTTCAAACATCCCCCGACCGCAAGCGCCCTACCCTACCTTTGTCTATTCTGCCACTTATGGCCACAGTGAAGCATAAAACCCATAGATTTAAAGAATTCCCCTTTTATAAAGTCATGCATCTCCCATTGTTTCAAAATATCCAGTTACTGTTTGTCACATCCTTTATAATACACTCCAGTAGTTTCCCAACTTACTGTCAGGCTAATGCCATTTTGGTTTCAGACTAACTGCACAAAGGGGTTTAGGAATCCTTGTGTATCAATCTGTTAGGAAGAAGTGGGTGCACCTTTAACAATGTAAAGAACGTAGCAAGTACAACGATTGCTGGAGAATTTACGAAGTAACATTTGATTAAGAATAAACAACACTCGCTGAGTGGCCTGAAAAGGACAAAAAAAGTTTGAAATTATGTCAATAGGTTTACGTTATACCCCGAAAATGGTGAAATCCGAATCCAACTTGGACTGAGTAGATTGATAATCTTAAAAGCCAACGACAAATCAGATAGTTTGGGGGGAAACGACCGGGCAAAACTGAATGGTTGAGACGAGAACAGCCAAGCCCAACATGTGAATAGACAGCATGAAAAAGTACATTTTCCATCAATAACCTGTAACATAGAAAATCCGAAGAAGAAGAAAAAACGACAAAACATCCAAATAGAAACGCGAATTCCGCCAGCTTTGCGATAAGAATTTTGATATTGTAGAGCTTAATTGGCAGTTTTATCAGACTCGTATTGTGGAATGGAAGTTAACAGATAGGTTAGGGGAAAGAATTGTAAATAGTGTTTAGATGATTATTCCCTGAGCAGTAAAGTTGTTGATTTTTACTGAACGTAGTTCTTGGCCTATCGGATTTTTACACATTACTGCACATTACTGCACTGGATAAATTCCTTCTATGTTTCTGGTAAATTTAGCAGGAGGCTTTACCCCGTGTCATAACAGTTTGGGGGCGCGGGCCCGTGATTTCAAATATTTTAAAGAAATTTGAATAGATTCGTGGTTGCAAAAGGCCCCAGCAGAGTTAAACACTTACAGGTGAGCGTTCTAGATCTTTCAATAAACGGTAGGTGAAACAATTAATTTAATTTCGGTGAAGTGTAAGGGTAATGGCTCTTAAAATTGCTGAAGAGGTTCTGGGATTTGAAAATGATTCTCAGATTTGCCAAGAAGGTTTAGAAAGAAAGAAAAAGGCCATTATTTTAAAATTAGCAAATAAGTTAGATTTATTTTTTTAACAAGAACAAATGTAAAGTTGAAATTGTAAGGAAATTACTCAAACTCTTACGTGTGTCAGAGAAACAGGCAAATGCAGTCGAGATAGAAAAGCTTAAATTACATTTGAGGAAGATTTAGTGTGAAGCTAAACAAAGAGAGGGGGGAAGGGATGTAGAGACAAAGGGAAAGAGAGAGAGAAGAAAGAAACAGAGAGGAAACGTGTGAGAGAGGAGGTTCTTGGCTGAGCAAAAAGAGAGAGAAAAGACACAGAACGATGAAGAAGAGTTGAGAGAGAGAGAAAAGAGAGAAAGAGAGCAGGTACTTGGCTCAACAAGGAGAAAGAGATGAAAGGGAGAAAAAGAAGAGAGAGAGGAAAAACAAAGAGAGAAAGTTGTCAGCTGAGCAAACAGAGACCGAATTTGAACGTGAGTAGTTACGACTTAGTCAGCAAAAATATGTAAATACTCTGCCACATTTTGATGAGAAAGATACTGAAACCTTCTCTATTTCATTCGAAAAATTGGCTAGGCAAATGGAGTGGTCTGAGGATTTATGGTGAATGCTAGTTCAGATTAAACAGGTAGGCAGAGCTGGTGATGTATTTGCCGCAATGTCCAATGAGGTTTCAAGAGATTATAAAGAGGTTATACAGGGTTTTTTAGGTGCTGAGAATTGGTATCAGAAGCATATAGACTGAGGTTCAGAAGCACAAAGAAGGAACCAGGTCAGACATATGTTGAGCTCGAATAATTAAACAGAGTTATTTTGATCGATGGATGCGTGTTTTGAAAATAAATCGGACATTGAGACCATGTAACAGTTGAAGAATTCACAAATAGAGATAGTAAGACTTCAAGTGGAGGAACAGAATTTTCAGGTATTGAGAAGGACAGCAGAATTAGCAGATGAGCACCTGTTGGTGCATATGACAAGCTTCTGACCAAGATTTCATCGTGTGATGGACAGAAATTGAGAGAAAGAGAGATCCTACACTAGTAAACAAAGAGTAGCGAAAACACTGCAAAGAATTTGCCACAGGAATAAAAAAGAAGCACAAGACGTTGGAAGGGAGGTGAAAGACATCAGGTGTTTCCACTATAGTAAAGTGAGACACGTGAAAAAAAGTGCTGTTTGTTAAAGAAAGGCACTGTAAGATACGATGTGGTGAAGTAATCTAAGCCAATGGCATTAGTGAAGGTAGGATAAAGTGAGGATTGCAGATGCTCGAGATCAGATCTTAAAAATATGTTGCTGGAAAATCGCAGCAGGCCAGGCAGCATCAAAGGATCTGGAGAATCGAAGTTTCGGGCATAAGCACTTCTTCAGAAATCCTTCTTCTGAAGAAGGGCTTATGCCCGAAACGTCGATTATCCAGTTTCTTTGATGCTGCCTGGCCTGCTGCGCTTTTCCAGCAAAACATTTTTAAGCATTAGTGAAGGTAGTAAAGGAGACCCCAAGATGAGTTGAGGAGCGGCAGTAGAGTGCACAGTCGAGGCTGGAGAGGGTATGATGTTACGACCCGATTTCTAAAAAGAATTCCCCTCTCTGGGGAACGTTTACTCAGAAAGAACAGGGGGAGAAAAGGACAAGAACTAATTAAGAATTTATGCATCTCTGAATATTAAGAATTTTTAGTGCTACAGAAGCTCACGACTCGCTGATAGTAAGGAATGAGCTAATGCACACTTTTTCTGATGTGGTACCTGAGAGTGTGGTAATTTTTGGAACAGATGGACAGAAACGTAGCATTCCCCTATGGAAGATCAGGTTCAGATGCCAACTTAAGACTGGGAAGTTGCAGTATCAGTTCCAGGAATTCAGTTTGTTCTTGGGAATTACTTGGAAGGATCCAAGGTGTGACTGACGGCCCTGCTGTGGAGAAACCCAAGGAAAACCAAGAAACTCAGATGCCAAAACAGAAATATCCTGGTATTTTCCAAAACTGTTTCGTAACCAGATTCCACGATCACAAGTAACAGCACGAAGTGAAAAGTAAAGAGAAGGCTAAAGGAGTCAAAGTTCAGTGAGCGGATACCCAGTTTGACGTAATAATGCAGGAAAACACTGAACAGAGAGAGTGTCAGACAGGGGTGTTTCTTCCTGAAAGACTAATAGAATCCTCGGACGGAAATGGAGACCACGGCAGTTTAGTGCATCGAAGAATGAGCCAAAGTGCACCAGATTGCGTTGCTGGTAGCATACAGACAGAAAGTATGATGGTACATGAACGTACATCTAAGAGGTCACCTAAAGACTCAGGCTAATGTAGAAAAACATTTTTATTGGCCTGCAATGCACAAGGATGTGGTTATCTTCTGTCGTACTTGTCAAAAATGCTAATTGGTATGTGCGCCACAGGTAATAAACCTAGCAGCTTTGTTCCAAATCCTTGCATTCGAGGAACCTTGCATGCGGGTTATAATTGATTGTGTCGATCCCCTCCTGGGAACTGAAATTGGGAAGCGGTACTTGTTAACCATAATGGATGTGTCTATTCAGATTTTTGGTCGCAATTCTTTTAAGTATCAAGGCAAATGCTGTAGTAGACGCGTTACTAGCTTTCTTCACATGGTATGGGTTACCCAGAGAGATTCAATCAGACCAAGGGTCAGATTTTATGGCGAGGCATTTTTACAAGGTTATGAATAACTGAGGTATTCTGCAGTTCAAAGCCAGTGCGTATCATCCTGAACCCCAGGGAGCTTTAGAAAGGTGGCATCAGACCATGAAGATTACCCGAATGGTTGGGCTGAAGGCATCCCAAACGCATTGTTTGCCATTAGAGGTGCCCCAAAAGAAGTTACTCAGTTTAGTCTCTTTAAGTTAACATTTGGTCATGAAGCAAGAGGCCTTTTGAAATTAATTATAGAAAAATTGCCAGGACCAAAGCCAGAGATCTCACATTTTGATTATGTATCGGACGTGATGGAGAGTCGACATCGAGTAGGTGACTTAGCTAAACAGCACCTAAAAAGGACGCAATGTAGAATGAAGAAGGTGGCAAATAAATGCTCTGAGACGCGGACATTTTCCCAAGTGGATAACGTGTTGGTAGTGTAACCAGTGATAGGCGATCCCTTCAAAGCCAGGTTTAGCAGTCCCTATCAAATTGAGAAAAATGTTTTGTCAGGTGAACTATTTATTAAAGATGCCAGATTTTAAAAGAATGTGTCGTATCTGTCATTGAACATGAAAAAACTGTATTATACTCGCGAGAAAGAGCTGGAGAAACAGCTGTCAGTTACTGCCCCGTAGAATGTGTAGTTAAATCCAGATGATTGGATGTTGAGGTGTCTTCAAATAGAGTAAAAAATGAAGAGGTCGTTGAAGATTGGTATAGATTAGAAAGCTATCTGTCTCTGGTACATAGAATGGAGTTGAAGATTTGTTACTGCAATGCAAGGACATACGTACGAATTAGATGGGGTGGACTAATTCTACTTTTCATGAAGTAGACGTAAGGAATACTGGTCGGATAAAACAACACCCCATCGGCTTAATTCTTTCAAATCCAGACAGGTCCAATGGAGGTGGAGGTTATGCTCGACGAGAACATCATCGAGATTAAAGTGGTGCTGCAAAAGCACAGCAGGTCAGACAGCATCCAATTGGCACGAAATCGAGTTTTGGGCAAAAGCCCTTTGTCAGGAAACATCAATTTTCCTGCTCCTCGGATGTTGCCCGACCTGCTGTGCTGTTCTACAGCACTCCAACCTTGACTCCAATCTCCAGCATCTGTAGTACCCACTTCTACCGAGAACATCATCGAACTAATCCAGAGAGAGTGGTGTTCGCCGATCAGCTTAGTTTCCAAACCGGACGGGACTCAATGATTCTGCGTTGATTAACGGAAGGTCAACGTTTTTAGAAGTCGTACTCATATCCAATTCCTCAATTGGAGAACCGCATCGAGTAAGTAAGACTAGCCAGTTACATCACAAATTGGACTTAATGCTTGGTTACATGCAAGTATCTTGATCAGTGTTGGAAAAATAATTTTCTGTGTTTGTCATCCCAAATAGACTGTACTAATTTAAAGGGATGCCCTTTGGAAGTTAGAAAGCGGCCGTTACATTCCAAAGACTCATGAAGAGACCGTAGCTGGGTTAACAAACTGTGCAGTCGATTTGGACGATGTAGTGATCTTCAATAAGTCCTGGAAAGATCAGTTGGCGTTGTTGACAGAGCATTTTGAACGACTACGAGAAGCAAAACTGGCGATAAATTTAAATAAAACGGAAATACCGAAAACAGAGGTGATGTTCTTGGGACATAATATTGGTCATGGAAGGTTGGACCCACGGAATGCAAAGATGAAGGCCATCGCGGAATTTCAACGACCAACCTCGAAGAAAGATGTGCTTCGATTCTTAGGACTCAGCGGATTTTATCAAGATGTTGTTCCAAACGTCAGCAGCGTAGTGGCATGGTCAACTGATTTTCTGAAGAACAACACAAAGATTTGATAGACAGAACCATGCCAGGAGGCTATCGACCATTTGAAATTGATATTAACAACCAAACTAGTTTTAGCGAAACCAAACTTTTCGAAACTTTTAAAGTCTCCATCGATGTGAAAGACATTGAACTTGGAGCTGTACTCCTACAGGCAGATGAGAATGGGATTGAACTGATAGGTGGTTGCTTTTCGATGAAGATCAACATCCACCAGTGGAAATATTCCACAATAGCAAGGGAGGGATTGAGTTTGGTACTAGCGTTACAGCATTTTAATGTGTATGTCATGAACAATGTCTCAGAGACTTGTTTACACTGACCACAGTCCGCTTACATACTTAGAAAGTTTTAAATATAATAATATGAGATTATTTCGTTGGAGTCTTAAGTTACAGACGCTTAATTTAAAAATCAAACATGTTGCTGTTCAGAAGAATATAATCACAGATGCGTTATCGCGGATGTAATTGATAGATTTCAATTGAGATTTGTTTTTATTTCATATTATGCACATACAGGTACATGGGAAAAAAGTGAAGGTGAACCTGTTTTAAAGTTGTCTGTATGTTAGGGCAATGTGCTTTAAGTACAGAAAAAATGACGCAACCTTTTCATTCTGAAGTTCATTTTATTATTAAGGGGAGGAGTTACGAAGATGTGGGTGTACCTTAAAGAGAGTGAAATACTTGGCGGGATTAGGGAAAGCTGGAGAATTTACAAAGTAACATTTGATGAGAACAAACAGGACTCGCCAACAGTCTGGAAAAGACAAAAAAAATCAGATTCAATTCAGACCGATTAGTTAAAATTATACCCCGAAAAATATCCAACTGCAATCCAAATTGAATTGAGTATGTTCACGGTCTTAAAGGATAACGACACAATCTGATGCGTTGGGTGTCAATTTTGAAAATTGAACAGTTGAATGGATAACTGCCAAGCCCAGCATTTAAACAGACTGCTTGAAAAATATTTATCTTTAAATTACTTATTCAATCAATAACCTTTAACGCAGAAATTATTAACAAGGTGAAAAGAAGACACATGAAGATGAGAAGACAAAAACGTACAGCTGCCTGTTTTTGAGACACGAAGTGTGGTTTCATAAATATTAATTAGGAGTTTTATTGGACTAGTATTTTCGAAGGGAAGTTAAAAGATGGGTTAGAGAAAAATATTCTGATTAATGGTTAGCTAGGTATTCTCTGTTATATGTTAAGATATTTAGGTGCTAATTTGTACTTTAAATCGTTCTTGGTCAAAGTTTGTGAGAAGATTTGTAGCTCGGGTGCTAGTTGTTGTGGTTCTGTTCGCCGAGCTGGGAATATTTTGTTGCAGACGTTTCGTCCCCTGTCTGGGTGACGTCCTCAATGCTTGGGAGCCTCCCGTGAAGCGCTTCTGTGATCTTTCCTCCGGAAGTTGTAGTGGTTTGTCTCTGCCCTTCCGGTTGTCAGTTCCAGCTGTCCGCTGCAGTCGCTGGTATATTGGGTCCAGGTCAATGTGTTTGTTGATAGAATCTGTGGATGAGTGTCATGCCACTAGGAATTCCCTGGCTATTCTCTGTTTGTCTTGTCCTATAATAGTAGTGTTGTCCCTGTCGAATTCATATTGCTTGTCATCTGCAAGTGTGGCTACGAAGGATATCTGGTCGTGTCGTTTCCTGGCTAGTTGGTGTTCATGGATACGGATCATTTGCTGTCTTCCTGTTTGTCCTATGTAGTGTTTTGTGCAGTCTTTGCATGGGATTTTGCATATTACGTTAGTTTTGCTCATGCTGGGTATCGGGTCCTTTGTCCTGGTGAGTTGTTGTCTGAAAGTGGATGTTGATTTGTGTGCTGTTAAGAGTCGTCTTGGTCATAGTAGTCTGGCTGTCAGTTCAAAAATGTATAGTATGATGCATGGTAACGGGGCTAGTCCTTTGGGTTGTGGCATGCCCTCATTCCGTTTTTTTTCCCCCTTAAACATCTGTTATGAAATTGCGGAGTATCCATTTTTGGCGAATAAATTGTAGAGGTCTTCTTCCTCTTTTTGAAGTTCTCGTGTGCTGCAGTGTGTTGTGGCCCTTTTAAACAGTGTCTTGATGCAACTTCTTTTGTGTGTGTTGGGGTGGTTGCTTTCGTAGTTCAGGACTTGGTCTGTGTGTGTGGTTTTCCTGTATAGCTTTGTGGTGAATTCTCCGTTCGGTATTCTCTGTACCATCACGTCTAGGAATGGGAGTTGGTTGTCCTTTTCTTCCTCTCTCGTGAATCTGTTTTCTGTGAGTGTGGCGTTGATGATCCGGTGTGTGTTTTCTATTTCTGTGTTTTTAATGATGACAAAGGTGTCATCCACATACCTGACCCAGAGTTTGGGTTGAATTTGCGGTAATACTGTTTGTTCTAATCTTTGCATTATAGCTTCTGCTATGAGTCCAGAGATGGGTGAGCACATAGGTGTGCCGTTGATTTGTTCATATATTTGGTTGTTGAAAGTGAAGTGTGTTGTGAGGCACAGGTCCATTAGTTTGAGTATGCAGTCTTTGTTGATAGGTTCCCAGTCTGTTGTCTGTTCTGTATGTCCAGCAGGTTGGCTATTGTTTCTCTGGCTAGAGCTTTGTCTCGAGAGGTGAACAGTGCTGTTACATCGAATGAGACCATAGTTTCTTCAATGTCTATATGTATAATTCTGATGATGTCCTAGAATTCCTGTGTTGATTGTATAGAGTGTCTGGATCGGCTGATCACCTTTGTAATCATTAAAAACACAGAAATAGAAAACACACACCGGATCATCAACGCAACACTCACAGGAATCAGATTCACTAGAAAGGATGAAAAGGACAATCAACTCCCATTCCTAGACGTGATGGTACAGAGAACACCGAACAGAGAATTCACCACAAATGTTTACATGATAACCACACACACAGACTAAGTCCTGAACGACGAAATCAACCACCCCAACCCACACAAAATAAGTTGCATAAAGACACTTGTCACAGGACGCCTCGTGATATTTTTGCAGCACACTTGGTAAACGGAACTCACGAGGAACTACCTGAAGTTAGCATCAATGGAAAAAATGTCGTTGAGAAAGAATCGTGTCAGAACACGCATAGACACTGGTCAATTTGGCCCTTGAACTCTGACATTCTTTTGCATTTATATTTAGACTATAGATTTAATTGTCATGTGCCCTGAAGTACAGAAGTATGGGAGTGCAGTAAAAGAGGGTGTAATGTTACATGACAAAGCACCGCCTCAGGTAAAGGTAAATTGGTGCAAAAAAGTAGTCACAAAACAGTCATTTAAATAGAGTTAAAACGTGAAACATTACCTCATGCACCAGGTTGAAAAACTAAAGAAACAATGTAACCGTTAATTTTAAAGTTTTTCTTATTTTAAACTGGAAACTGAAAGAAGAGGTTGAAGTTCAACATATTTTAATGAGTCTTTGTTGCATACAAAAAAATGCCTCCTCTGTTTCTGTTATAAATGCCACTGTTTTCTACCTCCAAAATAGTTCCTTCACCTTCTCAACAAGGACCTATCTACATCACAATAAAAACCAAATCACGAATGCATCCCCATCAATCACAGAAGTTTATAACACAAACATACAAATATCAGGTGAGTGGAACGAAGTACGAGAAGTAGAAGACTATGCGATTTAGTGTGAATTTATTCCTTAGGAATTATATAGAATAGATGAGAGGTCATGGAGACATAAAATGCAGTCGGATTCGGGTGTTCTCATGCAAGAATTGTAAACCATTTTTGTACACATATATCAAGTAATAATGAAGATTGTTTTCAGCTATGATAAGCAGAATTGAATATAAATTTAGCGGGCATGCTTTACTATCCAGGGTTCTCGGGATTTGGTGAGCACAGTTGGCTGGATATCCAATTTGCAGTACGGAATGATGGCAATTGAATTGTTTGAATTCTCACATTAGTAAAAGAATTTCAGTGTTGACTTTATTGAGGCAATCGGACGCAAAATAATCTTACCAAGGAATAGGAAGTTATGATCAAAGTAGCACATTTACATTGGCGTCCTATCACTGTAGAAGTGCCAGAACGATAGATGCTGTTGCTGATATTATTTGTAATGGAATGGCAGGGGTGACGGGATGCGATTGTACTCACTGCATGTTTGCAAGTAAAAGACAAATGATTCAGGAATTCATGTCTTAAGGGTGTTACATGAAGTCGATGAGGGGATGCAAAATGAAGACATTGGACAATGATTTGGATAATAGAAAAGTATGTTGGAATAAGAACAGAACATCTCTGTGATGATCAATTGAGAAAGTCCATCAGAAACAGCTGCATCGACTAGTTTGTGAGTCCTCGAGTTTGAGTTACAAAAAATAATCCTCCTTCCATGTTCCATCAGAATTTGGAAACGTGAATTCTCGGTTAGTCATTAATTCTGATGAGCACAATATCACATCAGAAATACAGCAATCTCTATGTGACCACAAATGCAACACCATGAACAGTTATGGCCGTCTTTTTGGAAGAAAAACGTCCAACTGATTTGGAGGTATGCGAGAAAAGGTTCAGGATGTTTATCACAGGAACTGATGTGCTTCCTCAGCAATTGAACTTGAATAGTTTGGGCTGTATTCATTGGTGTTTGGAAAATTGAGAGTAGACCTTCACGAGGAAATGAGATATAACATTACTTGTGGGCTTGACGGGATATTTACCAAAATATTATTTCCCCTTGCCGGAGATTCTCTGACCAGACAAACCATCTTCTGATTAAAAGATCACCATTTTTGACAGAAACATCGAATGCTTTTTCTTTCCGAGCTGTGTCTGTAACGATATTCCACAGTGATGGTGGACAGACTTAGAAAGTACTAAGGGAATGAAGTACTGTGAGCATAACATAAAGAGATGTATTTGAGAATGCAGTGATTAGTATGCCCACCACTGAAGCTGGAATTGTCGCTCAGTTCCCTAACGTGAAGTCCAACCTTTGCTTCTACAGATGGCTGCAGCGATAAGGCTCGGGAGTGGGATGAGACTCGTAGCACATGAGGGAACTGATACAGACAGGATGGATCGAATGGCTTTCTTATTTACTGTTAAATTCTATGATTCGCTTATTACGTACGCCACGATGTTACAGAATTGTGGAGAGCCGACTTGTTCGCCTGAATGGATTACCTCTGCAGCTATGTGTTTATGTCTTACTATGATACTGTGGGATCTTGACGGGGTAAAACTGAAGGGAATGCTTTAAAATCAGGAGAAAACAGCGATTACTTTCTTCTTTTGCAAGGCACTGGTATTTTCGAACATTCTGCTTGAAAAGATAGTGGTGCAAATATTTTCATATTTTTAAGGTACCATTTGATCCGTTGTCATGAGACAGGCAGGAATGCTAATTGAAAGTTGCAGGCAGTTCAGCTATGATCTTATTAAATCGGGCGCAGGCTTCAGAGACTGAATGACTTACTGGTCGTTGTGATGCTTATGATTGTCTGTACTGAAGCAAAAAGATTCAAAACTGCCATAAACCTGCAAGAAAATAAAGAAAAATGAAACCTTTCATCTCTGAAATAAAGAAACGGATGACCCTTCCATTAAACAAACTCTAGTGGAACTTGTCACAACTCATTTTAATGGACGCAGTGTTAGGATAGTGGAGAAATTTGCAATCATTAATAAATTCAACTCCCTCACTTCTGAACTCTCATGCAAACGCTGTGCACTTTCCTCATAACATAGGTCACACATGGCTGACATGAATTAAGTCAATTTTCTCTGGATTGCATTCAGCACATGCACGTAATTAAAAGAATTATTGAGCAAAACTGCACAGGCGATTCATGATGTAGTCTCACCAATGTCCTGCATTTCAATAGCATGATACCTTCACTCTAATGTACAAAACACAACCCAAACAGAGTCAGTTATGGGTACAGACTGTATAATTTTCCTGCTGTTCGGTTACTTTGACAATCGTTGCGGTCAACGTCATATCATTATCACAATGGTATGGTCCTTTTCCCAACCGTCAAGTAAGTGATTTAACTAACGATAATATATGTCATTATAAATTAACTTCTCTTTCTGCCTCCTAATGGGACCCATGCTCCATTAGAGCTTCCAATCTTGTCAGTGATGAGTGTGCTTTCGATCCGTCTCCCAGTGGAAGTCTGAGCCTGGACCAATGAGTCTGCAGCACTCCGTCTTCTACATGAGACAGAGATGAGTTTCTGATCATATTTGAAGTCTAGTAGCACAACCACGTAATTCGACCTCGATTACATCTCCAACCTTTGTCTATACCTCAGCTCCACAGCGACTGGAACATTCATGCACCTTGATGCATGACTGCAATGTGTGTTTTTCCAATACTTGTCTCAATGACATTCCACCCAACACCCTCCAAAAACTTCAGCTCATCAATAACTCTGCTGCCTGGACGCCAAATCACGCAGCGTCCTGCATACCCTTCACTTCCGCCCTCACTGACCTACATTGGCTTTTGTGGGCTGAGGCACATATTAATACACCCTGCCTTTGTCGGGTCCATCTAAAACGTCACTCTACCAATCAGTCACATTCCCACATCGTTTTCTTCCTCACTCTGCTTATTTCCCTTTCGGGAATTATTCAAACCTATTTCTTTTAGAGTGAATTACCTTTTCTTATTTCTCTCCCTGATTAAGAATTTGCATTCTGCAGAGTGAGCGGTGCTGGCGTTATGAAGTTTCGAAACAAAGAAATAGTGTAACTTACGCTGCAGTCACTTCCCTTTGTATGCAAAGGAGCTCTCTGTTGAATAGGGCATTTGAGTCACTTTGACTCTCGTCTTTGCAAGATGTTCTCCTTCTGTTATTTGATCGTCTGTTTGTCACTTTGAGTTAATTCTGCGTTCACCCAAATAAGTAAGCTGCCAAACCATACCTCTCAGCTTGGATGATTGGCAAGAAACATTAGCTAAGCAGACACAAATGTGCATTTGAATTAGTTCTTGATTAAAGTAAGCTGGGAATATAGACTAAGGGGAAAGTCAGTTGATGAACAACAACATTTATGTGAAGACATATTACATAACTTTCAGCGAAAAAGAAGTCAAAAGAGTTCAATGAGATGACAGATCATCCACAATTAACGGGTGTGTTCATGGGTATCGAATTTTTAAAAAATACAGCAGTCTGATAACTGGTGAAGCCAGAAGACTGTAATTAGTTTTAGTATCCAGCAACCAATGGCTGCAAACTCAATAATGTAGGTAAACGCTGATGAAGAAAACAAATTGTTATGACCTATGAACTAAAACAACAAGAGATTCTCCGTGTACATCAAAATAAAATGAAATCAGGAGCAAACGCTTGTGTAGGGTATCTGGAGATTGCGACCAGAAATTTGCAAATTATAAAGCGGAAATGGGAGATAATTCAAATCAATATTTATATGTAAACAAAAATCACAAAGATATCAAATACTTTAAGATTTGGAAAGATGCTTTTTTCATGAGCAGGATGTGGGCGTCGCTGCATAACCAGTATTTATTTCCCATCCTCAGGTGCCCTTGATAAGATGGTGGTGAGCTGCATTCTACCTGCTGTGAGTTGACCATAACGAGATTAGTGTGGGAAATGCAGGAATTTAACTCATTACCCAGCGACAATGCAGTTTGGGAGATAGACCTCCGATTCAACATGGTAAACGGCCTGATGGGGGTCTTGCAAATAATCGTCCTTCCATGAATATGCTGCCATTTTCCATCTAGGTGGAAGTGGTTGGGAGTTTAGAAGGTATTGCTTGAGGATCTTTGGTGAAATCTTACAGCGTCCTCTTGTATTTGTTGCACAATGCTGGTAGTGTGCATCAGTAGTGGAGGGAGTGAATGCTTGTGGATGCATTGTCGATCACACCAGCTGCTTTGCCTTGCATGTTTTGAAGCTTCTTAAGCATTGTGGGAAATGCGCACATTCAGCCGAGTTAGATGTCGTTTATCACACTCCTGATTGTACGTTGTAGATGGACCTATTCTTGCGGGTGGGGCGGAAGAAAGGGTAGGACGTGCAATAAAGGCCACAGTATTCTTATCTTCTGTTCTGTTAAGGTCGCCAGTATGTTTATGTGGATTGTCTTTTGAGTTTCTATTTAATGATAACCCGCAGGATGTCAATAATAGAGATTCAGATTTGGTACCAACACAGCATGATGAGTGGCTAAATCTTTTCAGACTGATGATGGTTACAAGTGTTACTTACCACTTTTCAACCCAAGTCTGTACATTGTCCAGATCTTGCTGCATTTCAGCATAGATATCTTACAGCATTTGAGCATGGGCTTGTCATATGTTGACAGAGAGAATGTATTCGACAACAGAATGGGAGCACCGACACATTGTTTACTGAGAGACGTTGGCCTGTTCCCGGAGTTTAAAGAAACTAGCTGCAAATATATTTCTGGCATTCTTTGGAATATTCTGCCACTGAATGGAGTCCAACATGGTACTACTGGATTTTTAAAAATCGCTAAATGTGATGCTGTAATTATATGAGCTACGGAGACAGAAATCAGGAGCACACGATCCACTTAGCCTTGTATTGAACGATTGGAAAGTGCTGGGGCACATTATTATGGAACAAAAAAAAACCTTGACATTTTTGAAAACAAAGAAATCAAACACAATGAGCTCGTTTTGGGGGAAAACTTTTTTGAAAAATGCGTTGATTGATTTGAAGATATGACAAGTCGATAAAACTAAAAGTGAGTTGTCCAGCAGTGAATTTCGATTCGCATAAGGCATTTGGTAAGGCATACACATAAACATTTATTGCACATTTCTGGATCTGATGGCAATGCATATCCTTGTACTGAAGATTTGATAAGACACAGAGAAGGGAAAGATGATTAATTGATTTAAATCTGGTTTGAAATACATATCAGGTGGTACAACGGTGGCAGAAAAAAAGTAGATCATGTTGAATTGTGCAGCAGGGACTGAAGGGCATACTCCTGATCCCTTTCCTTACTTTCTTATTCTGATATCTGACATTGAGTGGTCGTTTTCCTGGAGGTTAGCTATAATACGTTGTATTCAGGGTGATCCTAGCGCATGCCAAACTAAGTCTGGGAATTTACAGATGCTCGGTCCAGAATAATGTTGGTCTGGCGGTATGAACAACATTTGATGTGGAATTGGCAGGCGGGGATAGCTCTACAAAGCAGGATGTTTGAGCTGTTTGTCAGGAAACCCGCGTTTCCCATTCACAGTTACTCAGTTCAACGTTTGTGAGAAGATCAGTAGCTCGGGTGCTCGTTGTTGTGGTTCTGTTCGCCGAGCTGGGAATTTGTGTTGCAGACGTTTCGTCCTCTGTCTTGGTGGCACCATCAGTGCTTGGGAGCCTCCTGTGAAGCGCTTCTGTGATCTTTCCTCCGGCATTTGTAGTGGTTTGAATCTGCCGCTTCTGGTTGTCAGTTCCAGCTGTTCATTGCAATGGTCCAGATCGATGTGCTTATTGATTGAATCTGTGGGTGAGCGCTATGCCTCTAGGAATTTCCTGGCTATTCTCTGTTTGTCTTGTCCTGTACTAGTAGTGTTGTCCCAGTCGAATTCATGTTGCTTGTCATCTGTGTGTGTGGCTACGAAAGATAGCTGGTCATGTCACTTCATGGCTAGTTGGTGTTCATGGATGCGGATCGTTAGCTGTCTTCCTGTTTGTCCTATGTAGTGTTTTGTACAGTCCTTGCATGGGATTTTGTACACTACATTAGTTTTGCTCATGCTGGGTATCGGGTCCTTGGTTCTGGTGAGTGGTTGTCTGAGAGTGGATGTTGGATTAGTCGTGCTGGAAGAGCACAGCAGTTCAGGCAGCATGGATTTGCCTGTCCTCGGATGCTGCCTGAACTGCTGTGCTCTTCCAGTACCACTAATCCAGAATCTGGTTTCCAGCATCTGCAGTCATTGTTTTTACCTGAGAGTGGATGTTGATTTGTGTGCTGTTATGAGTCGTAGTGGTCGCAGTTGTCTGGCTGTCAGTTCGGAAAAGCTCTTAATGTATGGTAGTGTGGCTAGTCCTTTGGGTTGTGGCATGTCCTCGTTCTGTTGTCTTTCCCTTAGGCATCTGTTGATGAAATTGCACGGTTATCCGTTTTTGGCGAATACATTGTATAGGTGTTCTTCGTCCTCTTTTTGCAGTTCTAGTATAATGCAGTGTTTTGTGCCCCTTTTGAATAGTGTCTTGATGCAACTTCTTTTGTGTGTGTTGGGGTGGTTGCTTTCGTAGTTTAGGACTTGGTCTGTGTGAATGGCTTTCCTGTGGCTACATGTTGCAGGTCCATAGCTGCTGCAAAAACATTGCAATATACCGACCACTGCAACGGACAGCTTGAACTGTGTAGAAGAAGTTCAGAAAGCAGCTTTATAATGAGCTAAAATATTCCTTCAATCAAATTAATCAGTGCAAAAATTTTACCAAATAATGAATACATGCAAGATCATCGCATTTCAAATCACAATTCAGCTGTTACGCAACCTGACCGCTTTGTAAGCAACTGATGGCTGTGCAAGACTATCCGCCATTATTAGAGGATGCAAGGGCACGCTTGCCTTTCTTTTCAATGAGATCATTCTAAGTAATGCATGCATAATTTAATGAAACATACAAAACATACAATGTATAAAATTGAATGTGAATATATATATATATATACACACACACACATTTAAAACCGAAATCATTGTAAAGTGGCAGAAACCACAGATGAATAATTATTTTGTCTTTTAGTTTGGGAAACTGAATTCGAGCGAGACATACTCTGCCCCAAATCTGCTCATGCTGGACACAGCGGGGGCAAAATTGAACTGAGTGGTTAGCTTTATTCAACTCTGCTCTTGCTTTCACATCTGGTTATCCACACCCCAACCCGGCTTCAGCGAAATTCATCTCTCTTGCTGTGTCTGCCTTCATTCTTTTCACTCTTCAGAGACCTCCCGTCTATTTTCTACCGTTCTTGCCATCAACTTGCTTCTTCTTTCATTTCCGACCCTTCCAAATTCATTCTCTCTCTCTTCAACCGAAATTAAATCTCCAAACTGATCTACATCACTCGAAATTCTCTCATTGTCCTCATACTATCTCTCTCATCATTTTGTCTTCTTTCTTTCCCTACTTTCCTTTCTGTCCATTTCTATCCCTGCCTCATTTCCTCAATCTGCAATCTCCTCCTGTTGATTTTTCTCCTTCCGATTCTTCCATCACCAGTTCTCCTTTTTTCCTCTCTCATTTTTCCTCTCTCACTTTCGATGTCTCACTCCATCTCTCGTACTAACCCTTTCTCTCCCTTGAGCTCCCACTATCCATCCATTATATTCAATAAGAATGGTGGGCCCGGAGTGCTGCTCTCCTGTCTTTATTTTTCATTCTCAGGGGTTCCAAATCCTCTGTGGAAGGGCAGATATTAATAATATGAATCAGAAATGTATCCTTCATATCTCGAACAAAACATAGGATGCTTACTCAGTGTGGACAATGGGAATGACATTGTTTTACTAGGACGGTCAGGAATCATTGGAAGATGCAATTGTGCGTGCCCATTGACAGATTGAGAGGTTGCATGCTCTAATTTAATTATTGAAACCGTTGTCTGATTTTTCTTCTTCCCTGTCAGACAATGATCTAACCCTTGGCTTGGTTAACTATCTTTCATTTCCCTTCACTCCATATTCAACCACATTCTCATTCATTGCACTCACGCACCCAAATGCAAACTATATGCATATATATATATATATATATATATATATATATATATATATATATATATGTATTGTGTGTCTCTGTGTGTGTGTGCGCGCCCACCTGTATAACATATACACACACACACATGCGGGTGTGGGCGCGCACGCACACACACATACCCACAAACACAAACATCATGTTTTTCTAGCTTGTCCTAGTTCTCAAAAAGGGTCACTCCAGCAGAAATCCACACAATTCGTTTTCTACACAGATGGTGCATTAACTTTTTTTATTTTTCAGAAAACATTTTTTCACTTCTTTTCTATGTTGCTTTCAGTGTTGCAAGCATCTTTGGCTTGAACAGCATTTAATTCCTGTCGCGACTTTCCGTTGAGATGGTGATGTTGAGCTGTCTCTTTGAACAACTGTTATTCATGTGAAACAAGGACAATCTGTGTAATAGGTATGAACAGGATATATAAGAAGTTCGGTTAGCACGTTTGCTTTCATTACACAGTCCTCTGAGTACAGGCAAAGGGACATTATGTTAAGATTGTACATAACACTCGTGAGGTTTCCACATCTGACATACTGGTTCCAGTGCTGGTCGCTCAGTTAAAAGGTATCTATTATCAAGATGGAGTTGGTTATAAAGAGATTTATGAAGATGTTGCCTGAAGGAAGGTTTGAACTATATAGGAAGGTTGGATAGTTTTGTAATCTTCTTCATTTCGCTGGAGCGGAGGAGGTTGAGAGGTGACCTGATAGCAGTTACAAAATAATGAGGGCAATAGACTCTATGGTGGTTGACTTTTCCCTAATACAAGTGTCAGGACGAGAGGAGGCACATTATTACCTTGCTGCTGGTTTCTTCAGTGTCACCATCTGACATCATCACAATAGTGACGTCTACTTTATAACTAAAAAAAAGACAGGGTGGGGAAGTGGGAGTCCATGTCCTTTTGAGTGCAGTGGAGATTAATCAGAATGATAGCTGAACGTCAAGGGTTATTGACGAGGGGATGTGAAGACAATAAGCAAGGTTTATATTCCTACAATTTAGAAAGATCTGAGGCGATTATACCTTTACAGGTAATAATGGAAACTGCCATTTTGGTTAGAGACAGAGATATTTCTTGTTTCTTCCTGAATTGGAACATTAGCTTTCGCCAAGAGTGTGTTGGGGCTCTGCAATTCACTCCGTTGGAGGATAGTTGAGGTGGAAATGCTCGGAAACTTTCGACAGTTCTTGGAATTACTTGAAGTGTTATGGCATTCACTGTTATATTTCAATGCTGGGAATTCAGACTTGTATCGTTAGCAGTGTATTATATTGCTAAAGTCAGATTCGAGGAAATGATTGATTTTACAAGAAGGAAAAGATTAATTGACTTTAAAATGTCCATAGGGCCATGATAAACACGTTCAAAAGCTCATTTCAGGAAGAAAATCCAACAGTCTTCCTCCATAATGTATGAATCATAGCTGAAGACATTTCCACGCCTGACATTCAATTAATGATTATTCATACCTTTTCCTCCAGTTTCAAACCATGGATTGTCTTTATCTCAACAAATGTTTAATGCAGTAAATAAAATATTACATTCACGAATTCTACCCACTATGCGATCTGCCAACTGTTAACTTCAGTACATCTGGTGTTTTCATTTAAAGAGCTACCAGTGGAAAAGAAAATTCGCGGAGTGTGAGGACTAGCGTTTTCTTATTTATTCAGGTCTTTCCTGGTATTTCTAAAGGAGGACTCGAACCATGGGCACTTAATGGAGGCGAGTCAACCTATCATCGAAACAACATATGAAAGCATTCAGATTGAGTGCATTCATTCCCTGAAGCTTAATGTCCATTCTTTTGTATTTAGGCTGGCTGGTGGCGTGAATAATTTATGACTGAAATAAATCAGTTGATACATACAATGATCATTGATGGAATATAGGTGTCACTGGAAAAGCCAGTATTTGTAGACTGTTCCTCATTGTTCAGAGGGGAGCCATCGGTCAAGAACATTGATGTGTGTTTGGAGTTTCATGCAAACAAGAAAAACTTTAGGACGGCAAATCTACGCACTTGTAGGACATTAGGACACTGATTTTTCAAGATTGGACAGAAATTACATGTTTGACACTGGACTGCTTATTTTGGTCAATTAATTTAATTCTAATTTCCATATTTGGCATTGTGAAATTCAAAGGTGGTCGAACACGACCTTAACATTTCAGATTACAAACCCAGAGAAAAGACAGCCCACCCACCCTCTTCACGAGGAGGTTTCAGGCTTAGAGTCTTAGCGTTTTAGATTCATGTAGGGCATAAAGAGACCCTTCATTCAAACTTGCAAGCACCAACTCGATATCTGAAGCTGAACTCGTTCCATTTTACTGCGTTTGACCCACATCGCTCTGAACGTTTCCAGCAGATGTACCAATCCAGATGCATTTGAAGTATCACAATGTAACTGTCTGTACAAAGTTTCGAGCAGCTTATTTAGATTAGATTACATTACAGTGTGGAAACAGACCCTTCCGGCCCAACAAGTCCACACCGCCCCGCCGAAGCGCAACCCACCCACACTCCTACATTTACACCTTACCTAACACTACGGGCAATTTAGCATGGCCAATTCACCTGGCCTGCACATCTTTGGACTGTGGGAGGAAACTGGAGCACACGGAGGAAACCCACGCAGACACGGGGAGAACCTCGCATTTCTAAACAGGGACTAAACTATTTCTTTTTCAACAATTTGATATTTTGAACCAATAAACCACAAATTGGATTCCTGAAAATCACGCATCATCAATGAATCTCCACTTGTGTCCTATTCCTTCATTGCATCATTGTTGCAACTGCCAACATGTCTCTCAGGGATATCCTTTGCCGATTCTAGATACTGTTCAGAAAACTCAGTGTGATTTCGGCAGCTCCTTCGTGTTAGTTTTCGAAGCTGGAAAATAAGTCATGAAGTCGGATTTTCCCCTGTCATTGATTCATGAACATTGCAAAATGTTGGTAAATTATCATTCCAGTCAGAGCTTTCTGTTGCGTGGTGTTGAAAGCTGAATGATTCCTCTATCATCCATTTTGACATGCTCTCAAACCATTTTAAGCAGCCTTTTAATAAAATAAATCATTTTGTGGAGAACTTGAGCCACTTCCTTTTGATGGCGGCTTCTAAAGCTCATTGTCAATTTTTTGTATTCCATCTGCTATAATTTCGTCTGACGTTCCAGGTATGGTACACTTTGAGGAGGCCTTATTTCCATAAACTTTGTGCACTTTGCACCATTTCAAAACCCAGTTATTTCTGTTAAACCAGTACTTGTATCATGTTCCAACTCGGCATCAAAATATGTTGTTCAGACATTTGGAATACTCTGCACCATTCCATGACAGAGGTTAATGTCTGAGACAAAACTTGTGACACTTCTGTACAGCTAATGAAAAAATTTCGCTCAGTTGGGCCTTACCTGTACAGATGGCGGGCATCAAATAATTTATCGTCTTTGCTTTCCAGTTGTTACCGTACATTGCAGTAAAACTATAGTGTTATGCAATTTTGAGGATGACATTCAAATGAATTTTAGTTAGCAATAAGTGCATGAGCATCATCCAACTTTCCTACCAACCAGTGGCTCTGGTCTGCATAATCATTAACTGCTTGTATTGGTTGGTTCGGGCCCAAATCAATTCTTGCCATCCAGCTTGCCTCATTCACCTGCAATTTGCATACCGTTGTGACAGGAACACAGAAGTCACCATTTCCCTAGCACTGAAACTGGCCCTGGAGAATTTGCACATCAGGACTCATAATCATCGAACTTTAAGTCCGCTTTCAAAAAAACATAATCTCCTCCAGACTAATCTCAAAATCCTCGAACAAACTCTTGAATCTGCCATCTGTAGCTGGATCGTCAGCTTCACGTTGAGCATATTGCAATGCGTAAAGACAGTATACTGCACCTCCTGTACGATAACCATCAATAGTGGGAGTGGCAAGGTGGCTCAGCGGTTTCCTTTGCTGTCTCACATCGCCAGGCTTTTGGATTCGCTTCCCACCTCCGGCGTCTGCCTGGGAGGAGTTTGCATATTCTCCCCACTTCGACACAGGTGTCCTCTGGGGGTTCTGGTTTCCTCACACAATACAAAAATATGCAGGTTAGGCGAATTGGCCACTCCAAATTACTCATTGTGTTCAACGATATACAGGGGATGGGAACCAAAATTGGAGTTAGAGTATAGAAAGGTTGAGAGTAGGGAGGTCCAAAATCAACCTTCAGGGACGCAAGATGTCACCAGCAAGCAAGAAGTTGGTTGTATGTGTGTCAACTTCAACGCCATGTGCATCCGGAATAAGGTGGTTGAACTTGCAGCATGAGTTGGTACCTGTGACATCCATGTTGTGGCCATTTCGGAGACATGTTTAGAGCAGGGACAGGAATGGTTGTTGCAGGTTTGAGGGTTTAGATAATACAGTAAAAACAGAGAAGATGGTGAAAGAGGGGGAGGTGTGGCATTGTTGGTCAAGGACAGTATTAAGTTGCAGAAAGGATGTTTGGGGACTCTTCAAATTAGGTAGAATGGGCTGAAGTTAGAAACAGGAAAGGAGAGGTCACACTGTTGGGAGTTTTCTATCGGCCTCCGAATAGTTCCAGAGATGTCGAGGAAAGGATAGCAAAGATGATTCTCGATAGGAGTGAGAGAGACGAGGTAGTTGTCATGGGGGGACTTCAACTTTCCAAATATTGACTGGGAACACTATAGTACTAGTACTATAGATGGGTCAGTTTTTGTCCAGAGTTTGCAGGAGCGCTTCCTGACACAATATGTCGACAGGCCTCAAGGGGCGAAGCCACATTAGATTTGGTGCTGGGTAATGTGACCGGCCAGGTGTTAGACTTGGTGAGCACTTTGGTGATAGCGATCACAATTCTGTTATGTTTAATTTAGTGATAGAAAAGGATAAATGTTTATCACTGGGCAAGAGTTATAGCTGCGGGAAAGGCAATTGCAATGCGATTAGGCAAGATTTTGGATGCATAGGATGGAGAAGGAAACTGCAGCGGACAGGCACATTAGGAATGTGGAGCTTATTCAAGGAAAGGCTGTAGAACGCGGGAGCCGTGGTTCACGAAGAAAGTGGAACCTCTGGTCAAGAAGAAGAAGAAGGCTGATGTTAGGATGAGATGTGAAGGCTCAGTTAAGACGCATGTGGGTTACAAGGTAGCCAGGAAAGACCTAAAGAGAGAGCTCAGAAAAGCCAGAAGGAGACATGAGAACCTGTTAGCGGATCGGATCAGGGTAAACGCTGAGGAATTTTACAGGTATTTAAGGAATAAAAGAATGACAAGAGTAAGATTAGGGCCAATCAAGGATAGTAGTGCGAAGTTTGTGTGGAGTCAGAGGAGATAGGGGAAGCACTAAATTAATATTTTCGACAGCATTTACTCTAGAAAACGACGATGTTGTTGAGGAGATTACTGAGATACAGACTACTAGACGAGGTGTGATTGAGGTTCACAAAGAAGAGGTATTTGAAATCCTGCAGAGTGTGAAAATAGATAAGTCTCCTGGGCCGGATTGGATTTACCTAGCATCCTCTGGGAAGCCAGGGAGGAGATTGCCGAGCCATTGGCATTGATCTTTAATTCGTCATTGTCTACAGGAATAGTACCAGAAGACTGGAGGATAGCAAATGCGGTTCCCACGTTCAAGAAGGGGAGGAGAGACAGTCTTGATAAGTATAGACCAGCGAGCCTTACTTCCGTTTTTGTTAACGTGTTGGAAAAGGTTATCAGAGATAGCATTTATAATCGTCTAGAAAAGCATAATTTGATTAGGGATTGTCAGCACGGTTTTGTGAAGGGCAGGTCGTGCCTCACAAACCTTAACGAGTTCTTTGAGAAGGTAAACAAACAGGTATACGAGAGTTAACTGGTTGATGTGGTGTATATGGATTTTAGCAAGGCGTCCGATAAGGTTCCCCACAGTAGGCTATTGTACAAAATGCTAAGGAATGGTATTGTGATCGATAGGGCAGTTTGGATCAGTAATTGGATTGCCGAAAGAAGACAGAGGGTGGTGGTTGATGGGAAATGTTCATCCTGGAGTCCAGTTACCAGTGGTGTACCGCAAGGATCGGTATTGGGTCCACTGCTGTTCGTCATTTTTATAAACGAACTGGATGAGGACATAGAAGGGTGGGTTAGTAAATTTGCAGACGACACTAAGGTCGGTGGAGTTGTGGACAGTGACGTAGGATGTTGTAGGTTACAGAAAGACATAGCTAAGCTGCAGAGCAGGGCTGAAAGGTGGAAAATAGAGTTTAATGCAGACAAGTGTGAGGTGATTGACTTTGGTCGGAGCAACAGGAATGCAAAGTATTGGGATAATGGTAAGATTGTTGGTAGTGTAGATGAGTAGAGAGACCTCGGTGTCCAGGTATACAGATCCTTGAAAGTTGCCACCGAGGCTGACAGGGTTGTTAAGAATGCAACCGCGTTTTAGCTTTTAATAATAGAGGGATCGAGTTCCGGAACCATGAGGTCATGCTACAGTTGTAAAAAAACTCTGGTGCTGCCGCACTTAGTGTATTGTGTACAGTTCTGGTCGCCACATAATAAGAAGGATAGAACACAGAACATAGAAAAATACAGCGCAGTACAGGCCCTTTGGCACTCGATTTGCGCCGATCCAAGCCCACCGAACCTACACGAGCCCAATATCCTCCATATGCCTATCCAATGCCCGTTTAAATGCCCACAAAGAGGGAGAGTCCACCACTACTACTGGCAGGGCATTCCATGAACTCACGACTCGGATGTGGAAGCTTTGGAAAGGGTGCTGAGTAGATTTACCAGGATGTTGCCTGGTATGGAGGGAAGGTCGTGCGAGGAAAGGCTGAGGGACTTGAGGCTATTTTCGTTGGAGAGAAGAAATTTGAGAGGTGACTTAATAGAGAAATATAAGATAATCAGAGGGGTAGATAGGGTGGATGGAAGATACCTTTTCCAATAATGGTGACGGCATTGACGAGGGGGGCATAGCTTTAAATTGAGCGTTGATAGATATAGGACAGATGTCAGAGGTAGTTTCTTTACTCAGAGAGTAGTAAGATAATGGAATGATTTGCCTGCAGTGGTAGTATATTTGCCAACTTTAGGTACATTTAAGTCGTTATTGGCAAAGCATATGATCGTACATGTAATAGTGTAGTTTAGATGAACTTCAGATTGGTATGACTGGTCGGCACAACATCGAGGGCCGAAGGGCGTGTACCGCGTTCTAATATTCTATAATCTATGTTTTATGTTCTATGTATATGTTCTATGTGTGTTAGTCTGGGATGAATATCGAGTAGTAGCGTCATGCGCGAGGTTGTTTACTCTTCAGCGGGTCGGTATGGATTTTTTGGGAGGAAGGTACAGTTTCCACAGTGTAGGCATTCTATGAATGGAGAGTCCCTCCCCACGGATGCATTCGCTGCCTCCGACTATAATCTTTGTACTTCCACGACTGTGCAGACAAATTCGGAATGCACGCCATCTAAAAAGGTGCTGACGACACCAAGGATATCAATCAATTATCAGTGAGAATACAGAAAGGAGGCAGAGGGCTTGGCGTCGTGGTGCAGTGATAACCTCTCTCTGAATGTCCCCAAAACAATACAACTGATCACTTACTTCAGGACGAATGGGGGAGAATATACCCCTATCTACCTGAACGGAACTGACGTTGAGAGGGTGGTTCGCGTCAAGTACCGTGGAGTGTCGAAAACCAACAACCTTTCTCGGGCTTCCCACATAGATGTGATGGTCAAGAAGGCACAACATCGTCTCTTCTTCCTCAACTAATTCGTAAATATCACTTCCCCACAAGGACCCTCACCAACATTTACAGATTCAGAATGGAAAGCATACTGTCCGTGTGCAGAACGGCCGTATCCGACAACTGCTCTGTCCAGGTACAAAATAACAGACAGAAGTTTGTGTGTACAGTGCAGACCATAACAGAATCACTGTTACATCCATGGATAAGATTTACACTTTCTGCTGCAAATTTTGCAAAATTTTCCAGCAATGTCACACATTTGTGAGACAATGTACATTTATTTTTTCATGTTTCTTATTCATTCCTCGTCAGTAAACGCTCTCATTTTGACTTCTAACAATTGTCTGACAATACTGTGCCTTCTAGAGTTGTGTTCAGTTCTGTTTGGTTTGCAGAAGGATATTATCTCAGTGGTACAGATTTTGTTTCCTTCAGACAGGCAGTCGTTAAACATTTTTGAGTTCTCTATGGTTGACTTTTAAAGTAAGATAGAAGAATCAGGAGGTGGGGTCAGGTTCACACGGATCCAAAGGGACTTCGCATTTGCTTTCAGTGAGTTGGTGATTTTTGCCATCTTTGGGAGCTTAATATTTGAGTTCCCTGTTCTTAGACTGACATATTTTGTGCTTCCATATTAAAGTTGTGTTCACTTTCCTCTATTCCCTTCTTATTCGTGTATTCGTCCACGTTCATGTTTCTTGACTAATGATACTGTGTCTGCTTCCAACACTTCTTTTGGCAACCCATTCCACACATTCACCACGTTTTAAGTAAAAACAAATGCTTCGCACATCACTTTTAAACTCCCCCACCGCACGATCCTTGAACCTGTGTCCCCCGGAATTTGCCCTTACACCATGGGTAAAAACCTCGTAAGTTCCACTCTACCCATGGTACTGAGAATATTGTAAAAACTTATTCTGTAGTTCCACAACATCCTGCAATCCGTGAAAGCAGACCGGTTCTATCCAACCCTACTTCATAGTTAAAATCCCCAAAACAGGCAATCTTAACATTCTGGTCAATCTTTCTCGTATGCTGTCCAAAGCATTCATACCCATCTGACACTGTGGCGACCAAAGTGCACGGAATATTCAAACAGTGGCCTCCCTAAAAGTCCATAAAACTGCAGCATAACTTGGTCATTCTTTTATTCAATGCCACTCCCAATGAAGGCAAGTGTGCCATGGTCTTTTACCAACCTGTGATACCACCTTTTGTGATCCGTGGAACTGCGCACATCGATCACTCTGGAGATCTATATTCCTGATGTTCTGCCATTCCATGTGTAACATCTACCTAAAACTTGAACTTCCAAAATGCAGCACTTCGTCTTTTGTTCCAGTAAGCCATGACTGAATTTGGCAAAGGCTTTGCTGAAGTTCATGTCGACAAAAAGAATTGTTTTTGCCTCTTCAATCAAATTTGTGACCTACTCAACCGTCTGTATGTATTATTGAAGTATGACTTGCCTTGTTCAAAACCATGCCCTGTTTCGCTTCTATATGCATAAGAACATGTCCTTCAGAATGATTGCCATTAATTTTCCTATCACCGAAACTTTCGCCTGTAGTTTCCTTGATTATTTATTCCACCCTTCTTCCACAATGGGACAACACTGTGGATTATCCAGTTTTCCTGAACTTCATTGGCGGCCAGAAAGGATGCAAAGTGGGCTGTCAATGTTCCAGCAATTTTATCTGTTGCCCTCCGCAATTTTCTCGAATACGTCTCGTCAGGAACAAGGGGCATACCTACATTAGTACTTTTTTTAAAAAGATGCATAACATCGTTTCCATTTTAATCGAAACTTGACTTTGAATTTCGACACACAATTCCTCACCTAATTCAGTCTCTTTGATGAATTCCAACATGATGTTTGTGTTCAGGATGTTCCCTACCTATTCTGGTTTGATTGATATAGTCCCTTCTTTTACTTTTAGTGGGCCAACGCTTTCCAAAGCTGCCCTCTGCAAGTTTTCCATGTTATGTACTTCAAGGGTTGGAACAATTCTCATCCTACTGGACATTCCATATGTTTAGTTTTCCTTGTGAATAATTTCACAACATACGTAGTCATAGAGTCAAAGAGTCTTAGCGATGTACAACACGGAAACAGACACTTTGTTCCAACTCGACCATGCCGAACAGATACACTAAACTAATCTACTCCCATTTGCCTGCATTTGGCACAAATCACTCTAACACCTTCCTCTTCATTCAGCCATCCAGATGGGTTTTAATGCTGTAATTGTACTAGCTTCCACCAGTTGCTCTGTCAGCTCATTCCAAACACGGACCACACTCTGTGTGAAATATTTGCCCCTCATATCACTTCTATATCTTTCCTCTCTCTCTCTTTACATGGATGATTTTGGGATAGTGCTGGAGGACGAGCTGAGACTAGTTCACAGGTCGGTGCAACATCGAGGACCGAAGGGCCTGTTCTGCGCTGTATTGTTCAATGTTCTGTGTTCACTCTGAAATTATGCCCTCTAGTTGTGGACTGCGTCCTGCCCCCCGCCCCACCCCACCCCCGCAAAATGAAAGGACCTTGTCTATTTCCCTACGCATCCCCGTCGTGATTTAATTAACCTCTATAAATTCACCCTCAGCCTCTGTCTGTGCAGGAAAAACAGCCACAGCATATTCAGCTCTCTATATACCTCAAACACTCCAACCCTGGCAACATCCTTGTAAATATTTTCTGAACGCTTTGATGTTTCTCAACATTCTTTTTTTTTTAGGAAGGAGAACAGAATTGCACGCAGTAATCCAAAAATAATCTAACTAATGTCATGTACACCCACAATATGACCTCCCAAATCCTCAAACAAGCTTCACGGACCTTGGTTCTCGCAGGAGTAGGCCTCTGTTGAGGTCGTAAAACTGCCATTTGAGACAAATTCACATGCCCAATGCGAATTTACCCTCTAACAGCCACCTTGCATTAAAATTCTTCCGTTTTTTTCATAACATTGTTGTAATTTGCCTGCCCTCAATTTTCCATCTTCACTGAAGGACTGCAAGCATCATTTTCAAGAGTACTTTGTAACGTCCGGTAATATGGTCAATCCTCTCGAAATTCTCCTCAGTGCACACCTGGATAGCAGTGACAGGAGAGGTCAGAGTTAGCATGGATTGATGAAGGGTAAGTCATGCTTGACCAATCTTCTGGATTTTTTTGAGGATATTTCTCTGAAGATGGGCAAGGAAGATCCAGTGGATATAGTATTCCTGGACTTCCACAGAACCTTTGATAATGTCGAACATACGAGGTTAGTTTGCAAAATTAGGGCACATGGTATTGGGGGGAATGCTGACATGGATTGAAAATTGTTTGGCTGAAAGGAAACAAAAAGTACTGATAAATGGCTCCGTTTCGGAATGGCAGGCGGTGACCAGTCGTGTGCTGCGAGGATCAGTGCTTGGACCGCAGCTTTTTACAATGTACAACAATGATATAGATGAAGGTATTAAAAGTAATATTAGCAAATTTGCGGATGACACAAAGCTGGGTGGCACGGCGAAATATGAGGAGGATGTTAGGAGAATACGGGGTGACCTGGACAGGCTAGGTGAGTGGACGGATGCATGGCAGATGCAGTTTAATGTGATAAATGTGTAGTTATCCACTTTGGTGGCAAGAACAGGGAGGCAGATTACTACCTAAATGGAATCAAATTAGGTAAAGGGCAGAGAAAACAAGATCTGGATGTTCTTGTACATGAGTCAATGAAAGCAAGCATACAGGTACAGCAGGCAGTGAAGAAAGCTATTAGCATGCTAGCGCTCATAACAAGAGGAATTGAGTACAGAAGCAAATAAGTCGTTGTGCGGCTGGACAGGGCGCTGGTGAGACAGCACCTGGAATGTTGTGCGCAGTTCTGGTCTCCAAATTTGAGGAAAGGTATTCTGGCTATTGAGGGAGTGAAGCGTAGGTTCAGGAGGTCAATTCCCGGAATGGCGGGACTATCTTACGCTGAAATATTGGAGCGACTGGGCTTATATACGCTTGAGTTTGGAAGGCTGAGGAGGATCTGATTGAGATGTATAAGATTATTAAAGGATTGGACATTCTGGAGGCAGGAAGCATGTTTCCACTGATGGGTGTGTCCTGAACCATAGGACACAGTTTAAAAATAAGGGGTAGGCCACTTAGAACAGAGTTGAGGAGAAACCTCTTCACACAGAGAGTGGTGGGTGTGTGAAATGATCTGCACAAGAAGGCTGTGGAGGCCAAGTCTCTGGATGCTTTCAAGAAAGAGTTGGATACCGCTCTGAAGGACAGTGGAATCAAGGATTATGGGGATAGGAACGAACAGGATACTGATTGAGGATGATCAGCCATGATCATAATGAATGGTGGTGCTGGCTCGAAGGGCTGAATGGCCTACTCCTACACCTAGTGTCTATTGTCTATTGTCTACAGAATTGAAATTTCGCACACCTGTTCGGGTTCCCTTCCCAGATCCAAGTCCAGCATAACGGCCACTCTGACTGGAAGGCATATGCCCTGTGCCAAGAAACCCTCCTGGATTGTCCTTCCAAGTTCTGCCCTATTCAAGGGCCTAGAATGAAGAGAGGCCAAACCATTGCAGGGGAAGATAAAATCACCCAGCACAATAACCGGAATATCTTTAATCCTGGAAAATGAAACATAATGTCGTAGACCTGCTTTTTAAAAAACAGTCAATGCTTAGGATCGAGAATGAGACAGCAACGTACTTTTGCAGTTTGGGTTTACTCTGATCCAAAGCAATGTAAACGGACAATTAAGTTGTGCCTTGGAAGTAAGTCCTACTGATATAATCACCTGACCAGAGCAGACACAGAGAAATTTTACGTTATTTGTCTCCCAATGCAAATATGTTATGGAGAAGAAGGAAAACTATTGCGTCAATAGCAGACTGTCAGACGTCCAAGTGAATCCTTTACTTACTTCGGCACTAGCCAGAAAAGCTCGACAATTGACTTTAATATCTGTGACTGCGACTTCCAAAAAAATCGTCAACTATTCTAAATATGATGAAATATGGAAAGGTGCTCCATTCAGAATGCTCTCCAGGAACACTATCACTCCTTTTCGCCTTTTTCTTTTCACACAAATAATCTTCATCCTGGTTGGTTCATCTGACAAAGTGTATATGAAGAAATACATGCAACGTACTGTAATTCCCTGAGAGAGTGACAAACCAGTGCAGAGGGTTGGCGGTGACAGAATATAAAGGGATGGAGTTCTGTTTGAAGTTAACGATAAATTTGACACAAATTTAAAATTGCTACTTGGATGAAGACAAATATAACTTTGAGGAACAGGACACAATTGGAACTAGGTTTTCGTTTTTTGGACTTTAGTTAAAATCGTAGTTATGTTTAACTTACCAGCTTGAATAGAAAGAACGGATTTACAAAATATAATTCGTGCCTAACAAAGTTTCTGAAGGTTTTGAAAATAATTACAGCAAAATTTGATGGAGGTAACAGTGTTGATTAGTTGGTCACCAGACACAATGGTTTTGCATAGCTCTTTGTCACACATTTAATTGGGAATGTGCAGTGTATTTGATGCTAATGGACTACAATCTCTGGGGAAATATATCATTTCTCACAGTTGCCCTGTTTGTTTTTTCAGTCAAAGCCTTGATTCGATGGGATTCTCCATTGCACTGATTAGCTGCTCTCTAAATTTGGACTGAGTTGCTCCATACAAACGAGTGTTTGCACTGCAAATTAAATTGCGCAGCATGAATCTGACCCTTTGCAATACGAATCTGTATCTTTTTATGATTCCTTGTATTTGATCCTGTAATGCTATAATACAAGAAGTATATATGCATGCACCATCCACAAAAGAATGAAGGTGCTGCACATGCTGGAGAGTAAAATCGTAGACTTCCTCCTGCTCTCCATTTCTGCGTCGTTGTAATTATCTTTGATGCTCTGGTATCTCAGTCTCTTACGGATGTGGCTAGACACTAACGTGTGTCACAAGGTCAGAGTTTTCTGCGAAAAAAAAACCGAATAGGAGCAATGGACTTAAGACCATTTAAAAGTAATTAAATAACATCCAAACACAATCAATATAATTGCTTGGCTTTACATAACAGAACCATGAAGGATTGATACATATCCCTCCAGGTTCCTGTATAAAGTTGTGAGGTATGTTTTGTTTCAATAGAGAGAATACCCGTTGTTGCTCGAACCACAACTGTTGTTCTCTCAGTGCACTATTTTTCCCCTTTGACACTGCCAACAAATGGCTACAAATCGGTCAAATGTAAAATTATCGGTGAACGAGAATGAATATTCCGTTGCTGCACAACGCTGGTTATGGTTAACACTGCACACAGGGGTAATAAAAAAAAAAGATGATAGCCAAAAATAATAACTGATCCGCCACAGTATGACTACTGTGGTGACAAATACTTCATCTGCTATTGCTAGAGGTAGCACATAACGAGTGGTACAATCGAAAGGCCATTTTTTTCATGGGACAGTTTCAATACAGCCACAAAATATACTGTAAGTGAAACAGCACAACAAGAAACGTGTGGTAACCCTTTCAACATGATAATGGTTCACCACTGTGACTTGGCTTTGGTTGATCAGAACCTGCACAGTCCAAAATCTCTGATGCAGGAGAAGATTCAGAAAGAATCATGAATTAACAAAATAAAATGAAACATTTGCAATTTTCTTCTGTGGAAGACCCAGATGGTGAAAACTGGCTGATACGTCTCTGATGATATATTCTTCCAAGCAATGTTTTAAAATTGATCACCTGAGGGTAGCTTGCTCAAAATAGACAGAGCTGGTGCATTGACATCGAGTCATAGAGTCATATGGTCATCGAGATGTACAGCACAGAAACAGACCCTTCAGTCCAACTCGTACATGCTGACAAGATATCCCAACGCAATCTAATACCACTTACCCGCACCTGGTGCAAACACTCCCGCCAAACCTTCCTATTTATATATCTGTCCAGATGCCTTTCAAATATTGCAATTGTACTAGCCTCCACCACGTTTACTGGCAGCTCATTCCACACACGTACCACCCTCTGCATGAAAACGTTGCCCCTTAGGTCTCTTTTATATCTTTTTCCTCTCACCCTAAACCTATGCCCTCTAGTCCTGGACTCCCCCACCCCAGGGAACAGACTTTGTCTATTTATCCGAACCATGCTCCTCATGATTTTATAAACCTCTTTAATGTCACCCGTCAGCCTCCGACGCTCATGGAAAAAACAGCACTAGATTTTTCAATCTCTCCTTATAACTCAAATCCTCTAAACCTGGCAACATCCTTGTAAATCTTTTCTGAACCTTTCCAAGTTTCACAACATCGTTCCGATAGGAAGGAGACCAGAGTTGCTCGCAATATTCCAACAGGGGACTAACCAATGTCCTGTACAGCCGAAACATGACCTCCCAACTCCTGTACTCAATACTCTGACCAATGAATGAAAATATACAAATCGCCTTCTTCACTATCCTATCCACCTTCTACTACACTTTCAAGGAGTTATGTACATGCACTGAAATGTCTCTTTGTTCAGCAACACTCCCTCGGACCTTACCATTAAGTGTATAAATCCTGCTAAGATTTGCATTCCCAAAATGCAGCATCTACTAAATGAACAATTGCGGAGCAGCTCCAAGTTCACGAGGAATTAAGTCGCTCCTGTTCTGGGACATTCTTGATAGAATGAGGCAGTGCTTATGTTGTGAGAGCCTGTAGAATGGAAAGATCTACTTACACTATTTCGTTGACCATTATAGTGAGTTGATACAAGCGATACAATAGTTGTAGTTTGTTCTTACTTAACGCTGATCAGTTACATCAAAAGAATGACAGAGAGGGCGTCCGTTGAAGAATGGATTGATAGCTGATACAAAACATGGTTTAGTGAAGTTGGTTTTAAATGTATGCAAACACCTTGACCGAATCTGGGGAATTCCATTCTGCAAGGAATCGCGACGAGTATATTGTCCTTTACAATTCCCATAAACAGTGAATTTTAAGAGCAGAAGCACATTTTCATAATAAATGCGGGCAGTTGAAATGAAATTATGTTTAACTCAGAGCTAAAATGGGACAATGTGTCTGCATATCTATAGAATTTTCAAAAGAAACGTTTGGAAAAAAATGAATTAACTTAATCAGTTACGTTTTACTATTGTCTGAAGAAAGATTTTTCCTGTTCCACCTTGAAAGTTACATACATGTGAATCACAATAAGTAACATAATATTTCGATCGTACATGACATTCCATCGGTACATTGCCGATTTGATTGTATCTCAAAACCACATTTCCAACTCCCATGAAAACTTTCACTCATCTGCTTAACTCGAACTCATCTATATTTCCATTTTAAAAATTAAACAATGCGCTGAAATCATATTTGCAGAAGGTCAAATCCAAAGATTCACGTTAATCAATGGTAATAATTTCACTTATTTCACCCTAATATTCAAATATGTGTCATTTGGTTCAAGATGCTTTTGTGAGTATAAACGTCCTCAACACTTTTATTCTTTGAAACTCCCCTCAGGATAATATATGCTTAAAGTAAGACTCCTTATTGGCATGGACCTTTTGGTCAGGTCGCATCTTACTACAGCCAGTAGAAAGTTAACGTGCAAGACGTTCCTGAAACAGACATCAGCCACCCCCCAGCCGGTCCCATTTCAGGTATTAGTCTGAAAAAAACATACTGACCTGTCTTCAGTATGCCTATTCGTTCCTTGAATAAGTTGAACAGTATGAGTACAGTATTCTCGATGCAGTTTCAGTAATGCCATCTACAACTGTAAATTCTGGTATAATTTCAATATATGATGCGTCACAACTAATTGGACACAACTTTGGAAATCAAGCTATCCTAATCCCAGAGTCATTATATGATTTATAGATATTAAAGCATACAAAGAGTTCCTGAAATTTCCTTACTTTCAAACTCAGCTTGTTACAAATTATCAAACAGATTTCTCTTGTGACCGGGAATCATTTATTTTACGGGTGGGTGCTCTGGACGGCAGAATGCCTGCTGTCCAACAGCTCCGCAGGGGCACATGTTCAATTAAGCGAGACTGTCAGTGGCATTTACATGTTTTTGCATAGGCGTCCGCTGGGTGTCTGGTCCCCTTGCACATTAAAATGATATGCAGATCCGGTGGATTGGTCAATCTAAATTACCCCTCAATGTCCAGGGATGTGCAGATGCATTTAGCCATTGAGATGGGCGGGATACACGTTGGAGGTTCATTCTTGACAGACAGAGTAACTGTACAGTCGCGATCCGATGATTTGAACACTATCCACAGGTACGCAAATATAAATAGTCGGCAATTAAGATAATGAATTGGCTCCATAGCCACTTTGAAGCTCCTATTTTCTCCACAGCCAAACATATCGTCGAAAAATAGGTTGCGAGAGGAAATGCAGTTCAGTTGTTTCTGATCTTCCATTCTGCTTTTGAGGACGTCTTTATGGTTCTTCTGCTGGAAAAGGATGTTGTTTCAGTCGTCTTTTCGTAAATGCTTCCACAGCTTGGGAGGAGAAACGCTGCATCAATCATAAAAGTTCCTGCCTCTGTCAGTGAAAAATGCAAGTTTATAATAATTTTCGAACTTTTTTCTTCGATTTCTAGTCACTTTTGACAATAGTAAATAACAAAAGTTTTTTTTCCAAGCTAAAGATGAACTGAATACTTCTGTCACATTGTGACCTCTTTCAACCTCAATCCCGTGAGAACCGTTGGGAACCAAATACAACGCTGTTGGAAGCCAAGAAAATCTCTATAATTTATAACTGGTCACTAGTCCAGATGCCAATGAACATGTTTGCTGACATTGAAAGCTGGAGATGCACACTCCCTCATCCAAATAGTCTGCAACTCAAACTTCGAGTACTCCTTTCTCGAACTATTGTCCATGCATTTCCCGCAGGGGATGCTCTGTGTTTTTACTTAAAAAGTGTAACATTTCTAGCACTACGTTTTAAGATAGCCATTTACCTCTTTCACACACAGTTTTCAAACTTGCGAAAAATAAAACCAGACACGATCTATGCACTAATATTCTAGCATCATTCCCGAACTACATGCTGTACCTCGATGTTAACATTTAGCGGTTAAAGTGACACAGCTGGAGACAGGCCATTTGGCCCTTTGGCCCAAGCTGATCCATGCCGACCAAAATGTCAATCCACTCCAACCCATTTTCCAGGTTTAGGCCCATATCCTTTTGAAGCTTTCCTATCCAAATGTTTGCCAAATGTCATTTACATGTTGTTAATATACCCGCCTCAATCCGTTTTTGGTGACAGCTCAATATATAGGCGTACCACTCTCTGTTAATAAAAAGAGTTGCCCCTCGAGTTATATTATTTCTCCTCGAACAAAAAACTGATACCATCTAGTCCTCGATTCCCCAACCTTAGGGAAAAAAAAAAGACTGAGTGCATTCAACTTATCCATGTCTCTCAGGATCTTATACACGTGAAAACGATCTGCCTTCAGTCTTCTATGCAAGAAAAAAAGAGACCTAGCTTTTCCACCCTGTAGATGTAATTCAGACCATTGACTCAGGCAACATCATTGTAAGTTTCCTGTCCAATATTTCCAATTTAATATTACATTTTCTGTAATAAGGTGACCAAACCTCAATGCAATCCTTCGAATGCGGACTCACCAACGTCCTGTGTAACTGCAGCGTAAATTTCCAAATTCTGTTTTGAATGCCCTGACTGAAGAATTATTGGTCTGTTAATCTCTTCATTTGTATGAATTATTAACAGTTCAGAACACGATTCCTGTAACAACTTCGATCTTGCAACATTGAAAGAAAAACACAATTAAATCTCCACATTTGCTCATTTTACCCAGCCAATTATCATCGACTGCATTGTGTGAGCACTCACAACGTCAGTGTTTAATTTGGCTATAATTATGATGTCATGCATGTGCTTATCAAACGCATTCTGGAAATCAACGGCCACGTGATCAACTTGGTCACTATGACCACCGAAATTATCACCATCGCAATGAACTCAAATTGATTGGTCAAACATATATTGCACGTGAGAAACTGCAGTCGGCTGCTGTCGAGCCAACGGCACTGTTATGTCCCACGTCCTCTCTGACTTTTCAAATGAATGAGTAGCATTTACTTTCTCCTCATAAATTGGTTCCATCCCTGACGAAATGCATTTTGGAAAATAGAAAACAAAACAACACAGATCTCACACGCCAGTTTTCCCCCATTTGAACAAATATTTAAGACTTTTCTCAATTCTTCAATGCCTTAATTTCCTGTTTCACGGTTTTTTCTTCGATTGATTATCTATCCCTAACAGGGAAGATTGATCCAAACTATCAATTCAATTCACCTGCCTTTTCCATATTTTCTGTTTTTAACTCTCGAGTCTCACGCCAGGATGGGCCAAAACACACCTTTTCTTCCTTGATAATTTTTTACATAGAATCACTCATCATAAGTTTATATATGATTGGTTATTTGCACTTATATAGTCACGTTTCTTTTTTTTGGTCTGTTTTTTAAATGTTTTGTCCAATCCTCGAAACACGGGTCAAGTTTTGCACAATTGCATGAACTTTCCTTTATTTTCCCCATTATTTAATTAAGCCATTTAATTGTGAATAATTGTCCCATCACTTGGGCTTTTATTATTCGGTGGAGTTAATAATTCAGATTGGTCATTGTCGAGACCTTCAGCAGGCCTGTATTGTTAGGAACTGTACTTTAGAATGCTGCAGAGTGCATGCCATGGCGCACGTTGAAGCAAACGTAAATTAAGTATTGCGATGCAGTAGTAGGATTCCAATTCTCGGTTGCCTAGTTTCACATTGTAGTTATTCCGTAGTGATAACATTTCAGACCAGGCTGATTCGAAAATCTTTGAAGGAAATCGAATTCCCTACTGCACAGGCGCTCCAAGCCTGTATCATTCTGCTACCTGCATTGAAATTAGTTGATTCCCATAAAATACATGATCAAAATTCTGTTCAGGGAAATGTAGATTGTTGAGCACATAATCAAGCTCAAGGATAACTGCTCAATCGATTCCCTGTATACATCATACACGACACACTCCGCTCAGACACCTAATATGTTTGCCCAGACATGGAGACGCCTTCCTTTCTCTCCAAATAACCCAGACCCTACCGTCTGGTCCAGGAAAGGGTAGAAGTTCCCATCATCCCATGGTGGAGCTAGTCATCATATCTGCCCTCTGCTCCTGAACACCTCTGCACAGGTGAAAATGACATAACACTCTCACAGCTCAGCATTCCTTCCAAAGGTGTAGGTCAACACGATAACAACATTTGTTTATCTGTCATTAAATCCTGAACAGGTTTCTTTGATGCACCTGAAGTTGGAGAAAAAAACTTAAGAAGAAATGCATTTCACTCAGTATAACTAAACAGCAGAAATGCTCATCTCTGCAATTTTTGTGAACTGTGAAACACGCAGAGACACATGAATTGACTGAGATTACCTAACGTTTACTTTGGTAATAGAACTGTTTAATTCACTTTCAAGAACATGTTTCAATATCAGATGCTTCAAATAAAATGTGTCTTCTGTGTCAGGGGCATATACTGTTTTGTGATGTATTCAATGCATTGCTGAAGACAGGGATTTCCCATTCCTGTATGCTATTCGCATTAGCTAACGTGGATATTTTAGCGATTAACAGTTAATATAACTTAACTATTACGAATCCTTTTGCAATGCTTCCTATCAGAGCGTTTCTTACACTGACGGCTGCTTCACATGTGTACGCATTTCAGGGAAAGTAGTCGCTTGATGAATCAGATAACCTGTGAGCTGAAAACAAATGCTCATGTTTTGACGGCACACAATTAAACACCAAAAATAAACATGTCGCTTTTCTCCACAAAGCAATGTCATATTTCGATACCTGAATAATGTTAAGTATTAGAACAGGATGCAATCGTACCCATCACAGAATTGTTCCGATAATGAACATCCCTCTGCGAGTTAAAACTATAATTCCAGTAAAAAGTCGTCTTGCCCCATAATCTGCTGACAGCGTGAGTGAGAACGAAAACACCCCATTTCCACTGTTTACAGGAAAGAAGTATTATTTCATATCTCTAACAGTGTGCAATAAACAAAAACTATGAACATATACGGGCCTCTTTATGTTAGATAATCAGTCTGACCCCAAATGCATTGAACAGCCGCTCCGATGACACAGCTATTCACCATTAAATAAACTTGATCTCTCAAAGTCCACACAGTCTCATATGCTTTCTTACTTCCAGTCTTGTGAATCTTTTTCTTCCGTCTGTCCCTCCAAAATCGATGTCTTCTACCTGAGTCGTCTTCTGACTTTCCGTTTACTGTTGTAACTGGAATAGTTACCGTTGATAGAGAGTGCCTTCTGAGATAATTCTTTTGGAGAGCCTCATTCAGATGGCGTGCTCTCTTACTCGATGGCAATCGCTGTCACATATTTTCAAAATGCCCTCATTTCTTTGCCCGTGAAATTCATAAATCTGAATGGTTTCAGCTATCAACGGCATCTGAATTTAAATTTGATTGGCTTTGAAGAGCTGAGTGATTTGTTTGAAGCAAATTAGTCAGACTTAAGTTGTTGGCAAAACAGCAACTAACATTCAGGCATTCATTCATCAGCCAATTTTTGAACAGCCTATTTCATAGCTGTTCTGTACACTGGCCGTGTTTGCTGCAGTTTAAACTCAGAAAAGCACTTTCAGTCTTAAAGTGACTATTCACTTTTTTGACGACGTAACAGAATGCTATACACGACTGAATTGTGCACTTTTGCAGAAGTTTGATTGATTATGACCCACTTACTAGACACGCCAATAACAGCACGTGCATTCCAGTAACTTTTCAAGAAGCTGTCGATTCGATAATGCATTTCTATCTCAAGGTTTTCCTTTTTTGGTGGACAGGAACTCACGATGTTAAACCCTGATTCAGTGTAATCTCAGGGCATTCAAGTTATGTGCTGTTAGATCTCCACAATATGTTACAGCAGGTGAGAACATGAAGCTTTGAAAAGACTAACCATGTCATGGCAATCAATTCCCTGCTGTTATGTAACATATTAAGTGACGACGTTCAGCTGCAAAATTCTGATCAGAACAGTTGAATGATTTGTCTTACTTTAATTTCAATTTCCAAAACAGGGAGTCATTCATTCAGCCCCAATACATGCACCGTTATATCTCATACTGCTTCGGAGACCTGCTGTTGAGACCATGGCCATGCGGTAATTACGATAAAAAATGATGACCTCTCTCGTTCATGGTTGATCTACCTCAGCGATAAAATTGTTTTTTTTTAGAAATCACTGATAATGGGTACCACTTGATTATTCACAGAATGCTTAAGTGTCATTCAAATTTATGACCCAGAAATTTCAAGAACTACTATACATTACATTGCTTTGTGCAGAGGATAAAGGAAGTGAGACAAATTTATCAGGCTGTGCATATCTGTGAAGGCACAGTGGGGCAAAACATAGAATGCTTTGTACGGGAAAGATTTCTAAAATGCCGAAATTATCTTCTTTCTGGAAGCGTTACTTAGGAATGAGTTAGGGAAAACATTCTTCAGGATGAGCGTGGGACATAGAAAATAACAAAATATAATGTGCTAAAGATCACATGCATGAAAGGGAATTTCTTTTGCATCACGAATGGAACTCTGCTGTAGGAATGGATAGCGATATTCCTGTGAAAAGTTGGAACTGCGCATTTTGGTCATTCAATAACAGAGATGGCGAACGGCCATTTAAATTATATCCACTAACAATGATAAAATATAACAAACAAATGCTGAATCCTGTGGAAGGTGAAAGACATAAAAAATCTATATTGAAACATATAACTAAAACTGTGCTTAAGACAGTGAGAACTTGCATATGAAAATCCAACCGAAATGTAAGAGTTGAAGACGGGAAGTGACAACAAGCAACAGAGGTAAGAATCGATTATGAAAAGAAACTGGAACATATTATAACTGCTTATCATGCAATTATGCTTTTTTTATCAGTTTGGCGATCAGAAATGCATACACTGCGTCAGAATTTCACACTCGAATGCCGTGTAGAGATACAGCAAATCATTCCTGGCATTGTTTTGATACATTTCTTTTGCCTAACTCCTCTTCTTAAAGCAAATTGTTTGAGAAACAATACCATTCATTTTATCTTTGTGACTACTTCCTGTAAGTGCACACCGATATTACGTGATTCCTGCAGGGATATGCTGTTGCAGTTATGCAGGGCCGTCCTCAGGCCACACTTAAAGTATTGTGTGCACTTCTTGCCTCTTTTTCTGATGTAGGGTGCTCTTGCTTTTCCGAGTGTGCAGTGAAGGTGTTCCAGGATGATTCGGAGGATGGCAGGACTGAGAAATGAGGAGTGATTGAGGCGGTTCGAATGGTTTTCGTTGGATTTCGGACGAATGAGAGGGTATCACATAGAGATATATAACAGGGTAATGGTTCGAGGTCGGTTAGGTGTAGGGAGATTTTTTTTCTCCGATAGTGGATGCATCCAGAACTGGGGTCAGAGCCTGAGGATTTAGGGTAGACTATTTAGGATGGAGATTAAGAGACATTTCTTCACTCAAAGTGTGCTGAGACTGTGGAATTCGTTACCACAAGACGTAATTGATGTCAGAACATTGAATGCAATGTAGTGGAGGCTAGGTATTGCTCTTGGGGCGAGTGGGTTCAAAGGTTATGGGGAAAAAGCGAGATTAGGCTATTGAGTGGGATGATCAGGCATGATCATTGTAAATGGTGGGGCAGGCTCGGAAGGCTGCGTTCTTCCTTGTACGGTCATCCACATTTCCCGAAAAGCACAAATAGAATCAAAAGGACATGCACACAGACCCCAAAGAGTCTCTTCTGCACATCTTCCTCTGGTGGGCACATGAACAGTATCACCTTCCTCAGATTCACACAGTCCACTCTTGAAAAATAGTCTTGGCAAAATTTTCCGTGCCCTTCTCCCGCACACTGCCTCCCTCTTACTGCTACCATCTCCATGCTCCTAGTCACATAAAATTTTCAACCACTGGAAAATTGGGTATTCCGATATCATTATTTGCCTTGGATATCTCGCCATACATGCGCATTTTCCCAAAATACATAACATTTACTGCCTGTTCAATGCCCCAAAACACTTACCGCGTTTCAAGTTTTTGCCCTTTTCCATGAATTATCTCACAGACATGATCAATATATCCTGCTCCATAATTGGTATGGGCGCACCTTGGAAATCGAACCTCAATGATGCTCATGTTTTTTTTTCACGCCAACCAATGCGTGAACAATGTTTGTTCTATGACAGTGTTCTCTTTTTCTCTTTTTCCATTCTGTTCGCATTCTAAGTTAAGAACTTTTTTCAGTTTATAATTGTTTCACGATAATCACAATGTTAGTATAATTATAGAAAATTAAAATTCCCCTCTGTTTTTCCTTCTTGAATTTATTATAAATATCCATTGGTCCAAGCGGAGCGAGATAGTTCATGGACTCTGAGATGACAGATTGGGCTTCATTGTTCAGAGCAGTGAAGTTCCGTGGCTTTTCTGGCAATCAGGTGGCCTGTGCATTCTTGGATGGTGTGCAAATACTTGAGTGTCATTAGACTTGCACTTACAGAGGGACATGAATTGTGTTCCATCACAATGACGACTTCTATATTGTGGATAAGAGGAGAGCTTTGAGGAAGCAAAACGTGAGCTACCGACGACAACATTCACAGAAGCACACAATGGCATATACAGGAAACGATATATTCACACAGGCTTACAAATCCCGCGCTGACAAACACATGCAGGCAGAAATATCCAAACAGGCACCTCCCCACACGTGGCACCTTATAGTTGGTCAATGAGTAAATCAAATTTTCATGGCTTTGTTGATTTTTCTGTTATAGTTGACTATCTGGAAAAGAAGTTCTACATTGACCTGAATTTGAAACAATATTTGTTTTACTTTTTTTTCCCCCTGGCCAAGCAATGACTGCTCGAGCGTTATGATTGCTTTAGGCAATGTAACAATGACCATCGGTTTCAGTAGGGTTGATAAGGAAAGCATGAAAATAATAAATTTGTTTTTTAACCCGTCAATTATAGTGTCGTCACACTGAAGTTCGAAGTGCCTCACAAGGTGCCAGAGATTGGCAAAGGTGAATAATTATCTGGGGTGTAATTCAGTCACTGGGAAAAATAAAAACTCCCTGATTGACCTCGATCTGGTCTGCAGTGCGTTGTTTTGCTTACTCATGAAACGACTGCTGGTCATGACTAGGCAGTTCATTATCCATTTGAACTACACACTAATCTTGGACTGTGCCACGTCATAAAAAACACATTTGTGCAGCAACTAAGATTCCTCAACGTAATTCTGAGTTTTTCAAATGTAAATTCAGAAATAACGTAATCCTAGCGATCTGAAGAGTTGATGGTGTTGCAAACAAAATAAAATATAGCAGTCTCTGATCAAAGGGGGGAGGGGGGGGGAGGCGGAACGGTGATGCAATGAATCGTACTTCTACGTCACAATACAAGTGACATTTAATCGATTCCACTGCCTGTGTGGGGTTTGACGTGCCGCCATAGCTATGTGGGTTTCCACATGGAGATCTTGTTTCGTCTCTCGGCCGAAACATGTACAGGTTAGGTGGATTGGTTATGCTAGTTTATCCATAGAATTCAGGGATGTATCGATTAGGTGCATTTGCCATGGGAAATGGAGTATGACAGAGAAAGGATAGTGTGATGGTATGGGGGGCGGGTTACTGGGCTGAATGGCCAGTTTCCACACTGTAGGAGTTCTGTTAAGCTACAAGATATGCTTAAGCATAGTATATGTGATATCGTTTTACTTTATATTTTTGCATCATGGCAATCTTGTTTACTGCCCTGAACTCTTAGTCATTTATGGAAAAGACTGATTATTGAAACATACGAGCACGTTGAGTACCAGAGTTAACACGAATAGGACCAATGCTTTAAAGTCGCCAGTGAAATGTCATTTATACTACCAGCTTGACTTTTGGTCGGGCAACCGTGATATTTATCAACTATTGCCCCCAGGCTCATATGCAATTTGCTGTAAGGTGTCTTTAAAGAAGAGCGAAATGATGGTAGTTGGCATTCACAGAAACTTCAATTTTTTTCATATTCTGGTTAGAAAAGGTTATAAATTGAGCAAAAAAGAATTTCATAGTGAATAAATCAGAGCAGTTTCGATTGTGTGAAGCAGAATGCCATTCACACATCACACAAGAGTGATTTCCACGAAGACAAGCAGAGGACTGTGACGACTGTGTTTGGCTATCGGGGTGAAGAATTGCACCAGGGCATTCACCATTAACAGAAGAAGGACCTCAGGAAGACCCTTTCCGAGAACAAACAGTCACGTATACTGAGCAGGTTATCGTGGGCTTGGTGGCAAAGAGTACTTAAGGCCCAAAGAGGCCATCACAGTAGTGTTACTTTTCTTCCTTCCTGCTCTGAACGAAAAGGGAAGTGGAGGTGTCGAGAGATGTGCCATTGCAAAACTGGTTGACAGCAGAGGAAGAAGTAAGGTTTTGGCTCGAGGGCTTTGGAAAACAGCAGCTCCAAAAAACGTACACGTGTAAGCACAGGTAAAGTCATTTTCACTATACATTTTTAGTTTTATTGCAGTAAATTCCACAGATATGGTAGTTGCACGCTCCTCCCGCAGGATGTGAGAACCCTGGGAGACGTCCATTGCCGCTGAAGACTACACTTATGGGATGTGCCCCCAGCTGCAGTTATTGTGAGACCGGGTGATGGGGTTGAAGCTGGATGCACTCAGTGTCATCCAAGATGCTGAGAGCTTCATAGACACGGCTTTTAGTGAGGTGGTCACAACGAAGGTATAGAAACATAGTAACTGGGTGACCACTAGGAAAGTCAAAAGGAGTTCGCAGAGAATTCAGGAATCCCCTGTGGACTTTCCCCTCGGAAACACGTATACATGTATGGTTACGCATGGGGGGATGACTTCGGGTAAAGCAGCAGTAATCAGATGGATGGCACCGCGACTGGCTCTGGAGCACAGCGGGAAATGTTAAAGGTTAACAGGACATTAGTGATAGAGGACTCGATAGTTATGGGGACAGATAGCACATTCTATGGGTGCAAACGGGAATCCAGGATGGTATCTTACCGAAAAGGTACCTGGGTCAAAGACTTAGAGTGTTGGCAGAACGTCCCCAAGGGGGAGGTGGAGCAGAAAGAAGTCATTGTGCTTGTCGGCACGAATGACATAGGTAGAAATAGGGATAACGTCTTGCAGCGTGATTATAAAAATCGAGGAAAAAATCAGGATCCCGTTGTTTATAATCTTGGAAGAATTCCGGTGCCATGTGCTCCTGAGGTTAAGAACAGGAGCATATAGCAGAGGAACAAAGAAGTGATGCAGGTTTCAGCGATTCAGACTTCTAGATCAATGAAATGTTTTATGGGGCAGAGGTGAACAGTTCAACAGGGACGTATTGCACCTGACATGGAGGGAAACTAATATCTTGGCGGTCAGGTTTTCTCGTCCTGTAGAGAGTTTAAATTAGATTGGCAGAGGGGTGAAATTCTCATCAGCAGAGAGGCAAGTGCGAGGCTAAAATGAGATACAGCAATCGCAAACAGTAGGTCGAAGAGACAGGTCAGGCTGGAACATGGCATGGAGCACGGAATGCTGGTTTGATTGAATTGCATTTATTTCATTTCAAAAGTGATTACGGGTTAGGCCGATGAACTCAGGGCGTGGATAAGTACGTTGGATTGCGAAATTATGTCCTTGCAGAAACACGACTAATGAAGAGACAGGACGGGCAGCTTAATGTTCGTGGAGAAAGTGAGGACTGCAGATGCTGGAGATCAGAGCTGAAAATGTGTTGCTGGAAAAGCACAGCAGCTCAGGCAGCATCCAACGAGCAGGAAAATCGACGTTTCGGGCATAAGCCCTTCTTCAGGAATGTGTCAGGGTACGAACTCCATTTGCTTTAGGTGTTCGAGAGGTGGTGGAAGAGGTGGGGATTTGCAGTTTTGATTAACACAAGGATCTGAAATAACTGAAGAATCAGCCTGCGAGGTCTTGTGAATGGCATAAGTAATCAGAAGGTGATGGGGACGTTATTGAGTTTGTACGACAGGCGCCCAAGTACTCAACGGCAATAAGAATAAAATAAAATCTGCAGGGAGATGGGGGAGACTAGTAGGAGAAACAGACGTGCCGGAGTCAGAGATTTTATTTTTATTTTCTTGACATAGACGGGGTCGAAGGTTTTAAGTGTGTCGAGGAACATTTCCTAAAGCAGTACATGAGAGGTACTACTGGAGAAGGGCCAAGCTAGAACAACTCTTGGGAATTGGGACAGTACAAGTGATGGATGACATAACTGGGGGTGTGAGGGGTGGGGGGAGGGGGGGAAGCAAAACAGGCCCATCGTTTCAAGATCTAAATTGGGGCAAGGCGAATGTCGATGGAATCAGCCAGGAGCTTGCAGAGCGGGAGGTTGACTGGAGTACTTTAAAAGCAGGCAAAGAGACCACCGACAAATGGAACGCCTCTGAAAGAGAGATTGCTATAGTTCACGGTCGATATGTTTCTGTGAGGGTGAAGTGCAGGGACGGCAGGAATAGAGCACTTTGGATGACAAGATATATTGAGGCTATGACCCAAAAAAGGAAGATGGGTAACTCAGCATGAAGCAGTTGGGATCAAGGGAATCATTAGAGGTATACTGGGAACACAGGAGATCAGTGACGAAGGAAATCAGGAGGGCGAAAAGGAGTCACGAGAAACCCTTGTAAGAGAACATTTGGGTGAATCCAAACAGGTAATTTAAGTATATTGAAGGACCAAGAATATTCAGATCGAGAATAGGGTGCGGAAAGAACCAACGTGGACACGTACCGAACCACAGGAGATGAGCGATGTTCTGAATGAATATTTCTACTCTGTGTTTACCACGAAGAAAAACATGAAGACTTGGGAACTTGCAAACATGAGTGTTAATATCTTGAGTACTGTCCATATCACCGTAAATGAGTTGTTTGTTATATTAGAACGTATGAAGATGAATACATCTCATGGTCCTGACCACATATATCCAAGTCCACTGCAAGAGGCAAGAGAAGAAATTCCGTGCGCCTTGGCAGATGTTTTTCATCATCGTTAGCCAGTAAGTGAGACCCTAGAAGACTGGAGGGTAGTGAATGTTGCGCCGCTATTCAAGAAGGGCTGCAAAGAAAGACCTGAGAACTACTAACTAGTAAGCCTAACATCTATTTTGGGTAAGTCACTTGAGAAAATTCTGTGGCATAAGCTACAAATGCATTTAGAAAGGCCAGATTTGATTCGGATTCGTTAATATGGCTTTGTGAGTGGGAGTTCGCATTTCACAAAGCTTTGAGAGTTCATTGATGATGTGAATAGGAAAGTTGACGAAGGCAGAACGTTAGACGTAGTCTGGATGGTGTTCACTAAGACCTTTAATAAGGTTCCACATGGTATGCTGCCTTGGAAGGTTCGATCGGAAGAAATGTAGGGCGAGTTGGCCAATTGCATACGAAATTGTCTTGATGGAAAGAAGCAGACAATAATACTAGAAAGATGCTTATAGGAGTGGAGGTCTGTGACTATTGGAGTGCCTCAGAGGTTGGTGATTCGCCTATTACTCTTTGTTGTGTATGTCACTAATTTAGATGAGAATGTGCAAGGCATAATAAGTAGGTTTGGCAGCATCCAAGGAACATGAGAATCTACGTTTCGGGCATAAGCCCTTCTTCAGGAATTCCTGAAGAAGGGCTTATGCCCGAAACGTCGATTATCCTGTTCCTTGGATGCTCCCTGACCTGCTGCACTTTTCCAGCAACACATTTTCAGCTGTGTTCTCCAGCATCTGCAGTCCTCACTTTCTCCTCCATAATCAGTAGGTTTGCTGATGACACTCAAATAGACGGTATCGTTTGGAGTTTAAAATAGATAAATGTTAGATGTTGAATTTCGAACAAAATAAAACCAAGGTTGGAGTTTTGTGGTGAACGGTAGGGCCTTAAGCAATGTAGTGGAGCAGAGGGACCTTGGAGTTCAGGTTCACAGTTTTCTGAAAGTGGAATCATAAGTAGACAGGGTAGTGAAGCAGACTAATGGCACACTAGCCGACATCAGTCAGGACATTGAGTACAGATGTTGGGAAGGTATGTTGCATGTTTACAGGATGTTGGTGGGCGGGAAATGGATTGCAGTGCTCAGTTTTGATCACCTTGCTGGAAGAACTATGTTACGAAACTGGAAAGAGTGCTGACGAAATGGAAAAGTAAATTTGCAGGACTAAAGTGTCTGATTTGTAGAGAGACGTTGGACAAGCAAGGATTCTTTTTTTTTTCTTTTGAGCATAGGAGACTGACGGGGGATCTTATAGAAACATATAAGAGCATTAGAATAATGGATAGGTTGAATGAAATGAGTCTTTTCCATCCTGTTGGGGAATCGGGTACGAGAAGCCATCAGTTTAAAGTTATAGGGGAAAGACTAAAAAGGAATCCGAAGGGCAACTTTTTCTTTTAGCAAAGAGGATGACCTGAATATGGAATGAACTGGAGCAGAAGTTGTGAGGTAAGTACATGAACAACATTTAAAAGAATTTGGACAAATATATGTATACGAAAGGGTTGGGAGGATGTAGGCCAAGGGCAGGGAGATACGGTGACCATGAATGGACATTTTGTTTGGTATTGATCAGTTTCGGCCAAGGGGCTGTTCTCCATGCTGTGGTTCGATAGCTCTTTACTCTATCCCTCGCAATGACGCACGTCAATATGAACAAACACAGAGAAGGCAAAATTTTAAAAGGGATAATGAGAGGGCAGTAACTGCGTCCTTCCAGGAATGAAGCGGCTTATCAGACAGCAAATTTAGAAGGATGACTTTCGGGAGTTGGCGCGTGTTGAAGGGGCTGTTGGTGGTGATGTACACATGTCCATTAAAAGTGAATTGCATATTGTATTAAGCAACGTATAAGGATTTCAAAAAGACTTTGCATGCAAATAATCTCGTCTAAAGTCATTGATTCTTTCCACAAACGTCTCTCTTTCCACAGTTTCTTCTTCTTTTCAACATTTCCCTGCAGTTCGAACTGCATAATGTTTCAACGCGCAGTTGGATTCCTGCACATGCTTAGCATCAGCCAACCTCTATTTTCAACCTAAATATTTTTGATGAAATGGTTGGTATATATTGCTATCGATGGCTTTGTCTTTGAAAAAGCATTAGCACATATAACAAAGAAACTAGATCCTTCGGTCCTCGTTGTTGCACCGACCTGTGAAACCATTAGAAAGTCCATATAACCTGCACTACTCCATCATCATCGATTTGTTTGTGCAATGAGTATTTAAATGCCCTAAAATTTGGCGAGTCTACTACTGTGGCAGGCAGAACGTTTCACGCCCTTACTATTGTCTGAGTGAAGGACCTATCTCTAACATGTTCCCGAGATCTCTTACATCTCAATTTAATACGATGCGCCCTCATATGAACCATCATCATCCGAGGAAATCGGATCTCACTGTCCACACTATCTAATTGTCTCATGATCTTGTATGTCTCTATTAATTCAACCCTCCACCTTTTCCACTCCGAAAAAAACAGACTCAATAGCATCAGCCTTTGATCCTAAGACATTCCTTTCATATCAGGTAACACCCCAGTAAAGCTTCTCTGCACCATATACAATACTTCCACAATCTTCATGTAATTGGGCGAACAGAACTGTCCGTAATATTCCGATTGAGGCGGCATCAGAGTTTTGTACAGCTGGAGCATGACCTCGTTGCTCTGAAACACATAGCTCCACCAATAAAAGCTAACACACCATATGCCTTCTTAACAACTACATAAATGTAATTGACAACTTTCCAGGTCATTGTATATGGACACCGACACCCCTCTGCTCATCTACACTCCTTTTGGCTTTCCTTGTGATCACCCAACCAATCTCTAAATGCACCTTCGGTTTGACCAGCTGATTAAATGCCTCATCTATGGTGCAACCAGCAGCGTGGATAAGATCATCTTCGTGTCCGCTCTGACCTTTGACACATCACACTTGGTGCAGAACTTCAAATTATCTCCTTAAAATGCAAGCGGTTATGGTCCCAACATTGATCCCTGAGGCACACTACAAGCCATTGATGGCGAATCATATAAATGCCATTTTATTCCCAGTATTTGATTTCTGTCCATTGATGGTACATTCAAGCATTTTCGCCACGACTGAAGTTGAGCTAACTCGCTGTAGTAACCCGTTTCTCGCCCATCTCCTTTTGAAACTGTGGGATCACACTTGCTGTTTTGTAATCTCCCACAACCTCCCACAGACAGAGTGCATTGAATTGTCTAACTTGCTTTGAGCAATTACGAATAAGATTCTGCAAATGCAAATTCACACCACAGTCCCATATGTGCGCATGCATACTTGTGAGGACGGGACAGAATGAGACAAAAACACAGAGAGATAATGTCTGAGAGAGTGAGAGTGATAGAGAGGTGGGGAATATGTGAGTGCGTGTGTGCACGAGTTTGATGGAGTGAACGCCTGGAAGGAGATGTGCAAATGAGTGTGATGTGGGAATATGTGAGTCTGAGAGAGAGAGTTTTGTGAGAGAATTTCGTTGTCTCTCAGGCTCACTCAAACACCCACACTCATACTCATGCCAACACAATTTCACCGGCATCTATTACACCACAATGCCACACACACACTCTCTATTTCCTCACCCACACAGACAGACACACACACATACACACAGTTCATCACTCGGCCACACCGTCATTCCAATGTGCACACACAAAAATATACATGTTTCGTGATGAATTTGCATTTGCAGACTTGTATTCGCATATACATTCTATTTTGTTCAAAATGTATACAACTTGTTGACAGTCAGTCCATGTGACATTTCACAAATTCTTGTTTTGGCAATATAAACGGTCTGACTTAAGGTTCGAATACAGACCGACGCTAATCTTACACCATTAATGAATTACCTGTTTTGAGATGTCATATTTGCTTTTCAAAGAAAAGGAACCGTAAGTTATCTCGGGAATGTGATTAGAAAAGAGTTCTGGAATTTGCATAAAAATGAATTAAAACATGCAACCCATTCTAAATGATTGAAACCTTCACAGCGATTTTAGTTCGGTTAATACATCTTGAAGTTGTATGACACCTTGATCTTTTACTGTACATTTATTGTCCAATGGTCCTGCTCCACTAGCTTACTGAACAATGAGCAGCGCTCCGAAAGCTTGCACTTCCAATTAAAGCGATTAGACGAGGAAATGGTATTTTGTGATTTTTACGTTTCAACACACCAGTCCAACATCGGCCCCTCCACATTTCTTGTGCAAGTTATAGTGAATAATGATACATAATCACTCCACTATGTTCAGCATTCCTGTACTCAGTGTCCCAAAAATATTCTTCACCCTGAATATGTAGATTACCTATATTATTTTGACTTTTAAACGAAAAAGTATTAAATCGAAAGGGATTAATTGAACTTGTTTGTTTAGTGGCCGTGTTTAATGTCAGTCTCCATGGATTTTCAATATGCCTTGAAAGGTTTCCCTTGTCAGTAAATAAAGGCTTCCTTTCGATGTGTTCTACCATCGTTTCAGTATCGCCATCACTTTCTATGCCAACAAGGATCAGCATCGAGAGAGAGAGAGTGAGAGAAAATCTGAGAACGATAGACTGGAATGTTACAGCAATGGATCATAATCTGAGAATATTGAACTGGAATGTTCATAGAATGGACAGGAGGTTATCCTTGGGTCTTTACTTGCTTTCTCAGGATTGGATGTCATTAGCATCACGGATTTTGGGTATACGTTATGTTGTCCAAAGTGGTTATTATCCCACACTCGCTATTGTTGGGATTCCTGGTAAGTCACTCTATCTGTTTATTAAATCGGGTAGAACTGAATTTCTGCTCGTTATATTGAAGTTTTGCAAGGATGGTCGTCAATATCTTCAGCTCCAATCAAAACGTAATTCCTTGAAAATTTCAAAATAAAAATTTTAACACTGATTGCTGATTGCTCATTACTCCCATTACAAAATAACCAAATGTATTAGAGGAATTCAGACGAAAAAAATTTTTTATCCTTTCTCTCTCTGCACTGCTTTCTGTTTCACTTAACGACCAGAACCATAATATTGCAGTCTCCAAGTGAGCTTCAGTGCAGTTACTGTACTGTGCCTTTATTAAATCTGTATTCAATTGTTACAATACTCTCTCGCCCATCTTCCACTCACGAAACATTTACTCCGGAAAGTGTTTATATTTCCACAGCATCTGTGAATGGTAAACATTTGCACGTTAGTCAGGACATTGTTAAGCAACATGGAAGCCATGGACTATAATATGGTGTCATTATTAATTCATATTCCATGAAGGAAATTGGAGGAGTTTAAAGAGATACTATGAAGGCATTTGCTGTGGAGAAAAAAAAAACGTGCTCTATTATTTCCATTGAGTGAAGGCAATGTGTTATTCTTCCCTTGGTCAAGTGTCTGCGTAAATGCAGACCCGCAAAAATGTGTTTGATTCTTTCCTATTCTGTAGAATAGACGAACAAGGCACTCATTTCAAGGGAAAAATCATGTTGCGTGTAAAGTTCTGACCTTGCTTGGGATGCACACATCGCATGAAAATGTGGCAAAATATACTTAATCCTCCTCCTCTGTCTGCTATGAGATAGGCCTTTCAGAAAGATTTCCTCTGTTATATTTCTTTGAAAGCAAGTGTTGTAAATTTGGAGACAAGCCGTCTGCTCTGCAATGTAGCTCACTTATATTCTGAGAAAAAAAGCATGAGTGGGTGGAGTTAAGCACATTTGATGTTCGTTTGTATTGCTTTACCATTGGATACAGTGAATTTGCAGGATATCCACCTCTCTGTCTGTAAAAACGGTCCTCTCCTTCGTGCTGGATTTGTGCTTTCGAGTTATCCTGTGTATATGCATTTGGAACGGCTGTTTGGAAGATACAGCTGCATTGGAATACTCAATTAGTTTTAGGCAAATGATATATAGTTTTGTTATTTAATATGGATGCCGTCATAGTTAAAACAATTCATTTAGTTTTATTATGTCTGTATTTTAATCGTAGTGTAAGTGATAAAGTGTGCCTTTCCCGAAAGCCCTGCTGTTTAACCCATCGAATTGTATCCCGAATGCAACACATCACGCTTGCCTTGAAATCAGAGAGAGAAGAGTATCTAAGCTATCTCCTTGGCATATTTTGATTTGTAACACTGCAACTTATTTTCATTCAGTTATGTAACAGTTCACTATTTTGAGAGGATTTGTTCACTCTCAGTTTCCACCGTGAGCACCCTTGTCTCCGGATCGCACCTCTAGTGTTGTTTGCATTGATGCGGAGATGTGGAAAATGGTGCAAGGTGCAAGAGGCATGTCAATCATAGAACCCCAACAGTGTTTTAACAGGTCAATTGGCCTAATAAAGTCCACGCCGGCCCTCTGAAGAGTAACCGCCAATACCCATTCTCCGACACTTTTCATTTGCGTCTGCCTCTGATAAACAAACCAATTTGCACATTCTAGAACATGAAGGAAGATTTAGAATAGCGAAATCACCAACTGCACAACTTTAAATTGGTGGAGGAAACCGGTGCACTAGAGGAAAACCACAAAAACATGGGGAAAATGTGCAAATTCCACACAGACATTTACCAGACGTTCTAAATGATCCCTGACGTTTCGACTCGGCAGTCTGTCCACTGAGCCACTGTGCCGCCCAATGCGCCGTGTGCAGAGACGGATTTAAGTTTTAAGTAAAACATAAGAACTAAAAATAGGGAAAAAATGACGGAAAAGGTCTTGGTGAGAGAGTATTTTGGACATTGTGTCCTGATTTAGTCTCCTTTATGAGAAATGATGTCCTTCCCCAGAGAGAGTGCAAAGGACTTCTGCCCAACTACATCTGGGATGACCATATCATGAACAGTGTGTGAAAGAAATCGTTGTTGAATTGACATTGCAGCGGGACAATAAGAGGTAACTGCATTGGAACATGTGGGTTATGGGCAAGCACATTATTTCCTTAACAGAAGCGAATCACACATACAAGACATATGATTCCTGATAAGTTACACGCCACTACGACATCTCCATATCGATTGACAGATGTTCTGAAGAGACTCGGCTATGTAGTTGCATTGTGAACTTGCACAGAACTTCAAGCTGTTCACATTTTCTCCCACGTTATGAAATATATAATTATGTTATCCAAAAACCATTCTGGACCATGTCAGATCGCCTTGTTTATCGAGGAAACTGTGTGACTCCGTTCCTGATTCCTGCTCTGCGCAGATGTGTCATTGTTGCTGTTGAAACAAGTTCCTCTTTCTTAACACAAAACTTCCCACTTTATAATTTGAATGCTATTGAATTTGGTGCCGTGTATTTTTCTTTTAGAAATTGCATCATTTCATAATGTATGTGTTAATGCATCCTTCGTTATTAAATTTTAAACCCTCGTTTAAGTCTGTAGTTATAGATAATTAATTAGCAGATTTGCTCCCTATACCATCTTCTCAAGATTATATATGGATCAATAAATATATCTTTCATACCATAAAGCCTTCATTTCAGGAACCAGAAAAGCGAATCATTCTTGAAAATCTTCTAAAACAATTGCATTGTTCCCTTGTCTTCGTATCAAAGCTGCACACAGTGAATCAGTTGAGGTCTCAGCAAGGCTCTCAACTGAAGTAATAAATTTTTCCAACGATTATACCTGGTAATGTTTGCAAAAAATGAAAATACCATTCAATATATTTTCTAAATCACTTATTGAAACTAAAGACAAACGTTATGTGAATCATGTGTGACGACAGGCTATTCCTTTCTGTACCAGAGTTCTGCCACATCTCTCTGTGTTTATTGTTACTATGTCATCCCGTCACGTTTTCAAATGGACGTCTACGGAATAACTACCCTGGCCGACATCCCAGCTCTGCCTCCACTTGAAAATTCATTAAATGTGTATTTTAGTATGTGAGTTAATTGAGCTACAATCCTTTCAGTCTTAATCCAAATCATTTATATCTTTTTCAAATCGTTGATGACATCACTCTGATCCTACAGCAAGTCACTAGTTGTTGTTTTCCAAAAGGAAAATAGACATTAATCTCTACTCTCTATTCGCTGTTCGCTAACTAGGGCGCCCATCTTCATGTGTAACAGCCTGGAAAGGTCAATTGACTTCATCCTGTGCTATACAATGTGCTCAGACAGCCGAATAGAGTCATAGAGATGTACAGCATGGAAACAGACCCTTCGGTCCCATCCGTCCATGCCAAAAAAGATATCCCAACCCAAAATAGTTCCACCTGCCAGCACTTGGCCCATATCCCTCCAAACCCTTCCTATTCATATACCCATCCAAATGCCTCTTGAATGTTGTAATTGTACCAGCCTGCACCACATCCTCTGTCAGCTCATTCCATACACGTACCACCCTCTGCGTGAAAACTTTCCCCCTTAGGTCTCTTTTTTATCTGTCCCCTCACCCTAAACCTATGCACTCTAGTTCTGGACTCCCTGACCCCAGGGAACAGACTTTGTATATTTATCCTATCCATGCCACTCATAATTTTGGTAACCTCTGTAAGGTCACCCCTCAGCCTCTGACGCTCCAGGGAAATCAGCCCCAGCCTGTTTAGCCTTCCCTGTAGCTCAGACCCTCGAACCCTAGCAACATCCTTGTCAATCTTTTCTGAACCCTTTCAATTGTCAAAACATCTTTCCGATAGGAAGGAGACCAAAATTGCACGCAATGTTCCAACAGTGGCCTAACCAATGTTCTGTACGGCCGCAACATGACCTCCCAACTTCTGTACTCAATACACTGACCAATAAAGGAAAGCATACCAAACGCCTACTTCACTATCCTATCTACCTGCGACTCCACTTTCAAGGAGCTATGAACCCGCACTCCAAGGTCTCTTTGTTCAGCAACACTCCCTCGAACCTTACATTAAGCGTATAAGTCACGCTAAGATTTGCTTTCCCAAAATGCAGCACCCCGCATTTATCTGATTTAAACTCCAAATGCCACTTCTCAGCCCATTGGCCCATCTGGTCCAAATCCTGTTGGAACCTTAGATAACCTCTTCGCTGTCCACTTCACCTCCAATTTTGGTGTAATCTGCAAAGTTACTAACTCTACCTCTTATGCTCACATCCAAATCATTTATGTAAATGACAATAAGTAGATGGTCCAGCACCGATCCTTGCGGCACTCCACTGGTCACAGGCCTCCAGTCTGAAAAACAACCCACCACCACGACCCTCGGTCTTCTACCTTTGAGCCAGTTCTGTGTCCAAATGGCTAATTCTACCTGTATTCCATGAGATCTAACCTTGCTAATCAGTCTCCCATGGGGAACCTTTTCGAACGTCTTACTGAAGTCCATATGGACCTCATTCACCGCTCTGCCCTCATCAATCTTCTTTGTTACTTCTTCAAAAAACTCAATCAAGTTTGTGAGACATGATTTCCCACGCAAAAAGCCATATTGACTACCCCGAATCAGTCCTTGCCTTTCTACATACATGCACATCCTGTCCCTCAGGATTCCCTCCAACAACTTGCTCACCACCAAGTTCAAGCTCACCGGTCTATAGTCCCCTGGCTTGTCTTTAACGACCTTCTTCAACAGTAGCACCACGTTTGCCAACACCCAGTCTTCTGGCACCTCATCTGTGACTATCGATAATACAAATATCTCAGCAAGAGGCCTAGCAATCACTTCTCTAGCTTCCCACAGAGTTCTCGGTTACATCTGATCAGGTCCTGGGTATTTATCCACCTTTCGCCGTTCCAAGACATCCAGCACTTCCTCCTCTGTAATCTGGACATTTTGCAAGATGTCACTGTCTATATCTTCCATATCCATTTCCACAATAAATACAGATGAAAAGTATTCATTTAGAATCTCCCCATTTTTTGTGGCTCCACACAAAGGCCACCTTGCTGATCTGTGAGGGGCCCTATTCTCTCCCTAGTTACCCTTTTGTCCTTAATATATTTGTAAAAAAACCTTTGGATTCTCCTTAAATATATTTGCCAAAGCTATCTCATGTCCCTATTTGCCCTCATGATTTCCCTCCTAAGTATACTCATACTTTCTTGATACACTTCTAAGGATTCACTCGCTCTATCATGTCTATACCTGGCATATACTTCCTTCTTTTTCTTAACCAAACCTTCAACATCTTTAGTCATCCAGCATTCCTTATACCTACCAGCCTTCCCTTTCACCCTGACAGGAATATACTTTCTCTGGATTCTCGTTATCTAATTTCTGAAGGCTTCCAATTTCCCATTTTCTTCATTCTATCACTGTATGAATCCTTAGAGAGCAAAATTGGCCTCCCCCAGTCTCATTGTGAAGATCCTGACTGTCTGAACAGGACCTTAATCTGTCTCTCTCTCTTGCACGCAGGCTCTCTCTCTCTCTCGCTCTCTCTTTCTCGCTCTCTCTCTCTCTGACATCCTCGTGGGGTATATTGGAAGACCAACAGTATGCAGTATGCCAGTTGGCCCCTCGAGCCTGGCGTACCATTCAGAATGCCCATGTTTGATTAAAGTGTGGCTGACACACTTCCATATTTATTCCAAATAAGCATTGACTTCGTTGCCCACCAACGGCCAGTCAATCGCTGCCTTGAACGTCTTCAATTACCGAGTCTTCACTATTCCCGAGATGTGAGAACTCAGCAGACAGCACAATAATAAGGAGAGAGAGATATTCTTATCTCAATCTGGGACCCATTATTTTTTAAGTGTTTTGCTCTTGCTCCAAATCAACACATTTGGGAACACAACGGCGCAACCATTAGGAATTGATGGGCGTCATGATGGCTCTGTGTTTAGCAATGCTGCCTGACAGCACCAGGGATCCGAGTTCAATTCCAGCCTTGGGGGAGTATACAGAGTTTGCAATTTCTCCCTGTTTCCATGTGGATTTCATGCGGACGTTTTGGTTTTCTCTTTGAGACGATGGATGTACAGATGAGGCTGATTATCCATTGGAAATGCTGAGTTCCATGAATAGGATAGTGATAAGCTCTTTGGAGCGTTGCTGTGAATTTGTGGAACCAAATGGCCTGATTCAATACTGTAGGTTTTATATGAACAAACAGTCGATTCAGACAGTCATATCTCTCCCTTATGGCAATACACTTTCCAATCAAATATTCCGCAACCTTCGCCTCCACTGGACTCTCAGAATACTTTTCAAGATCGCGTAAGACCATTAACATTACGAGTAAAATTCAGCTAAATAGCCAAAAAATGTTTTCTACTGTTTGATCATGTTTCTCAACACTTTATTCGTGCCTTCTTCCTTCAATCTTTAATCAACTTAAAATTCAACAACACATCTATCTCTGCCTTAAAGAAACGATTCCATCAACGCTGTTTGCCTCAATGTGCTGGTACCTGTTCATGCATTCTCTGATTAACGCATTAATGTGTGTCTCTCTGTTTTTTCATCTCTTTGCACTTCGGTATCTGTTGTATTGGGGGCGAATTAGTTGACATGGGAATCCAATGCCTTCCCTTGGTCTCTCTCTTTCTGTCGCTCTGCTTTTTGTTTCAATGTGTGCGATCCCTCCGTTGCTGGAAGCCCTACACCCCGGACTAATGTACAGATTTTTAAAAATCATTTTGAGGAGTCATCAAATGCTATGAAATTCAGTTATTTCAAAGTCTTTGGTTATTCAAAGAATATCGTTGGAGACACAGAATAATTCTTATCCCATTCCATGCAGACTTCTGCCTGTGATATTCACAGAACGAGATTAACATTCATATTGCTGAACCGGATGCCAGCATTAGGTACATTTTAGAATTTTTGAGTCCTTTCTCCCTTATAATTAGAAAGAGTGCATCAAGAGAAAATGCAATTGGAGAAAGTGCAACATATGTATCTCAACCTTTTTCAAATTGCTTCGCTCTGACGGGCATGATTTCAAATGCACGGGAAACACTATTTAATGTGCCATTCTGTTTCAGAAATATTGCCTGAACAAACTACTTCGAAATTGCAAATGAAGCACGAACATTACTCCACACGAGCATGCTCCACTCTGAGGAGCTCATTGCAATTGTAATCCGTGTGTGTGTGTGTGTGTGTGTGTGTGTGTGCCAATGTTTTTCTCAATTTGGGTAAAGCTTTGAGCACCTGCCCTGCCTCTCTGTGATTGAATTGCTGATCGTTTTAGCCCTCTGCCACCTCCAATGCATGGCATGCGGAAGCCAGCGGAGTGTGGCATTATATTCGTTTAATCAAGACATAGACTGTCTCATCTGCCACTCACTCACACACACAGAATATGGAATAGCCTTTTATTGTCATATGTACTCCACTATAGGTGTAACCAACCCTTATGAACGAATACCGAGGTAGAATTCATGAATCCAACAGGGGTGGGGGGGGGGGGCGGGGGGGGGGGGGGGGGGGGGGGAGCAAGACGCTGCATTACTATTCAGAGGCGAAAAGCAAGTAAAAGATTAAAATAAACTCAATATACGGTCTCTGCACGTGGTCTGACCGCTTGCAGCAGATAGAGTCCAGCACCCAAGGTCATCCCTGCTCCCGCTCTAAGCACCAATCTGTTACCAGAATACAAATTGTGCAACGTAAGCTCACTGGTGCTTTTCCTGCCCTGGTGCCATCTGCGATTCTCTGCCTTTGCGCGTCGATGGAGCTGCATCCCCAAGCTGCTGTGGCTCATGCATTTTTCATCTGTTCCAGTGTTTCACGGCCCACTGACAGCTCTGGGATCCACAGACCTTATCACCTCCAGGACGCATTGCCGAAACGCTCCTGTGGAGAGATGCTGCTCCGAGGATCATGGCCCACATGATAATCTCAGGACACTTCCTGACACGCTCCTCAAGGACAAGTGGCACACAAGAGATTCTGAGGTTTGTGTCCATCACTCTGCTCTATGGGCCGTGGCCCAGGCACTGTTCCAGGTCTCATGTGTCACACGCCCCATGGCTCAGACACTGCTCTGAGACTCGAGTCCCACACTCTGATCCAGGGCCTGTGGCCGATGCAGTGCTCCAGACGCCCGGCGTACACACTGGTCCAGGGCTTGAGGCCAACACACTACTATGGGTCACGTGGCCCACTAATGGTTCCGGGTGTCTTTGCCCACACACTGCGACAAAGCCCATTGCCCACACAATTCGTCCGGCCCGGTGGCCCACACACTGCTCCAGGCCCGTGGCTCACACACTGCTCCAGACTCCGTGTCTCACACACTGCTCCAGGCCCCGTGTCTCACACACTTTCCAGGCCCTGTGGTCCACACACTGTTCCAGACCCTGTGGATCACGCGCTGCGCTCCACCCTGTCGGCCAGACGCTGCTCCAGGCCCGGAGCCCTACACAATTCTCCATGCCCCATGGCCCATGCACTGTTTCCTGAATCCGTAGCTCACACGCTGCGCTCGACCCTGTGGCCCAAACACTTCCCCAGGCCACGTGGTCCATCACTGTTCCAGGTCCCGTCGCCCATAGCTCACTGCATACCCTGTAGCCCACACACTGTTAGAGATCCTGTGGCCCACCACTGCTCTGGAGCTCGTGGCCCACACACTGCTCCAAGGCTCATGACCTCCACTGTGCTCCAGGGCCAGTGGCACACCACTGCTCCCGGACCTGTGGCCCACACACTTCTCCAAAAACCTTGGCCCACTACTCTCCAGTGCCAGTGGCACACACGCTGTTCCAGGGCTATAGGACTATCTGCTGCTCCAGGGCCTGTGGCTTATCACTGCTGCACGACCCATGGCCCGAACACTGCTCAACGGCCCTTGGCCCACATACTGCTCCGGAGCTCATGACACACAGACGTTCCAGCGCTCGAGGACCACAGCGTGCTCTGGGGCTCATGGAGCACACACCACTCCAGTGTTCACGGCATACACATTGCTGCAGGGCTCCAAGTGCATGCACTGCTCCAGGCAGCGTGGCCGGCATATTGCTCTGGTGCTTGTTGCCCACTCCTCGTTCCTGATATCATGGCCTAAACTCTTCCCTGATGCGAATGATCGAGACAGTGTTCCAGGGCCCGATGCCCACACTGCTGTGAGTCTTGTGTCAGACGCACCACTCCAGAGCTCGTGGTCTACTCATTGTTTCTGGTCTCGTGGACTGCACCCTGCTCCGGGACCTGTGGCCCAGACACTCTCCCAGGCTCCGTATTCTACCATTGTTACAGGGCTCATTACCCAGAGATTGCTCCAGGCCCTGTGGCCCAAACAATGCTCCAGAGCATTTGGCCTACACACTGCATGGGGATGGTGGCCCACACACTGGTCCGGGGATAGGGGCCTACACAGTATTCCAGGGATAGTGGACCACACAAGGCTCTGGAGCTTTTGCCAGACACACTGCCACACGGTCCGTGACACACACTGCTTCATGTCCATGGTGCGCACACTGCGCAAATGCTGGTGCGGGGATTAAGGCCCATGCACAGCTAAAGGCCCCATGTCCCACACTGTTCGACAGCTCGTTGTGCATATGCTGCTCCAGTGCTGTTGGCCCACACACTGCTCTCGGGCCCGTTGCACACATACTGCTATGGGTTCGGAGCACATGCATGTCTTCAGGGCCCGTGGATCACCCACAAATTGCTCCAAGTCTCATGGCCCACGCATGGCGCCAGATCCTGTGGCCCACACTCTGCTTTGGAGGTCAGGGCCCCTGAACAGTTCAAGGTCTTGGAGCCTGATACTGCTCCGACTACGCGGGGCACACGCTGCTCTGGAGCCCGTGGCAGGCATACTGCACCAGCGATCGGGGCCTTCACGTGGCTCCAGGAAACAGCTCCCACACGCTTCTCCTGTGCTCATCATTGATCCGCTGCTCCAGGTTCATGCTCCACGTATTGTTCCGGACCTCACTTTTCCAGGGATTTGTTGCCGGTGCCTGCTGCTCCTTTTTGGATCACCTGTGGTACAAGGGGAGAGAGGAAGGTAAAACTGGAAAGATGAAAAGGTAAAATAGAAGAAAACCGAGAAAACAACACAGACAGATCATTGGATCTCCAATAGGAGCATCCTAAACTGCAACCATCTTGACACCAAACCAATTGACAACAACTAATACAGACATAGAGAAACTGATTAGTGCTCTGACAGTCATAGAAACATGGAGAGTTTATCAGCACTTTTCTTGCTCTGTAGCGAGTTTGTCAAAAAATACTCCACCTTGTGTTAGTCAGTATTTCTGTTGTTCGGTTCACAGCATGTCATTATTTGACTGGCTCCATGTGAAATAGAACATAGAACATAGAACATAGAACAATACAGCACAGAACAGGCCCTTCGGCCCACGATGTTGTGCCGAACATTTGTCCTTGCTTAAGCACCCATCAATGTACCTATCCAATTGCCGCTTAAAGGTCACCAAAGATTCTGACTCTACCACTCCCACAGGCAACGCATTCCATGCCCCCACCACTCTCTGGGTAAAGAACCCACCCCTGACATCTCCCCTATACCTTCCACCCTTCACCTTAAATTTATGTCCCCTTGTAACACTCTGTTGTACCCGGGGGAAAAGTTTCTGACTGTCTACTCTATCTATTCCTCTGATCATCTTATAAACCTCTATCAAGTCACCCCTCATCCTTCGCCGTTCCAACGAGAAAAGGCCTAGCACTCTCAACCTGTCCTCGTACGACCTATTCTCCATTCCAGGCAACATCCTGGTAAATCTTCTCTGCACCCTCTCCAAAGCTTCCACATCTTTCCTAAAGTGAGGCGACCAGAACTGCACACAGTACTCCAAATGTGGCCTAACCAAAGTCCTGTAGAGTTGCAACATCACTTCACGACTCTTGAATTCAATCCCTCTGCTCATGAACGCTAATACACCATAGGCCTTCTTACAAGCTCTACCCACCAGAGTGGCAACTTGCAAAGACCTATGAACATATACCCCAAGATCCCTCTGTTCCTCCACCTCACTAAGAACCCTACCGTTAACCCTGTATTCCGCATTCTTATTTGTCTTTCCAAAATGGACAACCTCACACTTGGCAGCGTTGAACTCCATCTGCCACTCCTCAGCCCAGCTCTGCATCATATCCAAGTCCCTTTGCAGCCGACAAGAGACCTCCTCACTATCCACAACTCCACCAATCTTCGTATCATCTGAAAATTTACTGACCCACGCTTCGACTCCCTCATCCAAGTCATTAATAAAAATTACGAACAGCAGAGGACCCAGAACTGATCCCTGCGGAACTCCACTTGTAATTGGGCTCCAGGCTGAATATTTACCATCTACCACCACTCTCTGACTTCGACCGGTTTGCCAGTTTTCTATCCAATTGGCCAAATTTCCCTCTATCCCATACCTCCTGACTTTCTGCATAAACCTACCATGGGGAACTTTATCAAATGCCTTATTAAAATCCATGTATACTACATCCACTGCTATACCCTCATCCACATGCTTGGTCACCTCCTCAAAGAATTCAATCAGACTTGTAAGGCAAGACCTACCCTTCACAAATCCGTGCTTGCTATCCCTCATCAAGCAGTGCCTTTCCAGATACTCATAAATCCTATCCCCCAGTACCCTTTCCATTACTTTACCTACCACCGAAGTAAGACTAACTGACCTGTAATTCCCGGGGTTATCCCTATTCCCTTTTTTGAACAGGGGCACAACATTCGCCACTCTCCAGTCCCCTGGTACCACCCCCGTTGACAGTGAAGATGAAAAGATCATTGCCAACGGTACTGCAATTTCCTCTCTTGCTTTCCACATAATCCTAGGATATATCCCATCAGGCCCGGGGGACTTGTCTATCCTCAAGTTGTTCAAAATATCCAACACATCTTCCTTCCTAACATGTATCTCCTCTAGCTTACCAGTCCGTTTCACATTCTCCTCTTCAACAATACGGTTCCTCTCATTCGTAAATGCTGAAGAAAAGTACTCATTCAAGACGTCTCCTATCTCTTCCGACTCAATACACAGTCTCCCACTACTGTCCTTGATCGGACCTACCCTCGTTCTCGTCATTCTCATGTTTCTCACATACGCATAAAATGCCTTTGGGTTATCCTTGACCCTATCCGCCAAAAATTTTTCATGCCCTTTCTTAGCTCTCCTAATCCCTTTCTTCAGGTTCCTTCTGGCTATCCTGTATCCCTCCACTGCTCTGTCTGAACCCTGTTTCCTCAACCTTATATAAGCCTCCTTCTTCCTCTTTACAAGACATTCAACCTCCCTCGTCAACCAAGGTTCCCTCACACGACCATTTCTTTCCTGCCTGACCGGTACATACATATCAAGGACACGTCGTATCTGTTCCTTAAAAAGTTCCACATTTCCACGACATCCTTCCCCGACAGGCTATGCTCCCAACTTATGCTCCTCAGATCCTGTCTTACAGCATCGTAATTACCCTTCCCCCAATTGTAAAACCTACCCTGCTGCACGCACCTAGCTCTCTCCATAACCAAGGTGAAAGTCACAGAATTGTGGTCACCATCACCAAAATGTTCACCCACTAACAAGCCCATCACTTGTCCCGGTTCATTCCCGAGTACCAAATCTAAAATGGCCTCCCCTCTGGTCGGACAAATCTACATACTGTGTTAGAAAAGCTTCCTGGACACACTGCGCAAACACAGCCCCATCCAATCTACTAGATCTAAAGAGCTTCCAATCAATATTTGGGAAGTTGAAATCGCCCATGACTACTACCCTGTGGCTTCTGCACCTTTCCAAAATCTGTTTTCCAATCTGTTTCTCCACATCTCTGCTGCTATTGGGGGGCCTATAGTAAACACCCAACAAGGTGACTGCACCTTTCCTATTTCTGACTTCAGCCCATGCTACCTCTAAAGGCAGATCCCCCTCGAACTGCCTTTCTGCAGCTGTTATACTATTTCTAATTAGCAACGCCACCCCCCTCCTTTTTTACCACCCTCCCTAATCCTACTGAAACATCTGTAACCAGGAACCTCCAACAACCATTCTTGTTCCTCTTCTATCCACGTTTCCGTGATGGCCACAACATCGTAGTCCCAGGTACCTATCCACGCCTTAAGTTCACCGACCTTATTTCTGATACTCCTTGCGTTGAAGTATGCGCACTTGAACCCATCTCTGTGTCCGCATGTATTCCCTGTCAGTGCTACCTTCTTCACAGCCTCCCCACACACTTGGACATCCTGACAAACAGCTAGCCTACTTGCTGGACTACAAGTCCAGATCCCATCCCCCTGCCAAATTAGTTTATGAGCATTTTATTAGTAATTCACTTATTCACACGAGGATTGTGTCTGTGCTTCAGTATTTTTATGTATCTGAACTGTTTGCAGGAGAGGGTGTCGAAGGGAACTTCCGTGCTCTCTTCCTTCATGGTAATAGAGACAGTGTTCTCTAAATCAAGATTAGAGCAGTGATGCAAAAGCGCAGCAGGTCAGGTAGCATCTGAGGAGCAGGAAAATCGACGTTTCAGGCAATGCCTTTGATTTGCCAGCTTCTCGGATACGACCTGACCGGCCGTGCTTTCTCCAGCACCACTCTAATCTTGAATCTGAGCTCCAGCATCAGCAGTACTCACTTTCGCACAGCGCTCTCTGAGCCCATCCTCCTTCCAAGAGACACCATCGAGATTCCATTTGACCTGACTCGACAAAAAAAAGGGTAATGGTGTTGTTCTGACAGTTTCTACGTTATGCCTGGTGGAAACAGAATGACAGTGAGTTTAAATTGAGAATTACTTCTTTCTGAACATTGCTCCTACATGGTTGGTGGAAAATGAATGTTTTAGAATATCTTGGCCGGATCCGCTGCCCATGATCAGGGGAGGGGAATGAGGGAACTGAACTTGTCCTATACACCATCGGGAATGGCCCTTTCTGTCCGATTATACCCTACTTCTCCTGGATTGAGAAAAAGGGAGGGAGTGGATGGCTCGCTGTTAATGCTGGTGAAGTTGGGGGTCAGCTGAGGTGCCCGGAGAGAGTCAATGTTTGATTGGTGAATGCTATTAGAGTCGGGGTATTGTGTGTGTGTTCGCCGAGCGGTAATGGGGTTGGAAGGTGTTTCAAGCTGTGGTGAGAGTGGTGGAGCGTGAGCCTTGTTTGGGGAGTACGTGCTGTAAAGAATATATACAGTGTGAGTGAGGAAGCATGCAGAATCCAGTGACGCATCTCATGGAAGAGCAGGGAAGGTTATTGATGTTTGAACTGTATTGCTGGACACTTCTTCAGAGTGCAGATGTTGCACTGAGCTCGGTGGTGAGCTCCGACCATTTTTGATCAAACTTGTGTCGTGTTTTCCTCTTGGAAGAAGACTGTACTTCTCTGTAATAGCGCATCCAACATGACATCTGTGTACCCCCGTCGACAAATTATGGTATAATTGCCTGCTATTTGAAATGCTCACTGTAAACCGGGACTAGCAGCTCCAGAGGGGGAGGAGAGATCAGGGTCTGATAATAATTCACTGTTAAGTTACAGCAGTGCGTCAGAATCTGTTTGCAACAGACAGCAACATTATTACAATGGACAGAGTTTTATCAGGGTATGTTTAGGCTCTTTTTACAATTTATGATAGTCATTATAATTGTGGAGTGAACTTGCACTTTTGATTATTCAATATTTTCGTTATCCTATTCTGGCTGCCGTTCATGTCATATAAATAATTTTTAATTATTTCTATAAACCAGTTAAAACTGTATTATTGTTCTTTAATGAACATCACATACCTTGCTGCAGTTATTGCTCCTGCTGAGACTCTGAGGCCAGATATTTTCTCCAATATCCATTACTAACTGCATCAGCGTATTGTTTACTCACTCTCTCCCTCTCTGCTTCTCGCAGTCTGCCTACCAGGTTGCTCCTTTCACCGATACAGTTTCAGCTCTGAACTAGGATTGCCTGGTTCAATATTGGAAACATGGAGATCACTGTCTTCTATGCCATTTCCTTCCTCTTACTCTTTCCCATTCCAGCCCAATGTCTGAGACTGAAATAAACGAGTCATATCTCCAGTGATACAATGATCACGAATGATACATCACTGCAGAACCTGAGCATGCACAATTTGAACTACAAACACAAACAGAAAATATTTCAGTGGCTCATCACAGCTGCTATTTTAACTGTGAGCTATTAAATACACTATTAATGATGTCAATAATATACTGTTGACGCTGCCAGCTTCAAACCCGCTAAGCAAATCTGCGTTGGTACCTAATGACTCGTTTCACAACTCACACTAAAATTCCATCCCCCTATCATTCTTGTGTGCACTGATCTATATTGCTATGGGCCATGTCAAATTATTTATTTTAATATTCTCAAACATATCATCACATCTGTCCATGAAATTCCACCAGTCTTTCTCTGTTGATTTCCCAAACCCCCGACAGTTGTTCATATTTAAACAGATTCTTCAAGCATGTTCTCTCTTCAACAATAAATTTCGAATACACTACTGCTCCCTCAAACCCCAATACATTTTCCCGTTCGAGACACTTATGCAAATTACAGCATTACAGCGCAGTGCAAGCTCGTCGCCCTCGATCTTGCGTTGATCTGTGGAACCAGTCTGATGACTTTCTATCCTCCACTGTTCCATTTCCTACAAATGTCTATCCAATGACCATTTAAATGCGCTTGAAGTTGACGAGCCTACGACGGTGACAGGCAGTGCGTTCCACGCCACTACTATTCTCTGAGTAAAGAAAATAACTCTGATATCTGTCCTATTCCTACAACACCTCAGTTTAAAGCTACATCCCCTCGCGTTAGCTGTCACCGGCTGAGGAAATAAATTCTCATCAATCCGTTCTATCTAAACTTCTGATTTTCTTGTACTTATCAGTTAATCACCGTGCAACCTAATTCTCTAGACCGAAAACAGCCTCAAGTCCCACAGCCATTCTTCATACGTTATTTCCTCCATACCATGCAACATTCTAGTTGATATCTTCTGAACGCTTCCCAAAGCTTCCACATCGTTCCTATAAATAAGGTTACGAGAACTGTATGCAGAACTCCACGTGGGGTTGCACCAGAGTTTTGTTCAGCTGCAGCATAACCTCGTGGTACCGAAGCTCAATCCCTCTGCCAACAAAAGCTAACACACCGTATGCGTTCTTAATAAAACTGTTGACATTTTTGGCGAATTTCAGGGATCAATGTACGTGGACACGAATATTTCTCTGGTCAACTACACTATCAAGAATCATACCAATAGCCCAGTACTCTGCCTTACTCTTATTCATTCCAAAATGAATCGCCTGACACTTCTCTGAATTGAATTCATTCGGCAACTTACATGGCAGATCTGCAACTTATCGATGACCCTCTGTAACCTGCACCATTCTTGATGACAGTCCAGAATTCCACCGACCTCAACGTCAAACGCAAATTGACTAACTTATTCTTCTGCAGCCACTTTTACTTCATTTATAAAGATTACTAACACTAGCGGCCAAAAAATAGATCCTTGCAGTACACCACTAGTAACTCAAATCCAGGATGAAATTTCCTATCAATCACACCCTCTGTCTTGTTACATCTCGTTAGTTTCTGATTCAAACTTCAAAATCTCCCTCAATTCCATGACCCCGATCCAGTTCCATACCATCTAGTGTAAATCTCGCACCAATATCCTGGTAATGGGAGCAATGTTCTGCATGCTGGGCATGAATTCCAGCTTCCTTAGCAAGACACCAGCATGGTCTGCACAATGCTCCATGCTGGTCTGTTAACCTGTGTCATTTTATGGCATCTGGGATGGTTCTGTGAGGCACATTCAGGTTTGATGCAGCAACCCTTATCAACTGACCTGGCAATGCCTTTGTTCAATGTCGTCAGTCTTGTGAGTTGGACTTTCCAAGGTCTTTTCCCGCCAGTTCGCCCCACAACCCTGTCTTTTCCCAGCACTTCTACATCATATTGTAAATTAATTATTTGACTGACTCAATCTTGAATAGAAATGTTCATGTTGTTCTGTATGTTACGAAGGCGTTGTTATTGTTGACTCTGTACTTCACCGATTTCTGGCGTTGCGAAGTTCAGAAACAATGCTACGATGTGTGCCGTAGTTATATTCACTTCCCGATGTCTCCCATGAGGTCTCTCAACTAAAGGCCATCCATCCGCGTGATACACAATTAAAACACTCTACCCCTTCCAATATATCACCATAAAAAAAACATCAAAATATCTCATGTATGCCGACAGCAATTGAGCCACTTGGAAAATCAGGGAGCAAACCATCATGGAGATAGAGCAAAACTTGCTCTGTCTGAACAGTTCAGAATGACCCCTCGAGCATACACTGTATCAGTAAGTCTTGTCACAACTCTCCATTTCATTAATGTATTATATTTTATTCTTCCAGAAAATAATTGCAGGTCTTCATTTAGTCACGTCATAATGCCCCTGCCAAACAATTGTTTCCTTGATAATATCCATTTTCAGACTCTTCCCTTTGTTTTGATGATTCAATTTTCTGCTTAGTTAACGTCCTCGCCAAACTTTGTTACCACACATCTCTTCCACTCCTCTTGCTCATTGATACAGATTGTCAACAATTTTGGACACAGCACTAATCACTGTCTGGCTACACTGATAGCGCACTGGCAAACTGATCGAAACTGACGTATTCAAAACGTCTGCTTACTGTATGGTAACTCATCGTCGCCTATTCTTGTGCAGCATATTCATCGTGCTGCAATTTGGATACAGACATAAAAATCTCCAGACAAAACCAAACTGCTGGACTTTTCAAAAACACTTTCATGTAGAAACGCAGCTGAGCTATTCTTTTGGAAAATGTACAGATACAGAGACAGCTATTTTTGGAATTCAGACTTCTTGGAGTTCGGACTGAAAATTCGATTTACACCTTCATTCCAAAAGAACAATTAGTCAGACCTAATACTCTAGACGAAAATAACGTCCACCATTTGGAGATACCCCAATCCAGACATTATGGAGCCGACAAATATAGCAAGGTATTCAACTTCAATCAATATTCATGCATAGACGTACTGGACATTCCGATTATTCAACCTATGTTTGCACTTACTCAAAACTATCAGGAATGCAATTCACCTCAAACGTTACCAAAAGGAATGCAATGACAAGCAAGAAATGGAGTGAACATAAGAACAGATACTAATTGCAGGTCTAAGCCATAACTGAGAGACTGATTTGTCCGAAGACAGTTACCCCCGAGTGAGCTATCCCTGCAGGTACCACCAGAAGATAGTTCCCAAAATGATTCTACTAAGAGCTATCTGCACAGAAATCCCGAAGTGGGATCCTAATATCAACCTCAAAATCTATGATACAGGCTTGTCCATACCCGAGGAATCAATGGCAACATCCATGACCAGTAGCCCTGAGAACTAAAATATTCTGAAAACTAAAGGTCTGACATACCCCACAAGGCCTCAGGCACATTCTGAAGTGCACTCTGGCTCACATAACCACCAGAAAGTAAGAGAAACCATGTAATCACCTGGTAATCCAATACTGGTCATAAAACATCAGTGGACTCAACCCAGACAGAAGACTTCATCGAGACACTGACGACCGCAAACAGGAACAGCCAGCTGTACTTCAAAATCACTTCTCCCCACTAGTGTACTTATACTCAGGAGACCCCAAAATTTCCCATCTTGCTCACAGGGAGAGGGACGTTCAGTGGTGACAGTCCACCGAACCCAAAGGTTGTGAAACCGGACAAATGTTTTTTGTGGTTCAGACAATTGTGTAGTCTTAACAGCACTTAACCTGCATTTGATTTAATAGTGCACTTAGTTACAGTGCTTTGTGAAGCTGCCTGTTTCAATTTCACTGTTACTTACATTCACTTTTGTTCATTCTGTTCTACCTATCCATTCTCTTATTTAATAAATGCAGAGGTTATTTTGCCACTGAAGTAGCTGTCGACTGGCTTCTTTCTTTTTCACTGTCTAAGTAAGTCCATTGTCAGAACAATGGATCTGGAATTCAGGTGAGCCACCTGAAAATCACCAAATTACTGCTTCCCAACCAGAAAACGTATAGTCCAAGCTAATAAATTCCTTCAAACCTAATTTTATTTTAGCTTAAGGATTAATCATTTTACAGCACATTACTCAATGCCTTCTGTAAGTCCAGTTGAATTACATCTCCGGGATCCCGTTATCCATTCAAGTTGTCACACTTTTTGAAGAAATTGAGCCAGTGGTTTAAACGTAATTCTTCACAATGCATTCTGAACTCTTGTCTATTGTCGAGAGTTCAAATGTTTGGGAATGTTCTAGAAATGAACTGTTCTTATGGATGGACATCGGTGTTTTTTGTGGGAGGAGTGTTTCTTGTATTGTAAGTCACATTTTTGTAAATCATTAAGACTTTATATTTGTGATTTCAGCTCGAATTATTCCAATGCATCATTGAATATTTGTGACATATTTTAAAATCTCATTACGTCGTTAATCAATCATTTAAGTTCGCCTCCAGGCTGATGTACGATTTGTTTACTTTCCTCACAGTTAACATAGCGACGATCTACGTCCTGCTTTACAAAGATTGTAGATTGTCTCCATGTGTCAAACGTTACCTAGGAGCTATGGCAGTGGCGGATCTACTGATCATTATACTTGACCTGTTATTGAGACACATTCCTATTGTCTACCAGGAGCAGATTTATTTCCTGGGATCCATGCCCGTGTGTAACATCCATGCTGTCCTGATTTTTGCAGCCACGGACTGTTCTGTCTGGTTCACCGTCACTTTCACCTTTGATCGATTTGTGGCCATTTCGTGCCAAAAGCTGAAAAGTAAGTATTGCAGTGAGATAACGGCGGCTGTGGTTCTGGCAGCAGTGACTGTGCTCAGTTGCTTAAAGAACATTTTCTGGTATTTTATGCTCACAGGTTAGTATTTACTGGAGAACGAACCTTGGTTTTGTTATGTATTGTAAAATGTTCTTTTCTCTCGTGTCTGGGTCACAATTCTGTTCCTTCACTACATTCACAACCCGGCTTTACCATTTCTCCTAATCCTGCTGTTGAATGTTTTCTCAGTCAGGCAAATTTTAGTGACAAGCAGAGCCCGCAGGAGACTCCGGGCTCACACCAATGGGGACACTCAGTGTGACACAGAAATGAGGAATCGAAAAAAATCCATTGTTTTGCTCTTTGTGATCTCGGCCAATTTCATCCTGCTATGGTCAACGTTAATGGTGTATTCTATATGTTCCCGGATGAATGATTTGGGGTATTACGCTGTGCATCTTCATTGGGTTTTTGCAGGAATTGGGGTTCATGCTGCAGCTCCTCAGTTGCTGCACAAACACAGCAATTTATGCGGTGACCCAGACTAAGTTCAGACAGCAGCTGAAGAGTATGTTGAAATATCCCTTTTCCAAAATTCATCAGTCAGTCAAATTCACACTTGAATTAATCCATCTGGAATATTCTCATTTCAATGTTTCAGCAGTGATGCAGTGTGTTGGTATGGAAACAGACTGAGTGTCGGGCTGGTTTCTGCAACTTTATCGTGAAGAAGGTTACAATGACACACTACAATGTTTGACTCAAATCAAGGGCCAGTGCGAAAAGGCACCAGTGCACTGACTTTATCACTAACTTAAATTTGTAAATAATAAAAATGTTCATTAAAAATGCCAACGAGCAAAGTGAAATATATTGTTCTTTGTCTTTGTTGAGAGAGAGAGAAAGAAAGAGAGAGAGAGACAGGTTAGGCGTTAAATGCTGGTCATCCATACTCAGGAATTGGAATTGGCCACTCTGTCCTTTCTTTCACCTCTGGGTTTACCTACTCTGCTTTATTATCTTCACTCTCTGCCCCTCATACATTCTCCCTCCCTTCCAAACACCTTCTCTATCTTTCGGCTCATGGTCGACTTTCCTTCAGTGGGGATGTTTTGCAGTCGTTGCTAGGGGATCAGAGTGTGGATGCGATCACAGGTCGTTGCCAGAAGCACAAACTGAGGACGGTTTCAAAGGCCATTGCGAGGTGCACCGCGCTGTGATTTGTTCGTACTACTTTTCTAGGAGAATGGAGTAGAGATGGGATCACAGGCCGTTGCGTGGAGCACAGAATGGTGATGGGTTCACAGGCAATTACTCGAAGCGTTGTGTGAGGATGTGTTCACAGGCCGTTGCGAGAAGAACAGAGTGGAACTCGTTTCACAGGCCGATGCAAGCACCACAGTGTAGGGATGTGTACACCGGCCTTTGTTGGCGGAACATAGTGGGGATAATTTTACAGGCCTTTGAGAGGAGGATAGAGTGGAGTTGCTTCCACAGGCTGTTGCTAGGAGGAACAGAATGTGAATGGTATCGCCAGCTGATGCGAGTATCACAGCGTGGGAAGTGCAGAGGATGAGGCCATGATGGGTGATTGGTGTACATGCTATTCCTCTGGGATTCCAGCCGGATAGAGTTCACAGACTATAGTTACGGGCACAGAGTGGAAAAATGTTCACAGGCCATAGCTAGAAGTGCATTGTAACAATGGGTTTAAAGAAAGGTGAGAGGAGAACAGAACGGTTTGGGTTCACAAGCATTGGCTAGGATAAGAGTGCAAACAGTTTCAAAAAAACCTTTACTCAGTGTACTGAACGGCTGTGGGCTCAACGATCGTTGCTCGGACAGCAAAGCGTGGGTGGGTTTACAGGGCATTGCTATGGGAATAGAGAAGACTTGATTCACATTCTGTTGTGGAGAAACATAATGAGGAAAGATTCACAACCGGTTGCTTGGTAACCGAATATGGATCAGTTCACAGCCATATGGATCTCAAGAATCAGACTGAGAATCCGAGTGCAGTGTTAGCTTCGGGTACAACGATATCATCGTAAAAGTTTTTTGCAGCTCCAGATTTTGAGTGGGCTTGTTCGATCACAGTTTCAAATGAGGGTCCGTGTCATCAGGTGATCTTAAGTGAATTTGTTTGCAGCTGTATTTTGCTACAGCTTCAATTCTTCAGAGAAATAAGCCACTCGGGCAGCTTCCAGTTTCCCTCATTCCCTTCGCCCGGGCTCCAGCTCATGGTCTCGGACGGGAAGGACACTGTGTAAAGTCTAATCCCTTCATTGCTCTGCTCTATCGCAGAGGGGTGCTCATTGGTATCTAGACATTATGAAAGGGAAAGACAGAGTGGATGCAGAGACGTATTTCGCTGGTTGCGAAATGTTGTATGGGAGATAGGGTGCAGGAGTGTTCCCATTTAGAAAACAGAATAAATAAAACAAAGAAATGCGGATACTCAAGGTGTGAGACGAAAACAGGAATTGTTGGGGAAACTGCAGCTTGTGCAGAAAAAAAACATTAACTTGCCTACTCCAGGCCCCCATCTTGGTTTATACAGAGGAAGTTCAGTCATTGAATCAAGGCCATATAGCAAAGAAAATTGCACCTCCTTCCAATAAATTAAGTAAATCAATTGGCTCATATATGCTGACCTCTTGGGGTTTGGGGGGCGGGGTGGGTGGTTACGGCTGACCAAAGCATTCACCTGACACCCAGACGTTCAGTTCTCGCATCAAAGAGTTCATTGAAGGTATAACGGTGTGAAGTCCTCTGGCAAACCAGAGAGCTGTTTTCCAGAGAAAGGAAAGCATATATGTTTATGTATTTGTTTAATCTCTCCTTGTGAATTATAGTTAAAACTGTGTCATTAAGCTTCAGCATAATAAGAATTACATTTTCAAATGATGTTGCAAAAAGCTGACTTGTAAGTGCAGTTATAAATCAGGTTGAAACAGACATGAGACGTTTTCCATGAAAGACCTACTTTGTAAAATCAGCAGCCTCCCTTTGTAGAAGCAGCGGGAATGGTGTGATGACTGGGGGAAGACAGGAAGGTCGTTTGTTCTCTCAAAGACTTACTGCGTGAATAGGCAGAGCGAAGACTCAAAATGAGTTGACACGTGAACTGATACATTTGGGCTGTGGTTAACAAACCCGACACACTATATGCGTAATGTCTCCTGCTCGAACTTCTTCATTGAACCGAAGAAAACACAACGTATGGAGGCTTGGTAAGATAAGGATTTTTTTCTTCATTTATTCAATCTCTCTTGATAATTGAGATCCTAGGGGATGGATGCTCGGGCAGCTGCATGCTCCATTTGCAGGATGTGGGAGGTAATAGTCACCAAAGAATTTGCTCCTGACATTGCCTGCAAGAAGTGCACTCAACCCAGCTCCTCACAGACCATGTTATGGAACTGGATCTGGAGTTGGATGAACATCGGATCATTCGGCAGATTGAGGGTGTCATAGAGACGAGTTGCAGGCAAATAGTCATGTCTAGGTTCCAGCACAACAGTAGCTGGGTGACCATCAGAAGAGGAAAGGAAATAGGCAAACAGTACAAGGACCCACTTTATGGACGATCCCTCAATAAGAAGTCTACCTTTTTGAAGACTGTTCGGGAGGGGCGATCGACCAGTGGAAAGAAACAGCAGCCAGATTCCTGACACAGAGTCTGGCGCTGTGACTCAGAATGGAAATGGGAAGGATTGTACAGCGATGATGATAGGTGATTCAATCATGAGAGAAACATACAAGAGGTTGTGAGGTCAGGACCAACAATCCCGGATGCTGTGCTGCCTTCCAGATGCCAGGACCAGGGATGTCTCTCATCGAGTCTACAGAATTCTTAATGGACATGAAGAGCAGCCAGAACTCACGGTACGAATTGTAGGAGTTCCATAGGGAGAGAAAGTGAAAATAGAATGGAATTAGTTAGGTAGGAAGGTAGAAAGTAGGACGAGTAGTCTCAAGATTTCTACCAATGCCACGTGTTCATGAGGCTTGGAACAGAGACCCAGTGCCGATGAACAAGTGGCTGCAGGACTGGTGTGGGGAGGGGTCTTCAGGTATGTGGATCATTGGCTTACCGTCTGGGGAAGGTGGGGTCTTATCAAGAATAATGAGGAGCCCCTGAACTGTAACAGGCATCAATATCCAAGTTGGGAAACGTGCTAAAACTCTTCGATAGGGTTGAAGCTAAATTGACGGATGGGTGTGGTCGGTAGGGAAACTGAGCTATGGATGAGATGATGGAGTTGGTAGTGAACACACAGACACAGTGTGCAGATAGTCAATGAGGAGGGACAGGCACTTGATCGGGCAAACGTGTAGTCAGTATGATGGTTTAAAATGTGTCCAGTTTAATGCACTAAGTAGCCTTAAGAAGCGTGATGAACTCAGAGAATAGGTCAATACTTGGAAATATGAAATTGGGCAATTACAAAGACGTCAATATCATAGGGGCAGGAATACTTGATGGATGTTCCACTGTTATGATGTTTCAAACGGAATGGAGGGGTAGAGGCGAAGGAGATGGATGAGTGGCATTGTGAATCGGGGAAGTATCACAGCTGCGGAAAGGGAGGTCGTCGACGAGGGTTTGTCTGCAGAATCATTATGGGTGGAAGTCAGCAAAAAGGAAGGATCTGTCACTTTTTGGGCGTTTTACACAGGCCGTGGAATACCAACAATGACAAGGAAGAGAAGACTGGGAGGCAGATTTCAGAAATGTGCAGAAGTACCAGGGTTATTCTCATGGGTGACTTCAACTTCCCTAATATTGTTTGGAACGTACTTAACTGAAATAGTTTGAATGGAGCAGTTTTTATTAGGTATGCCCAGAAAGGGTTCATGACGCATCATGTAGATAGATCGACCAGAGGGGAGGCCATATTAAATTTGGTGCTCAACAATGAATTATGCCAGGTGTCAGATCTCTCGGGGGAAGAACATTTTGTTGACAGAAACCACAACACTATGAGCTTTTCTGTACTCATGGGAGCAGAAGGTATAAGAATGTATTTATTTGGGAGAGGAGGAATTACAATCCTATTAGGCTGGAACGGGGGCGCCTAATTTGGGAACAGATGTTGTCAGGGAAATGCATAACGAAAATATGGATTTTTTTTTGCGAAGCACGTGCCGATGGTGCACCATAGATTTGTCCCACTGAGGCAAGGAAGAGATGGTAGTTTGAAGGAATCATAAAATGCAATACCTGCAGGGTGGAAAGAGACCAATTGGACGAACAAGTCCACACAGCCTCTTCGAGGAGTAACCCACACAGATCCATTCCACTAACCCATCACTGCACATGCACCTCTGACTAATGCATCTAAGACCGGTTTCAGAGGAGGTCGGCGATGTCCAGAATGAATATTTTGCTTTATTAGTCACTACTGAGAGTGACATTGACGTTTCTGAGAATGGCGTGAAACAGACTGTTAGGCATGAGTAGGTTTATGTTTGGAAGAAGGATATGTTGAAAATTTTGAAAAAAACGTCAGGATACATAAATCGAATGGGACATTGGAGATATATCCTAGTTGAATACAGGAATCGAGGGAAGAGAGTCCTGCGCCTTTGGCTAAATCTTTGAGACTTTACTGGCCGCTGGAGTAGTGTCAGATCATTGGTGTTTAGCAAATGTTATTCTATTGTTCCAGGAGGAAATAGGGATACTCATAGAAATTATAGACCAGGAAATCTTACGCCAGTGCAGACTTAAAGTATTGGAGAGAAGTCCGAGAGGCACAAAATTACGATTACTTGGAAAACCATTGTTAGGCTAAAGATAGTCTGCATGGCTATTCAAGGGACAGATCATGCCTCACAAAACTTATTCAAATCTTTGATGATGTGAAAAAACATGTTGATGAATGTCCAGCAGTGGTTGTGGTGTACATGCATTTTAGAAAGGCGATTGATAATTTTCCTCCTGTTATGCTCTTGCAGAAATTGAGGCGGCATGGGTTAGAGAGAAACCAGCCTCTCTGGATACAAATTTACTGGCCCAAAGAAGATACAGTCTGGTGGTCGATGGAAAGTATTCAGTCTGGAGCTTGGTGAAGAGTGTTGTTCCACAGGGCTCGATTCTGACACCTCTGCTCTTTGTGATTTTTACAAATGGCTTGATGAGGAAGTGGAAGAGTGGTTTAGTAAGGTGTCGAATTACTTGAAGGTTGGAGGAGGTGTAAATAGTGTGGAGGGATGCAATAGCTTGCAATAAGGCATTGACAGTATGCACAACTGCGTCAGTAAGTGGTAGATGGATTTCAAGTCTGAATACATTCATTTTGCAAGTTCGAATTTGGATGCGGAATACAGGTGAATGGAAGATTCTTGGCAGTTTGGATGAACAAATGGATCTTGGTGTTCATGTCCATAGATGCCTCAAAGGTACCACCCAGGTTGATAGTGTTTTTAATAAGGTGTATAAAGTGTTGCCTTTCATTAGCCGGAAGATTGAGTTTAAAAGCCACAAGGTTACACTACAGCTGTATAGAGTCATGGTCAGATGACACGTGCAAAATTGTTTCCGGTTCTGATAGGCTCTTCAAGGAAAAATGTGGAAGCTTTAAAGAGGGTGCACAGTAGATTATCTGGATGCTGCCTGCACTGGAGATGTGTTATGAAGAAAGTTTGAGGGTTTTCGGTCTTGTCTGAATGGATTGAAGAAACATGTGTGGTGACTTGATAGAGATGTACTAGATGTTGCCAGACTTAGGCTTGGCCTTTTATCTCAGGAGGGAATGAGGAAGAGATGTGGCCTGATCGATGTATGCAAGATAATATGAGGAATGGATAGATTCAATAGGAAGAGACTTTTCCCCAGGGCATGATTGTCTGGTACAAGGGGTCATAGTTTTAAGATATTGGTAGAAAGGTATATGGAGGACGTCAGAGGAAGGTTCTTTATGCAGAGATTTGTGAATTCATGCAATGCATTGTCCGAGGTCGCAGTGATGGCAGAGTAATTAGAGACAATAAAGCGACTGATGGACATGCACATGGATAGCAGTGAGTTGAGGGATGAGTAGGTTATTTTATTTATTTTATTTTACATTAAGCTTAACCTTTGGCACAACATCGTGGGTCAAAACGCCTATTCTGTGCTGAAGATTTCAGTATTCTATGTCATATGTTGAGAGGCAGAGACCGCGTGGGTAAACTGAGGCTTCTTTTCCCATGGCGAATATGTTTGTCATGATGGGGCATAATTTGAAGGAACTTGGAAGAATGTCTATTGGAGATGTCAGAGGTAGGTTCTTTAGTCAGAGATTTGTAGGTGCATGGAATGCGCTGCCAATAGTGATAATAGAATAAGATGGGACATTTAAGGGACTCTTGGATAGTGCCAAGAAATCTAGTAAAGTTAAGAGCATGTAGGTTAATCTGATCTTAGTGCAGGATAAAAGGCCGGTACAACATCAAGGGATGAGGGGCATTTGCTTTGCTGTACTGCTCTATGTTATATCTTTTATGTACCTGATAAAACAGACTATTGTCAAGAACGTGTATTTATGATGTTGGGAACAGCTTGCAAGTAAGGAGCATAATAACATTTACCAAACATTTGTTCCGGTTTCATGGAGTATCAAGTTAAAATAATCTAAAGAACATGATTAAAACTATCGCTGCGGAAGTCCAAAGTTGCAAATTTGTAGTCAACGTATAATAAAATAAATAAAGCCTGATATTTGAAAAGATCGTGGGCTTGATACTTATTTTTAAGGAACCCAACACCTTGGCAGAGGAGCAGGATCAAAAAAACGAATGCTGGATCACTTAAGACGGCTTACATCCTTACAGCACCCATGGTTAACGACTGGTCTTGATTCTAAATGTTCTCACCTGATATCATAAACTCAAACCAACTTCGTCTGACGTGATCTGGATCCGTCCGTGATCTCCAACTGGATCCACATACTTACAGATGTCTGTAGTCATCAGAGGAAGTAATATCAATGCCCCCATTTCCCGGCATAAAGAATGATTTCCCCATCACCAACCCATCCCACCCCCAACACGAACAGCCGATGACAACAGACCAGCTGACGAGTGCATTAACTCTTTATGTCTCCTAACACACATCCTTAGTGAGCAAAGTCACTCCAATTTGTGACTTAGAGTCATAGACTCATGGAGATGTGCAGCATGCAAACAGACACTTCGGTCCAACCTGTCCATGCCAACAAGATATCCCAACCCAATCTAGACCCACCTGCCAGCACCCGGCCCATATCCCTCCAAACCCTTCCTATTCATATACCCATCCAAATGCCTCTTAAAAGTTGCAATTGTATCACTCTCCACCACATACTCTGTCAGCTCATTCCACACACATACCACCCACTGCATGAAAAAGTTGCCCCTTAGGTCTCTTTTATATCTTTCCCCACTCACTCCAAAACTGTGCCCTCCAGATCTGGACTCCAAGACCCCAAGGAAAAGACTTTGTCTATTTATCCTATCCATGGCCCTCGTAATTTTGTAAAACTCGATAAAGTCACCCGTCAGTCTCCGACGCTACAGAAAAAAAACAGCCCCAGCCTGTTCAGCCTCTCCCGATAGCTCAAATCCTCCTACCCTGGCAACATCCTTTTAACCTTTTCTGAACGATTCAAATTTTCACAGCATCTTTCCAGTAGGAAGGAGACCAGAATTGCATACAATGTTCAAACAATGGCCTAACCTAAGTCCTGGACAGCCGGAACATGACCTCCCATCTCCTGTACTGAATACTCTGATCAATAAAGGAAAGCATCGCAAACGCCTCCTTCACTATCCTATCTACCTGCGACTCCACTTTCAATGAGCTATGAACCTGCACTCCAAGGTCTCTATGTTCAGCAACACTCCCTCGGAACTTATCATTAAGTGTATAAGTCTTGCTAAGATTTGCTTTCCCAAAATGCAACACCTCGCATTTGTCTGAATTAAACTCCATCTGCCACTTGTCAGCCGTTTGGTCCATCTGGTTCAGATCCTGTTGTAATCTGAGGTAACACTCCTCGCTGTCCAATACACCTCCAATTTTGCTGTCATCTGCAAACTGTAACTCTTATGATCGCTTTCAAGTCATTTATGTAATTGACAAAAAGTAGAGGACCCAGCACCGATCCACTGGTCACAGGCCTCCAGTCTGAAAAACAACCCTCCACCACCACCCTCTGTCTTCTCCCTTTGAGCACGTTTTGTATCCAAATAGCTAGTTCTCCCTGTATTCCATGAGATCTAACCTTGCTAATCAGTCTCCCATGTGGAACCTTGCCGAACGCCTTACTGAAGTCGATGTAGATCATATTTACTGCTCAGCCCTCATCAACCTTCTTTTTACTTCCTCAAAAACTCAATCAAGTTTGTGAGACATGATTTCCCACGCTGAAAATGTGTTGCTGGAAAAGCGCAGCAGGTCAGGCAGCATCCAGGGAACAGGAGAATCGACGTTTCGGGCATAAGCCCTTCTTCAGCCCTTCCTGAAGAAGGGCTTATGCCCAAAACGTCGATTCTCCTGTTCCCTGGATGCTGCCTAACCTGCTGCGCTTTTCCAGCAACACATTTTCAGCTCTGATCTCCAGCATCTGCAGACCTCACATTCTCCTCAATGATTTCCCACGCACAAAGCCATGTTGACTATCTCTAATTAGTCCTTGCCTTTCCAGATATATGTACATCCTGTCCGTCAGGATTTCCTCCAACAATTTGCACACCACTGAGGTCAGGCTCATTGGTCTATAGTTCCCTGGCTTGTCTTTACCGCCTTTCTGAAACAGTGTCACCACCTTTGCCAATCTCCAGTCTTGCGGCACCTAGCCTGTGACTATTGATGGTAATAATATCTCATCAAGAGGCCCAGCAATTTCTTCCCTAGCTTCCGACAGAGTTCTCGGGTACACCTGATCAGCTCCTGGGGAGTTATCAAACTTTAACCGTTTCAGGACATCCAGCACTTCATCCTCTGTTATCTGGACATTTTGCAAGATGTCACAATGTATTTCCCCCCAGTCTATATCTTCCATACCCTTTTGCACAGTAAATACTGATGCAAAATATTCATTTAGTATCTCCCCCATTTTCTGTGGCTCCACACAAAGGCCGCCTTGCTGATCTTTGAGGGGCCCTATTCACTCGCTAGTTACCCTTTTGTCCTTAATATATTTGTAAAAGCCCTTCGAATTCTCCTTAATTCTATTTGCCAAAGCTATCTCATGCCCCCTTTTTGCCCTCCTGATTTCCCTCTTAAGAATACTCCTACTTCCTTTATACTCTTCCAAGGATTCACTCCATCTATCCTGTCTATACCTGGCATATGATTCCTTCTTTTTCTTAATCAAACCCTCAATTTCTTTAGTCATCCAGCATTCCCTATACGTACTAGACTTCCCTTTCACCCTGACAGGAATATACTTTCTCTGGATTCTTGTTGTCTCATTTCTGAAGTCTTCCCATTTTCTAGTCGTCCCTTTACCTGAGAACATCTGCCTCCAATAAACTTTTGAAAGTTCTTGCCTATTCCCGTCAAAATTGGCCTTTCTCCAATTTAGAACTTCAACTTTTAGATCTGGTGTCCTTTTCCTTCACTATTTTAAAACGAATAGAATTATGGTCACTAGCCCCAAAGTGCTCTCCCACTCTCACCTGCCCTGCCTTATTTCCAAAGAGTAGGTCCCGTTTTGCATCTTCTGTGGTAGGTACATCCACAAACTGAATCAGAAAACTGTCTTATATGCACTTAAGAAATTCCTCTCCATCTCAACCTTGACTAATATTGAGTTCTACTGGTCCTTCACCCTTACCCTATCTAAGCTCTCTCCTAACTACCGACTCTGGGACACTCCACGACACGGATTCAGTGCGGGCTTTGGGAAGTGGGGGCAAAGATTTTGGTCTCAGCTCCAGTCAGTCTGAAGAAGCAGACCAGCCACTTAATTTACGACAAGTGCAGATCATGAGCTTTAAGAAGGAAAAATAAGGACGAGAAGGTTGTCATTAAATAGCAAGAAATACGATCGTAAGAGCACAGGCCTCCCTGTTCCAAACTGGTAGAAAGATGTTCCCTTGTCCTCATTGCACAGCACCGACAATTTGAATGACAATACAGAATTTAATTAATGACGGGTTGGAGAAGAACTGGACAAGCCAATTAAATGTTGTCTGAGAAATTGAAATGCACTGAAAAGAGCCAGGATGGAACAAATGAAATCCGGCAGAAAAGAATCCAGGTACCCAATCAACAATTCCTAAATCTACTATCCCAGTCCAAGGCCAGTTTAACCTTCACAATGCCCTTTGATAAGTGAAATACGAAAGAGAAAGACAGGGACAAAGCAGAATCGTCCCCTGCCTCCAGCGATGATGTGGAGCCGTACTAAGAACCAATGCAAACCAAGCAACTCCAAGCCCATTCATGTGAGCGCCCGGAAGGCTTAAAATCAAAATGAAATGGAGCTAGAGAGAGAGGTTGAGAGATGGGGGAGAGTTGAGAAGAGAGAGAGAGGGTGGAGAGAGAGAGAGAGAGAGAGAGAGAGAGAGAGAGAGAGAGGAGAGAGAGAGAGAGAGAGAGAGAGAGAGAGAGAGAGAGAGAGAGAGAGAGAGAGAGAGAGAAGTTCTCCGTGCTGCAATGCTGAACAAATTCTTAGTACACTTATTTCAGTACAGGAGAGGCAGAGTCAGTCGATGTAATTCTGTCCAAATATTTTTAATCCAACCCATAAACCATTGCTAATTTATCCATTCTGCTTTAAGTGGAACGAACAGATAGTTTTTTTTTGAATTCAGATAAGAGGATGAACTTCTGAATCTGTTAGCAGACTTTCACTATCACAGCCCAGTGGATCAAGCCATTCGTTAACAACACATCCTCGTACTGGATTATTGCTGTAAAAAACATTAATTGTGTTCGGATATCAGGAATTACAATTCATAAAAAAAAAATTGTGACTGACGGAGAATATTGAAATTTGAATTGTACAAACTAACATCTAGAATAAAATATCAAGTCGTTTTATACATGGAGTCAAATTAGAGAAAGAGCATGCTAAGTTTTTTTTTTGCCTGAATCAAACCGAAGCGTTTGAATTCTGTTTTAAAACAACCAAAGATAATTTTCCACAGATTACAAATCTGTCCAAATCTCTGGAGTTAGATAGGAGAGAGTTGCAAAATTTAAAAATTAGAGAAGGAGAGTGGCGACAAATTAGATTAATGATTTTAAATCTTGGAACTGAAATTAAATTGCGTTTTACATTTCTTGATGATGTTCTATCCTTGTCTTCCTTTGGGGAACTGTTTGATCAAACTACTACCCAAGCTATTGGTTCTGTACATGGAGAAATCAGTAAAGTTTCACAGATCGGTTGATAAGGTAATACGAGAGTCAAAGATGCGCGACATGTTCTTGGAAATGCGATTTCATTGTGCAAAAGTGAGTGATGTTTCAGAAGTAACAAAGATAAGGGAATACATGGTAAAAACAAAATGAGCTGGATAATGGGACTGAGGCATGTACACCTACTTGAAAAAACGGATTAGTGTGACTTGAAAAAGCCAAAGAGCACGGTTTAAATGAAAATACGCTGACACATAATCCACAGAGGATACGACTTTGAAACAATGATAGAGAGCTGGAGTGAAAGTACACAGTAATCACGATGCACAGATACCTCGAAAACGAAAACTGGGGAACTTTACACATGTATGATATCAACGAGAAACCAATGACTGAACTTGCAACTTGACAGGAATTGTTACAATTGCCCAATATGACATGGTTGTTGTATTACTTGATATTATTTGAGTTATCAATCTGTATTTTGTTGAATTCTTGATTAAATATTGTATTCAGTAAATTCTGAAGTCAAAAGTTTGGTATTTTACTGCTCTTTACCACATAAGGTCACCTCCCAATTATTAGCTGGGCCTGGACATTGAAAATTGCGTGATTAGCCTACAGCATAAGAAGGGTTAAATTTACAAATGTTTTTGCAAAGGGCAGAGTTACACGTGCGATTGAAATTGATTCGAAATTTTAAAAATACAGATGCTGGAATCTAAAATATATAGGCAGGAGGCTGCAAGACTACAGCAAGCCAGTCAGAATCATAAGGTGGAGAAGTCGACGTGTCGTGTGAACTTCTTCTTCCCTTTGCCTTAGACATTCTCTCTATCCTTCACTCTGTACTTCCACTCCCTTTCCCTCTTTCCATCTCTCACACACTACCCTTCACACTCTCCCCCACTTTCTCCAACCTTCTCACTCCACTTTCGCCCTCTTCCTTTTTTTTCTCCCTCTGGCCGCATCTCTCTTCCCAGTCCTGAAAAAGAACTGCGTCCCAAACATCGAAGTTTCCATCTCCTTATGCTGCATGGCATGGTGTGTTCTTCCAGCCTCCTGTCTGTCTATTTTGTAGCAGATCCGAAGCAAACAGGGGTAGATGTGAAGAATACATCTTGTGGATGGAATGTGGGCAAGAGCTGGAAAGAAAATAGATCAACAGAATGTGCTCATAATACTTGGTTCTTTACTTTAAAAGTAGGTAAAAAGTAAAAAAAAAAAGTCTATAAAGAACGTGAATAAAGCTGTTGCTGCGAAATTTTCAATGTGCATCTGTGTAGTCCAGATATTAGAAGAATCAAAACTGGTTATTTGAAAGATTGGAACCTTATTTCCGTGGAACCCATCATGCAGATACAAGGGAATCTGCCTGCTCCCTCTGGGGTCAGTGATTCACACATACCGGGGTCAGTGTTATTTTCCCAGTGTCAGAGATAGAGACATAGTAGTGACAGTCTGCTATCCTCAGGGAGAGGATGTAAGGTTCAGAAGTGAATGAGAGATACAAGGATGGGGGAGAGAGAGAGTAAGTGGGAAGAGAGATGGAGGGAAGGGAAAGCGAGGGAAAAGAGGTGAGGTTGTGCGGAGGAAAATCGAGCGAGATGCAGAGAGGGAGGAATATGAGAAAGAATGGAAAAGGAAGGTGGAGAGAGGGGGAGAGAGAGAATCAGGGACAGAGAGAGAGATGGTTTGAAGGTGATGGCACAAGAGAGATATAGGGAGTGTGAGAGATGGGAAGAGAGATGCGGGCAGAGAGAAAGATGGAGAGACGAAGGATGATAGAGATTGGAGGATTGAGAGTGTAAGGGCGAATGTGGGCGGCACGGTGGCACAGTGGTTAGCACTGTTGCCTCACAGCGCCAGAGACCCGGGTTCAATTCCCGCCTCAGGCGACTGACTGTGTGGAGTTTGCACGTTCTCCCCGTGTCTGCGTGGGTTTCCTCCGGGTGCTCCGGTTTCCTCCCACAATCCAAAAAATGTGCAGGTTAGGCAAATTGGCCATGCTAAATTGCCCGTAGTGTTAGATGAAGGGGTAAATATAGGGGAATGGGTCTGGGTGGGTTACGCTTCGCCGGGTCGGTGTGGACTTGTTGGGCTGAAGGGCCTGTTTCCACACTGTAAGTAATCTAATCTAAAAAAAATGTGCAAGAGATGAAAAGAGAGAAAAACAGAGAGAAGTAGGGCGAGCGAGAAAGATCGTGAGAGGGAGACAGAGTGTGGGGAAAGAATGAGCGAACGAGTGGGATGAGTGAAAAGAGAGAGACTGTGTGGGGAAGCTGAAAGAGACAGGAGAGAGAGAGAAAGATCGAGGAGAATAAATGAAGGAACGGAGTGACAGATGTAAAGAAGCAGGTGATGGGGAGAGGCAACTGTGGAAGAGGGGTGGTTGTCTGAGAGAGGAATGATGAGGAAGAAAGGGGGCGAGAGTGAGAAGGACAGAGAAAGTAAGAGAGAGGGAGGAAGGGGTACAGAGAAAGGGGACAGAGAGGTAGGGTGGAGAAAAGAGGACGAAAGGGATTAGGAAGGGGAGTCAGAACGTGGGAAGGAGAGAAAATGGGAGAAATAGAGAATGGTAGAATGAGAGCGGTTAGAGATGTGAGAGAGAAGGAGATAGTAAAATAAAGGTGGCAGTGCTCAAGAAATGGGGGAGAGAGAGAGCTCGGCGAGAGAGGGAGAGGAGACAAAGAGAGAGGACGAATCAATGCGAGTGAGACTGGGGATAGATGAGTTGTGAGAAAAACAGATTGGGGTGAGCACGAGGGGCAGAGAGAAAGAGAGTAAATGAAGGGTAAGGAGAGACATGAGAAGAAGGTAGAAAGGGGGAGTATTGAATAGAACGTATAACACAGGACTTAACAGTGCAGTACAGGCCTTCGGCCCTCAATGTTGCGCCAGCCAGTGAGACCAATATGAATCCTATTTGCTCTATCCTATTCCATTATGATCTATTTGTTGTGCTCATTTAAATGCCCTTAATGTTGGCGAGCCGTTTACTGTTGCAGGCAGAGATTTCCTCGCTCTCATTATTCTCTGAGTAAAGAACCTACCTCTCGGATCTGTCCTATATCGGTCACATCTCAATTCAAAGGTATGTGCCCTCGTGCTTGTCATCACCATCCGACCAAAAAGGTTCTCACTGTCCACCGTATCTCATCCTCTGATCATCTTGTATGTCTCCATAAAGTCAATCCTCAACCTTTCTTCTCTCTAACGAAAACTGCCTCGAATTTGTTAGCATTTCGTCATAACACCTTCCCTCCATACCAGATAACGTGCCAGTCAATCTCCTCTGAACCCTGCCCAACGCTTCCACATCCTTTGCACAATGCGGTGTCCAGAACTGTACATAATACTGCAATTGCTGGCAAAACAGACTGTTGTACAGTCGCAACATGGCTTTGTATCTCAGTCTTTCGACAAATAAAAGCTAACATGCCGGATACCTTCTTAACAACCTTATTAATCTGGGTGGCAACTTTCATGGATCTGTTTACATGGACACCGAGATGTCTCTCATCATCTGCACTATCAATACTCTTCCCATTAGCCCAGTTCTCTTTATTCCTGCAACTCCTTCAAAAGTGAATTACCTGACAGTTTCCCACGTTAATCTACCTTTGCCGCATCTCAGCCCATCTCTGTCGCTTGTCTATGCCCTCTGCAATCTTCAACATCCTTTGGCACTGTCAAAAACTCCACCGACCTGAGTGTCATCCCCAAATATACTGACTATTAATCTCCGCCCTCATCCAAGTCATTAATAAAAAATGAAACTCTTCTGTGGAGCCAAAACAGATCCTTGGTGTACACCACTATTAACTGAACTCCAGGATCAACATTTCCCATCAATAAACACCGGCTGCCTTCTTTCAGCTAGCAAAGTCTGATGCAAATCGGAAAATCACAAGCAATCCCATGCCTCTGTATTTTGTGCAATAGCCTACAGTGGGGAACCTTATCAAACGCCTTCCTGAAATCCACCACATCAGCTCCTTTACTTTGATCCACCTGATACGTCACCTTCTCAAAGAACTTAACAACGTTCCATCACTATTAGCCTGACACTTTCACACTCACTCTGTCATTGTCATGCTGATTCCCTCACACTCACACCTCACACCGTCCAACTGTCACCTCAACTTTTTCACACTCACACTTTCACACTCATTAATGCTCAATCACTCGGTTATGATCACGCTGAGCTCCTTGCAGTTGGTCCCTCATCGACACGTTGACCTCCTTGCAATCCCTCCCTCACCATCACCTCACACTGACTCCATCACCGCCACCATGACCCGTTCACACTCCCTCCGTCACTGTCACACTGACCCTCCCACAATGACTCTGTCACCACCTTCCTGACCCCCTCACACTCACGCTATGCCCACCACTCTAACCCCCTCACACTGACACCATCACCAATACCCTGATACTCTCAGACTCACTCCATCGCCGCCTCCATGACCTTCTCACTCGATCTCCGTCACCGTCACGCTGATCATCTCACTCTGACTTCATCACCGTCAACCTGACCCACTCACACTCACCCCATCTCTGCCACCCTGAATCTACTCACATTCACCCTGTCCCCATCACTCAGACGCTCAATCCCTCATTGCCATGCTGGACACCTCATACTCACTCCGTCTTCTCACCCCAACCACCTCAAACTCACTGTCAATATCACCCTGGCCCGGTCACAAATACACACCTTCAAAGTCACCCATACCGTCTCACACTCACTAACTCACTGTCTCCATGACCCTTCATACTCTCTCCATCATCGTCAGCCTGACCCTCTCACACAACTCTCCAACAGTGTCACTGCCACTCTGACCCTCTGACACTCACCATATCACTGCCACCTGGAATACACTGACACTAACTCTGAACGGAAGTGGGGCCAATCCAGTTTTTGCTATTTCCACGTCTAACAGAACTCCTAATGCAGGATGAATCTGAAAACCTCCCCCTCACCGAATCAGTGTTAGCTACGTGTTCTTTGGTCCTTTCTGTGATCTCCTCGTTCACACGATGTTGCACAGGTCGCAAACTTGAATTCCCAGCTTTGGACGCCCTACGTTTAGTGTGCTTCGTAACAGCCAATTGTTTGTATTTAGAATCCCGTCTCTTTTTTGTACGGATGTTGTTGTTACCAAAGTGTACCATGATCACAGGTTATTCACTCTTCCCCTTCAGGACGTTCTATAGCCATTCTGAGACTTCCTTGTTGCTGACACTACAGAAGCATCATGGCATTCCGGAGTCATTTTTGTCTCAGAAATGCCTTTGAATTCTTCATATAATTAAATTACTATTGTACTTCCACTGGCTTCGTCCTTCCTCTGTTCAAAAGAGCCAATGGAGTTGGCTCAAAATTGGCAGTTTCTACTTTCCCCTTTGGAGGCCATTTCCTTCAGAAGGATGCAGGTGTTAAATATGTTTCTCGGGGGAATTACGAAAGGGTATTCTTGCATTGTCTTTTAAGTCTTCTGAAGAAATGTGGTGGCCAGCCGTTGTCGTCTTGCCTGTGATGTTTTTTTTGCGGTGTGTCCACCTCCCTATTCATACTATCCACACTTCCCAAAGCTTTGCAGATGTTCTGCAGTGTTGTGAGCAGCCAATACAATTGCTAAACGCGGCCTTCCAGGAATTTCAGTTGGAGACGTTTCCTGCTCTCATCCTGGTCCCGGACACAGTGAATGAAGTTCCCATATGCATCACAAGGTACATAGCACGATTTGATCTCAACTGCCATAACTTGATCTTTCAATTAAACGTTTTGGAATACGGATACATCTGATGCGTTGGTTTCATGATCCTCTGGAACGTTCCCAGTACAGAGGACTTTAGCAAAACTGCATACAATCTTCAACGACAGCACTTGTTACTTGTTTCAAATATTCTGCAATGCAAAAGCTCATAGATCGGAACTCCAAAATATATTAGACCGTTTAGTCTTCCCAATCGAATCAGACAATTTCGCCAGCATAGTTAGAATTCAATTGGGCCAGTGTAACCGCATTGACTATTCAAAATAGAATATGTTTCAAACAATAAGCTCATGCTTTCCCTGACCCCTCTGCAGTGCATGCTCTTTGTTCCAAAACAGTATAATACATGTTCTTTACAGCTGGTACAAAGATAGTTTTCAATCTTTTTTTCCTCCTCCTGCTTTATTTCAGAAGTTTCTATTATTATAATACATTCACCTATTCAAAAAAGTGATGCTAATTATTTGTTGAAAATTCACATAATTTCCTACTTTGCCATTTCTAATTGCCGACTTTCATTCAACAGGAATAAGTTTTCATTCAACAACTCCCATCTATTCACCTACCCTTGTAGAAGTCCTGAACATTTTCTTTTCGAAGCACTCGTTACTGTTTGACATTTTTTATTCCACATTTTCCATTTTTGGAAAAGTCATCCATTGCTGGTAAAAAGAAAATGTTATCCCAATGAGCTTCAGAGTATGGTGCAGTTTCTTTCATCTTGGTCCAACAGTTAGTCACGAAAGGTGCAGCCGCCCTCCTCGTTCAATTGTATTTCAGTGAAAACAATCCTGTTTTAGAGTTACAAAATGTCTCCCTAAACGCATCGTACTGCACATTTACCATGTTACAATTTCACATATTGATATTTTTAAATTACAGTCCACTACAAGAAGCTGTGCTTTCACGAGTGTCCACTTTATAAATCAGATTTAAGTGTCAGCTTCATTCTCTATTGATCCCCTCAAATTGAACAACATTCCGTAATGTTCTCATCATCCTTCAGTAGTACATCTGTTTCTGAAACTATTCCTCTTTCCACAATCTTATGCTTGTAGTAATGCACGTACACAGACCCGAGCACACACTTGGTTAGACATACAGGGGAAAAAATGCACCAATGCAGTCTATCAGGTTACAGAGACAAAGATCAGAGATGCAAACCCCAGCGTATAGAATCCTGATTCAAAGATATCTATAAATCAAACATCGGGAGTGTAGATTGCATAGAAACTGATGCAGCACTAATTGCTGATAGTGTAGTTAGAACATAGAACATAGAACAATACAGCACAGAACAGGCCCTTCGGCCCACGATGTTGTGCCGAACACTTGTTCTCGCTTAAGCACCCATCCATGTACCTATCCAATTGCCGCTTAAAGGTCAACAAAGATTCTGACTCTACCACTCCCACAGACAGCGCATTCCATGCCCCCACCACTCTCTGGGTAAAGAACCCACCCCTTGATATCTCCCGTATACCTTCCACCCTTCACCTTAAATTTATGTACGCTTGTAACACTCTGTTGCATCCGGGGAAAAAGTTTCTGACTGTCTACTCTATCTATTCCTCTGATCATCTTATAAACCTGGGAGTGGTAGAATCAGAATCTTTGTTGACCTTTAAGTGGCAATTCCGATCACTGTTCCAAGAACAACAACCGTTGTTTTCACAGTTCAATATTTACATTTCGTATTTGAGCATTAATGGCCACTAATCGATCAAAGGTGAAAGTGACAATGAACCATACAGAACAGTCAGTGGCTGTATACAGCAGGACAGCATGAATATTGCTCACGGGATATCTTTGGACAAATGATGGTCCTCCTTGTAGACAAATGCAAGGTGTCACAATATGAGGTCAATGATGATTACTAAGAGATCTGCCATTATCATGGCCATCAGTTCGTGAGTGACACATTGGGAAGAGACCACAATTTCTTCACATTAGGATGACAAATGTCAATGTATTAGATGTATGGAAATGAAACAAATAACTCACATTTTCACCTTCTCATAATATTATTAGTCTTATGAGCAAATTATGCGGTGCAAATATTATTCTAGAGCGACGACTGTACCAAATGATTGTATCAGCATGAAGGTCACTTGCTGGATTCAAGTTTGAATATGCAATGAAAGGAGCACAGAATGGAAATATGAATTCAGATAAAATTGCTGTTGACTGGAATGATCATTTTTGCTGCAATGAAGTTTGCACCATCATAGTAGCTCCCACTTCAGGCCAGATAATTTGGGGCAGAGAGCACTGATATCAGCCAAAATGGATTTGTGTCCCAGCCTTGATGATGTGCACATTTTCTGGTTCATGTGCGTTTGGCGGGGCTATTCTCCCCTGATAATTTCAGAACACTGTTGGATTTACGTGGATAATTCAACAGGCATTCCCAACCCTGTTGAGTCCGCCATGACTCTGTGTTGCACTGTGACAAACACGCTAATCCGTTTCCACGATTTCTTCTCCACGAGAAACTGTTGTTGAGAGTACTTATAGTATTTTATAGGACATAGTTGTATCGTTCGTTCAGCGGTGTAACTTTCAGTGACTGTGCGAATATTTACTATTCCCTGTATTCATTTTGGTGAGCTGCAATCTTGCACAGCTAAAGACTGCGTTTGGTCAATGGATGTCAGGATTTTGTTCAAGTCACGCCAAGGGGACAACAAGATACTGAGAGATCCATTGGTGACTGGTTTATCACTGACGTTATTTGGAATCCTGCACAAAGTAACTCACCACCTTTGTACTTGAGGCCTGTTCACCATCGACAATGCAAACGACAATGCAATTAAAACCCATCTAAAACATGAAACTCTTACTCTGTCCACTATCCGTCAGTTGTACTGCAGCAGCTCAACAGGATTCCTTAAATACCAACCTTTTAATGTTTGACTACTACTGTTAAAAGGTAAGTACAGTAGGTATATCCGAACATGCCAATGACTGACATCAGCAAAAAAAAAACAAATTGCTAGAAACACCCATCAGGCCTGGCAGCGTCTATGGAGAGAAATCAGAGTAAACGATTTGGGTTGAGCGCCTGAGGAAGAGTGACTCAATCCAAAGTATCAAGACTTCTTTATCTCCACAGATGCTGTCAGACAAATTTTCCAAAACTTCTGTTTTGTTTCTGATTTATGGCTTTCACTGTTCTTTCCGTGTTTAATACCAATCCTTTCTGAAAGCTTCTGATTCCTCTGATCTAGTGTCTTTGCATCAAGCCTTACAATAACCATTGTCATCAATGTGCAGGACAGTGTAGCAAAACGTTACGTGTTATGAGGTACTGAAAAAATGGCGAGTTATTCGTATCTGTGTCGAAATGTCAACTGATTCTTTCTACAGATTTCACCAACCTGCTGGGCTGTTCGATCTCTTTCTGCTTGCTGTTGGAACGATAGAATGAGATATGAAGGGCATGGGTGATGGCTAGGATTAGGCGCGTGGTAGAATGGACATGCCAATGAATGAACATTTGAAATGAGTACAATCTAAAAGGCGCTACCTTAATGTATGTCTGTAATGGATACAATGGATAAACAAAGACCTTTGCAATTGGAAGCGGACTCGAAAGTTTGAATCAATCAAATACCTCAACTGCATCTGGACGGGGTCCATGAATACATGGATACTGAATCAGTGAGTATTTCATAAAAGACTCAGTCAGTAAAGATTACAGGCCTAATAGTGGGTCATAGATATCAACAAGAAGGGGTAAATATGACAATAAATACCAGGCATAATACAAGTCTTATCAGTGATTTGCAGAATAAGCAACGGAGAAGGAAGAATACAAGATCAACGAGGGTTGCAGCGGAATACGAGGGTTTATAGGAATACAAACAAACTTACCAGAATCTGCAACAATAGTAAGAATATAATAACCAATGAATTCAATGATCCAAAGAACCGTTCGAATGCGATGTTCCATTGGTACCCGATCAAATCCAGTAGAAGCATTCCTCAATAAATGAAAGAAAACTCTCCACATTGTTTTACCATTCCAAACTGAAGATCTCCCATTTTGAATCATTGTCGAAACAGTCTTTTGCTGTAATTTGTAAATCCATCGTTATAACATTCCAATCAATTGTTATGACATCTCAATCCATTGTTGTCCTATACCAGTCTATTATTTTTGGACTTGAATTCAGCGTTTAATGTGTCCAACCTATTTATTGCCAAATTTCAATAGAATGCTGTAGTATTATAATGTGTTATTCTCTACTCAGAAGCTATGCATTCTCCTTCTCTCTCTCTCTCTCTTTATCTCTCTCCCTCTCCCACTACCTCTCCCTCTCTCCATCTCTCTCTCCCTCTCCATCTCCCTCGCTCCATATGCTCCTCTGCACCATATCCTGTCTCAGGCGTCACTGATTGCTGTTGTAGAAAAGTTTTATTGCATTTAAATCATCATTGGACAGGCAGATGGACGTACATGGAATAGTGTAGGTGGGATGGGCTTCAGGTTAGGTAAGAACAATGACTGCAGATGTTGGAAACCAGATTTTGAATTAGTGGTGCTGGAAGAGCACAGCCGTTCAGGCAGCATCAGGAGCAGTAAAATCGACGTTTCGGGCAAAAGCCCTTCATCAGGAATAAAGGCAGAGAGCCGAAAGCGTGGAGATATAAGCTAGAGGAGGGTGGAGTTGGGGAGAAAGTAGAATAGAGTACAATAGGTGAGTGGGGGAGGGGATGAAGGTGAGAGGTCGGGGCGGGGGGAGGGTGGAGTGGATTGGTGGAAAAGAAGATAGGCAGGTAGGTCAAGTCATGGGGACAGTGCTGAGCTGGAAGTTTGGACCTAGGGTGAGGTGGGGGAAGGGGAAATGAGGAAACTGTTGAAGTCCACATTGATGCCCTGGGGTTGAAGTGTTCCGAGGTGAAAGGTGAGGCGTTCTTCCTCAAGGCGTCTGGTGGTGAGGGAACTGCGGTGAAGGAGGACCAAGACTTCCATGTCCTCAGCAGAGTGGGAGCGGGAATTGAAATGTTGGGCCACAGGGCGGTGTGGTTGATTGGTGCGGGTGTCCCGGAGATGTTTCCTGAAGCGCTCTGCTAGGAGGCGTCCAGTCTCCCCAGTGTAGAGTAGACCGCATCGGGAGTAACGGATACAATAAATGATATTAGTGAATGTGCAGGTAAAACATTTTTGGATGTGGGGTCAATATCCTTCTAAATATTTTCTGAACCCTTTAAAGTTTCACAGCATTCTTCCAATAGGAAGCAGAACAGAATAGCATGCAATATTCTAAAAGTGGCCGAATCATTGCCCTGCACACACGCAACGAAACCTCCCAATTACTATACTCATTACCCTGACCAATAATGGACAGCATGGCAAACACCTTCTTCGTTAACCGATCTATCTGAGACTCCACATTCAAGGAATTACTCACCTGCGCTCCAAGGTCTATTTGCTCAGCACACGCCCTAGGACCTTACCAAACGTGTATATATCTTGCTGAGATTTGCTTTCACAACACCTCGTTTTTATCTAAATTAAACTCCATCTGCACTCCTTAGCCCATTGACCAATCTGAATAAGATTCTATTGTAATCTGAGTTAACCTTCAAACGCATCCAATTTTGGTGGTTTCTGCAAACTTACTGACTGTGTTCATATTCAAATTATTTCTATAATTAACGAAAAGTAGCGACCCCGCACCCATCCTTGTGCCAATCCACTGGTTACATGCGTCCAGTCTGAAAACACGGAACAGCACTGGTTCCAGACCTGCAGCATCATCCTATGTCCTGAACCTTCGAACCAGTTGTGCAACCAAATACTGATTCTGCTGCATTCCTTGAAACAACGTCTTGCTAACCAGTCTCCCATGGGTAATCTTCTCGAACGCCTTACTGAATCCATATACATAATGCCCACCACTCTGCCCTTATTAACCCGCTTTCTACCTTTACAAAAAAACTGAACCAATTCGTGCGACATGTCTTCCCACGCAAAAAGCCACTCTGATTGCCTCGAATCACTCACTGACTTACCAAATACATGTAAATCCTGCCCCTCAGGAATCCCTCCCACAACCTGCCCACCATCGACTTCTGGCTCAGCCTTCTATAGTTCCCTGGCTTTTCTTTACCATCTTTCAAAAATAGTGGCAGCCCAATAGCCAACCTCGAGTCTTCTGGCACCTCACCTGTGATAATCAATGATACGTGTATCTCAGCAACTGGGCCAGCAATCACTTCTCTTGCTTACCACAGAGTTCTCGGGTACACTGAAGATTTTATACTTCGATGTGTTACACGACGTCCAGCACGGCGTCCCATGTTATTTTGATATTTTTCAAGTTGTCGCAGTCTATTCCTCCACATTCTATGTCTTCCTTGCCCTTTTTCACAGCAAATACAGATTGAAACTACTCGTTTAGCATTTTCTCCATCTCTGCATTTCCACACATAGGCTACCTTTCTGATCCTTGAGGGGCCATATTGTCTCCCTAGTTACCCTTTTGTCCTAAAAGCATTTATAAAAAAAAACCTTTGGATTATCCTAACCCTGTTGACCAAAGCTTTTCCACGTCCTCCTTTTGTCGTCCTGATATCCCTTTGCATACTACTTCTGACTTCATACGCTTCGAAGAATTCTCTTTATCTCTTCTTTTTCTTGACCAAAGCCTCAATTTCTCGAGTCATCCAATGTTCGCTACGCCTACCAGCCTTTCCTTTCACACTGACGGGAATAAAAAAAAACTGTCTCTGAACTCTTCTTATCTAATTTCTCAAGGCCTCTCATTTTTCCAGCCTCACCTTTCCCTGCATATATCTGCCTCAAATAAGCTTTTGAAAGTTCTCGCCTAATAAGGTCAAAACTGACCTTCTGGCAACATAGAACTTCAACTTTTAAATCGGGTTTATTCTTTTTCCTCAGTGTTCTAAAGCTGAATTATGGTCGCTGCCCAAAAAGCTACCTCTCAGTCACTTTCCCTGACCTCTTTCCCAAGAGTCAACCACGTTTTGCACCTTCGCAACTTGGTGAATCTATGTACTCTATCAGAACTTTTTTCTTCTTTTTCATATTTAAAAAATTTCTCTCAATCTAAATCCTAAACACGATGGCAGTCCCAGCCTATCTTTAGAAAGATAAACTCCCCGAACATATCCACCATATTATTCTTACAGGCATCGAAAATCTCCAGATGAATGTGTTTCTTAATTTTGTGTTGACTATTAACGGTCTACAATACAAACGAAAAAAAAAGACAATTCCTTTATTATATCTCAGTTCTACTCAAATACGTTCCCTGGATGTATACCTTAAAATATCCTCTTTCAGTGCAGCTGTTATGCTGTCCCAGATTAAAAACGCCAATGCCCCTCCTCCCTTGCCACTCTTTCTATACCTCCTAAAGGTCTGGAATATTAACCGGACAGTCCTATCGACTCCTGAGCCACGCTTCTGTAATTGCTCTGATATCCCATTCCCATATCCCCCAAATGGGTCTTTCCTGTTCAGCCTCTTGCATGGAAACAAACGCAGTTTAATTTATCAGTCCTAACTTTTTCTCTGCTTTGTCCCTGCCTTCCCTGACTGTTTGACTAGCTCTTTCCCAACTGTACCATTCTCAGATTGATTCGTTTCCTCACTATCACCCTGTGTCACACCCTCCCACCCTACAAGTTTAAATCCTCCAGAGAACCTCTAGCAAAATTTTCCTGCCAGCATTTTTGTCCCTTTCCAATTCAGGTGAAATGCATCTTTCTTGTAGAGGTCATCTCTAACACAGAACAAATTCTAATAACCCAAAAAAAGTCAACACCTTCTCCCGTGCGCCAGCTCCTCATCCACACATTCATCGGCATTATATTTCTATTGAGACCCTCAGTAGCTTGTAGCACCAGGAGTACTCCAGATATATCAAAAGTTGAGGACCTGCTTTAGCAAATTCCTGGCTAACTCTCTGTATCCTCAATACTCACAAGTGAGGTGCCGGAAGACTGGAGGTTAGCTGATGTGGTTCCACTATTTAAGAACGGTGGTTTGGACAAGCCAGTGAACTACAGACCAGTAAGCCTGTAGTCGGTGGTGGGCAAGTTATTGGAGGAAAGTCTGAGGGACAGAATGCACATGTATTTGCAATGGCAAGGACTGACTAGGGATAGTCAACATGGCTTTGTGCGTGGGAAATCATGTCTCACAAACTTAATTAAGTTTTCAAAGTAATAACAAAGATGACTGATGAAGACAGAGCTGTAGACGTGATCTATATGGACTTCAGTAAAGCGTTCGACAAGGTTCCCCATGGGAGAGTGGTTAGCAAGTTCAGATCTAACGGAATACAGGGGCAACTAGCCATTTGGATACGGAACAGGCTCAAAGAAGGAAACAGAGGATGGCGGTGGATTGTTGTTTTTCAGATTGGAGGTCTGTGATTGGTGGAGTGTCACAAGAATTGGTGCTGGGTCCTCTACTTTTTGCCATTTATATCAATGATTTAGATGCAAGCATAAGCGGTACAGTTAGTAATTTTTCAGATGACACCGAAATTGGAGGTGTAGTGAACAGTGTAGAAGGTTCCTTCAGATTACAATCGGATATCGACCAGTTGGACTAAATGTCTGAGAAGTGGCAGATGGAGTTTAATTCAGCTAAATGCGTGGTACTGCATTTTGGGAAAGAAAATCTTAGCAGGACTTGGGAGGTGTTGGGAGGTCATGTTGCGGCTGTACAGGACATTGGTTAGGCTATTGTTGGAATATTGCGTGCAATTCTGGTCTCCTTCCTATCGGAAAGATGTTGTGAATCTTGAAAGGGTTCAGAAAAGATTTACAAGGATGCTGCCAGGGTTGTAGTATTTGAGATATAAGAAGAATTTGAACAGACTGATGTTGTTTTACCTGGAGCTTCGGAGGCTAACGGGTGACCTTATAGAGGTTTAAAAAATTATGAGGGGCGTGGATAGGCGAAATAGACAAAGTCTTTTCCCTGGGGTGAAAGAGTCCAGAACTAGAGGGCATAGGTTTAGGATGAGAGGGGAAAGATACAAGAGACCAAAAGGATATTTTTTTCGCACAGACGGTGGAACATGTATGGAATTAGCTGCCAGATGAAGTGGTGGAGGCTGCCACAATTGCAATATTTAGAAGGCATTTGGCTGGGTATTTGAATAAGAAGGGTTTGGAGGGAAGTGGACGGAGTGCTGGCAGGTGGGACTAGATTATTTTGGGATATCTGGTCGGCATGGACGCGTTGGACGCGTTGGACCGAAAGTTCTGTTTCCATGCTGTACATCTCTATGACTGGAAGCCATTAAAATAGCTGCGAGGCAGTAGGCTGACTTTAGGGAATTTTCCCGTTGCTTGGAGAATTCAGATGAACCCATTCTTGACTTTATCACCCGCTTCAAGGATGTCTGGGACTCCTCAGCAGGCATACCCTGTTAGAGAACGAGAAGGTGGCGGCTTAAACTCTTGTTAGCTATATCCTGCCGAGACATGCTCAAGTTCAAATCACAGAAACTGACCTGGTAGACAACAGAATGTGGGAACACATTCACTATTTTAAATAATTTAGGCATACACGGATTTCTTGAGATGCAGGAAGAGAAGGAAGCATACGCCCCCAGCCCTCCCCCCGCACCCCACCCCCTAAAGCCCATACAGCCTGATATCCATCGGAGCAGATGCAGGCAGATGCAGAAGAGTAGTTACAAGGTTAGGTATAAGTGCAGAGTCAACGGCAAGAGAGGCCAATCGGCAAAAGATTGCTGGGTGACAGTCACTTGTTACCAGCTGAATACTTTCACCCTACCCCATCCTTCCAATACACAATAGAATCGGGTCACTCCACCGTGACAGCCTAAAACAAATGATGAACGTGGAGATGGGGGTTATCTCATTTCAGTTTTGGTGCACTCCAGGGCTACTCACCGATCTGTACCTGCCTTTGGAGAACTTCCCCCACAACCCAATCTGTTCAAACTGTGGATGTCTCCGCAGTGCACATGATTGAGCCACGATCAAACCCAGTTATATTTGGCATCGGAACCATGACTCTCCCTGACACAACAATGATGTCCTCATCATGTCCAGTTGCCATATCGGCCCGATAAACATTGTGTGAATTAAACGATAGCATTCAATTTACTCCATTGGCTGTCATCATAAAAACTCCTGACCCTTATTACTCCATGCTGCAGGCAGCCATTACCAGTAACAGCGAGTCTTCAACCCCACCCAATGAGATTTGTATCTGATCATGGGTGCACACACTTGTGCGTGTCCTACGTGACCCCCTCCTCTTCCACTTGACACAGCCTCTCCATTCCCAGTACGTCCTTCTTCCGCTGGTTGTTGTTGACATGACGCTTCCTTTGTCAATTTCACGGCACTGCCTCAGGCCCCCCGGAACTGGCATCACCCTAGAACGCGCTTGCAGATCACTATCTGTCACTGACCTCCCCACCCGGCGCAGACTGCACTGTGTTTTGTGGGCTCTAAAGGCATAGCTTCAAAAGTCCTGTTCAGCACAGAACAGGCGACACTGTTCTTCCACGGCACGGACTCGACTCCACATTTTCCCATCATCGTCAAGAGCCTATGGCTCCCCAGGACATTGGACCTGTGATAGCCGTTTACAACAATGACCAGTACATTTGGCGATCCTTGACCCTGTATGTCCGCTCTCAACGAAGGTTGCCCAGCTAGGATAGAATGAGCTCCACATGTGTTGCCCTCCCATATTGGTACAGACCACTTTCACTAAACTAAGCACAGCAACTGCCCCCTTTTGAGAAAACCCTTTCCTATTTGCCAAATTTCCAGCCTCGCTGTTGGCACAGTTCTCAAACCATGCAGGCCGAGTACTGTCTACCCAATCATATGCAGTCACACTCAAGCAGGGAGGTGTGCTGTCATCAGTACGACAGTACCCCTTTCACCAGCGGCATCGGGGAAATTAAGCACTTACCAACTTCCTTTTACAAAAGGGCATCGTAGTGCGTACGACCAGCCCCTGCAATACAACTATCCTGCCCATTCCAAAGATTGGGAGACCATTAAAAGGACTTTCGTTCATGACATAAGGGCAATCAATGCCATCAATGCTTCTGGGTACTCCTTAACAGCGTCCCTGCCTCATCCAATTGTTTCTCTGTAACTGACCTCTGTTCAGACATTTCCACCATCAAATTATCCGAAAACAGCCACGGCCTGTTTGCCTTTACTGACTCTGGCTGCCAGTATACACGAACACGGCTTCTCCAATGGTACATGGAGACCCCCACTGTATTTGCTTTCACAGTACACTGGACGCTCAGAACCCTCCACCTGCCATGTCAAAGCATCTTGCTTCAGTTCACCGATGATTTTTGAGTGGCCTCCAATCCATTGATGCTTGTATACAAGACACTATTGCCGGACTTCACTGCCTGTCACAGGATATACACAAACTCTCCACACAGGAAATGAAATGCTGTCAATAGAAAATACACTACTTCAGATAGGAACTCTTGCATGGCCTTTGAGCACTGTCTAGGGAGCAGACAATAGCCATTAATAAGGTCGCCCCCTCTCTTCCAAACGAACTCAGCTGCTACATTTTTTTGAGCATGATTAAAGATTTCAGGCAGTGGATTCCTTGCCACTGTGCCTACGATGCACTCCTACGCGAAGCATTCTTGCTGAAACACCTAGCAAACTTACGCGGCACTCCTGAAATCGATTACACTTTCACAGATCTCAAACAACACTTAACCTCCACCTCTGCTCTCTGGATCCCTGATTATACGCAGCCCTTTCATCTCCAAGTGACTGAAAAACAGTGCTATGCATTCAGCATTTTGACTCAAGTGCATGGGGATCTCCGGTGTTCTTTCACCTTCTACACTGTACAATTTCTAACTTTTGTAAGGGGAATGCTGGCCTGTTTGCGATCTGTGGTGGCAACCAAGGTGACTGTGAAGAAGTCGACCTCAATTGTGCTGGATTATCCATGCAGTGTTTTGGTTCCCCATTCTGATTCCCTTCTGCTTAAGTCGTCAGCAACTCAACATTTTCAAGCCAGTCGGAGAACAGGCTACAAGGTTGAAATTGCTCTCCCGTGTCAACCTGTCCCTTTCGCACTACCCCGCATTAAACACTGCCACCCTCCTTTCTGTCACCCAGGAAGACCATGGATGCTGACACTTAGTTCAACAAGCTGAAAACCCCCGCCCTGACGTTTATCAGTAACCGTTACACATTCCTAACCAGATCAGCCAAACAGACGGGTCTTTGTTCAAACCCTAAGACCGACAATCACTAATAGAATAGGTGGTGTACCCCGCTTTTTAGACCCTGGAGAATGCTGTGCTATCGGATGGAACATCCGCATAAGCTGTGGAGCTATTTGTCCTCACTTGAAAATGCAATTATCGCTGAAGGGGTTCATCTCATATTTACACAGACTCCAGGTATCATTTCCGAATCGTTCACGTTTTTGTCACTATCTGGCAACAGAGGGGATATATGACTTCTGCACCGTTTTCAACTGGTTGGCAATTTCCTAGAAGCCAAGCTCCTGCCCTCTGCTGTGGCTAGTCACCACTGACAGTCACTGTGTCATCCGCGGGAATATTTGCGCTGATGCAGAGGCTCGACAACCTGCTTTAAATCTCACCACATGTATTAAGCAAAACCCGAGAATACGTGATTTTCCAGCGGCCACTGACATCACAGAAGGAGTATGGCCTGCTGCTCGATAAGTTGACAAGGGCAGTTGGTTTCACCTGGGAACAAAGGAACCCCTCCTACTTTACGACTGCTTGTCCCAAAGACCATTTAAACGTCTTGACACTAACAGCACATGGCATTCGGAAGACAGGGAAGAGGGAATGACACTTGCTTTGAGACAAGCCTGGTTTGCAGTTGCTGTCCAAGGCCTACGATAACGCTGTGTCATATGCGAGCATATCAGTGCAGGCAAACAAATATCCATGTACGACAACTTGCCCAACCAACTTCAATACTTCACCCACTTCAAGATCAATGTGGCTCACCTTACAGCTAAGCGGGGCTTCAAATACTTCCTCATAGTCCTTCACATGTTTTCAAAATGGATGGAACATGCACCACAAAAAAACGAATGACAATAGAACAGTGGTTAAGTGTCTAATGAAGGATGGTATTCACAGGTTGAGGATCGCGGAGAAAAATGAGAGTGACAAATGGACCCACTACACCTCAACCATCACAGCGGCCTTTAGTAAATCAATTGGCATTGTGTTAAAATGACACATTCCCTATTAGCCGCAGTCGTCAGGTGGGGTGGAACGGAGTAATGGCGCAATTAAAACCACGTTTAACAAAATGACCTAGAAAACAGGGCTAGCATGGCCAGATGCCTTGCCTTTGGCCCTGCAAACCCTATGTAGCCAAGTGAAGTGGACCACGGGGCTTACCGCTTTCGAAATGCATATGGGGAGACCAATGTCGACAGGGACCTGGCCCCCCACACTCTCTATAGATACTGCGCTACTTCAGACACAAGGAACTCTGCTGGAATCCGTCCTAGCACTCAGTAAAATTATATCCATTAATTATGATCTGGTGGAAGCAGCCATGCCCAGAAACCAACATGAGTCTCTCCACCCGTTCCAACACGGGAACTATGTAATGATCAAATCATTAGAATAAGGCTTTCTCTTTCCTCTATGGAACGCTCTGTCCCTGGTACTTTTAGCAACCCTGGACAGCTGTCATAGTAGAAGGGAGATGCAATTACAAGTGAGCCCGATATAAGCGAGCTCCGCACCTGAATGACGACAAGCAAAACGTACAGGCAGCAACATCTCTCCACACTGAGGAAAGTCCCAGCTGACCGTAATAGCTGACATCCTGTTTCCTCTTACGCTCATTACGCTACTACCAAATGACTATACTCGAGGGCACATATTGGAGAACTTAATCATTCGTGAATTTCGCATTAATACATTACTTAAAAGATCAACCGTAGTAGCTGCTGGATTTGTGCTCAGGTCCCCAAACACTCCCATGGGCACATTCTCTACAATACATCCCCTTTAATGAATTAGCGAGAGCTGAATGTTCGTGGGAACGGGACAGGTTCCCCGTAGTGTACACTCTCAGTCTAAAAGCTGAAATGGGAAAATACGTAGGTAACTGTCTGGCGGGTTGCAAATCAACAGGGTACCCACTGAAGAAATGTAAGAGTTGATTCTACCACTTGTGCAATATCTCCCACGAACCCCCAGCCCTACTCTTCATGGACAGGGTGCCCTCAAAGTCTCCATCTGTCTCAAAATCAGAAATCTGCCGGATGGAATGCTGGAAACAGCAGGTGAGCTTAGCCCCTATTCCTCACCCCATCAGCGAGTTCGTCCACATCAGAAGGCAGAGTATTAAACTTGGAGGTCAGCCTGAATGCCACTTTCACCACAACAATCCACGGATCAACAATGTCACATAATTCATTTGTGTCCACAAAGCATAACTCTGGCTAGTTTTCTTGGTCTCGAAGCTACAATGTTGGTACTTGGTCCCATTTCGCTTTCATTCCCAGTCCTCTTTCTTCACAAAACCACTAACTTGCAGAAGGCGAACACTCACCATTCTTGAGCACATTCGCTCGAACTTCTCACCTACCTAAGCAGCTATCCGTTTGTAAATAGGAACTCATAGTTGGCTCACACGTTGTTAGAGGTTGCGAAAGCCACAGCCATAGGGCTCACGCAGCTGAATGCGGAGCCATCTGCACCATAGTTTTACAAAACAGGATGGCTTTTGGACTATCCGCTGGCCAAAAAAGGGGACACATGCGCCCTCATTGCCTCCGACTGTGGCTCGTATATTCCTGGCCCCAGTGAAAATTTTACTAACCTAGCCTGACATATCTAAGAAGCTGCACTGGCTGCTTCCTCCCTGTCCCCCTCACTGTCACCCATCTGTCTACAATCATTGGAGTTACTACTTCCCTAAAGCTCCGATCTATGACCCCCTCTGCCTCCCGAATGATCCTAAGTTCATCCAACTCCAGCTCCAGTTCCCTAACACGGTCTTGGAGGAGCTGGAGATGGGTGCACTTCCTGCAAGTGTAATCAGCAGGGTCGACCATGGCATCCCTCACCTCAAACATGTTGCAAAAGGAACATTGCACTGCTTTCACTGCCATGCCTCTAAAAGTAACCTTTTTAAAGAAAAAACTGGGTCTAAAGAATACAACAAGCAAATTGCAGCACTTACCTACTTACCACAACGGGTCTTATTATGAGGAGAGAGGAGGAGGGAGGGTGGGAGGCACTACATCTGTAGTGCCTCGGGTTCCCCTCCTGCGCGCTTTTATAGGAAAACAAAATCTACCCAGGTAAGCTTGCGCTACACCAGCTTCTGGGTCCCGGCTGCCCCTCTGGTGGTCGTCACTTCCTCCTGCTGCTCCCGCTCTTTCTTAGCAGTAGCCTTACAGGATCGTTCAAACTCAGCTGCTGCTCGCACTCAAAATGACCGTTGGCGTCGAAGGGTGAGTATTTATACTCACTGCTTTCCTTCCCGACTGTCCCTCTGGTCGTCGTCACTTCCCCCTGCTGCTCCCGCTCTTTCTTAGCTGTTGTCTTCCGGGTTCGTTGAAACTCAGCTGCTGCTTGCACTCAAAATGACCGTTGGCGTCGAAGGGTGAGTATTTATACTCACTGCTTTCCTTCCCGGCTGCCCCTCTGGTCGTCGTCACTTCCCCTGCTGCTCCCGCTCCTTCTTAGCTGTAGCCTTCCAGGTTCGTTTAAACTCGGCTGCTGCTCGCACTCAAAAAATAAAAAAAAATCATAATCAACGACACCCTCACAGGCATAAAGTTCACCAAGGAGGAAGAATCCGACAACAAAGTCGCATTTCTGGACGTCACAGTCGAAAGAAAGGCCAAGGAGAACTACAAACCAGCGTATACAGAATACCGACAACACTGAACAAATACTTAACTACACCAGCACCCATCCCAACACACACAATCGAAGCTGTATCAGAACACTATTCCAACGAGCCACCTCACACTGCAGCACAGATGAAATTCGGAAACAGAGGAGAACCACCTATACAACGTATTCGAGAAGAACAGATATTCAAAAAGTACAGTCTGCAGATTCCTCAACAAAAGACCACGACAAGCAGACCAAAAACAGCCGGAAACCCTAACCACCTTACCATACATCAAAGAAGTTTCAGAAATGACAGCCAGACTACTAAGACCCCTCGAAAGTTTATTAGCACACAAACCCACCAACACGATCAAACAAAAACTAACAAACTTAAGAGACCCAGTACAACCCATGGACAAAACCAACGTCATCTACAAAAGTCCATGCAAGTACTGCCACAAACACTACGTAGGACAAACAGGAAGAAAGTTAGCCACCAGGATGCACGAACACCAGCTGGCCACAAAAAGACACGACCCTCTCTCCCTCGTAGCCCTCCACATGGATGACAAAAAAAAAAACACCAATTCGACTGGGAAAACAGATCTATCCTGAGACAGGCTAAGCAAAGACATGCCAAAGAATTCCTAGAGGTCTGGCACTCCAACCACAACGCCATAAACAAACACATAGATCTAGATACCATCTCCTAACTCCTCAGAAAACGAACAGGAAATGACATCACCACAAATCCCAGGAAACCTATCCATGACAAACATATAAATAGAAAGCAGGAGACAAAAGCTTCGCTTCATTTGGAGGTCGCCACTGATGATGTTACCGAGCCAGGTAATGAAACGTCTGGATATCAAACCTACAGCTCAGCGAGCAAAGCTACACCCTAAGCCTGTACAAATGTAGAATAACTTGCAAACATCTTTATTCAATACCCTGACTGGTGAAGGCCAGTGTTCCAAAAGCTTTCTTCCCTTCCTTGTTTGCAAGTGACTCTACTGTTCAGAAAACAAGCATCTGAACCCCAAGGTCGTTCTGTTCCATGACACTGCCGAAGGCCCGACCTTTCACCATGAAACGCCTTCCTCGATTTCATTTTGCAAAATGCAAGATCGCACACTTAACGGTATTAAAATACATGTGGAATTTCTTGGCCTGCTTCCTGGATATCAAGGTTCTGCTCCAATTTCTAATAACCTTCGTCAATGTCCAAAATACCACCTATTTAAGTGTTATGTGCAAACTTATTAAACATGTTTTGTACGTTATCGTCCAAACAATTGATAACAAACGGTCATGTTCCCAACACAGTCCCCTGAGACACTCCTCTATTCACAGGCCTCCAATCTGATTTGCATTCTTTCCCTTTTACACTCTGCTTCATTCAATCAAGTCAATTGTACATCCAATTTCCGAGGTCCCCCTGGAATCCATGAGATCTCACCTTCCAATGCGCCTGTCACTTGAAACCTTTTCAAAGGCCATACTGAACTCCACGTAGACTACTTCGAACACCCAGCCCTCATCAACCTTCTTGGTCACTACCTCAATTAACTCGAACAAATGTGTGAGGCATGATCTCCGATTTACAAAGCTAAGCTGACTCGTCCTAATCAAACCCTGCTTTTCCAAAGACAGACATTCCTTTTCTCTTAAAATCTTTTCAAGTCGCGTACCTAGCACCGATGTTAGGCTTACTGGTGCACAGTGCCCAGGTTTTTCTTTGCAGCCCTATTTGAATAAGGACACGGCAATCGCTGACTCCACTCTTCCAGGACTTAAACTTTTACTAACGATCACGCAAAAATATGAGCCTGTGTGCCCACTTTGACCCTTACTTTGACAACCGTATTATGCTGGCAAGTCTCACCAATCGTCCTGCATATTTGTTCCTCTAATTATGACAATAAACAATAACTGGACCCATAGAAGCAAGTGAAGACGCACAATTTTATAAAATACATTTTTTTTAAAGATGCTTTTTGTAAGCCTGTTCGATTTTACATGTTGGGGTTGATATTAGCACTGTTGCCTCACAGCACCAGGGTCCCAGGTTCAATTCCAGCCTCATGGGACTGTCTGTGTGGAGATTGCACATTCTCACCGCGTCTGTGGGCTTCTTCCGGGTGCTCCGGTTTTCTCCCACAGTCCAGAGACGTGCAGGTCAGATGAATTGGCCGTGCTAAATTGCCCAGAGTGTTAGGTACATTAGTCAGAGGGAAATTGGTCTGCGTGGAATACTTTTTGGAGGGTCGGTGTTGACTGGTTGGCCAGTAGGACCTTTTTCCACACTGTAGGTAATCTAAACTAATCAAATCTAATCTAAATTTTTGAATGCATGAATGGGGGGGGGGCGAGTGTTGGTCGGAGAATGTGCTTTACTTGAAGTTTCAGAAGCCGTTGGATAAGTTTTAACAAGGGATAAAGAGTAACTCGGAAGATTACAGGGTTCACTAAAGATCAGGGAGGCAGCCTATGTGTTTGACAAGGAGATGTGTAAGATCCTGAACAATTACTTTGCCTCAGTACTTACCTTGGAGAAACACGTGGAAGACCGGTAACTTGAGCAAATAAGTAGTGATGTCTTGGAATAGAGTCCTCAATAGAGAACAGGAAGTGTTGCAGGTATTGCAATACATAAAAATAGATAAACCTTCAGGCTGTGATTAAGTCCCAGGACATTGTTGGAAACTAGGAAATAAATTGCAGGCTCTCCAGTCGCAATATTTTCATCACTGAAAATCACCTTGAGGTAGCAGACGTGTGGAGGGCTGTCAATGTTATCCCATCGCTAAAGGGTTGCAAATAAATGAAAAAAGAATCTGCAGATCAGTCAGACTAACCTCAGGTGTGGGGATGCTTTTGGAAGGGATTCTAGGATCGTCATGCATTTGGAAAGGTAAAGCCTGATTCAGCATAGTCAACACTGCTTTGTGCGTGGGAAGTCATGTCTCATAAGCCTGTTGATGTGTCTAGGGAGGTGGTCAAGACATAGATGAAGGCGGACTCGTTGACGTTGTCTACATGAACGTCAGCAAAGCTTTTGACAAGGTTCTACACATAAGTCTGATTGTTAAAGTTAGATCACATGGGATCAAGGAAGTTCTCGCCAATTCGGTACAAAATTTAGTTTTTTGGTAAGAGACAGAGGGTGGTGGGATAGGTTTGTTGTATTGATATGAGACATCTGCCAGCAGTGTGCTAACGGGATCAGTGCTGGGTGCACTGTTGTTTAAAATTTATATAACTAATTTGGATGAGAATATCAGGCATGGTCAGTAAGTTTGTCGGGGGACACAAAAAATGATGGAATAGTAGACAGTGAAGAAGGTTCTCTAAGAATCCAAGGGGACGTTGATGAGCTGGGTCAGTGAGCTGGGGAAAGCAGATGAAGCTTATTTGAGAGGAAATACGAATTTTTGCGTTCTAATCTGGAAAAAAAGAGGGCAGGACATAAATCATTCATGGTCGGGTCCGGCCTAGTGTTGTAAGATACTGAGGCTCAGAGCTTCAGGTACGTAGTTTGTTGACAGTGGCTTCATAGTTAGCCGGGGCTGTCACGTCCATCACCTCACTGACGATAGTTGGTCAGTCAGAGAGATAAAGGATAGGACGATCTGGAGCCTTTAATAAATCCTTCAGAGAGGTAAGATCACTTCAGGTGATCAGAGCACAGAGCAATGGGAGGGTTCCAAACATCGGATAATAAGACATGACATAGATACAGTGCTGGATGAGAGCACAGTGCAGACATACCCCAAGCTGAATCACCACCTCTATTTCAAGTTTTGTTGACCTATGACATATTAAGTAGTTGACAGTATCAATCCAGGACTCTGCTGTCTTTGTGAGCATCATTATAACAGCGGTGAAAGCAGGTCTCGTATGAGAGGATGGTAATGCAGCCTGACATCTTTCTGTTCTCCATTCCCTCTCCTACATTGTATCAACGGGATGTCTCATGGATCGGTGCCCTCAGTCATTTTAACTCTTGTCATAGTTCCTATCTCGGTAGTCTCCTCCCCTCGCTACAGTCTGTACGAATATTTCATACTTGCTCCAATCCAGACTACCATCCATATCTCTGTAATTTATTTCAGTCTCTACAACATGCCTTACCTTGATAGTAAACTCCTCCAATAACTCGAGACATATAGTCATGCTGCAAAGAAACAGACCCTTTGGCCCAACTAATCAATGCTGCCCAGCTTTCCGAAACTGAACAAGTCGCATGTGCCTCTGATTGGCCCATATCGCATCAAACCTTCACTTCTCCATGGACCTGCCCAAATTTCTTTTACATGTTATAATTGTACTTATTTCAAACAGTTCCTCTGGTAGTCCATTGTATCTATTCACCATCCGCTGTGGGAAATATTGCCTCTCAGGTCCCTCTTTCAATCTTTGCTCTCTTATCTCATTTTTATGTCCTCTAATTTTTGACTCACCTTTCCTCGTCTATTATCCTTACTTAGGCCCCGTATGGATTTAAAACCCCTTATAATGTCACCCCGTAATCTCCTATGTCCAAGGGAAATATGGAAGACAGAGTTGCTTAAAACTCTACCTCAGGTACTCAATGCTCTGACCAATGAAGCCTAGTGTGCCAAATGTTGTTTTCGTTTCCCTAACCACCTGTGATGTCACTTCCAAGGAACAATGTAATTGCACCATTTGGTCTCTCTCTGTTCGACAAGACTGCTCCGGCCGCTACCATTAAAGGTGTGAGCCTTCCCTTGTTATCTTAACAAAATCCAACACGTGAATTAAACTCCATCTTTCATTCCTTGGGTCAATGTTGGAGTTGATCAAGATCCTCTTTGATAACTGTATTCACTGCCCACCATGCCATTAATTTTGTCACCCACACATTTACTAACATGGAATCCTGTATTCTCAAACAAATCGATCATCAATGGACCCTGCACCGATAATAACGACTCACCATTGGTCACGGATCTACAGTCTGAATACCAACACTCTACCTCCACGGTCTGTCTCCGATTTTCAAGCCAATTTTTAAATACAGTTGGTAGCTCTCCCTGATCCCATGTGATCGAACCTTCCTAACCAGTGTACCATGCTAAACTCTGTCAAAGGCGCTGCTGAAGTCAGTAAAGGCAACGTACGGTCACCTCTTCAATAAACTCAATTCCGTTTGTTAGACATGACTTTGTATGCACAAAGCCGTGCTGACAATCCTTAATCAATCTTTGCCTTTCCAAATGCATATAACTTCTGTCATCAGAATTACTTCCACAACTTACTACCACTGATATCTGGCTAGTTGATCTTTACTTCCCTGGCTTTCCACCACAGTCTTTCTTCCACAATGGTACAGCACCACATACATATTCAAAGCGGCATTCAGCATGGAAACAAACACTTTGGTTGATAATAATCATAATATAAAACTAAGTCGCCCCACCTGCCTCTTCCTGGCACAAATCCTTCTAAACCCTTCTAATTAATGTACTTAACCAAATGTCTTGCAAAAGATGTACTCACATTCATCCCTTCTTTGGGAATGCTATATTACACACAAACCACTCACTGTGTAACAATTTTAACCTTTATGTCCTTTTTAAAAAAAAATCTATCTCTTCTAATTGTAAAAAATGTGGCCACACCTTTGAACACACTTTTTCTGGGGAAAAAGACACCTGAAATTAAATCTATCTATACCACGGCTTATTTTATAAACTTTTATATGGTCGTATCTCAATGTTCATTTTCTCTTGAAAACCAATACTTTGCCTATCCAGACTCTCATCATGACTCAATTCTTCCAAACCCAGCAATGTCCTGATAAATTTCGTGTGAACACTCTGCAACTTAATAATATTATTGCTGCTCGTCCGATGCTGCCTGAATTGCTGTGCTCTTCCAGCACCACTGATCCAGAATCTGGTTTCCAGCATCTGCAGTCATTGTTTTTACCTCAATATTATTCCTATAACTGGGCTTCAGAACTGGACTTAGTATGACATAATAGATCGAATCAACGTCCTGTACACCCTCAACATGAGATCTGAACTCCTTTATTCAATGGTCTGAACGAAGTCGTCACGCATGCCAAGCACCATCTTATCGATCTTGTGATGTAATCTTCAACGAATTATGTATCTGATACCGACATCTCTCAGTTATACAATACTACCAAAGGCCCTATCATTAAATGTATAAGCACGATGCTTGCTGGTTGAACCAAAATGCCTTACCGCGCATTCATCCAGATTAAACTTCATCGACAGTTTCCAGCTACTTCACCCATTTCATCAAGATCCCTTTGTAATCTTAGAAAGATTCCTTCACTGTCCATTGTGCCACTCCAGCTTTACAGCACATCATAGATAGTGTCAATGGTACAACTATCTCTGCTAGCGTCCCGCAATTTCTTCCCCAGCTGACCACAATGTCCTGAGATACCCTTGAACCGGTTCTAGGCATTTATCTACTTTAGTGTTTTAAAACCTCCAGCACTACCTCTTCTATAACATGAACTCTTTTTAAGGCACATAGGTGTACAACATGCAAACACACCCTTCAGTCCAACTCGTTCCTGATGATTAGATAACCTGGATAAATCTAGTCCCATATATCAGCATTTTGCCAATATCCGTCTGTACCCGTACTATTCATACACCCATAAGAAATATTGCAATTGTATCAATCTCCACTATTTCCTCTCTCATTCCATAAATGCATCGCCATGTACGTGAAAAAAAATGCCCGTGTTAAGTCTTTCCCCTCTCACGTGAAAACTATGCGCAAGAGTTTTAGACTCCACAACACCTGGGAACAGACCTTGACTATTTCCTTATCCATGCTCCTCATGCTTGCATCAACATCTGTAAGGTCAACCCGAAGCCTCAGATGCTCCAGCGAAAATATCCACAGCCATTTCAGCCTCTCACGAAAGCTCAAACATTCCAACCCTCGAAACATCGTGTCAATCTCTCGTGCCCCTTCCTAGATTCATAGCATCCATCTGATATCAGGGAGACCAGAATCGCACACAGTTTCCCAACAGTGGCCAAAATTATCATCTTTATTTCCCTGGGTTCTCCAGTCTTTCCCCACAGTAACGTCTGGAGTGAAAAAAAATGTTGAGGATCTTAACCAGCTCCTGCGGTTCTACACATCAATGGCGTTAATAATTATTAAAGACCCCTATTTTCTCCCTGGTTATTGGTTGCCCTTAATGTACTTGTACAATCACTTTAGATATTTCTTAACCTTCTTTGCTGATGCTATTTCATGTCACTTTTTGCATTTCTGACTCCCATCCAAAATGTGTTCGCACAATCCCTATACTTCTCAAGGCATTTACTTGATGCAGCTCACTTTACGTGACATGTGCCCTCTTTTCCTTGACCAAAGACTCAGTTGTCAGCCAGTGTTTCCTTTCTATCAGCATTGAGCTGCAGAACAACAGGGAAAATGCTGGCTCTGAACCCTCATTTTATCTCAGATTTAATAATTCTCACTTACCACCTCCCTTTACCTGCAGATAATCTCTAAAAGTTCATGATTAATATTATCAAAATTGACCTTGCCCCAGTTTGTAATTTAAATTGTGGACTAAGCCTGCCCTTTTCAGTTAGGATTTTCAAACTCACAGAACTGTGGTCACTCTTCCTGTGTTGTCCCAATGACACCACAGTCCATTTCCAAATATTGTTTCCTAAATGGAGAGCAGGTTTTGCCTCTTTCTCCAGTCGGACCGCTTACACATTGATTGGGAATCTTCTTGAAACCACTTAACAAATTCCTCCGGGTGTAGGTTTGCTCGCTGAGCTGTAGCTTTGATATGCAAACGTTTCATTACCTGGCTAGGTATGATCATCAGTGGCGACCGCCAAGTGAAGCGAAGCTGTTGTCTCCTGCTTTCTATTTATATCTTTCTCCTGGATGGGGTTCCTGGGGTTTGTTGTGATGTCATTTCCTGTTCGTTTTCTGAGGGGTTGACACATGGCATCTAGACATATTCGCTTGTTTATGGCGTTGTGGTTGGAGTGCCAGGCCTCTAGGAATTTTCTGGCATGTCTTTGCTTAGCCTGTCCCAGGATAGGTGTGTTTTCCCTGTCGAAATGGTTGGTTTCTTCCATCCGTGTGGAGGGCTACGAGGGAGAGAGGGTTGCGGCTAGCTGATGTTCGTGTATCCTGGTGGCTAACTTTCTTCCTGTTTGCCCTACGTAGTGTTTGTGGCAGTACTTGCATGGAATTTTGTAGATGATGTTGGTTTTGTCCATGGGTTGTACTGGGTCTTTTAGGTTTGTTAGTTTTTGTTTTAGAGTGTTGATGGGTTTGTGTGCTACTAGGATTCCGAGGGGCCTTAGTAGTCTGGCTGTCATTTCTGAAACTTCTTTGATGTATGGTAAGGTGGTTAGGGATTCTGGCTGTGTTTGGTCTGCTTGTCGTGGTTTGTTCTTGAGGAATCAGCAGACTGTACTTTTTGAGTATCCGTTCTTCTTGAATACGTTGTATATGTGGTTCTCTGTTTTCCGAAGTTCGTCTGTGCTGCAGTGTGTGGTGACTGGTTGGAATAGTGTTCTGATACAAGTTTGTTTGTGTGTGTTGGGATGGCTGCTGGTGTAGTTAAGTATTTGTTCAGTGCTTGTCGGTTTTATGTGTACGCAGGTTTGTAGTTCTCCCTTGTCATCTCCTTGAACTGTGACGTCCAGTAATGCGAGGTTGTTGTCGGTTTCTTCCTCCTTGGTGAAGTTTATGCCTGTGAGGGTCTTGTTGATGATGTTAAACGTCTCTTCTATCTTGTTTCGTTTTGTGATGACAAAGGTATCCTCTACGTAGCTGACCCAAATTTTTGGTTTGATAATTGGGAGGGCTGTTTGTTCCAGTCTTTGCATTACTGCTTCTGCTCTGAATCCTGATAGCGGAGATCCCATGGGTGTGCCGTTGGTTTGTTTGTAGATTATATTGTTGAAGGTGAAGTGGGTGGTGAGGCACAGGTCCACTAGCTTCATGATGTTTTCGTTGGTAATGTGATTGATGGTGGTTGGTGTGTGTGATGGAGTCTTCTAAAAGTATGGTAAGTGTTTCCTTTGCCAGGTCGATGTTGATGGAGGTGAACAGTGCTGTTACGTCGAATGAGATCATTGCTTTCTCTTCCTCTATTTTGGTGTTTTTGATGATTTTTGGAATTCCTAGGTGGAGTGGATGGAGTGCTGTGACTCTTCTACTAGGTATTTAAGTATTGCGTGTAGTTCCTTGGCCAGTCTGTAAGTTGGTCTTCCGGGTAGTGAGACTATAGGTCTGATGGGGGCTGCTGGTTTATGAATTTTTGGTCGTCCATAGAATCGTGGGATGTCCGTCCAGTCGGGATTCATTTTTTGGAATTCTGTCTTATTTAATTGTCCGGAATTGTGTAATTTTCTTCGGAGATATGCAATTTTGGATCCTAGTTGTGGTGTCGGCTCTAGCGCCACCTGTTGGTAGGTGTTGGTGGCTGCGCATTGGTTGTGCATTGGTTTTCTCTGTGGAGTCCCTTCTATTCATTATGACTGTGAGCCGACCTTTGTCTGCAGGTAATATAACAATGTTTTTGTCTTTTTTGAGGTTTTCTAGGGCTTTCTTTTCTTGTGTGTTCAGTTTGGTTCCTTCGCTCTTTCAGCTCAGAGTAGGTGCAATTGTCTGTCTGATCGTTTGTTGTGTTTCTTCCATGAGATTGTTGTCCTTCAATGTGATTTCTAATGCCGCTAGGAAATCCTTCAGCGTCTCGGTTATTGAAAGTTAATCCTTTTTAAAGTACCGCTTTTTCTGTGTCTGATAGTGTCCAGTCTGCTAAGTTCTTTATCCTTGCCTCTGTGTTATTGGTTTTGTCTTTTTTATGAGTTTGTCAAGTTTTTTGCTTCAGGTCCCGATTTCTCTTTATCTGTGTTTGTCGTTGTTTGGTGTTCATGGTTCGTTCTACCGCGTCTGTCCATATCTTGATTTGTTTGAATAACAGTTTTTGGCACGCAATTTCCGGGTTACATTTTCGGAGTCTGTGGTGGGTGCAATTGATTAGTTCTCGGAGCATTCTGCGGCTGTTTTGTTCTGTTAAACTTCTGGCTTGAGGTGTTTTTATCCGCAGTTTATATTGGAGACATTTTGGCAGTACCTGTTTTCTTAAACAATCATGCAAGAAGTACAGTTATTCACGGGTGGAACTCTCTCGGATGGCATTCCTTTCCCATCTTCAGGCAAGTTGTAGCGTGTTGCGTCCATAGGTTTTTGCAAGGTTTGTGAAGGTCTGTAGCTCAGGTTGAGGTTTTGGGTGTAGATTTGCTCGCTGAGCTGTAGGTTTGATATCCAGACGTTTCATTACCTGGCTAGGTGACATCATCAGTGGTACCACCATCTTAAATTACCATGTACAACCCATGGACAAAACTAAGGTCATCTACAAAATCCAATGAAAGGACTGCCACAAGCACTACGTAGTACAAACAGGAAGAAAGTTAGCCACCAGGATGGACAGACACCAGATAGCCACAAAACGACACGACCCTCTCTCCCTCGTGGCCCTACACACGCATGAAGAAAACTACCTTTTCGACTGGGACAGCACATCCATCCAGGGACAAGCTAAGCAGAGACATGCCAGAGAATTCCGAGATGCCTGGCACTCCGCCCACAATGCCATAAACAAACACATAGATCTAGATGCCATCTATCAACACCTCAGAAAACGAACAGGATATGACATCACCACACACCCCAGGAACCCCATCCAGGAGAAAGATATAAATAGAAAGCAGAAGACAACAGCTTCGCTTCACTTGGTGGTCGCCACTGATGATATTGCCTAGCCAGGTAATGAAACGTCTGGATGTTAAACCTACAGCTCAGCGAGCAAACATGCACCCTAAACCTCAACCTGAGCTACAAACCTTCACAGACCTTGAAAATTCCCCCCATTCGAACGCTTAACACTGTGGCAGACCCAGTCGAGGTTTGGAAAGTTTAAAAATCTCTACCATTACAGCCCTATTATTCCTAGTGAAATTTGAGGTCTCCTGACATGTTGATCCTCAATCTACCACTAATTATTAGGAGTCAGTCGTACAATCTTAACAAAGACCCATTTGTGTTCCTCAGTTCGGGTAACGTAGCTTCACTGGACAATCCTGCATGTGTGTCCTCTCTAAGTTGTGTTATGGTGTTTCATCCGATGAAACCCATTAGCCCTGCTCTTCTCTTACCTCCCGTTATATCCTTCCTGTATCATCTTTACCCTGGAACATTGAGCTACAAGGCCTGTCCTTCCCTCAGCTGTGTTTCTTCAATAATTGTGGTGACCCAATCTCAAAGTCCCGGCCATGCACTGGATTTAACTGCTTTAGCTGTCAGGTCCACATTTCCTCATTGATTGCGGGGTTCTTGCCTCTCTTGCTTATTCAAATCGCTCTCTTCAACTTGTCTACCTGCCTCAAAATTCTTTCTGGCGTCATCCTTGCAGACTACTTTAATTCCTCTCAAGAACCTCCAGCAATTCTCCCATCTATGATATTGATTCCCCCGCTCGCATTTCAGGTGTCTTCCCCACCCTATCTATTTTTGCTGACCCTCTCAGCAATCTATGGACTGGTACACAGAGTACCCTTCATTCCTCAGTACTCTAAAAGTACAGCCGTACATTATGTCCGTCCTTTGCTATTCATACCTGCCACACTGTTCAGATGTAAAATGCATCTGCCATTACGTTGCTCAGTTTATGTTTTGATTTATATCTGACTGTAACCTGAGGCAATCTGCCTCACTGTGGACAGCGACTTCACCTATGAAGAGTCCATAGGTTTCCCTTTATTTAAAATTCATTGATGGAATTTGACCATCACTGGCTCGGCCATCATTTCTTACCTATCTGTAAGTATATGAAGAAGGTGGTGGGGAGCTGCCCTCCTGACCCACTGCAATCTTTTGGGTGTCGGGGCAGGTACAGTGTTGGTGGGATGGAGCGTGGCTTGGAGCGGCCATTGGAAATGCTGGTACTCCCGTGCGCCTGTCACTCCTGGCCTTCCAGGTGAGCGTGTTTCCGGGTTTGTGAAGCGCTGTTGAAAGAACCTGAGTGACCCCAAGTGTTTTTGTAGGTATTTTATTTATTGTTCATTCATGGGACATGAGCATTGCTGGTTGAGCCAACATGAGTTTTCTGAATTTGAGTTGCCCCTAAGACGTTGGTGGAGAGCTGCCTTCTTGAGTCACGACGCCAGCCGTTTGACCTCTTGTTATCTTTGGACGCTCCTGCAGGTGCTACAACATTCCTCATATCTGTAACATCGTACAGACAATGCAGCTCTTCCTTTTATAAGTGACATTTTCGTCTACCTCCAACTCTTCTAGTTTCTCACAATATGTCAGCTCCCTACTGCACTATTTATCTCTCGGTTTGTTTTTATTTCTGATTAATTTTCTGACCACTTGTAAACTCTTTCATTTTAAATATATTACCCTCTGTATGCGTAACCCTCTCTATCATTGCAACCAAATATTTCAAAGGTTTCCCTCCTTCAATATCTATGAATTACAGCGGCTAGATGAGTTAAATAGTCGCTTCTCACCCTCTTTATGCATCCCAGGTCTTCCGGCCGCTACAATTCCAATATTTTGAATTGCTCCCATTCTCGGTTCCTCCTCATGTCCTGAGGGTCATTGAACAACACCAATGCTGGAAAAATGTCTATGTCCCTCCAGTAATTGTAAGTCTTCTAACTCTGTAACCCAACAGTCTCCAATAAGTGTAATACTCCTCCTTTTACATTTGTTGAAGTTTTCACATCTGTGTAAGCATATCATAAAAAGTCCTTTAGACGCTAAGTACTCTATCATCCGAAAGCGACCATTTCTCCCAATCATTTTTCATTCTTTAGTGCCTGAAACTTTCTCTGCAACTTTCAGTAACCTCCTTTAGGCGTTACACGTGTGCCATCTTGTGCTGATAAACTGTTCCCTCCGTTACAGCCCATCAATCACTACAACGCCCTCTGTCACCTCTACTTAAAACGTTACTGCTGTCTTCCCGTGAAAGACTGCTGTCTTTCCCCCTGCTCCATCTTGTGATGGAGCAGGGGGAAATAAGACGTTGTAAATCTCAGCTTTGGCTTGAGGACTACCATTAGCTGGGAGTCACAAAGGCAAAGAACCTGAGAGGGAGCAGAAAAGACTGGAAAATATAAATCAACAGCGAGGGTCGAAGTTGCCTGGCGCTTGTAGTGGGAGAAGCAGCGGGGGAAGGGGGGAGACTGGCTTTCAATCACTATCGAGTTCCAGACGGACTGTCCATGTAAGGGAGAGTGGGCCTGTCGTTAACTAACGCCTGGGAGTTATACAGGCAGCAAAGTGACGCCTAGTTACACCCGGCAGTCACAGAAACAGTGAACCTGCGAGTGAGCAGAGTGGATTGGGAGATCGAGGATCACACGCATTTGCGAGTATCCGAGACGTTGAACGCGTGAGGGAGCAGAGTGGAGTGAGAGCGGGAGGCTTGCACGTACCTGGAGTCGCACAGATACATTTCTGCTGCTCGGACCTTCCTGCAGTAAGTATGAAAGAAGTGTAAGATACATCACAGAAAACGCTTAAATCATTTGGCTGATAATATACCGTTGCTTGCGACTTAAAGTAAATTGCTATAAGTTCGCAAACTTGCTTTTGAACTACTGAAAGAAGCATTACACTCCGAAATAAAAGGAATAAGTGAAAGTCTGAGTCAATATAATAAATTTGTCAGAGTCACCCACAGTTCGAGCAGGGACTTAAATGTTATTTCCTTGATGTTAAATTTGTACTAAGTAAATTAAATGATACTAAATTTATATTAAGTAATGAATTAAGTAAGACGAGGTAACGTGTTGTTTAAGGTATGTATAAGACTTGGCAGCATATATGTGTGAAATGTGAAATGTGTTCTGTTACACGGGGAAGTCATAGCCCCTGCTGATGCTTTGTATAAACACTGGGTATTGTAGTTCTGAAAGTGACTGGAGACTCTGTGGGACATCTGAGATGCTGACAGTTGTGTGGATAGCACATGAAAAAAGAAGATTATCCTGCAGACTTGACGGCCTGGAAGAAGGAAGGTGTATGGGTGTCCAGGCAATCGAAGAGAAATAGTCAAGTAATACAGAAATAACCTGATGTCCCACTCAAAATTCAGTTTTCCACTTTGGAAGCTGATGAAGGTGCGGGACTCTCGGAGAGTGCATTCAGAGCATCTATCATTCTTTACTAGTTTAGATGCGCCCGCTGCTGCTTCTCAAACTCCAAGTCCGAATAGCCGTCGACTCCTGTTACTGTTTTAGACTCTCCCGCTCTTTGCTGCTCGCTCTCAGGTTATCTGCCTCTGCGACCTCAAGCACCCTGACCGTGCAGGAGGCGAGAAAGAAGGAACTATGAGCAGTAGCCAGAGAGGCTTCAGGAAATTGAAGAACATGTTTCTGTCACTGTCAGTGTAATTCCAGGACCGTGGGATCAAGAATGTCACTGTGTCTGCAGGACATTCATTTGAGCGTAGTGAACATTCAAAGGTCATGTCCGCGTTGGCAAAAATGACATGGGTATGAAGTGTGAAATTGTCTGGGAATCAGAATTTAGTGAGCTAGGTGGATGGTTCGCAAGCAGGGCCTCAAATGTAGCAATCCCTGGAATACTCTCAGTGCCGTGTTCAGGTGAGAACAGAACTCGGTGTTTTAGGTATCTGCGAATGTGACTGGAATGATGATGTAGGAGGAAGCTCTTCAGACCATTGGGACATTGTGCCTTGTTCTGCGGAAGGCAGCAAATGTAGAAGTTCGGAGGCGTAACAAATGGCATAACTGAGACTGAATTCGTTGCAGGATGTGTGGAAGTTTTTGAAAATAAGTTATCATGTCTGTGGGATCAGAAAAGGAATAGTCGAATAGACGATAAGGATTCACAAAATAATTGGATATACCGCTGGTACTAATTTACAATAACAAGTTTTAAATAGAAGATGGAGTTAGAAAGGAATTCTAAATCTTCAGTACTCTGAATGGACGTGAACACTTGGAGTTTGGATAGTTACAGATGCAGATTGCTGTGTGGAAAACTGAGAGCTTGCTGAAGGAATGGCAGGTCTGGCTGTTAAATATTGTCGGATAGAAAGTATTCTGAAACAGCAGAAGAGACGGGAAGGAATGAAGGGTAGACATATTGTTTCAGATTAGTGTTAGCTAAGAAGCCCAAGAGTCAGAGGATACGTCAAAGGACAGAATAAAGTTGGCTGGAGTACCAGAACAAAACGTGTACTGTTACATTGTGGGGTGTAGTCTGTAGGCTCCCAACCATTGGAAAGGTTGGAGAGATAAAAGTGCAGTGACATGTGAGAGCGATGATAATAGTACACAGAAGTTATTCTGAGAAACTTAACTTATACTGACATGGTTTGGTGTACTGGTGGTGCAGGGTCATGAGGGCCAGGTGTTCCGAGATTACATGGAGGAGTGCTTACTGCAGGAGTATGTGCCCAGCCAAAATGTCATTCACTATTGCATCTGGTAGTTGGGAACGAGGTGGGGCAAGTGGATGCAGAGTCGGTAGGGGAACGTTATGGGGACAGTGATCATTTCATTGTAATATTCATGATGATGGTCGACAATGATATGCAATAATTGAGAGTGAGAAAAAAATATTTGACTGAAAACAGCCTTCATTTGGGCAAGAATGATTCTGGGAAGGATTGACTGGAACACCAAGTTGCTCAGAAAAGAAAAGAACTGAACAATGGTTTGAGTCCAGTCGACGAATGGCCCCTCAAATAGGAAAGGCAGTAGAAGTAAAATCCAATGCTACCTGGATGACGGAGAAATAAAATAGAATTGGTATCAGATAGAGAATCAAATTGCGACCCAGGAGGAATGCTGAAAGCACAGGCGGTGTTGCGGAGGGCGAAATGGCATCGCAAACTACAATTATGAGAATACTGAGAGTCCAAATGGAGCTGTCCCAGAATCTTCTGTGGGCACCTCATAGATTTGTGAATTCAAAGATGGAGTAAAGCTCGTTCGAAACGAGAAAGAGGATTTATACATGGAAACCTTTCTCTGTGAATACTGAGGATACTCTTGCATCTATTGTAGGTGCAATTTGTTACGGCGTGGGGTAAGTCCTCCTGCTAATTTAAACCAGACATACGGAAAATCTCAACTTGCCTCGTAACTTGTTGAAGGCTGAGTGACAAAGATCTATCAAGTCCAACTAAAAAAAAGTTATTCTTCGACTCCAAGGATACAAAGAGAATATCAAACAAAAGATGTCTGCACTGTAAGCCTCCTTTGTTTGATTGGATTATCTACCTCCCAATTTTCAAGAATATAACACTGACGAAATCTTATTTAAAAAATCGAAGTTCAACACCACTCAGTTATTGCTTCCTTTTGTATCTTCCTCTGTAGATGTTTTCCTCGGTCACCTTTCCTTCAGTCTTTTGCTGCGCACATTTCATATAACAGGTACCATTTTGAACAGGATCCACAGACAACATAGTGATATTTGCCTTTCTGGCTCAGTTCGGTTACATCCTCATTGAACATCGCCTTCACTTTCTTCTGGACCTCTCTGGCTTTGAAAGGAATAAGCCAATAGGGGTGTTGTTTTGCCAGACAGCATTCCCTATGTCGACCGTCTGCACAAATGTTTTAGTCCTCGCAATCTTATTCTTGCATATCTTCATACACTGCTATAACACACATTTCAACTGTGGTCTTTGCTCCTGAATAGGTATTTTACTGACCTATCCCACTCCTAAGCACATCTGCATTGTTTAGTGTATTTTGAGGTCCCTCCTGTTCCATACCATCTGGATGTTTGAAAAAAAATCCTGTGGAGGGATGCCCAAAGTGGGAAGCTAGGAAGATGATTGATGGGCCTCTTGCTGAGATATTTGTATCATCGATAGTCACAGGTGAGGTGCCAGAAGACTGGAGATTTGCTAATGTCGAGACACTATTTAGGAAATGTGGTAAGGACAAGCCAGGGAACTATGAACCAGTGAGCCTGAAGTCGCTTGTGGGCAAGTTGTTGGAGGGAATCCTGAGAGACAGGATGTTCAGGTATTTGGAAGGGCAAGGACTGATTAGGGATAGCTAACATGGCTTAGTGCGTGGAAGATCATGTCTCATAATCTTGGCTGAGTTTTTTGAAACAGTAGCCAAGAGCTTTGAGGAGGGCAGGGCGGTAGATATGATCTATGTGGACTTTATTCAGGCGTTCGACAAGGTTCCCCATGGGAGACACGTTAGCACTGTTAGATCTCATGAAATATAGGGAAAACTAGCAATTTGGATACAAAACTGGCTCAAACGTAGAACACAGAGAGTATTGGTGGAGGATTGTTTTTCAAATTGGAAGCCTGCAAACAGTGGAGTGCAACAAGGATAGGTGCTGAGTGCAATACTTCTCGCCATTTATATAAATGATTTGAATGTGCACCTAAGAGGTATAGTTCGTAAGTTTGCATATGACACCAATATTGGAAGCGAAGAAGTTTACCTCGGATTGCCACAGGTTCTTGATCAGATGAGCCAATGAGCTGAGTGGCAGATGGAGTTTAATTCAGATAAATTTGAGGTGGTGTATTTTGAGAAAGCAAATTTTCGCAGGATGTATACACTTAATGATATGTTCCTCGAGAGTGTAGCTGAGCAAAGACATCATCGAGTGCAGGTTCATAGCTCGTTGAAAGTAAAGGCGCAGCTTCAGGAGAGTGAAAAAGTCGTTTGATGTGCTTCATTTAATTAGTCTGAGTATTGAGTACAGGAGTTGGGAGGTCAAGGTGTGGCTATACAGGGAGTTGGTTCACCCACGTTTGGAAAATTGCATGAAATTCTGTTCCCTTCCTATCAGAAGAATGGTATTAAACTTGTAAGGGTTCAGGGAAGATTTACAAGGACGTTGCCAGGGTTGGTGGATTTGATCTATATGGAGAGGTTGAAAAGGTGCTTTTTCGTGGAGCCTCGGAAGGTGAGGGGGTGGCTATTCTGAGGTTTATAAAATCATGTGTGGCATGGATAGGGTAAAAGACAACGTCTTTTCCCTGGAGTGGGTGATTCTAGTACTAGAGAGTATCAGCTTACGGTGAGAGGGGAAAGATATGAAGAAGAACTAAGGGACAGAGAGGGTCATGCGTGTGTGGATTGGGCTGCCAGTGGAGGTGGTGTCCTAATATCTTTAAGTGCGTAGATCTGCCGTCCTTAAGTTTTTCTTGTTTGCATGAAACTCCAAACACACATCAATGTTCTTGACCGTTGACTCCCCTCTGAACAATGAGGAACTGTCTAAAAATAATGCCTATTCCAATGACATCAATGATCATTGTATATGTCAACTGATTTATTTCAGTCATAAATGATTCACGCCACTAGCCAGCCTAAATGCAAATGAATTGACATTAAGCTTCAGGGAATGAATGTACTCAATCTGAATGCTTTCATATGTTGTTTCGAGGATAGATTGACTCGCCTCCATTAAGTGCCCATGGTTCCAATCCTCCTTTAGAAATACCAGGAAAGACCTGAATAAATAAGAATAAGCTAGCCCTCACACTCCGCTAATTTTCTGTTCCACTGGTAGCTCTTTAAATGAAAACACCAGATGTCCTGAAGTTAACAGTTGGCAGATCGCATAGTGGGTAGAATTCGTGAATGTAATATTTTGTTTACTGCATTAAACATTTATTGAGATAAAGACAATCCATGGTTTGAAACTGGAGGAAAAGGTATGAATAATCATTAATTGAATGTCAGGCGTGGAAATGTCTTCAGCTATGGTTCATACGTTACGGAGGAAGACTGTTGGATCTTCTTCCTGAAATGAGCGTTTGAAAGTGTTTATCATGGCCCTTTGGACATTTTAAAGTCAATTAATCTTTTCCTTCTTGTACAATCAATCATTTCCTCGAATCTGACTTTAAGCAGGAGGTCCTTTAACCTATCAAGTCTGTAGCGCAATATAATACACTGCTACCGATTCAAGTCAGCATTCCCAGCTTTGAAATATAACAGTGAATGCCATAACACTTCAAGTAATTCCAAGAACCGTTCAAAGTTTCTGAGCATTTCCACCTCAACTATCCTCCAACGGAGTGAATTGCAGAGCCCCACCACACTCATGTTGAAAGCTAATGTTCCAATTCAGGAAGAAACAAGAAATATCTCTGTCTCTAACCAAAATGGCAATTTCCATTATTACCTGTAAAGGTATAATCGCCTCAGATCTTTCTAAATTTTAGGAATATAAACCTTGGTTATTGTCATTACAGTCCCTCGTCAATAACCCTTGACATCCAGCTATCATTCTGATTAATCTCCACTGCACTCAAAAGGACATGGAATCCCACTTCCCCACTCTGTTTTTTTTGAAATTATAAAGTAGACGTCTGTATTGTGATGATGTCAGATAGTGACACTGAAGAAACCAGCAGCAAAGTAATAATGTGCCTCCTCTAGTCCTGACACTTCTTGTATTAGGGAGAAGTCAATCACCATAAAGTCTATTGCCCTCATTATTTTGTAACTTCTATCAGGTCACCTCTCAACCTCCTCCGCTCCAGCGAAATGAAGAAGATTACAAAACTATACAGCCTTTCTATATAATTCAATCCTTCCTACAGGCAACATCTTCATAAATCTCTTTATAACCATCTCCATCTTGATAATAGATATCCTGTAACTGGGCGACCAGCACTGGAACCAGTAATTCAGATGTGGAAACTTCACGAATGTTCTGTACAAACTTAACATAATGTCCCTTTGCCTGTACTCAAAGGACTGTGTAATGAAAGCAAACGTGCTAAACGAACTTCTTATATATCCTGTTCATACCGATTACACAGATGGTCTGTGTTTCACATGAGTAACAGTTGTTCAAAGAGACAGCTCAACATCACCATCTCAATAGAAAGTAGCGACAGGAATTAAATGCTGTTCAAGCCAATTATGCTTGCAGCACTGAAGGCAACATAGAAAAGAAAGGAAAAAATGTTTTCTGAAACATAAAGAAAGTTAATGCACCATCTGTGGAGAAAACGAATTGTGTGGATTTCTGTGGAGTGACCCTTTTTGAGAACTATGACGAGCTAGAAAAAACATGATGTTTGTGTTTGTGGGTATGTGGGTATATATATATATATAATATATATGCATATATTTTGCATTTGGGTGCGTGTGTGCAATGAATGAGAATGTGGTTGAATATGGAGTGTAGGGAAATGAAAGACAGTTAACCAAGCCAAGGGTTAGATCATGGTCTGCCAGGAAAGAAGAAAAAATCAGACAATGGTTTCAATAATTAAATTAGAGCATGCAAGCTCTCAATCTGTCAATGGGCACGCACAATTGCATCTTCCAATGATTCTTGACCGTCCTGGTAAAACAATGTCATTCCCATTGTCCACATTGAGTATGCATCCTATGTTTTGTCCGAGATATGAAGGATACATTTCTGATTCAGTGATAGATTCGAATGGATATTAATATCTACCCTTCCCATAGAGGAGTTGGGACCCATAAGAATGAAAAATAAAGACAGGAGAGCAGCACTCCTGGCCCACCATTCTTATTGATTATAACGGATGGATAGTGGGAGCTCAAGGGAGAGAAAGGGACAATTCTAGAGATGGAGTGAGACATCGAAAGTGAGAGAGAAAAATAAGAGAGGAAAAAGGGAAAGCTGGTGATGGAAGAATCGGAAGGAGAAACATTAACAGGAGGAGATTGCAGATTGAGGAAATGAGGCAAGGATAGAAATGGACAGAAAGTGTCATGGAGAGAAAGGAAAGCAGGGAAAGAAAGAAGACAAAATAATGAGAGAGATAGTATGAGGACAATGAGAGAATTCCGAGTGATGTAGATCAGTTTGGAGATTTAATTTTGGTTGAAGAGAGAGGTAATGAATTTGGAAGGGTCGAAAATGAAAGAACAAGAAGGTTGATGGCAAGAACGGTAGAAAATGGACGGGAGGTCTCTGAAGAGTGAAAAGAAAGAAGGTAGACACAACAAGAGAGATGAATTTCGCTGAATCCTGGTTGGAGTGTGGATAACCAGATGCAAAAGCAAGAGCAGAGTTGAATAAAGCTAACGCCTCAGTTCAATCTTGCCCCCTCTGTGTCCAGCATGAGCAGATTTGGGGCAGAGTATGTCTCGCTCGAATTCAGTTTCCCAAACTAAAAGGCAAAATAATTATTTATCTTTGGTATTTGCCACTTTGCAAAGATTTCGGTTTTATATGTGTGTGTATATATATACACACACACATTCAATTTTATACATTGTATGTTTTGTATGTTTTATTAAATTATGCATGCATTACTTAAAATGATCTCATTGAAAAGAAAGGCAAGCGTGCCATTGCATCCTCCATTAATGGCCATCAGTTGCTTACCAAGCGGTCAGGCTGCGTAACAGCTGAATTGCGATTTGAAATGCGATGAACTTGCATTTGTTCATTATTTGGTAAAATTTTTGCACTGATTAATTTGATTGAAGGGATATTTTAGCACATTATAAAGCTGCTTTCTGAACATCTTCTACACCACTGCATACATAGCAGTGTTTTTGCAGCAGCTGAGGATCTGCAACATGAAGCTCAATTCCACGACAATGTGTTGGAGGTAGAGGGACGGATATCCAAAACTGTACACCCGTTTCCATACTGAATACATCATTGCCGTTGACCAGAGCAAGATGAAATTGACTGAGATGACAAAAGGTAAACTGATGGACTTTCATTCGCTCTCCATTTCAGTGGTTTTTTTTGAGTCTGGTCACTGCTTATGTCCCTGAGTCTCCTGCGGGCTCTGCTGGTCAATAAAATGTATCTGACAGTGAACGTGTTGGGCAAAAGAACCATGAGAAATGGTGTTAAACAATCGGTGTTGAAATCTGGTAGTGGAGCTCAATCATGACTAGATTAGAGTGGTCCTGGAATAGCAGCGTCCGGGGAGCAGGAAAATCGATGTTTTGGCCACAAGAACCTTTCCTGATTAAGGGTTTTTGCCCGAAACATCGATATTCATGCTCTCCCGATGCTTGCTCACGTGCTGTGCTTTTCCAGCACCACTCTAATCTCGAGTCTGATTTCCAGCATCTGCAGTCCTCATTTCTGCCTAGTTGAACTCAATCATGACCCAGTCTTGGGATTAATAAAAGATTGTTTCCAATAAAATAAACCCAACGAATGTTCCTGAGAGTATATCGACCTGAGTACATATAATGCTAAAAAATGCTCTTTAAACAGCTCAGCGCCGTTAATGCTCCTAGCACCACAGCTGACTTTGCTAACTGAAATACGTACGTTTTGGCTTCTGGCAACATGTTGCTACAAATCGATCAGTGGTGAACGGTGACTGTGAACCAGACAGAACAATCAGTGGCTGCATTAAACAGAACGGCATGAGTATTTCAGGCAAGAATACAAAACAGGGAATAAAACTGTTCATTATTAGCAATCGGAATGTGCCTCAATACAACATCAAAAATAATGACCATTAGATTCGCCGATGCCATAGTTCACAGCTAACGACTGGCAAATAGAGACAATCCACAATTTTTACAAATTATGACGAAGATCTTTACAGTGTTAACTGAGAAGAAGAAAATAAACAAAAAGAAAATAATTAGTTTGGGGGAATAATTACTAATTCGATTGAGGACCTACTAAAATTTCGAAATGCATCAAATAATTGGACCACAATAACAAATAAAACTATATTTCTCAAACTCTACATAACTCAGAAGAAACATAGTCTCCCAATCATGCTGTCACACATGCATAAGACCAGACAAATTCTCAAAAATTCAAATGCACTTGATCAGTCGAGAACAGGGACAGGTCCCAGAAGCGAGGCTGAAGACGTTGTTGTCCTCAATGATTCTCTTCATTACTTGAAGCCAGTCGGAAGGTGCAAAAATCAGACAGTTCTACCAAGCTGTAATCATTCCCTCTTTGCTGAATTAACACAAAAATAGCGAACCTATTTTCACCCCTTTGCCTTCCTGAAGGGCCTTTGAAACAATGCATCTTTCTCATTGCAATAAAATATATTCTCTTTTATCTTTCCTCTATGAATCAAATGACTTTCTGATGATATTCTGGAGAATGATCCATAAGTTGAGTATCAAGATAAGGCCAATTGAAGTCAATTCACGACATGGCTCAACAACCAACTACCCATCCCACGGCCGCTGCAAGCCCCTCATCTCCAATATATTGTCCATGAGGAGGAACGGTTCAGTTTTTACAAACTGCACATCGGGATAAGATAAAGCAGTCTGTCATCACCCCTTCAAACTTGCGCCATCTTTCAATGATTGCACACCGAGCTCCCTATTCCTCCCCACTCACCTGTAGCCCTTGACTCAGTTATGCTTCATGTGTATGGATGTCCGTGCCTTAACGATAATCAATGAGCCTGCCTTCACTGTTCTCTGGGCAAGATTGTTCCAAAGACACACAGCATGAAGGAAAAAGAAAATCTTCTCATCGCAATAATAAATTGTGGACATCTTTCATAAGAAACAAAGAGTGCATCGTAAGGGTGGTCTCAGAGTTGGGCTTTATTCTGAGGAATCAAGTTTGAGGGAAAGAAGTGTTGCTGCATCTGAACCCAGTACTACTGCAACTTCATCACGGGGTTTCCATTGGAATCGTCTGACTCCTTGACTAAGATAAGATATAATTATATTGGATGCAGTCCTGAAACGTTTACCTCCACCAGTTCTTGAAATAAGAAATTATCCTATGTGGAAATGTAGGGCGGTTTGGGCCGATAACACTTGGACTTTAGATGAGTGAGAGTTGATGTTACTGAGATACAGCAGACCATGATCGAACTTGACAGGGCGGATACTGAGAGGATGTTTCTTTATGTGTTGTTGAGATAAGGAGGTATAAGGAAATGTGTTCCACAGACATCAGCGAAGACTCAGTAATTTCAGATATTTGATTGCTGAGAAATTCAAATGTTATGGTGGAAAGATTGGAGGAGATGCATGGTCAACATTTGTTTTGCGTCGTGTTATAAAAAATGAAGTAATGTGTTGCTAAGGACCATTCTTTAAATGAAAGGGTATTTCCAGAGAAGCTTGAAATTAGTACGACTGTTTAATCTGCGTGCTGCGCTGTTTGTCAGCCTTCTCTTCTTCAGGGAGCTGTGAAGGTTACTGAAGATTACAGAATTGTGTTTGATAGATCTTCGATGGAGCTTTTAATGTGAACAGGCAGGGCATGGTTTTTTGGTCAACCAGAATGTTTCCAAACTGTTGAATATGCTCTCAGGGCCGAATTCGCAATTGCCGGTCTTACCTCATGCGATATTATCTCACTCGCTTGAGGCTGTTGCAGAAGCACATGAAGATATCATCGGAGCAGTCTGGACTATTAGAATGAGAGAGGATGTGATGATACAAACCTTCCAAACAGTTTCACAAAAAAGGGAAGAGGACATTCAAAATTTCTCAGTTTCTCCACAGGAAGGGGCACGCCTGTTTAACAACCAGAAAAAAAACATTGAGAAATTGTTAAATTCTGATCGGAAGAGTTTGCTCATTCTCCCCGTTTTTGCGTGGGTTTCCTCCAGGTGCTGCGGTTTCCTCCCACCGTCCAAAGATGTGCAGGTTAGGGTGGATTGGCCATGCTAAATTCCCGTTGTGTTAGGTGTCGGAGAATTGGTGGGTTGCGCTCCGGTGGGTCAGTGTGGACTTGTTGGGCCGAAGGGCCTGTTTCCATACTGTAAGTAATCTAAACAGGATAACTAGTAGATGGTTTCCAAGAATGGATCATCAACTATTTGCCATCTGTGTTAATCATTTGCATCAGAGAAATGCATGGACTAGAGCTCAACTCGTTAACATAAGAAGGCAGTCATTAAACAGATTGTCAGTTGGACGTCGAGAGTCCAAATTGGGATGCAGAATGGTACACAAATGAGCAAACATTGACCAAAAATAATATATTGTGAGTTCTGGAAAACAGTCCATTTTGGCAGAAAGTATAAAATAAGTGTAAACTCAATAGTTGGTAGAAGAGTGTTTGTAGAATTCAGTTACATGAAGGGAGTTGTATCCGATATGTGGATCACATATAAATTGGAATGCAGATGTGGAAAATGATCAGAACCGTAAACAAGATCATGATGTTTGAAGCAAAAGATACTGAATTTAAACATAGTGATATTTTTACTGAATTTATACAGGTCAGTGGTGAGGCGGTGTGCAGGTATGATTTCCTCATTTACAAAAAATGTAATTACTTTTGAAGCTTCTCAAAGATGTTTCTTTTCAGTCTTTCTTGGAATGAAAAGCTTCTGCTTTGACAGATCAGAATTTTAGACCTCAATTAAGGAATAATCTACTTGAAATATTTAAGATAATGTGCAACATTTTGGATTCAGAATAATGTGTTTTCATTTTACTACAGACATCACTAGGACATTATCTTAAAAAAGAAATGCATAAACATAAGTTTCAAACTAAAAGAGGAGATGTTATTGATGGCAAAAGAAATAGCATTGTGAATAACAGCAGTTAGGACCAACCAGCATGAAGTGCTGGGATAGAGTGATTTGGACTGGAGGACGTTCACTTTGTCGACTTTTGGGATCAAATAATACTAGGTAAAAACAAGGGCTGCGTGTACTGAAAAGTAGGTTCTAGGTAAACAGAGTGGTGCTGGAAATGCACAGCAGTTCAGGCAGCATCCGAGGTGCAGGAAAATCGACGTTTCGGGCAAAGGCCCTTCATCAGGAATAGAGGAAGAGTGCCTGCAGCGTGGAGACATAAATCAAAGGAGGGTGGGGGTGGGGAGAAAGTAGCATAGAGTACTATCGGTGAATTGGAGTAGGAATGAAGGTGATAGGTCAGGGAGGAGGGTGGTGGAAAGTAGCAAAGAGTACAATGGGTGAATGGGTGTGGGAATGAAGGTGATAGGCTTGAGAGGAGGATGGAGTGGATAGGTGGGAAGGAAGATAAGCAGGTAGGATAAGTCATGGGGACAGTGCTGAGCTGGAAGTTTGGGGCTGGGGTGAGGTGGGAGAAAGGAAAATGAGGAAACTGGTGAAGTCCACATTGATGCCCTGGGGTTCAAGTGTTCTGAGGTGGAAGATGAGACGTTCTTCCTCAAGGCGTCTGGTGGTGAGGGAGCGGCGGTGGAGGAGGCCCAGGACCTCCATGTCCACGGATGAGTGGGGGGGGGGGAGTTGAAATGTTGGGCCACAGGGCGGTGTGGTTGATTGGTACGGGTGTGCCAGAGATGTTCCCTACACCGCTCTGCGAGAAGGCGTCCAGTCTCCCCCATGTAGAGGAGACTGCATCGGGAGCAACGGATACAACAAATGATATTGGTGGATGTGCAGGTAAAACTTTGATGGATGTGGTAGGCTCCTATGTGGACTTGGATGGAGATGAGGGAGAAGTTGTGGGCACTGGTTTTGCAAGTCGTGCGGTGGCAGGGGAAGGTGTCAGGATGGGAGGGTGGGTTGTTGGGTGCGTGAACCTGATCAGGTCGTCACGGAGGGAAAAGTCTTTGCGGAAAGGTTCCTCATTTCCCCTCCCCCCACCTCACCCCAGCTCCAAACATCCAGCTCAGCACGGTCCCCATGACTTGCCCTACCTGACTATCTTCTTCCCACATATCCACTCCACCATCCTCTAGACCTATCACCTTCATTCTCACCCCCATTCACCCATTGTTTTCTTTGCTACCTTCCCCCGATCTCCTCTCTGACCTATCATCTCCATCCCCACCCCCATTCACCTATTGTACTTTGTGCCACTTTCTCCCCACCCTCACCCATCTCTGATTTATCTCTTCACTGTGAAGGCAGTCTGCCTCTATTCCTAATTAAGGGCTTTTGCCCGCATCGATGATTTTCCAGCTCCTCGGATGCTGCCTGAACTACTGAACCTTTCCAGCACAACTCTAATCTGGACTCCAGGAACAAATAGTACGATTGTATGTTTCAACCCAGACAGAGAGAGAAAGTACGACAAAGCAGATAAACAGCGGTCGAATGCTCCTTTTTTTCTTTCTTTGCTACTCCACACAACTAGCTCGGTGAGCTGAAAACGTGTCACATTTTTGGAACCTCTTTATCAATCCTATAGATGTTTCAATGAAATCTCCCCACGTAATGCGGCAAAGTGGAGCGAGCCGAATGTAACTGTACGAGAATGCACCCGCAGAAGCATAATCTTGTCTGAAATTAACAACTTTGCACTACCATTCGTGACAATCTGCCACTTAGGATTTTTTTTAAAATTAGTACTTTGTGCCATGTTTTTCCAAAGTGATTCGTGTCATTACTTTGTAGTATCTTTATGTCTGTGCTTGCACTGACATGTGTGTGTGTGTCTGCGTTTGTATACCGGTGTGTATGTGGCTGGTTCAGGGTGACTTCATGTGTCTGCGTTTGTCTTTTTCTATATCTAAGTGCGTTAATATGTTTGTGCGCTTCTGTATAGGTGTACGTGTATCTGTATAAGTGTGGTAATATGTTGTGCGTGTCTGTGTATACATGTATGTCTAGCTGCGTTTGAATCTGTGTCAGTATGTTTTTGAATAAATGTGTGTGAATGAATGCGTCTGTGTCAGAATGGTTGTCTGTATCCTGTCAATGTGTGGCAATGAATCAGCAATTTATAGAATTGTACACACATTAGCATACTTGCATATTCAAAAATGTTCATCAGATGCTTTTCTTGAAGAAGTTGATCTTCTGAATAAACTAGTTATTTACTGCTGACTAAATAAACCTAGCTGACTTGTTCTTCACACTGAACCTGACACGGTTATATAATTGGCCGTAACACCATTCTGTTGTGAAAATGGACCTGAAAGTTTCAATCTGTTTTCTCAGCACAGATGCTGCTTGGCTTGTGATTTCCAGTAGGTTCAAGCATATATGTGGCCATGTCGCAGAACATCTTGTATTGAAATTTTTGTGACCAGTGGATGTGTATTGAAAAGGAAAGAGTAATCATTCCAAAATGAAGTAAGTCATGTCTGAAGAATATCTTGTAATTATCGTTGGAATGTAAAATGCTGTTGCACACAAATTCACGCATTCTATGTCTATAAATTATTTAGAGGATCAGTTACATTTTTGATCAATGAGCGAATGATGCATAACATTAATAGACATAATAGTATGGTTGAGATCATAAACGGATCAGCCATTGTCTAGGTTTTGGACGAAATTCATCAAATCTTCAAATATTCTACTCCTGTTCCCAGTCCTACGTGCCTCTGTTTTAATCAGTCCTTCGAATCTGCTTCAATGGTGCAATGGGAGACCATTTCATCTCCCGAACCTGCGCATCAAAACAGGGAATAAACATTTAGAGCCTCTAAAGATTGTAAATTACTGTTACCTGTAGACTGAGGAACTGTGAATGGGAAACGCGGGTTTCCTGATGAACAGCTCAAACATCCTGCTTTATAGAGCTATTCCCGCCTGCCAATTCCACTTCATTTGTTGGTCATGCCGCCAGACCAAGGTTTTTCTGGACGGAGCATTTGTAAATTCCCAGGCTTAGTTTAGCATGCGCTAGGATCACGCTGAATACAACGTATTATAGCTAACCTCCAGGAAAACGACCACTGAATGTCAGTTATCAGAATAAGAAAGTAAGGAAAGGGATCAGGAGTATGCCCTTCAGTCCCTGCTGCACAATTCAACATGATCTACTTTTTCCTGCCAAAGTTATGCCACATGATATGTATTTCAAACCAGATTTAAAGCAATTAATCATCTTTCTCTTCTCTGTGTCTTATCAAATCTTCAGTCCAAGGATATGCATTGCCATCAGATCCAGAAATGTGCAATAAATGTTTATGTGTATGCCTTACCAAATGACTTAAGCGAATCCAAATTCACTGCTGGACGACTCACTTTTAGTTCTATCGAATTGTCATATCTTCAAATCAATCAACGCATTTGTCAAAAAAAAGTTTCCCCCAAAACGAGCTCATTATGTTTGATTTCTTTCTTTTTAAAAATGTCAAGGTTTTTTTTGTTCCATAATAATGTGCCCCAGCACTTTGCAAACGTTCAATACAAGGCTAACTGGATCGTGTGATCCTGATTTCTGTCTCCGTAGCTCATGTAATAACAATATCACATTTAGCGATTTTTAAAAATCCGTAGTACCATGTTGGACTCCATTCAATGGCGGAATATGCCAAAGAATGCCAGAAATATATTTGCAGCAAGTTCCTTTAAACTCTGGGAACAGGCCAACATCTCTCAGTAAACAGTCTGTCTGTGCTTCCATTCTGTTGTCGAATATATTCTCTCTGTCGATATATGACAACACCATACTCAAACGCCGTAAGATATCCATGCTGAAATGCAGCAAGATCTGGACAATGTACAGACTTGGGTTGAAAAGTGGTAAGTAACACTTGTAACCATCATCAGTCAGAAAAGATTTACCCACTCGTCATGCTGTGTTGTTACCAAATCTGAATCTCTATTATCAACATCCTGCGGGTTATCATTAAATAGAAACTCAAAAGACAATCCATATAAACATATTGGCTACCTTAACAGATCAGAAGATGAGAATACTGTGGCCAGTATTGCACGTCCTATCCTACCTTCCGCCCCATCCGCAAGAAAAGGTCCATCTACAACGTACAATCAGGAGTGTGATAAACGATATCTCACTAGGCTGAATGTGTGCATTTCCCACAATGCTGAAGAAGCTTCAAACCATGCAAGGCAAAGCAGCTGGCTTGATCGACAATGCATCCACAAGCATTCTTTCCCTCCACTACTGATGCACACTACCAGCATTGTGCAACAAATACAAGAGGACACTGTACGATTTCACCAAAGATCCTCAAGCAATACCCTCCAAACCCCCGACTACTTCCACCTAGATGGGAACTGGCAGCATATTCATGGACAGACGATTATTTGCAAGACGCCCATCAGGCCAGTTACCATGTTGAATCGGAAGTCTATCTCCCGAATTCCATTGTCGCTGGGTAATCTGTTAAATTCCTGTATTTCCCACACTAATCTCGTTATGGTCAACTCAAAGCAGCTAGAATACAGCTCACCACCATTTTATGAAGAGCAACTGGAGATGGGAAATAAATACTGGTTCGCCAGCAACGCTCACATCCTGCTCTTGAATACAATCATCTTTCCAAATCTTAAAGTATTTAATACATTTGTGGTTTTTGTTTACATGTAAATATTGATTTGAATTATCTCCCATTTCCGCTTTATAATTTGCAAATTTCTGGTCGCACTCTCCAGATGCCCTCCACAAGTATTTGCTTCTGTTTTTTTTTGATGTACACGGAAAATCTCTTGTCGTTTTAGTATATAGCTCATAACAATTTGTTTTCTTCAACAGAGTTTAACCAAATTATTGAGTTTACAGCTATTGGTTGCTGGATACTAAAACTAATTACATTCTTCTGGTCTACCACCAGTTATCAGACGTTTGTATTTTTAAAAAATTCGATACTCATGAACACACCCTATAATTGTGGATGATCTGTCATCTCATTGAACTCTTTTGACATCTTTTACGCTAAAGGTTATGTAATATGTCTTCACAGATATGTTGTTGTTTATCAACTGAATTTCCCCTTAATCTATATTCCCAGCTTACTTTAATCAAGAGGTAATTCAAATGCACATTTGTGTTTGCTTAACTAATGTTTCTTGCCAATCATCCAAGCTGAGAGATATGGTTTGGCAGCTTACATATTTGGGTGAACGCAGAATTAACTCAAAGTGACAAGCAGACGATCAAATAACAGAAGAAGAACATCTTGCAAAGACGAGGGTCAAAGTGACTCAAATGCCCTATTCAACAGAGAACTCCTTTGCATACAATGGCAAGTGACTGCAGCGTAAGTTACACTATTTCTTTGTTTCGGAACTTCGTAACTCCAGCACCACTCACTCTGCAGAACGCAAATTCTTGTTCAGGGAGAGAAATAAGAAAAGGTAATTCATTCAAAAATAAACCGGTTTGAATAATTCACGAAAGGAACATAATCAGAGTGAGTAAGAAAACGATGTGGGAATGTGACTGATTGGTAGAGTGACGTTTTGGATGGGCCCGACAAAGGCAGCGAGTATTAATATGGACGCCTCAGCCCACAAAAGCCAGTGTAGGTCAGTGAGGGCAGAAGTGACGGGTATGCAGGACGCTGCGTGATTTGGCGTCCAGGCAGCAGAGTTATTGATGAGCTGAAGTTTTTGGAGGGTGTTAGATGTAATGTTATTGAGACAAGTATTGGAAAAACAGACACTGCAGTCATGCATCAAGGTGCAGGAATGTTCCAGTCGCCGTGGAGCTGAGGTATCTACAGAGGTTGGAGATGTAATCGAGGTAGAATTACGTGATTGTGCTACTAGACTTCAAATATGATCAGAAACTCATCTCTGTCTAGTACAGAAGATGGAGTGCTGCAGACTCATTGGTAAAGGCTCAGACTTCCACTGGCAGATGGATCGAAAGCACATTCAACACTGACAAGATTGGAAGCTCTAATGGAGCATGGGTTCCATTAGGAGGCAGAAACAGAAGTTAATTTACAATGACACATACTATCGTTAGTTAGATCACTTACTTGACGGTTGGGAAAAGGACCATACCATTGTGATAATGATATGACGTTGACCGCAACGATTGTCAAAGTAACCGAACAGCAGGAAGATCATACAGTCTGTACACATAACTGACTCTGTATGGGCTGTGTTTTGTATATTAGAGTGAAGGTATTATGCTATTGAAATGCAGGACATCAGTGAGACTACATGATGAATCGCCTGTGCAGTTTTGCTCAATAATTCTTTTAATTACATACATGTGCTGAATGCAATCCAGAGGAAATTGACTTAATTCATGCCAGCCATGTGTGACCTATTTTATGAGGAAAGTGCACAGCGTTTGCATGGGAGTTTAGAAGTGAGGGAGTTGAATTTATTAATGATTGCAAATTTCTCCACTATCCTAACACTGCGTCCATTAAAATGAGTTGTCGTCTTGTGACAAGTCCCACTAGAGTTTGTTTAATGTAAGGGTCATCCGTTTCTTTATTTCAGAGATGAAAGGTTTCATGTTTCTTTATTTTCTTGCAGGTTTATGGCAGTTTTGAATCTTTTGCTTCAGTACAGACAATCATAAGCATCACAACGACCAGTAAGTCATTCAGTATCTGAAGCCTGCGCCCGATTTAATAAGATCTTAGCTGAACTGCCTGCAACTTTCAATTAGCATTCCTGCCTGTCTCATGACAACGGATCAAATGATGCCTTAAAAATATGAACGGATATTTGCACCACTATCTTTTCAAGCAGAATGTTCGAAAATACCAGTGCCTTGCAAAAGAAGAAAGTAATCGCTGTTTTGTCCGGATATTAAAGTACGTAAATGGAAGCATTCCCTTCGGTTTTACCCCGTCAAGATCCCACAGTATCAGAGTAAGACATAAGACATAGCTGCAGAGGTAATCCATTCAGGCGAACAAGTCGGCTCTCCACCATTCAATAACATGGTGGCGTACGTAATAAGTGAATCATAGAATTTAACAGTAAATAATAAATCCATTCGATCCATGCTGTCTGTATCAGTTCCCTCAAGTGCTACGAGTCTAATCCCACCCCCGTGCCCTATCTCCACAGCCATCTGTAGAAGCAAAGATTGGACTTCACGTTGGGGAACTGAGCGACAATTCCAGCTTCAGTGGGGGCATATTAATCACTGTATTCTCAAATACATCTCTTTATGTTATCCTCACAGTACTTCATTCACTTAGTACTTTCAAAATCTGTCGACCATCACCCTGGAATATCACTACAGACACAGCTTGGAAAGAAAAAGCATTTGATGTTTCTGTCAAAAATAATGATCTTTTAATCAGAAGATATTTTGTCCGGTCAGAGAATCTCCCGCAAGGAGAAATAATATTTTGATAAATATCCTGTCAAGCCCAGAAATAATATTATATCTCATTTCCTCGTGAAGGTCTTCTCACAATGTTACAAACACCAATGAATACAGCCCAAACTATTCAAGTTCAATTTCCGAGGAAGCACATTAATTCCTGTGGTAAACATCCTGAACCTTTTCTGGCATACCTCCAAATCACGTGGACCTGTTTCTTCCAAAAGGATGGCCATAACTATTCATGGTGTTGCATTTGTGGTCAGAAAGAGATTGGTGTATTTCTGATGTGATATTGTGCACACCAGAATTAATGACTAACCGAGAATTCACATGTCCAAATTCTGATGGAACTTGGAAACAAGATTATTTTTTGTAACTCAAACTCGAGGACACACAAACTACTTGGTGTAGCTGTTTCTGATGGATTTTCACAATTGAACATCACAGAGCTGTTCTGTTATTATTCCAACATACTTTTCCATTAGCCAACTCATTGTCCAATGTCTTCGTGTTGCATTCCATCATCAATTTCATGTAACACCCTCACGACTTGAATTGGTGAATCATTTGTGTTTTCCTTGCAAACATGCATTGAGTACAATCGCTTCCCTTCACCCCTGCCATTCTATTACAAATAATATCAGCAACAGCATCGACCGTTCTGGCATTTCTACAGTGATAGGACGCCAATGTAGATGTGCTACCTTGATCACAGCTTTCTTTTCTTTGGTAAGATTATTTTGCGGCTGATTGCTTCAATAAAGTCAACACTGAAAGTCTTTTACTAATGAGAGAATTCAAACCATACAATTGGCATCAATCCGTACTGCAAATCGGATATCCAGCCAACTGAGCTCACCAAATCCCTGGAACCCTGAATAATAAAGCATGCCCGCTAAATTTATATTCAATTCTGCTTATCATAGCTGACAAAAAAACTTCATTATTACTTGAGATATGTGTACAAAAATGGTTTACAATTCTTGCATGAGAACACCCGGATCCTACTGCTTTTTATGTCTCCATGACCTCTCATCTATTCTGTATAATTCCTCAAGAATAAATTCACACTAAATCGCACAATCTTCTACTTCTTCTACCTTCTTGAACTCACCTGATATTTGATTATTTTCATTATAAACGTCTGTGATTGATTGAGATGCATTCGTGATTTGTTTTTATTGTGATGTAGATAGGTACTTGTTGAGGAGGTGAAGAAACCTTTTTGGAGGTAGAAAACAGTGGCATTTATAACAGAAACAGAGGAGGCATTTTTTTGTATGAAACGAGGACTCATTAAAATATGTTGAACTTCAACCTCTTCTTTCAGTTTCCAGTTTAAGGTAAGAAAAACTTTAATATTAACTGTTACATTGTTTCCTCGGTTTTTCTACCTGTTGCATGAAGTAATGTTTCACGTTTTAACTCTATGTCAATGACTGTTTTGTGACTACTGTTTTTGTACCAATGTACCTTTACCTGAGGCGGTACTTTGTCTTATAACATTGCACCCTCTTTTACTGCACCCCCATACCTCTGTACTCCATGACAATTAAATCTAAAGTCTACATATAAATGCAAAAGAATGTCAGATTTCAAGGGCCAAATTGCCCAGTGTCGATGCATATTCTGACACGAGTTCTTTCTCAACGACATTTTGTTTTCCATTGATGCTAACGTCAGGAAGTTCCTCGCGAGTTCCGTTGATCAAGTGTGCTGCAAAAATATCACGAGGCGTCCTGTGACAACGCGGTCTGAACTGACAAACACATCCACCCGAAGGACAAGGGCAGTGGATCATGAACGAAGCAAATACCATTTTCCAGAGTCAACTGGGGACTGAAGATAACTTCTGGCCCAGAAAACGTCTCTGGCATTCCAGAACCGAATTGAAAAGAAAGGAAAAAAAAATACTTAGTTCACTGACGTTGTTGGAAAGTTTTGTACTGCCCTTGATGAAGATAAAAATAATATTTTCACCTCGCCCAGGTATCATGACCACCAAACTTTAGAAACATATTGCACAACATGCTGGGAAATTTCTCCTTCTGCCTTGGAAGTTGGGGTTCATGGAAATTCAATGGAACAGTGACCTTTGTGTCCATGGACCCCAACATCCTCACCGCGGAGTGAGACTCAAAGATTGTTGAATGGCGTGGCACACCATTGGAAGCACCTCTTTTTTTGATTTCAGTTGTGATACAATGGACTACTGGATTATCGATAAATTCGAAAAATGAGTGAGACTCAAAGATTGTTGAATGGCGTGGCATACCATTGGAAGCACCTCTTTTTTCGATTTCAGTTGTGATACAGTGGACTACTGGATTATCGATAAATTCGAAAAAATGTAGTTGGAAAACTTAGCGTACATCGGCCCCCACATTTCCTCCTCCTCAATTTTAAGACGATGTTTGTCCCAGTAGCATTGTTTACAGAATTTGTCAGTTAACTTCCAGATCTTCATTATATCGACGTAACAGCTCTACAAAAATGCAGGAAAGCGTTCACTGCATCTCCACCAAATTTCCAATGAGAGAAGACATAAACTGCTGCACATGCACGGAATAGAATATCAGTAATTAGTAGAAACTCACCGATCTATCTTCCCCTCTTCTCCTCATAATCTGTTCCAAAGAAACATGACCACTTTCTTCTCTGAAACTGCAAAATTGACAGTTCATTTCTCCAAAAATTTGGTTGGCAGTGTAGCTCACACGATCTTCTGCAGATCAGAAATTCTAATGTCTGCGAAAGTTTGCCTGTGAAGCTGAGCATCAGGTTTAGGGGTGGGATACACAAGCAGAGAAAAAAAAACAGACAATTGAGGCAGCGAATTCAATGCATATGGAAGTTGAAGTTTCTTTTAAATAGTATGGTAACGTCAGAGGACAGGTGCTGGTACATCTTTTTAGTTGTCTTTCGGAATGCATTATGGACAACATCAATGGGCCATCATTTTTTTTCTCTTTTCCGAATTCGACCAAATGAGTGGCTTGTTCAGCCAAACTAGAGGATAGTTAAGAGTTATGAATGATATTGGTGTGATCCTGTATTCACATATTGGTCAGACTAAGGAAGACAGGCCTACTCGAAAGAGCATTTAAACAGCTGCATTTGTGAAGTAAATCCTGCAATGTTTATCCTCAGTAATGGAAACTGCTGATATATATGCATACACATATACACACACATACATATTTATGCACATATATAATATATGTAGCTGTGTATATGTGTGTGTATGTGCATATATACATATAATTATATACATATAACTAGATATAACTAGCAATTGGATTGCGAGTTTGAGTCCATTTCCCTTGCATTAGCCTTGCAAACTGGATTACGAGGAAAGCAACATTAACACAATCAGCTGAAAACATTATCTGGTGGACGAATAAAAGTTAAAGCTTTCAGTCGATTTACGCATAATTGGAAGTGTCATGAGAAGAGAAACGGAACATTCCTGTCTAGACTCAACGAAAATAGAAAAGAAAATTTAGTCAGCAGCTGGAGTGAGACTGAAGTTGAGCCTTTGTGTAATAAAGAGTTGGAAGCGAAACGGACCGGGGCAGGCTACAATATGGCAACAGTGTTCGAATCAGTTGAAAACTTATCACGTTTGAACAGTCCAGTTACTCTTCAGATAATGGAGTTACACTTGCTTGAAAAATAATGGGGATTTCATATCGAAATGATGGCAATTGTTTCCATGTTTTCAGAGTTTTAATAACTATGTCATTAATGTAGTTCAAATTTTTTATTGAAATAATAGCCGAGTCGTTTGTCACGAAGACCAGTAATAGCGCGGATGGGATAGTAGCCAGCTTGCATTACCCAAAGTATAAATCTTATCCACATTTCTAATGATGACCAACCTTGAGAAAACTTGTAAATCCCCCCCATAAAACATCGATCCATTGCTTTAAAATTCCAGCCTGTTGCTGTCAGATTCTGAACTTTCGCTCCATTTCTGCGCAGGCTGACGATTCCTTATCGTGTCGCATGTGATGCTCACGCTGTAACTTTCGGAACACACAGTGATAGGCATCTCTTATGAATTGAAGACGGAATCCCGCTAATGAGAGAATTAGAGTCCAAGGAGACTGACATTACTTATCCTCACTTTACGAACTTTTTCAGTTGACCCTTTTCATCCAGAACCTCTATTTTGACAATGCTGCTCCTTTAACAAGGAAATGATGTCCTTGGTTTTTTTCACAGAGGTCTGAAAGGCTGAGGTTCCGATACTCACCTTCTACTCTCTCTTTCTCTCTCCCTTTCTTCTCTCTCTTTGCTCAGGTAAGAACCTTCTTGCTCTCTCTTTCTCCCTGTCTCTTTCATTTTTCTCTCTCTATCTACTCTCTACCTTTCTCTTTGTTCTCACTCTTTCTCCTTCTCTCTTCTTTTGTTTATTGTCAGACTCAATCTTCTTCAACGGTATTTTTTTTATAACTTTACTGCACTTTTCTGGGTCTCTGACACAGATAAGTTTGAATAACTCCATTACATTTTCTGCTTTGCTCTTCTGCTTGGTTAAAACCAAATCTAACTTAAACATAGAAAAATGCAGCGCAGTACAGGCCCTTTGGCCCTCGATGTTGCGCTGATCTAAGCCCACATAACCTGCACTAGCCCACTATCCTCCATATGCCTATGCGATGCCCGTTTAAATGCCTATAAAAAGGGAAAGTCCACCACTGCTACTGGCAGGACTTTCCATGAACTCACGACTCGCTGAATAAAGAATCTACCCCTAACATCTGTCCTATCCCGACCACCCCTTAATTTAAAGCCATGCCCCCTCGTAATAGCTGACTCCATACGTGGAAAAAGGTTCTCATGGTCAACCCTATCTAAACCCCTAATCATCTTGTACACCTCTATCAAGTCACCCATAAACGTTCTTTTCTCCACTGAAAACAGCCCCAAGTGCTTCAGCCTTTCCTCAGACGATATTTCTACCATACCAGGCAACATCCTGGTAAACCTCCTCTGCACCCGTTCCAGTGCCTCCACATCCTTCCTATAGTATGGCGATCAAAACTGCACACAATACTCCAGATGCGGCCGCTTCAGAGTTTTATACAACTGCAACATGACCTCGGGACTCTGGAACTCAATTCCTCTACCAATAAAAGCCAGTACGCCATATGCCTTCTTCACAGCACTATTTACCTGGGTGGCAACTTTCAGAAATCTGTGTACATGGACACCAAGATCCCTCTGCCCATCCACACTACCAAGTATCCGACCACTAGCCGAGTACCCCATCTTCTTGTTACTCTTACCAAAGTGAATCACTTTACACTTACCTTCATTGAACTCCATTTGCCACCTTTCTGCCCAGCTCTGCAGTTTATCTATATCCCGCTGTAACCTGCCACATCCTTCCTCACTGTCAACAACTCCGCCGACTTTCGTATCATCTGCAAACGAGCTCACCCAACCTTCTAGCCCCTCCTCCAGGTCATTTATAAAAATGACAAACAGCAATGGTCCCAAAACTGATCCTTGCGGAACACCGCTAGTAACTGCACTCCAAGATGAACCTTTACCATCAACTACTACCCTCTGTCTTCTTCCAGCCAGCCAATTCCTAATCCAAACCTCCAACTCACCCTCAATGCCATACCACCGTATTTTTTGCAGTAGCCTACCATGGGTAACCTTATCAAACGCCTTACAAAAAACTATATACACCACATCTACCGCTTTACCCTCGTCCACCTCCTTAGTCACTTTCTCAAAGATTTCAATAAGGTTTGTGAGGCACGACCTGCCCTTCACAAAACCATGCTGACTATCCTTGATCACATTATTCCTATCCGGATGTTCATGAATCCTATCCCTAAACATTACTCTCTAAGACGTTGCCCACAACAGAAGTGAGAACTACCTAATCTAAAAGGTTGGCCTTTTTCTTTCCTTCTAAACAGTTAGAACATTTGACAAAAATGTTTAAATCCCAGATAGTCTACAACAATTTAGAAGCTAGTCCTCTTGCTTTTAATTAACTCAATCACAACTCACCGAATTTAAACAACTCGTCTCACTACGTTTTACTGTAAGATGAGGGGTGATCTTATAGAGGTTTACAAAATCATGAGAGACATGGGTATGCGAAATAGACAAGGTCTCTTCCCTGACATGTGGAATCCACAATTTAAGGGCATAGGTTTCGGGTGAGAGGGGAAAGATATAAAAGAGACCACACAGAGCGTGAGGCGTTTATGGAATCAGCTGCCAGACTAAATGGTAAAGGCGAGTAGAATTCCAAAATTTAAATGGCGTCAGGATGGGTATATGAATAGGAAGGGTTTGGAGTGTTGGAGTGATATATGCCAGGTGCTGACAGGTGGGACGAGATTGGGTTGTGATACCTGGTCGGCGTGGACGAGTTGGAATGAAGCGTCTGTTTCCATGCTGTACATGTCTATAACCCTGTAGAATTCCATAAATCTGTTTAGACCACGAATCCGAGACTCAAACTGTTCAAATCCAGACGACGATCCCCAAAATTGTTATGACCCGGTGAAATCTCCTCAGCTAATTTAGATCAACAACACAGGAACGATTCAACCCGTAATGCAACCTGTTCAAACTTAAGAGACAAAGATTTATACCAAAAGTCACTATTTTACTAAAAATGAACAAGTTTATTATATAAGTTAAACAGGGAGAATTAACTAACAACTTCATTCTGGCCTTCCTGGGTGGCATGGTGGCACTGAGGCAACAGTACGCCTCCACCTTCATAACACAAGTCTGAAGTGATTTTTGACCTCCTGTAGGTCTGTCTCACATCTGACGCATTTTGTAAATGCATTGAGGTTATTTCAAAACTCTTTCAGTTTCCTGTGGCATTTTAGTTAAGTTCCATTAATTGCAGTTTCCTATGACATTTTAATTGAGTTCCATCTAACATCAAATAAAAGCAAGCAATTCTGCGAGCTAGAAATTCGACACACATGCAGGGAGTGTTTGGGAAAATTAGCAACTGTGACTGCATCCATGCTTTAGAACTTGCATTTACAGTGATCCTGAAACCTTCAAAATTTCGACAGCCCTAACACAGGTTGAAAATATTACTGAAACTACAGCTTCAGAATCTCATTCTGAAGCAAATTCAGTTACTCAGTCTAAAATCCAACATTTATTCAATAACATGGAAAATTAATGTGCTGTGTTCTATCACAGTATTCCGTCGACAGAAAAAAACATGCTAAATCTGAACTGACTAATCACTGCACAATATATCTTCTATCAGCCATGAAGGAAAATGATGATAAATTTTATTTTAATTGCAACAAGTCATATTGAGTGAATATGATGGATTGTACCATATTATGCGAGCAAGGTATTCTCATAATTTTATTGCAGTATTTCTAATACATTCATTTAACATCCAAGGCCTCGACTTTCAATCCATTTAATGAGGCTTGCATTTTAAACTGAGGTGGGGCGGGTGTGGTGGTGGTGTTCTCATCATCTGAATGAATTGCCAAACCTGATTTTTTAAAATCCTTCCAGATGCAAGCATTATGTCCCACAATGATGCGTCAAGTATTTCTTGCCCCTATCCATTTCACATTCGATTTCAGGGCTGTGTTTTTCACGAAGGCTCGCTTTGCTCCACGAAGAAAATGTGTGTCCCACTCACCATTTAGCTGTTTGACCCGTTGAGATCATTAATGATTTGTGATTCGATGAGAAGAGCCATCACATTCACTAATAATGCATGACGTTTAATTGTAAGCGGTGTAAATGCGTGGCCAAATTCTCTCTCTGCTCTTTATTTGCAATTCGGACGACATTCATTTAGATATTTGCAAAGGCACATAATACGCAGCGATTTAGACAGCTTGCAATGTATGAATTGAATTTCAGAATATATAATTCCCTGGAAAAATTTTTTCAGCATTATATTTCAGTCGTGTGATTATTACTTTGCAGTCTGGGATAATGAATTTAAGGCTATATCAACTGCTAAGCAATGCATATTCTGTCACAACCTTGCCGTTGTAACGCTTTCCGAATTCTGAGGAAGATATTTAAATGTAACATTCAGCCAACTGAATGTGTAACCGTACTTGCAAACTGAGAACTACCTGCAGCACCACACATTATTGTCTTCATTGCGACCGCACTAGTGAATGAAGGTCTGTGTTGCCCGTTCATTTGAAATTGTCAGAGAGGATGCAAAAGAAGTTCGAACTCGGAGTTGATATGGAACCTCTGCTGGAGTTACAGCATGGAGCACTGAAAGCACTGACAAATTCAAAGCATGGCTCCGTCTGTTACATCGGAGCAGAATTAGGCAATTCACACCATTCAAGGGATGTTAAGGATTTGTAAAAGTACAGAGATCCTGAGGGATGTACAGTGCATTGAAGCAATTGGAAATTTCAGAATGTCGGAGCAAGGATGTTGAGCATTCGTGCAACTGTTAGAGACCAGAGTTTGAGAGCTGTTTATCTAGGGGCACATTGTTTGGTCGGTCAAGAAAAGAACGAGCTCTACAGTATCGATATGATTAGATTTGAAGATCGCTTTAAAATGGTTAATCCACAGTTGGGTAACTGTGGGTTTCACTCAAAGCTATTCACTGATCCATCCCCGCCCCAGATCAATGAGGAGATATCTGGGAATATTTACGGCGCTTGGGACTCAGCATATAAGCAGTAAGAATCTCCTGTCCTCTCTTCAGGAGGTGTGGACATTCAGAACGGGACATCCACGAGGCTGAGGGAATCATGGGTAAAAGGAACGGAGATGGAGAGGGTAACAAGAGTGTGTGGTGATGGAAAAAGCAGATCATGCAACATTCGAGGACCAGGTTAATCGACGTTTCGACAAGAGCCTTTCGTCGGGAATGGGGCTGGCAGCCTCGGGGGTGGAGAGTGAAATGAGAGGGATTTGACGCAGGAGAGAAGGTCGCTGAGATTGCAATAAGTGTATGGAAGTGGGGAAGAAGGTGATTGGTTGGAGCGGAGGGTGGAGTGGATTGATGGAAAGGAAGATTGACAGGTGGGATATGGGGATGGTATTAAGCTGGAAGGTTGGAACTGGGGTAAGATGTTTGGAGGGGAAATAAGGAAAATAGTGAAATGCACATTGGTGCCCTGGGAGTGAAGGGCCCGAAGGTTGAAGATGAGGGGTTCTTCCTCCAGGCGGGTGGTGATGGAGTGGCGATGGAGGGGGCGCAGGAACTGCATGTCCTTGGTAGTGTTGGAGGGGGAGATGAAATGTTTGGCCACGGGGCGGTGGGGTTGATTGGTGCGGGTGTTGCAGAAATGTCCTCTGAAGCCCTCTGTGAGAAGGCGTCCTGTCTCCCCATTGTAGAGGTGACCATATCAGGAGCAACGGACATTATAAATGACATGCGTGGAAGTTCAGGAGAAACTATGATGGACCATGTCAAGAGGATATGGTCAGGTTTACTCGAATGATTGGGATAAATGCATCAAATTCCTATTGTTTGCTATTAGTAACGTCACAAACGAATCTACTCAGTTCATTCCCTTTGAGTTAATTTTCGATCATGAAGTGAGAAACCCTTTGAAATTAAAGAAAATATTACAGGGCCAAAGTCAGAGATTTCAGAATTTGATTATGTATCGGACGTGATGGAATGATTTAATCGAGTAGGAGAGTTAGCTCTACAGAAGTTAAAGAGGGCACAGTGTAGATTGAAGCAGGTGGAATATTAAAACTTCTGAGACTTGGAAGTTTCCAATGGGGATAAATTGGTATTACTGTTTCCAATTATAGCAGATATCTTCAAAGCCACGTTTAGTGGTCCCTATCAAATTGAAAACAAAAATGAGTCAGGTGAATTATTTAGTAAAGGTGCTATCAATGAAATGCGTGTATCAAGTATGTCATGTGAAGATGTTGAAAACATATAGTAGAGAGACAGAACTGGAGAAACGAGGCTAGTCTCTTCCCCCAGAGTGAGGCATTAAATCTAGATGAGATGGATTTTGAGGTACCTCAGAATAGATTGAAAATGAAGAAGTCCTTGAGGAATTGGATAGATTACTAAGCTATCTTTCTCAGGAGCATAGAATGGTGTTGAAATATTTGAAACATAAGGAACGATGTAAAAATCAGATCAGGAGGACAAATGCTATTGTATATGAATTAGATGTAAGGAATACTGTTCCTATGAAACAATATGCCTATCAGCTTTTTTGCTTTCAAAGCCAGACAGGTCGAAATAGAGTTGGAGGCCATGATCGATGAGAACAAAGCGAGTGGTGTTTGCCGATCGTCTTAGTTCCCAAAACTGACGAGAACCAACTATTCTCTTCGGATTATCAGAAGGTCAACGCCATTAACAAATCGGACTCATATCCAATTCCGAGGTTGGAGGACTGTATCAATAATGTCGGACAAGCCGTTTACTTTACCAAAATTAGACTTAATGCGTGGTTACAGGGATGTACCTTTAATAGAGACGGCAAAATACATTTCTCCAATTTTGACGTTAAATTGGCGTCATTAGTTTAAAGTGATGCCTTTGGAATGAAGAATGCTGCTGCCACATTCCCAAGACTCATGAACAAAGCTTTGGTTAGGTTATCAACCTGTGCAGTCTATTTGGACAATGTAGTGATCTTAAATAAGTTCTGGAAAGATCACTTGGTACAGTTGGCAGAGCTAGTTGAATGACTGCGAGAAGCAAAACTGGTGATGAAGTAAATAAAACGGAATTTGTGAAAACGGAGGTGATGATCTTGGAACATAAAATCGGTAATGGAAGGATGACCCCCTTCCCTTGTAACACATAACGATGGCTGTCGATAAATTTCCACGACCAACCTCAAAGAAAGAGGTGTTTTGACTTTTCGGACTCAGCGAATTCTGACGGAAGTTTATTGCAAACGTGAGCAGTGTAATTGCACCGTTAACAGATTTTCTGAAGAAGATCACAACGTTTCGGTGGACAGAGCCATGCCAAGAGGCATTCAACCATTTGAATCGATATTCACAACAAACAAGTTTTAGCAACACCAAACGTTTCAAAACTATTATAGTCGCCATCGATGCTATTGATTTTGGAGTTGGAGCTGTACTCCTACAGGGAGTGAAGATGGAATTGAACTGCCAGTTGGTTACTTTTCGAAAAAGATAAACATCTAACAGAGGAAATGCGCCACAATCAAAGATGTACCATTGAGTTTGGTACTGACTTTACAATATTTAAATTTGTATTTCATGAACAATGTTTCTTAGACGAGTTGTACGTGGATCACAATCCGCTTATATACTTAGAATGTTTTAAAGTTGAGAATGTTAGACTATTTCGTTGGAATCTTATATTACAGACGTTAAATTAAAAAAAAAACACATGTCCAGTCGGAAGAATGTAATCACAGATGTGTTATCGCAGATTTAACTGATAGAGTTTAGATGACACACACACACAGGTGTTAGGGAAAAAGTTAAGGTGAACTGATACTAAAGTTATTTGTATGTTAGGATAACGTGTTTAAAAAGTAGAGAAAGAAAATGAAGCAATCTTTTCATTATGATGGTTGATTCTTTTGTTAAGCGGGGAACTATTAAAAGCACAGAACTTCCGGACACAAGAACAAGTGTGCTCAATAAGGCAACAATGCATGGAACACTTGGTCAAACAAAATGATCAGCTCGTTGCCTGGGTCCAAAACAAGAACAGGTTCGAATCCGGCCAAATATTTTAGATTATATCCCGAACACTACCAAACTCCAATCCTGTTTGAATTAAGTATATTGACAATCTTGAAAGCCAATGATGCTTTGCGGATATAGGACCAGGGAAAATTGAACAGTTGAGAAGAGAACAGCCAATTCCAAGTATGTAACGGATTACTTGATAAAATATATATCTTTAAAGTACCGTTTCGATGATTAGCCTTTAACGCAGAAATTCCTAAAAGGGAGAATAAAAGACACAGGAAGATCTGAAGAGAAGAACCTAAAGTTGCCTGAATTAGTGATAAGAAGTGTTGTTTGGTAAATCTTAATTGGATGTTTTATCGGACTAGTTTTACAGAAGGGAAGGGAAAAGATAGGTTCGAAAAATAAATTGCAAATAGTGGTTAGTTAATTATTCTCTCTTATTCTTTAAGAAATAATGTTGTTAATTTTATTCAACATCGTTGTTGTCCACTCGAATTTTTACAGCTTACTGCATGGGTAAATCTTTTCTGTGTTACTGGTTTTAAATTAAGTAGGAGATTGTACCCTATGTCGTAATACTAAGAACATACTAACAAGGGAATAGGCCCTCCATCCCAGCAAGCCTGCACTGGCACATGATGCCTTTCGAAGTAAAAAAGAAAGCTTTTGCGTCTACACATCCCATGTCTTTCTATTTTCCGCCGACTCATCCCTGTTTCAAGATTCCTCTAAAACGTTACTAAAGTATTTTCTTCTCCACTGTCAGTGCATTTCAAGCACTTTCATATTTTTCCAGAAAAGAAAAAAAACCTGTCATATCTCCGTCAAACTTAGCGACTTTTACTGAAACATATAACTCCGAGTCATTGACATTTCTACCCCAGATGAAAATGACCTCTAGCTCCCCATCTACCTGTGCCTTTAATAATTTTGTAAATGACTATCAGGTAGCGCCTCAGCCACTGATGTCCATGTGAAAACCAACCATATCGTCCAATTTCTCCTTCAGATTAATATCCTCCAAACTAGATCAAATTCTGGTAAAGCGATTCACTCGCTCTCCAATACCTCATTCTGCTGGTGTGTAAACCAATACTGGACACAATATTCCAAATATGGCCACAGTAAATTTCTACACCTCCGCAACATGATCCGCCAATGTTTATACTGTCTGCTCCCATGGATGTACCCAAGTCTTCATAATGACTGTAATTACCCGTGTTATCGCTTTCAGGGAATTGTGGAGCTGTGCCCTGATATCCCTTCCGATGTTGATATGACTAATAGTTATTTTCTTCTACTGAAACTTCTCTCCTGCATTAGCCCCTCTAAAATGCATCATCTCGCAACTGTCCAGATTAAATTGCATGTGTTTTATTTCTCTCTCCAAGTCTTTAGACGACCTAAATCATGCTGTGTCCTCTCGTAATCATACTCACGATCCACAACTTCCTCACTCTAATCACTTATCTCCAGTCACAGAAGCACCATTCCACTCATACTCTGTCTCCTATGATCTCGCAGTTAAGGATCCATTTTACTGACCTACTGCTGATCCCGTTTGACTTCACCTTATGTGTGAGCCTACCATAAGGAGCTCCATCAAAGGCCTTGCTAAGGTCCATATGTCCACTATCATGTCCCGTTCCCGTATCAATCACATTTTTAAATTCTCCAAAAGTTTCAATTGAATTAGTGCGTCATGAACGTCCCCACACAAAGCCATTCCTTTAGTGCATAGGCCATTTTTGTTCCAAATGTGCGTCAACTGCATCTGTAAGAATGTTCTCCAGTAATTTCCCTACCACTGACGTAAGGCTCACGAACGGAAATTTCTTCCAATTAACTATAATGCCCTTCTCCACCAAAGAAACAATATTTACTCTTCTCCCATTCTCTGGAAACTCTCCAGTGATCGAAAGTGCATAAAAACAAAGTCCACAACGCCCCAACATTTTGTTCCTTCACTTCCATCAATACTATGGGATTTATCGAATCATATCCAACAGACGTGTCTAACCTTATGCTTGCAAAAACGACCAGTACATTCCCCAATATTTCAAAATTGCAGTGCTCTGGAATATCGCCATATCCTTCTCTCGACTTACCATCCACAGTGTCCTTCTCCTTTGTGAATACCAATACAAAATAATCGTTAAGGACATCAACCACTTCCTCCATTTCCACGCATTAATTCCCTCGCTTGTCCAGGCATGGAATCCTCTTTCCTTGACTACTCCCTTACTCCTGATAAACCAGTTTGTGATTTAACTTAATCCCGTTTCCCAAATACATTCCAGAATGTCTTTTAGCTCTCCGAGTTCCGTGTTCACATTTTTGATGTGCTTTAAAAATACTTTTCGAGTCCTTTGAGTGTCTTCGGTTTCCACACTCTTACAACTTCCTCCTTTTCATTTTTTGAAAGAGCTCATAGTTTCTCATGTCACCAAAGGTTCCCAAATCGTGCCATCCTGATCACTCTGTATCGATGATCGGATCTCATACTCCGAAATGCAGGAACATTGAGACAGTTTAGTAGAGTGTTCCAGGAAATGGCTGGTGTAATTCAATGTGAGCAAAAGCGAGGTCTTGCACTTTGGAGAAACGAACACGGGCATGGACTATTTTGTAAGTGATGAGAAAATTCTTGAAGCCAACGTACTAAGGGATCTGGGAGTGCTAGCCCAGGATTATCTAAAGGTTGACTTGGAGGTTGAGTCCATGATTAAAAAAGCAAATGTAACTTTGCTATTTATTTCAAGAGGGTTGAAATGTAAAAGCAGTGATGTGCTACTGAGACTTCATGAAGATCTGCTTAGGTCCATTTAGAATACAGTGTATAGCTTTGGGCCTCACACCTCAGGAAGGACAAAGTGGCACTGGAGCATGTCCAATGGAGATTCACATGGATGTTCCCTGGAATGTTAGACCTAACATACGATGAACGGCAGAGTAACCTGGAATGGTATTCATTAGAGTTTAGAAGGTTGAGGGGAGACTGAGTGGAAACTTACAAGACATTGCATAGCTAAGAAAGAGAAGACGATGGGAAATTGTTTCCGTCATGTGAGGATACTACGACTTGTGGGCACAGTCTTAGAATTAGATGAGGTCAACTTAGAACGGAAATGTGGAGATATGTATTCAGCCAGAGATGGTGGGCCAGTGGAGTTCATTTCCATGGAGTGCACTGCAAGCCGGGATATTAAATGTCTTCAAGGCAGAGATTGATAAATTCCTAATCTCGCAAGAATGTAAGGGATACGGGCAGAGTGCGGGTACATGGCATTGAAATGTCCATCAGCCATGATTAAATGGTGGAGTGGACTCGATGGCCCGAATGGCGTTACTTCCACTCGTATTTCTTATGGTCTTATCGAAAAGGTTGTGACGGGCTTCTCATACAATTCCCTCCGATTCATCACTATATACCACATTGTTGATGTGTCTTTAAATTTCAATTCAAATTAAGAATCACATGGAAAACATCTACAGCTAGAGGCGGTTTCTGTTGTTTGCCTTTTATGTTCCTTGTTTTACTTATCTTCATTTTCTTTATTGAAAATACGTCTGCTAAACATCGGCTTGCTCTTTCTTGCCAGCATCATTTCATATACACTGTTTCCTTTATAAATTATTTTTGGGTCCCACCCCTCCATATTCCATACTCCTCTGTAGTAAAGAGATCACTCTGCATGACATTACCGAAGCCTTTGTGAGTCTGTATGTTTGCAGGCTTCCCGGAAACCCTGGATTTAGCAGCCTGACACTTGTTATTTTTGGGAACACGCTTTCTCAGAACCACTTTTAGCTACCTGCTATTGTACTGATTCTAGGAGAAAATGAAGACTGGAATCAGAGTCAATAGTGTGAAGCTGGAAAAGCACAACCGATCAGAAAGCATCCAAGGAGCAGGAGAATCGACATTTCGGACATGAGGCATTCATCAAGTATGAGGCTGTGAGCGGCCGGAGTAGAGAGATAAATAGGTGTGTGTGTGTGTGGGGGGTGGGGGGGGGGGGCGGATAGGGCGTTAGGACGGGGAGAAGTTACCTGAGAGTGTAATCGATTGATGGATATGGGGGTGGTAGTGATAGGTCAGCGAGGAGGTGGAGCAGATGGGTGGAATGGAATCTGGACAGGTAGGACAGGTCATGTGTGAGATGCAATTCCAAATTAAGGGCTCATGCCTGAAAAGTCGATTCTCCTGTTCCTCGGATTCTGCCTGACTAGATATGTTTTTCCAGCACCACATTCTCGACACTGTTCTGATTCTGATTATTCTATTTGTTATTGTTTCCTATTCAACTGAATGACATTTTCCCAGGTTATTGAAATGAGCATCGATCATGCTAAGAAGCCAAGTCTTAATCTAACTTTGTCCTTTGAAATACTTACGTCAAAATCAAATGAATTATGAACACTATTCTCTAAATCATGACCGTTTCCTTCGGAATGGCAGTGGTAATGACCGTGGAAGATGCTGCCTAACTAATAATACAGTACGCACACCTTCTGTTGAATGTCTGTGTTGGAGAGAGTGAGTGATTGAAGATTGCTGCCAATCAACTGGATTCCTTATTCCGTGACTGTATCAAGCTGTTTAAGTACTGTTAGAGCTGCATTCGTTTAGAGAAGTGGATATTAGACCATCATATTCCTGACTTGGGACTCAGAATTAATCGGCAGGCTTTCGTAAGATAGGAGAACAGGTACGAGCTGCAGGGTTTTTAGCTTCTGATCTCATGTTCTCATCATAGAAGCTATATGGTCTTGGATTAACGCGAGAATGTCCGTTCCAATGGATTCAGCAGGTGAATGTCATTGGATGCCAAATTGGAATGGTGGCACGATTTATATTCGTAATTTTGTAGCACTTGTGTATCACAAATGTTACTTCCTATCTTTCAGCCCAAGCCTGGCTGTTGGTCAAGTCTTGCTGCATTCGTACCTGGATTGATTTTGTGATCTTACGAGTTTGGAATTGTGAAATCATGAGAGAACTTCATCACCTCTGACCTTTTGAAAGAGCCAGCATTTAGATGAGCGTTTCTCCCTTGTATCTGCTGTCTGTGTCCTTGTGGACATCCGTGGGTTTGTGAGGTTATGTCTATGAAGCCTTGGCGCAGTGAATCTTGTAGATGTTATATACTGATCCGAATGAGCATCAGTGGCGGAGGGGGATGGATAGTAATCATGCGGACTGGTTTTAAACAGTGTTATTCCTAGGACGTATCCATCATAGTTTTTGGGGCCACTCATTGGCACACCAAAATACAGACGAGCAAATAAACTTCACCAAAAACTCAAAACAGGTATTAGAAGCCTGACGCTACTTCATCCACTCCACCCAACAATTCTTGAACATCACCCATGCATCAAGCTAGGGGAAGACGAAGTCATGGTTACCTTCGATGTAACAAAATAAAGTAATATCAGCCTGGCCAAAGAAACACAAACTGCACACTAAGAGACGGAACCAAGGACACAAGTAACAAAAAGCACCAACTCCATCAGCAAGGACTGCATCTTCAAGGTAGGAGTCCTGTGCCTCACTGCCAATTTTACTTTCAACGACAAGCCATACAAACAAGTCAACGGGACACGCATGGGATTACCCATACCAGGATTCTTAGCAGAAGCAGTTATCCGGAAACTCTTACAAACAACCCTTCACATGTTCCAAACCATTTTTTGCATCCGCTAGTTGAATGATACGTTTTTGCATCCCGAAATGGAACAAATTCGAAGAAACCTGCAATCTCATAAACAACATATTTACTGGTATAATATTCATCAAGAGGAAGAGAACAAAAACAGACTCCCCTTCCCAGACGATGTGCTTTAGTCCGAAACATCGATTTTCTTGCTCATCGGATGCTTCCTGACATGCTGTGCTTTTCCAGCACCACTCTAATCTTGAATCTAATCTCCAGCATTCGAAGTACCCACTTTCCTCTTCCGAGATGTCACAATGAAAACGTTGAAAGTCGGAGTTGAGATGTCACACTGTGGCTGTAGAGAACATTGCTGAGGACACCATGTTGATCAGTATTGTTGATCAAATCTCCGCTCAGTATCCTCTGTTCCAAACTTTCCTCATAATTGCACTTTCACTTTCACAGAATAACGAATTTCCTCTGTATTCTCTCCAGTTCAATTCCATCCTTCATTGTGACAGTGTGCCCAGAACTGCACACAGTCCGCAAGCTGCGAATGAACTTATTATGTATACAGTTCCAGCATAAGCTTCCTGATCTTATGTTCTGCACTTTGGATGATCGAGAAAATGAAGCCATTCTCTCACTGAAAGATATTATTGAAGTGTTGTTTTACCTTCTGGGATCAGCACACGCTGTCAATCCTCTCAGTTGCTGTGTATTCCTCTCTATCGTTGTTGCCCCCAAATGCTTTGTCTTGCACTTCTCTTGGTTGTGTGCTTCATTCACCTGGGCCCAGTAGATTCTGATTTTAAACGGTATGCTGTGTGTTCTCTTATCAAATCCAAGTACATCACATCAAGTTGCAAGTTCCTGTCTCGAACCGAAGCAGAAAGGTTACTTTCGCATGATCCTTCTTAAACAAATCTATGTCGCCTGCCTACGACCCCCTGGGCAGAGAGACAGCAAAAAAAAATCAGTAGTGCTCGAAATTCTAAGTATGGTGAGAAAAAAGTTGAATTAATTAGGAAAGAAGTGGTTTCAGAGAAATTATTGGGAATGAAAGCCTAGATAGATTTATGGTATTGGAATCATGTAAGAGAAATTGACTTGTAGATAAATTATGGAGAAACGATCGATTCAACGCATTGGATTATCGGAAAAAAAGAATCAAGAAACCCAAGCTTAGTGGAGAAAATCACACCTTATGGAATTGGGGCTAATTTATCACCATGTTTTCAGAATGGGCGAGCTGACAGAAAGCAATATGTTTTTGCATCCGAAGGCTTAAGTGGTATCGCAAGGATCTGATCTTCGGCCCCAGTTATCTCGATACATATCAAACATTTGGTTGAGGGATTCAAATTTAATGTTTCCAAGCCTGCTGATGTCACAAAACAATGTCTGGTTATGAGTAGATGAGGAGGAGTTTAGAAAAGCTCTAATTTGATTTCGACAAGTAGAGTGAAGCAGGAAATTCATGGCAGACAAAGGGCGATTTGGACTTTGCGCACTGTGGTGATAGATAGAAAACAGCAGCCGATATTTGAAAAAGGATTGTTTGAAAAATGTTGATCTATAAAGTGATTTATCTGCTTTTTATTGTTTTCTTCAGCGCAGACCTCTGACGTCAATGCAGTACAGTGTGGTCTTAAGCTTGATATCAATACGAGAATGACTTTTTCACGCCGAGCAATGTACATAGACCCACGTGGTGGGCAGCTGTAACATTGAAAAGAGATCTGGATATCCTTATCACCAGTCAGTGAAAGCAATATTTCAGGTGAAGAAAGCAATGAGGATGATAAATGATGTGTTGACCTTCATTGTCAACAACCTGCCACCACTACCTTCGTTTCTTATCTTCGAGCTAATGACATCCAGCTCTCCACGGATTCAATATAATCTAACTTTACTAACAGACTATCATGTGAAAAATTGTCGAACACCTTACTGACTCCATGTCGCCAACATCTGCTGCTGTGCCTTCATCATTCTTTTTCATCCTTTCTTTAAAAACATCAATGAACTTAGTGACACACGATTTCCCACGCACAAAGCCCTGTTGTCCACCTCTACTCAGTCTTTTCTTTTCCAAATACAAGTTTTTCCAAATACAATTATTTCCAGTCCCTCAGAATATCCTCCAAGATCTTGCCCACACTTACGTCAGGCTCACCGGTGTGTTATTCTCTGGCGTTTCCTTATCACCTTTCCGAAATAATGGTACGACATTAGTCAAACTCCAATCTTCTGCCACCGCATTTGTGGATATCCATGATGCAGATATCTCATTCAGATGCCCAAACAATCACTTCCTTAGCATTCCAAGGGGTTTAGCGTTATAACTGATCAGGTCCCAGGGCTATATCCGCCTTTGTGCATTTTAATACTTCAATTCTTCCTCTTCGCTCGTACAGAAACTTCCCAAGATAACGCTATGTATTTCCACAATTTCTCTAGATTCCATAAACTTCTCCACAACAAATATTGATATGAAGTATTCATATAGTATCTCACACAACATCTGTGCTTCCACAGATAGGTGGCGTTGCAGTTCTCTCCCCAACTGCTCTCTTTCCCTTACTGAATTGATAGAATCCCTTTGGATTCTCCCTGACACTATTTACTGAAGAGTTCTCTTCTCCCCATTTTGGCCCCCTGGTTTGCCTCTTGCGCATAAAACTGCTGTCGTTGTACCCCTCAATGGATTCACGTGATCATTCCTCTCCAAAACTATCCTATACTTTCTTCTGTTTCTTGAGCAGAGCCTCACCTTCTACCCATGCAAAATACGTTACAACTGCCAACATTGCCCTACTTATGAACAGGAATATACTGCTGTTAGACTCTGTAATCTCGTTTCTGAAGGTATCCCACTATTATGCGAATAATCTCTCCTAAGTAGTTTTTCAAAATACTTAGCTAAAACGTTCATTATTGGCCTTACGAAATTCAGAACTTTAATATTTATGTCAGGATAATCATTCTCCATATCTCTTTTAGAACTAACAGTTACGGCATAACAAGCGCAAGACTTCTTGCAACAGGCACGAAAGGCTGAATGGTCTCCTCCTGTAACTTTCTTACATAAATATGGTGAAAGTTTGGACGCCCTGTTTCGGACAAACCCACCCAATGCTCTAAATGATGTCCAAATGTGACGACACGATTTGAAAACATTTCACTTTACGATAGGTGCAGCATTACATGAAGTCAATAAGCCATAAATATTGTTACCCTGATTTATGATCTCTATTAATTTCCCCATCAGTCACCTTTTGCGGCTGGTTTCTTATAAACAGGGTGGAATGTGTACAACTCTGCTGTGGCATGGCACTATTCCCACATACAATGAAGAAGAATTAAAAACATTGAAAGATTTATGGTCCATCCTTCAAAAACCCTCTTCCATTCTCACCATACCCCCTGAGTAAATGTTCCCTTTTATTAGGACATGAAAAGTGATGAAAGGAAGGGGTTAACTGAAACTGTTTGTACAGTGACTGTGATTAATGAGATTCTCCATTGGATTCTAATTATCTCAGTGGAGGGTTTGAATCGTTTTAATGAAACATGCGCTCCATTTATTGTGTTATATCAAAACATGAGTGGCAGCCACTGAAGCATTAGCAGGAATCAGCAGCTCCAGAAAGAAGGGGAGAACAGATCAGAATCTGACTGAATTGTACTGGAGTGTTCCATAATGGATCAGAATCTGAGTACATTATACCGGAATGTTCCAACAGTGGACAGGGATTTAGCCTGGAATATTTGGGCTCTATCTACATATTATGATTATTTGCCATTGTCTGGGCGGATTGCATATGTACTTTACATTATTCAATATATTTATTATCCTATCCTGGCTATCATCGGTGTCCCTGGTAAGTCTTACTTTTCAATTATTAATTATATAACGTTTTTGAACACAATACTGTTATTTTCATTTACTTGACTCTTCTTGCTACTGCTATCGTACTAGGTGAGAGTCTGAACCCAGATATTCAATCCACAAACCAGTACTACCAACATCAGTCAGCATGTTGATGCACTCTCTCTCCCTCTTTCCTTCAAGCAGAGTCCCTTGTGTGTCTCTCTGTTGACCTATTCAGTTTCAGCTGTGAACCAGGAATTATTGTATCACTGCCCTTGTTATTTAATATTGGGAGTGTGGAGGTTACTCTCTCATGTTCTGGTTACAAGCCTCATTTCCTTCCTCTCAGTCCAACCCATTGCGAGCCAGTGTCTGAGCCTGAAAGAGGCAAAGTGCAGCTGTGGTGATCGCTTTGACCATGAACTGATTCCTGTCACCATAACTGACCATTTCGTTTGTCATTCATAACAACTCAAGAATGCATTTCACTCACTTAGCCCATCTGGAACCTTGACCTACAGTCTTACTGATGTCGATAATTTCCTGCTGACAATTCCAGCATCAAACCTGCAGAAGCAAATTTGGGTTGACACTCCATGACTCGTATCTGAAATCACAGCGAAATCTGATCCATCCAGCATTCCTGTGTGCAGTGATGTATATTGCTATCGGGCCTCGTAATGACATTATTTTAATATTCGCAAACACGACATCATATCTGTTCGTCAATATTTCCCTTGCCCATTACCCAAACACCTGCCAGTTTCTCATATTCAAAATGACTTCCTCCATTGGTGCACTTTGCCCGACAATGACTTTCACATCGACTACCGCATCAGATGCATGCATGCACACATGAAACACCGTGCCTTGAGCTGGTACGTTGAGATACAGACATAGATTTGCGGGAACCCCAATTACTGTCACTCGCAGTATGGGCTGCAAATCGTCCCGTGTTTGCAGATATCTAGTCCACGTATCACAGCAATATACTGACAAAGCTTTGCAATACTCCCAATGTAGGGTTCATAGCTTGACCAATGCACTAACACCGTCTGCACAGCTCTCTGTGCTTGTCTGTTACCTTGTCTCGGTTTCGACTGCCCGAACTGGTTCTGAGAGACAGTTTCAGAATGTGATGTAACGTGCCAGAGCAGTTGACCTGGCAATGCCTCTTTTTTTTATATTCTCATTCTTTTGAATTAAACCCCTCAAAGCGTAAAGCCTCTGCCTTTTCTTTCCGTTATATTTCCACAACATGTACTCAGTTAATGAATTATCTTCTTCTATCTATTTGTGAGGCTCTCTGTCCATCTGTATCTTTCCCTGGTCATGGTATCATAATCACATCTTTGAAACTTGTTCTGTGCCAGTCCTCTGAACGCCTTTGTTTGTCCCTCTCAGCTGATCGTGCGGTCAGTAACACGGGCAAGAGCCCAAATATTATTGTATCGGACCAGGCATCTAACTTGTAGCTGACGGGCTTCTCACTGACTCTTCTTATTGAAACGTTGCTGGGGATGGTTTGATAGAGGTTGTGCTATAAAACCATCTCAGACAATCACGGGGCAATGAGGACTTTGTAACTCAATTCTGGACAGAGCAGGGAGGCTGTACCAACTGGGTCTGCAACATGAAGAAGTGAAGCAGAGGCGCAGAGAGGCGAAGCTCTGAAACAATGCAATGAGAGCGTGTCGGGACAGGGATCTGCTCTATCTACTTGTGTCTTAAATGGACACACACTCTCACTCTCCTCCTTACACACACTCACATTTACACTCTCTTGTACACACACACACGCACACATATTTAAACATTTGTTGTGAAAGAGCATTTGAAAATTTGTATTTGCAGATAGATTATATTTTGTTCAAAATCATAAAATATATAGATATCAGATAATGTGACATTTTATACATTCCTACGTCGGAACCAAAACGAGTCTGACACCAGTTGAAGACACAGACAGACTCAAAACCAGTCCTCACGCCTAAAATACATTGTCTAATCAGAGGCGTCCCCTCCTTTACATCGATAATATATTAAGTTATCTCCCAGCAGTGATTGGGCATAAAGTTGAGATTTGCTTATTGATGTATCAAGACCAACACCTCCTTTCTCACTGAGTAAAGATGTAAGAGCCATCTTAAATGTATTGAATCCATGTGCATATGTTCTCTGGTCTTATTTTTCACGAACACCTGAGGAAGGAGCAGCGCTCCAAAAGCTAGTGTTTTCAAAACACTCCCTTTCGACTATAACCTAGTGTCATGTGATTTTTTGGCATTATACAAGCCAATCCAACACGAGTACATCCATCGCATGGCATTCATTGGTTAGCCAATCATCTCCCCAAGCAAATAATAATTTTTTACAAAGCCGGCAGACGCTTGTATTGCATGGTCATTTTTGTGGGCTACCTTAAGCCAATGCCATCTGGATATCCAGTTGCAATATATAGATAGGATGCCCTTCATTCACTTTGTTTGACACATTTATACATACACTCCGACGAACAATTCAAACTCGATTTGTCCTTCTTAAAATCATTTTGATTTTGAACTTTGACAATCCCCTATTATTAATATCTTAATAACAGGTTTCAACAATAGCTTCAATTCCGATAGATTGTGCATGCTTTATATTCCCTCGAAGAGCTGGTTATTCTAAGTTCTTCAACTTCTATAACCTCTGCGTTCCCAATTCATTTCCTGTGTAACAGACACAAAATATTCAAAGATCTGCTCCGATCGCTGTGTATTGGTATGACTGGCTGAGTGGATTCATTTGTGACCTGGTTTACTTCAATGTACTCCGGGTTTTCCGACTTTATAGTCTCGATGACCTGAATGTCCTGTTCCTGTTCCTGACCAAGCCGCTCAAGATCTGAATGTTCTCCTCGTGACACTATGGGGACGTTTGGGGACTTACAGAATCTTACTGCCATGGTGCAACATTTCAAGAGGCTCAAGTGACTTCTCAAATACTTCCACAACAGGCTGGAGATCCTGAACAGTCTCCTCCTTCATCGCTGAAATGAGTTTGAGAAAGTGACTGTTTTGCTCCCGTTCTAATTCAACAGAAATGCGATTGAATTGCCTCCTTATGTTTACGTAAAAACAAACTCAAAAGGCTTCACGTCTTTCTGCTGTTCTTGTGCAACACACTCAATGGGCGAAATCGCCTTGCCTTCAGCTAACAATTTCACCTCACTTTGTGGCTTCTTTCAGTTTTTGTCTTGCATCATTGAGAAGGCTGAATGGTCTCATTGTTCTGTTGTGTAACACGATACAAGTGCTGCCTGGTCTATTATGGGTCCTATATTGTAGTGTGGATGGGCTAATTGGCTCCTATCTGAAACAGTGTATGAGGATACAAGAATTGAACAGCCTCCTCCCTATCTGTTACAATAGGGTTGAAGAAGTGTCTCTTGCTGTTCCTATGTTCCAGGCTCGATATCTGAATTGGACTCCTCAATTTGCTGTGCAATTGCCTTCTATTGGTGAGCTTTAAAACAAAATCTTGTAAATTTTAACAGATATTGCATCAACTTTCTATCCCTCTCTCATCCGTTAACATGGCGTGTGGCTTAGTTGGTTAAAGTGCCATCTCGTTAAACACAGATATCCGCGGTTTAAAACCTTAGCTGTGCCGACACCTCACATGGATCAGCTCTTGCTTAAACTCCTCACAACCCTATCTTGTTGTTCCATCAGGATGTTGATCCCACTTGGCGATGTTGAAGGTGACAGATATTGACTGAACGTGATTCCCGTGTTTAAAGGAAACAGTGCTCCCTCTGGGTTTTCTCCCAGACAGAGAATTTCGTGTTAAGTGTTAAATGATGGCTCACTGGTTTTATCACTTCCCTGTGCAGCGAAATATGTAGCAATACCCTCAATAGCTGGTTGCAAATCTCTCTCATGGATTCAGTTCAACGTGGTAGCGTGGCTGAGTTGGCTAAGGTGCTGGATTTAGGCGTTGGTGTCAAGGTAGGTGTGGGTTTGTATCCCATTGCTACCATTTATTCTGTTAAGTTGCATCTTGTTGCAGGTGAGTTCTGTTCAAGTTGAACGCAACAAAATATAACCTGATTCGTGCAAATGGATCTATGATGAGTGACAGCACAGAAGCGTCTGAATGTCAGCAGCCACACTGTGTTTCTCTGGTGTAGTGGTTGTCACATTCAATTCAGAGAGGAAAGTTTTTCTTTCCGATACTGGGCAGAAACAAAGCTTTCCTGAATCCTCATTGTGCAGGAGCGTTCCTTCGTCCACGCAGGGTAGCTCAGTGGTTAGCTCTACTGCCTCGCAATGTCAAAGACCTGAGTTCAATTCCAGTCAGGGGTCGCTGTCTGAGTGGTGTTTGCAAATTCTCGCCTTGCCTGCGTGGGTTTCTGCAAGTCATTCCACCTTCCCCACACCGTCCCAAGATGACCAGCTCTTGTGGATTGGTCAAGCTAAGTTGTTTGCAATATCCGGGGACGTGCAGGCTGGGTGCAGTAACGATGGACAATGTAGAGTGATGGAGATTTTTTAGGGTGTGAGTGTGCACGGAATTGCCTGTGGAGGATTAGTGTGAAGTAGGTGTGTCAAATATCCTGCTTCTAAACTATAATGATTCTATGAAGAACAGCGTTGTTTCAGAAATACTCTGAGGGAATAATCTCTGAGTTAATTCAAATGTCCTTTCTTCAGTGAGGCAGTTAAATCTGTACAAACTGCTCAAATTGTGACTTCACTACGATCCTGTGCTGCAGGAGCAATATTTTGCCAGCCTACTGAAAGGTTCCCAGCAGACAGGTTAGAACAATAGCAGCTCGCTGGGGGAACACACAGCGTTGTTGAAAGGTCATTGTCCTTGCTGGCTCCACCAGAATAACAGCAGATCTGGTAAACGTTTCACATGGACACTTCAGAAAAGAGATATGATGTTGCAACATGATCTGAAAATGTGTTGCTGGAAAAGCGCAGCAGGTCAGGCAGCATCCAAGGAACAGGGGAATCGGCGTTTCGGGCGTAAGCCCTTCTTCAGGAATGAGGAAAGTGTGTCCATCAGGCTAAGATAAAAGGTAGGGAGGAGGAACTTGGGGGAGGGGCGTTGGAAATGCGATAGGTGGAAGGAGGTCAAGCTGAGGGTGATCGGCCGGAGTGGGATGGGGGCGGAGAGGTCAGGAAGAACATTGCAGGTTAGGAAGGCGGTGCTGAGTTCCACAGATTTAACTGAGACAAGGTGGGGGAGGGGTAATGAGGAAACTGGAGAAATCTGAGTTCATCCCTTGTGGTTGGAGTGTTCCTAGGCGGAAGATGAGGCGCTCTTCCTCCAACCGTTGTGTTGCTAGGGTCTGACGATGGAGGAGTCCAAGGACCTGCATGTCCTTAGTGGAGTGGGATGGGGAGTTGAAGTGTTGAGCCACGGGTGGTTGGGTTTGTTGATCGGGTGGCCCAGAGGTGCTCTCTGAAATGTTCCGCAAGTAGGCGGCCTGTCTCCCCAATATAGAGGAGGCCACATCGGCTGCAGCAGATGCAATAGATGATGTGTGTGGAGGTGCAGGTGAATTTGTGGCGGATATGGAAGCATCCCTTGGGGCCTTGGAGGGAAGTAACGGGGGAGGTGTGGGCGCAAGTTTTGCATTTCTTGCAGTTGCAGGGGAAGGTGCCGCGAGTGGAGGTTGGGTTGGTGGTGGGTGTGGACCTGACGAGGGAGTCACGGAGGGAGTGGTCTTTTCGGAACGCTGATGGGGAGGGGAGGGGTGGGAAATATATCCCTGGTGGTGGGGTCCGTTTGGAGGTGGCGGAAAAGACGGCGGATGATACGCTGTACATGGAGGTTGGTGGGGTGGTAGGTGAGAACCAGTGGGGTTCTGTCCTGGTGGCGGTTGGAGGGACGGGGCTCAAGGGCGGAGGAGCGGGAAGTTTAAGAGATGCGGTAGAGGGCATCTTCGGTCACGTCTGGTGGGAAATTGCGGTCCTTGTAGAAGGAGGGCATCTGGATTGCACGGTTTTGGAACTGGTCCTCCTGGGAGCAGATGCGGCGGAGACGAAGGAATTGGGAATATGGGATGGCGTTTTTACAGGGGGCAGGGTGGGAGAAGGTGTAGTGTAGGTAGCTGTGGGAGTCGGTCGGTTTATAGTAAATGTCCGTGTTGATTCGGTCGCCCGAGATAGAAATGGAAAGGTCTAGGAAGGGGAGGGAGGAGCCTGAGACGGTCCAGGTGAATTTGAGGTCGGGGTGGAAGGTGTTGGTAAAGTGGATGAACTGTTCAACCTCCTCGTGGGAGCATGAGGTAGCGCCGATACAGTCATCGATGTAGCTGAGGAAAAGGTGGGGGGTGGTGCCAGTGTAGCTGCGGAAGATAGACTGTTCCACATATCCTACGAAGAGGCAGGCATATCTGGGGTCGATGCAGGTGCCCATGGCTACTCCTTTGGTTTGGAGGAAGTGGGAAGATTGGAAAGAGAAGTTATTCAGAGTGAGGACCAGTTCAGGCAGTCGAAGCAGGATGTCAGTGGAAGGATCCTGTTTGGTACGGCCTGAAAGGAAGAAGCGGAGGGCTTTGAGTCCTTTGTGATGTGGGATGGAGGTGTACAGGGACTGGATGTCCATGGTGAAGATAAGGCGTTGGAGACCGGGGAAGCGAAAATCATGGAGGAGGTGGAGGGTGTGGGTGGTGTCCCGAACGTAGGTGGGGAGTACTTGGACTAAGGGGGACAGCACCGTGTCGAGATATGCAGAGATGTGTTCGGTGGGGCAGGAGCAGGCTGAGACAATGGATCAGCCGGGGCAATCAGTTTTGTGGATTTTGGGCAGGAGGTAGAAACGGTTTTTGCGGGATTGTGGGACTATGAGGTTGGAGGCAGTGGATGGGAGATCCCCTGAGATGATGAGGTTATGGATGGTCTGGGAGATGATGGTTTGGTGGTCGGACGTGGGGTCATGGTCTAGGGGGCAGTAGGAGGAGGTGTCCGCGAGCTGGCATTTAGCCTCAGCGGTGTAAAGGTCGGTGCGCCAAACTACGACCGTGCCTCCATTGTCTGCTGGTTTGATAGTGAGGTTGGGGTTGGAACGGAGGGAGTGGAGGGCTGCACATTCCGAAGGTGAGAGGTTGGAGTGGGTGAGAAGGGTGGAGCAGTTGAGGCATTTAATGTCGTGTTGGCAGTTGGCTATGAAGAGATCGAGGGCAGGTAACCGGCCAGCACGGGGTATCCAGGTGGATGGGGTGTGTTGGAGGTGGGAGAAGGGGTCGTCAGAGGGTGGGCGAGAGTCTTGGTTGAAGAAGTAGGCACGGAGGCAAAGGCAGCGGAAGAATTGTTTGATGTCACGCCGTGTGTTGTACTCGTTAATCCGAGAGCGTAGGGGAATGAAGGTGAGGTCTCGGCTGAGGACTGATCTTTCATCCTCAGAGAGGGGTAGTTCTGGAGGGATGTCAAAAACACGGCAGGGCTGGGAGCTAGGACCTGGGACCTGGGACCTGGTGCGGGGCTGGAGCTGGGATTGGAGGCGGGGTTGTGCGTGGGGACGGGGTCGGAGATCGGCGTGGGGACGGAGTTGGGCATTGTGACGGAGATCGGCGTGGGGGCGGGGTTATGCCCGAAACGTCGATTCTCCTGTTCCTCGAATGCTGCCTGACCTGCTGCGCTTTTCCAGCAACACATTTTCAGCTCTGATCTACAGCATCTGCAGTCCTCACTTTCTCCTCTTGCAACATGATATCAATGCTGAGGTCAGACTTGCCAATCACCTTCCCTGTATCTACTGTCAATCTCCCAGAGCTCACGTCACTCAGACTCCACTGAATCTGATAAGGTGGAGATTAGAAACAGCAATAGGAAGCAAATATTGAGGGGAGATGCAAATTAAAAAAAAAGCCGCAATGCGAAAGTTGGGCATGGTATAAATCAGGAAATGAGATAAACTAGTTTGTGGGTACAACAGAAATGAAGAAGCAATTCAATTTGAGTCAAACCTGTATTAAACCATGGGAATGCTAATGCAGGGAGAAATGCATATCATGAGCATGAATGAAATAGTTCCCTTTAACAGTCTGGTTTGTGTTCAGACGTCATGTCAATTTCTCTATTCCCAATAGCTCCTTTACAGCAAGGTTTTCAATTAGCTCTTTTCATCACACAACAGAAAATTTCAGATCAGGCTGTTTTGGAATTGCTGTTGTGTGATGAAAAGAGCTAATTGAAAACCTTGCTGTAAAGGAGCTATTGGGAATAGAGAAATTGACATGACGTCTGAACACAAACCAGATTTGTTTTTCAATTGCAAGTGCCTGAGTCACGTCAGCCAAGAAGGAATGAAGAACATGATGGCTTCAATGAATTGGATATGAACTTGAAAAAGGTTTCAAAAACACAGGCAATGACTGTTACTTACTGAAACACTCCAGGGTACAAAGTGTACATATATCCCATGAGGGTGCAAACAGCAAAAGAGAAAGGTGATGGAATAATGGTTAACAACAAAAGCTGAAAGTGTTATGAGATCAAAGGAAATGGCTCAGAAAAATGTCAGATAGTGTGAATTCAGTGAAATTTGGGACACAACAATGAAGGATCAAGAAACAGATAAGGAAATCAAAAACTGAAAACAAGGTTGCAGAATAACAAGAAACATAAAGACTGACGAAAATCTTCTATCAATACTTAAGAGGAGAATAAAAGCAACTCGAAATGTGGGGGAGTTAATGTGCGAGCACTATAATATATTATGGTGAACAGAAAAATGACAGAGCAATTAAACAGTTACATTGTGACTGTGTTCATGGAGGAAGATCTAGAAAATCTCCATGGAATAACGTATGGCGCAGGAACCTATGTAACTAAAACCAAGCATTTATATCAGTGACGAGGTAGTAATTGGAAACATAGCTTTATTGAGCATTGATTAGTCTGACGGAATAGATACACTAGATACCGGAATATCAGAGCAAGCAGAAATCGACATATTGATTGCCTGGGAGAGCATGCATTTTCTATTTTAAAACTGGAAGTATAGAATTGCATTCCAATGGCTTTACAATGGAAGAAAAGGTTGAGTCGAGAACTACAGACCAGTTGCCTTGCCATCCACGCGAGGGAATGTGTTGGAATTTGCTATAAAAAATGTAATATTACACACTTAGAAAATGCTAGTAGAACTGTGTGGGGCGGCAAAAGCACAAGGGTCATGCAACCTCCAAGTAGCAGGAGAGACGATGTTTCGGCCATGTTGACTTCATCAGTAATGTTGGTGCAGAGGTGTCAAGAGGCTGAGAGATCAATACGGCGTGGGGTGAAGCTGGGGCAAGGTATCTGAGAAGGTGATGGGTAGACACAGATGAGAATTTACAATGACAGGTCGGAGGGGATTGAGCAGCAGATCGGTGGGAAAGAAGATGGATGCAGCGACAGGTAAAGAGGGCCTTTCAGCCTTGTTCCCCCTTCACCCCATATACCTGATGACGGGCTTTTGCGCGAAACATATACTCGCCTCCTCCTTGGTGATTGTCTGACCAGCTGTGCTTTTCCAGTGCCACACTTTTCGACTCTAACTCTCAAGCATCTGCAGTCCTCAATTTCTCCTAGAAAGTAAAAGCAAACTTCAAGAGAATGACTGCCTTTTTATGAAAGGAAAATCATAGTTTATATTATTATTCCTTGAAGATATATGTTGTAGACATTTACAATTAGGAACTGGTGGATGTGGTATAGTTTGATGCTCAGGAGGAATATTTAAATAACTCAGATAGCAAGTTGGTAGAAAAATTGCACGGTGGCACAGTGGTTAGCACCGCTGCCGAACAGCGCCAGAATCCCAGGTTCAATTCCCGCCTCAGGGGATTGACTGTGTGGAGTTTGCACATTCTCCCCGTATCTGCGTGGGTTTCCTCCGGGTGCTCCAGTTTCCTCCCACAGCCCAAAAATGTGCAGGTTAGGTGAATTGACCATGCTAAATTGCCCATAGTGTTAGATGCAGGTGCTAATTGTCGGGCAATGGGTCTGGGTAGGTGTGCTTCTGCGGGTCGGTGTGGACTTGTTGGGCCGAAGGGCCCGTTTCCACACTGTAAGTAGTCTAATCTAAACAATATGTTTGACTCTGAATTTCCCTCTTGTCAGTTAGATATGGGCAGCAAATTATTGTACAACCAGTGATATCGTAAATCACTGAGTAGGAAAAAACGACATGGACGCCTGTTCTCCAGTCAGATGTTACACAGTCCATCTCCATTTATGACTGTATCTGGCAGTACGGCACAGCTTCGATCTGATCAGATTTTTTTAAATGTGGTCATTCCCCATTGCTTATCCATACAATTGACTGAAAGGCCCAGCACAACAGATGTTGGTTTTGCATCTTGGAATATCAGCAATCAAGTGCGTTAGGTATACCGAAATGTCAATATTTTTAAGTACATATGGTTCTGACACATGCATGTTCGCCACACTCATCACTGAAGAATAGATCAGTTGATGTTAATGGTAGGCTGAGGAATTATCCCGGGGGGAAAAGTTACAGATTGTGATTGAACACAATTCTGCTGCTGCTGCTGCTGATGGTTTCTACAGCAGCACATGAATGCCGAGTTCTGAGCTGCAATACCTGCAATACCATTGTGCTGGCTGTCCCCAGTTAAGACCAAGAGCCCTTCACCCAGTGACCTACTCTGGACTCTGATGTGGTTATTTTAATATTCTCATTCTGTTAGCGTCTCGCCATGGTGTCACACATCCAGTTTGACTCATTCCTCAAAACATATCATTGACATATCATCTGAATCTTCTCCCTTCCAGGAGGCACATCTTCTGTATTTAATGTGAATGTTCAAAGTTTGTGAGAAGATTAATGTGAATGTATTTCCCTCTGTTTCTCTTCTCGCCCGTGGTTAAGAGCTCTGCGCTGTCAGTGATACCAAATTCAGAATCAATGAATTTGTGCACCTTGTGTTATCGCTCACTTCCCATTGTATGACACTCCATGTCGAACAGGGTGTTTTATCAGTTCTGACACATGCCTTTGAAACCTGTTCAACAGCAACAATTGTTGGAGAACCGAAGCAAGTTTGGCCGCATCTGTGGAGTAAAAGCAGAGTTCGTCTTTCAAATCCAGAGAGCATTCCTCTTCGCTTCTAGTTTCTCCAGCTATTTTCATTTTCATTTCCGATATCCATAGCTACTTGTTTAATTGAAATTTTGTTCTGTGCTCATTGCAGACTGCAGAAGCTCAGCAGGTCTGGCAGCATCTGTAGAGACAGTGAAATACATTTAACATTTCACATCCAGTGTAATACTTCTTCAGAAATGAAAAAGAAAATTGGAAAATCGGCTTTTTAATGCCTTCACAGAGGTGGCGGGGGAGGGGGAGAGGTTGGATGGCAGGAAACACAACACGTGGAGGAGCAATGCCACAAACCAATGGGCTTTCAATTGTGGTGAAAGACATATAGATGTTAGATTAATATAAATTAAGGTGTGAATGAATGGGGCAAAGACGTTCTGTCTTTTGAATGAAAGATAAACAAGACTCGGCCACATCAATTTATACGGGACACGTAGAGGATGGATGTAAAAAAAATGGAGAACAGCATGATGGGAATAAACCCTGAAGTTACGGAATTCAATATTAACCCCGTCAGGCTGGAACGTACCTAAATGTAATGTGAGGTCTTACTAGAGCTTGGGTTGTGCTTAAATGGAAAACAGGACCGAAATGTCAGCATGCGAGCAAGGTAGATTATTGAAGTGTGAAGCAATGAGAAGGCCAGGTTTTTTCTTACAGACAGGTGGAATTGCTCCTCAAGCAGACTTTTTTCGCAGCCTCAGCAAAGTAAAGGAGACTGCATTGTGAGCAGCAATTACAGTGGACTGGATTGAAAGAATACAAATGAAATACTGCTTCATCTAAAAGGTGTGGGCCTTGGACAGGATAGTGGGAAACGGGGAATACGAAAGCGTTGCATCTTCTGCAATTGCATGAAAAGTGCCATGGGGGAGTAGGGAAGTGTTTGGGGTGGTGGAAGGTGTCAAAAGTGTGGTGCTGGAAAAGCACAGCCGTTCAGGCAGCATCCGAGGAGCAGGAAAATCGACGTTTTATCTCTACACCCCAGAAGCACTCAGCCTCATTCCTGCCCGAAACGTCGAATTTCCTGCTCTTCGGATGCTGCCTGACCTGCTGTGCTTTTCCAGCGCCACATTCTCGACTCTAATCTCCAAAATCTGCAGTCCTCTCTTTCGCCAGGATGGAGGGTGTCACAGAGGGAATTGTTCCTATGAATTACCGACAGTGGATGGAACGGCAAGAGGTGTTTGATGGTGCTGTCCTGCTGGTGGAGGAGGAAGTTGTGGAGGATGATCCTCTGAATGTTGATTCTAGTGCAGTCGAATGTGAGGACAAGGGGATCTCTGTCATTGTTCTGAGCAGGCGGGGAAGGCTGAGGGGTTCGTAGAAGAAGATAGGACAGGAACAGCTGAAGGTCATGTCCACTAGAGGTACGGGGATTTGTCATGGACAGAAAAGGAAGTCATGTAGGACGCTTGCTCGTGAAATATGGAATCATCAAACGGAAATGACAGAGAGAACAGAAACTGGGATAATTCTATCACTTTCAGATGATAAAGTGTTCAGCCGCATGCAAATGATTGAAAACAATCAGATATCGAAATTGCAGTTTTCTACCTTATGTTTGATGTGAAAATATAGCCAGATGAATATTCGTGTGTGTAGATAGGCGGACACTTAAGCAAACATTGCATAACGCTCAGCAATAATTGTTTCTGTTTGAAAAGAAAGACTTGATCAGAAGTTGAACTACCCACAGTTCAGAAAGGCTGTCAAGGATTCTCCTCAATCACAATTTGTTGAGAACTAGTGTCGGACAGATTTTCCAATAGTTGTAGTTCAAGATTAATGTTTGACACTTGGAAGCGAGAAAGTCAGGAAAGTATATACAAAAGACCTGGAGTATGTGATTAGGGAATTCGTTAAAAGGGAAAAAGTGGAGAATTTAAACCTACTTAACATTGTTGTTCACAGGGGGAATCTCTATGTATTTCAATGATATAAGCAAGGTGTTAACAGGAGGCAAGTACTCAAATGGTCCCTCACAAAGGAACAATGATTTTGATAAAATGGTGAAACTAAAGGTAGACAAGTTGGCAGCAACTGATACACAGTTTTCAAAGAAGTGGTTACAGAGTAACTGACGGCATTGCGTGAAATATTCCATAACTGGCCAGATTACAAGAGTATTCCAACGAAACTGAAGAATCTCCAATGTCGCACCTGCCTTCTACAAGACAGCGAGACAGAAAACAGGGAATCATGTTAGAGCGTGTTTTTCTTTTAAGGATTTCCAGGGCATTTCGACAAGCTTTAGGCAGAATCAACATGGTTTTGTGAAAAAGAGGTGATGTTTGCCCTACGATATTTTACTTGAAATCCTTGCAGACAGTTCATTGGGGTTTCAAGAGACTATCTTCAGGTACTACAAAATAAAGGTCCCTACACAAGACTGGAGCTCCCAGTATGACGGATAATGTATGTCCTGGATAATCACAAATATCATTGCGATGGCATCAGTGGGGGCTTAGTGCGATAAATATCTAAGTTTGCCTTTGAGTAAAATATATGAGGGAAGGCTTGTTGTAGTAAGGATGTGAGGAATCTCAAAGTGAACGTAGATAAGCTGAATGAGTGGCCAAATAATTCACAGATGGAGTTTATTGTAAAAACTAAGCATGATGTCATGTAAGTTGGCACTGAGAGCCGCAAGTCAAGCTAGTATTTAATGTGGAGGAATCAAAGAAAATTGCAGCACAAAGGGATTGGGGTGTCACTGTGTATGAAATAGAAAACGTTGTTGATGAGAAAACGTGGACCCTGTTCATTTGGGTGCCGTTAATGTTTCCTTGTCCAGTTTGACTTTGATGGATGTCAACAGGGCGGTTCAGTCAAAGTAGACCATTTTTCATCCTCATCTATCTTGTTATATTTGATAGTCCTCAGGAGGTTTTGGGTGGAGTGGATGGAATGGCGAGTGTCTTCTACTAAGTTTTTTGGATGTTATTGTAGCTCTTTGGCCAGCCTGTAAGTTGCTGTTCCAGGTAGCGAGACTATGGGTCTCAGAACTCTCCTGGTTTGTGTATTTTGTGTAATCCGTGGAAGCATGGTGTGTTGGATCCATCTGGTTTCATTTTTTGGAAGACGGTCTTAATTAGTTCTCCAGATTTTGAAGATTTTTGTTTGGGGCTGTGATTCGGTTCTCTCGTTGTGGGGTCGTGTCTATCGGCACTTGTTGTTAAGTGTTGGTATCTGAAGTAGTGCGTTTGCTTTGTCAATGTAGGATCTTTGATTTAAAATGACTGTCAATCGTCTTTTTTGTGCAGTTGGAATAGTAATGATTTTATCTTTATTCTCATTTTTCTATTGCGCTCCTTTCTTGTGTATTGAGTGTGTTTCCTTCCTTTTCCAGCTTCGTGTTGGAGCAACTGTCTATCCGATGGTTTGCTGGGTTGATTATTTGAGTTGGCTGTTGTTCAATGTGGTTTCTAATGTTGTTGTATAAATCGCTCTTGTCTGCATCCTAATCCTGTTACTAAGATGGTTGTTTTCAATGTGTATTCAGGATTGTTAAGATAAGTGTTTTTAAATCCATGCATCTGTGCTCTCTGTGCTTTTTGTGTAATGTTGTCTATGTGTTTCTGCAGGTCTAGTTTTCCATTTTTTTTGTGGTTGTCGTTGTCTAATGTCGATAGTGTGTTCAACTTTGTCTCTCCATTCATAGCCCGTTACATTAGAGAGTGAAGATTTTTGTCGCAAATCTTCCCGGTTGTATTTATGGAGTCTGTTGTGGGCCATATTAACAGCATATCCTGAAGCATTCTGTGGCAATTTTACTCTGTCATTCTTTTGGCACGTAGGGTCTTCAATGAGGTCTATATTTAATCCTCTTACTCAGATGGATACTAAGATACTATTTAAGTCATTTATGCAACACCTGTTTCATTAGGCATTCGTGCAGGAAGTACAGCTGTTCGTGGGTAGCGCTCTGTCGGATGGTATTGATTTCTCTTTGAGAAATCCCTTTGACGTAACAGACGTATTCACATCTATCAACATCAACCTGGAAATTGAAACATGGACTACACTAATAGAAGAACTAAAGACACATACACCAAACTCCAGCAACTTCATCAGCAAGGACAATATTTTCAAGCCACTGGACCTATCCCTTAACACCCACTTCACCTTCAACAAAACAAAACTACAGACAAACCAACTGAGCACCAACGGGATCTCCAATGTTAGGAATTTTAACAGAGGAAATAATGCAGAGAATCGAACAGATAGCTCTGCCGTCAAACCAACCCAAACTTTGGGTCCGTTTTGTGGATGCCACATTTGCCATCACTAAACGAAGCAAATTAGAAGAAACCTTCAAAGCCTTCAATTAAAAGCTTACCAGCATAAAGTTCACGAATGAGGAGGAAAACAAAAACAATCTGACATTCCCAAATGTCGCAGAATAGCGAACAGCCAATGTGGAAGTTCAAACCAGCATCTACAGGAAAACAATGCATACGAAACAAATATTGAACTACTGAAGCAAGCATCCCAACATCCATAAACGAAGATGTATTACAATATTATTTCAACGAGTCATCACACACTGCAGCAAAGAAAAACTACAAAGAGCAGAGGTAAATCACCTGGACAGTGCATTCAAAAAATGAGTACCCACTAATCACAAACCGCTGGTTTCTCAGCAACAATCCCAAAAAAAGCAGACCAAACACGTCCAGAAAGTCGAGTCAATCTCCAATACATCGAAGACATCTCGGAAATTACTGTCAGACTACTCAGACCTTTCGCATCATAAAACCCTAAAATCCACCAACACACTAACACAGCAGCTAATGAATATGAAACACCCTATAGAGGCATCGGGCAAAGCTTATGTCATTTTCAAAATATGCTGCATGAACTGTAACAAATACGACATTAGATAAATACAAAGAAAACTAACCATCAGAACACATGAGCTTCAACTCGTTTCAAAAAGGCATGGCCCACTCTCACTGATATACTTAGATACAGATGAGGAAGGACAATACTTCGACTGTAACAACACATCCATCCTCGTGGTCAGTGTATCGAATGAAAGCATTGACAAAGGGCATTTGACTTGGAAATGACTGGACCGTAATGAAAAAGTTTTGATGAAAGATGAGTTGCAAAGTCATAGATTCTTGAAGTAGTGCAATATATGAACAGACACTTCAACCCAAATTGTTCATGCTCATCAGTTTTCCGAAGCGTAACTAGTCCGATTTAGCTTCATTTGGCACTTAACCCTCTGACACTTTCCCATTTATTTACTCGTCGAACTGTCTTTAAAATGTTGTAATTGTACTCGCCTCTACCACTTTGTTTCTTAGCTCGTTACAAGTACACACCACCCTCTGTGTAAAACAGCTGCCACTTAGATCTCTTTTAAATCTCTTCCCTGTCAACGTAATCCTTTGCCTTCCGCTTTTGGAGATCTCCACCCTAGGGTAAAGATCTTTGCTATTCTTCCTATCCATGTCTGACATGATTTTATAAACCTCCAGAAGGTTACCGCTCATCCTCCAGTGCAAACGAGAAGAAGTCCGACGCTGCCCATCCTATCATTCTGTCTCAAATATTCCAGTCTCCGTCACACCAATTTAAATATTTTGTATCCTTTCCCGTTTATGACATTCTTCATATAGCAGGTCGACAAGAATTGTATTTACCGTTGTGCAGTCATAACGTGACGTTCCGACTACTATTCTCAGTGCTCTGACCGATGGACTGTGAAGTGCCTCATAATTGCATACCTTCCTTGTCAATTTGCGAATCCATTTCAACGAACCCTGTTGATTAAAATATTATTGTCCGCTTAGATAACATTCTTTACTGTCCATTATATCGACAATGTTCAGTCATCTAAAATCTTATTATGCCTGCTTCCTATCTTCTCGTCCAAATTATTGATAAAATAACCAACATCAGTGGACCAATCGCCGAATCTTGTGATACACAGCTGCTCACAGGCGTCTAGTTGAAACAACGAACCACTGCCAGCGAACTCTGTCTCCCACTGTCAAGCGAATTGTGTATCTAATTGGCTACTCTTGCTGATTACCTTTAAAATGTCTACCATGCAGAGCCATGTTGAGCCTCACTGATGTCCACGTCGACAACGTATGATGCTTTACCTTCATCTATTTGCTTTGTCACCACTTGGAAAAGTTAAGTCAAGTTTATGAGAGACTTTTCCCTCACACACCAAGTTATGCTGACTAACCCAAATCAGGTCTTTCCTTTCCGAATGCATGTAAGTCCTATCTCTAAGAATTTCCTCCCAACAGTTACCCATGCCTGACATCAACAGCACGCCTGTCACAACATTAGCTGTCTTCCATTCTTCCAGCACCGCAACCGGGGTTGTCAATGATACAAATAAAAAAACGAAAGAACTGCAGACACTGTAAAGCAGAAACAAAAACAAAGGTTGTTGATACATTTCAGCAGGCCTGGAAGCCACTGTGCAGAGAAATGATAGTTAACGTATTGGATCCAGTGACACTTCCCCAGAACTCCGAGGAACGATGCAAATAACTCAGCTATGGTGTCCAAAATGTCTCCCCTAGCTTCCCACAATGACCTGGGGCAAACCTGTAAACCTCCGGACATTTATCTCCAGTTAACATATTACATACCTCCAGAATTCCTCTTCCGTCATGTGGCCTAATTTCAAAACATCACGACATGTATTTATTTACCCGAGTTCCCGAGCTTCCATGTTTTTATTCACAGTAGGTACTCATGTCGGATTTCAACATGGAGCGGGTACAGGTTGGACGATAGAGAATCAAGGGACGTCGAGTCATTGTGATCAGGGTGAACCCAGCATAACCAGGCACTTATGAACTCGGAGTTGAAACGTATTTATTTATTATTACACTTTCAGCGGAAGAACAACAGTGTTTTACATTTAACCACATTTGTACTTTGTGAAACGATGCTGGTCTATGAGGAGGGCGCGGTTAGCGTGGTGCCTCAGGTTGTGTTGTGTGTTGCAACTTGTAACCTTTGAGTGAGGACATTTGACAATAAATATGAAAAAAGTAAGTTAAACTGCAGAGCTTACGCTCACAGATGATCTTTGATTTTTTTTCATGGTTCTGTACAGTGTGGAAACAGGCCTTTCTGCCTAACAAGTCCACACCGACCCTCCTAAGAATTTCCCTCTGACTCATGCACCTAACACACTGGGACAATGTAGCATGACCAATTCACCTGACCTGCACATCTTTGGACTGTGGCAGTAAACTGAAGCATACCTATGCAGACACGGAGAGAATGTGCAAACTCTACACAGTCACCCGAGGCTTGAATCGAACCCGGGTTCCGGGTGCAGTGCTGACCATTGAGCCACCCATTTTTAAGGGGAAGAATACAAAAACAAGATTCCTTTTGCAATTAGTATTCTGGAAGAGTATCTTCCTATACTCATTTTACCAATTCTGATGGAGATGTTATCTTCGAGAAAGTACGATTCTTCTGCTCCACAGATGCTGCCTGATTGTTTGTGATTTTACATCACCATACCCTTCGACTTTGTCTCCACCATCTCCAGTCCTCACGTCCTCAATCGAAAATAGTTCGTCTAGTACTTCCCATGTTATTTCCACATTTCACCCCATATGATCGTAATAACACTTTCAGGTCATTTCGATTTTCCACTGGAAGGTATCTGAATAATTTATCCTAGTTTTGACAACTTCTTCATTGCCCAGTTTAATTTCAGGTATGTTCGATTTAGAATCATCTGGACTTGGGTTTCCCTTCTGTGTTGTAATCAATACCATAGTCTCCTTTTGCTTTCCTTCCCTGTCCAAACACCTTTTGAACATATTCACATCACACACTTTGTGAGATTCCTTTCTGTCTAGAGATCACCACACTGAATTATGCTATTGCCTTGATCATTTCCGCTAAACCTTAATTGTAAAGGTTCACCTAACATTGGGAATACTATGAACACCTTATGCCCGGGAGCAAAACGGCAGTTTTTATTTCATGCATGTTTTCTGTTCCATTGTATGGTGTGATGCATTCAAATGCTGTCTAGCCAACTCCCCACTCTATTTAGTTATGATCAAAATTTTTTATGCATACTCCAAATACGTGGTCTGTGAATTCTGAATTACCAATTTATCCTCAACTATTTTTTTTCCGATCTTCTCACTTCATGCCCAAAAAGTAATTAAAATGGACTGAAATTTCGCTGATTTATTTGTTGTTTCGCTGATCACAAAACACACAAACTGAATTCCTTTTTCCCATCATCTGGATAGATTTAACAATTAGACTTCAACATGGTCTTTAATTTCTGATGCCACATTTCTAGTGGTCTCTGCTCTTCTGCGAATTTTCCATTCTTCACTGGACATTTTAACCTCACTTTACATAATTAAGCTTTTTTTGTCTCACCTTGAATTTTCATTACGCTGAACGTTTTTTGGAAGTAAGCCATCAGAAGTACTTATGTCTTCATCTTTCAACATCACAGATTGAGAGCAAACTCTAACTCTTAATATTGTAACCTTTTAAACTACTGCTCCTGGCAAATGCGAATAAACTTTTCCTTTACAGTAAATGGTTTAAGAAGGTGTGGTACCTGCTCTTGAACCAACTCTTGACCAGCTTGTACATATTGGTGCAGCTTTCTAACCTTCAATGCGCTTTTTGATGCGGCTCCAACCAAATTCATTGGCTTGTTCTTTCTTTTAATTCCCAATGTTTTTCTTAACCTACCAACACTGTGATTTGACGTGGCCTACTTTTTTGCAGGGAAAACGTGTGAGATTTTTTTAACTTCTCTTTCCACTTTAAGTGTTTCCTTTTTACCCTGTGGTCGATTATCCTTTTGATCTTCACCAAGACTTATTTTTCCATTTCCGTTTCTGCAATTTCTATCGCTGAGGGAATGAAATTGTCTTTGAAAGGCAATCTTTGACTTTTGAACCAATTCATAAATGTCAGCCATTCCAGCTGCTGATCGTTCTGTTTCATCTCTCCGCAATTCCACGTGCGTCCTCATTGCATCAGAAAGTGAAGTTTTGATCTCCTTTCTTCGTGCCACTTTGTGAAGTTCAAACGCCCTCTTTCTTCCTTTCTTCTCTCTCTCTCGTCCCCAACACTTCTCTTTCTCTCTATTCCCTATCTCTATTGATTTTTTTCATCTCTCTGCTTTTTATCATAATTCCATGTCGTTTTCCTCAAACGCAAGGTGCGACATGTTCAACTGAATGTTAGCTGTCTCTCAAGGTTCTGATGCCGCGTCCAGCAAATTTAAATCTGACGTATCTTTGTAACTATCTCTCCTTTCCTCACGGGAAAAGGCATCTCCAATTCCAACTTGTCCGCTAACTCCAGCTGCTTGGTCTTAATTACCTTCTTTAATAATCCCAAGGTAACGTCTTCCACCTCCGGTAAATTAATGGTGACTGAAAGGGCAAATGTTATACGAAGCACTGTTTAAACGAACCGAAATCACCACCCAGATCAAAATACACAACAAGCAACATTGACCATAGAACATAGAACATCACAGTGCAGTACAGGCGCGTGATGTTGCGCTCACGAGTGGAATCGATCTGAAGTCAAACTAATCTACATTATTTTATGCTCGTCTGTATGTGGATCTATCGAGCTGCGATGCAATGACTTCTAGTCAGACTATGCAATCCCAATTCGCAAGTATCAAACAAAACAAAACCTGCAAAGAACCTCTATCTTTCAGGAACAAGGCAAGACCCTCTCAAAACATTTCAAAAATGTAGCCGGAACCATAACATTGTCAGTTGTTTTAAGCAAGTTTAACGTGCATATTCCAGGAGTGATTCAACTGGACAAACAACTTAGTTTAAATAATACGGAATCTATAGACCACACTAACACATGAAAAACAAACAAAATAGTGCAGAATACAAAATAACTTAACTGTCCAAATACACAATAAATTATACCAACTTAATGATGCAATCCTGACGAGTGGTGTGGCTTAATGATCGGTGTTGGGACCGAAATTATTCAGAATTTACATAGATGATTTCGAAATGGGTACCATGTGCACAGTGTCAATGTTTGCAGATGGCACTATGATGGACGGCATAGCCAAATATGCAGAGGACTGGGAGACTTTGCAGAGGAACATAGATACATCGAGTGAGCGGATAGAGGTCTGACAGATGGAATACAACGTTAATAAGCCAGTGGTCATACATTATTGCACGAAAATCAGTAAAAAAGGAATGTCACTTGAATGGGAAATGAAGGTGTAGAATGCTATCTTGCAGCTACCTGGGTGCCCTTGACGCCTAGTTGACGCTACTTCAGTCAACGTTTTTCAAGCTAAGGTAAACGTTTTTATGAAAAATAAAATAATTAAGGGCTACGCCGAGAGTGCGAGTATGTGGGCCTGAGTCCAAGAAAAGGTCAGCCATTATATTGTTGAATGAAAGATGAGGCACGAAGGCCTGGGCAGCATACTCCTGCACCTAGTTCTCATGTTCTGTTATGTTCTTATGTTCCAAATCACTATAAACCAAACCAGAGTAAGCTGAGCTGCGAGAAGTGACCACGCCCCTTTCAAATTGCAAGTTTCTTTTTGAAAAAGCATGAATGACTTCAACCTGAAAGGTTATCAGTTAACTACAATCAAAGTTCCATTAACAAAAACTTCCACGCCCAGATTTTTCGAAGTGTGTCATTTACAACACTGAAAAAAAGCCAAGAACTCTTTTACCTTGTTAAAAGAGCAGCATTGTCACACCCTTTTTGCTCTCCTGGCTTTCCTCTTGAGTGTACTCCTACATTCCGTCTGCTCTTCAATTGATTCACTTGATCCCACTTGCCGAGACCTACCAAGTAAATTCTACATTGTTTTCTTGACCAGAACTGCAATATTCCCCCGTCACGTACTGGAGACCACTTCTGCGAGCATTACCCTTCATACTAAGAGGAACAAGTTGTCCCTGAATGCTCGTTGTCTCACTTGTGAAAGAATGTTACTTATCAGCCACTCATTTACCCGGAAACTGCTTTCGCCAATCACCTTTTGAAAGTTCCTGCTTAATACTGTCCTAATTATCCTTGTGCCAAGTTATAACGCTTAGTTTTCCACCTGGCCTATTCGTTTCCAGAAGTGTTCTCAAACTAATACAATTCCGGTCACTGGTCCGATAGTTCTCTCCCTCTCACAGCTCAGCCATCTGCTCTGTCGTCCTCCCAAGAGGGAACAACGTCGAGGTCTACTTCAGATGATCCATGGTCATAATTAATTAGCTTATTGGCTTGACCGTGTGAATGTTTGCATGTGACTAAGTATTTGTTGTGTTAGTATGCATTTGTTTTTGTGTTTTCCTCTGTCTTTGTGTGTGTGTTTTTATTGTATTAATTTGCATCTGTATCTCTGAGCATTCGGAATTCTGTCGTTTTGAGAGTGAATTCATTGAAACGGGAATAAAAATGTCCCTTTTCACTCTTTTCCCCTCTCAGTCTGTCTCACGCACTCCTGTTTAATGGGATGTTATACCAGGCTCTGATGGCCGCTCCATTCCAAGCAGCAGCTTTGTTTGGAAAAGGCATCAAACACAGTGACTGTCTCACATTTGAATTAAATTAGTTTGGTTGCCTGTGCAATCTGATGAGTATAGTGAAACGTTTCTGATGTCCTCAGTTATTGCACCATGTTATGTCCAAGGTTTAGGCAGCGCTGAACCTCACTTCTTCGCACTGCTGTCTCACAGCGCCGAGGAACCCGTTTTGATTACACCCTCGGGCGATTGTCCGTGTGGTGTTTGCACATCCTCCCCATGTCTGTGTGGGCGTCCTCTAGGTGCTCCAGTTTCTCCCGCAATGCAAGATGTGCAGTGCAGGTCAATTCGTCATGCTAAGTTGCTCATAATCTTCAGGAATGTTCAGGGAATATGCATCAATCCGGTAAATATTTACAACTCATTCTCATTATAATTTTGAAGAGCACATCAAAACCCATTAAAAGTAAGAAAAGGTGTAACAAAATCCATCTCAATCCTTTGTATAGTGCTCCACTCAGTAAGATATGGAAAAAGACTCTCGTGCTGCGGTCTGCACAGCTCCCATTCTGGACAGATATCTCGGCCGGGTTTATAGATCATTTCAAATGGTGTGGTCAATACAGTGTTCGCCTCTGAGCAGGTTGCTTAATTGGACAGAACAGAGCATGGTCTACACAGTGCTTCTGGCTGAGTAGATATCGTCTTTGGGTTTATGGTGTTTGGGTTGGTCCTGTGCGGCGAACTAAGAATGTGATAAGGCAATCCATTTCTGCTACTACGGAAATGTCTAGTTTATTCTTGTGATTGGACCACCCGTCTCCCTCCATTGACGTTACAGTGTGACCATGCACAGTACATCACGTTGGTGAATACCCACTGTGCCATCGTCTTCGGGTCTCCACGACAAAAGGAAGAATGGCATCTCGGATAACGGCCTTGATAAACGGTCCAATACACACTGCCCCTCACATTTCCCCACCACCAACTAACTGCATGAAATATCCTGTGTGCACTGACAGCAATTATGCCAGTGGGAACATTAAGGAAAGTGATCATCAGGCAGATGGAACAACACATCTGGTGCCTGAACGCGTCAGAGTTAACCTTCCAGTAAACACTCTGTTATAAAGTCCCGTAGATGTTTACGTTAGAAAATATTCACTCTTTTATTTTTCCTGAAAAAATCACAGGTTCACAATGAACTACGTTATATTCCATCTGCAGAATTGCTATTGCTTATCGAATTACTGACTCTCCACGTCCTGCTGACAACTCCGTTTCCTGGTTATTGTAGCGTCTCTGATGTATTTAACTAGAACGCATTTCTTCCATTTATCAAAATCATTGGGAAAGTTTGGATGTGGACCCAGCACTGATCACTGCGTCACTGTAGTTGTTAATGTGCGTTAAACTCATAGAGAGTAAATTGTCCATTTAATCGTGTCTTGCGATTCTGTAACTAACCCTCCTATGTAGCAGCTTTGAAAGTCTAAATGTTTCTTTACATTCCCTATGTGACAGACATGAGGGGTTAAATAATCTGCTCGAATTGCTGAGTAACAGCCTCGAATGGCTGAATGGCATTATTCTGTTGCTGTTTAAAATTCTTGGTTTGGCTGAATGGTCTGCTTCAGTGTAGGTGTAGTTGTGAGTGGTGCCGAACGTTTTGAAACCAACGTTTTGAAACAGCCCACCTCTGACTTTATTATGGAGACAAGGACACTGATTTTGCAGCTGGTAGCCCACAGTGCCTCATGAATGCCGAGTGTCCAGTTGCTCGGTCCTTTGGAGGTATGTCCAACTTGGCAAGATAACAGAGTAGGCGGTATCTTCAATATGAGGCTGAGAAATTCACAGCGCCAGGTCTATGTGTTGGCTGCTCCTACAGATATTGTTTTGGTCAGATCAATTTGTGAAAAGTAGTTTGGTGAGAATGTTTTCCTCTTGTTGGCTCATCCATCAGTTCCCACACTCTGGCTGCTATGTGTTTAAGTCCTTGCTCTACTCAATCATTGGTGATATTTTGGAGACACTCTTGGTGATCAACATTGAAGTCCCAGACCCACAGTACGCTCTGTGTCATTGCCACACTCAGCGCTTCTTCTGATTTATTTTAAACATCAACAGTGACATATTGGTCAACAAAAGCTGGTGTGGAGGACAATGGATGTCCATCCTCAGGATATTTCCGAGAACTGCTACCATGAGATTTCTCGAGTTCTGGAATCAATTTTCAGCAAATCCAAGATAACTGAGACTCTGAATGCAGACCACGGTACACCCAGTGGTGGGTCTGCCCTATCAGTGGTACAGCTTCTGCCCAGGGATCGTGATGGAGATTCATGAAACACTGCCTATCAGTATTGATTCTGTGAGTATGAGAATTTCATCCTTTTTACTGATTGGTCATTATGAGGAATAAAGGGAACAATGAAGCAGGGACTATTGGGTTAAAAAGCTGAACTAAAGGTCGTATATCAAAATTTGTGTTGTGTCCTTAAAATAGATCAAGGAATTCACTTCATACTTTGAGGGGAAATTCATATGATTTAATGGAATTAGCGAGACCTGATTGCAGGATTACTGTTATTGGAAACTGAACATCGAAAACATTTCATATTTTGGAGTATTATACAAACAACTTAAAGGAGGTGGGGGAGATCTCGGAATAAGGGATGGCGTCTGCATGATTGTAAAAAATGATTTTTCATCAAATGAACGAGATATTGTCTTCACCGTTTAGCTTTTGTAGCAATGTGCCTGTTGAGTTTTGGGAGAGATTCCCACCGTGAAGGTGAGTGAGTCTCAGTAAACTGAATAGGCAGAAAGGCGTTTGTGATGTGGATCTTCATGACACTATTACCTTCTGGATCTGAAATTCCACAGAATTCCACAGCTGGCATTCCCTTGAACACTTTGTAACAGACATCTTTGGAAGATTCTATCACTGACATTGTCCAGAACATTTTATACCCGACGTTCCGCGGAACATTCTGCAACTTACATACACCAGAACATTATATTACCGACATTCTACAGAGCATTCTGCAACCGACATTTTCTGAAAAAATCGATAAATGATTTTCCCAGAACATTCAATAACTGACATTCTCTGGAAAACTCTATCACCAACATTTTCCAAAACATCCTGTAACTGACATTCCCAGGAATACTCTTTCACTGACAGTATTTATGAACGTCAGTGATTTGAACAAAAGAACAGATCCCGAGGGGAGATATCCTTTTGCAAATGAAAGCAGGTACAGTTCTGGCATTTAAAGAGGTGAATACATTTTCCCTGCGTGTACATATCTACACGACAGAGAATCGATCACAATTTAGTCTAAAAGACAGAAATGTCCAATGTGCGGTTGTCTTTAATGAACTGGGTGAGAATCCTTCAGATGGCAAATTTTTCCCCCTCCGTAATTAAACTCTCGAGTGATCAGGTATGTGGGAATGTTCGAGAAAGCATCTTTTTTATATGAATGTGTCTCCGTGTGCTTGGGGAGTGAAGGTTTCTTGCGGTTAATGACACAATTTTGTCATTAAGTCAGAACTTCCAATTTGTTGTTTCAGGTCCATTTATTTTAATAAATTTCTGAACGCAGTGATATTTTCGAAAATGTCACTGGGTCATCAAACAAACGGATAATTTGTCTCCAGGCTGATGTATAATTTGTTTGTTTTCCATCCTCACAGTTAACATAGTGACGATCTATGTCCTCCTTGCTAAAGATTGTGGATTGTCTCCGTGTGTCAACCGTTACCTGGGTGCCATGGCAGTGGAAGATCTACTGGTCATTATTCTTGACTTGATATTGAGACACATTCCTGTTGTTTATTATGAACAGTTTTATTTCATGTATTACATCCCCGTGTGTAATATCCACGCTGTCCTGCTTTATGCAGCCATTGACTGTTCTGTTTGGTTCACTGTCAGTTTCACCTTTGATCGATTTATAGCTATCTGTTGCCAGAAGCTGAAAACTAAATATTGCAGTGAAAAAACGGCGGCTGTGGTACTCGGAACAGTGACTGTACTGAGCTGTTTGAAGAACATTTTCTGGTATTTTATGTTCACAGCTAAGTATTGGCTGGAGAACGCCCCCTGGTTTTGTGATGTAATAAAAGATGTCCGTTACTCCCGAGTCTGGATCGCAATCGAGTTCCTCCACCACATTGTAACCCCGGCTATCCCATTTCTTCTGATATTGCTGCTCAATGTTTTCACCGTCAGACACATTTTGGTGACCAGCAGAGCCCGCAGGCGACTCCGAACTCACAATAATGCTAACGCTCATTGTGATTCAGAAATGAGAAATCGGCAAAAATCTGTCATTTTACTGTTTGTGATCTCGGCCAATTTCATCCTGTTGTGGTCAACGTTAATGGTGTATTCCATATGGTATCGGATGGATCATATTGGGTTTAAGTCTATATTTCTACATACCTTTGTGCAGGAATTGGGCTTCATACTGCAGCTCCTCAGTTGCTGCACAAACACCGTGATTTATGCTGTCACCCAGAAAAAATTCAGAAAGCAGCTAAAGACTGTATTGAAATACCCCTTTGTCCAAATTCAAAAATAAGTTAGTTTCAAAAATAATCAATGCATTAAGGCCTTTCTCGATTGAGTTCATTGTTTCAGCAATGAAACAGCCCGTCACTGTGGTAACCGATTGGGGATCGTGCTGTTTTGTGAAATCTTAACCCACAGGGAGTTATAGAGTCACATTTCAAAGCTTCTCACAACTCAGGGGTCAGTGCTAAAAGCAGCATCCCAGTATCTGTATTGATCACCTTCAATTTATAAACAATAAACTTGTTAAATGGAAAGTTCCAAGTAGCAGAGTGAACGACATTGTTATTTCTGCTTGTATTGAAGAAGCTGAGCTGGAGAGAGACTGACTCACCCCCAGGTCCTGGAATTTAGGAAATGAAAGGGTACTGGGTCCGAACTCAGGTAATAGATTTAAGTCACTCTATCCTTACTTTATCTCTGGCTCACTCAGTTCGATCTGGCCTTCGGCAGAATTTAACACACTCGCTTTGTTGCTTTCTATCCATATCTCCTTCCAACGCTCACAACGCCCCTATGTCTTTCTGTCTGTCTCTCTATCTTCTATTTCCGTTAACATACTCAATTTCACTGTCTCCTTCGCCATTCTCGTTCACCGTCTCTCTCGGATTTGCACTCTCTATCTTCCAATATCACTCTTTTCAACCCCCCTTCTTCGAAAACTCCCACACCTTCCATTGCAATGAAACAGAGACAGAGATTGATGGCGCTCTGGATCATTGGTCATTGATAGTGCAACAAACGGTGTGTTTTGGAGGATCAGTCCGTTGCTTGGGTAAAAGTCTGGGGATGGGGACAAATGCCAATCACAGGGGACACAGTGGGTGTGAGGACACTGAACGTTACTTGGGGGTAAATGTCTGGATGGCACCATAGGCTGTGGCCAGGGTAAAACATTGGGGTTGGGACAATAGGGCATTGTGTGGGGATGAGATCGAAGGTCATTTATAGCGGATTCACTAAGGACGGGTTTACAGGCCCGTTTTCAGGGTAGTGAGTGTGGGAGGAAGTGGGCTTGACGGAGGCGCAGTGAGCAGGTTGGTGCGTGTGATGGTGGAGTAGTAGTGTTGGAAGTGAGAGTAACGTTGGGTGAGTGAGAGGCCGAGTGGGTAAGACGGTAAAGATGTGTGCAGTAGAGTTAGCACGAAGTGGCAGCGTTTGTGGGAAAGTGAGCCTGAGGGTGGAAGAGTGTCCAAGGAGAGAGACTGTGCTGTAGTTTGTGGAAGAGTCAGCATGATGTTGGGAGAGTGAGCTAGACAGTGGCAGAGAGTGTTGGGGATGAGCATCACAGTGAGGGATTGTGCAGAGGAGTGAGCGTGATGGTGAGAAGTGAGCGGGGAGTGTGTGTGATCTTAGGGAAATGAGAGGGGAGTGATTGCAACAGTGTTGGAGTGTGCGGGGAAGTGAGCATGATGATGGGGGATTGAGTGGGTGCATTTGCATGATGGTGAGGATGTGAAGGGAGAATGAGTGTAACGGTGTGGGAGAAAGTGCGGAAGTGTGCTGAATGTGGGTGATTATGCGGGACAGTGAGCATAATGGTGGGAAATTGAGCGGTGGTGTGAGATTCGCAGAGCAGTGAGTGTGATGGTGGAGGATTGACAGTGGAAGTATGTCTATATTTGTGGGAGTGAGGGGAGAACTGAGTATGATAGAGGGAGAGTGTGCGAGTTCGTTCGCAAAATGGTGAGGGATTGTGCACTGGAATGATGAGACGGAGGGTAGTCTGCGGATGAGTGAGAGTGATGGTGATGTACTGTACAAAGAATGTTGGTGTAATGGTGGGTGAGTGTGCAGTGGTGTGGGCGTGACAGTGGGAGTCTGTGCAGGTTAGTAAGTCGACAGTGGGGGAGTGAGACAGTGACATTCAGCGAAAGTGCAAGGGAGTGAGCATCAAGGTGGGTGACTGTGCGGGGAGTGATTCTGACGGTCTGGGAGTGAAGAAAGGAGTAAATACGGCAGTGCTGACAGCAGGATGGTAGAAGTATGTGCGAGTGAGTGAGCGAGATTGTGGAGGTTTGCTTAGGACAGTCAGCATGATGATAGAGTGTGCCATGATGTGAGCTTGACGGTGGAGGAGTGTGCGGGGGAGTGTGCACGACACTGTAGTAGAGTGTGGAGTGAGAATGACGACGGGAGAGTGTACATGGGAGTGCATTTGATGGAATGGGAGCGTGTGAGGCAGTTGCCATGTCATTGAGGTGTTTTTCGTGGAGTGAGGATGATAGTGGGGGCTGGTGCAGGGGAGTGTGGGCAACAGTGGGGGACTCTGTGAGGAAGTTTGTGTGACTGTTGAGTTGTGTGCGTGGAGTGAGCGTGCCAGTGAGTTAGTTTGCGGAGAGAGTCGGTATGGTGATAATGGAGCCGGCATGTAGTGAGATTGACGCCGGGGGAGTGAACAGCGAGTGGGTATGAGGGTGTGCAAGTGTACAGGGGAGTAATCCTGATGGGCGGTTGTGTGCACGGAGGGTGAGCATGACGATGGCGAAGAGTGCAGCAGCATGAGCTAGACAGTGGGGTGAGTGAAGGGCAATGAGTGTGAATGAGAGTGTGTGTGCAGATGTGTGAGTTTCTGGGGGGGTATATCAAGAGAGGGTGAGTGTGACGGTAGGGGAGTGTGATACTAGTGGCATGACGGAGGGGTAGTATGAGGGGAAGTCAGCGGGACATTGGGGGAATGTGCGGTGATTGAGAATGATGGTAGTGGTGTGTATGGATGTGAAAAACAGTGTGAAAGTGTGCAGGGAAGTGAACCTGATTTTGGAGATGTTTGTGTGGGAGTAATGGTCATATTGGGGCCGTGGGCCAGAGAGTGAGTGTGATGGAGGAGAGTGTGCAGGGGATTGTGCGTGACAGTGCGGGAGTAAGGCTGTTGGGAGGGGAGCATGAGGGGTATTTGGATTGATGGTGTGAAAGTGAATGGGCGAATGAGTGTACTGGGGAAAGTGAGCAGAGTAGATTGCGTGAAGGTGAGTGAGGGTTCCAGAGAATAAGCATGATGGTGGAGTAATTAGTGGAGGAGTGTGCATGATCGAGGGGGAGTGAGCGGGGCAGTGACCATGACTGTTGGAGTCGGAGCAGGGGAGTGTGTGTGGTGTTAGTGGAGTAACTGGGGGAGTGTATATATTCATGGGGTACTTAGCGAAGGAGTGAGCATGACTATGGAAGAGTGCGCTGAGCAGTAATCATGGAGGTCGGGGAGTCAGTGATGGAGTGAGAGTGACGGTGACAGGTGCAGAGACAGTGAGTGTGAGGGTCAAGACGTGTGCGGGGGAGTGAGCGTGATGGAGTGACAGTGTGTGCAGAAGTGAGTGTGATGGTGGGGTAGTGTTCGGGAGAGTGACTGTGAGAGTTGGTGAGTGTTCAGTTAAATTAACGAGACCGTGGGAGAGCGAATGTGGGAGTGAACGTGACGGTGAATGAATGTGCGGTACAGTATGGATGGTGGTGTGATAAGGGAGTCAGAAAGACGTAAAGGGTGTTTGCAAGTGAGTGGGTTTGTTGGTATGCTAGTGTGTGGAGAAGTGAGTGTGATGGTTCGAGAGTGTGCAGGTTAGTTAGCATGAAGTGGGCGTTAGTGCTGGGGAGTGAGCATGACCGTGTTGTCCTGTGCATGGCAATAGAGTGTCGGTGTCTTCCTGTGCATGGAGTGAAGCTTACAGTAGGGGATTGTGTTGGGGAAAGAGGATCAGGTTGTTGGAGTTAATATCAAGCGTGCATGACAATGTGGAAGTGTGCACAGGAGTGACTGTGGTGGTGGTGGGCTGTGCAGCAGATGTGCCGTGAAATTCTGTTGAGTGCGGGTGAGTGAGTCTGATGGTTGGGGATGTGCATGAAGAGTGAGTATGATGGTGGGTCATTGTGTGGGAAAGTGTGCATGAAAGAGAGAGAGCATGCGGGGAAGTGAGCATGAGGGTGCTTGTTTGGGTGAGTAAGTGTGACATAAGTTCGGTTATCAGTGGAGCGAAAGTGGCAGTGGGGAAGTGTGCGCAGGTCTGAGCTTCACAGTGGCTGAGAACACAGTGAAGTGAGGGTGCTGGTGGAGATGTGTGTGGAGGAATGAGCATGAGAGTGGGGTAGAGTGCTGGGAACAAAGTGCAAAAGTGGGGAATGTGCAGAGATAGTCAGTGTGATCGTGGTGGAGTGTGTGTGGGAGTGACAGTGAAAATAGAGGAGTGTATTGTGGCTATGCATGATGGTGTCGAAGTGTGCAGGAGAGTAAGCCGGATAGTGCTGGAATGTACAACGGAGTTAATGTGAGAAGATTGGAATGGACAGGGGATTGAATGTGGGAGAGAATGTGGCATTAGGGACGTGTGCAGGCGAGTGAGCAAAACTGGATGACATAGTGTTGGGGAATGAACGTGACGGTGGTGAAGAGTGCAGGGAAGTAAGTGTGATGGTGTCACAGTATGCGGACGAGTGAGTGTGATAGTGGCAGATTATGTGGTGGATTGAGACTTTAGATGTGAGAATGTACAGGGGATTGAGTTCGATGGGATGGCAGTTTGTGGCTGAGTGAGTGTGATAGATCATAGAACAAAACAGCACAGGAGTGTTTATTTAGCTGTCGATGCTTCTCCAAAATGTGACACTAATCTGAAGCCTATCCAAATGACAGTCTTCCATGTTTGTCCAATGACTCCTTAAATGCCCTTACATTTGGCGTTTCCACTATTGTTGCAGGCAGGCTGTTTCTCGTCCCTACTATTCTCTGTAAAAAACGACATTCCTCTGATATCTATGCTCCGTCTATCACCCCTCAGTTTAACGCTATGTACACTTGTGCTAGTTACCACCATCTGAGGAAAAAGGTTCTCACTGCCCACCCTATTTAACTCTCTGATTATCGTATATGTCTCAGTTAAGCCACCTCGCATCTTTCTTTACTCTAATGAATGCAGGGTCAAGACCCTCAAGTCCCTCAGTTCTTCCTCGTATGACTTTCCCTCCATACCAGGCAATATCTGAGTAAATGTGCTCCGAACCTTTCCCAAAGCTTCCACACCCTTCCCATAATGCGGTGACCAGATACTACAACTGTAGCTTCACCAGAGTTTTGTGCAGCTGCCGCATGACCTCAGGCTGCAATCCCTCTTCTAATAAAAGGTAACACACCAGAGGCATCTTAACAAAGTTAGCAACCTGGGTAAAAACTTTCAGGGATCTCTGTACATGGATACCGATATCTCTACTCATCTGCACGACCAAGAATCAGACCAATAGCCCTGTGTTTTGCTTTCTTGTAACTCCTTACAAAGTGAATCACCTCACACTTTTCAGAATTAAACTCCTTTTACCACCTCTCAGCCCACCTCGGCGGTTTATCTCTGTCCCTCTGTGACTTACAACATCCTTCAGCACTATCCACAACTCTGCCGACCTCAGTGTCATCCGCAATTTTACTCACTCATCCTTCTCCACCCTCATCCAGGTTATGTATAAAAAAGACAAACAGCAGTGGGCCCAAAACAGATCCTTGCGGTACATCATTCAATACTAAATCTTCAGGATGAAAAATTCCCATCAACCACCACAATCTATCTTCTGTCAGCTATCCAATTTCTGATTTTAACCGCTGAGTCATCCTCAATCCGATAACTCAGAATTTTGTGCAACAGCCTACAGTGGGGAGCATTATCAAACGCCTTACTGAAATCCATATGCAACTCAGAAATCGCTTTCCCTCATCCAGCTGTTTGCTCACCTTCTCAAAGATCTGCACAAGGTTTGTGAGGCACAAACTACCCTTCACAAAGCAGTGTTAACTATCACTAATCATTCTTATTTCTTGGTTGATGATTTTAATCCTATATCTGGTAACCTGCTCCGACACATTATCCAGAACCGAAGTAAGGCTCACTGGTCTACAATTACCAGGGTTGACTCTACTCCCTTTTATCGAACAAGGGATCAACATTTGCTATCCTCCACTCATCTGGCACTATTTCTGAAGACAATGACGACATAAATAACAAAGCCAACCGCTCTACAATCCGCTCCCTCGGTTTCCAGACAATCCCAGGTAAATCCCATTCCGCCAGGGGACTTACCAACTTTCACACTTTCTTGAATTGCTAAGACCTCCTCCTTGTGATCCTTAATCTCATTTGGTCTAGTAGCCGGTATCCCAGAATTTTACATGACACGATCGTCTTTCTTCCAATGGGAATACTGACAAAAAATATTCTTTGATGCGATGGCTATGTGTGAGGGATTGTGCATATTGGTTCTAGAGCGACTTTGACAATGAGTAATGTGCAGCCGCGTGTGCGTGGTGGTGGGGGAGTGTGCGGTCGAGTTAGATTGACAGTGTGCGAGTCTGTGCGGGAGGGATATGGCGGCGAGACAATGTGCAGGAGCTGAGTGTGACGATGGGGAAGTAAGTGAGGAGTGAGTGTGATGCTGGGGCAGTGTGCAGGGGAGTTAGTGCGTTGCTGTGCGTGTGTCTGGGAGAGTGTGCGTGACTGTGTGCAGTTATACGCAGAGTAGAGAGGACGATAGTGGGTGATTATAAAGGGCAAAGAGCATAATTTTTTGGGAGTGTGTGTGGGACTGTGCGTAACGGCGTGGAAGTTGAGGGGCATTGATCTTGATGGTAGGGGTGTGTGTGGCAGTTTGAGTATGACGGTACCAGAGTGTATGGCACAGATAGCATGATTTTGGGAGAATGTGTCGGCCAGTGAGCGGAATGCTGGCGGAGAGGGCAGAAGAATGAGCATGACGGTGGGCATCTGTGCGGTGGAGTGACCAGGGTAGTATGGGTGTTGGCGTGAAGTCAGTGAGCTTGTGAGGGAGTGAGTTAGGAGTGTGCACTATCATTGATGAGTTAGCGGGGAAATGAACCTGGCATCTAGGTCTCTTTGTGGAGTGAGCATAATGATGGGGGAGTAGGCAGGCATGTGTGTGTGATGGTGGACGAGTGACCAGGAGAAAGTGAGGTCTGCAGATGCTGGAGGTCAAAGTTGAAACTTTATTGCTGGAACAGCACAGCAGGTCAGGCAGCATCCAGGGAACAGGAGATTCGACGTTTCGGGCACAGGCCCTTCTTCAGGAATGAGCAGAGAGTGTTCAGCAGGAGAAGATAAAAGGTAGGGAGGAGGGACTTGGAGGAGGGGAGTTGGAAATGTGATAGGTGGAAAGAGGTCAAGGTGAGGGTGATAGGTCGGAGTAGGGTGGAGGCGGAGAGGTCAAGAAGAAGACTGCAGGTCAGGAAGGCGGTGCCGGGCTGGAAGGATCCGGCTGAGACAAAGTGAGGGGAGGGGGGATGAAGAAACTGGTGAAGTCCAAGTTCATCCCCTGCGGTTGGAGGGTTCCCAGTCGGAAGATAAGACGCTCCTCCTCCGACCGTCGGGTTGTTGTGGTTTGGCGGTGGATAAGTCCAATGACCTGCATATCCTCGGTGGAGTGGGAGGGGGAGTTGAAATGCTGTGCCACAGGTTGGTTGGGTTGGTTCGTCCGGGTGGCCCAGAGGTGCTCCCTGAATCGCTCCGCAAGTAGGCGGCCTGTCTCCCCAATATAGAGGAGGCCACACCGGCTGCAGCGGATGCAGTAGATGATGTGGGTGGAGGTGCAGGTGAATCTGTGGCGGATATGGAAGTTTCCCTTGGGGCCTTGGAGAGAAGTGAGGGGGGAGGTGTGGGCGCAAGTGTTGCACCTCCTGCGGTTGCAAGGGAAGGTGCCGGGAGTGGTGGTTGGGTCGGTGGGGGGTGTGGATCTGACAAGGGAGTCGCGGAGGGAGTGGTCTCTACGGAAAGCTGATAGGGGAGGGGAGGGAAATATATCCTTGGTGCTGGGGTCTGTTTGGAGGTGGCGGAAGTGACGGCGGATGATGCGCTGTACATGGAGATTGGTGGGGTGGTAGGTGAGGACCAGTGGGGTTCTGTCCTGGTGGCGGTTGGAGGGGCGGGGCTCAAGGGCGGAGGAGCGGGAAGTGGAGGAGATGCGGTGGAGGGCACCGTCGACCACGTCGGGGGGGAAATTGCGGTCCTTGAAGAAGGAGGCCATCTGTGTTGTACGTATTTTGAACTGGTCCTCCTGGGAGCAGATGCGGCGGAGACGAAGGAATTGGGAGAATGGGATGGCGTTTTTACAGGGGGCAGGATGGGAGGAGGTGTAGTCCAGGTAGCTGTGGGAGTCGGTAGGTTTGTAGTAGATGTCCGTGTTGATTCGGTCGCCTGAGATAGAAACAGAAAGGTCTAGGAAGGGGAGGGAGGAGTCCGAGACTGTCCAGGTGAATTTGAGGTCGGGGTGGAAGGTGTTGGTGTAGTGGATGAACTGTTCAACCTCCTCGTGGGAGCACGAGGTAGCGCCGATACAGTCATCAATGTAGCGAAGAAAAAGATGGGGGGTGGGGCCAGTGTAGTTGCGGAAGATGGATTGTTCCACATACCCTACGAAGAGGCAGGCATAGCTGGGGCCCATGCGGGTGCTCATGGCTACTCCTTTTGTTTGGAGAAAGTGGGAGGATTGGAAAGAAAAGTTGTTCAGGGTGAGGACCAGTTCGGTCAGTCGAAGGAGGGTGTCGGTGGAAGGGTACTGGGTGGTACGGCGGGAAAGGAAGAAGCGGAGTGCTTTGAGTTCTTCGTGATGGGGTATGGAGGTGTACAGGGACTGGATGTCCATGGTGAAGATGAGGCGTTGGGGACCGGGGAAGCGGAAATCCTGGAGGAGGTGGAGGGCGTGGGTGGTGTCACGAACGTAGGTGGGGAGTTCTTGGACTAATGGGGACAGGACCGTGTCGAGGTATGCCGAGATGAGTTCGGTTGGGCAGGAGCAGGCTGAGACGATGGGTCGTCCGGGGCAGTCAGGTTTGTGGATTTTGGGCAGGAGGTAGAAACGGGCGGTTAAGGGTTGTGGGACTATGAGGTTGGAGGCGGTGGATGGGAGGTCCCCTGAGGTGATGAGGTTATGGACGGTCTGGGAGATGATGGTTTGGTGGTGGGGGGTGGGGTCATGGTCAAGGGGACGGTAGGAGGAGGTATCTGCGAGCTGGCGTTTGGCCTCAGCGGTGTAAAGGTCAGTGCGCCAAACTACTACTGCGCCTCCCTTGTCAGCTGGTTTGATGGTGAGGTTGGGGTTGGAACGGAGGGAGTGGAGGGCTGCGCGTTCCGAGAGTGAGAGGTTGGAGTGGGTGGGGGGAGTGTGGGAGTTCAGGTAGCGGTTAATATCGCGGCGGCAGTTTGCTATGAAGAGGTCGAGGGCAGGTAGGAGGCCAGCACGGGGTGTCCAGGTGGACGGGGTGTGTTGGAGGTGGGAGAAGGGGTGGTCAGAGGGTGGGCGAGGGTCTTGATTGAAGAAGAAGGCACGGAGGCGAAGGCGGCGGAAGAATTGTTCGGTGTCACTCCGTGTATTGAATTCATTGACCCGAGAACGTGTGGGAACGAAGGTGAGACCTCTGCTGAGGACTGATCTTTCATCCTCAGAGAGGGGCAAGTCTGGAGGGATGGTGAACACACGGCAGGGCTGGGAGCTAGGACCTGGTGTGGGGCTGGAGCTGGATGTGGGGGCGGGGTTAGGCCTGGGGGCGGGGACAGAGATCGGCTTGGGGGCGGAGTTGGACATGGTGATAGAGACCGGCGGGGGGGCGGGGTTAGTCGCGGTGACGGAACTCGGCCGGGGGGCGGAGTTAGGCGCGGTGACGGAACGCGGCGTGGGGGCGGGGTTAGGCGCGGTGACGGAACTCACCGCGCCTAACCCCGCGGTGACGAGTGACCAGTGCAGTGTGCATGAGTGATGGAGAGATTTGGGCAGTAAGCGCGATTGGTGGGGGGTGTCGAAGCAAGTGAGTGTGACGTTGGGGATGTGCGAGGACGGGTGAGCGTGATGGTGTGCAAATGTGCAGGGAAGTGAACTGGGCTGTGGGGGGATGTATGGAGGAGTGATTGTGATAGAAGAGTAATGAGCGGGGAGTGAGCAGGTTAGTACGGGTGTTGGCGTGAAGTCAGTGATATTGAGAGAGAGTGACTTAGGAGTGTGCACTATCATTTATGAGTGAGCAGGGAAGTAAACCTGGCAGTGTGTGATGGTGTGGGAGCGTGCGGGGTATTGAGTGAGACAGTGTGGGAGTATGCATGTGATAACAATGATGGTGTGGTCGTTTGCAGGTGGCATTACTTTAATGGTGGGGGAGTGTGCAGAGGAGTGAACGTGACGTGGAATGAGTGTGCCTCGATTGATAATAAAGTCTTCCGAATGTACGGGGAAGTGTGATGAGGTGGGGTTGTTTGTGGACGATGGAGTGTGTTAATGTGATAGTGTGCGGGAAGGAGAAAATGACGGTGGGGAGTATGAGGGAATGAACGGGAGAATGTGTGTGGGAGAGAGAGAGAGAGAGACAGGGGGATTATACAGCATGTGAGGGAATGGGAGTGATGCTGGTCGAATGTGCAGCAGAGTCTTTGAAATGTTGCTGAATTGTCAGGGGGACTGGGCGTGACAATGGAGTATGTGTCCAGAATGTTAAATGTGACGGTTATGGGGTATGCCAGTGAGTGAGCGTGATGGTGGCAGATTTTGCGTGGTCGTGTGCATTGTACTGCTCTGTGTACGAGGGAATGTGTTTGAAAATTGAGGAGTGTGCAGGAGACGGAGTGGGATGGCAGTGGAGTGTGCAGTGCGCTGAACGTGATAGTGGGAGAGTGAGCAGGATAGTGTATGGGCGAATGTGCATGAGAGTGGGGGAGGTTGCTGTGTTCAAATTGGGGGTTGAGAGTGATGGTGAGGGAAGTAGACAGGGCGCAGAGTATGATCCTTGGACAGAATGAGTAGGAGAGGGAATAACGGTGGGAGGTGTGTTGGAAAGTGAGTGTGGTAGTGCACAACCATGTGGGAGAGTGAGTGGGATGATGCAGGGTTGTTCGGGGGAATTATCGTCACGGTGGGAGTGTGTGAGCGAGATGGAGTGTGATGATGAGTGAGTGTGCTGCAGAGGGAGTACAATGGTGTCGGAATTGGAGTGGTGCTGGAAAAGCACAGCAGGTCAGGCATCATCCGAGGAGCAGGAAAATCGATGTTTCGTGCATTCATTATTCGAGTATTCGTTATAAGCTCACAAGAAGTAAACACAATATTCTCGTACTTCCATGATCTGTGGAATGCAGGCAATGCCAATAATAACGAGAGATAGATGTACTGTTATGTTTAAGTAACTTAACACTGGTTTCCACATAAAATCAACACACTTGTTCTCCGTGTTGAAAGTAGAATATCTATTCCTGTCTGAGGCTCTGCCGCGGAGGTGAATAAATTAGCATATAGTCTTTTTGAAACATCATTATCAAAATCAACAGTTACAAAAATGAATCAAATAAATAAGTCTTTTTCCCAACCTGTCTCGAGTACTTATTAGACTCCCACTTACAGATGATTGATTCAATACAATGATACATCTCGGTGAGAGTGAGCAGATTGCACTAATGGATGCGATTACAATGGCAAACAAAGTGAAAGCCATTCAATTCATTAAGGAAATGTGCTAACTCTAACCGTGACGTACGTTTCCACTGAATGCAACATTTATAAGTCTGAGTATATGGAATGACTAATGGCTCTATATTTCTCTCGAACGTCTGCACATGCGATTGGCTTCTTTCTCAGAGCACTGCGTGTTAACAGCGTCTCAGCACAATTCTTTACTAAATCTCAGAAGTTTAATGGGATTTCTGCACTTTTCCTTTGGAAAGTATCTGGTCAGACTGAAAAAGCAGGTGTTTTAAGCTGACAGAACCACAGGAGAATCTCCGTCACATACAAGGACCCGGTCTGTATCTCCTCGTTTTCAAGTTAATACAAGTTGTAGTGAGGTTAGTGAATCTCTTCACACACGCAAAAGTCATTAGATTCGATTCAGCATTGGCAAAATTCTCGCGTGTCATCACATGCGACAAGGAAACCATCTATCTCACATGTGATCAGTTTTGTAACGAACCTCTACGGAAAAACTCCCCACGACCACAGAATTAAAGAATTGTATCCAACTGTTAGGTGACCTTTTTTCAATAGGTTAATCCAATTTATACATTAGATTGGATTATCTACAGTGTGGAAACAGGTCCTTCGTCCCAACAAGACCACACCGCCCCTCCGAAGAGAAACCCACCCAATCCCCTAGCCTATATTAACCCCTAACTAACGCACCTCACACTGTGGACAATTTAGCATGGCCAATTCACCTGACCTGCACATCTTTGAGCACCCGGAGGAAACCCACGCAGATACAGGGAGAACGTGCAAAATCCACAAACACAGGCGGGAATTGAACCCAGGACCCTATGAGGCAGCAGTGCTAACCATTGAGCCATCGTGTCGCCCTTAGTTAGTTCCACTTATTTGGTCATTCACCAACCAACATTTTTTTTGTTTTAATCTTCTAATCATTCCCTTTATAAAATATATTGCAAAATATTTGTACACACATCTCGTGTCAGTTAATTACAAATTCTTTTATCAATCACATTCTGCATGTGACTACTATATATCAATAAAGATTATTACTTTTCTTATTGCGTTATATCTTAATTCTCAATTCTTTCTGAAACATCGTTACCGCACATGCCTTCAACTTTAGTTTTGTAGAGAGAACAAAAATCAGTTGACCAACCAAATAACCACAATTTTTTATCATGAAATTATCCAATTAAATAATATAGCGACATTAGTCACATTTGCTTTTATTTTCCTGAATCATGGTCTCGAAAAATGAATCAATGCTCCAGGACAGAGAGGATAGTAGAAGAACAATAAAGTGGGCGTCTAGAAAGATACAGAAATGAGAGTTGCGTTAGAAACGAGTTTAGTGTTAGTAAATAAGTCTGTTCACATTGGAATATTTGGAAAGTTGTCTCACGTAAATGCAGTTTGATTCCAAAATCTGCGGTACATAGAGACCAGAGTGCCCTAAAACTTTAAATATGGAATGTTGCTATTTCGAAGAAACAATTAATTAGGAATGGAAACAGAACGCTACTTATTGAAGGGAAATGCAACTGAGAGGGATATGGATTTATTTCTATATCATGCAACATCAGGCATCGTGCGTAATCCAACGTGATCAAAGGAGAAATCAGCAAAAGAGAATTACACCTCAGGAAGAGATCTTTCATCCTTTCAAGCATGTCCTGATCATCTTCCTTAGTTAAACTAAAAAGTAAACCTTTTGTCCTTATATAATCTGTATCCCCTTTATTGCTTCCCTACTTATATTAACGCATAGATGCCTCTTAAAAGTCGCCACAGAGGCGACATTTTCATGCACCACCTCTTCTGGTATTGTGTTCCAGGCGAGTACCACTCTCTGTATGGAAACCCTCCATCACATATCTCCCTTAAACTTCCAGCATCTTACCTTAAACCTGTGCCCCCTTACAATTGAAACTTCAACCCAGGGGAAAAGCTTCTGACTATCCATTCTGTCTATACCTCCCATAATTTTGGAGAAATCAGGTCTTGTTTCAGCCAGTACCTTCCGACTGGAAACAATCCTAAACTTTTTAACTTCCCTCATAGTCTGAACCCTTAAGAACGGGCAACGTTCTGCTGCTTGTGTGACAATCAAAACTGTAAAAAATCTATTCCAAATGTGGCCGAACAAGTGTTTTATATAGCTGTGAAATGGTTTGGAAACTTGCAAACAATGCTCTGACTGATGAAAGCAAGTATGCCACATGCCTTCTTCATCAGCATTGCCACCTCTTTTGCTACTTTCAGTGAACTATGGACATGCACGCCCAGATCCGTCTGAATATAAACGTTCCGACCAGTTTTAACATTTATACTATATTTCACACGTAAATTTGATTCTCCAAAATACACCACCTATCTTTTTCCTCTATTAAACTCCATCTGCCATTTCTGCGCCCAAGCCGTCAATCTATCTTCATCATGTTTTATCACTACACAATCGTTTGCCAAAGCAGCACCTTCACCAATCATTGTGTCATCTGAAAAACTACTAATTATGTCACCAATATTTTCCTCTACATCATTAAAATATCTGTCAAACTACAGACAATCAAAAACTGATCTATGTGGATCGTCACCAGTTATCATTCTCAATTCTGAAAAACAGTTTTTCATCTCTACCCTGTTTCTACTCTGAGCAACATAGGAGGAGAAAGTGGTTGGACTGGGCAGGACAAAATTAAAAATCACATTGCTACGGATTACAGTCTAACAGATCTTACGTTTCCATTCCACAGCTACCTGATGAAAGAGCAGCGCTACGAAAGCTAATGCTTCCAACTAAACCTGTTGGACTAGAAACAGGCGTTAATTTTTTTAAATTGTATGACCAAGTAGGCTTTTTATCCATCAAGCCAGCCCACATCGAACAACATGTGAATTTATATTTTTGTAACAATCTGCCATGTGGGACTTTATCAACTGGCTTACTGAAGTACATGTTGACTCCATCCAAACCAAGCCCCCACTGTAAATCAATTGGAATGCAATCGACAATAGTTGCAGGTGTAGGCCATTCTACCCTTCGAGCCTGCACCACCATTCAATATGTTCATGGCTGATCATCCTTAATCAGTATCCTGTTCCTTGTTTCCACAATCCTTGAGAACTCTTTCCAACTCTTTCTTAAATGAATTCAGAGACTGGGCCTCCACTGCCTTCTGGGGCAGAGCATTCCACACAGCCACCACTCTCTGGGTGAAGAAGCTTCTCCTCATCTAAGTCCTAAATGGTCTACCCCGTATCTTTAACTGTGTCCTCTGGTTCGGCACTCACCCATCAGCGGAAACATGTTTCCTGCCTCCCGGGTATCCAATCTTTTCATAATCTTATATGACTCAATCAGATCCCCTCTCAGTCTTCTAAACTCAAGGGTATACAAGCACAGTCGCTCCAGTCTTTCAGTGTAAGGTAATCCCGCTATTCCAGGAGTTGACCTCGTGAAGCTACGCTGTACTCCCTCAATAGCCAGAATGTCTTTCCTCAAATTTGGAGACCAGAACTGCACTCAGTACTCCAGGTGTGGTCTCACCAGGGCACAGTACAGCTGCAGAAGAACCTCTTTGCTTCTATACTCAATCCCTCTTGTTATGAAGGCCAGCATGCTATTAGCCTTCTTCACTACCTGCTGTACCTGCATGCTTACCTTCATTTACTGGTGTACAAGAACATCCAGTTCTCTCTGTTTTGCCCCTTTACCTAAATTGATTCCATTTAGGTAGTAATCTGCCTTCCTGTTCTTGCCACCAAAGTGGATAACCATACAGTTATCCACATTAAACTGCATCTGCCATGCATCTGGCCACTCACCTAATTTGTCCAGGTCACCGTGTCATCTTCTAACATCCTCATCACATTTCACCCTGCCACCCAGCTTAGTATCATCAGCAAACTTGCTTATGTTATTACTAATATCATCTTCTATATCATTAACATATATTGTAAAAAGCTGCAGTCCCAGTACTGAACCCTGCGGTACCCCACCGGTCACTGCCTGCCATTTCAAAATGGAGCTGTTTATCACTACTCTTTGCTTTCTGTCAGCCAACCAATTTTCAATCCAAGTCAGTACTTTCCCCCCAATACACTGCACCCTAATTTTGCTCAATAACCTCCTATGTGGGACTTTATCAAAGGCTTTCTGAAAGTCGAGGTACACTACATCTACAGGATCTCCCTCATCCATCTTCAGATTTACATCCTCAAAAAATTCCAGAAGATTAGTCAAGCATGATTTCCCCTTCATAAATCCATGCTGACTCTGACCAATCCTGTTACTACTATACAGATGTGTTGTAATTTCATCCTTTATAATAGACTCCAGCATCTTTCCCACCACTGAGGTCAGGCTAAGTGGTCTATAATTTCCTGCTTTCTCTCTCCCACCTTCCTTAAAATGTGGTACGACATTAGCAACCCTCCAATCCGCATGAACTGATTCCGAATCTATCGAACTCTGGAAAATAATTACCAATGCATCCACGATTTCTCAAGCCACCTCCTTCAGTACCCTGGGATGTCGACCATCAGGCCCCGGGGACTTATCACCCTTCAGAACTAACAGTTTCTCCAACACCAATTCCTGGCAAATATAAATTCCCTTAAGTTCAGGTCCTTCAGCCACTGTTACCTCAGGGAGATTGCTTGTGTCTTCCCCAGTGAACACAGATCTGAAGTACCAATTCAATTATTCTGCCATTTCTTTGTTCCCCGTAATATATTCCCCTGTTTCTGTCTTCAAGGGCCCAATTTTAGTCTTAACCATTTTTTTGCCTTTCACATGCGTCTGACAATGGTAAATTTGGTACACTGCTCTCGATGTGTGGAACTCGAATTGTGCATTAACACAATGGGACATGTATGTTAGTGCCGCATATCCCCTTTTCATAACTATGCTTGCAGTAGTTCTATGAACGTGAAAATTCGGAGGAGTAGTCACAGTATTCACCATCCTTACAATGGCCAGTTCATAAATGTCCTGCACTGATGGGACATTTCAGCTGCGCAGTTCAGAAGAAAAAGAAATGTGTGTTATGCTCTCTCTCTCTCTCACTCTTTCTGTCTGATACAAGTATGTATAAGTCTGCCCTCACTCATGTTCTGATTCGAACACTTGCTTACACAGAAGAAATCAGATCCCGGAGTAATTACTGGCTTGATGGTCCATAACCTTTGTCTTTGCTTTTTAGTTACAAGGTGATCAATGATTGACAAGAGGCTTCGACTGTAGTATGTAGAAAAGACAAACATCAATTGCACTGGAATATAAGCAACATTCACGTCAATCCAGAAATGACCAGAGGTCCGTTAAGTGTTCAACACATTACCGTGAGTCTTGTATTAAATGTAGCGTATGTTAGGTAACCACGGCAAATTCTCTGTCCACACTACATCAGTAAGTCGTCAGGCATTTTTTGGCCACAATCAACATTTTTCCCATAACTGCCGTTGTGTTTGCTTTTTGTTTTAAATTCAGAAAATTTTCAGTAAGATTACGCCGTGAAAGAGTCGAGTTCAACCGAAAAATAGACTCCTTCTGTTCCGTTCAGAATTCCTTGAAATCGGCTCTCAGCGATCTCCAAACATATTAGCTTCAAGTAATGTCGAAAGGACAGTACTATCAGCAGAAACCCGAGAACCAAGAACAGTATTTTCCACGTCTTCTCAAGTGCTCCTCAGAAAGGCAATGTGATGGTGGGTTCAGGGCTGCGTTTTACATCAATTCATGAATCATTTCAAAGTTTTTAATTTAACATTCAGTGAACTGCTTCTGGTCATGTGAGAAAAATGAGTTGTTGATATCAATATTAGCACACATCAATGAATAAATGTGAATCCGAAGGTATTGGTCCAATAACAACAATGAAAACGTCTTGTACAGAAATTAACTCATGAAGTGTGGAAGGAATCCATTATTTTTCTGACAGTTTTATCGGATGGCGAGGATTGGGGACATTTGTTACGTGAAATAAATGTTTGATATTCCGAAGTGGTAAACATTTTGTACATTGTTCAACCACTATTCCGCAGATCAGCTATGTATGCATTTTCAACCACACCGCATCCCCATCCATGGTCGATCCCCACATTCCCCAACATTGAAAGTGATGATTGGATTTGTTGCTTTTGGGTCTTCAGGAAGCAGATTCTACGACTGAGCAGAGCATGGGAAGGCAATTGCCAACTGGTATTTTCGCTGGATGTTTCATCCAGAAACACAGGCAATTTCCTTGGGGTGGGAGGCGGGGCAGAGTTCGTAACCTGATATGGTAGATGGTGTAATTTAAATTCAATACAAATTCAGACTGAAGCGTTTAGTGATGATCACCATCCCAGTACCAGTTAACATGGAGAATGACACATCCAATTTCAGTAATATCCGCTCACCTGGTCTGGTTGCCATGTGACTCCAGATCGACAGCGATGTGCTAGAAATGAATCAAAACTTAACTGCAAAATTGTCACCATCTTCCTCCGATTCATTTTGAACAATTATCTCTCGGTGTGTTTCTTGTAATTATTGAACTTCAAGGCCGAGATGCTCTTCCAAGCCTAACTTCAGAAGACATGGCGAAAACTGCCGCTTCCCCTTCTTCAGTTATCAGCGCGCATCAAAAAATCAGATTTCTCGTTCATTACCACATGTTAGTGTGGGCTTATTGTGGCCAAATTAGATAGAAGTTTTCTTAATTTGAAGGAGAGACACCAGTTCATAATATTAACGCATTCTGAGACGTTCTGAGGGTAAAACGTCCTGGAAAATAGTCGGCATATCATTCTCTAATTGTCTCTCAAGTCTCTCTGGCCACGTCTTTCACTTCAGCTCTACTTCAGCTCTGATTGTTTTAATTTTCTGCCCCCACTCTCTTCGTTTGTCTTTCCGTATCTTTGAACACTCTCCTCAAGTGTACCCACCACTAATCCCTTTACCCCATCCTCGAATTTCATCTCTCATCCGAGTAAGCCCGTCAATCACATCCACGCCATAAAGAATGACTTCATCCCATGAGTCATAATGGACAACAACTTAATCATCTCAGGTTCTGTGGAGGCCGAAGGTAATTTACTCAAAACTCGGCGATTTCTTCATAATTCTACACAACCGTCTGAGATCCCAAACTAAACTTGTCAAACCATCTCTGACCAGAAGGTATACGCTGAAATTATCTGAGATACGGATACAATATTCTCGAATCCTTTGGGTCCATGGCGTTGTCGGCTCAAACCTACAAAGATCCTGGGTAATCGTCATGACTACACGAGATATCCAGAAAATAGATCTGCCTTCTCTGGAACACAAGGCAAATCTTCTGTAAACCTCCGGGACTGGGCGCAACTACGATTGGATGCAATGAGACCTGAAGCATACCTCTACAGTCACCTGGGACAACCGTAAAATAATTCAGATCTTTTGGAGCATGAGTCGAATCCTCTGAAAACCCTATACGAACACAAGTTAATCCTGCTTAAAGCTTTCGGACATCTGATTAATTATCTCGAATTCACCGAGACTCCAAGTATATTCACTCGTGACTACCAAGCCCCTGATAATCCACTCTAACTCTTTGGGACATCAGCCAAAACGTATCGAATACTCTGGGACACGGCATAAACTACTCAAATCTCTTGAGAACCCAGGTGAATGCGCTTGCACACGCTGGGTTCCCAGCTATCGTTTCGAGTCATTGATGGCCAGACTAAACGTCTGGAATCGTTTGATGTCCTAATATAAATATTTCTAATACGTTGAGAAACTAGTTAATCATTTCCAGCGCTGAGAGTCTCCAGCCAAATGCTCTCACATCCGTCCAGCCACCCGATCTTCGTTCCACAGAGAGATGTCCGTCCAAGACTCTCTCGTGAGCTTCACGTCCCCCCACCAACCCATTCTTCACACCAAGCACCTTCCCTTGCCGCCGAAAGAACTGTAAAGTTTCGGCCCCACCTCCGCCCACATCTCTGACAAAGACCCCAAAGGATAATTTGACATCAGAGATGGAAATGTGTTGCTGGAAAAGCGCAGCAGGTCAGGCAGCATCGAGGGAACAGGAGAATCGACGTTTCGGGCATTAGCCCTTCTTCAGGATTTGACATCAGGCAGACATGAACCTTCACATTACCCAGCTTCATCTACAGTGTCTGTTGTTCTCACCGTGGGCCTTTCTACATTGTGGAGACAGGACGCTAACTCATGGAATGTTTCAGGGAATATCTATAGTACATACTCACCAAGCAACCTCACCACCCTGTGGCCAACGACGTCAACTTCTTCCTCATTCCCTCACGGTCATGTAAAACTGGGCCTCATCAAAAGCCCAAATCCAAGCCACCTAATAATTGCAGGAAGAACGCCTCAGCTTCCACATTGCGAAATTTCAAACATACGGCATCAAAACTGACTTCACTAGTTTCCAATCTTCCCTCCCTCCAACTCATTCCAAGTCCAACATTCCAACACAGCACAGCCTCCTTGATCTCTCCTACCTCTACATTTTCCTTCCCACCTATCTACTCCACCCGCCCCGGCAAACTATCGCAAACAAACCCAACTGCTTCTACCTATCACGTTGACAGCGACCTTGCCCACGTCCTCCCGTTTAACTGTCAGCTTCCTCCTCCAACTCCACCACTATTCTTGATAAAACCTTTAACCCGCAACTCTTCAGATTTTCGGTTGCTCCCTAACCTGATATGCTTTTCCAGCGCCAAACTTTTCGATTCTGACTCTCCAACATATGCAGTCCTCACTTATCTTTATGCTGTCGCATCAAAGGCCGAATGTTCTTTTTTCCCGGAATGCCCTTCTTCAAAACGCTGCAGCCCTTCCTTCTGCTCGATCATGTTCTCTTCCAGACTAGTCAGCAACAGTTCACAGGTCCTGATCTGATTAATGGTCAAAGATTCACTGACTGGTTAAGCGCATTGTCATATTCCAGCGTCTAAAAGAATGTAGAAACAGTCAAGTTCCAGACCGGGCCTCAAAACTATGTATTTTTATTTTAGTTTCTTCTATGAAACAGCCAACTACACATCGACCAAAATCCACTGTTCAGCTCCCAGACGTATATGATACATGAATTTAAAAAAGACAAAAGGATTTACTGCAGTGCGCTGACTGGAACGAACTTTAACCAGCAGCACAGATTTAGTGTGTCTGTCACTACTCACTGGAGTTAAAACAATCAAAATTGTAATGATCTCATTGAAACATACAGCAATCCTAATGGGCGAGAGAGTTAAAATGTTGAAAGGATGCTTACACTTATGGGAGCGTCAAGGGCAGTTATCATAGTTTTAGAACAAATGGGATCAAATCAGAACAGAGATGAGGAGGAATTTATTTCCAGAGTTGGAAGCCCTTGGTACCAAGCTGCAGGACCATATTTCAGGCAGATATCGAGAAATTGTAGATTAATAGGAGAACCAAAGGTCAGAAGAAAAATACTGAGAACTAGATACAAGGGTGAACACTCAGCCACGATCCTAATGAACCGAAGAGCAGGATGGACCAGAGCCGTATGTTCGACATAAAGATGATTTTATGCATTGGTAGATATTTCGGAGAGATTGAGTGTTGGGCATCCTGGAAGATATGATACGTATGGGGAGGCTGGTTGAGAAAGGTGGTGGTGACAGCAATAGAGAATGTTTGAGACATTTGACTTACCGATGAGAATAGGATGTGTTATCAGGAGAGAAGTGGTTAACAGGTAAACGGAGGATATGATGGCCTCAAAACAGTCACACTGATAGTGAAGTGGAGAGCAATTGAATGTTTTTACACAAATAGGGAGGACTGTTGGTATTTGATGAGGCGACACAGATCGGGACTGTTGGGGGCATTGGGTGAGATTACACTGATAGAAATAGTTTCAGAGACTGTACAATGACAAGAAATAAGAAGGATTGCAATGTTAAGAGCAGGTTTCAGCATGTTGGAGGATATGGGAATGAAAATGGTTGCACAAATAGCGATGGCTGAATTGGGCAAAACGGGAAAGGAGGTTATTTGATCAGACTGCTGTAAACTGTGGTTAACTGAAACCGTGGAAAATGATTCCGCGAATTCGGCGGTCACCCTGTATAATCACAGAATCTGCACTCAGACTTGTTAGTGCTTGTTCGAGTGTGAATTTACCATGGTTGCACACATATGGGGAGGATTAATGGCAAGCAGAATTGACCGTGATGGGAATGAATTCCGTGGCTGCATGACACGACTGAAATGACGAGTGGTGTGTCAACTTGATCGCGTAGACAGGCAGGAAAGTTTCTGCGGTTGAACCAGCTCACTATGATAGGAGGAACTCCAGTCACTTGTGAGTCAGACTAGACCGGAATGTCAGATGTCCTTCACTGAAGGATGCGAATGAATCAGATGAGTTCTTCCTACTGATCAATAATGCATTTATTGTTGCCCCACCGATGTTATGCATAACTGCAACATGATATCCACCTCCTATTCTCAGCAGTCTGAACAATGAAGGCCAGGGTCCCAAATGCCTGCTGAACCACCATGTGTACGCGGACATCACACTCAAATAACTGTTTACCTGACTCCTAAATCTCTGTTTAATAACACTACCCAGGACCCTAACATGAATTGTACAAGTCCCGATCTAGTTTGTCTTACTAAAATGCAAACCCTCGCATTTATCTAATTAAACTCCATCTGCTATTCATCAACCCATTATCTCGGCAGTACTGTGAACCCTGTTATATTCACCATTTTCACTGCCTGCGAAAGTACTATTTTTCTCATCACTCACAAACTTACTTACAATGAAACCAAGATTCTCATTCAAATCATTTGACAAAATTGCAAACACTGGATCCACTACATTGCTGGTCACATGACTCCAGTCAGAAACGAAAAACATCTCCTACCACTCTCTGCCTCATACCATTAAGTAATTTTTTAACCAGCTGAATAGATCTTCCTGACTCCCACAAAATTTTATGTTCATTTGAAATGATAACCCAATCTACAATAAGGAACCTTGTTAAACGCTTTTCTGTAATTCCGTTGACTGCTCTGCCTTCATCTATCTCTTGACAACATCCTTGAAGAATCAATCGTTTTTGTGAGACTCGATTTTCCACTCTTAAAGCCATGCTGACTATCTCTAACTGACCCTCCTTTTCCTAATGGACGTTAGCGCCTTTTTCTTAGCACCTCTGACAACGATTAACCCATTATTCGTCTGACTGATCTGTAGTTTCCTGGCTTCTCCCTGCAGCCCTGATGTGAGAAAACAAAGTCTGTCGACCTCCAGCCTTCCGGTACCTCACTTAATTGATAATTAATAGCTTTGATGGGGGCCTTGCAATCTCTTCCCTAGCTTCCCACAATATCCTGGGTTACACCTGATGGGCTGCTGACGATCGACCTACCTTTATTCGTCTTAAGATTCCAGCACCTTCTCTTCTCCGTTGTGGATTCTTTCCAAGACAGAACTATTTATTTCCCCAAGTTCCCGAATTTTCATATCTTTCTCCACAGTACATACTGACAGGAAATCATCGTTTAATATCTCACCCATCTGCTTTGGTTTCAACATGAACGTCCTCATTGATCTTTAAAATAATTCATGCTCTCTCCCGAGTGACTCTTTCGTTCTTATTGAAACTTGTGCAAAGTGTTCTGGTTATTTAAAGATCCATATCTCACTACAACAATTGCCCTGTGTCACCCTTATCTCTTCTGCCAATTATATTCATACCAAGAAATAAAATCAAAGAGGCTCAAAAACAAACTTTCTTTCATGAAGTGCGTCGCACATTGTCTCTCAGGATCCCGTGATTATTTATGATTAGAAACTTTACAATACACTGCTGCACGTTCCCGATATACTGTCAGGATAATATCGTTTGGTTTCAGACTGACTGCACAAAGAGTTTTAGCATTTCTTGCTCGTGAATGCGAAAAAGGTAGCTTACTGGGTCATCAGGTTATGGAGACGGCAAATCAAAATGCTGAAATTTAATACAAAGTGACTGGAGAGTAAAAATAGTGAGGTCTCTGCAATCTGTGCAAGATCCGAATCAGAAAAAAATGGAATATAACGAAGAGTATAAGTTCCAGAAGGACAGGTGTTCTTGCATTGACGACAGGCGAAACAAGTTTCACTGGGCTCGTCTTGAGAATATAGGGATATTGTAAACAGAAGCGATGAAGTCGATTTAGCTGGATGTCATTGGAGTTTCGAAGTATGAGAAAGAAATTGAATGAAACATCCCAAGATTCTGAGGTGTTTGGACAGCGTAGGTGCTATGAGTTTAGAAACTAAAATATTACAGCACTTCAGCAGACACACCATGGTTGTGCCGAACATAATGTTAATCATAACTAATAACATCTGCCTGAACATGTTTCGTCTTCCTCTATTCTCTGTCTGTTCACTTAAAAAACTGTGTTCACATTTCCACTTGTACAACTTCCCTTTGCACCTTACACTCTACGTAAAAATAACAATTGGCTCACACATCTCATTTAAATATTCTGCATCTTACCCTGATCCGAAGCACCTTTTTAAAAAAAAATATTTAAAACCTGCACACTGGAAAAAATTATTTCGACCATCCATATTATCCTTGACCCTTCTAAGTTTCCATATACGTACCTACTCGCCCCTTAGGCTCTGACACTCTCGCAAGGAAATTCAAGTTTGCTCCATCTCACCTTCTTGTGAACACACTCTCAAAGTAATCCTCGTCATCTGTCTTTGCACCCTGAACAAATACTCCACGTCATTCCTGTAGTGCAGAAATGAGATTTACACACAGTACTCCAAATGTGGCCAAACCAAAGTTTGTACAGTTGCAACGTGACAGGCAAACGTCTGTACTCATTCCTGCGAGTGATGGAGGCAATCATGCTATGTGCTTTGTTTCCCCCTTCACCCACTTGTATTGTCACTGTCCGGCAGATATGGAAGTGCACCAAGACCCCTCTGTACATGATTGTCCTTCCATATCTGAAGTTTCTTCTTACATTTGACCTTATAAAATGCATTATATCAGACCTGTCCAGAATAAACTAAATTTACCATCTCTCCGCCCACCTTTCCATGTGCTCTGTATCCCAATACAAGCGTTTATGTCCTTACTCGTTATCCACAGCTTCACGGTTTTTCATGTCTTCTGCAATAAATATTTTTGCCACTTCCAATGGTTTCCCTTGTACGAAAACGTCGAAACCTGGGGACATAACATCGGAACAAGGGGTCATGCATTAAAAATGGAGATGAGGATGAATCTCTTCACTCAGAGGGTAGTGAATCTCTGGAATTCCTTACTACAAAGAGCTGTCGAGGCTGAGTTATTAAGTATAGTTAAGGCAAAGATGGTCGAGGTTTAATCAATCAGGGAAACAATGATAATCTGAAAAAGGAACACCAGGAAATTGAAGTTGGGGATGATCAGATCAGCTATGATCACATTGAATAGCAAAAATACAGAACGGGCCAATTGGCCGAATTCCACTCCAAAGTTTCATGGTCTTCACTAAGTCGGTTTGAAACTCAATAAAGAGAACTCAATTATGGTACTCTGCCCAGAAGGCTTCTTCCCAATGAGTTTATTAGATATTGATCATGGCACAACATTTGATGTAAAATTAGACATTCTATTTATGGTTTCTTCTCATGTTATAAGAGAAAACCATCTCGTAAACAATCCAGGATTCCATCGATTACACTCCTGACATTCATAAGTTCTGGTATCAAGATATAGACTACTGTCACATATAATTACTGTACTGTCCTTGTTCAAAGTGCATTCAAGTTCCTGATTGTAAACATATTTACATTCCCATGATTGATGCTCATAAAAATATTCCTGCTAACGATTGCTGCCACTTGCTTGTTCTTAGTTCCACCCAAATAGATTCCAACTTTTGATCTGCAGATACACATGGCTGTCTCACTAGATTAGTCTCATTCTTACTTCACAACCTGTTAGTTGTTTGTCTGTCCTTCTTAGACCCCAACAACCTTCAATGTTCACTTCCCAACTACGGCTAATCTGCAGCCACATCTCTGTCATAACAGGTCTATCATATCTGTTCACCTCAGTTAATACTTTTATTCCAATTGCCTCTGTCAATTGCAGAGAGTCTTTCAGAGATAGTGGAGCGATTAAACAGACAGATTGACGTTCCAGAGTTAGGGAGGCTTACAGGTGCTCGAGGACATCAGAGTTAAACAGAGCTATATGTCGTCAATAATGTTAGAGGGTGGAAGGGTTTTAGGAATTGGAGAAATTTACAGAGATCTAGGGAGATGGATTCGATACAAGAGTGTTGGATATGGATGGATGTCAGGGAAGGTACATAGAATGAGCGGCACAGATGGAAAGGTTTTCAGGGAGAAAAGCGTTGCATACACCACAGAAACTAACAGAGATATATAAGGTTGTCGCGACTGAAGACATTTACAGCTGTTAGAAAACTTATAAATTCTGGAGTTTGTATACATAAAAAGACTATGGAGTCTACCAGGATTCCTGGTTTGGAGACATTTATACAGAAACGGACCATTGCATAGATTGAAATTAGTTACTCTGGTAGGGTAGGTTGTCGGGACGGGTGAGGTTTATTTAGTTAAGTATCAAAAATTTGGAGAAAAAGAAGGAGTTTATAGATGTATATGGAGAGTGAATGAGCTGGCTTTGAACGTTTGTCCTATAGGAACTGAAGTGTCACGATGATTGGGGTTGCTGCAACAGATCAGGAGTTCGGCAGGGATTTGATGGGACTACCCAACTCGGGAAGAATTTCTGGGCACCATCGATTGCTGTCAAGTCTGATGGAGATTACCAAGAAATGGAGGACTTTCTGGAAGGAGGGGATTATGGAGGCATGGAAGGGGTTGGTGCAGCTCGCGACGGCTCAAGGGACTGAACTTTTTCACAGACAAGGGATGCAGTAGTGGCTGGAGAAGATCACCCAGGTCGGGACAATGTAGGGATTAAAGACAATATTCCAGACCTCGATGACTGTCCTGGTAGCAGACGCTAACAGGGATAGACATGACTGTCGGCATATTAGGCATAAAGATAGTTTGCATCAACTGGGGAAGTTCAGGTATTAACGTGTTAGGGATTAACGTGTTAGAGATAGGGATCTTCTTATGGACGTGGTGGATACAAACAGAAAACGATTTATAGGAACTGGCGTATATTACAAAGATCACTAAGACAACATGGGCGAGGATTGAAGACCCGGGTATCCTGGGATGTGGCATTGAGGACCGGTACAGCAGAGGCAAAAGCAGGACCCTCACAAGATGACCAACACCTAATGAAGCCGAGAACTTCTCTGTTCCTTGTCCAGCACACTGTGTTCGTCATGTCTTGTGGGTCTGAATATCGAGCTTCTCCCTGGGCTATGATCTTACCGGTTGCAGGATTTACAGACGGTTCCAAATATCACTTTCCATCTCTCTGGCTAACAAACCATCTTCAATGAGGTGAGGGATGAAACCGGAGTTAGGTATTCTTCTAAGTCAGGATTCTCCTGATCAACTACAAGCGTCAGAGAAATGGGCAGACTCAGAGGATAGGCTGATGCAGTGAAAGTTACACATGTATAATCAAACTGAGCCCACCAGATTGCTTGGAAAGCCTCGTCTCAATCCCTGTGCTGTGCTGCTGTATCTCCTTGGCGTGAGGAGTTCTATTGACTCAGGATCTCAGACCTGCGACAAGCACAAGAGGACAGTGCAGAGGCAGCGATTAGACCCATACAGTGTGGCATAAGACAGGGAATGCTACTAAATTCTGCAAGAACGATACAAACTATCTTCTGGAAGATTTTAGGATCAAACAATGGTGTCAGAAATGGTTTTGAGTCAGTGGGCATTGTTACCAGATTTCCGGGAGAGTGAGCTATTATACTGGGATGGGATCCTATGATCCCGTGTTCGTAGCAGTCTCTTGGTCACTCGTATGACCAGGATTATACAGTATGATTTAAGATACAGATGAGGGGTGACAGGACGTAGGTGAATGGCAAGACCCAAGTCCAAAGAGAAAGGTTAAAATATTAGATCACCTTTGGGATGTGGCTAAGGACAACCAGAAAGAAACAAGAAGGCACAGACATGAACAAAAATTGTACATCAGCAAATAATTTTGTGACAGGAAATTGTGATTAAAAAATAAATTACTGGTTCTTTACTTCAATGCACTTTGAATTTGCAGTGGGATATATGCACTTGTAACTTAGGATTTCGAACTGATCGTTAAAATTTGTGAAGAGAAATACTGTTAATTGATATTCACATCTCCAAAATATTGTGGAAAGCCAGGCAGAATGAGAAACTGGATGGGGTATTCTCGTAGTTAGGGATACCAATGCGATGATAAAGAAAATATAGTGTCTCAGATTACGAATGAGTACGAATCCAAATTCTTGGGAATGAGGGCCAGAAAAGTAAAGTTCAAGGACAGCATTCAGTCCCGCTAACAGTATTACATTGTTAGGTACTGCATAATACAGACAGTTATTAGAATTTGTGATAATTATTAGGAAATGCAATCTTCATATTTCATCATGTCATTGGCGGTGGGTCACAGACGAGGGTGAAACTCCCCTACACTTAGGGTGAGTCTGTAGGTGGCTGTACAAATTGATGTCATTTCCACAGACTCTGTTATACATGGGGCAGCGGCTGGCCGTGATAAGGGGAGAGATGGAGCGCTGTTGTAAGAGTGCGCCCCTCGAGCAGTTTCCTCCTGTATTTCTGCTTTTCCCGACGGCAAGTCCCAAGTTGCTCCACGCCGTCCCAATGCTCCTCCTTCACTTTCGACAGTCTCAGCCCAGTACTGCGCAAGTGTCTGTGGGAATGTTTCACCAGCCCACTGAAGCATTGAAGGTGATCCTGAGACAATTCCTCTGCCATCTGGGGCTCACCTCCAATCAGGAAGTAAAGCACCAGCTTGGGGAGTCTCGTGTTGGTCAAGGGGACGACGTACCCATCTCTTTGCTGCCGACCAAGGGGGTTTGGGTCGTTGCCTCAATGCTGGAGATGTTGGCCTGGTCGAGGACGCTCGTCTTCGGTTTGTCTTCACTGAAGAATCACAATTCTTTGTACAGGCAGCGAAGATGAGACAGGTCCAGGACCTTGAGGTATCTCTTTCAGAGCAATATGCGAGGGTGGGAACCACAATGGCTCTGGAAACCATGGACTTGATGCTGGAACTGACGTTGTTGTCCTGGAACACCTTTCACATCAGATGACCGAAGGCTGTGCTAGCATACTGGAAGCAGTGGTGGATCTCTTCATTAACATCTATTTTATTCGACAGGACGCATTCTACATATTGGATGGTCCAAGGCCTTCTCATCAATCTTGTTGATCAGGGGTTCTCTCCGCAATGCAGGGCCAATTTGTTGGAGTACCTTTTTCTTGTGGACGATTAGGGTACGATCCACGCTCGCATGTGTTCCTGCAAAGACACTGAAAATGCTCTAGTGAACACTCTTTGAGGTTGGACACACAGAAACACCATCCACGTACTGCAGATTGATGATACTGGTTGGCCTGAATTTGTTTTTGGTTTGAAGGTGGATAAAGATTTATTAATTTCCTGTTTGCTCTGAAGGTTAACGCCACTCCAGATGAGAGATTGTTGGCGCTGAGGTGAAACATTGCAGCGAGGTAAATCGGGAACAGTGCTGGGGTAATGAGACAGCCCTGTCTGGCGTCGGTCGGAACGGGGAACGAATCCGTGGGGAGCCATTTGTCATTACCACAAATAAATTTCTTCGTGAAACAGGCAGAGTGTAGTGACACACTTCTTGCTTTAGCTCAATAATCCTTCCTGGGTGTGACGGTATCAAATGACTTTCTAATTTCGAAGACGGCCATGTACACGAGGAGGGTCTGTTATTTGCATTTCTCCTGCAGCTGTTGCACGGTGAAACTCATGTCCATTGCCTCACTCCTTGGCCTGAAGCCGCATTGCAATTACATGAGGAGATCCTCGGCTACAGCGGGAAGATCGTTGAGAAGGAGCTTTGAGTTGACTCTTCCAATACATGACAATAGGGAGATTCGTCTTCAACTGTCACAGTTGGACTTGTCCCTTTCTGAAGATACTTATCACGGTGACTTGTTGGAGCTCTCCTGGGATTCCCTCCACCTTCCAGGTAAGATAAACAATAACGTGTAGCTAGACTAGGATCTCAGTGCCTCCTCACTCGAATGCCTCAGCCGGACTACCGTCTGCTACAATGCCTTGAGCTGGTGGATTGCCTTTTCTACTTGGTGGGGGGCTCGGGCATTACTGAGCCTACGGTGTGTAATGTATATGGTCAACAAAGCTCGGATAGATTACAGAGATATTTTTGAGGAGGCCTCTGAAGTGTGTTTTTGTTGGTTTCCTTTTCTTTCGTAAAGGTCACTCCATCCTTGGCTGGCAGTTGTCTGGGCCCTTGGGCGTTTGGGGGATAAAATGGAATTTAAATGCATTATCACGTTTAACGGTGACCACTCCAAGCTTACACAGATATCTGAAATTCAAACGAAGCAAATTACATTAGTATGAGATGAGTACTGTCCAAGATAACAAAGAAAACAGACTACAATGCTGTAATGTAACGGCAAAATATTCAGTAAAAGAACATTCCATTCACACGGACAAAACTTCAGCAAGAAGGGCCAATCAGTGACTCACTCAGGATTTTAACGATTATATCAGATTATAACAATCTTCAAATACAGCCACTAAAAAATCTAGCAATTCTAAAGGCAGAGTGTTTCAGAAACTGACAAAAGGCTATCAAAATGCTGAAGCAGATTTTAAAGCAAGAGCAAGGTTTCTCATCGCACGAAGAGTGTTGTAGGAAGTTGAAAGGTTGTTTGTCCTTAATGAGATGATAAAGCATCCTTGAAGGTGCTGGCAGTGATGTCAGACATATGAAGTGTGATAAGGGACTGAAAGACATTATAAAACCAGTATGAACTGTTGGGGCAGGAGGAGTTCCTAGATTTACAGAGGGAAATATGTCCCAAAGTTGGTTCAATAGATCTCGACGGTTATGGAGCCTCGGAAGACTTAAACATACAGAGTATGCTGTGGAGTCCAGTTCAGGTCATAAAGGTAACAAGTGTCAATCGGGATTGAGGGGATATTCAAACCAGCGCATTCTCTCTCTCTCTCTCTGTCTCTGTCTCTCTCTCTGTCTCTCTCTGATACATCCACAGGCAACCAAACACTCACATTTGTTTCAGTAGTGTGTGAAAATGCTATCGAAAACTCCATTAAATAACAGGTGAGCACTGAGTAAAAAGTCACCTCGACTCAGCAGATTATCTTGCTCTCTGTCCACGGATGCTGCCTGAACCGATGTGATGTCCAGCATTCTATGTTTACTCCACAAACTAAAGACCCACTGACCACACACGTGGATCACTTACAAAGTTATTTGGTAACAACCACCACTTTGCACAACGTAGAGTCCACAGGATAAGATCATAAGACCTCGTGGGAGAAATTGGCCATTCAGCCCGTTGAAACTTATCCGCCATTCGATCATGGTTGAAAGTTTTTTCAAACGCATTCTTCAGCTTGGTCCCCACCATGCTTGATCCCCTTGACAATCAAGAACTTATCTCCCTCAGTCTTAAATATACTTCGTGATCTGGACTTCACTGCTTTCTGTAGCAATGCATTCCAAAGATTCACTTCTCCATCACTGAAGAGGTTTGCGGTATCTCCGTTGTAAAAGGTGTTCCCTTCACTCGAAGCTCTGCCCAGTCTCACATACAAATACAAACATCTTCCCAACATCTACTCTGTCCGGGCCATTCAGTATTCTGTATGTTTCAATTAGATACCCCGTCATCCTTCTAACCTCCATCGATTATAGACCTATCGTCCTCAAATGTTCTTCACATGTTAAGCATTCCATTCCTCGGACCATTGCTGTGAACCTCCAATGAAAACACTGCCAGGCACACTGCCATCCTTCTTGCAATATGGGGCCCAAAAAGGCGCTCAATACACCAAAGGTGGTCTGACCAGAGACTTGAATAGCTTCAGAAGTACATCCCTTCTTTTATGTTCAAGTCCAATAAAAATAAATATCAACATTGCATTTGCATTCCTAACTACGGACTCAACCTGTGCGTTTACCATGAGAGAATCCCACACTAGAACGGACAAATCTCTGTGTACTTCAGACTCACAATCTTTCTATCCATTTAGAAAATATTACATGACTCTTTTCCAAACAAGGTGCATGACCTCACAGAATAAATTAAAAGTCGCGTCAGATCATTGATTATTTGGGATTCACAAGTTTTGTCAGAGCGCCTCCACACTGAAATATGATTTGTTAGTTAATTTTAAATGTAAGATCGATAAAAATAACCAACAGTGTATTCTTAACATTTGAAACAAAAGCACAATCGATATAGAAATAACCAGGTCTGCAGCGTCTGCACAGGTTCTTCAGAAATGAAATAAACTGGCAGAGAGACACGCACTGTATCCAAGGATAAAACTCAGCTACCCAGGAAGAAAATACTGTGTGAAATCAGTAACTGTGGGAATAAACCATCTGGGTAACGTAACCGACCAGATTCCATAAACTGAAGCACAGCTTGTCAGACAGAAATGACCAACGCGCACAGAATAAAAACAAGTTCGCCACACGGAACCGACTACAATCCAGAGACTAATACCCAGTTCACAACTAGTAACCACATACGCGACTGGATAAATTCAGCCCCTGTCACAGAGAACCTATCCCTTGCAGTCCACAGAATAACACTTCCATCCCTACTTTGAATGGAGCGTTCGCCATCCACAGAGCTATAAAAAAGCCAATCTCCAACCAGACAACTAACCAAAGTACAATACATTAAAACAAGTTCACTGCGCTTTACACACACACAAACCTAACTAATCGAGATAGTGTAATCAACAACTCCCGAAACCAAATTGGAGGGATGGACTCTCTGATGACTTTATGTACTGGCTCGATAACGTTGGCACCTCTGTATTTTCCCTGCAGATTTATTCTTTACTTCATTTCCATTCGCTGCCAAGCTATAGACTACATCTGGAATTATCACTGTTTCCCCTTTTGTTCAATAACTGTAAGCAATTTGTTTCTGTCCTTGGAACTTAGAATTCATCAACCATAATCACACCTGTGTTGTTATTATTAATCAATTTGCAAACTCTTTGTTATTATCTCTCTTTGCAACCAAGAATATGTAGCACCCTGCTTTGCCATTCCTTGAGGCAGCTGTCTGTTTTCACAGCTTCAGAATTCAATTTCTCAATCTGTACCAATATCTGGTTAGTGTTCTTTACTGTAGTCCATGCATTCACACACATGCACTGTTGCAAGTATTGAGACATCGTTTCTTTCTTTCTTTCTTTCTTATTCCAGCGACAACGTTGACTTGCCGTTCTGAGCTCGTGATCTCCTCTGTCGTTCCATTTTTGATGATGATAGTCTTGCCAAGTTAGGTCAAGCACCACTCCCCCATAGCACGAGCAATATACCCACTCAATTTTAGCTGTGTTCATGTGCTACACCATCAACTTTATATAATTTCCACCTTGCTCACGATCAAGCTCTATTTTCTAGAATTCTAAAGCTTGTTCTCCCGTACTCTGTTTCATCATACTGTAATCTCCCTTCACTTCCCTTTACTGTCCTTCCTTGCATGTGGCACTTGGAGTATTGTGCAGATCACTGCTTTGGAAATCCTGTATGCTGACGTTTTCCATCGCTCCCGTAGTTCCGCGCAAAGAACACTTCACCCTTCCCAAATGAAGCATTGCTAACAATGTGGATCACGACCTGCCGCTGTTCATCCTCCCCCAGGAAAAAAAAAGCTTCTGCAGCCTCTTTGTGACATGCTTGACCCCACCATCGTGCACTTACGTGGAGATTTCAGTCACCATCAACATTTTCTCCTCATTAATTAATCTCCTGTGACTATTGCTCCTCATTCATTCTCCCAGCTTTCCTGTACAGTCAGCCTGCTTGTGGTGCTGCAAACATAGCTGTGATTGCACATCCCTGAGGAGTCAGCACCACTGAGCTGTCAGCTTCCAAACTGGAATACCGATTTTGTGATTGAGACCCTGAGCTTTTCCTGTATTCCCGCAGTCTTTCTCTTGGAATGACTGTTTGCCCATTCCCTTCATTCTTTCAGGCCGTTATGGCTGCAGTGTGAATCCCCTCTCTGTATGTGCTAGCTATCTAATTCTCAGCATCACAGGTGTACCACAGAGTATCCAGTAACTGTCTAATCTGCATTTTCGAGGCAGACAGGGCCGATTACTTCTCAAAACTACGAACCACATCTTGCATTTGTCCAATCTGTGCTACCATATCTTAACTTCGAATATACTTCGTCCGAATTATTTCACAAATTAGTCCAAAATAAACATGAGGGAAATCAGCTTGGGTGATGTTTGGCATATGTTGTTTACATGGACTTTAGCAAGGTCTTTGAGAAGGTGCTACAAATTGGGTCGCTATGTATCACGGGATCCAGGAAAAGCTAGCAAATTGGACACAAACGTAGCTTGACAGTGGAAGGCTGACAGTGAAGGTACAGATCTGCTTTTCAGTCTGGTGGCCAATGAGTAACGGTATGTCACAGGAATCAGTGCTGGTCCGCTGCTATTTTACATATCAATGATCTGCATGAGAATTCAGGAGATATGTTTTGGAATGTTTCAGATGACACTGAGATTAGTCGTATAATGGAAATTGAAGGCGGTTTTCTAGAAACGCAGCGAGATCTTGATGAACTGGGCCAATGGTTGAGGAATGGTGGATTGAATTTCTTTTGAATAATTGCAAAGCATTGCGTTTTGGAGAAGCAAGCGAGGGTAGAAGTTCCACAGTCATTGGTAGGGCCTGGGGAGTGTTAGATAACAGAGTGATTTCCGGTGCAAGTTTTTAATCTTCTTGAAAATGGACTGACAATTGGACGGGTTGATGAAGAAGCTTTTCTTCATGCTCGCTTTTATCGGTCAGAACATTGCATATAGGAAATTGGACGTAATATTGCAGCTGGTGAGGCTAAAATTCGAATAAAGTGTGCATTGCTGTTCTTCTAACTATGGAAAGAATATTATAATTTGAGAAAGAGTGCAGCAACGATTTATGTGGACAGTGGTTGGAGTGGAAGGTTGGTGTCATAGGGAGAAGGTCGATAGGATGATACTCTTTTCCCTAGATCGTAGGAGGTTGAGCGATGACTTATCATCGGTGTATAAAATCAGGACAGGCAGCGATACGGAGGATAATGGACAACTGTTCCCCATGGTAGGGATTTCTAAAACGAAAAGGTATATGTTGAATGTCGGGTGTGGGGAGGAAACAGAGAGAAATTAAAGGGCCAAGAGTGGTATTTGTTCACATCGACGGTGGTGGAATGGGCTGGCATTGGTATTGATGGAAGTTAATATAATTTTGATATTTAAGGAACGTTTAGACAACAACATTTTTGGATAGCTACAGAGAGATAAGAACCAATTCCAGGCAAATATGACCAGTCTAATATATGAAAAAGTCGTCAACATATACAACTAGGGCTCAATGGCCTGTTTTCATGCTGTAGATCTTCATGTCTTTTTGACTCATTCGTTTACCCGCCTGTGGGTTACTGGGATTATTAGAACATAGAATAGTACAACAGAGTGCGCTTCTGCCCACGATATTGTGCTTAGCATTTAACTTAACCAAAGTTCAATTTAACCTACACACCAATCAAATTAATACCGTTAATGGGCTTGTCCAACAGTCATTTAAATGTGCCTAATGTCCCTGTCTCAACGACCACAGCTGGCAGTGCATTCCATGCATCCACCACTCTCTACGTGAAGATCGCAAATCTGACATCTCCACTATACTTCCTCCAATCACCATGCAATTTCCACCCCGTGTAACAGCCATGTCTGCCATGGTGAAAAGACTCTGCCCATCTATCTCATTTCATTTATGGAAAATTATGCCTGCAGATACTGGAGATCAGAGTCAGAGGTGAGGTACTGGAAAGCACAGCCTGTCAGACAACATCTGAGTAGCAGGAAAGTCGACTTTTCGAGCATAAGCATATTCCTGATGACAACCTTACGTGAAACGTCGCCGTGATGCTCTTGGGGATGCTGTATGACCGACTGTGCTTTTCCAGCATATTAAGTTTTACTTCTCATTAGCTTCTACACCTCAATCAATTCATCTCTCTTCCTTATGTTCTCGAAAGTGAGAAAAGCCTCAGCTCACTCACCCTCGCTTCATAAGACAAGCACTCCAATACGGACAGCATCTAGGTATATTTCCTCTGGACCATCTTGAAAGCATCTACAACTTTCCCGTAATGAACCGATCAGAACTGGACACAATATTCCACATGTTGTCTTTCTAGTATTTGAAAAATCTGCAGCAAAAACTACGCGGCTCCGAAGCTCAATCTCCCCGTCAATGAAAGGCAAAATGCTATCCGCCTTCTTAGCAACCCTCGCAAGTTGTCTGACAACTTTGATATATCTATGTGCATTGTCCCCAAGATACCGCTTATCCTCCACACTGACAAGAATCCGATCTTTAGCCTTGTGAGCATTCAAATGCTACATTGCAAAATGAATCACTTCGCATTAATCCTGTTTGAAATCCACCTGTCACTTCTCACCTGGCTATGCCCAACAGTCTCGGCAACACCATGGACTATTGTGTTATCGGCCAAACTACTCATCCACCCTTGTAATTATTTATCCAATTCCTTTATATTAACTACAAATAACAGAGGCCCAAGAACAAATCACTGTATGACACCGCTATTCACTGACATCCCAGAAGTATGCTTTCAAATCACTACTGCTCATTCTCTGCTTTCTTCTCGCCAATTCTGTATCCAGATAATCAAATCACCCTGCATTCCATACCTCATAATTATCTGAATAACCCTACCACGGAGAACCTTCTGAAATGCTTTACTGAAATCCATATGCACTACGTCCACTGCTCGACCTTCATCAACATTTCTCATCACATCGTCAAAGCACTCAATAAGGGTTGTGAGGCATGACCTGCCCCTAGGGAAGCAATGTTGACTACCTTTATTTCAACCGTGTCTTTCCAAATAGTCATAAATCCTGTCTTTCAGAATCCTTTCCAGAATGATGCTTACCACTGTCATTTCCAGATATTGCTTTATTCAATTTCTTGAACAGAGGAGTAACAATTACTTCCTCCAATCTACTGGTTCTACTCCCGTGGAAAGTGATTGAACATCATCACCAGAGACTCAGCAATCTCATTTCTCACTTCTTCTATTAACCTTCGATATGTCTGCTCCGGCATTGGTGACTGATCTATCTTGATACTTTTCAGTAATTCCAGCACATTCGCTTTCTTAATATGAATCTGTTTAAACCTATTCACCTGGTCCACAGTGATCACATAACCAACAAGGCCCCTCTCTCTTGTGAATACTGAAACAAATATATCATTTATGGTCGCCCCTACAACTTAGGACTCGAGCCATAAGCTTGCTTCACGATCCCCGATCGGCCCAACGATTTTCTGACTTTTCCCTTATTCCTCACGTAGGAGAACAACACCTTTGCGTTTTCCGTAATCCTTCCCACCGAGACTTTTTCATGCCCACTCCTAGTTTCCCTCAGGCCATTTCGAGTTCTTTCTTAACTAACCTGCAATCGCTATAATAATGCGAGATCCTTGCTTTCTCAACCTTAAGTACGCTTCATTCTTCCTCTTGACTTGACGTTGCTCTTCTCTTACTATCCCAGTTTCCTTCACCTTACCATTCCTTGCCTGTCTGAGTGGGACGCCATTATCCTTTCGTCGCAACAAGTGCTCCTTAAACTGCCTCCACATTTCAGTTGTGCATTTCCCGTAGGACAATTATTCCCAATTTTTACACCACCGCTCCCTCCGAATACCTTTATAGTTTTCCCTCCCCAATTGATTACCTTGGCACAAGTTAGAAAATTCTGAGGTATTATCTACCATTATGCTTTTTAAGAAATCTTCCATCCTGTTCAATAATACTAACTCTTTTGAAAACATCACTAATTATTTTCCCATGTTTCCATCTTTCTCCACAGTAAATACCAACGTAAAATCTTTGCTTAGGTTCTCACTCATCAGCAGTGGTGCATAGCCAACACAAACAACTTCGTTGAAGTTTAAGTGGCCCTATTCTCTGCCGAGTGGTTATTTTGGTCGGATTGACATGTGTGAAACTGATTTGGAATTTCAAAAATCAAAACCCTCTACCGCCACTTTCTTCAATTCTGCCATGTATAGAACACACTATCAAGTAAGATGCAGCGTGCTCATCAAAAATATTTCACTTTTATAAAATCATATATCTCGCATTATTTCAAAGAACCCCGTTACTGTTCATTGTCATATCCTTAATAATACACTCCAGCACGATCCCTATTTACTGTCATGCAAATACTGTTTTTTTTATCAGATTGACGGCACATAAGGTTCTGGGAAGCCTTGTGTATTAATCTGGAGGTGGTGGCTTAAAGTGTCAGTGGGTAATTGACAATGAAAATCAAATGCTGGCAATTATTGCAAATGGAGTGTATGTAGAAATGCAGAGGTACTGCATTGGCTAGATATGAATCATGCCACATTTAGAATAATATGAACAGTATGCCAGCCCAAAAGACAGGTATACATGGAGGCTGGCCAGCGACGGCTAATTAGTTTGATCTTGAGAATGGAGGGATTTTCTAATGGAAAGAGTTTTAGGAGATTGAGGTCGGACTCATTGGGTTTTCGAAGAATGAGAGAGAAATTGAATGAAATATCCAAAATTCTGAGGAAGTTTGAAAGGGTACGTGCTGAGAAGTTAGGAAATCGAACAGTACAGCACAGCATAGGCCTTTTGGCCGACCATGGCTGCGTCGACCATGATGTTATTTTGAACTATTATCATCTGTCTGCACATGATCCACATCCCTCCATTCAATGCCTGTTCACGTGCCTATCTAAATGCTTATTGAAAAAAGCATTGCTAATATTTCTGATTTGACCACCTCCTTGGGCAACTTCCATAAACATTCATTTCTCACCTTCAACTTGTGCTCCCGAGTTTTTATGTTATATACCTAGAGCTGGTCGCCCCTCTGTCTCTGACACTCTTGTAAAAAAATGAAGTCGGTCGAACCTCTCCTTACAGCCTATACATTGTCGACCAGCCAACATTCAAGACCTGTGACACACGCTTTCCAAAGCCTCCACTTGCCGTGGAGTGGCAATGAGAGCTGCACACAGTACTCCCAATGTTGCAGAACTAAAGTTTGTGCAGTTAGAGCGTAACGAGCAAACTTTATACTCATTTCCAAGACTGTGTTCCTCTTTTCAGGGAGCTAAGTAGTTGTCCGCAAGATCCCTCTGTATATCAATGATCCTCAGAGTCCAGCCGTGTACAGAATAGCTTCCTCTTGCATTTCATCTCGCAAAATAAATCACTTCACATTTGTCGAGAATAAATTCAATTTGCCATTTCTCCGCCCATCTGTCCATAGAACATAGAATATAGAACATTACAGCACAGTACAGGCCCTTCGGCCCTCGATGTTGCAACGCCTTGTCATGATAATCTGAAGCCTATCCCTCCTATATTATTCCATGTACTTCCGTATGCCTGTCTTTTGACGGCTTAAATGCACTTAAACTCGGCGAATCTACTTCCGTTGCAGGCAAAGCATTCAATACCCTTACTATTCTCTGAGTAAAAAAAATACCTCTGACACCTGTCTTATAGCTATCTCCCCTCACTTTAAAGTTATTAAAGTTGATATCCATACTTTTGCGTCCTTCGCTACTCTTCCTCACTATCCACAGCACCAACAATTATCCCTATTCACTACACGCCTTTCACAAAAACATCTGAAACCCCAAGAGTATATTCCAAGTGCCGTACGCATCATTAACTCTGTGAGCCGCTCTCACCCAGCCTGGTGTTATGTCCCACATAGAAGGAGCATGAGGTTTCACAACTCCTCGCCTGCAGGTCCCAGTGCACTCAACTCTGACCCAGTTGTTGAGATGCCATTGGACAGGTGTTTACACTGTTACAGAACAGCCACAAATACGCCATCTCTTTTGCATTCACATGATGACTATTCTAACAAGCAAAGTAATTCTGCACTCAGATTCCCTGGGAAGAAAATCCCCTGTATGACAGTCTGCACAGAATGACAGAATCCACGAATGCCCACAGAATTACGAGAGTCAGTGAGAAAAGTTTCATTCACTCCACTTGCAGAACATTTCCTGCATCTCACAAAACGTCACATAACATTAGTGAAAAATGATATTCCAAACGAAGGTTTTTTGAGGTGAGCTCTGGTCAATCATGCAGATCTCGAGGTTAGCAGATGGAAGAAGAGTGTTTTCTACCAGAGCAGCACAAGTTCAGTATCAGGCACACAGACAGAATGGGCAAAAAGATTCACATCTGAGCTCACAACTCCCACGGTGGGAATCTGAAACTGTGTTCACCCGTTCTAGTAAAGGCCTCCAGAATCAGCTCAGCAAAAGTTTAGGCTTGTGCATTTACAGTTACAGACAATTTTTCTGTTAAATCCCATGGTCCAATCCCATGCTCCGGTTTCCTCCCACAGTCCACAGATGTGCAGGTCAGGTGAATTGGCCATGCTAAATTGCCCGTAGTGTTAGGTAAGGGTTAAATATAGGGTATGGGTGGGTTGCGCTTCGGCGGGGTGGTGTGGACTTGTTGGGCCGAAGGGCCTGTTTCCACACTGTAAGTAATCTAATCTAATCAACGTCCTTTTGGATACACTTTCCTTCCTACATTTCTACCATCCACCGTGATCTGCAGCGCTTCCTACGTCTGTAAAGTGTCCCGGACTCGACAACCCTTCCGATCACAGCAATGTTTCCCAGATGTACACTGGATGATGGTGGATATTACAGAGATAGGGAGTGATATCAGGGCGGCTGCGTTGTACATACATTATAAGGTCTCACTGGCAAAACTACGCTCCAGTAATTGTGAAGGTTCATTATAATGAAGAAAACAGCGGTTTCAGAGGGAGGGAGGATTGCAGGGACATAATAACTTTTACACTTTGGGAATATTGTAGGGACTAAAGAATTTACTGTTTTGGGGAGGTTTCAAGCATTGGAGGATTTCAGATAAACATGGAGGGATTGCCATGACAGGAAGAAGATTCAGGAACGTGAAATGTATGGGTATTAACAAGGTTGCACAAAGGGAAAGAGTTTTAGTGAACGAAGGAGTTTACAGGGTCAAGAATGGATTGATCTGGAGCAGACGACCAAGATTTAGAAGGTTTTCGGGACTGAACTCCCAAACATCAGTGGGAGATTGAGAAGGAAATATGGGGGGAGACCTCAAAAATCTACAAAATGCCAGTGTTGTTCTTATGGAATCCCTACGCTGCAGAAACAGCCAATTTGGCCCAACAAGCCTGCATTTGCCCTCAGCAAAGTAACACCCCTAGACACAGCTCCCGAATTAATGCATTAACCTACGTATTCCTGAACAGTACGGCAATTTAAAATGATCAACTCTTATAACCTGCACAAGGTTGGACTGTTGGAGGGAGCCAGCACTCCCGGACGCAACCCGAACTGACAAGGGAAGAACACGTAAGTTTCATGCAGGTAGTCGTCCCAGGTTGGAATCGGACATGGGTCTCTGACATTACATTACAGTTGTGCAAACGACTGGGTCACCTTGCCGTCAGGTGGAAGATATCCTAACTTTTCCAACCTTGATAGGGACTGCCGTCATGTTAACTGCTTGAATGAGAGGAATTTGCTCTGTGTGTTCGAGAAAAAATATCAATCAATACACAGATGGCCCGACTGGATAAAGGGGCAAACATGGTCTGGCAGGTAACTGAGGTGTTAGTGGGGAAGCACTTTCGCAAAGTGACCACAATTCTATAATTTTGAAATTAACTCGTGAAACTCTCAGGGCTAGTCCACAAGTTAAAGTGGTAAATTGGGGCAAAACCAGTTTTGACGGTAATACGCTGGAACTGTTAAAAGATGATTGGGGAATCTGCTTGCTGAGAAAGTTAAGTCTGGCATGCGAGAATATTTTAAGTGTGAGATAAAGTGAGAGGTCACGTTAATGTGAAGGTCAATGCTGATACAAGTTCGAAACAGTGGCTGACTACTGAAGCTCTGGTGAAGAAAAAGAGGGCACATGTCAGATATAGATAGCTGGATCACGTGAATCTCTCGAGGAACATTTGCTGTAGGAATTCAATTAAAATGGAGATCAGAAATCCAAAAGAAATGGGACATGAGATAGGTTTGCCAAATAAGGTAACTTGGTGTCCAAAGATATTCGGGAGAATTTAGCAGTCTTAATGATCAATGACACCATCGCTGTGTGGAACAGTCGATGGGTAAAATCCTGAATAAATATTTCAATTCAGAACTTAGTGTGGAGAATGTCTGGGATGTCAGGAAAACAAGCAATGATAGATTAAGCCACTTCCGGAATATTGCATACAGTTCTGGTCACCTTGCTACTGGAAAGATATTGTAAATCTTAGAAGGGATTGGCATGTTGCCAGTGTGGAGGGCTTTAGATATATGTAGATGTTGAATAACTGAAACTATTTTCCATCAAGGTCGGAGTCTGAGGATTTTCTTCACACAGCTTTGTAAAATCATAATGGTCTTGGATAGAATAACTGGAATGCACAGGTTTATGTGAAGGGTAAGATTTAAAAGGGACCAAAGTAGCAACCTTTTCTCATCGATGGCGGTGCATGTATGGGTTGAGCTGAGACATGAAGTTGCGGAGATTGATGAAATTATATTTTGCTGGCCTATGAATAGGTACATGAATTGGAGGGATACTGGCAAAATGCTGCCAAATGGATCTAGCTTTATGGTCAGCATGGATGATTTGCACTGAAGGGTCTGTTTCTGTGCTGTGCAAAGAGATAATCACTGTACAGAAGAGGAGCTGCCGGAGGTTTTGAAAGAAAAGGTAACTAAATCCCCGGGACCAGAACACGTCTATCTCAGAACAATGTGGGAAATTTGGGACGAAATTGCAGCAGTAATTGCACCATTGAGAGTCTTTCCTTTTGTGCGACAAGACGTGAGGGTGGCAGAGCGGACAGTGTAGGAGATTTTTTTTTAATTACAGAGCGATCTTGATGAAGTGGGTGAATGGGCTGAAAAACGGCAGATGTCGTTCGATCTGAATTAATGTGAGGTAACACACTTTGGTGCAACAAACAAGGGTATGGCTTATACAATCAATGGTTACGCGTTTTGGAGTTTTCGGGACATTTGTGACCTCCAGGACCAGATACATATGATTTTGAAGTTTGCATCATATGCAAACACAGTGGTAAAAAAACGCTTGGCACACTTGCCTTCGTGACTCAGATCTTTGAGTAGAAGCATTATGAAGTCATGTTGTTGTTGCCCAGGGCATTGTTGAGGCCTCTAATATAATAGCGACAAGATAACCTGGAAGGATTTTACGAGATCGGAGAGAGTTCAGATGAGATTTACCTAGATGCTGCTGGATATGGAAGATTTGAGTTAGAAAAAAACACATGCTGGATAGACTGCAAATTTGTTCACTCGAGCCTTGAGATGGACAGACGAAGTCATAGAAATATATAATGCCGTCATTTGTAAATTGTTTCACACAGGATGTTTAGCATGTGGAGTGAACTTCCAGAGGAAGAGTGCACGTTACAGTTACATGTAAAACGGTACAGTTACATGTAAAAGTAATTTGCATAAACAAAGGAATAGGAAAGGTTTGGATGGATTTTGGCTCGGAACCGACAGGTAGGACAACTTTATTTTTAGATTATGGTCGGCATCGAACAAAGGGTCAGTTATATCTCTGTACGACTCTGTGAGCATGAATATCATGCCGTGTCATTACTTAAGGAAAGCTGCGAGGGAAAGCCAGAGAACAGCAGACGAAAGGGCCAGGCATCAGCGTCAGTTAGGAAACGATTCTGAGAGGTAGCATTTACATGCATTTGGAAATATAAGGACTGATTACAGATACTCAGTAGGATTTTGTGCGTGTGAAATCATGTCTAAAACTTTGACTGAATTTAATGAAGATGTGAAGAGGAATATGCAAGTCAAAGCAATAGAAGTCGTTTCTGTCTTCAGCAAGGCCTTGGACAGGGTTTACCATGATACAGTTAGATAACATGGAGTCAGGGGCCGCGAGGGAACTGGGTACAAAACTGGGTTGACAGTTGGAGGCAGAGGCTCACTCTTCGGTGGTGGGCCTGCTTTCACCTCTGTTGTACGGTTGCTCACTAAGACAGCTGACGCCTGGATTGATAACTGTTAACTTTCGTTGCTGTGTTAGTACAACACTTAAAGTGGGGGTTGTGATTAAGCCTGATGTGTTTCTGTACTGTGCTCACCCTCAAATAATGCATCTATGTCATGTCTTGTCAGATGCTGTTTGGAGTCCTCTCGTTGCTCTCTACTCTGTTCACTGTGAGTGTTCTTACCCCACATCAGGATTTATTGAACGCTCCAGAGCTCCCTACACTTTGATTCTTTGCCTGACCTACCATCTTCAATGAATGATGGACAAGAAACCCAGCATATGGGAGATCTATTGAGTCACACAATTCCTGATAACCTACAGGAGTTAGAAAAATAGAGTGAATCACAAAGTAAACTGATGTTATGAGGTTTACATATGTTGAATGTTACTGAGTCCCACAGTGGTGTCGAAAATCCCAATTTCCATCTTTGACCCGTGTTGCCTCATCCCGTCGAAGTGGAGAATTCTGTTAGCTCAGGCTCTGAAGCAGCTGCACAATGTGCTGACAGACGCATAGAGAGTGAGGAATGCCATATGGAGAGGCAATGAGTGATGTCAGTCGTGTGCAGGAAGATTTCAGGATCAAACATTTTTATAGAATGAAGGGGTTTTGAATCATGATGCACGGGTATCTGTACTCAGGTATGGGTCACTTGCTAGCAGGCAAACTGATAGCTGAGTGCTGTTATCATGAGTCAAGTTATCTGAAAAGCTTGTCTAAAGTGCAGGCGACCCTGATTCAAACCGCACCAATGGAAACGCTTGAATTAAACAATTCTTGAAAAATATGCAATTAACAGTTTATAAATTGCAGTTACATCATTACAGTTGTTATCTAAAATCCAGCTGTTACTTTTATGCCTTTGTACAAGTGCATCTTCCAACGTCACCTGGTGTGGACGTCATGTTGTGACTCCAGAACCGCAGCGATATGGTTGATTCTCAAGTGCATTCTGAAAAGAATTAAAAAGCTGTTCATTTCAAGAACAGCTCGGGGTGGGCAATGACTGCTGATGATTCAGAGACACCCATATCCTGGACGTATCAGTGTCCTGGTCAATTATATTTACAGCTTTACGGCAGGGCTTTTAACTGACTGAGAGTTTAAACTGACCGGTGAAAGAAGCTTTGAAAACCCAAGGAGAAAATGAGAAGCATTTGAAAAGCATGGGGCTGTGATTGAAGCCATGTATGAAAGGTCAGCTTTTAACTAAAATTGTACACCAGAGAATAGGTTTGTGACAGGAACTTGTGGTAAAAAGCAAATTATGATTTTTTTTTTAAATGGACAATTCATGTTTAATAATGTAGATGGACTTGGAGTACAAAAATAAATAAGATTTTGTCACAAGAGAGACATGGTTACAAGGTGAAGGAAATTTGGAAAATTAGTATTCAATGGTGCACAAACTTGCGGGGACACAGTCAGAATGGGAAAACTGTAGAGATAACCCTGACAGCAATGGGTAACAATGGCATAACAGAGAATACATCTGGCCTCAGGTTATGGAGTACAATCAGCCTGAATGCAAATGCTCGATACAACGTGTCAAACACAAAGGCATGCGAAGAGATTAAAGCTATAAAAATAATTTCATTGATCATCACTGCATTAAGGCGAAATACATTTGAAATTGAAACAAAGACACTTTTTAATTTTGGGAGATTTCAGTCTTCATATAATTTGAAACAATCACACTGTCAAGAATGATATTCAAAGAGGAGTTCAGAGCATATTTTGGGCAGTGTTTCTTTGAGTAACATATTGTTCGACTGACGATCTCAGATCGACAGCAGTGTGATGAAGCTGAGTGAGTGAGTAATGCCACAATGAGAGGTCCCCCGAGAAATCGTGCAAAATTGAAATTTAAATGAATTATAAATTTTTAAGGTGAACTGACGAATGAATAATCTAGAACTCGAAGCCGAATAGTCAATTGCATGAGATTCAGAGCATAATTGATCAAGATAAACAGGGTAAACAGACTGAAATCTATGGCTATAAGGAAATAGTGGAAAACATTTGAAGAAACAGTGTAAAATATTCAAAAAGGGACATTATATTGAATCTGTCAAACACTCAGCATGAAGGCCCCACCCGTTCGTTCCTCACGACGAAGTTGATCATATTTGATTGTTAGGTGTAGAAGATCACCAAAAGGTGCTAAGAAATCGGAAGCGAGAGAGTGTTTAGAAGTAAGTGTTAAAGGGATTACACATGGTCTCCTCGCAGGACGAGGGCAGTAGGAAGGGGAAACATTGTCGAGATTTAATGACATGGGTCTGCGAGAGTGTGACTGGAGCAGTGTGTGTATGTGTGGGTATGAGTTTGTGTGCGTGTATGTTGGAGTGTGCGTGCGTGTAGGAGTGTCTGTGTGCATGACCGCCACTTTTTGCTGTTGCTTGTCCCGAAGTCCGCATTGGAGGACGGTCAAACGAATGTCCCCAGACCGCTGTCGTGTTCTCCGACTTGCTGGGAACATTCCTGTCTGTTGATTGTTGTGTTGTCCATTCATCCGTTTGCGACGCCTCTGATTGGTGCCGTCAATGTCCCATGCTTCAGGGCATCCTTACCTGCAGAATATGAGATAGACAACGCCAAGTGTACACAAAAAGGTAACAATGTAACCATGCGTCGAACTACTCGATTAGTTCATTGCTTAGAGAAAAAAAAGTAAATTCGAATTCAGCCAATCAGTTTACATAATTCCCAGAATACATCAAACTCCAATCAAGTTTGACTTATGTATAGTGACAATCTTAAAGCCAATGACAAAATCCGTTGCTCTGGAGTGTAAGAGGTGGAAAATGGAACAGTTGAGAGAAGATATGCCGAGTCCTAGCATGGAAGAGACTACTTGAAAAATATCTCTCTTGGAAGTCCTTTTTCTATCAGTCACCTGTAACGCAGAAATTCCGAACAAGCAGAAAAGAAGACACTGCAGGATACGAATACAATAACATCCAGCTGTCTGGTTTTGAGATAAGAAGTGCTGTTTTGTGAATTTTGATTGGGAGTTTAATGCAACTACTTTTATAGAAGGTAGAATGAAAGATAGGTGAAAGAAAGAAATTATAAATAGTGGATAGTTAATTATTCGCTGCCACACTTCAAGAAATAAAATATGTTCTTTTTATTTAAATAGTTCTTGACCAATCGAATTTTTACAGCTTACTGCGTGGGAAGACTCTTTTCTGTGTTTCTGATTTTAACTTAAGCAGGCGGGTTTACATGTGTCGTAGCAACAAGAAGATTTCATGATTAAACAATCGTGTCAGAAGAAGAGGTTTGATTGAACGGGCGCTGTTACCAGGACTCCAGGAAGGGTGAGCAATTATGTTGGAATGAACGGTACTGGGATCAGTGTTCTAGTAAATGTTATGACCAGGATTATGCAGAATGGTTTAACTTGAGACAGATGAGGAGGGACAAGGACAGCAGTTGGAAAAAAAATGTCTTATGGCAAATGTAAATATGAAATGTTGAAATCCCACGAGAATTTGGCTGAAGACAAGCAGAAAGGAAAATGAAGGGCCTGAGTTTAACTAAAATCGGACAACAAAAGATAAATTTGTGACAGGAAGTTCTGGTTTAAAACGTAAATTGAAAGTTCTTGATTTGAATGCACAAACCATTTACGATAATGGAGATGATCTTGTGTCACATAGAGGTACATTATTTCTGTCTAATTCCCTCAGGGAGCCGTAGTCGCAGGGTGGACATAAAGGTGGGGCATTAACATTCATGGCTGCACAACATTATGGAAATTCAGATGGATTGGAAGGAATGATGCGAACCCTCATAGTTGGGATAACCAAGAAAATACTTCGCTTCAGATTATGAATAAGGATGATTGCAATTTCTGTGTAATAATTGACCGAACACAGAAATGGAAAGGCAGTGTTTAGGTCCCCTTACAGCAACATATTGTTAGAACCTGCATTAACAGGGAAATATTTGAAATTGTTACAAAAGGCAGTTGGAAAATTGTGAGGGTCTTGATTCTTCCTGTCTAAGCAACTCGTTGGCGGTATGCTAAATGTGAGGATGGCTCTCCCCGACTCTCACAGTGAATCTGTGGGTGGCTGTATGAACGGATGTGGCTTACACAGATTCTGTTTCTCGTGAGACAAAAAATGGCCGTGGGAAGGGTGTCGGTGCGGCGTTGGTTGGTCTGCGCGCTTCTTTTGCTATTTATGCCTGACTTCCACTTTTCCCCTACAGCAAGTCTGGAAGTGCTGACGTCTTCCCATTGCTTCTTCACCACTTTGCACGGCCATGGCCCAGTGATTCACAGGTGTTGGTAGGAGTGTTACACTTCAACAGTGAGGCCTTGGAGATATCACTGAAGTGCTCCCTCTGTCCACCCGAGGCTCGCCTGCCGTTTCGGAGCTGGAAGTAGAGTACATAATCTGGGAGTCTTGTGCCAATCATGGGGATGACGAACTCACTCTTTCGCAGCCGATCAAGGGCATAGTGGTCAGTGCCTTGATGCTGAGATGTTGGCCTTGTCGGGGATAGTGGTGTTAGTGCGTCTGTCTTCCCAGCGTATTCGTAAGGGATATCCCATGTCCCTGAGACATGCAAGAGTATGGAAACTACTACATCTCTGTCTCCCATGAGCCTGGTAACAGCTCTGATGTTGTTGTCCTCGACACTCTTGCCCTCATACGGTCGAACCCTGTGCTCGCACACTAGCAGTGCTGGATATCTTCATCAATATCTGCTTTTAACCACAGAACTCACTTGCGGTATTGACAGGGCGTTGCGTGGATCTTGATGATACGGTGTTCGCTCTGCAATGCTGAGCCAGGTTGGTGGATGACATTCGTATTGTGGATGCTCAGGGTGAAACTCACACGCTGATACATCCATTGTGAAGGGGCGAACAACATTCTGCAGTACGCTCACACGATTGAAAACACACAAACACATAAAATATAACACATAGAACATTACAGCACAGTAGAGGCCCTTCGACTCTCGACGTTACTCTGACCTATCAAAAAAAAGCATATTCCTGTAAGGGTGAAACGAAAGGCTGATAGGTATAGGGAATGCAGGATGACTAAAGAATTTGAGGGTTTGGTTGCAAAAAAGACGAAAGCATATGTAAAATATAGACAAGAGAGATCGAATGAATCCTTAGTACAGCATAAAGCAAGTGGGAGTATTCATATGAGGGAAATCAGGAGGGCAAAATGGGGACATGATAGAGCTTTGGCAAATAGAATTAAGGAGATTCCAAATGGCTTTTGTAAATATACTACGGAAAAAAGTGTAACTAGGGAGAGAATAGGGCCCGCCAAAGATCAGCAAAACGGCCTTTGTGTGGAGCCACAGAAAATGGTGGAGATACCACATGAGTATCTTGCATTAGTATTTTGTTTGGAAAAGGTTTTGGAAGATATAGCCTGTAAGGAAATAGATTGTGACATCTTGTAAAATGTCCAGATTACAGAGGAGGAAGTGCCGGATGTCTTGAAAAGGATAAAGATAGATAAGTTCCCAGGACCTGATCAGGTGTACCCGAGATTTCTATGGGAAGCTAGAGAAGTGATTGCCGGGCCTCTTACTGAGATATTGTATCATCGATAGCCACAGGTGAGGTGCCAGAAGACTGGAGGTTGTCAAACGTGGTGCCACTTTTTAAGAATGGTGATAAGAACAAGCCAGGGAACTATAGAGCAGTGAGCATGACTCTGGTGGTGGGCAAATTGTTGGAGGGAATCCGAAGGGACAGGATGTACATGTATTTGGAAAGACAAGGACTTAACTGGGACAGTCAACATGGCTTTGTGCGAGGGAAATCATGTCACACAATTTTGATTGAGTTTTGAATAAGTAACAAAGAGGATTGATGAGGGCAGAGCGGTAGATGCGATCTATATGGACTTCAGTATGGTTTTCGACAAGGCAAACCATGGGAGAACGAGCCATTTGGATACAGAACTGGCTCAAAGATAGAAGACAGAGGGTGGTATTGGAGGGTTGCTTTTCAGACTGGAGGCCTGTGACCAGTGGAGTGCCACAAGGATTGGTGCAGAGTTATCTGCTTTTTCTCATTTACATAAATGATTTGGATGCGAGCATAAGAGGTGCAGTAAGTAAGGTTGCAGATGACAACAAAATTAGAGGTGTAGTGGACGGTGAAGAGAGGTCCCTCAGATTACAACAGAATCTTTACCAGATGTGCCAGTTAGCTGAAATGGGGCAGGTGGAGTTTATTTCAGATAAATGTGAGGTGCTGCATTTTTGGAAAGCAAATCTTAGCAAGATTTATACACTTAATCTAAGGTCCTAGGGAGTGTTGCTGGACAAAGACACCTTTTAGTGCAGATTCAAAGCTCCTTGAAAATGGAGTCGCAGTTATTTAGGATAGTGAAGAAGGTGTTTGGTCTGTTACATTTATTCGTCAGATTATTGAGTACAGGAGTTGGAAGGTCATGTTGCGGCTAAAGAGGACATTGGTTAGGCCACTGTTGAAATATTCCTTGTAATTCCGGTCTCCTTCCTATCGGAAGGATGTTGTGAAACTTGAAAGGGTTCTGAAAAGACTTACAAGGATGTTGTTAGGGTTGGAGGATTTGAGCTTCAGGGAGAGGCTGAACTGGCTGAGGCTGTTTTCCCTGGAGCGCCGGAGGTTGAGGGGTGACCTTATAGAGGTTTACAAAATTATGAGGGGCATGGACTGGGTAAATAGGCAAAATCTTTTCCCTGAGGTCGTGGAGTCCAGAACTAGAGTGCATAGGTATAGTGTGAGAGGAGAAATATATGAAATAGATCTACAGGGCAACCTTTTCACACAGAGGGTGGTGTGGGTATGTAATGAGCTGCCAGAGGAAGTGGTGGCGGCTGGTATATGTGCAAGATTTAACAGACATTTGGATGGGTATATGAATAGGAAGGGTTTAGAGGGATATGGGCCAGGTACTGGCAGGTGGGACTAGGTTAGGTTGGGATATCTGGTCGGCATGGACGAGTTGGACCGAATCGTCTGCCTGAACTGCTGATCTTTTCCAGCACCTCTGTAATCTGGACTCTGGTTCCCAGCATCTGCAGTCATTGTTTTTACCTGATCTGTTCCCATGCTGAACATCTCTATCTCTATAACTGAATGCATCTGAGATTTTCTTCCTTCATTTTACTGCCATGCATTGCACCCCTTCCCTCTTGTACATTCCTCATAACCTCTAACTGCCACTCCAACTGATCCTTGTGATACGATAGAATTCGCAAACAATACAAAATTAGTGCAGATGCAATCCTCAGTAACATGGAAACTCTTTCTTTTGTCCTACATTCGATAGCATGATGCATTATGCTACTCAGGGTCATATTTGCACCTTAACAATCTACAGACACAAAAAAATAGTTGAATCTTACTTCTCAAACAAATACTGCTCCCAGTTTACGTCGCCCAGGTTATCTGTGATTAAAAATTTAACCAAGAGGCTGTTCTCAATTGTAGATTAAACACAAAATGGTTATATTCAAAACTATGTGCTTAATTGCTTTCGTAATTTGAGTTTTCGCACATAGGTTCCTCGAAGGTCAGCGGTGTATTTCCCTATTTAGAAATTGCTTTTAGACTCACTCCAATCTCCGGTATTATGTGAATTCAAATTAAAAGGGTAGCAGCTCTGCAAATTCACAGCTGTGTTGTCAGCAGTGGAGGGTTCATTCTCATCTGATTGACCGGCCAGAACTAGAGTGCATATGTGACATTTTAGACTTTACTGACTTGCTGCAACATGAAATCCACAATTTGTCCCTATTTTCTCATCTATGGATTTCGATTCGACCGGGGTGGGGGTTGGGCGAGGAGCCCATTTACCTTTGTCTTTCTTTCTCCCCAAAGTTTAAAAAAATGCAGCAACTTATGGAAAAGCAATTACTGCTCCTTAAATTCGCAGATAGTCAAGTCCAACTTCTAAAATACATTTATAAATAGGGCAGTTCTTACCACCACAATTCTTCCCGTCTGAATCTCAAATTGCACAGAATCCTTCCAAATGCAAATATTCAAAAAAATGGTCAATCTTGATGCAGTTTCTGTATAGTAGACGACATCGAAATTGGGTAATTGGATTTTCAGCAGCAATCGAAGACGGTGGTTTTGGTTTGATACATTTTAATTAGAGGAGATTCGTGAAATGATGAAATGAAGAGGGAGAGTGATGATATAGAGCTGGTTGCTGTCAGTGGAAGCCGTGAGAGCTAACAGCACTTTTCGATTATTCTGTCAGTGGCAACACATAAATGATCAATAAGATAAACCAGGTTTGATCTTTTGGGACATGAGGTACACATTGAGGAAAGAGAGGCCACAAACACAAAGAGAAGATGGTGGAAAAGCTAACCTGGTCTGACAGCATCTGTGAAGAGAAACCAGAGTTCAAGTCAGATATCCAGTTTTGCTTGTGATTTTGCAACTCGTCAATTTCCTTTCATTTAAAACATGGCAGACAATGTCGTTTATGTTTACACGTGGATGTTTTGTTATTTTAAATTAATTTACATTATGCCTCTGAGTTCAATGCAATTAAAGAACTTTTATAAATCCTTACTATTGCCTACGTATGTAGTGCTCTTTCCTAATTCTCCACGCCGTTTTTTTTCAGTCCTCCATTTTCCCTTCCATTTTATGTGAGATTTTAGACTTTACTGACTTGCTGCAACATGAAATCCACAATTTGTCCCTATTTTCTCATCTATGGATTTCGATTCGACCGGGGTGGAGGGTGGGCGAGGAGCCCATTTACCCTTTTCTTACTCTCAGGATGTCTGTTCTGTTCACCTTTTCCAAACCAGACCCTAATACTGACATCACAGTGTTTCCTGAATATAGCTGTGTGTTCATTCACCATAAAGCATGAATCAAATCGAAACAAATGATTCTCGTTCCACATTAAAGCAGGGCGTGTTCCTTATTTAATTACAAAAATAATCTCATTTTAACTTCTAAAATGCATTTACTGTCTGAGAAATTCATACTTGAACATTGAAAATGTGGCCATTTTATGTTCTCGCGACAGCTCAGCACAGTGAATGCGGGAATACTAAATCACAGATGCTCTTAACGAAGCGCAGCAGATCTGACCGCGTCAGTGGAGACAAAAACCAAGTTCACGCTTCGAGTACAATGTGATTTCTCTTCATAACTGAAGATACTGAATGATTTTCCCATTTTATATGCCATTAATAAAGGCGGATCTTGAAGAAGAAAACAGAAAAAAAAAGAAAGAAAGATAAAGTGATCGTTGACGCTGGTGAAAGAGACAAAATGTAAAGGGCATCCAAATGAAGTTATGAAAGGTAGTATGGGTAACCATTCGTAAGAACAAAGTAGCAAGATATACAGAGATTAGTAGTGAATGTATAATGTACAGAGAACAGACAAATGTGGTCAGTTCCCAGTCAGAAGATTGGGAAGGCTACAAAAACAAACAGAGGATAACAAAGAGATAAATAAGGAAGGAAAGGATCAAATATGAAGGTAGGCTAGCCAGTAATATTAGAAATGATCGTAAAAGTTTCTTTCAACACATAAGAAGCAAACGATAGGCAAAAGTAGACATTGGACCACTTCAAACTGTTGCTGGAAGGCTAGTGATGGGAGATAAGGATATAGCTGGAGAACTTAATCAGTACTTTGCGTCAGTCTTCACAGTGGAAGACATGAGTAATATCCCAACAATTAACGGGAGTCAAGAGGCTGAGTTGAGCATGGTTGCCATTATAACGAGAAAGTACTAGAAAAGCTAAAAGGTCTTAAAATTGATAAATCTCCGGGCCCTGATGGGCTAGAGTTCTGAGGGAGGTGGCTGAGGAAATAGTGGAGGCGTTGGTTGAGGTCTTTCAAAAGTCACTGGAGTCAGGGAAAGTCCCGGATGATTGACAGATCGCTGTTGTAACCCCCTTGTTCAAGAAAGAATAAAGACAAAAGATGAAAAATTATAGGCCAATTAGCCTAACCTCGGTTGTTGGTATAATTCTAGAATCCATCATTAAGGATGAGGTTTCTAAATTCTTAGAAGAGCAGGGTCGGATTAGAGCATGTCAACATGGATTTAGTAAGGTAAGGGTTTGCCTGACAAACGTGTTAGAATTCTTTAAAGAGGTGACAAGTAGGTTTGACCACGGAAACCCAGTGGATGTGGTCTACCTAGACTTCCAAAAGGCCTTTGATAAGGTGCCACACGGGAGGCTGCTGAGTAGGGTGAGGGCCCATGGTGTTCAGGTGAGATACTGGCATGGATTGGGGATTGGCTGTCTCACATAAGGCAGCGAGTTAGGATAAAAAGTTCTTTTTTGGAATGGCATCCGGTGACAAGCGGTGTCCCACAGGGTTCAGTGTTGGGGCCGCAGCTGTTCACGTTGTATATTAATGATCTGGATGAAGGGACTGGGGGCATTCTAGCGAGGTTTACTGATTATACGAAGTTAGGTGGACAGGCAGGTATTGCTGAGAAAGTGGGGAAGCTACAGAAGGATCTAGACAGTTTGGGAGAGTGGTCCAGGAAATGGCTGTTGGAATTCAATGTGAGCAAATGCGAGGTCTTGCACTTTGGAAAGAAGAATACAAGCACGGACTACTTTCTAAACGGTGAGAAAAATCATAAAGCCAAAGTACAAAGGGATCTGGGAGTGCTAGTCGAGGATTCTCTAAAAGTAAACACGCAGGTTGGGTCCGTGATTAAGAAAGCGAATGCAATGTTGTCATTTATCTCAAGAGGGTTGGACTATAAAAGCACCGTTGTGCTACTGAGACTTCATAAAGCTCTGGTTAGGCCCCATTTGGAGTACTGTGTCCAGTTTTGTTCCCCACACGTCAGGAAGGACATACAGGCACTGGAGCGTGTCAAGCGGAGTTTCAGACGGATGATCCCTGGAATAGTTGGTCTAATATAAGGAACGGCTGAGAATCCTGGGATTGTATTCATTGGCGTTTAGAAGATTAAAGGGAGATCTAATATAAACTTACAAGATAATACATGGCTTGGAAAGGGTGGACACTAAGAAATTGTTTCCATTAGGCGAGGAGACTAGGACCTGTGGACACTGCCTTAGAATTAGAGGGGGTAAATTCAGAACAGAAATGCGGAGACATTTCGTCAGCCAGAGAGTGGTGGGCCTGTGGAATTCATTGCCACGGAGTGCATTGGAGGCGGGACACTGAATGTTTTCAAGGCAGATATTGATAAATTATTGATGTCACAAGGGTAAGTGGAGTTGAAATGCCCATTAGCCATGATTGAATGGTGGAGTGGACTCGATGGTCCTAATGGCCTTACTTTCACGCCTTTGTCTTATGATCTTATGGTTTCTGAATTCATTTCAATTCGATATTGAGATGTCCAGGCTATGCATAGTAAAAGCAGAAAATCATATGTTGTTTGTCAAGCGTGTGTTGTATTCGCTTCTAATATTGTAACGTACATAATGCGCCGAATAGCGTCCCTCTCCACTGTAATATTTTTGTGATTCTCCGAATTGCACGTGTCATTTTCCAAGAAACGTACTGTGAGGATGATCTTCGATAACATTTTTGGAAGGTTACAACCCTCAGAGTTTCGATATGCCCTCAACACATGTCAATGTTCTATATAGTAAAATAGTACTGTTACTGCAAATTGCAGTAAACTCTGTGAGTTGTGAATAAAAGATGCCCTCATCTGCTGAAACTTAAATTCCATAATCTGCAATAATAACGTTACTAAAAGACTGTGTAAGTTGTGTGTCTGACCAGCTGGCGCTGAAAATCAAGGCTGAAACAGATTGCTTCGGTAATGTCTCATGTTCATTTTTCAGCCAGTTTTCAGACCTACCTATCGATGCCATCAGCACGTGTCAACTGTAAATGCACGCACACCAGTAATTATCTCAAGGCCATTTAGTTCTTATTTTGCCTGAAGCATCAGACCTTGTCTTTTAGAAGAGAAGTGTTGGTCCAGAATCCTATTTAATACCATAGAATCCCTGCAGCGTGGAAACAGGGCCTTCGGCTCGACAAGTCCACAAAATGTATTGCACCCCAACACTCTATATTTACTCCAACCTATTCATCCCTGAACACCTATGGGAAATTTAGCATGGTCAATTCGTCAAACTGCACATCATTGCGAGGAAAGCAGAGCACCGTGGTGTGGTATGGTGGCTCAGTGTTTAGCACTGCTGCCTCACAACGCCAGGGGCTCCAGTTCAGTTCCAGCCCCGAGAGACTGTCTGTGTGTAGTTTGTACGTTCTCTCCTTGCCCGCGTGGGTTTCCTCCGGGTCCTCGCGTTTTCTCCCACAATCCAAAGATGTGCAGGCCAGATGGATTGGCCATATGATAGGTGCATTAGTCAGAGGGAAATGGGGCTGGGTGGGTTACTGTTCGGACGGTCGGTGTGGACTTGTTGGGCTGAATGGCCTGTTTACAAACTGACGAGAAACTAATCCAATCCACCCGCAAGATACCTAAGCAGACATCGGGGAAATGCGCAAACTCACACAGGCAGTTACCCAATCCAGGAATTGGAACCAGTTCCGCAGCACTATGAGGCTGCAGTGCTAACCACTGTGGAACTGTGCCACCATGGTAAATGCTGAGAACATTATAATACAAAATAAACAAAGTCAAGACGCAACACGAATTAAATGAGCTCAACTCTCACTAGCTTCTTCATACACAACACATTCAATGGAAACTGATAATCGATATGCATTTTTTTACATATATGATTGTCAGTACTTCAAACACTGGAATTAGAATTTTATTACATAATCAGGAACAAAAAAGAAAAGGTCTTAATGTTTAAAAACGTGTATATCACAATGGTGCTAATGTCATGAATTTAATTTAGAAATCATTTGATTCCTTCCTCAATTTTGTACAATGCAAACGTGAAAATAAAAGATTGACTCTCCACTCACACGGCCATTAGTTTACTTGTTCATCTGAGTAAATTCAGTACCATTAGCTTGTGCTCTGTTTCTTACTTCAGTTTTCTGAATGTTTGGTAACGTAGTGTAGTGTGCACTTTCCTTACGATGATGCATATCATTGATTAATATAAGTAAAAGTATGATCTTCAACCTTACCGTTACTACCTTTTGGAAAATAAAGTTCACTCTGAATCCAACACTTGCTCATTCTCATCAGTGTTGTATAAAGAATTGTTGATTTTAAAATTCAATTGCATGGAGTTTGTGTCAGGCAAGAATAACTGAATGCTCTCCCACCTCTGCATTTTGAAGATTTTGCAAAGAAATAAGTAATCTGTTCAAACCTGCATGTAAGTCCATGCAGTGAATAACATCATGTCACCTTTTAACCAAAAAAGGCACGTTTTGTTCGACTTAAAAGGACATGAGATGGTGAACAATAGAGGTCCGTGCAAGCAATGACTGGAGTGAAAACTCCCCATGGGTATTGCAACTTCCAGGTTATTTTCCCACAAATGTTCAGCGATTTCAACGAGTTGCTTCTTTCAAGCGATACGTATCTTGATTTCATGGAATTGTCCTCCAATAATTTCAGTATGTCAGCATTTCTTCAATACTCACATCATAAATACCTTCATGGTATTCACCAATTCTAGTCACATGAACGTTTAATGGACTTCTTATTTAATAAAGTTGAAGTAAGATAAAATAAGTATTAGCATCAGTATAAGACGTCATTCTTCAGGTAATGTTAACAATGTGAGCTTTAAACACCAGCTCATATCTACAAATCATTTACATTGATTTGCTCTGTATATTTCTTTGCAAAAAATAGTTATGCAACATAAAAAATGCTTTTAAATTGGATACTTATCTACTATTGCTGGGGCCATATATTTGCACTTCAATATCATTTAAAACTGTGAAAGTAGGTTCATTCCGAAACTGAGAGGTTCTTATTGTGAATTCGTAAATCACTGTTTATATTTACCGTAACTATTACCATTGTGCAGTTATAATTCCACTATTCTCTGGCGGTTCCACCTTTTCATTTATCCTGGTAACACATTTGATCATTGCCCACTTATTCTGTGCTTGCATTGTATTCGTTTCACCACAACCGTCGCCTCACTGTTTGCTCTCACTATTTCTTTTGCCTCAGTTTCGGTGGTGTGTTCCTCGTTCTGAATCTATAGTTCTGTCCAATCCATATCTTGGATTTTCCATGTCACAGAACCTTTGGTCTAATGGGAACACCATTACCTCCCTGTACCTCCCCAAAGTATTTCCAGTCCTGATGTGGAGATCATGCCTTGTTCTTTCACTATTGCCAAGTGTCAATCCGTGGAAAATGCATCCCTCAGGGCACTTTGTGTCTACCTCCAGCAAACGGATTGCAATGGTCCGAGATGTCACCTCACTGACATTTTATTAACGCACTTCTAAAAGGATATTAAATATATGTCAGCCAGATATGCAACGAATGCATTAGAAAAAAGACTGGCAAAGCGCAGCCATTTTAGAAACATTTGTAAAGCGATTTTCTGCATTTGTTAAACACTTCCAACATCCACGGCCTTTTGCTTTCACATTCAAGGAGTCAAAAATATTGGACCTTGACAAAACTGAACGTTCTGCGTTTCTGCCATCTGGATTCTCCTGCATTCTGAATGTGCATTGATACCTTAGTTTCAATGACCATTGTGCAAATCTGAAAAGTCGGCCGTAAAAGAAAAAAAAAAATCACTGCTTTGATTATTTTCCTGTCTTTGATGTTCCACCTTGGTGTCCAGATTAACAATTTTAAGCCGAAGAGCCAACGATTGAAAACGCTAATTATATTTGAGTTATCCCGGAATAATAATATCATCCATGACCGTCAATTTATAAATTTAACGTCCACTATCTTAAGAACATCTCTGAAATGTACTAATTAATCATTTTTTCTAATGAATTAAGTTTTCATTAACAAATCTTCAGTGCACAAATTATCTAATCGCAGTGGGTTCATTTCACATTACTGATGATACAATGCGATCCGTAGTATTACTGCTTCTAATAATAGCAGATACAGATTTACGTGATCGTACTGATGAACAAAATTGGAAACGAAATGCTCGAGGCTTAAAAAAAGTCCACCCACCTTCGTTGAACTCCGTTCCCAAATCAATAAACGCATGACAATAAATGTTAAATGAAGCACGCCTTCCCTCAGAACACTGAACTCTTAATTCACTAAGTGCTCCAATTTACTCATTCAGTTGTTCTCTCATATGGAGAGAGAAAAAAAACCACCACACAGAACGTCTCCCTTACTAACTGCAAATTTGATGATTCTTGTCTTCCGCAGACTTGTGACGAGTCAGTCTCCAACTAAGAAGTAATGGTTAGATTAACAAAAACTTATTTAAGACCTTATTTAGGGCTCTATTCTGGAGAATATTTTCTGTGGTTTAATAGATGCATGTCGTATCAGAAGCTTCATGCTTAAATAAGCTGTTCACAGGTATCTTTTGTTTAAAGTCCGGTGAGAATTAGTGTCTTATTTTGCAAATGGAACGTGAGGAAGAGTCACGACTTCAATTCTTGCTGCATTGCATTGAGAAGCTTACGGTGTTCTTTGATCTTCACTGATCCAAGCAATTCTCATTTCCCTTTTAGATACTGGTCATACATTTTGGGGATCGGAGATGAGTTACTCGCCACATAGGCCCGAGCATCTAATGTATTCTGATAGCTCGAGAATTGATATGACAATGAGATCTTGAAACTCTTCATAACGTTAACTAATGTGCGTGCACAGATATTATGCTTCTTGCTACAGAGGCAATATGAGATTGTTCCTTCTAACACATCGAGCATTTATAATCTGGAATTCAGGGGGAGGAATATGTCGATTCAGTGGGTACAGTTGATGTATTAGAGAGGTCATTGGATGATTATTTCAATAGAAATAATATTCTACGTTGTGAAGACGAGGAATAGAAATTACACTAAGTCACGATGACCATTCAGTGAGGTGGTGCAGACATGATGGTCAAATGGTCAAATCTCTGAAATAAAACTCCGTGATTTACAATTCTTAAGTTTGATAAATGACGGCTGCCTCATCATCTGTTGGCAAGTGTTGATGTTCGAATGAACGAATTGGATAAATCTGCAGAATTTATGTCTGAGCCCATACTTTGTAGGATTACTGAGTGCACCCTATAATTGCTGAATGTTGACGTGTAAGAATTATTAGCATGAAGCAACACACGGTGTATTAATCGTTTCCATGGCTGCATGGTGATTCCACTGGTACACACATCTGCGCTTCGCTGAGCAGGTCTAATCTTTTCACTGTAACTGAGTAAAAATGATCGAATAATTCATTCGCAGGACCTGCAGTCCATGAATTATTTTCAGATAATTAGTGCTGCTGGCCTAAAGTGCCTCAGTAATAAGTGCCTGGTACCACTGTCCAAAGCCAAGATGTTCCGAATTTGAACAGCTCGATTCATGTTCCGAGCACACACACACACAAACACACACACATACAAACACACACACACACACACATACAAACACACACACACACACACACACACACACACACACACACACACACACACACACACACACACACACACACACACACAAACACACAAAGACAGAGATATGGAGAAGTGTTGCGTTTTGGGATTGACAGAATTGAAGGGACCGAATAATAAAGAATGAAGAATCAATGCATTAACAATCAACCGATATGAATAAGAACAAAGACGCTGCAGTATTTCTTTTGCACGATGTAGTTTACTGCTTTCTGAACAATATAACAGGAGACAGGAAATTATACACATGGCTGTGGAAATGAGATAGTGACTGATGATCCTCTTCTTGTCGTTCAGGTGTGACAGTATCGACCATCCTTCTCCTTTGACATTAATTATACCAGCAATTCGTCATGGAATTGTGCTGGACTCTATCCTGAGATCCGGGTGTGAAATATTATATCTGTGAAATTGATCCTTGGAACTCAATTGTGCAATGTTCTAATTTAGCTACTTCTGAGAGAATTGAAACATTGCTGAAACAGGAAATCTCACGGCATTCTTGACTTGCTGTCTGAATTTAGACTGAGTCGCCAGGTAAATAAACGTGTTCGTGCAGCAATTTAAGTTTCGCAACATAAACCCAACTCTTTGAAATATGAATTCCGAATTGTTGTAAGCCCTGGCATTTGCTCCTGTAAAGTTGTAATAGAGGAAATCGACAACATGCACGAACCACAGAAGAATGAAGCTGCCCGATATAGTGAAAAGTAAAACCACAGACCGCCTCCTGCTTTCCATCTCTGGGTCACCACAATTCTCTGCGGTACTATGTCCTCTTAGTCCCTTATGGACTCTACTACTCACTAAAATGTATTTCACTGTCAGAGCATTGAGCAATAAAATGAATGCGAATGGGAGCAATGGAGTCATAATATTATCAAACCAATCAAAAATTATCCATCCAATTTCATTGTAGTAGCTTGGCTTGATGTAACAGAACCATGGGATATTGTTAATTATCTTTCCAGGTTCTTGCGTGAAGTAGTAGGTGACATCTTTCAAAAAGAGCACAATCGAGGTTGTTGCTAGAACCATATGAGCAATTTTCTCAGTGCAATATTTTGGTTTTAATTTATGACAACAAATGGCTATACATCGATCTAAAGTGAAAGTAACCGTGAACCAGACAGAGCATTCAGTGGTGACACGTCGCAAGACATTGATAACACTACAGACCGGAGTAATGAAAATGAAAGATCCCGGGAAGTAGTAATAAATGATCCGCCATAGTGTGACTTCGGTGATCATAAATTGCAGATCCGCTGTTGCCATGGCCACCAAGTAGTAAGTGGTGCACTTTGAGAGACCGCACTTTCCCTTGGATAAGATCGCAATGGCGACTATATTAACTGTGTGAGAGAAAATGGGTTCATAATTTCCAAATACTGTTTGGAATAGAGGTAGATGTGGGGTTGGTTAATTTTCTTTTGAATCCTATCTCCACTCTGACTTGAACACACCGAATACTCGACAAGTTCTGAGCTTAAAACTTCATACAGTGGTCTGCAGATGTTCACTTTTTGAAAGAGTTATAATCTGAAAACATTCAATTAATTTGGATCTTTGATTACCGTTTTATGCAGTTTTAATTCTGCCTCACCATGTTTTACCCGAACAATAGCTGGAGCTCATTCATTACGCAAAGGAGACAATTTTTGGCGGCATGACAATTCATAACGTAACACCCAGGCCCTCAAATTATTCATACATCAAATGTATGGAGGTCATGAGTTTGTTAACAACATTATCCCAGTGTTTCTCTGACAACAAACAGTTGACAATCGTCTTTTTCAGTAGATCACATCGAAAGAACAGCAACAAGGCATTTATCTTGAAATGGACAAAAAAGAAGACTGACCAGTCTCTCCGTTTTCAACTTAATACTGTTTTGTACATTGGATAATATGTAGTTTCTCAAACAATTATTTTGAAAAATTACAATCAACTTCCCGTAAGCAAAGCAAACTGCATATAACTCTGCAATAACAAATACTGCCAAAATAACATCAAAATTAGGATCACTAAGCTACACTTAGTGCACTTCCTCAGGGAACAATGCTTCCGTTTGCAGAGTTTACTGATATCCACTATCATTGTTGAGTTTATAATTTATATCAATTCAAAATTGCACTGACAGGTGCTCCAAATTGTAGTTTACCTCAGAGACTTTCCTGATATTATTAACTGTAGTGAAGATATCAACTTCATAATTTAGACAACCAACAGGCGTCAAGCATGATTTTTCGTGCATACGAGGAAATAACTGCAACTTGCAGTATCATTGAAGTCATTTGGCTGAACGGAACTATATCACTGAATTAGTACCTGCATATGTGTGACTTTGCATTAGATATCAACATAAGCATCCACAGAATGAAAATGGATATCACCAGGCACCAAAGGATTGATACAAATTCAGTTTTGCAATGAAAAATGAAAAAAATGTAACCTACCAGGGACACCAATAACAGCAAGCGTATTATAGTATATTTTTAACACATTGTCAATTGGATAATGCATTCTCTCTGAAGTGAGCTTTGCCTTCGTGCTACAGGCAATCGGACTGTGTTAGTGCCTTGCTGGAACTCGAGTGGGATGCTAATGTTGCAAAATATTTAAATTTATTGACACAAGTAAACATGTTATGGAAGGCAGTTAATTCCCCACTGTCATAGAACGTGTTTCATTGATGGTCACGTTCACATTTCTAATTACGAAAAATGTAATTATACATTAACTTATTCTACTGTAAATAAAGCTACATATTTCAAGTCCATTAAAAAATGCAATTGACTTCTTTCACTTGATTCTTCGCAGTTAGCAATCACGTCTGAAGATACCGATTGAAATGCATCATTTTCTTGCCATGTACAAATAATCAGCTGAACGTATCAACAAAATCAACTAAAACAAAACCAGAAGTTGCAGGAAATCCTCAGCAGGCCTGGCACATCTCTGAAGAGAAAGCAATATTAACACTTCGGGTCCGATGGCCCTTCTTCAGAACCCAGGGCAGCTGGGAAAATGACAGTTTACATGTAGAATGTGGGGTGCGGGAGGGGGTAACGAGTAAATGGTAGATGGGGTCAGAGTCGAAAGAGAGAGAAGAACGGTTGGACAGATAAAGTAGTTGACAGGATCTGGTTAGAGGGTAAATAGATGATAATTGGGACAGTTAGTGGTTTCCAATAGATAGTGGGTAACGAAGTGCTGATAAAGGGCTTTTGCACCAAATGTCGATTTCCCTTCTCGTCTGACATTGCCTGACCGACTGTGCTTTTCCAGCACCATGTTTTCGACTACAATAGCTAAATGTTGATAACGGGAAGATTTGCAGCCGTTGCTGTCCGTGACACTAAATAGATCTGCCACAACTTTGTGCCGCTGAGTCTCCTTTGGACAAGGAGAAGGGAAAGTGGTGTGTGTGTGTGTGTGTGTGTGTGTGTGTGTGTGTGTGTGTGTGTGTGTGTGTGTGTGTGTGTGTGTGTGTGTGTGTGTGTGTGTGTGTGTGTGTGTGTGTGTGTGTGTGTGTGTGTGTGTGTGTGTGTGTGTGTGTGTGTGTGTGTGTGTGTGTGTGTGTGTGTATGATTGTTTTGGGGAATGCGTGTTTGAAAATTGTTGTTGAAGAAGGAACACACATAGATGACATCAGATTAAATATTAACATTTTGCAGGAGGTTGGCTAATCAATAGGGACAGAAATTGAGTGACATTTCACTGACAGATGTGATAATCCGCTGGAGATGTTAGATTAAAGGCATTGCCAGACCCAATAAGCTCTTCATCAGGAAACTCGAATCTTCGATCCTCCTGGTGCTTCGATGCTGCCTGACTGACTGTGCTTTTCCAGTACCACACTCTCGACTCTTAACTCCAGCATCTGCGGTCCTCATTTTTTCCCGAACCTCAGTGTAGCCCGCTAAATTAGCAACGGTGTGCAATGCTGCCAAACTGGGCCGGTATTCCAGTTATCTGAATACAAACTAACAAGGTATACACATTTCTCCATGGTGGGATGTCGTTTTGTAGCATTTTATGGTAGCTGGGCTGGTTTCGTCAGGGCGATTTCAAAACTGATGGAAAAAACAGTTCAGCTGTTCTGGCGATATATTCATTCAATGTTGTCATTCTTGCAATTTGACCATGTAAGGTCTCACTCCTCCAGTCAGTCCCACCAGGTTTCCACAACATTGTCTTCGTTAATTAATTGGATGCCTCTATCTTCAATGTGAATCTTTCTCTCCTTTTCCATCTTTCCCTGGGTTTGCTTTTTGATCAGTAGCGTTTCAAGTGCTGGTATTTCACTCTTAAAAGCAAATACATTGTTTGCGTTGGGTCGTTGTTCAAATCCTTGTGAGTCTCATGTGGTGCTCCATGTTAGACGGTGGGTTCCAGTAGATTTGACTTTTATTTCAAATATGGCCTCTCTCTGTCCACTTAACGTCTGTGTTTGTCCCTCTCAGCAGACGGTGTGTTCAGTAGCACAATGACGACTCTTAAGTATTATTATGAAGGACCCGGCAACTAAATTGTGTCAGGATGTTGTCACTTTAAAAAAACAATATTTTTGACCGATCCTTTTTTTATGAATAGACGTTATAAATGTCGAGTTGCTAAACTGGCTACTGAAAATGGATTCAGTAAATACCTTGTAAGATCTTATGGTTTGTTTTAAAATGGTGATAACAATGGAAGGGGAATTGCCAGCACTCACAGACTCAGCTTAATTTTTTCTGCATTACTTATAGTAGTCAGAAGCTGTTTGTGGTCAAAGAATGGTTGGAAGCTTCAGTATCATGTTACGTCCTCTTGGATTGGAGAATTGCATATACAGATCCGTGTTAGAATGTGAATTTTTGATTCTGGAATGTTACAATAATGTAACCATTCATGCATACAAGATGCTATATCTGTTACTGTGTTACGTTTTATAATAGTTAGGCTATAATAAGTTCCTATTCCCTTTGTTTTTATTTTAACTAATAATAATGGGCGGCACGGTGACACAGAGGTTAGCACTGCTGTTTCACAGCGCCTGAGACACGGGTTAAATTCCTGCTTCGAGCGACTGACTGTGTGGTGTTAGCACATTGTCCCCGTGTCTGCATGGGTTTCGTCTGGATGCTCTGGTTTCCTCCCACAGTCCAAAGATGTGCAGGTTAGGTGAATTGGCCATGTTAAATTGTCCGTAGTGTTAGCTGAAGGGGTATATGTAGTGATTGAGTCTGGCTAGGTTGCACTTCGGAAGGTCGGTGTGGACTTGTTGGGCCGAAGTGCCTGTTTCCACGCTGTAAATAATCTAATCTTATCATGCTTAAATCGGCTACACCTGCCTGTGTTGAATAGTTTGAGAAGTCGCATCTGGCCTGAACACATAGAACATAGAACATAGAACATAGAAGAATACAGCGCAGTACAGGCCCTTTGGCCCTCGATGTTGCGCCGATCCAAGCCCACCTAATCTATACTAACCCACTATCCTCCATATACCTATCCAATGCCCGCTTAAATGCCCATAAAGAGGGAGAGTCCACCACTGCTACTGGCAGGGCATTCCATGAACTTACGACTCGCTGAGTGAAGAACCTACCCCTAACTTCAGTCCTATATCTACCCCCCCTTAATTTAAAGCTATGCCCCCTTGTAATACCCGACTCCATATGCGGGAAAATGTTCACACTGTCAACCCTATCTAACCCCCTAATCATCTTGTACACCTCAATCAAGTCACCCCTAAACCTTCTTTTCTCTAATGAAAACAGCCCCAAGTGTCTCAGTCTTTCCTCATACGATCTTCCTTCCATACCAGGCAACATCCTGGTAAACCTCCTCTGCACCCGTTCCAGTGCCTCCACATCCTTCCTATCGTATGGCGACCAAAACTGCACACAATATTCCAGATGCGGCCGCACCAGAGTCTTATACAACTGCATCATGACCTCAGGACTCCGGAACTCAATTCCTCTACCAATAAAAGCCAGTACGCCATATGCCTTCCTCACCGCACTATTTACCTGGGTGGCAACTTTCAGAGATCTGTGTACATGGACACCAAGATCCCTCTGCTCATCCACACTACCAAGTATCCGACCATTAGCCCAGTACCCCATCTTTTTGTTATTCTTCCCAAAGTGAATCACCTCACACTTAGCTACATTGAATTCCATTTGCCACCTTTCTGCCCAGCTCTGCAGCTTCTCTATATCCTGCTGTAACCTGCCACATCCTTCCTCACTGTCAACAACTCCTCCGACTTTCGTATCATCCGCAAACTTGCTCACCCAACCTTCCAACCACTCTTCCATGTCATTTATAAAAACGACAAACAGCAATGGTCCCAAAACAGATCCTTGCGGAACACCGCTAGTAACTGCACTCCAAGATGAACCTTTACCATCAACTACTACCCTCTGTCTTCTTCCATCCAGCCAATTCCTAATCCAACCTCCAACTCACCCTCAATGCCATACCTCCGTATTTTTTGAAGTAGCCTACCATGGGGAACCTTATCAAACGCCTTACTAAAATCCATATATACCACATCTACCGCTTTCCCCTCATCAACCTCCTTCGTCACCTTTTCAAAGAATTCAATAAGGTTTGTGAGGCACGACCTGCCCTTCACAAAACCATGCTGACTATCCTTGATCACATTATTCCTATCCAGATGTGCATAAATCCTATCCCTTACAATTCTCTCTAAGACTTTGCCCACAACAGAAGTGAGACTCACCGGCCTATAGTTACCAGGGTTTCCCTACTCCCCTTTTTGAACAAGGGAACCACATTTGCTATCCTCCAGTCTTCTGGCACTACTCCTGTAGACAAAGAGGACATAAAAATCAAGGCCAATGTCTCTGCAATCTCCTCCCTTGCTTCCCAGAGAATCCTAGGATAAATGCCATCAGGCCCAGGGGACTTATCTATTTTCACCTTTTCCAGGATTTCCAACACCTCTTCTCTACATACCTCAAAGCCATCCATTCTACTTATTTGTGACTCAGTATTCACATCGACGACAATGCCCTGTTCCTGAGTAAATACTGAAGAAAAGTATTCATTCAGTGTCTCCCCAATCTCTTCCGCCTCCACACGCAACTTCCCACTGCTATCCTTGACTGGACCTATTCCTACCCTAGTCATTCTTTTATTCCTAACATACCTATAGAAAGCCTTAGGGTTTTCCCTAATCCTACCGACTAAGGACCTTTCATGTCCCCTCCTTGCTGCTCTTAGCTCTCTCTTCAGGTCCTTCCTGGCTACCCTATAACTCTCAATCGCCCCAATTGAACCTTCACGTCTCATCTTGGGATAGGCCGCCCTCTTCCATTTAACAAGGGATTCCAATTCCTTATTAAACCACGGCTCCCTCGCACGACCCTTTCCTCCCTGCCTGACAGGTACATAATTATCAAGGACACTCAATTGTTGCTCCTTGAACAAGCTCCACATATCATTTACACTCTTGCCTTGGAGTCTACTTTTCCAAGCCACACATCCTACGTCATGCCTCACCGCATCATAATTTCCCTGACCCCAGCTATAACTCTTGCCCTGTAATACACACTTATCCCTCTCCATCACGAGAGTAAAAATCACCGAATTATGGTCACTATCCCCAAAGTGCTCACCTACCTCTAATTCTAACACCTGGCCTGGTTCGTTACCCAGAACCAAATCCAGTATGGCCTCACCTCTTGTTGGCCTGACTACATATTGTGTCAGGAAACTCTCCTGCACACATTGAACAAACACTGACCCATCTAACCAACTTGAGCTATAGCTTTCCCAATCATTATCAGGAAAGTTAAAGTCCCCCATAACAACCACACTATTACTGTCACTCATCTCCTGAATCACCTTCCCTATCCTTTCTTCAATGATTCTAGGACTATTAGGAGGCCTGTAAAAGACTCCTAACACGGTGACCTCACCTTTCCTATTCCTAACCTCAGCCCAAACTACCTCAGATGGCAAGTCTTCATCCATCGTCCTTTCCACCACTGTAATACTATCTTTGACAAGCAATGCCACACTCCCCCTCTTTTACCCCAACCTCTGACCCTACTAAAACATTTAAATCCTGGAACCTGCAACAGTCAATCCTGTCCCTGTTCTAGCCATGTCTCCGTAATAGCCACAACATCGAAGTCCCAGGTACCAACCCACGCTGCAGGTTCACCTACCTTATTTCGTATACTTCTAGCATTGAAGTATACACACTTCAAGCCACTTTCCTGTTTACAGGCACTCTCCTTTGAAATTGATGCCATGTTCCTAACCTCCCTACACTCCAGGCCCTGCACCCTGAAGCTACAATCTGGGTTCCCATGCCCCTGCAGAGTTAGTTTAAACCCCCCCCCCCCCCCAAGAGCACTAGCAAACCTCCCTCCAAGGATACTGGTGCCCCTCAGGTTCAGGTGTAGACCATCCTGTTTATAGAGGTCCCACCGTCCCCAGAAACAACCCCAGTTATCCAAAAACCGGAATCCCTCCCTCCTGCACCATCCCTGTAGCCACGCATTTAAGTGTTCTCTTTCCCTATTCCTCGAATCTCTATCACGTGGCACGGGTAACAAACCAGATACAACAACTCTGTTCGTTCTAACTCTGAGCTTCCAACCTAGCTCCCTGAAAGCCTGTCTAACATCCTCGGCACTCCTCCTACCTATGTCGTTGGTGAAAATATGGACCACGACTTCGGGCTGCTCCCACTCCCCCTTAAGGACCTGGAAAACACGATCAGAGACATCACGTACCCTTGCACCTGGGAGGCAACATACCAAACGTGAGTCTCTCTCGTTCCCACAAAACCGCCTATCTGTGCCCCGAACTATCGAGTCCCCAATTACTACTGCTCTGCTCTTCTTCACCCTTCCCTTCTGAGTAACGGGGACAGGCTCCGTGCCAGAGACCTGAGCCCCGTTACTTACCCCTGGTAAGTCATCCCCCCCACAAGTATCCAAAACGGTATACTTGTTCTTGAGGGGAATAGCCGCAGGGGGTCCCTGCACTGGCTGCTTCCTCCCAGTCCCCCTCACTGTCACCCATCTATCTGCCATCTTTGGAGTTACTACTTCCCTATAACTCTGATCTATGACCCCCTCTGCCTCCCGAATGATCCGAAGTTCATCCAACTCCAGCTCCAGTTCCCTAACACGGTCTTGGAGGAGCTGGAGATGGGTGCACTTCCTGCAAGTGTAATCGGCAGGGACGTCGATGGCATCCCTCACCTCATACATGTTGCAGGAGGAACATTGCACTGCCTTCACTGCCATCCCTCTAAAGCTAACTTTTATTAAAAAAAAACTGGGTCTAAAGAATAAAACAAGCAAAATTCAGCACTTACCTACTTACCACAACAGGTGTTATTATTAGGTTAGAGGAGGAGGGCGGGTGGGAGGCACTACCCGTGTAGTGCGTCGGGTTCCTCTCCTTCGCGCTTTTAAAGAGGGAAAAACCTACCCAGGTAAGCTTACACTAACTGCTTCCGGGTCTCGGCTGCCCCTCTGGTCGTCGTCACTTCCCCCTCTATCTTTCAATAAGAAAACGTTAGTGCCGAGCTAACTTTTGAAACCATTTAGAGGATGCTGGCCTTACCCATAATACTTGCAGCTGAGGGGCGTTTGACTGATTCCTGTTCTTGAAATGTTTGCAGATGTGTTGGAGATCTTTTGCTGGGACTTGTGCTGTGATTCGCCTCAGACATTATTTGTAACCAACTCTGAAAGGATAATGGCCTCTATAATTGTAGCACCATGGTCTGCAACATGAGCAACAGCGGGGGAAGCTCTAAAACCATTGGGAAGGTGATCTGCCATAACCACTGGGATTTTCCAAGACATTTTCACAAGTTACTCTTAACCCAGGAACAGAGTGTGAGGGACGTTGATTAAACAATGAGCTGGACATAGAGCTGTGTCACCTCCTTCAACATGATCTGAAACCTCACAGCAGATGGAGCACGATTGGACCAGTGGCTATTAGGGTTGGGTTTTCTTCAGGTTTTGTGATATAGAACTTTCCATGCAGGCGTGGTTGACATACCCATCATCTGGCAGTATGTAGACATCCGTATCAGCAATCGGTTTTGGATGATATATCAATAATATATGTTGGATGAGATATACATGATGTTTTCGCCCTCAACGTGCATCTGTTGTATGTATCCTTGTTTTCGCAATGTAGAGGGATTACTGATGGTTTTAATGACTCTGTGATTTCCGTCTGTCAGTGGGAATTCGTAGAGGACCCGAATGAACTGTCCCTCCACAGATATTGCAGTGTTACCATGCACAGTACATTATGTTGTTTAATATCGGCTGCCTGACAGTAGCCACAGCATCTCCGATCCGACGCAATCAGCCTTTCCCATCGTCTTCGAGTTTCTACGTCTTTAGAATGCTTAGCATCTTGGATAAAGGCCTCCCATTAAACGTCCCTCTCCTTGGCCACTTTCCACCTCCAACCAATTACATCACAATATCCCTTGCGTACTGACAGCTTTGTGTTCACTGGGAACGGCAGGTAGCAGATGATCAGGGAAATGGAGTAACACGTCCGAGTGGGTGAACGTGTTAGAGTGAACTCCCCAGTGCACATTGTTCTAGTAAGTCCTGCTCTGTCTCTCCTTTTCAGTAGCATACGTCTTCCCATTCTTCCTGAAAAACAGATAGTGCTTGTATAAGATATGAAATTTCCAGCAACCGAACTACGGTACATTGAATTTATCTGTTTATATCTATTCGCACTCTCTCCATAGTCTCTTGTTAATCTAATATCCTGCTTATCTCAGTGTCATCATACAATGCCTCCAGTCCGCTCCTTGACATCATTGATATGGGTTGTTATGGATGCCGAGCTACTCAATAGTCTGCAGTGGATACATTGAGTAAAATGGATTAAGACTGATTTACCGTAAGTGTCTGCTTCCTGTTTGATACCCAGTTGCAGTTGTACAGAATACTCCAGCTGCAGACCCTTAAAAATGTCTTGATGGTTGGCACAATACTTCTATACTTTTATACCACATGCATTGAGAAATCGCACTTGCCTTTTTTATTACCTGCTGTACCTGCATGTAAAATTTCAGTGACACCCAGATTCCTCTGCACCCGAATAGTCTGATGTTTCTCTCCATCCAAATCATATGTTGCCTTTATATTTTGCTGATCAAAATGGATGACAACACACTTATACACATGAAATTTCACTTCTAAATGTTGGCCCATTCACCAAAATTATTCATAACCGTTTGAAATTTCCTGTATCGATTTTGCAAACTATTGCTCCCCCCATTTTAGTGCCATCTGAAAATTTGCTTGTAATTTGTTTTCTAACTGGAAGTGATAATTTAGATTACAAATAGTTGGGGCCTGAGGACTGGACTCTGTTGCAACCCACAAGTTGCTAATCAGAAAACGATCCATCTATTTCATCTCATTGTATTTTGTTGATTCACCAATCCTCGATACAAACTGATACATTTGTCCAAACTGCACGTGCTCTTATTTTGCCAATTAGTCTAAGAGCGTCACCTGACTCAATGTTTTCTGAAGTCCAGAAACTTTACATCTCCAGGCTCCCATTATCAATCTTGTGTAATGTCAATCTTTAATGAACTTGAGTAAAATATTCAAGCACGAGTTATTTTCATAAAGCCACACTGTTCTAACGGGTTGCGGTTTTACTTCGCAATACCACTGACATTAATTCCTCGATCATAGATTATCAAAATGCCTTGGAAACTAATAGTTTGCTCACTAATTGCATTGCAGAGTGAAGATGACAATTCTGTGTTTTTTTTAATTTTCTTTAAACTCTACGTTTTCTTTCACTTCCTGTGTAATGGGCCTAACAGTGTAACACAAATGTCCTGATTGCTGTGTAACAGATATGAATGTCCGAAAGGACTCGTTGTGTTCCTGGTTGACAAAGTAATGGGGCTGAAAGTTCTCCTGATATTCGTCCAATATAGCTTCATGGCATGAGTTTGCTGCACCTGTTCCTGAGTAAGAGACTCAAGGTCTGTTCGTCCTCTTCCTGTTGACGTGTCAGAGGCTTGAGGGCTGACGGAATTTTCTTTTGCTGCCTAACAGTTTGAGGTTTTCTCACGTACCTCCATAACACATTTAAGTTGTTGACTGACTTCCTCCTATCACGGTAATCAGGCTCAAGGATCTAGATAGCCTCATGCTGTTCCGGCATAACATTGTCGAAGCTGATTGCTGATTTTCCTGTGTAGCGGGCTGGAGAAGCAGAACGAATTCCTCCATTTCCGGTGTAATTGACGTCTGTTGCTGACTCATTTTAGTGCACCAGGAAAGAAGAAGATCATCTTTCATCCTATAATATCCCGTGGTTATTGGATCAACCTAGTCAATTTTTCCAAATAGGTTAACACTCTCCATTTTTGGAATCACTTGAGGGAACTATCTGTGAGCTGCTCCCAATGAAACATTGACGTTTCTTCAGTAAGGAGAATAAATCTGTACTCACTTCTCCAGATGTGATATCATCAAAACATTACAACACAGTACAGGACCTTCGGCCCTCGATGATTTGCCGACATGGGAAAACAATACGATGTCGATCTAACCTTCTCTATTCAATAATGATCCATCTATTTATCTAATGACCATTTACATGTCGTAAAATTTGACAAAGCTACTACTGTTGCAAGCAGGGCATTCCACGTCCTTAATACACTTTGTGAGCAGCGAAGGATGGTCGGACTGATTGCTGAGATGACAGGCTTGTTTTGTGAGCTGAGTTTCAGTCGACTGGACCTGTATTCCATGACGATTTAAAGAATGAGTGAGCATCTCAGTGAAATATATGAAACTCTGACAAGAAGAAACGGATTAGAAGAACGGATTATAATTCCCCGAGCTGGGACGTCGAAATAAGGAGCCAGAATTAGGGACAGGCAGGCCACTCTGCATTGCGATGTGAATAAAGGTCTGCACTCAAAGACTGTTGAAACTCTGGAGTTCACTATTATATAGACTGTTGAAGGCATGGAAGTGAATACGAGTAAGCATTTTTGGACAGTAAAGTGATGACGATGGAAAGGAGTATAATGTGGAGATAAAGGATAGCCCGTTATTGTATTGAACAAGGGAGAAAAATTGATGGAACGAAGAGACTTCTCAAGGTTGTATTTGATATCCTTCTGACGGTTAATCACATTTAGTTATATGCACGTTGTGGGTATAAAGTCATTGAGGAAATGTTTGCCATGAACTCGAAATGGTGGAATCCCAATGTGTTGGATTATTCACCTCATTCGCTAGCTTCTGTCCAGTTTGTGGGAAAGCTCTGTAAATGTTGTCACATGTTCTCAGATTTTAAAAAGGAGGCCTCTGAAATGTCGCCAGGACTGTTTTATCCATTCTGTTTTCTAAATCAGAGTCTGGTTCCGGGTGTTCTGTCCGGTTTCATTCTTTAAAACCCCGGAACAGTTTTATAGAATTGAGTGCCTTGCTGGCCATTTCAGATACCATTGAAGAGTTCATCGCATGTATAATTGTCTGGAGTCACTTCCAACCTAACCAGGGAATTGCGGTAGAATTCACTTCTGAAAGTATACTTGTGAAATACATTGGTGTTACAATTAACACCATTGCCGTCAAGGTCAGTTTTACTGATACCAGATTTTAGATCTCCATATTTAATTAATTGTTTTTAACTTCCACTAGTTTCCAGGTCATTGGCCTGGTCTGAATGTATAATCCAATGACATTTCCACAAAGGCTCCATCTCTGCAAGGGGAAGCTACTGGAAACCACACAAAACAGATTATTTCTGTCGTGTTTGACAGCTCTGTCAAGGAAACTTTGATTTTCATGATAGGACTGAGGGTGTGGCAATTGATCAGACTTTAATTATTCTCCACTAACAGAAATGGATATATTTGAGCAATTTTCCAAATTGTCTGGTAGATGTTTGAGTTGGAGTTGGAATGGAACATCTTCTCCAGAGGCGCAACTATTTGTGCAGCAAAAGCATTCAGTCCTTTTGCATGTAGGAAGTCAGGGCCATTGCCTTTGTTGCATGTATTCTATTGTGGTGTTTTCTGAATTCTCGTGTAGCGATTGGAATTGGTTTCAAAGTGTCATGGGTGATTCTGTGGACATCATGAAGAGGGCACACATACGCAAACACACACACAAAGAAGATCATTTTTCAACTTTCTCACGACCTCAGTTTTCTTTTCAGTTTATTCCGTGCTTGTAAGGTAATGAGGCAATTATATTCCAAGACAGTCGAAGTTAGGAAATTTAGCCTCATTGATCTTGGTTGTGAATCATAGCTGCTTAACCAACGAGACAAAATCTGAATTTCTCTCAGTCATTCCATTTGCAACTGTAACAATATTTTCAAGTCAAGTTCTTCATGCCTCTGCATTAGTCTGGGAAACAAGTGACTCTCCTGACTCCCCCCTCAACTTTTATGAGGAAATGCATCATTCTTTTGCCATTCGGGGGCTTTTTCCCTGCTATGATCCTTATCCAGCGATTCCGCATCCGATTCTAACCACCATTCCATCTCCAACTCATCCTATCCGTCCCCTAATATTTCCAGCAGGCCCTCCTCAGTACATGCCATTCTACTCCATTTTGCCCCTTCCATGGGTCACTTTCCATCTGACTCCCTTCGATACCCTTTTGTAGCTTCGAAACTCTTCGATTTGTTTTTATTCTGGTATTGTCTGCAGTAATCTGAGTTCCTCCTCCTAATTCTCCCCTTGTGTTTTATTTCTCGACTTCCTCCCGCAACATCTTTGTCTCGTTCTGCTTTTCCAAGATTAACTTCTTCACTTCCTTCATTCTCTGGTTCAGTTTATTTTTCACGGCCTTGTCCACAACGCATTCAATTTCACCTTCTGTTTCCACCGTTCCCTTTTAACCAAGGACACTGCTTTGGTTTTTTCTGTATTTGAGTAGGGAGCAGGTCTGCCCAGCTTCTGCAAGTCTGTACAGAAAACAAGTTTGTCTCCCTGACCTTCAGTTTGCACAGGTGCTTTTGTTGTTCTTTGGCATCCTGTCTGGTCACAACAAGTACTTTGTATGCTTTTATCAATTTTTCTCCCTTTTGTCTGAAAAGATTGAATATTTCTGCCTGCTGCTCCCGTTTAATTTTCCGCTTTTTCGAATTATCTTTTGGTTTGGTTTTTTTAATTAATCCTTCCATCTCATCAGACATAATTATGCCAAAACTACCTTCATTTCGCCACTTGTTTAATACGTTTTGAATATGTTTTCCCCCCAGTTTCCGGAAACTTTCAAAACGCCATTTTTTGATATTGGGAATTTATACCTCATATTTCAACTGCATTTCTTTGACTCATCCTGACATATATTTCAGTCCAGCAATGTATTGTCCTTGTTCTCAAGTTTCACTCCCCATTGTCTTAAATCTCCGCTCGCACCTCGTCATTTATTATCAGCATTCGTTAACTCGACTATTTGTATTTTTCTCTTATTAATCTGTCCGTCTCCAAACTTCCCAGGTTACAACCAATTAATAAAGACAATAAAGACAATCTACCTTTATTGGTTCTGCCTGTACAGACTTTTACTTTTCCAGGGTTGTATCTGCAGGAAAATCTAACCTGCCCTTCTATTCTGTACAATCTGTACAGTCCCCCGTTACCTGCGAGGCGGTATGCAGAGGCATTTGCCAACACAGCATGTAAATTTATTTCAGAAAATTACTAATTTCTATTCCCAGTTACACAACTGCGCTGTTTTCTTGACCAATCTGAGTATCCTCAAATTTCAATTTATCAACAGACTTTTCGGTTTTTGGCTTGGAGAAACCTTTCAGAAACTTTACTGCACTCTTGTGTCCCCATGACCTCCCTCACTCGACCGAATTTAATTCGAGCTATCAGTAAAATGCTTTTTTTTGGCCAACCCTTAGTCTGTTAGGCTTGGAATGGTGCCCGATGGACCTCAAAGACTTATCGGGATGGCCTCCTTTGTGTGTCTCTTTCCAACCCAGATTGTTTCCACAGTTTGGTGCAACATCTTGGACCGAAAGACCTGTACTGCGTTGTTCTATGTTACATGTTCTTAATCTCTTTTGGTCTATTTTCTCACTCCCCAACGTTATTAATCAGTTATAATCTTATTCCCGTATTCTCTTCTGCTCTTTTGTTCGTTGTCATTCTGTTATTTTCTTATCCTTATGATCGTATTCGCTTCGTTGTTATTCTGCTATGCAGTTATTTTGTTAATCATGCACTCTTATTCTCTTATTCTATCATGTTTTATTTGCTTATGTTCTTATTCACTTCGATTACTTTTCTCTTGTTCTCGAAAGCTATTGTTCATGTTCATATTCTCGTATGCGTAATGTTCATGTTCACATATGTTCTTATTCTCTTCTCTTGCCATTTACTCATGTTCTTTTGTTCCTCGTCTCTCATGTTTTTATTCATATTTACTTCTTTCTATTTGAGTTATTGTGATATTATTGTCTTCTGTTCTTATTTCCATATTCGAAAATACTCTTATGTCCTTATGCTCTTTTGCTCTTATCCTGCTATGCATTTATATTTTTATACGCTCCTACGCTCTGATATTCTTATTCAAATATTAATTTATGTTCTGATTCACTGATGTTCTTATCTTCTTGTTCGCTTTTGACTTCAAGTTCCCATGCTCCTAAGTTCCTATTCACTTATGTTCTTATTATTTTGTCAGCTTATGTCATTCTTCTCTTTTGTTCTGACTATTTTATGTTCTTGCTCCGTTTGTTTTCTTGCTCAGTTATGTGCTATGGTGCTGATCTGTTTTGTTCTTATGTTCTCATTCCCTTATGTTCTTATTAATTATATTCATATTATCCTATTCTGTTGTGTCTGTATTCTGTTATAATCTCATTATCATATTTTGTAATTCGCTTCTGGTCTTATTCTGGACAATTGCATCTCATTCTGGGGCAGGTGGGACGACTACAACCAGGACTGGCCAAAACCTAAATCAGAGTGATAACGGGATCCGAGGATGATTTTGTTCATGCTCTTCGGGAAGGTTTAAACTAATTCAGCAGGGTGATGCTGAATTGTAGTTCTAATATGCAGGGTTTTGAGAGCATTGAGGTCAGAAATGACCTTCCAAGATCACAAGATTACACCGGCAAGCAGGAAGGTGGTTTGGAATTTTGCGAATGACCATAACGTGTTAGTGATCCATCCAGCGACAGACGAGCCTTTCAAAGCAATGTTTGGCACGCTTTATCAAGTCGAAAGGTAATCGTTTGATGTTAAATATTTGTTAAGAATGACAAATAGGAAGAAATCTCATCGGGTGCGCCATGTGAATTTGGTCAAAAGGTATTTGATTGCTACAACACAAAGTGAATTGTCGAGTTCAGGCGATTCTGCATTGGATTTTCCTCAAAATAAATTAGAAAATGAGGAAGTCCTCGAAAGGATGAATAAAATATTGAGCTATTTTTCAGAGGAAAATCGAAATTATCTGACACAGTTATTGAAATTAACAGGCGAGATATGCAGGTTGGGGATATCGGGATAGCTGTACAAATTATAGAACATTCTTCCTGAATAATCCTCCAAGTTTGGCGCAGATCAAAAACATATTCACCAAATCACAATTGCAACACAAGTGGCATGAGTTGCAGTGACTGGGACTCAGCCATGATAATGGCACCAAATAACAGTGATTATGTGTGGTCTATTACAAAGTTTGGGCAGTCAGAATTTCTGATGCATGTGTTTTTCCACGTTTGGAAAATTTTACTGAGAAAATGAGACAATCAACTTACATTTCTAAGTTGAACTTTTGCAGAGCATACTGCTGGGAACCTTTGTCTGAAAGAGTGAAATTAATTTTGGTTTTTGTGATCTTGAATGAGCTGTATAAATTTAAACTCCTACCCTTTCGTTGGAAGCATGGGCCAGACACATTTTAAATACTAACCAATAAAGTAATTTCTGGATTATCCAATTGTGTGGTGTATATGGATGACCTGGTGATTTTTAATCACAAATGCAAGGACCTTTTTGCAGTATGTTTCTGAATTGTTTGATCGAATTATTGGGTCATGCTTTCGAATAAAACTGGCGAAGAATGAGCCGCAAAATCCCAGTTCACCTTCCAGATACACGCATTTAGGCATGTTCAAATGCCCCCACGGGATGTGAAAGGAAAGATTCTTGGGAAATTTCACATACCAACGATGCGGAGAACAGTGATGCGATTCGTAAGATCGAGTGGTTATTTTGAAAGTTTGTATTGAAATTTAGTAGTATTCCACTCAGTAACTCTTGAAAGAGGCTCACAAAATTTAAAAAGGGTAGTGTACTGTCAGAAGGCATTCGACAGCCAGAAAGCTGCGTTAATCAACGCCTCAGTGTGAACTATTGCCCCAGTGTTAAATACAACGAATTACATAACGGTTTTCAAGGTGAATATCGATGCAAGTGAAGCGGATGTCGATGCTTTCATCTTGCATAAAGATAGCATAAAGATTCAAAGATCGATTAGGTATTTTTCCAGAAAGCTGAATGATCATTAATGGAAATTTCCCACGATTCCGAAGGTAAAGTTGAGCTTGTTGCTGCCGTTCCAACCTTTCAAAATTTAGTTTGCGAGAAATGTGTCCGAAACACTTCCCAGAATGGTTAAATGTATCTTATTGTTCCAGCAATTCACATTGCAAGCTGTATACGTGGCAGGCTAAGAAAACATACAATTATAAACGCGTTTTGTGACTCTGATGAAGAAAGGCAAACGTGTTCGATGTCAGGGATAAAGAATGGACTGAAAAAGAATGTAGTAGCGAATGTTTGCATGCTTTGAGTGAAAGTAATATAAATGTGTTGCAATGTCCTGACAGAGTAAGACGACATGTTTTTAAAAATGCAGCCATCCTGTGTCGTGCTGGAGATTTTTGAAGCAGGGGAGGGGGCGGTGAGAATTCTGTCACTGTAATAAGTTATTATGTTCTTATTTCCTCTAAGAGAAATTGTACGAAAGTGAAGGTCTGGTTACTTAAGACCATTGACTCTACAGCTTCGGAGGGTTTAGTTTCATTTCCAATGACCTGAATGATTAAAGCCACATCTCACAGACAAGAATTGCGAGCGATTGTTTTTCATTAACTGCAGCATCAGAAACCTTTGCGCTCTCCACAGATTTGGAAGCTGCAGTGAATGTCTTCTGGCAGCTTCTATGTCTGGATTTTTCTTTATATTCTTTTCTCCTTGAATGATGATGCATGTGGGAATCTGTGCCTGATTTCATTTTTTCTTTTGTTACAAAGATTGTGTCTTAGGGATATTTCAATGTTGAAACAATTAATTCGTGATAGATGCATCATTAATTACATAGTAAGATTTTCCAAACGAATTGTTATTTGATATTCATTTATCGTTTGTTGTATTTTGACCACAGTGTTTAAATAAAGTGTGTTTTGCTAAATGTCGACGAGATGCAGCAGTTGCGTTGCATCTTTAGCAACTGCTCAATTGTCTTTAAAAATCCGAAGATAGGGCCGAAGCAACTTTCATAAACGATCATGAGGCCGTTTGCTCTAATGCATAACAGTGTATCATTACTTTCCCACTACCTGTAAAACGCACGATCAATGTCTGCAATCATGCAGAGCAGATACTTACATCCACATGTACAATCCGTGATCAGGATGGCAGCAATGTCAACAAGGCAGCTCATTTACAGGATCTCTGTTCAGCGGTGCTGGGTCGACTGTTTTCATCATTTCATCATCGGCTGGGTTTAAACTAGCTCAGCAGGAGGATGGGAACCTGCGGTATCGTTCCAGTGCACAGAAGGATGAGAGTAGGGAGGGCAAGGGCAGGATTTCACGGTCACGGGAATGTGCTAGCAGACTACAAGCTGGATTGAAGTGTGTCTACCTCAACGCTAGAAGTAGCTGAAATAAAGTAAGTGAGCTGGCAGCATGGATTGTAGAAGGGGCTTCGATGCATCAGCTATTCCAGAGGCATGGATAGAGCAGGGTCAGGAATGCCTGTTGCAGGTTCCAGTATTTAGATCTTCCATTAACAACAGGTTAGGCCGTAAAATAGAGTGAGGTCTGGCCTTGTCAGTCAATGACAGAATAACGGTGCCTGAAAGAACATTTGACAAGGATTCGACGACTGCGGTGGTATGGCCTGAGGTTAGAAACAGGACAATAGGGGTCACACTGCTGGGCGGGTTTTTGAAAGTGCCTCCACAGAGAAAGGAACAGAGTGGTCATTATGCGGAAAATAACTTCCCCAGCATTGACTGGAAATGCCATCACTCTGGTATGTCGGATGGATCAGTTTTTGTACAATTTGTGCAGGATGGTTTCCTGACACAGTATGTCGATGGGCCGACAAGAGGGTAGACCACACGAGATCTGGTGCTTGGTCATGAACCAGGTGTTTGATTTGCTGGTAGGTGAGCACTTTGGAGAGAGTGATCATAATTCAGTTGCATTTAGTTTAGCGATGGGAAGGGATAGGTAGATGCCACAGGGCATGAAGTATACATGGGGGAAGAGTGGTACAGTGGTTAGCACTGCGGTCTCACAGCGCCAGAAACCCAGCTTCAATTCCTGACTCAGGCAAATGTCTGTGTGAAGTTTGCACATTCCACCCGTGTCTGCGTGGGTTTGCTCCGGTTTTCTCCCAAAGTACCGAAATGTACGGGCTATGTAAATTGCCTGCACTGTTGGTTGAAGGAGTAAATGTAGGGGAATGGGTCTGCATGAGTTGCTTTTCGGCGAGGTCGGTGTGGATTTGTTGGCCCGGAGGGCCTTTTTCCACACTGTAAGTAATCTAATCTAATCAAGTATAATGCCATGAGGCAAGACTTAGCATGCACAAGAATGGGGTAGGAAAATGCAGGGGACGGGGCAATCGAAATGTGGAGCTCGTTTAAGGAACTGATATTGCGTGTCCTTGACAGGTATGTCCCTGTCAAGCGGGGAGGAAGTGAAAAGCTAAAGGAGCAGTGGTTTAATAAAGAAATTGCATCACTTGTTTATCAGAAAAAGGAGGCTTATGAGAGTTTGAGAAGAGATGGTTCAGATGAAGCGACAGAGAGTTACAGATTAGCAAGGAAGGATTGAAAGAGCGAGTTAGAAGTACAAGGAGAGGGCATGAGCAGTCTTTAGCAATTACAAAGATGCAGAGCCCGAAAGCTATCGATAGATATGTGAGTAATAAAAGGATGACGAGATTAGGAATAGGGCCAATCAAAAACAGATGTGGAAAGTTGTGCGTGGACCCTGTCGAAATCGGAGAGGTGCTAAACGAATGTTTCTCATCTTTTTTTTCAGTCAGAATAGCAGAATACTGTAGAAGAGAAGAATGTGATATGGGATATTATACTAGAAATGTTCATAGTTAGTAAGGAGGAGGTGATACCAATTCTAGAAGGAGTGAAATGAGGCAAGTGCCCACGGCTGGATGAGAGTTATCTGAGGAGTCCATGGAAAGTTAGGGAGGAGACTTTGGAGCCTTTGGCCTTGATCTTTTAGTCGTCATTGTCCGCTCTTCTGAGGTATAGTGACTCTCAGGTTTAACCATCAACAGTTACCTCTCTTCAGTGAGAGAGCAGCTGATAATTGGTAGGAGTAGGACGACGATAATTTTAAAGAACCATAGATATGTTGTATCCCAATTATACTTGTATTTTCTCGTGTCTGTGAAATACAACTTTATTTTGCTTGACTGAGGTATTGTCCACCTGCCCCCCGTTTCCAGGAATGTGATATCTAATCCATGACGATTTTACATAGTCATAAATCTAATTCTAAGAATGTATTTGAAGACATCCCCTCTTTGAGATGCAGAAAATACTTCCTAATTTTGTAAAGCTACAGATGAAAACATCTGTTGTTTTTTTAAAGCAAGCCATGCCATCTTTTTAGATTTTTAACGAGTTTACCAAAAGTTGCCAAACGAAGCAAAGTTCTGGATCGCATAAAGTGTTGTGTTTCATGGGGTCCTTAACATCTATGACAGAAAGGTAACATATCTCTCCAAAGGAGAAACTTCATGTAGATTTTTTTCTCCCTCACACCTACAGCCCCCTAGGATTTGGTTTACTGAATCGTATTGGGGAAAAACTTACTGAATGTTTAAATGTTTATGAATTTCACTGTTTTTGTTGCTAAATTTTCCGTGCAAATCATAAGCATTATATGCTGCCTTGATGACTATTTTATGACACATTTGCTTTTTTTAAAATTTGAACGACTGAGGTAAACATCCATAAGATTTCTCAAACGGATAAAATGTAATTTCTTCTTTTTTCAATTTATCTGACGTTCACTGAGTTAAAAATGTGGATATTTGTTTCTAATTTGTGAATCAATTCGACTTTAACATTATGAATTGCAACTTCGGTTACATGCAGATGTTTGCGCTCATTACTTGACACTTACCGACACATGCTCATTTGGCATGTTTTCGATTGCTGAGTTTTGTAGTTTTCTAAGAACATAAAAGCGTAGACCATCGGCTGATCTGCTTTTACAGAGCAACCAAAATACAAAGAGCTCTCCTCTCATTTATGTCTGACCATTCTCCATACAGTTATTAAACTTAATTGGTTCTAGTTTGAAAATGCTGACCGTAAATTTTGCTGATGTGTCCCTCGGTTCTACCAGAGACAAAAGAAATTCAGCACTGCTTCTGGAACACACTCTTGTTGCTTTGTTTGTTGATTAACTTGCTGCATTGTTACTGTGATCACAATGTTTTATTTCTTTCGACTACATGAATTTAGCAATGTTGGACTTCCAGCGATATATGTGTGTCTGAGAAATAAGGACTGACCAAATACAAGACAATTGTTTCGGATGAAAAGCAGTCATACCTACTAGTCAGACCGTGGATTTCATAGCCTGTTATATCGAGAAGCAAGTTCTTCATGTTGCGGTCATGAATTGCTTCACAATTTAGGACCTTTTCAATGAAAATCATTCAGGGCCGGCCCCTGCCAAAATTTACTGCCAATCATTAATGGCCTTTGAGAATGTAGCGGTATGCTGTCTTCTTGTTCAGTTGCATTCCTTGCAGTGTTACAACATGTACCATGCACTTGCCAGGCGAACGGGGCGTGAAGCATCCACAATTCTGACCAAGATGGATCAAAGGAAACAACTTCGTCTGAAATGCCAATTCTCTTACACACAAATACACAGAGAGATAGAGAGATAGAGAGAGAGAGAGAGAGAGAGAGAGAGAGAGAGAGAGAGAGAGAGAGAGAGAGAGAGAGAGAGAGATAGAGAGAGAGAGAGAGAGAGAGAGAGAGAGAGGGAGAGAAAGAGAGAGAGAGAGAAAGAATGAGAGAGAACTGATGGTGAGTTTACCTCTTTTCCTTTCAACATACCTCTCTGGATTTAACAAACTGAGCTGCAAAATGAACTGATCTCGCCATTGAAGTACAATTGGCTAGATAGTTGGTTTGTGATGCAGAATATCAACGTCATTGTGCTTTAGTTCCCACATTGGATCGGATTGCATTGAAAGTCTGAATATACTAGGATTCACGCACGAACACCAGCTAGCAACGAAAAGACACGACCCCCTCTCCCTCGTAGCCCTACACACGGATGAAAAAAGCGACCGTTTCGACTGAGACCAAACATCTATCGTGGGACAGGCTAAGCTAAGACATGCCAGAGATTTCCTAGAAGCCTGGCACTCCAACCACAATGCCATAAACAAACACATAGATCTCGATGCTATCTATCAACTCCTCAGAAAACGAACAGGAAATGACATCACCACAAACACCAGGAACCCCATCCAGGGGAAAGATCTCAAAAGAAAGCAGGAGACAACAGCTTCGCTTCACTTGGATGTCGACACTGATGATGTTACCGAGCTAGGTAATGAAACGTCTGTATTTCAAACCTACAGCTTAGCAAGCAAACCTACACCCTAAAAGCATTGATGAATACCTGCAGTGAAACTTGTCACTGGTTCACAGTTGTGTTGATAGTGGATGACTTACGTTTTTGTATGTATGGTGTCAATCAAACTGGCTCTTTAATCATGACATAGAAACGCTCCGGGAAGTTTAGCAGGCATGTCAAAATCTGACAATTGAGAAAGAGAATCGAAGTTTCTGTTCCTACATGAGTCATGTATAACTATTTGGAAGAAGTTTTATGTTGGAATTGAAATGTTGACACTTCATCTCTCACCACAGATTCTTCCAGGAATGTTGCATTTCGCCAGCACGTTCTCCTTTGATTTTATATTTTAAATGTGCGTTATTTTGTTCATTAATGTGGCTACTTTTGCATGGTGCTTTCCAAATTCTTGACTTTTTTTGAGTTAAGTCTCGCAGACAATTACGATAATTCCATGGATGTGTACATTGTAGATGATCGAAAAGATGTGGGAGTCAGGAAATGTTTTACTCATTGCAATATTCTTAACCTATTACCTGCTACAATAGTTACGGTACTTGCATGGTGTTTCAGATTCATCTTTGGATCGATCGTGTCTCTGAGGTATTTAGAAATTGGTACGTTGGTTGGACTACCTATAATGCAGTACATTTTTTTGTGACATGAATGTCAATTATAATGGTAACTCTTCAGCATCTGTGGAATTAATAATGGTGGTAAATAATTGGCAATTAATTGGCGTGACTGGGGGGCTCAGTGGTTAGCACTACTGTTTCATTACACCAGTGACCGGGTTTAATTCCAAACTCATGACTGGTTTCAATTCCAAACTTGTGCGGCTGTCTGTGTGGAGTTTAAAGATTCTCCCCATGTCTGTGTGCGTTTCCTCTGCGTGCTCCAGTTTCGTCCCACGGTCCAAAGATGTGCACGTCAGGTGAATTGGCTTTGCTAAATTGCCCATAACGTTAGGCACATTGGTCGGGTATGTATATGTTGGGTGGGGGAATGGGTCAGTGTGGACTTGTTGGGCTGAAGGGCTGTAGATAATGTAATAGGGAAATAAAAACCTTTTCGGCACCAGTTATGGCCAGGGAGGTTCCACAGAGCAGAATGAGCAGCTTTTGGAAACCAAGATTTTGGAACTGAAAGTCTCCTCGTGTTTAGAGCAGTGCAAAGAGCCTTTGGGTATGAAAGTTCAGTAAAACAAAATACTTATGAAACCCGATTTCGATATTTGAAAGTACATCCTCACCATCCACGTCCCCCCAAACCGGGTGAAGAGAATATCGAACAATGTGCTGTAATAAGGTGGACAGTAGATTTAGAGGGGGAATTGGATTTGAATGTAACTGGCCCAGAGCAGACTGTCAAAACGGAAACGAGAGGCAGGACAGGCGAAGAGGCAAACATAATTAGAAAACTTTCAATTGGAAAAAGAGAGCTTGTGAGGTGAAATTCAGACGTTATGCACGTTAAGAGAACACAGACATTATGAGGCACATCTAAGTTATTCCAGAAATATTCAGCAGAGACAGGCAGAGAGTGATGGGGGAAGAGAGCAGAGGAGGCAGTAACATCGGCAGAAAATGCAAGATAGGATAGAATTGGAGTCTGATGAGGAATCCAATGTAACAATTTTAGTAAGGGAAAGAAGCTCCCACAGGGGAAGATGCTGTCATTGTTTATGAAAGGGGGGAGACAGTTGCAACACATTAGTTGAGGAATCCCGGTTCTGGAAAGGCGGACAAATGTATTGCCCAGTTTGCATGATGGAGCTGGAAAGTGGATTCGAGCCGTGGAGGACGAGACTACAGTTTGTTGGCGATATGGGATTTGGAGGCACTGCTTATAAAGCTGACGATAATCTCGAAACTAAGAGAGATAATGGATCCAGCTCGCGAGAAGAATGTGGTGGGTAATCCGATGATTGATGGCACTGTGTTTGATCGAGTGAAGCAAAACGTATGGTGGGCACATAGCTATTGTCATCTGCCTAAGAACGATCCCGAAGCTTTGAGAGGGGAGACATTGAAAACACAGCAGCCTTTGGAAATTCCGTTGAATAGGTGGCAACTTGAACTGGAACAAGATGTGGAAGATAGTCAGCAGTTCAGCACAATTTTTCGGACCGCTATCATTTAGGTAATGTGTCTTCAATCTAAGTTAGAGGAGGTAGTGTGGCTAACGTCTGTAACCCGCCAGAAATTTAGAGATCATGTGGTCCATGCGGTAGTAAGATAATAAAAGGACAAAAAATATTCTTGGTGAATAGCTTGAGGAGGTGCAAACAATATTGGCATTACTCCAGCTTGAAGAACCTTCCAAGAAAGGAAGAGAGAAAAGCAAGACAATCTTGTCTGTGCCATTTGGTTGATCGACACGAAGGAACAGAGAGAACCTTGGAAAGACACTTGGCAAGAGCCACAGAACCCCATGCCGATGATAACTATTTTTGGAGGATGTTTTCCACAGATACCATGCCAAGTCTAATATGAAATAAACTAATAGCCGAGGCGGAACTGGGGTCGCCATGGACAGGAACAAAGGCGTGGGAGGGCCAAATAATATGGTGAGACGGTAGATTCAGAGAGGATCCGGAGTAGGGTGCTGAGAGTTGGCCATTTAAGGATAGATTTTCTATATTGGCGCTGGCCCTCCTGGCCCCAGGGTAAGTCTCTGAGTCAACAATGACCGGTTGTCTCGTCACAAATCCCTCCAGTCCCGAACGAGCCTCTAAATTAATATAGGATGTTTGAGGGTTGCTCAGAGCACGCAAGTGGGAATGGACTATACCCTATGATAACAGGCTAACAGGAATCTGTTCTACAGGAGATCGAATACCAGTGCAGAAGTTCAGTTGAAGCCTGTGTTGATAGATACTGGAACTACGTATACATGTGTCAAATCATAGTATGCCTCATACCATATCACACCAGGTACATTTATTAAGAGGAGTGGGTTCTTGGGGAGACAGCAGTTGACAAGGTTCACCGCTCCAGTAAGTTGGCAAATGGATAGTAAAATAGTCGTTTTCCTTGTACTGGTCTCGAAGGGGACACCAATTAATTTGCTGGGTAGGGATGCTTTATTTAAATTTGAATTAGAATTGTACTGTACATAAAAGAGGTTTACTGTCGACAGAGAGAATTATCAATTGGTGTTGCAGGGTGCAAGGAAGGTCGATGTATATTGGATAGGTGACATAGGTGGCTATCTTTAGGAAACTTGGGAAAAATGGAGGAATGATGTTTTAGCTTGATTGTCTTTGGCTGAGCCACTCTTATCTGAGCTGTACTGAACAGTGATGTTTGACGAGATGCCGCGGGAAGTCTTAGGCGAGTTCATAGTTTGGGCGAGTGTTGTCACTGTGGGATTGTCACCCGCAGCATTTACAGAGGCTAACTATACTGATAAGGAAGCACAGGTGCTTCTGGCCGAGCAATGGGGATCCCTTACAACATTGTAAGCTGATTGTCGGGTTGACGACTGTACTGTTGATGCCTGAAGCTATAGCTATTATAAAGTGTCAGGCACACAGGAAAGGTATTAATTTCGTGGTCACGGCTAATCATGCTGCAGATGAAGCAGCTACACTTGTTTCTGGGTGTGCTTTATCTGTCATTGCACCTGTCATTTACATCCGGAGCCACCTATAGTCCTCATCATTGCAATGCAGGGTGAAGTGATCATTGCTGAGCAGCTATTGCAGGGACGAAAAGGGACCCGGCATAACCAGGAAGGCGTGTGGTGCGCAGCGGAAGGTTTGTGCGTGGCACTTACCCCTTCATTGCTCATTTGTACCTCAAAGGCACATGGGTTGGAACACTGCTTGAGGCGAAATACTGCGGAAGGTCAGGAGGGATGACTTTTGGTCACGTTACTTGCGGGATTCAGTGGATTACACATTATTGCAAAGTAACGTTTTTGCTCAATCTAATGTCAGAACGGTGATAATGACGCCGATAGGACATATACCTGTACCTGAGGGGCGATTTAAGCATTTGATGATTTACTATGTGGACATTATAAAGACAATGCGAAGGAAGAGATGTATGTTGGTCGTCATTGACAGTTTTAGTAGATGGGTAGAACCGACCCCGTCGAGAGATTCAGGGGCAGACACTGAAGATGTTATCATCTTAAGTTATTCCGACGTTTGGCATGCCGTCTGACATCACATCAGATAAAGAGTCTGCCTTTATCCAGAAGATGATTGAGTTGATTCTGCAGATTTTGCGGATTAAGCAGAGGTTCGGCTATGTGTGCCATCCTCAGTCGCGGGGTATGGTGGAACGGATTATTCGTACTTTGGAAGCTGAGTTAAATTTAGTGTGTGCAAGTACCTATGGTACCTGGTTCGGTGTACCGCCACTGGCATTACTGAGCTACCCATGTGCATACTAACCGCATGAATAACTTGGCAACACATGAAATGCTTACCAGTGGATACATGCCAGTGATTGAGTGAGGTTTCCATTTGACGTGCCTAGCTTGGATCAATTGGGTACTTGAACTTAAGTACTGTATGCAGGTGCTAACTACGAGTCATGAGTGAGCCAACTCTTTACGTAATTACAAAGCAAGAGACGAAGCCATTCAAACATTCCAAACTGTGGCGCAGTAATAGCTCCCCCCGCTTTCCTCAACATGTTCCAATTTGGGGGTTGAGTAACATTATTGTATGTTTCAGCTCAAAGAGTTTGAAAATTGAGAGGGAATGGTCTACTGCTCGCTCTGTCGTTCCTTGTTCCTCCTCACCCCAAATTGGGGGAACTGAAAACTTTTCATTTTCTTTACCACATGTAGAGGATTCCTATTGAAGATTCAGTGGAAATTCCCCACTGTCTGAATCAAAGTAAATCCGGCCAAATCCATAAGTTCCAGGAGGAAATCCCATTGCCAACAGAATGTTTGAGCAGAATAACTTTCAGGTTCAGAATACGATTTGGGCAATCAGGAAGAAAGGTTCATGCCCGAACCGTCGATTCTCCTGCTCTTTGGATGCTGCCTGACCTGCTGCGCTTTTCCAGCAACACATTTTCAGCTCTGATCTCCAGCATCTGCTGTCCTCACTTTCTCCTGGGAAATATTGCAGTCAGGGGGACCGGAGGATTTCGTGAACCATCTCTGGGTGAGATGTCGGGCCTGTACTGACAGTGAATCTGGGTCTGCAACAATGCCAATAGATGAAGCAAAAGTTTCAGAGAGGGGAACCTCTGTAAATTGAAAGGAGGAGAATCTTTTGTACCCAGGCGTATTTTTCATGAGCATTGTCCAATCCATACCAAACTATACGTGATTGATTTGATGAGTGACTGATCTCCTCTGTTGCTATGCTCCAGATAGAAGGAGGGGGTAGGGGCTGGACATTGGAGAGATAGAGAGGGGTGTAGAGGCTGGAGTATGTTCAAAAGATCGGAAGAGGTGTGGGGTCTAAACGAGTTGAGATTGATCGGGAACATTGTCTGTTCTGGATTTTAGATTTATAGGAATTTTTTAAAGGCTGGAGGAGATCAGACATATCGGAAGAGGTGGAGGGACAGGTAGAGTTTCTGGAGACAGGGAGACAGAGAAGGGTAAAGGGGTTGAAGGAAGTCAGAGAAATAGGAAGGGGTGCATGGGGCTGGAGGTTTTAGAGATAGGGAGGTGTGTGGGACTGGAGGAACTTACAGAAATAAGGAGGCACATTGATTTTGGCGAGACAATATAGGCAGCGTGTTGTGTCGTGTCTGGAAGACTATACAGAGATAAGGAAGATTGTAGAGGTTTAGTGATATTACAGAGATAGGGATGGATATGGAGGTTGGAAGTGACACAAAGCGAAGTAAATGCGAGAGGATTTTCCTGGGAGATGATTGGAACAGAGTAGGGATGAAGAAAGCATTGAGGAGCGATGTAGATGCTGGAGAGTTTTACAGAGACAAACTGGAATGGAATCTTGAGGAGGTAATCGTTGATTTTGACTGGAGGATGTTTCAGAAACATCAAGGCATACGCGTGTTGGAAAAGCCACTGAGATTGTTTTTATTCATTCACAGGATTGTGGTGAGGTGTAGCTGCTGGAGGTTACAGTAATTGGGAAGGATGTTACTGCTGGAGGTATGTTACAGAGATAGGGAATGGCGCAGAGGCTGGAGGATGTCAGAGAGAGAGAAGGAGGTTTGGAGGTTCTGGAAGAGGTGACAGATAAAAGGAGGAATGGCACGGCTGGATGCGGTCATTGTGATAGGGACGGGTGGAGAGGCTGAAGCAGGCGTGAGAGAGATAGGAAGAAGTGCAGGGCAACAAGGGATGGTCAATGAATACTGACCCAATAACATTCAATGAATAAATTACAACGAACAATATTGACTCTGCATGCCGAAAACTGGGCACAGAGTTTTGGGTTTTGTGAGCACAGGCTGGTTGGGTCCAGTCAGTGCCTTGCTTGTTGTGAACAGTTGAAGCGTACGTTGTTTGTAGCAATCTGTCAGTCTGTCAGAGGCATCATTTGCCCACCTAGTTTCACACAGACACTCATATTCACATATCACATTACTGAGCTGTGAGATAGACAGAAGCAATTGAAAATGCACTCATATCTGACTGGAGAATGCTGAGACACTCGGTAATATTGTTGCTATCTAAATGATTGTGTGAATATTAGAATGCTACATTAGTACAAGCGAAAATAACTGCACATTTTCCAATCACTTGCATTTGATAATATTATGGTTTGGGCTGTGGCAATAAGAATAATCTTTTCAAAGAACTTTACCATTATTTGTGCACTGTTTTCATTATATTGTTGCCTTAGAATGAACTGAAAACATCGGTGGAGTTTGAGCTTATTGGAAAATCAAAAAGTGTATATAAGCAAAGGATGACTTTAACATTAATGGTCTGAACAATGTTGAAAGCTTTTACACAGAAATTTGTATCCTGAGCCATGTAAAAAGGACGCTGGGCTGGGAATATGCTGGCCATTAATGGAGATGCATAATTCTGTTTGGATAGTGATGTTGTGGAGCTCGCGTGCACCGGATATGGTTAATGATGGATTCAATGTCAGACTCTATGGGCTGCAGGAGTCCATCTCCTTAATAACACTTTAATTCAGGATTTTGTTCAAGGTGTAGAATTACAGTGTTTAGGTTGCACAAAAGAATAGACAAGCCTGCAGGATATACTTATTGTCAAGTGATTATTGAAGGTTGAACTGCTTTATGGCCAGCACAGAGTCCTGTGTCTGTCCATTGTACAGTCTGCCCCACACATTTCCATGTTGGTCAGGTATGTTTCTGAGTGGTGTGTTGTGAGAGATTGTGTGAATAACTATCCAGCTCCAGTTTGAAAGCTGCCAGGACAGATTTTGAAGGTCGAGGTGAGGCCCAATAGCACTGTGTCTGAATTCAGAGTTTGTTTTTTCAAAGTCATTTCAACAGCTTGCATTCACCGATTTGAACATGACTCAGTGCTTATTGCAGTCACTGAACTGCGCAACAGTTAGGTGTGTACTCTGATAATTTAACTGTTGATCGCCACAATTTTTTCAATTGAAAAACAATTATGTTTTGTTTATTTTAACTGTGTAAGAAATAAAGTGGTATTAAATCTTCGTTGTGCGAAAGGTATGTAATGTGAAGGAATCTAACATGTATTTTCTGTTGACTCATCAAGCATCAGTCAGCCATTGTCTGTAAAGCAGTATTCTGTGGGAAGGACTATTTCCCAGGCCACGTCACACACTCTCTCGTAGGTTCTATCCCACTGACACGACACAGCCAGGCAGAGGGGTCAGCTCCATGATATATAGTAGATAAAACAGTCGGCATTGATTATGCATCCAGTGGTTGCGAGAAAGCTCTGCAGCAGGACATGGACAGAGTTCAGTGATCACCCAGATAATGGTTCAGATCTATCGGTGTGGTCCTGCCACATTTAGTCATAAAAGTTAATGGACAATGAAAGTCACCATTGGAAGAGCAGGCTGCTCTCCAGCAATGGAATTCCCAGTTATGGGGGACCGTGGCACATCAGGGAAAAAGAAAATAAAGCTGCTTCATTTGTAACAATCTTCAGCCAGAAGGGCTGTGCAAATGATCCATTTCCGCCTCCCTCAGTAGGCCCCAGCGTCACAGACCTCAGTCTTCAGACAATTCGATTCACTCCACACGATGTCAATATCAGTGGCTGGAGGCCATTGTGATTTAACTCCAGAGATTACCACATCTCATGCCAAGCAGTTCCATTTCAGCAAGAACTCTCACGTCAACAATGTGATATCATGCCCAAGTATGTAATTTAAACAATTAAGCTGGGCACTTGCATTGCAGCCAGTCAATGAACCATTGGTGTACAGTCTAGCATGTAAATATGAAGGAGGATGTCAGCAATAATGTGACCAATCAGCAATAACCTGAGCAGTGTCATTCAGTTATTGTCCCATCAAGCTCACTCAGCATCTGACACCATTGCAAGCTTTGATCAACAAAATGGATCTCTGACGGAGCAGTGAGAGTAATTACTCTTAACACTAAAATACCATTTAACAGTGTGTAACAATAGGAAACGAGGTAACATTATACTTAATCAGAATCTGGGGGGTGTACACTACTGGTTGGAATTTTCATGAGCAAAAGAAAATGATTGTTGTCAGTATCAGTAAAAGGAACTCCATGACAACTCGGCAGCCATTCCTCAGGGAAGAGATTATCTGAAGCTCAACCATTTTCAGCTGCTGCAATGACCCGCTCTCCATCATAAGATCAGACGTGGGAATGTTCATTGATTATACAATTCCTGAAACTGTCCATGTCAAATACAACAAGACATGGAAAATATTCAGGTTTAGTCTTACAAATGGCAAGTAATGATCACTCCGCATAAATATCAGTCAAATAAGATAATAAAGAAGCAAACCATTCCTTCTTTGATTTTCAATGGCATTAACATCACTGAGACCCCACCACAGTATTTATCAGCATCAGAATTCTGGATGTTATCAATGACCAGAAATTGTCCTGCACTTGGCATACAAATAACACTGTTCTCAAGAGCAGGTCAGAAGCCAGTAATTCTGCAGTGAGTAATTCACATGCTGACTCCCCAAAGCCTTTGACGGTTTACATCCCAGGACTAATACCGGACAAAAGGAGCCCGTTTAATTGCTATCAGTTGCACGACCTACCATGCCGTCGACCACTGACGCTCAGTCGAATCAGTACGTATCATCTGCAATATTCACTGCACCACAACTTATGAGACAGCACCTTCTAAAAACACTGCCATCTGGAGGAACACGGGCATCAGGCACTGTGGAACACCAGGTATCAGCAAGCTGACTCCTTCGCATTGTCAGATGTGATGAGGTTTCCTCATGTGTTTTTAACTTTCAACTCCTCAGATCACAAATTCAGTCCAAATACAGAAATACTCGAAAAACCGCCAGGTTTGGGTTGACAAGTGACAATTAACATTTGTGCGACACAAACGCCAACAATGACCATAATAAAGCATCTTATCATCGCTCTTCAACAATCAAAGTTAGTACCATTCCTGAATTCATTGGCACTAACATTCTCAGGTATACCCAAGACCATATCTCTGCTAGGGTGAAACCATGAGAACAGAAGTTGGGAATCCTGTTGCTAGCAAATTTTCTCCTGTCTTGCCAAAGCCTGTCCAATATCACCACGTCAGGAATACGTTGGAATAACTGAATGAATGCAACTCCAATAGTGCTAAAACAGTTGAATGGGCCCCGTCTATAATCACGCCCTCCGTCCACTACCGACACTAACCCGCAGGTGTGATTACCGTGGTACTTCTCACAGGGGATATTCACACTCATTGCCACTGCCACCTGGAAGAAAACGGGCAGTAAGTGGGGAATAGTAGTCATCATTCATTTCATTCAAACAGAAGTATGTCAAGAACATATTTAGATAAAAGCTGGAGTCTTCGTATAACCGAATTCCATTTTATTTAACTGAGAAAAGATTTCATTCAAGTGAACAGGAAACAATAACGAGAAGATTAAACAGAATAAGAGACGTGGCTGATATTATGAAGGGAGATTAAAGTCGTTCCGAGAAAATGTATTCTCACATATGAAATGGTAGGCTGTTAAATGCAGAGCTCCCCGGACGTTTAGACACAAGCAAACAGAACGGGAGAATTTCTATCAGACTGTGGGAACTCAATACTGCAGAAAGCCGAGAGGAGTGCGGAATATGGCGGGGTAACATTCAAAACGAAATTAGGAAGCAAATAGTGTGCGTGAAATGATGTAGGCAAGGTACATCAAACAATTTTTAGCAGATTTATTTTCAATGCAGAGAACTAAAATAAGTAGAGGAAGGAACATAAAAGGCAAACAATAGAAGCCACCTGTAGATGCAGAAGGTTTGTATATGATTCTGAATTTGAATTGAACATTAAAGGGACTTCACCAATGTGGGCTGTCATGATGAGTCTGGGAGAATTGACTGAGATGTCCATCAGAACATCCGTGATATACTCCGTTTCCGATATACATCTAGTCACTGAGACATAGTGGTAAGGATGACAAGATTTAAAAACACCAGGACTTTGGAGAAACGATGAGCTCAGTCAATAGAGAAAGGAAGCGCATCTAAACGTTTGGAAGCAGAAGACAATTGAAGGCCTCAAAAACAGAAATAAAAATAGAAAATAAGTAAACAAGGGGTTAGGAGGGCGAAAAGGCAACATAATATATCTTTGGTAAACAGGATTCAGGAAATTCCTAAACCGTTTTATCTGGCTTAAGAGGGTAGCCAAGGAATGAGCAGACCGTCTGATGGATAAATGAGGAAATTCATGCGTGGAGGAAGAAGGTGAAGTACTTTATGAACACTTTGCACCGGTTTTCAAAAAGGAAGAAGGACATGGTGGATGGTGAGTCGAGAGAAGGATATGCTGACATTCCAGAGCCTTGCGACATTTAAAAATGGAGGATATGCTGTCCGTTTCGAAAAAAAGCATTGAAGTAGTCAAGTCTCCAGAATGTGACGCAATAAATTGAAGGATACTGCGGTAAGCGAGCGAGTGAATTGCTGGGGCCTTGTGTGCACTGTTTATATGCTCTTCAGTGACAGGAAATGTTGCAAAGAACTGGAGAATAGCTAATCTTCTTTCCTTAGTTGAAGAAGGGCAAAAGGGTTAAGCGAATAAATTTCAGGGTATGAGTCTTGCGTCAGTGTTAGGAACATTATTGAAGATTCATGGAGATAGGACTGACTCACATTGCGAAAAACATTGTTTGACTCGCGGAAGGCAACATGGCTTTGTGTGGGGAAGATCGTGCCTCACAAAATAGATTGTATATTTTGCGAAAGTGACAAAGGTAATTGATGCGGGCATAGAGCTGGATGTTCGCCATATGGTCTTTTCAAGTCCAATGATACGGTTCCTATGGCAGGCTCATACATAAAGCGAAGTAAAATTGAATTAGCGGTCCGTTGGTAAAGTGGATCCAGAACTGCTAGATCAAAGAAGACAGTGCAGTGATGTAAGGGTGTTTTTTCTAATTGTAAACTTTTAAATAGATTGCGGATTTGCGGATTGTGAAGATGATTGACAGAGAATGTAACAGGATCTAACTAGGCTGGAGACTTGTTTGGGGAAAATGCAAATAGAATTTAACCTGGACAACTGCGTAGTGATGCAGTTTAGAAGGGCTGCTGCAGGAGAAACTAATACAGTAAATGAAAGAACTCCAAGTAGCTTCAACATCCGAAGAGACCTGGGCATGCAGGTCCACATTTCCCTGAATGTGGCAACACAAGTGAACAGTGTGGTTAAGAAGACCTATCACATGCTTGCATACATCAATCATACCATAGAATATCAAAATTGGAATGTCATGTTGCAGCTGGATGGGAGTTTATTTCGGCTATTTTTGGGATATTATGTAGAATACTGGTACCAAGATCAGCAAAAGGATGTAGAGGTGTTGGAGAAGGTTTTTTAAAAAGCGTTTACTAAGATGTTCTGTAATTGGGAGGATATTCGTCCTGAGAGAAACTGAACAAAATTGGCTTGTTCTCAATTGGATATCAGTGGCTAAGGGCTACCTTCTAGAGGTTCACAAAACCCTGAGAGGTATGGATAGAATAGACAGTGAGAGACTTTTTTTCAGATTAAATTTGGCAATTATTCGGGGGCATAGTTTGTACGTAAAAGTGGGAAGGTTTGAAGGATATAGGAGAAGTAAGTTTTTTTTTCTGTTCCAGAGAGAATGTGAAAGAGCCTGAAATGCACTGATAATGGAGGTTGTAGAAGAAGATACAATAGCAATGGCGAAGAGATGTCTTGACAACAACAGAAGTAAAATGGAAATAAAATGATAGGTCTTCTTATACCTTCCGGAAGGCATCATATTTCAGTTGACATCTTGGTGGGCTGCATGGCCAGTTCTTGTGCTGTACTGTTCTTTATGACAGGATTTCAGCAAGATAGTGGTCAGCTGCTGATTGATTCATTACTGATGATCAACAGACGCATGAATGTAGATATCTCCTCATAAATTTGTAGCTTCAAATCATCCCTCCCACTGTGAGGAAACTCAATATTGAGAATTTGACTTGAAAGTCAGAGCTGGTAACTGGTGACTCCATCTCGCCCCTCGCTCCTGCAGACTTCTATCTTGGACATCAATGTCTCAGGGGACACTGAACAGATAGAAGCGGCAGGTTCTCTACACTCACCAATGCTGGCATCTGTCATATGGTAGCCTCGCCATGCCATCGCAGCACATCTCCGACCCATTGAGATTACGCTTCTGTACTTCAATTCTGCAGCTCAGGGTGCACTGACAACTCTTTTGTAATGCTGCTGAAAGAACACTGTGCTAAGGCATATACACCAGGCTCCTGGACTGCACCTGTAGTCTGCACACTCACTTTATATTCACTTGAATGCTCACGGAATTATTGCCTTGTCTTACCCTGCTTTTAGCATTATTTCCAATGCTCATCCAACTGCTGTATTGCCTTGTGATCTAGCACAGCCACAAAACCAGGAAGCTTGATATCATTGCTCCGAGTCAATCAGGTTTCCCTGCACAGTGAGTCAACGGGAGTCTCAGATAACAGTCATTCATTATCGTTTCTTTGATGGATACAGGGATGGTGCCAGAGGAACTGAGAATGGCAAACACCGGAGGTTTGTTTAATATGGAACAGGAAGTTACTGAATTGATTGAGGCTGCAATTCTGAGACGCAGGAAAACAGTCAGTGCGGAAGTTTCGCGGATTCCAGTACAGTGTATCTTTATTTGTTCAACGAAGACAGTTTGTAATTAATCTGACTCAGATGGATTAAGGCAGTAACTTGTAACTTAATGTGACTTTCTTGGATTTAACAATAGATCACGTGACATATATTTTAAAAGCAGAATCTACAGGGTACAGGTGAATGTAGCATGAAACGCTGAAAAATGCAATGCAAGGCATTTGGTGACATCAACAACCGAGAGAAATGCAAAATAAGTGAAATTACGGTCAGTGTGCACAGATGCCTGATGGTAGTCGGACACACCAATAATCTCATTACGTAGCACATGGCATCATTCCCTATATCTGCCAATGTCAGAATATAAGCGCAGGATGCTTATGCTGGAACCATATAAATAACGAGTTCAGTCACAGCTTGTGTATTGTGTGCATGTCTGGTCACCCCATCACGCGGAAGAATGAAATTGGACTGGAATATGTACAGAGGAGATTCATTACCCTGCAACATGGAAAGATTTGATTGGAAGTTGCTGAGAGGTATTTTAATTGGGGTGTACATGTTGTCAGGTGCCGGGGTAGAGAGGGAGTGAATACATTATTCATGTTGGAGGGCTCAGTTACCAGCGGCAAATGTTTCATGTAATTGATTGAATTGTTGGAGATGTGGTGAGGCAAGTTGTTATTTCGTCCAGTGTATCGTAATGACATGGAAGTAACGCAAGGATGCGAAGTAGAGGCAGAAACTCTCAAATCATATTAAAAAGGTGCCGACATCTGCACCGAACTCCAGTAGTCTCGAGGGTGTCACAACGAGGGTTTGAAAACAGCAGTATGTTTTGTCCAATGCAGGCAGTGTTCAGAATGATTTCATCTGTATTTGCTATATTCTGATTTTTCAACTGTTGCCAATATCTGTTTGCTTAGATATGCAGGGCAGAGCGGAGAGTGCAGATCGGAGCAGTGTGTAAATTGATTAACATCAAAACAATACTGATCCCATCCTTTTTACGCTATACTACTTCACTGTGTTGGACAATTTGTCCTTCCTGCATAAATTTTGAAAACCCTTGAGTATTCAGTGCTCAGTCTTGGTCACATTGCAGGCACATCTCCAAAATGACAGCTGCATCTGACCTGGTTTCTCCTGTTAAAGCTATCAATTCGTTTGCATTATTGAAAAATTAGGAAGGAATTGAATGATCGCAGCAAGTGCCAGAGATGGGGATGGCGGTAGGGTCCAGCGGAGCTGAGAGAGATATGAATGTGCGTTAAGGCTTGTGGATATTACAGTGATAGGGCTTGTTGTCTGGGCTGAAGGAGATTACAGCGACAAGGGTTTTACGTTTTGTTTGAAGTGAAAACGGAGCTGGACCAGCCACATGAATATTCTGTGAATAAGAGCATTTTAAACGGAAACGCTTAATTAACATGATACCGGGACAAAATGCCGTGTGACTTAGTTCCCTGTATTTATCTACAGAAGATATAAAATGGGAGGCAGTGGAAGGGCAAACGGGTACATGAAGCGTGTAGATGTATCCCACAATCTGACTGGAAAGGTGAACTGTCTATATTTACAGATTATTGTCATTGATGTACATGCAACTCTCACCAGCTGAAATAACTTAGCTTTTGAATTGTAACATTTCAGGGAGTGAAAAAATATTCTGATCAGAAGCTCTGTTAAGCAAAACACTGGTCTGGAATTCATATCTGGGAGTTGTTGCTGCATTTATTCCTGCCTGTGTAATAGTTTCATTTCAGAATCATATTCTGAAACATCGACGTAGAACTGGTAAATACATTCAGAACTGAACAAGCACCAGTAAATTAGATATTTGCAGCTTCGCATATCCAGTCTGGAAAAGAGACCCACAAGGAGATCTGTAAGATCCCAAGTTCTCTCTCCTACCGGGGCATGGTCAGCTGCTCTCATCTATCCTAGAACTGTGCTCCAAATCTGACCAGGAAGATCATAGACTGTCTCCCCAGCCTGTGGAGAGTACTGGGCCCCGTAGCCAAAACAACCAGATACCAGGCTCGGTCATGGGCTGATGTGTTTGCATCTCAAATGCTTTATTATCCATCTTGAAACACAGAACCAATCAGGCAAATTCCAAATTCTTTCTCTGTTCATGGTTTGTGCAAATATTGTGGCACGGGAGCTAGTTGACATGTTTGTGGTTATGTTTGCTGAGCTGGGAAGTTTCGTTCCAGTCTCGGTAACATCTTCATACTTAGGAGCCATCTGTGAAGCGCTCCTGTACCGTGTGTTCTGGATTTTATTTGGTTACGTTACTGCTTCTTCCACTTTCTGGTTCCGATTGTTTACTGTAATGGCTGATATTGTGTCCAGGTCAATGTGTTCGTTGATAGAACTGCGGGTTAGTGCCAGGCATCTAGATCTTCTCTCGCTGTCCCTGTTTATCTTGTCCTATGATCGTTGTGTTTCCCGAGTCGAATTTGTGGTCCCTGTCATCTGTGCATATGGCGACGAGAGACAGCTTGTCCTGGTGTTTCGTGGTGGACTCGGATTACGAGGTGTCTCCCTGTTTGTCCCATGTAGTATTATATGATATCTTTCCATGGAATCTTGTAAATTCTGAGTTTCTTACACATGATCGGTATAGGATTTGTCTTTGACCTGTTGTGCTGTTGCCTGAGGGTGTCTGTCGGTTAATGGGCTTTCATGAGTCCCAGTGGTCAGAGAATTCTGTCTGTCCGTTCCGAGATTTTCTTCAAGGTAGCATAACAAACAGGTAGACAATTACCAATCCGCATTCACCAATACCAACTAGCAACTAAATGCTGATTAATTCAATGTATTTATCTCAGAGATAGATGGGCTGTTGACAATTAAGGGGATCAAAATTTAGACGGGGCGAGTGGGAAATGAGATTGAGAAAAAAGATTAACCATAATCGAATGGCCGAATTGACTCGATGGTCCAAATGACCTACTCCAATATCTGACCATAGCATCACAGAATCAGGTCCTTACTGACTGTCCGTAGAGAATACCACACAGACCCATTCCCCCACGCTATTACTGTATATTTCACCGACGAATGTGTCCACGCACAGATATCCTGACCATTATGGGTAATTTAGCAAGGTTCCATCCGCTTCGCCAAATCATCTACCTGTGGCGAGAAAAGAGAATACTAAGAGGAAACCCACGCAGGCATGGGGAGAACGTTCTCGGACAATCGACCCCGCGTCCTTGACGTTGTGACTAAGCAGTACTCACCCCCCCCCCCCCCCCCCGCCCCACCACCAGCCACCGCACTGCTTTGTTGAAACAATGATGTTCTTACGGTTTTTGCTTATTTCATTGGTTTATAAGTGTGCATTTTTGTTTCTGGCGTATCACGTATGACTCATTCCGACATGTTCTTGATTTTTACTGTCACCTCTTGGTTTCCGATCAACTGCCGAAAACACACCATAAAGTAACTTCAAAACCGTGCGCATAAATCTCAGAAAGACGGTCATAAAGACGGTAACTGGAATGCTGGCATTGATTACAAATGGAAAGGAGAATAAAATTGGGAACGTTTGTAATAATTGAGAGGGCTCCAGTCTGCCCAAACCGAAATACTGTCAACAGGTTTGGTCATCTAACTAGCAGGAAAATATGATTGTTTTGAAGGCAGCAGAGAAAAAAACTCACCAGACTGATTCTCAATGCCTTGATATTGAATTGAAGAGGTGGAAAAATCGAGCTTGAAGTCATTAGAACTTAGAAGATGAGGCAAGTTTACTGATACACGAAGATCCATGTCTTCTTACAGGATCGGTGCTTCGACAATTGTTCCTCTGAACAAGGACCTATAACCGGAGATAAAGCGACTGCAGCCATTAGAGAAAGTTACATAGAATAGATGGATTGTAGAGAGCGGGGGAAGATCGGGTGTTTTGAGATGACTGTTGGTGGATGGAGATGACATAGGTTGCTAGGATGATATATGTCATGTAGAAGTACAGGGTTCGCAGTTCTCAAGGACGTACAAAGAAATAGAGTTTTAAAGCGACTGGACATTACACAGATAGGGATGGTATTTAGAGCTGAAGGCGTTAGAGATAGCGAAATTTGTAAGGACTGAAGAGCTCACAGGCACGGATGGTAAGCGGAATTTCAGGAATTAGAGATAGGGAGGATTGGACCGATTGGATAATTCAAGGAGAGTGATTATCGTTAGAGTTGTAGAGATAGAGTGGGTTGTCGAGGCTGGAGATTACAAAGATGGGGTGGTTGGTGGAGTTGCAGGTGTTGACTGTGGTAGTGAGTTTCCAAAAGACTGAATTAGTTCACACAGCCAGGAAGAGGTGTGCGGATTGGAGGAGCCTGAGAGTCTGAGGGTTGTTGGACTGCAGAAATTCAGAGTATTCGTGAGGGCTGTGAAGTAATGTCTGCTGCATTGCTATCAGTCTTGCCGGGATGTGAAGTGCTGTTGGAGGGGGGAGTTATGGAAATCGAGAGTTTTGCAGATGTTGCCAAATGTTAATACACCGTGAGCTATAGTAGTTGTGGAGGTTGCAGAGACAGGGTGGGTTGAAGGGTTGGAGTTCGCAACAGGTAGTAAAATGTTGAAAGGGATAAATAGCCTGACATTAGTCAGGCAGATTGGAAGGTCTGGAGTGAGAAAACGAGAATCGCAGTGACTGAAGAATATCACAAAGGTGGCGACTGACATGAGAGAGAAGCATTGTAACATGAAAGAAGCTGTTCTAATGGAGTTATGGAAGATACAGGGATATCTGAAGGGATTGCAGCTGATAAAAACGGCAGTGAGGCCCTGTGGTTTCGGATGGATGACCTTTACACAGACATGGAATATTTTATGGATTGAAGAATTTCAGAGATGTGGAGGGCTATATAGTAGTGAGGGACTATCAGGAATATGGAATTTGCAGTTAATGATTGTATTTGCTGACATCGGATGTTTACATTCTGAAGGTTGCACAGAGCGGAAGGCGGGCGAGTTTGGCACAGCTGATCGGCACAGCAACAGCAATTGCGGCTGGAGAGAACTACACAGTTATGGAGCATTGCAAAATCTGGAGGAGTTTCCTGCGGTAGGGATCGTTGGAGGGGCGCATGAGGTTTACACAAATCGAGGTATAAAAGCTGGAGAAGGTTGTATAGGTGAGCAGATGGATGAGGATACTGTAGGTGCTGACATTGACAGGATTCGTGATAGCACAGGGAGGATGTTAAGTAAATTGTGAGTTTGTTGGAACTGAAACGGGAGAGTCAAAGGCATTGGAGTGGATGCTTCAGGTCTGGAGGGTTGCAGGCTACAGAAATGTTTACATAGATAGGGATCATCGTCGAGTCTTCACACTTTGAGAGAGTTTCAGAACAGGAAGAGGCAACATAAAAATGCAGTGATATTGGAGCTGTAGGAGTTTACGGAGATAGGGAAGTTTGGATGATTTGCAACTGTTTATGGACAGAGGAATACCTTGATCGGCAAAGGAAGCGTTGTAGACGTTCACAAGGAGAGAATCTTTGAGGTTTTGGGTGAGCTACAGGTCATGGAGGATCAAACAGAAATGTGGAGTGTCGTTGTGGCTGGGAAAGGGACGAGATGAATTTATACAGATAGAGAAGTTGGGAGGAATGGGAGATAGTTAGAGAGGTCATGTACTTATAGAGTCATATAGATCTACATCATAGAAACAGATCCGTCGGTCCAACGCGTCCATGTGGACCAGATATCCCAAACCAATCTAGACCCACCTGCCAGCACCCGGCCAATATCCCTCCAAACACTTTCTATTCACATACACATTCAAATACCTTTTAAATGCTTCAATGTTACCAGCCTCCACCACTTCCTCGGGCAGCTCATTCCATACATGTGCCACCCCCTGCGTGAAAAGGTTGCGTCTTAGGTCTCTTTTATATCATTTTCCTCTCACCCGAACCCGAAGCCCTCTACGTTTTGGACTTCCAAAGCGCAAGAAAAAGACCTTGCCTATTTATCCTATCTATGTCCGGCATGATTTTGTAAATCTCTACAAGGTCACCCATCAGCCTCTGACACTTCAGGAAAAACAGACCCAGATTTTTCAGCCTCCCCCTCTCGTGCAAATCCTCCAACCCTCGCAACGTACTTGGAAATCTTTTCTGAACTTTTTCAAGTTTCACAACATCTTTCCCATCGGAAGTAGACCAGAATTGCACGCAATATTCCATCATTTGCCTGAGCAATGCCGTCTACAGCCATAGCATGACCTCCCAACTCCTGTACTCAATACATTAACCAATAAAAGAAAGCATACCAAATGCCTTCATCATTATCCTATCTACCTGAGACTGCACGACCAAGAAGCTATGAACCTGCACTCCAAGTTCTCTTTGTTCAGCAACGCTCACGAGCACCTTACCATTAAATGTATAAATCCTGCTAAGATTTGTTTTTACAAAATGTAGCGCCTCACATTTTTCTGAATTAAACTCCATCTGCCACGTCTCAGCCTATTGGCCCATCTGATCAAGATCCTGTTTTAATCTGAGGTAACCGTCTTCGCTGTCCACTATACCTCCAAATCGGATGTAATCTGCAAACGTACTAACTATGCATACATGCTCACTTCCAGTTCCTTTATGTAAATGAAAAAAAGTCGAGGACCCAGCACCGATCCTTGTGGCATTCTACTGGTCACTGGCCACCAGACTGAAGACAACCCTCCACCATCACCCTCTGTCTTCTACCTTTGAGCCAGCTCTGTATCCAAATGGCTAGATTTCCCTGTATTCCGTGAGATCAAACCTTGCTAACCAGTCTCCCATGAGGAACCTTGTCGAACGCCTTACTAGAGTCCACATTGATCACATCTTTCGCTCTGTCCTCATCCATTTTCTTTGCTACTTCTTCAAAATACTCAATCAAGTTTGTGAGGCATGACTTCCCACACACAAAGCCATGTTGACGATCCCTCACAGTCCTTGCCTTTCCAATTACACGTACATCCTGTCCCTCAGGATTCGCTGCAACAACTTCTCACCGCCGACGTCAGGGTTAATGGTCTATAAATCCGTGGTTTGTCCCGGCCACCCTTCTTCAACAGTGTCACCACGTTAGCCAACCTCCAGTCCACTGGCACCTCACCTGTGACTATCAATGATAAAAATATCTCAGCAAGAGGCCTAGCAATCACTTCACTAGCTTCACACAGAGTTCTCGTGTACACCTGATCAGGCAGTGGGGATTTATCAAACACGGTGGTACAGTGGTTAGCACTGCTGCCTCACAGCGCCAGAGACCCGCGTTCAATTCCTGACTCAGACGACTGACTGTGTAGAGTTTGCACATTCTCCCCGTGTCTGCGTGGGTTTCCTCCGGGTGCTCCGGTTTCCTCCCACAGTCCAAAGATGTGCAGGTCAGGTGAATAAACTATGCTAGGTGTTAGGTGAAGGGGTAAATGTAGGGGAATGGGTGGGCTACGCATCGGCGGGTCGGTGTGGACTTGTTGGGCCGAAGGGCCTGTTTCCACACTGTAAGTAATCTAATCTAATCTTTATGCGTTTCAAGACATTCAGCACTTCCTCCTCGGCAATATGGGCACGTTGCAAGGTGGCACCATTTATTTCCCTACTTTCTATATCTTCCATCTCCTGTTCCACAGTAAATACTGATGCAAAATATGCGTATCGTATCTGCCCCATTTTCTGTGGCTCCACACCAAGGCCGCTTTCCTGATGTTTGAGGGGCACTATTCTCTCCCTAGTTACCATTTTGTCCTTAATGTATTTCTAAAAACGTATTGCATTCTCCTTAATTATATTGTCTGAAGTCATCTCATGTCCCCCTTTCCCCTCCTTATTTACATCTGAAGCAACCTCTTACTGCCTTTATAGTCTTCTAAGGATTCACCCGATCTATTCAGATGTTGCCTTACATATGTTTCCTTCTTTTTCTGAACCAAAACATCAATTTCTTAGTCATCCAGCATTTCCTTTAACTAATGGCTTTTCCTTTCTCCGGATTCTTGTTATCTCATTTCTGAAGGCTTGATCTATTTCCTCACGAGTTGCCTGGGTCCCACCGCTCCTCTGCCCACCTTACTAGTTTAAAATCTCCCACTCAGCTCCAGCAAATCTCCCTGCCAATATATTCGCCCCTTCCAATTTAGGGGCAATCCACCCTTCTTCTACAGATTACATCTACCCCAAAAGAGATTCCAATGATCCAAACATGTGAATTCTTCTCCCGTGCAGCAGCTCCTCAGCAATACATTCATCTGCTGTATCCTCCTAATCTTCCCTCATTAGCTCGCAGCACCGGGAGTAATCCAGATATTACTACTCTCGAGGACCTCCTTTTTAAATTCCTGCCTGTCTGTAATCACCCTTCAGAATCTCAACCTCTTTCCTTCATATGTATTTAGTTCCAATATGGAAAATTACCTCTTGCTGTGCCCTCTTCCCTGTGAGATCATTCTGCATTCTCTCCGAAACATCTTGCTCCTGGCACCAGGGAAGCAAACACCGTTCCAGTTTTTCGCTGCTAGCCAAAGAAACGTCTGTCTGTACCTAAAACTAGAGAATCCCCCAACAGAATTGATCTCCTGGAACACGACGTACTCCTCGTTGCATTAGAGCCATTGTCAATAACAGGAAGTTGGCTGTTCCTGCTCCACTGGCATGAGAATCCATCACCTCGTGCGTTTTACAAAAAACAGCATGCTGGTTTGGAATGTGTATAGCCACAGTAGGCTCCTGCACGAGTTGCCTACCTCTCTTACCTTTTCTGGGGTTAACCCATTTATGTGACTGTATCTGGGACTTACCCCCACACACTTCGTATAACTGCCATGCATCACATACTGTTGCTGTTGCAAATTCCTCATTGTTTCTAACTGTCTCTCCAACCGATCCATTTGATCTGATAAGATTCGCAACCAACAACATTTATTGGAGATATAATCCGCAGTAAACCTTAAACTCTCTTTACACTCCCACGTCTCACAAGAAGTACATATCACTCTACTAAAGAACATTTTTGATCCTTCACAGTTTACTGACCCAGAAAATAACACCATCTTTTTCATCTACAAAACACTGCCCCAGGTTAAATTAATAGTTTTGACTTTTATTTTAAGTTTAATCAAGAAACATATATAAAAAAAAAATCAAGAAAGAATCAACTCTACTCACTACAGCAAGCTTTCTGTCGGCCAGTTAAAACAATTAACTTATCTGATTCTGTGCTGTAAACTTCGCCCAAACAGTTCCGACAAGATCAGTTGAAACTTTCACTGTTTCTTAATTTTCCCAGATGCACTGCGATGTCCAGCGATACATGAATTCAAACAGCAAAGACAGTAACTGTGCAGATTCACTGTGGTGTCAGTTTCTTTCTATCTCACTCTCACTCTCTCTCCTGCACTGACCCCTGCATATGCTTCCTTTGTCTGTTCTTCTCCTATTTAAAACTGCTGGTGTTTTGACTTCTTTCCACAACGTTCCAACATAATTCAACAGCATATAAAGCAGTAATTGCCGCCCCTGGGATTCGAGGAAATCACAATTCTGTAGGACACCAGACAGCTATAGCGCCTGGAGATCGTTTCAGTGGTACCAAATTCTAGAGGGACTTCTGCAAGTGGCACACATGGGCAGGTTGGTGCGGGCTGGAGGCTGTTACAGAGAAACAGTGGGCTCGACGTATTGGAAAAATGTAGAGAAATAGCGGTTATAGTAGTGACTGGAGTCGAAGGTTATTGAGGTTGTGCATGTTTTTGAGACTGGAGCAATTTAAAGAGCCAGGGAGTACAAGTCGCATTGGAGTACGTTTCATATATACGGAGGGACTGTGGGGATAGGAGGTTAAAGAGAAAGGGATTGTCCAGGGAGTTGGAAACATTCAAGGCGCTGGAGCAGATGAGGTGGAGCGAAAGGTATTTTTCCTTGCCGTGTGACTCTGTGACATGAACACAGAGAGTCCTGAAGATGGAATAGAGAACAGAAAGATCTAATGTTTTCTACCACCTTCTAAATGGAAACATTCACTCACCTCTGTTTCTTGATCCACACTAAGGCAGCACATGCCTGGATTGATAACCGTGAGCTTGCAATGCTGTCACGGGAAGGATCAGTATCACAACTGTAGAACAATCCTCTTACAAGAGGGTAGCATTTCAGCATGGGATGTTTCCGCTCTGTGTTCACCCTTCAGCACGATATCTCTGTCATGTCTTGAGGGCAGAATTATCTCGTCCTTTAAATGCTCTCTGTTCTGTTATCTGTGAGCGATCATATCACGCTGCAGGATTTATTGAAGTCCCCACATCTCCCTGCCCTTTCTTTGTGGCTGCTAAACTATCTTCAATATGATGATGGAGGGGACAGTGGTGAGGAATACTGCTGCTTCAGGAAATTCCTGAATACCCACAGGAGAAAAACTCAAAATAGACTGGTGCAATGAGTGGGACAGATGTAGAATGGCATTGAGTCCCAAAGAGATCTGGACATTCCCAGTCTTTAACTGTGGCCCGTGCTGCCTCATAGAATTGTATTGGCTCTGGATCTGGAGTAAATACAAAAGATGCAGTCAGTGGCAGCATTTAGTCATACACTGTGAAGACTATCCGAGTGATATCCCCAGAGTTCGTGCAGGTATCAGGATCACATAATTGTTCGGAGGAAAGGGTTTGAATAATGGTGCGCTGTCATCAGTACTTAGGGCTGAGTGAGCTATGAGTGGGGCAGGTGTTATTCTGCCTGATGTTATTCTTACTATATTGTTAATCCAGACACTAATTCTACATTCTCAGATACACATCTGACTAACTAATATCCTTTAAGAAAGTAAATATGTTATAGGCAGCTCGTCTGCCCATATGTCTCCAGATTCGCAGGCATGTAGTTCACTCTCAACTGCCTTCTGAAATGGCCGAGAAATTCACTTTGTTCAAGTGCAGCGAGGGACGGCCAATGAATGCTGGTCAATTGGAAAACCCACATCCCAAGCATCAATTAAAAGCAACTGGAACCATGCTGGGACTAGTGTCCTGTCCAAACATATCCATAGGTTTGCAGACGGGCTCCAAGGAGAGAAAAAAGATGTCGGTACCGGGTTCAAGTGAAATGAACTTTACAAATCCAAAGAGAATATGTCAAGACTCACATGAGCATGGGGATGTAGGTGAAGCAGAAAAGAACGGAACGATAACGAGTTTCATAACAAGTGGATATCAGCGAATCGGTTTGTGACAAGAGATTGTGAAAAGAATAAATTATAACACTGTTTTTTGACATTGACTTAGTATTTGCATTAGTGCAGAAGGACATTTGGCTCTTAGACTTCGAAGCGGGAGAATCAGTTCTAAGTTAAACCATGCCCCTACAATGGCCAACAAACAGATCCATTCCGTGTGACACATTCAAAGCTAAAGCCTTTGTGCACCATGAAATTAACCTTGCGGAATTTCACGTTGCTGTTACTGGAAGATCAAGTGGTACAGTAATTAAACAACTGCAAAAACTGTTGCCTGGCATTTTCTTTCAGTAGTCACTGATAAGACTCAGAATTTGATTGAAGAATAATAAGGTACAGCCAACAAAATGCTGAAGCTGCTACAGAGTCTAGCCACAACAGTATACATAACACTGAATTCATATACTGATGCCCATCGAGGCTCAGACCACAGAGGCACTAATTCAAACAGAAATTTGGATACTTACAGAAATCGTCACACAACGGAACGTTCTGAAACTGTTAGATATTCTGATTTAACATGAAAGCCGACGTTAATGCGTATTCTGACTGTAATAACGTTAACAGATATTTTTACATAAGTAGCATAAGTTTGGCTTCTTGTTTAAATTTTAAATTAATTGGGGAAATTAAGTAGGTTTCAACAGCTGTTGCATTCCCGATTTCAAAGTCTCGATCACATAAGTTGCCTTTCAATCAGCAATCTCATTCTACACTGACCATTTAGATATTTTTTTCTTTAGTTCGTTATTCTAACTTCATCAGGGCACAATTAGTCTCCGTGCAAAAAATATAAACTCAACATTGATGCAGACTGCATTCTCTCACTGAGGCTATATTTGGTGGATATTCTATCCTGTAAGGCTAAACCTGGAGGAAAATTGATTGGTCAGCCAGTATTTGGGATTAAAGTGTCAAAAATTCAGAGATGTGAAGAAAACAGCAGGTGGCCTTTCGGCTTATTGAATCGTAGCTGATAAACATCAACCATCAAATTATTCTGGCCGAATGTCCAGCATTCGGCACATTGTCTTGCATGCATTTGCATTATAAGTACACATTTACATTGTGTTCAGTGTTCCTCGGTCGCCTGTCTTGTCCAGAATTAGAGACAGAGAGTTCTGGATTCCGATCAGCGTCTGCTTTTTTTAAAAAAAAAAGTGTTCTGCGATTGCCTTGTAACCTTCTACTCATTTTATAAATTTTGACGCTTTCGTCATTGATTTCTATGCCAAAGGAAATCTTTAATCGTATCAAATCTGTCTATGTCCCTCATAATTTTAAACATCTTAATCACAATTGTCCTATATGCCTGCTTCACCACTTTCCTACCTGCCCGTGGACACCTTGGATGGGTGGGCATACTTTCCACATGTCTTCTATTCATCATGCAATCCCTTTCCTTGTTTGTCTGCCCAGGTGCATCATGTCACGCTTGCTCGGCTTGAGTTTTATTTGCCATGGAACAGACATTCTGACCCGCTGTCTACGTCCTCTTGTGATCCCAAGTTACCCTCCTCATTGTTTACCGACACCACAACCGTTTCATCATCCTTAGCCTTACGTTTCTTCATTTGGGTAGAACTTGATTACATATAACACACACGGTCGGAGCAAGGACATTGATCCTAACCGAACTACCATTGAGACAGATGTATGAAGGAGTCGGCAATTGATGGCAATTAGATATCTCAGATACATTCCCGTTCACCTGATGAACTTAGACTTTTTAACTGTAGAGAATCCACGTTGAAGATTCACAGACACCTTCCTTCTGTTTGAATCTGTCTATGCTTTCAACTCTGTTGGGTCTGTCTTAAGAATGTAAAATTGCTGGCATTTTAATTCAGTACCAAAAACATCTGACTGAGCGTGTGTTTCAGTGATATTCGTCCAAGTTACAAAATCTGAGGGACAGTGTATTTAATTAAATTATTCCCTCCTCATTTCTGGGTCGAACGTTTGGTCCTCGCAGTCAAGAGAAGAAAAACAAAACTCTGCAAATTCAGGAATACAAAGTAGACAGGCAGGAATCTGGAAGAACACAGCAAGCCAGGCAGCCACAGAGGTGGAGACATCGATGTTTCGGGTGTGACCATTCATCAGGACTGAGTGTGGGTTTGGAAGAGCTACAAATGAAGGAATAGGCAGGGTCAGAGTGGTGATTTGGGGAGAGGGCAAGAAAGTTGGAGGGCGCGACCTGGTTGGTCAATGGGATGAATTAATACAATAGTTGGCAGGGACAATTGTCAGGAAGTGCGAGGGACAGGGCAGAGCGTGGAGGATGGCGAGCGAAGTTATTTGAAATTGAAGAACTCAAAGTGGAGTCCTCCGGTCCATAGAGTGCTTAAGCTGAAGATAAAGTGTTTTTTCTCCAACAGTCGCTTTGGTTTGTTTGGCAATGGAGGAGGCCAAAGTCATGTCAGAAACGGAGTGGTTTGGGGAATTGAAATGGGGGTTAACCATGAGGTCTGATACTCCCTGTGAACTCTGCTGGGATGCTTGGTGAGCCATTCACTAATTTTGCTTCTGTCTCTCCAGTGTTGATATCACGCTGGGAGCTCCAGATGCATTAATCTATATTGGGAGAGAGACAGATGAACGTTTGTATGTTTTGGGTCCTGGATGAACCTGCTGTTGGTTGTATACTTTCATCTTAAGCATTTTTTTCTGGTTGCAGAGGAAGGTACAGTGGCGGGGGTGCCGTTAACTGAGGCACGACAGAGGGAACAGGCCTTGCGGAAATATGACAGGGGTCGGGACATGTTCTTGTTGGTGAGGTTCATTTGTGGTTCGTGGAAGTGTTCGAGGATGATGCGATGCATGCAAAGACTGGTGGAGTGATAGGACGACAAGTGGGACTCTCTCCTTATTACGTAGGGAGTGCGTGCATTTAGAATGGTCGATTGGGAATAGAATCGGTGCGGTGAAGGGCTGGACGGATGATGGAGTCAGCAATAGCACGATGTTCAAAATAGCTTGACTACTGTGATGATTTCGACTGGAATGGCACCTCGTCCAAGCGGAAACAACGGAGGCGGTGCAATTAGGCGAATGGGATGCAGTTCTTGCAGGATATGGGGTGGAATGAGGGAATGTTCAGGTAGTCTGCAGTAGATGTCCGTTTGAATTCTCTCGCCAGTAATGTGAATGGTGAAGTCAGGAAATTGGCAGGAGGTTTCCGAGAATTTGAGGGTGCTGAGGGAGATGTGGGTGAAATCGATTAAATGCTCCAGTTCAGACTGTGTGCAGGACGCTGCACCTTCAAGTCATCGATTTAACGTTGGAAACGTTGAGGTGCCGTGCCTATCCAAGTGCTGAAGCGGGACTGTTCGATATGGCCAACAAAGAGGCAGGCGTAGCTGGGGCCCATCCGGATACACATGCCTGTGTAACCATCACAGTCAAGATCAGGTACAATGCTTCCATCGCTACCCACGTCATTGAATTTTTGACAGGCAACACGACTGAAAGTCGGAATGAGTCGCACTCGTGCAAATTAGAAGGTGCAGAGAGATAGAGCTCGGAGAAACAAGCAAATAAGAAGCCCCTCCGGGCCATTGTGTAACAAATGAGATGCTGTTATTTTTATTCAAATCTGAAGTTGCTCCTTTTGAGGGACAGGCGTTGTTTGGAAGTGGGAAGAGATAGCAGAGCACAGACTTGAAAAGAACGTATTCAAATAGTCAGAAGACATGTCACAATCGTCACAGGCTCCGTATTTCTTCTTTGTTTTGAAGTGTAGAAATTAGCCGAAAAGGTTTAAAGTAAAAAGGCAAAAAAGAAGAAAGTCGACCTTCCTTGATCTCGAAGCTCAGGATTTAACCATGTGATTGTTGTGTACGTTTTGGGTTTTGCCTTTTTATTTATCATGGCAGAATATTGAGAATTCGAGAACAATTTTCAATTGACATGGAATTCTGAACTGAGGGAGTTTACAAAACGTAATACGCACAAGTGTAAGTAAAAGAAGAGAAAGCGAAAGAGCTCGAAGATTACTTGTTCAGAACTTGTGAAGTTGTGGAACTCCTGAACAAAATGCACAAACCAACACACTGACTGGTATGCACTGAATAATACTGGGAATACAATCTCTTGTGAAGCGGTCATTTTATTTATCAAAACTCACTGTGTCACCAACGAATAATTAATGGAATTTTAAATTTCAGTTCGGGTGTTGAGTGCATAGAGGACCGAGGCTAAATTGAAAGCGCATTTCCTAACTTGTGGTTACCCTTGTACTGATATACACTCCGAAACTATAAATCTCCACAATTCTAACAGAGACGGCGAAACTATCCAGAACAGGAAACTCCTGCGTATATTAAAGATCTATCAGACAGTGAAATTAATGTCCGCACTGAAATTAATCTATTCCATGAAACTAATGCAGCTTTTTAATCTACTAGAGAATTTGGAACTTCTCTGCTTGATATTGTTTCTGATTCTGAAACCTATGCAGATGTTCAAAGTAATTCCACTCCTGAGTTCAATAGGTTTTGCGCAACTTGCAGAGTCAGTAACATAGGTATTGAAACTAGCACAGGCCCAAAAAGAGAAAATAATACAAAACATAAATGTAAGGAAAATCTTGGAAACTTGCATTTCATGAACGTGATGCAGACCCTAAAAATGAAACACTGAAAGCAATAAACACTCTGAAAGTAAAGAAAGGTAAGAGGGTTAATCTTCGTTGATTGGGGAGCTCAGGATTTAAAGACACACTTGCTCAGTCAATATTGGAATTTAGTTTATGTTTGCTCACAGAATATTGATAGAATGAGAACAATTGTGAATTCATATGGTATTAATGAATAAAGGATTGCAGAAAACACATTCAGCAACAAATTCAAATAAAAGAGCAGAGAGTGAAAGAGCTGCTATAGTGTCTGATTTTTTCAGAACATGCAGGTTTGTGGTAATCGTGAACAGAACGCAAAGCCTAAAATACTGACTGCACTGCATTGAGTAACATTGAAAATATAAAGTCGCGAAAAATTGTGAGTATATTTAAATGAAAACTTGCTGTGTAACAAACGGAGAGAATATGAAGGATTCCGTTATACTTTCGTGTGGAGTAGTTCGAGGAGTGGAGCTTAATTGGCAGCACGTTACCTGAGGGAATGATGAGATAATATTCATACTCAGTAAGAAACTAATACAGATGAATCGAAATCAGCCAGTCAAATTGATATATACTATGAGATAGATATATGCATTGAACGTAATGCAGATCCTTACCCGATTAGGTAACCTGAAAGTCATACCATTCCTGAAATTAAGGAACAGCCTGAATCGAATCCAAAACCTGAAACCGATACAGATATAAATATATTACTGATCCTGACGCAATTAAATTAGCTGAACTTGATACATTACTGAATCGAATAACAACTGAAACTTACAACGTAAGTGGCACAGGTCTTGAAACTAATACACAACATAAAACAGAAACTAATACAAAACTTGAAAGTGATGTAAACCCTGCAATAAACACTCTAAAAGCAAGTCAGGCCTTGAATAGAGAACAGATCGTGAAACTGACATGGTCCCTGATTCACATTTAGACGTTGTACCTGATACAGACTCTGAAACTAATGCACATATTAAATCCTATACGCTTCCAAATGCAGATTCTGATACTCATACAGTCCTGAAAGGAATGCGTCCCTGAATCTGATGCAGGTACAGAAAATAATGTGGATCCTGTAAAAGTCCTACTGATCCTGAAACTGATCCAGACTCAGAATTAATACGGGCTTTAAAATTGATACAAAGCCAAAATGTAATGCAAGCTTTTCAATTAAAGTACAACTTGCACAAATGTTGACTGTGAAAATGACAACGACCCTAAACCAGAGACAGGTGCTGAAACTTACAGAATCTGTATCGAGGAGAAAGTGAGGACTGCAGATGCTGGAGATCAGAGCTGAAAATGTGTTGCTGGAAAAGCGCAGCAGGTTGGATGCTGCCTGACCTGCTGCGCTTTTCCAGCAACACATTTTCAGAATCTGTATCGACCATGCTTCGAGGACAGAGCCAGAAATTTATACCATCCTTAAATTAATATATAACCGGGTAATAACATGTTTCCTGATAATTATAAAGACCTTAAACGGGAAACGACCTCTTACACTATTTTGCAACTTGCCACGAATAGTACTATTATGCTTATTCAGACGCTATCACCATTTGAGAACCTAATTGGACTAGACGACGTTACATTGATGAAGACAGTCTCCGAGTCTAACAGTGAACATGGAACGAATGTGATGTTGGCCTTTACAACATCATGGGCCCGGGCTGCAGTGTTTATTGACTATCACCAGTATACAGCCTGGTCGGCCTTGTCAGGCCCCTGGTCTCTCAAACGCAGCAAGTATTCAGGTCTGCTGCTGGAGCTATAAATCCGTTGTAAGTGCCAGAATAGGAGCCACTAAATAGAGGATGCGTTGACATTGCCGTGTATGGCATGGTCGTATACTCTGCCAATACTAATATTCCTGCACCATTTGTGGAAGGGTGTGGGGAGTGTGGGTGTTGCGAAATGCAGGGGCCATTTCAAACAAATGTAACCAAACAGCCACAACCATTAAACCAGTACTAAACTCCACGAAAGATGTTTCCTTGTTCTCTTTCTGTCTGCTATTTCATGGAAAATATTAAACTTGAATTGATTTTGCTACAATTTATAGTATTGATGAATGAAAATTATGCAGCAAACCATCACTTTGTTCAGAGTTTCATGAAGATGTTGGGCGAGCATCTGGTCAACTGGCGCAACGCATAGAGGAGCTTAGATGAGCCGAGAAAGGTAGCAGCCGAACTGGAATACACGAGAGCGAGACCGACTTCAAAGCGACAGGTAAGCGTGGAGGAACTAGAGGAATTTGTCAAGAAGCTCAGAAATGTGTCACTTATGTTCGTTTGATTTGGTTATGGGTGAACCGTTTGCCCTATCCTGTTTGCGGTCTTAGCAATTGTACCTGTTCTCACGGATTCCCAGGTAATGATGCAAGGGAAGGAGCTGTTTGACTATTCAGAGCAGAACATTCAAGTCAGTTGGGGTTCTTGTAATTATGCGATGTTCGGAAAACAATTACCGTGAAAAAAACGACATTTGTACACATAAGATGGAAGATGTAAGGACGTGCATACGCAGACTTTATGCTGTCAGAGAGTTAGTGATAACTCCGTTGATGATAACAGTCATAAAGAAAGTTCGATCACACGCAGTTTGTGGAAGTCCACGCCAGACATAGAGGAGCATCTTATTGTTTCTGCAGTTGCTCCAGTGCGGGAACACACTCAACATCATTAATGTCCAAGGATGGCTAATTCTTAATTTATCTTCTATCCTTTCCCTCTTCTATCGGCGCTTTCTAATAGTAATTCTCTGTTCACAGTTCCAGAATATCGCACAGTGGCATGTGGTCTCCACTGCTGGATGTCAGTTTTATGACTACATCCTTTGACATTCATTCAGACTTCATCCTGTTTTAGCTATTTTAATCACTCAGAAACACCACCCGTGGTGCTTTTATGACTTTATTCAAAAGGCTATTCTATTTGCAGTACCTGGAAGATATCATCTTACAGAGAGAAAAAAAAAACAGGCGTAATATACGGAATGGGCACAACTCTATCGAATGATCTCCCTTGTTGTTCACCGTTCGCACAATGATTTTGATTATTTCAGAAAGGACACAATAGTGGCCTTTCTGAATGAAACAAATCAATTAAAAATGTTGTTCGCAGATTCATATGCATCCTGTGCACAGGTGCCAATAGAATCGTTATAGAAGAGGAGGAGGCCAGCAAACATACTTTGACTCTCTTCTGCTCAGAATGTGTCGTTCGCCAGGTATCAATTTTCTGCAATCACTTCATAACCATTCACCTCCTTCCTGTTCCGATACGAATCCAATTCCACCTTGAATACCTGGATTGACTTTGCCCACATCAGACGACTGGGCCAACATTCCTGATATAAGCCAATAGCTGGGGAGAACAATTCATCTGTATTTTGGAATGTCATTATTTGTCAATCGATGCAAATATTTGTTTTCTGGTTTTAAATATTTGTGTCAATCTGGTGACTATTCACCAACAATAATCCGCATTTGCAGCACAACCATTTGTCACTCTGATTATGCAAACGAGGAGCACTGTGCTCTACTCTGGTATTCGCGTTAATCTATTAATTAACACGAATAGGACAGTGTCCTATTTCAAAGTGATTCAGCCAAACGTGAATGAGATATTCGATGTGAGAGAGTTAATTATGAGGCAATGTATTATTCTCGACAGACTTCTCTATCAAGTGAATACTCTGAATGTTGGTATCACAACCACATGGACGGATATTGACGTGAATCTCTCTTATGTGTTTAATTGGATAAAGCTCGATAAAGATTTGAGGTAGAAGACGAGAGATTAATATCGATGAGTGGACATTTGTAGTTCATGTTTGAAAGCTCCTGTGAGTATAAACAGTTGAAAAAAGTCATTGGAAGGAATGACCACTTTCTATGCACTAAATGCTCCGTAAAAACCTGAAAATATTTGAAACTGGGACAAGGACGAGCAAGAGATACCCGGGATGAAGGGCATTATTTCACACTGCGTGGACATACACAAAAGGGGCACAGATTTTGGATCTCTCGGCAATTCTATTAATCAAGTAGCATATGTGATCAGGTCAGGAGCTGACTGTGTGATTTTTATCTTAGTTTTGGTGGATGGATGATTCCAAAGAATGTTATCCCAATTGATCACTGCTACAAATGGAGTACAGGCTTGTTAAATGGCTTAAGGACATATTAAACTATCATATGCAGTTCTCCATCGAGCACTTTCCATCATTTCCTTGCCTTGTTTTGCAAGCCATCAACCCTGTGTGACTGAAGAGTAGGTAAGCAGGAACTTCTGGTTTAATTGGAATCAGCTTAACTGTTATAGCAACCAATACAAAATTGTGGGATATAGGTAAATAGTGTTACTTCTGCAAGTAGAATTGAGTACTAACTTTAGTGTATAATTGTGGGAATAAGGTAAATAATTCCTAATTTTTGTTTTTAATTGTTGAAAATTGGGTAATAACTTTAGTGCATAATTATTCCAGCAAATAATTTCTTTCATCATGATAGTTTAAATAACTTACAGTCTAAGCAAAATAGCTGAGATAGCTGACACGCATAAACAAGGCAAGAAAAAAACCACATTTTTAAAATGTATATTCAGGAATGGAATGTACCTATGAACAATGGAAGATGTTACAAGCAAACAGATAAAGTGAAAAGAACATCAAGATCCAAGTTTTGCAAAATCCCCCTTATGTCAGCACTTACAGAGGGGAGGGTCGCCAAATTGGAGAAGGGGGGAAGTCATAATGGCGGAGCACAGCTGGTTAATGGCAGAACACAATAAGGGAGATTAGAACATAGAACATAGAAGAATACAGCGCAGTACAGGCCCTTCGGCCCTCGATGTTGAGCCGATCCAAGCCCACCTGACCTACACTAGCCCACTATCCTCCATATGCCTATCCAATGCCCGCTTAAATGCCCATAATGAGGGAGAGTCCACCACTGCTACTGGCAGGGCATTCCATGAACTCACGACTCGCTGAGTAAAGAACCTACCCCTAACATCTGTCCTATACCTACGCCCCCTTAATTTAAAGCTATGCCCCCTTGTAATAGCTGACTCCATACGAGGAAAACGATTCTCACTGTCGACCCTATCTAAACCCCTAATCATCTTATACACCTTTGTCAGGTCACCCCTAAACCTTCTTTTCTCCAATGAAAATAACCCCAAGTGCCTCAGCCTTTCCTCATACGATGTTTCTACCATACCAGGCAACATCCTGGTAAACCTCCTCTGCACCCGTTCCAGTGCCTCCACATTCTTCCTATAGTATGGCGACCAAAACTGCACACAATACTCCAGATGTGGCCGCACCAGAGTCCTATACAACTGCAACATGACCTCAGTACTACGGAACTCAATTCCTCTACCAATAAAAGCCAGTACGCCATATGCCTTCTTCACCGCACTATTTACCTGGGTGGCAACTTTCAAAGATTTGTGTACATGGACACCAAGATCCCTCTGCTCATCCACACTACCAAGTATCCGACCGTTAGCCCAGTACCCCATCTTTTTATTACTCTTACCAAAGTGAATCACCTCACACTTAGCGACATTGAACTCCATTTGCCATCTTTCTGCCCAGTTCTGCAGCTTATCTATATCCCGCTGTAACCTGCCACATCCTTCCTCACTGTCTACAACTCCTCCGACTTTCGTATCATCCGCAAACTTGCTCACCCAACCTTCTAACCACTCCTCCAGGTCATTTATAAAACTGACAAACAGCAATGGTCCCAAAACAGATCCTTGGGGAACACCGCTAGGGACGGCACTCCAAGATGAACCTTTGCCATCAACTACTACCCTCTGTCTTCTTCCAGCCAGCCAACTCCTAATCCAAACCTCCAACTCACCCTCAATGCCATACCTCCGTATTTTTTGCAGTAGTCTACTATGGGGAACCTTATCAAACGCCTTACTAAAACCCATATACACCACATCTACTGCTTTCCCCTCGACCACCTCCTTAGTCACCTTCTCAAAGAATTCAACAAGGTTTGTGCTGCACGACCTGCCCTTCACAAAACCATGCTGACTATACTTGATCACATTATTCCGATCCAGATGTTCATAAATCCTTTTCCTTACAATTCTCTCGAAGATTTTGAGACTCACCGGCCTATAGTTACTAGGGTTATCCCTACTCTCCTTCTTGAACAAGGGAACCACATTTGCTCGCCTCCAATCTTCTGGCACTACTCCTGTAGACAACGAGGACATAAAAATCAAGGCCAATGGCTCTGCAATCTCCTCCCTTGCTTCCCAGAGAATCCTAGGATAAATGCCATCAGGCCCAGGGGACTTATCTATTTTCACACTTTCCAGAATTTCCAACACCTCTTCTCTACATACCTCAAAGCCATCCATTCTACTTAATAGTGACTCAGTACTCACATTGACAACAATGTCCTGTTCCTGATTGAATACTGACGAAAAGTATTCATTCAGTGTCTCCCCAATCTCTTCAGCCTCCACACGCAACTTACACTACTATCCTTGACTGGACCTATTCCTACCCTAGTCATTCTTTTATTCCTGACATACCTATAGAAAGCCTTAGGGTTTTCCCTAATCCTACCAACTAAGGACCTTTCATGTCCCCTCCTTGCTGCTCTTAGCTCTCTCTTCAGGTCCTTCCTGGCTACCTTATAACTCTCAATCGCCCCAATTGAACCTTCACGCCTCATCTTTAGATAGGCCGCCCTCTTCCATTTAACAAGGGATTCCAATTCCTTATTAAATCACGGCTCCCTCACACGACCCTTTCCTCCCTGCCTGACGGTTACATACTTATCAAGGACACTCAATAGTTGCTCCTTGAACAAGCTCCACATATCAATTACACCCTTGCCTTGAAGCTTACTTTTCCAGGCCACACATCCTAAGTCATGCCTCACAGCATCATAATTTCCCTGCCCCCATCTATAACTCTTGCCCTGTAGTACACACTTATCCCTCTCCATCACTAGAGTAAAGGTCACCGAATTGTGGTCACTGTCCCCAAAGTGCTCACCTACCTCTAATTCTAACACCTGGCCTGGTTCATTACCCAGAACCAAATCCAGTATGGCCTCACCTCTTGTTGGCCTATCTGCATATTGTGTCAGAAAACCCTCCTGCACACATTGGACAAACACTGACCCATCTAACGAACTTGAGCTATAGCTTTCCCAATTAATATCAGGAAAGTTAAAGTCCCCCATAACAACCACCCGATTACTTTCACTCTTCTCTTGAATCATCCTCGCAATCCTTTCTTCTACGTTTCTAGGACTATTAGGAGGCCTGTAAAAACCTCCTAACAGGGTGATCTCACCTTTCCTATTCCTAACCTCAGCCCAAACTACCTCAGATGGCGAGTCTTCATCCATCGTCCTTTCCACAGCTGTAATACTATCTTTGACAAGCAATGCCACACCTCCCCCTCTTTTACCCCCACCTCTGACCCTACTAAAACATTTAAACCCTGGAACCTGCAACAGCCAATCCTGTCCCTGTTCTACCCATGTCTCCATAATAGCCACAACATCGAAGTCCCAGGTACCAACCCACGCTGCAAGTTCACCTACCTTATTTCGTATACTTCTTGCATTGAAGTACACACTCTTCAAACCACTTTCCTGTTTACAGGCACCCTCCTTTGAAATTGATGCCATGTTCCTAATCTCCCTACACTCCAGGTCCTGCACCCTAAAGCTACAGTCTGGGTTCCCATGCCCCTGCAGAGTTAGTTTAAACACCCCCAAGAGCACTAGCAAACCTCCCACCAAGGATACTGGTGCCCCTCAGGTTCAGGTGTAGACCATCCTGTTTATAGAGGTCCCACCTTCCCCAGAAAGAACCCCAGTTATCCAAATACCGGAATCCCTCCCTCCTGCACCATCCCTGTCGCCACGCATTTAACTGTTCTCTCTCCCTGTTCCTCGACTCTCTATCACGTGGCATGGGTAACAAACCAGAGACAACAACTCTGTTCGTTCCAACTCTGAGCTTCCAACCGAGTTCCCTGAAAGCCTGCCTAACATCCTCAGCGCTCCTCCTACCTATGTCATTGGTGCCAATGTGGACCACGACTTCGGGCTGCTCCCCCTCCCCCTCCAGGACCAGGAAAACACGATCAGAGACATCACGTACCCTTGCACCTGGGAGGCAACATACCAAACGTGAGTCTCTCTCGTTCCCACAAAACCGCCTATCTGTGCCCCGAACTATCGAGTCCCCAATTACTATTGCTCTGCTCTTCTCCACCCTTCCCTTCTGAGTAACGGGGACAGGTTCCGTGCCAGAGGCCTGAGCCCCGTTACTTGCCCCTGGTAAGTCCCCCCCCCCCCCCCCGCCCGCAAGTATCCAAAACGGTACACTTGTTCTTGAGGGGAACGGCCGCAGAGGGTTCCTGCACTGGCTGCTTCCTCCCAGTCCCCCTCACTGTCACCCATCTATCTGCCATCTTTGGAGTTACTACTTCCCTGAAGCTCCGATCTATGACCCCCTCTGCCTCCCGAATGATCCTGCGTTCATCCAACTCCAGCTCCAGTTCCCTAACACGGTCTTGGAGGAGCTGGAGATGGGTGCACTTCCTGCAAGTGTTTTCAGCAGGGACGTCCATGGCATCCCTCACCTCAAACATGTTGCAAGAGGAACATTGCACTGCCTTCACTGCCATCCCTCTGAAAGTAACCTTTTGTTAAAAAAAAAACTAGGTCTAAAGAATGGAACAAGCAAAATGCAGCACTTACCTACTTACCACAACGGGTCTTATTATTTAGTTTAGAGGAGGAGGGCGGTTGGGAGACACTACCTCTGTAGTGCCTCGGGTTCTTCTCCTGTGCGCTTTTAAAGGGGAAAAAACCTACCCGGCTGCCCCTCCAGTCTTCGTCACTTCCCCCTGCTGCTCCCGCTCTTTCTGTCAAGAGAGAAAAAAACACCGCTGCCCGCTACCGGTAAGTAATTTTAAAACAAACTGTCTTACCTTAGCTGCTGCTCGCACTCAAAGGTATGATTGATAGGTATGAAGATCTATGAGGTAAACGGGGAGTACCAAAAATTAAAACTGAAACAATTGTAAAGCAATTTGTGTGAATGTGTGTGCCCACTGGTCACCCCTTCATGCAAGAAGGTTTCAATAAAATTCGCTGCTTCAGATTTTGACTCAGACAGGAAGTTATTATACTGTGAGCTCTGCTTCTCACAATTTGGGGGCTTCGTCCGGGATGTCCTTCATCACGGCAGGGTAAAGCACCATTGACGGCTGGGAAGATGCGTCCCATTCCTTTTAGAATGGACCCGTGTTCCTTGGCAGTGGGCTCCCCCTTCTGGTTGACTGATCGAGATCCGATGATTGTCTACGTGATCCAGGCGAAAGGTTGTAAGTAGGCTTAGTGAGCCAGGCAACTCTGTAAGAAAATTGACTTTTAAGTACTGCCTTTGTGGCTGGGATTGAATTCTAGTAGTTAGTAAGGGACTAACGAAGGAACTCAATATGGGCTGTGCCGTGGGTAAGGAAAAAGCCTCCAAGAAAAATAAAATGGAAACGGAGGCGGGGTCCTTGACAACAAACCACCAGAAAGTCCGTTGGGCAGGATATTGTGGAATTGGAAAAAAATAGCACTTTTACAAGGGGAAAAGATAGGAAAAAGATGATTAAATATTGTTGCTTTGTATACACTGAGCAATCCATTCTTCGTCCTGCCGTCTTCTGGCCAAAGTATGGGTCAGATGAAGACTCGGTGTGTCAACGGAAAACAACCTTACAGTCTGGTGGAATAAGATTATGCTTCATGTCTTGAAGGGCTAGTAGCTGAAGGGCTACTGAGTGTACACTTCGCAATTAACTTCTGGACAGACATTCAGAAAAATATTCAAAAGCTAGAGGAGTTGTTGCGGGAAACTCAAAGTGTCTGTGAGATATGGTGTCTGTGTGTGTGTGAGAGAGAAAGAGCTGTGCAGCTAAAATAAAGTTTAACCCTTTGTGATTCGGTTTGAATGTACATTTGTTTGTTGGTGATTGAATGTTTGTGCTTTGTTCCCTGGAGCTTGAGATCCAGGACTATTTTGTATCAAATTTCTATGATGGAAATTTTAACACGATTTCTTTTAACGTTAAGGATTTTGCAGATTATGAAATAAAATTTTCGCTCCTGTTCTTTTAAAGGTCATGACTGCCTTAATATCAGTTTCTAACTAATCTATTTTATCCTCACATAAAAGCGATTTATGGACGACAGTTTAAGTCTCAGTTCAATATTAGATTGTAATAAATCAAAAAAAAATTCTATGGTTAATATCGGTGATCTTGGAATCGGCCATTATTTATGCATTATAATTTTTAAAAACTTGAATAGAGAACTCATTTTTAAGGCAGCTCTGGTTATTTCACGACTTATAGCATTGTAATTGAGCAATGACCGGTCAGGTCTATTTAAGAAAACTAATTTTGGATTTAAATCAAGGGACTAAATCCGGGCAATTATAGTGGATTTCAAAGTTGGGAACTGTGTGCATTTTACATTTTAAATATTAAACACTGAATAAATAAGTTTATAATATATAAATATGTGTTTACAAGTAAAATTCCAAAATATATAGTTGGGAACATGCGTTAACGTTAGACAAGCATAAATTGAAAAATTGTATGTGAGATTACAAGGGGAAAGAGGCTCGTCGTATTTGAGGTTACAGGGAGCAAGAAATATTGCAATATTTCTTTTATAAAACTCAAAGGCTAAATAAAACATTGGGTGATAGGGAATGGCCATTAGGTGGTCCTAAAGCTGTTCAATTGGTTAAATAGGCTCAGCAATTGATCTAGCAACGTAACATGAGAAGCAGAAACAGAAGGCAAAAATAAATATAGCCATGCTTGATGAGGTAATGAAGGAAAGGGCAAAACTAAAAGGAGAAGGAAACCGGAATGGTGGTGGGCAACATGTTGAAAATAAAGGGAGGAGAACACATCGTGGAGGAGATGTTAAGGGGTCTGGTAGACAGGAACATGGATCAAAGTGGAAATCCCCACAGGCGGGATATTATTACTGTGGAAGAACTGATAACTTTAAGAGAGAGTGCCCAGATCTGAAAAAGGAAGAAAAGGCAGTGCCGTTTATTAACCTTGGTGTAGAAAAGGGGTATCAGAGGTTCCTGCCCCCCGGGGACCCACCAGGAACCCTTGATAAGTTTAAAGGTGGGATCTTACAATATGGGCGTAATTTTCCGAATCGATACGGGGGCAGCAATGTAATCCTTAAATTTTTAGCCCAAGGGAGCGGGAACAAAAATGTTAATTGGATTATGGTGACAGTTTTGAGATGAGCAGCACGAAGAATGTGTTTTGCGCTCATGGCAAGATACTGCCACCAAATTGGGAATTGAATTAAATGCAAATGGTGCTATGAAATCTGTTGAGGTACTTAGAAATGAATGTGCTCGAGCAAAACGATTACAGAAACAGAATGAGAAGTCGCAAGTGACTGATAAACAAACAGAACTGCGCAATTATAGTTTTTAAAATGTTTCGCTCACTTGTTGCGTTTCCACCATGAATTATTTAATATATATAATTGCTAATTAATATATATATATAAATCAATTAAATTAGGCTGAATCAATATTAATTGGCAGGATTCTTTCACACATTCTCAGTGACCTGTCATATTGATTCATGGTTAACTTAAAACATTAACTGCTTTAATTCACTGTTAATTAAAGAATGGAAAGCTACATTCCAGGCCGGAATGTGTGCAGGCCGTGGCAGCAACAGCCTTACTGGTAGTGGTGAGTCGGAAACTTAATTTTGGGGAAGCCTTAGTATTCAGCACCCCACATCAGGTACGGATCAAATGAAATCAGAAAGCAGGAAGATGGCTCACAGTCTCTAGGATCTTGAAATACGATGCAATTTTAATAGAACAGGATGACCTTGTGCTAGTCACAGACAGTTGCTTGAATCCAGCTGCATTTCTGTTTTGGGGAGAGGGGGTGGCCTTTGACAATGCAGAACACGACTGCCTTAGTATTATTGAATATCAGACTAAAGTGTGAATGGACTTAAGAGACTTACCGTTGCATGCAGGAGCTTGGTTGTTTATCGGCGGGTGCTCCTGGGTGATTAAGGGGAAAAGGCACAATGGATATGCTAGAGTAGATGGGATAGAGGGAAGCGTTATTGAGGCTGAAATGCTACCTGACGGCTGGTCAGCCCAAAATTGTGAACGCTCTGGCCTAGAAAGTGCTCTCAGAACCTTAGGAAACAAAAATAGGAACGATATATATACAGACTCCAATTATGCGTCTGGAGTGGGACATATCTACGGAAAACATTGGCAAGATAGAGGACTGATAAATAGCCGAGGAAAATAATTAGCACATGAGGAATTGATAAAACAAATGCTGGAACCTCTGTTACTCCCGACAGAAATAGCGGCAGTTCATACAAACAGACACCAGAAAGGGAATGAACCGGAAGTAAGGGGAAATAGACTGGCCGGTGAGGTAGTTAAAGAAGCCGTACTGAATTTACAGGGAGCAGTGATATACTCCCTCATTCCTGCAATTCCAGGTCTTCAGGGTACCCTGTTGTTTACTGCAAAGCATGAAAAGGAACTAAAAGATTTAGGAGCTGCAAAGACAGCAGATGGACGCTGGATATTACCCGACGGGAGGGAAATGTTGAATAAAATGATGATGCAAGAGATTATGGCTGCGCTACAACATTGGAGTCACTGGAGAGTGCAAGCAATGTGTGATTTAGTCTTAAGGAAATATGGATGCAAAGGGATATATGACCTTTGGGAACAGGAGTTGGGATGTCATGTTGAGGTTGGACATGATGTTGGTGAAGCCTCTACTGAACTAATGTATGCAGTTCTGGTTGCCCTATTATAGGAAGGATATTAAACTGCAGAGGATTCAGAAAGTAGCTGTTTCTGGCTTGTATATTATTAGAATGACATTAGATGGGTCACATGACATTCAGAGAGGGAGCAACCAAGGCTGGTATTTGGGCGAGGGTTCAAACTACTCTAGTGAAATTACTGGCTCAGCTTTTAGCTATTAAAACACTTTCAGAGAACTCCTCTGCTGCACAGCTCACCAAGAGGTGAGAAGTGTGAAACTTTAAATGTCGACAGACAACAGTTTCTACCATCCATTAACCAGGATGTTGCAGGAAATGGAGGATTTGCAATATAAAAATAGATTGGAAAGGCTGGGACTTCTTTCACTAGATCATAGGAGTTTGAGGGGTGACTTTATAGAGCTTTTTAAAATCATGAGGGGCATAGATAAGGTGGATGACTAGGGTCTTTTCCCTAGAATGGGGGAATTCAATACTAAGAATCATACATTTAAGGTGAGAGGAGAAAGATTTTAAAATGATATGAGGGGCAACGTTTTTTAGACAACATGTGGAATGAACTGCTAGAGAAAGGAGTGGATGTAGATATAGTTACAACATTTAAAATACATTTGGATGAGTTCATGAATATGAAAGATTTGGTGGGATATGAGCCATGTGCAGACAGGTAGGTCTAGTTTATTTTGGGATCACAGTCAGTGTGAACTGGTTGGACCGAAGGGTCTGTATCCATGCTGTATGACTCGGACCCCTGGGCCAGACAGAAAAGTGAGGTTGAGCATGATCAGCCATGATCTGATTGAATTTCCAGTGGAGACAGAAGTCTGGACAACTGAATCGACAGAAGAGCCACTTAAACTTAATTTGTAAAGACTTTAAATAACTGATTATACAGTAGCGGTGCGAGCGCGGGATAGTTTCTGAACTATTGTATGCTAATTCTCTCGGTGCTTCAATACCACTGTAAAATGGGAAGAATCTTTACGTACACTATATTAGCTTTTCTAGTCGTTGGATTCTGTCAGACCATGGTGTGGTCGTCTTACTTGGTGATAACGTTTCCACAAAGTACAAATGCACAAGTCGTAGAAACAGATGCCTGCAGCCCGGTGGATTGTGGAGATGTAGAAAAAATCAAAGGGAACACAGTAATTCAGAGATACATCTCAGGTTCTATGAAAAAGGTCCCGAAAGGTGGGGGTTGGGGTGCATGGGATAAAACTAACGGGATGAAAGTGTCCCGGAGAGAGAAGTGTAAGGGATATATTTGGGATTAAGAATGTAAAGAATGGCGGAGGCAGGAAGATCTCAGAGGTGATCTCTTAAATAATCCATTCGTTACAGTACACCGAGGACTCTTCCGGCCAGCTCTTGACTGTCCCGCTTAAAAGTATAACCCAATATATTTAACAATAAAGAAAACCTCATGGAATGAAACAGTTTTATGGGAGAAACCCATTAGGTCCAATTAGACCAAATATTTGGGATAGAGATGAAAGCAGACGGGAAGAATTTCCTGGGATGTTGTTTTAAAATACAGGTGAAAGACAGAACCCGAGTAGGAGAAAGGAATAGTAAAGTCCCTCACTCTGACCTAAAGGTGATAAAAATTGTAGAGGTATAGGACTTAAAGCAGACCATTGAAGTAGAAACATGATATGGGGATACAAATGTCTGGGTTCAATGGGTAAAGTACACTGTGTAAAGTTTGAATAAAATCAATTGTTTTGCATGTGCCTCTGAGAGACCAATGGCCCAAGTGTTCCCCTTTCTGCTCGGGTGGAAACGAGACAGGAGGGGCATGACATGCATGATCGCCCTTATCAGGATGAAACTACATGAAGTAATAAAGATTGCATGCCCCTTTTATTAAAGTTCCTTCCTCTAAAGGAGCAAGTCTTGAAGACGCCTCACCCCATGCTTTCCGCCGTGGTCGGAAATCACACATAGTGTATAAACAGGCGAGGAACCGACCGATCCAGATATTTGGCGGAGTTAAATCATGTACCGAGAATGAGTACGTGACGGAAGAGGCAGGGAACTACTCAGCATTAAGGATTCCCTGAGCGGATCTGTGGTGGGACTGCGGAGGGATAATATTGAGACCTGATGAAGGGCTTTTGCCCGAAACGTCGATTTTACTGCTGCTTGGATGCTGCCTGAACTGATGTGGTCTTCCAGTACCACTAATCCAGAATCTGGTTTCCAACATCTGCAGTCATTGTTTTTACCTAATATTGAGACCCAACCTACTTCCAGATTGGAGGGGCATGTGTGCAATTGTACAATTGGCAATTCCATTCACCCTGACATTTGAAAAGGAAGAGATAGCAAAGGGAGGGGGACGAAGTAAGAGCTCACTATTGGGTACTTTGTTTGATGATCAGGTATATCCAAACCCTATAGGAGTCCCAACAGGGTGACCTGATGAGTTCAAGGCTCATAACCAGATCACAGCAGGCTTTGAATCAGTTCTCTTTTGGTGGGTAACGGTTAACAAAAATGTGGATTGGATAAATTATATTTTCTATAATAGGCAAAGGTTTATCAATCACACGAGAGATGCAATTAAATGAATAGCTGAACAACTTGATGCAACCAGACGAATGGCATGGGAGAATAGAATGGCCCTTGATATCTTCCTAGCAGAAAAAGTGTAATGTTAGGAGGAAGCTGTTGTACTTATATTCCAAATAACGCAGCCCCAGATGGATCGATTACTCGAGCCCTGCAATGTCTGACAACACTAGCCGAAGAACTAGCTGAAAATTCAGGAGTGAGCACATCATTCACTGGGTGGCTGGAATCGTTGTTTGGAAAATGGAAGGGTGTGGTGGTTTCAGTCCTTACCTCTTTGCCTCTTTGATCGTAGTGGTGGGAGTACTAAATGCACTAGGGTGCTGTATCTTACCCTGCGCACGGGGGTTAATTCTAAGGTTGATTGAAACAATTTTAGCCACACGAATGCCTTTAAAGAACAATCGGGTGGAAGGGCTCTACCTGTTGAACAATGAGGGAATAAGTGACCCCGGGAAGAATTCCAGAATAAATGAAATTTCGGGAAAATTTGTGGGTCAGTTTGGAAGCAACATATTAAAACAACGATGCAGAAGATAACAAAAGATAATAAAAAAGCAAGGGGGAAATTGTGGGATATAGGTAAAACAATGTTACCTCTGCAAGTATAGTTGAGTACTAACTTTAGTGTATAATTGTGGGATTTAGATAAATATTTACTAACTTTCGTGTATAACTGGATAATTGGGGACTAACTTTAGTGCATAATTATTCTAGCAAATAATTTCTTTCATCGTAGTAGTTTAAATAATTTACAGTCTCAGCAAATTAGCTGAGATAACTGAAACGCATAAACGAGGCAAGAAAAGACACATTGTTCAAATGCATATTCAGGAATGCAATGTACCTATGAACAATGGAAGATGTTATAAGCAAACAGACAAAGTGAAAAGGACATCAAGATCCAAGTTTAGCAAACTCTCCCTTATGTCAGCACTTACAGAGGGGAGGGTCGCTAACTTGGAGAAGGGGAAGAAATAAGTGCGAAGCGCAGCTATGTAGTGGCAGAACACAATAAGGGAGATTGATAGCTATGAAGACCTATGAGGTAAAGGGAGAGTACCAAAAATTAAAACTGAATAAATTGTAAAGCAATCCCTGAATGTGTGTGCCCACTGGTCACCCCTTCTTGCAAGAAGGTTTCAATAAAATTCGCTGCTTCAGATTTTGACTCGGACTGAAGTTTATTATACTATGAGCTCTGTCTCTCACATTATCATTAAGAACTGTTCCACTTCCATTGTGTGTGAGTTGAAGCCGACACCGTTCTGTAATGTTCGATATTTTGCAAGTACATCGTATCAAATTAATCACCCACACTATGATTCTGAGATATCACGTCTTGCCATTGCAATATTACATACACCCTTCATCCTGCATATGAGCACACGAAAATGAGATTAGTCACGATATGAACCTATTCCTACTTTCCGGAGGAAATAATTTGTTCTCCATGTCACTCACACTCCATCTCCGAGGCACACTACAGATTACAGCAGAGAAAAAGGGTAAAGTTGTAACTTGCTCGCTGAAAGGGTGGCTTTGTCCACAGACGTTTCGTCACAATGTTTGGTAACATCATCAGTGACCCTCAGGTGAAACGCTCGTAATAACCTGCGCTATTTATTTCTGTCTCTTGGTCTGCCAATGTGAGTGATACAAATTCCGGTTCGTTTTCTTTTATTCAGAGGTTGGTAAATGGGATCCAAATCGATGTGTTTATTGATGGAGTTGCTGTTTGAATGCCACGCCCATTAGGCACTCCCGTTCATGTCTCTGTTTAGCCTGTCCCCGAATGGGATGTGATGTCAAATCGTAGTGATGTCCTACTTCATCTCTGTTTCAGGAAAGTAGTGATAGCTGATCATGCGTTTTGATTGCTACTTAGTGTTCATGTATCCTGGTGGCTAGTTTCCCGCCTGTCCGATAGCGTGCTGGTAGCGACAAATCTACTAACAAAATGAAACTGCTACTTTTGAGCCTAAAGCACCCTTGAGAAACAACGAGCAAAACGAATGCCATTTCCAAAAAGCACTGTAGGGACAGCATGAAACGTTATGTTGGAGAAACAGTCAGACATCTAAACTCAAGGATACATTAACACCAACTAGCCACGAGAAGACATGACTAGCTATCACTGGTATCCTTATACGCAGACGAAGAAAGACACTCCTTCAACTGGGACATCACATCCATCCTCGGACAGGCTAAACAGTAACACGCATGGGAATTCTCTGAACTCTGGCATTCAAACCGGAACTCCATCATTTAATACATCTGAATGGATCCCATTTACCACCTTCTGAGAAAAAGAACCAGAAAAGATATCACCCACCTTAACAGACGAAGATAAATAAATAGAAGACAGGATAGAACACCAGCGCTTCAACAGAGCTCAGTGATGATGTTCCCTCAAATGGTGACCTAAACTTCTGAGAACAAACCTACCAGCTCAGCGAGCAAACTTAACTGAGTGGGTAATGGTGGGAAGTCACGTCTGAGAGAAATGCGATGTAGTGTCCCAATGGAGTGGAACTTAATGACTGAGGTGATCGGGATGCAGTGAAAAAGGTGAATTGAATGTAATGACTCAAGAGAGAGAACACAGAGTTTTAGATTCCAGTCGTAATGAAGAGGCCATTCGACCAACGGTATACTACCACTTTCATAAATCTCACTTTCTCCAAATAAACCGATAGTCTTGGATATTATGATACTTCAAGTGTTGCTTCACTATATTTTACAGTTTGAAATGTTTCCCACCTGAACTGTCCTCCCAGCTAATGCAGCACAAACACCAATACCGCTTCTGCAAATATGCTTTTACTCGAAAAGCCTCATGAGACTCCTATCTTTCCCTTCAAAATTGCTTTTTTTGTTATATTAGTTTCGATCAATGGAAACAGGTTTTGTTTTATTCTTTCAGCATGTCCATGCTCTTTCTAATTTCTACTCCGCTGCCAGGCCTACAAGCAATATCTTCCTCTCCAGAGAAGATGACTCGGACAATTCCCACCCTCCTTCAAATCTCCATTTCAGGCAAATTCGTGGTAAATTTTCTGTGCACTCCCTCCACTGTTGTCAAATCTTTCTGCTGTGCATTGAGCAGGCTGTTCTGAGAACTCCAGGAATGTCCCAAGCAAAGTTATTTGCAGACGAAACTTAATTTCCCTGCGTTTATGAGCGAAAAGGACACATGGGAAATGGAACCATCCGAAGTGCTTCATCAATTGCCTTCTGAACCTGCCTTGACACATTCACGAATCTGTGTCTACACACAGCAAGACATGTCAGCTCCTCTCTGATTTCGAATTTCCAGCCATTCATTCTTCCTTCTTCGAAATTGTATCATTACACAAATATCTCTGTAACATTTCGTCTGGTACACAACCGTCCCCCTGAGAAATCATTTGTATCCACTTGTCACCAAATAGCTTGCCCGTCACTGTAGTTACTTGGCCAATCGTTGGACCTCCGCAATCTTAACATAAATCTGATCAATAACTGGGAAGTCCATTCAACAACATTCTCTGCTTGCATTCTACTTTTCCAGAATAAAGGAGGAGACAGTGAGGTCTGCCGATGCTGGAGATTACAGTTAAGAGTCCGTTCCTGGAAAAGCAGAACCGGTCAGGCAGCATCCAAGTATCAAAAAAATCGACTTTTCAGGCTGATATTCCTGATGAAGGGCTCCGGCCCATAAGGTCGATGTTCCTGATCCTCGAATGCTGCCTGACCTGCTGTGCTTCTCCAGCAACACACTCCGAACCCTGATCTCTACCATCTGCAGACCCCATCGTCTCCGAGTCGATTTCAACCTTACTGCCAAGCCTCTTCCAAGGATGCCTACCTTGAAGAAGTTCTCCTTCTCTCTCTATAAAGAAGACCCGATGAAGGGGTCTGGACTGAAACATCGATTTTCCTTCTCCACGGATGCTGCCTGACCTGCTGTTCTTCTTGGAAATAAAGTCAACTACGAAGTAATGTCTTCACATTTTATAAATGTGCTTCAGTTGAAGCAACAATTGCGCTCTGTGAACTCAGCAGGACCAAATCCTACCTGAATGTTCCTTTTGATATAATCGTAAAATACGTGAATATTCTCCTTAATGCTACCCGTCAGCGTTATTCTATCCACTTGCCTCTCCCTGTAAATTCTTTACATACTTATCTATCGAGCGTTTAATTGTTTAGGCGTTCATTTGCTTCCGGGAACTTCTTGTCAACTTGTGCTGTTGTGATGACTCATCAGATCCTATCACACCGCCCACAGACAGTGCATTAATGAGACACACGATGCATTTCTTTGAGAAATTAATGCAGTACATAATCGTTTTGTGTTCCTCTAAAATCGTACACTGTACCCTTTTTTAAAGATGATATGCCACCTTCATTTCTTTCCATTGCAGAGACAGAGACAACTCAGGGGGTCGGGTATGGTTTGGTACTGCCCTTTTGGCGCCGATCATTTGGCCCCACCGTTTTGGTTGTAAACTTTTTTGGGCGCTCATTACTTTGGCGCCAATTCAGAATTAAAAAATACGTCTTGTTTAGTTAAAGAAGAGACCCGATGTGATTTTATCAAATTGCAAGAGTTGATAGTCAAAGCTGTAATGGCCCGCTGTAGATTCAAGTCTCATTATGTAATCATTTTCTCATTTAACTATTGTTAATAGTCATCTACTGCCTTGACGATACTTAAGCTTATCTGTCTTAACATTGAAAATATTCTAAGCAAGAGAGACAAACCAATATTTTCACATGATGGTTATCCAAATGTATTGGCGCCAAAACAGCTCTGCGCCAAAGTAAAGAGCACGAAAACAGTTCAGAGGCAAAACGGCGGGGCAAATGATCGGCGCCAAACTGGCGACGCCAAATATTCCCATTCCGAACTCATTGATCCGAGGACATATTGACAACATTTTTGATTGACATTGCCTCGACTATCTGTACAGGATCTGAGACCTTGACTTTGAAATCGTTTACTCCTCAACCTAACACAGCAGAAGCATATAATCTTCAGATTGATTCTGAGCAAGTTGAGGAAATTTTGGATTATGTAAAAATTCAGGGAAAGTATCTGAACACCAAAGCTGTGAGGCGCGAGAGACCTGTGGAAAAGATGCAGAGAGCTTTCGTACCAGTTGCACAAGTTGAATGATTGGACAAAAGAATACAGAATGAAATCCATTGTGGTAACAAAACGGGGGAAGACAGTTTTAAATCAAAATGGCGATAAATTGAGGAAGTGTGATGTCCAAAGACACTTACTTGTCCTTGTTGCAAAAGCAAAGCATGCAGGTAGGACAAGAAGAAGGAAAATGTAACGTCGGCTTTCAGAGCAAACAGTACCGAATGCAGTGTCAGCGACATCTTGCGCCAAATGCATACGGCTTAAAAGAGATCACGAATGAATACTGCATGCAGTTTTGGTCTACTTAACTGATAAAGGATGGACTTGCTGTAAAGGCAGTGCCAGTGACTTTACCAGAGTGATTCCTTGACTGGCTGAACTGACTTGGAAAGTTGTGAGTAAGGTGATTGGACAGTGACTGAGGGAAGTAGGATGTAGTGACTAAGTGCAGTTCGATTTAATGTCTGAGCAGTTTGAAAAGTATTATTTGAGGCGTGTAGAAAGTAATGATTCAGAGTAGTGGAGACGGGAATGAAAGATTATACAAGAGCCTATTTGACACTTCAAATCGGTACTGACAATAGTAATAATACCAACTTCACAAGTGCAACGTTCCCGCACTGGGCGCATGTATTGAATCATTTGACACTTTGAGTGATCCTCTAAATACTTTCGAATGATTGTTACGTTTCCCACTAGTACTATCTTCGCTGACAGTGCAATCAAATCGGCAATGACACTCCGGTGAAAACTATATTCCGTCTTAATCGTCGAACATGGACAACAGAACAGAGAACATAGAACAATACAACGCAGAACCCTCCCTTTAACCCGCGAGGTTGCGCCGACCTTTGAACGAAACGTAGTCCATCTCCCTACCCTGTCCCATCGTCATCCATATGCTTATCCAAGGACTGTTTAAACACCCCTATTGTTTCTGAGTTATCTACACTGACAGACATGCCGTTCCACGTTCTTACCAGTATCTAAGTAAAGAACCTGCCTCTGACATCTGTCGTAAATCTTTCATACCTTAGTTTGTACCTATTTCGCCTTGTACAATCCGACGTCATCATCCGAGGGAACAGTTTTTCATATTCCGCCCTAACGAATCCTCTGATCATCTTGTATGTCTCTATTAAATCCCCTCTTAGCCTTCTTCTCTCCAGACATTACTCATAAGATTTTCTCGCCAGACGAGGCAACGTCCTGGTAAATCACCTCTACTCTTTTTCCGATGCTTCCACATCCTTCCTGTAATGGGGCTTCAAGAACTGGGTGTAATATTCCAGGGGAAGCCGTATTAGTATTTCTTACAGTCGCAGCATGACCTCAATCTCTCTCCTAACAAAACCTAACTCATCGTATGCCTTTTAAGAGCACTATGAATCTGGTTGGCAACTTTCAGAGACCTCTGTACCTGGGCAATAAAATCCGTCTGCAGATCTAGACTCCCAATAATCTTTCCATTGCCCCAGTATCTCTCTTCCCTTTGTCCTTCTAAGAGTGAATCAACTCATATTTATCTGCATTTGAACTCCTTTTGGCACTTCTCAGCCCAATTCTGCAGTTTATCCAAATCACCCTGCAACTTGCCACATTCTTCCACACTGTCCATTACTCCATGGACTTTCGTGTCATCTGCAACATTTACTAATCCATCCACATAGGCCAGCGGCCAAGTCATTTACAAAAAAATGACAAACATCATTGGGCCCAAAACAGATCCTTGTGGCACATTGCTCGTAACCGGAATCCAGAATGAATATTTTCAATCAACTACCACTTCCTGCCTTCTTACGGAAAGCCAGTTTCTAATCCAAACTGCTAAATAACCCTCAATCGCATGGTTTCGCATTTTCTCCAAAAGCCTATCACGTGGAACCATATAAAAGACTTTACTGAAGTCTATGTTCAGCACATGAACTACCCTACCCTCATTCATATACTCGGTCACCTTCTGAAAAATCTCAACGAAGTTTGTGAGACACGACCGCCCTTGACGAAACCATGTTGACTGTCTCCAATCAAATTGATGCTTGTTCGATGATTACGAATCCTATCTCTTGTAATTCTTTCCAACATTTTTACGACAACAGGAGTAATGCTTACTGGTCTATAATAGCCTGGGCCATCTCTCCATACTTCGTGTGCAAGGTCACAACATTTGCAGTTCTTCAGTCCTCGAAACCTGCAGAAGATGACGACACAAATATCAAGGTTAAAGGCTCCGTCATCTCCTCCCTTGATTCTCAGAGAATCCTCGGATAAATCCCTTACAGCCCAGTAAACTTATGCACTTTTACACCTTGTAGAATCGATAACACGTCCTCCTTACTAACCTCAATTATTTGTAGTTCAATAGCACGTATCACAGTCTTGTCTTCTACCATATGCTCCTTTTCCTGGGTGAAATCTGATGAGAAATATATGCTTAGCAGCTCTGCGATCTCCACAGTGACCACACACAACTCCCCACTTCTGTCTTTGGCTGGCCGTATTCCGACATGAGTCATTCTTTAATTCCTCGCATACCAATAGATAGCTTTAGGTTTCTGTCAGCCTTCTGCCTCACACTTAAAAATTTATTTCGCTTGATGTTTATATTTCGACGAAGAGAAACAGCGTCCTTGACTTCACCCTGTTCATGCCTGTGCTACGCTCATCCACCTGCCCGTGGTCCCCATTTGACCACCGACGCTCAAAGAAAAACATTTCATTATCCATATGTAGTTTCATCAAAGGCAACATATTCCTGAAACATATTCTTTTCACCCCCACAGCTTCCAAATCTAGACACAAACTTCAGCAATGACCTAAGCAAATGTTTTTGCAGCTCCAAATTGACCAACGTGTTGTTCTAACAGTGGCACGCCTCAAAATGGCAAGACTCTTATACCCCTTCTCAATTACTCTCCTGTCATATTCTTCGATCTGTGTTCAGGAGCACCAAGATGAATTTTCGCCTCTCTGAAACCAGTTGTCTTGCCATTCAATACATAACACCTTGTCTGTTCATTCGTCATTGTGTATCAGGTTTAAATTCAAACAGGCAAAATCGATTCATCTAATAATTTTTTAACTATATTAATTGTCAGCTACTTGGCTAATCTTTGTATACTCTGCAAGCTTAATTTGCATGGCATTGTAATCCAACTCCGAAGTTCTCATCTCCTCATGTCAGTTATTTATGAATATCACGAAGATTAAGTGACACAAAAATGACACTGTGGTATCCATTAATGCCAGTTTCATAAACTGTCCTTTACCATAACAATCGCGTCTGATTCTGAGCTTTTTTAAATCGATATTCCCAAAGACCTCTGGATCCTCTGCGATTTTAGCTTCTTGCCTTTCTTACATTTGGGATTGTATCAGATTTATTGCTGAAATGGCGATTAATCGATTAACTGCCAAACATTTGGTTTCCAACTGAAAATAATTAACCAGCTTTCTTAGCCATGACTTCCAGCTCGCAAGGTTATGTGGACTTGCATATTCAAAAAATATGTTTCATTTAACACCCTTCCGGTGAGTGCCACGTTGTCGCAAATGTTGTCAATTTGTTCCATATTCGGGACTGATCATTCCCTGGTTATTCGCTTCATCTTGATATATTTGTGGAATATCTTTGGATTAACCTGTAAGTGGATCACCAGTGTTTTTTCATGCCGATGATTTGCTCCTTTCATTGGTTTCTTGAACATTCACTAATGTACCAGGGTGGAGTGACTGAGGTTGCATTCTGACAATCATTGATTCATTTGTATCATCTGTATCCTTGCAATGACTGCTGGAACATCAATGCAATGCATCCAGTTCCTTTACGAACGTATAGAATCAAATATATTGACTGGGGCACATACTGCAGTGTGGAACGGTTATTGTAGAACGTTAAAAACGGTGCACGAAGCTTTGTCTTTAATGTCAAAAGCCACGTTCTGTCCTTTCTTTAGAAATCCTCCTTATTTTTTCTTCCCATCTTTATATTTCTCTCTCCAACTGTGTCTCCATGGCCCCATGTGTCTTTTATTGATCACTCCAAACACGAGACAAGGGGAAAAAAACTGAAGTCAGGAATTGTACAGATGGAAATAAAATGCTTGTGAAATTTAAGCAATGAAAAGTAGCCCTTTAGAAGCAGAGAGTGAAGAATAGTAACTGAGAGATTAGAGAGGAGGAGATAAGAATATTGAATGGAAGCCAGAGTAACAATAAACAGATATACAGAGAGAAGAAACAATTCCCGAGCAGGATGAAAGTGAATCAAATCAGATGAGGAACTTTCGTTTAAATCAGCGCTATTCCCTGACCTGAGCTATGTGTGTGTGTGTGTGTGATTTGTTTGACGTTGTAAATATTGCATTTAGGTACTCCGCATCAGTGGTTTAATGTGGTGATCACCTCGGAGGCAGAGATTGACATTAAAGTGCTGAAGAAATTCGCGATGATGAATGCAAGAGATTTCACAAACAAAGAGGGCAGCACAGATTCAACACACCCAGTGCCACCCCACAAGGTGGCACTCCCACACTCCCACCAACCACAGTACACAATCACTGTTTGGAGGCAGGGGCTCAGCAATTATAAACGTGTCGTACGTTTGCGTCACACGGACCCAAACATTGATTGAGCAAAAGAGGTACTGTCCTTCGAGGGTTCGAAGGTCCTCCTTAAGGCTGAAGATGTTGATATGGCTGCATGCAGCAGCACTTTTCGTATGGAGCTGAATCGAGAGGAGAGCTAAATGTCATTCATTTTTTCTTTTGTTTTGATGCTTTAAATCCCCTGTCAACTCTTGTGTTCTATTTATCTTGCATTTATGGTCACGCTCACCACTTCTGTATGTTTCTCAAGCAGGTTTCTTGGCTAATCACTGATTTTACGAAATCCTGCCGTTGCCCCTCTTTCTTCTACACTCCTTGTCTCAGTCTCTCATACCAGATCACACTTTCAGCTTCACAACCTACCTTATTCCCCTCCCGACCCCCGCCTCCTTTTGACCGTATCTCTGACTCTGCTTCATCTCCTATCCTGAATATAAACACCTTGTTTTTCACTGTGCACTGCAACTTAAGTAGATCATCAATGAGCGAGCCGCTCGCGATGTGGAATTGGTCCATGATGAGCCATATTGCTTGGCTGTGTTCGCTTCAGAACCTGAAGTAAACTGAGCGTATTCATGAGTCCCTGAAACCCGGGAATCACCTTGCCACGATAATCACAGAGTTGTTATTGGATTGGCCTTGATACTTCCGACCTAATCAGATCAAGCAATTAGTAATGGGTTCTGATTTGAATAGAAAAGTTCTTAATTATTCTACTGTTGAGTATGTTTTCCGCATCATGTGCCGCATTTGAACATGGATGGCCATTTTAACAAACCAGCGAACAAACCAGGATGTCAATTGAGCCTGTTGAACAATTCAATGTTTTCCCCGGATCTGATTTTAACCTCAGGTCAAAATTCCTCTGGTAATCTTTCATCCATTCAGTATTCAATAAGCATTCAACAAAATATTGAAATTGACTACATCCAATCACCTTTGAGGAAGGAATAAAACGAAGACTCACTGGCCTATGATATAACAACCAGAACATGCCTTTTTTCTATCTTAAATGGTCGCCCAATTTAAAACAAGTGCTCATGGAACCTTTTGTCCTTAGAATAGGAAACATTTTGTTCAGTTCCACCAATTCAATCAGGTCTTATATGTTTTGAATATCTCACGTATTGGTTAAACAGCCATAATCATATTGAGTCGTTGAATAGGCTCCTGGGGACAGAGCGTTCTTTGCTTGCATCTTAAGTATTCAATTAAGATAGATGTCTGAGAGCAAGAAATTCACAACACAATGAATGACACGTTCAACTTTGGTAAACTGGTCAGACAGAAGGGAAATAAGACAATAAACATCTAATTTCAGGGCGGTTGGTCAGGCAGATTTTGCGGGGGATGGGGGAAATGTGGCGGCGTCTTTGCGCGTTATAAATACAAAACTAAGTTAATTCGGGCTTCTGTTGAAGATTTTGGTCCATCTACGTCAAATTCGTGAGGTTATGGATGTGCTTTCAATTTCAGACACATGGGGACTAAAGTTTCAGGATAGCTGGTGAGACATGTCGGCCTTCAGATCGGCTTTGTGATCCCGTATGGAAATATTTCAGTTTATCCATTAATATCAGGAGTGTCGTCACATGCTAAGGTGTTTAAGGCTCCTCAATAGACAGGTTTAATTTTTCAAGTCGCAGTTGCAAAATGCGTTCACCAGGGAGAGTCATAAGCAGATTGAATGGAAATTCCACTTTACTCCCACAGTCCAAAGAGGTGAAAGATCGTTGAATTAGCCATGTAAAGTTGGTAATAGTGTTCATGGCTGTGTATATTAGGTACTACAACCAGTGGAAATGCAGCTTTACTGTGATGAAGTGTGGGGATGATCATGGGTGTGATGCTGTCCGGATAGTGTGTGTGGATTTTGGGGCTGAATGGCCTATTTGCATGCTCTGGGGATTCTATAATTCCGTCTATGTTTCTGAATGGGCGGTACAACTGTATTTAGTGTAAAGAATTTGCGACTGCTTGCATTTGTTGTATATGTGCTTTGAGAAACTCCCCACATGCATTTAAATAATCCACTTCCCTTTCAAACACGATTTGCTAGATGTCAACTCTTTTGTTTCGCACTGTCCATTTCCACTTAGGCTAGATTCCCTCCAGTGTGGAAGCAGACCCTTCTGCACAATCTGTCCACACTGAACCTCCGAACGGTATCCAATCCAGACCCATTTCCCTATGAGTGATGCACGTAGCACTATGAGCAACTTAGCATGGCCAAATCACCTGACCTGCACATCTTTGGACTGTGGGAGGAAACCAGAGGAAACCCCCGCAGATAGGGGGAGCATGTGCAAACTTCACACCGAGAGTCAACCGAGTCTGGAATCGAACCTGATGCTATGAGGCAGCAGTGCTCATCACTGAGCCACTATTAGTTTAATAGCTGTGAGAATATGTCGTAACGTATCTGATGAGGTGACGTCAACTTGATCAGACAATTTATGTCAGCAAAGCAAAGGGATGAATCTTTGAAATTTCCTCAGCTGAACTCATATACATAAAAGTTTGAAAAAAAAAGGAAACAGCAATGTATTACAAACATCCACAACAGCCCGTGAGAAATGGAAGAACAGACCTGTTGTTAAATTTGAGGCAAATGTTAAAGCAAAATGGTTTGTGAAAACAAGGGATTTGTACTTTCCAACATTTAATTGTATAGTCATGGCGAGCACGGTATACAGGGAGAATTTTTTAAAATGAATGTATTTTCCCGTCTGTTCGTCCCCTTTCCAAAAGAAAAGTCCATTTTGTCAGGCCTTCACTCGATATTTCCATTTTTTCTCATCCCTTCTCACATAAGTGCATAAGTTCATAAGATAATGTAGAAGAATTAGGCCATTCGGCCTATCCAGTCTGCTCCGCCATTGGATCATGGCTGATACCTTCACCACTCTTATTTTTCTGCATTCTCTCCATATTCATTCAATCCATTATCATGGCACAACACGTCTAACTCGTCATTAAATTGACTCACTGTCCCAGCATCCATCGCACTTTGGTGCAAAGAATTCCACAGATCTCTGATATTTTGGGAGAAGGCGTTCCTCTGTGATAAATCTACAATTGTTCAGATGCTTTATACTGCTTTAGAAACTTCCAGTCTGATTCACCATCCAACATTCGTCCCGCATGTACTTTGCTAATGCGTGTACCTCCTCTAGCCTGACTGTTTTAGAGCTATCACATTTTACCAGGAAAGTGTCTCTGAACCATTGCTTCCCACTACCATAGACAGTAAGGCATGGTTAGACAGCACACTACACCCATTTGCTTAATCTAGAGACGGATACTGCCTTTTCAAGTTAGACAAAGGTTCACCTGCATCTCTTCTCGTCTAATTTACTGCATCAGGCGCTCCCGATGTCGTCTTCTCTCTGTTGGAGGACAAAACGTAAACTATCGGAAAGTTTCACCAAAGATCTCAGCCAGGCCTGCACGGGCCGATATGATCTCCAAATCAGGTCCAGTTTTAGTTTATCTTCCCACATGACCAGCCTTGACCTGGTCCATTGCCACAACAAATCAAACGCAAATTGGGGGAACAACACCTCATCTTCCACCTCGGCATCATTCAGTCAGGATTACACACAGCTGAGTTTTCCAATTTCAAATAACGTCTTTTCCCATAAACCAATACCTACCGGGTCTTCTTCCTCCTCATTTTCATTCGTCTCATCGGTTCTCCCTTCCATGAACCAACCTGATTCTTTCTCTAAGCGGCCAAAGATGTCATGTCCTCTTCCCGTGGTTACCCATCCCCACTTCACCATCCTGCCCACCCCAAACCCGTTATGTGCAACGCCCGTTTCACCCACAGCCAGTCCAGAAGAAAGGTTACACTCGAAAACTTGAATTATCTGCCTGCTGATGCTGTCTCGCTTGTGTTCTTCCATTATCCCCATTATCTCTAATGGCACAGACACTGGCAGATATGGAGACATAGATTCATTCACAAACTTACACACTCCCACACTCAGACAGACCAGATGCATACACAGAGACAGCACGATGAAGATCCATGTAATTGCACACACATTAACACACACTCAAAAAATCAGCATCAAAGATTCACAGACAGAAAACGGGCAATGCTCAGCAACAGGAACACACATTCACAAAAATATACATCAACTCACAGGAAAAGGGAGCCATGCCGAAATAGAAATGGAAACAAACATACTTTTGGAGAACTCATTGGCCTTTTCAAAATCAATTTTGGTTTGCAGCTGATAACTCTACAGAATAAGCTAAAGATCTGTTTGGACTATGTACAACAGCAACTCTTAAAAGGAACAGAGACCAAACATGCTTTTGCCTATTTGGGTGTGCATGCTGAACGTCCAACGCGGATTGTTTCCTGTACAAAAGACCTAAGCAGGAATTGCGTCCAGAAAAGACCTTATTATAAAGGAAATGACAGATGATGAATGGTGGAAGAAAACTCGTGCAGAAGATGGTCAGTCTCTCAGTAAGTCGGCAAGCTTTTAAACGATTTTTGGATATGTTCCTCTAATAAGGGCAATTCCTTGCTATCGATGCAGCATAAAACCTTGAAAGATCCTTGTTTAACATCCCCCGAACGTCTCTTGGAGTTTCAGAGAAAAGAAAATTACCATATTTGTTTTATGCCCTTTGTATTGGTTGAATTGTAAAGATTTCCTTCAGAAAATCAACCAGGAAACGGTTATCTATGCCTGCGGAATGATGTATCGTGCAAAACGGCCAAGTACTGAGTTCGAATTTGTGTATACTTTTATTTAATTGACAATCTATTAACATGATTGTGTATGTTCCTGTCTTGAATGAATATTGCTGATAATAAAGCCTTTTTGGTTCATTGCATTGACCAATTAGGTGACGTTGTTGTTTAATTTTACCCAGCTGAATGTGGTGTGGTTGGGAGAAATTGCTAAGTATTTTGCTTAAGGTACAAACAAAAGTCTAGAATTGAGTGCTAGCAAAGACTGAGATTTGCGATTTTAAAGTCTAGTTTGGAAACTTATTCATACATTTGAGGATAGCGAAATTTTGTAATTTGACGGTGTTGTGAATGCAAAAAGAGAAAGGCTGACTGATTTCAGCTCTCTCTTCCTTTGTGTATAAACCCACAAACACAAGAAAAAGTGCGTTAAATTGCAGACACTTTCGTATGTGTGCAGACGAGAAAATTAACATTTAAATGTCCAAAAAAAGGCAATACTCACTCTCACTACTACCCTTACATACAGATGAGGATGGACACCACATCGACCGGGATAACACAGCCATTGTTGGACAAATCAAATAGAGACACGTTCGGAAATGCCAACGGGAGCTTTATCAACGATCACATTGACATGGATCCCATTTACTACCCGTTGAGAAAAAGAATAGCAAATGATATCACCATAGGAAATGATGTCATCACTGCAAATGATATCGCCATCCCTGGGAAACTCAAACATGTAAATAGAAAACGGGGTACACCACCAGTGCTTCATTCGGAGGCTCACTGAAGATGTTACCGAGTATGGTGACAGAACGTATGAATACGAAGCGTCGAGTTCAGCAAGCAAACGGACATCCAGACCTTCAACCTGAGCTACAAATCTTCTGAAAACACACGGATCCACAAATATATGCAAGGATATGTGTGAACAAACATACATGGATGTAAATAGCGAGAAACAAAGATACACACAGACATATGCATAAACATTATTAAACATTCAAAAAAATGACACAGTCATAGACAAACATAAAACACCAGAGACAATATCACGCAGTCTCACATCGAACACTGATATATGCAAAGTATTAATCATCAATAAATGTGAAATATATATGTATATTCACAGGCAAAGCTACATTATCACAGACATGTAAATATCGAACCAGCGATATAAACTCATACATAAATATAAAGTAAAAACACATAGTAAGACAAAGATATGCACTTACAAATGCAGAGTCAAAATAATTCGTCATGATTATAAACGTGCACACAGAGACAGCAACAACACAAACGGATGCTAACCAGATGCAGAAACAACGAAGAAGACTCTGTGGACAGATTTAGCATCAGAACAGTGCGATTTATCAAAGATAAGTAAGAAAGATCGTCGATGGATTGAATGGAATATCTGTAACAAATTGGGCAGGCATGGGCTTTGGTGATCCAGTGAAACGCTCAGCCACAATTCGGAATTTTGATTTTGATTTTATTTTTACTTAATTCCAGGACTTTTAGTAAAGTTTCAAACCATTCATTTGATCAGGCATTCATTTGGTCAGTTCGAACGCACACATTGAGGATTAAAAAAAAAACAATCGGGAAGATGTGTTCTCAAACATGGCACTTTCCATTTGTTCGATCACAACTTGATCGAATGGATTCCTAAGAAAGTAAGAAAACGTGAATTGACTTATGTACCTGATTTGCTGATGCAACAGTCAGTCAACAGGAGGAGATTTATGTTTCGGCGAGGTTGCAAACAAATCATTTGAGCTAGCTCGCTAACGGTGGAATATGCCACGAAGTGTTGTTCAGGTTTGATGTTTATTTTGTATTTCAAAAAGAGATGTGACTGGACATTTCAGTGCACACTGGAGCAATTCCCGAAACGTAACTGTGTCACTGTATAAATAAACATATTTGTACAGTTGTCCAAATTCAGCACCATCCCTCTGACATGTTGAAATTTAATTTCAGATTGTGAATAATCCCTGGGGTCTCTTCCATCTATGTAGTATTATATGACTTCTGTTGCATACATATACCACAAGAAGGTACCAATGTGAATTTTGCTGAAAAGTAAATTTACAGATTTCCTTCTTCTGTCCATCTCTGTTTCACGACGATTCACTCCATTGCTTTGACCCTTCAGTCCCTTACGGGCTCTACTGCTTACTCAAACATGTCTGACTGTCAGAGCATTAATCGAGAGCACCAAATTGAATGGTAGAGAGTGAGTTAAATTCTTAAAAAGAAGCAACGGAAAAAAAACATCCGTCCACGTTTAGTATATTAGCTTGGCTTGCAGAACAGAACCAGTGTACATTTTTGATTATCACCCAAAGATCAAATATAAAGTAGAAAGCAATGTTTTTCAAACAGTGTAGAACACTCGTTGGTGCGAGAACACCAGCTACTCTTGTCGCCTTGGAATATCTTGTTTTTAGTTGCTGGCAACAAATGACAACAAATCATTCTAACGAACACATAACAGTAAACAACCTGTGGCTGCAGGAAGAAGGTCTGCAATAAACCTCACACAAGAGTGATATCCAGGAAGGACAATGGGACGCAATCATTACTAACATAACTCAAGATGTCCTTAGTGACAATAACAAAGAGATCGGCTGCTGCCATGGTTACAAGGTAGTGAGAGGTTGTCATGGACATAGACTACAAAACGTTTAAGTTTAAAGGTTTTTAGGGCCACAGCTAACAGATACCACCGAACGCAAAAATGCTTTGATTTTAGAAGAAACACCTGCACAATGAAAGTGGAGTAAATGGTTGTTCCTCTTTATCCAGCTGGGCTTTTCTCTGGTTTCATTTAGTGTTTGGTCGTGTCGTTGTTCGCTAAAAGCAGTGAGACAGATTAAAAGCTGCTGGTCCATTCTTGTCAACTCTCTGTGCCCTATCTCCTGTGAGATCTTTTGTTTGATTTTATCTTTTATGTCAAGGGGTATGTAAGGTATTGTTGCAATCAATTGAAACAACAAGAGAATGTTGTGATAAACATTTGGAGTTTCTGTGTTCTGCTCTCTTTTGTTTTTTGTTTCCTTCAGTAATTATAGAAATAAATTATGTTTTGTTTAAAACTAAGTGGTTTAACCAGCTGCATTCCTCCTGGGATGTCCGCCGTAAACCTCCTTAAAACAAGTCGCAAAGTTAGGGCTTGGGCCACGTTCTTCAAATGCTTTGAAGTTGTCTGATCTGATCCAAAACAGTGTTTATTTATGAGAAAAGGATATTATTTGCGTGAGTAAGTTGTAGGAAAATGTTTATTCCTCAAATTTGATTTGAGATTTTTATCACGACCCGAAAACAGATGTAACACGTCTGGTTCCCTTCCATAAGACAAGCATTAGCTAAACAACACTAAGAAAATTTAAATGAAATACAGCAGATAACAGAGAGATGAAACGTGGGGAAAGTTGGTGAAACAGCAGATGTGGCAGGATCAATGCAAAGAGAAATGAGGTAACGTTTCCAATTCGATATGCCTCGTCAGCAGAATAACAAAGAATGGTCAATACTATTCAGTAATACCCTTTTCGTAGAGGAGGAGAGAGGAGCGTTTGGATGCTCTCCAGCTTCAGTCATGTTCTCCATACAGATCTTCCAACGTTCTATACTCCATCCCCAGCTCCGAAATTTTGCTTGAACTTCCCCTCATTGAAAAGGTAGCTATTTTATGTTAATTTTCACTTTGTTTATCGGATGAACTGGGAAAACAAATCATTAAATCAAAATAAAAGAAGCCTTCTTCAGGTTACGATTGATGCACATTTTTGAGACACGTTGTCAGCCCTATGTTTTGCAGTGCCTGGTTCATGATAGCGTTACGATGGGGAGGAACTTGAGTCTGCGCACATGTGGAGTTTCTCGTTACAAGTAAGAACTGATTAAACGGCGGATTTCGGATATATTGTTGACAAAATTCTTCTGGCTGAGAGTAACTATGTTATGGCTGTGAAAAGCTAAACTGCTTGGGTTGTGAACAAAGCGTTCAGAGGTAATCAGATCTTCACAAACGCAAGAGTTGCTTCAACTCTCTCAAAAGCAATAACTTGATGAAGAAAGCAAACTAGTTATGTGTTTTCAGCTAGTGCCGTGAATGTAACGTTTAATGGTAAGGTGAATAGTTCAGAGACGTTTGTAGCATCACTCAGACTGCACGTCCAGCAACCAAGTGAAATATGCCAAACTAATTTGCACAGATGCATAGTTCTGTGCAACTTCGAAACAGTACACAAAATATTTTATTGGAAGATATAGATAAGTTGAGGATGGGGATAATAAATGGGTTTGCAAATGGCAGGACGTTGTGGGTGGTCAAATGTGCAGTAGCAGATGTTAGGTTCAAGGAAGTTTTACACGGGTTGGTCAAATCGGTAGATCTGTAGGCGATCGACATTTGCCATGAAAACTGTGAGATAATACACTTGGCAAGATGTAACACGACAAGCAGTTACTCAATAAATGGCAGGACGTTAGAAAGCTTTGAGTAACAAAGGGAGCTCGGGGTCCTTGTCCATTGATAATTGAAATTGGCACCAAACGTTGAAAAATGTGATGCTGGAAAAACACAGCAGTCCAGGCAGCATCCGAGGAGCAGGAGAATCGACGTTTCGGACATAAGCCCTTCTTCAGGAATGAGGCTGGTGTGCCAAGCGGGCTGAAATAAAAGATAGGTGGGGAGGGAATTTGGGGGATGGGCGCTGAGAATACGCTAGGTGGAAGGAGGTGAGGGTGAGGGTGATAGGCCAGAGAGGGGGTGGGGGCAGACAGGTCGGGAAGAAGACTGAAGGTCAAGAGGGCGGTGCTGAATCCGAGGGTTGGGACTGAGATAAGGTGGGGGTAGGGGAAACGTGGAAGCTGGAGAAATCTATTTTCATCTCTTATAGTTGGAGGGTTCCTAGGCGGAAGATGAGGTACTCTTCCTCCAGGCGTCGTGTGGCCAGAGTCTGGCGATGGAGGAGGCCAATGACCTGCATGTCATTGGAGGAGCGGGAGGGGGAATTAAAGCGTTCAGCCACGCGGCGGTTGGGTTGGTTGGTGCGGGTCCCAGAGGTGTTCCCTGAAATGTTCCGCAAGTAGGCGGCCTGTCTCCACAATGGAGAGGAGACCACATCGGGTGCAGCGGTTACAGTAATTGATGTGCGTGGAGGTGCAGGTGAATTTGCGATGGATATAGGAGGATCCATTGGGGCCTTGGAGGGACGTGAGGGGGAGGAGTGGACACGAATTGCAGTTGCAGGGGAAGGTGCCCAGAGTGGAGGTTGGGTTGTTGGGGGGTGTGGACCTGACGAGGGACCCAATCCGCCAATGACATGCAGGTACTTGGCCTCCTCCATCGCCAGACCTTGACCACATGACGCCTGGAGGAAGAGTGCCTCATCTTCCGCTTCGGAACCCTTCAACCACACGGGATGAATGTAGATTTCTCCAGCTTCCTCATTTCCCCTCCCGCCATCTTATCTCAGTCCCAACCCTCGGATTCAGCACCGCCTTCTTGATGTGCAATCTTCTTCCCTACCTCTCAGATCCCACCCCCTCTCTGGCCTATCACTCTCACCCTCACCCCCTTCCACTTATCGTATTCCCAGCGTCCCACCCCCAAATTCCCTACGCCCTACCTTTTATCACAGCCCGCTTGGCACACCAGCCTCATTTCTGAAGAAGGGGTTATGCCCGAAACGTCGATTCTCCTGCTCCTCGGATACTGCCTGGCTTGCTGTGTTTTCTCCAACACCACATTTTTCAACTCTGGTACACCAGCATCTGCAGTCCTCACTTTCTCCGAGTTGAACCAAACGTTGAAAGTGTACATTTTCCTGCCATGTGCACGTCAACGCAGAGAGCAGGGACGTTCTATTAGAATTGTACAAATCTTCGCATATGCCAGAGCTCGATTGCAGTATGCAGTTCCATTAGCCATGCTTTATGATGATTTGAATTCCCTGGCGGGGGTGCAACACATATTCACCAAGGATTAGCTGGACAGACGAAAGTTAGCCAGAAAGACAGTTTGGATAGACGTGAGGGGTTTCTTTAGAGCAGAGAGAGCTGTGCGGTTCCACATTGACGGTTACGAGGTTATGAGAGATAAGGGTGTGGTGGAATGAAGTAGCTGTTTATTCAACTTTTGGGTGAATAACGAAGAGGACATAATTTTACGTTAAGTGTTTAGAGGCCATCAAGGATTGTTTTTCGCAGCCAAAGGGTTTTGGATATCTGAAAGTGGCTGCCCCAAATTGTGGGGGTCATGCAAAGTGCTTAACCTCACCAATATTAAAAATTATAGCAGGAACACTTGAACTCTGATGGCAGACAAGTGTTGGAATGTGGGATTAGTGACAATAGGACAGTGCAGGAACATTTTCGGAAGTTCATTTTCATTGCTCTTTTACCCAAAACACTATGCATCTCAGAAACATGTCAACTGATATGTGAACAGTGAGCATGGCTTTCCGATTCTTTCCCTTTAGCGAAAAATCGTTGAATATACACACCAATCTACGGAATGTGATTTCAACTTTGGAAGTCTCTCTGCATGGGTCACGACATGGGAATCGATGCAGGAATGACAGGATATGACATTGCCAAATTGGACCGAGCACTCATATCTGATGCATCAAAGGTAAGGAACTTCTCTTAACTTGTGATCTTCCCACATAATTTAATATTGTGCAATAAGTAAGACGTATGGCTAGAAGAGACACAGGTAAGGTTTGTACTGGGTAATCTGTGGTTGGAAATGCAGCAGAGAAGCATGAGTGGGGACTCTGATAGAGGCATGCACGATTTTGAATGGCATTGACTCGGTTAAACAAAAGCTTTTCTCCTTCGTCGAGATGTCAATGAGACAATGGCGTACTTTTAAAGTGAAAGACTTCTTGGTAAAACAGTACCTTGCTTTACAATGAATCAAAGTAGGCAAGCACACGCACACAGGTGTGTCAGTTTGATATAATTGTGTGGCACATTACAGTGAAATCAATGATTTTGATTGCATTTGCTGCATGGTAGGAGACATATGCGAAACAAAAAAACATGTTCACCTGATGAAACTCAGCTGTTCTAGCAAATTCTTTGGAGAGAAGCCACCCCTAATGTTTTGAACACCGATTCCGTTCTTCAGAATATATAATCAGACCTGAAGGGCATCAGTGTCATGCCACGCAGAGTAAATGATCTAAAGCAGATGAAGCAACGTTTCCACCCTTCCAAATATCTTCCAAACCCCCCGAATTACAAACCAGTATCGTTAAAAATCTGTTTCGGGTTGGCATAACTTGGGATAGAAATTAAATGGGCAAAGCAACATGTAATACCACAATTTCTTCTCAAACGCAATATGATGTGAAATAGACATGGAAAAGAATACATAAGAATTCAAACTGAAGTTGATGTCAATTTGAAACGTCATTACAAGCATCCGAATATTACGTTTGATCAGGATTAAAAACTGTGTCGATCAAGGAACACTTGTTTCATAACTGATATGAATTTCTTAGCAATTATAAACGGAATGTTAAATGGGAATTTGGTTTGGAGATCATTGGAATACCATTACCTCTCAGCGCTGCTGAACTAAGGCGTCCCTGCGGCTTTATGCACCTCATGAATTGAGATGGGGTGCGAGAATACAGAGATGGGAGAAGGCAGCATTAATTCTGAACAGGACAGAACATGGAATTCAGGACACTGTCGAACAGATCATTAAGTTTCTGAATGTTTTGGTTTCCTCTTGTGAAAATCTTCATCATTGGGTGGGTGGCTTTTGCGTGGCTTCTGACAGGGACAAATCTGAATGGTTTCCGTCTTTGCAAAGGGTTTGGAGCAACATTTTTTGTATATTGTTTTCAAATGCAATTAACGACCAGAAAACATATTCACAATGACACCACAAAGACGGAGAGTCGAAGCAAATTACAAGAATGTTTGGATCTTGTTAATTATTTTTCAGGTGATATTTGAAAGGGGCACACAAGGCAGACCTGATGCGATTAAGTACTTAATCGTCTTAAGGGAAAAAGATTGTGTACGTCGGAGTTATTGGTATTATTATTTAAAATTTTAAAAATCAAAAAATGAACTGAGTATAAACCAATGCCCAAGCTCATATTGCCAGCAAATTCCAGCTTACTGTTTTCAGATGAAGATTGAATGCTTAAATCATTGCATACATTGTGTCAGGATCTGTTTTCTCCAGCTATGATTGCATCAGTTCTTTGTTGTCTGTTTTGGTGGTCATGCTATAGGGAGTATAGAATAAAGCATTGAAAATAGCTGCTGATGAACCGAACCAGACAGTATAGAGATGTCATTTAAAACATTGTTTCCGGTATCCCATGTCTGATATTTCTTTTTGCATTGATTATAGAAATCAAAAGTACGCATGCTAACTGAAGAAAGTAAAAACGACAGAGAATTAACAGTGACATTTGTGAATTAGATTAGCCTCTGAATTAGATAGTAGAACAGCTGATGAATCAAAGTGAGAAATTTCATCAAAGCAACTTAATAATAATATTGTATTCGGACCCAGAAACCTGTTTGCGTGCGACCAAAAAATCGTGGAAATGGCATAGGAAATTTCATGGAGGTTACATTTGGGTCAAAGATTGTGGAGAAGCGATACAATTTCCAGATTTAAAGTTATCACTAGAAATGGAACAAAATGAAACAAGCCTCGTGTTTTTAAGAGTTTGGAAAATGAGTAAGACCGCACAAAAAGCAGGATTCAGAATTCAGAAGCAAGAAAGCCATGCACAAAATATACAGTCCCCTATCAAAGCAGTTGTACTTTCATTTCTGTAATTAGCATATACCGTTTTCGTCTTCTAACGCATCGCTGGGTCAACCGTGACACATCTATTCTGCACCAATATCTCATAGTTCATGAATCAAATTGGAAATTCTAATTTTATTGCCTTGCATCCGAGAAGTGATGATTGCAAGATAAGGTACTCTGTCCTTTCTGCTAATGTTATAGTCCATCGTTGATTGTATACATATATTACCGTAAGCGTACAATTTGTAAGGGTTGTGGAATGTTCATTTAATTCATATTCTGCAAGTACGTCATAGACATCATTGACATTTACAGCAAAATCAAAACCGAGATGTGTTAATGACCCAGCAACTAATCGATGTGACTTTTTGAATGCGATTTATAATTATGATACAAACTAAGATCACAGGACACCTTTGCAAGTATGGTAAGCTATTTCCCCATAAAAAAACAACAGATACTCTTATAAGCCTGTTAAACTATGTTCGCATAATTAGAAGGACTTTGTATCACTTGTTTCGGAACATAGAGTTTTGCTGAGGTTTACTTGATAATAACATCCAACATATTTCCAGCGATTCCATGGGAACACTATTTCATGACAGCCTCTTTACACTTTCTGATTTCTCATCCTGATCTTTTATGACAACCCTTATAAAATGAGTGCAATATTCATTTTAATAGTATATAGTAATACATTTTAAATCAGCATTTTTCATTAGATGTTCCCTTTTAACTTACTATGGGTGCATTTTCAATTTGAATTTGCGACCACCATGTACAGGGTTACTCCCTTCTGCACTTTTTATGCACTTGCACGTTCTCCACCAATTAATCAGAATTGGAAATTGTTGACTATTACTTCTATAATTGGCAGTATTCATTGACAAAACAATCTAATTAGATTTCACAAGCAGGTGGCACATGTTGCATTTTACAACAGTAGTGAACTTTAGTGGATGCATGAGTTATAAACTAATTTACTGGTCTCAAGAAAACATGTTGCAATTAACCTTGTAGCATTCCACTTAAGTCACGTAATGTATTACTCTTACATTTGTGGGCAATTCTTGCAATAATATCTCACATTGTGTCGTGTCAGTTATCAGCTCCTGGGATTTGATGGTATTGAAACCTGAGAGCCATAAACTGAGACGTTTACACGAGGGGTCAGAGTTTGAGACTTTAACTCGAGTTCCAAGGAAATATACTGGAGTGTATCCTGTTTGTCTGATCATGTTTGGGCAGATTGGTCGACGCTAGAAGATGGCATTGAGTTTGCTCGTCTGATTATCCTTTTTTTCATCATTACACTCTCGCTGTTTTTGGCGTCCACGGTAAGTCTCAGTACCGGGTTCTAAACCTTACGAGCTGCCATGCATTACATGTAGTTGCCTCTCTGCTCGACTATTCCTGTGTCTGCTGAATGCACAAACCAGTTCTTGAGTATCTGAGGCAGCCAAGTCCTGCAAAAGGGCGTGATACCGAAACGTAACCTGGTGTGGTCTCCTCTAAATCGGGGAGCCAGGAAGCCTTCATGCGGATCGTTTCAGAGAACCTCAATGGCACTCCCGCAACTCGCAACCCCATTGCCCCGAGATGGAGCACTTGAACTCCCCCTTCCACTCCGTCAATGACATGCAGGTGCTGGCCTCCTGCACCACCAAGCCATTACCATCCGAGGCCTGGAAGAACAACGCCTCAAATTTGGCCTTGGGACCCTACAACCACACGAATAAATGTGGATTTCAACAGCTTCTTCACTTCCCGACTCCCGACATTATCCCAGTCTCAAGTATCTAAATCGGCACCACCCTCCAGACCAGTCCATCACTCCCCATCTGACTTCATCTTCACCATCCAATCGCTTTTGCAACTACCTTCCCGCAACACCACACCCTCCCAGTTATCTCTCAGCCCTGAAACAAAAGCTCATTCCTGATGAAGCGCTTATTGCCGAAATATCCATTCTCCTGTTCCTTGGATGTTGGCCGAGCTGCGATGCTTTGCCTGAACTACCTTCTCGATTCTGATCTCCAGTATCTGCCGTCCTCACTTCCTCCCTAGACCTAAGTCCACCTTCCTCACCACCCTTAGCAACACCTCAACCAATTGCTAATTGCAATTCCGTCAAACTCCTCCTTCTATTGTCTCAATATTGCACAAGCCACCTCAATATGCTCCAGTGAATTCCGCAATTTTACAACCATTTTGGAACGGCAATTCATCCTCACCTTAGTTTTCAGGCTGCCATCCTCCTCCATTTTTTTCACATGTTTACTTTCTGTACTGGCAGACTGAATGGGTTCCTTAAGGTTTTCACAAAATGCATGCAAGGAGAATCGTGCAAACTTGTGAGGGTCTATGTCCTCGTCAATGCTTGAAAGATTCTGTAAGTTCCACTTTAGAAGCAGAAGTAGTCTGACTCAAGATTTGGATACAGACAGACAATAACTTCCCACAAACAGAATATAACCCGTTCTACTCTGATGGGGTACAGTTTACCCTGGACCCTCAGATTGTGATCTCTGTGTTTTCGAAACACATACACACAACGTCGGGAGCATCCTCCCTGTATCTATCCTGTCTAGTTCTGGTAGAATTTTATAACTCTGTGAGACATTCCCCCATCATTCGCTTGAACCTTTGTGAAACAATCCTAACCAAACAATCTCTCCTTATACATCAGTGCCAGCCTCCATGGAAACAAACTGGCAAACATTCATTGCACTCCTTCGACAGCCATTCTATTGAGACCAAGGTATGTGCAGTATTACTGTTTCTTTGCACTTACAGTCCATTTTGAATATTCTCTTTTGCAGAAATCAAGGTGCAACTAACTCCAGTTGGTTCTGTGAAAAGTATGAAAAGAAATACTTCGATGGATTATCAAAATTATACAGTTGCACTTGCTTCCCCAACCACACCTTATTGAAAACAGGATGTTTTATTTATTTCAGCAGTTCTACTTTTGTGAATTTTCCACTACGTATTAAATATTCATTGTCATGCCCATTAACCCTTATTGTTCTGGTTACCAGACATGAAGTCAATACACACTATGAACTATGCTAACTCCTTCAGCACATTAATCATCTCAATTATATGTTCTCTCATTCTTCAAAACTCAAGAGTGTATGGGCCTAAAATATTTAATTACTTGACAATAAGATTCGTTCCTCAGCTCTGGAGTTACAGCAGAGAACCTTCAGCAGCATATCACACAGCTTCAGAATAACGATCCAGAATTACCATGCATTTTAATTTTTCTACTATTTATATTTATAAAAAATCCTGAATGTTTCATTTTATCTTTTTTTCAATATGACCAGTCGTATGATGGACAAAGAGTCTGATCTCCAGCATCTGCAGTCCTCACTTCCTCCTATATGCCTGGCAAAGGCTGACATTGGTCCGTGACGTCCTGTTCTCTCTTGTTTTTTGAAGTTGCAGCATTTCTTTCCGACGTTCCATCGATTACGTACATGTAGAACCAGGTTAAAACAGTCATCTTCTTTTTGGTTACGCATTTTGTGAAACAGCCAAAGTCTGCCGAAATATAATCCTGAATTTCTCAGTGTTCACGACATTATTATCGTCCATTGGATGAAAAGGAAAGAAGATAAAATTATTGCAGAAGAAAGTAAACATAAACCAAATAATTTTCTTTGAACTATGCAAGGGATTGGTTTATTTGCATCTGGATTGCTGCGAAGAGTTTTGGTCACCATATAACGTTAACAATCACACAACATTCGAATGTAGTACAACAGATGTATTTGTAAGCACGAGCTTTCGGAGCGCTATCTCTTCTTCAGGTATTTGTGGAGCTGCACGTAAAGACACAAAATTGAAATCCAGCTCAAATATATTGATCGCATGTGGAATAGGATTTTCTAGTTTCTGTTCATCAATATGCAAATTCCAAAACTCATTTTATGTCACATTCTCAAGATAACTACAAATTTTCTTACAAATAGTGTAATCTCAGTTCAGACAATCCATTAAAGGTGTGACGTTATAGTCTGTTTGAATTCAAATCTTGAGTCAGAATTTATAGAATCTTACAAGGATTGATAGTACCTTATGCATTTTGAGCAAAATAAAATACAGATTCTGCAAAAATAAAATACAGCCCATAAACTTACACGTGTGTGCGTGCATGTGGCACAGAGTGTGCATCTGAGTGTTTCCATGTGGTAAGCATTTGTGTGTGTGTGTGTGTGTGTGTGTGTGTGTGTGTGTGTGTGTGTGTGTGTGTGTGTGTGTGTGTGTGTGTGTGTGTGTGTGTGTGTGTGTGTGTGTGTGTGTGTGTGTGTGTGTGTGTGTGTGTGTGAGAGAGAGAGAGAGAGAGAGAGAGAGAGAGAGAAAGAAAGAGTGTGTGTATCATGCAGTGGGGTCACCTGTAGTGTGACATGAACCCAAACTGCCTGTTGAGATCATTCTGAGGTTACCAACTTGGCTATCAACCGCTGCTCGGTTACTTAACGTGGTTGTTTTTTTCCTCCAAAGAGTGCCTTGGACGATGGTGATGCGAAGGTCACCATGTATAATTGTGGGATCTGTATCGACATCCTGACACGTTTTGCAGCGTCTGCCCTGACAGTCTTTTAAGATGTTGTGGTCGATGTCGTCCTGAAAGCTGAGCAGTTTGCTGTGAACAATGATCTCCTTGTGATTTGGCGATTGTTTAAATTTGCGATAGAGGAATGTACATTGGTGAGACGGAGCAGACAACTGGTGAATGAACACCGCACAACAATCACTAGGCAGAGGTGTTTCCTCCCAGCCGACATTCAGTCTCAGACTTTCGGGTGATTACCATCCAAGGTGAACTTCAGAACAACCAAGAACGCAACGTGACCGTGCAGTCATGATTTGGAGGTGCAAGTGTTTGACCACGGTTTACTCAGTTAAACATCACGGAATACAAGGTTATACTCCCAAACCTTGATTAGGAAGCACGAGCATTCCAAGAAGGAGCGTTCCTCCTTCATCAGGTGGCTGTGAAGTTTGAGGTCGCAATGGAAAAAAAATATTTCAAAACGTTACAGTGCGATGCAAATGAAATGACATATTGAATTGGATTGTTTTTTTTTAAGTCGTTCATCTTTTAGAATGACAATGTTGGTTTCATTTCTTTCAATGTAAATCACAGAATCCGGGGTGACTGATGACCTACTTCTTCTCTCAGTTCTTGTGTCCTTATGTTACTCTAACCATGTCAATCACAGTTAAAAATCACACAACACCAGGTTATAGTCCAACAGGTTTAATTGGAAGCACACTAGCTTTCGGAGCGACGCTCCTTCATCGAGTGATTGTCGTGTGCTCGATCGTAACACAGAATTTGTAGCAAAAATTTGCAGTCTGATGTTTCTGAAATAATAAAATGAAAAATTGATTGTCTTTTAAGCCTTTCATCTGTTAGAATACGGTGATAGTTTCACTTCTTTCATGTGTAAATCACAAACCCTTTTGTTTTAAAGTTGCTTTCTCGTGTTAGCTGTTAACAATGGTGATAGCTAGACAATATGTTGAAGGTTTTAGATCCCTGTGTTCTCTGTCTATGACCTGATGTTTCAATTGATTCTCATCTAAAAAGTGAGATAACAGTGTTTTACATAAATTCATGCAGTTTTTGAGCTCAGAGTTCTACATGAAAAGGCTGATAGCTAAGTTCGTTACCCATAGGAAGGGCCTCAACCGGGACCTTGGGTTCATGTCGCATTCCACTACACACCATTGCACTACAAACACTCAGATATTCCTACACACACAAACACTCTCACATACACACGGACACAGGTACACACAGATGCGCACACAGACACCCACACACACCCTTATAGACATACAGCTGAAAATGTGTTGCTGGAAAAGCGCAGCAGATCAGGCAAAGTCCAAGGAGCAAGAGAATCGACGTTTCGGGCATGAGCCCTTCTTCAGGAATGAAGTTTTTTTAATCCTTGTAGAGGGAGGAAGAGAGCTTCTTCAAGGAAGGCATCCTTGCAAGAGAATTCACAGTAGGTTAAAATCTTCGAGGAGAAAGTGAAGACTGCAGATGCAGGAGATCAGAGCTGAAAATGTCCGAAACATCGATTCTCCTGCTCCTTGGATGCTGCCTGACCTGCTGCGCTTTTCCAGCAACACATATTGCAGCTATGATCTCCAGCATCTGCAGTCCTCATTTTCTCCTTATACACGCACACGCCCACACTCATACATGCATCCCCTCACAGACTTAAGACACTCTGCACTCACTACATTACACGCACACACACACACTTTCTCACACTCACAACCCCCATCCCAGACAGACGCACACACAGAGACAGACAAAGACCCACATGCATACATATATTTTGTGTGGTGAATTTATACTTGCAGAGTTACATTGCACTTTGCTCAAAAACTGTATACATTCATGAAGAACTCTGAGCTCAAAAACTGCATGAATTTATGTAAAACTCTGTGATCTCACTTTTTCGATTAGAATCAATCTAAACATCAGGTCATAGACAGAGAACACAGGGGTTTAACACCTTCAACATATTTTCTAGCTATCAACATTGTTAACAGCTAACCCGAGAATGCAACTTTAAAAAAAAGGGTTTTGTGATTTACACATGAAAGAAGTGAAACTATCACTGTATTCTAACAGATGAAAGGCTTAACAGACAATCAATTGTTCAATGTATAATTTCAGTTACATCACACTTCAAATTTTTGCAATAAATTCTGTGTTACGATCGAGCCCTCCACAATCACCTGATGAAGGAGCGTTGCTCCGAAAGCTAGTGTGCGTCCAATAAACCTGTTGGACTTTACCCGGTGTTGTCTGATTTTTAACTTTGTACACCCCAGTCCAACACTGGCATGTCCAAATCATGTCAATCACATTCGTCAGATACACCTTGTGACTGCAGTCAATATCATTAATATATTTCCATACTGTACATCTCTGTCACTGTATGACTCGAATAGACAATGCAGTACTTTGACAGCCACTATGCGTGTATTGAATCAGAAAATGTATAACAGTTGTGCTCATGAGTGCCATCTTACTTGGTCGCATGTCTAGCTTGCTGTCAGCTATAACTTGCATATACATTTAGAATAGTACAGTCCCAGATTCATACAACTTGGAAACAGACTGTTCAGACAAGATTTTCCAGGCTATCTCAACTGAAATATTCGTACTTAGATTAGGTTAGATTAGATTACATGCAGAGTAGAAAAAGGCCCTTCGCCCCAACAACTCCATACCGAGCCTTGTCTGCATTTGGCCAAGATTCCTCTAAGCTTTTCCTATCCATGTATGTGTATAGTTGTTTTCCATAGATGTTGTTATTGTACTCGCATTTATCACTTCCTTTATCAGTTCGTTCCGCATACAGACCGCCGTCTTGGTCCCTTAGATATCTTAATTTTCTCCTCTCTCCCCTTAACTCCGTGACATCTAGGATAAGAATGCCATAATTAATTTAAGTATCTTGGCCATTTAAAAATCTAATCATTTCTTCGAATCTATAAAACCCTCCCTTAGCCTCTACTCCCCAAGGGAAAGCTATCCCCACCTATCCTGCTTCTTCTTATAACTCAATTCCTCCAATACTACACAGTTGAAAGTTTTTCTGCATACTCAGATGTGACATAGACTTTCAGCAGAGATATTATATTTGAGTTGCATTGGACTTTGAATAGACAACAACTGGAGTATTTCGTGCATTCCTGATAACACCTTGACGGTAAGGATGTGATTGCACTGGAGTTGGTGTACACCAAATTCAGCCATGTGTTGCACAGGTCATTCATCATCAGAGATGGCACGAGATAACCTTCTATGGAAAAGCGAAGTTGAGAGTGTGAAGACCTGATACAACAATATAATATTATGAGGTGCAACGGCAGAGTGCATGAGACGCAGCTGTTCATCTTATTTGAAGAGAGCTTAGCAAGGGGCCATCGTTTAATATGGCAGGACATTTGAAGGGGCTTTGAAGAAAAGTACTTTTCACACAGAGTATCATGGGTGTTTGGAATGCATTGCCAACCGGATCGCAGAGGTCCAAACCTGACAGTGATTGAAAATATTAGTATGATTTCTTCACATGTGATAACATTGGAGCTCATGGGACGAGTGAAGAACTCATGTCACTTCGATAGTACCCATCTGGTGTGCTGCCATGCCTCTTACATGAATTCTCACTCCATGGTTTCCTTTTTCTTGTTACTTATTGATCTGACATGTGTGTCGCTGCCTATTCCAGAAGTGATTGCCAGACCCATTTTGCCAATAGATGTGTTTAGAATTAAGTAAAGTGATAATGATCTTGTATAACCTGCAGGCAAGAGCAGCTAATGCCTTCCTAAAGGACAACAGTCAATAGGATTTAATTGGTTTCTTTTTCGCCTGAAAATCGGCAATGGTCTCAAGGTCATCATCTGGCTGAAGTATTTCCTTGTGTTGAAATGCCTGATAAGTATTCCCCCTCTTGATAGATATGCCTATCTTGGGAAACAGTCTCTGTCTATCTATTGCATCTATGACTTTCAACGTCTTCTACACCTCTATAAAATCATCTCTCATCCCCCTTCGCTCCGATGAGAATAGCCCTCTTTTGCTCAACCTTTCTTCATAAGACATGCCATCCAGTCCAGGCAGCATAACATTATATCTCCTCTGTACCTGCTGAAAGCTTCGACATCTTTCCTGTTATGAGGTGACCACAACTGAACACAGTATTCTAAGTGCGTTCAAACTAAACTCTACAGATCTGCAGCATAACCTCGCAAATCTAAAACAAAATCCCCCTTGTGAATCAATACCAGCACCCCATATGTCGTCCTAACAATCCAATTAACATGAGTAACAACTTTTAGGGATGTATGAATATGGACCTAAGATCCCTCTGTTAACTCCACACTGTCAAGAACGTTGCATTGAACCATGTATTCTGCATTCAAATTCGACCTTCCAATGTGAAAAATTTCAGATGTTTCGACGTTGCACTCCACCTGCCACTGATCAGCCCAGTTCTGCAATCTGTTAATGTTCTCTTCCAACCTACTGCAGCCCTACACACTACCCACAATTCCACGAATCTTCGTGTTATGGGCAAACGAACTAATCCTTCCTTCCAGTTCCTCATCCAAGTCATTAATAAAATCAGAAAGAACAGAGGTTCCTGAACCGAAGCCTGTGGAACAGCACTGGTTAACGAGCTCCAGCCAGTAAAGTTTACATATAAGTCTGCATTTTGTCTTTTATGGGCCATCCAATTCGGCATCCAGGCAGACAGCTTTCCCTGTATCCAATGCCTCGTAATTTCTGAATGAGCCTGCCATGGTAAACATTTGTAAACGCCTTGCTTCGTTTCATGCACATCATCTCTAAGTAATATAGCTTCAATACAAAGTTAGTTGCTGAACTGAACATGAGACTTCATTAATCTATTCATCAAAATAAACAAACCACGCAAATAACCAAAAATCCATAAAATTATGTGAAATTTGCATTTTTAGTTCGTTATCTTTCGATTAGTGTTCATGTCACTTTGAGAGAAATGTTAAAGATGTTCATCAAAATTACGAATTCCACATTACATTTTCCAAAGTATGGAAGGATTTTGTCAATTTGCTGAATTTTCTTAGTAAAGATAATGTTAAGGATACAGTTAAAAGTATTGATACAGCGTCTGAACAATTAAGATTGCCTTTCAGAATGAATTGTCAAATTCCTTTGCGCTTGTGGTATCTCAGCAACTATAAAAATGCATTTTTTTTCTGATTAGCTTTATTTTCATTTCCAGAGTAACAAACCATGTAACAAATGAAAAGTTGAATTGAATTTTCGAGCAATTTGCACGTGACTGCTCTGTGCAACGTTTTTTTATGATAACTTTTAATATCTGTGAGCCGAATACTTTATGTCATTTTCTGTGGTACAGAAGATATTTTGTTTATTTGCTGATTCAAACTCTTGGTTTTGTATTGTATTACCTCTTCAACCATCATTTAATTTACAACAACAATTTCCTCAAATATGTTCCAACCTGTGTTGATATAATGTGAGTCCTTGCTCATGCACAATCCCATGTCTCCCAAACTCTTCTCCGGAATTTTGGAATAACATAGTGCAGAAGAGTCACTTCGGACCATCGATTCTACTCTACCTTAACTATGACATACCTACAGATATCCAACTTACGGACCTGGTCAACAGGCATGGACGTTATGGCGCTGTAAGTATTCACGCAAGTATCTCTAAAAGTTTAAATGATACCATTCTGAAATAAACTCCGAGGCAATCATTTCGAAAATACCAGAATTTCTGGGTTTAAATGATTAGCCATCAATTTCCCGGTAAACATTCTGTTTTCCAAGATAACTGTACCCCTTTATATTGTCCTTTGATCGAAAGGAGTCAACGACTTCCTTATCACCATGACCATGCCTCGCATAGACAGTTATTTCTCCACCAAGTTGCTCCATGGCAAGAAACACGAGCTTATTCAGACTTCATCCAGAGCCCCCTCTTCCAGTTATGCGCTACTATGCGACAATCGTCATGATTCAGGCCCTTGTTCCAATTATATTCCCTCCAACATACTGGCAACATTCTAATACAGATATATCAAATTTATTCCCTCTGCAGTCTCCCAACCTCACAGTCTCAGTGAGCTCCGAGAGGATAAAATCCTCTCTGAATTCTCTGTTGAGTTTCATGCCTTCAAAACAGTTATAAAAATACATTTTATTCCTCTTTTAGTTGAAAGACGAGGCAAGATGATCTTCTTCTGGAGAACGACATTAAATATATTCCCTATATTTTCTTCAAACAAACCTGCCATTCGACCCATATTATAATATGTTTCCAAAGTAATTTAACAGAGACGAATTCGTCCATTCCTCGGCCTTATCCATTGACAGAATGAATCAAGAATTCGGCGTGATTTTTTTTTTTTATTTATGAAGGCAACACCTTGTGATTACATTGTTCTCTGTCGAAAATTTGCTTTGATCTTCTTTGAGATCCCGAGTTTTGCCCTGTTCACATCTCTGTTGCAAAAGTGTGTTATGCAAAGTACTCAAACGAACAGGACAGACCCTTCTCCCTACGCCATGTCACATGCCCCTTCACCAATATAATAACCCATAACTGATACAATATTAAAAGCGATATTTCACGCTCCACATAACATGAAAATCCTTTCGCCAACACAGAAAAAAACTTCAACCAAACAATTTCCACGACCCTACACCACCAGTAACGTACCTCAACAACATACTTTTCATTGATCCAATTCTGAGAGCCCACCAAACACTCAATATTATTCAGTTTATTGTCCAATACCGTTCCTGCTTCCTGTTTTATGTGGAGTTTTCGTAACAGTTTCTTGCAAGGGAGATAATCCTTCAGCATCTCCTCTCCCTGCGGAGAGAGGTGATTGATCGATGAGGAGTTAGGTATGAAAGTAAGGAATTGCAGTTTTACCACAAATGACAGAAAGAAATCAGGAAACATTATCAGTCTCTTTCAACATTGGTAGCATTTTCGTCAAAAGAAGGAGAATTCCTGCCCAATCAATACCTGAGATACCCGTTTCTTTAGAAGTTAGGATATGTGGAACCAATTCCCAATCCATCATCGAAAGTTCCATCAATGAATGAGGAAGTGAACTGTCATCTTCCCGAAATCATCATGCCATTGGTTAACAATGTAGCCGTGGATGTGTTAAAATTTACAACTGGAGATGATCCGTTAATGATGACTAGAATCACAGCAGAATAGACCCCTTACCTTATTTTCAGGAGGGTCGAGGTTGGTCCTGCCAACGTACATCACGTGGAATTGGGTACCGATTAGTTCACAATCTTCGTTTGACAAGTCTACCACGACTGTAATGTTGAGAGAATGAGTACTCAGTTTCAGCCAGTCAAAGCACCCGGGTATGATTAGTAGCTCAGCTGCAGAGTGGGCAGAAGGGATTAACTGGGACTTTACTGGAAATGAAGGGTTGAACTGTTCGGTATTCACGGGATATGCAGGAATATTTTCAATCAAGTTTGTGCCGTTGAGAGATGACATTAGAGAGGTTTATAAAATCATGAGGTGCATAGATGAGGAGAATTTCAGGTGCGTTTTCCATCATCTGGGGAAGTTTAAGACAACGTCGCATATTCTTAAGGTGAGAGGAGTAAAATTTAAAATTACATGCTGGTATTTCTTTACACAAAGAGTGGTTCGTTTGTGGAATTAACTTCGACATGGAGAGTTGGACGTCTAGTGACGACTTTTGAAGGTCATTTATGTCAGTATGATAATAACAATTGTTTGAAGGTAGATGGGCCAAGCATAGACAAGTAGCACTAGTTTAGTTTTGATTATGGTTGGCATGAATTGGCTGGATAAACGATTCTGCGTTTGTGCTATATGACTGATACTATGCATTATTTATGTGATCATGTTTTCATGGTCTGAGAGCAACCGTTCATTGATATTTTTATCTGCATGTAAAGATAAAGGGAAATAACGCTAAATGCCTTTCCTCCATCTGAAGACCCTGCATTAGCATATTTGGTATTCCCATAACAATTTCAGAAGTAAAAGAAGAATGTACAATGTACTTTCAGGCAGGCAAAAAACGTGAGAAATTACATTTGTCTTAGACAGTGATTGGAAATTCGCCTAATTGACTAAAATATCAAGTATTAGGGTTTGCATTAGATACCCTTTCTTTATGTTTGAGAACAAAAAAAAGGATGGTCCATCAGATTCCACAATGCTACTGCGAGCTGGAGCCATGTGTCACAGTCTCAGAAGATGAGATAGAATATTCACGACTGGGATTAGGTACTTGCAGTGTGGAAACAGGCCCTTCGGCCCAACAAGTCCACACCGAAGCACAACCCACGCAGACCCATACATTTACCCCTTCACCTGACACTATGGGCAATTTAGCAAGTCCGATTATTCTTAACTGCACATTTTTTGGATTGTGGGAGGAAGCTGGAATAAACCCACGCAGACACGGGGGAAATGTTCAAACTCCACACAGGGTCGTTGGCACTGTGAGGCAGGAGTACTAAACACTCTGCCATCATGCCACCCTGGATCTAGAGCGAGGTTTCAAACAGAGACTGTGGAGTTCTCTGTCCCAGAGACCAGTTGTGGTCATTTCATTAAATATATTAAAGAAATAGCAATGCGTATTTCTGAGGGCTCCAGGGATGATTCTGCATGCACAGACTCCGAACAAAAAGCAGACTTGAGAGGGATGATCTCCCTTAATTTTGATATCTCTATGAATCTACGTTAGTGTACTCATCACTGAGTGTTATCGGCACCATTCCTGTGTACAAAGTGGACTGATTGACAAAGGTTATCTGGTCCCTCTGTTGTATGAGTTCATGCTCCGTTCTGTATCATACAAGAGCCACGACCACACGAACGAACATTTCCTTTATTTCTTTTTATCTGTTTGATGTTGTCGACAATGGCCTTACAATGTATAATTTTTTCAGAATATCAATTCTCTTTCTTGCAAAATTTAAACAAAAATAGCCAGTTTCAAATTTGAAGCAACAATATCTTTGATTATTTCTACTGACAGCAGTAAACATGAGTACGATTTTAAAATGACGTATTTGATTACTGTGCCCATTTTATTTTCATGTAATTATGTGTAAAATATCACTGCTCAAGAGATGTTTTAGAACATTGACTCCTGAGTGCACTTTTCAATGGATATGCAATCTGTATATTTCAAACAAAAATCGGACAAACCAGAAAATAGCACACATCAAATGTCTGATTGAAAATCTAAGAAATAACAATGAATAACATTTTGAACTGCCCGGGGAAGTAAGGGTGTCCCATTGCGGAATACAGGGTGAAATCCATCCTCAGCTACAAAGGGATACCATTAAAATATGTTTCTCCTGTCCGAAGTTTTTATAACTAATCTGAGAGCTGGTTCCAATAGCGATTCCATTGTATTATTCAGTTCAGCTCTGATCTTTTTCTGGGTTGTGGCATAAATACAGGGATTCAGGAAACAACTCAACAACTTGAGGATATTTCCTGTTTCTGTTGCAATATATTCAGAGTCGTTAAAGTCACCTCTGTAATAATTCGGGTTTAACAGTCTGGTAATGACCAAAGAAGCAGAATATGTCAACCAAAGCAACATGAAACTGACAGATACTGAGAATAATAAAACGATGGACTTCCTCCGGTTCTCCGTCTCTGCATTGCTTTCATTGTTCTTTCTGTGACCACGGAGTCTAACGTGCGTTCTATTCGCCATCACAATACAAAGGATGGTGAGAGAATTAAACGAGAAAATTAAAAGAAATGGAAGCCAACCAATCCAGACGCTATAAAACCAGTTAAACGCTATCCATGCAGTTGAATTTATATTTGATCAGCAGCCCCACTGGATTTTATTAATGATTTGTTGTGGCTCATATGCAAATAAGACTGGAATATTCTTTGACAAGATCAAGACCGAAATGATTATTAATACAGTAGTTGCACTTTTTTCGTTACAATATAATGTTTTAAACCTCTGGCAGCAGATCATCACAAATCTGTCAAATGTGAAGGACACAGTGAACCAAACAGTTAAATCGAGACTGATGGCAGTCATGTATATAATGAGAGTACAAACAGGCGTATGGGAAAAGAAGGAAAATGGAAAGTTATAACTGAAAACGCGATATAATACGACATTATTGATAACGACCAATAGATCCGATGTCGCTATGGCCACTATATAAGCAGAGATGCATTTGGAAAGACCACAGTTTCCTCGTAAAAGAATTAAAACAGTCATCATGTTAGCTGCAATAGAGAAATATATAAGAGACAGTGTCGGCAATATTGTAATGCATGATTGAAATAGAGGTGAAGTTATTTATTAAGAAGAAGTGAAAACATTCTGAGTGATTTACAAAACATTAAATTGACGCAAATGTCTAATATGTTGCTGTAGTCATCATTTTGTTTGGTATTATCAGACTGCCTGAAGAACAACAGGACTCTTTGCAGGAAGCACTTCATGGACAATTGTTGTTACACTAGTTATGCTTCCATATAAAATGGTGAGGTCGAAGGTGTTCAGACACTAGTTTGATAATCTTCTGTGAACACTGACCGTGGAAAATTAGAGTATTCGACGCTTACAAAATCAACCAGAAATAAACAAGATCAAGGGGTTACCTGGAAAACTAACAGCTGCAAGAAGTGGATGGTAAATCTCTTTCAACAGCAAAACCGGTGGTTTCCTCATTTCTGAAAATGAATGACTGCTGTGCGTGTTGAAGTTCGCTGGCTGTTGTATGACCAACATATGAAAAGGGTAACCTGTATTTAGGCACTCATCAGACGTCCAGTGAGTAAATTACGTAAATCATCACTTACATTAGTTCCGCTAATTGAGAATGTTTATGTTTTGCATAACAAAACGAAACAAAGTAATATCTGGCTCTGACATTCCAGACTTCACTTTCGTTGTCTTCTCAATGCATTGGACGCCAGATGTCATGTATATCAAATTATTGTAGCTCATCAAATTCGAACATTTCTCAGGTTTTTGAAATTGCATACTTAGTGACGAATAGAGGAAAAATGAACACGAAGAGATTGACTTACCATATTGGAGATTTTTTTCATGCATCACATGTGATGAATGCCATGCTCGTAGCCAGTAGCATATTCCATACCAGCTGAAAATTTACTATGGCTCATCTGAAGGCCTGGGAGTGGACACAGAGCACTGAATGAATATCAACTTTCCTTTCTGAAAACATACATGGGTTCTACAATCTTCAAGCAAACTATTTATCATAAAGTATATGGTATTGGAATTAAATACCAATACCATTGCGAGAGAAGCAGAATCAGAAAAAAAACGTATTGTGCTGGTGACAATGCTGTCACTTTATAAATTATATTCTGTCCTTTTGTCTAAAGTGGTCAGAAAGGCAGAGGTGGAGGGGTTGCTGTTGGACTACAACACCAGGTTATAGTCCAACAGATATATTTGGATGCATTAGCATTCAGTTTAACACTGGAAAAGGAGTGGCCGGTTCTCTCAGTTCATGCCTTTTTTTTCACTTTGTTTCAGCTGCAGCAGACACAAGATGGTGGAGTGCAGGGAAGTTGTAAACTTCATGAAAGAATTTTTCAGACTTTGTATTGAAGGTTTTGGGCATGTTTATGGGCTGCTAAAGTATTAGAACAGTTAATTACTCAGACCTGTTGGAGCGGATTTGTGACGTTTTTCAACAGTTAAGTTATTCGAAATTCAGTTTCCCTTTGTTTGTGCTTCAACTGTTATGCTTAAATGACTTCGTTTTTCTTAATATCGAGTGCTTTGAAGACTTGTATCAGATTGTAACAACCACTTCACATCAACCTTTTAAAAAAAAAACGAGTCAGGACCACCTTCTAAAAAATCTTCGAGGGGGTTAAGCATGGTGCATTGCACTTGGGTCGTTTTGTTGCGATGTTTTGTTAATTTCAATTTGGTTTTCGAGTAGTTGGCCTCAAAAGCGAGTGGTAGATGACGGTTTCTTTTGATCTGCGTTTTCAATGCGCGGAGTTTAAATAGTGCTTTAAACTGCAATGGCTCTTTCTGTCAGTGAGAATTTTCGGCGGGGAGAATGAAGTGATTTGGTGATGTTACAGAAGGTAAAGATAAAATTAAAGGTACTGAAACTGGCTGACTGCAATGGACAGACAAGGTGGAATGTTTTCACATTCGTCTGTGAGAAAAGGAGAGGTAATTACAGCAATAGCCAAAAATTTAAATTTGTTGGAAAATTTGGAATTGACTAGAATTCACTTGCATATGAAGAAAGTTGAACATGAACCTGAACTGAAATAATTTGCCTTAAGTTCAAGGCAGGAGAAAAAGTAAAAGGAACGAATCACTCTCACAGAAAAAGAAAAGAAGAGAAGAGTGCCCTCACAGAAGAAAGAGAACAGAGAGAGAAAGAATGGGGAGAAAGGGATTGAGTTTGGTCTTCACAATTTGGCACTTTGGAGGGAAAGTTGACGTAAATAGGTGAAGGTGAAGTTGAAAGATAGACTTAATTAAGAAGTTAGTGATGTTGAGCAAATTCATCGTAGCTAAAGTCCTTCACAGGAGGTTCCCAAGCACTGAGGATGTAACCTAGATAGGGGACGAAACGTTTGCAACAAAAACTTCCAGCTCGGCGAACAGAACCACAGCTGTGTTTAATCGTGTTTGGTGGGATGTTTGAGCCATCTCATGAACAGGTGGAGGACAAAGATAATGTTTTTCATTCAGAAAAATTAACTAAGTTACAACATAAGATGCAGGACTGAAATAATTCTCTCGGTGCTTCAATACCACTGTAAAATGGGAAGAATCTTTACGTACACTATATTAGCTTTTCTAGTCGTTGGATTCTGTCAGACCATGGTGTGGTCGTCTTACTTGGTGATAACGTTTCCACAAAGTACAAATGCACAAGTCGTAGAAACAGATGCCTGCAGCCCGGTGGATTGTGGAGATGTAGAAAAAATCAAAGGGAACACAGTAATTCAGAGATACATCTCAGGTTCTATGAAAAAGGTCCCGAAAGGTGGGGGTTGGGGTGCATGGGATAAAACTAACGGGATGAAAGTGTCCCGGAGAGAGAAGTGTAAGGGATATATTTGGGATTAAGAATGTAAAGAATGGCGGAGGCAGGAAGATCTCAGAGGTGATCTCTTAAATAATCCATTCGTTACAGTACACCGAGGACTCTTCCGGCCAGCTCTTGACTGTCCCGCTTAAAAGTATAACCCAATATATTTAACAATAAAGAAAACCTCATGGAATGAAACAGTTTTATGGGAGAAACCCATTAGGTCCAATTAGACCAAATATTTGGGATAGAGATGAAAGCAGACGGGAAGAATTTCCTGGGATGTTGTTTTAAAATACAGGTGAAAGACAGAACCCGAGTAGGAGAAAGGAATAGTAAAGTCCCTCACTCTGACCTAAAGGTGATAAAAATTGTAGAGGTATAGGACTTAAAGCAGACCATTGAAGTAGAAACATGATATGGGGATACAAATGTCTGGGTTCAATGGGTAAAGTACACTGTGTAAAGTTTGAATAAAATCAATTGTTTTGCATGTGCCTCTGAGAGACCAATGGCCCAAGTGTTCCCCTTTCTGCTCGGGTGGAAACGAGACAGGAGGGGCATGACATGCATGATCGCCCTTATCAGGATGAAACTACATGAAGTAATAAAGATTGCATGCCCCTTTTATTAAAGTTCCTTCCTCTAAAGGAGCAAGTCTTGAAGACGCCTCACCCCATGCTTTCCGCCGTGGTCGGAAATCACACATAGTGTATAAACAGGCGAGGAACCGACCGATCCAGATATTTGGCGGAGTTAAATCATGTACCGAGAATGAGTACGTGACGGAAGAGGCAGGGAACTACTCAGCATTAAGGATTCCCTGAGCGGATCTGTGGTGGGACTGCGGAGGGATAATATTGAGACCTGATGAAGGGCTTTTGCCCGAAACGTCGATTTTACTGCTGCTTGGATGCTGCCTGAACTGATGTGGTCTTCCAGTACCACTAATCCAGAATCTGGTTTCCAACATCTGCAGTCATTGTTTTTACCTAATATTGAGACCCAACCTACTTCCAGATTGGAGGGGCATGTGTGCAATTGTACAATTGGCAATTCCATTCACCCTGACATTTGAAAAGGAAGAGATAGCAAAGGGAGGGGGACGAAGTAAGAGCTCACTATTGGGTACTTTGTTTGATGATCAGGTATATCCAAACCCTATAGGAGTCCCAACAGGGTGACCTGATGAGTTCAAGGCTCATAACCAGATCACAGCAGGCTTTGAATCAGTTCTCTTTTGGTGGGTAACGGTTAACAAAAATGTGGATTGGATAAATTATATTTTCTATAATAGGCAAAGGTTTATCAATCACACGAGAGATGCAATTAAATGAATAGCTGAACAACTTGATGCAACCAGACGAATGGCATGGGAGAATAGAATGGCCCTTGATATCTTCCTAGCAGAAAAAGTGTAATGTTAGGAGGAAGCTGTTGTACTTATATTCCAAATAACGCAGCCCCAGATGGATCGATTACTCGAGCCCTGCAATGTCTGACAACACTAGCCGAAGAACTAGCTGAAAATTCAGGAGTGAGCACATCATTCACTGGGTGGCTGGAATCGTTGTTTGGAAAATGGAAGGGTGTGGTGGTTTCAGTCCTTACCTCTTTGCCTCTTTGATCGTAGTGGTGGGAGTACTAAATGCACTAGGGTGCTGTATCTTACCCTGCGCACGGGGGTTAATTCTAAGGTTGATTGAAACAATTTTAGCCACACGAATGCCTTTAAAGAACAATCGGGTGGAAGGGCTCTACCTGTTGAACAATGAGGGAATAAGTGACCCCGGGAAGAATTCCAGAATAAATGAAATTTCGGGAAAATTTGTGGGTCAGTTTGGAAGCAACATATTAAAACAACGATGCAGAAGATAACAAAAGATAATAAAAAAGCAAGGGGGAAATTGTGGGATATAGGTAAAACAATGTTACCTCTGCAAGTATAGTTGAGTACTAACTTTAGTGTATAATTGTGGGATTTAGATAAATATTTACTAACTTTCGTGTATAACTGGATAATTGGGGACTAACTTTAGTGCATAATTATTCTAGCAAATAATTTCTTTCATCGTAGTAGTTTAAATAATTTACAGTCTCAGCAAATTAGCTGAGATAACTGAAACGCATAAACGAGGCAAGAAAAGACACATTGTTCAAATGCATATTCAGGAATGCAATGTACCTATGAACAATGGAAGATGTTATAAGCAAACAGACAAAGTGAAAAGGACATCAAGATCCAAGTTTAGCAAACTCTCCCTTATGTCAGCACTTACAGAGGGGAGGGTCGCTAACTTGGAGAAGGGGAAGAAATAAGTGCGAAGCGCAGCTATGTAGTGGCAGAACACAATAAGGGAGATTGATAGCTATGAAGACCTATGAGGTAAAGGGAGAGTACCAAAAATTAAAACTGAATAAATTGTAAAGCAATCCCTGAATGTGTGTGCCCACTGGTCACCCCTTCTTGCAAGAAGGTTTCAATAAAATTCGCTGCTTCAGATTTTGACTCGGACTGAAGTTTATTATACTATGAGCTCTGTCTCTCACATTATCATTAAGAACTGTTCCACTTCCATTGTGTGTGAGTTGAAGCCGACACCGTTCTGTAATGTTCGATATTTTGCAAGTACATCGTATCAAATTAATCACCCACACTATGATTCTGAGATATCACGTCTTGCCATTGCAATATTACATACACCCTTCATCCTGCATATGAGCACACGAAAATGAGATTAGTCACGATATGAACCTATTCCTACTTTCCGGAGGAAATAATTTGTTCTCCATGTCACTCACACTCCATCTCCGAGGCACACTACAGATTACAGCAGAGAAAAAGGGTAAAGTTGTAACTTGCTCGCTGAAAGGGTGGCTTTGTCCACAGACGTTTCGTCACAATGTTTGGTAACATCATCAGTGACCCTCAGGTGAAACGCTCGTAATAACCTGCGCTATTTATTTCTGTCTCTTGGTCTGCCAATGTGAGTGATACAAATTCCGGTTCGTTTTCTTTTATTCAGAGGTTGGTAAATGGGATCCAAATCGATGTGTTTATTGATGGAGTTGCTGTTTGAATGCCACGCCCATTAGGCACTCCCGTTCATGTCTCTGTTTAGCCTGTCCCCGAATGGGATGTGATGTCAAATCGTAGTGATGTCCTACTTCATCTCTGTTTCAGGAAAGTAGTGATAGCTGATCATGCGTTTTGATTGCTACTTAGTGTTCATGTATCCTGGTGGCTAGTTTCCCGCCTGTCCGATAGCGTGCTGGTAGCGACAAATCTACTAACAAAATGAAACTGCTACTTTTGAGCCTAAAGCACCCTTGAGAAACAACGAGCAAAACGAATGCCATTTCCAAAAAGCACTGTAGGGACAGCATGAAACGTTATGTTGGAGAAACAGTCAGACATCTAAACTCAAGGATACATTAACACCAACTAGCCACGAGAAGACATGACTAGCTATCACTGGTATCCTTATACGCAGACGAAGAAAGACACTCCTTCAACTGGGACATCACATCCATCCTCGGACAGGCTAAACAGTAACACGCATGGGAATTCTCTGAACTCTGGCATTCAAACCGGAACTCCATCATTTAATACATCTGAATGGATCCCATTTACCACCTTCTGAGAAAAAGAACCAGAAAAGATATCACCCACCTTAACAGACGAAGATAAATAAATAGAAGACAGGATAGAACACCAGCGCTTCAACAGAGCTCAGTGATGATGTTCCCTCAAATGGTGACCTAAACTTCTGAGAACAAACCTACCAGCTCAGCGAGCAAACTTAACTGAGTGGGTAATGGTGGGAAGTCACGTCTGAGAGAAATGCGATGTAGTGTCCCAATGGAGTGGAACTTAATGACTGAGGTGATCGGGATGCAGTGAAAAAGGTGAATTGAATGTAATGACTCAAGAGAGAGAACACAGAGTTTTAGATTCCAGTCGTAATGAAGAGGCCATTCGACCAACGGTATACTACCACTTTCATAAATCTCACTTTCTCCAAATAAACCGATAGTCTTGGATATTATGATACTTCAAGTGTTGCTTCACTATATTTTACTGTTTGAAATGTTTCCCACCTGAACTGTCCTCCCAGCTAATGCAGCACAAACACCAATACCGCTTCTGCAAATATGCTTTTACTCGAAAAGCCTCATGAGACTCCTATCTTTCCCTTCAAAATTGCTTTTTTTGTTATATTAGTTTCGATCAATGGAAACAGGTTTTGTTTTATTCTTTCAGCATGTCCATGCTCTTTCTAATTTCTACTCCGCTGCCAGGCCTACAAGCAATATCTTCCTCTCCAGAGAAGATGACTCGGACAATTCCCACCCTCCTTCAAATCTCCATTTCAGGCAAATTCGTGGTAAATTTTCTGTGCACTCCCTCCACTGTTGTCAAATCTTTTTGCTGTGCATTGAGCAGGCTGTTCTGAGAACTCCAGGAATGTCCCAAGCAAAGTTATTTGCAGACGAAACTTAATTTCCCTGCGTTTATGAGCGAAAAGGACACATGGGAAATGGAACCATCCGAAGTGCTTCATCAATTGCCTTCTGAACCTGCCTTGACACATTCACGAATCTGTGTCTACACACAGCAAGACATGTCAGCTCCTCTCTGATTTCGAATTTCCAGCCATTCATTCTTCCTTCTTCGAAATTGTATCATTACACAAATATCTCTGTAACATTTCGTCTGGTACACAACCGTCCCCCTGAGAAATCATTTGTATCCACTTGTCACCAAATAGCTTGCCCGTCACTGTAGTTACTTGGCCAATCGTTGGACCTCCGCAATCTTAACATAAATCTGATCAATAACTGGGAAGTCCATTCAACAACATTCTCTGCTTGCATTCTACTTTTCCAGAATAAAGGAGGAGACAGTGAGGTCTGCCGATGCTGGAGATTACAGTTAAGAGTCCGTTCCTGGAAAAGCAGAACCGGTCAGGCAGCATCCAAGTATCAAAAAAATCGACTTTTCAGGCTGATATTCCTGATGAAGGGCTCCGGCCCATAAGGTCGATGTTCCTGATCCTCGAATGCTGCCTGACCTGCTGTGCTTCTCCAGCAACACACTCCGAACCCTGATCTCTACCATCTGCAGACCCCATCGTCTCCGAGTCGATTTCAACCTTACTGCCAAGCCTCTTCCAAGGATGCCTACCTTGAAGAAGTTCTCCTTCTCTCTCTATAAAGAAGACCCGATGAAGGGGTCTGGACTGAAACATCGATTTTCCTTCTCCACGGATGCTGCCTGACCTGCTGTTCTTCTTGGAAATAAAGTCAACTACGAAGTAATGTCTTCACATTTTATAAATGTGCTTCAGTTGAAGCAACAATTGCGCTCTGTGAACTCAGCAGGACCAAATCCTACCTGAATGTTCCTTTTGATATAATCGTAAAATACGTGAATATTCTCCTTAATGCTACCCGTCAGCGTTATTCTATCCACTTGCCTCTCCCTGTAAATTCTTTACATACTTATCTATCGAGCGTTTAATTGTTTAGGCGTTCATTTGCTTCCGGGAACTTCTTGTCAACTTGTGCTGTTGTGATGACTCATCAGATCCTATCACACCGCCCACAGACAGTGCATTAATGAGACACACGATGCATTTCTTTGAGAAATTAATGCAGTACATAATCGTTTTGTGTTCCTCTAAAATCGTACACTGTACCCTTTTTTAAAGATGATATGCCACCTTCATTTCTTTCCATTGCAGAGACAGAGACAACTCAGGGGGTCGGGTATGGTTTGGTACTGCCCTTTTGGCGCCGATCATTTGGCCCCACCGTTTTGGTTGTAAACTTTTTTGGGCGCTCATTACTTTGGCGCCAATTCAGAATTAAAAAATACGTCTTGTTTAGTTAAAGAAGAGACCCGATGTGATTTTATCAAATTGCAAGAGTTGATAGTCAAAGCTGTAATGGCCCGCTGTAGATTCAAGTCTCATTATGTAATCATTTTCTCATTTAACTATTGTTAATAGTCATCTACTGCCTTGACGATACTTAAGCTTATCTGTCTTAACATTGAAAATATTCTAAGCAAGAGAGACAAACCAATATTTTCACATGATGGTTATCCAAATGTATTGGCGCCAAAACAGCTCTGCGCCAAAGTAAAGAGCACGAAAACAGTTCAGAGGCAAAACGGCGGGGCCAAATGATCGGCGCCAAACTGGCGACGCCAAATATTCCCATTCCGAACTCATTGATCCGAGGACATATTGACAACATTTTTGATTGACATTGCCTCGACTATCTGTACAGGATCTGAGACCTTGACTTTGAAATCGTTTACTCCTCAACCTAACACAGCAGAAGCATATAATCTTCAGATTGATTCTGAGCAAGTTGAGGAAATTTTGGATTATGTAAAAATTCAGGGAAAGTATCTGAACACCAAAGCTGTGAGGCGCGAGAGACCTGTGGAAAAGATGCAGAGAGCTTTCGTACCAGTTGCACAAGTTGAATGATTGGACAAAAGAATACAGAATGAAATCCATTGTGGTAACAAAACGGGGGAAGACAGTTTTAAATCAAAATGGCGATAAATTGAGAAAGTGTGATGTCCAAAGACACTTACTTGTCCTTGTTGCAAAAGCAAAGCATGCAGGTAGGACAAGAAGAAGGAAAATGTAACGTCGGCTTTCAGAGCAAACAGTACCGAATGCAGTGTCAGCGACATCTTGCGCCAAATGCATACGGCTTAAAAGAGATCACGAATGAATACTGCATGCAGTTTTGGTCTACTTAACTGATAAAGGATGGACTTGCTGTAAAGGCAGTGCCAGTGACTTTACCAGAGTGATTCCTTGACTGGCTGAACTGACTTGGAAAGTTGTGAGTAAGGTGATTGGACAGTGACTGAGGGAAGTAGGATGTAGTGACTAAGTGCAGTTCGATTTAATGTCTGAGCAGTTTGAAAAGTATTATTTGAGGCGTGTAGAAAGTAATGATTCAGAGTAGTGGAGACGGGAATGAAAGATTATACAAGAGCCTATTTGACACTTCAAATCGGTACTGACAATAGTAATAATACCAACTTCACAAGTGCAACGTTCCCGCACTGGGCGCATGTATTGAATCATTTGACACTTTGAGTGATCCTCTAAATACTTTCGAATGATTGTTACGTTTCCCACTAGTACTATCTTCGCTGACAGTGCAATCAAATCGGCAATGACACTCCGGTGAAAACTATATTCCGTCTTAATCGTCGAACATGGACAACAGAACAGAGAACATAGAACAATACAACGCAGAACCCTCCCTTTAACCCGCGAGGTTGCGCCGACCTTTGAACGAAACGTAGTCCATCTCCCTACCCTGTCCCATCGTCATCCATATGCTTATCCAAGGACTGTTTAAACACCCCTATTGTTTCTGAGTTATCTACACTGACAGACATGCCGTTCCACGTTCTTACCTGTATCTAAGTAAAGAACCTGCCTCTGACATCTGTCGTAAATCTTTCATACCTTAGTTTGTACCTATTTCGCCTTGTACAAACCGACGTCATCATCCGAGGGAACAGTTTTTCATATTCCGCCCTAACGAATCCTCTGATCATCTTGTATGTCTCTATTAAATCCCCTCTTAGCCTTCTTCTCTCCAGACATTACTCATAAGATTTTCTCGCCAGACGAGGCAACGTCCTGGTAAATCACCTCTACTCTTTTTCCGATGCTTCCACATCCTTCCTGTAATGGGGCTTCAAGAACTGGGTGTAATATTCCAGGGGAAGCCGTATTAGTATTTCGTACAGTCGCAGCATGACCTCAATCTTTCTCCTAACAAAACCTAACTCATCGTATGCCTTTTAAGAGCACTATGAATCTGGTTGGCAACTTTCAGAGACCTCTGTACCTGGGCAATAAAATCCGTCTGCAGATCTAGACTCCCAATAATCTTTCCATTGCCCCAGTATCTCTCTTCCCTTTGTCCTTCTAAGAGTGAATCAACTCATATTTATCTGCATTTGAACTCCTTTTGGCACTTCTCAGCCCAATTCTGCAGTTTATCCAAATCACCCTGCAACTTGCCACATTCTTCCACACTGTCCATTACTCCATGGACTTTCGTGTCATCTGCAACATTTACTAATCCATCCACATAGGCCAGCGGCCAAGTCATTTACAAAAAAATGACAAACATCATTGGGCCCAAAACAGATCCTTGTGGCACATTGCTCGTAACCGGAATCCAGAATGAATATTTTCAATCAACTACCACTTCCTGCCTTCTTACGGAAAGCCAGTTTCTAATCCAAACTGCTAAATAACCCTCAATCGCATGGTTTCGCATTTTCTCCAAAAGCCTATCACGTGGAACCATATAAAAGACTTTACTGAAGTCTATGTTCAGCACATGAACTACCCTACCCTCATTCATATACTCGGTCACCTTCTGAAAAATCTCAACGAAGTTTGTGAGACACGACCGCCCTTGACGAAACCATGTTGACTGTCTCCAATCAAATTGATGCTTGTTCGATGATTACGAATCCTATCTCTTGTAATTCTTTCCAACATTTTTACGACAACAGGAGTAATGCTTACTGGTCTATAATAGCCTGGGCCATCTCTCCATACTTCGTGTGCAAGGTCACAACATTTGCAGTTCTTCAGTCCTCGAAACCTGCAGAAGATGACGACACAAATATCAAGGTTAAAGGCTCCGTCATCTCCTCCCTTGATTCTCAGAGAATCCTCGGATAAATCCCTTACAGCCCAGTAAACTTATGCACTTTTACACCTTGTAGAATCGATAACACGTCCTCCTTACTAACCTCAATTATTTGTAGTTCAATAGCACGTATCACAGTCTTGTCTTCTACCATATGCTCCTTTTCCTGGGTGAAATCTGATGAGAAATATATGCTTAGCAGCTCTGCGATCTCCACAGTGACCACACACAACTCCCCACTTCTGTCTTTGGCTGGCCGTATTCCGACATGAGTCATTCTTTAATTCCTCGCATACCAATAGATAGCTTTAGGTTTCTGTCAGCCTTCTGCCTCACACTTAAAAATTTATTTCGCTTGATGTTTATATTTCGACGAAGAGAAACAGCGTCCTTGACTTCACCCTGTTCATGCCTGTGCTACGCTCATCCACCTGCCCGTGGTCCCCATTTGACCACCGACGCTCAAAGAAAAACATTTCATTATCCATATGTAGTTTCATCAAAGGCAACATATTCCTGAAACATATTCTTTTCACCCCCCACAGCTTCCAAATCTACACACAAACTTCAGCAATGACCTAAGCAAATGTTTTTGCAGCTCCAAATTGACCAACGTGTTGTTCTAACAGTGGCACGCCTCAAAATGGCAAGACTCTTATACCCCTTCTCAATTACTCTCGTGAACTCTCCTGTTACATTCTTCGATCTGTGTTCAGGAGCACCAAGATGAATTTTCGCCTCTCTGAAACCAGTTGTCTTGCCATTCAATACATAACACCTTGTCTGTTCATTCGTCATTGTGTATCAGGTTTAAATTCAAATAGGCAAAATCGATTCATCTAATAATTTTTAAACTATATTAATTGTCAGCTACTTGGCTAATCTTTGTATACTCTGCAACCTTAATTTGCATGGCATTGTAATCCAACTCCGAAGTTCTCATCTCCTCATGTCAGTTATTTATGAATATCACGAAGATTAAGTGACACAAAAATGACACTGTGGTATCCATTAATGCCAGTTTCATAAACTGTCCTTTACCATAACAATCGCGTCTGATTCTGAGCTTTTTTAAATCGATATTCCCAAAGACCTCTGGATCCTCTGCGATTTTAGCTTCTTGCCTTTCTTACATTTTGGATTGTATCAGATTTATTGCTGAAATGGCGATTAATCGATTAACTGCCAAACATTTGGTTTCCAACTGAAAATAATTAACCAGCTTTCTTAGCCATGACTTCCAGCTCGCAAGGTTATGTGGACTTGCATATTCAAAAAATATGTTTCATTTAACACCCTTCCGGTGAGTGCCACGTTGTCGCAAATGTTGTCAATTTGTTCCATATTCGGGACTGATCATTCCCTGGTTATTCGCTTCATCTTGATATATTTGTGGAATATCTTTGGATTAACCTGTAAGTGGATCACCAGTGTTTTTTCATGCCGATGATTTGCTCCTTTCATTGGTTTCTTGAACATTCACCAATGTACCAGGGTGGAGTGACTGAGGTTGCATTCTGACAATCATTGATTCATTTGTATCATCTGTATCCTTGCAATGACTGCTGGAACATCAATGCAATGCATCCAGTTCCTTTACGAACGTATAGAATCAAATATATTGACTGGGGCACATACTGCAGTGTGGAACGGTTATTGTAGAACGTTAAAAACGGTGCACGAAGCTTTGTCTTTACTGTCAAAAGCCACGTTCTGTCCTTTCTTTAGAAATCCTCCCTATTTTGTCTTCCCATCTTTATATTTCTCTCTCCAACTGTGTCTCCATGGCCCCATGTGTCTTTTATTGATCACTCCAAACACGAGACGATGGGAAAAAACTGAAGTCAGGAATTGTACAGATGGAAATAAAATGCTTGTGAAATTTAAGCAATGAAAAGTAGCCCTTTAGAAGCAGAGAGTGAAGAATAGTAATTGAGAGATTAGAGAGGAGGAGATAAGAATATTGAATGGAAGCCAGAGTAACAATAAACAGATATACAGAGAGAAGAAACAATTCCCGAGCAGGATGAAAGTGAATCAAATCAGATGAGGAACTTTCGTTTAAATCAGCGCTATTCCCTGACCTGAGCTATGTGTGTGTGTGTGTGTGTGATTTGTTTGACGTTGTAAATATTGCATTAAGGTACTCCGCATCAGTGGTTTAATGTGGTGATCACCTCGGAGGCAGAGATTGACATTAAAGTGCTGAAGAAATTCGCGATGATGAATGCAAGAGATTTCACAAACAAAGAGGGCAGCACAGATTCAACACACCCAGTGCCACCCCACAAGGTGGCACTCCCACACTCCCACCAACCACAGTACACAATCACTGTTTGGAGGCAGGGGCTCAGCAATTATAAACGTGTCGTACGTTTGCGTCACACGGACCCAAACATTGATTGAGCAAAAGAGGTACTGTCCTTCGAGGGTTCGAAGATCCTCCTTAAGGCTGAAGATGTTGATATGGCTGCATGCAGCAGCACTTTTCGTATGGAGCTGAATCGAGAGGAGAGCTAAATGTCATTCATTTTTTCTTTTGTTTTGATGCTTTAAATCCCCTGTCAACTCTTGTGTTCTATTTATCTTGCATTTATGGTCACGCTCACCACTTCTGTATGTTTCTCAAGCAGGTTTCTTGGCTAATCACTGATTTTACGAAATCCTGCCGTTGCCCCTCTTTCTTCTACACTCCTTGTCTCAGTCTCTCATACCAGATCACACTTTCAGCTTCACAACCTACCTTATTCCCCTCCCGACCCCGGCCTCCTTTTGACCATATCTCTGACTCTGCTTCATCTCCTATCCTGAATATAAACACCTTGTTTTTCACTGTGCACTGCAACTTAAGTAGATCATCAATGAGCGAGCCGCTCGCGATGTGGAATTGGTCCATGATGAGCCATATTGCTTGGCTGTGTTCGCTTCAGAACCTGAAGTAAACTGAGCGTATTCATGAGTCCCTGAAACCCGGGAACCACCTTGCCACGATAATCACGGAGTTGTTATTGGATTGGCCTTGATACTTCCGACCTAATCAGATCAAGCAATTAGTAATGGGTTCTGATTTGAATAGAAAAGTTCTTAATTATTCTATTGTTGAGTATGTTTTCCGTATCATGTGCCGCATTTGAACATGGATGGCCATTTTAACAAACCAGCGAACAAACCAGGATGTCAATTGAGCCTGTTGAACAATTCAATGTTTTCCCCGGATCTGATTTTAACCTCAGGTCAAAATTCCTCTGGTAATCTTTCATCCATTCAGTATTCAATAAGCATTCAACAAAATATTGAAATTGCCTACATCCAATCACCTTTGAGGAAGGAATAAAACGAAGACTCACTGGCCTATGATTTCACAACCAGAACATGCCTTTTTTCTATCTTAAATGGTCGCCCAATTTAAAACAAGTGCTCATGGAACCTTTTGTCCTTCGAATAGGAAACATTTTGTCCAGTTCCACCAATTCAATCAAGTCTTATATGTTTTGAATATCTCACGTATTGGTTAAACAGCCATAATCATATTGAGTCGTTGAATAGGCTCCTGGGGACAGAGCGTTCTTTGCTTGCATCTTAAGTATTCAATTAAGATAGATGTCTGAGAGCAAGAAATTCACAACACAATGAATGACACTTTCAACTTTGGTAAACTGGCCAGACAGAAGGGAAATAAGACAATAAACATCTAATTTCAGGGCGGTTGGTCAGGCAGATTTTGCGGGGGATGGGGGAAATGTGGCGGCTTCTTTGCGCGTTATAAATACAAAACTAAGTTAATTCGGGCTTCTGTTGAAGATTTTGGTCCATCTACGTCAAATTCGTGAGGTTATGGATGTGCTTTCAATTTCAGACACATGGGGACTAAAGTTTCAGGATAGCTGGTGAGAAATGTCGGCCTTCAGATCGGCTTTGTGATCCCGTATGGAAATATTTCAGTTTATCCATTAATATCAGGAGTGTCGTCACATGCTAAGGTGTTTAAGGCTCCTCAATAGACAGGTTTAATTTTTCAAGTCGCAGTTGCAAAATGCGTTCACCAGGGAGAGGCATAAGCAGATTGAATGGAAATTCCACTTTACTCCCACAGTCCAAAGAGGTGAAAGATAGTTGAATTAGCCATGTAAAGTTGGTAATAGTGTTCATGGCTGTGTATATTAGGTACTACAACCAGTGGAAATGCAGCTTTACTGTGATGAAGTGTGGGGATGATCATGGGTGTGATGCTGTCCGGATAGTGTGTGTGGATTTTGGGGCTGAATGGCCTATTTGCATGCTCTGGGGATTCTATAATTCCGTCTATGTTTCTGAATGGGCGGTACAACTGTATTTAGTGTAAAGAATTTGCGACTGCTTGCATTTGTTGTATATGTGCTTTGAGAAACTCCCCACATGCATTTAAATAATCCACTTCCCTTTCAAACACGATTTGCTAGATGTCAACTCTTTTGTTTCGCACTGTCCATTTCCACTTAGGCTAGATTCCCTCCAGTGTGGAAGCAGACCCTTCTGCACAATCTGTCCACACTGAACCTCCGAACGGTATCCAATCCAGACCCATTTCCCTATGAGTGATGCACGTAGCACTATGAGCAACTTAGCATGGCCAATTCACCTGACCTGCACATCTTTGGACTGTGGGAGGAAACCAGAGGAAACCCCCGCAGATAGGGGGAGCATGTGCAAACTTCACACCGAGAGTCAACCGAGTCTGGAATCGAACCTGATGCTATGAGGCAGCAGTGCTCATCACTGAGCCACTATTAGTTTAATAGCTGTGAGAATATGTCGTAACGTATCTTATGAGGTGACGTCAACTTGATCAGACAATTTATGTCAGCAAAGCAAAGGGATGAATCTTTGAAATTTCCTCAGCTGAACTCATATACATAAAAGTTTGAAAAAAAAAGGAAACAGCAATGTATTACAAACATCCACAACAGCCCGTGAGAAATGGAAGAACAGACCTGTTGTCAAATTTGAGGCAAATGTTAAAGCAAAATGGTTTGTGAAAACAAGGGATTTGTACTTTCCAACATTTAATTGTATAGTCATGGCGAGAACGGTATACAGGGAGAATTTTTTAAAATGAATGCATTTTCCCGTCTGTTCGTCCCCCTTCCAAAAGAAAAGTCAATTTTGACAGGCCTTCACTCGATATTTCCATTTTTTCTCATCCCTTCTCACATAAGTGCATAAGTTCATAAGATAATGGAGAAGAATTAGGCCATTCGGTCTATCCAGTCTGCTCCGCCATTGGATCATGGCTGATACCTTCACCACTCTTATTTTTCTGCATTCTCTCCATATTCATTCAATCCATTATCATGGCACAACACGCCTAACTCGTCATTAAATTGACTCACTGTCCCAGCATCCATCGCACTTTGGTGCAGCGAATTCCACAGATCTCTCATATTTTGGGAGAAGGAGTTCCTCTGTGATAAATCTACAATTGCTCAGATGCTTTATACTGCTTTAGAAACTTCCAGTCTGATTCACCATCCAACATTCGTCCCGCATGTACTTTGCTAATGCGTGTACCTCCTCTAGCCTGACTGTTTTAGAGCTATCACATTTTACCAGGAAAGTGTCTCTGAACCATTGCTTCCCACTACCATAGACTGTAAGGCATGGTTAGACAGCACACTACACCCATTTGCTTCATCTATAGACGGATACTGCCTTTCCAAGTTAGACAAAGGTTCACCTGCATCTCTTCTCGTCTAATTTACTGCATCAGGCGCTCCCGATGTCGTCTTCTCTCTGTTGGAGGACAAAACGTAAACTATCGGAAAGTTTCACCAAAGATCTCAGCCAGGCCTGCACGGGCCGATATGATCTCCAAATCAGGTCCAGTTTTAGTTTATCTTCCCACATGACCAGCCTTGACCTGGTCCATTGCCACAACAAATCAAACGCAAATTGGGGGAACAACACCTCATCTTCCACCTCGGCATCATTCAGTCAGGATTACACACAGCTGAGTTTTCCAATTTCAAATAACGTCCTTTCCCATAAACCAATACCCACCGGGTCTTCTTCCTCCTCACTTTCATTCGTCTCATCGGTTCTCCCTTCCATGAACCAACCTGATTCTTTCTCTAAGCGGCCAAAGATGTCATGTCCTCTACCCGTGGTTACCCATCCCCACTTCACCATCCTGCCCACCCCAAACACGTTATGTGCAACGCCCGTTTCACCCACAGCCAGTCCAGAAGAAAGGTTACACTCGAAAAGTTGAATTATCTGCCTGCTGATGCTGTCTCGCTTGTGTTCTTCCATCATGGATCCTGGATCAGTGGTGCTGGAAGAGCACAGCAAATCAGGCAGCATCCGAGGACAGGCAAAATCGACGTTTCGGGCAAAGGCCCTTCATCTTTGCCCGAAAAGTCGATTTTGCCTGTCCTCGGATGCTGCCTGAATTGCTGTGCTCTTCCAGCACCACTGATCCAGAATCTGGTTTCCAGCATCTGCAGTCATTGTTTTTACCTTCTTCCATCATCCCCATTATCTCTCATGGCACAGACACTGGCAGATATGGAGACATAGATTCATTCACAAACTTACACACTCCCATACTCAGACAGACCAGATGCATACACAGAGACAGCACGATGAAGATCCATGTAATTGCACACACATTAACACACACTCAAAAAATCAGCGTCAAAGATTCACAGACAGAAAACGGGCAATGCTCAGCAACAGGAACACACATTCACAAAAATATATATCAACTCACAGGAAAAGAGAGCCATGCCGAAATAGAAATGGAAACAAACATACTATTGGAGAACTCATTGGCCTTTTTAAAATCAATTTTGGTTTGCAGCTGATAACTCTACAGAATTAGCTAAAGATCTGTTTGGACTATGTACAACAGCAACTCTTAAAAGGAACAGAGACCAAACATGCTTTTGCCTATTTGGGTGTGCATGCTGAACGTCCAACGCGGATTGTTTCCTGTACAAAAGACCTAAGCAGGAATTGCGTCCAGAAAAGACCTTATTATAAAGGAAATGACAGATGATGAATGGTGGAAGAAAACTCGTGCAGAAGATGGTCAGTCTCTCAGTAAGTCGGCAAGCTTTTAAACGATTTTTGGATATGTTCCTCTAATAAGAGCAATTCCTTGCTTTCGATGCAGCATAAAACCTTGAAAGATCCTTGTTTAACATCCCCCGAACGAATCTTGGAGTTTCAGAGAAAAGAAAATTACCATATTTGTTTTATGCCCTTTGTATTGGTTGAACTGTAAAGATTTCCTTCAGAAAATCAACCAGGAAACGGTTATCTATGCCTGCGGAATGATGTATCGTGCAAAACGGCCAAGTACTGAGTTCGAATTTGTGTATACTTTTATTTCATTCATCTATTGACATGATTGTGTATTTTCCTGTCTTGAATGAATATTGCTGGTAATAAAGCCTTTTTGGTTCATTGCATTGACCAATTAGGTGACGTTGTTGTTTAATTTTACCCAGCTGAATGTGGTCTGGTTGGGAGAAATTGCTAAGTATTTTGCTTAAGGTACAAACAAAAGTCTAGAATTGAGTGCTAGCAAAGACTGAGATTTGCGATTTTAAAGTCTAGTTTGGAAACTTATTCATACATTTGAGGATAGCGAAATTTTGTAATTTGACGGTGTTGTGAATGCAAAAAGAGAAAGACTGACTGATTTCAGCTCTCTCTTCCTTTGTGTATAAACCCACAAACACAAGAAAAAGTGCGTTAAAATGCAGACACTTTCGTATGTGTGCAGACGAGAAAATTAACATTTAAATGTCCAAAAAAAGGCAATACTCACTCTCACTACTACCCTTTACATACAGATGAGGATGGACACCACATCGACCGGGATAACACAGCCATTGTTGAACAAATCAAATAGAGACACGTTCGGAAATGCCAACGGGAGCTTTATCAACGATCACATTGACATGGATCCCATTTACTACCCGTTGAGAAAAAGAACAGCAAATGATATCACCATAGGAAATGATGTCATCACTGCAAATGATATCGCCATCCCTGGGAAACTCAAACATGTAAATAGAAAACGGGGTACACCACCAGTGCTTCATTCGGAGGCTCACTGAAGATGTTACCGAGTATGGTGACAGAACGTATGAATACGAAGCGTCGAGTTCAGCAAGCAAACGGACATCCAGACCTTCAACCTGAGCTACAAATCTTCTGAAAACACACGGATCCACAAATATATGCAAGGATATGTGTGAACAAACATACATGGATGTAAATAGCGAGAAACAAAGATACACACAGACATATGCATAAACATTATTAAACATTCAAAAAAATGACACAGTCATAGACAAACATAAAACACCAGAGACAATATCACGCAGTCTCACATCGAATACTGATATATGCAAAGTATTAATCATCAATAAATGTGAAATATATATGTATATTCACAGGCAAAGCTACATTATCACAGACATGTAAATATTGAACCAGCGATATAAACTCATACATAAATATAAAGTAAAAACACATAGTAAGACAAAGATATGCACTTACAAATGCAGAGTCAAAATAATTCGTCATGATTATAAACGTGCACACAGAGACAGCAACAACACAAACGGATGCTAACCAGATGCAGAGACAACGAAGAAGACTCTGTGGACAGATTTAGCATCAGAACAGTGCGATTTATCAAAGATAAGTAAGAAAGATCGTCGATGGATTGAATGGAATATCTGTAACAAATTGGGCAGGCATGGGCTTTGGTGATCCAGTGAAACGCTCAGCCACAATTCGGAATTTTGATTTTGATTTTATTTTTACTTAATTCCAGGACTTTTAGTAAAGTTTCAAACCATTCATTTGATCAGGCATTCATTCGGTCAGTTCGAACGCACAGATTGAGGATTAAAAAAAAACAATCGGGAAGATGTGTTCTCAAACATGGCACTTTCCATTTGTTCGATCACAACTTGATCGAATGGATTCCTAAGTAAGCCCAGTAAGAAAACGTGAATTGACTTATGTACCTGATTTGCTGATGCAACTGTCAGTCAACAGGAGGAGATTTTCGTTTCGGCGAGGTTGCAAACAAATCATTTGAGCGAGCTCGCTAACGGTGGAATATGCCACGAAGTGTTGTTCAGGTTTGATGTTTATTTTGTATTTCAAAAAGAGATGTGACTGGACATTTCAGTACACACTGGAGCAATTCCCGAAACGTAACTGTGTCAGTGTATAAATAAACATATTTGTACAGTTGTCCAAATTCAGCACCATCCCTCTGACATGTTGAAATTTAATTTCAGATTGTGAGTAATCCCTGGGGTCTCTTCCATCTATGTACTATTATATGACTTCTGTTGCACACATATACCACAAGAAGGTACCAATGTGAATTTTGCTGAAATGTAAATTTACAGATTTCCTTCTTCTGTCCATCTCTGTTTCACGACGATTCACTCCATTGCTTTGACCCCTCAGTCCCTTACGGGCTCTACTGCTTACTCAAACATGTCTGACTGTCAGAGCATTAATCGAGAGCACCAAATTGAATGGTAGAGAGTGAGTTAAATTCTTAAAAAGAAGCAACGGAAAAAAAAAACATCCGTCCACGTTTAGTATATTAGCTTGGCTTGCAGAACAGAACCAGTGTACATTTTTGATTATCACCCGAAGATCAAATATAAAGTAGAAAGCAATGTTTTTCAAACAGTGTAGAACACTCGTTGGTGCGAGAACACCAGCTACTCTTGTCGCCTTGGAATATCTTGTTTTTAGTTGCTGGCAACAAATGACAACAAATCATTCTAACGAAAACATAACAGTAAACAACCTGTGGCTGCAGGAAGAAGGTCTGCAATAAACCTCACACAAGAGTGATATCCAGGAAGGACAATGGGACGCAATCATTACTAACATAACTCAAGATGTCCTCAGTGACAATAACAAAGAGATCGGCTGCTGCCATGGCTACAAGGTAGTGAGAGGTTGTCATGGACATAGACTACAAAACGTTTAAGTTTCAAGGTTTTTAGGGCCACAGCTAACAGATACCACCGAACGCAAAAATGCTTTGATTTTAGAAGAAACACCTGCACAATGAAAGTGGAGTAAACGGTTGTTCCTCTTTATCCAGCTGGGCTTTTCTCTGGTTTCATTTAGTGTTTGGTCGTGTCGTTGTTCGCTAAAAGCAGTGAGACAGATTAAAAGCTGCTGGTCCATTCTTGTCAACTCTCTGTGCCCTATCTCCTGTGAGATCTTTTGTTTGATTTTATCTTTTATGTCAAGGGGTATGTAAGGTATTGTTGCAATCAATTGAAACAACAAGAGAATGTTGTGATAAACATTTGGAGTTTCTGTGTTCTGTTCTCTTTTGTTTTTTTGTTTCCTTCAGTAATTATAGAAATAAATTATGTTTTGTTTAAAACTAAGTGGTTTAACCAGCTGCATTCCTCTTGGGATATCCGCCGTAAACCTCCTTAAAACAAGTCGCAAAGTTAGGGCTTGGGCCACGTTCTTCAAATGCTTTGAAGGTGTTTATTTATGAGAAAAGGATATTTTTTTGCGTGAGTAAGTTGTAGGAAAATGTTTATTCCTCAAATTTGATTTTGAGATTTTTATCACGACCCTAAAACAGATGTAACACGTCTGGTTCCCTTCCATAAGACAAGCATTAGCTAAACAACACTAAGAAAATTTAAATGAAATACAGCAGATAACAGAGAGATGAAACGTGGGGAAAGTTGGTGAACCAGCAGATGTGGCAGGATCAATGCAAAGAGAAATGAGGTAACGTTTCCAATTCGATATGCCTCGTCAGCAGAATAACAAAGAATGGTCAATACTATTCAGTAATACCCTTTTCGTAGAGGAGGAGAGAGGAGCGTTTGGATGCTCTCCAGCTTCAGTCATGTTCTCCATACAGATCTTCCAACTTTCTATACTCCATCCCCAGCTCCGAAATTTTGCTTGAACTTCCCCTCATTGAAAAGGTAGCTATTTTATATTAATTTGCACTTTGTTTATCGGATGAACTGGGAAAACAAATCATTAAACCAAAATAAAAGAAGCCTTCTTCAAGTTACGATTGATGCACATTTTTGACACACGTTGTCAGCCCTGTGTTTTGCAGCTCCTGGTTCATGATAGCGTTACGATGGGGAGGAACTTGAGTCTGCGCACATGTGGAGTTTCTCCTTACAAGTAAGAACTGATTAAACGGCGGATTTCTGATATATTGTTGACAAAATTCTTCTGGCTGAGAGTAACTATGTTATGGCTGTGAAAAGCTAAACTGATTGGGTTGTGAACAAAGCGTTCAGAGGTAATCAGATCTTCACAAAAGCAAGAGTTGCTTCAACTCTCTCAAAAGCAATAACTTGATGAAGAAAGAAAACTAGTTATGTGTTTTCAGCTAGTGCCGTGAATGTAACGTTTAATGGTAAGGTGAATAGTTCAGAGACGTTTGTAGCATCACTCAGCCTGCTAGTCCAGCAACCAAGTGAAATATGCCAAACTAATTTGCACAGATGCATAGTTCTGTGCAACTTCGAAACAGTACACAAAATATTTTTTGGAAGATATAGATAAGTTGAGGATGGGGATAATAAATGGGTTTGCAAATGGCAGGACGTTGTGGGTGGTCAAATGTGCAGTAGCAGATGTTAGGTTCAAGGAAGTTTTACACGGGTTGGTCAAATGGGTAGGCGGTCGACATTTGCCATGAAAACTGTGAGATAATACACTTGGCAAGATGTAACACGACAAGCAATTACTCAATAAATGGCAGGACGTTAGAAAGCTTTGAGTAACAAAGGGAGCTCGGGGTCCTTGTCCATTGATAATTGAAATTGGCACCAAACGTTGAAAAATGTGATGCTGGAAAAACACAGCAGTCCAGGCAGCATCCGAGGAGCAGGAGAATCGACGTTTCGGACATAAGCCCTTCTTCAGGAATGAGGCTGGTGTGCCAAGCGGGCTGAGATAAAAGATAGGTGGGGAGGGAATTTGGGGGATGGGCGCTGAGAATACGCTAGGTGGAAGGAGGTGAGGGTGAGGGTGATAGGCCAGAGAGGGGGTGGGGGCGGAGAGGTCGGGAAGAAGACTGAAGGTCAAGAGGGCGGTGCCTAATCCGAGGGTTGGGACTGAGATAAGGTGGGGGTAGGGGAAATGTGGAAGCTGGAGAAATCTATTTTCATCTCTTATAGTTGGAGGGTTCCTAGGCGGAAAATGAGGTACTCTTCCTCCGGGCGTCGTGTGGCCAGAGTCTGGCGATGGAGGAGGCCAATGACCTGCATGTCATTGGAGGAGTGGGAGGGGGAGTTAAAGTGTTCAGCCACGCGGCGGTTGGGTTGGTTGGTGCGGGTCCAGAGGTGTTCCCTGAAATGTTCCGCAAGTAGGCGGCCTGTCTCCACAATGTAGAGGAGACCACATCGGGTGCAGCGGTTACAGTAATTGATGTGCGTGGAGGTGCAGGTGAATTTGCGATGGATATAGGAGGATCCATTGGGGCCTTGAAGGGAGGTTAGGGGGAGGAGTGGACAACTTGCGGTTGCAGGGGAAGGTGCCCGGAGTGGAGGTTGGGTTGGTGAGGGGTGTGGACCTGACGAGGGACCCACTCGGCCAATGACATGCAGGTACTTGGCCTCCTCCATCGCCAGACCTTAACCACATGACGCCTGGAGGAAGAGTGCCTCATCTTCCGCTTCGGAACCCTTCAACCACACGGGATGAATGTAGATTTCTCCAGCTTCCTCATTTCCCCTCCCGCCATCTTATCTCAGTCCCAACCCTCGGATTCAGCACCGCCTTCTTGATGTGCAATCTTCTTCCCGACCTCTCAGACCCCACCCCCTCTCTGGCCTATCACGCTCACCCTCACCTCCTTCCACTTATCGTATTCCCAGCGTCCCACCCCCAAATTCCCTACGCCCTACCTTTTGTCACAGCCCGCTTGGCACACCAGCCTCATTTCTGAAGAAGGGGTTATCCCCGAAACGTCGATTCTCCTGCTCGTCGGATGCTGCCTGGCTTGCTGTGTTTTTTCCAGCACCACATTTTTCAACTCTGGTACACCAGCATCTGCAGTCCTCACTTTCTCCGAGTTGAACCAAACGTTGAAAGTGTATTTCAGAAAACAAATAAAGCTGCTGCATTTTCCTGCCATGTGCACGTCAACGCAGAGAGCAGGGACGTTCTATTAGAATTGTACAAATCTTCGCATATGCCAGAGCTCGATTGCAGTATGCAGTTCCATTAGCCATGCTTTATGATGATTTGAATTCCCTGGCGGGGGTGCAACACATATTCACCAAGGATTAGCTGGACAGACGAAAGTTAGCCAGAAAGACAGTTTGGATAGACGTGGGGGGTTTCTTTAGAGCAGAGAGAGCTGTGCGGTTCCACATTGACGGTTACGAGGTTATGAGAGGCAAGGGAGTGGTGGAATGAAGTAGCTGTTTATTCAACTTTTGGGTGAATAACGAAGAGGACATAATTTTACGTTAAGTGTTTAGAGGCCATCAAGGATTGTTTTTCGCAGCCAAAGGGTTTTGGATATCTGAAAGTGGCTGCCCCAAATTGTGGGGGTCATTCAAAGTGCTTAACCTCACCAATATTAAAAATTATAGCAGGAACACTTGAACTCTGGTGGCAGACAAGTGTTGGAATGTGGGATTAGTGACAATAGGACAGTGCAGGAAGATTTTCGTAAGTTCATTTTCATTGCTGTTTTACCCATGACACTATGCATCTCAGAAACATGTCAACTGATATGTGAGCAGTGAGCATGGCTTTCCGATTCTTTCCCTTTAGCGAAAAATCGTTGAATATACACACCAATCTATGGAATGTGATTCCAACTTTGTAAGTCTCTCTGCATGGGTCACGACATGGGAATCTATGCAGGAATGACAGGATATGACATTGCCAAATTGGACCGAGCACTCATATCTGATGCATCAAAGGTAAGGAACTTCACTTAACTTCTGATCTTCCCACATAATTTAATATTGTGCAATAAGTAAGACGTATGGCTAGATGAGACACAGGTAAGGTTTGTACTGGGTAATCTGTGGTTGGGAATGCAGCAGAGAAGCATGAGTGGGGACTCTGATAGAGGCATGCACGATTTTGAATGGCATTGACTCGGTTAAACAAAAACTTTTCTCCTTCGTCGAGATGTCAATGAGACAATGGCGTACTTTTAAAGTGAAATACTTCTTGGTAAAACAGTACCTTGCTTTAGAATGAATCAAAGTAGGCAAGCACACGCACACAGGTGTGTCAGTTTGATATAATTGTGTGGCACATGACAGTGAAATCAATGATTTTGATTGCATTTGCTGCATGGTAGGAGACATAGGCGAAACAAAAAAACAAGTTAACCTGATGAAACTCAGCTGTTCTAGCAAATTCTTTTGGAGAGAAGCCACCCCTAATGTTTTGAACACCGATTCCGTTCTTCAGAATATATGATCAGACCTGAAGGGCATCAGTGTCATGCCACGCAGAATAAATGATCTAAAGCAGATGAAGCAACGTTTCCACCCTTCCAAATATCTTCCAAACCCCCCGAATTACAAACAAGTATCGTTAAAAATCTGTTTCGGGTTGGCATAACTTGTGATAGAAATTAAGTGGGCAAAGCAACATGTCATACCACAATTTCTTCTCAAATGCAATATGATGTGAAATAGACATGGAAAAGAATACATAAGAATTCAAACTGAAGTTGATGTCAATTTGAAACGTCATTACAAGCATCCGAATATTACGTTTGATCAGGATTAAAAACTGTGTCGATCAAGGAACACGTGTTTCATAACTGATATGAATTTCTTAGCAATTATAAACGGAATGTTAAATGGGAATTTGGTTTGGAGATCATTGGAATACCATTACCTCTCAGCTCTGCTGAACTAAGGCGTCCCTGCGGCTTTATGCACCTCATGAATTGAGATGGGGTGCGAGAATACAGAGATGGGAGAAGACAGCATTAATTCTGAACAGGACAGAACATGGAATTCAGGACACTGTCGAACAGATCATTAAGTTTCTGAATGTTTTGGTTTCCTCCTGTGAAAATCTTCATCATTGGGTGGGTGGCTTTTGCGTGGCTTCTGACAGGGACAAATCTGAATGGTTTCCGTCTTTGCAAAGGGTTTGGAGCAACATTTTTTGTATATTGTTTTCAAATGCAATTAACGACCAGAAAACATATTCACAATGACACCACAAAGACGTAGAGTCGAAGCAAATTACAAGAATGTTTGGATCTTGTTAATTTTTTTTCAGGTGATATTTGAAAGGGGCACACAAGGCAGACATGATGCGATTAAGTACTTAATCGTCTTAAGGGTAAAAGATTGTGTACGTCGGAGTTATTGGTATTATTATTTAAAATTTTAAAAATCAAAAAATGAACTGAGTATAAACCAATGTCCAAGCTCATATTGCCAGCAAATTCCAGCTTACTGTTTTCAGATGAAGATTGAATGCTTAAATCATTGCATACATTGTGTCAGGATCTGTTTTCTCCAGCTATGATTGCATCAGTTCTTTGTTGTCTGTTTTGGTGGTCATGCTGTAGGGAGTATAGAATAAAGCATTGAAAATAGCTGCTGATGAACCGAACCAGACAGTACAGAGATGTCATTTAAAACATTGTTTCCGGTATCCCATGTCTGATATTTCTTTTTGCATTGATTATCGAAATCAAAAGTACGCATGCTAACTGAAGAAAGTAAAAACGACAGAGAATTAACAGTGACATTTGTGAATTAGATTAGCCTCTGAATTAGATAATAGAACAGCTGATGAATCAAAGTGAGAAATTTCATCAAAGCAACTTAATAATAATATTGTATTCGGACCCAGAAACCTGTTTGTGTGCGACCAAAAAAACGTGGAAATGGCATAGGAAATTTCATGGAGGTTACATTTGGGTCAAAGATTGTGGAGAAGCGATACAATTTCCAGATTTAAAGTTATCACTAGAAATGGAACAAAATGAAACAAGCCTCGTGTTTTTAAGAGTTTGGAAAATGAGTAAGACCGCACACAAAGCAGGATTCAGAATTCAGAAGCAAGAAAGCCATGCACAAAATATACAGTCCCCTATCAAAGCAGTCGTACTTTCATTTCTGTAATTAGGATATACCGTTTTCGTCTTCTAACGCATCGCTAGGTCAACCGTGACACATCTATTCTGCACCAATATCTCATAGTTCATGAATCAAATTGGAAATTCTAATTTTATTTCCTTGCATCCGAGAAGTGATGATTGCAAGATAAGGTACTCTGTCCTTTCTGCTAATGTTATAGTCCATCGTTGATTGTAAACATATATTACCGTAAGCGTACAATTTGTAAGGGTTGTGGAATGTTCATTTAATTCATATTCTGCAAGTACATCATAGACATCATTGACATTTACAGCAAAATCAAAACCGAGATGTGTTAATGACCCAGCAAATAATCGATGTGACTTTTTGAATGCGATTTATAATTATGATACAAACTAAGATCACAGGACACCTTTGCAAGTATGGTAAGCTATTTCCCCATAAAAACAACAGATACTCTTATAAGCCTGTTAAACTATGTTCGCATAATTAGAAGGACTTTGTATCACTTGTTTTGGAACATAGAGTTTTGCTGAGGTTTACTTGATAATAACATCCAACATATTTCCAGCGATTCCATTGGGAACACTATTTCATGACAGCCTCTTTACACTTTCTGATTTCTCATCCTGATCTTTTATGACATCCCTTATAAAATGAGTGCAATATTCATTTTAATAGTATATTGTAATACATTTTAAATCAGCATTTCTCGTTAGATGTTCCCTTTTAACTTACTATGGGTGCATTTTCAATTTGAATTTGCGACCACCATGTACAGGGTTACTCCCTTCTGCACTTTTTATGCACTTGCACGTTCTCCACCAATTAATCAGAATTGGAAATTGTTGACTATTACTTCCATAATTGGCAGTATTCATTGACAAAATCATCTAATTAGATTTCACAAGCAGGTGGCACATGTTGCATTTTACAACAGTCGCGAACTTTAGTGGATGCATGAGTTATAAACTAATTTACTGGTCTCAAAAAAACATGTTGCAATTAACCTTGTAGCATTCCACTTAAGTCACGTAATGTATTACTCTTACATTTGTGGGCAATTCTTGCAATAATAACTCACATTGTGTCGTGTCAGTTATCAGCTCCTGGGATTTGATGGTCTTGAAACCTGAGAGCCATAAACTGAGACGTTTACACGAGGGGTCAGAGTTTGAGACTTTAACTCGAGTTCCAAGGAAATATACTGGAGTGTATCCTGTTTGTCTGATCATGTTTGGGCAGATTGGTCGACGCTAGAAGATGGCATTGAGTTTGCTCGTCTGATTATCCTTTTTTTCATCATTACACTCTCGCTGTTTTTGGCGTCCACGGTAAGTCTCAGTACCGGGTTCTAAGCCTTACGAGCTGCCATGCATTACATGTAGTTGCCTCTCTGCTCGACTATTCCTGTGTCTGCTGAATGCACAAACCAGTTCTTGAGTATCTGAGGCAGCCAAGTTCTGCAAAAGGGCGTGATACCGAAACGTAACCTGGTGTGGTCTCCTCTAAATCGGGGAGCCAGGAAGCCTTCATGCGGATCGTTTCAGAGAACCTCAATGGCACTCCCGCAACTCGCAACCCCATTGCCCCGAGATGGAGCACTTGAACTCCCCCTTCCACTCCGTCAATGACATGCAGGTGCTGGCCTCCTGCACCACCAAACCATTACCATCCGTGGCCTGGAAGAACAACGCCTCAAATTTGGCCTTGGGACCCTACAACCACACGAATAAATGTGGATTTCAACAGCTTCCTCACTTCCCGACTCCCGACATTATCTCAGTCTCAAGTATCTAAATCGGCACCACCCTCCAGACCAGTCCATCACTCCCCATCTGACTTCATCTTCACCATCCAATCGCTTTTGCAACTACCTCCCCGCAACACCACACCCTCTCAGTTATCTCTCAGCCCTGAAACAAAAGCTCATTCCTGATGAAGCGCTTATTGCCGAAACATCCATTCTCCTGTTCCTTGGATGTTGGCCGAGCTGCCATGCTTTGCCTGAACTACCTTCTCGATTCTGATCTCCAGTATCTGCCGTCCTCACTTCCTCCCTAGACCTAAGTCCACCTTCCTCACCACCCTTAGCAACACCTCAACCAATTGCTAATTGCAATTCTGTCAAACTCCTCCTTCTATTGTCTCAATATTGCACAAGCCACCTCAATATGCTCCAGTGAATTCCGCAATTTTACAACCATTTTGGAACGGCAATTCATCCTCACCTTAGTTTTCAGGCTGCCATCCTCCTCCATTTTTTTCACATGTTTACGTTCTGTACTGGCAGACTGAATGGGTTCCTTAAGGTTTTCACAAAATGCATGCAAGGAGAATCGTGCAAACTTGTGAGGGTCTATGTCCTCGTCAATGCTTGAAAGATTCTGTAAGTTCCACTTTAGAAGCAGAACTAGTCTGACTCAAGATTTGGATACAGACAGACAATAACTTCCCACAAGGGGGATGTCTCACAGAGTTATAAAATTCTACTAGAACTAGACAGGATAGATACAGGGAAGATGCTCCCGATGTTGTGTGTATGTGTTTCGAAAACACAGAGATCACAATCTGAGGGTCCAGGGTAAACTGTACCCGTTCTTCTCTGATGGGGTACAGTTTACCCTGGACCCTCAGATTGTGATCTCTGTGTTTTCGAAACACATACACACAACATCGGGAGCATCCTCCCTGTATCTATCCTGTCTAGTTCTAGTAGAATTTTATAACTCTGTGAGACATCCCCCCCCCTCATTCGTTTGAACCTTTGTGAAACAATCCTAACCAAACAATCTCTCCTCATACATCAGTGCCAGCCTCCCTGGAAACAAACTGGCAAACATTCATTGCACTCCTTCGACAGCCACTCTATTGAGACCAAGATATGTGCAGTATTACTGTTTCTTTGCACTTATAGTCCATTTTGAATATTCTATTTTGCAGAAATCAAGGTGCAACTAACTCCAGTTGGTTCTGTGAAAAGTATGAAAAGAAATACTTCGATGGATTATCAAAATTATACAGTTGCACTTGCTTCCCCAACCACACCTTATTGAAAACAGGATGTTTTATTTATTTCAGCAGTTCTACTTTTGTGAATTTTCCACTATGTATTAAATATTCATTGTCATGCCCATTAACCCTTATTGTTCTGGTTACCAAACATGAAGTCAATACACACTATGAACTATGCTAACTCCTTTAGCACATTAATCATCTCAATTATATGTTCTCTCATTCTTCAAAACTCAAGAGTGTATGGGCCTAAAATATTTAATTACTTGACAATAAGATTCGTTCCTCAGCTCTGGAGTTAGATCACAGAACCTTCAGCAGCATATCACACAGCTTCAGAATAACGATCCAGAATTACCATACATTTTAATTTTTCTCCTATTTATATTTATAAAAAATCCTGAATGTTTCATTTTATCTTTTTTTCAATATGACCAGTCGTATGATGGACAAAGAGTCTGATCTCCAGCATCTGCAGTCCTCACTTCCTCCTATATGCCTGGCAAAGGCTGACATTGGCCCGTGACGTCCTGTTCTCTCTTGTTTTTTGAAGTTGCAGCATTTCTTTCCGACGTTCCATCGATTACATACATGTAGAACCAGGTTAAAACAGTCATCTTCTTTTTGGTTACGCATTTTGTGAAACAGCCAAAGTCTGCCGAAATATAATCCTGAATTTCTCAGTGTTCACGACATTATTATCGTCCGATGGATGAAAAGGAAAGAAGATAAAATTATTGCAGAAGAAAGTAAACATAAACCAAATAATTTTCTTTGAACTATGCAAGGGATTGGTTTATTTGCATCTGGATTGCTGCGTAGAGTTTTGGTCACCATATAACGTTAACAATCACACAACATTCGAATGTAGTACAACAGATGTATTTGTAAGCACGAGCTTTCGAAGCGCTATCTCTTCATCAGGTATTTGTGGAACTGCACGTAAAGACACAAAATTGAAATCCAGCTCAAAAATATTGATCGCATGTGGAATAGGATTTCTAGTTTCTGTTCATCAATATTCAAATTCCAAAACTCATTTTATGTCATATTCTCAAGATAACTTCAAATTTTCTAACAAATAGTGTAATCTCAGTTCAGACAATCCATTAAAGGTGTGACGTTATAGTCTGTTTGAATTCAAATCTTGAGTCAGAATTTATAGAATCTTACAAGGATTGATAGTACCTTATTCATTTTGAGCAAAATAAAATACAGATTCTGCAAAAATAAAATACAGCCCATAGACTTACACGTGTGTGCGTGCATGGGGCACAGAGTGTGCATCTGAGTGTTTCCATGTGGTAAGCATTTGTGTGTAAGTAAGTGTGTGAGCGTGTGTGTGTGTGTGTGTGTGTGTGTGTGTGTGTGTGTGTGTGTGTGTGTGTGTGTGTGTGTGTGTGTGTGTGTGTGTGTGTGTGTGTGTGTGTGTGTGTGTGTGTGTGTGTGAGAGAGAGAGAGAGAGAGAAAGAAAGAGTGTGTGTATCATGCAGTGGGGTCACCTGTAGTGTGACATGAACCCAAACTGCCTGTTGAGACCATTCTGAGGTTACCAACTTGGCTATCAACCTCTGCTCGGTTACTTAACGTGGTTGTTTTTTTCCTCCAAAGAGTGCCTTGGACGATGGTGATGCGAAGGTCACCATGTATAATTGTGGGATCTGTATCGACATCCTGACACGTTTTGCAGCGTCTGCCCTGACAGTCTTTTAAGATTTTGTGGTCGATGTCGTCCTGAAAGCTGAGCAGTTTGCTGTGAACAATGATCTCCTTGTGATTTGGCGATTGTTTCAATTTGCGATAGAGGAATGTACATTGGTGAGACGGAGCAGACAACTGATGAATGAACACCGCACAACAATCACTAGGCAGAGGTGTTTCTTCCCAGTCGACATTCAGTCTCAGACTTTCGGGTGATTACCATCCAAGGTGAACTTCAGAACAACCAAGAACGCAACGTGACCGTGCAGTCATGATTTGGAGGTGCAAGTGTTTGACCACGGTTTACTCAGTTAAACATCACGGAATACAAGGTTATACTCCCAAACCTTTATTAGGAAGCACGAGCATTCCAAGAAGGAGCGTTCCTCCTTCATCAGGTGGCTGTGAACTTTGAGGTTGCAATGGAAAAAAATTATTACAAAACGTTACAGTGCGATGCAAATGAAATGACATATTGAAAAACATCTGGATTGTTTTTTTAAGTCGTTCATCTTTTAGAATGACAATGTTGGTTTCATTTCTTTCAATGTAAATCACAGAATCCGGGGGTGACTGATGACCGACTTCTTCTCTCCGTTCTTGTGTCCTTATGTTACTCTAACCATGTCAATCACAGTTAAAAATCACACAACACCAGGTTATAGTCCAACAGGTTTCTTTGGAAGCACACTAGCTTTCGGAGCGACGCTCCTTCATCAGGTGATTGTCGTGTGCTCGATCGTAACACAGAATTTGTAGCAAAAATTTGCAGTCTGATGTTTCTGAAATTATACAATGAAAAATTGATTGTCTGTTAAGCCTTTCATCTGTTAGAATACAGTGATAGTTTCACTTCTTTCATGTGTAAATCACAAAACCCTTTTGTTTTAAAGTTGCATTCTCGGGTTAGCTGTTAACAATGGTGATAGCTAGACAATATGTTGAAGGTTTTAGATCCCTGTGTTCTCTGTCTATGACTTGATGTTTCAATTGATTCTCATCTAAAAAGTGAGATAACAGTGTTTTACATAAATTCATGCAGTTTTTGAGCTCAGAGTTCTACATGAATAGGCTGATAGCTAAGTTCGGTACCCATAGGAAGGGCCTCAACCGGGACCTTGGGTTCATGTCACATTCCACTACACACCATTGCACTACAAACACACAGATATTCCTACACACACAAACACTCTCAGATACACACGGACACAGGTACACACAGATGCGCACACAGACACCCACACACACCCTTATAGACATACAGCTGAAAATGTGTTGCTGGAAAAGCGCAGCAGATCAGGCAAAATCCAAGGAGCAAGAGAATCGACGTTTCGGGCATGAGCCCTTCTTCAGGAATGAAGTTTTTTTTTAATCCTTGTAGAGGGAGGAAGAGAAGTTCTTCAAGGAAGGCATCCTTGCAAGAGAATTCACAGTAGGTTAAAATCTTCGAGGAGAAAGTGAAGACTGCAGATGCAGGAGATCAGAGCTGAAAATGTCCGAAACGTCGATTCTCCTGCTCCTTGGATGCTGCCTGACCTGCTGCGCTTTTCAAGCAACACATATTGCAGCTATGATCTCCAGCATCTGCAGTCCTCATTTTCTCCTTATAGACGCACACGCCCATACTCATACATGCACCCCCTCACAGACTTAAGACACTCTGCACTCCCTGCATTACACGCACACACACACACGTTCTCACACTCACAACCCCCACCCCAGACAGACTCACACACAGAGACAGACAAAGACCCACATGCATACATATATTTTGTGTGGTGAATTTGTACTTACAGAGTTACATTGCACTTTGCTCAAAAACTGTATACATTCGTGTAGAACTCTGAGCTCAAAAACTGCATGAATTTATGTAAAACTCTGTTATCTCACTTTTTCGATTAGAATCAATCTAAACATCAGGTCATAGACAGAGAACACAGGGGTTTAACACCTTCAACATATTTTCTAGCTATCAATATTGTTAACAGCTAACCCGAGAATGCAACTTTAAAAAAAAGGGTTTTGTGATTTACACATGAAAGAAGTGAAACTATCACTGTATTCTAACAGATGAAAGGCTTAACAGACAATCAATTTTTCAATGTATAATTTCAGTTACATCACACTTCAAATTTTTGCAATAAATTCTGTGTTACGATCGAGCCCTCCACAATCACCTGATGAAGGAGCGTCGCTCCGAAAGCTAGTGTGCGTCCAATAAACCTGTTGGACTTTACCCGGTGTTGTCTGATTTTTAACTTTGTACACCCCGGTCCAACACTGGCATGTCCAAATCATGTCAATCACATTCGTCAGATACACCTTGTGACTGCAGTCAATATCATTAATATATTTCCATGCTGTACATCTCTGTCACTGTATGACTCTAATAGACAATGCAGTACTTTGACAGCCACTATGCGTGTATTGAAACAGAAAATGTATAACAGTTGTGCTCATGAGTGCCATCTTACTTGGTCGCATGTCTAGTTTGCTGTCAGCTATAACTTGCATATACATTTAGAATAGTACAGTCCCAGATTCATAAAACTTGGAAACAGACTGTTCAGACAAGATTTTCCAGGCTATCTCAACTGAAATATTCGTACTTAGATTAGGTTAGATTAGATTACATGCAGAGTAGAAAAAAGGCCCTTCGCCCCAACAACTCCATACCGAGCCTTGTCTGCATTTGGCCAAAATTCCTCTAGGCTTTTCCTATCCATGTATGTGTATAGTTGTTTTCCATAGATGTTGTCATTGTACTCGCATTTATCACTTTCTTTATCAGTTCGTTCCGCATACAGACCGCCGTCTTGGTCCCTTAGATATCTTAATTTTCTCCTCTCTCCCCTTAACTCCGTGACATCTAGGATAAGAATGCCATAATTAATTTAAATATCTTGGCCATTTAAAAATCTAATCATTTCTTCGAATCTATAAAACCCTCCCTTAGCCTCTGCTCCCCAAGGGAAAGCTATCCCCACCTATCCTGCTTCTTCTTATAACTCAATTCCTCCAATCTTACACAGTTGAAACCTTTTCTGCACACTCAGATGTGACATAGACTTTCAGCAGAGATATTATATTTGAGTTGCATTGGACTTTGAATAGACAACAACTGGAGTATTTCGTGCATTGCTGATAACACCTTGACGGTAAGGATGTGATTGCACTGGAGTTGGTGTACACCAAATTCAGCCATGTGTTGCACAGGTCATTCATCATCAGAGATGGCACAAGATAACCTTCTATGGAAAAGCGAAGTTGAGAGTGTGAAGACCTGATACAACAATATAATATTATGAGGTGCAATGGCAGAGTGCATGAGACGCAGCTGTTCATCTTATTTTAAGAGAGCTTAGCAAGGGGCCATCGTTTAATATGGCAGCAGATTTGAAGGGGCTTTGAAGAAAAGTACTTTTCACACAGAGTATCATGGGTGTTTGGAATGCATTGCCAACCGGATCGCAGAGGTCCAAACCTGACATTGATTGAAAATATTAGTATGATTTCTTTACATGCGATAACATTGGAGCTCATGGGACGAGTGAAGAACTCATGTCACTTCGATAGTACCCATCTGGTGTGCTGCCGTGCCTCTTACATGAATTCTAACTCCATAGTTTCCTTTTTCTTGTTACTTATTGCTCTGACATGTGTGTCGCTGCCTATTCCAGAAGTGATTGCCAGACCCATTTTGCCAATAGATGTGTTTAGAATTAAGTAAAGTGTTAATGAACTTGTATAACCTGCAGGCAAGAACAGCTAATGCCTTCCTAAAGGACAACAGTCAATAGGATTTAATTGGTTTCTTTTTCGCCTGAAAATCGGCAATGATCTCAAGGTCATCATCTGGCTGAAGTATTGCCTTGTGTGGAAATGCCTGATAAGTATTCCCCCTCTTGATAGATATGCCTATCTTGGGAAACAGTCTATGTCTATCTATTGCATCTATGACTTTCAACGTCTTAGTAAAGATAACGTTAAGGATACAGTTAAAAGTATTGATACAGCGTCTGAACAATTAAGATTGCCTTTCAGAATGAATTGTCAAATTCCTTTGCCCTTGTGGTATCTCAGCAACGAGAAAAATGCATTTTTTTCTGATTAGCTTTATTTTCATTTCCAGAGTCTAGCTTGTAACAAATGAAAAGTTGAATTGAATTTTCGAGCAATTTGCACGTGACTGCTCTGTGCAACGTTTTTTTATGATAACTTTTAATATCTGTGAGCCGAATACTTTATGTCATTTTCTGTGGTACAGAAGATATTTTGTTTATTTGCATATTCAGACTCTTGGTTTTGTATTGTATTACCTCTTCAAACATCATTTAATTTACAACAACAATTTCGTCAAATATGTTCCAACCTGTGTTGATATAGTGTGAGTCCTTGCTCATGCACAATCCCATGTCTCCCAAACTCTTCTACGGAATTTTGGAATAACATAGTGCAGAAGAGTCACTTCGGACCATCGATTCAACTCTACCTTAACTATGACATACCTACAGATATCCAACTTACGGACCTGGTCAACAGGCATGGACGTCATGGCACTGTAAGTATTCACGCAAGTATCCCTAAAAGTTTAAATGATACCATTCTGAAATAAACTCCGAGGCAATCATTTCGAAAATACCAGAATTTCTGGGTTTAAATGATTAGCCATCAATTTCCCGGTAAACATTCTGTTTTCCAAGATAACTGTGCCCCTTTGTATTGTCCTTTGATCGAAAGGAGTCACCGACTTCCTTATCACCATGACCATGCCTCGCATAGACAGTTATTTCTCCACCAAGTTGCTCCATGGCAAGAAACACGAGCTTATTCAGACTTCATCCAGAACCCCCTCTTCCAGTTATGCGCTACTATGCGACAATCTTCATGATTCAGGCCCTTGTTCCAATTATATTCCCTCCAACATACTGGCAACATTCTAATACAGATATATCAAATTTATTCCCTCTGCAGTCTCCCAACCTCACAGTCTCAGTGAGCTCCGAGAGGATAAAATCCTCTCTGAATTCTCTGTTGAGTTTCATGCCTTCAAAACAGTTATAAAAATACATTTTATTCCTGTTTTAGTTGAAAGACGAGGCAAGATGATCTTCTTCTGGAGAACGACATTAAATATATTCCCTATATTTTCTTCAAAACAACCTGCCATTCGACCCATATTATAATATGTTTTCAAAGTAATTTAACAGAGACGAATTCGTCCATTCCTCGGCCTTATCCATTGACAGAATGAATCAAGAATTCGGCGTGATTTTTTTTTTTATTTATGAAGGCAACACCTTGTGATTACCTTGTTCTCTGTCGAAAATTTGCTTTGATCTTCTTGGAGATCCCGAGTTTTGCCCTGTTCACATCTCTGCTGCAAAAGTGTGTTATGCAAAGTACTCAAACGAACAGGACAGACCCTTCTCCCTACGCCATGTCACATGCCCCTTCACCAATATAATAACCCATAACTGATACAATATTAAAAGCGATATTTCACGCTCCACATAACATGAAAATCCTTTCGCCAACACAGAAAAAACTTCAACCAAACAATTTCCACGACCCTACACCACCAGTAACGTACCTCAACAACATACTTTTCATTGATCCAATTCTGAGAGCCCACCAAACACTCAATATTATTCAGTTTATTGGCCAATACCGTTCCTGCTTCCTGTTTTATGTGGAGTTTTCGTAACAGTTTCTTGCAAGGGAGATAATCCTTCAGCATCTCCTCTCCCTGCGGAGAGAGGTGATTGATCGATGAGGAGTCAGGTATGAAAGTAAGGAATTGCAGTTTTACCACAAATGACAGAAAGAAATCAGGAAACATTACTCAGTCTCTTTCAACATTGATAGCATTTTCGTCAAAAGAAGGAGAATTCCTCTCCAATCAATACCTGAGATACCCCTTTATTTAGAAGTTAGGATATGGGGAACCAATTCCCAATCCATCATCGAAAGTTCCATCAATGAATGAGGAAGTGAACTGTCATCTTACCGAAATCATCATGCGATTGGTTAACAATGTAGCCCTGGATGTGTTAAAATTTACAATTGGAGATGATCCGTTAATGCTGACTAGAATCACAGCAGAATAGACCCCTTACCTTATTTTCAGGAGGGTCGAGGTTGGTCCTGCCAACGTACATCACGTGAAATTGGGTACCGATTAATTCACAATCTTCGTTTGACAAGTCTACCACGACTGTAATGTTGAGAGAATGAGTACTCAGTTTCAGCCAGTCAAAGCACCCGGGTATGATTAGTAGCTCAGCTGCAGAGTGGGCAGAATGGATTAACTGGGACGTTACTGGAAATGAAGGGTTTAACTTTTCGGTATTCACGGGATATGCAGGAATATTTTCAATCACGTTTGTGCCGTTGAGAGATGACATTAGAGAGGTTTATAAAATCATGAGGTGCATAGATGAGGAGAATTTCAGGTGCGTTTTCCATCATGTGGGGAAGTTTAAGACAACGTCGCATATTCTTAAGGTGAGAGGAGTAAAATTTAAAATTACATGCTGGTATTTCTTTACACAAAGAGTGGTTCGTTTATGGAATTAACTTCGACATGGAGAGTTGGACGTCTAGTGACGACTTTTGAAAGTCATTTATGTCAGTATGATAATAACAATTGTTTGAAGGTAGATGGGCCAAGCATAGACAAGTGGCACTAGTTTAGTTTTGATTATGGTTGGCATGAATTGGCTGGATGAACGATTCTGCGTTTGTGCTATATGACTGATACTATGCATTATTTATGTGATCATGTTTTCATGGTCTGAGAGCAACCGTTCATTGATATTTTTATCTGCATGTAAAGATAAAGGGAAATAACGCTAAATGCCTTTCCTCCATCTGAAGACCCTGCATGAGCATATTTGGTATTCCCATAACAATTTCAGAAGTAAAAGAAGAATGTACAATGTACTTTCAGGCAGGCAAAAAACGTGAGAAATTACATTTGTCTTAGACAGTGATTGGAAATTCGCCTACTTGACTAAAATATCAAGTATTAGGGTTTGCATTAGATACCCTTTCTTTATGTTTGAGAACAAAAAAAGGAGGGTCCATCAGATTCCACAATGCTACTGCGAGCTGGAGCCATGTGTCACAGTCTCAGAAAATGAGACAGAATATTCACGACTGGGATTAGGTTACTTGCAGTGTGGAAACAGGCCCTTCGGCCCAACAAGTCCACACCGAAGCACAACCCACGCAGACCCATACATTTACCCCTTCACCTGACACTATGGGCAATTTAGCATGTCCGATTATTCTTACCTGCACATTTTTTGGATTGTAGGAGGAAGCTGGAATAAACCCACGCAGACACGGGGGAAATGTTCAAACTCCACACAGAGTCACCTTAGGCGGGCCATAAACCCGGGTCGTTGGCACTGTGGGGCAGGAGTACTAACCACTCTGCCATCATGCCACCCTGGATCTAGAGCGAGGTTTCAAACAGAGACTGTGGAGTTCTCTGTCCCAGAGACCAGTTGTGGTCATTTCATTAAATATATTAAAGAAATAGCAATGCGTATTTCAGAGGGCTCCAGGGATGCTTATGCATGCACAGACTACGAAAAAAAAAGCAGACTTGAGAGGGATGATCTCCCTTAATTTTGATATCTCTATGAATCTACGTTAGTGTACTCATCACTGAGTGTTATCGGCACCATTCCTGTGTACAAAGTGGACTGATTGACAAAGGTTATCTGGTCCGTCTGTTTATGAATTCATGCTCCGTTCTGTATCATACAAGAGCCACGACCACACGAACGAACATTTCCTTTATTTCTTTTTATCTGTTTGATGTTGTCGACTATGGCCTTACAATGTATAATTTTTTCAGAATATCAATTCTCTTTCTTGCAAAATTTAAACAAAAATAACCAGTTTCAAATTTGAAGCAACAATATCTTTGATTATTTCTACTGACAGCAGTAAACATGAGTACGATTTTAAAATGACGTATTTGATTACTGTGCCCATTTTATTTTCATGTATTTATGTGTAAAATATCACTGCTCAAGAGATGTTTTAGAACATTGACTCCTGATGCACTTTTCAATGGATATGCAATCTGTATATTTCAAACAAAAATCGGACAAAACAGAAAATAGCACACATCAAATGTCTGATTGAAAATCTAAGAAATAACAATGAAAAACATTTTGAACTGCCCGGGGAAGTAAGGGTGTCCCATTGCGGAATACAGGGTGAAATCCATCCTCAGCTACAAAGGGATTCCATTAAAATATGTTTCGCCTGTCCGAAGTTTTTATAACTAATCTGAGAGCTGGTTCCAATAGCGATTCCATTGTATTATTCAGTTCAGCTCTGATCTTTTTCTGGGTTGTGGCATAAATACAGGGATTCAGGAAACAACTCAACAACTTGAGGATATTTCCTGTTTCTGTTGCAATATATTCAGAGTCGTTAAAGTCACCTCTGTAATAATTCGGGTTTAACAGTCTGGTAATGACCAAAGAAGCAGAATATGTCAACCAAAGCAACATGAAACTGACAGATACTGAGAATAATAAAACGATGGACTTCCTCCGGTTCTCCGTCTCTGCATTGCTTTCATTGTTCTTTCTGTGACCACGGAGTCTAACGCGAGTTCTATTCGCCATCACAATACAAAGGATGGTGAGAGAATTAAACGAGAAAATTAAAAGAAATGGAAGCCAACCAATCCAGACGCTATAAAACCAGTTAAACGCGATCCATGCAGTTGAATTTATATTTGATCAGCAGCCCCACTGGATTTTATTAATGATTTGTTGTGGCTCATATGCAAACAAGACTGGAATATTCTTTGACAAGATCAAGACCGAAACGATTATTAATACAGTAGTTGCACTTTTTTCGTTACAATATAATGTTTTAAACCTCTGGCAGCAGATCATCACAAATCTGTCAAATGTGAAGGACACAGTGAACCAAACAGTTAAATCGAGACTGATGGCAGTCATGTATATAATGAGAGTACAAACAGGCGTATGGGAAAAGAAGGAAAATGGAAAGTTATAACTGAAAACGCGATATAATACGACATTATTGATAACGACCAATAGATCCGATGTCGCTATGGCCACTATATAAGCAGAGATGCATTTGGAAAGACCACAGTTTCCTCGTAAAAGAATTAAAACAGTCATCATGTTAGTTGCAATAGAGAAATATATAAGAGACAGTGTCGGCAATATTGTAATGCATGATTGAAATAGAGGTGAAGTTATTTATTAAGAAGAAGTGAAAACATTCTGAGTGATTTACAAAACATTAACTTGACGCAAATGTCTAATATGTTGCTGTAGTCATCATTTTGTTTGGTATTATCAGAATGTCTGAAGAACAACAGGACTCTTTGCAGGAAGCACTTCGTGGACAATTGTTGTTACACTAGTTATGCTTCCATATAAAATGGTGAAGTCGAAGGTGTTCAGACGCTAGTTTGATAATCTTCTGTGAAGGAGAAAGTGAGGTCTGCAGACGCTGGAGATCAAAGCTGAAACTTTATTGCTGGAACAGCACAGCAGGTCAGGCAGCATCTAGGGAACAGAAGATTCGACGTTTCGGGCACAGGCCTTTCTTCAGGAATCTTCTGTGAACACTGACCGTGGAAAATTAGAGTATTCGACGCTTACAAAATCAACCAGAAATAAACAAGATCAAGGGGTTACCTGGAAAACTAACAGCTGCAAGAAGTGGATGGTAAATCTCTTTCAACAGCAAAACCGGTGGTTTCCTCATTTCTGAAAATGAATGACTGCTGTGCGTGTTGAAGTTCGCTGGCTGTTGTATGACCAACATATGATAAGGGCACTCATCAGACGTCCAGTGAGTAAATTACGTCAATCATCACTTACATTAGTTCCGCTAATTGAGAATGTTTTTGTTTTGCATAACAAAACGAAACAAAGTAATTTCTGGCCCTGACATTCCAGACTTCACTTTCGTTGTCTTCTCAATGCATTGGACGCCAGATGTCATGTATATCAAATTATTGCAGAATATAGACAGATGTATTTTGTGTAAAATAACACTGCCTCCTGAGTCTTTTGTTATTAACACTTTTATCAATTGTATTCTGCTCTTCCTAGCTGCCAATCGCTGAATCCTTACGTGTATTGTAGCTCATCAAATTCGAACATTTCTCAGGTTTTTGAAATTGCATACTTAGTGACGAATAGAGGAAAAATGAACACGAAGAGATTGACTTACCATATTGGAGACTTTTTTCATGCATCACATGTGATGAATGCCATGCTCGTAGCCAGTAGCATATTCCATACCAGCTGAACATTTACTATGGCTCATCTGAAGGCCTGGGAGTGGACACAGAACACTGAATGAATATCAACTTTCCTTTCTGAAAACATACATGGGTTCTACAATCTTCAAGCAAACTATTTATCATAAAGTATATGGTATTGGAATTAAATACCAATACCATTGCGAGAGAAGCAGAATCAGAAAAAAAAACGTATTGTGCTGGTGACAATGCTGTCACTTTATAAATTATATTCTGTCCTTTTGTCTAAAGTGGTCAGAAAGGCAGAGGTGGAGGGGTTTCTGTTGGACTACAACACCAGGTTATAGTCCAACAGATTTATTTGGATGCATTAGCATTCAGTTTAACACTGGAAAAGGAGTGGCCGATTCTCTCAATTCATGCCTTTTTTTTAAACTTTGTTTCAGCTGCAGCAGGCACAAGATGGTGGAGTGCAGGGAAGTTGTAAACATCATGAAAGGATTTTTCAGACTTTGTATTGAAGGTTTTGGGCATGTTTATGGGCTGCTAAAGTATTAGAGCAGTTAATTACTCAGACCTGTTGGAGCGGATTGGAGACGTTTTTCAACAGTTAAGTTATTCGAAATTCAGTTTCCCTTTGTTTGGGCTTCAACTGTTATGCTTAAATGACTTCTTTTTTCTTAATATCGAGTGCTTTGAAGACTTGTATCAGATTGTAACAACCACTTCACATCAAGCTATAAAAAAAAACGAGTCAGGACCACCTTCTAAAAAATCTTCGAGGGGGTCAAGCATGGTGCATTGCACTTGGGTGGTTTTGTTGCGATGTGTTGTTAATTTCAATTTGGTTTTCGAGTAGTTGGCCTCAAAGGCGAGTGGTAGATGATGGTTTCTTTTGATCTGCGTTTTCAATGCGCGGAGTTTAAATACTGCTTTGCACTGGAATGGCTCTTTCTGTCAGTGAGAATTTTCTGCGGGGAGAATGAAGTGATTTGGTGATGTTACAGAAGGTAAAGATAAAATTAAAGGTACTGAAACTGGCTGACTGCAATGGACAGACAAGGTGGAATGTTTTCACATTCGTCTGTGAGAAAAGGAGAGGTAATTACAGCAATAGCCAAAAAATTAAATTTGCTGGAAACTTTGGAATTGACTAGAATTCACTTGCATATGAAGAAGGTTGAACATGAACCTGAACTGAAATAATTTGCCTTATGTTCAAGGCAGGAGAAAAAGTAAAAGGAACGAATCACTCTCACAGCAAAAGAAAAGAAGAGAAGAGTGCCCTCACAGAAGAAAGAGAACAGAGAGAGAAAGAATGGGGAGAAAGGGATTGAGTTTGGTCTTCACAATTTGGCACTTTGGAGGGAAAGTTGACGTAAATAGGTGAAAGTGAAGTTGAAAGATAGACTTAATTAAGAAGTTAGTGATGTTGAGCAAATTCATCGTAGCTAAAGTCGTGGTGGACGTCGGTTGAAATGTATCCAGACAGTATATACATTTGATGAGAGGAGTGCCTGAGCCTTTTTCATTTTATTCCAGTAACAGGCTAAACAAATGAAGTGGCCACTCACGATACGGGTTTTACTAAAGCAAAGGCATTTGGTAAGCAGAGCTACTAGTGTATCAGCATCACTACCAAAAGAGGGAGTTGGGGAGGTGACGAGGTGAAGGAAGCAATGCTTAAGTGCATATGATATTCTATCCGAAGATCACAGACAATCTAAGAATGGACACCTTATGAACCTATATTGAATTTGAAAGGATAAAACGTAGCTACTGACATTAATTTCAATTCATGTGAGATTGAAATAATGCTCAAGAGAAATCCTCAGCTGGTAAGGGAAAACTAGATGTTATTGAAGTTAATAAAGATAGTTTACCACAGGGTAAAACGGAAACCCATGAAGGGGGAAGATAACTTAAAAGGCTGACGTCCTTTCACCGCAATAAAATAGGCCGCATGAGTTCACAGTGTTTGTGGTTCAGTAAAAGCACTGGGAAGAAGATATCGGAAAACAGCATAAACCAGGGAATTTTGTTAAAATTGCAAAATTAATCACAATGGCTGCGACAATGTTGCAGCAGAATGTACTTCACGGATGGATTTTAATTGAGAAGCAAGTGGTACTTCTTCATCAACTATTTACTCGCGAAAATTTGTGTCCTTCGCATAGACTGGGAAAAATACCTAAAGATTTAGTATTCAGAAATACGAGATCAGATCAATCTGAAATGTTGACGGATAAAGAGACATGCAACGCGGAAATAATATTGCTGGAAAACGTGCTAGCACGTGGAATTCCAGTGATCCGAGAAATGCTCCATATATGTAGTGGGCTTGGAGTATGAAAGGAAAAGTGGAGAAGTATTGATAGGAATACTGGAGAAGCTCTAGGCACCTGAAAGACAATTAGTGCTTCGTAACAATATACCTGGGCAACAGGCAGGCTTGCTGCCAACTGTGGTCAAGCAGTGGACAAGCAGAATTCTGTAATACTGCGGTATTACAGAAGGTCAACCATGTGATTTTTCCCAACAATGTGATAACAAGGTCAAAATATCACCAGTGAAAAAAAAGGATGAGAAATCAAACAATGAAGATAAAAATGTTAAAGTAGAATTGTGTGTAATCGTTCAAAGTTTGTGAGAAGATTTGTAGCGGCATGTCCTCGTCCCGTTGTCTTTCCCTTAGGCATCTGTTGATGAAATTGCGAAGATATCCGTTTTCGGCGAATACCTTGTATAGGTGTTCCTCTTCCTCTTTTTGCAGTTCTGGTGTGTCCTCGCAATTTCATCAACAGATGCCTAAGAAAAAAACATCGGAACGAGGACATGCCGCAACCCAAAGGACTAGCCACATTACCATACATCAAGAACATCTCTGAAATGACAGCCAGACTACTGCGACCACTAGGACTTATAACAGCACACAAACCAACAGCCACCCTCAGACAACAACTCACCAGAACGAAGGACCCGATACCCAGCATGAGCAAAACTAATGTAGTGTACAAAATCCCATACAAGGACTGCACAAAACACTATTTTTGACAAACAGGAAGACAGCTAACGATCCCCATCCACGAACATCAACTAGCCACGAAACGACACGACCAGCTATCCCTCGTAGCCACACACGCAGACGACAAGCAACATGAATTTGACTGGGACAACACTACAATTATAGGGCAAGCGAATCAAAGAACAGCCAGGGAATTCCTAGAAGCATTGCACTCATCCACAAACTCCATCAACAAACACATCGACCTGGACCCAATATACCGGCCACTACAGCGGACAGCTGAAACTGACAACCGGAAGCGGCAGGGACAGGCCACTATAAATGCCGGAGGAAACACCACAGAAGCGCTTCACAGGAGGTCCCCAAGCTCTGAGGATGTCACCGAGATAGGGGACGAAACGTTTGCAACAAAAACTTCCAGCTCGGCCAACAGAACCACAGCTGTGTGTAATCGTGTTTGGTGGGATGTTTGAGCCATCTCATGAACAGGTGGAGGACAAAGATAATGTTTTTCATTCAGAAAAATTAACTAAGTTACAACATAAGATGGAGGACTGAAATAATTGTATCTAAATGCGTACACAGAAGAAGAAACTGTATGTATTTCGGCATGCGACCATCTTAAAAAAATCTTGATGAGGAAATAGAGACCATGTTAAATAGATGAGAGATGGGCAGAAGTTCAAAAAGGTGTATTGCAAATGGTTCACTGAAAGGAGGTGTTGCAGGTAACATATGAATTACCAGTAGGAGAAAAACTCATGCTAATGTAAAAAGAAAGACTGTTTTTACTGCATGAAGATGTCTTCAAATTTTGCCAGAAATGTCATACGTGTCAGGCAATTGGAAAAATTGAGGCAACAATAAAACCAGTATTTTTAATACACGTTTCTGCATTTAAGTAGGCGTTTGCAAGGTTTTTAATTGATTCAGTTGGACTAATACCTGAAAGAGAATTTGAGAATATATAAGCACATGCATAAACCTTCGTGCTGAATTTAGAACACATCTGATGTTTCAAGAAGCAACCAAGGTAACATATCGATTTATTTTTTAGAAAAAGAAATGACAGGGCAGGCACGTCCATTAGTACATTTCAGCACATCGCACTCAAATGGAAGGAGTTTCCAAAAACTATTGTCTAGGTTAAAAAGGAGAACACTAGTCTGCTCGAACAGTTTGTCCAGAAAAGGTATTTCTGTATCCGTTATGCCTGTTACATGGGATTATTCGGTCTCAGTTCATCTGCCTGCACTGGCTGCATTGTTGAAATAGGCAACGACACGATACAAAATTAACGGTTGGTCGGCTCACAGAAGCTTTAGTCAGTATTTGTCACATATTTTACAAAAACAAATCAGTAATGTGTAGTTTTATTGCTCATTCAGCGTTTTCTTTAGTTATCCATAATTGTCCTGCTGTCCTTGTGCTGTTGGTAAACTCACCCTGCTATTCTAGAATTCTTCCCAGTGAAGGAACTTTGAGAAATGATCAATCAGGTGCTGAGTGGTGCACAGAGGAGATTTCAGTGGGAGGTGTTCCTATTTATGCGCTGTTCCATGCGTGGAAATGGTCGTGGAAACATGAGGTGGTACTTTTTCAGAAAAGTAGGTGATTTCTCATAAATACTGTGATTTTTCTAACGTGTATCTTGTGGATCGTGTCAAGTGCTTTAATTAGCCCTCAATGTTGCAGGGAGCAAATGCACTGCCAATCAAGCGAGGTGCTTTATTTCGCATGAGGTCCAGTCCAAGACAGATTTAACGCAATTTTAATAACCATAGAGATATGACCAACATTAAACATTTGGTGGGAATAAAGCGCAGTCCCATAGGAGATTACCCGACTCTTTGCATTACTCATTTTGTCATCGACATCACAGTTGCGAATTGAAATTGGAGAGCATTTGTCTTTAATCTTTATGGCTCATTTTCGACAGTAACAGCGCCAGAAGACAGGAGGAGAGAAAATGTTTTTCATATTGTTCAAGATGGAGAGTAGAGGCACCACTGGAACATATAGACCAGTGAACCTTGCTTCAGTTGTGGGTAGAGTGTTGGAAAAGGTTATAAGTGATTGATTTATAATCATCGAGAAAGGAAGAAATTGATTGGAGACGTGGAACACTGTTTTGTGTTGCGTATTTCGTACCTCAAAAACCTTATTGAGTTCTTTCAGAAGGCGAACAACCAGTGTATAAGGGTGAAGGTTTTGATTCCAAGAAGTTGTTCGAAACAGTTCTTCAACGGAGGTTATTTAACAAAAATTAAGAGTCATGGGAGTGAGGGTGATTTGGGGTGTGCATCAGAAATCGGCTAGCTGGAAGAAGACAGAGGTTTGTGGTTAATGGGAGGTGTATATCCTGGAGTTCAGTTACTAGCAGTGTAATGAATGGATCTGTTTTCGGCCACTGCATTGTGTCATCTTTATACAGGTCCTGGATGAGAGCGTAGAAGAATGGGGTTAGGAAAATTGCCAATTACACTAAAGTTGGTAGAGTGGTGGATAGCGAAAAACGATGTTGCTGGTTACAATGTGACATAGACACGCGACAGAGGAGGTGAGAAATCGACTTTACAGTGGAAAAGTGTGAGGCGATTCACTTTGGAAAGAGCAACAAGAATACTGAGTGGTGGGCTCGATGAAAGATTCTTGATAGTTCAGATAAACAGAGAGATGTTGGTGTCCATGTGCATAGATCTATGAAAATTGCCACTCAGGTTGATAGGGCTGTTAAGAAAACATATGCAGTACTGGTTTTTCTTGGTAGAGGAGTTTATGTTCACAGCCATGACGTTATGATTCAGCGAAACAAAATTCTTGTGCGGTCATACTTGGCGTATTGTGTGCAGTTCTGGTAACTGCATTACAGTAAGGACGCGGGAACTGTGGAAACTGTTCACAACAGATCTACTAGGATGTTGCCGAGTATGGAGAGAAGTTTTTATGAGGAAAGGCAAAGGGACTTGAGGCTGCTTTCTTTACACAGAAGAAAGTTGAGATGTGACTTAATTGAGACATGTAAGATTAACAGAGAGTGAGACAAGGTGCACAGTGAGAGCTTTCTTCCTCGGATTGTGATTGCCAGCACGATGGGGCATCGCCTTACATTTTGGGCTGACCGATATAGGTCTGATGTCAGAGGTATTATCGTTACTCAGAGACTAGAAGAGGCATGGAATGCCCCGCCTGCAACATTAGTAGACCCGCTAAATTTAAAGGCATTTAAATAATCATTGAGTAAACAGATAGATGAAAATGGAATAGTGTAGGCTGAATACGCTTCAGCTTGGTTTCACAGGTCGTGGAAACATCGAGAGCTGAAAGGCCTATCATGTTCTGTAACGTTCTATGTTCTTTGTTCTATTATTGCATTTATACCCAAATTGAAGGAAGGAAAATCAACAATCTAATGAAACTGAAGTACCAAGAGTTAAGTGTACATGTTTAAGACTTCTTATCATTTATGGGAGGTTTCGTTAGAGTACAGATGGCTCAGATGTTTGAATGGAACATACAATATAGGCATTTCCTGAAGCTAAGGGTTTGGAAAATGGAATGGTTTGCCTCAGAGTGAAGGGAGAATTTGATGCACACCTGGAGAGGAGATAAACAAGCACTGCAGAAGGACGATCACAGAAATTCGAATAGTTGTCTGAAACTTGTTTCGTTGCTATATGAAAGCCATGTTCTTTAATTATAGAACAATCACTTTACTCTTTGACACCAGACTGCTTATTACGACATCCATATTAATTTAGGTCATTAATTGATCACTGTCGGTTTCGCACAAAACAAAGGAAAACACACATCTTCCCATAAAACAACATGGGTAAAGCAGTGCTCTGAAGAAAAGGAGTAGAAGTAATGATTGAATTGACTTCAATTGAGTTAGATCAATTGTCACAGGTACTCACATGCGTGTTGTTAAAACTTTACTCTTCCCTCGATGTCAGGTCATTTTAGATACAAAAGTTCATAACTTCCGGATCTTGGAACATGGAACTTGGACCTGGACAGAACAGAAACGTGCATTTCGACTGACGATGTTGCCCTGAACATGATTCCAAATTGAACTAATTCATTCTGCCTGCCCTTTCTCCATATTCCTACATGACTTACATTCAAATGTGCATACCTAAATGTTTCCTAAGCGCCACTTCTGACATCCTGACAGTACGTTCAAGACTCCAGACACTCACTGCATTAAATTAACGTGTCCTTCACATCTCCGTTAAACTTTGCCACGCTCACCTGAAATGCATGCACTTTAATATTAGACACTTCACTGTGGGGAACCGACTCAGGCCAATAACCCTATCCATTAATTCCACACTTTTATAGCCTTTTGTAAAGTCTCACCTCATCCTTCACCTCTCCTGAGAAAACAACCGAGTTTTTTTTTATTGCATTTCCTTATCGCTCAAATCCTCAAATGCTGGTAGCATCCTGGAAAACTCTGCTGCACCTTCTCCAAAGCCCCCTCATCCTTACCGTCGCATGTCAAACAGAATTGATCTCTAATTCTGGCCGAACTAATGTATTATCAAGCTGCAACATGATATTCTGACTGTTACTCACAATTCACCGAACGATAAAGACAGCATGTCATACACCTGCTCTACCGCCCTATCGAATTGCGTGGCCACTTCCAGGGAGCATTGGGCTGTAAACCAAGATCCCTTTTCAAATAAATGTTATTCAGGTTCCTACAATTATATATATATCTTCTTAACACTTGATCTGCGCAATGCAGCACTGGATTAAACACCATCTGCAAAGTCTCCATGCGTTCCTGGAACAGATTTAAATCCTTCTCTATTCTTTGACAACTTTTTATACTATCCCAGACTCCACTGAACCTTATCTTATTTGTGAACTTACAAACTCACTCATCTGAATTTTCATCCATGTCCATAATGTAAACCAGAAAAAGCAGAGTTGGCAGTAGGGATTACTTTGGACCACTACTTGTCATGGACTTCCATTCAGAAAAAAAGAAGCCGCCATTCCACCACGTTCCTCTGCCTAGTATCGGCAAAACCAATTCAGAATTCATACGACACAATCACCGTGGATCCCATGCATTTAAATCTCTGAATGACTCAATTATGAGGGCCCTTGTTGAAAGTGTCAGTAAAATCCATGTAGATATTACCCACATCTCTACCGTTAACGAACAGTATCATCACCTCCTCGAAACATTCAATCATGTTAGTAAGACATGATCTTGCCTGCACAAAGGCATGCTAACTGTGTCTAATTAGACCAGGCGGTTTGAAACGTCAAAGGTCTGGTCCATTAGAATTCTCTCCAACAGCTTTCTAAATGCCAATACAAAGCTTACTGTTGTTTAGTTATCTTAAATATCGTTATTTACTTTCTTGAACAGAAGATCAGCAATAAAGGAAAAAAAGGCGTTATGTCCCACGTCAAGGCGGTTATGATCAAGGGAGTCCCGAGAGGTTTACAGTGGAAAAAGGAGTTTATTGATGAAGGCAATCAGGAGAGGGAAAAAGAGGTACTAGGTATCTTTGGCTCAGAGAAATAGGATGAGATTTCCTGAAATCCTTCAGTACATTAAAGGAAAAGAATAATTACAGAAAGAATGTGGCCTCGCGAGAGTATATATTTTTGTGGAACTGAAGGAAATGGAAGTGGTTCTCAATGAATATTTCTTCCCTATGTTTGAAGTCTTTGTTATGACACAGGGTAAAATGCTCTGATAATTCTAAAACTGACACAAAGAGAACCTTCGAGGAGAAAGTGAGGTCTGCAGATGCTGGAGATCAAAGTTGAAACTTTATTGCTAGAACAGCACAGCAGGTCAGGCAGCATCCAGGGAACAGGAGATTCGACGTTTCGGGCACAGGCCCTTCTTCAGGAATGAGCAGAGAGTGTTCAGCAGGAGAAGATAAAAGGTAGGGAGGAGGGACTTGGAGGAGGGGAGTTGGAAATGTGATAGGTGGAAAGAGGTCAAGGTGAGGGTGATAGGTCGGAGTAGGGTGGAGGCGGAGAGGTCAAGAAGAAGACTGCAGGTCAGGAAGGCGGTGCCGGGCTGGAAGGATCCGGCTGAGACAGGGTGGGGGGAGGGGGGATGAAGAAACTGGTGAAGTCCAAGTTCATCCCCTGCGGTTGGAGGGTTCCCAGTCGGAAGATAAGACGCTCCTCCTCCGACCGTCGGGTTGTTGTGGTTTGGCGGTGGATGAGTCCAATGACCTGCATATCCTCGGTGGAGTGGGAGGGGGAGTTGAAATGCTGTGCCACAGGTTGGTTGGGTTGGTTCGTCCGGGTGGCCCAGAGGTGCTCTCTGAATCGCTCCGCAAGTAGGCGGCCTGTCTCCCCAATATAGAGGAGGCCACACCGGCTGCAGCGGATGCAGTAGATGATGTGGGTGGAGGTGCAGGTGAATCTGTGGCGGATATGGAAGTTTCCCTTGGGGCCTTGGAGAGAAGTGAGGGGGGAGGTGTGGGCGCAAGTGTTGCACCTCCTGCGGTTGCAAGGGAAGGTGCCGGGAGTGGTGGTTGGGTCGGTGGGGGGTGTGGATCTGACAAGGGAGTCGCGGAGGGAGTGGTCTCTACGGAAAGCTGATAGGGGAGGGGAGGGAAATATATCCTTGGTGCTGGGGTCTGTTTGGAGGTGGCGGAAGTGACGGCGGATGATGCGCTGTACATGGAGATTGGTGGGGTGGTAGGTGAGGACCAGTGGGGTTCTGTCCTGGTGGCGGTTGGAGGGGCGGGGCTCAAGGGCGGAGGAGCGGGAAGTGGAGGAGATGCGGTGGAGGGCACCGTCGACCACGTCGGGGGGGAAATTGCGGTCCTTGAAGAAGGAGGCCATCTGTGTTGTACGTATTTTGAACTGGTCCTCCTGGGAGCAGATGCGGCGGAGACGAAGGAATTGGGAGAATGGGATGGCGTTTTTACAGGGGGCAGGATGGGAGGAGGTGTAGTCCAGGTAGCTGTGGGAGTCGGTAGGTTTGTAGTAGATGTCCGTGTTGATTCGGTCGCCTGAGATAGAAACAGAAAGGTCTAGGAAGGGGAGGGAGGAGTCCGAGACTGTCCAGGTGAATTTGAGGTCGGGGTGGAAGGTGTTGGTGTAGTGGATGAACTGTTCAACCTCCTCGTGGGAGCACGAGGTAGCGCCGATACAGTCATCAATGTAGCGAAGAAAAAGATGGGGGGTGGGGCCAGTGTAGTTGCGGAAGATGGATTGTTCCACATACCCTACGAAGAGGCAGGCATAGCTGGGGCCCATGCGGGTGCCCATGGCTACTTGGACTTCACCAGTTTCTTCATCCCCCCTCCCCCCACCCTGTCTCAGCCGGATCCTTCCAGCCCGGCACCGCCTTCCTGACCTGCAGTCTTCTTCTTGACCTCTCCGCCTCCACCCTACTCCGACCTATCACCCTCACCTTGACCTCTTTCCACCTATCACATTTCCAACTCCCCTCCTCCAAGTCCCTCCTCCCTACCTTTTATCTTCTCCTGCTGAACACTCTCTGCTCATTCCTGAAGAAGGGCCTGTGCCCGAAACGTCGAATCTCCTGTTCCCTGGATGCTGCCTGACCTGCTGTGCTGTTCCAGCAATAAAGTTTCAACAAAGAGAACCTCACCACTTGCTGCAAAGTGTACAATTTCGAGAGGCAAACAATCATGCAAAAAGTTACCATTTCAAGTAAAAATAAAAAAAAACATTATTTACGTCTGAAGGAGAATACTAAAACCAAAAACTATTTACTACTTTCGCTTAAAGCTATTTTTTAGCTATCACTCAGCAATAATGGGCCGATAAATTCACTCTGCAATTTACGGAAAAATCAATTTGAAAATGTGTTATCATCTCCAGATGTCGACCTTTCTTTGTAGATTTCTCTCGTTCGAATTTCGTGTTCTGCTGCACAAATTTGATTTTAGACACGTAAAGTTCAGAGAAGTATATAGCTATCAGTTTGTTTGTTGGTGTCGTGGCTATTCTCTACTGATCTCTTCAAAATGTTTGATTTTATTCCCCAACACATGGTATCATTTCATTGGTTTGATGTTATCCCCAATAGTAAAATTCAAAATCGATTGTTTTTTCTTAGCAAGAGTATGATTGAAACTAATTCGGCGAGTTTGAATTTATTAGTTACATTGCAACACCGTGCAAAGTATTTGTGGCCACCAAATGTTACATATTAAGTCTTTCTGTTCACTGTGTGCTTCTGTATGTCCGCGCTAACTTCTTCTCTCCTTTGAAAATACAGTACACACATAAACCTTCACGACACCTTCCCCGAAGAAAAAGAGGACCATCATGATGAAAACAGTGGCTCCATTTCTTCTTTGCCTATACAGCATTACCACGACATGTGTTTGACTTTACTCTATGTTCACATTAACTTCTTGCCAGATAAATATATTTAAGAATTGAACAAATACCAATCTTATCTCTACTTTATCAGGTAGAATTTCCTCGATGGCCTTCATCTTTGCGTTCCGTGGGGTCAGATTTCCAGGTCCAGTGCTATGACCCAAGAACGTCACCTCTGCTTTCGTATCTTCTGTATTATTTAATGCTATTGCCAAATTTGCATCTCGTAGTCGTTCAAACAGCTCTACCAACTGCACAAGAAGATCGTACCAGGGCTTAAGAAACAGCATTACATTGCCCAAACAGACTGCACAGTTTGTTAACCGATGCACAATCTTGTGTGAGGTTTTGAAATGTGGCCGGTGTGTTATTCATTCCAAAGGGCATCACTTTGATTTGATATAGCTCATTTAGGATTGGAAGCGCAGAAATTTATTTCACTGTCTCTGATAAAGGTACTTGCCATAACCACACAGTAAGTCCAAGTTGATGAGATGGCTTCTAGTCAAAGTTTCACCATACAGACCTCCAATCTCGGTATTGGATGCGGGACCGATGTTGTAACGGTGTGGACCTTCCGATAATCCACGCAGAATCGTTGAGTCCTGTCTGTTCTTGAGTCCGCTCTGTTTGCCTTAATTCTCGTGATTGGAACTGACTCTTGAAATCTGGTAGACACAACCATTATGGCTGTTTCCCACATTCATTTCCTGGCAAGGGTCTGTCACAATGATTCAAAGTCCGTGTGAAACATTCTTTACATGCAGGAATTGGTAATTGAGAACATCATTGAACGTCATGCGCTCCGGCTCAGTACAAGGCCATCCTCGTTGAATTTGGCTACCACCCCCTTCTTGACCTAGCTGGCTTTGGAAGTGTGAAGCTAATGGGGGTGTTTCTTTATCGGAACAGCAGTCCCTACTTCTACTTCATGTACAATCGCATTCTTCCCATTGTTCTGATTGATACTTATGTCCATATTATACAGTAAAAAACTTTCAACTGTGATATTTGCACCTGATGAAGATAGTGTATTAACCTGTTCCCACTACTCAAGTACTTCTTAGTATTAAAGATATTATGAGTCACATCAAAATCCACAACATCTGGATTTGATTCCTCCTCTGCTGTGCAGTAACTAACATCAGGTTCTTCAGTTCTTTCTTTCCAGTATAATACGATTTCAACATGTAAACAAGTTTATGAGGTAGTTCACCGAACTCAACTTTTTCCAAATTTATCCGGTGCTATTAAACATGGCTTTAAATTGTATCCTCATAACTTCAAGGCAACGGCCGAGTCTGTGTTTTCATCTGCATCTGCTTAATTGTATGTTATGGGCCCTTTTAGTACGTTTTAGCTAAATTACCTAATCGACTTAATACTTAATTTCTTCCTTTCACGAGATGCATAATCTAACTGTGAGGTAGTGGGCTTTGTTGTCGTCAATTTTTCTTTAAATAATTTCGTGCGGCGTCATCTTCATGTCCGAATATGAACTCGAAGGAAGTAAGCTGATTAGATTCATTTGGCGCATCTGTGATGGGGAACAATACGATTGGATACTTTTATCTTCCTCATACGGGTAATCCTGTCAGTATGCTCTCAAAATGGTCTTCATGGTCTAATGCCAGCATTTAGACAATATGATTGGAATCAATCTAAACAACAGGTCATAGACAGAGAACACAGGGGGCTAACACCTTCAACACATTGTCTAGCTATCACCATTGTTAACAGCTAACCCGAGAATGCAACTTTAAAAAAACGGGTTTTGTGATTTACACATGAAAGAAGTGAAACTGTCACTGTATTCTAACAGATGAAAGGCTTAACAGACAATCAATTTTTCAAATGTATATTTTCAGTGACATCACACTGCAAATTTTTGCTATAAATTCTGTGTTACGATCGAGCTCCACAATCACCTGATGAAGGAGCGTCGCTCCGAAAGCTCGTGTGCTTCCAATTACACGTGTTGGACTACAACCTGGTGTTGTGTGATTTTTAACTTTGTACACCCCAGTCCAACACCAGCATCTCCAAGTCAATTCCAAATCTCAGACTGGATCTGCATAAACTCTTCGAAATCACAGGCGAGAACCTCCACACTACAAACCCTCTGTTATTTTTTTCTCAAAAAGGCACACAAGGAACCTCACCTTTCACCGTAATCTGTTAAATTTGAAGAGAAAATGCATCATCCAAGAAGGCACAACTTAAAGTAAAAAGTAACTTTTTTTTATTCTGCACACCCAACAGAGAATATTAAACCAACAACTATTTACAACTCCTTTCTCCTCAAACTATCTTTTATTCACACGATACAATTAAGGCAAAATCAATTTCAAACCCAGCTACAGATACACACACTCACGCAGACCTTCTCTCATATACATACACTCCCACTCTCAAACACGCACCCTCTCACAGAGTTATACCCCTTTACACTCACAATCAAACACAAACACACAATCTCTCTCACTGATACATAAAAATCACACTCCACCACACATACACATACACAAATAAATTTGTGGGGTTTATTTGGACTGCAGAATTACATTTTACTTTGCTCAAAAACTGTATGATTCTATGTAAGATTCCTTTAGTCCCCTTTTTAGTTTAGAATCAGTCTGACCAATGTGGCCCAGATTGCCTTACACAAGGAAACTCATACCTTTAATACATTACATGGGCCATCGTTTTTTTAGATATTAGATTAGATTCCCTACAGATTGGAAACAGGACTTTCGGTCCACCAACTCCGCACCGACCCTCCGAAGAGTAGCCCAGCCAGACCAATTTCACTCTGACTAATGTACCTAACTCTATGGACAATTTAGGAAGACCAATTAAACTGGCCTGCACGTTTTTAGCCTATGGGAGGAAACCCGAGTACACGGAGGAAACCCGCGCAGACGCGGGGAGATTGTGCAAACTCCATTTAGACAATCGCCCGAGGTCAGAATCGAGTCTGGGTGGCAGCAGTGTTCACCGTGTCATGACACCAATTGTTACAGTTCACTTGAGAATGTAACTTTTAAAAAACGTATTGCGATTTACATGTGGAATAACTTAAAGTAACATGGTCATTCTAGCAGAAAAGAGACTTAAAAGGTAATCCAGCTTTTTTTGTCAAGAAACAATTCCAGTTTTATCACACTACAAATTATTGCTAAAATTCTGTGTCTTGCAAACGTTTACTCCACAACCACCTGATGAAGGAGCAGCGGTCTGAAATCAAGTGCTTCCACTTAAACCTGTTGGACAATAACCTGGTGTTGTGTGACGACATCGCCAAATCATTGCTTTCAATGGAGAGTGACTGTTAACCAAGTTCGGTACTGATGGGGATGGCCTCAACCAGGGCTTGGGTTCATGATACACAATAGGTGACCCCATTGCACTGCACACATGCACTCACATACACTCTCTTTGTCCCTCTGTCTCTCTCATACAGACACACACACACTGAGACACACACACTCACGCAGACCCTCTCTCATACCCTCATACATACACTCCCATACTTACAGCCACACTGAAATCTCTCGCGCACGTATACCCCTTGACCTCACACTCACACATATACACATACACACACTCTTTCACAGACAGTCATGCTACCCCCCAACGTACGTAGCCACATTTTCACACACACACACATTAATTTGTGAGGCGAGTTTGTACTTGCAGAATCATATTTTATTTTGCTCAAAAACAGCATGAATCCATATAAGATCCTGTGAACCCCTTTTGATGATTAGATTCCGTATGAACATTGGGACTCAGCTAGCCTCACATAGGGCACCTCAAACCTTTGATGCATTTTCTGCGCTGACATGGCACCTGTGGTTAAAGTTCATTTGAGAATGTAACTTTAAAACATTTTCTGCGATTTTACATATGAAAGAACTGTAAGCCACCTCGGCATTCGAAAAGCTAAGAGTTAACAAATAATTCAGATATTTATCAATAAATCATTTCAATTGTATCAGTCTTAAACCTTGTCATAAATTATATGTCTAAAGAACTTATAGTCCCCAACAACCTGATGAAGGATCAGCGCTTCGAAATCTAGTGCTTTCCATTCAATTTGTTGGATAATAACCTCGTGTCGTGTGATTTTTAAATATTTGCACTGATATCGTATGCTCAGCTCAACATGACAAAGAATTCGGACGGGCGTCCACAGAATTTCACATCTGACATGTTTCAGCAGAGAGCTAAAGCTCCACTTCTTTTCCTTCTTTTATGAAGTTTTGATATTTTATCTTCTAATGTATGAGTGCTGGCTTTACAGTGGAGGTACATGGAGCTGAATATTCATTTCTGACCCATGATCAGTGAGATTGATTTGAGTATGAAGTTGTTTTAATAATCTGGTAGCTATTTCCGAATAAGTTTACAATGCATGGTAACACATGAATTTCCGGAAAGGAGGTAGATTGCAGTCTTGCGAACTGTCAACGATACTTAACACATCGATAACGAGAAATCGTCATGGCCTCTGAGTTTCTGAAGGGCTATCGATTGGAAAAAAAACATTATATTTTCCTTTCTGATGTTCACACAAAATTCGCTCCAGTAAATGCCAACTGACTATGCAGGGATGCTACCTTTTTCGATTACATTAAAATAATCTTTTTTTTTGCACAAAGTGCATTCATAGCACCTGTCTAATATGTTAAGGCAGCAGCCCACGCATAAAACGATGAGCAAAAATAAAAATTTTGAACCACGAAGTGGATTTCACTCTGATGTCCGACTTTGTCCGGCAAATTATAACTTCAAATTAATAAATCCACTGAGGTGACCAGAAGGACGGAGTATGAGAGTCAATCCATCATTGAGTCATAGCCTTTAAAAAGCATGGAAAAAATGCTTGACTGAATGTGGCCATGCCAACCAGACATCCTAAACTGATCTCCTATTTGCCAGAACTCGGTTATATCTCTGCAAGTGCTTCCAATTCATGAAAGCCATCCAGATGCCTTTCAGATGTTGTAATTGTACCCGCCTCCAATACTTCCCCTGTACTTGCATCACTACTTGGGAGAAAACGTTCCTTCTTTTCCGTTTTATATCTTTCGACTCTCACATTAATCTTATGCTCTCAGGGTTTGTACTCTCCTGCAGTGAGAAGAAGACCTGAGTTACTCCCGCTTCCCATGATCATCATGACTTATAAATTTCGAAAGGTTCACCCATCATCCTGTTGAGCTTCAGAGACCCTGACGCCTCCAAATTCAGCATTCCAGGCAACCTTTTCTGAAATTTCATGCTATCCTTTCGATAGCAAAGAGATCATTTTCGAACAAGTTATTTTTAAATGGAGTCACCAATGTATTGCACACCTGCAACCTCACAATCTTCTCATCAATGCGCTGCCAAACAAAATCAGAGTTACAAATCACCTTCTGTACTATCCTATCTACCTACGACTGCACGTTCAAGGAACTATGAACCTGCGCTCCAATGTCTTTTTACAGAGTAACGCATCCCAGGTCCTACCATTAAGTCTATAGAGAAAACTGAGCACTTAAGATGCTGAAGATCAGAGTCAAGAGTGTGGCGATGGAAAAGCATATCCGAGGCAGCTTCCGAGGAGCGGGGAAATCGACATTTCGGGCAAAGCCCTTCATCACGAAGTGTATATGTCTGGGTGTTTTGACTTTCCAAATACATTACCTTACATGCAATTAAGATAAGCTATATTTGAGCACTCCACCACCCAGTGGCCGATCTGCCTCAAAGTACCGTTGCATTCAGAGGGAATGTTTTTCACTGTAAACAACCCCACGTATTTTGGTGTCATCTGCGAAAATACGAACCATAGCATAGAAGTGTTGATCAGTTTGCTAGGCCAATTGCAAATGGTTTGAAGCCTTGTTAAGGAAATAAAGATGCCGTAGAATTTAATGCAAGGCAGGACGCTGGGCAGCTTGGAGGGATACAGGGATCTTCGGTTAATTATTCACATTTTCCTGAAGTCAGCAGAGGACGTGGATATGATAGATAATGAGGCATAGGCCATACTTGACATAATCAATTGTGTCATTACGTAAGGAAAAGGAGGAGTTTTTGGTGTTTTGCATAGCGTTAATCAGGCTGCGGCTGTGTGCAGTTTCGCTCTCTACTCTACAGGAACGATGTGGTAACATTAGAGGACGTCATAGAGGGATAGAGATGTACAGCATGGAAACAGACCCTTCAGTCTAACCCATCCATGACGACAAGATATCCCAACTCAATCTAGTCCCACCTGCCAGCACCAAATGCCTCTTAAATGTTGCAATTGCACCAACCTCCACCACATACTCTGGCAGCTCATTCCATACAGGTACCACCACCTGCGTGAAAAAGTTGCCCCGTCAGTGTCTTTTATATATTTCCTCTCTCACACTAAACCCATGCCCTCTAGTTCTGGACTCCACGATCCCAGGGAAAATACTTTGTTTATTTATCCTATCCTTGCAACTCATAATTTTGTAATCCTCAATAAGGTCACCCCTCAGCCTCCGACGCTCCAGGGAGAATACCCCCAGCCTGTTCAGCCTCTCCCTATAGCTCAATTCCTCCAACCCTGACATCATCTATGTAAGTCTTTTCTGAACTCTTTCAAGTTTCCCAACATCTTTCCGATATGAACGAGATGAGAATTGCACGCAATATTCCAGCAGAAGCCTAACCCATTGTCCTGTGCAGCCGCAACATGACCTCCCATTTCCTGTCCTCAATATTGTGATCAATAGAGGAAATTAAATCAAACGCCTTCTTAACTATCCTCTCTATTTGCGACTCCACTTTCAAGGAGTTTTGAACCTTCATTTCAAGGTCTCTTTGTTCAGCAACAGTCCCTGGAAACATACCATTAAGTGTGTAAGTCTTGCTTTCCCAAAATACAGCTCCTCTCATTTATCTGAATTATACTCCACCTGTCATTCCTTCGCCCGTTGGCCCATCTGATCAAGATCCTGTTGCAATCTGAAGTAACTTTCTTCGCTGTCCACTACACCTCCAATTTTGGTCTCGTCTGCAAACTTACTAACTGTACCCGTTACGCACGCTTTCAAATCATTTATATAAATGAGGAAAAAGTAGAGGACCGAGCACCGTTCCTTGTGACACTCCACTGGTCACAGATCTCCAGTCTGAAAAGCAACCCTCCACCACCTCCCTCTGCCTCCTACCTTTGAGCCAGTTCTGTACCCAAATGGCTAGTTCTCCCTGTATTCCTTGAAATCAAACCATGCTAACCAATCTCCAATGGGGAACCTTGTCTAACGCCTTACTCAAGTCCATATAGTTCACATCTCCCGCTCTGCCCTCATCAATCTTCTTTGTTACTTCTTCTAAAAACTCAATCAAGTTTGTGAGACATGATTTCCCACACATAAAGCCATGTTGACATTCCCTCATCAGTCCTTGCCTTTTCATATATATTAAATCCTGTCCGGCAGGATTCCCAACAACAACTTGCCCAACATCAACGTCAGACTCCCTAAATGTTACAGTTTGCATGGGGATTTGGATAAACTGCAGAATTGGACTGAGGTGGCAAATGGAGTTCAATGCAGCTACATGTGAGAAGATGCACTTTGGGAAGAATAAGAGGATTTCAGAGAATTTGGTTGTGTGGATGTGCAGAGGAATCTTGGAGTCCATGTGCATAGATCCCTGAAAGTTACCACCAGGTGGATACTGCTTTTAAGAAAACATACGGTGTGTTAGGATTCATTGGTAGAGGGATTGAGTTCCGGAACCGCAATATTATGCTGCAACTATACAAAATGATGGTGCGGCCACACTTGCAATATTGTCTACAGTTCGTCTCCCCATTACAAAAAGGATATTGAAACGTTGGAAACGTTGCAGAGGAGATTTACCAGGATGTTGCCTGGTCTGGAGGGAAGGTTTTATGAGGAAAGGCTGAGAGACTTGGATCTTTTCTCATTGGAAAGAAAAAGGCTAAGGGGGAATTTGATAGACATACAAGATGATTAGAGGGTTAGATTGGGTAGACAGAGAAAAACTTTTCTTTTCCCTGGGAAGATGACGTCAGCTTGTACGAGAGGGTATAACTACATCTTGAGGGGTGATAGATTTAAGACTGGTGTCACAGGCAAGTTCTTTACACAGAGAGTGGTAAGAACGTGGAATGCCCGTCCTGCTAAGGTAGTCAACTCAGCTACATTAGGGTGATTTAAGCAATCCTTAGATAAGCTCATGGATGATTTTGGGAGAGTATCGGGGAACGAGCTAAGAAAAGTCCACAGGTCGGCGCAACATCGAGGGATGAGGGACTGTTCTGCGCTGTATTGTTCTATGTTCTATATTCTATAGTTCCCTGGCTTGTCCTTACCACCCTTCTTAAACAGTGGCAACACGTTAGCCAACCTCCAGTCTTCCGGGACCTCACCTGTGACTACCGATGACACAATTATCTCAGCAAGACTCCCAGCCATCACTTCTCTCGCTTCCCACAGGGTTCTAAGTTATACCAGATCAGGTCCTGGGAACGTATCCACCTTTATGTGTTTCTAGACATGCAGCACTTCCTCCTCTGTGTCAAGGTGTCACCACCTATTTTCCTACATTCTATATCTTCCATATTATTTACCACAGTAAATACTGATGCAAAATTATTGCCTTATACCATCAAAATTGGCCTTTCTCCAATTTAGAACTTCCACTTTTAGGTCTGGTCTATCATTTGCCTTTACTATTTTAAATTTGATTAAATTATGGTCGCTGGCCCCAATGTACCCTCCCACTGACACCTTCCCTGCCTTACTTCCCAAACGTAGTTCAATTATTGCGCCTTCTCTCGTAGGTACATTCACATTCTGATACATAAAACATTCTTCTAAACCTCTCCATCTAAACCCTTAACACTATTCAGTACCAGTCTATGTTTGGAAAGTTAAAATCACCCACCATAACCACCCTATTATTCTTACAGTCAGATGAGATCTACTTACAAGTTTGTTTCACATTACCCTCCAACTATTAGAGTATATGTAATACAGTCTCAATAAGGTGATCATCCCTTTCTTATTTCTCAGTTCCACCCTATTAAATTCACTAGATGTATTTTCCACGACTATCCTGCCTCAATGCATGTAGAATGCTATCCCTTATCAAAGACGCCATTTCCTCTCCTCTCTTGCCTCTCTTACTAGTCTTCCTGCAGCATTTGTATCCAGTAACATTAAGCTATCAGTCCTTCCTAGCCCTGAGCAATATTTCTGTAACTGCTGTGATATTCCAGTCCTGTGTTGCTAACAATGCCCTGAGTTCATCTGCCTTCCTTGTTAGGCCACTCGCATTGAAATAAATGCAGTTCAATGTATTAGTCCTATCTTGTCCTTGCCTGCCCTGACTGTTTGACTCGCTTCTGTTCTCAACTGTACCAGTCTCAGATTGATCTCTTTCCTCACTATCTCACTGGCTCCCACCATCTCACCATACTAATATCAATCCTCCCGAGCAGCTCTAGCAAATCTCCCTGTCAGCATATTATTCCCCTGCCAGTTTAGGTCTAATTCGTCCTCCTTGAACAGGTCACTTCCACAATAAAACTGATTCCAATGATCTAAAACCGTTTATCCTTCTCCCATACACCAGCTCCCCAGTCAGCAATTCACCTGCCCTATCCTTCTATTCCTGCCCTCACTCGCTCGTAACACTGGGACTAATCCAGATATTTCTACTCTCAAGGTCCTCCTTCTAAAATTCCTGCCTAACTCTCTGTAATCTCCCTTCAGCACCTCAACCTTTTCCCTTCCTATGTTGTTGGTTCCAATGTGAAAAATAACTTCATGCTGGCCCCTCTCCCCCTTGAGAACGTTCTGCATCCACTCTGAGACATCCTTGACCCTGGCCCCAGGGAAGCAAAACACCATTCTGATCTTTTTTTTTTTTTAGCTGCTGGCAACAGAAACATCTGTCTGTACCTCCAACTAGAGAATCCATAACACAATTGATATCTTGGAAGCCGACGTGCCCCTCGTTGCATTAGATACAGTCTCAATGACCAAAACTTGAGTGTTTGTGCTACGTTCCCTGTGAATCGATCACCCCCTACTCTTCCCAAATCAACATACTTGTTTGAAATGGGGATAGCCACAGAAAACTGTTGCACCAGCTGCCTACCTCGCTTAACTTTCCTCGAGCTAACCCATCTATGTGACTGTATCTGAGACTTTCCCTCCCTTCCTAGAACTGTCATCCATCACATACTGTTGCTGTTGCAAATTCTTCATTGCCGCTAACTGTCTTTCCAACCGGTCCATTAGATCTGATATGATTCGCAACCAACAGCATCTATTGCAGATATAATAAGCAGTAACACTTAAAGTCTCTTTCAACTCCCAATTCATGTATTGCTGGACATGAAAGTGCGACTGAGAATGAGCGAGAGATTTTGGTGTTAGGGTGTTCACATGAACCATTGAAGAGTTTGGGACATTCTCAGCGAGTAGCTCATGATTCCCCACCAGCATCCCTGAAATCATAACAGAAAATATACAACACAAAACCAAAGACGTTATGTCAAATCTTAATAAGCACAAGCTGGACTTTTGGTGGATTAGTCAGTCAATTCTCAGCATTATCGTACAGCAAGAATGATCATAGCTTGCAGTGGTTGCGCACAATATTTCCTGCAATGATGGGAGGAACTTGGAGAGAATGGTGACGTTTGGCTTGTTCTCTTCAAAACAGAGAAGGAGAAGCAGAATTTTAAATCAAGATGTTCAACGTCAGGATGGGTTTGGATAGTATGAATAGGGAGAAAGCATTTTAGTTGCTGTAACGTTAAGACAATTGTCTAAAGTATCAGAGATAAGATGAAGGAACATTTTTCTTCTGCGCAGTGATGTGCAAAATGACGAACAAAAATCTGAAATTCAATACGTCAGCTCCCAAGGCAATGGAAATAGTTTCAAATAGAAATTTGAAGACAACCGAATAAACGTACAGGGAGTTGGGGAAAGTTTAGTGGCAGTGAAAGTAACTAGTTAACTCTCATGGATCGGTTCGTCTTCAGCTGGCATCTCTGTGAAATTCTATCAGAGATCTCAAGCCCTGCGTCTATACAGCAGAGAAAGTTATCTACTCAAACTGATTGCAGCGAACCTGAGTGACCGGTTATGGTCGTTTAATCGTTGCAGCGAAGATGCTGAGCATTTATTTCCGACCCACCACTCTCAGAAAAGTCCTGAAATCACACTGGAAACATTCATAGTAAGTGGCAGCAAGTCCCAGTCAATCAATAACATTATCCTGACAGAATTCCCCCTCACCAACTCATAGTTGTTCTCCCACAAAGAAACCCTTCACCGCTTCCGCTAAACATGCACGCCCCTTCTTTAAACTCCACCTCCAAAACACCACGTGCCCGTCTACTTCAAGTGCAACCTCTCCCTCCCCCAGCCCAAATACTTTTAACATGAAGTTAGAAGAATTCAGGGACGTACAAGAAGTGAAGTTGTCGATGTCTAGCTTAATAAGGGGAGCAGGGGATGCATAGTTTACGTTCGTTAACCATGCGAAATGCAATGGTACAGCAATAGGATAAGTATGTGGTACTGAATAAAATACTCTTAGAAATGTCGGTGTGGACTGGATGGCTGAATTGTCTGCTTTCACACTGCCGGTATTCCATGATTCTATGAACAGCAGTCAATTGTGAGGAGACTTGTCAAAGGATGTAATGGGATACCGATCAGTTTGTAAGATGGGGGGAAAATTGTAGTTAAAGTTTGAACAAGCGAAATGGTTATCATTTTGGCCTCAGTGCCAGAGACCAGGATTCGATTACCCCCTCGAACGACTGCCTGTTTGGAGTTTGCATAATAGTCCGCAAGTCTGAGTGGGGAGTCTTTGGTTGTTCAGGCTGTCTGTCACAGTCCAAATATGTAAACGCACGGTGGATTAGCCATGAGAAAGATAGGAATACAAGGATACCTTAATGACAAAGGTTTGTTTAAGATGCTTATTGGATTGTCCTTGTGGACTTCGATGGTTGAATGGTCTTCTTCCACACTACATTTCTGTGATTCCATGTATGCGGTGATGTATTTTAGGAGACATAATGCCAAAATAAAATGTGTACTGGAAATGACAGAACCCTGAGGTGTATTAATATGCAGAGGATATTGAGGTGCATGTCAGTTGCTCTCTGAAGGTGTTAACAGAAGTGAATACGGTGTTCAAAAAGATATATGCCATGACTGCATTCACCAAACAACACACTCAGCATAAAACTTTGGAATTCGACTTACAGCTCTTAGAAATCTTAATTCAGGCCACGATTGAACAGTTGCGTCCAGTTCTGGATGCAGCATTAAAGGTAGGTTGTGAGGCTTTAGACTCACGCAAAAGGGTATACAGGATGTTGCGAGGCGTTGGACTGTATTTGTTATATATTTGCCTTGCTCACAGGTAGATTCTGGGAATTCCTACAAAAAAAAACAAACTAAATGCATTCTCTCAGATTATGAATTGCAGCCACTTCCGATTCCAGATTATATTTATGATTCACAGAAAACATATTCGCCAATGTAGCTCACATTTACCAGAGGCAAACACGGCCGGGGACTGGTAATCAAGTGACAGCCCTGAATCTTCGTTGCTTTTTTGTCTTGTCCTTTCTGTCGACCTCACGAGCTTCCACAAATTCCCATACTATTCTTTCTGTAAAAATATTATGTGACAGTATTACCCTCCCCGAAGCCTAACCCTCGAACCGCACCATGCTGAACAATGTACCGCAGTGTCCCCAAGTCGAAACCGCAGTGACAGTGATTGATGACGTCTTCGACTCCAAAATTGAGCCCTGAAGACAATGTCTAATGTTCCGACGGGAAGCGAAAAATCAGATAAATGCAGCAAAGACCATTTATGGGAAAAAGTTTGAAAACTAATGGAAAGGGGTGTCTCAAAAACGTCTACCACCGTTCAATGGCAAACGGCTGTTAGTAGAGTAGTCACACTGATAAGAAAGAAAATAGTGAATTTAGTCCGGCAGAAAAGGAACGTGTGTGTGGTGTTAAATTAATATTTTGCGCTGTCACTTGATGGCATCGGTTATTCTCGCAAGACCATGGATCTGTGCCTTGGGATTCTTGCTCCAATCATTGTTGAGCATTGTTGTGGCTATGGGAGCCCTCGCAGGAATGGCAGTCTCACGTGCAGCATCTGGACTTCAAAGCCCTGTTCTCCGCTGTTGTCATGGTGATGTTCCATTTTGGCCAGTCCAGTTTTCTTCCGCAACAGTCCTCAGCTTCACTTTTCCTCTTTTTAGATTGCTGCATAATTCCAGCCTCCAGCGAGAGAGATCGCTTTTAATGTCGTCCTACCTCTCTAAGTTTATGTTCAATGACTTCATGTCTCTCTTGCTGACATCTTTGAAATGAAGATATGGACGCCCTTGTACTCTTTTGTTGGAGGCCAGTTCCCCTTACAGCAGGTTTTTCGGCAGCCTCCTCTCTGACATGCAGATTAAGTGGCCCTGCTATCGGAGACGGTGTTGTTGGAGCAGGGTAAAATTGCTGTTTCTGGGCGCGGGCCAGGAACTCAGTGTTGGTGACTTAGTAAATCGAGGATGCGTCTCAGGCTGCAACGATGGAAGGCTATGAGACGCCACTCTTGTCTGGAGTACAGGCTCCAGTTATCGCTGCCATAAAACAATGTGCCGATGACGCAGGACCAGTTGAATGCAATCTTGGTATGCGTCATCACCTTTCTGTTCTCCCAGGCTCTCTTTGTTAGACTGCCAAATGTTGAAGCTACAGTTACGATCCGTCTGTTCAGTCTAGGGAGAGACTGTCTGTGATGGTGAAGCCAAGGTATGAAATCTCAAAGGCCAACTCCAACACGTGTTGTGGATAATGTCGCTGAGACACTGCCATCTCTGCTGAGAATCTCCTTTCGGGTGGATCTGCAAGGAATGAATCTTCCATTGCCGTGATGTACACCTTCGTATTATCTGGGTGTTGAATCTTACTGGTATCTATGCACTTATTTTTATTTTCTTGGATTCTTGGTGTAGTGCATTTTGGTTGGCCAACTTCTGACCTTGCGACAAACTAGAGAGTGATCTGTGTCGCAGTTGGCACTCCGAAAAGAGTGCATCGTGATGACGTTCCTTAGGTGGGAGCTTCCAGTCATTATCACGTCCATCTGGTGCCACTGTTAAGAGCATGGGTGTCCTTTACCAACTTTCTTTGACCAACTTTCTTTGACCAACGAGAGAAATTCTAGAGTCGAAAGAGTCCAAAATAACATCAATGTTAAGAATTGTGCTAAAGACAAAACAGGGAACTATATACCGGTGAGCCTGACCTCAGTGGTGGGAAAGTTGTTGGAAGGAATCCTGAGGAACAGGACGTGCATGTATTTGGAAAGGCAAGGATTCATTAGGGATAGTCAACGTGGCTTTGTGCGTGGGAAATCATGTCTCACAAACTTGATTGAGTTTTTTGAAGAAGTAACAAAGAAGATTGATGAGGGCCGAGCAGTGGATGTGATCTATATGGACTTCAGTAATGTGTTCGACAAGGTTCCCCGCGGGAGACTCATGAGCATGATTAGATCTTATGAAATACGGGGAGAACTAGGCATTTAGATACAGAACTGGCTAAAATGTAGAAGACAGAGAGTGGTGGTGGAGGGTTGTTTTTCAGACTGGAGGCCTGTGACGAGTGGAGTGCAACAAAGATCGCTGCTGGGTCCTCTACTTTTGGTCATTTACATAAATGATTTGGATGGGAGCAAAAGAGGTACAGTTTGTAACGTTGCAGATGACAAGAAAATTGGAGGTGTAGTGGAAAGCGAAGAGGGACCTTAGATTACAACAGTATCTGGACCAGATGGGCCAATGGGCTGAGGAGTGGCAGATGAAGTTTAATTCAGATAAATGCGAGGCGCTGCATTTTAGGAAAGCAAACCTTAGCAGGACTTATACACTTAATGGTAAGGTGCTCGGGAATGTTACTGAACAAAGAAAACTTGGAGTGCAGGTTCATAGCTACTTGAAAGTTGAGTCGAAGGTAGATAGGACATATCAGAAGGCGTTTGGTATGTTTTTCTTTATTGGTCAGTGTATAGAGTACAGGAGTTGGGAGGTCATGTTGCGGCTGTACACGACATTGGTTAGGCCACTGTTGGCACATTACGTGCAATTCTAGTCTCCTTTCTAACGGGAAGATATTGTGAAACTTGAAAGAGTTCAGAAAATATTTGCATAGATGTTGCCAGTGTAGGAGGATTTAAGCTACAGGGAGCAGTTGAACAGGCTGGGGCTGTTTTCCCTGGAGAGTTGGAGGCTGAGGGGTGTCTTGATAGAGGTTTACAAAATTATGAGAGGGATGGATAGGTAAGTTGGCAAAGTATTTTTCCCTGGGGTCGGGGAGTCCAGAACTAGAGGGCCTAGGTTTGCGGTAAGAAGGGAAAGATATAAAAGAGACCAAAGGGGCAACTTTTTCACGTAGAGGGTGCTATGCGTATGGAATGAGCTGCCAGAGGAAGTGGTGGAGGCTGGTATAATTGCAACATTTAAGAGGCATTTGGATGGGTATATGAATAGAAAGGGTTTGGAAGGATATTGGCTGGGGGCTGGCAGGTGGGACTCGATTGGGTAGGGATATCTGATCAGCATGGACGGTTTGGACCGAAGGGTCTGTTTCCATGCTGTGCATCTCTGTGACTATAAAGTGGAACTCAGTCACAAAAAGAATTCAAAATTGATAGGGGAGCGGTGTTGGATAGAATCTTATCATTTAATGCTAAGCATCCACTGAGACTGATAAGATGCACTGAAGAATTTGTAATTAGGGGCAGTGGAAATTACTTTGGAAACATATTTACGGTTTTACCTTTCCATGATGGCCGTGTCAGAAATTTGAACAGATTCAAACATTGTAGTTTTATTCAGGAAAACTCTTTTGAGTACTTCACTCTGATTTCCAGTTTTTTTTTAAAAAGTAGACGGAAAGTTCAGATCTTGAGCATCTGTTAAGAGAATAAATCCATAGGATTCCATAGAAATGAAGAAAAACAAACAGGCTTCATTATCAAATTTAGAATAGTAATGCACGGCCATTGTTTCTGAATTTCCTGAATGAGCATGTCATCAATTTGGGAATCCAGAGCTCATATCAAACAGAAAACTGTCATCAAGACAGATTCCACACCTTTCTTCGTGACTCCACCACATATTAATATTACAGTGGATCATCCAAGAATTTGATCCTCACAACGGCTTACCATCTTACCGACCTGTCTTGGAAACCCCTTTCAAGTTCAATACTGAAGTGGAGAAAGTAAAAGAATGGTCATTGGTTTGGCTATGTCAGTGCTATCACACATTTCAAACAGGCAAATGATTTCTCTCCAGTGCGACATTATTGATGCATGATTCAATAAATCTTGTCTCATACTCGGAGCAGGTGAATGCTCTCTGGCCAATGTGAAATCGCTGATGTTCCGGATGGTGGAAGGCCTCAGAATAGATGAAAGGCCACTTTCCAGCGTGAAGTCGTTGCAGATCGGTTGGGAAATTGGACGAATCTTTTACCACATTCAGAGCAGGTGAACCGTCTCTACCCCAAGAAACCTGGCCAATGGTTTGGAAGACGGATCGCTTTTTGTGTTTGGAGCAGTTGAATAATGTGTTGTCAATGTGTATGCGGTAACGTTTCAGCAGGATCATTGTTTGAATGAGTATCTTAACTTGCAAAGAAGATATGACTGTCTTCTCCCTTGTCTGAACTCGCTGGTGAACTGCAAGTTGGATTGATCGCGTGTACTGAGTCGAACACAAAGAAAACCTGAACATCCTCTTGTCAGTCTGACCACATTGATGAGACATCAGATCCCTTGAATGTTTATAGAATATCCTACAGTCTGCACATTTAAAAGTTTTATGATCATGTGAAAACTTTGATGGCATATCAGGTCCCTGGACCTTTTGAATGACTTTCATTTATTATGACGTTTAAAAGGTTTATTCGCAATGAGAATGCATTGATATTTCAGTTCATGGGCGACCGAGCAAATCTCTTCCCACACTGAGAGTAGCTGAATGTCCTGTTCCCTGTGCAACAACACTGATGCCAATCCAGGACAAGTGGATATTTGAATTTCAGTTACAAGATTGCCAGCAAGAGAATTATGAGTAAGATGTGGAAGAACTTCTTTATTTAGAAAGATGTTAAGATTAAAATGCATTGCCTGGGGGAGAGCGGTGTCATTGGCTTTCATCAGACGTTTCAAAAGAGTACTGCATCTCAATTTGGAAGTGGTAAATTTACAGGTGCGCATCTCAGATGCAAAAGAGGAATATAAGTTTTAATAAAAGTAGCATAGGTTAGAAGTAAGGTACAATCGTCATATCAATGTTGAATGATCGACTTTGCAGACCAGTAAATAGTTCCAGATTGATATTATTACAACCCCATTGTCCAAGCACAGAGACCAGATGGTCTGACCGCCCACGCCAAGTCCAAAGCCAACAAAAGATTTGCTCCACTCCATGCCTCCAGTCAGTTCAGCCAGATATTCAGCTGAACCAAGGTAAGTTGCACTGCGACTGAACTCACTTCTCCTCGCGCTGATAGTTAATAATATGCAATGTTTCTGGAATGGCAATTGCTCACTTCACCTCGTTTCAAATTGTGCTGGCACGGGCAAAGCTTACACTCGCGCTACTCTGGGTATTACTTCCCTTACCACTGTCGCCATGTTGCAGGGTAACAAAAACGGATTCTAAGCGTGTTTTCAATCCATTGTGAAGTTGATTCCGGGATTTTGACGCAGCGGAATGGCAGCATATGTACAAGTAAAGATGGTGAGTGGCTTGGAAAGGAAAGTGAATGTGATGGTGTACCCCTGTATCTGCTTCCCTCGTCCTTCTAGATGGTCGTGGTTGTGCGTTTGCCTGGCGCTCTCTGGAGACTTTTGATGCATTTCGTCAGAACATCTTGTAGATGGTACACACTGCTGCTACTGATGGAGGGAGTGGATGCGTGTGGATGTATGCAAACTAAGCGGGCTGCTTTGACCTGGATTTTGTCAAGATTCTTGAGTGTTACTCTAGCTACCCTCATCCAGAAAATTGTGGTATTAATCATCGCACTGTTGACTTGTGTCTTGGAGGTGCAGTGAGCAATTTCCATTCCAGAAACATTGCATTATATTAATGAATCACCCAATCTGCTGTAAGCTGGGCACTCAGTTTGCGATCCTGGCAGGAAAGGGCACCACTCCCTCTGGGGAGAAAACACATACATGCTGTGTGTGTGCAAGAGGCTTCAATCAGTCAGTTGTTCTATCAGAACATCTTTGCATTGACAGCCACGCGAAAGCGTGGAATTGTGCGGATTGTAGGAATTCATATGCATTCCCAACTGAGAAGCCAGTGTTGTTCCCCTGCCTGGAGTGTGGGAGAATTTATTATGTCACTCATCCTATTGAAACATCAGCGTGGTTACGTGGATGAGAGAATTTTCAAAATCCCAGAATGTGGGAAATATTTAAAACGTCCCTGGAAAATAATGTGTTAAAGAACGAGTAGCCACTACTACAGTTGGTTCCACACTCCATTCAAATTCACTTAACACATGCAATTTCGGATTGGAGAAAGCCCATTTCCCTGCTCTACAACCTGCTGAAAGACCAGTGAGTTCACACCGCAGAGAGGCAGATCAATGGTCCAGTGACCTGCAGAAAAACTAGCGGGTTCACCCAGGGAAAATGTAACTCACTTGGTCTGTATTTAGGAGGGGTCTCCAGCCCTCTTCTCCACGCCACTCTCCCCTTTCTCCTCCCCTCTTATCACCACTCACTGTACTAGATGACTACTGAAATTGAGGTCTTGGTCAAGAAAATGAAGGAGGGCTGTTTTTGCTGTGGCCAGCGGGATTGATTGAATCGCTCAATGATAATAGGGACAGTAAGCTGGAAAAAATGGGACATGAGATATCTTAGGAAAATAACATTCAAAATAATTTCACTGGATTATAGAATTGCATTATGTGCAAAAATGTAACTTGACAGAATAGGGCCCCTAAAAATTAAAAAAGGCTCTCTCAGTATCGAAATACGTGCGATTGATGAGATTGTAAACTCATATTTTGTGTCAGTACTTATTGTGCCGAATGCTATGGAAACAAGAGAACTTGAAGAAATAAATAGTGCAAACTTGATAGGTGTTCACATTAGAGAGGAGGAGGCGCGGGATGCCTTCAAAATCGAATAAATACTCAGACCCTGACCAGGTGTTTCCGAGAACATTGCGTAAAACAAGGGAAGTGAATGCTGGGCCCCTTGGGGAGACAGTTATGTCATTGATAGTCACGAGTGAGGTTTTGGAAGACGGAAGAGTGCCTTTTTTCATAAGGAAAATTCAGATACCTCTTGACCAGTGAATGTGACATAGATGGTGGATACATTGTTGGGGATTCTGAGGAACTGGATATTCATATTTTTGGAAAGGAAAGAACTCATTACTGATAGTCAACATCGTAAATCTTATCTCACTAATGAGATTTTTTGTGAAGATCTGACGAAAAGTGGGCAGATCAGTGGGTGGAACAGTGGTTAGCACTGCTGCCTCCCAGCGCCAGAGACCCGGGTTCAATTCTATGCCTCAGGCCACTGACTGTGTGGAATTTGCACATTCTCCCCGTGTCTGCGTGGGTTTCGTCCAGGCGCTCCGGTTTCCTCCCACAGTCCAAAAATGTGCAGGTTAGGTGAATTGGCCATGGTAAATTGCTCGTAATGTTTGGGGAAGGGGTAAATGTCGGGGAATGGGTCTGGATAGGTTGCGCTTCGACAGGTTGGTGTGGACTTGTTGGGTCGAAGGGCCTGTTTCCACTCTGTAAGCAATCTAATCTAATCTTGGTGCTTGAACAGAGCTGTTGACGTGAAATACATGGATGTCAGCGAGGCGTTCAATAGGTTTCCGCATAGTAAACTGAAGAAAGGTTAGATCACATGGAATCGATGGAGCGTTCGCCACCATTTACAGAATTGGCTTGACATAGAAAACAGCGTGTGAAAGGGGAGTGTTGCTTTTCAGACTGTAGTCCAGGGAACAGCAATACAATGCAGTGATCATTATTTGGTTCACTGCTTCTGTCATTTATATTAATAATTCAAATGCGAATATTGCTTGTCTAGTCAGTTCATTTCTCCATTATAGTAAAATTGGCAGTGTGGTGGACAGTGTTATCTCAAAAGAAAACATTGCACCTTGATCAGGTAGGTCGATTAGCGTCAGATGGATTTTCATTTAGTTTGAGGTGTTGCATTTTGATAAAGTAAATCACGGCAGAATTTATATGCGTAATGAAATAAGCCTGGGGAAAGATACGAAGCAAAAAAGTCTTCGTTTACATGTTTATTTTTCCTGAACTATAGAATCGTATCTAGAAAGAGTCGTTTCGTAGACATTTGGGACACTTGCTTTTATTGGTCAGTGCACTGTGTCTCGGAGTTGGGACATCAGGCAGCTATGAAATAGAAGATTAGTTCGACCACCTTTCGAATATTGCATTCAATTCTCATTCCTGAAACATCATAGGAAAGATGTTTTGAAACGTTCAAGGGTGCAGAAAAGGTTTACAGCAATGTTGTTAGGATTGGAGGGCGTGAGCTACAGTTAAACACTGAATAGGCTCGGACTCTTTTCTCTGTTGTTTCAAAGGCTGTGTGGTGACATTATAAAGGTTCATAAGATCAACAAGGGCTTGGAAAGAGAGAACAGCCAAGATGTTTTCCCCACATAAGTGAGTACAACATTAGAAGTCATAGTTTTAAAGTTAGAGAGGAAAAATTTAAGCGGAACCAAAGAGGCAACATTTTCAGGCAGACTGATGCATTTATCGAATGAGCAGCAAGATGTAGTCGTGGAGGCTGGTACAAGAACAACATTCACACGGCTTCTGAGTGGATGCATGAACAGGAAAGGTTTAAATTGTTACGATTCAAATGGTGGCAAATGGAATTAGATTAATTTAGAATATCTGATTGGCAGGCTTGAGTTGGAATGAAGAGTCGGCTTTCGTCGAGGACATCTGTCTGACTCTATTTACAATACATACGAATATCCTTAATTACCAGTGTATGTAATGTTGCTGAGTTTGGCGATAGGAAATACTGATGGGGAGCCTAGTCATGAGGATGCTAACAGGAGCTTACTGTTAAAGAGGTATCTTAAACAAGTCGACAAAGACTCTGCAGCTGAAAAATATCGTGAGAAAGACGGAGGTTTATGCATTTTCACGGAATGAAGAATATCATGTAACTGTGGAGAAAAATACAGAAATCCAAATCACAGAGCGAATTGTGGATATTCGTGTCTGAAAGACAAAATGAAAGAGTTCACGTTCAGCAGTTCACAAGAAAGTCAAATGTTCTAATATTCATCACTTCAAGGGATAGAGCGTAAACATAAGGAAGTCTTGCTAAAACTGCAAATACCAGTCAGATCTCACCTTGAAAACTCAGGACAGCTTTAGTCCCCGATTTTGGGCAAGATGGTTCAGAGAAGGTTCACGGTAATGTTGCAGAATATGGAAAAATATCCTCATTGGATGAAAGGAAAACATATTAAATGATAAAATGTTCTTGGGGGCTTGACTGGATAGATTCATGCTTCTTGTTTTTCACTGTTTCAGAGGCGAGGACCAAACTCAGTGTTCACCTCTCTAAGATTGAAATTCGGAACAACTTCTTCTTTGGGGCTATTGATTCCGTGAGATTATTAACCGCAGAGAACGGTAGAGACTGGCTCTTCAGTATATACAACGCTGAGGTCAACATATTTTGAATCAGTAGGGTAGTCAAAGGTTAGGAGATAGGAGAGGAAAGGGAAGTCGTGTCTTACCATCTAAGCCCTGATTTCATTGAATGGCGAGACCACGCTTAATGAATGAAATTGCATACTTTTTGCCCTGTTTGTGTTGGTTTCTCGCTCGCTCTCCTTTGTCTATTTTCAACCAATTTCACAGGACATTAAAGCAATAAGGTTTTCTGTCTGAAGACTAGAAAGCAGACATAACTTCAACATCTGACAGAGTCGCACAGTTTTTTTGCAGCCTGAATATCTTTGGATTTCGAAAATGAAAGGATATCATCATTCACAGCGACGAGGACTGTAGCTATCGAACACAGAATAATACAGGTGAGGAACGGACTCTTCAACCCAAAAGGTTTTGCCAAACCTGACGCTAAATTTATCTAGTGACTTTTGCCTGCACTTGTTTCATTTTTTTTCCCATTTCAGGCATAATCTTTGCTTATTTAATGTTTCTTAAGCGTCATTTCTGTATCTGTCTCTGCCACCAACCTTGGCAATGCATTCCACACTTCTACCACCCTCTGTGTAAAAACGAACTTGGACCTCACATCTCCATTTAACTCCTACTTTAAATGTATGTCCACTAGTTTAAAGATATTTCAACTCTGAGAAAATGATTGTGACTGCCAATCCTATTTTGGCATCTCATAACTTTATATACTTCCGTCATGTCTCCGCATAGCCTCCGCTGCTCAGGTGACAACAACTAATTCAAACACTTCAATCCAGGTAGACTCCAAGCCCTCCATATCCTACCTGTACTGTGGTGACCAGAACTGAATGCCATATTCTAAGCGTGGCCTAACCAAAGTCTTTTAAGGCTGGAAGATGACATCCTGTTGAGGGTCAGGAACTCGCAGATTTCAATGAAAACAGGGTTAATGATTCTCATGGCCTTGAGGAGATGGCTGTTCACTGAAGTTGTTAGTCGTTCATGATTTTCAAGTGATGGGCTCTCTGACTTGAAATCCTTCTTTTGCACACCAATCTTGAACTCATCTATGACCTCGTTTTCCTCTCCAAACGGCTGGAACTTGGTGTCGCCCAAAAATCTGTCCCTGGCCATTTCTATTCCCATCTGGATCCTAGCGCTATGTGATATCATATAAAGCCACAATGTGCGTTTTCATACATTCATTAACTTGATCCAGCTCAACACCACCACAAACCCCATCCCATCTTTTCCATTCCTGTAATGTTGTAAACGTTTCTGATTCAGTATTACACATTTTTACATAGCTTCAGTTACCCTTACCACACATCGACGCATCATCCCCAACATCAGATCGTGCAATCTCCAATGGAGAGGTTTCCTTTGATTGCTACAGACTGAATTTTTAGCAAGAGCTCCTAGGTCTGAATTAACCAGACAAATGCTGCCTTGCTAACAAAACGGTTATCTCATGATGTCACCCGACTTCCGCGCTGTGCCATGTTAGTCGAATGGAGTAATGAGGTTCATAGCTGTGTGGCCCTGGTGGAACACACAGCATCCGTGAGCTGGTTATTGCCAAGTGAGTACGGTTTGATGGTACGGTTGTATTCACTGCCATCAGTGATTATGGAGAGTAGAAAGAAAGGATGATAACTTGAAGTAATATAAGTATCATGCTTTTTTTGGATACAACAGAGCTGGACAACTTTTTGTTTAATTTGTTGTATCAATGGAAACTTTGCAGCTGGACGGGAACCAATTGGGTGGGGAGAAAGTGGGAAAAGGGAAAGAAGAAGACTGATTATTCCTCATCATATCAGTGACAGAGCAGGCTCAACGAGCCAAGTACTCTGTTCCTGCTGCGATGCGGGCGATCGAACGCGGAGACCAATTTTGACTCAGCGAGAGCTACGACACAGAGAAAGTCGTACCAATTCATAGCATCAGTACCTGGATAATCCTCTCACAATCCCCTTGAAGGTTCTTGGAAATCTGTCGCACTGTTTATGTTTGACTCGCTCCACCTCACACCTCACAGATATAGTCTATGGGACGAGTTGTTTTCCAATCTGTTTTGTTCTGAATGAGGACAGAGTGAAACGTCTCCCTCACCAGTTCAAACCATCAACAGGCCTCAGCCTCGCCATCCAATAATTCTGATTAATTGAAGCACCAGCCTTTGCTTTATGGACTTTCAATATGTCTTTTCCTATTGGTCAGAATTTCGTCAATTAAGAGAGAGCTGATCTTGCATTGTATATAACTGAAGTGAGACACGGTGCTCATGGTGGCAGAGACACACATTACTGGAGTGGAGAGTGAGATGGAGCAGTCGGTGAATGCATCGGTGCCGCATCCTGTACTGAGGCTGAATTGGAGCAGTTCTTTGATTCCACTGTCAACTTTCATCCCACATTCAAATTCACTTGGTCCATCCCAGACACATCCGTCCGCTTTGTTGATCTTATCGTTTCCATCTCCGGCCACAGTCTCCAGATGGACGTTTACTGCATACGTGCATACTCACATAACTACCTGGATTACACCTCCTCGCACCCTATTTTCCTCAAGAGCTCCATCCAATTCTCCCAATTCGTCCGCCTCTGCCGCGCCTGCTAGACGTTCACCTATTTTGAGCGACGTGTTTTTCCTTCGCCCCGTCATCCAGATAGCCCTCTGCTGCACCACCTCCATTCCCCGTTCCACCGCTCTGAGGCTCTCCTTTCTCAACACAGCAAAGATAGAGACCCCGGTCCTCAACTAGCACTCCAAAAGTCCCTGCAACCAATGCATCATCATTACACACATTCACCAACTCCAACTTAAACCCACCAACAAGATCATCCTGCACTCCCCCACCACTCATTTCATTCCACAAGGACCATTTGATTCAACACTCCTTGCTTTGCGCAGGTCTCCCCATTGAATTTCCCGAACACCCATGTACCTACCCCTGCAAATGGAAAAGATGTGAAACCAGCTATGTATACACCCTCACCTCAATTCAGCGCCGTAAAGAGTCCTTACAAGTGAGGCAATCATTCATCTGGCTCTATTTCAAACTAGTTATTGCATCAAGTGCTCTAGTGAGTCCCTCTCTATATGGAAGGACCATATTTAAGCATTGCTAACAGTTCAACGAGCATTGCTGCCAGCTCCACCGGAGCCAATCGACGTCCCAGTCATCGTCCAATTCTGTTCCCCCACCATTCCCTTCTGACATGACAACAATTTTTCTCTGCTATTCCCAAAAACGAACGACAGTGCAAATTAGTGGAACAACACCTCATCTTCGCCCTTGTAGCCTGCAGCTCGGAGGACTCCAATTTCACATAATCGCTTTCCACTCTCCGACTCTGCTTTCATTCCACTGCTCCTTACCACCAATGGATTCATTCCTCTAAATGACAGATCAGATCGTAACCTCAACCTGTCTTCAACTATCTGCAATTCACCACCCTGCCCAAGCCACACCCTTCTATATGTCACTTGCTCTACACCAAAGAAGTTTTTCACCTGACACGTCCAGTTTTCCACCTCCTAATGCTGGCGGGCTTCCTGTGTTGTTCCAGCCTCCTGCCTGTCTCTTTCAGCCTCCAGCATTTGCAGTGTTTTGTTTTTGTCTGCAACCAGCTTTGTGGTGAGGGCACAGTCCTGTAGCGTGCCAGCACAACTTTCGTCTTCAAGGTGTTAACTAACCCGGCTCAAGAACAGACTAGAAAAATAAGCAACAGAGAGTGTGTGGGAAAATGAAGCAGGAGGCCACGGTTGAAGTTAGCAACAATCTAATTGCATTCCACCTGTGATCTGAATCAAAATTCTCACACATTTCAGAGGGAGAAGGTAAAACGAGTTCTTTCATGGAGCCTACATGCGGTCACAGCAGGGTCGTTGAACAAACACATTCGAAAAGAACTATGTGTGAAAGACGAAAGTGAGAATGAGAGGGAGAATTCCAGATCTTGGGGCTGAGGCAACTTAAGGTGCAGTCACCAATTATGCAACAATGAAAGCACGGGTTGTGCAAAAGGCCAGCATGGGAAAATACCACATTTATCGGAAATTAATATTACAGAGATAAAGTTCGGAGGATCCATGGGAGTAATTTGATAACAAGGCTGAGCGTTCTAAAATCTTGATGTTGCTTGAATTGGAGTTAGTGTAATCAGTCCGCAGCGTAGTTATCGAGGATTGAGAATTGTTGGAATGTAATAACTGCAAATTTTAGATTACATCAAGTTTGGAGAGAACAATATGGACGATCATTGAGCACGGAATTTCAGCTGTCGAGCCTAGAGGTAAGAAACAAATGAATTTGTGTTGCAGCAGCAGATGCACTGAAAGAGAGAGACAGGCTGCAATGAGATTAGCTTGGATTAGATCACCTACACTGTGGAAACAGGCCCTTCGGCCGAGTAAGGTCACACCGACGTTCTGAAGAGTAACCCGCCCAGTTGCATTTCCCAATTACTAATCCACCTAACCCTGTGGGCAATTTAGAATGACCAATTCACCTGATTAGCATTTCTTTGGACTGCGGGAGGAAACTGGAGCACGTGGATGAAGCCCCAAGCAAGACACGCGAAGATTGTGCAAACTTCACACAGGCAGTCGCCCGAGGTGGGAATCGAACCTGGATCCCTGATGCGGTGAGGCAGCTGTATTAACTACTGAGCCACCGTGCCGCCCAATAACAGAGGTGGATCCAGGTGGTCTTCGTGTTGACATAGAAAGGAGATCAGAAGCTGTCATCGGAATCAAATTCAGCACCAAATTCTGGGCAGCCTAGCTGAATCTCAAAATGTCACAAGAGAGTGGGATGGAGGAAATGATTAGGAATTCAGATTGGAACATGGACTGGAAACTTTGGTTCAATTCTTTCCACTGTTTAATTGAAATTAACTGTGCAGCACAAAGACAGTCAGGAACCAGAAAATATATTATTCCGGGTTGAAGTTAATTTCAGCGGGAGAGGTGCCAAAAAAGTGAACACGAGGAAGTTTGGAGAAACCATATTTATATAAGTGACTCTAGCAGTGGGGACATTTTAGCAGTAAAGTTAAAATAGAGAAGGCGAAAAGGAATTTTAAAAGAAGCTTTCGAAATCAGAAATGTTCTGTACAAGGTGGACAGTGTGAAATTGTTCACCGTGTTAAAAGCATAAAAGGTAAGTTTTCAACTAAATTACAGAGACGGAAATGTGAGGAGAGAAAAAAGCCTTCAAAAAGTAAGCAGATACATCTAGAATAAAAATCAGGGAACTGTGAATTTGATAGGTTTTACCAAGGTCATGAGACAATTATTTGAGATTTTAAAATTGCAAGGTTGCCAGGAAAAGTCAGGTAAATGGAGACACGTCGGAAAGTCCATTTAAAGAATTGCATGGCCCGTTTCTGTACTTCAGTAATTCTGTGTTTTGCAATTGCTCATTGGATCTCTGCACAGTAAGTTAGGAACATCAGGTTAAATTTTGCTATTCTGCACAGGGACCTCAATCAGGTCAATGTTTTGTGTTTATAAATTATTGCGGTAACACAGGAATTGGTAAAACGATCTCAGTTTCCCAGAATAATGTAGAACTTCCGGGCCAAGTCACAGTTTCAAGAGGAAGTGTTGGATGGGGGTAAAGTGACAATGTTTTGTAGAAAAAACGATAAATCCATGGATAGGAAAGGACTGGAGAGGTCCTGGAAAACAGAGGGAGGTTGGACTCATTCGGTATGTGATCATTGTCAAAATAGACAGGTTGCGTCAAAGCCTCTCCTTCTATACTGCTTTATAATATTTTACTGCTTAAGCGGTGACGACACTGACAAGTTGGATAAGTAGTCGGATAGATAACAGATAAAGTGCAGAAAGAACATGAGAAGTATAAAATAAAGCACGACAACTGTAGAAATAGCTTGAGCAGAGCGACATGGATGTAGATGTGCACAAGCTATGAAAGGCAGCAGGACAGGTAGAGAGAGTCATTGGTGAAGCCCACAGAATTCTAGACTTTGCTATTAGTGGCAGAGATTCGAAGAGTTATGCTGGGCTCCTGTGAGTCATAAATGAAACTTTAGCTGGATATATTTTTCTGTTCTGGGTACCACATATCAGGAAGAATGATAACTCGTTAGAGAGAGTGATTTTTTTTTACAGGAATGATTCGAAGGGGGAGGAATTTCTAATACGGATAATGTGAAGAAACTGCTACCGTTTTTATTACAGAAGAGATGGCTGAAAGGAGATGTTTTTGAAGTTTTCAAAACTATGAGGGTCTACACTCAGGAGGTAGGGGGACGTTTTCTGTTCATATGTTGCTCGAGAACCAACGAGAATGACTTCAGACTAAAATACAAAGAAAGGAAAACATGCAAGTTGGGTTAAACTTTGCGACAGCAAATATTTGGAATGTGCTGCCTGGACGTGTGGTGGCAGAATTTGTAACTAAGATGTTCAAGACTGGATCAGATAGTCATGATAACAGGAGCAATATGCAGGGCTAGGTGTGAAGGCATGAGAATGATATTAAGTCATATTCCTCATTTGGAAAGCGAGACAGATGCAACGGTCCAAAAGGCCACGTTCAGCAGCGAAATAATTCTGTGATTTTTGTATTGAGCTTTCCACACAATCTGCTGTCTGGCTGTTCAGTTGACATAGCCTGACTACGTTTAGACTGCGGATTAGCCATACAGTGATGGATGGCAAGTGTTATACAATACATAAATCAGTGTGTAGCAATTAAGCTCAGCTAGACAAGACAGCCAAATGTTAGCAAGTGATGCTCTCCGAGGAGTAAGCCTGAACCTACTTTCTTAATAATTTATACGAGCTTGGGTATTAGAAATCTGAACTGCAATTTTAAATCTTGAAACAGACTCGCAATAAACTGTAAATAGAAACATAACTTTAACAAATTATGTTACAATAGCTCATTTAGTCTTGGAAACATTTGCTGACTGAAGAAGACATGAGGAAGTCGTCAGTTGCTTTAGTTCTTTATGGATTGATGATCAAATTGAAAGGTAACGAAGGACTACTGCGACTATATGATAATTGACATGCACACATCAATAATACGGGGGATTCCTCATAACACGCTGCAGATCCTGTCTTATTTGGGCATCAAACATTTGTTGTACTTGTACCAACAGTTACCAGATTCTCTAAACTCTTCGGTTGACGATTTAAGTGCATTAGTTAGTCACGTTTTCTTATTCATTCACCGGATGTCGGCATCCTGGCTCAGCCATTTTTATCGTCCATTCATAATTGGTCTGCAAACTGTGACAATATGTTGCTTTTCAGAAGTACATGAAGTATATTGACACTCACAATGCTGACGGGAAGTGAGTTCCAGGGATTTCGACATAGCAACAACTAAGAAATGGCAATATATCTTCTAACTCACGATGGTAAATTCTTGCAGTGCAACATATAGGTGCTGAGGTTGCATGCATCTTATGCGATTGTCCTTCCGAAAGGTCGATGTTACAGGTTTGGAGATGAGTCGCTCATTGAGGAATTGCCAGCCTCTGACGAGTTATTACTGGATGATAAAAGTGCTATGTTAGTAGATTTTGATGGTTGTCAAAAATGGTTGCTCTGGACTGTCACAAAAACATGTTAGAGTCTTCACAAAAGTCATCACTGCCATGTTAAAGCTGCAAATTTAATTTTTGCAATTCAGAACATTCACTTTTCCAATAATTATGACCGTCTTCAAAATGGAGGTGAATTGGGGAAATTACGTTTTTATCAGTTCTCAGGAAAGCGAATTTGTGGAACTTGCACAAGATGTTATTTTCAGAGCATCTTATGATCGAGCTCATAAGGGAACTGGCAATTCTGGATTTGGTGATCTCTAAGGAACTGGTTTGAATTGGGCACTGAAGGTGCAGGAGACCCGGCGGGGCAGTTGCCACAAGATGATAGAATTCACCTTGCAGTTTGGGAGAAACAACTGAATCAGACGTAATGGTGATACATGAGAGAGGAGTTGACTAGCGTTGATTGTAATGGGCGCCTAACACGGAAGAGAATATAGCGCTAATGGCAAGAGTTGCTGCGGCAATTGAAGACACACAACAAACATCCATTCCACAGAAGGAAAATATATAACGGGAGGATGATGCAACCATGACAATGAAAGTCAGGGGCAAAGCAAAAGCTGAAGCAGAAAAGGTGGTGAAAGTCAGTGGAGGCGAGAGGATTGGTAAGCTTTACAAAGCAGCAGATGATACTTAACAAGGAAGTCAGAGTGTGATTGATCAGTGGAACTGACTGCGACAGAAACTTTTCGACATCAATTCATTCAGCGTGATCAGTGCACCAACAGATAGTTGTGGATTGGAATGGAAATTAAGAGTCATGATAAGAAAGAAGGAGAATGGGTTTGGGAAACATATCAACGACCATTAAATGGTGGATCAGACATGGTGGCCAAATGGCGTCACCCTGCTCATATAACTTATGGACTTCTCGTGAAGAACAAAACACAGCTTTGTACCAGTCTCTGATTTCACAGATTGTATCCATTCTCCTTGCCTAGAAATACAGCTGTGACGTGGAGATTGGAATGGTATGATGGTTACTGAACAGAAACCAGACACTGATTCACAAAGGATCTGGAATAACTGTTCGAGCCATTCTGCCCTTTCACATCATACAAATTGACCTTCAACAACGCCAGAACGTATTGGACATATCGGCTATCCAACATTTTATCCACATAAAATGCTGCTTGTCGCTCTCAGTGTTCCACTGAAAGAACATTACATGGTTGAATTTCTGTTTTTTGTGTATGATCCTTCCGCAAGTTTGTCTTTTCTGATCTCACTCCTGATGGTGTCAAACACTCGGGTGGAAGAGTTACAAAATTGCATCAATGTGTTTGAAATAATGGTGACATTCTGTTTGGCAGTAAACCACAATATTAAGCAGCAACTCGTATTTCTATTTCAAAGTCATTAGATATGAACCGAACCTGTGAGAATGAAGGAATTCAATACTTACCGTGATGATCAGTGACAAAAGCCACTGCAGCAAACACCTGTGATCACTTGTCCACTCGCTGGTTTATCAGGCAGCTGGTTAACTGTGCGAAAAACTTCCTACACACAGAACAGTAGCATTGTTTCTGTCCAGTGTTAGAACTATGATATCAGCTGATTTTTAAAAAATAAATATCTTCTCACAGCCAGAGCACTGAAAAGGTGTCTATACCGTATAAACGTGTTGAAGTGTTTGAAATTGGGATGACCGAGGAAATCCATTTCTGCATATGGAACAGAAAACAGCTTCTCCCGAGTGTGAATGCAGTGATGTGTCAGTAGATTGGATTGCTCATTATCGCCTCTCCTTCTCCCAAATCCCCAACTGCCGGAAGGACAACAGCAGCTAGTCCATGGGAAAAAACATAATTCCCATGATATTTGCCAACGATTCACATTGCAGAGAGGCTCTTCGCTTTCTCAGAGCATTTGCGAAATAGTTTCATCAAACATCCACCTCACAGAGAAATCAGTGGGGATCTGCTGTGACTGCATGATGGGATTTTCCTATCAATCATTTCTAGGACTGAATCAAGTTTTCACTGAGAGATTCACGTTAAATTCTGGTAATACTAAAACAAAACTAACTGGCATAGAACTCACCATTTCGACGTTTTTTTTTCTTTACCTCGTATGATATTAATCCTATAGCCTAACAAATCATAACATGCTTATATAACCCACACTGTCAATAACGGACTTTTCCTAGGGCATTTTACCAAAATATTGGAGTTGAAAGCAATGCGTGATTTGTCTGTACTTCTTGTAATTTATTGACCTGTATTAATGCTTATAATCTGTCTTGGGAACATCAAATAGTGTCTTGGGTGATCACTTTGTGGAAAAGTTACATTTATTCTGCCGGCTGACCCTTAGCTTCTGGTCGAGAGAGTGCTGCTAGAAAAAACACAGCATGTCACGGAAATTCGACGGACAAAGAGAATCAATGTTTCGAGCATTAGCCCTTCATTATGTATCTGCTTGTAGAGAGAGGTCGGCATCCTTGCAAGAGGCTTCGCAGTCAGTTTGAAATCATGATTAGATTACTTACAGTGTGGAAACAGGCCCTTCAGCCCAGCAAGTCCACACCGCCCCGCCGAAGCGCAACCCACCCATTCCCCTACATTTACCCCTTACCTAACACTACGGGCAATTTAGCACGGCCAATTCACCTAACCTGCACATCTTTGGACTGTGGGAGGAAACCGGAGCACCCGGAGGAAACCCACGCAGACACAGGGAGAACATGCAAACTCCACACAGTCAGTCGCCTGAGGCGGGAATTGAACCCAGGTCTCTGGCGCTGTGAGGCAGCAGTGCTAACCACTGTGCCACTGTGCCACCGTGCCGCCCACAAATCAATTAGGAGAAAGTGAGGACTGCAGATGCTGGACATCAGAGTTGAGATTGTGGTGCTGAAAAGGCGCAGCAGGACAGGCAGCTACCCAGGAGCAGCACAATCAACGTTCCAGGTATAAGCACTTCGTCAGGAATGAGCTTTAGCTTCTGTTCCCTTGTCGTTTAATTCTCTGCCACTCTCACTCTGACCTGTGTATCCACGATCTCCAGATATTATACCAATGAACCTAAATCGGAGCTGTCAGAACAGCAGCTCATAGTTTTATAGAGCATTTTACAACTTTGGACACAACATTGAGCTCAGATGTTTCTCGACCAAAACAGAGAGTTGTTGAGATCTGGAAATCTCGAGCTGTCAGGTTCATCTGTGCCCCATGTCCCCGAATACCTTAAGTTAGCAAAGGTCCTTCAGCACCAGATGTTCAATTACCATTGAGTAGACTTTAAATTCTGTTGGGGAAGAACAGTTCAAGCTTCTAACTAATTTATATGATAAAGTGTCTCTTAGTTCTTCAAGTTCAAGCTCACAGATGGTTGCGAGTTTTGTGAGAGATTTTTATCTTCAATAGACACGGCTGTGCGTCCAGAAGCTTGAAATTTGGCTAATATGATGCCATTCTTTAGGATAGGTAGTAAGGAAGAACCACTGAAACTTCAACCGCTGAGCCGAACATGAGTGGTGGGTAAATTGTCGGAGAGATTTCTGAGACATAGGAATTTCATGCATTTTGAAAGGCAAAGACTGATGAAGGATAGCCAGCATAGCTTTGCCCTTAAGAAGTTATTGCCATGACTGACTTTTTTGAAAAGGTAAAAATTATGATTTAAAGGGCATAATTGTAGACATTATCTATTGATTTCAGCAAATGACCAGTCATGATCTGCATGGTTGACTGGTTAGTTACCTCAGACTTGATGGGGTCCAGAGGGACAAATCAAATTGGATTCACAATTAGCTTGAAGGCAGAATGGAGATGGTGGTGGTAGAGGATTGGGATTTGGTCTCCCGGCTTGGAACCAGTCCTAAGCTATAAGGATAGTGCAGGATCCATCGCTTTTCGGAATTTATATAAATGATTTGGATCAGAAGATAAGAGGAATCGATATTAAGTTTACAATTGACATTAAAATAAGTGGTGCAGTGCACAGCGAGGAAGGTGATCTGAGTGAACAACGGAATATGATCACATGGGCAAATGGACTGAGGAGTGACAGATGCAATTTAATTGTTATGAATGTGAGGTGCTATATTTTGGTAAGTGAAATCAGGACAGGACATTTACAGATAATGGTTGGAACATGGGGTATATTACCAAAAAAGGGATTATGGAGCGCTGGTACATATTTCCGAGAAATTGGAGTTGCAGGTGGACAGCGTTGTGAAGTAAGCAATTGGCACGCTTCTCTGCATTGGTCACCACATAGAGTATGAAACTTTGGGTGTCATGGTCAGAATATTGCATTTCGTGATGTTCTCCCTGTTGCACATAAGATTTGCCTAAACTTGAGAGGTTGCAGAAAAGATTTACAAGAGTTTTAGCGGGAAAGGCAGGATTGAGCGACAGGAAAAGCCTGAATATGCTGCGTTATTTTTTTGTTCTGGTTGTGAATGTACGATGCTGAGGGGTCACCATACAGGGGTTTATAAAAACATATGAGGCATGAATTATATGAATAGCAACGGTGAACAAATTCAACGTTATCTCCATGCTCTTGTATTCTGTGCCACCGTGATAAAGCTGCACACACTGGATGTTTCATTAATGTATCACTCTCGAACTGTCCTGTCACCTTTAGTGAGGCAGGTATACACCCACGTCCTTGCGCTCCTACACCATTGTTGGAATTGTACCTCAGATTTTAGATTACCTTTCAGTGTTCATATTATGCTGCATTGGACATCTTCTGCGTCCTATCTGCACACTACACCAACTCGGGAAGTTTCAACAGAAAATTAACTCCAATCTCAGACTCTTGATACGATACTTCCCTGACCAGTTTATGTTTGGCATGCTGATACAATATTTGAAACCAAATTAAACCTCAAAAACATGTGGAAACCACATCTGCTCCCTCCCCCTCAGTCCTTGATTTGATGCACAATTTTCTTTAAACTTGGTGCGTGCTGTCATTGAAATTAGTCCATGGCTCATGTTACAGAAAGACCATTTATCCCTCATTCCCCACATTACGGGGATAGGGAGAGATGGGACCATGGGATGATGCTGCATGGTATGTATTCACTCCTCTATTCCTCACATCATAGGGATATGAACGGGTGACTGTATGGGGGGAACTTGCTTGAACTACACTAACCTCTCTGTTCTCCACATCAAGGGGATATAAGATAATGGAGCCATAGTTTCTGTGAGAGAGAAGGCACTTTGAGCCGTGTCTGCTATCGGTCACATTATCGAGAGTGTGGCGTTGGAAAATCAGAACACGGCAGGCAGCATCCAAGGAGCAGGAGAGTCGATGTTTCGGGAATCAGCCCTTTACCAAAAATGCAGGCTTATGCCCGAAACTTTATAGTCCTAGCAGAAAGTGAGGACTGCATATGCTGGGGATCAGAGCTTAAAAATGTGTTGCTGGAAAAGCGCAGCAGGTCAGGCAGCATCAAAGGAGAAGGAGAATCGACGTTTCGGGCATAAGCTCTTCTTGCTCCTAAGATGCTGCCTGCACCGTTGTGATTTTCCAACACCACAATCTCAACTGTCATCTCCAGCATCTGCAGTCCTCATTTTCTGCCTTTGGAACAAATTATCACAGACTGATCCTGGTGGCAAATACAACAGCAAGATTGTGAACAAATTGATTCGTCTTTAGACAGTTTCCAGGATGGGAGAAGGCTTGGACATTAGCGAAAGGAACATTCAGCAGAAAACAAAGAAGACAGCTTTGATTCGCTGAGTTGTAAGTGGAAGATATTCATAAATTACCAGAATGGAGATGGAGCATGGTGAGGTATATCTACGTCATTTCAGTGGTAATGTGAAAACGAGCAGCGCATTGTGTGATTCAAACAGTGGAAGCGTGTTAATGAGGAATAGGACAAACAAAGGCTTAATCCTTGGCGACACCATTTATAAGTCGTGGAAAGGAGGTCACAGATGTGTCAGTACTCTGTGTGGACGAGAGAGAACGCAGTTATTTCTGAGGATGGATGCTGACTGTGAAACTCGAAGAGAGAAGGACTGTACCAGAAGACAGAGAGAGGACAATTACAATATCAGTGAACATGGGGGAATTGGATCACAGAGACATAGAGTCATACAGATTTACAGCATGGAAACACACCCTTCGGTGCAACCCGTCCATGCCGACTAGATATCCCAACATAATCTAGTCCCACCTGCCAGCACACGGCCTATATCCCTCCAAACCCTTTCTATTCATATATACATCCAAATGCCTCTTAAATGTTACAATTGTACCAGCCTCCTCCACTTCCTAGCAGTGTTGTGGGAAGAAGGCAAATCAGTAAATTTGTTCAAGATGAGCTCTGACATTGCTGGATAAAGTTACATGTGCAGGTCTTTTATGAAAATCCAGAGACTCAAATGAAAGCAAAATGCTGCCGATAATGGAAATCTAAACTAGAAACACTGATACTGGAGAAATTCGGTGTGGCAGAATCTCTGATGAGAGAAACAGAGTGATCATTTTGTGCTGAGCATGACTTTTCTTTGGAATTACGTTACTCTACAGATACTGTGGGAACTGGTGTCTTTCTCAGGACTTCGTATTTTTAAAAGGTAATTTAGGGACTTGTCCAATGATGGGTGGTTGGAGGGAAGCAGCTGATCAGATCGCTTCCATTTCACTTTCAGAAAAGCTCCATGAGCTCCTCGCTCTTGTTGCTGGAAGTGACGATGGAGGAGACAAGGCGAACAATTCAAAAAGACAACCTGCCATCTGAGATACCAAAAAAAAACTCGGCATCATCTACAGTTAACAGGCAAGCTGGAGGAACCGTCTTCAGGATTCAACACTGAGTTCAAAAACTAAACACCAGAAACTCTGTCCTCCACTCTGAATTACCCTGTTTGAGTTACCACTAACCTCTCTTTCAACGCTCCCCCTCGGCAACTTCCCTCTACTGATACCCCCTCTCTACACTCAACTTGCGAGCTACCCAGTGTCATGGATATTACGTTTGCTCTCAGCAGAACTAACCCATTTTCTCTCTGTAAACTGACCTCTCGCAGTGCCTGTCAATCTGTACATCCCAATACCACAACTAGCTTTCTCTGCACATTTACAATATTTCACGTCCTCTACCTCCTCCTTTGTTACACCATAATAATTTCCATTCCACTTCAGTGCAAAAGCAGAGTCGGATCAGACTTAAAACATTTAATAGTTTTATCTCTCCACTGATGATATCAGACCTGTTGAGTTTTTCCGGCAAGTTGTTTATTTTTCTTTCAGGCCTCGATCATCTGCATTATTTTAAAACAAGCAGACTGATTTCTCATTATCCAGAATGTTAACACAAATAGCTCGTCTAGAGGCAGTAATAATAAGCAGAGATATATCCTGGTTAACAAGGTTCAATCCAGGCTGCCAGTGACAACAAAATTCAATCATGGTAATTATTTGGTTACTTGCTCATGTCTGAACATTTGATGACTGAGAGAAACAATCCCCACACTTGCAGCAGGCGAAGTGTCTCTCCTCAATGAGAATATGCTGGTGCTTTAGCAGATTAGAAAAAAAAAGTAATGTTTTCTGCATTTGTGGCGGCTGATTGGCATTTACATGATGTGAACTTGCTGGTGAACCAGTACCAGTGGAAGCATCCAAACGGCTTACAAGTTCCGCCGAATATGTAAATCAATTCCCGAAATACAGCAGTTAAAGTTGTCTTGCATTACTGTGAACCTGTTAGTGTTTCAGTTGGTAGGATGGCTGAGTCAATCCCTTTCCACATTAGGAAAACATGAATGATCTCTCCACAATGTGAACCCGCTGGTGTTTTAGTGAGTGTGTTGCTTGAGTACTTTATTTTTCCCACACTCTGGTTCAGTGAATGTTCTGTTCTCAGTGTGAACTTTCTGATTTGCCGTCAGGTGGGATAACTTAGTAAATCCCTACTCATGTTCTGCGCAGGTGAACCGCCTCTCTACCGTGTGACTGCGCCGATATGTGTCCAGGTCAGATGGGTATTGATTCGCTTTCCACAACCAACATATTTAGACAGTTTCAACCGACTATGACAGTAGAGCAAGTGAGCACTGCAGATTTGGAGATCAACGTCGAGTGAGTGCAAGACTTAAGAAGGGTCACTTGACTTAAATTTGTACCTGCTTTCTCTCCATAGTTTGTATCGGTCCCTAATTTTACTCGAGGAGTTATTGTTTCTCTGTCAATATTTGGTATTTTATCCTTCAATCTTTGCTTTAGTACTGACTAATCAAGAAGATGTGAGACCTCATCAGTTTGGTTTAGACATTGTGATAATTCTGAGCAATCAGTTGTTTGTGATTCTTCTAAGCTGGTGAGTCTCTTCTTCGCTACCAAAATAGTTGCGTTAGAGTTCATCACATCTCCTTGTGCCTCAGTAGGATGGCTGCCTTTAGCAAAAACCCAACATGGAAGATGAGATCCCGCTCTCCTTACTTCGTGTAAGGGAGAGATAAGTTCTTGATTGGGTTTGGAAACAGACTTACGCAACATGTTTAGACAGTCTGAAGAACATTCTCCAGATCCATCGGTCTCTCCTCATGCCATAATTTTTAACATTTGTAAACGAAAATGTTGATCATCTCTCTGCTGTCATTCATCTTTCTGCGTATGTTCTCTCCACATTTCAACATTACACCTGCACATTGTTTTACTATTTTGTAGATAGCAGATGTTCAGCAGCACGTTGGGTTTAGATGCAGCCCTTGAATGATCGAATCGTATTGTATTAATTTGCTTTTCTGTAACTATGGACGGAGTGTGACGTTATTAAATTGGTAAATACATGTCTTACCCATTGCCTCCGTTCTCTTGTTCGTCATATTATATCGTTATGAATGCCAAATGGGAGATCTTCTGTTCATCATCATTATAATGTGGCAGATTGCTCGGATTATAAAACAAAAGAGTATTTTTCCTGTATGTGTTTTATCACAGTACATATTTGTTTAATTTCAATATCTTGAAGTTGACCATGCGCAGCGCTTATCTATTTGAACATTTTAAATAAGCCAGTGTACGTTGTCTTCTGATTTTGCCTCAGACTACCGTGTCCATTTTTACTAATTATTTTAATTTTAGCTCATTATGTTACTTTATAACCACTACAGAGTTCCATTTCCTTTCTGAGTCCAAACAACAATTCAGCTGTTGTTCCCAAAATAGCTAACAGTACACGTTATGCCACGCAAAATGACAAATGACACTACTTCTGGTGGTGGGTGTTGATTTTTCAATATATTACTGCGACATTAATCAAACCAAACAAGAGAAAGTCTCACTTTAAATGCGATGATGCTACTGCTGGAATGAGTAACCAAGGTTAAGCTCAAAAAGCAAGGATTCAAAGGTACATTTGTAAACAATTGGACGTGGGATTGAAAATCTCTTGTCTACGAGCTGAGATGTCTGAATACGCAACTCCCTCCAAGGCGATTTGAATGGTTATAAGATGCATCATCTGCAAACATAGCAAGAGTGCCCTCATTTCTTCATATGGCTTGTTAATGTATCAAGTGAAATGTTGTCGTCCTGACACAAATCCTTACAGGACACCACCTGTTCGCTGCAGCCATTCTGAGAAAGACAGTTTTCATCACCACTCTCTGCTCTCTGCCAGACAGCCAATCGCCTATCCATGCTCGTAATTTGGCTCTATTACCATGGGCCTTTCATCTTACTCAGTAGGCTCCATGCAGGTCTTTGTCAAAATACTTCTTGAAGTCCAGCGTTGACTGCCCTTGGTCGAAGCTGCTCGTTGGTTCTTCTAAGAATTATACAGGCTTTGAGGCATCATTCCCCTTGATGAAACCATGCACTTCGAAGTATTCAAAAATTTCATTCTTCACTCTGTGACCAAGGTGAGGCTAATCGGTTTGTAATTTTCCATATTTTGCCTTACTCACTTTTTAAACAGGGGAGTCTCGTTAGCGACTTTCCAGTCCTCTGAGATCCTGCCTGATTTGAGCGATTTCTCAAAAAAAACCACGAAGGTCTCCACTGTCTCAGCAATTCAGCAATTTCCATCAGGACTCACGTCTGTAGTGAATCTAACCCAGTTACGTTATCCACCTTTCAGCCATTCACCTTTTCTAGCTCCTTCTCATTGTTTATGGCCACGATACTCAGCTCTGTCCTCTCACTCTGTTGAAGTTTTGGGATATTTCCCTTGTCTTTCACAATGAAGACTGACACGAAGTTATTTTTCAGTTCCTCAGCCATTTACTTGTTTCCCACAACGATCTCTCGAGCGTTGATTTCCAGCGGCCCGATGTCCACTTCTGCCTCTCTTGCCCTTTAAATATATCATGAAACTCTTGAAGTCTCCTGTTATATTACTGGCTAGCTTACTCTCATATTTAATCTTCTCCCTCTTTATTTATTTGTTGCCGTCTATTGTTCTTTGCAGGCTTCCCAAAGCTCTCATTTTCTATGGGCTTTCCCAACATTATACACTTGCTTTTTGGATTTAGTCATTGTCCTGGCTTAACGGGTCAGCCATACTTGCCTCACACTCCCTGAGTCATGCTTATTTTTCCTCTGGGTGAATCTCTACCATGTCTGCTGAATCACTCCCACAAACTCCTTTCATTGCTATTCCACTGTTTTATTTTCCTGCAAGGCTCCTCTACGATTTATATTAACACAGTTACTCCATTATGTTTCGAATCATTTCCTTTATTCAGCTGTAACACCATGACCACTGATTCTACTTGCATCCTTTCAAATTGCACAGCAAGTTCAATCATGTTATGATCAATGGCCGTGAAGCATTCTTTCACCTTGAGTCCCCTTATCACATCTGCCTGAATTAACAACACTAAATTTAATATCGCCTGTTCCGCAGCGGGGTCCAATACAAGCTGCTCCCAAAACAGCATCGTGTCCACAATCCACAGGTTCCTTTTCCTGCAATCCACTACCGAACTTTCTCTCAGTCTATCTGCATACTGAAAACACCCAGGATCGCTATAACTGATGAAAGATCTGCTGTGTTTCTAATAACATTCCACACTGTCTATGATATCGCCTAAGAACCACGAAGCACAAAGAAAATTTACAAACCCGGAAGAGGTCCTTCACCCTTCCAAGCCTGTGCCGATCCAGACCCACTGTCTAAACCTATCACCTAAATCCTATGGATCTGTATCCCTCTTCTCCCCATCTACCCATGTGTGTCGAATGTGTAAAATTTAAACGCTCTTTTGAATTTTAATAAAAACAGAATTGAATTCAAAAGGATTAACAGGAGCTATTTGTTTAGCGACTGTGATTAATGTTAATCTCCGTGAATTCTAATTATCCCAGAGGACGGTTTGCGTCATTTTATGCTAAATGGGCTTCACAGTATGAGGAACATCACTGAAAGTATTAACAGAGATCAGCAACTCCAGTCAGAGGGATAGGAGAGATCAGAATCTGAGAACATTAAATTGGAATGTTCAAACAATGGACCAGAATCTGAGAATGATAGATTGGAATGTTACAATTACGGACAGGAGTGTCATTGAAGGTCTTTACTGTTTTTTTCAGCCTTGGATTTCACTTGCATCGCAGATCCAGGAAATTCTTTGGATTACAAAATGTGGTTACTATCCTATTCTCGCTATAGTTTGTATTCCTAGTAAGTCATTCACTCCATCACCCTGAATAACTCACGCTCCGTCAGCCACTGACACCCTGACTGTCTCACACTCGTTCCATCACACTGAGCCTCTCACAGTCGCTCCGTTACTCTCTACGTGACCCCGACACTCGCTCTGTCACTGCCTCATGTTTGCCTTCACATTCACTTTAACACCTTGAAACCCTCACATTGACACTGAAACCTTTACCCAGACCCACAAACATTCACTCCATTCCTGTCATCCCACCCACGACCTCTCATTGTTTCCCTCCTTAGCCCACCATCTCACACTCACTCCTTCACAATCACCCTGATCCCCTCAGACTCACCCTGTCATCTCCGCTTTGACCCCCTTACACTCACTCCATCACCATCAGCGTGAGCCCGTCTCACTCACTCAGTCAACGTCACTTTGATCCACCCACATCCTGTCATAGTCACTCTGAAACACTCACATTGATTCCATCACCGTCAACTTGACCCCCTCACACTCATAAGTTCACCATAACCATGACTCCCAACACTCACTCTGTCACTGTCACCTTGACACTCACTCCATCACTGTCACACTCACCACCTCACACTCAGTCTGTGACCTTCACTCTGACTCCTTTACACTGACTCCATCACCCCCGCATACTCACTCCATCGCCATCAACCTGACTCCTTCAGACTCACTCCATTACCATGACCCTGACATGCTCACACTGACTCCATCACCATCGCCCTGACGCCCTCACATTCACTCCCTCACTATCACCCTAACTCCCTCATTACTGTCACTCAGACCTCTCACGTTCTCACCATCACCTGGATGCCCTCGCAATCACTCAGTCACTGTCACACTGACACACACACAAACTCACTCCATCACTGCGACACTGACCTCCTCACACTCACTTCGTTACCATCACACTGAACGCCTCACACTCACTCCATCACTGACATCCTGAAACCCTCACGCTCACACCTTAACCTTTGCCCTGACCCCCTCACGCTCCCTCGTTCAATGGCACCCAAGTTCATCATGGTCGCTCTGTCACCCATACCCGTTCACACTAACTTCATCACCATCACTCTAACACCCTCACACTCACTTCATCACCCTGAACCCGTTTAACTCACTCCATCACCATCAGCCTTCCCCAATTCTCACTCCATCTCTGTCGCCATGACCCTCTCACATTCACTCCACCTCCATCAGCCCGACCCCTCACACGCCATCAGTGTGACTTTGGTCCCCTCGCACTCACTCCATTAAGTCACACTGACCCCACACATTCACGCTGTCTGCATCATCCTGTCCCACTCACACTCATTCCATGACGGTCACCCTGACCCCATCACACTCACTCCGTCACTGTCTCCTTGACCTACCACACTCATTCCATAACCGTCACCTTGACACCATCATGCTCATTCCGTCACCATCACTCCGACCCCCTCAGACTCACTCTGTCACTGTCATCCACACTCGCTAACTCTAAATCTGTCACTGAGAAGACTACCACCGCGCACTCTCAACCCCTTACAACCACTGCATCGCTGTCACTCTGACCCCATCACACTCACTCTGTCATCGATAACCCCTCACACTCACTCCATCACTATCACCCTGACCCCTTCACACCCTCTCTGTCACTGTCTCCATGACCCACCACACTCACTCCTTCACCGTCACACTGATACTCATTCTGTCAACATCACACTGACACTCTCACGTGCTCTCCATTATTGTCTCCCTGACGCCCCCATGCTCACTCAATCCCCTGAAACCCTCACAATCACTCCAAAATCGTCACCCTGACCCATAAACGCTCACTCCATCACTGTCCCCCTGCCCGCGAACTCTCAATCCGTCACTGTCAAGACCAGCACTGCACACTCGCAATCATCATGACCTCCTCACTTTCATTCTGCCATTATCACAATGACACACAGTCACTCTATTCCCATCACACTGACTGCTTCACAATCGATCACTGTGACCCTGAACCCCTTGCACCCATCCGTCACAGTCACGCTCACCCCGACACATTCACACAGACTCTATCACCCTAATCAACTCACACTGACACTGTGATTGTCACCTGAGCCCTTCATACTGTCTCCCTGACCTTTCATACTCATCCTATTACTGACCCCGTGAACCCCCACACTCCATTATCGACACCCTGACCACCTTACACTCAAAAGTTCACACTGAACCTCTCATATTCAGTCCGTCACGGACACCGTGCCCACTCACACTCACTCTGGCACCATCACCCTGACCTTCTCACATTCACTCCATTATCGACATCCTGACCCCCTCACGCTCACTCCCTCATTGTCTCTCTTTCGTCTGCATGCTCATTCAATCACCCTGAATCCCTCACATTCTCTCTAAGACACTCACCCTGATAGACAAGCACTCACTCCTTCACCTTCACTATGACGCACTTGCACTCACTTCAAGTCCATCAACCTGATCCGCTCACAATCCAACCCTGTGACCTTGAAACTCTCATACACACTCTGTAACAGTCACCCGGATCCCCACACATTAACCCTGTCTCTATCACCCTGATTCTCTCACACTCACTTCATCACTGTCACCCTGGCCCCCTTACAATCATTCCATCACCGTTACTCTGACCCCCCTTACACTCAAACCATCACAGTAAACGTGATCCCCATACACTTTCTCTTACACCGTCACGTGATCCCCATGCATTCACTCTATCAACGTCAACCTCACTCCAACATACTCACTCCATTACTTCGAAATCACTCCATCACCACGACCCTGACCCCGACACACTCACTCCATTACCGCCATCCTGACGCCTTCACGCTCACACCATCATCTTTGTCAAGAACCCCTCACACACACACCATCACTGTGAATCCCTCACACTCACACCCGACCCTATCACACTCACTCCGTCACTATCACCCTGATCCCATCACACTCACTCCGTCACTGCCTCCGTGACATACCACACTCACTCTGTCACCGTCACCTTGACACGATCATACTAATTCCGTCATCATCACTCCGACGCCCTCAGACTCACTCCGTCACTGTCATCCACACCCGCTAACTCTCAATCTGTCACGATCAAGTCACTGCCGTGTAGTCAGTGACCCCCTTACAATCATTCTGTCACCCACACCATGACCCCATCACACTCACTCTGTCAACTTCCCTCTGACCTCGTTACACTCACTCCGTCACCGCCACCCAGAGTCCGTCACACTCACTCTATCACCGTCACCCTGACATCCTCAATTCACTTGTCATGGTCACCCTGAATCCCTCACACTCATTTGGTACCGTCACCTTAACTCCCTCAAACTCACTCCACCACCGTCAACTTTACCGACTCATACTCACTCTGCCACCATCACCCTGACTCCCTCACTCTCAATCTACTATCACCCCTGGTCCCTTAACACTCACTTTGTTACCGTCATCCTGACACCCTCACACTCTGACACCATCAGTCTAAACCCATTATTCTCACTCCGTCACACTGAACCCCTCACAGTCTGTGTCGCTGTCACCCTGACCCGCTCACACTCACTCCATCACTTTCACCATGACCCCATTACACTCACTCCGTCTCCGTCATCCTGACCCCCTCACATACCATGAATGTGACTCTGAATTCCTCACACTCACTCTGTCACAGTCACTCTGACCTCACACATCACACTGTCTCCATCATCCCGACAACTCTCACTCCATGATTTTCACCCTCACCACCTCACACTTCCCGTCACCTTCATCCTGACTGTCTCATGCACACTTCAGCACAATCACTCTGACGCCTTCACGCTCACTCCATCACCTTTGCCAAGAAACCCTCACACACACTCCATTACTGTGAAACCCTCACACTCACTCAATCACTATCACCCTGATCCCATCACAATCACTCCGTCACTGTCTCCGTGACCTATCACATTCACTCTGTAACCGTCACCTTGACACGATCATACTAATTCTGTCACCATCACTCCGACCCCCTCAGATTCACTCCATCACTATCATCTTCACCCGCTAACTCTCAATCTGCCACGGTCAAGTCCACTGCCGTGCACTCAGTGACCCACTTACAATCATTCTGTCACCGTCACCATAACCCCATCACACTCACTCTGTCAACTTCCCTCTGACCTCCTTACACTCACTCCGTCACCGCCACCCAGAGTCCGTCACACTCACTCCATCATCGTCACCCTAACCCCATCAAATCACTTGTCATGATCACTCTGAATCCCTCACACTCATTTGTTACCATCACCTTAACTCCCTCAAACTCACTCCACCACCGTCAACCATACCGACTCATACTCACTCTGCCACCATCATCCTGACTCCCTCACTCTCAATCCACCATCGCTCCCGGCCCCTTAACACCCACTTTGTTACCGTCATCCTGACCTCCTCACACTCATTCTAACACCATCAGTCTAACCCCATTATTCTCACTCCGTCACACTGAACCCCTCACAGTCTGTGTCGCTGTTACCCTGACCCGCTCACACTCACTCCATCACTGCCACTATGACCCCCTTATACTCACTCCGTCTCCATCATCCTGACCCCCTCACGTACCATTAATGTGACTCTGAATCCCTCACACTCACTCTGTCACAGTCACTCTGACCTCACATATCCACACTGTCTCCATCATCCTGACCCACTTACACTCCATGACTTTCACCCTCACCACCTCACACTTCCAGTCACCTTCATCCTGACTGCCTCATTCACATTCCAGCACAATCACTCTGACCACCTGACGATCTCTCCATCAGTGACACCCTGATCCCCTCACATGCATTTCGTCACTGACAGCCTGACCCTGACTCCCTCACACTCACTCGTCACACTGAACCTCCTACACGCATTCTGTGACACTCTCCCTGACCTCCCGACACTCAGTCCCTGCCTCCCTATCACCCTCACACTTACTAATCACCCTGAAACCCTCACATTCACTTATGAGACACTCACTCCAACATACAAACACTCTCTCTGTTACTGTCATCCCCACCAGCTGATTCCCACACTGTCACTAACAAGCACATCGCCCTCTTACTCACTCTTTCACAGTCATCCTGACACGCTCACGCGCACTCTGCCATCATTACAATGAACCGCAGTCACACTAACCCCCTTACACTCACTGACCACATTGCATTTATTCCATCATCATCACCATGACATCCTCACATTCACTCGATCTCCAGCATACTGACCCCTCACACTCCATGATTGTGACCATGAGCCCCTCGCACCGATCTATCATGGTCACTCTGACGCACACATATTCACACTGTCTCCATTAACCTGACCGACTAACAATCACTCCATGACCGTCAACCTGAGCCCCTCACATTCGCTCCATCACTGTCATCCTGACCCATCACGCTTATTCCATTACTGACACCCTGACCGTCTCACACTCACTCTGTTACCAACACCCGGACTACCTTACACTCACACCTTCACACTGAACCACTTACATGCACTCTTTCTCTGTCTGGCATTTGCCCGCACAGTCACTCAGTCACCATGAAACCCTCACACTGACTCCAAGACACTCACCCTAACGCACAAACACTCACTCTGTCACCACCACCATGATAACCTCTCACTCATTCTCTCAACGTCAGCATGATGCACTTGCACTTTCTCCGTGTCCATCCCTCTGATGTCCTCACAGCCCAACCCTGTGACCTTGAAACTCTCATACGTACTCCATAATCGTGACTCGGGCCCCACACATTCACACTGTCTACGTCACCCTGAATCCCTTATACACCCTCGCATCAATGTCACCCTAATCCCCTCACACTTATTCTGTCACCGTCACCCTGACCGATCACAGTTACTCCATTTCTGACACAATAACTCCCTCACTATCTCCATCACCGTCATCCTGACCCCCTCACACTCAATCCAGCACCATCACCCTGAGCCTCAAACAGTCTCTCCGTCACCATTACCATGACTACATTGCACTCACCCCGTCTCCATCACCCTGATACCCTCACACACCAGCCCTGTGACCCTGGATCTTTCATACTCACTCTGTAATGGTCACTCGGAACCCAACACACTCACATTGTCTCTGTCACCCTGACCACCTCATGCTCACTCCATCACTGTTACCCTGGCTCCCTCAAAAGCACTCCATCACCGTCACCCTGAAGCCGCCTTACTCACTCTGTCACCGTCACGCTCACCCTTTAACTAAATCCGTCACCGTCATCCTGATACCCGCACACTGACTCCATCCACATCATCTTGATGCTCTGACACACCATCACTCGCACTCATGCCGTCACAGTCACTCTGACCCCACACATTCAAACTATCTCCATCATCTTAACCCACTCATACTCACTCCATGACGGTCACCCTGACACCCTCATACTCACTTCATCAGCGAGACCCTGATCCCCTCACACTTACTCCATCACCAACAGCCTGACCCTGACCTCCGCACACACACTCCTTCACACTGAACCTCTCACACTCATTCCATCACTCTCTCCCCAACACCGGGACACTCAGTCACTGTCTGCCATTCGCCCTCACACTCCATCACCCTGAAACCCTCACATTCACTCAGAGAAACTCACCATAACCCACAAACAATCACTCTGTCCCTGTCATCCCCACCCGCTGACTCTCATTCTATCACTGTTAAGCACAGCATATTACACTCGCTCCTTCACAGTCATCCTGACCACTTCACACTCACAGTGCCGCTGAAGCCCTAACTCCCACAATCTCACTCAGTCACCTTTGCAGTGACGTGCTCACACTTATTCCATCGCTGTCACCCTGACAACCTCGCACTCACTCTGTCACCTTCACTTTGACACCCTTACATTTATTCCATCACCATCACCCTGAGTCCCACACACTTATTCTGTCAACGTCACCCCTGACCGCTCACACTTACTGCAACACTGTCACCCTGGCTACCTCACACTCACTCTGTCATCTTCATGCTGACCCCCCTCACACTTACTCTGTGACTGTCACTGTCACCGTCTCCCTGAACCGCTTATACTCACTCCATCGCTAACACCCTGACCACCTCATACTCACTCGATCAGCGAGAACCCAATCCTCTCCCACGCACTCCATCACTGACAGCATGAACCTCACTACCTTTCACTCATTTTGTCACTCTGTCCCTGACCCCCTGATACTCAGTCAATGTCTCCCTCTCCACGTAATACTCACTCGACCACCCTGAAACCAATCATATTCACTCCAAAGCTCTCAACATAACCGACACTCACTCCATCACTGCCGGCTGCTTCGCACTCACTCTTTCGCAGACATCCTGACATCCTCACACTCACTCTATCACATTCACCTTGAAAGCTGTTACTCTCAATCCATCACGGTCATGCTAACCCCCTCACACTCACTCTGTCATGATCACCCTCACCCCCAAACACTCACACCATCACAGTCAGCCTACGTCTCCATACTCACTCCATCACCCTGATCTCATTGCACTCACGCCATCAGTGTCATCCTTACACATTCTCACCCACTTCACCCTTACCACTTCACAGTCTCTCTGTCATATTCACCCTGACCCCATTACGTTCATTTCATTTTTGTCAACCTGACTCCCTCATACTTACTCTGTGACCACTGCACTGACCCACTCACACTCACTCTGTTGCCATCACTCTGACCCCAGCACACGCTCCATCACTGGCACCCTGCGCCCCACCCCCCAAAATCACTCCGTCACCATCGCCCTGGCCCTCTCACACTCACTCCATCACTATCACTCTGGTTGTCTCACATTCACTCCGTTGCCCTGAATCCCTTGCAGTGACTCTGCTACCATTACTCTAGCAAACTCACACGAATACCACCACAAACACTCGGACAAACTCATAATCACTCCGTCACTGTCACCCTGACCCTTTCACACTCCGAGATGAAAATGTGTTGCTGGAAAAGCGCAGCAGGTCAGGCAGCATCCAAGGAACAGGAGGATCGACGTTTCGGGCATAAGCCCTTCTTCAGGAATGAGGAAATTGTGTCCAGCAGGCTAAGATAAAAGGTAGGGAGGAGGGACTTGGGGGAGGGGCGTTGGAAATGCGATAGGTGGAAGGAGCCCTCCACCTCCTCCATGATTTTCGCTTCCCTGGTCCCCAACGCCTTATCTTCACCATGGACATCCAGTCCCTGTACACCTCCATCCCCCATCACAAAGGACTCAAAACCCTCCGCTTCTTCCTTTCCTGCCGTACCAACCAGTACCCTTCCACTGACACCCTCCTTCGACTGACTGAACTGGTCCTCACCCTGAACAACGTCTCTTTCCAATCTTCCCACTTCTTCCAAACCAAAGGTGTAGCCATGGGCTCCCCCATGGGCCCCAGCTATGCCTGCCTCTTCGTAGGATATGTGGAACAGTCCATCTTCTGCAGCTACACTGGCACCACACCCCACCTTTTCCTCCGCTACATCGATGACTGTATCGGCGCTGTCTCGTGCTCCCACGAGGAGGTTCAACAGTTCATCCATTTTACCAAAACCTTCCACCCCGAACTCAAATTCACCTGGACCGTCTCAGACTCCTCCCTCCCCTTCCCAGACATTTCCATATCTATCACGGGCAACCGAATCAACACGGACATTTACTATAAACCGACTGACTCCCACAGCTACGTCGACTACACCTCGTCATACCCTTCCCCCTGTAAAAACGCCATCCCATATTCCCAATTCCTTAGTCTCCGCCGCATCTGCTCCCACTAGGACCAGTTCCAATACCTTACAACCAAGATGGCCTCCTTCTTCAAAGACCACAATTTCTACCCAGACGTGGTCGACGATGCCCTCCACCGCATCTCCTCCACTTCCCGCTCCTCCGCCCTTGAGCCCCGCCCGTCCAAACGCCACCAGGACAGAACCCCACTGGTCCTCACCAACCACCCCACCAACCTCCATATACAGCGTATCATCCGCCGTCATTTCTGTCACCTCCAAACGGACCCCACCACCAGGGATATATTTCCCTTCCCTCCCCTATCAGCATTCCGAAAAGACCACTCCCTCGTCAGATCCACACCCGCCACCAACACAACCTCCACTCCCGGCACCTTCCCCTGCAACCACAAGAAATGCAAAATTTGCGCCCACACCTCCCCCACTACTTCCCTCCAAGGCCCCAAGGGATACTTCCATGTCCGCCACAAATTCACCTGCACCTCCACACACATCATTTTTTTGCATCCGCTGCACCCGATATGGCCTCCTCTATATTGGGGAGACAGGCCGCCTACTTGCGGAATGTTTCAGAGAACACCTCTGGGACACCCGGAACAACAAACCCAACCATCCTGTGGCTCAACACTTCAACTCCCCCTCCCACTCCACCAAGGACATGCAGATCCTTGGACTCCGCCATTGCCAGACCATGGCAACACGACGGTTGGAGGAAGAGCGCCTCATCTTCCACCTTGGAACCCTCCAACCACAAGGGATGAACTCAGATTTCTCCAGTTTGTTCATTTCCCCCCCCCCCACCTTGTCTCAGCCAAATCCCTCGAACTCAGCACCGCCTTCCTAACCTGCAATCTTCTTACTGACCTCTCCGTTCACACCCCACTCCGGCCTATCACCCTCACCTTGACCTCCTTCCACCTATCGCATTTCCAACGCCCATCCCCCAAGGCCCTCCTCCCTACCTTTTATCTTAGCCTGCTGGACACACTTTCCTCATTCCTGAAGAAGGGCTTATGCCCGAAACGTCGATTCTCCTGTTCCTTGGATGCTGCCTGACCTGCTGCGCTTTTCCAGCAACACATTGTCAGCTCTGATCTCCAGCATCTGCAGTTCTCACTTTCCCTTTCACACTCCGTCCCCCCAACCTGACCCCCAACAGTCACTCTGTCAACGTCACGTTGACCGCCTCACACACGCTCACCACCATCGCTCTAACCCCCTCACACATACTCCATCATCATCCCCCGACACCCTCCACACATTTCGTCACCATAACCCTGACTCCCTCACACTCACTCTGTCAACTTCACTCTGACCCACTTCAACTCACTCCATCACCCTTACTCTAACCACGTAACACTCACTCTGTCACCTTCACTGTGACCACCTTACACTCAATCCATCATCATCACCCGGACCCCTCTGCATTCCCTCCCTCATCCTGACCCTCTCATTCTCACACTGTCACGGTCACCCTTACCCTTCACACTCACTCGATCAATGTCACAACTCAACCACTCTCACTTACACTACCCCCTGACCCCCTCATATTCGCTCCATCATTGTCACATTGACCCGCTCACACTGCTCCATCACTGACCTACTGACATCACTGGCAGCCTTAATCTCTCACACTCACTCCATCATTATCACAACTGACCCACTCACACTGACTCTCACTGTCACCAGCCGCCTTCATACTGACTTCATCAACATCACCCTTACTCGTTAACACTCACTCTGTCACTTTCGCTCTGACGGCCCCAAATTAATTGGCACCATCATCCGGACTCTCTCACACTCACTCCGTCACTGTCTACCTGACGCCTCCAGTAATCTCTCCATCACCATTCCCTGACACCCTCAAACTCACTCCTTCATCAAAGCGCCGACACCCCTCACATCACTCCATCATTGTCACAACTGACCCATTCACACTGACTCTTTCACTCACCCTGACCCCCTCACACTCCCTCCGACACCATCACCCTTACTCGCTCAAACTCACTCTGTCGCCGTCACTCTGACGGACTCAAATTCAATTGGCACCATCACCCTGACACCCTCACACTCACTCTGCCATCGTCAATTTGACGTCGCCATTAATCTCTCCATCACCGCCACCCTGACCCTCTCAAAACTCACTCATTCGCCATTGCCCTGACACCCTTCACATCACTCCATCACGGTGACCCTGGCCCCACTCAGACTCACTCCATTGCCATCACACTAACCACCTCACAATCACTATGTTACCGTCTTGATGACACTCCAACACTCACTCCATCACCGTCACTCTTGAATGTCTCACATTCACTCCTACACCATCTCCTGACCAGTTCGCACACACTCCATCGCCCAAACCCTGACTACCTCACACTCACTCCATCACCGTCACCTTGACCCCAGCACACTCGCTCTGTTACCAACACCCTGCCCACTTCACACTCACTCCATCACCTTCACTCTGACCCACTCACCCTCACTCCAACACCGTCACCCTGACCTTCTCACACTCACTCCATCACTACCAACTGACCACTTCGCACTCTCTTCCTCACCCTGATCTTTGCACTGACTCTGTTTCCATCACTCTAACACCCTCACGCTAAAACCATCACAATTATTCTGACAATCTCTTACTTACTCCATCACGGTCAACTTAACAACCTCACACTCATCTGTCACCGTCACCCTGACTCGTTCACATCATTTTTCCCATCACCCATACCCCTCATAGTCGCTCCGTGATGTCACCCTGACACCGGCAAAATCACTCTGCCACCATCACCCTGACCGATTCACACGCACACACTCCATCACCACCACCATGACGCCCTCACACTCACTCAGTCACCATCGCTCCCTGAACTCCTCACACCGACTCAATCACCATCACTCTAACATCCTCACACTCACTATGTCACTGTCATCTTGACTCCCTCTTAATCACTCCATCACCATAACTCTCTCACATTCACTCTGTCACCGTCAATCTCTGAAAACCTCTCACTCAAACGTCCCTGTCATTTTGAACCACTCACACTCACTCTGTCATTGACACCATGACGCCCTCAATCCAACTCTGTCGCTATCACACTGAATCCCTCACACTTACTCAATCACCATCACCATCACACTGACGCCATCATAGTCTTTCACCGTCACCCTGACCCCCTGACACTCATTATTTTACCGTGACCCGACACCCTTACTCGCAATCTGTTATCGTCATCCTGATTCCCTCATACAAAATTTGTTACCATCACCCGGACCTCCTCACACTCGCTCCTTCACACTGAACCTCTCACACTTACTCCGTCACTGTTTCCCTGAGCCCCTGACACTGACTCCGTCTCTGTCACCCTTCTGCCCTCAAACTCACTCCATCAAAATGAAAATCTCATATTCACTCCGAGAGCCTCACCATAAACCACAAACAATCAATCTGTCACTGTGCAGCCCACCACCTCGCACTCACTCCTTCACAATATTCCAGAACTCTTCACAATCACTCTGTCCCCTTCACTGTGATGCACTTTCACCCACTCCGTTACCATCCCTCTGACGCCATCACATTCACTCTGTCACATTCATTCTGACCCGCTAACACTCATTCCATCATCATCAACTTTACCCCCTCATTCTCATTCTCTCAACATCACGCTGCCCCCTCACACTTACTGGATCACCTTTCTGCTGACTCCCTCACACTCACTCTGTTGCCATCACCTAATCGCACTCACTCTCACTCCAACACTGTCACTCTGACACACAAACAACCACACCGTCACTGTCACCCTGCCCCACTCATACTCAGTCTGTCTCTATCAACCTGACCCCCACACTCACTCCATCACCATCACAATGAACCTTTCACACTCACTTGGTCAGCATCACTCTGACCCCATGACACTCACTCGGTCACATTCACTGTGACGCCCTCACGTTTACTCCATCACTATCACGCGTGACCCACTCACACTGACGCTGTCACCGTTACCCTGACCCGCTCACTCTCAAACTGTCACTATCACCTGTGATGCTGACTCCCTCACACTCACTCCGTCACGTTCTACCAGGAACCCGCATTACTTTCTGCAGCACCGTCATCCTGACTCCCCTCAAACTTCACCTTTGCCCTGACCTCCTCACAATCACTCCATCACTGTGGCCTTGAGCCTCGCATACTTACTCTATCACCGTCATGCTGACCCACTAACACTCACTCTCTCACCGTCACCCTGCCCCTCTCACCTTCACTGCGTTACCGTCACCCTGACCTTTCACACACATTCTGCTGCTGTCACCCTGTCTCGCTTATTGTCATTGTTTCACTGTCACCCTAACGCCCTCACACTCATTTGTCACCTTCATGCTTAACCCCTCACACTCCCTCCATCACCATCATCCTGATCCCCTCACACTCACGGTGTCAGCATCACCTTACCTCACCACACTCACTCCATCACCATCACCCTGACTCTTTTACACTCACTTGTCAGGTTGATCCTGACCCTCTGAAACTCATTCCGTCACCATCTACCTAACCCCTCGCACTCACTCCATCGCTGTAACACCCCTCATGTTCGCTCTGTCATCGTCGCACTGACCCGTTCACACTGCTCCATCACTGTCACCCTGACCCTCTCACACACTTTCGCGATGGTGCACGAAGCCCCTCACACTCACTGTCAATTTCACCCGTACATTAGATTAGATTACAGTGTGGAAACAGGCCCTTCGGCCCAACAAGTCCACACCGACCCGCCGAAGCGAAACCCACCCATACCCCTACATTTACCCCTTACCTAACACTACAGGCAATTTAGTATGGCCAATTCACCTGACCCTGCACATCTTTGGATGGTGGGAGGAAACCGGAGCACCCGGAGGAAACCCACGCAGACACGGGGAGAACGTGCAAACTACACACAGTCAGTCGCCTGAGGCGGGAATTGAACCCGGGTCTCTGGCGCTGTGAGGCGGCAGTGCTAACCACTGTGCCACCGTGCCGCCCCATTCTCACCCTCACTCCATCATCATCACCCTGGCTCCGTCAAACTCGCTTCTCACCGTCACTGTCACCCTAAATCTCTCACACTAACAGCCAGTCTCTACCTGATGCCCCCATTACTCTCTCCATCACGGTCACCCTGTCTCAGTTCTTCTCCGTTGCCATGACCTCCTCACAATTACTCCATCACCGTGCCTGACCCCCTTGCACGCACTCAAACCCCATCATGCTGACCCCCTCACACTCACACTCACTGTCTCTCTGTCACCTAGCCCCCTCACACTCATTGCGTCATCATCACCCTGACCCCTCACACTCAGACTGTCGCTGTCACCCTCTTCCGCTCACTCTCATTTTATCACTGTCCCCTGACACCCTCACACTCACTCTGTCACCGTCACCCAGATACCCTCCCACTCACTCTATCATAATCACCCGGACCCACAAACACTCACACCGTCACAGTCAACCTGACACCCTCACACTCAGTCCATCACCCTGAATCCCTCACGCTCACTCCATCAGTGTCATCCTGAACCCCTCACATTCACCCTGTCACCTTCAATCTGATGCATCACACTCACTCCATCATCGTCACAACTACTCACTCAAACTCACTCCGTCACTGTCAGCCTGACCACCTCACACTCACTCCACCAGCGTAACCCCGAACCTCCTCACTCTCTACCTCACTGACACCTTGATCCCCTCACACTGACTTCGTCACCGTTGCTCTGACTACCTCACCTTCACCCCGTCACCTTCACCCTGACGCTATGACTCGCACTTTGTCACTTTCACTGTAACCCCATGACACTCACTCCATCACAATCATGTCTGACCCCCTCATACTGCCTCTGTCAGTGTCACCCTGACATGCTCATTCCCACACCGCCACTGTCATCCTACCCACTCATACTCACTCCATCATCATCACCCTGACCCTTTCACACTCACTGTGTTACCATCGCTCTGCCCTATCATGCTCACTCCGACACCATTACCCTGACCCTTTCACACTCACTCTGTCACCATCACCCTGACACCCCCTCATACTTGCTCCATCACCCTGAACCTCTCGCACTCACTACATCACCATCAGCTGGAGCCCTCACACTCACTCCATCACCGTCGCAGTTGACCCACTCACACTCACTCCATCACTCTAATCCCCCTCACACTCGCTCTTTTATCATCACATTGTCCCGCTCACACTGCTGCGTCACTGTTATCCTGACCCTCTCACACACTCTCGTCACTGCCAAACGGAGCCCCTCACACTCACTCCATCACTGTCACCCAGACACGCTCACACTCACTTGTCACCGTCGCCCTGACACTGTCTACTTGATCCCCCATGACTCTCTCCATCATTGTCACTCTGACTCCCCTCAAACTCCTCCTTCACCTTTGCCCTGACCTGCACACAATCACTGCATCACCGTGGTCCTGGCCCTAACACACCCACTCCAACACCGTTATATAGAACATAGAATATTACAGCGCAGTACAGACCCTTCGGCCCTCGATGTTGCGCCGACCTGTGAAACCAATCTGAAGCCCATCTATTCCATGTACGTCCATATGCTTGTCCAGTGACGACTTAAATTTACTTAAAGTTGGAAGCTACTAGTTGCTGACCTACTAATACTCACTCTCTCACCGTCACCCTGCCCCTCTCACACTCACTCCATCACTGTCACCCTGACATCATCACACTCATTTTCCCTTCATGCTCACTCCATTAGCATCACCATGACTCCCTCACTCTCACGCGGTCAGTGTCACCCTGACTCCATGACACTCACTCTGTCAACATCCCTTGACCCCCTCGCACTCACTCTGTCACCGTCACCCTGACCCCCTCACACTCATCCTGTCACAATCAACCTGATCCCCAAACAACTCACACTGCCTGCCTGAAACCATCACACTGAATCCCTCTCCGCTCACTCCATCAGGAGCAGTCTGTTCCCTTCACACTCCCTCTCTAACGTTCAACCTGACCCTTCACACTCACTCCATGGACCCCATACACTGACTCTGTCATCATCACTGTGTATCCCTGACACTCACTCTGTCATCATCACAACTGACTCACTCACACTCACTCCTTCATCATCACCCTGACCCGCTCACAGTCATTCAGTCACTATCACTCAGACCCCCTCACACTTACTCCGTCGCCATCACCTTGACCCCTGCCACTCTTTACATCACTGAGACCCTGACCCCTCAAACGGACTCCGTCACTGTCACTCTGACACCTTCACATTTACTCCATCATTCTCACCCTGAGCGCCTCACACTCGGTCCAACACCATCAACCTGACCCCCTCACACTCACTACATCAAACACACCCCAAACCCCTCAAGTTCAGTCTATCACCGTCACCCTGATCCCCTCACAATCACTTCGTCACTGTCACCCAGTCACCCCGCACACACTCTGTCACCGTCACCGTCACCCTTACCCCCTCTCAATCACTCTGTCACTGTCACCCTGACACCTCATACTCACTCCATCACCATTACTGTGACCCTCTCACACTCTCTTTGTCACCATCACCCTGACCTCAAGACACTTACTCTGTCACCTTCATTGTCACTCCCTCACACTCACTCCACCACTATCACGCCTGATCCCCTCACACGTCACCCTTACCAGCTCACTTTCACACCGTCACTGTCACCCTACCCCTTCACACTCACTCCATCACCTTTACGCTGACCCCCTCATTATCACTATACTTCATCACACTCCCACACATTCCCCACCGTCACTCATACTCCCACACCCATTCCTCCATTGTCACTCTCTTTCCCCCACACCCTCACCCACCATGACACTCACTCCCCCACTATCCTCCTCCCTGTTCGACACAATTATCCAATGTCAAACTCACCCGCTGTCACGCTCACTCACCCACACACTGCCCAACAGACATGCACACTCCCACACACGCGCGCACACCATCACACTCACTGCCCCATACCCTGCACCACCCTCTCGCTCGCTCTTCCACACAATCCTGCACCATCGTTCTCACTCCCCCGCAAACTTCTTCAACGTCCCGCTCACTCCCCAGCAATTTCCCACATCATCGCGCACACGGTCCTACATATGATACAGCTTTTGCAATCACACCTCCACTCATTCCGCATCCGTCATGCTCACTCCCACCCGCACTAACCCAACATCATACTCTCTCCCATGCCCACTCTACGACAATCACACTCACGCCCTCAAACATCTCGAAACTGTTATGCTCACTACCCCATAAAATCCCCCAATGCCACGCTTATGCACGTGTACTCTCACACACTATCACGTTCATTCCCCACACACCCCTACAGTGTCATGCTCTCTATTCCACTGTCATGCTTACTCTCACCATGCACTCTGTCAAGTGAGCATGTCGGTGGCCTAGTCGGCGGCAGAGTGGGTTTTAGGGTGGGAGTGTGTGGGGGGAAGTGATAATACAGTTGGAGATTGTGTGAGGTTGGACGCATGCCGGTTTGTAATGGGCACAGTGGTGAGCGTGATGGTAGGGTAGGTGGGAATGACCATGACGGATGGATTTTTACAGTGGAGTCATGTGCTGCGGATAGTTTGTTACGAAATGGGAAAGTGCGGGAGAGTGAATGTGAGGTGTGGAGTGTGCAGGGGAGTGAGAGTGGTGATGCAAAATAGTGCCATGCCAGAAGTCAGACAACACTGTAGATTGTGGGGGAGAGTGTGTGACGGTGCTGCAAGGTGCATGAGTTTGAGGGTGAGAGAGGGGAGGGTGCGTGGCAGTGAGCGTGATGGTGGGGCAGTGTTTGAGAAATGAGTTTGACTTTGAGAGTGTACGTGTTCGAGTGCGCCTGACGTTGGGGCAGTGTGTCAGGGGTCAGCATGAAGTTGGGGATAGTTTGTGGGGTAGTGAGGAGTGTGATTATAAGTTGTTGTGTGCAGGAGTGACCATGATGGTGGAAGCGTGTGCACAGGAGTAGGTATGACAGTGTGTGGAGCGTGAGCGTGATGGTGGCGTCAGTGTAGGAATTCGAGTGCGATAGTGGGCGAGTGCATAAGGAGTAAATGTTCACTCCGTGCAAACACGCCAACCGTCACACTCACACTCCCGCAAACTATCAGCACACTTATCCAACATCACGCTCACTCCCCCACACACGCCCTGACATTCATGCTTAGACTCCCGCACACTCCCCCACCATCATGCTCATCCCCCGCAGACTGTCCCATCATTTCGCTCACTCCCCACACATTCCCCCGCTTCCATACTTACTCCCCACACACTCCACCACCGTCACGAACGCTCTGCAGACACTACGCCACTATCTCGCTCAAACGCCCACACACTCCACCACTATGACGCACGAACTCCTATACACACCACCCAATTATGCACACTGTGCACACAATCCCCTACCATCACGCTTCAAGCGTGTGCACAATCCCTCACCATCACACTCATTCCACACACACTTCTCCATCATCACGCTCACTCTCCACACTCTCCAATACCGTCACCCACACTTTGTCACATACTTTCTGCTTAACAATCACTCCCCGCACACTCCTGCACCGTCGGACTCACTTCCTCGCAAACTTCCCTACTGTAACGCCCTCTTCACGCACACTCCATAATCGTCAATGCCACTCGGTCACTCAGTAACCCACGAACAACCTCACTCCACCGCACACCACACAATCGTCACAATCGCTCTTCCACAAACTCCTCCACCATCGCAGTCACCCCCCACACACGTCCCCACCATCATGCTCACTCTCCATACACTAGAATCCCATCACCCACACTCCCTCGCACACTACCTGCATCTCAGTCACTCCCAAGAAGCATTGACATGCTCACTTTCTTACAGCCACCCTGAACATTCCAAAATCAACACTGTCACTCAGCCACTCACTAATCCGCAATAGCTTTCACTCCACTGCACACCATAAAACCGTCATGATCACTCTCATACGAACTCCTCCACCTTTGCACTCTCTAACCCGCACTCTTCCTCACATCATGTTTACTTACCCACAAACTATCCCACCATCGCAGTCTCTCATCTGCACCCTCCTCCACCGTCACACTTGCTTCTACGAAAGTGCCCCACCGTTACATTAATTGCCCACTCACTCCAACACCGACAACCACACTCCCCGGATACTCACCCACTGTCACGCTCACTCCTAGAGTTCTCCAACACCATCACACCCCCACTGCCACACTCACTCCCCCCACAAACCTAAATAATCACACACACTCTACTGCACACTCAACCACATTTACGCTCACTTCTCCACACAATGTAGCACCAACATGATCACTCCCCCGTTCTCTCCTACATTATCAGACTATCTCATCTGCAACCCCCTTCATCATCATGCTCACGACCTGCACACAACAACACCGTCACTCACACTCCCTGGCACGCTACCCCACCATCACGCTCAATCTTCTGCACACTCCCTCACTGTCACACTCACAACCTCGCACTCGCTTCCCCGCACACTGCACCACCATTGCACTCACTCATCGCACACTGACTTACCATCACATTTAAATAAGTCGACACTCCTGCAGCGTTACGCCCGCTCCATGCCTCCCCTCACATTCACTTCCCCGCACACAACAACACTCTCAATCACACTCAATCCCCCACACACTACCCCACCGTCACTCTCACTCCTCCACACCTCCCCCACCAACACAGTTTCCCCCACACAACAACTCCATGTCACTCTCTCTTCCCGACACATCAATTCCACCATAACGCTCACTCTCCTGCAATTTCCCACATCGTCACCTACATGCCCACTAGCCGATTGTAACTATCACACCCTCGCTCATTCCACATCAGTCATGCTCACTCTCACATGCTTTTCCTCAACACCATGTTCATTCACCTGCTCAGACAACGAAGGTAACGCTTACTGCCCTGCATACTCCCAAACTATCATGTTCACTAACACACACTCTCTCCCAACATCATGCTTAAAACCCCGCACTCTCACAGACCATCACATTTGTTCCCTGCACACTCTTCCAGTGTCACGCTCACTACCTCGCCGTCAAGGTCACTCCCCCTGTGCACTCTTCCAACGTCATCATTACTCCGTATACACATCCCAATTGTCACGCTCTACTGCCACACACTCCCCTATCATCAGACTCACTCGCGCACAATCCCCCAACGTCACGGTCATTCCTCCACACACTCCCCAACAATCATTCTCAAACTCCCACACACTCCCCCACCATTATGCTAACTCCCCAAACACTCCACCACTATAATGATCACTCCCCGCAGACTCCCACACCATCACACTCATTCCCCAAACATAGACCTCACTGCCCACAACTCCCCCAATGTCATGCTTACTCCCCTGCACACTCTCCCACCATCACGCTTAAATAGCCGCACACTCCCCCTCCATCATACTCACACTCCATGCACTTCCTCACCGTACACTCACTCCACACACACTCCCCCGCTATCATACCTACTCCCCACACACTACACAAACGCCCACTGAAACTACCGCATACTCCCCCACCATCACACTAACGCCTTCACCGTCACACTCACTACTTGCACACGCCAACACCATCATCCACACTCCCCGGCACGCCACCCCACCGTTGCACTCATGCCCCTGCAAATTCTCTCACTGGCACACTCACCACAAACTCCCCCACCATCGCACTCTCTGACGTGCATCTTCGCCCACCATCATGTTTACTCCCACGCAAACTGCCCCACTGTTATGTTTATTCTCCACTCACTCCAACACCAACAACACACTCCCCGCATACTCACGCACTGTCACCCTCACTCCCAGCGCAAGACAACACTATCACAGACCCACTGTCACTCTCACTTTCCCCACACACCCCTACAGTCCACCATCATCACGCATACTCCCCACAAACTCCTCCACCAACAAGCACTCCCCTGCACACTGACCCACACTGACTCACGCACACTCCAACACCGTCATGCTCACTCCTCTATTCCACTGTCACCTTCGTTCCCCATGCACTTGTTGAGTACCATGCTCAATCCCCAACAGACTCCCTCAATGTCACACTCAGACCCTGACACACACCCCACCTTCACGTGGCCTCCGCCACATGCTCCCCCAACATCACGCTCAGTCCCCCGTACACTACATAATTTTCACTCTCTCTCCCCACACACTCCCCAACTGTCTCACTCACCATTACTTTCCCGCACACTGTCCAATACGCATGCTCATCACCATGTACATTCTCCACCATTACGCTTCCCACACACTCCTACACACTCCTATCCCATCACTCTCATAACTTACATTCTCACACACCATCACACTCAAATTACCACACAGTCCCACATCACCCCCCCCCCACTGTCCACCGTCACACACTCTCCCTAAAACCCTGCACTGCTGTCACACTTCCTCCTCAACATCACGCTCTGTCCCCTGTAACCATGCTACCGTCATGCTCACTTCCTTTCACAATATGTTACTGTCACCTCACTCCACTACACAGGATCACACTGTCATGCACACTCCCCCACACAATCCCCCAGCATCATGCTCACGCCCCTACACACTTCCCGACCATCACTCTCATTCCCCCACCCATTACTTTACTGTCACCCTCACGCTTCTGAACGTTTCCCCATCGTCATGTTAACACCACACCCAAACCCCACCTACACATTCCCTCCCGCACACCCCCCCACAATCATGCACACTCCCGTGCACACTTAACCAACATCACACGAAAACTCCTGCACAATGTCCCTCTGTCATGCACACTCCCCCACACTCTCCACCTCCGTGATGGTCGCTCCCCTGAACACAGCCCATTCATCACGGTCACTCTTCCACAGAATCCCCAGCATCATGTTCACTCCAAAGCACACTCCACGACCGTCACTCTCATTCTCTCACACACTACCCCACCGACACTCTCACTCCCATGCACCCTCCCTAACTGTCATGCTCACTCCGCCGTACACTCACACGCCATCACCTTCACTCCCCTGCACGCTTCCACATCGTCATGCTCACGCCCCACACCCATTCCCACCATGACATTGACTTTCCCACACTCCCGCACGATCATGCTCATTCCCCGGACACTGCAACACTGTCAACCTCACTCTCCTGCACACTGCTCCAACATCCCCGCACAATCCTCCACCATCGTGGTCACACCCCTCACACTCCAACACCATCACCCACACTCCCCTACATACGACTTCACCGTCATGCTCACTCCCCTGCACATTACACAACTGTCACGCTCACTCCCCTGCAGATTCCATCATCGTCAATTTCACTCTCCACCCACTACCCCACCATCACACCCACTATTTCACACACTGACACACATGTTCACTCTCCCGAACACTCGCGCACCATTACTCTCACTCCCCTGCACACTTTCGTATCGTCATGCTCACAAGCCACACGTCGCTAATATTTCTCCACGATTTCTATCATTCCAATGCACAACCCCCACCATCACATTCATTCCTTCTCCCACCACACACCTGCCACACTCATATCCCTGCACACAATCCACTCCCTCACACACTCACCCAAAATTACAACCATTCCCCCACTAACACCCCCACCCTAATGCTCGCTCCTCCATACATTTCACCATTGTCGTGCTCATTACCCCACCGTTAGGCTCACGACATCGCAAAATCTTCCACTGTCATGTTAACACCCCCCCACAATCCCACACCATCACAGTAATTCCTCCTCCTACCATCCACCTGTCACACTCAGATCCCGACACACTGCCCACTCCTCTGCACTCTCCCACACCAACAGACTCACTCCCCCGCATGCTCCTACACGGACACCCTCACTCCTGCACACAAACACTCACTGTCCCGCTCACACCCCGCACACTACTAAACCATCAGACTCACTGCCCTACACGCATTCCCATGATCGTGCGCACACCCCTAGCGTCACACTCAGTCCCCTGCAAACGCCCCCACACTTTTATTCACTGCCACTGAACTCCCAAACCTCAGACTGTCTCTTTCGCACACACCCACCATCATACTCGCTCCTCCTCACTCTAACCAACATCATGCTCACAGCCCCGCGCACTCCCCACCTTTCCACCCACTGCCCCACACTAACATGCAATCGCCCACATGCTCTCCCCTATAATACTCACTCCCTTGTGCACTGCCCCACTGTCATAATAACTCCCCAGCACCCCCATACTGTCACGCTCACTCACCTACCGTCGCACTCACTCCCCCGTACTCTCCCCGCCATCACACTAACTCTGCCACTCACTCACCCAATGTCACATTCACTGTCCCGCACCCTCCCCCACTGTCACACTCACACCACTGCACACTCCCCAACTTTCACATTCATTCCCCTGTTCGCCCCCTCCGCCGCACTCATTCATCCACAGTGACATTCACTTTCTCGCACAAGCTCCCAACATCACGCTCACACCATCGCATGCTTCCCAACTGTCACACTCGCTCCCCGTTCACACCCAATCTGTCATACACAATTCCCCACAAGCACCCCTCTGTCACGCTCACTGCTCTCACACTCCCACGCATCACGCTCACTCACTGCATACCACACCATTGTCACAGTCAATGCCCTACAGACTCTCCGATGTGACACTCTGCCGCACACACACCTATCAACATGTTCACTCTTCAGCACACACCTCCATATCACACTCGCTCCTTTGCACATTCCCCCATCTTCATGCACATTTCCCCGTACTCTCACACACCGTCATGTGTATTCGTCTGCACTATCCAACACCGTCAGGCATACTCCACCAAACAGTTAATCACAGTTACACTCAAACTCCTGCACAATCCCCATCCGTCATGCTAACTCCCGTGGAAGCGTACTATCATCATGCTCACTTGCCTTCGCCCTATTCCACTGTCACGCTCACTCTATTGCACACTATTCCACCATCATGTTCACTCCCCCGCACAATCCATCACCATCACATCCACTCTCCCACACACTAACGCCACCGTCACGCTCACTCACCCGCGCAGTCCCCCACAGTCAAGCTCACTCCTCCACACATCAACAAACTGAACCGCTCACTTTCCCAAACACTCCTCCTCCATCACTCTTACCACCCTGCGCACACCCACCATCATGCTCATTCCCCCCACACTCTCCCACAGACACATTCACTCTCCCGCACACTATCGCGCCATCGTGCTCACTCTCCCGCAAATTACCCAGCGTCACGCTCACTCCAGCATACTCCCCCACCATTACCATGACTCTTCCACATACCAACCCACCTACAGACTCAATCCCATGCAGAAAACCCCACCGCCACACTTACGCCTCCACACACGTGCTCACCGTCATTCACACTCACCCACCCACTCTTCCATCATCATGCTCACTCTCCCTAACATTCCCCCAACTGTGACACGCACTCCCTGCATGCTTCCCCACAGTCACACCCAGTCCCCGCACACTCCAACACCATCTACCTCACTCCCCTTCACACTACTCCACTATTATGCACATTTCCCGACCGTCACATTCACTCCTCCACACACGCCCCAACTGTCATCCTCACTCCTTCGCACACTCCCCCACCGTCATGCACACTTCCCATACTCTCACACACCATCAGACACGGTCCTCTGCATACTACCCCACCATCAATCTGGCTCCCCACACACTCCTCCACCAGCACACCCACTATACAACACACTGACACGCCGTCACACTCACTTCTCCACGAGAGGAGCGGTAACGTTGGATGAATAATGGTGGGGAGAATAATGGTGAGGGCATGTCGGCGGATTGAGAGTGAATGCAAAGGATTGTATAGAGAAGTGAGCGTGATGTGAGTCACTGTACCTGGCACTGAATATGAAGCTGGATAAGAGTGTGATCGAGTAAGCGTGACGTTGGCAGAGAGTGCAGGGTAGTGAGCGTATCACAGGGGAGTTTATGGGGGAGCGAGAGTGACGGTGGGGTGGTGTAAGTGGGTAGTAAGAGTCGCGAGTGGGTTTGACGACGGGAGAGTGTGCGGGGGAGTGTGACCGACAGTGGGGTCTTTGCGTGGGAGTGAGACTGATGGTGTTTTGGAGTGTGAGGGAGTGAACGTGAATGTGCGGGGGAGTGAGCATGATGGTGTGGCTGTCTAGAAAATAGAATATAGAAATGTACAGCTCAGAACAGGACCTTTGGCCCACGATTTCGTGCCGAGGTTAATCCTAATATAAAATATACTAAGTTAGCCTGCGCATCCCTCAACTCAATCTATCCATGTATACGTCCAGCAGTCGCTTAAATGTCCCCAATGACCCTGCTTCCATCACCACAACGCATTCCATGTATTCACAACTCTCTGCGTGAAGAACCCACCTCTGACATCTCCAAATATCTTCAAATCATGACTCCTCGCAACATTCAATCCTGCCCTGGGGAAATGTCTCTGGCTATTGACTTTGTCTACTCCACTCATTTTCTTGTATACCTCGATCAGGTCGCCTCTGTTCCTCCCTTTCTCCAGAGAGAAAAGTCCGAACTTATTCAACCCTCCTTCATAAGTCAATCCCTCCAGTCCAGGCAGCATCCTGGTAATCCGTCTTGCACCCTCTCTAATGCCTCTGGATCTTTCCTTTCGTAGGGCGTCCAGAACTGGACACAATATTCGAAGTCTCACCAGGGATTGTAGAGCAGCAGCAAAACCTTGCGGCCCCTAAACTTGATCCCCCTGTTAATGAAAGCGAAAACACGGTAAGCTTTCCCAAAAACCCTAACCACTTGGGTGGCAACTTTCAGGGATCTATGTACTTGTACACCCAGATCCCTCTGTTCATCCACATTGCCAAGAATCCTGTCTTTAATCCTATATTCTGCATTCGAGTTCGACATTCCAAAATGCATTACTTCGTATTTATCCAGGTTGAACTCCATCTGCCATTTCTCAGCCCAAATCTGCATCTATCTATGTCGTGCTGCAGCATGCAGTAGACCTCTATGCTATCGACGACACCTCCAACTTTTATGTCATCTGCAAATTTACTAACCCACCCCTCAACCTCGTCATCCAAGTCATTTATAAAAACTACAAAGAACACAGGCTCTGCGGGACCCCACGGAATAGATCCTATTCCTTGGAATCTTTCCAAAACCTAGCTGAACACAACGTACGTCTGACTGATCTCTGCAGTTGCCAGGGATTCCCCTATTGCGCTTCTTGAAAAGAAGAACAACTTTCGCCTCCTTCGAATCCTCTGGTACATCTCCCGTGGAGACTGAGGAGGCAAATATCCGAAGCAGCGGTTTCCTTTTACGCTTCCCGCAGCAGCCTAGGATAAATCTGGTCTGGCTCTGGGGAAATATCAATATTTTACAAAAATTCCAACACATCAACTTCATCAATCTTGATCTGCTCAAGACTGTATCCCAGCTCTTCTAAGTTTTCATTTACAACAAGTTCCCTTTCCTTGGTGAAAACCGAAGTAAAAAATCTCAATTAGGGCTTCCCCTATCTGCTCAGACTCTACGCACAAGTTCCCTCCGCTATCCCTGATCGGCCCTACATTCTCCCTGATCATTCTCCCTGATCATGTGTAAAATGCTTTTAGGTTCCCACCAATCCATGTTGCCAATTTTTTTTTCGTGCCCCCTCTTGGCTCTCTTCAGTCCATTTCTGAGCTCCTTTCTAGCAAACCTGTAATCCTCTAATGCTTTGATCGATCCTTCCTTCCTCCACCTGACGTAAGCTGCCTTATTTCTTTTGACGAGAGGTTCCTCTGTTCTCGTCATCCAAAGTTCCTTAATCTTACCCCTTCTTAACTGTCAGAGGAACAAATTAGTGCATCACTCGCAACAATTACTCCTTAAACAGTCTCCACATGTCAGCTGTGGATTTCTGTGGAACAATTGCTCCCATTCGGAACTTCCCAACTCATGTCTGATCGCGTCATAATTTCCTTTTTTCCCAATTAAATTTCTTCCCTCGGTAACTGTTCCTTTTACTCTCCAACGCTATGCTCAATGTGAGGCAGTTGTGATCACTGTCACAAAAGTATTCTCCCACCGCGAGATCTGACATCTGTCCAGGCTCTTTGCCAAATTGGCCTCTCCGCTCATCGATCTGTACACATATTGAGTATGGAAACACTCCTGAACACACCTGACCAAAATGGCTCCATTCAAACTATCTGCACTTCGGAGGTTCCAGTCGATATTGGATAAGTTGAAATAACCCATAACAACAACCCTGCTACTTCTGCATTGTTCCAGAATCTACCAGCCTATGTGCTCTTCAATGTCTCTACTGCTATTAGGTGGTCTGCAGAAAACCCCCAATGCGTGGCTGTTCCCTTGCTGTTCCTAATTTCCACCATTCTGACTCAGTAGACAAACCTTCCTCAAAAACCGTCGTTTCTGTAGCGGTGATGTTATTTCTGATTAGCAATGTTACGCTCCCTCCTCTTTTTTTAATCAACGTTCTAAACCCTGAAACGTCAAGCTACCATTCCTGCCCCTGTGAAACCCACGTCCGCGTTTTTGCCGCAACAGCACAGCCCCAAGAACTGCTATATGTTCGTCATTCTTATTTTGGATACTCCCTGCATTAATGCAGACACACTTGATGGATCCCTTGGTTTCATCGCGTGAGAAACCTTCCTGATAGATATAATACATCCTGCCACTGCCCCATCTGCAACTGACCCCCTCTCAGACACGTGGCTCTGATTCCCCCGCCTCAGATATGTAGTTCTGAGTCCCACCCTGTTACCAAACTAATTTAAACCCTCCCGAATCAAACGAGCAAATCTCCCACCCCGGACAATTGTGTCCCTCCAGTTCAGGTGTAACCCGTCCTTCATGTACAGCTCCCATCTTCCCCAGAAGGTATCCCAATAGTCTATGTATCTGAAGCCCTCTGCAGCCTCGCAGCAACATGTTAAACTGCATCCGATGACTGTTCCTCATCTAACTATCTCGTGGCACCCGTAATAAACCTGAGATCATAACTCTACTCGTCCTGTTCTTCAGCTTCCAACCTAACACTTTTCAGATACTCAATCTCTTTCCTGGCTTTATCATTGTGCCAATATGCACCACGATTTCTGGATGCTTACCCTCCCCATTCAGAATCTTGTAAACCCGTTTGACAACATCCCGGACCGTACAGTACACTGCTGACATGTCATGTTCACTCCTCCACACAAACACACAGTGTTACTCTCACTCCCTCACGCACTCATCCTCCATCACACACGTCCCCACACACTCTCCCGTTGTCACACTGACTCCCCTGAAGACTCCCCCACCGTTACGTTCCCTCCCCTGCACACTCTCCACAATCACACTAACTCCCTTCCCATCACACCTGTCCCCATGTCCAGTCCCCCAAAGGTTTTCCTACACTACCACACACAGCCCGGCGGTCACACTCACTCCCACACAAGCTCCGCCACCCACACTTCCTCTTCCACACACACTCCCCCACTGTCATACCCACTCACCTGTATAATCCCCTACTGTTACACTCACCCCCCTGCGCACAACCCTACTGTCACTCTCACTCCACCGCACGGTTCACTGCCGAAACGCTCAGCCCCTGCACACCACCCTGTGGTCACACTCACTCTCCCGCACACTGCTCCAAAGTCATGTGCAATCTATCGCATACTGTCCTGGGTTGGTGACGATTCTCCACGGCAGATTCGCCACCACACGGACACTCCACCAAACATTTGCTCCACCATCATGCTCACTTCCCCGCACATCAGACCCACCCTCACTCTCAGTCCCCAGTGTTATGCTCAATCGCCTGCACACTATCCCACTGTCAGTCTCACTTCCCCAGATACTGTCAGATTCAGTCGCCCGCACACCCAGCGTCATTACTATTGCTCAACTGAACACTCCCCCACCGTCATACTCTGTCCTCCTACACTCCCCCATAGTCATGCTCGATCCACGGTTTACTCCCTCATCGTCACCCTCACTGCCAAGCACACATCCCACCGTCACTCTCACCTCCTGCACACACATCCACTGTCACACTCATTCGCCCACACACTCACATATTCTAACTCTCCCTTGAGTGCGTACTCCACCACTGTCACTCTCACTCCGCAGCCAACAACGCCACCAGCACACGCAGCTGCGTGCACACTCTCTCCATTGCCATACTGAATGCCCCACACACCACACAACACTGTCATGCTCACTCGTCCACACACTGCCACACCATTACGCTCACAGTCTCACACACTTCCCAAAATCAAGCTCACTCCTCCCCATACTCCACCACTTTCCACTTTCATTTCACTACACCCTCTCCATTCCACCCCTGCAGACTACCCCACCATCACATTCATTCTCCCAAATTCTCACTACCTCGCACGCCCCCGCCATTAAGCTCACTCCCCCGCTCACTCTCTTACTGTCACGCTCACTCGCCCAAACACTCCAGTACTGTCACGCTCACTCCGCCACACAATCGCCCACCGTCACGCTAACTCCGCCACTCACTTCCACAAATTCACGTTGACTGCCTCACTCACTCCAACATCATCACTCTCATTCCCCTGCACACTCCATCACCGTCATGCTAACTACCTCACAGACTCTCCCACGATCACATTCACGTCCCTTGCACACTCTCCCCACTGTCACCCTCACTCTTCTACCACTTGCCCACATCACAGTCATTCCCACCCGCACCCTGCCTGCATCACTTTCACTGCCCTGCACAGTCCACCGCCATGATGCTCAGTTCCCCACCCGCACCCCCACTGACACACACAACCCACACACTCCCCCACTGTCAAAATAACTCCTACACACACCTACTACCGTCAGACCCATGCTCCCTCACACCACCCAACTCACCACTATCACTTTCCCATACTTTCGTCCAAAGTCATGCTCATTCCACTGCAAAATTTCTACCCGTCATCCTCATGCCCCCGTGCACACCCGCACCATCACACTCAGTTACCCGCGCTCTCAGTCCACCATCATGATCACTGCATCAGACGCTATTACCCATCGTCACGCTCAATCCCCCGCACACTCCAGACCATCTCTCTCACTCCGCTGCATCGTCCTACACCGCTATGTTTACTCCCATGCACATTACTGCACTGTCATGTTCACACCACGGCACACTCTCCCAACATCACACTCACCCCCCTACACTCTCCCCAACATCACAGACACTACACTGCACTGTCCCAAACCATCATGGTCACTCCCCCAAACACTCCCCTCACTGTGCCACACACTCTATCGCACACTCCCACAGCATAATGTTCTCTCGCCCACACAGCACATCACTGTCAGGCTCACTGCTCTGCACACTTGTCCGCTGCCACACTCAGTGCCCTATACACTTCCCCATTCTCTTGCTGACACCTCCGGACATTCTCCCACCATCACCCTCACTCCCCCACCATCAGACTCACTCGGCTACACACTCCCCCCTCAAGCTCATTCCCGCACATCACATTCGCTCCCCTGTTAACTGCACAACCGTCACGCTCGCTCCTTTGCACATAACTCCACAGGTATGCTCACTGCTCGAATAACCATCCCACACCATCATGCTCACTGCCTCACACACTAGTGCGTCATCCTGCTCACTCGCCCCCCCCACTCCTCCACTGTTATAGTCAGTCCCCCACCCATTCCCCCATGTCATTCTCACTCTTCTGCACACTTTCCCACTGCCACACACACTCCCCTGCACAATCCTGCACCACCATGCACATCCCAGCTACATTCTCCTAGTGTTATACTTATCTCCGTACACTCCCCCACTGTCACACACACTCCCATGCACGCTCCCTCAACGTCATGCTCACTCTCCTGCATACTTCCCCAACGTCATGCTCACTCCCCATACACTTGTCCACCACCACGCTCATTTTGCCGCATATTCCCCCAACATCATGCTCACTCCCACTCACAATCCCTCAAGTTCATGCTGATACCTCTTCGCACTCCTCCACCATCATGCGCATTCTCCCACACACTTTCTGTCACACCCATTCCCACGCCTATTCCTCCACCATGACTCTCACTCCCCTGCGCACTCCCCCATCATCAGACTTACTACCCCAGACACTTCCCCACCATCATGCACATTCTCCTGTTCACAACCACACTGTGAAGCTCACTGCCCCGCACGCTACCCCGCTGTCTCACACTCGCTCTCTCAAACTCTCCGACTGCTACGCTCACTCCCCTTAACACCTCGCCACCGTCACACTCCTTCGCCATATGCTCCACCACCATCACGCCCACTGCACTGCACACTACCCTATCGTCACAGTTCCCCCGCACACTCTCACTGTCGCTGTCCTTTCCCATACACTCTCCCATCATCATGCTCACTCCACCGCACACTCCCTCATCTTCCAGCTAATTCCCCTGCACAGTTCCCCAACCATCACACCCACTGTGCTGCACTCCCCTCCCGTCAAGCAAGGGCAGACGGACTTAAATCCAAGAAACAGGATCTGGGGCTGAGACTTTCTCCAGCTCAGCTTCTTCAACACGAAGACAAACAACAATATTTTACATTCTGCTAGTCAGCACTTTTTAATGAACATTTTTTACTTTTTACAAGTTGAAGTGATAAATACAGTCTGTGGGATGGTGTCTTTTCCCATTGGCCCCTGAATTCTGTGAAACATTGAGCAGTGCCCCTGTAACCCCACTGTTGATGAATGTTGGACCACCAGCGTTACCCTCCGTCTGTTACCGTCGTGACAGGCTGCTTAATCGGTGAGACGCTGAACTGAAATGAGAAAATCCCAGATGGATTGGAATATGAGTGAATTTGATTGATTGATGAATTTGGGTGATGGGATATTTCAGCACATTCTTCAGCTGCTGTCTGAACTTAGTCTGGATCAAGACAGAAATCACGGTGTTTGTGCAGCAACTGAGGAGCTGCAGCATGAAGCCCAATTCCTGCACAAACCAATGGAGATACACAGGATTATACAAAATATAATCCAACCCGGTTCCATGTCGAAAACACCATGAACCTTGACGGTAACATGATGAAATTGGCCGAGATCACAAACAGTAAAACGACGGATATTTTTCGGTTTCTCATTTCTTTGTCATACTGAGCGACCCCCTTGGATTGAACGTAGAGTCTCTTGCGGAATCTGCTGGTCACTAAAATGTGTCGAACAGTGAAAATATTGAGCAGCAGAATCAGGGGAAATGGGAGAGTCGGGGTTAGAATGTGGTGGAGGAACTCGATTGTGACCCAGACATGGCTGTATTGAACAGCGAGTGTTACATAACAAAACCAGGGCTCGTTCCCCATCTGATACTGTACTGTGAACATAAAATTACATGAAATGTTTTTCAAACAGCTCAGCGCAGTCACTGCTCCCAAAACCACAGCCGCCATTTTCTCTCTGCAATATTTACTTTTCAGTTTCTGACAACATAAGGCAACAAACCGATCAAAGGTGAAATTGACGGTGAACCAGACAGAACAGTCAGTAGCTGTATAAAGCAGGACGGCGTGGATGTTACACACGGGGATATCCAACAGGAAATAAAACTGTTCCTCATAAACAATGGGAATATGTCTTAATATCAGATCAAGGATCATTACCATTAGATCCGCCACTGCCATTGACCCCAGGTAACGTCTGACACATAGAGACAATCCACAATCTTTATAAAGCATGACGTAGATCGCCACTAAGTTAACTGTGAGGAAGGAAATTAAACAAATTATACATCAGCCTGGAGGCATAGTGACAAGATTCGTTGATGACCCAGTGAAACTTTCAAATGTATTTAGAGACTTCTTTAAATAGTTGGAGCTGATATAATAAATGGGAAGTACAGAGGAAAATGTGTCATAAATGTGTTTATGGGCGGCACAGTGGTACAATGGCTAGCACTGCTGCGACTACTCCACCGGAGGTCCGGATTCAATTCCCACGTCGGGCAACTGTCTTTGTGGAGTTTGCACATTCTCCTCGTGTCTACGTGGGTTTCGTCCGGGTGCTCCGGTTTCCTCCCACAGTCCACACATGTGCAGTTTAGGTGAATTGACAATGCTAAATTTCCCGTAGTGTTAGATGAAGGGGGAAATGTAAGGGAATGAGTCTGGGAATGGGTTGCTCTTCGGAGGGTCGTTGTGGACTTGTTGGGCCGAAGGGCCTGTTTCCACACTCTAAGTAATCTAACCTAAAATACAAGAAAACCTCCTTCCCCAAACACACACATAGAACAGGTGGAGTCCAGAACATTTCCACACACTCGATTACTTGAAAGCAGGCATTCATCACTGCTTTCAATTTCAAAATATGAACGATTTTCTCCCAGTTCATTGACGACAAACGGAGGTAGGAAATGTCTGTGTCTTCGTCTCTAGTGTCGTGGAACCTTTGCCATGAAGAAATGCAAACGCAGGGAAAATGTATGCGGTCATTGAACTGTCGGAGGGGACTTCTGAATAGTGTGTCCATCTCCCTGGAATGGGGTACCTCCCCTCGGTATCTTATTGTTTGCACAATTCACTGACGTCCAGCCGTTCAAAAATAATGTTAGGGATAGAATATTCTGTGGAATGTTTTTTATAAAATGTTTGGCACAGAATTTCAGGGGAGTTCCGGGGAATATCACTTGTAAAACGCTGGTAAAGAATGTTCTGGGGAATGGCAACTACAGGATGTCGGGTACAGAATGTTCCGGGGAATGTCAGTTCTCGAATAGCTAGTACAGAATGTTCTGGGGAATATTCTGTTGCTGTACCGGTACCATTCCCCAAATTTTCCTCCACAACATTGACAACTTTATCGGCGCTATCTTGTGCTCCCACGAGAAGGTTGAACAGTTCATCGGCTTCAGCAACACTTTCCACCTCGAACTCACGTTCACCTGCACCATCTCTAACGTACCCCTTCTCATCCCGCGCCATCTTGGACAGCTTCTTCCCCTTCCTGGAGCAACTTGAACACCTCCCTCTAGCTTCCTGGACCATTTTGGACACCTCCCTCTCCGTCCTGCACTATAACCGACACATCCATCAAGTTCTAGGACAATCCTTGACACCTCCATCTCCTCCAGGACCATCTCGGACAGCTCCCTCCCTTTCCTGAGCCTTCTGAAACACCTCCTTCCAGTTTTTGGACCATCACAGACACTTCCCTCAGCTTCCTGGTCCAGCTTGAACACTTCGGTCCCCTTCCTCGACCAGCTTGGACACCTCCCTCCCCTTCACAGACCATCTCAGACACTTCCCGGGCATCTCGAAAATACGCCTTCCCTTCGTGGGGCAACTCTAACACCTCCATTCCCTTCCCAGACGATCTTTGGCACCTGTGTCCTATTTGCGGACCATCTCCGACACCTCTGTCCACTTCCCGTACCATCTTGGATACCTCCCTCCTCTTCCTGCACCTCTCCATCTCCATTTCTGGTGACCAATTGAACTCCTGCATAACGAACGACTCCCACAGCTGCCTGGGTTGCACCTCTTCACCTCCTACATCCAGTGCAAACACTGTCCCTTATTCCAAATTGCTCTACGTCTGGGCGCATTTGTTTCCTGGAGGACCAATTCCAACTTAGACAATCCAGATAACCTCCTTCTTCGAAGATCGCTATTTCCCTTCCCATGTGGTCGCTCTTCCCACACCTCTGCCCTTGAACCCCACTCCTGCCAAAGCAACAAGGACAATCCCTCCTGGTCCTCAGCTTCCACACCACCAACCTCCGGGTAATTCGCATCATCCTCCACCACTTTCAACCACCTCCAAACGGATCCGACCACTAGTGACAAAGAAACCTTTCCCCAAGTATTAAAGCGTTCTGGAGAGACAATTTCCTATGCGAATCCTTTGTCAGATCCACGCTCCCAAATCCCCCACCCCCTCCTCACCATCTCACACCCCACGCCCGGCAATCTCCACTGCCACTGCAAGGATTGCATAACCTCCTCCCCAACGCCGTCCAAGTCGCCAAAACAATCTTCTGCATCCGATAGATATTCCTCGACCAATGTCATCTACTGTATACGTTGCACCCAATGTAGTGCCCTGGACATCAAGGAGACTGTATGACAATTTGCAGATCGTTCCAGAGAACATTTCTGTGTCACCCACATCAACCAACCCCACCGCACCTTGGCAGAAAACTTCAACTCCCCCTCTCACTCCACCAAGGACATGCAAGACCTGAACCTCCACCATTGCCAAAACCAACAACCCTAACCCTGGGGGAGAAATGCCTCATCTTCCACCTTGGGACCATGAAGCCAAATGGGATCATTGACGTTTCACCAGACTCTTCATTCCTCTCCACCCACCTTTAACCCAATCCCAAGCCTCCAACTTGGCAATGCCCTCTTGATCTGTCGTTTGCGTTTCTCATCCATCCACTCCACTCTCCTCTCCGACATATCACTATTATCCCCATCTTGCTCTACTCATCACATTCTCAGCTACCTTGCTCCGAACTCACCTCTTCCGATTTGTCTCTCAGCTACTCAGCCCACAAGCCTCATTCCTGAAACGTCGATTCTGCTGGTCCTCGGCTGCTGCCTGATCTGCTGTGCATTTTAAACACCTCACCGCCGATGAGGAAACGGTCTGACACTGTATTACGCACAGAATCGGGCCTGAAAAGTAATGTTTTATGATTCACCATCACCATCACAGGGTACATCCATTCCCAACGAAAGGACAGACCCACCAGCGGTAGGAGCACCGTGTGGTACAGTCAGAAAGGAATGATCCTGGAATACCCCAACATTGATTCCAGAACCCGTGAGATCTCATGGGAACAGGTCAAAGATCGTCAAAGAAATCGCCTGATGATGAACATCTACTGCCTTTCACATCACCCCTCGATGACAACTCAGTTACCCTTGATGTTTAAAACAAATAGGACGAAACACTGAGGGTGACAATGACTCAGAATGTACTCGGAATGTGAAGCTTTAATGTCCATCAGCATGAGAGTGTCCACAATCCAACCAGTGATGGAGCGGGGAAGGCCCTCACATACAGAGTTGCCAGATTTTGGGAAGTGATATGTAAACCAACAAGAGAGAAATACTTTCATCATATTCCTTGTCACAGATGGGTCTGTCCCTGACAATATCTGTAGGAGCACCGAGCGCACAGTACTAGGGGAGGGAACGCTTTAGCCTCATATTGAAGATACTGCCCACTGTTATGTGACAGTACTTCGTGTGAAGTGGGACGTACTTCTGTAGTAGGGAGCAAATGGAAACTGGGCATCCATGAGACTCTCTGGGCTATCAGCAGCTGCATCATGAATGGCCTTCCCGCTATCATTAAGTCAGAAGTGGGCTGTTCCATGATGGTTCCAACATGTTCAGCACCGTTCAAAACGAAACCTACACTGAAGAAGGACATTCAGCCCATCAAGCCCATTCAGCCCATTTGTGGACGGCACCGTGGCACAGTGGTTAGCACTGCTGCCTCACAGCGCCAGAGACCCGGGTTCAATTCCCGACTCAGGAGACTGACTGTGTGGAGTTTGCACGTTCTCCCCTGTCTGCGTGGGTTTCCTCCGGGTGCTCCGGTTTCCTCCCACAGTCCAAAAAAATGTGCAGGTCAGGTGAATTGGCCATGCTAAATTGCCCGTAGTGTTAGGTAAAGCGGTAAATGTAGGGGAATGGGTGGGTTGCGCTTCGGCGGGTCGGTGTGGACTTGTTGGGCCGAAGGGCCTGTTTCCACATTGTAAGTAATCTAATCTAAAAAAAAAAGAGTTTTAAACAGGAACAAAAGGAGGCCAGTCAGCCAATCTTGGCTGTTACTCAGCAATTGGAGCAGATTTGCTAATTTTTCAGACCTGTTATACAGGAAATGGAAGGGATCATTCAGCCTGGCAAAGTATTACGGTGAGGACCGATTACTTAGCTGGATACAGGGATAAGGTAGGGAGAAATCAGTCTTTATCAGTTATACACAAATTCATGACTGCAGTGACACAGTGACTAGTGCTGGGGCCTCAAGTATTTGCAAACTATTTCGATAATTGGGGAAAAAATGTGTTCGAACTAAGATAGACAGGAACTGAAGTTATCAAGAGAAGTTAGAAAATCAATGGAAAACAATCTGGAAAATAGTTGGGGCACTGACAGATATCTTTGTAGCATCCTTAAACACAGGTGAGGTATCGGAGGATTGGAAGGTTGTCGTGCTGTGCCCCTGTACAAGACGAATAGCAGGGATATTCCAGATAACTACAGACCAGTGAGCCTGACGTCAGTGGTGGGAAAGTTGTTGGAGAAGGTACTGAGGGATACATTCTATTTATATTTGGAAAAGAATGGGATTATCAGTGATACGCAACATGGTTTTGTGCGGGGGAGATCGTGCCTTACCAACTTAATAGAGTTCTTTGACGAAGTGACCAAGTTGATCGATAAAGGATGGAATGCAGATGTCAAATACATGGACTTTAGCAAGGCGTTTGATAAGGTTCCACACAGTAAACTAATAGAGAAGTTGAAGCCACGTGGTGTGCATTGTGATCTAGATAGATGGGTAAAGAACTGGTTAAGCAATAGGAGACAGAGAGTAGTAGTTGAAGGGAGTTTCACGAAATGGAGAAAGGTGACTAGTGGTGTTCCACAGGGATCAGTGCTGGAGCCACTGGTGTTTGTGGTATACATTTGGTCTGGAAGAGGGCACTGTTGGTATGGTCAGCAAGTTTGCAGTTTCGTTTGGGGCGGCACGGTGGCTCTGTGGTTAGCACTGCTGCCTCACAAAACCAGAAAACTGGCCATGCTAACTTGTTAAGTGAAGGGGTAAATGAATAGTGGTTTGCTCTTCGGAGGGTCAGTGTGGACTGATTGGGCCGAAGGGCGTGTTTCCACACTGTAAGTCGTCTAATGTAATCTAAAAAAAACTTTGGTTGCGGGGGGCACGGTTTCTCCGTGGTTAGCACTGCTGCCTCACCGTACCAGGGTCCCAGATTTGATTCCAGCCTCGGGTGACTGTCGCCTCGGGTGACTGTCGCCTCGGGTGACTGTCTATGTTGCATTTGCACGTTCTCCGGGTGCACTGGTTTCCTTCCACAGTCCAAAGATCTGCAAGATAGGTGAATTGGCCGTGCTAAATTGCCCATAGTATTAGGTGCATTAGTCAGAGGGAAATGGGTTTGGTGGATTACTCTTCGGAGGGTCGGTGTGGACTGCTTGGGCCCAAGGGCCTGTTTCCACACTGTAGTGAATCTAACATAATGATACAAAGATTGGTAGAGTTGCGGGGACTGTCAAAAAAATACAGGAGAATATAGATAGACTACAGAGTTGGGCGGAGAAGTGGCAGCTGGCGTTCAATCCAGGCCAATGTGAGGTGATGCATTTTGGGAAGTCTAATTCCAGCGCGAATTATCGAGTAAACGAAAAGCTGATGAGCAGAGTGTTCAGGGGTTTCAGGTCCATTGTACCGTGAAGGTTGCTGCACAGGTGGATAGAATGGTCAAGAAGTCATATGGCATGCATGCCTTCATCGGACAGTGTACTAAAGTATAATAGCTGGCAAGTCATTTTAAAATTATACACGTGATGTTTCGGCTGCGTTAAGAAGATGGTGTATATTTCTGGTCACTGCTTTACCAAATAGATGAGGAGCGGGTGCACAAGGATGTTGCCTAGTATGGAAGACGCGAGATATGAAGAGAGGCTGAGTAGGTTAAGTTTGTTTCCATCATAAAAAAGGCGATGGGGGTGGGGGTGGGGTGGGGGTGGGACTGACTGAGGTCTACAAAATCAAGACGAGTATAGTCACGGTAGATATAGATAAGCTTTTTTTCTCAGTGTGAAGAATTCAATAATGAGAAGTCACGCTTTCACGGTGAGAGGTGAAAAGCTTCAGGGGGACGCACGCGGCAAGTACTTTACACAGAGAGTGGTGGGTACCTGAAACGCGTTGCCAGCAGACGCATGGTAGATTAATTTAAGAAACACCTGGACAGATGAATGAGTAGGTGAGGAGCAGAGGGATACAGATGCTTAGGAATTGGGCAACAGGTGTAGACAGTAGATTTGGATTGGCTTAGACTTGAAGGACCGAAGGGCTGTTCCTCGGCTGTAAATCATTTTTGTTATTTGTTCTTTAAACTGGCAGCTGGAATATAACTTGGGTAACCGTGAACCTGTGATTTATTTCAGGAAGAATAAAAGGCTTTTTATTACATACACGTGGAGTGAATGCAGGACGTAGTGATACAGTGTGGACTGGAGGGTTCGCTCTGATCCGTTCAGACATGCGAGGTGTTGTTCCATCTCCCTGAAGGTATGCTCCCTGATGTTTGCAGTGGCCCCATTGCTCTCAGTACATACGGGATATTTTGAAGTGGTTGGTTGGCGGTGGACAGTAGTAAGGGGGTGGCTGTTTGTGTCGTGCACCAAGACCTTTATCGGGAGGCCATCTTTTCTTCCTAAGTGGAGACCTGAAGGCGATGGGAATGACTGACTGCTTCTGTATGAAGAGGCTTTGGCTGCTGCCAGATAGTGGTTATGCACTAACATGTTGTATCGTTCATGGAAAAACGACAACGCTAATAGAGAAATGGAAGGTCCAATCACAAGGATGAGAACTGAAGGCACTGCCAGATCAGCGGAGATGGTTAGTTATATCAAATTGTCAATCCAGCACAGAGAACCAATAAGCCAGAGGAGATGTCAGTTCAGCAATGAGCACTGTGTAGATCAAGCTCTTCGCAGTCCAAATCAGCAATCTTCTGAGTGTGGACCACTGTGCAGACCACGCCAATGCGTTGCTCTAGAAACCCCCACGAAATATTTGTCCAGCACCTGGAGCAACGCAGACCACAGCAGTGCATTGACCCCTAAACCCGGACGAGATTTCTGAGCAGCACGAAGAGCTATGCAGACCACAGCATACCTGTTCATCACTGGGAACTATGCAGACCACAGCATTTAAACTAGCTAGAAGACACTGCACACCATGTGACTTCATTTTCTCCATTAGTTTACCATGGGAAATCTAATCAGTCGCCTTACGAAAGTCCATGTATACCACATCTACAGCCCTTCCTTCATCGATCAACTTGGTCACTTCCTCAAAGAACTCTGCTAATTTGGTAAGGCACGATCTCCCCCACACAAAACCTTGTTGTTTATCACTGATAAGCCCATTCATTTTCTAATATAAATAGATTTGATCACGCAGTACCTTCTCCAGCAACTTTCCCACCTCTGACGTCAGGCTCACTGGTCTGTAGTTACCCGAAATATTCCAACTATTCTTTTTGTGCAACGGGACAACATAAGCAACCACCCAGTCCTCCAGCACCTCACTTGTGTTTAAGGATGCTAAAAAGACACCAGTAATTTCTTCTCTCGGCTCTCTCAGCAAACTGGGATAGGTGCACTTAATAACCTCTCGCCTTCCCAATGCATCCTCCCTAGCTATGTCAACGTGAGCCAGGGTAATCAATCTGCAATCTTTAGTTTCAACATTCATCAATCCCCTCTCCTCAGTGAATACTGATTACTGTCTCCCTTCCTGCATCAGGCAGTTTCGTTGGTTAACCACGATTCATGGTATCATTGCCTTTGTTATTTAAATACTGGGAGCTTGGAGGTCACTGTCTTCCGTTATGCTTACAAACACCGCTTCTGTACTCTGTTTCCATCCCATCCCAGGCCAATATCTAAGGTTGAAGCAGATGAGTCACAACTGTGATGATCCCTTTGATCAGGAGCAGATTCGTGACACCATTTCCTGACTATTTCTAACTTTAATTACTCATCACTCCAGAATATATCACACTGGCATATTCCACCTGCTAGTTGAACATTGATCTGTGAAATGCAGTGTCACGATGCTAATAGTCGGCTGCTGACACTCCTATCTTCAAGATTCCCGAAACAAACCTAATTCGAACTCTCACCAAAATCCTATCCATCTGTCATTCCGGTGCACACTGATATATATTGCTAATGTGTCTGCTAGTGCCTTTATTTTAACATTCTCAAACACGTTAATTCATCGTTCCATGAAACCCCCCTCGTTCTCCCTCTGTCGATTATTCAAAAGCCTGCCAGTTGTTCATATTTAAAGTAGTTTCCTCTATATATACTCTTTCACAAACAATGAGTTTCGCATTCAACCACCCCAATTGCGCACACGCACGCACTCTCTCTCTCTGATGAACACACACAGATACACACATACACACACACAGACAGACACACACATCCATGTCTTATCCTGCTCCAATGGAAATAGAGAGACATAAATTAATCGGACGACCCTTTTGCTGTCACTCAGCAAGAGCAGCAAATCATCCGTGGTGGCCAGTAATCTAATACGAGCATAGTCCCCATATGATAGGAAAGGTTTGCATTACTTTGCATGCTGGGCAGATAGTCCAGTTTACAGAGCAACAGACTAGTATTATCTGCACAGCTCTCCATGCTGGGCTGTCATCTTGTCCCAGTTTATGTTCGAAGATGTTTTGTGAAATCGATTCAGAATTTGATGTAACAAACCATTTCAACAGGTCTGACAATGCCTTTATTCAATGTTTGATTCGTGTAATCTTACTCTCGAAGGTCTTACTCGTCCACTTAGTCCCACTGCTCTGTCTTTTTCACAATATTTCCATAACATGTTATCAGTAAATTAATTATCTGTTTCTATCTTTAATGTGAATCTCTCTGTCCCTCTGTATCTTTCTTTCGCCATGGTTTTTGACTCCCTAATGTATCAAGTCTGGCATTGTGAAGCTGAGAAACAATGAAAAGGTGTGTGTCGAGCTGTTGTTCACTCCACCGTCTGTCCCATGTCTCCCATCAACATGGGAGTTTCAGAATCTATGAGACACGTCTATGTAACTTGATCTGTGGCTATGCTTATCCATCTTGGCTGATATTGCCGGCAGTAACACAAGAAACCGCCTTGAGTATTATTGTAAAGGACCAGGTATCGAAATATTGTCATCATGCTGTCACTTGAAAAAATGTTATTTTCTCTATTCTTTTAAAAAAGAGAGGTCTTAATGGCTTAACTGCCACCTACAATCAGCTCAAGTAACTTACTTAGGAGGCTGTTAAAGTTTATTTTATAAATAGTGGTAATAATAGCCGGCTGTAACCGTCATCGGGTGCTTCGGATCCCAGAATGTTTGGAAGATTTGGTAAATTGTCCCCAGTTGCTACTCTCTCTGAAATGTCTCTTGATGCTGTTTTCTCCTGGAGAACTGCATGCTAGAATGTATGTTTGAGTGCACCTTTTTGCAAAGGGATGTGACCAGTTCTAAATCGATAATTCCAAATTGGGTAAAGGATTAGAGGCCCTAAATTGTGGAAACAGGCTATTCGGCCCAACAAGTCCACGCCGACCCTCCAAAGAGTAACCCACGCAGACTCATTCCTCTACAGTACAACTCTACATTTACCCCGACTAAGGCACCTAACCTACACATCTCTGAAAATTAGGAACAATTTTGCATGGCCAATTCACCTAAAGTGCATATCTTTGGATTGTGGGAGGAACCCTGAGCACCCACAGGAAACTCATGCAGTCATTGGAGAATATACTTCGGGGGGAGGGGGTTATTGAGTTCAATGGTGGTGCATGGCAGTTCTCAGTGTCTTTTCTTCCGGGGGTTGAAGTCGTTTGGTTTAAGCCATGCTTTTTGTAGCAATTCCTCTTTCAATCGCCAAGAGTTTTCTCGGGTGGAAGAAATGATATATTTTTTAAAAAGATGACATGGCAATGCTGTTGGAATTGGCGGCCAAGCTGGAGTTGGAGTAGCGCTTGTCTCTGAAAAAGGAGAGTTAACTACAGCAATAGCTCGGCAACTGCATTTGTTGGAACCATCAACGGAATCTGTGGAAATAGCTAAAATTCAGTTTCAGATGAGGGACCTTGAACGTGAGTAGGATTTGAAACAGTTTGAATTCTGCTGAAAAGTCGAGATAAAATTCACGAAACGATGAAGAAAGAGATAAAAGCAGAAAGAGAGAGAGAGTTTCAACTTCAAAAGTTAGTAATTAGAGAGGAAAATCGACGTAGAAGGGTGGAGATGAAAGTAGAAGGTAGGCTGAATGAAGAAGATCCTGAGGTTCCTGAGGCAGCCAAAGACCTAATGGGGGATCTGCTGAAATATATCCAGACACTGTCGACGTTTGATGAGAGGGACGTAGAAGCCTGTGTAATTTCATTTGACAAAGTGGCTAAACAAATGCAGAGGCCAGTGACAAATCCATGTTCACTATCCCGAATCAAATTACTCCTTTCCAGGTGATTATAAATCTTAACTCTTATAACATTTTCCAACACGTTACCAAGATTGTCCTGACTCCACTTATTGAACAAGAGAATAACATTTGCTGTCCTCCAGTTCTCTGTCACTTCGCCTGTCGACAATGATAACAACATCTCTGCAAACTCCTCCCTGACTTCCAGGAGAATCCAAGGATAAATCAAATCTGATCCATTTCCAGATCTTCCAAAATTGTTAAAATATTCTCTTTCATTCCCTTTATGTCCTCACATTCCACATATAACTTTCCACGACTGTCCTTGAGTGGTCTAATCTTCCATCTAGTCTCCAGGCCATACGGGCCCACTCTCCGTGCTGCGCCAGGCCCATTCTCCAGGCTGTGAAGGGCGCAGTCTTAAGACTGCAAAGACTCAGTCTCCAGGCTGCGCCTGTCCCAGTCTACAGATCGCACTGGGCCAAGTCTTCAGACCGCACCAGGCCAAGTCTCCAGACTGCGCTGGGCCCAGTCTCCAGACTGCACTGGACACAATCTCCAGACCACGCTGGGCTCTGTCTGCAGGCTGCACCGGGCCCAGTCCATATAACGCACTTGGCCGAATCTCCATACCACAGCAGGACCAGTCTCCAGGCCGCATTGGGCGCAGGCTCCATACCACACTGAGCCCACTCTCTAGACCTGTACCAGGCCAAGTCTCCAGACGGCGCTGAGCCCAGTCTCTCGTCCGCAACAAACCCAGTCTCCAGTCCGCATTGTCCTTTACATTTCGAGGCCTTGGCTCCCCTCTCCGACCAGGGACTCACTTCCTCCATTCCCGTCGAAGTCACTTAAAAAAGTTATAAGTTTGGGAAGAAAACGCCTCCAGAAAACAGAATAAAAAAGAGCCACACAAAGAGTCGGTGGAGCAACTTAGTTCCACCTGGAATATTTCCATCCTGTCGCCATCGTGAGGACATTTCACGCTGTTTACTTCTTAAAAACAGACTTCCGAAACTCAGAGTAGTTTTGTCAGTTTCCTTGCAATGCCAGCCCTGAGGTATTAACATAGGAGATGAACATGCCCATTATGATGCCATTGGCTTTGTTTCAGGACTTTGCAATCTGATCTCACCGCAATTTGTAAAAGTACATCCAAAAACATTGTAAGGTCGAAAATATGAAATACAATTCATCTCAACCTCTTCTAGAGTGCTTCACTAAGTGTCGCCTGGATGCAATCATACTGCTGTGTTGTGCATACCACCCGGTGTTGGACACATAGCGAGTCCGGGTTTCATAGATCAATGCATTGCTGTGGCTTGCAACAGTTCCCTGTATTGATCAGATACCTTGTCCAACATTATAGATGAGTAAACTGTTGTGGTCTGCATAGCTCCGGTGCTGGACAGATATCTAGTTCGGGTTTACAGAGCAACACTATGCTGTTTTCTGCATAGCTCCCAATGATGAACAGATATCTAGTCCGGGTTTATAGATCAATAACATGCTGTGGTCTGCATAGCTCCCAGTGCTGGACAGATACCTGGTCCGGGTATAGATCAATGCACTTCTGTGTTCTGCATAACACCCCATGCCGGACAGATGTCTAGTCCGTGTTTAGCGATCAATGCACATTTAAATTACCATGAATAAAAGCCTCATCATTGGAGAGGTGTTTGATAACTCAACACTTCCATCCCAGGAAACTACCTTGTTACCTATTGCATCAGCATGCTGGCATTATGTTTTATACACAGGAACATTAAAATTCGTTTGACTGTTCCTTTTTTGGGGAGTCCTCTTCATTAAATAACAGCTTGAATTTCGGTTTTCAGTAACATCCATAAACTCGTATATATATTGAACTCATCTCCCGCTGTCAGGCTATCAGTATAGATTGCAAATAGCTGATGTCATAGAACTGATATTTGTGGAGTTCCAGTAGATACATCTTTATCATAAAGATCCATTATTCCTGACTCTCCGATTTCTATATGTTAACTAATGGTCATCCCATGTTAAAACGTCATCTGTCATACTGTGAGCCTGTGCCTTGTGTGAGAACGTTTATTTTGTGATACCTCGGGCGGCACGGTGGCACAGTAGTTAGCACTACTGCCTCACAGCGCCAGAGACCCGGGCACAATTCCTGCCTCAGGCAACGATCTGTGTGGAGTTTGCACATTCTCTCCCTTTTTGCGTGGGTTCCTCCGGGTGCTCTGGTTTCCTCCCACAGTCCAAAAAGTGCAGGCTAGGTGATTTGGCCACTTTAAATTGCCCGGAGTGTTAGTTGAAGGGGTAAACGTAGGGGAATGGGTCTGGGTTGGTTGCTCATCGGAGGGTTGGTGTAGACGTCTTGGGCAGAAGTGCCTGTTTCCACACTGTTCTCCCTCATCAGGTCCACTTGATGCGTTCTCAGGAATCTCCAGAACAAAAAAAGTTGCATGATTTCACTGGACAAAATACAGTTTCCCTTTCACAAAATCGGGCTGATTCTGCGTTAATCTTTTCTAAATGCCCTTCGATTCCTTCCTTAATAACAGACTTTCGCAGATTCCCTTGAATAAACATTAGGTTAAATGGTTCCGGCTTTCCATCTCGCTCCTTCCTTGAAGACAGGCGCCATATTGAAGGTTCTTCAGCTTCGTTGGAACACTCCTGTAATCCAGAGAGGTACATAATAATGCCGACAATGCCGCCAGTCACTCTAAAACTACTTGTTTTAAAACAAACAATGCATTGCTGCTGGCCTGTCTACGTTTGGTCTGACTTGTTTGTTAAAAACGTTGTTCCTTTTTTAGAGACAGTTCAAGAACTTTCCTCCTGTTACCATTTTCTTTATGTCATTGAAATTCTTACCTGCCTTTGTGAGGAATGGTGTAAATCCTGGTGTAAATTATCTGCCTGCCCGCTCTAACCAGTTTCCTCGTCACACCCCCCAAATGTCGTAACTATACTTTCCTGACATCTTTTCTGCCAAATGTATGTATGTAAGAAGGTAGATAGATAGATAGATAGATAGATAGATAGATAGATAGATAGATAGATAGATAGATAGATAGATAGATAGATAGATAGATAGATAGATAGATAGATAGATAGATAGATAGATAGATAGATAGATAGATAGATAGATAGATAGATAGATAGATAGATAGATAGATAGATAGATAGATAGATAGATAGATAGATAGATAGATAGATAGATAGATAGATAGATAGATAGATAGATAGATAGATACACACACAGACGGAAATTTTCGTGCTGTTTGTAATATATTCTTTCAAATATACCTACCTCATATATTGTCTTCCATTTCCCTCGCGTTCGAGATTCATACAGTCATATCACACAAACGGACACTTTGGTGCAACTTGTCCATGTTGGCCAGGGTTTCCAAAATAAATTAATCCCATCTATTTGCACTTGGCCCATATATGTCTCTCAACATTTCCCATTCATATGTTTATCCAAGCCTCTGTCAAATGTTGTAACTGTCCTATGTCCTCTATGTTAGAACTTCCCTTGCCTGTGAAAAAGATGTTGGTTATTCACCCCGCCCAGGCCTCTGATGATTTTATAAAATGCTATAGTGTTACCCCTCAACCTCCCACACTCCGTTTGGTACTAACTTCAAGAACAAGCATTTAAAGATAAACACTGCAAATTTGAAACAATATTCAAAATGACAGGAAACCAACACTCAGCCCAAACTTCATACTATGATTTATTTATTCTCAAGATTACAATACATGATGAAGCTTTTACTAGTGACAACAGTAAGACAAACACTTTAAATCCTTTGTCGAAAGAGAGTGTTGATCTCGACAGTGAAAACGTAGCTCTGGCCAGATGTATGTACGAAATGGAATTTTCATATCACATGGGCAAGGTGCAGTTGCCTTAAGCAGATTGAGATGAAGTCTGAGCATACTTTTTGAAATTTGCATTAAAGTGTGAATTCAGTGCAAAGGGGGAGAAGTGTTTTCAATAAGGTTTACTACAAGAAGCAAAGTTTCCGAAATGAGATGTGAGTGGGAGGTGGATAACAGCATGAATGGGGATTCCGACTCACACTGAGACCAGAGGCAAATCCGCGGTACAAAATGCAACTTGATACTAGTGCAGGGAAGGTAGCCTTGATCAAAGAGTTTAAGGTGAAATGGGTAGGGAGCATAATGTGAGAGAATGCGCTGTGTAATTTGAGAAGGAGAACCTGGAAATAGGAAGCAGAGACGAGGAGAGAAGAGCAGCAATGGAGCAGCAATGGCAGGGGTTTCAGGGGATATTTCAGGAAGCACAGCTGAAATTCTTGCCGAGCATCTGCTTATGGTCCATGAAATAAATGTACTAAATCTGGCCTCTACTATTGCTCATCAATTTGTGAATCAATAGTATCCTTGACAGCTTCTTTCAACCATGGTTTGTTCATCTTCTTATCGAGTCCTTCTTTTAGAACAGCAGTAATCATCGCTGAGCGTTATGGACTACCTGATAATGTCTGTCTATGTATACTCACCGACCTTCCTCTTTGTCTATTTCCACGTCTCGCTTCAGACCAGATTGTGAGACAGAAATCCTCAATTAAATACCTGGTTCTTTTCAATCATGTGGGGGACTGTCTGAGCGTGGCTGAACACATGATCAGCGGAGGCTGACTCCATTCTCCCTGTTTCTCCGTCTCTGTCATTTCTGTTTCATGATGCCACGTTCCTGTGAGCTGCATCTGATGTGATCGCCTTTTCGTTCAAACCAGAAATCCCCTAACTACTGTGGACAGGACTTTCAGCTGTGACTGTCCCACTTCCCTCACCTCTGCCCTCACTTCATTCCCTCCTTTCCAGAACAATGATAGATTTGAGCGGAAGCAGGCTTTTTGAGTGGGAGCAGCAGTGGAGGTAAGGCGAACCAGGAAGGCTGCAGCTAAGGTAAGGGAGATTCTTAAAAAATACTTACTGGTAGTGGCTGGTGGTGTATGTTTCCTCCACAGAAGGAGCGGGATATGCGGCGGAAGTGACGCGGACCAGCGGGGCTGCCGTGAAGGAAAGTAAGTCACCACATATATTAGCAAGGCGGCGACACCCGTGGTACTACAATTGTAGTGTCTCCAACCCACCCTCCTCCTCTAATCAAGTTAATAAGGTACGGTTTATTTCTAAACTTCCTTTATTGAATATAAGTTTATTGCTTGATTTTACAGCAATTGAATTAAGCTTTCTTGTTTAGTATTGTGTCGGCGTTCAGGTAAGTGGGGTATGGATGCTAGGACAGTTGCTTACTCCTCCTGCAGAATGTAGCAGGTGAGAGACATGACACCTGTCTCCGTTGGCTACATCTGCGGGAAGTGCACCCAACTCCAGCTCCTTGAAAACTGTGTTAGGGAATTGGAGCTGGATGAACTGCGGATCATTCGAGAGGAGTTACCGGCAGTTGATTAGTCTTGAGGCTCACGATAAGGATAGATGGGATACAGTCGCGGGAGGAAAGGGGCAGATAGACGGTGCAGAGATCGCTTGTGGGCATTCCCCTCAGCAATAAGTATATAGTTTTGGAAAGTCATAGTTGTCAGTTCTCTGGCAATGAGCCTGACACTGTGGCCCAGAACGGAAGGGGGAGAACAGAAAAGCGCTAGCTGTAGGAGACTTGATTGTTAGGCGAATTGACAGGACATTTTGTGGTCATCATCGGGATTCCCGGAAGGTATGTTGCCTCCCTGGTGCCAGGATCCGGGACGTCCCCGATTGGGGGAATAAGATTCTGAAAGGGGACAGCGAAGAGCCAGAAATCGTGTTACATATTGGCACCAATGACATAGTCAGGAAAAGGATTGATGATATCAAAAGTGATTTAAGGAAGTTAGGGTGGAAGCTGCAGAGCAGTACGAACAGAGTAGTGTTCTCGGGTTTACTACCAGTACCACGAGATAGCGAGACGAGGAACAGGGAGCGGGCGCAGCTTAAAACGTGGCTGAGCAGCTGGTGTAGGAGGGAGGACTTCAGAGATGTAGATAATTGGGATGCCTTCTGGGGAAGATGGGACCTGTCCATGAAGGACAGATTGCACCTGAACTAGAAGGGGAGCAATGTCCTGCGTGGAAAGTTGGCTCGAGTGACTCAGGAGGGTTTAAACTAATATGGAAGGGGGGTGGGAACCTGAGCTATATACCGGTGATGAGAGTTGGTGGAGATGAGGCAAGAGATAGGAAGGGATTTCCTGGGAAAGAACCAGTGGGAAGGAATTTCCTGGGAAAGAACCAAGGGATTGTTTCAAGTCTGTTTACTTTAATGAATGGAGTATCAGAAATAAAAGGGATGAGCTGAGAGCATGGATCAGTACCTGGTGCTATGAAGTTGTGGCCATAACAGAGACGTGGGTTTCTCAGGGGAATAAATGGTTGCTGGCTGTTCCAGGGCTTAGAACATTTAAAATAATAGGGAGGGGAAAACGAAGTGGGGGTGTAGCACTGCTAATCAGAGAGGGTATCACAGCGACAAAAGTTACAACTGTCGAGGAGAGTCTGCCTTGAGTCAGTAGGGGTGGAAATTAGGAACAGTAAGGGAACAGTCACCTCATTAGGCCCCTCAATAGCAGCAGGGAGATTGAAGAAAGCATAGGTCGGCAGATTTTGGAAAAGTATGAATGTAGTAGGGTTGTTGTAATGGGTGACTATAACTTTCCCAATATTGATTGGGACCTCCTTCGAACAGATGGTTTGAAAGGAGCTGTTTTTGTAAGGTGTGTTCAGGAGGGATTCCTAACTGGAGTAGCCACTTTGGATTTGGTGCTCGGCAATGAGCTGGGGCAGGTGTCAGATCTTGCAACGGGAGAGCATTTTGGTGATAGAGACCACAACTGCCTCACGTTCTACATTGCTTTGGAGAAGGAGAGAAGCAGGCACAATGGGAGGACATTTAATTGGGAAAATAAAACAATGATGCTATCAGACGTGAGTTGGAAAGCATGGACTGGGAACAATTGTTCCATGGAAAGGGCACTATAAACATGTGGAGACTGTATAAGGAACAGTTGTTGCGAGTGATGCACAAATGTGTTCCTCTGAGACAGGCAAGAAGGGGCAAGACAAAGGAACGTTGGATGAGGAGAGCGGAGGAGCCTCTCGCAAAAGAAAGAAGGCAGCTTACGTAAGACAGAGGAAGCAAGGGTCTTGCTCAGCTCTCGAGGATTACAGGCAGGCGAGGAAGGAGCTCAAAAATGATCTGAGGAAAGCCAGGAGGGGGCACGGAAAAGGCTTGGCTGGAAGGATTATGGAGAATCCAAAGGCATTTTACACGTATGTGAGGAATAAGAGAATGATCAAAGAAAGTAGGGCCGATCAGGGATGGCATAGGGCACTTGTGTATAGAGTCTGAGGAGGTAGGGAAGCCTGAAATCAGTTTTTTTGTTTCTGTCTTTACGAAAGAAAAGGACCTTGTAGTGAATGAAACCATTGAGGAGCAGGTAAGCATGCTGGAACAGATAGAGATTGAGGAAGCTGATGTGCTAAACATTTTGACAAACATTAAGGTTTACAGGTCGCCAGGGCCAGACTATATTTGTCGTCGGCTGCTTTGGGAAGCGGGAAATGTGATTGCTTCGCCGCAGCGAAGATCTTTGCATCCTCGCTCTCCACCGGAGTCGTACCTGAGGACTGGAGAGAGGCAAATGTAATTCCTCTCTTCAAGAAAGGAAATAGGGAAATACCCGGCAATTACAGACCAGTCAGTCTCACGTCTGTCGTCTGCAAAGTGTTAGAAAGGGTTCTAAGGGATAGGATTTATGACCATCTGGAAAAGCATAGTTTGATTAAAGGCAGTCAGCACGGCTTTGTGAGGGGTAGGTCATGCCTCACAAATCTTTTTGAGTTCTTTGAGGATATTACTAGACATGTTGATGAGGGTCGAGCGGTGGTTGTGGTGTATCTGGAATTCAGTAAGGCATTTGATAAGGTTACTCATGGTAAGCTCGTTCAGAAGGTCAGGAGGAATGGGATACAGGGCAAGTTTGCCGTCTGCATACAAATTGGCTGGTCGACAGAAGACAGCGAGTGGTAGTGGAAGGAAAGTATTCTGCCTGGAGGTCAGTGGTGAGTGGTGTTCCACGGGGCTCTGTTCTTGGGCCTCTACTCTTATTAATTTTTATTAATAACTTGGATGAGGAGATTGATATACGGGTTAGCAGGTTTTCAGACGACACAAAGGTTGGAGGTGTCATTGATAGTATAGAGGACTGTTGTAGGTTCCAGCGTGACATTGACAGGATGCAGAGATGGACTGAGAGGTGGCAAATGGAGTTCAACCTGGATAAATGCGAAGTGATTCATTTTGGAAGGTCGAACTTGATAGTTGAGTCCAGAATTAAAGACAGGACTCTTGGCAGTGTGGAGGAGCAGCGGGATCTTGTTGTGCAGGTACATAGATCCCTTAAAATTGCCACCCAAGGGTTGTTAATAAAGCATATGGCGTTTTGGCTTTCATTAACAGGGGGATTGAATTTAAGAGCCGTGAGATCTTGTTGCAGCTCTATAAAACATTGGTTAGACCGCACTTGGAATACTGTATCCAGTTCTGGTCTCCCTATTAAAGGAAAGATGTGGATTCTTTGTAGAGTGTTCAGAGGAGGTTTACCAGGATGCTGCCTGGAATGGAGGGCTTATCGTACGAAGAGAGGTTGACTGAGCTCGGACTTTTTTCATTGGAAAAAAGAACGAAGAGAAGGGACCTAATTGAGGTGTACAAGATAATGATAGAGTTGATAGCCAGAGACTTTTTCCCAGGGCAGAAATTGTGAACACGAGGGGTCATAGTTTTAAGTTGTTTGGCGGAAAGTATACAGGGGATGTCAGAGGCGGGTTCTTTCGGCAGAGAGTTGAGAGCATGGAATGCGTTGCCAGCAGCAGTTGTGGAAGCGAGGTCATTGGGGATATTTAAGAGACTGCTGGACATGCATATGGTCACAGATATTGGAGGGTTCGTACATTAGGATTATTCTTACATGAAGATCAATGGTCGGCTGAAGCGCCTGTTCTGTGCTGTATTGTTCTATATTCTATGTTCTATCTCCCCATGTATTCTCCCACTGCATTAGAATCTACATTCACAGAATCATCCTCTGCCACTTCCACCACCTACAGTAGGACAGCACCTTCAGGCATATCTTCCTCTCCTGTCCACTGTCAGCATTTCACAGGGTCCATTCCTTCCAGGACACTCTCTATCACTCCGAACAATTCTACTCCCCATGGCAAATTCCATTGCAATTGCAGAAGCTGCAAACCTGCCCGTTCACCTCTTCCTTCCTCACTGTCCAACGCCCTAAACACAAGTTCCAGGTGATGCAGCATTTCCTTCAACTATTTCAATCCAGCCTCCTGTCGTTGCTGCTCACAATGCAATCTCTTTTACGTTGGGGAGAACAAACAGAGACTGCCTTGAGGAACATACCCACTCCGTCTGTAGGAATAACCCTGACCTTCCCATTGCTACCCAGTTCAATATCTTACCTTACTCTCATACTAACATATCGGCACTGGGCTGTTGCACTGTTCCAAAGAAGCATAACCCAAGCTTGAGTAACACCTCACTTCACGCTTTGGTACGTTACAGCCTGAAGGAGTTAATATTGAATTCCATAACTGTGCAGCCTGACCCCATTATGGTTGTTCTCCATTTTTCATACATTCTGCTTCCTGCTACCTCGTGACCTTGTTTATCTTGCACTCAGTAGAGCCAACCCATTTCTCCCATTTACGTTTTAATTTACACCCATTTTACATTTCTTTCACTTTCAACACAATTAAAAACCTCTTCCTCTGTGACATTGCACCTCCACATGATCTGTTTATCGTCATTCCTCGTCCACTGTGGTCAAGTGAAGGAAGACATTTTCAGTTCTGATCAAGGGTCGTCAGGCTGGACTTGAAACATTAATTCTTTTTCTCTGTCTCCACAGATGTTGCCACATTTGCTGAATTTCTCTATCAATTTCGGGGTTTGAACAATTTCAAAGACGTGTCAAAGCTGCTCAAACATGGAAGGACATTCACCGGGAAGTGAACAATAACGCAAGATGCATAAATTTATTTGTTCGAAATTAAGACTAGCATCATTAACTCTACAGAGCTCTTAATCAAGGCCAAGGAGAGAAACAGAGGGAAACGGATTCAATTTAAAACACCAAAAGTCGCACGAGTGGAAGGCAAAGCATTCGGATGAATATTAGAATTGCTACATTCGGCTAAACAAGTCCACACCGATCCTCTGAAGAGCTAACCAGCCAGACCCATTCCCCATCCCATACTTATCCCTGATCAATGCACCTAACCTCCACATCCCTGAACACTGTAGGCAATTAAACAAGGCGAATTCACCTCACCTGCACATAGTTGGATGGTGGAAGGGAACGGGAGCACACGGAAGGAAACCACGGAGATACGGGGCGAATGTACAAACTCCACACGCACAGTTGTCAGAAGATGGAAACGAACCAGGGTTCCTGGCGCTGTAAGGCAGCAGCGCCAAACACTGAGCCACGGTGCCGCCCCAGAAAATATGTTTAGAAGTTTTCGGAAACGTGACAAGTAAGAGGTGTGACACCATGGACAGACGCTCAGAGGAATTAGAATATTAAAATGGACGTGTTACTGCAACAGAAACCAGGGTAGTTCACGGGGTGATGGGTGAATGGGTCTCGGTGTGACCTGGGGGACAGACAGCAGAATTGCATTGCAGACATTGCTACTCAAAACTGATAAATCATGTGTTACTGCAGATTTCTACTGCAGAAAATACGGAGATATGGCATTGAGGGTGAGTTGGAGGTTTGGATTAGGAATTGGCTGGATGGAAGAAGACAGAGGGTAGTAGTTGATGGCAAAGTTTCTTCATGGAGTGCCGTCACTAGCGGTGTTCCGCAAGGATCTGTTTTGGGACCATTGCTGTTTGTCATTTTTATAAATGACCTGGAAGAGGGGTTAGAAGGTTGGGTGAGCAAGTTTGCGGATGACACGAAAGTCGGAGGAGTTGTTGACAGTGAGGAAGCATGTGGCAGGTTACAGCAGGATATAGAGAAGCTGCAGAGCTGGGCAGAAAGGTGGCAGATGGAATTCAATGTAGCTAAGTGCGAGGTGATTCACTTTGGGAAGAATAACAAAAAGATGGGGTACTGGGCTAATGGTCGGATACTTGGTAGTGTGGATGAGCAGAGGGATCTTGGTGTCCATGTACACAGATCTCTGAAAGTTGCCACCCAGGTAAATAGTGCAGTGAGGAAGGCATATGGCGTACTGGCTTTTATTGGTAGAGGAATTGAGTTCCGGAGTCCTGAGGTCATGATGCAGTTTTATAAGACTCTGGTACGGCCGCATCTGGAATATTGTGTGCAGTTTTGGTCGCCATACTATAGGAAGGATGTGGAGGCATTGGAACGGGTGCAGAGGAGGTTTACCAGGATGTTGCCTGGTATGGAAGGAAAATCGTATGAGGAAAGACTGAGGCACTTGGGGCTGTTTTCACTAGAGAAAAGAAGGTTTAGGGGTGACTTGATTGAGGTGTACAAGATGATTAGGGGGTTAGATAGGGTCGACAGTATGAACCTTTTCCCGCGTATTGAGTCGGGTATTACAAGGGGGCATAGCTTTAAATTAAGGGGGGGTAGATATAGGACTGATGTTAGGGGTAGGTTCTTCACTCAGCGAGTCGTTAGTTCATGGAATGCCCTGCCAGTAACAGTGGTGGACTCTCCCTCTTTATGGGCATTTAAGAGGGCATTGGATAGGTATATGGAGGATAGTGGGTTAGTGTAGTTTAGGTGGGCTTGGATCGGCGCAACATCGAGGGCCCAAGGGCCTGTACTGCGCTGTATTCTTCTATGTTCTATGTTCTATCACAGCTGGAGAGAATTGTATTGATTCACAATCTGTAACTTATTGCCTAGGATTATCACTGTCGACCATACCCATTAACCTGATCGATGCTTCAGTGACAAGTGTGTGCGAATTGACCAGGTTGGCAGCCATGTGTACCTATAACTGATGACAACCCATTTAAAGCTACTGCAATTGACTACTGTATTAACATTCTACAGCAGGACTACAATCTGATAGAGAGGACGAAATGATTACAAACAGCAGATCGGATCGAAACTCTGCAGCTGTGCACCCCGTCAGAAATGGGGTTGAAATATGAAACAACTGAAAAGACAAGACGAATCCACAAATGCTATTTTTTTTTTAAATGCTCAATGGTATTAGGCTAGATCATCATTATTGCCCACGGGCAATAAATCAAGAGTCAACCACAGTGCTGTGTGTCGAGAGTTACATGTGAGCCAGAGCAGGTATGGATGCAAGTTTCCTTCTCTGAAGGACATCAGTGAACTAGATGGCTTTCTCCCACAAGCAGCAATTGATTCTATACCATTATTATTTTCTTAATTTATTGCATTCGAATTCTACCATCTGCTGTGACAGGATTCAAACGCAGGTCACCAGAACATTACTTGGGTTGCTAGATGAACAGCTCAGTAGCAACACAACCCGCCTAATGCTGTACCCATTCCCCGAAGCTCCCTGCACATCAGTGTAAAATACAAGGATGAAGTATCTGCACCATCTTCATTCGGAAGTGTTGCGGAGATGATATCAACAGAAGCAAACATGCCAGTCTTTAGCCAATCCAATTCACTGCACGTGACAGTAAGAAACAGCAGATACGACAAAGATAATGGACCCTAACACCATGCCTGCAATAGGGCTGAAGATTTGCGCTGCTCAACAAGCCGTGTCGCTCTGGAAGCTGTTTAATTCCAGCTCTAACTCTGACATTTCCTTGACAATGTGGAAAATTACTCAAATCTGCCCTGTCCCCAGAGGAGAATATTTATAATCTGACTAATTATCACACCCTGTGATTAGATTACTAATACAGACTGGTCTAATATTCTGGCAGCTGGTGGAAGCTAAGAACAATTAATAAAATAACGGCCAAGCAAGACATTCAATTGTATCAAACTGCTCCAAGGTCTTAAAGGATAAACCCGGACAGAACACCAGACACCATCCTCGCTATTGGAAAAGGGAGAAGAAAACACAGTCCTGTGCTGGACTGTGGAGAGTAAGGAGAACAAAGCTGTCCACAATACTGCACAATGCTCGAGATGGGGTATCACCAAGGCGCTGCATACCTGCAGCAAGTCATCATTATTTCTGGACTCAAATCATCTTGAAACGAAGGCCAACACACCATTTATCTTCCTAACAGCTTTCTGTTGATGCAATATTGCTTTCAGTGACGGGTATACAAGGAGACAAAGATCCTTTTTAATGTAACAGCTCCCCACTTTATCCATTAGTCAGTGTGCCAATACCATTCCCAGTATTGTTTTCTGGATTCAGAACTCGCTGTCCTGCATGGGGCTCGGACTTCAGTGATGAGGTCAACAGAAGTACACACATGCACATTGTCATACACCAATATTTTTACATCAATTCCTTTTGAAATGCTGGCCTGTTATTCTATTTTTTCCAACCAAAATGCTCAAAGTCACGTCGACCCACATTTCTCTTCATCTTCCACTTATTTGCCCTTTCGGTCCACTTGTCTCAATCACCTTTTCACTTCTTTATATCCTCCTCAGCCACTCAATTCTCAGTTTGGTGTCCTCAGCAGGTTTACAAATCTTACATTTAATTAGCTCGAACAAATAATTGATCTGCTTTCTGAATAGCTAGGGCCCCAAACATAAATTCATGGATTATCCCGCGGTGGATTGCTTTCCACTTCTAAAAAGAATGTTCATTCCAGCTCACTGTGTATTGTCTTAACCAGGTGTAAGACGGATATTCCAGGAGTGGTGCAGCTGGTCAAAACACTTAGTTTTAAACAAAACAGAATTTCTTTATAAGATTACCGAATGAAACACAAACACAAAAGTGTAGCATACAAAATAACGTAACCTGTCTAGAACCCAACAGATTATCCAAACCTAATGATATTATACCAAGTACTTCAACCAATACCCATAAACAGGGTATAAACAAGAACTGCAGATGCTGGAAACCAGATTCTAGATTGGAGTGGTGCTGGAAAAGCACAGCAGTTCAGGCAGCATCGAGGAGCAGGAAAATCGACGTTTCGGGCAAAAGCCCTTCATCAGGAATACAGGTAGAGTGCCTGCAGGATGGAGATGGGGTCTCACTTATGTCTCCACCCTGCAGGCACACTGTCTCTATTCCTGATGAAAGGCTTTTTCCCAAAACGTCGATTTTCCTCGAATGCTGCCTGAACTGCTGTGCTTTTCCAGCACCGCTCTAATCCAATACCCATAAACAACCCATGGCAAAAACGAACTGAAAAATCTAAGACAGGTTCTTACTGGAGTATTGTCAGAGAGAGGGAAGGTTCAGTATGGAACTGCCTTGTTTGCTCCAGCAGCTTCACAACTAGCTGCCTGCTTTCCGTAAGCAGCCAGACTGCTACCCACGATACGATACAAACCAAAGCAGTGGATCTGCGCGAGGAGAACTGGCCCCTGCCCTTTCATAAGAACAGAAGAATGAGGAGCAGGAATAGGCCCTCTGGTCCTTCGAACCTGCTCTGCCAATCAATCAGATCATGGCTGATCTATCGCTTGACCTATATTCATTTATCCGTGCTCTCGCTGTATCCCTTATTTACTTTATTGTTCAACAAATATCCAAATTAGCTTTAAAAACGTTGACTGCAATAGGGTGATCTACTTCACTGGGCAGGGAATTCCATAAAATTAGAACCCACCTTCTCAATTCAATCCTAAATCAGGTCCCTCCAATATTGATGCTATTCCCTCGTGTCTTAGCTTCACATGCCAGTGGAAACAGTGGAAACTCTATCTTATCAATTCCCTTCATAACTTTACATGTTTCTAGAAGATCATCCCCTCATTCTTCTAAATTCCAATGAACATAATCACAACTCTGGAATCAACCTAGAGAACCAGCTCTGCATCATCCCCACTGCCAGTACATCCTTTCTCAAGTAAGGAGGCTAAAATTGTGCACAGTACTCCAGGTTTGACCTCACCAGCACCGCGGACAGCTACAACATAACGCCACTGCTTTTAAACTCAACACCTTTCGTAATGAGGGGCAACATTCCATTTATTTTCCTCAGTACTCGCTGTACCAACAGAGCATACTTCTGGGATTCATGCACAAGGAAACCTAAGTCCCTCTGCAGAGACATATTGCTTCGTTTTAGTGTTCAAGCAATAATCCTTTTCATTGGTACTCCTAACAAAACGGATGATTTCATATTTATTAACAATGTATTTCATCTGTTAGACCTTTGCCCGCTCACTCAATGTATCCATGTTCCTCTGTAAAGTTTCACAGTCTTCTGGATACTTTTCTCTGGCACTCAACTTAGTGTCAGCTGCAAACTTTGACTCACTACATGTGGTGTCCAACTCCATCTCAACTTTACAGATTGTGAGTAATTGCAGCCCCAACACTGATCCCTGAGGCACACCACTAGTCACTGATTGCGAGTCAGAATAACAGTCATTTATATATACTCTTTGTTTCCTGTTCGTCAACCAATCTTCTATTCATGCTAATACATTACACGTAACACCATACACCATTATCTTATGCAGCAGCCTACTGTGCGGCACCTCGTTGAAGGCCTTTTGGAAATCTAGGTACACCACCTCCACTGGGGCCTAGTTGTCCACCTTGCTCGTAATGACCTCACAGATTTCCAAAAAAATTTCTAAGCATGTCTTGCTCGTCATTAATCCATGCTGCATCTACGCAATGGAATGATTTCTATCGAAATGCTTTGTTTGATTGTATACTCAAGCATCTTCCCCAAGACACATGTTAACCTAACTGGTCTATAATTTCCGATATTTTATCGACCTGTCTTTTTAAACAGTGGAGTCACATTTGCCGTATTCCAATCTACTGGGACTGCCCCAGATTTCAGCACTTGCTATTTTCACACTATGTCTTTATCACTCTGGAATGTATTCCATCAGTGCCAGGAAACTTGTCTGCTATTAGATCCATTATCTTGCTCAGCACTATCTCCATAATAATGATTGTTTCCAGGTCCTCACCAACCTTCGTCTCTTTGTCAATTACTGGTATGATATTAATGTCCTCCACAGTGAAGACCGAGACAAAATGCCTATTCAACGCCTCGGCCATTTCATCATATCCTGTAACTAAATGCGCCTTGTCATTCTCTAGAGGATCAACTTTTACTTTAGGCACTTATTTCCATTTTATGTACTTACGGAATCATCTGCTATCCTATTTATATTCTGTACTAGTTTTCCTTTTCACGTGTTCTTTCCTACTATTCGATCTGTATCGTACTTTTTAGTTGATTTCTTCTGACCTTTAAAGTTTTCAATCTACTAGTTTCTTGGCCAATTTGCATTCCTTCTCTTTTAATTTGATCACCTCCCTTATTTGCTGAGACACACATGGCGGATTACGTCTGTTCTTCGAGTCTTTCCTTTGCACTGGAACATACTTTTACTAAGGACGTTTAGTCCTCAACTGTCACACCATAAAATAATTGTTTCCAGGCGACTTTTGCCAAGTCATTCCTCATTCTATTGAAGTGACCCTTGTTTAAGCTCAGGACCCTGGTATTAGATATTATCTTCACATTCTACATCTGAATTCTACATTCAACTATACTGTAATCACTCCTTCAAAATAATCCCTATTTATGATATCAATAATTATTTCTGTCTTATTACACAGGACGAGATCTAAGATAGCTTGCTCTTCATTGTACATGCTTTAATTTTAGACTTGAAAGCATTCTCAATTAGTAAAACCCAGACATATTGGATTCGCTGCTTTTAAGACCTCCATGAAAATAAAAACAAGGACTGCTTGTTAAAGGAGTAGCGTGGTCACAACACTAGACTAGGGACTTCATTAAAAATATTTATGAAAATCCAAATTCACCGCATCCATTCATTCGTCATTATTCATATACCAATCGGTTTCTCAAATATGATTCACCTTTAATAAATGGGAATTGACTTGATCCATGTTCATTACTTTTAAATTATTTTAAATGTAAACGTTACCTGGCAGTGCATCCTTTATAATAGACTTATGCTTTGTCCCGACTGAATCTTCGGTGTTAAGAAGATTGTAATTTCCTACTGTCTCCTTACATCCTTTAGAAATAATGGGGTACATTTGCTGCTCTCAATTCTGTCAATTCAGTTCCAAAACCATCATGAATTTGGAAGATAAGAACAAAGTATTCACTATTACTATGGCCACTTGGTTTAGGAGTCATAGATGTAGATTATCTGGACATGGGGACTTATCTGATTTCAGTCCAAATAATTTCTCCAAAGCTGTTTATTTGCTGATTTGATTCCATTTCTTTTCTTTCTCAGTCGACCTACAATTGCTTGGAAGTTATTTTTCAAATTTATTATTTGTGAAGGCAGAACTGAAGTAGTTGCTTCATAGTCCTACCTATTCCCTGTTCTCCACTCTCTGGTTTCAGGTTGTAAGAATGCTACAATATCTTAGCTAACATTTCACTTCGGTGTACTGAACGTTGAGAAGTTGACATTTCACTGCTGCTAATGTACTCTTCAGAAACCCATCATTTCCTGTCTTCAGTTGCTTAATAATTGACCATTCACAATCGTACAATCACAGAAGCATGCACTCTGTACTATCAGAAATACAGCACCATCTACATTTGCCCCACTTTCTGACACAAGACTGTAGTCATGAATGTTATGACACTCCAAGTGCTTGTCCATTTCCCTTTAAACAGTTGTGAGGTGAACCGTGATAACTCCACTTCCTGGAAGTGCATTCCAGACCCGAACATTCTCAGGGTGAAAAACAATCCTCATTCCTAACTAAAACTCAAACCTTTAACTTTAAAAGTGTTCTCCCTTGTTCTTGATCCTTTGACTAAAAGGTTGCTGTCTATCCACCCTGTCCATGTCCCTTGTAATTTTATCCTTCGGAATCCCGTCCCCCTCAGGGTTCCCTGCTCCAAATTAAACATCCCGATCATATCCAAACTCTTTTCTGCAGCCTGCTGATTATAATCGGCATATCCATCCCGTGCAATCGCATTCTTATTGCAATGTTGCCGCCAGAACTGCACACATCATTCCATCTTGGCATCTGTCGCTCTTATAATCTATGCCTCGATGAGTAAAGGCTATGCCAACTGGCTCCAATACCTTCTTTTTTTTAATAGATATTTTTATTAGAAATTTAACATTTTTACAAGTTTACAAAAATAAACAAAATTCTCAAATACAAACATTGATATACAATTAAATCAAATATTCAATAGCGAAAATTTAACAAAAGAAAAAAAAATACCGAAAAATAAAGAAAAAAACAAAACTAACTGTCTCCTAATCTAACCTACAACTAACCAGAGTGTATATGTAAATCTCTTACATGCTCGGAATGTGTTAATATCAAATGTAATAAAACCCGTATTCGTGCGGGATTCCTCTCCCAAGGGGCCCCGGGCCAGCCAGGTTTGTAATCTCAATTAAATAAAGGCCCTTGTTAGGATAGCTGAATTATCTGTATTTATGTAATTCAACAAGGGCTACCATATTTTATAAAATAATTCGGTCTTTCGGTGCACCATATTTGTAAGGAAGTCAATGGGAATACATTCCATAATTAATCTGTGCCAATTTGAAAGTCCAGAGGGGGCCCTCAGCCACCCAGTTCACCAAAATATTTTTCCTTGCACAGAAAGAGAGAATATAAAATAGTCTCTTCCCGTACATGTCCAGGGAGAGAAAGTTCGAAAAGCCCAAAAGGAGAGATACAGGGTCCACTTTAATTTCTGTTCCCAAAATTTCTGTCCGGGTACTTGCTACTTTAGTCCAATATCTACGGATCTTATGACAGTTCCATTAGCAATGTACAAGAGTGCCCACCTCTATTTTACATTTGGGCCACATTGGAAATGCTCCTGCCTTATATTTTGCCAATCGAACCGGTGCTATATGGGCCCTATGAAGTATCTTCAGCTGAATAGCCTGAGTTCTGCCACAGATAGTAATTCTTTTAGCGTTTTCACAAATATCATTCCATGTTTCAATAGAGATTTCTAGTCCCAAATCCTGATCCCATGTTTTAAGCAGATTATCCATATCTCCCGATACTTCATCATGTAGTAAATGATAAATAGTACTGACGGAAGATACCCCCACTGGTCGTAAGACACTACATTCTCTGTCTGATTTATAAAGACTATCTAATAACGTAGTCTTCTTCTGTATATAGTCTCGAATTTGGAAGTATCGAAAGAGGTCCCCATTAGGTAATCCGAATTTCTGACGCAGCTGTTCAAAAGACATCAGGACTCCATCTTTAAATAGGTCCCCTAGACATGAGATACCCCTGGATCTCCAGAGTTTAAAAGTGGCATCTGTAACCCCCGGTTGAAATCCCCATGCTCCCACTATCGGCGCATATGTGAATGTTTTATGTGAATTACCATCATTTTGCCAAATTATATTCCAAGCCTTAATTGTGTTTAGTATTATAGGGTTTTTACAGTAATCTGTAATGATTTTCCTCTTGTCTGAAAATTAAAGGTTAATAAGTGGGTATTTTACGTGAGAGGCCTCGATGTCCAACCAGATTGATTGTGGATCAGACAAGACCCAATCAGCTATGTAACTTAATAGGGAACTTAACTGATATTTCCTAAAATCTGGGAAGTCCAATCCTCCCCTTACCTGTGGAAGCTGTAGCTTCTTCAGCTTAATGAGGGGCCGTCTATGATTCCAGATAAAGGAGCCCAGCCAGCCATATAATTTACGTGGAGCCATCCTCGGCAGCATCACCGGAAGCATTCTCATAGGATATAGGAGATGGGGCAGGACATTCATTTTAATTAGTGCAATTCTACCCAACCAGGAAATTGGAACGTCTCCTCATCGCTGGAGATCCTGCCTTATCCTTTCCAATAAATGCACAAAATTAGCCTTATACAACTGACCAAATACTGGGGTAATAAAAATGCCTAAATATAAGAAGCCCTCCAGGGACCAACGAAAGGGAAAAAGGGATCCATCCACTAAGTGGGGTATCAGATTGAGAATGTGCTAAATGTATTAATAACTTGGATTAGGCGAGGTACGGACATCAGAGGATTACTGAGGAATAGAAGAACATCATCTACATAAAGGGTAATTTTGTGTTTACCTGTACCAATCCTCGGGGCCGTTATATTAGGATCAGCTCGTATAGCTTCTGCTAGTGGTTCAATTATTAGTGTAAATAACAATGGCGAGAGAGCACATCCCTGACGGCAGCCCCTACCCACACTGAAGCTATCCGAACCTAAATCATTGGTAACGACAACTGCTTTGGGATCACTATACAATGTTGAGACCCATTTGGTAAACACCTGTCCAACGCCAAACCTTTCCATTGTGTCAAACAAATATGACCATTCAACCCTATCAAATGCTTTTCTGCGTCTAATGAAACTACTACTCCTGGTATCTTTCCCTGATGGCAGGTTGAATCATATTCAAAACCCTTCTAATATTATTGGATGATCTACGGCCCTTAATAAACCCTGTCTGATCCTCTTTTATAATATGTGGCAGTACCCTTTCTAGTCTGAATGCTAACGTTTTAGAAAGGATTTTAAAATCTAAATTTAGCAAGGATATTGGTCTGTATGATGTACAATCTTCTGGATCCCTTCCTTTTTTAAGGATAAGAGAGATATTTGTCTCTTTCAGCGAAGGCGGGAGACAGCCCTGACTATATGCATAGTTATACATGTCCATAAGTGGACTAGCCAATATTTCTGTAAATCTTTTATAGAATTTGGCTTGAAAACCATCTGGGCCCGGTGCCTTACCGCTTTGAAGTTGTCTAATTGCATCAAGTATTTCTTGGACTGTTAGAGGAGCATTTAAGACCGATACCTGTTCCGGAGTTAGACCTGGAAAGGTCAAATTTTTAAAAAATGACTGCATCCTCCTAGTCCTATCTTCACAATCCTGCGATTTATACAACTCAGAATAAAATTCTCTAAAGATCGCATTAATCTTTTTTATTGTCATGAGTCAAAATACCCGTACTTTCCTGGACAGACGTAATAGTCTGAGGGGCCTTTTTTTTCTTTGCAAGAAATGCTAAGTATCTATCCGGTTTGTCGCCATATTCATATAACCTTTGTTTTGCAAATAATATTTCCCTCTTAGCCGTTTGAGTAAGCGTAGTGTTTAGAGCTGTCATAAGAGCCGTAATCCTTTGCAATTAAATAATAGAAGGTCTATCAATGTATGTTGTTTCAGTTGCTTTTAAGCGAGCTTCAAGCGGACGTTGTTGTTCTCCCTTCAATTTTTTCTGGGTCGCTGAGTAGGAGATGATCAAACCTCGCGTGTAAGCTTTAATGGTCTCCCACATCATTGATGGGTTGCTAGCCATACCTGAATTATTTTTAAAAAAGTTTTAAATTCTTGAGAGAAGTACTTTACAAATTTACTATCTTTCATTAGGAAGGGGTCCATACGCCAATGCCGAGGGGATGTCGCATTGTTCCACGCCTTAGTTTCCATATATACAGCAGCGTGGTCGGAAATTGCTATACTACCTATTTTACAGGATGATATGGAATTTTTAAAAAATCGAGGGGGCAAAAAACATATCAATTCTGGCATGACATTTATGTGGATTGGAGTAGAAAGAAAAATCTCTGCCCTGTGGATGAAGACATTTCCATACATCTATTAATCCTAAATCTTTGTTCAGATCCACCAATTCTCTAGATCTGGGAGATACTCCTGCAGTACTCTTGCGAATCCTATCAACTTCCGGATCCATAATACAATTAAAGTCTCCCCCTATAATTGTATGATTGGCACCACAAGCCATCAATTTTGAAAAGGCTCCCGTTATAAATTTAAAGGGGTGTGCCGGGGGGCAGTATAAATTTAAAATCCCATAGTCCTCTCCATTTATAAGGGCTTTAATCAAAATATATCGTCCAGATTCGTCTTTTATCTGATTTAGGATTTTGAAAGGAAAATTCTTCCGAACAAGAAGAACAACTCCCCTGCTTTTTGAGCTAAAAGAAGAAAAAAAGGCCTGATCAAATCCAACGTATCGTAATTTCAAGTGTTCTTTATCCGACAGGTGTGTTTCCCATAGGAGAGCTATATCAACTCTTTCTTTCTTAAGATTTCATAATATTTTCTTTCTTATAAGTGGCAAATTACTCCCCTTGACATTTCAGGTGCACCAATTAACCGACTGATCAACCATAATCATCCGGGCAAATCCGAGACCCCTCAGGAGGGGAAACCCTATCCAGAACATCCCGAGCATACAGCATATAAAATTTACAAAAATAAAGGCTCTCTAATACACTCACAACAGTATAATAAAAAACAATTTCTAAATAATAAGAAAAATCTAAAACGTATTTAAGTGGAGATTTTCCCCTTTGTTCACAGGCGGTGTCACTTCCTTTACAAAAATTCATCATATCCCCTCCCAACCAATGCCCCACCCTTACCAAGGCACTCCTCAATAAAATGAGGAGAATTCAGATATTATACAAAGCTGGAGTTAACAGTGAGCACCCTACCCCCACCCACACGAACACCTGGATATATTTGGTAATGTTAATACCATATATAAACATATAACTATAAAATTACAACCTCAACAAATAATAACTAAATATAATAATACAAAATAACAAGGGAGGAACAACCCCGCTCCTAAAGACAGAGGTAAAATAGAATAAGGTAACCACCTCCCCCACTAACATTAACCAAAGCCCCTGGCTTATATATTTATATAGCTGAAAATGTGTTGCTGGAACAGCGCAGCAGGTCAGGCAGCATCCAGGGAACAGGAGAATTGATGTTTCGGTTCATCGATTCTCCTGTTCCCTGGATGCTGCCTGACCTGCTGCCCTGTTCCAGCACCACATTTTCAGCTCTGATCTCCAGCATCTGCAGACCTCACTTTTTCCCTACATACATACATACACACACACACACATATATATATATATATATATATATATATATATATACACACACACACACATATACATATATACCCACATAAAAACATAAAATAATAAAAGAAAACAACCCCAACGGGGGAGAAAATCAAATCCCTCTCCCCACCCCCCATGATAATATTAAACAGTAAGGCAAGAAAAAAAGGCGGGGGGCGGGATATAAACCAAAGTGGGGGGAAAGGTAAACCAACATCCATTATCTCTTACAGTTTATCTAAGAGAGTCCAAGAATTCCTTAGCCGTTTCTGGCGACCCGAAGTTATACACGGATCCTTCATGGTTAAAGCGTAGCGTCGCTGGGTAGCGTAAGGAGCACTGAATATTTAAGTCCCTTAAATGCTTCTTCGCCTCGTCGAATGCCTTCCTTTTTCCGACCAGAACTGGGGAAAAGTCCTGGAACAACATGATCTTGGATCCTCTGTAGATCATATCTTGGGGATCTTTTCCAAGATTTCTAGAAGGTTCTAGGAGTATCTGCCTCGCCCTGTAGCTCTGCAGCCAGATCAGGACCGGGCGGGGGCGCTGGTTCGTGCAGGGCCCGCGTATTGCGACCCGTTAGGCCCATTCCACCCTTCCCTGGCCTGATCCAGCTTCCAGATTTAAAATCTGTGGCAGCCACTGTTCGAGGAATGCTGTAAGCTGGCCTTCCTCTTCCCGTTCGGGAAAGCCCAGCAAACGAATATTTTTGGACGACCTCGATTATCGATGTCGTCAATGTAATTCTCTAACATCTGGACTCGCTGTTCGAGAGTCCGGACCTGATCCACGGCCAATTGTGCTGCAGTTTCGGAGGTCGCGGCCTTTAACTCCGCCCCTCTACCTCGGCGCTCGATTTCCTGGATGTCTTGGTCGTGCTTCTGCAGCGCGGCCGAGAGTGAGTCCCATCGATTTTGGGATTCTTCGATAAAAGCGTCGATCTTCTCATCCAGTTTGGAGATCATTTCTACAAGGCTTGTTACTGTAGGTAAGTCCCCCGGGGCGGCTGCGGATGCTCAGCTGCAGATAGAGGTTGGGGGAGTGGGTCCTGCTTGCTGAAAGCTGCAGGCTCCCTTCCCTTTGGTCATTTTTACTAAATATTAGATTGTTTAAGTTTAATAATAAACAACTAATTAAATTAAACAGCTATTATAAATGATTTAGTGAGTGTGGTGGGGGTGGTTGACCCACTTTACCCGAGTCTTGGGAGGAGCACTATAGACTCAGACTTGCTGGGTTGCCGCCATCTTGGATCCCCCTCCAATACCTTCTTAACTAACCTATTACCCTCTCCAACCACGTTCAGGGATCTGTCGAGAAGCACCCTCTGAGTTTTATAATGTGTTGCCATTCGTTGAGTACTCCCTTGCCTGGTTCCTTCTTCCAAAGTGCATCACCTCATATTTATCAGGGTTACATTCCATCAGCAATTGCTCTGCAAGTCTGACCATTCCATTTATATCTTCCTCGAATATAAGACCTTTTCCTCACTGCCAACCACCCGGCCAATCTTTGTGTCAAACCTACACTTATTTTCAAACTCAACCGACTTCCCACTCCACATTCATGCCCACATAATTTATGAATACCACAAATAATAGGGGACACACCACTGAAAACCTGTGGTACATCAGCGTGCACTAGTCTCCAGTCACTCAACTAGGCTTCTACCACCTCCTATTCTTTTCCAATACTGTATCGAACACAGTTCTCATACCCACTAGTATATAGTTCCCTGGTCTGCCTCCACCAACCTTCCTATAAAGAGTGTTCTCCAGTCCTCTGGCAACTCACCTGTGACCAGATTCTATTTTAATGTTTGCATCAGCGCCTTTCGTACCTTGTCTCTAACAGCAGCCTTAGATGCAACTGATCTGGACCTGGGGACTTGTCCAATTTTATAATACACAAAGCCATTAAGTCCTGCTCACATCTTATATCAATATGCTCAAAAGCTTCCAAGACCATCTTCTCGAATTCCTTCCTCCATTCTCGTCCCCCCCCCGCCCCCCCAAGTAAAACAGATATGAAGCTCTCATGTAACAACCTGATGAAGGGCTTTTGCCCGAAACGTCGATTTTACTGCTCCTTGGATGCTGCCTGAACTGCTGTGCTTTTCCAGCACCACTCTAATCTGTAACAACCTATCAGTGTTCTCCAGCTTCACACACAGATTCCTGACTTGATCCCAGACCAATTGTCCTCAGCAAACAATCTTGCCATCTGAGAGATTAATCTGGAGAATGTTCATTCGGTACATTTGATCAGTATATTTTACTTATATCAGGACATCAAAACTATACACAATACTCCAGATACAGTCGCACCAACACTCCGTGTAACTAGCGCAGAATGCCTTTACTTATGGTAGGAAGGAACTACTGCAGATGCTGGAATCTGAACTGTACATATCACAGTGAGTCAGATAGCATCCATGGAGATAGTGCAAGCTAACGCTTTGAGTGGAGTTGACTCTTCATTGTCTGTATTCGGATTCCCTGTAAATGAAGGCAAATCTAACGGTTACGTTCCTATTTTTGAATATGTTTCTCCCAATATCCTTTTCTTTAATGTTTTCTGGTTACGTACTGTGTATGCTGATTAAAAATCCTCCTGACTATCTAACGATACCAGAATCACTACTTCTCCATGGTTTCCCTTTTATAAACTCAGAACAATACTCTTGACGTCTGGTATTACCTTCTAAGTGTCCACGATCACATTCGTTATAATAGATTGCAACATGCTCCCGACTGTGGATGACAATTAGCTGGTCTGTAGTTCTCCACTCTCCCATTTCTTCATGTTCAATCGCATTTATAAACTTCCAAAGTGAATACAGAAAGATACAGTGGTCCCCAATGCAATCAATTTGTGTATTGTTGATTTCTCTGACATGTCAGTATGAAGTAGATCTCGTCTGTCAGACTTATCAATCCTCAAGCCAATTGTGATTCCAAATACTACCTCATAGAGAGTCAGAGAGATGGAAACATGCCTTTTAGTCGAACCGGTACATGCCGACAAGATGTCCCAACCCAATCTATGCCCACCAGTCAGCAGCTTGGCCATAACCATCCAAATTCTTCCTATTCATACACCAATCAAAATGCCTCTTAAATGTTGCAATTGTATCAGCCTCCACCACTTCCTCGGGCAGTTCATTCCATATTCGTACCCCCTCTGCGTGAAAAAGTTGCCCCTTAGATCTTTTTTATATTTTTTCCCTGTCATTCTAAACCTGTACCCACTAGTTCTGATCTGCCCCACACCAGGGAAAGACTTTGATTAATTACACCTATCCATGTCCCTCATAATTTTGTAAACCTCTATAACGTCACCCCTCAGCCTCCGACGCTCCAGGGAAAACAGCCCCAGCCAGTTCAGCCTCTCCCTAGAGCTGAAAATCTCCAACCCTGGCAACATCCTTGTAAATCTTTTCTGAACCATTTCAAGTTTCACAGCATCTTTCTGATAGGAAGGAGACGAGAATTGCACGCAATATTCCAACAGTGGCCGAATCAATGTCCTGCACAGCCGCAACATGATCTCCCAACTCCTGTACTCAATACTCTGACCAATAAAGGAAACATAACAAACGCCTTCCTCATTATCCTATCTACCTGCGACTGCACTTTCAAGGAGCTACGAACTTGCACTCCAAGGTCTCTTTGTTCAGCAAAACTCCCGAGGACCTTCCCATTAAGTGTGTAAGTCCTGCTAAGATTTGCTTTCCCAAAATGCAGCACCTCGCATTTATCCGCATTAAAATCCATCTGCCACTTCTCCGCCCATAGGCCGATCTAGTCAATATCATGTTGTAATCTGAGGTAACCCTCTTTGCTGTCCACTACACCTCCAATTTAGGTGCCATCTGCAAACTTACAATCTATACCTCCTGTACTCGCATCCAAATCATTTATGTAAATGACAAAAAGTAGAGGACCCAACACTGATCCTTGTGGCACTCCACTAGTCACAGGCCTCCAGCCTGAAAAACGACCCACCACCACCACCACCTTCTGTCTTCTACCTTTGAGATAGTTCTGGAAGCAAATGGTTAGTTCTCCCTGTATTCCATGAGATCTAACCTTGCTAATCAGTCTCCCATAGGGAACCTTGTCGAACACCTTACTGAAGACCATATAGATCACATCTACTGCTCTGCCCTCGTAAATCCCCTTTGTTACTTCTGCAGAAAACACAATCAAGTTTGTGAGACATGATTTCCCACGCACAAAGCCATGTTGACTAGCCCTAATCAGTCCTTGCCTTACCAAAAACATGTACATTCTATTCCTCAGGATTCGAAATGAAACTCCATCTACCATTGCTCACCACATCGGTCCATCTGAACAATAACCCGTGGGCGGCACGGTGGCACAGTGGTTAGCACTGCTGTCTCACAGCGCCAGTGACCCGGGTTCAATTCCCGCTCAGGCGACTGACTGTGTGGAGTTTGCACATTCTCCCCGCGTCTGCGTGGGTTTCCTCCAGGTGCTCCGGTTTCCTCCCACAGGCCAGATGAATTGGCCATGCTAAATTGCCTGTAGTGTTAGGTGCAGGGGTAAATGTAGGGGAATGGGTCTGGGTGGGTTGCGCTTCGGCGGGTCGGTGTGGACTTGTTGAGCCGAAGGGCCTGTTTCCACACTGTACGTAATCTAATCCCACCATCGAGGTTAGGCTCACCGGTTTATAGTTCCCTGGCTTGACTTTACCGGCCTTCTTAAACAGTGGCACGACGGTTGCCAACTTCCAGTCTCCCGGCACCTCACCTGTGACTATCAATGATGCAAATATCTCAGCAAAAGGCCCAGCAATCACTTCTCTAGCTTCCCACAGAGTTCCCGGGTACACCTGATCAGGTCCTGGGGATTTATCCACCTTTTCCCGTTTCAAGACACCCACCGCTTCCTCATCTGTAATATGGACATTTTGCAAGATGTCAAATTCTATTTCCCCACAGTCTATATCTTCCATATCCTTTTTCGCAGTAAATGCTGATGCAAAATACTCATTTAGTATCTCCCCCATTTTCTGCGGCTCCACCGAAAGACCACATTGCTGATTTTTGAGTGGACCTATTCTCTCCATTGACACCCTTTTGTCCTTAATATGTTTGTGAAAAACCCTTTGGATTCTCCTTAACTCTATTTGCCAAAGCTATCTCATTCCCCCTTTTCGCCCTCTTGATTTCCCTCTTAAGTACACTCCTATTTCCATTCTACTCTTCTAAGGATTCACTCGATCTATCCTGTCTATACCTGACATATGATTCCTTCTTTTTCTTAACCAAACCCTCAATTTATTTCGTCATCTAGCATTCCCAATACCTACCAGCCTTTCCTTTCACCCTGACTGGAATATACTTTCTCTGTATTCTTGTTATCTCATTTCTGAAGACTTCCCATTTTCCAGCTGTCCCTTTCCGTGCGAACATCTGCCTCCAATCAGCTTTCGAAAGTTCTTGCCTATTTCCGTCAAAATTAGTCATTCTCCAATTTATAACTTCACCTTTTAAATCTGGTCTATCTTTTTTCCATCACTATTTTAAAACTAATGGAATTATGGTCGCTGGCCCCAAAGTGCACCCCCACTGATAACTCAGTCACGTGTCCTGCCTTATTTCCCAAGAGAAGCTCAAGTTTTGCAACTTCTCCAGAAGGTACATCCACATACTGAATCATAAAATTGTCTTGTATGCACTTAACAAATTCCTCTCCATCTAAACCTTTAACATTATGGCACTCCCAGTCTATGTTTGGAAAGTTAAAATCCCCTATCATAACTGTCCTATTATTCATACAGATAGCTGAGATCTCCGTACAAGTTTATTTCTCAATTGTGAATAATCAGAGACCCCCTCTGACTATTGGGGATTCTATGATACAATCCCAATAAGTTCATCATCCCTTTCTTATTTCTCAGTTCCACCCAAATAACATTCCTATATGTATTTCCAGGAATATCTTCCCACAGCACAGCTGTAATGCTATCCCTTATCAAAAATGCCACTCCCCTCCTCTATTGCCTCCCTTTCTATCCTTCCTGGATCATTTGTATCCTGGAATATTGAGCTGCCAGTCCTGCCCATCCCTGAGCCATGTCCCTGTAATTGCTATGACATCCAAATCCCATGTTCCTAACCATGCCCTGAGTTCATCTGCCTTCCCTGTTAGGCGAAAGTAAGAACTGCAGATGCTGGAGGTCAGAGCTGAAAATGTGTTGCTGGAAAAGCGCAGCAGGTCAGGCAGCATCCAAGGAGCAGGGGAATCGACGTTTCGGGCATGAGCCCTCTTCAGGAATGAGGATTGTGTGCCAAGCAGGCTAAGCAGTCTGTTAGGCCCCTTGTATTGAAGTAAGTGCAGTTTAAGTTGTTAGTCCTACCTTGTCCCTGCTTACCCTGACTGTTTGACTCACTTCTGTTCTCAATTGTACCAGTCAAAGATCGATCTCTTTGTTCACTATCTCCCTGCCCCCCACCCCCACCTTACTAGTTTAAATCCTCCCAAGCAGTTCTAGCAAATTCCCCTGTCAGTATATTAGTCCGCTTCCAATTTAGGTGCAATCCGTCCATTTGTACAGGTCACTTCTACGCCAAAAGCGATTCCAATGATCCAAAAATCCAAAAATGATCCCCGTTACTGATATGAATGATTTTAGTCTTCAGTTGCAAAGGTTCCATGGTCACTTTGTATTTCCAGAAGATTGAAGGATCTTTCTCCATGACGACAGAAGCAATGTAACTGTTTCATCTCCCTGACATTTATCTGTTCTCAATAAAAGATTATCCTGTTCACACATTCACTGTTCCACATTTGACCTTGCCTTCATTTTTCTTTCAAGTATCAAAAAATGTTTTTCGCCATTATTTACAAAGAACAAGGAAAATTGCAGTACAGGAACAGGCGCTTCGGCCCTCCAAGCCTGTGCTATCCAAATCCTCTATCCACACCTGTCGCCTATTTTCTCAGGATCTGTATCCCTCTGCTCTCTGCCCATTCATGTGCCTGTTTGGATATGTCTTAAATGCCTCTATCGTGCCCCCTTCTACCACCGCAACTAGCAACGCATTCCAGGCACTCGTCATCCTCTGTGTAAAGAACTTTTCACAGATATTTCCAATAAGCATTTCTCTCTCACCTTAAATTCGTGACTCCACGTAACTGAGTCCCCCTCTCTGGGAATAAGCTTCTTGCTATCCACTCGGTTTATACCTCTCATGATTTTGACCACAGTAAAGTCCTCACTGAAACTCTAGTCCTTCTCATGAAAATAATCTTAATATGCCAAAGATATCTTCATAGTTAATTCCCTACATACCAGGCAAAATCCTGATTATACTCCTGTGCACTGTCTCCAAGACATCCAAGTCATTTTGGTAATGTGGCGACCAGACCTGTATGCAGTATTCCAAAAGTGGCCGAAATAAACTCCTGCTCAACTGTAATATGACCTGCTTACTCTTGTATGCAATCGATTCCAACATGTTCCCTCCTGTGGATGACAAGTCAACTGATCTGTCGTTCTCCACTTTCCCTTTTCTTCCCTTCCGAAATCGGTAAGGACTTCGGTAAGGCATTTGATGAAGTAGGTGGGTGGAACAGGTGATGTCGCATGGGGTTCTGTGTAAACTAGCAGAAAGGAAAGTTAGCGAGTTTTGAGAAGATTTGAGAAGGAAAGTATGCTGTATGTCTTCTTACCACTCTATCAACCTGCCACTTTTAGCGAACAATGGACCTGTTCACCCAGATCTCTTTATGCATCAATTTTCCGCAGGGATTGTTTTTTCATTTGCCGTGCAGTTCACTCTTGAATTGGATCTTCCAAAATGCATCAACTCACGTTTGTCCAGATTGAATTCCATCTGCCATTTCCCCGACCAACTCTGCAATCTATCTATAATCTTCTGCGTTCTCTGGCAGTCCTCCCCCAACTTTCTGCGTCTCCACCAATTTTAGTGTCATCTGAAAAAATGGTAAACAGACCAGGTGGACCTTCCTTCAAATAAAATATGTATATCACAAACAACAGTTGTCCCAGCACGGATCCCTGTGAAACACCACTGGTCATATTTCTCCATTTTGTGAAACTCCCTTCCACTACTGTTTTCTTGTCTCCTGCTGTCCAGCCAGTTCTCCGTCCATCTAGCTCGAACAGACAGAACCCCATGCGACATAACCTTTTCTACCCGCCTACTACATCAAATGCCTGACCGAAATCGATGTATATGACATCAATAGCCCCTTCCTCACTACCAAATTTGCCACTCCCTCAAAGAATTCTATTATGTTTGCTAAGATGTGGCCTTCCATGCACAAAACCAGCGAAGATCTTGTTTGGGGTCTGTCTGTGTCTTACCCGGGAGTCAGACTCATTTTATTTCCAAAGCAATACTTTATAAGGTGTCACATTGACTGACTGCCTACAAATTAAATGCGTTTTTAAACGAAATAGAATCCATCCGCAAATACAAATCTGCAAATTCAAATTCACCCCACAGATTTATATGTGTGCGTGTGAGAGATACGGAGTGTGTGTATGTGGGGACGTGGATGCGTGACATGGAGAGATTGTGTGTGTGTGTGTGTGTGTGTGTGTGTGTGTGTGTGTGTGTGTGTGTGTGTGTGTGTGTGTGTGTGTGTGTGTGTGTGTGTGTGTGTGTGTGTGTTTAATGATGAGTGAGAAAGTCTTTGTCCGAGTAAAGATGCAGACAGGTACAATAGATGCATTTTCAAGCGCACACTCACAAACACACCTTTCCCTCTCCGCAGCCTCTGCACCATTTCTTGTTCACACTGCAGACCGAGATGCTGTAACGACAGTCCCCATGCTCAGTCTAGACTTGGGTAACGAAATTCTCAGGTCTCCATGAATCTCTGAGGCAGCCTACTACACAATCTCCAGCAAACCATCCCCTGCACCTCCATAAACAGTTCAATAACAGGAGAGGTCAGTGGCCCTTTCGTTAAAAGTTAGATACCTTGAACTTTACAATAATACTCGAGGAACTTCCTCGTGTTACTGACAGTGATCAGCTGAGAGAGAACAACACAGGCGTTCAGTGGACAGGGAGACTTTCAACGACGTGAGTCAAACCTGCTGGAACTCCCTGTCAAACATACAGAATCATGTGGGACACACCGGGAAGTGACCAACAGCCCGACATATACCCCACTGTCCATGGAATACCACATGGGACACACGAGGAAGTGAACAATGGCCCAGCACACACATCCCTGTCCATGGAACACACACATGAGACACAGCAGGAAGTGAACAGGAGACCAGCACACACGCCCCTGACAGTAGGGCACCACATGTGGCACAGCAGAAAGTGAGGGAGCCAGAAACCAAGGCCAGGCAATGATACAGAAGGACAGAGAGATTTACATTCAAGAAAGAAGCAGTCAATTAACATAGAAACACAACATGTGGTTGAAATATGTGGAAAACAGATAAAGAGTGGACAATAATCATATAGATTATTGCCCTCAGGAATGATGGATAAATGGGGATTTTTGTGAGAGTTCAGGCAGGAGCTGTGCAGTATTGACTCAGATGTGTTCCTGCAAGTTTGAAGCTGGGCGTGTCAGTAGCAGATTATTGCCATCTTTAAGACAGTTTGTCACAGCTCGTGGTTCAAATAATAGATAGGGTGAGCTAGTGAAGTATATCCAAGAGGTTCCAGTAGTTACAATTACGAATGAGCAGGGCTTGGTGTCAGGAATCGGCTCATGGCCAAAGGGATGACCATAGTTGTCAGTATCAGAAATTGGCCAGGGATGGGATGGAATCAGTGGCAGGAAATGGAGTTTGTAATCAGAACAGAAGAAAGTAACCTCCATGCTCCTAATATTTAAATAACAAGTGATTCGTGACTCACAGCTGAAATTTAGGCCAACATAGAGACGTATGAGTAACGTTGCCAGAAGCAAAGAGGGAGAGAGTAAATTAGTAAGTTCATGAATGCACTTAGCAGAGGTTTGTAAAATAAATATGTGGATTTCGAGTCTTAGCAGGAACAAGATACAAGGATAGTAGAGTCAATGAAAGAACAGTATTACTGTCAGACATGGTTTATAGAAGTAATTAACGTACAGTAAGACTTACCAGGGACACCAACGAAAGCCAGGATTGGATAATAAAAATATTGAAGAATGTAAAGCGCATATTCGATCCGCAATGCTAATGACCATTGATCATAACATGTAGAAAGCCTCCAAACATCCCAGTATAAACTCATGTCCATTCTTGGTACATTCCAGTCTATTGTTCTCAGATTTTGCTCCATTGTTGGAACATTCCAGTCTATTGTTCTCAGATTCAGATCTATTGTCGGAACATTGCAGTCTGATGTTCTCAAAGTCTGATCTCTCCTTTCCCTCTCTCTGGAGCTGCTGACCCCTGTTAGTGCTGACAGTGATGCTTCCGCTATGCTTTGGCAAAACACTTTGACTGAGCGCTTTTATTATTAAAGGATGGAAACCTCCACTGGAATAATTGGAATTCATGAAGACTGACATTAACCACAGTCACTGCCCAAACAGGTTCAGTTAATCCCTTTGTTATATCATAGCTCATTTCCCACGAAAAGGCAACATTTACTCGGTCTGGATGGAATGGATGGAGGTTGCTGAGGGATGGACAAAAAATCTTTTTATTCTTTCTTAAGTATATGTGGGAGCAGAGCAAGTACGCGGCAGAACCGTGCATATTCCATGTTCTTTATAAAAGAAACCAGTGATAAAGTAACAGGGCAGCTTCAAAAGATGGCTGTGAGAAAATTTCCAGAGTTCAAAATCCTGAGTGCAATATTTATTGCCCATTGACTTTATGCAATGCTGCTCCTGTTTTTGTTAAATCCTTCCATAAACTTTGCACATTATTAAGAACATCGAGAGTGCAGCTCAGGAACAGGATGACGTAGTTCTGTCTCCATGTGCCAGTTACAGCGGGATAGAGGGAGGCCATTCATCCTCTCGCACCTGTTATACAGGAAGAAGAGGAGGACACCCAGCTTCTCGAGTCTGTTACAGGTGAACAGAAGGAGGCAATTCAGCCTCATGTGTCCGTTATGTAGTTGTTGTTAGTTTTAAAATAATTATGGAGAAAGATAGTGCTAATATAAATGTTAAATTTCGAAGTTGAGTGAGGTCAATTTTGAAATTTTTGGGCAATCATTTTGAAAAGCTGTTCGGGAGAAGCTAGTGGCTTGAAAGTAAGAGGCCTTAACAAATGAGATTACAGAGTCTAGCGACAGGTTACTTGTTCATGAGCAGGGTAAGGCTGGTCAGTGTAGGCAATGCTGGATGGCCAGCGAAATTGAGGTTCTGTTCAAGGAAAAGAGGGACCATATGATAGTGGTCATTAGCAGGGATCGAATGAGTCCATCGAGGAATACAAGACCAGTAGGGGAATATACAAGATGGAAATCTGGAGGGCAAAATGGGAAAAAAACGAGATTGAGGGGAGACCTGATTGAGGTTTCCAAAATCATGAATTGCATAGATAGGATAGATAGAGATAAGCCTTTTCCCAGGGCGAAAGATTCAATAACAAGAGGTCACGTTTTCAAGGTGAGAGATGAAAGGTTTGATGGGGTTATCCGCGACAAGTACTTTACACAGACGGTGGTGAGCGTTGCCAGCAGAGGTGGTCGAGGCAGGCACGGTGGATTCATTTAAAATGAGCCAGGACAGATCATGAGTATGTGGGGAGCAGAGGGATATAGATGCTTAGGAATTAGGCGGCAAGTTTGGACAGTAAATTTGGATCGCCTCAGGCCAAAAGGAATAATCCTGGGCTGTAAATGTTCTTTGTTCTTTGTTCTTTTTTCTCTGTTTGATCAGTCACCTTGAGACTGAGAGAGGAGAGTCAGTAGGAAATTTCCGTATCAGCGTTTGATTCTGACGCCATGAGTTTGACGGAGGGGGAGTCAGCAGGTGTTTTCCGTTTCAACGCTTGAACTGACACCATGAATTTGACAGAGGGTAGTCAACAGAAGGGTTCCATTTCAGCATTTGATGTGACACCATGAGGCTGAGGAAGGCGAGTCAACAGGACGTTTCCATGTCAGTGTTTGATTTGACACACTGTGGTGAAGGGACCGCAGAGAGCAAGAGGTTTTTATGTCAGTTTTCGATATGACACCATGAGGCTGACGGAGGAAAGACAGCAGGACGTCTCCGTGTTAGTGCTTGGTCTGATACCATGAGGAATTGCGATGTGAGTCTGCAGTAGCTTTCCATGTCAGTGTTTGATCTGACACCTTGAGGCTGAGCGAGGGGAGTTTGCAGGAGGTATCAGTGTCAGTGCTTGATTTGATACCATGGGTCTGAGGGAAGTGTGTCAGCAGAATGTTTCCATGTCAGCGTTTGGTGTGACACCTTGTGGCTGAGCGATAGGAGTCTGCAGGAGATCTCAGTGTCAGTGATTTATCTACACCATGCGTCTGAGGGAGGGTTGTCAGCAGGATGTTTCCGTATTAGTGTTTGATCTGACACCTTGAGGCTGATGGAGGCTGTCTGCAGGAGGTTTCCGTGTCAGTCATTGACCTGACACCAAACGACCGAGATAGGGGAGTCAGCAGGAGTTTTCTGTGTCAGCGTTTTATCTGACACCTTGAGGCAGAGCGAGGAGAGTTTGCAGGAGGTTTCTGTGTCACTGTTTGATCTGACACCATCCGTCTGAAGGAGCAGAGTCAGCAGCCCGTTTTGTGTCCGTCTTAGACCTGACACCATGAGGCTCAGTGAGGGGAGTCAGCAGGAGGTTTATGGTCAGCGTTTTATGTGGCACCATGCGACGAAGTGAGAGAACTAAGGGGGTGGTTTCCGTGTCAGTGTTTGATCTGACACCAATATGTTAAGTGAAAAGGAGTCAGCAGGAGGTCTCCGTGTCAAAGTTTGATCAGACACAATGAGGCTGTCGGACAGGAGTTTGCAGGATGTTGCCGTATCAGTGTTTCATCAGACACCATAATGCTGAGGGAGGGGAGCCTACAAGAGTTTTCCGTGTCAGAATTGTTTTGACAGCATGAGCAGAGCGAGGGGAGTCGAAAGGAGGTTTCTGTGTCAGTATTTGATCTGGTACCATAAGGCTGATAGAGTGGAGGCAACAGAATGTTTCCATCTCAGTGATTGATTTGACACCATTAGGCTGTGGAAAGGATGTTAGCAGAAATTTTCCGAGCCAGTGTTTGAGCGGTTACCATGAGGCCGAGGTAGGGGAGTCAGCAGGAGTTTTTTGTGTCAGTGTTTCATCTGACACAATAAGGCTGAGAGAGGTTTCCGTGGCAGTGTTTGATCTAGCACCATGACACTGTGGGTAGGAGTCAGCCAGAGTCAATGTTTGAACCAACATCACGAGGCTGAGGGAGGAGAGTCAGCAGGAACTTTTCGTGTCTGGTTTTCATCTGACAACATGAAACTGAGGTAGCCGGTCCTGCGGGAGTTTTTTTGACTCAGTGTTTGATCTGATACCTTGGCGCGTGAAGGAGGGGCGTTAGCTGGGGCTTTCCCCTGAAGTGTTTGATTTGATGCCATGAGTCTGAGAGAGCGGCGTTAGCAGGAGGTTCCCGTCTCAGTGTTTGATTTGACAGCTTAAGGCTGTGGGAGGGAAGTCAGCAGAAAGTTTCTCTGTCGGTGACACCATGAGGCTGCGGGAGGGGAGTAAGAAGGACTTTTCTGTCTCAGTGTTTATTGGACACCGTGACACTGAGGGAGGGAGTCAAAAGAAGGTATCCGTGTCTGTGTTTGATCTGACAACAAGAGGCTGAGTGAGGGTGGTCAGCACGAGCTTTCCGATTCAATGTTTGATCTGACACCTTGCGTCTGACTGAGGGGAGTCACGAGGACGTTTCCAAGTTAGTGTTTGACCTGACACCATGACATTTACAGAGGGGAGTCAGCAGAGTTTTCAGTTTCAGCAGTTGATTTAACACCTTGAGGCTGAGCAGGGAAGTCTGCAGGAGGTTTCCGAGTCAGTGTTTGACCTGACCCTTAGCGGTTTCCGTGCCAGAGTTTGATGTGACACCTTGAGGCTGAGAGAAGAGAGTCCGCAGGAACTTTCCGTGTAAGTTTGTGATCAGATACTATGCGTCTGAGTGAGGGGAATCAGTAGGAAATTTCCGCATCAGCGATTGATCTGACACCTTGAGGCAGAGCGAGGGGAGTTCGCAGAAGATTTCTAAGTCAGTGTTTGGTCTGACAGCATGCATCTAAAGGAGCGGAGTCAGCAGGAGGAGCCCCTGTCAAAGTTTGATCTGACACCATGAGGCTGAGGGACGGGCTTCTGCAGGAGGATTCCGTGTCAAGGTTTCATCAGACACCATAAGGCTGAAGGAGAGGGCTCTACAAGAGGTTTCTGTGTCAGTGTTTGAATGGAAACCATGATTTGAAGGAGGGGAATCAGCAGGAGGTTTCCATCTCAGTGATTGATTTGACACCATAAGGCTGTGGAAAGTTCTTTAGGAGAAGTTTTCCGTATAAGTGTTTGATCATTTACCATGAGGCTGAAGGAGGGGAGTCGGCAGGAATTTTCTATGTCTGTGTTTCGACTGACACCATAAGACTGAGGGGAGGGAATCTGCTGGAGGTTTTCGAGCCAGTGTTTGATCTGACGCCATGAGCCTGAGGGAGGTGAGTCAGCTGGAGTTTTCCACATCAATGCTTGAACCGATACCATCAGCCTGAGAGCGGTGAGTGAGCAGGAACTTTCCTTGCCATTGTTTGATCTGACACGATGAAGCATGAGGGAGGCGTCCCGACAGGAGATCTCTGAGTCATGTTTGATCTGACACCTTGAACCTGACGGATGAACGTTACCTGGAGCTTTCTCCTGCAGTATTTGATTTGACGGCATGAGTCTGAGAGAGCGGAGTTAGCAGGAGGTTTCTGACTCAGTGTTTGATTTGTCACCAATAGTCAGCAGACGTTTTCTGTGACTGCGTCTGATCTGACTCCATGAGGCTGTGGGAGAGATTAAGCAGAGTTTTCCGTGTCAGTGTTTTATTGGATACCACGAGGCTGAGGGAGTGTGGAGTCTGCTAGAGCTTTTCGTGTCAGTGTTTGATGTGACACCATGAGGCTGACGGAGGGAAGACTACTGAGATTTCTGTTTCAGTGTTTGGTCTGACAACGTGAGGCTGTGGGAGGGAATAAATAGAAGGAATCCATGTCAATGCTTTATCTGAAATCATGAGGCTGAGCGAGGGCAGTCGGTAAGAAATTTCCATATCAATGTTTGATCTGGAAACTTGAGTCTGACTGACAGGAGTCAGTAGGAGGCTTCTGAGTCAGTGCTTGATCAGACACCATGAGTTCGGAGGAGGGGAGTCAGCAGGAGATTTCCATTTCAACTCTAGATCTGACACAGTGAGGCTGAGGGAGGGGAGTCTGCAAGAAGTTTCCATGTCAGTGTTTGCTTTGACACCAAACGTCTGTGGGATGGACGTCAGCAGAAGTTTTCCGTGCCTGTGTTTGATCTGACACCATAAGGCTGTGGGACGTTATTAAGCTGGAGGTTTCCGTGTCAGTGTTTGATCTGACACCTCGAGTTTCACTCAGCGGAGTCAGCGGGAGGTTTCCGAGACAGGGTTTGATCTGACACCATGAGTCTGAATGAGGCGAATCAGCAGGAGGTTTCCTTATTAATCGCTTGATCTGACGCCATGAGGTTGAGGGAGGGTCGTCAGCAGGAGGTTCCCATGTCAATGCTTGGTCTGACACACTGTGGCTGAAGGATTGGATTGACCAAGAGTTGTGTATTTCAGTGTTTGATCCGAGACAGTGAGGCTGACAGAGAAGACACAGCATGAAGTTTCCGTATTAGACATTGATCTGAAACCATCTGAAACAATGTCTAGCGAGGGGAGTAAGCAAGAGGTTTCGCTGTCAGTGTTTGATCGAACCTGTTGAGGCTAATAGATTATAATCAGCAGCAACCTTCTACGTCAGTGTTTGATCGGACACCATGAGGCTGACTGAATGGAGTCAGCATGAGGTTTCCGTGTCAATGTTTGAGCTGAAAACATGCGCACGAGGGAGGGAGTCAACAGTAGGGTTCTGTGTCAGAGTCTGATCTGGCACCATGACGCTGTCAGTGTGATCAGACAACATAAGGCTGAGTGAGGGAAGTTTCCTTGCTTCCTTGTCAATCTGACACCAAGAGCCTGTAATAGGGGAGTCAGCAGCAATTTTCCGCGTAAGTGTTTGATCTGACACAATCATGCTGAAGCAAGTAAGTGAGAAGGACGATTCCGTGTTCATGTTTGATCGGATACTACGAGGCTGATAGGGCGGGTCAGCAGGAGCATTCGGTGTCAGTGTTTGATATGACACTGTAAGGCTGAGTGAGGGTAGTCAGTAGGAGACTTTCGTGTCAGGGTTTAATAGAACATAGAACAATACAGCGCAGAACAGGCCCTTTGGCCCTTGATGTTGCGCCAACCTGTGAACTATTCTCAGCTCATCCCCCTGCACTATCCCAAAATCATCCATGTGCTTATCTTAGGATTGTTTAAATCTCCCTAATGTGGCTGAGTTGACGACATTTGCAGGTTGGGCATTCCACGCCTTTGCCACTCTTTGTGTAAAGAACCTACCTCTGACATCTGTCTTAAATCTATCACTCATCAATTTGTAGATATGCCCCCTCATATGCGCTGATGTCATCATCCTAGGAGAAAAACTTTCACGGTCTACCCTATCTAATCCTCTGATCATCTTGTATGTCTCTATCAAATCCCCTCTTAGCATTCTTCTTGCCAATGAGAACAGTTTGAAGTCTCTCAGCCTTTCCTCATAAGACCTTCTCTCCAGACCAGGCAACATCCTGGTAAATCTCCTCTGCACATTTTCCAATGCTTCCACGTCCTTCCCGAAATATGAGAACCAGAACTGTACACAATATTTCAAGTGTGGCCGTTTTGTATAATTGCAGCATGATATTGTAAATCCGGAATTCAATCCCTCTACTAATAAAACCTAACGCACCGTATGCCTCCTTAACAGCATTATCCAACTGGGTGGCAACTTTCAGGGGTCTATGTACATAGACTCCAAGATCCCTCTGCACATCCACACCACCAAGAATCTTTCCATTGACCCAGTACTCTGCCTTCCTTTTATACTTCCAAAAGTGCATCACCTCACGTTTAGCTGCATTGAACTCCATTTGCCATCTATCAGCCCTATTTCTGCAGGTTATCCAAGCCCCCCTTGCAACCTGCAACATTCTTCCACACAGTCCACTACTCCACCGACGTTAGTGTCGTCTGCAAATTTACTAATCCATCTAGCTATGTTTGCGTCTAAGTCAGTTATAAACATGTCAAATAGCACTAGTCCCAAAACAGATCCTTGTGGCACACCAATAGTAACCGGACTCTAGGCTGAATATTTTCCATCAACCACCATCCGCTGCATTCTTTCAGAAAGCCTGTTTCTAATCCAAACTGCTAAATCACTCTCAATTCCTTGCCTCTCACAGCCTACCATGTGGAACCTTATCAAAGGCTTTACTGAAGTCCATGTATACCATGTCAACTGTCCTACCCTCATCTCCATGCTTAGTCACCTTCTCAAATAACGCAATGAGGTTTGTGAGACGCAACCTGCCCTTGACGAAACCATGTTGACTATCTGAAATCAAATTGTTGTTTGCTCGATGATTATAAATCTTATCTCTTATAATCCTTTGCAAAACCGCTCCTACAGCAGAAGTAAGGCTCACTGGTCTATAATTACCTGGGTCATCTCTACTGCCCTTCTTGGAAAAGGGCTCAACATTTTCAATCCTCCAGTCCTCTGATACCAAACCTGCAGACAATGACGACCTAAATATCAAAGCCAAAGTCTCTGTCCTCCCGAGCTTCCCAGCGAATCCTTGTATAAATCCCATCCCGCCCACGGGACTTGTCTGCTTTCACATCTTCGAGAAATGATAACACCTGTTCGTAACTAACCTAGATCCTTGCTAGTCTATAATATCGTAGCTCATTCTTCTCCTCTACAATATTCTCCTTTTCCTGAGTGAAAACCGATGAGAAATGTTCGTTTAACACATCTCCGATTTCCACAGGGTCCACACTCAACTTCCCCCTTCTGTCGTTGATTAGCCCTATTCCTACCCTAATCATCCTTTCATTCCTCACTTACTTCTCGAGCGAGGGCGGCCACCACGTGATTTCCACGTCAATGTTTGATCTGAAGCCTTAGTCTGACTGAAGGGAGTCAGCAGGATCTTTCCGTGTCAATGTATGATCTAACAGCATGAATTTGAACGGAGGGGAATCAGCAGCTGTTTTCCATTTACGCATTTCATTTGACAGCATGGATCTAACGAAGGAGAGTTAGCAGGAGACTTCTGTTTCATCGCTTGATCTGACACCTTGAGGCTGAGCGAGGGAAATCTGCAGGAGCTTGCCTTATCAGTGTTTGACCTGACACCATGCGACTGAGGTAAGGGGATCAGCAGGACGTTTCCGTGTCAGCATTATGATCTGACATCTTGAGGGGAGTTTGCAAGAGGTTTCTGTGTCAGTGTTTGATCTGACACCATGGGTCTGAGTGAGGGAAGTCAGTAGAAGGTTTCCATATCAGCGCTTGGTCTGACGCCATGAATCTGATGGAGGGGAGTGATCAGGAGTTTTCCGTTTCAGCCTTTGATCTGCCACCATGAGCTCATGAGGGTAGTCTGCAGAAGGTTTCTGACTTTGCATTTGATCTGACACTTTGAAGCAAAGCGAGGGGAGATTGGAGGTGGTTTCTGTGTCAGTGTTTGATTTGATGCCATAGGCTGAGTGAAGAGAGTCAGCAGGAGGTTTCTGTGTCGGTGTCTGATCTGACACGATGAGGCTCAGTGAAAAGGAGTCAGCAGGAGGCTTCCGTCTCAGCGTTTGATTTGACATCGTAAGGCTGTGGGAGGCACGTCAGCAGAAGTTTTGCGTTTCTGTGCTTAATCTGAATCCATGAGGCTGCAGTAGGGGAGTAAGTAGGATGCTACCATCTCAGCAGTTTATTGGATACAATGACGCTGAGACAGAGGAGTTAGCTGGAGCTTTCCTTGTCAGTGTTTGATCTGACAATATGAGGTTCAGGGAGGGAAGACTGAAGGAAATGTTTGTCTCAGTATTTGATCTGACAGTGTGAAGCTGAGGGAGAGAGTCAACAGAAGTATCCTTGTCAGTGTTTGATCTGACATGATGAGGCTGAGGGAAGGAGATCAGCATGAGATATCATGTCAATGTTTGATCTGACACCTTGAGTCTGACTGAGGGGAGTCTTTAGGAGGTTTCTGAGTCACTATTTGATCTGACAACATGGGTTTGACGGAGTGGAGTAAGCAGGAGATTTCCGTTTAATAGAACATAGAACATAGAAAAGTACAGTACAGAACAGGCCCTTTGGCCCACGATATTGTGCCGAGACTTAATCATAACATAAAATTACTTACAACCTATGCACCCCTCAACTCACTGCTATCCATGTGCATGTCCAGCAGTCGTTTAAATATCCCCAATGACTCTGCTTCCACCACCATGCATTCACAACTCTCTCGGTAAAAAAAAACTAACTCTGATTCGCCTTGACACCTTCCTCCTAATATCATTAAACTATGACTTCTCGTACCAGTCAATCCTACCCTGGGGAAAAATATCTGGCTATTGACTCTATCTATTCATCTCATTATTTTGTACACCTCTATCATGTCTCCTCTCTTCCTCCTTCGCTCCAGAGAGAAAAGTCTGATCCTATTCAACCTTTCTTCATAACGCATGCCCTCCAGTCCAGGCAGCATCCTGGTAATCCGTCTTGCAGCCTCTCCAAAGCCTCTGTATCTTTCCTATAGTCGGGCGAACAGAACTGGACACAATATTCCAAATGTGGTCTCACAGGGACTATTAGAGCTGCTCAGACTTACTTGCACAAGTTTTCTCCGCTATCCCCGATCTGCTCTATCTTCACTCTGATCCTTCTCTTATTCCTCACATACTAGTAAAATGTCTTTGGGTTCTCCCTAATCCTTCTTCCCAAGCCTTTTTAGTACCCTTCCTGGCTCTCTTCAGTCCATTTGTAACCTCCTTTCTAGCAAGTCTGTAATCCTCTAAATTTGTGCTTAGATCCTTGCTTCCTCCACCTTTTATAAGCTGCCTTTTTCCTTTTGATGAAAGGTTCCTCTGTTCTCGTCATCCAAGGATCCTTAATCTTACCTGTTCTTACCTGCCTCAGAGGAACAAATTTGTTTCAGCGCTTGATCTAACACCATGAATCTGACAGAGGTGAGTCAGTAGGGGGTTTCCATGTCAGTGTTTGAGCTGACACGATTAGACTGAGGGAGAGGAGTGAGACGATTTTTTGTGTCATTGTTTAATCTTTGCCATGAGGTTGAGGGACTAGTTGCAGCAGGAGATTTCTGTCACAGTGTTTGATCTGACACCATGAGACTGCGGCAGGGGTGTCAACAGTAGTTGTCCGTGTCATTGCTCGAACAGAGGCCATGATGCTGTGGGAGGGGTGTCAGCAGGTGCTTTCCCTATCAGAATTTGCTCTGACACCATGAAGCTGAACGAGGGAATCAGCAGTAGGTTTCCATGTCACTGTTTGATCTCACACCATGCAGCTGAGGGATCGGATGCAGCAGGAGGTTTCCGTGTTAGTGCGTGATCAGAGGTCATGAGGCTGATGGAGGGGAGTCGGCCGGATGTTTCCGTGTCACTGTTTGTTCAGAAGCCATGAGCCTGAGGGACGAGAGTCAGCTGGAGGTTTTCATGCCAGTGTTTCTCTTTACTCAGAGGGTAGTAAGGGCATGGAATGCATTGCCTGCAACGGTAGTAGATTCGCCAATTTTAAGAGTATTTAAGTCGTCTTTGGACAGGCATATGGACGTACATGGAAAAGTGTAGGTGCGATGGGCTTCAGATTAGTATGACAGGGTGGCGCAACATCGAGGGCCGATGGGCCTACGCTGTAATATTCTATGTTCTATGTTCGATGTTTGAACTGACACCATGACCGAGGGGAGGTAGCAGGAATTTACGGTGTCAAAATTTATCCTGACGCCATAATGCTGTCGGACAGAGTCAGCAGGATTTATCGGTGTCCAAGTTTGATTTAACACCATGAGGCTGAGGGAGGGGACTCAGCAGGATGCTTCCATGTCAGTGTTTGATCTGACACCATGAGGCTAAGGGAGGGTCGTCAGCCGGAAGTTTCTGTGTCAGTGTTTGATCTGCTACTGTGAAGCTGAGGGAGGGGAGTCAGTCGACGGTTTCCGTGTCAGTGTTGGATCTGACACTGAGCCTGAGGGAGGGGAGTCAGCAGAACGTTTCCGTTTCAGTGTTTGATCTATCAAAGTGAGGCCGAGGGAAGAGAGTCAGTGTAAGTTTTCCGCATCAGTGTTTGATCTGACACCAAGAGGGTGAGGAAAGGTCGTCAGTAGGTTTCTGTGTCGATATTTGATCTGATACCATGAGGCTTATGGAGGGGAGTCAGCTGGAGCTTTCTGTCTCAATGTCTGATCTGACATCATGAGGCTGATGGAGGGCAGTCAGCAGGTTTTTTTCGTGTCAGGTGTTTGATCTGACACCATGAGCATGAAGGAGGTGAGTGAGCAGGACGTTTCCATGTCAGTGTTCGATCTGACACCATGAGGCATCGGTATGTCACACTGTTGCTTGAGAATTCTCTCGGACAGCTCAGTCAATGCTGGCCCTAGCCCCCAGGCGTTATGCAGGAAGATTTTCCAGGGTTTACGGAGCTTTTTTTGATTTTGTTACTGCCGACTGAATGGGTTCTCCTGTGCTGTGTGACACTATCTCTGACTCCTGTGATTTAACTCTCCTTCAGTTTCCCAGTCCCTTTTCTATTGCCACAAATTTGTACAATTCTTACTCCATTAAGTCGTGGAGTCATAGCGATGTACAACATGGAAACAGACCCTTCGGTCCAACCCATCCATTCCGAACAGATATCCCAACACAATCTAGTCCCACCTGCAGGCACCCGGCCCATATCCATCCAAACACTTCCTATTCATATACCCATCCAAAAGCCTCTTAAATGTTGCAATTGAACCAGCCTCCACCATATCCTCTGGCAGCTCATTCCATACACGTACTACTCTCTGCGTGAAAATGTTGCCCCTTAGGTCTCTTTTATATCTTTCCCCTCTCACCCTAAACCTATGCCCTCTAGTTCTGGACTCCCCGACTCCAGGGAACAGACTTTGTCTATTTATCCTATCCATGCACTTTATAATTTTGAAAACCTCTATCAGGTCACCACTCAGCCTTCGAACCTCCAAGGAAAAGAGCACCAGCCTGTAGCTCAGATCCTCCAACCCTGGCAACATCCTTATAAATCTTTTCTGAACCCTTTCAAGTTTCACAAGTCCTTATGGAATTCTGTTATTAAGCTATCCATCTGACCGTCTGCCATCAACATCAACTGCAACATACATCTCTACCTCAGGAACCCACCTAACTCCACAACCCCATCAGCATCTGCCGTCTATTTATCATTGTAAATTACACCGGCATTTACACCCCTCCCTAATCCTTCTACCTCCCTGGTGGTACACTCTTTTCTTAATCTCTCTGTCTCCCTGCAAACCCCTTCAGCCGTCCTGCCTCTTTAATAACCTCAAGCTTATTCAATGTCCCTGAAATTCTTACCACCTCCAGGCCTTACACCCCTCTCGATCCCTCTAACCTCCTCTAGGCCTGACACCCTTCAGTATCTCTCGAACATCTTCCAGCCCCGAAATGCTTTCTTATCTCTGTCACGCTCTCCAGCCTCTCCACCCATCTTGAATTCTCCTACCACCTCCATCATGCAATCTTTGTTGTCTCGCTCTCCTCCTCCAACCCCTTCAGCACTCGCATCTCACCAACGCCCTCCAGCTCCTTCAGCCTTTTTTTTATCTTTCTAACCACATCCAGGCCTAAATTCCCCCATATCTGATTCCTCCTCTAGCCCCTAAACAGTTATATATCTCTGTCACCATCTCCAGCTCCCACAACCAAACCTATCTCTCTAACTTCCAGCCGCTACAGGCATCCCTATCCCTTACCTAAGCACCTACACCCATCCCTAATTCTCCTACCACCTACCCTGTGCTACACTCGTTGTTGTCTTCTAACCTCATCCAATCCCTTCAGCTGTACCATCTCTCTAACACTCCCAGCTCCTTCTCCCTACTCAAACTTTCTTCCCACCTTCAGGCGCTACACACCTCCCGACTTCTGTCACGTCTTCCAGCCACTATGCCCCTTCCTATCTCTGTTACTTTCTCCAGCCACATCCCTATCTCACTAACTTCCAGCCTCTACACTCAGCCCTATATATCTAAACTCCAGCCTCAACAACCCTCTTTAATTCACTTACCAACTCCTTGGTGCTACACTTTTTGTTGTCTCTCTCCTCCTCACCCCGTCAACTCTCACATCTAACACCCTCCAGACCCGTCAACCTTCTCTATCTTTCTAACCACCCCCAGGCATTAGACCAGGCACGGAGGCTCAGTGCTGCATCCCAGCGCCAGGGACACGGGTTCAATTCCAACATTGGGTGACTGTCTGTGTGGAGTTTGTACGTTCTCCCCGTGCCTGCGTGGGTTTCCTCCGGATACTCCGCTTTCCTCCCACAATCCGAAGATGTGCAGGTTAGATGAATTAGCCATACTAAATTGCCCATAGTCTCAAGTGCATTAGTCGGGGTAAATATAGGGTAGAGTAGGGGAATGAGTCTGGTTTGGTTACTCCTCGGAGGGCCAGTATAGACTTCGTAGGGCCTGTTTCCACACGGAAGGGAATCTAATCTAAACTCTCCCTATCTCCTTCACCGCCTCCAGCCCCTGCACCCGTCCATATCTCTGTATCCCACCAGCCCCTATCCCTCAAACCTCCATCAGCTGTACCTCTGTCCAATTCTGTGAATTAATAAAATAAATCTTAGTAGCTCACACCTTGCTATCTCTATAACATATGCGATTCTATAAAACAATTCTTACCTCCTCCAAGTTTCATTCCTGTTTGTCTCTCTAACATTCCGTGACATCTACTTTGCTCTAAAAGTCATTCATTGGATTCTTGACCCGTCCCACCCCTCTTTCAGTAAGCTCGTCTAGCATTTATTCTTGTTTGTTTCTATTCCAGCCACTTCAACCTTCCCTATCTTTGTAATATTCTCTGCCACCTAAACTCCTCTCTATCTCTGTAACGTCCCACTTTCGCGGTAAACTTACACATTGTTGTAACCTTTTAGAGCATCTACAGTTCTTTAGATCACTATAACTTCCCACGACCCCGATAATTCTCCATATCTCTCTAAAATTGCCATCAGCTACACTGCTGCACACTTCTGCAGTCTCCAACGGCTCCAACAACTTCTATTCCTGTGTAATCTTTTCCAAAATCTACATGCACTCCTATCCTTGTAGCATTGTTCATCATCTACAATTCGCCTTATATCTGTAAAATTCTCTATTATGTGCATACATTCTTATCTCTGCAAGTTGCCCCAGACGACAATTCATCATAGGTTTGTAACTTCCTCAAGCCCATTTATCGCTACTTACGACTGTTATCTGCTGCAGCTCCTATGGCCCTCCTTATCTCTGTACATGCACCAAATAATCCAGTCCTCACTCACTTTGTGAACCACTCCATCCCTGCAATCTTCCTGTCACTCCTAAATCATCCAGCATTTAAACCATTTCCCTGTCCATATAACCTTTCCTAAACCCGACGCTTCCGAACATCTATATAACCTGTCCTATCCTTTACCCTTCGACCTATCTATATAACCTCTCTTAAACCTTACACTGCTCCCTATATATATAACCTGTCCAAAACCCGACACTTCTCAACATCTATATAACATCTCCTAACCCTGACACTTCTCCATGCCCATATAACATGCCCTAAACCCGGCACGTCTCAATATCTATCTAACCACTTCTCCCTGCCTATACAACCTCTCCTAACGTTGGCACTACACTCTTTCTATATAACCTATCCTAAACGTGACACTTCTCAACATCTAGATAAAATCTCCCAACCGTGACATTTCTCAATATTTATAAAACCGGTCCTATACCTGACACTTCTCAATATGTATATAACCTCTCCTAACCTTGACATTTCTGTGCATTTATATAACGTATCCTAACCCTGATACTTCTTCCTTTCTATATAACCTCTCTAACCCTGTCATTTTCCCTATCTATATAAATTTCCTCGCCCTGACATTTCTCACTATCTGTTTAACCTATCCTAACCATGACATTTACCCCTTTCGATAGAACCTTGCCTAGCCCTGGCACTTCTTCATATCGAGATAACCAGCCATTGACACGTTTCCCTATCTATATAATCTGTCCTGACCCTGACACTTCTTCCCATCTATATAATTTACCCGAACACTGACACTTGCCCCATTTATATAACCTGCCCAAAAAATGACACTCCTCCTTAGCTATACAACCTGTTCTAATGCTGACACTTCTCCCTGTCCAGAATCCTCTCCGAGCCCTGAGACTATTCACTACCTATATAACCTCTACTTCCCTGATACGTCTCCCTATGTATAGAAATTCTCTCCTGAGCCTGACAAACTCCCTATCAATGTAATACCTCCTAACCCTAAGAATACTCCCTATCTATGTCACCTGACCTAACCCTGACACTTCTCCCGATGTAGACAGCCAATCCTAGCCCAAATAATTCTTTCTATACATGTAACCCATACAAGCCTTGCTGCTGCTCCCTATCTATATCAACTATCCGAACCCTGACACTTCTCCCTAGCCATATAATCTGTCCTAAACCTAACACTCGTCCCTCTCTATATGACCTGTGCTGTCCTTGATATTTCTCCCTTTCTTTTTACCCTATCTTAACCCTGACAGTTCTCCAAACGTATATAACATCTCCTTACACAGACATTTCTCCGTATCTGTATAACTTCTCCTAAAACTCCTGACACTCCTTGCTATCTATATAACTTCTCCAAAATCGGGCTCTTCTCCTTATCTATTTTACTTATCCTAGCGCTGAAACATCTCTGCATCGATATAAACTATCCAAACGTTGCCACTTCTCCTTATCTATAAAACGTCTCCTTAGCCTGACACTTTTTTTCCTATACAGAGGAACCTCGATTATACGAATGCCAATTATCAGAAAATCGAATTATCCGAAGGAGAGCTCGAGGTCCTGATAGAAACATTACATCAAAGACGTGTTTCCAACAGTGATCACGATTTTTGTATACACTGATTAGACAGCTTTCATCTCCAAGTGACTTACCCCCACTCATCTCTCTCTCTCTCCTCACACACTTTGCATGGATTTCCACACAGGTGTATAACCTAAACCCAACTTCCCCAGATAATTTCTCCAACATTGTCCTGAACAGGGCAAAGGTGGAACCTGTCAAAACTTGCAGTGAAAATTTGTGTGTGGTTGTAGCTGTGTGTGCACTATTTGGAGACTTACCCCACAAAGGCAGATGCTGCAGCAGTAGTGTTGTTGGTATCCAGTCTGGCTGCCCTGGGGAGAGGGTGGGGTAGACGGTGAGGCGCACAGGGTGGGCGGTGAGGGACGAGGGCGGGGGCGAGGCTGATGTTAGATGGGGTTGGGGAGAGAGCATGCGGCGGTTTTGGGCAGGGTTGGGGAGGATGGGACGATGTCGGACATGGCAGGGCCTGGAGCGTGGCGGTGTTGGGGTCAGGGCTCTCGTGTACACTATGCTGCTGCAGTCTCCTTAACGAGGAGCAGACATTAAAACTTCCAAGCCGCGGAGTAAAGGTATTAAACCGATTCATTGAATAATCGATTATCTGAAAAAGTGGCAGCCCATCTTGTTTGGTTAATCGAGGTTCCCTGCGTGTATACATCTTCTCCAAACCCTGGCACATGTCCCTATCTATATTACCTGACATTTTTCTCTATCTATATAACCTTTCCTAAACCTGGCGCTTCTCCCTATCTATATAACGGTTCCTAAACTTGACCCTTCTCCTTGTCTCCTTGTCTCTGTAACCTGTTCTTACCCTGCCAATTCTTACTATGTGCATTACCTCTCCTGGCCTGTCACTTCGCCATATCTAGATACTCACTCCAAGCCTTGACAGTTCTCCCTATCTATTTACCCTCTCCTAACACTCACATTTCTCCTTATCTATGTAACGACTCCAACCATGACACTTCTCCCTATCTATAAAACCTTTCGTGGCCCTGACATTTCTCCCTATCTACATAACCTATCGAGCCCTGCAACTTCTTATCTGTATAACCTCTCCTAACCCTGATGCTTCTCCCTAGCTGTGTAAACTCTCCTAAACCTGACATTTCTCCCTATTTATATAACCTGACCTACCCCTGACACTTATCCCTGTCTTAATATTCTGTCCTAACTCTGACACTATTCTCTATCGATATAACCTGAGATAACCCTGGCGCTTCTACCTATCTATATAACCTATTGTAGCCCTGACATTTCTTCCTATATACATAAACTATCCTAGCCCTGACAGTTCTCCATGTCTATATAACGTCTCCAACCATGACACTTCTCCCTATCTATATGTCCTGTTCTAACCCTGAAACTATTCCCTATCTATACAACCTGTGGTAACCCTGACTTTTCTCCAGATCTATGTAACCTAATCTGGCCCTGACACTTCTCCCTATATATAAACTCTCCTAAACCCTGACACTTCTCCCTACCCGTACAACGTCCCCTGGACCTGACGTTTCGTCGTATCTAGATAACCTGTCTTAACCCTGACACTTCTCCCTACGTATAAACTCTCCTATTTCTGACATGTCTCCCTATCTATATAATCTCTCGTCTCCCTGACGCTCCACCCCATCTATATACCACTCCTGGACCGGGCACCTTTTCGTATCTGGATAATTTTTCTTAACCGGAAAATTTCCCATGTGTATAACCCTCTCCTAACCCTGACTCACCTCCCCATGTATTTATCCTGTCCTAATGCTGACACGTCTCCTGATCTTTGTAACCTCTCCTTCCGTGACACTTCTCCATATCTATAAAGCCTCTCATACACTGACCGTTCACTGTATCTATACAACTGTTCCTAACCCTGGCACTTCTCCCTATCTATATCAGCTGTCCTCGCCTTAACACGTCTCCCAAAATTACACGTAAACATTCACTGACAAAAAAAGTAAACCACGCACAACTGCATTCAGATTCAGCCTGTGTTTCTCCTACTCCAGCAATCACTTCCGTCATTACATTCGAATCTCGACATTACATTGGCAAGCACGCTTACACGACCTGCCGCATGCATAATTTTCAAGTTTAATGGCTGTTACAACACGATCCATCGAAACAGTCTGGCATTATTGTCCTTAATTGTCTTCACAAATTTCAATGGGTTATGAATGCAGTACATGATTGCGTTGTTGGTAATATAAACACTTTAATATTGTAGTACCAACACCAAGCTAAAGGTCTTTCAACTGACGAATGTTTCTGCTGATGAACGTTCAACTTCCTGGACAAATGCCTAATAGATCTCGTCATTCCCCTGCAGGTGCACAGCACTGACACCCATATCACTGACATCGCTAGCCACTTTAAAAGGCTTTGCATTATCAGGTTTGGCAAATACTAGGCTGGCATTTAACATGGACTTCAGGCTGTCAAACATCTCATGACAGTCTGCTTACAACTGAAAGATCGTGCCTTTTCTTTTTTGCAAAACAGTGAATGGAGCAGCCGCGCTGCTAAAATTCGGTTCAAACTTTTGAACCAGTCGGACTGCTTTTTTGACGAAGATACTGGAAATTACGTTTATTTTCAAATCGCGGTGGGGCAGTTTGTCCGTGCACATTAACATGGCCCAGAACGTTGTCTTGGGCTTTGGCAAATTTACTTTTAGCGAGGTTTATCACCAAGCCTGCCTTCTGAATTCGATCGAACAAGTCTGATAAATATTGTAAATGCTTCTTCGATGAGTGGCTGAAAATCCCCAGGTCATAGATATACACAGCATCGCTGGGTCATCCAGCAATGACCTTATTACTTAGTCTCTGAAATGTAGCTGGAGCAGTTTTCATACCAAACTTTTCATACTTTAAAATGATACCATCCGTTACAAAAGCCGAAATTGCTTCTGCTCTTTCTGATAAGGGTACTTGCTGGTAGCCTCTGAGCAAATCCAACTAAGAAATGTAATTGGTTCTCCGAAATTTTCAACAATCTTCCAAACGCCGAATTGGGTATGCATCGGTCTTTGTATCTGCATTGACTTTGCGAAAGTCCACACATAAGCGTTGAGTGCTATCTGGCTTTGGCACTTTTGCTTTACATGAGCTCCTGCAGTCATTCATTTAACGACATACACTGCACGATTGAATGAGCAGAGCTTCTCTCATTCATTCTATGTCTGGAGATTAACTCGTTCATTCAAAGAATAAAACTGTATTAATTCATTCATTAATTCAAACTTCAATCATTCATTCAATGAATCAAATGTTATTCATTGATTCAATGTAACAATCTTAACTAATTTCTTTAGTGAATCGGACTGCATTCATTCATTCAATTAATCAAACTGCATTAATTCATTCAAATAATTGAACTGCAATCATTCACTAAATGAAACAAACTGCATGTGTTAACACAATGAATGGAGCTTCTCTCATTCATTCAATGAAACAAAGTGCATCCATTCACCCAAAGAATCAAATGTTATGAATTTATTCAATGAATGAAACTAAACTCGTGCAGTTAATAAGTCAAACTGCACTCATTCATTTAATGTATCAAAATGCATTCATTCATTCATTCATTCCATGAATCAAACTGCTCTCATTCATTCAATGGAACAAACTGCACGGGTTAATGCAATGAGTAGAGCCTCTCTCATTCATCCATGTCACGAGCTAAAAGCATTCAATCAATGAAACTCACTGCATATGTTAATTTAGTGAGGAGAGTTTTACCATTCATTCAATGCCACGAGCTTAACGCATTCATTCAATGAAACAAGCTGCACGCATTCATTCAAAGAAACTGACTGCTCGTGTTAATTCAATGAGTAGAGCTTCTCTCATGCATTCAATTAGTCAAACTGCACTCATTTATTCAATGAAACAAACTGCACCCATACATTCAATGAAGCAAACTGCACGTGTTGATTCAACGAGTAGAGATCTGTCATTCAATGTATCAACTCAACTCATTCATTCAGAGAATCAAACTGCATTCATTCATGCATTGAATCAAACTACAGTCATTCATGCAATGAATTAAATGTTACGTATTGATTCAATGCATCATACTAAACTCATACACTTAATTAATCAAACTGCACTCATTTGTTTAATGAAACAAACTGCACGTGATAAGTCAATGAGTAGAGCTTCTCTCATTCATTCAATATCTCACGCTGAACACTATTAAATGAAGCACACAGCTTTCATTCATTCATTGATTAAGACTTCAGTCATTCATTCGATGAATCAAAAGCTATTCATTGCTTCAATGAGACAAACTTAACTCATACTGTTAATGAATCAAACTGCACTTATTCATACAATGAAAAACAAGGCACATGAGTAGAGTTTCTATCATTCATTCAATGCCACGAGCTTAACTCATTCATTCAATGAAACAAACTGCACGCATTCATTCAATGGAACTGGCTGCACGTGTCAATTCAATGAGTAAAGCTCCTCTCATTCATTCAACGTCTCGAGCTTATCTCATTCTTTCAGTTAAACGAACTGCACGTGTTAATTCAATGAGTCCAGCTTCTCGCATTCATTCAATGAAACAAACTGCACGCGTTCATTCAATGGAACAGAGTGCACGTGTTAATTCTCTCATTTTTTTCAACGTTTGAGCTCAACGCTTTCACTCAATGAAACAAACTGCATTCATTCATGCATTGAATCGAACTTCAATCATTCATTCAATGAATCAAACGGTATTCATTGATTCAATGAAAACTGCATTCATTTGTTTTATTAATCAAACTGCGTTGATTAATTCATTGAATGAATCAAACTGCAATCATTCATTAACGATACAAGCTGCACGATTCAATGAGAAGAGCTTCCCTCATTCTTCCAATGTCTCGAGCTTAACTCCCTCATTCAAAAAATAAAACTGCATTCATCCGTTCATTGATTTAAACTTCAATCATTTATTATGAACCTTGAAAGGGTTCAGAACAGATTTTCAACGATGTTGCGAGGGTTGGAGGATCTGAGGATCAACACGGAGAGTCTGAACAGGCTCGGGCTGTTCTCCCTGGAGCGGCGGAGGCTGAGGGGTGACCTTCTAGATGTTTGCAAAATTATGAGGGGCATGGATAGGATAAATAGGCAAAGTCTTTTCCCTGGGGTTGTGGAGCCCAGAACTAGAGGGCATAGGTTTAGGGTGAGAGGGAAAAGGTAGGAAAGAGACCTAAGGGGCACCTTGTTCACACAGAGCATGGTATGTGTCTGGAATGAGCTGCCAGAGGATGTGGTGGAGGCTGGTATAATTGCAACATTTAAGAGGTATTTGGATGGGTATATGAATAGGAGGGTATGGAGGGATATTTTTTGGGTGCTGGCAGGTGGGACCAGATTGTTATGGGATATCTGGTCGGCATGGACAGATTGGACCGAAGGGTCTGTTTCCATTCTGTACATCTCTATGACTCTATGAATATATTGATTCAATGAAACAAGCTTAACTCAGATATTTAATGAATCAACCTCCACTCATCCATTCAATGAAGCAAACTGCACATATTAATTCAATGAGTAGAGCTCTCTCAATCATTCAATGTCTCAAGGTTATTCATTCAGAGAATCAAACTACATTCATTCATGCAATGAATCAAATGTTATGCCTTGATGCAATGAATCAAACTAATCTCAAACATTTAATGAATCAAACTGCACTCATTCATTGAACGAATCAAGCTGCATTTTTTACATTCATTCAATGAATCCTACTGCGTCATTCATTCAGTTAACCACACTGCACGTGTTAATTCAACGAGTCGAGCTTCTCTCATTCATTCAATGAAACAAACTGCATTCATTCATTGAATCAAACTTCAATCGTACTTTCAATGAATCAAACGTCATTCATTAAATCAATGTAACAATCTTAATACATTCATGTAATAAATCCAACTGCATTCATTCAATTAATCAAACTGCACTCAGTCATTCAATGAAATATACTGCATGTGTTAATTCAATGAGTGAAGCATTTCCCTTTCATTAATGAAAAAAAACTCATTTATTTACTGAAAAAACTGTTTTCATTCATGCTTACAATGAATCAAACTGCAAGCATTCAGTCAATGAAACAAACTGCACGTTTTAATTCAATGTGTCGTCAACAAAATAAATATCTCGAAGTTAACGCTTTCACTCAATGCAATAATCAGCATGCTTTCATTCATTGAATAAATCTTCAATCGTACATTCAATGAATCAATAGTTATTCGTTAATTCAATGAAACAAACTTAAAACATTAATTTAATGAATCCAACTGCATTCATTCATTCAATGAATCAAACTGCACTTAGTCATTCAATGAAGCCAATTGCAAGTGTTAATTCAATGAGTAGATCTTACCTCGTTCATACAAGTCGTCGAAATGAACTCTTTCACTCAAAAAATCAAACGTCAATCATTCATTCAATGAACCAAACATATTTTATTGATCCAGTGAATGAAACCTAATTCATAAATTAGTAAATCAATCTGCATTTATTTATTTTCTGAAACAAACTACACCCATTCATTCAGTGAATCAAACTGAACTCCTTCGTTCAATGAAACAATCTGCAATGTGTTAATTCAATGAGAAGAGCTTATGACAGAAAATCAATGCCTCGCGCTTGAGGCATTCATTCAAAAAACACACAGCATTTATTCATTCATTGAATCAAACTTCAATTGTGCATTCAATCTATCAAACTGTATTCACTGATACAATGAAACAAACTTAATACATTAATTTAATGAATCAAACTGCATTCATTTATTCAATGAAGCAAATAGCACGTGTTAATTAAATGAGTTGAGCTTCTCTCAATCATTCAATGTCTCTAACGTAACGCATCCATTAAATAGAACAAACTGCATCCATTCATTAAATCAAACCTCGATCATTCATTCAATGGATCAAACGTTATTTATTCATCCAATGAAACAAACTTAACTCATATGTTTAATGAATCAGACTGCACTCATACATTCAATGAGCAGAGCTTCATTCATTCATTCATTCATTCATTCAATGCATTAATTCAACACATTCATTCAAAGAATCAAACAGCATTCATTCAATCAAACTTTAATCATTTATTCAATGAATCAAACGTTATTTATTTATTCCAAGAAGTAAACTTAACTCATACATTTAATGAAGCAAACTGCTCTCATTTATTGACTGAAACAAACTGCATTTATTCAGTGAATCACACTGAACTCATTCATTCAATGAAACAAACTGCACGCGTTAATTCAATGAGTAGACCTTAATCAATTAATTTAATGTCTCGAACTTAACGCATCCATTCAATGATACAAACTGCATTCGTTCATTTGTTGAGTCCAACAGCATTCATTCATTCATTAAATGAAGCAAACTGCACTCAGTCATTCAATGAAACAAACAACAAGTGTTAATTCAATGATTAGAGCTTCTCTCATTAATCCAATGTCTCAAGCTTAACTCATTCATTCAAGGAATCAAACTGAATACATTCAATCATTGAATCAAACTTCAATCACTCATTCAATTAAGTAAACGCTATTCGTTGATTCAATGAACAAACCGTGACTCGCTCTTTTAACAAATAAAACTGCATTCATTCATTTATTCAATGAATCAAACGTTATATATTGTAACTCAAACATTTAATGAAGCGAACTGTACTCATTCATTCACTGAAGCAAACTGCATTCATTCAATCATTCATTCAGTGAATCAAACTGAACTCATTCTTGCAATGAAACAAACCGCACGTGTTAATTCAATGAACAGAGCTTGAATCATGAATACAATGTCTCGAGCTTAACGCATTCATGCAATGAAACAAAGTGCCTTCATCCGTTCTTTGAATCAAAATGCAACCGTATGTTGAATTAATCAAACGTTATTCATTGAGTCAACGAAATGAACTTCACTCATACATTTAATTGATCAAATTACACTTATACATTCAATGAAACAAACTGCACGTATTAGCTCAATGCGTAGAGCTTATCTCATTAATTCACTGTCTCCAACTTCACGTGTTGATTCAATGAAACAAACTGCATTCATTCATTCATTGAATCAAACTACAATCTTACATTCAATGAATCAAACTCATTCATTGATTCAATAAAACAAACTTAACACATTCATTTAATGAATCTAACTGCAGTCATACATTCAATGAATCAAACTGCACTCAGTCATTCAATGGACGAAATAGCGCGAGTTTATTCAACGAGTAAATCTTCTCGAATTTGTACAATGCAACGAGCTTAACTCATTCATTAGAAGAATCAAAGTGCATTCATTCATTCATGAATCCAAATTCAGTCGTACATTGAATTAATCAAACGTTATTCATTTATTCAGTGAAACAAACTTAACACGTTCATTTAATGAATCGAACTGCATTCATTCATTCATTCAATGAATCAAACAGCAATCCTTCATTCAATGAAACAAGATTCATTTTTTAATTCAATGAACGGAGCCTATCTCCATGATTCAATGTCTCAAACTTAACACAATCACTCAATGAAACAATCTGCATGCATTCATTCACTGAATCAATCTTCAATCATACATTCAATGTATCAAACGTTATTCACTGATTCAATGAAGCAAACTGCACGTGTTATTTTGATGAGTACTGCATATCTCATGAAGACAGTCACGAACTTAACGCATTCATTCAATGAAACAATCTGCATTCATTCATTTATAGAACCAAACTTCAATCGTACATTCAATGAATCACACATTATTTATTGATTCAATGAAACAAACTTGATTTATTCATTTAATAAATCTAACTGTTTGCATTCATTCAATGAATCAAACTGCATTCAGTCAATAAATGGAACAATCTGCAAGTGTTAATTCAAAGAGTAGAGCTTCTCTCATTCATTCTATGCGTCCAGCTTATTGATTCAATGAAACAAAGTTAACTCGGCCAATTAATGAATCAAACTACACTCGCTTACTGAAGCAATCTGCTTTCATTCAATCATTTAGTGAATCAAACTGAACTCATTACTGCAATGAAGCAAACTGCACGTTTTAATTCAATGGGTAAAGCTAAGCTCATGGATGCAATACATCGAGCTTGAGTTGTTTATTTCCTTGAATCATTGAATGATTGAGTGCAGTTGGAGTCATTGAATGGATGTGTTAAGTTACTTTCATTGAAACAATGAATAACTTTCCATTCATTAAGTATACGATTGAAGTTTGATTCTTTAGAGTAAATGCATTTTGATTCTTTGAACGAATGAATTAAGCTCATTGAATGAATTAATGCATTGAAGTCGTGGTGCTGCATGTCTGAGAGAGGCTCGACTCATTGACTAACATGTGCAGTTGGTTTCATTGAATGAATGCCTTAATCTTGACATATTGAATGAATTTGCAGAAACTCTAGTCATTGAATTAACCCGTGCAGTGTTTTCCATTGAATGAATGAGTGCAGTTTGATTCATTACATAAATGAGTTATGTTTGTTGCATTGAATCATTGATTGAAGTTGGTATCAATGAGTAATGAATGCGGTTTGCTTGATTGAATGAAAGCATTATAGTAGAGGCATTGAATACATGAGAGAAGCTCTACTCATTGTATTAACGCATGCAGTCTGTTTCATTGAATGAATGTGCGCAGTTTGTTTCATGAATAAATGAGTTAAGCTTGATACATTGAATGAATGAGAGAAACTCTACTCATTGAATCAACTCGTGAAGATTTTTTCATTGAAAGAATGCATGCAGTTTGTTTCATTGAATGAACGAGGGCAGCATGATTCATTGAATGAATGAATGAAATTGGATTTACTAAATAACTGATTGAAGTTTGTATCGTTGAAACGATCAATTACGTTTGATACTTTGAATCACATATTGAAGTTTGATTCAATGAATGAATGCAGTTTGTTTCATTGAATGAAAGCGTTAAGCTCGAGACATTGATGAAATGAGAGAAGCTCTACTCATTGAAATAACACGTGCAGTGTGTTTCATTGAATGAATGTGTGCAGTTTGTTTCATTGAATCAATGCGTTAAGCACGTGGCATTGAATGACTGAGAGAAGCTGTAATCATTGAATTAACACGAGCAGTTTGTTTCATTGAATGAATGAGTTAAGCTTCGCACACTGAATGAATGAGAGAAGCTCTACTCATTGAATTAACACGTACAGTCTCTTTCATTGAATGAATGTGTGCAGCTTGTTTGATTGAATCAATGCGTTAACCTTGTGGCATTGAATGAATGAGAGAAGCTCTACTGATTGGATTAGCACGTGCAGCCTCTTGCATTGAATGAACGAGTGCAGTTTGACTCACTAAATAAATGAGCTAAGTCCTTTTCTTTGAAGCAATGAATAACGTTTGATTCTTGAATCAATGATTGAAGTTTGATACAATGATTGAATGGAAGCGGTAACCTCGTGCCACTGCATGTAGGAGAGAAGCTCGACTCATTGCTCCGAAACGTCGATTTTACTGCTCCTCGGATGCTGCCTGAAATGCTGTGCTCTTCCAACACCACTAATCCAGAATCTGGTTTCCAGCATCTGCAGTCATTGTTTTTACCTCATTGATTAACACGTGAAGTTTGTTTCATTGAATGAATGAGTTAAGCTTGACACGTTGAATGAATGGCAGAAGCTCTACTCATATAATTAACATGTCCAGTGTTTTTCATTGAATGAGTGAGTGCAGCTTGATAATTAAATAAACTGCATGTGTTAATTCAATGAGTAGAGCTTCTCTCATGTATGCAATACGTCTATCATAACGTCTTCATTCAATGAAACAAATTGCAATAATTCAATCATTGATTCATTCTTCAATCATTGATTCAATAAATGAAACGTTATTGATTGATTTAAAGAAATAAACTTAACTCATTTATTTAGTGAATCCAACTGCACTTATTCATTCAATGAAACACACTGCACGTGTTAATTGAATCAGTAGGGCCTCTCTCATTAATTCAATGCCACGAGTTTAACGCATTGTTTCGTTCAAACTAAACTGCACACATTCGTTCCATGAAATCGACTGTGTGTGTTAATTCAATGAGTACAGCTTCTCTTATTTAGTCAAGGAAACAGACAGCACACATTCATTCAATGAAACAGACTGCATGTATTAATTCAATAAGTAGAGCTTCTCTCGTGTATTCAATACGTCTATGATAACGTCTTCATTCAATGAATAAAATTGCATTAATTCAGTCATTGATTCATTCTTCAATCGTTGATTCAATGAATGAAATGTTATTAAGTGATTTAAAGAAATAAACTTATCTGATTTATTTAGTGAATCCAACAGCACTCATTCATTCAATGAAACACACTTCACTCATTCATGCAATGCCACGAATTTAACGCATTGTTTCATTCAAACAAACTGCACACATTCATTCAATGAAACAGACTGCACGTGTTAATTCAAGGAGTAGAGATTCTCTCATTCATTCAATGCATTCTTAAACAAGTGCAGTTTGTTTCGTTGAATGGTTGAGTTAAGCTTGACACACTGAATGAATGGCAGAAGTTCTACTCTTTGAATGAATGAATGCAGTTTGATTCACTAAATCAATAATTAAGTTTGTTTCATTGAATCAGTTAGTAACGTTTGCTTCATTGAATCAATGATTGAGGTTTGATTTAATAATTGAATGAATTTAGCTTGTTTCTTTGAATGAAAGCGTCATGATAGAGACATTGAATGCATGAGAGGCTCTACTCATTAAATTAACACATGCAGTTTGTTTCATTGAATGAATAAGTTAAGCTTGAAACATTGATTGAAAGAGAGAAGCTCTACTCATTGAATTAAAACTTGCAGTCTGTGTCTTTGAATGACTGCATGCACTTAGTTTCAGTGAATGAATGCGTGCAGTTTGTTCCATTGAATGACTTATTTATGTTTGTTTCTTTGAATCAATGACTGAAGTTTGTTTTAATGAATGAATGCAGTTTGTTTTATTGAATGAAAGCGTTAAGTTTGAGGCATTGAGAGAAGCTATGCTTTGTGAATTAACACGTGTGTTCAGTTCATCTAAATGAATAACTGCAGTTTGATTCACTAAGTAAAGGAGTCAAGTTTGTTTCATTGAATCATTGAATAACGTTTGATTCATTGAAACAATGACTGTGGTTTAAATGAATGTTTGAATGAATGTAGATTAGTTCATTCAATCATAGCGTTTAGCTGGAGACATTGAATGAATGAGAGAAGCACTGTTCATAGAATTAACATGTGCAGTCTGTTTCTTTGAATGAAAGCGTTTGAACCCTTGGCACTGTATGACTGAGAGAAGCTCGACTCCATTAATTAACCTGTTTAGTTGTTTCATTGAATGAATGAGTTAAGCTTGACCCATTGAATAAATGGCAGAAGCTCTACTCATTCAATTAACACATGCAGAGTGTTACATTGTATGATATAATGTAGTTTGATTCAGTAAATAAATGAGTTAATTGATTGAAGTTTGATTCAATCACTGAATGAATACAAATTGTTTCATTGATTGAAACGTTATGATAGAGGCTTTGAATACATGAGAGAAGCTCGACTCATCGAATTAAAACATGCAGTGCGTTTCATTGAATGAATTTGTGCAGTTTGTTTCATTGAATGAATCAGTTAAGTTTTACACATTAAATGAATGAGAGGAGCTCTACTCACTCCAATAACACGTGCAGTCTGTTTCATTGAATGAATGTGTGCAGTTGGTTTCATTGAATCAATTTTTACCGTTTGCTTCATTGATACAGTCATTGAAGTTTGAGTCAATGATTCAAATTCAGATTGTTTCATTGAAAGAAAGCGTTATGATAGAGGCTTTGAATAAGTCGGAGGAGCTCTACTCAACGAAATAACACGTGCGATCGGTTTCATTGAATGAATGTGTGCAGTTTGTTTCATTGAATCAATGGGTTGAACTCATGGAACGACATGTATGAGAGAAGCTCGATTCATTGATTAACACGTGCAGTTTGTTTCATTGAATGATTGAGTTAAGCTTGACACATTGAATGAATGGCTGAAGTTCTACTCCTGGAATAAATGAGTGCGGTTTGCTTCACTAAATCAATGAGTTAAGGTTGTTTCATTGAACCAGTGATTGAAGTTTGAAACAATATTTGAATGAATTTAGCTTGTTTCTTTGAATGAAAGCGTCATGATAGAAACATTGAATACATGAGAAACTCTACTCATTAAATTTACACATGCAGTTTGTTTCATTGAATGAATGAGTTAAGCTTGACACATTGAATGAATGAGAAAAGCCCTACTCATTGAACTAACACGTGCATTTTGTTTCATTGAATGAATGAGTTAAGCTTGAAACATTGAATGAAAGAGAGAAGCTCTCATTCAATTAAAACGTGCAGTCTGTGTCTTTGAATGAATGCATGCACTGAGATTCAGTGAATGAATGCATGCAGTTTGTCCATTGAATGAATTATTTACGTTTGCATCTTCGAATCAAAGATTGAAGTTTGTTTCAATGAATGTATAAATGCAGTTTGTTTTATTGATTGAAAGAGTTAAGCTCAAGACATTGAGAGAAGCCATGCTTTTAGAATTAATACATGCGTTCAGTTTCATTGAATGAATGACTGCAGCTGGATTCACTAAGTAAAGGAGTTAAATTTGTTTCAGTGAATAAATGAATAACGTTTGATTCATTGAAACAATGATTGAGATTTAATTGAATGATTGAATGAATGCAGACTGATTTATTGAATGATAACGTTAAGCTGGAGACAGTGAATGAATGAGAGGAGCTCTGTTCATTGAATTAACACGCAAACTCTGTTTCATTGAATGAATGTGTGTAGTTTGTTTCGTTGAATCAATGAGTTGAACTCATGACATTGCAAGGCCGATAGAAGCTCGACTTATTGATTAACACGTGCAGTGTGCTTCATGGAATGAACGAGTGCAGCTTGATTCACTAAATAAATGAGTAAAATGTGTTTCATTGAATCAATTAATAACGTTTGCTTAATTGAATAAATGACTGAAGTTTGATTCGATGATTGAAGGAATGCAATTTGTTTGATTCAATGGAAGCATTATAAAAGAGACATTGAATACATGAGAGAAACTCTGCTCATTGAAATAACACGTCCCCTTTGTTTCATTGAATGAATGGGTGCCGTTTGTTGCATTGAATCAATGCGTTAAACTGGTGGCACTGAATGGATGAGAAAAGTTGTACTCATTGAATTAACACGAACAGATTGTTTAAATTGTGTGAATGAATTAAGCTTGACACATTGAATGAATGAGAGAAGCTCTACTCATTGGGGTAACACGTGTAGTGCGATTCATTGAACGAATGTATGCAGTTTGTTTCATTGAATCAATGCGTTGAATTCGTGGCACTGCATGTATGTGAGAAGCTCGACTTCTTGAAAAAATGAGTTAAGCTTGACACATCGAATGAAAGGCAGAAGCTTTACTCATTGAATTAACACGAGCAGTGTGTTGCATTGAATGAATTGACTGAATGAATGAATTCAGTTTGAATCACTGAATTAATGAATGAATGCAGTTTTTTCAGTAAATAAATGAGTCCAGTTTGATTTATGAACGTATGAGTTTAGTTTGTTTCACTGATTCAAAGAAAACGTTTGATTCATTGAATGTACGATTGAAGTTGAATTTATTGAATGAATGAATACACTTTGATTCTTTGAATGAATGAGTTAAGCTCGAAGCATTGCATGAATTAGAGAAGATGAACTCATTAACATAAACGCGCAGTTTGTTTCATTGAATGGATGATTGCTGTTGGATTCATTAAAGCTTGTGTTAAGTTTTTTTCAGTGAATCAATGAATAACGTTTGATTAATGGAATGTACGATTGAAGCTTGATTCAGTGAAGGAATGCAGTTTGTTCCATTGAATGAATGCGTTAACCTGGAGACATTGAATGCAAAGAAACAATCAGCGTGGATTAATTCAATGAGTAAATCTTCTCTTATACATTCAATGTATCGAGCTTAACTTATTATTTCAAAGAATCAAAGTGCATTCTATCATTCAATGAATCCTACTTCAAAGACACATTCAATGAATCAAACGTTATTTAAGGTTTCAATGAAGCAAACATAAATCAAATATTTAACAGATCAAAGCGCACTCATGAGTTTACTTAAACAATCTGCATTCATTCATTTATTTATTGAATCAAACTGAACTCACTGCAACAAACGGCACGTGTTAATTCAATGGTAGAGCTTATCTCGTGAAGTCAAGGTCTCGAGCTTGACGCATTCATTCAAGGAAACAACTGCATTCGTTCATTCATTGAATCAAAGATAAATCGCATATTGAAACAGACGTCTTTCATTGATTCAATGAAAGAAACTTAATACATTCATTTAATGAATCCAACTGCATACAATCATTCAATGAATCAAGCTGCATTAAATCGTTCGTTGAATTAAACGACAATCGTATATTCAAACGTTATTTATTGAGTTAATGCAACAAACGCAACTTATATACTTTAATGAATCGAAGCGCACTCATTTGTTTACTGAAACAAATTGCATTCTTTCACTTATTCAGCGACTCAAACTGAACTCATTCATTCCCTGAAAGATGCTGCACGTTTTATTTCAATGCCTAGAGATATTCTCACGAATATTCTCACGCATAACATATTCAGTCACTGAACGAAACTGCATTCATTCATTCATTGAATCAAACTTCAATCATACATTCAATGAATTAAACGTGTTTTATTGATTCAATGAATCAAACTTACCCCATGCATTTAACTAACCAATTGGATTCACTAAATAAATAAGTTAGGTTTATTTCTTTAAATCAATTAATAACCTTTCAATCATTGAATCATTTATTGAAGAATGTACCAATGATTGAATTAATGCAATTTGATTCATTAAATGAAGGCGTTATGATAGACGCATTGCATACATGAGAGAAGCTATACTCATTGAATTAACACATGCAGTCTGTTTCATTGAATGAGTGAGTGCAGTTTATTTAAAGTATCAAGCTGCACTCCACGTGTTAATTAAATGAGTAGAGCTTCTGCCATTCATACAATGTGTGAAGGTTAACTCATTCATTCAATGAAACAAACTGCACGTTTTATTCAATGAGTCGACCTTCACTCATACATGCAATGCCAAGAATTCAACGCATTGATTGAATGAAACAAACAGCACACCTTCATTCAATGAAACTCTCTGCACGTATTAACCCAATGAGTAGAGCTTCTCTCATTCAGTCAGTGTGTGAAGCTTAACTCATTCATTCAATGAAACAAACTGCTCGTGTTAATTCAATGAGCACAGCTTCTCTCAGTCATTCAATGCCACGAGTTTTACGCATTGATTCAATGAATTAAACTGCAACCATTCATTCCATGAAACAGACGGGACGTGTTAATTCAACGAGTAGATCTTCACTCATTTATTCAATGTCTCGAGTTTAACGCTTCCAATCAATGAATCAAACTGTAGACATTCAACCATTGCATCAAACTTCAATCATTGATTTAAGGATCAGACGTTATTCATTGCTTCATTGAAAAATATTTCGCTCATTTATTTAGTGAGTCAAACTGCACTCATTCATTCATTTCAAGAGGCTGCACGTGCTAATCCAATCAGTAGAGCTTCTCTCATTCGTTCAATGCCACGAGGTTGATTCAATCAAACAAACTGCACACATTCATTCAAAGAAACAGACTGTACGTGTTAATTCAATGAGTAGAGCTTCTCTCATTTCTTCAATGTCTCGAGCTTAACGCTTCCATTCAATGAAGCAAACTACATTTATTGAATTAAACTTCAATCTATGATTCAAAGAATCAAACGTAATTAATACATTCAATGTTTCCAGCTTCAATCATTTATTTAGTAAATACAACTGCATTCATTCATTCAATGATTCAGACTGCACTCGTTCATTCAAAGAAACTAACTTCACGCATTCTTTCAATGAAAAAAACTTCACGTGTTATTTCAATTAGCAGAGCTTCTCTCATACTTTCAATATTTCGAGCTTAACTCATTCATTGAATGAAACAATCTGCACACATTCATTCAATGAAACAGACTGCATGGCTTAATTCAATGACTAGAGCTTCTCTCATGTAATGAATACCACTACTATAACGATTTCATTCTATCAAACAAACCACATTGATTTCATCATTGATACAAACTTAAATAATTGATTCAATGAAGCAAACGTTATTAATTGATTCAATGCAACAAACTTAACACATGAATCAAGCTGTGCTCATTCATTCAATGAAACACACTTTACGTGTTAATTGAATGAGTAGAGCTTCTGCCATTCATTCAATATATTGAGCTTAACGCATTCATTCAATAAAACAAACGGCACGTGTTAATCAATGAGTCGAGCTTCTCTCATACATGCAGTGCCACGAGACCAACGCATTGATTCAATGAAACTGCACGCGTAAACCCAATGAGTACAGTTTCTCTTATTCAATCAATGTGTGAAGCTTAACTCATTCATTCAATGAAACAAACTGGATTCATTCAACTATTGCATCAAACTAGAATAATTAATTCAACGAAACAAACTTAACTCAATTATTTAGTGGATCAAACTGCACTCATTAATTCAACGAAAGAGACTGCACGTCCAATCAGTTGCGATTCTTTCATTCATTCAATGCCTCGATTTTATCGCATTGAATGCAGTTTGTTTCATTGAATAAAACATTGAATAAATGAGAGAAGCTCTACTCATTGAATTAACACGTGCAGTTTGTTTCGTTGAATGAATGCGTTGAGCTTCAAACATTTAATGCAGTCTGTTTCATTGAATGAATGCGTTAAACTCGTTGCATTGAATGAATGAGAGATGTTCTGCTCCTTGAATTAACACGTGCAGTCTTTTTCATTGAATGAATGTGTGGAGTTTGTTTGAATGAAACAATGCGTTTAACTCGTGGTATTGAATGAATGAGAGATTCAATTAACACGTGCAGTGTGTTTCATTGAGTGAATTTGTGCAGTTGGATTCACTAAATAAATGAGTTAAGTTTATTTATTTTAATTGATTAATAGCGTTCGCTTCATTGAGTCAATGATTGAAGATTGTATCATTGATTGAAGGAATACAATTTGTTTGATTGAAGGGAAGCATTATAGAGGAGGCATTGAATACATGAGATAAACTCTACTCTTTGAATTAACTTTGTTTCATTGAATGAATGGTGCAGTTTGTTGCATTGAATCAATGCGTTAAACTCGTCGCACTGAATGGATGAGAGAAGTTGTACTCATTGAATTAACACGAGCAGATTGTTTCATTGTGTGAATGAATTAAGCTTGACACATTGAATGAGAGAAGCTCTACTCATTGGGTTAACATGCGTAGTGTGATTCATTGAATGAATGTGTGCAGTTTGTTCCAATGAATCAATGCGTTGAACTCGTGGCACTGCAGGTATGTGAGAAGCTCGACGCATTGATTAATGATTTTAGGTTGACACATTGAATGAATGGCAGAAGCTTTACTCATTGAATTAACATGTGCAGTGTGTTTCATTGAATGAATTGACTGAATGAATGAATTCCGTTTGATTCACTGAATTAATGAATGAATGAATGCATTTTTTCAGTAAATAAATGAGTGCAATTTGGTTTATGAATGTATGAGTTAAGTTTGTTTCACTGATTCAAAGAAAACGTTTGATTCATTGAATGTACGATTGAAGTTGAATTCATTGAATGAATGAAAACACTTTGATTCTTTGAATGAATCAGTTAAGCTCGAGGCATTACATGAATTAGAGAAGATGAACTCATTGACATAACATGCGCAGTTTGTTTCATTGAATGGATTGAGTGCAGTTTGATTCATTGAATGGATTATTGCTGTTGGATTCATTAAATCTTGTGTTAAGTTTGTTTCAGTGAATCAATGAATAATATTTGATGAATTAAATGTAAGATTGAAGCTTGATTCAGTGAAGGAATGCAGTTTGTTCCATTGAATGAATGCGTTAACTTGGAGACATTGAATTCAAAGAAACAATCGGCGTGGATTAATTCAATGAGTAAACCTTCTCTCATTCATTCAACGTATCGAGCTTAACTTATTAGTTCAAAAAATCAAAGTGCATTCTTTCATTCAACGAATCCTACTTCAAAGACACATTCAATGAATCAAACGTTATTTATTGCATCAATGAAGCAAACATAAATCAAATATTTAAAGGATCAAAGCGCACTCATGAGATTACTTAAACAATCTGCATTCATTCATTTATTTATAGAATCAAACTGAACTCACTGCAACAAACGGCACGTGTTAATTCAATGAGTAGAGCTTATCTCGTGAAGTCAAGGTCTCCAGCTTGACGCATTAATTCAAGGAAACAACTGCATTCGTTCATTCATTGAATCAAAGATAAATTGCACATTGAATCAGACGTTTTTCATTGATTCAATGAAAGAAACTTAATACATTCATTTAATGAATCCAACTGCATACAATCATTCAATGAATCAAACTGCATTAAATCATTCGTTGAATTTAACGTCAATCGTATATTCAATGATTTAAACGTGATTTATTGATTTAATGCAACAAACGCAACTCAAATACTTTAATGAATCGAAGCGCACTCATTTGTTTACTGAAACAAATTGCATTCTTTCACTTATTCAGTGACTCAATCTGAACTCATTCATTCTCTGAAAGAAGCTGCACGTTTTATTTCACTTCCGAGAGCTATTCTCATGAATACAATGTCTCTAGCATAATGTATTCATTCACTGAACGAAACTACATTTATTCATTCATTGAATCAAACGTCAATCATACATTCAATGAATTAAACGTGTTTTATTGATTCATTGAAAAAAACTTACCCCATGCATTTAACTAACCAATTGGATTCACTAAATGAATGAGTTAAGTTTATTTCTTTAAATCAATTAATAACCTTTCATTCATCGAATCATTTATTGAAGAATGTACCAATGATTGAATTAATGCAATTTGATTCATTGAATGAAGGCGTTATGATAGATGCATTGCATACCTGAGAGAAGCTATACTCATTGAATTAACACATGCAGTCTGTTTCATTGAATGAGCGAGTGCAGTTTATTTAATGAATCAAACTGCACTCCACGTGTTAATTATATGAGTAGAGCTTTTGCCATTCATACAATGTGCGAAGGTTAACTCATTCATTCAACGAAACAAACTGCACGTGTTAATCAATGAGTCGACCTTCTCTCATACATGCAGTGCCAAGAGTTCAACGCATTGATTGAATGTAACAAACAGCACACTTTCATTCAATGAAACTCTCTGCACGTGTTAACTCAATGAGGAGAGCTTCTCTCATTCAGTCAGTGTGTGAAGCTTAACTCATTCATTCCATGAAACAAACTGCTCGTGTTAATTCAATGAGTACAGCTTCTCTCAGTCATTCAATGCCACGAGTTTTACGCATTGATTCAATGAATCAAACTGCAACCATTCATTCAATGAAACAGACGGGACGTGTTAATTCAATGAGTAGATCTTCACTCATTTATTCAATGTCTCGAGTTTAACGCTTCCAGTCAATGAATCAAACTGCAGTCATTCAACAATTGCATCAAACTTCAATCATTGATTTAAGGATCAGACGTTATTCATTGGTTCAATGAAAAATATTTCGCTCATTTATTTAGTGAGTCAAACTGCACTCATTCATTCATTTCAAGAGGCTGCACGTGCTAATCCAATCATTAGAGCTTCTCTCATTCGTTCAATGCCTGGAACAAATTCCACCATGCGCTGTTTCCAGTTTCCCTGCCTCGGCGATTGTGAGAGCTTTAGTCCCCAGAATTCATTGGAACTCTTCCTTTTGGGTGAAATGTGTTGTGTGGAGGTTGGTAGGAACAGAATATCGATTCAGACACTCAGGTATCTGGGTCATCACTGGAGTTCACTGAGGCACCCTGAGTCAAAAAAAGGTTTTCTGACACCATAAATAAAGATTCAGCCATCTATGAGGGAGAGCGGAATATGGGAAAACATACTTAAGCCAGACCTGTGGAGAAATATCCTTGTCTAAAAGTGTTGGGGATCTGTGGAAGTGACTCCCCCAAATTTGGGTGATGCCAGAGCACAGATAAAATTAAACGAAGAGAGGCAGGTTTTGAATTATTTTGGTTTGAAGTGTTGTAGTATTCCTTCAGGACATGCCAGTTGGGTTCAGTTGAGGTCACGCATCACTTTCTCCAATGTTGGAGTGGTGTTGAAGGCTGATGTCCCACACGCCGACCAAGATCGGAGTTACAATATTATTATGTTAAGTTATTGTGAAGCTGAACCCTAAACTCTGCATCTTCTCTGAAAGAGATTTAGGGGAAAAGCAGGAGCACAGTCTGACAGATCAGCATTCCAAACCTCGATCAGGAAGAAGCATGTGCATATGTATACTTTTGAAGACAATGGTTTATTCACACAATTTCTAATAATATGATCTAAATATCCAACCTGTACTTCCAATGATACGTCTGGCTAAACCCTACTGTTCAAAGAACAAAGAATAAGCACAGGAACTTGCCCTTCGTCCCTCCAAGCTTTGGACGATTCAGATCCACTATCTAAACCTGTTACCTTTCTTTTTAAGGATCTGTATCCTTTTGCTCCTTGCCCATTCATGTAGCTGTTTAAGTTTATCCTAAATGGCTCTATCGTTCCTGTCCCTGACATCTCAGCTGGCAACGATTCCCAGGCACCTACCACCCTCTGCATGAAAAAATTTTCAGGCATTCCTCAGATAATCTTTTTTTCTCACACTTTGATCTCGTGGCCCCTCGTAAATGAGTCTTCCATTCTGCAGAAAGGTTTCTTGTTATTCACGCCGTCAACACATCTCGTGGTTTTGTGGGCCACAATCGGGTCGCCCCCTACCTCCTCAATTCCAATGAAAATATTGTTAATCTACGCAACCCCTCCTCATAACTGGCAACCTGCATACCAGGAAAAATCTGGGAAAGGTCCTCTGCACCCTCTCCAAAGCATCCACACCCTTTTGGCAATGTGGAGACCAGAACTGTGTACAGTATTCCAAATGTGGCCGAACCAAAGTATTGTACAACTATAGCATGACGTTCCATCTCTTGTACTCAGTGCGCCGTCCAATGAAGGGAAATATACCGTATGCCTTCTTTACCACTCCACTTACGTGCGTTGCCAGCTTGAGGGGACAATGATTCTGAACACACAGATCTGTCCGTTCTTCAATTTTCACGAAGGCATTTCCATTTTGCGTAGAGTTCGCTCATTAATTGGAACTTCCACAATGCATCACTTCGCATTTGTTTGGACCGAACTCCATTTGCCATTTCTCTGCCCAGCTCTGCAATACATTAATAGTCTTCTGCATTCTCTGACAGACTCCTACACTATCTGTTACTCCATTTATCTTTGTGTCATCTGCAGACTTGCTAAGGAGGCAACCTACACATTCCTCCAAATCATTTATGTCTCTCAAAAGCAACAGTGGTCCTAGCACGGAACCCTGTAGGACACTACTGGTCACAGGTCTCCATTTTGAGAATCACCCTTCCACTATTCCTCTTTGTCTCATGTTGCCTCACCAGTTCTCTATCTGTCCAGCCAGAACTCCCTGGACCCCTTGTAACTTCACCTTCTTCATCAGCGTATCATGTGGAAACTTTACCAAACGCCGAACTGAAGTCTATGTATGGCATCGCCATCCCTTCCCTCATCAAATACCTTTGTCACCACTTCAAAGACACGATTAGATTTGTACGATATGACCTTCCATGCCCAACACCATGCTACCTATCACTGACAAGTTCATTTTCTTACAAATGTGTATATATCCTATCCCTCATTATCCTGTCTAGTAGCTTAGCTACTACTGAGGTCAGGCTCATAAGCTTTTGAATTATCTGAATTATGCCTGCTAACCTTCTTCAACAAGGGGACAACATCTGCAATTTACAAGTCTTCTGCGACCTCCCCCATGTTCATTGATGCCACAAGAATATCTGTGAAACCCCAACTATTTCCTTTCTCGCTTCCATCAGTAGCCAGGATGAGATCTGTGGACTCATCCACCTTAATGGCATTGAGAATACCTAACACGTCCTTCCGCCTTATGCCGACCTGACCTGGCATAATCAAAGATCGTTCCCTAACATCAGTACCTGCATTACCCCTCTCCTCGGTGAATACTAATGCAAAGTACGCATTAAGAATCTCACCTAATTAACTGCAGTACACGCATATATTTACTATTTTGTCCTTTACCGGGCCAAAACTTTCACAAGTTGCCTTCTTTCTCTTGATACATGATTACAATGCTTTGGGATTTTCCTGAACTCTGCTCGCTGATGACCTCATGATCTCATGACCCCTTTTAGTCCACTTAGTTCCTCTGTCAAATTTGGGATTCATTGGGAATTGAAGACGAATTTCATTCACTGCAGTCTTGTCGGTTCCGAATGGATTCATGTCGTTCAATTTTGGATTTGCAATCTCTATCTTTGGTTGGGCAAATGCTGAGATGATTCTACCTGATGGTCAGTTCTCGCATTCTCCGACCTATGAAAATAATCATTCTTCAGTTGTGAATGGCATAGATGCACCAAGTGGTTGGATATTTCACAGATGCTTCTTCTCCAACTTAGACGGCAATTACCGAGAGATTCTCCCGTGGTGGTAGGGATGTTGCATTATTTTTAGTGAGTTTTTAAAGTCTTGGGCATGGCGGATCAGTGTGTAGCACTGCAGCCTCACTGCGCTACAGACCTGGGTTCAATTCAATCCACGGGCTCTGTGGAGATTGCACATCCTTCTCGAGTCTGCGTGGGTTTCCATCAGAATCTGCGCTTTCGTTGTCCAGTCCAAAGATATATAGGTCGGGTGGATTGCATGGTTGCTAACTTTCCTGTAGCATTCTGGGATATCCAACTGAGGATTTTTTAGCCATGGGAAATGCAGTGTTAGAGGGACAACTTGGGATTGAATCTGGCTGGGTTGCTGTTTGGAGGTTTGATGTGGACTCAATGCGCCATTGGGATCCGATCATTCTACATCCTTAACAATTTATTCTGCCCTCCTGGACATCACTACCCACATTTATGATCACCAAGACATAGACGTGTTTGGTTTTGGAAATATTGTGTTAGGCATGCGAATAACATAACATTCCATGCAGCAGGACATAGCTTATATTGGAATTCATTCCAGCGGATTTCAGATATTTTATATTTTTCAAAGGATTTCCACTGGGCAAAATGTCTTTTCAGAGATAATATACCGGTAGACAAAATAACCGTTGATATTAAATTATCACAATTAGAAGGACAGTGAGAAGAAGAGAAGTTAACCATAGTGTCCTGCAACCCGATATTAATCCTTCAGCCATCATGTACGAACACAGGTGAACTGGTCATCGACAGATCTCTGTCTGAGTTGTCTCAGTGTGCAGAAATGGACTTCCAAATCTCCTCAAGAGTCTGCAAATTGGAAAGAGTCACAATGAAACTGAAACACTTTGATTTGGCTTTGAAGGGTGGCTGGCACTCTATAAAAACCCAGTTTTATTTGTAATCCACATGCAATATTTTGAAATAAATGCGAACAGTAGTTTGTTCAGCATGAAGAGATGCCAACTTCCTGAAGAATACGAACCCCCAGTGCGGACTGAAGCTGTGAACTTATCATTTTTAGACTTGTTTTCCGAAGACCTCAGCACTTTCAATCAGTCTCACACCGCCACCATTCGAGAAACTCAAACTGGAATTAGGCAGTAAAGTTAGTGAATAGACTGAAAATTATGACCTTCGCGACTAAAGGTGGGAGAGATAATGTACTCGCACCAGTGGTCTTGCATTTATCAGACTCTGTCATTAGAGGACAGGATTGAAAACACTTCGGAAACGTATCATTGCAGCAAAACATTTTCTGCTGTATTTAAACATTTATTTCCCTGACAGTGAATGTAAGTTAACAATTTGATGCAGTGCTCCATGGAGAGCGGTACTTCCCAGTGTGCACTTCACTCTGTCGCTCTCAAAGTTTGCCTATCCTCATCTCTCTCAAACACAACAGTATAGTGAGGACTGCAGATAATGGCGAGTTACAGTCGATAAACTATCGCGCTAGAAAAGGCACAGCAGGTCAGGCAGCATCTGAGGAGCAAGAGTGTCGACGTTTTGGGCATAACCCTTCAATGGGTCGTGAAGAAATGTTATGGTCAAAGCACTGATTTTGAAAGAATGTTTCCCTTTATGGACGTATCTATGATCAGAGGGCACAGTCTCAGAAAATAAAGCACACTAAACGAAGGCTGAGATGAGGAGAAATGTTTTTTCTCAAGGTTTGTGAGACATTGGAAGTCCTCGCCAATGAGATGTGCGCGTAGAGTTCTTGTAGACATTTAAGTGTGGGACAGATTCTTGATATCTCCGGGAATAGAGGGTTGTGGGGAAAGAGCAGGAAAGTGGACGTAAGGAATGTCCAACTCGCTGTGATCACAATGAACGCTCGCAGGGCTGAATTATCTCGCCTTGTTCCTGCTTCCATGATGAGGACGTCCCAGTGTTTGACTATGGTGCACAAAGTGAAAAATCACACATAACTAGGGTATTATCCAAAAGATGTATTTGGAATCACTCGCGTTCGTAACGCTACTCCTTCCTCAGGTAGCGGTCAGCGAACTGAAGAAGGGGAAGCGATACGAAAGCTATTGCTTTCCAATAAACCTGTTGGAATATCACCTACAATTTTAACTGCTTCCATGATCATACTAAACTAGCTCGCCTTCACAACCTTCTGCTGTAATACATTCCACAATTCCACTGCCTTCTGATAGATCAAATTCCTTGTCGCTGTGTTAAATAGGTCACACTGAGAGATTCTGAGCGAAGCAGATGCCACACAGTGGGGACTGGGGACGGGAATCAAGTTGCTGGTTTGATTTGTGAGTCCGGATCCGCACTGAGGCTCCTACCGTCTCACCATGAATTGCACATGGGTTTGGTCACAATGTGGCCCGGGTGAGTGACAGTGACACCAGATCAATAGGATCACAGGCCAGACATGGAAGACGAAGCCGGGAAACTGTTCCTCCAACCAGTCGGAGTGGATATGGGGCGGTGTATGTATGACGCCGCTCTTCCTCTGTGCAGGCGCATTGTCGTTGTAACTGAGGCTGGCTGCGGGTGGTTGGTACTGGTAAAAGGTGAGAATATGCCGTGTGTATCCTTGGAGTGGAGAGAACAGAGATTGAGATGTATTTTAAACAAGTGGACATCCTTGAAAATCGTAATGTAAAACTTGAGGCTCTGGCTTGAAGCAGACCAGGAATAGGAAGCGTGTCTAAAGCAGGTGCTGTGGCCGGATTGAAGGCCACCATGTTGATTGGGAGCAATATGCACAGCACTCGTGCACAACCTTTCTTTCAATAAGACCTGGATTTAAAAAAATGATGCGTGCACAACAAATTTAAACCATGAGAAATGCTTGCTTCTTCCCAATTTCAGTCCTTAAATCATAGGAGTTTTTTTTATTGATAAATTGATTTTTGTCAAATTTTTATTGGAAAGTCTATACACTCAGTGAACTCAAAGGGAACATCTGGGGACACCATGATAGCGTGAATTTCAAATAGGGCTGTGAGAGGAAGACCATTTCCACTTCAGAGTGAAATTGTTGAGTGGAAGAACCAGAGAATCATACAGTGTGGGAAACATAAACATAACTTCAACTAGTCCACGCTGATCATGATCCCAGACACATCGAGTCCCACCTTCTGGTATTTGGCCCATATCCCTCCAAATCTTGCGTAGTCATGTACTTCTCCAAGTATATTTTAAACATTGCAACTATATCTGTATCCATCACTTCCCGTGGTCGGTTCTTCCACACACGAACCACTCTCTGTACAAAAGTTGTTCTTATGTCATATTGTGAGACCAAACAGCGTTGTTATCACTGAGTTGGGTGCCCGTGCCACGTGTAAGCAATGCAAGAAATCTGGAGAGAGAAATGTTGAAGACGTGGCACAATTACGGTGCAGGTGGGAGGATCTCGGATACCTGGATAATTGGGCCTCATTTTGGAGTCGGTGGTGTCTCCCCAAACAGGATGGTTCACACGAAAAAGAGTGGTACCAATATCCTCGAAAAGAAATTTGCAAATGCAGCTCGTGAGGGTTTAAAATAATTCAGGAGGACGATGACGAGCGAATTTGTTGTTCCAGTGTACAGGAGGTTGAGAGTCGTGAGATCAGAAATGAGGTTTCAAGGTCGCAAGAGTGCACCAGAAACCAGGAATGTGGCTTCAAGTAAGTCTGTGTCAATGCCAGGAACATTTAGATTAAGGTCCGTGAACTTGCTTCATGGGTTGGTACCTTGGATTTTGATGTTGTAGTCATTTGGGAGACATGGATAGAACAGGGACATGACTGATTCTTGCATATTCGTGCACTTAAATGTTTCCGAAAGAACAGACAAGATAGGAAAGGAGCGGAGAGTGTGCCGTTGTGAGCAATGGAAGTATTACGGTGGCAGAAAAGACGTTTAAGGACTCATCTACTGAAGTAGGATGGGCTGAGCTTAGAAACAGGAAAGAAGAACTCACACAGTGTGCGGAGCATCTATGGAATGAGCTGCCAGAGAAAGTAGAGAAGGCTGGTAGAATTGTTTGAGGTGGGTGGTGGAGCATGAAATGGCATTGACCATATAATGAAATTGATAAATGAAATTGACCATATAATACCTCACGAAAACATTGATGCAACAGAGATAACAACTGTTCATTAAATAATTCAACTTCCAGGTAAATAGGTTCTCAATAAATCAGAGTAAAATGCAATTTTTAAATAATTTCAACAGATTGTGCGACAGGGTCTTAATGCTCTCAGGGAAAGGTTATTCTAAAAGTCAATATCCACTTTTTTCTTTGGTGGATTTGCAGACTTCTATCAAAGTGTGCATTGTCAGGGGTTGGTGCATGGTGCTGGACACTGCCTACTTCCAGCACAACAACCGAGTAGCTCAGATATTGCACTGGCAATTCCAAAGGGTTTCTCTGGACTGCTGTGATTCTGGGTTACCTCTCCATTCGCCAAGCCTTCGACTCAATGTAGGAACAGTTTACTTTCGTCCACTTCTTGACTGGAGAATGTTGTACATTTCACAAATGGTTTTGTGGATTTTCACAAACTGGGTTGTAGACATAGATTACTTACCTGATGAAGCATTCGTATTTGGATCTGTTCAAGTGACTATTTGGAGACATAATGTTAAACAATTGCTTCCCAGCACTCTGTGAATCTGCAGCTGATTATCCTGCAATAGACTGTGAGGAAGTGCATTATACAGCAGCTCTAACCTTGTAAAACCAGTCTGTCCACGCACAGGGGAGAGATCAGAGGGAGTCAAGGGAAAGGGTATTTTCTTTAGCTCATCAGAGTAGGTGCAATACGTGTGAAGTGCATAAGATGATACCGTTTGTGAGATTGTACGGGAGCATCAAGAGAAGTAAAGATAAAATATCTAAGAAAAATAAATCAACCCCCAAATCGAAAATGAGCCAAACTGATTCTTCTGCTTTTATCCCGAACCACTCCCTTCCCGACATCCCAACCTGCAATTTGAATGTGAGCTGCTGGGACACTCTATTCTGATGGAGAAGTTCAGTCTCTCTCAACAAACATTAGACTTGCATCTTCCTGTTATCTATTTCTCACACGAAGGCTCCAAAACGTAAACAATCTGCCCTTCTCCGTGTTGGCAGTTTACAGAAGATACAACATATAGATTCCTCAGCTCTCCGTATTGTGCCAGCCTTTCATGGAAAAATCAGACTAACTGACATATTGTTCAGTGTACTACTTTCCATGGGCCTATCCAAGGATCGCTTAAATGTTCCTAATGTATTTGACTCTACGACCACTGTTAACATTGCATTCCACAAAGCCACCACGCTTTGTGTAAAGAACATACCTCTGAGATATCCGCTAAACCTTCCTTTAATTACCTTAAAATTATGGCCAATTGTGAGAAACGTTTCCGCTGTCGTAAAATGTCTCTGGGTTTATATATTTTATCTACGCCTCTCAACATCTTGTACAGCTCTATGAAGTCACTTCTCATCCTTCTTCGCTCCAATGAGTAAAGCATTAGTTCCCACAACCTTTCTTCATAAGACCAGGTCTCCAGTCCAGCAAGTATCATGAACAATCTCGTCTGCACCCTTTCTAAAGCTGCCACATCTTTCCTACCTTAAGACAAGCAGAAATGAAAATACAGTCCAAGTGAGGTCTAACCAGAGCTCTCGAAAATAGAACATCACAGCGCAGAACGGACTCTTCAGCCTCGACGTTGCGCTAACCTGTGAAACCGATCTGAAGCCATCTTATCTTAAACTATACCACTTTCCTCCATATATTTACTATTTCCTCCATTCATATTTACCATATAAACCAATTAAATGTTCTTAGATTTCATGTGTCAAGAACTTTTGCAGCAAGGGCGTTCCACCCACCTTTTGCTCACTGACTAACCAAATAAAATACCTGTGACATCTGTCGCATATCTATCATCCCTCAATTTGGAGCTGCGTACTCTCGTGCTAGTTATCAACATCAGAGTAAAAACGCTATCACTCTCCACCCTATCCAACTATCTGATTATCTTATATGTCTCCATTAAGTCACATCTCAAAATTATTCTCTCTAATGAAAATCGCCTCATGCTCCTCTGCCTTTCCTCATGAGACCAGCCCTCCATACCTGTCAACATCCTAGTAAATCTCCTCTGAACACTTTCCAAAGTTTCCACATCCTTTCGCTAATGCAGTGACCACAAATGTACGTAATTCTCCACGTGCGGCCCAACCAGAGTTTTGTATAACTGCAGACCAGCCTCTCTCCTCTTTAATTCAATCCCCTTGCGAATGAAAGCCAATACACCGCATGCCTTCATAATAACCTTATCAATCTGGGTGGCAACTTCGATCGATCTATGGGCATGGACTCCAAGGTCTCTTTGGGCCCCACGGTTGGGCTTGTATGTTTGTTCAATGAAATATTATGAATGTGCGTGTTGTCGAGCATTTGCCCCTCTATATTTCCTTATTCTAAATAAATGAGGGATGATTTGTTTGCGTCTCAGAGATAACGTGTGAAGCTTCGGAAGTACTTCGACTTTTTGAAAGACAATGCACGGCACAGCGAATGGACCAATCTTTGCCATTTGCCACCCCATTCTCATTCTTATTGGTGTCCCTGGAAAATAAAGTATCCGACAAAACTTTGTTTATTTTTAAGCATATTCTTATATCTATTGAACATTCTTCAATTTTATGTTAGTGTGAGCACTTAGCAATTTGTTTGATTGCATTCTACGATATAATGCAGTTTAACGTTGAAATATAAATTAAAATCACTGGGGTTCTGTCAACATTATTCAATTATTTTTGGAGCATTCCGTTTTGATTTTTAGTTCTGTACAGAGAAAGCCCATCGCAATGGACAAACAAGTATTACGACGTGGTTGTGCGATTATTATATTACAATATTTCCATTTGATGGCTTCAAGATCAAATATAATTTAGTTTATTGGCATATCTATATACATTTTGACTACTGGACCGATGCAAATATTACAGTCTAGTACATTCACAATGGACATTTTCAATGAGCTTTAGGGACTTCCTTTCTTCATTCATGGCACGTGGTCATCGCAGCGTTTGCTGACAACCATTGAATTTTGGGGAGGGCTGAAGAATTCAGTGGAAATTGAATATCTTATTTAAAATCTATTATGCATTCAAAATATTACCAATAGAGTGTTTACTATATGGGTCTTGTTTTGGTTCAGCATCTTTTACTTGCGTTCGGTGTGGTTGACACTAACATCATGAATGTTGGTTGCTTATCTTTGACTTCTATTTGAAATCATTGGGTTTGACTTGATTCAGAAAGAATTGCCTTAATACGAAGGTGTCTTTCATGAGACCTTAAACAAATGAATGACATAAGGAGAAGATAGAATACAGTACAGAAAACTTGAATATTTCATAACGTTTCACAGATAATCGGGAATAAGAAGGAGTGATGGAGCAGTTGAGACTGGTAATCACAATTATATGGCATGGGCAGTGGAAGACATCACTGCCACTTTTGGACATATATCAGGAATTCAAGAAATGACAGATTTGGCGATCAACTGTAAAATCCGTTGGATGTGATGAGGGGATAGATGACTTGGCAAGTTAGAAAGTTAAATTGAAACGCTGTTGGATGTGGACATATTTTACGTCAACATAAATAGTATTGCTGGATGGATGGGGACATGGTACGCATCACAATGTCGGCAGCAAATATTTTTCATTTTTCAGAAGCTTATTTTGGATAGCTGGACGTGAGGATTGGTTCATTGTCAGAGGCGGGGGGGGGGTGGCTTTGAATTTATGAACGGGCAGTTTGCATTGACTCCATGTGCAGAAAATTCATTAATCCAACATTGGATGTCAAACATTGAGCAACGGAATTGCCAGAGCCAAAACGAGGTGACTTGAGCAATACATCAGATGGATTGGAATCTAGTGGCATGTGCATCATAATTTCTCTCAGTCCTTATCTTTCAATGCAAACGTGATAGCAATTGTAATCCTCTCCCAAGGACCGTGTGGACTCTTCTCGTGTATCCCCTATTTCTTGGTGCAATAGCAGTGAGTGATTTCCTTGTCATCATTACCACTGTTGCCCTGAACTGGATTGGACGCATTTACTTTCGGGACAGTTACCTGTCCACCACGCTTGCTTGCAGACTGATCCATTGCCGCTGGGTATGCTTCAGTCTGGTTGACTGTAGCCTTCACCTTCGACCCCTTTGGAGCCGTTTGTTGCGCGAGCTTGTAGGCCAGATTCTGCAAGGAGAAAAGGGCATCGTTGTTGATTGGAGTAATGTGTGCCTTGAGCTGTATCAAGAACGTCCCTTTCTGCTTCATCTATCAACCTTTGCACCCTGTGAATGGAGGGGGCTGGTTTTGTGACGTTCGAGTGATCTATACCTCGTCAATCTGGCAGGTCTATGACTGGTTGAACCACACCTATTCTACCATTGTTGCTCATGCTGCTTCTAATCAACTTGACAGTAAGACACATGTTAGCAGCTAGCAGAGCATGCAGGAGGCTCCGTGGTGCCGATAATCGTGGTGATATGGAGATGCCAATCGCAAGAACTCCGTAGTCTTGCTCTTCACAGTCACCACCAGCTTCCTTCGCTTGTGAGGAAGCTATCTCTTGCATTTTCTCTCCGTGCGGGCTACAGGTGAAGGCTACTTCTCTGGCCTAGATTTTAATGACCCACGGTACGTCGTTGAAGAGACGGTTAATATGCTTCACTTGCGCAGTGCTGCAACGACATCTTCTTATACGTAATCTCCCAGAGCAAGTTCCGAGAGGAGATAAAAGATGTGGCTGACATGTCCTTTCAGCACGTGCACTGTTGGATTTGAACAGAAAAAGTGAGAAGAAAGAAATGCTCGTCGTGTTCCATATCCTGCAGATTGAGTCTGTGTAGAAATTCAAGGAGGCAAAGTCGATAGTGCAGCATATCTGTGTAGAAGGATCTGAAAACTTCGAATATGATGGAATGTGATGGAAAGCCTCGATCGGTGAGTACTGTCTCAAACGTAAATAAGGCGCCATGACGTTAATCTTTCAAAATAGAATGGGAAACAATCTCCACAGCTCCTTCACAAGATATTTGCTCGGAAATTGTCAGCACTGAAACCAGTCATTTTTTCTGTGCTTTTATCAATTATTATAAATGATTCTGTGCATGTTGTTGTGAAAGTCCTGCTGAACTTCAGAAAAAAACATAATCAATTGTCTGTCAAATGTTTTGGAATGACAAATAGATAATCTCAGGTAATCGAAACAGTTAGATGATCGGCTGGAACAGTAGGATTAAAACAATTGTTACATGTTATGTGGGGAGAGTCAAGAACATGCACCATTTCATGCAAATGACGAATAAATTATACCAGTTCCACGGGCAAATATAATACAGAAGAAGACACGTTTCATGCCATTTGTAATTGAAAAATGTCGAGATTATGTTTAGATCTGCATCACAATAAAGATTAAAATAACATACAATGCTAAAACTTCGCAGATCAGAAGAAGACTATTAAACCCAATGTGAATAAAGTGGCTGTCAAAAGAGTGAATCAGCGAAGCCGATTCTCCAGGCCGATTTACGGAGCCCTTTGAATTCATCACATTCCAACATGTATCCAATTCTCTTCTGAAACTTCTTATGCAATCTGTTTTAACCACTTTCCTAGGCAACACACTCCAAATACGAATAACTGTGTGAGTAAAGAACTCTTTCTTCTTCTCACCTCTGGCTCTCTTGTTTACAGTCTTGATATTTTTACTCCTTTTTTTCTGATACACCGTCTTGTGGAAACACAACGTCCTTCCTTACTCTGTAAAGGTTATCTGTAATATTGAACTGTCCAATAAGGTCATCTTTTAATTTTCTCTGTTCCAAGCAGAATAAACCTTTCTACCCTTCCCTCCGAACGGATATTTTCATTTCTGGCATCATTGTCGGAAGTATCCCTTGTTCTCTGTCCAGTTAGTTGATATTCTTCTTTCATTAAGGTACCAGGAACTGAGCCAGAGTCCTGGTTCTGACAAGTGGTTTTTAGAGGTGTAGCAGCACTTCTTCGTTTTAAGAATTTTACCTCTACTGATAAATACAAGGATCCAAAACGACTTCTTAACAATTGTTTAAGCTTTAGGGTCAACTTCAGAGAATTATATATGTGAACGCAGGGGGCTTTCTGTTGCTGTACTCCCCCCAGTGTTACACCTATATTGAATCTGTGTTGCTTCTCAGTGCTACTTCTACGAAAATGCATTATTTCACAATTCTCTGCACCGAAACGTAAACGTGTTTGGAATTATGATTTGGTCATTTATCTTACAGGGACTAAATTTAAAGGTTTAGATGTTTAATTGCGATCTAATTAAGATTCAATAGATCGCCTCTATCCTTGACGAAGTGAAGATGTACACTAACACGTACGTCATTGGGTGATAAATTATTGTAATTCTATTTGATTTGGTATACTTGGAACAGGTAATGTTTACTGTACTTTTGCCATCCTGTATGAGTTTATGAACTGTTCATGTTACAAGGAGAATTCGTTGTTGCACGGACAGCTATGAAAACCGCATTGCGCTGTCAGACCACAACGATCCCAATTACGAACTATTCATTCTGTGAGGATTGTCTTTACACACGTCGAACTCTCTGAGCACACTTCCACCTATCGTTTACTGCTGCACCCCGCCCCAGACTTTCTCTAACATGTATACGTTTCCTAAGTGCAATCAACTCTGAAGATGAATTCTACGCCCAAAAGACAAAGAACAGAGAACCTTACAGCACAGGAACCGTCCTTTGGCCCTGCAAGCTGCATGGATCCAGACACTCTCTCTAAACCTGCTGTTTATTTACTAAGCATCTATTTCCTTAGTACATGACCATTCATGTGTCTGTCCAGGTACATTTCACAGACCACTCTTATTCTCGTCCCACTACCTCCACTGGCAATGCATTCCAGGCACCCTCCACCATCTGTGTGAAGAATTCTCCACTTACATATCCCTTAAACGTTTCCATTCTCGAAACCCCTAGAACTCCCCGAATGTTGTTTCTCCGTAGAAGGTGCCTGAGAGGCAGAACTTTTTCCAGTAACACAATTCCAGATTAGTTGATATAAAGTATGATGAAAACAGTTGGGTTGGTTGGGCCAGGAGAAATTTATTGCTTTTGTTGATGTGCATTATTAAACAATGGATCAAACTCACTGTCGAGGAACTGAAGGGCAAAGAATAATACAATCAGAGAGTTTTGCCGTACAGAAGGGCACCATGTCTGCACCGACTCCAGAAAGAGATCCCCAGGTAGTACCACTAATCAGCCCTGTCACAGTCGTCCCCTAAACTCATTCCTTTCAAACATATATTCAAATCTCTTACGAAACATTCTATGTAACCTGCCTCCAACACTTTCCCAGGCAATGGATTCTAACGCACATTTCTCTGTGTAAAGACGTGTCTCTTCATCTCACTCCTCACTGTCTTGCTCACAATATTGAAGTTACGATCACACGTCACTGACATACTAATTAGTCGAAAAAAATTTTTTTTTACATGGTTAAAGTTATACATAATTTAATTAATGCATTAAGATCACCTCTTTGACTCCCCGGCTTCAAGGAAAACAAGACCAGTGTCTCCGATTTTTTTCTTGTATCTAAACACATTTATTTCTGGTACGATTGTACGAAACCTCCTTTGTACTCTCTCCAGGGCTTCAACATCTCCCCTTAAGCTAGGCGCTATAATTGAAAACGATACTTCAAACGTCGCCTCACCAATGATTTATAGCGATGTAGCATCGTTTCCTTGTTTTTATACTTTATGTCCGTGTTCACAAATTCAAGGATCCTGCAAGTTTTCTTAACTAATATTTCAAATTAACTGTGCACCTTAAGAAAGTTGTATGGAATGAATCCCCTTCCTGTCCGCTCCTGTTCGAAAGTCAGAAGTGCACTATTGAGCCTATTTTGTCTTCCTATGTTTCTGACACCAAAATGCAGTACCTCACCTTTCTCTGCATTGAATTTCATCTCCCAGGCAACTGCTCATTTGAACAAATTTTCAATGTCCGTCTTAAGTCACTCAGCATCATTCTCACAATTCACAACACTCCCTGGCTTAGTCTCATCTTTAAATGTGGAAGTTTTGACATCAATAAGCAACTCCAATTCAGAGGAAAGCAAGGTCTCAATACAGTTTGCAAGCGAACACCATTTTAAACTCATCTCCAATGTGAGAAATAACCTGCTGTAACTATCACCTGTTTCATTTCCTTTAGCCAACATCGACTCCATGCTGCCAAAGACATGCCAATCGTAATCATTCCTCCTTTCTTAATTAACCTGCCATGAACAACCGTATCAAAACATTTGTGGAAGTCCAAATGTACAGCATACATAGCATGATCGTGATTTGCTGCTTGGGTCACCTCGTCAATGAAATGAACCAAATTTTTCAGACATTACTTACAGTGTGGCAACAGGCCCTTTGGTCCAACCAGTCCACACCAATCCTCCGAACAGCAACCCACCCAGACCCATTCCCCGACATTTACCCCTTCAACTAACACTACGGGCAATTTAGCATGGCCAACTTACCGAAGCTGCACATTTTTGGACAGTGGGAGGAAACTGGAGCACCCGGAGGAAACCCACGCAGACACGGGGAGAATATGCAAACGCCACACAGACAGATGCCTGAGGCGGGAATCGAACGCGGCCCTCTGGCGCTGTGAGACAACAGGGCGAACCATTGTGTCACCGTGCTGCCCATGAAATGCCTTTCCCAATGCCATGTTAACTATCTGGAATTATTTTAGTTTTCTCTCACTGTATATTTCCCTTTTCCCGTGTTAGGTCCGCCATCAGTTTTCTAACTACGATGACAAAATGACTGGTTTATCGTTTCGTCAGTTATGCTTTGTCCTTTTCTGTTGAAGAAAATCTCGAGAGGCAGACTTCAAGCCTTAACCAGCTTATTACACGAGGCATCATGCGAAGCCTCTCCGTCCTAACAGTGGCTCGGTAGGGCACAAAAGTACAGCAGCAAGTTAAAGGGTTACATGGTATAAAAGCTCTGGCGGAGCCACAGGCTGATCGTTAAATAAATCGTGGCAGGATGGTTACGAGGTGGTCCCAAATCAAGGCCCAACTCTCGGAGTGAGCTCTAATTGATGCGATGCATTCCAGAAGTGAACAGGAATGAAAGTTACCAACTACAATACTGTTTACAAAAGTCAATAACAAAGTTATGACAGATGTTCTTTATTAGAGGAACATTGTAAATTAATTGGCGGGGTTTTGACCACTTGAGCAACTGAGCTACATGGTCGAATAATACAGCACAATGGGGAAACATTAAGCAGGCGCCTTGAACATAAACGCTACACTTCAGCATTACCTTCTCGTGAGAGAGGAACTAAGCTTTGTACGAGAGGATGTGAGACAGCTTCTTAAAGGTACATGCCAAGGACGAACATTCTGCGGGGCGAGTGGCATTTCAGCGAACTGGTTGCTTCACCGGTGGGGTGTCTTCCACAAATACATTTTTTTTTCTTTTCATAATCAGTTAAGCAGGCCAGGAGCTTGAGTAAAAGGCGGAATGTAATCAGAGCCAGGAGATTGCCTGGACAGGGAGGCTCAGAATCGGGCAGATAGTCATCAGAATAAGAGGATTAGTGCTCTTAGGTCTGGAGTCTGGGGCTCAGTGCCTTTGCCAACCAGAGGGATGCTGATCAGCTGACTTTATAATGGGACGGAGGGCAGCAGCAGAGAAACAAAGCATCCACAACCCTGCTTAATGGAGCTATCAAGAACCGTGAGAAGTAAAAAAAAATCAAGGAGAATAAATCCTTGTCCGAGGGCGCTGCTGCAGAACCAGAACGATGAGCCCACAAAACTCCACAAGTCCCACCGGGAGCAGGGCTCCCTTTGAGGCGGTATTGTCTTGTAACAACTTTTGTGCATCCACTCGAATATTGCTTTGATTTCAACTAATGTGCAGATAGCTTGCATTGTCGCCACTGCTGCAAATTTCCTCGGACCGAAGGCTTCGACTGGGTGTATCTGTGAATGTGAACTTTGAAGAGTTTGGGTTAACTTGCACAGATATTTCTTAATTGTCCACGACTGCTGTGGAAGTAATATCAGACATTGAAAGGTTCCCATTTATCAACTAAATACATTTGTTATTAATAAGCAAGATTTGCAACAATGTACTAGATGTAATTCTACAATATCAATTTGCGGACAAGTGAAACGGCCAACCACGCAAGGGAGTGGTTCGAGAACCCCGCTTCCCCAAGTGTGTACATCTCCGCTCATAATCAGCTAAAATAGGCAGGATGCTTCAACAAGGCTCCGTAATGGTGGGACACACCAAGCTCAACGAAAGTCAGTCAGCAGTTTGGCAAATTTTCTTTTGGTTAGGATGAAAGCATGTTGGTCCTGGCGTTAGCACCAACGCACCCACAAGGACTCTTCGCTCCTCAGTGGCCACATTTTCAAAGTAAAAGCAAGGGCCTGCCGTTTGCCCTGGGGTTTTAGCTGACTTAATCCCAGTCCCAAAGGTGTTGTACTTGGGCACGCTGTTTCGTTTTCTAGGGTCCTGTCTGGAATGGGTTGCTCAACAGTGGATGCTGGGCCGAAATCTGAGTTTGGTTCCATCCCCAATGAGTAGGTAGTCTCAATCAACCTCTTCAGTGTTGGCACACGGGGTGCATGGATCGCGAGGTTGTTGGACATATTCTGTTTTACGTGTAATTTAGATCGTGGCATGATCTCATTCTTGCCATCTCAATAGATGATACTGCTCCCCCTATTTGCGAACAGAAATTCTTAGGCGATTTTGAAATTGGCAGTACTGCAGACATGACCTGTGAGATGCACATTCTCAGACCTCGAGCTCGAGGGAGCAAAACATAAACATTCAATCACCAACAAGCAAATGTTCATTCAAAACAAACCACAAAATGTTAACCTTTCTGCAAGCTTCAGTGACCCAAGGCTGAGACAGTATCTTTCCCTTTCTGGTAACTTCGATTCTATTCCGGTTTTTTTTTAAAGCATCTGTTCCTTCCTTTCTCGTAAGGGGAATGAAACATTCACATTTCAGAACAGTCAAAATTAGGGAGTTTCAATTCCAACAATATTTTCACGCCACATTGTCTGTGCTTCTGCTTTAATCCATGGCCGGGGGAAGTATACTGGAGTCTTTAATGATCACCAAATATGTCGCCTCGAGTACATTCATTAATGTTTGGAAATCCTGAGGCAGGCAAATTTAATCACTGCAGACTTGTACTCGCCAATTGAAAAAAACTGTTGATTACTGGAGCATATCAGTGCGTTTTGAATCATGCTAAGGACTTTGGAGCGCGTCCAAGGCTGGTTAAGTTGGGGTTTCTCTCTCTTAATCCTCGGACAAGCATGTATTTTTTATTGCCAATCACTCTAATTCATAAGATGCTTGCACCATTATCGACTGTCCGGACACTAGGGCCCTGTGGAGTATTTACTCGAGGAGTTTCTGGTCAAGTATCTTGAACTGTAATAGTATTTCGACCAGCTTTCTATCGCCGGCCATCTCTCCTGTTCGTTTGTGAAGCGATAACAGCGGCAATCCCATCTGGGACGGTAATTGTGTGGAACATAGGGGATTCGGATGCTGGTATGGTGGGAGGGTTTACGAAAGAGTTCCCTGCACGCTGACCTCGATTGTCTTTCCACGGTGCTGATAGCTCTTAGCCACTTGATTAAACTCAACAACGCAATTGCCGACCTTAAATGCTGCACTTCGTCTGTTTACCGTGGCATTTCAGTGTCTCCTCTGAGCGGGCAAAAGGACGGCGTTCCGCCTGCACGAGACTGTTTCGGAGCCGAGGGTCGCGCTTGTGGACTGATTCGATTTCTTCCTCACCTTGGAGGTCCCAGACGCAGAGCAGTCACCTGCAGGCAAACAAAGAATACAAAAACAAAGACAAATAAAAACAAACAAAACAATACGACAAGATACTGGTAAATTCCTCAAGGCTTCCCCAAGCTTGGCAATCAGCAATGTTTTCAATCCTAGGTATTACGTCTGCACATCTTCGATCGTGCCTCAAGGAATGAGCCTTCAGCCTCAGACCAGGAGTTTGCAAATTTAGAAATTTAGAGACACTCTTTGACCATTTTCTCTCTTATCTCAGGGAATAAGCCTGCAGGCTCAGGTCAGGATTAAATCCTTAACCAAATGCACTAATTTAATGTGATAATTTCATTATTTCTTCTTGCCTCAGGGGCTCAGCCTGCAGGCTCAGGTCAGGATCATTCCCTTAATCAGTTTTAGCATTTTGATTAGCTCCACACAATACTCACACTTTCTCAAACACCAATTCAAGTTATTGAAGGCACGAATGCAAGATCCTGTAATGAAGGCGAAAATGCCAGTTGTTGAAAAAATCTCGAGAAGCAGATTTCGAGCATCAACAATTTTATTCCAAGCTGAATCATGGGAAGAGCCTCTGTCCTAACCGTGGCTCAGTAGGACTCCGAAATACAGCAGATAGTTACAGGTCTATACAAGAACCAAAAACCAGGTTAAGACACAGGCTGACCGTTACTTACAAACAGTCAGGATGATCTCAGCAGTTACTGAAACAGGGGTTAGCTATCAGCATCAGACCTATCTGGGGCTGCATATTAAAACCGTGAAGCGAAATGAAATTTATCAGGTAAAATGCTGTTTGCAGAGATCCGTTACACATGTCGGAGAGATATCCACAAGTATTGGCAATAAACCATAAACTAATGCATGGAGCGGCACGGTGGCACAGTGGTTAGCACTGCTGCCTCACAGCGCCTGAGACCCGGGTTCAATTCCCGCCTCAGGCGACTGACTGTGTGGAGTTTGCACGTTCTCCCCGTGTCTGCGTGGGTTTCCTCCGGGTGCTCCGGTTTCCTCCCACAGTCACAAAAGATGTGCAGGGTCAGGTGAATTGGCCATGCTAAATTGCCCGTAGTGTTAGGTAAGGGGTAAATGTAGGGGTATGGGTGGGTTTCGCTTCGGCGGGTCGGTGTGGACTTGTTGGGCCGAAGGGCCTGTTTCCACACTGTAATGTAATGTAATCTAATCTAATCGTAATCTAAGCATGTTCAAGCAACGAAGTTACATACCCTCCCAATACATGACAGTGGGGAAACATTGAGCAGGCAAACCGAGGCGGCTTGAACAGAGAAGCTGCACATTGATATTATCTCCTAGTGAGAGAGGAACTAAGTTATGCCAGGGATCCTGCGAGACAGACTCACATAGCGACTTGCAAAGAACGATTGTTCTGCTTGGTGAGGGGCACTTCAGAAAAATAGTTCCCGAACTGAGAGGAAAACCATAGCCAAGAAAATGGCTTCGACACTCGGGTTTCGTCATTCCCCTAGTCTTTTTCTCTTACGTTTTGACTATCTTAATTGCGTATTCTCTTCTGTTTTTATTAAGATTTTGTTTTGATGCTTTTGGGGAATTCCCTTTTTAATTACACTTTCATGACCTTATTCTCTGATACTCTTGTTTGCTTATTCTGTTGTTTTTATTCTTCTCCTTTATTATTCTCTTCTATTCTTTTGTCTGACGTTATTTTCTCTTACCTTCTTCTCTTCATAATTTGTTATGTTCTTATTCTGTCATTCATACCTTTACTGAGTTCCTGATGTTATTATACTTTTATGTTGATGTTCTGTTGGGTACTTCTCTTATCTTCTTATGGACTCATTTTCTTATTATTTTTTGCGATTTCGATCTTTTGATCCAATTCTCCTCTGTTTTTATTCAGTCTGTTCTTCATTCCTTGTGTTGTTATCGTCTTGTGTACTTGGGTTGTGATGCTCTCATTCTGTTTTATCGTTATGTTCTCATTCTGTTATGTTGTTATTAACTTACGTTCTTATTTTCTTCTCCTCTTATGTACATATTTGTTATGTGCTCATTCTCATGTTCTATTATTCTCCGCTTTCCTATTCTCTTAATTATTTATTTTCTCATTTGGCTTTGTTCTTACCCTCTTCTGATCTACTCTATTGTAATCGCATGCTCTTAATCCAAATATTTCTATTCTTTTGTTCTCTCATTCTCTTATGTTCTTATTTCCTTATGCTCTTCTTGGCCTGTATTATTATTCACTTATGCCGATTTGCATGTAATTTATTTCCTTATTCGTGTGTTATTCTATTAGACTCGTACTGTCTTATGTTCTTACAATCTTATTCTCTCATGTTCCTATCCTTTTATTCCCATATTCCCTTCTGCTCTTATTCAATTAAGACCGTATTGTCTTATATTCACATCCTCGCTTTTATTTCTTGGTTTCTGATCATATTCTCTTATTCAATCATGATCCTATTCACTTATATTCAGAATCTATTTTACATGTGTGTTCGCATTCAAGTATGCCGCTGTTGTCATATGTTATTATTTTCTTATTGTTTTCTCTTTTATCTCTTATTTTCTTGCTCCCCTACATTATTATGTTCTGATTCTGTTATGATCTTACTCTCTCATTAATGTCTGCCCCTAAACTCTTATGTTCTTATTCTCTTGTATTCAAATTCCATGATATTCTGGATCTGTCGTGCTGGAATTAGTAATTTTCTCATTCTCTTGTGGTTTTTCGTTCTTTTGTTCCTATTCTCTTACGTTCATAATCTCCCATTCATTACTGTTCTTGTTCGCTGTTGTTGTCATTCTCGTTTGTACTTTTTTTCTCTTATTCGATTGTATTTTCCCATCTGTTCTTACAGAGTTGATCTCTTCGGTTCTATTTCAATTATGCTCTTCTTCTGTCATTCATGCTGTTTATAATCTCTCATGTCGTTATTCTCTTATGTTCTCTTATAGAACATAGAACATAGAACCCTCGATGTTGCACCGACAAGTCATACCAATCTGAAGCCCATCTAACGACACTGTTCCATGTACGTCGATATGTTTGTCCAATAACGACTTAAATACACTTAGAGTTGGCGAATCTACTACCGTTGCAGGCAAAGCATTCCATACCCTTACTACTCTCTGAGTAAAGAAACGACCTCTGACATCTCTCCTATACCGATCACCCCTCAATTTAAAGCTATGCCCCCTCATGCATGCCGTCACCATATTTGGAAAAAGGCTCTCCCTGTCCATCCGATCGAACCCTCTGATTATCTTTTATGTCTCTGTTAAGTCACCTCTCAACCTTCTTCTCCCAACGAAAACAGCCTCAAGTCCCTCAGCCTTTCATCGTAATATCTCCACTCCATACCAGGCAACATCCTAGTAAATGTCCTCTGCACCTTTTCCAAAGCCTCCACATCTTTCTTAAAATGTGGTGACCAGAACTGTACACAATACTCCAAGTGCGGCCGCACCAGAGTTTGTACAGCTGTTGCATACTTTCATGGTTCCGGAACTCGATCCCTCTATTAATAAAAGCGAATACACTGACAGCTTTCTTAACAACCCTGCCAACCTGGATGGCAACTTTCAAGGATCTGTGTACCTGGGCACCGAGATCTCTCTGCTCATGTGCACTACCAAGAATCTCACCATTATCCCAGTACTTTGCATTCCGGTTACTCCGACCAAAGTGATTCACCTCACACCTGTCCGCCTTAAACTTCATTTGCCACATCTCAGCCCAGCTCTGCAGCTTATCTATGTCTACAATATCCTTCGTCACTATCCACAATTCGACCTACCTTAGTGTCATCTGCGAATTTACTAACCCACCCTACTATGCCCTCATCCAGGTCATTTATACAAATGACGAACACCGGTGGACCAAACACTGATCCTTGCAGTACCCCAATAGTAACTGATTATGTTCTGATTCTTTTGAATTCTTAATCACTTATGTTCTTATTCCCTTATGTTTTTTCATTCCGATGTCCCGATTCCCTCATTTCCTTATTCTATTTTCTTTTTTAATTCTCATTCTCTTATGTTCTTATTCATAATATTCTTATTCTCGTATGTTCCTATTACCTTATGTGCATTGTTGTCTCAGGTCCTTAACCTGTTATATTTTTTATTGTCTTATGTTCTTATTCTATTTTTTCTTAAGTTCTTCTCCTCTCATGTTCTTATTCTGCATTGTTCTTATGTGCTTATTCTCTTAAGTTCTTATTCTGTTCTGTTATTTTATTCTCACGTTTTCAATCTCTTATCGAACACTGATGTCTTGATGTTCTTACTCTCTTCTCTTTTTACACTGTATTGGTGTAATTATATTCTGCTCCTATTCCCTTGTCTAATGTTGGTATTCTGTTCTTCTCTTTTTTTATTACAATTTTATATTCTCATTCTCTGGCTCATCTCCCTTCAAATTCTCTGACGTTGATTATCTCTGAAGTATTCATTCGCTTATTCTAATCTATTGTCATCTTACGTTTTATTCTCTTACATGCTCATTCTTTTCTGTTCGTCTTTTCTTATGTTCGTAATCTCCTTTTCATTTCCATTCTCTTATTTTCTAAGTCTCTTATGATCTCATTTTCTTATACTCTAACGTTTTTGTTGTCTTACGTTTTTGTTCTCTTATTCCCTTCTTGTTTAATTCATAGTTAATTAGCTTCATAGATTCACAGTAATGCTAGCAAGAGTAGGCCTATTAGCCCGTCGAGCCTGTTCTGCCATTCATTAAGATCATGGCTGATTTATCCATCGTCGGAGTTCCTCGAACCTGCATAATCCCCATAATCATTAATTGCCCGATCATGCGATATAATTGAAACTCTGTCTTGAATATATTTCATGAAGGTGCCTCTCCGACATCATAGCAACAGACGATTCATAGTTTCTTAACTCTCTGAGGAAAGCAGGTCCTCCTCACATCTGTCTTAACCTGAGCCCCCTATTCTTGAGGGCATGTCCATTAGTCCAAGTCTCATCCATCGATGGAAAAATCTTGGCTTCCTCTACGTTATCAATGTATTTCAAAATTTTATGTTAAATGATGAAGAGCTTATGACGACACGTCGAATGTCCAACTTCTCAGATAGAGCCTGACCTGCAGCACGACACTCTCAACCTTTTTGAGGGCCTTCTGCAAATACAAGTGTATAACATCCACCTGTTCCTCCCCATCTGTCGTGCTTGCTTCATCCACAACGAATTCCAGTAAGTATAACAGACATATGCCTCCTTTCCTGAATCCATGCTGCGTCTGTCTGAATGGAAACCTTTACAATAGATGTCTCACTGTGTCTTATTTCATGATATCATTCAGCATTTTCCCGACTACAGATGTTAAGGTAACTGGCATACAGTTACCTCTTTTTTCTCTACACCTTTTTTCAGACATTGGCGTGGCATTCGGTGTCTTCCAGTATGACAGGTCCGGCCCGCAGTCCAGTGAATTTTGGTAAATTATCACTAACGCATCTACTGTAACTTTTACCATTTCTTTCAGCACCCCGGAATGTATTCCATCAGGATCAGGAAACTTAGCCATATTTAGAATCTCAAGTTTGTTCAATACTAAAATCTTTAATGATAAAAAATTGAATTAAAGTCCTCACCGCCCATCGTGTCCTTTAAGTTATTCTTTGGCAAGTTATGCATATATTCCACCGTGAAGTCTGACACGAAGTAATTTTTCAACTGCTCGGCCGTTTCATTATGATCCAGTATCATATCACCTTTCTCATCCTGCATGGCACTCACTTCAGTAACCATTTTCAGTTTCAAATATTTATAAAAAGAACAGTTTTCCTTCACCTGTTTATATTCTGTGTTGGTTTAGGTTTATAATCTAGCTTTCCTTTCTTTGTTACTTGCTTTATTGTTCTTTTTTAATTTTCTCCATCTTCCTGTTTCCCATTACTCGTGGCTTCTTTGTAAGCCTGGACATTTATTTGGATCCCTTTCATTATTTCCTTGATTATTGAAGGCTGGCTCTTCGTACAATTGTTATCTTTCTTTTAGACCAGAATATACTAACGATAAGCATCGTGAAATATCTCTTTTAAAGTCCTCCATTGTTCCTCAGATATTCCACGGTATAACTTGTTTTCCTCGTCTAATGTAGCCACCTCCTTCCTCATTCCTGAACCTACCGTGCTTTAGCATAATACACTGGTATGAGATGCCTTCATTTCACCCTCTATTGCCGTCTGAAATTCGATCGTACTATGATCTCTCTTTCCGAGAGGCTTACGATCGACAGGAAGTTATAATATGTTTGACATCTGTTATGTTATTATTCTGTTATATTCTTATGTTCTTCTCAGCCATTATTCTGTATGTTCTTATTCTATTACTCTCCTTTGCCTAATTATTTATTCTCTTCAGTTTTTGTTCCCTCTAGTTATTTTTCTCTTATCTTCTTATTCTACTATGCATTTCACTTCTTATTTGATTTTTTGAAATTATGCTCTTATCCTTTGATATTCCTTTTCATTTATTCATTACTGTTCAATCGTGAATTTTCTTATTCTATTATTTCATGTTATTCGTAGTTTCGGATTCCCTTATATTCTTACTGTCTTATGCTCTTATTTTATTATGGTCATATTTTCTGATTCTGTTATGTTCTTATATAATTATTCTGTTTAGATGTGTGTAAGTTTGCTCGATAATCTTGAAGATTCGTTTTCAGACGTTTCGTCAGCGTGCAAGGTAACGACTTCAACCATCACCATCCTAGGAAAAATGCTCTCCCTATCTACACGCTTATTATCTTGTCTGTCTCCATTAAGTTACTTCTCAGCCATCGTCTCTCTGACGAAAACAGCCTTATGTCCCTCAGTCTTTCCTCGTCAGACCTTCCTTTCATACAGGCAACGTCCTAGTAAATCTGTTCTGCCCCCTTTCCAAAGCTTCCACTTCCTTCAAAAAACTGTGGAGACCAGAACTGGATGCAAGACTCCAAGTGCAGCTGCATCAGAATTTGTACAGCTGCAACATGACCTCATGGTTCTGAAACTCAATACCTCTACCAAGAAGAACGAACACATTGTACGCCTTCCTAATAACCCTTTCAACTTGCGTTGGAACTTTCAGGGATCTATGTACATGGACAGTGAGATCTCTGTGCTCATCAACACAACTAAGAATCTTATCATTAACCCAGCGATTTTTATTCCCGTTTTCCTTCCAAAGTGAATCCCTTCGCACTTTTCCGCATTAAACTCCATTTGCCACCTCTGAGCCCAGCTCTGCACATTACCTATGTCTCCTGGTAACCGACAACATCCTTCGTCACTATCAACAAATCCATGACCTTTGTATTCTCCTCAAATTCATTGACCCTTTCTTCTACGCCCTCATCCAGTTCATTTATAAAAGTAGCAAGCAGCAGTGGATACAAAACAGACCCATCCAGTACACCATGAGTAACTGAACTCCAAGATTAATACTTCGCATCATCCAACGCCCTCTGTCTTCTTTCAGCTTGACAAAGTCTAATCCAAACCGTTAAATTACTCCTAACCCCATGCCTCCGTATCCTGTGCAATAGCCTACCGTGGGGTACTCTCCCAAACACATTTTTTGAATTCCATACACGTCACATCAGTTGCTTTTCCCTCATCCACCTATTTGTTTACCTTCTCAAAGAACTCAATAAGTTTTGTGAGGCACGACCAACCCTTCACAAACCACATTGACTATCCCTAATCAACTTATTCATATCTAGTTAACTATATTTCCTATCTCTTATAATCTTTAACCACAACTGAATTAAGGCTCTTTGTCCTATTTTTATGGGATGGTCTCTACTAGCAATCTTGAATAAGGAGACAACTTATCCCATTCTCCAGTCTTCTGGCACAATTCATGTAGATAATGACGACATAAAGATCAAAGCCAAAAGCTCTGCAATTCCCTCCCTGTCTTCCCAAAGCATCCGAGGACACATCTCATCTGACCTATGTACATAAGACCTATGGGACTTATCTTTTCCGAATTGCTGGCACCGTCTCCTTGTGAAGGTGAATCCCGGGTTAACAGGCCGTTGCTAGAAGAACCGAGTGGGATGGTTTCACAGACTGTTGCTAGGAAAGCAGAGTAGGCATTTGGATCACAGGCAGATGTTACGGGAACACAGTGGGAATTGCTTCGTAGATCACAGCTTGCGGAACAGCATCAGGATTGATCAACAGGCTTTTCTTATGAGCACAAAGCGTGGATGGGTTGACAGGTTATTGCTAGTTGATAAGAGTGGGAATGGGTTCGCGGGCCGTTGCTGTCAAAAAGTGAGGGCATGGATTTTCAGGTAATACCAGGAGAAGAAAGTTGATATATGTTAACAGGCCAATGCGAGGAAGAGGGGTTGGATGTGGAGTTATCGGCCGAAGCCCAGGGAACATATTGGGAATCAGTTCATGGGCTGTTGCTTTGGGAATGGATTGGAGATATTTAACAGGCCATTGTTAGGAATACAGTGTGGATATCTGGCCACAGGCTGTTGCTTGCAGAAAAGTGTCAGGATGGGCACACGAGCTGTGTTCCTCAGAATTGAATATACAACATTACAGCGCAGTGCAGGCCCTTCGGCCCTCGATCTTGCGCCGACCTGTCATACCAATCTGAAGCCCATCAAACCTACACTATTCCAAGTACGTCCACATGCTTGTCCAATGACGACTTAAATGTACTTAAAGTTGGCGAATCTACTATCATTGCAGGAAAAGCATTCCATACCCTTACTACTCTCTGAGTAAAGATACTGACTCTGACATCTGTCCTTTCTCTATCACACTCCAATTTAAAGCTATGCCCCCTCGTGTTCGCCGTCACCATACTTGGAAAAAGGCTCTCCCTTTCCTCCATACCTAACCCTCTGATTATTTTATATGTCTCTATTAAATCACCTCTCAAACGTCTTCCCTCTGACGAAAACAGCCAATCAATTCCCTCAGCCTTTGCTCATGAGACCTTCCCTTCATACCAGGCAACATCCTAGTAAATCTCCTCTGCACTCTTTCCAAAGCTTCCACATCCTTCTTATAATGCGGTGACCAGAACTGTACGCAATACTCCAAGTGCAGAAGCACCAGAGTTTGTACAGCTGCAGCATAACCACAAGGTTCCAGAACTCGATCCCTCTATTAATAAAAGTTAAAACACTTTATGCCTTCTAAGCAACCCTGTCAACCTGGGTGGCAACTTTCAAGGATCTATACAAATGGACACCGAGTTTTTCTACTCATCTACACTTCCAAGAATCTTACCATTTGCCCAGTACTTTGCATTCCAGTTACTCCGACCAAAGTGAATCACTTCACACTTGTCCCCATTAAACTCCATTTGCCACCTCTCAGCCTAGCTCTGTAGCTTATCTATGTCTCTCTGTAATCTACAACATCCTTCGTCACTATCCTCAACTCCACCGACCTTGGTGTCGTCTGCAATCTTACTAGCCCACCCTTCTACGCCCTCATCCAGGTCGTTTATAAAAATGACGAACTGCAATGGACCCAACACCGACGCTTGCGGTACACCACTGGTAACCGGACTCCAGGATGAACATTTCCAATCAACTGCCACCATCTGTCTCCTTTCAGCAAACCAATTACGGATCCAAACTGCTGTGTCTCCCCCAATCCCATTCCTCCGCATTTTGTACAACGGCCTACTGTTGGGAACCCTATCGAACGCCTTGCTGAAATCCATATACACTACATCAACCAGTTTACTCTCATCGACCTGTTTGGTCACCTTCTCAAAGAACTCAATAAAGTTTGTGAGGCACGACCTGCACTTCACAAAACCGTGCTGACTATCCCGAATCAAATTATTCTTTACTAGGTGATTATAAATCCTAACTCTTATCACTTTTTCCAACACTTTTCCAACACCTGAAGTGAGGCTCACTGGTCTTTCATTACCAGGGTTGTCTCTCCTCCCCTTTTTGAACAGGGGAACCATGTTTGCTATCCTCCAGTCTTCTGGCACTATTCCTGTCGACAATGACGATTTAAAGATCAATGCAAAATGCTCTGCAATCTCTTCCCTGGCTTGCCAGAGTATCCTAGGATAAATCCCATCCTGTCCAGGGGACTTATCTATTGTCACACTCTACAGGATTTCTAATAAATCTTCCTTGTGAACGTCGAATGCACCCAGTCTAATAGCCTGTATCTCAGTATTCTCGTTTTCTAGAGCGAATACTGTCGAAAAATATTCATTAAGTGCTTCCCCTATTTCCTCTGACTCCACACACAACTTCCCACTGCTATCCTTGATTGGCCCTAATCTTACTCTCGTCATTCTTTTATTCCTGAAATACTTATAGAATGTCTTAGGGTTTACCCTGATGCTATCCGGCAAAAACTTGTCATGTCCCCTCCTGGCTCTTCTGTGCTCTCTCTTTAGATCTTTCCTGGCTAACTTGTAACACTCAAGCGCCATAACTGAGCCTTCACATCTCATCGTACCACATGCCTTCTTCTTCATCTTGACCAGAGATTCCACTTCTTTCGTACACCACGGCTCCTGCGCTCTACAGATGGCCCCCTGTCTGATAGGAACATACTTACCTCGGATGCACCTGAGCTTTTCCTTGAATATGCTCCACATTTCTAATGTCCCCATCCCCTGCAGTTTGCTTGCCCATCCTATGCTTCCTAAATCTTGCCTAATCGCATCGTAATTGCCTTTGCCCCAGCTGTAACTCTTGCCCAGTGGTATACACCTATCCCTTTCTATCACTAAAGTAATCATAACAGAATTGTGATCGCTATCACCAAAGTGCTCACCTAATTCGAAGTCTAACACCTGGCCGGGCTCATTACCCAGTACCAAATCTAATGTGGCTTCGCCCCTTGTTGGCCTGTCTACATACTGTGTCAGGAAGCCCTCCTGCACACACTGGACAAAAACTGACCCATCTATAGTACTCGTACTATAGAGTTTCCAGTCAATATTTGGAAAGTTGATTTCCCCCATGACAACTTCCCTGTCTCTCTCACTCATATTGATAATCATCTTTACTATCCTTTCCTCTACATCTCTGGAGCTAGTCAGAGGCCTATGTAAAACTCCCAACAGGGTGACCGCTCATTTCCTGTTTCTAACCTCAGCCCATACTACCTCAGTTTACGAGTCCCCAAACAGCCTTTCTGCAACTGTAACACTGTCCTTGACCAACAATGCCACACCTCCCCCTGTTTCACCATCTTCACTGTTCTTACTGAAACATCCAAATCCTGGAAACTGCAACAACCATTACTGTCCCTGCTTCATCCATATCTGCGAAATGGCCACAACATCGAATTCCCAGGTACCAACCCATGCTGCAGGTTCACCTGCCTTATTCCGGATGCTCCTGGCGTTGAAGTAGACACCCTTCAAACCAACGTCTTGCTTGCTGGTGCCATGTTATGTCCCTGAACCTTGATTTCGGACCTCCCTTCTTTCAACCTTTTCTCTACTCGAACTACAATTTTGGTTCCCATCCCCCTGCTGGGTATGTTGAAATCCAATCCAATAGCCTTAACGAATCCACCCCCCTGCCCACCTCAGGATATTGGTACACCTCTGGTTCAAATGAAGACCATCCTGCTTGAAGGGGTCCCATCTTATCCCGAAAGAACCCGAATTATCCAATAGTCCAAAACCCTCTCTCCTGCACCATACCTGTAGCCACGTGTTCAACTCCTCTCTCTCCCTATTCCTCACCTCACTAGCACGTGGCACTAGCAACAAACCAGAGACAAAAACTCTGTTCGTCCTGGCTCTGAGCTTCCATCCTAGCTCCCTGAATTTCTACCTTAAATTCCCATCTGTCTTCCTACCTATGTCTTTGGTGCCTATGTGGACCACGACTTGGGGCTGCTTCCATTCCCCCTTAAGGATCTCAAAAACATGATCAGATACTTCACAAACCCTGGCACCTGGGAGGCAATACACTAACCGTGAGTTTCTCTCGTCCCCACAGAACCTCCTATCTGTCCCCCTAACCATGGAGTCCCCAATGACGACTGCTCTGTTACCCTTCTCCCTTCCCTTCTGAGCATCAGGGACAGACTCTGTGCCAGAGCTCTGTGCCCCACTGCTTTCCCCTGGTAAGTCGTTCCAAGCAGTAAGAAATGCTATAATATTCAGGTTGAATGCGTGGCTTGTGAAATGATAAATTAGGAAGGGGTTCAGATTTTTGGGACATTGGTATTGGTTTTCGGGGAGGTGAAACAATTACAAATTCGATGGTCTACGCCTAGGCCTGACTGGAGCAGTTCCTTTGGGGGTGCATTTGTTGGGAATGATTTAACCGAATGTTTCAGCGGGATGAGAACAAAATCAGGAGGTTTGTTGACAGTAAGGAGTTTGTAAAGAAAGCCTGTAAGGAAGCAGGTAATGAAGTCCGTGTGACGGAGGGGAAATGTAGGCCGGGAGCAGATGATTAATGTGAAGTGACAGGTGGTCTGAGGTGATTTTGCTTTCATGCGAGCAGTGTAGGAGGTAAGTCTTGGATTATAACCTGGGAGTATGATGTTATTGTTGTTACTGTGTCATGGTTGAGGAATGGGCAAGATTGGCATCGAAGTAGCACACGGTATAGCTGTCTCAGGTGTGATAGAGAGAGAGGTGAGAAGGTTTGAGGAGTTGCTTTACTGTTCAGAGTGGATATCACAACTAAGCTGAAGGAGAGCATCAGCGAGAACTCGAGCAGTGAGGCAGTATGAGCAGAACAGAGAAATAGGAAGGGTACAGTAACAATGCTTTTTTTTTACGACAGGCCTCCCAACAGTAAGCGTAAGATAGAGGTACAAATATGTAAACAGATTATGGAAAGATATAGGAGCAACAAGATGGTCGTAATGGGAGAGTTTGATTTTCCATCTGGGATTCAATTAGAGTTAAAGGTTTAGTCTTAGGAGAATTAGTAAGGAGCATCCAAGAAGTTTTTATCGAACAGTATGTAAATAGATTAATATGGGAAGGGCCATATTGGACATCGTCGGTAGAATGAGCCCAGCCAGCTTTTTGAAGATTCGGTCGGGGAATACTTTGGGCATTATGAATAATTTCCCCAAGGTTTTAGAATACTTATGGACAAAGACGAGAGTAGTCCAAAAGGAAGAGTGCTAAATTGTGGGAAGACCAAGTATAGCAAAATTCGGCCGGAGCTAGGAAAAATGGGTTGCGTGCAGCTGTTTGAAGGTAAATCCACATTTAATATTTGGAAGACTTTAAAATAGACTTTGATTGGAGTCCAGGACAGACACTTCGCTATGAAAGTGAGGGATAGAAATTCCAAGATGTGGGGTCGTGGATGACAGGTGAAATTGTGACAGCAGCTAAGAGGAAAAATTAAGCATATATGAGGTATAGGTGAAGGAAAATAGACGAAGCTTTGGAAGCATATCGGGAATTTAGGACTAATCTGCAACGAGGACTGAAGACGGCTAACCAAGGTTACGAAAAATCCCCAAACCTTTTATTCGTGTATAAGGAGCAAGAGGGAAACTAGAGAAAGGGTTGGCACACTCAAGGACAAATGAGCGAAGTTTTGAATGGAGTGAGAGAAAATTGGTGAGATTCTTATTGAGTGCTTTGCAACAGTATTCACCGAGGAGAGGGATATGATGGTTGTTGAGTTGAGGAATCGCTGTTTGATTACTCTTGCTCAAGTTGGCATGAGTGGGGAGGACAGGTATTGGGTATTATAAAATACATTAAGTTGGATGATTCCCCAGACCTACTGGGATCCAGCCCAGGCTACTGAGGGACGCAAGAGCAAAAATATCTGGGGCCTTCACAGATGTCTTTCCAGCACCCATGAACACAGGTGGAGGGTCGGAGGGCTGGAGAATTGTTAACATGTTCCCCTTGCTTAAGAAGTGTTGCAAGAATAATTCAGGTAAGTATAGTGTGGTGAAACTGGTGTCAGTGCAAGGGATGCTGCTGTAGAAGATAGTAAGGGATAGAAAGTGTTATCATTTGGAAGAAGATCGGATTATCAGTGATAGGCAGCATGTTTTTTTGCAGGAGGAAGTGAGGACTGCAGATGCTGGCGATCAGAGCTGAAAATGTGTTGCCCGAGAATTAACATCTCAGTGGGCAGCAAGATCCCACAAGGCTCCTGTCCTGGGAATTAACATGTCAATCAGACAGAGCCCTCCCCAGCGAGCAGAATGACAGACGAAGCAACGTGTCAGAGAGGGCAGGGGTGGGCTCCACTAACCCCTCACCCAGAATAAATCCCCTCAAAGAAGGCAGGGGATGTGACTGAGGTATCAGTCGTGGAGCTCATTGGGACCACCGACCATAATTCTATTCCTTATAAAATCGCGATGGAAAAGGATCGACCAGATCTAAAAGTTGAAGTTTTAAATTGGAGAAAGGCCAATTTTGACGGTTTTAGGCAAGAACTTCATGGGCGGCACGGTGGTCCAGTGGTTAGCACTGCTGCCTCACAGCGCCAGAGACCCGGGTTCAATTCCCGCCTCAGGCGACTGACTGTGTGGAGTTTGCACGTTCTCCCTGTGTCTGCGTGGGTTTCCTCCGGGTGCTCCGGTTTCCTCCCACAGTCCAAAGATGTGCAGGTCAGGTGAATTGGCCATACTAAATTGCCCTTAGTGTTAGGTAAGGGGTAATGTAGGGGTATGGGTGGGTTGCGCTTCGGCGGGTTGGTGTGGACTTGTTGGGCCGAAGGGCCTGTTTCCACACTGTAATGTAAAATTTCGAAAGCTGATCGGAGGCAGATGTTCGCAAATAAAGTGATGGCTGGAAAATGGGAAGCCTTCAGAAATGAGATAACAAGAATCCAAATAAAGTATATTCATGTCAAGGTGAAAGGGAAGGCTGGTAGGTATAGAGAACAATGGATGACGAAAAAAACTGAGAGTTTGGTTAAGAAAAAGAAGGAAGCATATGTCAGGTATGGACAGGATAGATCGAGTGAATTCTTAGAAGAGTATAAAGGAAGTAGGTGTATACTCATGAGGGAAATCAGAAGGGCAAAAAGGGGACATGTGATAGCGTTGGCAAATAGGATTAAGGAAAATCCAAAGCCTTTTTACAAATATATTAAGGACAAAGGGGTAATTAGGGAGAGAATATGGCCCCTCAAATATCAGCAAGGCGGCCTTTGTGTGGAGCCACAGAAAATGGGGGAGATACTAAATGAATATTTTGCATCAGTATTATATGTGGAAAAGGATATGGAAGACACGGACTGTAGGGAAATAGATGGTGACATCTTGCAAAACGTCCGGATTACAGAGGAGGAAGTGCTGGGTGTCTTGAAACAGTTAAAGGTGGATGAATCCCCAGGACCTGGTCAGGTGTAACCTGATCAGGTGGGAAGCTAGCGAGGTGATTGCTGGGCCTATTGCTGAGATATTTGTACCATTGATAGTCACAAGTGAGGTACCGGAGGACTGGAGGTTGGCAAACGTTGTACCACTGTTCAAGAAGGGTGGTAAAGACAAGCCAGGGAACTATAGACCGGTGAGCCTGACGTCAGTGGTGGGCAGGTTGTTGGAGGGAATCCTGAGGGACAGGATGTACATGTATTTGGAAAGGCGAGGACTGATTATAGATAGTCAACATGGCTTTGTGCGTGGGAAATCATGTCTCACAAACGTGATTGAGTTATTCGAAGAAGTAACAAAGACGATTGATGAAGGTAGAGCAGTAGATGTGATCTATATGGACTTCAGTGAGGCGTTCCACAAGGTTCCCCATGGGAGGCTGATTGGCAAAGTTAGATCTAATGGAATAAAAGGAGAACTAGCCATTTGGATACAGAACTGGCTCAAAGGTAGAAGACAGAGTGTGGTGGTGGAGGGTTGTTTTTCAGATTGGAAGACTGTGACCAGTGGAGTGCCACAAGGATCGGTGATGGTCCTATACGAATTGTCATTTACACAAATAATTTGGATCCGAATATAAGAGGTACAGTAGGTAAGTGTGGAGATGACACAAAATTGGAGGTGTGGTGGACAGCGAAGAGATTACAGATTACTTCAGATTACAACAGGATCTGTACCAGATGGGCCACTGGGTTGAGAAGTGGCAGATGGAATTTAATTCAGATAAATGCAAGGTGCTGCATTTTGGGAAAGCAAATCTTAGCAGGACTTATAACCTTAATGATAAGGTCCTAAGGAATGTTGATGAACAACGAGACCTTGGAGTGCAGGTTCATAGCTCCTTGAAAGTGGAGTCGCAGATAGATAGGATAGTGAAGAAGGCGTTTGGTAGTCGTTCCTTTATTGGTCAGAGTATTGAGTACAGGAGTTGGGAGGTCATGTTGAGGCTGTAAAGGACAATAGTTAGGTCACGGTTGGAATATTGCTTGCAATTCTGGTCTCCTTCCTATCGGAAAGATGTCGTGAAACCTGAAAGGGTTCAGAAAAGATTTACAAAGATGTCGCCAGGGTAGGAGGATTTGAGCTATAGGGAGAGGCTGAACTGGCTGGGGCTGTTTTCCCTGGAGCGTCGGAGGCTGTGAGGTGACCTTATAGAGGCTTACAAAATTATGAGGGGCATGGAAAGGATAAATAGACAAAGTCTTCTCCCTGGTATCGGGGAGTCCAGAACTCGAGGGCATAGTTTTAGGTTGAGAGGGGAAAGATATAAAATAGACCAAAGAGTGGTCCATGTATGGAATGAGCTGTCAGAGGAAGTGGTAGAGGCTGGTACAATTGCGACATTTAAGAGGCATTTGGATGGGTATATGAATATGAAGGCTTTGGAACGATATGGGCCAGGTGCTGGCAGGTGGGACTAGATTGGGTAGGCATATCTGGTCAGCTGGATAGGTTGGAGCGAAAGGTCTGTTTCCATGCTGTAAATTTCTATGACTCTATGAGTGAAATCACCGGGCACTGCCATCGGAACTATGTGGCAATGTGTTTACAGGCAGTTGCTAAGAGAAGAGAATGGGAATGGGTTCAAAGATTATGCTATGGAACAAGACTGGAGATTGGTTCAACGGCAATGGCTGGGGAAACAGACTGGAGATGGATTCACGGGATGTTGCGTGAGTAGCAGAATTGCGATGGGTTCGCAGAGAAACGTGAGGAGCACAGAGGGGAATGTTTTCAATGGACGTTTGATGAAAAAAAGAGGGGATGGGTTTCAATACCGTTGCTAGGGTATCAGAGTATGGATGAGCTTAAAGCCCGTTACAAGATGAACATTGTCGTAAAGGGTTCACAGGCATCTGTTCGCAGCACAGTTTGAAGATTGCTTCAGAGACCGGTGCTGGGTTAATGGAGTGTGGATGGGTTCACAGCCGTTGCTAGCTGAACTGAGTAGCATTGGGTTCACAGGTAATTGTTGGGAGTACAGTTTGCGAATTGTTTCTCAGGACGTTAGCTGGAAAAACGAGATGACATGAGTTCACAGGCCATTGCTAACGTAACACTGAGGGGACAGGGTCTCAGTCTGTGGCTAATAAACTGTTTATGGATTCAACTGCAGTCGCTAGGGAAACACGCTCGGTTTGCGTTCACAGGCCGTTGTTCGGAGAAACGTGTGTAAATGGGCTCACAAATTTTTAATAGTAGAACAGTGTCGGGATTGGTTCACAGGTCGTTGCCAGTGGAAAAGAATGGGGATAGGTTCACAGCCAGTTGCTACGGGTAGAGTGGGAATTGGTTCACAGGCTGTAGCTAGGGAAACACAGTAAGATTCACAAGCTGTTGATCGGGAAACTGTGGGAGTTGGCTCACTGACTGTCGTTAGAAGAACAGAGTGGGGATGGGTTCAAAGGCCCTTGCTGGGAGAACAGAGTGAGAATGCATTGACAGGACGTCACCAGCGGAACGTAATGTGAACGGGTTTAAAGGGGTTGCTATGGGGGAAAGAGTAGGAATGAGTTCTGAGGCCGTTGCTGGAGGAACAGAGTGGGAATGGTTTCGCAGGTCGTTGCTCAGAGAACATTTGGCACGTGATCACATGTATTTCCTTGGTGAACAGATTGGGGATGGTGTCACAAGCCATTACTAGACCAGCACAGTAAGGATGAGTTCACAGGACTTTGCTGGGAGAACAGAGTCCGGATGGGGACACCGCAATTGCTCGGAGAACAGAGTACAGATGGTTTTTCAGGCCGTTGCCAGGGAAAGACACTGGGAACTGTTTCACAGGCTGTTGCCAGGAAAACAGGGTGCAGATTGTATCACAGGCTGTTCCGTGGGGAAGAGAATAATGATTGGTTCACAGGCTTTTGCTTGGAGAGCAGCGTAAGGATAGTTTCAGGGAATGTTGCAAAGGGAACATAATTAGGATATGTTCACAGAACGTTGCCAGGACAATGCTGTATTGATCGGTTGACAGGCAGTTGATAGAAGAAGAGAATGGGAATGGGTTCACAGGCCCTTACTTTGACAAAAGAAGAGAAATGGGGTCCCAGGCAGCGATTAGGGGAATAGTATGCATGTGGGTTTATAGTTCGTTTTTAGAAGTATTGAGAAGGGAGGGGGTGACAGGGTAGGAGAACAGGAAGTTTATGGAATCACAGGACGTTGCTAAGCGAGCAGAGTTGGGATGAGCACGGGACGTTGCTGGGAGAAAAGAATGGGTATGATATCAAACGCCATCACCTGGTGAAAAGTTTGGGCAAAGGTTCGTAGGCCGTGGCGAGGGGAACAGATTTGGTATGGGATCACAAGAGATTTCCAAGAGAACAGTGCATGAATGAACTAACAGGCCGTAATCGGGGAACAGAGTTGGTAAGGGGTCATGGCGTATTGCAAGGGAAACAGCGTGGGTATAGGGTCACATGCTGTTGATGAGGGAACAGAGCGGGCATGTGTCCAAAGGACGTTGCGAGGAGAAGAGAAGAGGAAATGGGGGCAAAGGGCGTTACTATGGGAACAAGTGGGGAGTATTTTAGTAACCCTTTCTCGGGGAATAGTTTGGGAATGGTTTGATAAGCAGTTGCTAGGAGAAAAGAGTTGGGATGAGCTCACAGACTGTGGGAAGGAGAACAGAGTAGGGTATGTCACAGGTCATTGCTGGGTGAACATAATGTGGATAGGCGAACAGGCCAATGATTGGGGGACACAGTTGGAATGGGGTCACAGAATGTTGCTAGGGAAACAGGGTGAAGGGGGTCACAGACTGTTGCCAGGTGAACGGAGCAGTGAAGGGTTCAGAGGCGTTGGAAGCAGCACAGAACCGAAACGGTATTGCAGGACATTATCACGGGAACAGTGTGGTGATTGGTTCAGAGGCCGTTTCTAGAGACAGGGAGGATGGGTTAGTAGTTCGTTGATTCAGGACGAGAGTTGGGTTGGGCTCCCAGGCCGTTGCCAGGGAAACATCTTAAGTGTTGTTGAGATGCCGTTGCTAATGAGCAGAGTAGGAGCGGATTCAAAGGATTCACCAACACATTCCACGTGAACCACTTATAAATGCGAACACAGTCCCGGGAGTCCCTTATAAATTTCGACTCAATGCGTGCGATCCACCTGTGAATATCAGTACATTTCTTGGAACACCGATTTAAATACTGACAGTTTCCCCGGGACATCCAGAAATACCGACACATTACCCCGGCTCTTCCTGTGACAACTGAGACTTCCCAGGACGCACTTGTAACGACCGACACATTCCTCGGGAACCCCCCACCCCAAATGCTGACGCATATCCCAAGATTCTGGTAAATGCTGGCACACTCCATGGGATACCATGCAAATGCTAACACTCTCCGTGGGACCCCCATGTAAATATGCACACACTGCATAGAGCATCCGCTGTAAATACCATTACACACCCCAGGACTCACATGTAAATGAGGACAGGCTCCCTGGGAACACCCCTGTAAATACCAACACACTCCTTGACACCCAGCCTGCAAATACAGACACGCTCCATCGGGCCACCCTCTAAATAACAACACAGTCCCCAAGACACCTTGCAAATGTTGACATACTCCCTGTGGCCCTCTAGAAATACCGACCTTCTACCCCGTACCCCACACACTAAAATACCGACTCACATCTCTGGGGCAACGCCATATCTACCGACACACTCACCACCACTCTCTGCAAGTACTGACAAGATAGAACGTAGAACAGAGAACAATGCAGTGCAGTACAGGCCCTTCGGCCCTCGATGTTGTGCCGACCTTTGAACTACTCTCAGCTCGTCCTCCTACACTAACCCATCATCGTCCATGTGCTTACCCAATGAGTGTTTCAATCTCCCTGATGTGGCTAAGTTAATTACATTGGCAGACATATAAGCCAAGCTTACAACTCTCTCAGAAAATTCCTGCCTCTGACATCTGTCTTAAATCTATCATCCCTCAATTTGTAGTTATGTCCCCTAGTACAAGCTGACGTCATCATTAAGCAAAAGACTTCGACTGTTACGATATCTCATACTCTGATCATCTTTTATGTCTCCATCAAATCCAATCTCAGCCTTCATCTTTCCAATGAGAACAGATCCAAGTCTCTCAAGCTTTCCTCATAAGACCTTCCCTCCAGACCAGGTAACATCTTGGTAAATCTGCTCTGCACCTTTTCCATTCCTTCCACATCCTTCCCGAAATATGGGGACCAAAATTTTGCACAGTCTTCCAGGTGTGGCCGCGCGAGTGTTTTGTATATTTGCAGCATGATATTGTGGCTCTGGAACTCAATCTCTCTACCAATGAAATCTAACAACCGACTGCCTTCTCAACAGCACTCAACATCTGGGTTGCAACTTTCAGGGATCTATGTACATGGACACCAAGATCCACATTACCAATAATGTTTCCATATACCCCGTAGTCAGCCTTCCTGTTATTCTTCCCAAAGAGTATCACCTCACATTTAGCTGGATTGAACGCCATTTTCCACCTTTCACCCAATTCTGCAGTTTATCCAAGTCCCCCGCAACCTGTAACATGCTTCCAAAGTGTCCACTCCTCCAACGATCTTAGTGTCATCTGCAAATTTACTGATCCATCCACTTATGCCTGCCTCTAAGTAATTTAAAAATATGACAAACAGCAATGATCAAAAAACAGATCCTTGTGGTACTCCACCAGTAACCTGCCTCCAGGCTGAATATTTTCCTTCAACCACCACTCGCTGCTTGTTTTCAGAAAGCCAGATTCTAATCGAAACTGTTAAATCACTTTCAATCCCATGCTTGTGCAAATTCTCCAACAGCCTACCATGTGGAATATTATAAAAGGCCTTACTGAAGTCGATGTATACCACGTCAACTGCCCTACCCTCAACTGCATGCTTGGTTACCTTCTGAAAAAAATCTCAGTGAGGTTTGTGAGACACGACCTGCCCTTGACAAAACCATGTTGACTATCTGATATAAAATTGTTGCTTGCTAGATGACGATAAATCTTATCTCTTATACTCCTTTCCAAAACCTTCCCTACATCAGAAGTAAGACTCACTGGTCTCTAATTACCTGGGGCATCTCTACTGCCCTTCTTTGGCAATGGCACAACATTTGCAATCCTCCAATCATCTGGTACTAAACCTGTAGACAACAACAACTCTAATATCAAAACCAACGGCTCTGCTATCTCGTCTCTCGCTTCCTAGAGAATCCTCAGGTAAATCCCATTTGGCCCAGGGGACTTGTCTACTTTCACTCCTTCTCGAAATGATAACACAAGTTCGTAACTAACCTCGATCCTTTCTAGTCTAACATCTCGTACCTCATTCTTCTACTCTGCAATATTCTCCTTTACCTAAGTGAATCCCGATGAGAAATGTTTGTTTAGCATCTCTCCAATCTTCACACTCAACTTCCCACTTCTGTCTCTGACTGGCCCCATTCATATCCTACTCATCCTTTTATTCCTCACATACCTGTAGAAAATATTAGTGTTCTCATTTATTCTATTTGCTAAAGTCTGCTCGTGTCCTCCCTTAGCTCTTCTTAACTCTCTCTTTAAATCCTTCCTAGCTGACCTATAACTCTTAATCGCCTCATCTGAACCATCTTGTCTTAACGACACATAAACATCCTTCTGCTTAACAAGAAATGTAATTTCTGCAGTAAACCATTGTTTCCTTACCTTATCACTTCCTCCTTGCCTGACAGGGACATAACTATCAAGGACATGCAATATCTTCAACCAGCTCCACATTTCTATTGTCTGCATCTCATTCATTTTGCTGACGCATGCTATGCGTCCTAATTCTTGCCTTATCGCATTATAATTGCCCTTGCCCCATCGATAACATTTAACCTGTAGCATGTACGTCTCTCTTTCCATCGCTAAACTAACCGCAACTGAATTATGGTCATTTTCTCCAAAGTGTCACCTACAACTAAATCAAACATCTGGCCTGGTTCATTACCAAGCACCAGATTCAGTGTGGCCTCCTCTCTTTTCGGCCCTTCGACATTCTGTGTCAGAAACTCTCCTGCAAACATTGGACAAAAAACTGAACAATCCATTATTCTGGAGGTATAGCATTTCCAGTCAATGTTGGGGAAGTTAAAGTCCCCCATATTGACCACTCTTTTCCTTTCACTCCTACCCAGAATAATTTTGCCAATCCTCTCTTCCACCTCCTTGGTACTCTGTGGAGCACTATTAAAAATTCCAACAATGTGACCGCTCCGCTCCTGATTCTAACAGCGGGAACCCTTGTAACTTCCAACACATCATCCCCATAACTCAGCCTGTAAGTAGGGACATTGTTTGCGGGACATTCCCTGTCAATACCGACACACTCCCTGGGAACCCCTTCTAAATACCGACACACTCCTCGAGACCTCCTGCAAGTGCTGACACACTCCTCGGGGCCCGCCATAAATACCACCAAACACCCCGGGATCTACCTGTTAAAAAAACACACTCCATGGAAAACCACTGTAAGTACTTCAACACTTCCCAGAAACCTCCTGCAAATACTGACACAGTCCCCGGGACCCCACATTTAAATACGGACACAGTCACCACTGTAATTAGGGACACACTCCCTGGGATGTAACTGTAAGTACCGACACACTCCCCGGAACCCCTATAAATGCTGGCACACTCACTGGTGTCCCCCTCTGAATATAGACACACCCATTAGTAACCTCCTGTAAATACCAACATATTCCCCGGGGCCCCCACTTTTAGACAGACAGACTCCCTGGGACCCTCGTTCCCAGCAACACCACCTGAAAATACGGTCACTCTTGCCATGACACCTTGTAATTACTGACATGCAACTGGGATCCTCCCTGCAAGTACGGACCCACATTCTGGGTCCCCCTTTTCAATACTGACAGACTCTCCAGGACACACTCTGTAAATACCAACACACTCACCGAAACTGCCCATCGTAAATAGCAACACACTCTTTGGGAACCACTTGTAAATGACTCGCAGAGAGCCCACTGCAAATACCAACAGACTCACTGGAACCCATCTGTAAATACAGACATACTCCCCAGAACCCTGTAAAAACAGACAAACTCAACGCCCCCTAAAATGTGCTGACATATTCCCTCGGTTCCCCCTGTAATACCGACACACTCCCTGGTACCTCCCCTATAAGTACAGACACACTCCTGGCACTTTCCAGAAGAAAAAATCACTGACGCATTCCATGGACTCTCCCTGGAATACCGATACACTCTCTGGTACTGCCCTTTAAATACAGACACACTCCTCAGGACGCCGTTTGTAAATACTGACACACATCTTGCAAAACGTCTTTGATTACTGACACACACCTCGTGACCCACTTGTAAATAATGACACATTCACCAGGTCCACACCGTAAATGCTAACACGCTATCTGCCTCCCAATGTTAGTACTGACACACTCCCCAGGAGACCTCTCTAAATACTGAAACACTCCCTGAGACTCCCTGTATTTACAGGCAGAATCCCCAGGACGCAACCTTTAATTGCGGACACATTCCCTGGGACGCCCCTGTAACTACTGACATACTTCCGGGGAACACCTTGTAAATATCCACACACTATGCAAGTCCCGCTGAAAATCTCCCTGGGACCCAACATGTAAATACGGACACACCCAGTGGGACCACCCACTAAATGACAACACAATCCCTGAGACACCCTGTAAATGCTGAAACATTCCGTGGGACTCCCTGTAAATACTGACAGTCTCCCTGGCACCCCTCTCCAGTAAATACCGGCATACTCTCCGGGACCCTCTGTAAATACTGACACACTCCCTGTGACCCACTTTGTATATACCGACACACCTCCCAGGACCTCCACTTAAATCCCCAGGAACCCATCTGGTACATGCAACCACACTCCCAGGGAATGTCTGCAAATACAGACACAGTCCACTGGAGCCCCTTGTAAGAAGCAACGCAATTCCCTTGCTCCCCCTGCAATATTGACACTCTCTCCAGGAGCCCCCACTTTAAGTAGAGGCACACTCTGCAAGACCCTCTGTCAGTGCTGACACAATCCCGGGACACCCTGTTAATACTAACACACTCCCTCGTACCCCATCTAAATACCGATACACTCCCCATGACACCCCGTAAATACTGTCACGCCACTGGGATCCCCTGTAAATACTGACACAAACTCACGAGCGGCCACTGTAAAAACCGACATACTCCATGCCCCCACATATAAATATGGACAACTCCCCGATACCCCAACAGTAAATACGGACACACTCCCCTGGAACCTCCCCTGTAAAAACAGTCACACTCCCCGAGATAGACCTTAAATACTGAGACACTCCTTGTGACCATCCTGTAAATGCAGACACTCTCCCTGTGACCCCCACTTAATACCAACTCATCCCCCAGAACCCACCTACAAATACTGATTCACTCCCCCAGATGACCGCTGCAAATGGTGACACACTCCCCAGGACTCCCTTTATCTATTGACACACTCTACGTGACCCTTGCCCGTAAATACCAACATAATCCACGGAATCTCTGTTGTGAATGCACACACTGCCCCCTGTCATTACCAACACATGCTCCGAGCCCTCGTTGAAAATACTGACAGATTCCCCTTGAACCCCCTGCAATACTGGCGCACCCCGCGGGTCCCAGCCCCCAGTAAATACCAACGCACTCTGCAGAACACCCCGTGTATGTACCGATAGAATCCCTTGGACACTCTTCTAAATACTAATATACTCTGTTTCACCAACATGTAAATAGCAACACACTCCTTGGGACCCACTTGTAAATACCGACACATTCTCCAGTATCCCCTTCTAAAGGCCAACACATTTGTTGGAAGCCCCTTCCTGGAAATATTGACACACTCCCTGGGATCCACCCTGTAAATATAATAGACAGTAGATACAGGAGTAGGCCATTCTGCCCTTCCAGCAAGCACCACTATTCATTATGATCATGGCTGATCATCCTCAATCAGTATCCTGTTCCTGCCTTTTCCTCATAACCCTTGAGGCCACTAGCTTTAAGGGCTCTATTCAACTCTTTCCTGAAAGTATCCAGGGACTTGGCCTCCACACGCGGTCACACGCCCTGGGAAACCCTTCTAAATAACAACACACTCCTCTAAATTCTAAAACACTTCCCCGGAAACCACTCCTGGTAAATACCAACACACCCCCGGGATCCAACCTGCGCACACGGACACTCGCCAGGACAGCCTGGAACCAGAGACACACTGCCCTGATCCCTCTTGTAAGTACTGACACCTGCCCAGAGAGACCCCACTGCAAATGCTGACGCACTCGCTTGGATCTCTCCTTTAAATACAGACTACTCCGTAGAACATCTGCTGTATATGCAGATACAGTCTCCGGTACCCCCTGCAATTAACCACACATTCCCTGGTACCCCACACAACGTATACCCTGACACTCAACCGTGACCCCCTGCATATGTTGAAACACTCCCGGGATCCCCACTCTAAATTCCGACACAGTGCCAGGGACCCCCACTGTAAATACTGGCATAATCTCCAGATCACCCCCCTCCCCAACTAAATACTTACACACAGCCCAAACCCCCGTGTAAATGCTGACATGCTCCTTGGGAATCCTTGTTAGTTCTGACACACTCTGTGGGAGCAGCCTGGAATAGTGACACACTCCCCAGAAATCCTTTATAAATGCTGACACATTCCCAGGGACCCCCACTGTAAAAATTGATATACCCCCCGAAACCTTCCCCGTAATTGTGGACCAGTTCCCTGGGACCCTACCAGTAAATAACGACACACTCCTTGTAACCCTTTGTAAATATCGACACAGTCCTCGAGACCCCACGTTAACGGTGACACACTCCACAAGGGCCCCTTGTAAATACCGAAACACTCCCTGGGACCTAGTCTGTCAATGCCACTGTCCCCGACCCCCTGCAAACACCAGAACACTCCCAGGGAAGCTCTGTAAATAGCGACACACTTCCTGATACTGCCTGTAAATACCGACATACTCCCCAAGGCCCCACTGGAAATAACGACGCACTTACTGAGACTCCTAACTAAATACTGACACTCCCCAGTTGCCCCCTGTACGTACTGACACATTCTCCAGGATCCCACTGTAAATATCTGAGAAGGTCAGTAAATACCCACACACTTCCCGTGACACCCGGTGGGTATAACAGCACATTCACCATGCCTCACCATGCCTGTGACCCCCCCAGGTAAATGGAACAAAGAACAAAGAGAATTTACAGCACAGCAACAGGCCCTTCAGCCGTCCAAGCTTGACCCAATCCAAATCCTGCATATATCTATATCTATTGCCCCAATTCTTAAGCATGTGTATTCCTCTGCTCCTCACCTACTCATTCATCTGTCCAGAGGCACCTTAAATGAATCTACCATACCTGCCTCTACTACCTCTGTTGGCAAAGCGTTCCATCTACCACCCTTAAGTGGGTGGCACAGTGGCTCAGTGGTCAGCACTGCTGCCTTATAGCACCAGGGTCCCAGGTTCGATTCCAGCCTCAGGCGACTGTATGTGTGCAGTTTTTACATTGCCCCCGTGTCTGCGTGGGTTTGCTCTGGGTGCTACGGTTTCCTCCCACAGTCCAAAGATGTGGACTGCAGGTCAGGTGAATTGGCCATGCTAAATTGCCCGTAGTGTTAGGTGCATTAGACAGAGGGAAATAGGTCTGGGTGGGTTACTCTTTGGAGGGTTGGTGTGGACTGGTTGGGTCGAAGGGCCCGTTTCCATACTGTAGGGGATCTAATCTCTGTATAAAGTACTTGCTGTATATATCCACCTAAAACTATTCAGCTCTCACCTTGAATGCATGACCGATCATTATTGAATTCCTCACCCTGGGAAAGAATCTCTATTTACCCTGTCCTCACGTTCATGATTTTGTAGATCTCAATCGGTTCCCCACAAATCTGTTTTTTCTAATGAAAACAATCTAACCTACACAACTATCTTCAGAGCGAGCGCCTTCCAGACCAGATAAGATCATTGTAAACTTTCTCTGCACACTCTCCAAAGCGTCTAGATCCTTTTGGTAGTGTGTCGACCAAAACTATATGCAGTACTCTGAATGCAGCCGAACCAATGTGTTGTACAATTTTAACATGATCAGCCAGCTCTTACACTCAATACCCCGTCCAGTGAAGGCAAGCATACCATGTGCATTCTTGACCAGTCTATCCACCTGTGCAGCCATCTCCAGGGTACAATGGACCTTAGCTCCCAGACCTTTCTGATCAGCAACTTTTGCAAAGGCTCTTGCGTTTGCAGTATAGCTTGCTGTCGAATTAGAATTCCTAAAATGCATCACCTCACATTTGCTATGTGGAACTCCATCTGCCACTTCTCCGCCCAACTGTGCAGTCTATCTATATTCTCTTGTATTATTTAACGTCTCCTATGCCTTCTGATACTCCATCAATCTTCATGTCAACTGCAATCTTACTGATCAGACCAAAAAAGACCTCTTCCAGATCATTTATATATATTACAAACAACTGTGGCTTCAGAACTGAACCCTGTGGAACACCACTGGTCAGTTTTCTCCATTTTGAGAAACTCCCATCAACTACCATTCTCTGTCTCCTGTTGCTCATTCAGTTCTTTATCTCCCTCGCTAGAACACCCTGCACACCATGTGACTTCATTTTCTCCTTTGACTTACCACGGGGAACATTATCAAACGCCTTACTAAAGTCCATGTATATGACAACTATAGCCCTTGTAATGCCACACTCACTGGACGCCAAACATAAATACTGACACGCTCCCCTGGACCCCCATTTTCAAAGCCGACGCAATCCCCAAACCACCCCTGAAGATATTGACACACTTCCTGCCATCTGCCCTAAATTACGACACAATGCACTTTAAATGTCCACTTTAAATCTTGACACTTTCCTTAAGACCCCTCCTTTCAAATGCTGACACACTCACTGGAACATCCCTGAAAGTTCTGACACATGCCCCGGAAACCCCTAATAAATGCAGACACGTTGCCTGGGAGCACCCCTGCAAATGGCAACACACACCCTGTAAATAACACACACAGTCCCCAGGACATCACTGTGAATATTAAAAATCTTCCTGGACACCCCTGAAAATATCGACACACTGTCCAGGACCACGCCTGTATCACATTACCCATTCCCCGGGATGTCTTGTAAATACCGACACATACCTTAGTACCTATCCTCAAAACACGGACATACTCCTCAGGATCCCTCTGTAAATGCAGACACAGTCCCGGGACAGCCTATGTAAATGCCAAAACACGCGACTCCCCTGTGAATACTGACACATTCCCCGGTGGTCTGCTTTAAATGCAGATACAGTCCCCGGGAGCCATCCTGTAAATGTATTTACACTTTTTAGAGCTCTCGGTAAATTCTGAAAAACTCCCGGTGCACCCAAATAAAAGTTGACACACTCCCTGGCAACCTCTGTAAATAGCGAGACACTCCCTGGGACCACAGTTTAAATAAAAACAGACGCCCATGACCTGCATTAATATTGGCAAATCCGTGCGACCCCCTTAAATACTGAGTCAAGCCTTGACATCTCTCCTCTAAATACCAACACAATCCCTGGACCTCTGTTGTAAATTCTTATACAGTATCTGCGACACCCCATAAATACCGACACACTCCCCAGGAACCCACTGTAAATAATGACACCCTACCTGGACACTCCTATAGATACTGACATACATCCCGGGAACCCCTGTAAATACCGACACATTCCTTAGTACCTCCCCTCTAAACGCAGTCACACTCCCTGGGACACCACATAAATTCAGAACCTCTCCCTTTTAAATGCGGGGAAATTATGAAAATAACCCTGGGATACCCCTGTGAATACCAACACACTCCATTGAAACCCCCGGTAAATATCGACACTTCTCCCACCGAACTTCTCTGAATACTCACACATTCATCAGGACTGCCCTATAAGTAATGACACACTCCTCAGAACACCCCTGCTAAGGACCACACTGTAAACACTGACACACTACCCGGAGCCCTCTTGTAATTACCGACACACTCCACATGACACCTGGAAATATTGACATGTTCCCTGGAACTCTTGTAAATATTGACACACTTTCCAGGACCCCTGTAAATAACGACAGACTCTCTGGGACTTCCCTGTAACTACTGGCATACATCGCTGTGCCTTCTCTGTAAATAATGGCATGCTCCCCAGAACACCATAAATGAAACTGACACACTCACCAGGACCCCGCTGTAAATATCAGCAAACTCCCTATGGGCCCCCCAAAATGCCGCACATTCCTCAGGACTCTTCGCAAATACCGTGATACTCCCCGACATCTTTCCACACTCACCAGGACCCCGCTGTAGATATCAGCAAAATCCCTATGGGCCCCCAAAAATGCCGCACATTCCTCAGGACTCTTCGTAAATACCGTGATACTTCCCGACATCTTCCCTGTAATAACTGATGGAATCCACGGGATCTACCCGTAAGTACTGACACACTTCAAGCGACCCTCCTTTAAAACCAAAACAATCCCCGGATCCATCCAGTAAATACCGTCACGCTCCCCAGGAAAACCCTGTAAAATTTTGATAGGCTCGCTGTGAAGTCCAACACAGTCCCTGGGACCACTGCTGCAAATGCCGACACAATCTCTGGAATATTCTGTAAATACCAATACATTCCCCCAATCCCCCTCATTTCCCAATACATTCCCAAGGACCCACCTTTAAATACTGACACGCTCACCAGGACACCTCCTGTAAACATTGACACCCCCCCGGACATTCCTATAAATACTGGCACACTCTCCAGGACCACAGTTAATACTGACATCCTGCCCGGACACCCCTGTTAATACTGACACACTTTCCGGGACCACACTTAAAATGCTGACACCTTGCCTGGACCCCCTTAAAACACTGACACACTCCCCAGTACCTTGCTGTAAATACACACACACTTCCTGGGGCCTGCCTGATAATATTGACACGCTCACTGGGGCCCCCTTGGAAAAGCAAAAACATTTCCCATGACCCCCTCTGTAAATACCAATTCACTCCGTCGGACACATTTGCAAATACTGACACACTCACTGGGACCCGCATGTAAATACTGACACACTCCCTGCGAACACAACGGTACATAACAACACACTCAACAGGACTTATCTGTAAATACCGTACACTCCCTGACATACAACTGCAAATACTGCCCCATTCCCAGGACAATGCTGAAATGCAGACACACTCCCCAGGACCACCCCATAGATACTCATGCACTCCACAGGAACCCCCTGGAAATACTGACATCTGCCCCGGGACACTCCCCGCGAAATGAATACCGACATAGTCTCCAGGAACCCCCTGTAAATATCGACACACTTCCTGGGACCTCCCTGGAAATACCGATGCACTTCCCCCGATCCCTTTGCAAATACAGACACACACCTGGAAACATGCCTGTAAATAATGACATACTCCCCGGGACCTCCCTGTAAATAACCACACACTCACAAGGAGCCCCTAGTTAGAACAGAGACACTTGCCGACTTTTCCCCTGTAAATACTGACACAATCCCCGGGAAACCCCTGTAAATAGCGAAAAACTCCCTGAGACCACCTCCCTTCAAATATTGTCACAATCCCCATGTCTACCCTGTAGTTTCCAACACGCTCCGCACGACTGTTCTGTAAATACTCACACGTACCCCAGAACTCCCCTGTAAACACCAATACAGTTCCCAGAACCTCGCTGTAAATACTAACACTGTCCACGGGACCTCTGCTGTAAACACTGATACACCCTGGAGGACCTAATGTAAATACTGACACACTCCCACGTTCCCCCATGTAAAGACCAACAAACTCTCAAGGACCCACCTGAAAATACTGACACAATCCCCATATCTACCCTGTAGTTACCGACATGCTCCACATGACTGTTCTGTAAACACTCACACGTGTCCCAGAACTCCCCTGAAAACACCAATACCGTTCCCAGAACCTCCCTGTAAAGACTAAAACTGCCCACCAGAACTCTGATGTAAATACCGACACACCCTGGAGGACCTAATGTAAATACCGACACACTGCCACGCTCCCCCATATAAATACCAACAACTCTCAGTGACCCACCTGAAAATACTAACACACTCCCCGGGACACCCTCTGTGAAAACAGACACACTCCCCGGGAACCCACTGTCAATACTGACGTACTCCCCTGACATCCATGTAAATGCTTATACACTTCCCAGGACCACATTGTAAGTAATAATACACTCCCTGGTCTTCCCTGTACATGCTGACACATTCACTGGACGGTTCCCTGCAAATGCTGACACACTCACCAGGACCTCCTATAAATAATGTCACACTACACGTGACTCCACAATACATACACACACACACTCACCGGTACCCCAACGCATATAATGACATACACACACGGACCACCCTGTAAATATCAACAAATGCCCTGGGACAGCCCTGTCACTCCCCGGGCCAGCTCCCGTGAATACCAACAGTCTCCCCGGTCCCCTACTTTAAATGCCCACAAACTGCCAGGGACACCCACCCCAGTAAAAACCGGCACACTCACCGCCCCTTCGTTGAAAAAACTGACATACTCCACAGGAACCCCATGTAAATACCGACACACTCGCCAGGATCACCCTTATTAATGGCGACATACTGCAAGAGCCCCTCCTGTAAATACTGACACATATCCCCAAGTCTCACCTACAACTCACCGGGACTACCTGGAACTACTGACACTACCATCATGACCATCCATGTGTGAAACTCCCTGGGACACCATGTACATATCAATGCAGTCACCGGTACCTCCCGAGAACAGCCCTGCAAATACAGGCACTCTCCTCGGGACACTGTCTGTAAATACAAACATACTCACTGTAACGAACGTGTTCCTGGGACTCCCCTGTGAATACTAACTGCGTGGAAGACCCCTGTAAAGACTGAGACACTCCCTGGGACCTCCCCCCAATAAATTGCAACATGCTCCCCGAGACTCCCCTCTGAATACTGACGTACTTCTCGGGGACCGTATGTAAATATTGAATCACTCCCTGGGATCCCTGCAAAGACTTGCACATTTCACAGGGACCCGCTTGTAAATACAAACACACTCCCAAGGACGACCCTCCAAATACCGCCACATTCCCCGGGACCCCTCTATAATGACGGGCACACTCTCCAGGGACCCCGGCATGCAAATACCGACACACCCCTCATGATCTCACTGTAAATACTGACACGCTGGGAAACCCCTGGAAAATCGACCACACTCCCGTGATATTCCCTGTAAATAGTTTCGCATTCCCTGGGAACACTCCCCGTAAAATCTGACACGGTTCCTGGGACCTCCCTCTAAATACTGACAGACTCTTTGGGACTCCTGTCCAAATACTAACGCGCTCCCAGTCAAACCCCTGTAAATACAGACACACTCCCTGGGAAGCCCGTGCAAATCCTGACACTATGCCTGGGCCACACTATTAATACAGTCATCGTCCCCAGGAACCCCCCTGAATACCAAACACTCCCCGAGGCCCCCTAAATAAAGAAACACACCCTGGAACCATCTATAAACACCAAGACACTCCTCAGGGCCCCCTGCAAATGTCAGAACACTCCCTGAGAACCAGTTGTATTCCGACACACGCCCCTGTCCTGCTTCATTTTTTCCGTCCCACTGTCTCCCTCCTCACTTTCTACTACCCTCTGACTCTTTCTCGCTCTACCCTCATCCTACTCTTGCTCTTTCTGCTCCCTCCACTCTTTCTGTGCGTCCGTCCCACACTCTCTGTCTGTCTCTTTTTGCCCACACCCACTTTTTCTCTACATCTCCCACTCGCTCTACCACACCGCCAGTCTCTCTCTCCATCCCTACTGTCTCTCTCTACCCAGAACCACACTGTGCATACCGCAACTCCAATCTCCCTCCCTCCATCTACCACATTATCACTTTTGCTTAGCCTTCCACCCACTCTCTCCCCACCCTGCTGCAAATGTCTCAGCATCCCACCATTCTATCTCCCTCTGCCCCTTCCACACTCACTTTTCTTTTCTTTAACTTACTCGCCCTGTCCCCATCCACCCATGCCAACTCTTTCTCTCCACACCTCTCCACTCCACAACGCTAACTACTTCTTCCCACTTAATCTCCACGCCCTCCCCTCTCTCTCCCTCTACCCCCTTCCAAACTCTGTATCTAACGTACATTCGCACTCTCTAGCCCCTCCCATTTTCTCTCTCTTCCCCACTACGTCTTTTTGACTTCCTCGCTCTACCCCTACCACGCTCTTTTCATCACCACCCCTCTCTTTCACCTTTTCTCCCCACCAGCATTCTCTCTGCCCCTATCTCTCCATGTCCAACTGTCTCTGTTTACCCTCCTCTCAATTTCTCTCTCGGTATATCTGTCTCGCTCTCTCACCTCCCACTCTCCTTCTCACTCTCGAGCTGCTCCCAATCTCTCTCCATACACCCTCATCCTCTTTCTCGTTACCCACCTCCTCTCGATATATATACACCCCACCCTCTCTCTCACCACCTCCCAATCTCTGTTTCCAGCCCCCTCCCACACTGTCTCTCGCCCCTACCACTTTCTGATTCTCTCTCCACTGCACTGTCTCATCCCTCTCCCTCTGTCTGTCCACCATCCTCCCACTCACTCTACAGATTAGATTAGATTCCCGACAATATGGAAACAGGCCACATGGCCCCAAAAGTCCACACCTACCCTCCTAAGAGCATCTAAACCAGATTCATCTCCCTTCTCAAGGGAGAGCTGCAAGTCTATGTGCAGTTAAAGTGGTGAGGATTGTTGTAGCGCCTGCTGTAGGATGCACAGTTAACACCAGTTCCAACGGCTAGTGCAGTGGCTCAAGAAGGCAGCTCGACATCAGCTTCTCAGGGACAAATCAACATCAACAACAAATGCTGGCTCATCCAGCAGAAGAGACAGAGGGCGTGAGTGAGTGAATGAATGAATGGGTGAGTGAATGAGTGATGAATGAATGAATTAATTAATGAGTTAAAAAAGAGCGACGAGCAGCACTGAGGCCAGTCAGGGAGGCCCTTTTAACAGTACTTCACAAACTCGGAAAAACTATAACCTGGAAGGACAGGAGTTCCAGGTGTTCGGGAGCACCAGCATTCCCAATTTCCCCTCCAAGAATCGCTCCATCCTATCAGCATTGCGTCTGTCCCTCCACCCAAAGGATTGCAGGGGTTCATGAGGGCAGCTCACCACCACCTTCTCCAGTTAATCACACGTGGGAAGAAAATGATGGCCACGCCAGTGATGGCCACGTCCCCAATATATTTTCTTCAAATAGTGAAAAATAGTAAAAATCACGGAGTATGCTTCTTGGATACAACCCACATTCCCACCTAGTTTTGTGTCATCAACTAACATAGACACATTAGATTTTGTCATCCATCAAATGCATCGAATCCATTTGTGAATACTTAGGAGTCAAGCATTAATCCATTTATTGTGCTCAGTTTTCTGTCTTTTGAAGAATTTTCAATCCATGCCAGTACATTGCCTCACACTTTACATGTGCAAACCTTGCTTCTCCACTTCTTCAGTGGGACCTTGGTGAAAGTTTTCTAAAAATCTCAAAAAAATTCCTCAGTTTTGTCTGCACTGCTGTCTACAAACAGACAGAAAAACAAACTCAGTACTGTTTCTGAAATTAAATCTTGCTTTCAGAGGAGTCAGTCGGAGACAGGTGGAGCCGCAGGCGAGTCAGTGTTGGGGCACACTTTACACGTTAAAAATTAATAGTCTGGACAAAAGATATAAGGGTTCGTAAAAGGAGGAAACTCACTCAGACGTGGGGAAAATATGCATGCTTGACACAGACAATCGCCTGAGGCTGGAGCCGACCGCGGGTCCCTGGCACAAGGAACCAGCTGTACTAACCACTGGGCCACCATAAAAGAAAGGTCCCAGGGATGAAATGCTTGTCATATAACGAGAAGTTGAAGACTCGGGGTCTGTATTCGATGACAGTTTGTAGGCGGCGATGGAATCTGATGCAACTTTATTGTGGGCGGCACGGTGGCACAGTGGTTAGCACTGCTGCCTCACAGCGCCAGAGACCCGGGTTCAACTCCCGCCTCAGGCGACTCTCTGTGTGGAGTTTGCACATTCTCCCCGTGTCTGCGTGGGTTTCCTCCGGGTGCTCCGGTTTCCTCCCACAATCCAAAACTGCGCAGGTTAGGTGAATTGGCCATGGGAAATTGCCCGTAGTGTTAGGTGAAGGGGTAAACGTCGGAGTATGGGTCTGGGTGGTATACGCTTCGGCAGGTCGGTGTGGACTTGTTGGGCCGAAGGGCCTGTTTCCACACTGTAAGTAATCTAATCTAATCTAATCTTTACCGATACCATATGGGCCTGGTTAGAGTGGACGCGAGGAAGATGTTTCCACTTGCAGGAGAGACTTCGACCCAAGGACACATCATCAAAATGAAGGAGCGATCTTTTGCGTGGAGATGTGGAGGAATTCATTCAGGTAGAGCGTGATAAACCAATGACCTCACTGCTTCAGGAGGCTGTGGAGGCAAAGTAATTCAGTGTATTTAAATGAGAGATAGATGGGTTCTTGATGACTGAGGGGATCATGAATTAGAAGGAGTAGGTGAGAGAATTGAGTTCACAAAAAAATTAGACATAATTAAAAAGTGAAACCGACTCGATGGCCCAAATGACTTACTCCTATGTCTGTTTCATAGAATCACAGAAACACTGAGTGCAGACAATTTCTAATGGCCTACTCTACTGCACATCTTTGAAAACCCACTCAGACGCGGGGAGAATATGCTTACTTGGCACAGACAGTCGCCTGAGGCTCGAGCCTACCGCGGGTCCCTGGCGCAAGAAGGCAGCTGCACTAACCACTGAGCTACCATGCTGCAGAGATTCCTGCAATAGGGAGGGTTGAAGAGGAGGGTGACGCTTACACAGAGAGGGGTGTTACAGCTGGAGAGGATTACAATGATGTGTAGCTGCATGCAGACACTTGAGAAGCTTACACAAGTGGGATGGGTGATAATGACAGTAAGGTGCTACATCGATAATGGGTCTTGCTGGAACGGGATTGGGACATTCGCAGGCATTGGAGTGACTTCTCCAGATCAAGAGATTTGCAGGGTCCTGAGAGGAATGCACAGAGATGGAGGTCTGTAGGGTATCCATATTTTGAGAGGGATTCAGGAGTGGAAAAAGTTACGCAGATAAGGAGGGATATTGGTGTTGTTGGAGTTTTCAGAGATGGGGAGGTTTAGACCATTTGAAGCTGTTTACCAATAAAGGGATATTAGCAAGTTTTGAGAAGATGTGTAGCTCAGGTTAAGTTTCTGGATGTTCCACCTCAGCGAGCAAACCTCCATCCAGATAGAGGGATAATTTCAGGAGAGTAATACGGAATACAGAGGGAGAGTTGTAGAGTTAGACAAAGAGAGAGTTTTTGAGGTGGTGGGAGAGATGTAGGGAGTGGAGGAGCAAACATAGATGTGGAGGGTTGTGGCTGTAAATGTACACTAAATATAGGGAGACTTGCCGGGCCTGGGGGAGGTTATACAGAGAGTGGGCTGCAAATTTTGGCAGAGACTGTAGGGACTGAAGTAGCCCGGACAGATGGGGAGTGATATAGCTTCTGGAGTGGTTACAGACAGTGAAACTTGAAGGGACTGGAGCAGTTCACAGATGTAAGGAGGGCTATAGTGGCTGGTAAAGATTGCAGTGTGAGCAGATGAACTACAGAGGATCATACAGACAGGACGGCACGTAGGAGCAGAAGAAGGTAAAAGAAACAGAGAAGGTTTCAATATTGGAAGGTGGTTCTGTGTGTGGGATAAGGGTACAGAGGCAGTGGAGACTGCAGGGACTGGAGGAGCACACAATTGTATGGACGCGGTAGGATATGATGTTTCAGAGATGGGGAGGGTTCCAGCAAGTAAAGGAAGTTACAAATCTATGAAGGGCTATCGGGTTGAAGGAGGAAACAGTTTTGGAGGGACTATAAGAGGTTTGACAGGTAGGGAAGTTCCAGTGATAAGAGGTTGAGTAGGTTGCACTGTCATCTCGGATGGTAGGGACTGAAGGAGGTTATTGAGACAGGGAGCGTTACGCAGAAACATAGGACAGAGATGGAGCGGGAGGCCATTCAACCACACAAGCCTTCCCTCCCATTCAATATGATCACGATAGACAATATAACGCAGTGCCCTATTCCTGCTTTCACCCTATATGGAGACTGGCTGAATTGAAGGTTGTCAATGAGATAAGGATGTATGGAGCGACCGAATGAGTTTCCAGAGATAGGGAGGGATTGAGTGAGTGGGACATGCTACAGAGATACGAATAGTTGTGGGGACTGGAGGAGGTCATAGATTTTGGGAGGGTTGGGGTGTTATCAGGAGATTACAGAGATAGGGAGAGGTGGAGTGTCTGCAGCAGGTTAATGAGATACGGAGGGTTGGAGACTCTTTGGGAAATTTCAAAAATAGAGAGTGCTTTCTGATTGAGGTTAAAGAGATACGGAGGAGATTATAGATATCGGAGTTGTTCTCGGAGTTAGAATCATTCAAGGCATTGTCTCGGATGAGGTGGATGAAAAGGCATGTTTTTTGCTGTATGAATCTATAATATAATAACAGAGAGTGTTGTAGAGGAAATAGAGAAAAGAAAGGTCCCAAACGTGAATATAACCTTCTTTAGGAAGGCCTGTTTCCCATTTGATGTCCTGATGCTCACTAACGCAGCACAGGCGTGGATTCATAACGGTGAACTCCTTATGCTCTCTCAGCAAGTTTCAGTCCAGCAGAGCTGAAGAAAATTCTCTTAGAAGAGAATGGGAATTGAGAAGGGACGTTCATGCTCTGTTCTCTCTCTTCAGCTTTGCATCTGTATCATGATATGTAGGCCAATGTTTGATACCATTTAAATGCTCTATGCTTTCATCACTGTGTGTGATCCTACTTTACTCCCAGACCTATTGAAGGCTCAACGTTTCACTGCTTTCTGATTGACCAAGTGCGTTCATAAGGTGATGCACGAACCACCTGGCAGTTGGCAAGTTTATTGAGTCACGAACTTCGTGCGAACCTCCAGGAGACAGAGAAATAGACAAAATTGCAAATTCGACTGATGCAGTCATGATTACATAGGGATTACTGATCTGGAAATTTCCAGCTGTACTGCGTTATTGCTCTGGAATGGAGAAATCTGTTACCTGAGAAGCTGGGGTAGCTGCAAAATGTGCAGTCAGAGGGAGCAATTAGACCCATGTAGTGGAAGATACCAAATGAAGAGGTACTGATTAATATCACCATGTGCAGCGAGGTATCAGGATCAAACAATGGTCAGGTAAGAGGGGGACTGATTCATGACACACCAGTATCAGCACTCAAGGATGAATGAGATTTCAGTGGCAGAGGCAATGGCCGAGTGTTATTCTCACTAGGCTATTCATGAAGAAATTAATGCCAGTGAAAATGATACCCATCTGACTGCTTAATATTCTTTAAAGAAGGAAATCTGCTACAGTCAAGGCGGTCTGGACTATATATGACTCCAGACCGAAACCATGTGAAATGGCCCAGCAAGCCACTCAGTTCAATATCAGCTCGTGGTGAGCAAGAAAAGCTGGCCAGCCAGAAACACACACATTCTCAGAGTGAATGAGACATAACACTGCAAGAACCCATTGTCCTGACTAATCATGCCAGTAGATTTATGGACAGGGTTTTAAACTGACAGCGAGGATGCAGGGACAGGATTCAACTAAAGGGAGCTTTCTAAATCCAAAGAGAAAAGGTGAAACATCGGAACAGCATGGCAAAGAAGCTGAAGACAAGCAGAAAGGGACAAAAAGCGACAGAGTTTAACTAAAACTCTACATCAGCAAATAAGTTTGTGACATTTAATTGGGGAAAACATAAATTATAATGTTCTTCTCTGGAATGAAAAAATCTGCAATAACGAACTTGTGCCACAGATATTTGAGACTTAGTCACCAGAGAGACGTGACTATAGGGTGAAAAAAGGTGGAATGTACGCATACAATGTTAACCCAGCTTGCAGGTATTCAGGCAGAATGAGAAAGCAGGATGGGTAAATCCTGACATTAATGGATTGTGAAAACATTACAGAGGCATCATTTGGCCTCAGAGCATTCGGTTGAATCAGCCACAATGCAAATTCTGCGAAATACGTGTCAAAAGCAGAAGCAAGAAAACGGTTTTTAGGTTGCCTCACAGCATTTTATTGCTTATCTCTGCATTTTACAGAAATTCATTGGAATTTGTAACAAAAGCACTGATAGTTTGGAAGAGTTCAATCTTTGTATAATCTGGGATCGTCACACTGGCAACAGTGATTTTTGAAGAGAGGATCAGAACATGTTTCTGCCGGTATTCTTTGGGGTAACACATTGCGCAATCGTCTAGGGACATAACTGTCTCAGATCGACCATTGAGTGATGAAGCTGAGTGAAGTGATCATGTCACACTGAGAGATCGTCTAGGAAATTGTAGTGTAGTGGAATTCAAAGAGATTATGAAGTTTTACAATGACCATAAAGCACATCCTATAATCGGAAACAAGAGTTTGAGAGAAGATTTGAGCAAGGTAAACAGAATGAAATGCGTGACTGGAAATGAACAGTGGAAAACATCTGAAGGAATTGTAAAATATTCAACAAAAAGACAACACCTCAGAAAGACATTCCCACTGTCTTCATGCAGGACGTAAAGGATCAGATTTGATGAAGAGATGAGCAGAAGTAAAAAAACTTTCTGCAGATACCAATGCTTCAGAAACATGCAGGTATTTGTTAAGGGGGTAGCAAGGAGTCTGCTAGCAGGAGGAACGCTGTAGAAAGAGGACCGATTGTCAGGGTGTAATGCAATAATAGGAGCCAAGAGAGTTGAACGTGCTGGAGGTGTTGACAGTGTGACAGATAGTAGCCAGGGCCTGAATAATGTTACAAAGCCAGTATGGATTTCTGAAGAAGGAGCAGTGTGCAGAGGTAGCAATGGAAGTAGGGATTTTTACTTAGTCATTCGTTGGCTGAGGATATTTCTGATTTGACCAACATTCTTTGCTCCAACGCCCAGAGGCAGCTCAGAGTCTGCGATATTGCTGTGTGTCTGGAGTCACACGTTAGCCAGGCCACGTTACAATGTCAGATGTCTTTCCCAAAAGGACCTACGTGAATCAGATGTGTTCTCCCAGATGATCAACAATGCATTTGTTGTGGCCTCAATAATGTCCTGTACAACCAGAATAGGACATCTCAACTTCTATTCCCAATGCTCTGACCAATGAAGGCAAATATCCCAAACGCCTATTTCACCAGTCTGTCAAGCTGTGATGCAACTTTCAACAAACTGTGCACCTGCATCCCTAAGTCCTACTCGGGTGCTAATATTAACTTAGACGTCCCACCCTGTTTTGCCTTAGCAAACTGCAATCTCGTGCGTTTCTCCACCAGCTATTCCTAAACCCACTAGCCAAGCAGTGCTGTTGATCCCGCTGTACCTTTAGATAGCCCTCTTCACTGCACACTTTATTGCCAACGTCAGTGTCACCATAAACTTGATTCCTTTATACTCATCCGAATAGTACGATGCACACGAGTGGATCCAGCAACGAACCCCATGGCACACCATTGGTCACAGACCTGCATTTTGAGTAGTAAACCTTTATGAATACATTCTTTGTTCTCCCGTCAATCCAATTTGTATCCAGACAGCGAGCACTCGCTGATTGTGAGCCCCACAACTTGCCCCACAACTTATTGCATAGCTTCTCACAAGATATTGGGGTGCATCTGATCATATCCCAATGTTTTATATACAATTTTGTATTTTAAGATATCGAGCACCTTCCTTCTCCAATTTGAACTATTTTTGAAGACATCACAATTTATTTTTCCACATTCTCGAGCTTCCAAGTCTTTATCCACCATCAATCCTGAAGCAAAACATTTGTTTTGGATCTGACGTATCAACAGTGTTTCCACATAGAGATCCCCATTGACCTTTAAGGAGCCATATTCTCGCCCTAGCTAAACTTTAGCCCTTAATAAAACTTGTCAAAATCTTTGTGAAACTTCAAACGTCTCCTTACTGCTACTGCCATCCTCCATCGGTATCTATCCTGCCATTTATGACCACAACAAAGCATAAAATCCAACAGATTTCAAGTATCCCCTTTTTATAAAGTCATGCATCTCCCATTGATTCAAAGTAGTTGTTTGTCATATCCTTTATAATACACTCCAGCAGTGTCACAACGTTTTGTCAGACTAATGCCGTTTGCTTTCGGATTGACTGCACATAGTGTTTTAGGAATCATTGTGTATCAATCTGTTATGAAGATGAGGGCATATCATTAAGAATGTGAAGAACTTGGCAAGTAAACAGACTGATGGAGACTTTACGAAGTAACATTTGATTAAAAACTAAAGCACTCGCTGAGTGGCCTGAAAAGGACAAAAATCAGATTCAAGTTAGGCTAATCAGTTTAAAGTATACCCCGAAAAATATCAAACTCGAATCTAACTTGAATTGAGTAGATTGATAATCTTAAAAGCCAATGACAAAATTAGATAATTTGGGGGTATAATACTTGGGGAAATTGAACAGTTGAGACGAGAGCAGCCAAGCCCAACATGCGAACAGACAGCTTGCAAAAGTACCTTACCGATTAGTAACCTGTGACGCAGAATATCCGAAGAATAAAAGAAGAGACTGAAACCTCCAAATAGAAGTACGAAATCTGCCTGTTTTGCGATAAGAAGTTTGGTACTGTAAATCTTCATTGGGAGTTTTATCGGACTCGTATTGTAGAAGGGAATGTACAAGATAGGTTAGCGGAAGAAATTGTAAATAGTGGTTAGTTAATTATTCTCTGTTATTCTCTAAGCATGAAAGCTGTTAATTTTTACTTTGAGCAGTTCTTGGCCACTCAGAGTTTTAGGCATTACTGCACAGGATAAATCTCTGTTACTGGTAAATTCGGCAGGACGTTTTACGCCGTAACAGTTTGGGGGCGCAGGTCTGTGATTTGAACTAGTTTAGACAAATTTAAATAGATTTGTGGTTCCGAAAAACCCCAGCAGATTTAAACACTTACAGGTTAGTGTTGTAGGTCTTTAAATAAACGTAGCTGAAGACATTTATGTAATTTCGGTGAAGTGTGGTTGACGAAATTAAAAGTAAGAGAAATGGCTCTTAAAATTGCAAAAGAAGTTTTGGGATTGGAAACTGATTCTTAGGTTTGCCAACAAAGTTTAGAACGAAAGAAAAAGGTCATACTTTTAAAATTAGCAAATACGTTAAACGTGAGTTTAACCGAGGGTAAAAATAAAGTTGAAGTTGTGAGGGAATTACTCAAACATTTACGTGTGTCAGAGAAACAGACAAGTGCAGTAGAAGTAGAAAAGCTTTAATTGCATTTGAAGAAGATGGCGTTAGAAGATAAAGAAAGCGAGAGAGAGGAAAGAGAGAGGGAGAGAAAAAAGGAGAGGGAGACAAAAAAGGAGAGGGAGAGAAGGAAGAAATAGAGAGGGAACGTGAGAGAGAGGAGGTTCTTGGATGAACAAAGAGAGAGAGGAAAATGAGAGAGAAAGATGAAGAGTGAGCTGAGAGAGAGGAAAAGTAAAGACAGAGAAGTTTCTTGGCTCAACAAACAGAAAGAGAAGGAAGGGAGAAAAAGAAAGAGAGAAAGTTCACAGCTGAGCAAAAAGAGACAGAATTTGAACGCGAGAAGCTGTGACTTAGCAAAGTCAACAGAATGGAGATTAATGAGAAAGATATTGAAACCTTCTCTATTTCATTCGAAAAAAAAGACGGCGAGGCAAATGGAGTGGCCCACTGATTTATGGTTAATGTTAGTTCAGGTAGACAGAGCTATTCATGTATCAGAAGCATATAGACTGCGGTTCAGAAGCACAAAGAAGGTCAGACTTATTTTGGTCTCACAATACTCAAACCAAGCTATTCTGATCGATGGGTGCATGTTTTGAAAATAGATCAGACATTAGGAGACTCTAAAATAGATTATTCTGCTGGAGCAGTTTAAGAATTCACATATAGAGATGTTAAGAATTCAAGAGAAGGAAGAGAAATTTCAGGTAGTGAGAATGACAGCAGAATTAGCAGATGAGTACCTGTTGGTGCTTATGACAAGGTTCTGGATAGAATTTCATCGTGTGAGGGAAAGAAATTGGGAAGAAGAGAGATCAAATATTACTAAACCAAGAGTAGAGTACAGCAGGCAGCGAAGAAAGCTAATTGCATGCTGGCCTTCATAACAAGAAGTATTGAGTATAGAAGCAAATAGGTTCTTCTGCAGCTGTTCAAGGCCCTGGTGAGACCGCACCTGGAATATTGTGTGCAGTTTTGGTCTCCAAATTTAAGGAAAGACATTCTGGCTATTGAGGGAGTGCAGCGTAGGTTCACGAGGTCAATTCCCGTTGAAAGATTGGAGCGACTGGGCTTGGATACCCTTGAGTTTAGAAGGCTGAGAGAGGATCTGATTGAGACGTATAAGACTATTAAAGGATTGGACACTGTGGAGGCAGGAAGCATGTTTCCGCTGATGGGTGAGTCCCGAACCAGAGGACAAAGTTTAAAAATAAGGGGTAGGCCATTTACAACAGAGCTGAGGAGAAACCTCTTCACCCAGAGAGTGGTGTGAGTGTGTGGAATGCTTTCCCCTGGAAGGCTGTGGAGGCCAAGTCTATGGATACTTTCAAGAAAGAGTTGAAAAGAGCTCTTAATGATATTGGAATCAAGGGTTATGGGGATAAGGCAGGAACAGGATACTGATTGAGGATGATCAGCCATGATCATAATGAATGGTGATGCTGGCTCGAAGGGCTGAATGGCCTACTCCTGCACCTATTGCCTATTGTCTATTGTCTATTGAGAACACGGCAAATAATTTACCAGAGGACATAAAAGAAGCCCAAGAATTTGGAAGGGAGATGAAAGACATCAGGTGTTTCCACTCGAGTAAATTGAGACACGTAAAGAAACAGTGCGGTAGTTAAAGAAAGGCACTGTGAGAAAAAAAATCTCAGCCAGTGACATTAGCGAAGCTAGTAAAAGAGACCCCAAGATGAACTGAGAAGTGGCAGGAGAGTGCACAGCCGAGGTTGGGGCTCGGTGTGGTGTTACTACCTGACCTCTAAAAAGAATTCGTCTGTGTGGAGATAGTTTACTCGGAAGGAACAGGAGGAGAAGGACATGAACTAATTAAGAATTTATGCATCACAAAATATTAAGAATTTAACATAGAACATAGAACATAGAACAATACAGCACAGAACAGGCCCTTCGGTCCACGATGTTGTGCCGAACTTCTAACCTAGATTAAGTACCCATCCATGTACCTATCTAAATGCCGCTTAAAGGTCGCCAATGATTCCGACTCTACCACTCCCACGGGCAGCGCATTCCATGCCCCCACCACTCTCTGGGTAAAGAACCCACCCCTGACATCTCCCCTATACCTTCCACCCTTCACCTTAAATTTATGTCCCCTTGTAATACTCTGTCGTACCCGGGGAAAAAGTTTCTGACTGTCTACTCTATCTATTCCTCTGATCATCTTATAAACCTCTCTCAAGTCACCCCTCATCCTTCGCCGTTCCAACGAGAAAAGGCCGAGAACTCTCAACCTATCCTCGTATGACTTCCTCTCCATTCCAGGCAGCATCCTGGTAAATCTTCTCTGCACCCTCTCCAAAGCTTCCACATCTTTCCTAAAGTGAGGCGACCAGAACTGCACACAGTACTCCAACTGTGGCCGAACCAAAGTCCTGTACAGCTGCAACATCACTTCACGACTCTTGAATTCAATCCCTCTGGTAATGAACGATAATACTCCATAGGCCTTCTTACAAACTCTATCCACCTGAGTGGCAACCTTCAAAGATCTATGTACATAGACCCCAAGATCCCTCTGTTCCTCCACCTGACTAAGAACCCTACCATTAACCCTGTATTCCGCATTCTTATTTGTTCTTCCAAAATGGACAACCTCACACTTGGCAGGGTTGAACTCCATCTGCCACTCCTCAGCCCAGCACTGCATCATATCTAAGTCCCTCTGCAGCCGACAACAGCCCTCCTCACTGTCCACAACTCCACCTATCTTCGTATCATCTGCAAATTTACTGACCCGCCCATCGACTCCCTCATCTAAGTCATTAATAAAAATTACAAACAGCAGAGGACACAGAACTGATCCCTGTGGAACTCCACTTGTAACTGGGCTCCAGGCTGAATATTTACCATCTACCACCACTCTCTGCCTTCGACCGGTTAGCCAGTTTTCTATCCAATTGGCCAAATTTCCCTCTCCCATGCCTCCTGACTTTCCGCATAAGCCTACCATGGGGAACCTTATCAAATGCCTTACTAAAATCCATGTACACTACATCCACTGCTCTACCCTCATCCACATGCTTGGTCACCTCCTCGAAGAATTCAATAAGACTTGTAAGGCAAGACCTACCCTTCACAAATCCGTGCTGGCTGTCCCTAATCAAGCAGTGTCTTTCCAGATACTCATAAATCCTATCCCTCAGTACCCTTTCCATTACTTTGCCTACCACAGAAGTAAGACTAACAGGCCTGTAATTCCCGGGGTTATCCCTATTCCCTTTTTTGAACAGGGGAACAACATTCGCTACTCTCCAGTCCCCTGGTAACACCCCCGTTGCCAGTGCAGACGAGAAGATAATTGCCAACGGTACTGCAATTTCCTCTCTTGCTTCCCACATAATCCTAGGATATATCCCGTCAGGCCCGGGGGACTTGTCTATCCTCAAGTTGTTCAAAATGTCCAACACATCTTCCTTCCTAACAGGTATCTCTTCTAGCTTACCAGTCCATTTCACACTCTCCTCTTCTACAATACGGTCCCTCTCGTTCGTAAATACTGAAGAGAAGTACTTGTTCAAGACCTCTCCTATCTCTTCCGACTCAATACACAGTCTCCCACTACTGTCCTTGATCGGACCTACCCTCGTTCTCGTCATTCTCAGGTTTCTCACATACGCATATAATGCCTTGGGGTTATCCTTGATCCTATCCGCCAACGATTTTTCATGCCCTCTCTTAGCTCTCCTAATCCCTTTCTTCAGGTCCCTTCTGGCTATCCTGTATCCCTCCACTGCTCTGTCTGAATCCTGTTTCCTCAACCTTATGTAAGCCCCCTTCTTCCTCTTTACCAGACATTCAACCTCTCTCGTCAACCAAGGCTCCCTCACATGACCATTTCTTTCCTGCCTGATAGGTACATATATATCATGGACACGTCGTATCTGCTCTTTGAAAAAGTTCCACATTTCCACCACATCCTTCCCTGACAGCCTATGCTCCCAACGTATGCTCCTCAAATCCTGCCTTGCAGCATCGTAATTTCCCTTCCCCCAATTATAAAATCTACCTTGTTGTGCGCACCCATCTCTCTCCATAACCAAGGTGAAAGTCACAGAATTGTGGTCACCATCACCAAAATGTTCACCCACTAACAAGCCCACCACTTGTCCCGGTTCATTACCGAGTACCAAATCCAATATGGCCTCCCCTCTGGTTGGACAATCTACATACTGCGTTAGAAAAGCTTCCTGGACACACTGCACAAACACCGCCCCATCCAATCTACTTGATCTAAAGAGCTTCCAATCAATATTTGGGAAGTTGAAGTCGCCCATGACTACGACCCTGTGGCTTCTGCACCTTTCCAAAATCTGTTTCCCAATCTGTTTCTCCACATCTCTGCTGCTATTGGGGGGCCTATAGTAAACACCCAACAAGGTGACTGCACCTTTCCTATTTCTGACTTCAGCCCATACTACCTCCAGAGGCAGATCCCCCTCAAACTTCCTTTCTGCAGCCGTTATACCAATTTGTAGTGATACAGAGGCTAACCACTCGCTGATAGTAAGGGATGAGCTAATATGCAGTCTTTCTGATTTGTTACCTGATAGTGTGGTAATTTGTGGGCCAGATGGGCAGAGATTTAGCGTTCCCCCTGTAAGATCTGATTCGAATGCCAACTTAAGACTGGGAAACTACAATGTCAGTTTCAGGAATTCAGTTTGATCTTGGGAATGAATTGGCAGGATCCAACGTGGGACTCACAGCCCTTGTTGTGGAGAAGCCCAAGGAAAAACAAGAAAATGAGAAGACAAAACAGAAATATCCTGGCATTTTCCCAAACTGTGTGATAACCAGATCCCACGATCATAAGTCACAGCACGAAGCGATAAGTAAAGAGAATGGTAAAGGCGTCAAAGTTCATTTAGCGGATACCCATTTTGATGTAATAGTGCAGGAAAAACCTGAACAGGCAGTGTGTCAGACAGGGGCGTTTAGTCCTGAAAGGGTAATAGGATCCTCGGACAGAAATGGAGAGCGCAACAGATTAGTGCGGAAATGAAATGAACCGACGTACACCAGATTGTGTTGGCGATAGTATACAGACAGGAATTGTTAAGGATAGCACATGAACGTACCACTAAGACGTCACCGAGAGACTCAGGCTAATGTGGGAATACATTTTTATTGGCATAGAATGCACAAGGATGTGGCTAACATGCCAAATGGCATGTTAGCCACAGGCAGAAATGAGGTGACTTTGCTAAACAGTACCTAAAGGGGACACAATGTAGAATGAAGCAGGTGGAAAATTAAAAATTTGAGAACTGGACATTTTCCCAAGGGAATAACGTGTTGGTAGAGTAACCAGTTATAGGAGATCCCTTCAAAAGCAGGTTTATTTGTCACTATCAAATTGAGGAAGAAATTTAGTCCGGTAAACTATTTAGTAAAGATGCCAGATTTTAAAAAGTTATCGTATCTGTCATTGAACATGTTTAACCCATATTATACTAGCGAGAAAAAGCTGGAGAAATCAAAACCATTGTTGGAGGAAGGATGTACTGGCCCGTCAGCACGTTCAGAGGAGATTAACGAGCATGGTCGCAGAAGTGAACAGCTAAACATGGGTGGGAGTTTGAGTACTCTGGGTTTATACTGGATAGAGGTTAGATGGAGGAGGGTCAAGATTAGTTTGGTGCTGGAAAAGCGCAGCAGGCCAGGCAGCATCCAAGGAGCAAGAAAATGGACGTTTTGGGCATAGGTCCTTCATGACGAATGTGGCTGGGAGCCCCGGGTTGGAAAGATAATTGAGAGGGATGTGGGGCTTGGGAAAAGGCAGCTCAGAGGGCAATAAGCGGATGGAGGTTGGTATGACGCTGAAAAACCGGAGAGGATGGTAGAGTGCACAGGTGGGAGGGATGATTGACAGGTGGGACAGGTCATGAGGACCGTCCTGAGCAGGAAGATTGGAACTGCTGTAAAGAGTGGGAGGAGAAATTAGGAATCTATTGATTTCACATTGATGTTATGTGGTTGACGTTAACCGAGAGGGCTTACTCCGGGCGTCGGGTGTTGAGGCAGTGGTGGTGGAGATTACCCAGGACCTGCATGTCGTCGGCAGAGTAGAAGGGGGAGTTGAAATGTTCGGCCACGGGGCGGTGGGGTTGAGTCTAGCGGATGTCCCAGAGATGTTCTATAAAGCACTCTGCAAGAAAAAATCCGTTGTCCCCAACGTAGAGGAGACCGCATCGGGAGCAACCGTTACAGTAAATGACACATGTGGAAGTGCAGGTGGAACTTTCATTGATGTGGAATGCTTCTTTGCAGCCTTGGACAGAGTTGGGGGGTGGAGGGGGGAGGGGAGATTTGGGCAAAGATATTGTAATTCTTTCAGTGGCAGGGGAAGTTGCCAGGAGGAGAGGGCTGGTTGTTGGTGGGCATGGACGTGACCAGGCAGTTACGAAGGGAATGGAATGTATGGAAATCAGATAGGAGTGGGGAAGGAAATATGCTGAAAGTGGATAGGGATGGGAGGGAAATCTATTAGATTAGAAGGAGAACGAGGATCTAATTGAAACATGCAGGATAATGAATGGCCTCTGGAGTAGGTGTTGTAGATACTATGACACGACGGCATAGTTTTAGAGGAAAGGGAAGTCCTTTTAGAAAGGAGTAAAGGAAACATCTTCCTCAGGCAGGGTTTGACGAGTCTAGGAAAAAGGCTGTGAAGACCAAGTCATTGAGTTAATTAAGTTTGAGACAGATACGTTTTATGCAACGAAGGGGGTCAAGTGTTACACAAGAAAGCAGGAGAATGTGGTTGAGAATTTAATTTGCCATGGTATCAGAGCAGATTCAATGCGCTGAATGATCTGATTTCTGCTGCTCTGTATTGAAATTCCATAACGCTTCACTTTCTCCGAATCCCACCTCATCCAGTCTGTTCCCAGCTCCCTCTAGCTGGAACCTATTTCCTCGAGGTACGAAGCAAGAGGATGATAAAGAGGGCGAGAGAGCAGGGGCAGACAGAGTGGTGGTAGGAGAGAGAGTGTGAGAGAGTGAGCGACAGAGGGGGAGCGAGACATTGAGAGATGGCGACAGAGAGAGAGAGAGGAAGAGAGAGCAGGTGCGACGGAGGAGAGAGAGGGGGCGAGAAAAACGGGAGAGAGAAATGGGGTGAGAGAGAGGGACAGGGATCGAGGGAGAGATGGGACGAGAGAGACTAAAGGGTAAGAGACAGCGATAGAGCATGAGAGAGAAGCAATGAGAGAGAAAGGGAGAGAGAGGCAAGCGAAAGGCGGAAATAGAGAGAGACGGTTGGTTCGAGGTGGGGGGCAAGAAAGGGAAGGGGCGAGTGAGGGAGGGGGCGAGAGAGAGGGGGCAAGAGAGACATACGGCGGAGAGAGAGGCACAGAGAGGGTGTACGTGAAAGAGAAGGGGCTCGAGAGAGAGAGAGAGAGAGAAAGAGCAGGTTCGAGTAAAACAGACAGAGAGAATGCCAAAGAGAGAAGGCTCGAGAGAGAGACTGGGCGAGAGAGCAAGAGGGCGGGAGAGGCAGGGAAAGAGAGAGAAAATGAGAGAGAATGGGCGAGAGAGAGACAGTCAGGGGTGGCGAGCGAGAGAGAAGAAACAAGAGATAGAGAGTGCATGGATGGGAGAGAGTGGGATCAGAGACTGGGGTTGCCAGAGAGAGAGTGGACGAGTGGCAGAGATAGGGGTCGGGCCACAAATAGAGAGAGAGGGCAAAGAAGAGAGAGAGGGGTTCCAGAGAGCGGGGAGCGAGAGATAGAGATAGAGAGAGAGAGAGTTAGAGGGACTAGAGAGGGAGGTGTGGCGAGAGAGAAAGAGAGAGAGAGTAGGCGCGCGAGAGAGGGGGTGGTCAACAGAGAGATGGCATAACAGAGTGTGTGCGAGAGAGAGATAAAGATAGACAGGGGCGAGGATAGATACAGTTGGGACAAGTAGAAAGAGAGCGATAGGGCGAGACAGAGAGAGAGGGAGCGAGAGGAATATGGCGCGTGAGAGAGAGAGAGATAGACAGAGTGAGGACGAGAGCGGGAAAGAGAGGGTGAGAGAGGGTGAGGGTGAGCGAGAGATTGAGGATGAGCAAGTCCGAGAGGGATAGAGACAATAAGAGAGTGGGTCGAGCGGGGACAAGAGAGAGAGAGAGCGGGTGAGACAGAGAGAGCAGGGGTGAGAGAGAGAGAGACGGTGTGAGATAGAGCAGGGAATGAGACAGGTAAAGGGGGAAAAAGAGGTGGAGGGAGAGAGAGAGGTGGTGTGAGACAGGGCAAAATATACACAGAGAGACCAGGCGCACGTTCGAGGGAGAAATTGCGGAGAGAGAGTGAGAGCGATGGCGAGAGAGAGGGCTGAGAGAGAGTGAGGGCAAGAGGGTGAGAGGCTAAGAGACGGAGAAGGCGAGAAAGTCGAGAGGGCAGATGCGCGAGAGAGAGGTGAGTAAGAAACAGAGGGCCGGAGAGAGGAAGTGAGAGGGAGGTGGCGGGCGGGAGAGTCAGAGAGGGTGAGACAGAGTTCGCAAAAGAGAGAGAGGGGAGATAGCTAGGGGCAAGAGAGAGAAACAGAGTGGGGGGAGAGACAGTGAGGTTGGGGCAAGAATAAGAGACGGCGAGAGATAGATAGAGAGAGAGGGCGAGAATGAAAAGGGTGTTGGGAGAGAGAGCGGGCAAGAGGGCCACGAGCAAGATGCGCAAGACAGAGACGGGGCGAGAGAGAAAGTGGGTGAGAGAGAGTGGGGCGGTGAGTGAGAGAGGGGGCGAGACAGTGAGGGCGTGAGAGAGAGTTGGCAAGAGAGAGAACGGGGTGTGTGAGATAGAGAGACAGAGAGGGTGCGGGAGAGAGAATAGGAGAGTAAGACAGAAGGCGAGAGACAGAGAGGGAAAACCGGGTGAGACAGAGTCGATAGAGAGAGAGAGCCCAGGGCCGAGCGAGAGAGAGAGATGGAGAGTCTGCCAAGACAGTGATGGGGCAAGGCAGACAGGGGATCAGAGAGAGAGAGACGGACGAGAGAGAAAGGAAGCAATAGAGAGAGCAACAGAAAAGAGAGGAAGAGAAGGTATGAGAGAGAGAGGGAGAGAATGAGAGAGGAGTTGGAGAGAGGGAGGAAAGAGTGAGAGGGGATGGGGAAAGAGGAAAAGAGAGGATTTGAGAGAGATAGGGGCGAGAGAGAGAAGCTGGCGAGGCAGAGAGGGGGAGTGGATCAAGAGAGAGATGGGGAAAGGCACAAAGGGGTTGAGACAGAGAGAGCAGAAGACAGAGAATGGGAACGAGAGAGAGCAGTGAAAGAGTGAGAGAAAGCGAGGGGGAGAGATGTGCGAGAGAGTCGGGGAGCGAGAGAAAGGGGACGTAGATAGAGGCTTAAGAGAGGGGAAAGCGAGACAGTGAGGGGATGGAGAGAGAATGTGGGAAGAATGACTGCGGTCGTGAGAGAGACGTCGAGAGCGAGAGATGGGCTATGTAATAAAAAGAGATGGCTATATACACAGAGAGAGAGTGGCGAGAGAGAACGAGGGCAAGGGAAAGAGACGAAAAAGAGAGCACACGTGAGAGGGAGAGGTGCGCAAGAGAGCGAGGCATTGAGAGAGTGGGGTCGAGAGAGAGAGGCGTGGCGACAGAGTGTGGGAGAGAGGGAAATGTGTCGAGAGGGAAAGAAAGCGAGAGAGAGAGCAGTGGCGAGGTAGAGAGAGAACGCTAGAGAGGGAAGGAATGAGACACTGTTGCAGAAGAGAGAGAGGGGCGAGAGAGAAGGGCAAGAGAGAAAGGGGACGAAATAAACAGATAGGAGAGAGAGTGGTGGCGAGAGAAACAGTGTCTTCAGAAGAGAGGCAGACAGTCAGAGAGAGCAGGGGCAAAAATGCAGAAAGAGTGGACGATAGAAAGAGTTAGAGAGCGGAAGCGATTGAGGAAGAGAGTGTGAAAGAGAGAGGTGAGAGAGTTAAAGCGGGCGAGAGAGAGAGGGGAGAGAAAGAGAAATGGCGAGAGAGAGACGGCGAGAGAGAGAAGGGAGGCAAAAGAGAGAGCGAGGGAGAGAAAGAGAAAAGAGCGGGGCGGGAGAGAGAGGGGCGAGGGTGACAGAGAGACAGAATGAGACAGCGGAAACAGAAAGAGGGAGACAGAGGGAGTGTGAGGGGGAATGCGATAGAGAGCTGGAGAGCGAGAGAGGGTGGAGTGCGATACAGGGAGGGTCAAGAGATACAGAGGGCGAGAGAGAGAGCAGGGAGGCGACAGTGAGAGAAGGGAGTAAGAGAGAGGCAGAGGGGGTGAGAGACAGAAATAAAAAGGGGGGAGACAGAGAGAGAGGCGACCGAAAGAGAAAGAGTTCCGCGAGAGAGAGAAGGCCATATGGGAGAGGGTGAGAGAATGAGTGAGAGAGAGAGAGTCGTGCGAGAGAGTTGGGGTGAGAGAAAGCGGGGGCGAAATGAGAGCGAGGGCGAGAGAGCGCGAGAGAGTGGGGGACGGAGAGAGAAAGTGAGAGAGAGGGCGAGAGAGAGAGGGCGAGGGACAGTAAAAGTGAGAGTAAGAGAGGACAAGAAAGACAGAGAGCGGGGGCGGGACAGAGAGAGGAGACGGGAGCGAGCGAGGGGGGGCAAAAAGAGTCGGGCCAAAACAGAGAGGGGCGAAATGAAGAGAGAGCGAGTAAGAAAGGGGTGCTAGTGAGAGTCAGAGCGGTGAGGAAGGGGTAGCGAAAGAAAGGGTTGAGATACAGAGGAGTAAGCGAAAGAGAGAGAAGGGACGAGAGAGAAGAGACTGGAGACAGGGCAGACTGAGAGTGGGGACGAGGGAGAGGGCGAGAGAGAGAAGGGGCAACAAGAGGAAGAGGGTTTGAGGGACAGAGGAAGGACGAAGAGGGAGGGGGCGAGAGACACAGAGCGAGAAGAGAGACAGAGAGAAAGAGTTGTGCAAGAGGGATAGAGGGAATGAGAGACAGGGTGCGCGAGACAGAGAGGGGTGATCGAGAGAGAGGCGGAGTTCATGAGAGAGAGCGAATGCTCGAGAGAGGGGACAGAGAGAGAGAAATGGGGCATGAGAAAGGGGTGTGAGAGAGAGCAGGAGTGAGAGAGAGAATGTTGGGGTCAAGAAAGAGAGAGATTCCGTGATAGAAAGAGGGTGGTGAGAGATAGAGATAGGTAGGAGTGAGCAAGAGAAAGAGGAGCGGCGTGAAAGAAAAAGTGACGACAGAGAAAGGAGGTGAGAGAGAAGGGGGAATGTGAGAGGGAGAGAGACAGCGTGAGGAGAGATAGCGTGAGCGAGGTGAGAGAGAGGGGTGCGAGGGACAATGGGAGAGCGCGGGGCAACAGCGGGAGAGTGAGGGGTTGAGAAATAGGAGCGAGAGAGGGAACGAGGGAGAGAAAGCCAGAGAGAGAGAGGACGAGAGAGAGAGGGAAAGATGGCCAGAGAGAGAGCGCGGGAGAAAGAGAGGGACCGAGCGAGAGAGAGAGCGAGAGAAAGAAAGAGACAGATCGAAGGGCTGAGGAAGAGAGGGGACGGGAGAGAGAGCGACGAGAGCGAAAGGCAACAAAAGAGAGAGAGCGTGGAAGAGAGAGAAGAGATCAGGGAAGGGAGAGAGAGAAGGTGAGAGAGACAGAGAAATCGAACGAGAGAGCAGGATTAAAGGGGGAAAGAGAGGGGGTGAGAGAGAGGCGAGCGGGAGAGATGGAATACGAGAGGCAGAGAGAAAGAGTGTTGTCGAGAAAGAGAGAGAGCACTGGGAGAGACAGAGAAGAAGGGACTGCAAGGCAGAGATGGGGCAGGACAGAGAGGGGAGCGAGAGAACCTGGGCTAGAAAAAGAGAGGGGGTGAGAAAAATGGAGAGAAAGTGAGAAAGCGAGGGAATGGGCGAGAGAGAGAGAGGCAGCGAGAGAGAAAGAGATCAAGGGAGAGAGAAAGAAGAGAGTAGGTTCGATAGAGAAAGCAAGAGCGAGAGTGGGAGAGAGAGAAAATGAGAGAGCAGGCTCAGAGAGAGAGAGACAAGAGCAGTGGCGAGAGAGAGAGAGGGCGAGAGACACGGGCTGAGCTACACAGAGAGAGAGGGCAAGACAGAGATGTGGCTTGAAAGAGAGGGGAGGAGAGTGAGAGAAAGGAGTCTATAGAGAGAGGGAAGAGAGAGAGTGACGGCGATAGAGATTGAGTACGATAGAGAGAGAATGGGGAGAGACAGAAGGCAAGAGAGAGAAGCAGCAAGAGTCATAGAGTCATAGAGATTTACAGCACAGAAACAGACTATTTGGTCGAACTCATCCATACCAACGAGATATCCCAAACGAATCAAGTTGCACCTGCCAGCACCTGGCCCACATCCCTCCAAACCCTCCCTATTATTATACACAAACCAAATGTTATTTACGTGTTGCAATCGTACCAGCTTCCAACACTTCCTCAGGCAGCTCATTCCATACAGGTGCCACCCTTTGCATGAAAAAGATGCCCCTTAGGTCACTTTTATACCTTCCCCCTCTCACCCTAAAACTATGCCCTCTAGTTCTGGTCTCCCCCACCCCAAGGAAAAACTTTGCCTATTTATCCTATCCATACGCCTCATAATTTTGCCAACTTCTGAGAGCGTGGGAGAGACGGGGGGAAAGAGATAGGGAGAGAGGCAAGGCGAGAGAAAGAGCATCGTGAGAGAGGAGATCGGGGGGCGAGAGAAAGACCGGGTGCGTGAGGGAGAAAGGGCGAGGGAGAGACAGAGCGCGAGAGAGAGAGCGGGAGACAGCAAGAGACAGAGCGGGGGTGACAGATAGAGAAAGGAGGCGAGAGAGAGAGAGGGAGGGCAAGAGAGAGGTTCGGCAAGCCAGAGATGGGTCCAGAGAGAGGGGACGAGAGATAAATATAGAGACAGTGAGAGGGAGGCGAGAGAGAGAGGGGGGACGAGAGGGAGAGATTGCACATGAGAGAGAATGAAGCGAGTGTGGGGGGCGAGAGAGTGAGGGATGGCAGAGAGAGAGAGAGAGAGTGGGCGAGAGAGAGAAAGGGCGAAGGAGAGAGGTGAGAGCAAGGGAGAGAGGGACAGAGACGGATAAAGAAGGGACACCAGACAGAGAAACAGAGAGGGGGCAAGACAGAGAGAGAAAGATAGCGCGACACGGGGGCGAGCGAGAGGGAGGAAGCGAGAGAGATTGGAAGGCAAAGCGAGTGGTGCGAAAGACCTCGAGGAACGAGAGAAGGGGGGGCGAGAGAACGAGAGTGGGCGCGAGAGAGCGGGGGTGGCAGAGAGAGAGAGGTTCTGGGAGAGTGCAGCCGAGGAAGAGATGGGGCAAGAGAGAGAGAGTGAGCGCGGGAGAGAGAGAGAGAGAGAGAGGGAGAAGTGAAGAGAGCACGGATGAGAGAGGTTAGCGGGTGAGAGAGAGAGAGGGCGAGAGACAAAGAGGGCGAGCGGGGAGGCAAAACAGTGCTGCAGCAAGAGAGACAGAGGGAGCGAGAGAGAGAGGGTCTAGAAAGAGACAGGAAGCGAGAGAGAAAGAGGGTATTGGTAGGAGATAGAGAGAGAAGACGTGAGAGAGGGAGGTGGGGAGAGAGTGAGGGGAGACAGTGAGAATGAACAATAGAGACTAGAGCAGGAGCGAGAGAGAGAGAGAGGGGGCAAGTGGGCGATGGAGGGGACGAGAGCGAGAAAGAGGGCGACAGGCAGAGAGAGACGGCGAGAGAGTGAGAGTGGGGTGCGACACAAGGGTTTGAGAGAGAGGTAAAGGTGGCCAAGAGATGGAGAGAGGGAGTGAGAGTGAGAGAGACAGAGAGAGTGACGGCGAGAGAGTGGGAAGGGACGAGAAAGTTGGATGAGAAAGAGATAGAGGTGGACGAGAGATACAGACCAGGTGGCGAGAGCTACAGAGGGGAAGAAACAGAGAGAGAGATTCGTGAGAGAGAGAGAGACTGTGTGAGAGAGAGGGGCGAGACAGAAAGACGTGTGGCGAGAGAGAGAGATAGCGAGTGCCCGAAATAGAGCAGCGGCGAGGAAGAGAGAGAGCGGGGTCGAGAGAGGGAGTTAGGTGTTGAAAGAGAGAGGGGGGAAGAGAGAGAGAGAAGGGGAGAGATAGAAACTGGGAGTGAATTTGAAAGAGAGAGAGAAAGGGAGAGAGAATAGGAGTGAGAGAGAAAGAGAGAGATGGTGAGAGAGAGAGGACCAGCGAGAGACAGAGAGAGAGAGAGAGCGAGAGAGAGACAGGTGCGAGAGAGAGGTTGTCGAAGAGTGTTGACAGAGAGTGGGGCGAGATAGAGCGAGAGATGCTCGGAGAGGGAGAGAGAGGGGGTCAGAGTGTCAAATCGGTGAAAACTAGTGAGGGGGCGAGGGACCGGCGAGACAGAGAGGGCGAGAGAGCGCGGGTGAGAGTGCGAAAGATAGTGAGGGGTGAAGGGACAGAAAAAGGGTGCAGGGAGAGAGCGAGAGAAAGGGAGAGAGACAGAGAAGGGGAAGAGAGAGAGGTAAAATGTGCGCTACAGTGAGGGGGCAAGAGAGAGAGGGGGCGAGACAGAGAGCGCGGTGGCCAGAGAGAGGGAGAGAGACAGAGGGTTTGAGAATTGCGCGAGACAGAGGGTGAGAGAGCAGATGAGAGAGTGAGAGAGTGGGAATGGAGAGAGAAAGGTGCAAGAGAGAGTGTGCGATAAAGGGAGCGAGAGAGGGGGGGGCGAGTGACAGAGAGAAAGTGAGACAGAGAGGGGAGAGAGAAAGAAATATGTGAGGCTCGCGAGATATAGACTGAGAAAGGGCGTGACAGACACAGTGGGAGTGAGAGCCGTAGAGTTGCCAACAGCGGCTAGTGGAGAGGGTTTGGGAGAGAGAGGGAGGGCGATGAGAGAGAAAGAGAGGGTGGCATGTGTGTGGTGGGAGAGAGGAGGGGCGAGATAGAGAGTCAGAGCGAGAGAAAAATAAATATGTGTTGCAAGAGGGAGGTCGAGGGAGGAGAGCGAGATGGACTAGGAACCTGAAAGGGCGCAAGAGAATGGCGAGAGAATGAGAGTGCGAGCGAGAGCAAGTGAGACAGAAAGAATGGGTGCGAAAGAGAGCGCGATGAAGGGAGGGGTGTCCGGAGAGAGAGAGTGAGAGAAAGTGGATGAGATGGACATGGGGCGTGAGGCAGAGAGGTGCGAGAGAGAGACAGACAGACAGAGGCTGAGAGGGCGAGAGATTGAGAGAGTGACAGGCGAGATATAGAGAGGTGACGAGAGTAAGAGAGAGGAAGAGACAGAGAGGGAGAAAGAAATAGTGGAACGAGAAAGAGAGAGGGCACGAGAGAGCAAGATAGTGTGGGTGTGAGATCGAAAGACATTGCGAGAGAGAGAGGAGGCGAGAGAGATAGAGGGCGAGAGAGAATAGAGCAGGAACGAGAGACAGAGTGCGAGAGAGAGAGTGGGGAGAGAGACGGAGTGGTGGGTCGAGAAAGAGGGATTGGGAGGGGATGATAGAGTCGCATTTCGAGCGTGAGAGTGGGAAACGACAGAGCCGGAAAGAGAAATGGCTGGTGAGAGGATGTGAGAGCAAATGGTGAGAGAGAGAGGAGTGCGAGATTGAAAGCGAGGCAGTGAGAGAGGGAGGGTGAGAGAGATGGGTGGGATAGTGAGGGAGGGAGAGTGGATCGATAGAGTGGAGTGCAAAAGAGAGAGAACGAGAGGGCGCGAAAGAGGAAAGGAGTGTGCAGAGCAAAAGGGGGGCGAGAGAGTGAAAAAGGGGCTGGGGTTTGAGAATGGTGCGGGAGAGAGAGGGTGAAAAGGAGAGTGGGCGAAAGAGAGAGGAGGGGCGACGGAAAGACGGGGCAAGAGAGAGAGTTCAATAGAAAGAGAGGAAGAGAGGGCGAGAGACTCGGAGAGACAGAGAGAGGAGCTGAGAAAGAGACGGAGGGGAGAGAGAGGGGTCGATAGAAAAAGAGAAGGCAAGAGAGACAGAGTGGACAGGAGATTGGGTAACAGAGAGAGCGATGAGAGATAGAGAGGGCATGACAGCCAGTGCGAGAGATGGAAGAGATGTGAGAAAAAGGGCAAGAGAAAGAGAGAGGGGCACGAGAGAGGGGATCGAGGGAGAGAGACAAAGGCTTCGTGGACAGGGTGAAAGAGGAGAGGAAGAGATACAGAATACGAGAGAGGTGTCACAAGAGTGAGAACGGGGTCGAGAGGAAGGGACGGGGTGAGAGAGAGAGACAGAGGGTGTCAAGAGAGGAGAGGAATGAGAGAGAGAGTGATAGGGGATGAGAGAGGGGAGAGGGGGTGGTGAGAGAATGCGGGTGTATAGAAACTGGGGGTCAGAGATAAAGTGAGAGAGAGTGCCCGAGTTAGAGAGAGAAGATCTGATAGAGTCAGAGGGGCGAGAGAGAGAACTGGACAGAGGGCGAGAGAGAGAGAGGTTGAGAGAGGAGGCGCGAGAGACTGAGAGCGCGAGAGAGATTAGGGTGTAAGAGAGAAAGAGAGTGTGGCGAGGGTGTTTTGAGAGTGAGAGGACGGGCGAGATACAGAGAGAGGGTGTTGAGTGAGGGAGGTTCGGGAGAGGGAGAGAAGGGGCGGAAGAGAGACGTCGTGAGAACGAGGGGTGACAGGTCGAGAAAGAGAGGGAAAGTGGGTGCGAGAGAGAAAGAGGGGAAGGGAGAGATAGAGTAGGCTAGATAGAGAACGAGAGAAAGGCGGCAAGAGAGAATTGGCGAGAGATAGAGAGGGAGACAGTAGTCGAGAAGGAGAGAGCGGGAGAGCGGAAGGGAGATACGTGGGTGGCGGGAGAGAGTATGGGCGTGACAGAGAGTTAGGGAGCGAGAGACAGAGCGTTGCTTAGAGAGGCGGAGGTGGGTGAGAGAGAGGAAGGGTGAGATAGAGAGAGAGGGAGAGAAAAAGAGAGAAGTGTTGCAAGAGTGAGAGAGAGTAGGCAAGAGAGAAAGGGAGTGAGAACGAGAGAGGACGCAAAGGAGGGGTTGAGAGAGTGATCAGGGGCGCGAGAGAGAGGGAGAGTGAGAGAGAGGATGAGAGGGAGAGAAGGGGTGAGAGAGAGAGGAGGGTTGAGTGTGAGCAAAAGGGCGAGAGAGAGAAAGGTGTGAGAGCCAGTGGATCTAGAATGAGAGAGGGGCAAGTTAGCAAGAAAGAGAATGAGAGAGAGAACAGAGTGGGAAAGAGGGAGATAGTGCGAGGGAGGGAAAGAGAGTTAGGGCGAGAGAGAGCAGAGGGAGAGAGGGTTTGACGAGAGCGAGAGGGAGAGAGGGGGCGACACAGAGGTGTTTCGACATTGAGACGGTGGGAGGCGACAGAGAGTGACGAGTGACGAGATGGTGAGAGCAAGCTGGGCTAAGCGAGAGGGTTGCACGAGTGAAAGTGAGGTGGTCAAGAGAGACAAGGAGCGAGAGGGATTCGGGGGCAATAGAGGGAGTGGGCTAGCAGTATCGTTAGAGAAGGGTAGCGAGAGAGAGAGCGAGAGGGCGCGAAAGAGAGAGAGTGTCAGAGAGAAAACGTGAGTGAAAAAGAGAGATCAAGGGGGCGAAAGACAGAGGGGGGCTGGAGAGAGGGACGAGAGAGATAGAGTGAGATAGAAGGTGGCGGAAGATATAAAGGCTGAGAGAGAGAGACCGAGCAGGGGTGAGAGAAAGAGGGGATCAGAGAGAGGGGACGAGAGATAGAGAGACAGAGGGGTGTGAGAAGGTGGGAGAGCGAGTGCGAGACGGGGAGAGAAGTCAAGATTGGAGTGGTGCTGGAAATGCACAGCAGGAATTCCTGAAGAAGGGCTCCTGCATAAAATATCAAATTTCCTGCTCCTCGGATGCTACCTGATCTCCTGTGCATTTTCCGCACCACTCTAATCTTGACTCGAATCCCCAGCACATGCAGTCCTCACTTTCGACTAGGTATAGAGAGGAGGCGAGAGAGAGAGAGACGGAGGCAAGAGAGAGATAGATAGAGAGACAGAGGTCGAGCGAGAGTGAGACATTGAGAAGGCAAGAGAAGGGGAGAAAGTGAGATACGGTGAGAGGGAGAGGTGGTGTGAGAGAGACTGAGAAGGTGGTGGGAGAGAGAAGTGGTGTGAGAAAGACTGAGAGGGGTGAGAGAAAGTGGCGAGAGAGACGGGTGGCAAGGGAGAGTGGGGCCAAGAGTGAGAGTGGGCGGGAGAGTGGGTCACAGAGAGAGAGAGAGGGTGAGGGAGAGAAGATATGCAAGACAAGGTGCGAGAGAAAGAGAGAGGGGGTGTGAGAGAAAGAGAGAGGGGGTGAGAGAGCTGCGGCAATAGAGCTGATGAGAGAGAGTGTGTGTCGGTGAGAGAGACAGAGAGGGCACATTAGTGGAGAGACAGAGGGAGGATGAGAGAGAGAGGGAAAGGGACCGAGTAAGAGAAAGGGGAAAGAGAGAGAGATGGGGTGAGAGAGAGGTGCAAGAGAGAGCGGGTGAGAGAGAGAGGTGATAGCGATAGAGACAGGAGAAAAGAGAGCGACGGGGCAAGAGAGAGAGAGAGAGAGAGAGCAGGCGTGAGAGAGAGTGGGCGAGAGAGATATTGAGAGAGAGAGAGTTGGCAGATAGCGAGAGAGTATGAGAGAGAGACAGCGCGAGCAAAAGAGAGAATAAGAGAGAGGTGTCGAGAGAGAGGGTGGGAGGAGAGAGATGGTGGCAAAAGAGAGAGAGGGGAGAGAGAGGGAGAGATAGAGAGAGACAGAGCTGAACCAAAAGAAGGAGAGAGAGGGAGTGAGAGGGAGAGGTCGAGAGAGAGAGGATCGAGAGAGAGAGACGGTCGTAAGAGAGACGGGGTGAGCGAGAAGGGCGAGGGGAGTGAAAGAGAGAGTGCGCGAGAGAGTGAGGGCGAGAGAGAGAGGTGTAGAGAGACAGCGTGAGAAAAGCGGGTAAAAGGCAGAGGGGAAGTCGTGGAGAAAATGTAGAGAATTACCAGGATACGGAGAGAATTCTTCAATGCGTAGGTCTTTTATTTGCAAACGAAAAGATGACAATCCAAAAGCAGATTCTTGAATGTCCTTGAACCTTCGGGTCCGTGGCTGTTTATTTTGTTATCATGTTTTTGTTAGCTTATCAGCATTTCCAACTGCGTTAATCAAAATCACCTCACTACAGCTATACAATAAACCAACGATGTTAATTCCCAATATCTCTCGAGTTCTCCTGCTATAGTTTTTCCTTTCATTCTAGTTTATGTAATTTTAATGTAACGATTAGACATTTTATTGTAGTTCTGCAACAAGTGCCCTTCATCCCAGACCCGACGTACTATTTTTCTAATGCCATGATGAGGTATTTGAGGTATTTCAGAGTCAATGGTCTCGAGCCGGCTGACTCTACTAACTATTAATTAAATATTTCATGTCATGTCCCAAACACTTATTGATACAATCTGTCCCAAACTGCCATGATGATATTTTGCAGTCGAGGGTGACTTTCCTAACTGTGTTATTTCATCTCTACATAGTAACCTTTCAGTCTCAACTTTACTGTGCTAATTGGTCAAGGGGAATTCCACTATTTTATCCCATCCTCCCACAGTGAACTTTTTGACTAGTGTCGCATTCAGATCGCCAGTGATCTTCTTGCTTTTACCATTCCCATGTTTTCATGCTCTTTGTTTTCCATATTCCCCCTCCACCCCTCTGAGACCTTCTAGTCTCACCGAGAGAAAGAAGACATTAAGATCAGTCACTCTGGTGCCCAATACAAACAACGTAGGTTCCAACTCAGACTAAATAATGTTTTGAGTTTGAGTCATAAAGGATTCTTCCTCCATTCCTGGAGTCCCTTGGGCCAAAACCCTCTCCTCCAATAACCAGAACAGGAAAAAAAGACCGAAGATCCCTCACTAGCTAGGATCCGTGCGTTCTTCAGAAGTATCATCAATATCTTTATGTGGACATATTCCTTGCCCCGTGGTATTTGTCAGATCATAACAGTAGAGCAGTGGGGCTCCATAAGAGGCCGAAGCGCATCCGGGCATAGCTGAAATGGCCACAAGTAACGGTGTACTGATGCGAGCTAAAAAAGATTGAATAAAAGGTAAGGCACTACAAAAGATGAAGGCATCAACAGGTAAAACCACACATGTAATAGGACCAATCTTGTCAAACCATACTACCCACGTCCCGAATATATTAATCAACTAATCAAAAGCCTGATGACCAAACCCTGCATTGTCTTTTAGCTCCCTATCTTAGATTCTATAGCTTTTCCATTGCTTTAGTAAAAGATCCCCCAGGCCTGTTGTTGTTACTTATAACGGTACAATAGTACTCCCCAAACGACACACAAACCCCGCCTTTTCTTTCAAGAATCCAATCTAAGGCCTGTCTATTTGCCATTTCATTTTGGTAGCATAATCCAATTGTTCTCCAAATACCACAAGGGCATCGTCATTATAATTTATTAATCACTGTTGTTTATAATAAATGTAATTAATCCATTCAGCATTCTTGATAACCTCTATGACTGGGTTAAGAGTGTTTTTACCTGTGGCAATTTCATTGTGGGCCTTAAACTCATTAGGAATACCTCTTTTCTGTCCTATGCTATCAAACCGAATCGTTGGATCAGGGACATACCGTTGCTTAGTTCAGCATAAAGCTGACTGTGTCGTAGCAGCAAGCTGTGCATGTGGTGATATAACTGCCTTGTGTAGTAGCATTACACGGGCACAGCTGCCACTACACTCAGCGGGCAGCATTGGGCGCAACCACACAGTCACCTAGTATCAGCCAGTGGGACACGTTGAGAATTTAGGATGGCCCCAAGTATGGCGTCCACTTCGAATTCAATCGTATTCCCGCAAAGACCCTTAAAATAGTGTACTGGTGTGGAAGTATTTCGCTTCAAGCATCCAAAACTCAGTCGTTCCCGTATCCTGAAAGCCGCCACAGGGAACATGTGATTAGTCTTGCTTGTGGACTACGGGATACTGTAACTGCACCAACTTTGGTGTTGATGCCTGCCCACGTCATACTGACCGTAGAACGGAGAGGTCTGAAGAAGGAGGCACCAGAAGGGACAGTGGGATTGCATGTAAATTCATGAATCATCCGGGATAAGAGGTCGGCTAGAGTGCTGCAAGCGCCATTGAGTGTAGGTGGTCGAGTTACAGGGCATAGGGTAAAAAAGTAGTATGGCGGGGTCGCCTTAGTGCACAAGAAACAGCCTTATGTAGCCATCATTACAGCCGCACAGTTTGCCTGTTGATGCTAGTGATTGTCACGGACATGTAACCATGTCAGGGCACCAAGGTCAGCACATTTATTATGTATTTGTCTCCCTGGCATTACCAGTGCAGGTCTGCCATGGTAATTGTCTCCAAGTCTGAGCATGCAGGCCTGGCATCAGAGAAGAGGGTATCAGGAGCGATCCCATGTCTTCCCCATCCCCGCTTCCAGGAGAACAGCTATGCTACACATCTCCATCATTTTCATTTCTGGAATGATCAGTATCACCGAGAGCTTCACCTGTACTCTGTTTGGAATCCTGCTGAGGGGTATGGGCTTACTATGTGCCTGGCCCGTATCCAGGTCCCTCCGCCTCAGCTCTAGTTATGTCAGGGTCAGTGCCGGTGTGAGAGCTTTAGTACAATGATTAAGGTGGCACGATACGTGTTGTCCCTTCACTTGGATGGCGGCAGGTGATGACTTTGTCACTACAAAACTTCCCTTTTACCTCGGCTCAACCGAGCGTCTACAGAAGACCCGCACACACACACAATCCCGGGCTTAAAGGTCCTTATTCGTTGTCAGATATTGGTTCCCTTTTGCGTTTCCTGCACGTGGACCGTCTCATGTATCATTGTTGGCTGCTGCAAATAGTGCTTACGTTCTCGTCATAACTGCTCGAAGCTAGGCTCTTCGTAGGAGACTCTCCACTTGGGCACTGGCATAAGTCTGCCTGTGAGCATCCCTTACGGTGTTAGATTGGTCATGCTGTTAATGTGCATGTGATAACTTATCAGCAGCAGCGGCAGATCGTCAACCCAATTAAGGTTAGTGCTTGCGCAGACCTTATATAATTTGTTTTTCAATGTCCCATTAATCCATTCTGTCATACCCGGTGACTGGGGCTGATACATGCACCCAAACCTCTGATTCTCAAAGAGTTTCTGAATGAAGTTAGACCAATTTTCTGAACTGATTTCTGACGGTACATAAAACGTAGGGTTAACTTCATTCGTCAGAAATCCGACTATTGTCCCAGGTCCTGCTTCTTTGGAAGGGACAGCTTTTAACCATGGGCAAAACCTGTGAATCACCACTAACATGTACCTTTTCCCTCTCACCTATTTTTACACGTCCACGGTGTCAATTACGAAATGCTTAAATGAGCTTTCAGGCAATGGTATGTGTCCTATAGGGGTTGTTATCCCTTTCCTAACATTATACTGTGCACACACCTCACATTGTGACGATTAATAGTCCACTGAAGCCTGCAGATACAGTCACCATAAACCATCATTCTTTATCTTCCTTAGCAATGTGATCGAATCCATGCACCTCCGAAATAAGAATTTTCAACAACAGGGTGTGTCGTATTCAGAAATCTTCCTCTGTGGCCCATAAGCCTTCTTGATTCTGCCGAGCACCCCTCTGCTTCCATAGTCGTTCCTCAGCAAGGGTATCCCTCCCCTGTAGTTCAGTGAGGTCCTCCATCGACTGTTCTGGATCTATCTGCACCTGAGACACAATAACAAAGAAAAAAAATCGAAGCTATCTTAGCCGCTTCATCCACTGCTTAATTACTCCTCATCACCATTCCACTGCCTTTTCTGTGCGCTTGGCACTTAATGATAGACAGTATCTTTGGCTTCATCATTGCTGTCGTCAGCTCCATAACCTGCTGGCAGTGTTGAATGGAAAACCCATTACTCTTCTTAAAGCCTCTTTGCTTCCACACTGTCCCAAACACGTGGCATACCCCATGTGTATAAGCCGAATCAGTAGATAAGTCAGCTTTTTTACCCTCCATCATTTCACAGGCTGCCGTCAACGCCTTCCGTTCATCCAACTGAGCTGAACACAGTTGTGGGCAATTTTCCAGTTTGATTGCCCGAGACTGGGACTGGCCCTGTCTTACAACCGAATACTCTGCATGATTACTGTCATAACCCCTATAACAATAACCGCCCACAAATAGAACTTCATTACCTTCATCAAGCAGTAGCTCAGACAGTAACTGGCAAATGCAGTCATTTCCCTTATGCAGGCATGGGGTTCTGCCTCATACTCAAATGGGACATAATCTGCGATATTCCTAATCGTGCACATCTGCACGGCTATCGTAAGCATTCGACTGCTCAGTTCTCCCCACAATCGTACAGCAGCTGTGTATCCTGTCCACCTTTTTGGCACATAATGTTGAAAAGGTTTGTCGTAGTCAGGCAAATCTAACGCTGAGGCTGATAGCAAGGCACTTTTAAGGGTATTGAAAGCTATCATAGCTTCTTCATTCCACTGCAAAAGACCTTAAATATGAATGTCTGACATCCTTCATCATCATCCTTAGGGGTGTCATAATCTCAGCATACTCCTCAATCCAATCTGCGCGCAATCCTGTCATACCCAAACATGTCACCATTTCCTTTACTGTCTCTGGTCTAATAATATTTAAAATTGCGTCAATCTGACTTGGTGCAGTTACCTTCGTTCCCTTAGCAACCATCCTACCCAAATATTTGATCTGCTGTTTGCAAAATGTAGCTTCTGACAGAAGGCTCCTCGGGAAAATATTGCTCAGCAATGATCACGACACCAGAAGGAATACATAGCAAAAGCATAGGGTTAAACAAAGGTGAGACAGTTTTTCGATTATATTTCACTCGTGGGCTGTATACCACTTCTGTCAGAGAGATGGTCACTTATTTCAATCTCATAACACAAGCCATTCGTATTCAGGCCACTCCAAGAATGTTGCTGCATATACATCTATATCATCCTTAGAAAATACTGAGCAAATTGGGCTCATGCGCATTACTCTGGTACCCGGGATGACCCCGGTTTAGAATGACTCAGGCCACTCACCCCAATGATATCGGCTATGAAGTCTGGACGTTTCACTTTCAAAACAAGGAAAAGTTCGTAATGAGGGTGGTATGCTGGTGAGAATCAGAAATTGTTGGGGGCCCATTGGGTATAGGGAAATAAAATCCCAATCTCTCATCTCTACCCTTACATAGGATTGGTATGCTCGACATAGGCTGGAGATTCCGAGTAAAATGCAAAGCTTTTATAGCGTTGTTGCTTTAACCCTTTTTCACATTCCTCAACAATAGCGTCCTTACAATGTTCCTACTGTCGCTTTGATTTCATCTTGCTATTCACGCTCATATTTTAACATCTCCCAGCTTTTGTGAGTTCAATCTGCTGTACATACCACTATTCCCTATCACATGCATAACTCCTTTAACTGGGCAGGAAAGTATCATTTCGTTTACGATCGGCTTTATCCCTCCTTTCTTTATGAATAATTAATCAATGCAGCACTGTTTTAAAGTAACCACGAGGCAATGACACAGATCAATGGCAGTGTGAAAAGGTATAAAATCAATCAGTCTTGCCAATTAATTCTGATTTTGTGATTCAGGGGTTAAAACAATTGGTTACTAAAATATGTATATATTCATTACCTTTAATTCGGAGGTAGAAACTGAACAAGTGAATAATACATTTTAGAAGTCATCAATATAAAGTGTAAAATTATTGATTATAAAAGTATGTAATTTCCAACTCTGAAAACCATGATAATTACCGTGTTCTAGTCCCTTAATTTAAATCCCAGACTAGATGCCTTAAGCAGTTTTGACCAGTCATTGCAAATTTGCAATGTTATAGGCTGTTAAATGGTCTTGTCGACTCACATGGTAACAAAATACTTATCATGCACAAATAATGCACGAATTCAAAGACACAGATATTAAGATTTGGACATGATTTTCACAACACAACGTTCAACCAAAACTTCAATTCTCAGTGAGGGAGGGAAATTGATGTAGAATAAAGCAACAACTGGCACTCCATAAACACCAATGAGCTGCAACCGTCTTAAAATTGAGTGGAGACAGAGGAGTCCGAAACAAACAAAAAAAGAAACAAATCTGCTATTGTTGGTTTGAGACATTTGGAATCTATGGTGATTGATTCAGTTCGATTTTTTTTTTCAAAAACTACATTCTATAAAGTTCACATAGTTCCTCCACTCAATGAGCAAATCATAAAAGCTGAAGTGATTTTCCTCTGTGTTACTTTTGTATTTTTAATAAAAAAAACAATGAGCAGACACCTGCTGAAGCCAGGATTTACAGTGCTACTGCCTTTAGTCAAATTATTGATTAGTCCAATGAGGTCGAAAGGGTTGAACATGAACATTGACTGTTGCAGGAAATAATGGGGGATTTGAGAGCAGGCTTATACGTATGTCAAATTGTAATGGGGTCTTTCTCCATATTAAACATATTCGAATTTAAATAAGATTGGTTTTCATGTAAACTTAATATACGACCAGTTAGAAATTAACAGTACAGCAGTCATGGTCTGTAAGAAGAACTGATGGGTTAATATTTCATTACTATTACTTTATTTTGCAGATTTTTAATTTGATATTCACCAATGGTTGCTTAAAAACTCTTAAAAGAGATCCCAAATTCCCAAAATGCAAATTAAATACAAAACCCTCCTTGATCCAAGGAATAAATCATGGACATTCAATCACCAACAAGCAAATGTGCATGCAAACCAGAGCACAAAGTGTTAAACGTTCTGCAAGCTTCAGGAAATCAGAGCCGAGTCAGACTCTATCTTTTTCTCTCTCTCTCTCTCTCCCTCCGCATCGGACACACAGATGAACATTTTCCAACATTCTTCTTATCTTCAAAGGCTCTAAGCCAGTTCCCTGCACCTTCATGCATACTGGGGCAATGCATTTATAACCCCACCAGATCCTGGGTCCCCCAGTGATCATATTGTGACTGTCTGCCACCACTTTTCTCATGAGCAAAAACATCATTTTTCTTTTACATGTGGGAGGTCTATATCCCTGCTGTCATCCTTATCCAGAGCGTCTCCAACCGATCCCAACCCTGATTCCAACTCCAATTCATCCCATCGGTCCCCTGCTGGTCGCCTTAGGGCTCTCCTCTGAACACGCTGTTTTACTTCCTTTTGCCCCTTCCACGGGCAACTTCCCCTCTGACCCCGTTCAATTCTCTGTTTATTGCTTAGAAACTCCTCAAACTGCTTTTGTTCTCATATTGTCCGCTGTAGCCCGATTTCCTCTTCCAAATTCTCCACTTGTGTTTTTCTTTTCTCCACTTCCTCTCGTGTTATTGTCCTCTCGTGCTGCCTTCCCTTGATTAACCCCTTCACCTCTTCCCTTCTCAGTTTCAGTTTAACTTTATCGTCACCCATTAATTTTCTCCTTCTATTTCCACCGTTCCCTTTATCAAAGGATATTGCTTTGTATTTTCTGTGTTTGAGCAGGGAGGGGGTCTGCCCAGTTTGGATACAAAGGAAGTTTGTCTTTTCTTGTTATTTGGCAGCTTGTATTCAACTAATTAACAAAGACAATCTATCCTAGTTCGTTCCACCTGTGCAGATCCCTACTGTAATCAGGCAATATCCATAGGATGTACGAGGACTTTTTCCTATTCTGTCCATCTACTCGCTCGCGACCAGTGAGGTAGTATCCACAGGGAATAACTGTGGCCTCCCTGTATAGACCTTCGCGCCCAGTGAGACGGTATGAACAGGGATATATTCTGCCTGGTCCATTCTGCCCCTCGCTCCCTGCGGTCGCTGTGCAAAGGGAATTTCTGTGCACTGCCCATGCAGCCTCTCGCGACGAACAAAGTGGTATACACAGGGATTTACTCTGCCCTGACTGTGCAGACCTCTGCAACCGGCGAAGCGGTAATCACAGGCACATAATCTGCCCAGCCCGTGAAGACTGTCGACCAGCGAAGAGGTATCCACAGAGCTTAATTTGCCCTGCCCGTGCAGATGCTCGTGACTAGTGAGACGGCATCCACAGGGACTTACTGTGCCCTTCGTAGCTGACCCCTACAATTGGCGAGTTAGTATTCACAGGGACTTACTCTGCCTTGCCTGTACAGACCCTTGTAACGGTCGAGGTGGTATCCACATGAATCTACTCTGCCCTGCTAGTGCAAACCCTTGCAACTGCTAAGCTCGTATCCACAGGGACTAAATCTGCACTCCCTTGCGGATCATAGCGACTCGTGGGGCGGTATCCGAAGAGACTTACTAACACCAAGTGAATTTTTATTTCAGATTATATTTAATTCCCGGATTTCTTGGTTCCTTGGATCAAAGAGTTCTTTCAACAGATATTCTGCACTTTTGGGTCCCCAAGGACCTCCCTTATTAAATAGAACTTAATCTGAATTATCAGTAACACGCTTATATCTTTTTGTGTGTGGCCAGCCCTTGTTCTGTCAGGCTCAGGCGGCTCCCCCAAGGACCGTGAGGTTCCCTCGGACTGCAACCTCCTGTTTCTTTCAGACCCTGCTCACAGCGCCACATTTATTGTGGAAACTTTTACTCGATTTTCTGTGAGAATCACTGGGTTACACAGACAGTTCCTCGAGAAATTAAACTTTTATTTGCAAGCAAAAGATATGACAATCAGAAAATAACTTCCCAACTGCTACCCTATTCTTGGGGTTCGCTACCTTTTCTACATTCCTAGTTGCCGCGTATATCTGGTGCCATTAGCATAACCAATCATATTAGTTTGCATTGTCTTTCCAAACGAGTCATCTTCTGCCACACTGGTCTTCTAACTTACACTTAACCTGTCAAATCGTTCTACTATTATTATCAGCCTGTGCTCCTCTTTTGCTAATCTATCACATGGGTTTATGTATAGCTCCAAGAATTTAATTACACAACTGTCATGTTAACTTCAATATACCCTGCACTTAATTATCCTGTCCGCACACTCACCCTTCCACAATTAACCTTGGTAAAATTTTACTTTCAAATATAGGTCGAAAGTTTTTCGCAGTATTTACGTATCTAACTAATTTACAATCTTGCTCTCTTTATAACTTGCTTATTCGTTTCTGCATCCTCCTTTACTGAGTCCTACATTTCTCTGAATCCATGGCTTCTCACAATATGTCCATTTTATCTAAGCTGCTTCCTTCGACCTAATGTCACCTTAATTTGTGTTAACTATTGTTTCGTCACCTTTGTGTTTTGCTGTTCTCACATTGGAGGGATAAATGTATGTTGTTAATCTTATGGTGTTTAAATAAATATCAGACATTGTCTGTGTTCCAAAATATCTATTTCATGTAAATTTCCAATTTACTGAAGCCACCTTGCCGTCACGACTTTATGACTTGTACGATTCAGGTTTATAAACATAATGTCAAAAACAAAAACAAAAACCGACGTGTACATAAACATCATTAAAAGAAAACCTATATACTGAGATCACTATTCGCAAAAGCTCATTTACCGCAAGATTTTCAATTAACTCTCTTGATCACACATCCCCAGTTCCAAAACAGTCTGATCTCCACCTTGGTGGCGAATATACTATTAAACAAAACCATCCAATATACACTCATGCAGTCCATTTTACCCAGTATTAGCATTTATTTGCGCTCAGATATAACCGGAAATTGCCTTGTATCTTGAATTATTACTGTTTTACCGACAGACTTGTGCATCCAATTTCCTGTTTTTAACATGCTCTGCATTTGTATTACAGCTTTCATTTTGATATATAACTCCCAACAATGTTAGTATGTTCTTGATGTTTCCAGATTCAGTTGAATTTGAGCAACCTCGGCTGTGGGGAGATGAATGGTAGATTTAGCTGAGATATTCATCCTGACCTATTTTGACCTGTTTTGAGATCATCGCTCTGTATCTTATCTGTCCTTCTCAAGTGTCATTGTGCTTTTTCACCAGGTCTCCTGTTACGCTGATGAGTACAGAAGGACAATGATATACCAGTGCTGCACGTTCCTCCAGTCGGCTGTTACTGCTCTAACCTGGGTTGCGGAGGTGGGGTTGGGGGGGGGGGGGGTGGGGGGAGAGGAGCTTACAGAAGGGTGACAAAGTATTGCTGCTGATGTACAGGATCTTAGTGAGATCACATCTGGAGTCTTGTGAGTAGTTTTAGTGTCCTGACTGAAGACAGGGTCTTCTGACATTGGATGCAGCTCAGAGATGGTTCCGTCAACTGATTCCAGTAATGAAGGTGTTATTTTATAAGGAAAGGATTATAAGGTTGATCTAATATCCATTGGAGTTTACAAGAAAGAAGCATGATTTCAGTTTTACATCGAAAACTGTAAGGAGTCAGCAACAGAAGCCATTTTCACAGCAAATGGAGTAATCCATTCCACTTCTGCAGCCTAATTTTTAGGAATAGCAGAGGTATATTCAGGCCTTCGAACCTGTTACACCAGAACAGGACGAGGCTAGTCAGCCCATACAGTTACAGGAGGAGGCCCACCAGCCCCTCGGGCCTGTAACACTGCACCCAGAGTAGACCCTGCAGCAACAGTATCCAGATTCACACCAACAGGATCAGTCCATTCAGCCTCCTCAGATCTGTAACACAGGACCTGGAAGAAGTCACATAGTGACTGGAGATTGATACACAAGGATAACAGGAGGCCATTCAGTCCCACAGGAATTTGAGAAGGATGCAAACTATATTAGAACCCTTATGGGATATGAGGAAGAAGTTCACCTTTAGTGCCTATTGCATGAATCTCGAGAAGACCATACACTCCCTCAGTCCCATTTGATAGGTGCAGGAGGAGACTGTTCAGTATCTCCAGCCTTATGTGGAATAATATGAGGCTTTTCAGCCATTCAAATTGTTACATTGCAAGAGCAAGATTTCATGAGCGCTCCAGCATCTTATTCATCAATAGAAAAAGGACATTCAAGCCATCGACATGATAACGTGGGAACACCAGAAAGATATCGGCTCATCATTTTATTTACTGAAAGGTAGTGGATAAGTCCATTTAGGCACTGATGCTTCTAAAACAACATTCAGAGCAGGTTGCTTTACATGCTAATAATACAGGATTAGCGGGAATGAAGAGGTTATGGTGATGTAGGAATTTACAATTATCGCCTTCACGAAGAGATATACAGGAGTGAGTAAAGTGTAAGAATTGAAGAAAGATTATTAAAATCGACTATTCAGGAATTAATTAAAGGAGATGTGCAAAGACAATTCACAATTCCTCAGAATCAGCATAATTTTAGAAAGAACGAATCGCGTTTCGATTATTATTTAGAGCTCTCCAAAGATGTGACAAGCAAGCTGGATACCGGGAATCCTGGAAATTCAATATTTGGATTTCCAGTGGCATTGAATAAGGTGTGCACAAAAAGTTAATCTGCAGATACGACCGCATGTGTTTCGAAATCATTTGTTAGCGTGGATACAGGATTGGAGAACCAACAAAATGCAGAGAAGTGGAATAAATCAGTCATTTTCTGTTTGGGAGATACAATCTTTTTGAACCCATAGGGCACTGTCCTCGGGCCACATCCATTTGCAATCCGTACTACTACTTATTTGAGGAGATAGAACATGCTATAACCAATTTTTCAGAGGACACTAACTCTGGCGAGAAATTGCAATGAAGATGTCAGAAATTTGAAGGTGTATTTGTATAGATGGGCCAACATTTGGCAGTTCAATCTGAACAACGAAATGTATGAGGGTATCTGTTTTGGTCAGTGTTACAGAAAGTCAATTTATTATAGAAATAGAGATAAACATCAGGGTGCTTCAGTGCAGAGAGATATGGGTGGCCTCGTCTATATCACAGATAACTCAGACACCGGTACAGCAGTTAATGAGAATGGCAAATGGAATTTGGGCATTTATTTCCAAAACTCTTGATTATAAAGGGAGGGAGGTGTTGCTGCAAAAATGCAAGGTATTTGTGAGATCTCAATTGAATACTGTGTACAGTTTGGATGGCCTGATTGCAGGAGTGATATAGTTGAATTGGAGGCACTTCAGAAGATGTTAACAAGATTGATTCAAGAAATAAGGAGAATGTCCTCTGAAGAAAGATTGAGAAGTTCACGCCTGTACTCTCTGCACATTAAAAGAATAAGAGTAGATTTCACTGATGTCTGAAGGATGCGAAAGGTGATTGACACTGTAGATGTTGTCACAAAGCATGTCCTTTCTTTTAGAAAAGCTGTTCATTGGCTCAAGGATAATCTGTCCTTAATGTTTTTCAGAGGGGTAATAAACCAGGCCGGGCTCCAATCAGTCTGGTTTTGTAGAAAGATTAAAATGATTTTGAGTGTTCTTTTGTTCACAGGGAAATAGTTGAGACTTCAGGTCAAAGTGATCATATTTCAGAAGTGACCTGTATAATGATAGGCAAATGGTGAGTACAGGTGAGGAGTTCAAAATTGAGCTGTGTGGAAAATCGCTCTATCTCTTTCTGTCCTTCAACTTGAATCTTTAAACATGAGCTCCTTTTCTACTTTTATTGTAGTGAATTTGCTTATTGGGACTGTTGTTGGCACAGCATAACTAATCTGCTGTGTTTCTTTATTCTACTCTCTGCTTTTCAGTGTGTAATGTTGCGAACAAAATTTTGTCTGTTTTAAAATCTAGTAGTCAATCCCGCTAACTTACACCAGGCAATTTTCACTGTACACTTACTGACACAAGTTGCAACGTTATGGTGTGGGCAGCTGGCTTAAGAATGTTTTGAATAGTTTGGCCGAATCCATAACACACTGGGAGCTCGTCCGAGATTTTAAACAACGCTTAGTAGGTACTAGCGTCTTTATTTCGGATGTTGGTTTGGTTGAGTAGACAAAGCTTGGGATATGAATGGCCCTTTCAGTCACGAAAGTTTTTCTGGATGTGGACGCGGTGAATTATAACTGGTTGCAAGCACTAACAGAGAAGATAGAATTGGAACTGTCTGCTTCTGTGAGGAAAGTTGAGATAATTACAGCAGTATTACAGCATTTACACTTGTTGGAGAAACCATCAGAAACAACAGCAAGAATTCAATTGCATATGAGGCGAGAGATAAGGAAAGGGGAGCAGAAATGAAACAGCTTGAGTTATGGTTTAAAGCAGAGGGAGGGTAAAAAAGGTAGAGTAGCAGAACAGAGAGAAAAAGATAGAGCAGCAGAACGGGGAAAAAAGAGAGAGCAGAGAAGGAAAAAAGGGAGAGCTTTTGAACTACGAAAATTGACACTTTAGAAGGAACGTCTGCTTAAAAGGCTGTAGATAAAGGTGAAGGTTAGGCTCACTGAAGTAAAGAGTGAGAATGAGCAAATCCCAGGTAGTCAGAAGTTGTCTGCCTTTAAGACTGGTAACAAAGGAGTGTTGCAGGGAATAAATGTGTCTTTAAGTACCCCTGCCTTCAGCAATCTTTGTATAGTTGCTATTATTCCCTTTCCTGACTCTGGTTATAAAAGATACCGCGGTCTCCAAGGCAGAAAACCTCCTGGTTTCAACTCTATTTCCACTGGGCTAAGTCATTTCACTCTCCCCACATCTGCATCATGCTGTGACCACAAAGTGACTGGTAATGCATCCAGTCGCTCATTACCATATTGCTCATCATCCTCCACTGTCACGAGCATGTTCTACTTGACTCTGTATTTCCTTGACTTCCTTCGCCTTCCTGTTTGGTTGCCGCATGCCAGGATTTTAATATAGCTGCCATCCTCGGATTCCCAAACCCGTTGACATGAGCATATGCCATTCCCCAACTGTTTGCATATGCTGGCCAAACTCTCTAAATCTTTAGATAGATTTCCCTTATTTACTGGTAAGTTTGCATGTGGTGCGGCACCTGGGATACTATACCCCTTTTCCAGGAACGCATTTATTTTGATTTTCAGAATTACTCCCTACTCCCCTAATACTATTGCTTCACTTCGCAAATGTTGTGGAGTGGTGACCTCATACTGCCAATGTCTCTCTGACATCTCATCCTGAAACTCATCAACTATCACTCTTCAGTGCAGCTCAGACGTAGGTCAACACTCTGCTTCTCACATCAGCCAAATGTCTTAACTATCACTTGCCATATCTCTGATCCAATAGATATTAACATCCCTAACCTCTTGCATCACTAATTGTGTGTTAGCCTTTTCTGTGTCCAAGCCCGGCTCTGAGCAATCCAATCTTTCGTCTAACTGGAGTAAAGCACTCCTACCTAATAAGTTAATTGGTGTCTCTTTATACACTAATATTGGCAGAACTATCTCCCTACTTTCCATTTCTATTTTTACTTGAGCTGTAATTCGAGTTAACTGTCATTTCCCTGAGACACCTACAGTTTTAGCAAATTTACTTCTCATGGGAAGGTGAGAGGCATACCGCGGCTGGACACAACTGTATGTGGCTTCAGTATCTAGCAACACATGTCTGCCTCCCTTACATATTAATTTGTACTACTGCTTCTTGATCGGCCTCCCATGCTCAGAAAGGATAGTGCCCCTTCCCAGCCAGATCCTAAGGGCATCACTCTCACATCCAATTCGGGTTATCAGGTCCTGCTGAGCATGTAGGTGTCCGGGAAGTGACCACTGCGGATTCCCACTGACTCGGCCTGATCTGGGGCAGAGAGGGAATGGTCCAATAAGGGCAATTCCTCCTGAAGTGGCCCGGTTGCTAGAATCCCCAGCATCTCAATTCTGGCCCCGTGAGCCTGACTATTTATCATTTACCTTAGTCCCCCATTCCTACATCCCTGTCCTTGGAGACGCTAGTTCTGATTAAACTGCTGTTTGAATCTGCCCTGCCCTGGATTCGTCATCTGAAGGACAATTTATCTAAAACCCGTAATTGCTGCCATAGGACCTTCTGGCCCTTGTCTGGCTACATGATAGGACACCCCTTACGCCATCAGTTGGGTGAGCCAGTGTTAATTACTGTGTCCGTTCTTACTGACAAAACCTTTTTGGCCTTCTCTTTTTCTTCATTTTCAAGCTCTTTGAGCTGCATTTGCATCAACTTAACTTGCACCTCCTCCCCTTGTTCAGACAGTTCTCTTTTTAGTTTCGAAAGCTTTCAGCTGCGTGAACTGGATGATCTCTAAATTCCTGTTCACTCATTGGTGATGTCAGACCGATCACCACCTCCAGCCTTGACCACACATGGAAGGGCATTGCCTCAATGATGGAATTTCAGAATATTGTGGTCAGCAACTGGTTAGTCTCTACATCTTGCTTTGTTTCCCGCCTCCATTTCATAAACACTGTTTCTCCAAGTAGGCAGCCAGGTTTTCACTTTCTCCCTTTGGTTCCCCTCTCAAAGCCTGTGAGTCCATTTTGGTGGAGAACAGTCTCTTCAGACCTGCCATACATTCTGACTCACTCGATCAAACCCGACCCGATCAATTATTGGATTGTCTGCCGCATTTTTTAAAAAAACAGGCTCGGACCTTTAATTCATTTAACTACGTGAGCGCTCCCTGCGTAATCAACAGTGCCTTCAAGTCCGCTATAGACAGCAATCGCCCTGTGGTTTCATATGCAAATCCCTGATGCACTTTCCCGCTCCCTCATGTAAACGAGGCAGCGTAGTTTTCAGCTTTTCCAGATCCTGAGTTCTCCAAGGAATGTATTTTGATTTTCTTCCCTCTTTTAGAAGCACTGGCAGCGTCCTTCCCTGTTGGCCCCTTTTCTCTTTACCTGCGCTATATCTCAATAATTGCCCCTTGAACACTGCCTCCAATGCTTTTTCTAATTTCTCCAATTTTTGAGGTACTGAGGCAATTTTCTTTCCTTGTCTCTCTTCATCACTTTCCACTTCCTCTGCGTCACCTCCATTTCTTCTCTCTGCAGTCTCCCTTTCATGTCGCCAGTATTCCTCAATTGCTTTTACTTCACTTTGCCCACGCAGTACACTAACCTCATGTTTCTGTTTTTCTTGCCTTCGTTGTATAGCTTCCATTTGATCCAACCTGCACCTTTTCGCTCTCTCTCTCTTTTTCCTCAGTTCATTTTTCACTTCTGCATTTGCATCCCCTTATAACTCTCCCTCTATTTCTACGAAGCTAAAAATCACACAACACCAGGGTACAGTCCAACAGGTTTAATTGGAACCACACTATCTTTCGCAGCGTCGTTCCTTCATCAATTAATAGTGGAGGACTCAATCCTAACACACAGAAATTATAGCAATCATTTACAGTGTGATGTAACTGAAAGTATACATTGAAAAAATACTTGTCTGTTAAGTGTTTCATCTGTTTGAATATCATGATAGTTTCACTTCTTTCATGTGTAAATCACAATACCATTTATTAAAAAGTCGCATTCTCAGGTTAGTGGTTAACAATGGTGATAGCTATTCAATATGTTGAAGGTGTTAGCACCCCGTGTTCTCTGTCTGTGCCATGTTTAGATTGATTCAAATCTAAAAAAAATTGGATAACGGAGTTTTGCATGAATTCATGCAGTTTTTGAGCTCAGAGGTCGATATGAATGCATGCAGTTTTTGAGCAAAGTTAAATGTAATCCTGCAAGTACAAAATCACCCCACAAAATATATGTGCTCATGCGGGTCTTGATCTGTCTATATGTGTGTGTCTGTCTGATTTGGGGGTTGTGAGTGTGAAAACTTTTGTATGTGTGTATAGTGAGTGTGGAGTGGCTTAAGTCTATGAGGGGTGCATGTGTGAGTGTGGGTGTGTTTGTGTCTGTAAGGGTGTTTGTGGATGTCCGTTTGCGCATCTGTGTATATGTGTGTCCGTGTGTATGCTTGTATAGGACTGCCTGTGTGTGTATATAGTTTAATGGTGGTCACCTGTAATGTGACATGAACCCAATGTCCCGGTTGAGGTCATCCCTATGGGTACCAAACTCAGATATCAATCTCTGCTCGGCCACTTTTCGCTGCTGCCTGTCCCGAAGTCACCTGGACGACAATATGACAGACACCTGGAAGTACTCACAGGTGACCACCATTGCACTATACATACACAGACATTCCTACACACACACACACGCACAGTCACTCCTATAACATACACACGGACACACATATACGCAGACGCACACACAGGGATGCTCTCACAAGAACGCGATACGCCACCCAACTCATCGACCGTCAGTGCCACAGCAAGGACCTGTAATGACCGCCTCAGGAGAGAGACACTTGCTGCAATCGACAGGGCAACCTTCGCTGTTCAGTATTTCCCAGGAGCTGAAAAACTACGCCATGAACTTCGTGACCTGCAACACATCATCAATGAGGATGAGCACCTCACAAAGGCCTTCCCCACATCTCTACTACTTGTCTTTAAACAACCACCAAACCTCGCAGCAAGCTGCCCGGCTCTCAGGACAACGCCATACAACCCTGTCACGGTCGGCGGTGCAAGACGTATCAGAGTGTGGACATAGATATCACCATTAAGCGTGGGGACTCCTCCCAATTTGTACTCATGCGTCTCAGCCAACGTTGTCTGTCTTATACGTTGCATTCGAGGATGCCCTGAGGCATGGTACATTGGGAAAACCGAGCAAAGGGTACGACAACGGATGAATGGGCACTGGTCAACAATCAACAGACAGGAGTGTTCCCTCTCAGTTGGGGGACACTTCACTGGTCCAGGACATTCGACCTCGGACCTTAGGGTGATGATCCTTCAAGGCGGACTTTGGGACAGGCCGCAGCGAAAATTGGCCGAGCAGAGGCTGATAGCTACGTTTGGTTCCCCGTAGGGTTGGCCTCAACTGGGACCTTGGGTTCAAGTCATATTACAGGTGACCACCATTGCACTATACACACACAGACACTCCTACACACACACACTCTCTCTCACACACACACAGTCATTCGTATACACACATACACACGGACACACATATACGCAGTCGCACACACAAACACCCACATGCACCCTTACTGACACACACCCACCCACACTCACACATGCAACCTTCACAGACATAAGACACTCTGCACTCACTACACGCACATGCACATTTTCACACTCACAACTCCCAACCCAGACAGTCACACACACACCCATAGACGGACCAAGACCCACATGCACATATATATTTTGTGGGGTGAATTTGTACTTGCAGGGTTACATTGTACTTTGCTCAAAAACTGCATGCATTCATGTAGAACTCTGACCTCACAAACTGCATGAATTCATGTAAAACCTTTTAGATTAGAATCAATCTAAACATCCTGGCATAGACAGAGAACACAGAGGGCTAACACATTCAACCTATTAGGTAAAAACAATGACTGCAGATGCTGGAAACCAGATTTTGGATTAGTGGTGCTGGAAGAACACAGCATTTCAGGCAGCATCCGAGGAGCAGCAAAATCGACGTTTCGGGCAAAAGCCCTTCATCACGAATAAAGACAGAGAAGCTGAAGCGAGGAGAGATAAACTAGAGGAGGGTGGGGGTGGGGAGAAAGTAGCATAGAGTACAATAGGTGAGTGGGGGAGGGGATGAAGGTGATAGGTCAGAGAGGAGGGTGGAGTGGATAGCTGGAAAAGAATACAGGCAGGTAGGACAAGTCAGGGGGACAGTGCGGAGCTGGAAGTTTGGAACTTGGGTGATGTGGGGGAAGGGGAAATGAGGAAACTGTTGAAGTCCACATTGATGCCCTGGGGTTGAAGTGTTCCGAGACAGAAGATGAGGCGTTCTTCCTCCAGGCGTCTGGTGGTGAGGGAGCGGCGGTGAAGAAGGCCCAGGACCGCCATGTCCTCGGCAGAGTGGGAGGGGGAGTTGAAATGTTGGGCCATAGGGAGGTGTGGTTGATTGGTGCGGGTGTCCCGGAGATGTTGCCTAAAGCGCTCTGCTCGGAGGCGTCCATTCTCCCCAGTGTAGAGGAGACCGCATCGGGAGCAACTGATGCAATAAATGATATTAGTGGATGTGCAGGTAAAAACTTTGATGGATGTGGACGGCTCCTTTAGGGCCTTGGATGGAGGTGAGGGAGGAGGAATGGGCACAGGTTTTGCAGTTCCTGCAGTGGCAGGACAAGATTCCAGGATGGGAGGGTGGGTTGGAGGGGGACCAGGTAGTCACGGAGGGAACGGTCTTTGCGGAAGGCGGAAACGGGTGGTGAGGGAAATATATCCCTGGTGGTGGGGTCTGTTTGGAGGTGACAGAAATGTCGGCGGATGATGTGGTTTATGCGAAGCTTGGTAGGGTGGAAGGTGAGCACCAGGGGCGTTCTGTCCTTGTTACAGTTAGAAGGGTTGGGGTCTGTGGGCAGAGGTGCGGGATGTGGATGAGATGCGTTGGAGGGCATCATTAACCACATGGGAAGGGAAATTGCGGTCTCTAAAGAAGGAGGCCATCTGGTGTGTTCTGTGGTGGAACTGGTCCTCCTGGGAGCAGATACGGCGGAGGCGGAGGAATTGGGAATACGGGATGGCATTTTTGCAAGAGGTAGTGTGGGAAGAGGTGTAATTCAGATAGCTGTGGGAGTCGGTGAATTTATAAAAAATGTCAGGTCAAGTCGGTCGTCATTAATGGAAATGGAGAGGTCCAGGAAGGCGAAGGAGGTGTCAGAGATGGTCCACGTAAATTTAAGGTCAGGGTGGAATGTGTTAGTGAAGTTGTTGAATTGCTCAACCTCCTCGGAGGAGCACGAGGTGGCGACAATGCAGTCATCCAATAGAGAAGTACAGCATGGAAACAGACCCTTTGGTCCAAGTCATCCATGCTGACCAGATATACTAGATTAATCTGCTTCCATTTGCCCGTACACAGCCCATGTCCACCTATACCCTTCCTATACATATACCCATCCAGATGCCTTTTAGATGCTGTCATTGTTCCATGATCCACCACTTCCTCTGGCAGCTTATTTCATACATGCAATACCCTCTGTGTGAAAACGTTGACCCTGAAGTTGCATTTAAATCTTTCCCCCTTCACCCTAAATCTATGCCCTCTAATTCTAGATTCCCCACACACCAGAGGATTTGGAACTGGGGCCAAGGTAAACTGAGGCAAGAGCGAGGCCATGCTCCTCAGGAACTGGGCCAACCAATCCTCGATCCTCTTCACCGTCAGGACCGACCACCTGAAGGTGCTGGGTATTTGGTTCCGGGGTCTGGGGCCTGTGGCAAGTCTTGGGAGGAGCGTATCAGCAAAGTGAGGTAGAAACTGGGTCGCTCTCCATCGCGGGAAAAAAACCTGCTCATCAGGTGTGAGGCACTGTCATTGCTATTATATGTGGCACAGGTCTGGCCTATTCCCAGAACCTGTGCCGCTGCAGTCACCCGGGCCATCTTCCAGTTTATATGAAGGTCAAAGATGGACCGGGTCCGAAGGGACTCGCTGTACAAAGATCTAGGCAACAGGGGAAAAAATACACCCAATGCCACCCTCACCCTGATGGCTACCTTTGTGTTGTGACTGCATCAAGCTGTGCGTGGATCCCCGGTACGCAAACACCAAGTGTCACTACGTCCTGAGGTTCTACCTGTCCCCGGTGTTGCGAGGGATGGGGCTGGCCTCGCTGCCGCGGAACGCTCCGAGTAGTTGGACCGTTCCGTATCACCTGTCCTTCGTGGAGAAGTTTATGAAGAAAAACACCTTTGACCATAAGTTCATCCGAAAGTGGTCAGCACGTAGTGTCCTGAGACCCTTTGGGCAAAGGAGAGGGCGGAACCTATCGAGCGGTTCACTGAGCAGACTGTCAAAGCCATTTGGCAGAATGCCACATCGCCAGAACTTTCCAACAAGCACCAAGACAGGGCTTGGCTGGTGGTGAGAAGAGCTCTGCCTGTGAGGTCCTTCATGCACGCCCGGACTCTGCCGCACCGCACGCTGCCCTCGAAACGGCTGCGGGGGTGACGAGACTGGAATGTACCTACGCAGAAGAAGTCTGGAGAGGAATTCAGTGGTGTTTGTCGAGGTTCGTCCCAAGCAGCGCCATGTCGCGGGACTCCCCGGGACGCACACCGAGACGAACATCAACTGTGCCTGGAGGATCATCAACTCGGTGAAGGACGCTCTCTGGGCGGTCCGAAACCTGTTGATCTTCTAGCTGAAAGAGTTGACCCCGACTGAGTGTTTGAGACTGGCACATTTCAAGGTCTAGGACGACGTGTTGAGGGACGCGCTGAAGCTTGGGGCAGCTGCCGCCAAGGCGTGGTGGGGAAAGACCACCGTGTAACGTCTGCCTACCTAACGAAGAACAGGGGGCCCACGCACTCATTTGGGCTCTGCTGACGCCTCAACCAAAAATGTAATCGTACAGACCTGTAAATAGGAATGATTACTCTGTTTCGGTATGCAAAGAAATAGAATGTTTATGTATGGCATGTTGAACTGTACAGACCATCAAAGTATTTTATGAATAAAGTATATTTTTGAAATAAAAAAAAGTTTAGAACACAAGCCCCAAATGTTGAAGTGATCACTGCCTGTCAGTCTCCCTTCCCTGGCCATCTCTGTATCGGGGTAACCTTGGAGACAGAGCTTTCTGGGGAACCTCTGGGGAGTTTGGCTTCTGTTAGATTGATTGCTTCTCATGTTAGGTTCTCAAATTGTCTTTTTCTGTTGTGAGCTGCTCCTGATCCTGACACTTTGATCTTCTTTCACAGCGGATTGGATGGAGACTTCAACTGAATATCATGTCAAAATCTGACAGACTGACTCCCCTGCAGGGCTTAAAAATCATCAGCCTTCGACCATCAAGGGAGAAATGTTCTGTCTGCGGAAAGTTTTATTTAAAATGTGATTGAACAAATTCTGAGACACATGCAGCTGCAGTGAGTGTTCCAGTACACTGTCTGTGGAAAGAGCTCTAACCAGTTCGACAATCTGAAAATACATTACGCCATTCACTGACAAGACACTGTTTCATGTGTTCTGTATGTGGGTGTGACTCCCAACAAACCATCCCATCTGGAAAGACACAAAGACACCATGCTCTATGGAGAAACCATGAAATGTGAGGAGTGTGGGAAGGAATTCAGATTCCCATTCCAGTCGAAAATTCATTGACGTAATCACACTCGGGAGCAGCTGCTCACTTGATCACAGTGTGGAAAAGGATTCACTCAACTTTTTAACCTCACTTTACTCCAACTCATTCACTCGGCTAAGAGACCTTTTAAATGTTCCAACTGTGAGAAAAGCTTTAACAGCAAAGGGAATCTGCAAATGCACCAGCGAGTTCCCACTGGGGAGAGGCTCTGAGTGTGGGAAAGGATTCACGCATACTGTCAGACAGCATGGACACAGATCCTTAGGTCCAACTTATCTACACTGACCAGATGTCCCAATCTGACCTAGTCCTGTTTGTCAGCATTTCGGCCAAATCCCTCAAAGTTTCCTATTCACATCCCCATCCGATGCTTTTTAAACATTGTAATTGTATCCATGTGCAGCACTTCCTCTGGCAGTTCATTCCACGCACACTCCTCTTTGCATGGAAAAGCTGTCACTCGGGTGTTTTTCTCCTCTTACCTTAATTTCCCGAATTTTGGACTCCCATAAGTTAAAGGTAGAGGTTCAACAACCTCACCCAGAACACTCCTTAGATTCCAGCCTGTACGTTACTCCCAGATATTTATTATTGTACATATAAATCACCCCGAACCCCTCAATTGATTCCAGTCTGTAACTCGCTCCCAAGTACCTATTATTTGATATATGAGTCATCCTGAACCCCTCATTAGATTCTACTTGGTAACTCACTCACCGGTATCTGTTATTCGAAACATGAACCATCCCAAACTCCTTGATTAGATTCTAGTCTGTAACTGTACCGGCACGGTGGCTCAGTGATTAACACTGCTGCCTCTTGGCACCAGGGACCCAGGTTCAATTTCAGCCTTGGGCTGTGTGGACTTTGCACATTTTCCCCATGTTTCCTCCGGGCACTCTGGTTTCCTCCCACAATCCAAAGATGTGCAGGTTAGATGAATTGGCCATCCTAAATTGCCCGTAGTGTTCAGGGTCTGTCGGTTAGATTCACTAGTCTGGGTAAATATACGGTAAGGGAATGGGTCTGGGTGAGTTACTCTTCAGAGGGGTGGTGTGGACTTATTGGGCTGAAGGGTCTGTTTCCAGACTGTAGGGATTCTAATTCTAACTCACTCCTGGGTATCTGTTATTCTATACATAAACCACTCAGAATCCCTAGATTAGATTCCAATCTGTAACTCACTCCCAGGTATCTTATTCTATGTATAAATCATCTTTAAAGCTGTCAAATTAATTCCTCCTATAACATGTAGCATTCAGTTTCTGTGCTGGTAAGATGCTTTTTCTCTTCCTGCTCCCCCATCACCTGACCTCAGTGATAGTGTGGCCTACCCTATTGTGCTGTGGGAAAATTGGGTTTCAGCTCATTCTTGATCAACTGGAAATACCAATTTTACTTGCTGATCTACCTAATGACAATGAGCTGATGTTTGTCACTTAGAAAGGTTGGATGCTGGGAAGTTGTTTCTGTGATGCAGGCAGACTAGGACACATGGGAACAGCTTTAGAATTAGTGGGGGTCAATTTAGAACGGAAATGAGGAGACATTTCTTCCATTTTTTTGAGGGGAGTGGTGGGCCTGTGGAATTCATTGCCACGGAGTGCAGTGGAGGCCTGGACGTTCAATGTCTTCAAGGCAGAGATTGATAAATTATTGATCTCGCAAGGAATTAAGGGCTACAGGGAGAGTGTGGGTAAGTAAAGGTGAAATGCCCAACAGCCATGATTAAATGGCGGAGTGGCCTTGATGGGCCGAATGGCCTTACTTTCACTCCTATGACTTATGGTCACCAATGCAGACCATCAGGGTGTCTGGCTGTATGTCATCAAGCTAACAATCTCTGGCCTGGACCACAGTTTTGAAAAAGTAGGCCAGAGACCTACTGTGAGTTATGTGGTTGCTCGGCAATGGGCTCATTATTTCCTTGCATTTCCCGCCAACCATGACCTACGTCTGAGAGTCTGTAAAGGAAGAATAAAGCTTCCTTTACACTATTCCCCACTAAACACTCGCAGGGACCGGGAATATATACAGAGTAAAACATCGTCAACACTTTTCCCCCATTAAGTATTCCCCAGAACAGAGATAGTTTGGCTTGAGATGCAGAATAAATCTCCCTCTACACTGTCCCCTATCAAACACTCCCCAGGAAAAGGACAGCATGGTATTACATACAGACTAAAGCTCTCAGTACTCCTATCCCAGACTGAGGTGAGTGTATTTATGCCCCTGCAGGTACAAGTGGGTACGTGTGGGCCTGAGGGAGTTGGACATTTTGACCCAGGAGACCCTATACGTCCTGTCCCGTAATCAGGGTCCCTTGGGTAAAGCTCTCGGACCATTCACCCAGAATCACTGGGCGAACATCCCGCAGCACCTGAGTCTGCGGCTGATCAACCCACAGGGGCGGCGTGAATCGTCAGCTCTGGAAATCTGGCCGCAATGGATAGATGGCAATGGGGAGGTGGATGCATCGACCCACAGACACCTTCTTCCCACCTTCTCTTCCCACCCCTCAACAGCTCCGGGATGATCGGCTTCGAGGTGATGAGTTCTGGAAAAGTCGGAGGGTATGGTACAAGGGGAAAGGATCAGAATACATTCGCAGATCGAAACAGTGGTGTCCTGACCCCAACCCCTTCCACTCCGTCTGTGCCTGGACCCTGTTTCCAGTGGCTGTTCAACCTGGTGGGGCGGTGCAGCAGCACCTTTCAGTTCTCATGCTCCTGGGTCCGGACATGCGGTATGATCAGAGACGAGCTGGAACTCCCTACTCAGCACTCCCACCACTCCCCCACCTCCCCAACCCAACAGAGTGTGATTCCACCTGCAGACTGCTTTAATAACTGGCCCCTGACTGTTGTGGATGCCCTGAAGGAGTGGGACACCGTCCACCTACGTGAATCTCATAGTGCATTACTCTCAAAGAAGGACCCTTGGATGAGGCGAGCACGTGAGTGTTCATCGAGGGTTGTCAATTCATGTGAGGGAAAGGGGGTTGGATAGAGAGAGAGAGAGAGAGAGACCTCCCTCCTTCCTAGGATCATTCCCACTTCATGGAGGTCACTGGCTTTTAGTTTCACGCAGCACTACAGACCTCCGTCTGCATGAGGAAGGGGAGCAGCCTTTTATCATTTGGGTCACCAAGGGCTCGTGCACACTCTCTCCCTCTCTCTGTAACCTCCTCCAGCTCATACACCCTCCCTATCTCTGTAATCTCCTCCAGCTCTACACCTGTTGCTATTCCAAGACCTCAGGCTTTCTGGCCTGTTGCTAAGGTTCACATTTCTAGGCGTCAGTCCTATTCCTCAGGTTTCTAATCCTTCTGTTGATAATTTCAATGTTGAAGCCCACACCTTTCCCGACACACCTTTCCACTCCAGCCCTGACTGTTCCCCTCTTTTCCACCCACACCAACCTCCAAAAGACATGCGTCTGCTCCTGATTCCAACTCACCGTAATGTTCCCGTGTGGCTGTGCCAACTATTACTACCTGCTGGCTCCTGGGGTGGAGTACTGCAATTACACCAATCACAGTGCTTGGGAGAAGTGGGGCTTTAGTAATAGGTCTATATTACTTACATGGATAGTCACATATCCTGCAACAAGCTACAGTCCCTTGTGGGCTGTTGCTAACGAGGAGATGGGACCTAGCCAGGTGTTTGAGTCCTTTTACTGAGGATAAGATCGGAGTTGGATAGGGTTTGGGACCCAAGCCAGTGTTGAGATGGCAATGGAATTGGACCTTTTTGCTAAGAATGTTGGTAGATAGGGTATGGGGCCGAAGGTTAAGGATGGAAAAGGAGTTAGTCAGGACCTGACGCCTGTGGCTAAGGCTGCAAGCGGAGTTGACCATAGTATGAGGCCTTTGTCAAGGATGAGATGGGGATTGGTCAGGATTTTGGACCGAAGCTAGAGATGAAATAGAAGACAGCTATAATATTGGGCCTGTTGTTGAGGATGAGACCAGAGTTGTTGAGGGTTTGGGGCCTGTTGCTAAGGAGAGACAGAAACATATCTGTTGGTTTTGGGCTGTACTGAGAATTAGGCAGGAATTGGTCAAAGGGGACAGGGACAAGGAGTTTTCCAGCTCACCTCTCTGTTTCATTTACTTCCAAGACACTGTTATCAGTTAGCAGAGGAATTCATCGACGATGTTCTTGGTTGCTTCAAAACTTGTTGAAAACTGTGCAAGTGAGTATAATAGTGAAGCAGGACCAGGCTGCAATCAGAATGCCGAGAGCACGGGCACTGTCGGAGGGTCAGTGCTGAGGGAGTGGGCACTGTCGGAGGGTCATTGCTGAGGGAGCGGGCATTGTCGGTGTGCCACAACTGAGGGAGCGGGTATTGTTGGCAGGCCAGCGCTGAGGGAGCAGGCACTGTCGGTGGGCCAGTGCTGAGGGAGCGGGCACTGTCGGCGGGTCAGCGCTGAGGGAGCAGGCACTGTTGGAGGGTCATTGCTGAGGGAGCGGGCATTGTCGGTGTGCCAGCACTGAGGGAGCGGTCATTGTTGGCAGGCCAGCATGAGGGAGCAGGCACTGTCGGCGGGCCAGTGCTGAGGGAGCGGGCACTGTCGGCGGGTCAGCGCTGAGAGAGCAGGCACTGTCGGTGGGTCAGCACTAAGGGGGAGGGCACTGTCGGAGGGTCAGTGCAGAGGGAGCAGACATTGTTAGAGGGTCAGGGCTGAGGGATTATATTTTATCTAATTCTTGCTGATTTTTCCAGACACACTTAATATCAAATGACAGCTGGATAAGCAAACTGTACATCAGAACATTCAATGGTAAGTCTAACATAATTAAATCAGCTAAAATCTCTCCCATATTTGGCGACATACGTGCCCTGCCAGTCTCTGTCGCACACGCCCCCCTGCCAGTCTCTGTCGCACACGCCCTCACTGACCTCAGTTGCCCCACCCTCCATCCCCACAATCTCTGTGTCCATACTGCCCTCAGGGATATGATTGGATAACATTGGTTTGAAGTGGAAGCAATCCAGTTCCCACTGACACAGCCCCAAACACAACTCCGTGTCTGAACTGGGAGCAGATTGCAGCAAGACATCATAGAGAGAGAGAAAGACAGGGAGAGACATAAAGATGTACAACACAGAAACAGACTTTCTGGTCCAACTTGTCCATGCTGACAAGATATCATAAATAAATCTCTCCTTATCTGCCAGCATTTGGCCCACATCCCTCTCAATCCTTCCTATTCATTTACTCATCAAGATGCCTTATACATGTTGTAACTGCACCAGTCCCCACCCCTTCCTCTGGCAGCTCATTGCATACTTGCACCACCCTCTGTAAAAAAATGCTGTGTGTGGAAATGGATTCTGTCAGACATCCAGGCTGCTGAGACACTTGTGGCTTCACCCTGGAGAAAAGCCATTCATTTGTTCTGAGTGTGGGAAAGGAATCAGTCATCCCATCTGCTGTGACACCTTGACAGCCACACAGGATAAACACTTTAGTAACACTGACTGCAGCTGTTAATTTTATCAAATGCTGAGTAAACTTGTTGGTGACTGGAGAACACATAAAGAGACATTTACTGACAGAGTCAGGGCAGACAGACATGAAATGCTTTACTCCTTAATTAAATCTGTACCAAATAAAGATTGATTTCTGTTTCTTCCTTCACCACAAAAGCCTTTCTTTGTGCAGGGGGATAAATTACAGATAGACGTGTTTCTTTAACTGTCCAAAGAGGCAAGTTATGCTGAAAGTTCGGTTAATTTGTATCTGGTAATGTGTAATGTGGAAGACTTAAATTATATCAAGGTAAATCATCCCCTTGAGAACAAGGACTATCAAATGTAGACTGAAGAATACGGGATAGGGTTGGAGATGTGGAATGAAGTCACATTTGACAAACTGATGGGCTAACGTCAGATAAGACAACTGGCCATGAATGTTTACATCCCATGATTCTAAAACAAGCATAAACGGATCGAGAATGCATTGGGTGTAATTTTCCAAACATCCTTACATAGTGGATTAGTCCCAGCAGTTGTGAAAATGTCAGTTTATGCAGTCATAGAGTCCTGCAGCACTTTGGCTCAAACTGGTCCACATGGACCAAAATGTCTCTCCGTACAGCCTATTTCCCTGCATTTGTCCTGTTTATTATGAAAGGGAGGAAACCTATTGGAATCTGAGAGAAACAGGAGCAGGGATGCATTGTTGAAATTATACAGGTCCTTGATGAGGGCACACCTGAAATGTGGTGTGCAGTTTTGGTCTCCTTTTCTGAGGAAGAATGCTCTTGATCTTAAATGAGTGCAGCAAAATTTTATCAGACTGATTCTGTAGATGACTGGACTGACATATGAGGAGAGATTGATGAGGTTGGGATTAGTTTTGCTGGAGTTCAGTTGAATGAGGGGAGATCTCTTAGAGATTTCAATTCTTGAAGGAGGAGACAGAGTAGATGCAGATAGGATGTCCCAATGGTGAGTGTGTCCAGACCCACGGATCACAGTCTGAGGATTTGGGGTGAACCATTTGAGGAGACATTTCTTCCCCCAAAGAGTGCGCGCATGGCATTCATTACCACAGGAAGTAACTGATGCCAATACATTGAAGAGGCGGCTAGATCTTGCACTTAGGGAGAATGGGATCAAAGGTTATGGGGAGAAGGCAGAATTAGGCTATTGAGTTGGACAATCAGCAATGATGGCGATAAATGGTGCAGCTGGCTGGAAGGGCCAAATTAAATCATCGTGCTCCTTTCTTCTATGTTTCTATTGGTTGGAGGACCATCCAGTTCCAGCTTGGTTATCCTGCTCCACCACTCATTCACTCCGACTCGTTGGAGGATCATCGTTTCCAGCTCCCTCATTCAGTCCTGTCCCTCAGTCACTCTGACTCATTGGAGGACCATCCGCTCCAAATGGGACATCCAGTCTTGTCCCCTCCCCCCTATTGATGCAAAACCGCTGTCAATTTGCTGCAACACTGGGCGATGGAGCAAACAGTGTGTGGGTGGTCCACTCTGTGGGTGGAACATCATGGCAGGCGTGATCATCCTCCAGTTTATGGAGCTGGGAGGGTGGATTAGGAGGTTTTGTAAACATGTTAAAAATAATTTAACCACCGAAAAGTAAGTCACTGTTGCGCCGTTTGAATCAGAGACACCTGTTTGGCCTGTCTCGGCGGTGAGGCCCAGGTTCTCATAGCACAAGCTTGATCAGGCTGGGAGAAAGTGAGGACTGCAGATGCTGGAGATCAGAGCTGAAAATGTGATGCTGGAAAAGCGCAGCAGGTTAGGCAGCATCCAAGGAGCAGGAGAATTGACGTTTCGGGCATGAGCCCTTCTTCAGGAAGGGCTTCTTCACTTGATCAGGGTGGGCCAGACAGCCAATCCGGGAGCTTCCTGATCTTTACCCACTCCTCACTGGAGTGGGAAGGAAGGAACCCCTGAGAACTGGCCGCACCCCTCGATGCAGAGTCCAACAACAAGCTGCAGTCCCAACAGTTACAAAATTCTCAACAGGAACGGGATCATCTTCATAGGTACTGTCTTAGTTATCTAAGAGGAACCTCGATTAAAGACGTAGGCGGGCAATATTTCGAACAACATAGCGTAAGCAGCAAATGGTGGAGATCACAGTGGATCAGACAGCATTTTGGGCAGAGAGCAATCTGACATTTCCAGTCAAGATTAGATTAGATTTCCTACTAATCTGATGAATTCGTCTAGACTTGAAAACAGGCCCAACAAGTCCACACCGACCCTCCGATGTGTAACCCACCAGACCCATTCCCCCGCCCTATATAAAACCCTGACTAATGCACCTAACACTATAGGCAATTTAGCAAGGCCACTTCACCTGACCTGCACATCTTTGGACTGTGGGAGGAAAGTGAAGCACCTGAAGGAAACCCACGAAGACACAGGGAGAATGTGCAAACTCCACACACACAGTTGCCTGAGGTGGAAATTGAAACCATGTCCCTGGTGCTGTGAAGCAGCAGTGTTAACCACTAAGCCACCGTGGCGTACCGTGCCATGCCACTGTACCACTGTCATTCTTCATCAGAACTGTGGACGAGCTAAGAGTTTATAGTACAGGTGTGGGCCCAGTGGATGTAGGGTGCTTGTGGAGAAAAGATGTTAATAGCTCAGATTAAGTGATCAGAAGGTGAGAATGGCAAAACAATGGTGTGTCTAATTGTCAGACTGGGAAGAACAGACTGTCCCATTGGGATGGGGGGAGGGGAGAGAGGACATGGTGACAGAGTGTAACAAGCGAAAAGGAAAGAAATGGTTCACAATTTGAACGTGTTGAACTCGATGTTGAGTCCAAAAGCCTGTAAAGTGCCTGGTTTGAAGATGAGATTTCATTCCTCCAGCATGCTTTCGGCATGAAAGCAGGAAGCTGTGTTAAAATGACTGGCTATTGGAAGGTCAGGGTAATGCCTGTGTCCAGACTGGAGATGTTCTGCAAAACGGACACTCAGTCTGTGTTTGATTTCTGCAATATAGTGTAGGCCGCATTGGGTGTAGTCAATACAATACACAAGATTGGAAGAGGTACAGGTAAAATGCTGTTTCATCTGGGAAGACTGTTTAGGCCATTGGATGGGGAGCAGGGAGGAAGTGAAGGTGCAGATGTTTCATCTTCTGTGTTTGCAGAGGGAGGGTGTTGGTGTTGGACTAATCTGATGAAGATTCGTCTAGACTTGAAAATTTAGCTTGCTCTCTCATGGATTCTGTCTGACTCTCTGTGACCTCCGTTTGTTGTCTTTCAGTCCAGATCCCAGCATCTGCAGTAATTTGGTCCTTAACCATAATAGTCAGGTGGAGAATATGAGGGGTATTGAAGAACATTAGAGTTTCAATGGAAACTAAATTCTCAGTTTTGAATTCCTGTCCTTCCCTTTTGATGAACAGTTTTATGAACATAATAACTGAAGTAAAAGGATGCTGTAAATAGGAAACGAAAACAGAAGTTACTGGAAAAGCTTACTGGCAACATCTGTGAAAAATCAGCATTATTGTTTTGTCTTCTTCAGATAAACTTGTTTTATAAACATATTTTCTAAGTTAGTCATAGAGAAAGATCAGCTAATACACCATCAATATATTCATAGCAATGAGAGGCCAGTCTGATGCTGTGGGGCTGGTTTCAGGAGATCATTTGAACTTATTCTCCACAAACACAATCAGACTGGAGATAGGCCATTCACATGTTCTAGAATGGATTCATCCGGACAGCCAATCTTCTGAAACACCAGCAATTTCACACCAAGAAGACCCCATTTACCTGCTTGGAGTATGAGAAAGGATTTACTCAGTCATACCCACCTGACACAACAGCAAGATCACACGACTGAAAGATCTTTTAAATGGCCAGACTAAATTGCTTTCAATTTTTTAGGAGAAGTGATACTTCATCAACGTGTTCACAGAGAAGAGACCTTTCAAGTGCTCTCATTGTGGGACTGACTATAAACAATCATCTTAACTTAGTATGCACCGAGAATTCACACTGGGGAGAGGCCATTCAAGTACTCACACTGTGGGACTGGCAGCAAACAATCATCTCGACTTAGTATACACCACGGAATTCACAGTGAGGGGAGACAGTTCGTATGTTCTGAGTATGTGAGTTTGGATTCACTCAATCATCCAAACTGCAGAGACACAGTGAATTGATGAGTAACTGTAATGATTGCTGTTAGTTGCATCCATGACTGAGCTATGTTCATCACAGTCTGTTTCTGCTGGTGTTTATAAAGTCCTGTTCAGTTAAACAGAACTGTATCATCTCTGCCAAATTGGAAATATTTGGGATTGATTGGTCCAGTTAAACAGAATTTTAGGAGGGTTTGTCTACAGAGTCAGTATGGGTGGAAGTGAGAAACTGGAAAGGAGCAGTCACTTTATTGGGAGTTTTCTACAGGCTCCCCAATAGCAACAGAACATGGAGGCAGATTTTGGAAAGGTGCAGAAGTGACAGGGTTGTTGTCATAGGTGACTTTATCTTTCCTAATATTGATTGGAACCTACTTCGTTCAAATATTTTGGATGGAGCAGTTTTTGTCAAGTGTGTGCAGGAAAGGTTCTTGATGTAATATATAGATAGACCAAGTAGAGGGGATGCCATATTGGACTTGGTGCTTGGCGGAGAACCACTCCAAGTATCCGATCTCTTGGTGAGGGAGCATGTCGGTGATAGTGATCACAACTCTATGACGTTTACTATACTCATGGTGAAGGATAGGAGTAGATGGTATGGGAAAGTAGTTAATTGAGGGAGGGGGAAGAAACTACCTACTGATAGTGCTAGACAAGTTGTCCCACTGAGGCAAGGAAGGGATGGTAAATTAAAAGAACCTTGGGAGACAAGCGTTGTGAAACAACTAGTCAAGACGAAGAAGGAAGCTTATTTAAGGTTGAGGAGGCAAGAATTAAATAGGGCTTTAAAGGGTTACAAGGTAGCCAGGAACAGAAGAATAGACTTAGGAGAGCTAGGAGAGAGCATAAAAAAGCTTTCGTGAGCAGCATTAAAGAAAACCCTAAAGCGTTCTAACTAATGTGAAGAACAAGAGGATGGCTAGAATGAGGATAGGCCTGATCAGAGATAGTGTAGGGAACTTGTACCTGGAGACAGAAGAAGTTGGGGAGATTATTAATGAATGCTTCAGTAATCACTCCTGAGAGGGACCTTCAGATTTCTGTGGATAGTGTGAAACAGACTGATATGCTAGACCAGGTTAATGTTAGGAAGGAGGATACTGAAAAATTTGGATAACATAAGGACAGATAAATCTCCTGGGCCAGACTGGGATATACCCTAGGTTATTACAGGAAGCGAGGGAAGAGGTTGCTATGCCTTTCACAATGATCTTTGCCTCCTCACTGTCCACTGGACTAGTGCCAGATGATTGCAGGGTGGCAAATGTTATTCCCTTGTTCAAGAAAGGAAATAGGCATAATCCTGGGAATTACAGACCAGTCAGTCTTATGTGAGTGGTGTGCAAAGTACTGGAGAGTATTCTGAGAGACAGGATTTATTATTACTTGGAAAACCATAGATTAATTAAAGATAGTCAGCATGGGTTTGTGAGCAGCAGGTCATGCCTCACAACGGAGAAATAGCGCTACGCACGTGTAAGGTTGGCTTTGGTCGGGAACAGCTCCCTCAATCTGACAAACAACAGTGGTCCCAAAACAGATCCTTGTAGCACATCACTCGTAACCGCTCTCCAGGCTGAATATCAACCACCACTCGATGCCTTCTTATAGAAAGCCAGTTTCTAATCCAAACTGCTAAATCACCCTCAATCCCATGCCTCTGCATTTTCTCCAACAGCCTACCATGCGGAATCTTACCAAAGGACTTACTGAAGTCCATGTCCACCATATCATTATCCGAACCTCATCCACATTCTTGGTCACATTCTCAAAAAACTCAATCAGGGTTGTGACCTGACCTTGACGAAACCACATTTACTGTCTGCAATCAAACTGTTGCTTGCTAGATGATTGTAAATCCGATCTCTCATAATCCTTTCCAAAACTTATCCTACAACAGACGTAAGGCTAACTGGTTGATGATTACCTGGATCATCTCTACTGCCCTTATTGAACAAGGGTGAAACTGTGTTGCCGGAAAAGCGCAGCAGGTCAGGCAGTATCCAAGGAGCAGGAGAATCGACGCCCGAAACGTCGATTCTCCTGCTCCTTGGATGCTGCCTGACCTGCTTCGCTTTTCCAGCAACACATTTTCAGCTCTGATCTCCAGCATCTGCAGTCCTCACTTTCTTCTTGAACAAGGGGACAACATTTGTAATCCTCCAGTCCACTGGTACTAAACTTGTAGACAATAACGATTCAATATTAAAGCCAAAGGCTCCAATCCCTCCTCCCTAACTTACCAGAGAATCCTTGGATAAATGCCATCCGGTCCAGGGGACTTGTCTATTTTCACTCCTTCGAGAATTGATAACACTTCTTCCTTACTAACCTGATCCTTTCTGGTCTAATGTCTTGTATCTCATTCTTATCCTCGACAATATTCTCCTTTTCCTGGGTGAAAACCAATGAGAAATATTGGTTTAACATCTTTTCAATCTCCACAGTGTTCACACACAACCACCTACTTCTATCTTTGACTGCCCTATTTCTACCCTAGTCATCCTATTATTCCTCACATACCTATAGAACGCTTTAGGGTTCTCCTTTATTCTACCTGCTAAAGACTGTTCATGTCCTCTCTTTGCTCATTTTAACTCTCTCTTTAAATCCTCCCTCGCTAATCTGTAACTCTCCATCGCCTTATCTGGATAATCTTGTTTCATCGTCACATAAGCCTTCTTCTTCCACTTAACAAGACAAGCGCATTTCTGTAATAAACCACGGTTCCCTTACCTCATCAATTCCTCCCTGCCTGACAGGGATATACCTATCAAGGACAGGCGGTATCTGTTCCTTAAACCGGCTCCACATTTTGATCGTCCCCATCCCTGCATTTCGCTACCCCATTCTATGCATCCTAAGTCTTGCCTGATCATATCATAATTGCCACTCCCCCATTGATAACTCTTGGTTTATGGCATGTACCTCGCCCTTTCCATCACTAAATCAAACGTAACCTAATTATAGTCACTCTCTCCAAAGTGCTCACCTCCCACTAAATCAAACACCTGGCCTGCTTCATTACCAAGCACTAGATCCAGTATGGCCTCCCGTCTTATCGGCTCTTTGACACACCGTGTCAGGAAACCCTCCTGCACACATTGAGCAAAAACTGATCCATCTGACATACTAGAGTTATTGCATTTCCAGTTCCCTGTAATGACCACCCTGTTAGAATAAAACTCATGTTGGTCTTTCACATTTAAATCAGCTGTAAGAATTTATTCATGATCATTTCAGAAACAGTATAAAAGACCAGAAAGCAACTCTTTGTGCCATTTTGTCTGTGAACCTTTGTTAATTCCGACTTAGTTTGGCCTACATATAAATCCAGTCCCATAATAACGTGGTTGTTTCCAAACCATCCGGTGGGCAGTTAGAATAGATGATAAATTCTGGCTGAGCTAGTGGTGCCATGATCCCATGAACAAACAAAAACATCCAATTGCTGAGGTTACTTGTAAACTTGCTGTGTTTCACCAAGCTGGATGACTGAATGAATTTCTTACCACACTCAGAGCAGGTGAACAACTGTCCCCAATGTGTATTCACTGGTGTACAGTGAGGCTAGATAGTGTCATGAACCCAGCCCCATAATGATAGCACCTGAGCAGTCTCTCCCCAGTGTGAACACATTGATGGCACAAAAGTCTACTTGAGGTTTTATAGCACTTCCCTCAGTCTGCACACTTAAAGGGTCTTAGTGGGTTTTGAGAAGATTTGTAGCTCAGGTTGAGGTTTTGGATGTAGGTTTGCTCGCTGAGCTTGAAGGTTCAATTCCAGATGTTTCGTCGCCCTACTAGGTAACAACTACAGTGGGCCTCAGGTGAATCACTGCTGAATATTCCTGCTTATTTTAGGTTGGTAATGTTATTTCCTGAGGTGAAGTCTCTGCTCAGTGTAAACCTGTTTAAACGGCTGGATGACTGGGAGAAATCCTTCCCACACTCGAAGCAGATGAATGGTTGCTTCTGAGTCCTGAGTATGTCAGCAGATGCGATCACTGAATGAATTCCTTGCCACACTCAGAGCAGGGGAGCAGCCCCTATCCAGTGTGAATCCGCTGATGAGCCAGCAGGTGGGAGGACGTCATGAATGCCTTCATAGACATGGAACAGGTGAATGGTTTCGCCCTGATGGCGACTGCACCAATGTGTTTGCAGCTTGGAGGGTAATCAAACTCTTCCTACATTCCCCACATCTCTCCTGTTTTTTTGTCAGTGTGGCATTGGTTTGGCTTCAAAAAGTCACATGATCAACTGAAGTCTCATCCACACACACACAATTGAGCACATTTTCTCTTCGCTGTGAATGATGCATCCACCATCCATATTTAAAATCCAATAATATTCAGCTTACATTACATTCCACAAGTTTGTCAGATCTTAGTGTGTTATTTGACATGTTACATGACTGTTCATCCTTAATTCCAAAACCCTGTGGAATTAAGCTTTAACAGAAAAAGGGATGTGAAATGAAATAGAAAAATAAAGGCAGCTTAAGGAATCATAGTGAATGGATCTGGTAATTTTTGGGGCTGGCACTAGGGAATAGTGACCATAAAAGCTGCCAGAATTTTGTCATTAAATCACAAACTGGCTCCATCATGTTTATCAGGGATGAGAACCTGTCATCCAGTTGGGACCACCAGAAGACTGTGACATTAACTGGAAGAAAGATAGTACCAGGGAGGTGAAAACAGTCCACGTGTTTTATATCTACATTCAATGTGTGAGTTTCCAACCTCGGTATAGCTATCTAAAGGGGTAGCTTTAGTTCTTCCAATACGTAATCCAAACAAATTAAAATAACTCACAATCAGCAACAAAATCCAAAAGCAGGAATGTGCAATGGGATACTTTCTAACTAACACAGCCTTAGGGCGGCACGGTGGCTCAGTGGTTACCACTGCTGCCTCACAACGCCAGGAACCTGAATTCGCTTCTCATCTCGGCCGACTGTATGTGTGGAGTTTGCACATTCTCCCCATGTCTGCGTGGGTTTCCTCCAACATTTCAAAGATGTGCAGATCAAATGAATTGGCCATGCTAAATTGCCCATAGTGTTAGGTGCATTAGTAAGAGGCAAATGGTGGGTTACTCTTCGGAGGTTTTGTCTCCACACTGTAGCGGAATCTATGATCCAAAGGCACAACCGCACGTTTCGGATCCCCGCCTGCCTCACAGCAGCTTCAAGTTCACACGCATGCGCCCTGAACCCGGCGGATCCAGATGTCGGCGGTTACCGGGAGCTGATCGCAGGGAAAGGCCCCAGGAACAAAAATAGAGCAGTTGGAGGTTATTAATCGAGGTTCGAAGTATTTATTAACCCTCCCCGTTGGCCCGCATCCTCACAGCGGATGAAAAGGAAGAGCACCTCCACCCATTATCATCACTGTCACTGCGCATGTTCCAGACACGATGTGAAACAGCGCCGGCGTACCGTTCACTTGTGACCGAGACAGCGGACGTGCTGGGAAAAGGTAAAAGTATTGCCATTGGTGAGTTCTATTTGTTTTGTCATGATGAGAGTGATGCGAAAATGGCAATCTATACAACTGATCTATCCAAACTATCGTCCAGGAATTGTACTCCAAATATTTGCGCAGATGGGTTTCTCCAGTGTTTCCTGTGTGAGGTTTTCAGCACCTGGAATATTTTGCTGTTCTGCTGGAATACAGATTATGTAAAGGTCAGTGCAGGTAAGAGTGTGTTCTGGAAAGTTTTCCACAGCAATGCGTACTTAGTCTTAAATGAAAAAAAAAAGAAGCATTCCTAGATCTTCTTGGCAATGAACTGGGTCAAGTGTGAGTGTCGAACATTTGGGCACAGTGACCAGTTGATCGGATCTTTATTCAGGGGGGAAGTTAAGGTTCTTAGGAAAAGGGACATAAGTGGGGCTGAGAATTATCAGATCAGCTGTGATCCCATTGAATAATAGAGCAGTCTTGAAAAGCTGAACGTCGTGCTTCTTCTATATCTCATAATCTTAGAAAATTAAGGTAAAACAGAAAAAATGTGCATATTACACGTTAAATAGAAAGTGAAAATTTAGAACTAGGCTGAATACAGAAAGTTCGGAGGGAAGATGAAACAGCAAATAAAATAAGTAAAAAGTGATTTTGACATTCAACAGCAGTCAACAGGGTGGGAAATCTTAAAACTCTTGTTTAGGCTTTGAAATTGTAAAGGAGGTTAAATATTGAATAGGAATCCTCAGGACCAAAATTACATGCAGACAGTCATAGCCAATGTATTAAATAAGTCATTCTCAAAGACGAATATTCTGCTCAGGTCATAGTAAAAGACTAGATCTATGAGTCACTTGAATATTTTAAAATTGAGAAGAATGTGGTGTTACATAGGCTATCTGAACTCAATATGAATAAGGCACAAAGTGTGGATGAGATAAACCGAAGAATAGCGAGGCAAATGAGAGTAGAATTGTAGTGGCATTTCTGTAATATTTTCAGGTCATTTAGCTCAAACGGTAGTGCCAGAAGCTGAAGAATGCAAACATTACACCTTGTTCAATAAAGCTTGTGAAGAGAAGCCCGGTAACAACAGGCCAGACAGTTTTACTTCAGTGATGGAGAAATGCCTGGAAACAATAATTTAAATAGCCTATAGGTCAGTGAGCATGGCCTCTACAGAGGCTGGTATCCAATCACCAAGTAATTCTTCATTTACACATGAACAGTCCTTGACTATAGCACTGCCTCACACAGAGTCACACACCAGGCTGTCAGTATCTCTAATTCCTAACCTTTTTATGCCAGCCAAGATTCCCTGACTACACCAGATTAACAGCTCCAATCAGGGAACTCATATTCTGTGAGGTTCCACTGGCTGACATCCTTACAATCAGGTGTGGTGGCTGGTTAAGATTTGGTGTGAATGCACAGACCGGCGAATGTTAGAAAGCCTCAAGATTTATAGGAACTGGGATGTGTAAGACTGGCTAGGAGTGCCTGAGATTAGTTAAGTTTTGACCGAAGAAAACAATGGATGAATTTTCAGAGTCATGCTTTCACACAATTTGGCTTTATCTTTTTGTGGCTTTTCTCCTAATCTCTTTTTATTTTATTTTAAATCAATTTCATGGAAAAGGAAGATTCAAAGATGGGAATCCAATGCAAAAATATCTTTTGGATAAAAGCAAAATATTCCTGAAAACTGACTTAAAATTTAAAATGCTGGAGAAACTGAGCAGGTCTGGTTGCATCTGAATAGAGAGAAAAACAGTGTTAAAATTTCAAGTTCATTATGACTCTTCTTCAGAACAGGATCACACCAAGATTTCTCATTTTATCACAACATATGTCGAACATGGAAGGAAAAAGCACTGTTCACAGAAAAGAGAAACTGAATATGTAATCTGCGTATGAGCAAGGGTTCAGACAGTCATCTGGCTTTTTGCAGTCATGTTGGGGAGAAACTATGGAAAACTGGGGACTGTGAGCAGACAGGAAGTTACATTTCTGATCTGGAATTTCACAAAATTCACCATCATACTGACACTGAGAAATGGCCATTTATCTGCTCCATATGTCAGAAGGGATTCACTGAATCACCAATGCTGCTGAGGTACCAGCGAGCTCACGCTGACCCTTTCAAATGTCAAGATTGTGGGAACTGCTACAAACGTTCCAGCGAACTAATATCCCATCTATGTGTTTACACAGATGAGAGACCTTTTAAATGCTCAGTTTATGGGAAGGGTTTTAAAACTGATACGTCACCAAAGTGTTCATACTGAGGAGAGACAGTTCAAGTGCTCTCAGTGTGGGGCAGGGTTCAGTCGATCATATGATCTCTGCGCACACCAAAGAGTTCACACAGGGGAGAGGCCTTTCATCTGCGCAGAGTATGGGAAGGGATTTACTCGGACATCGGTTTCACACTGAATAAAGTCCTTTTAAGTGCCCTGACTGTGGGAAAGGCCACGAAAGTTCCACTGAATGATGTCCCATCAGCGTGTTCACTCTGGGGAGAGACCTTTCAGGTGCTGTCACTGTGGGACTGGGTTCCGATGGTCATCTGACCTCCGTATACACCAGCAAATTCACACTGGAGAGAGGCCATTCACTTGTACTGAATGTGGGAAGGGATTCTCTCGTTCATTTTACCTCATGATGCACCAGCGAGTTCACACTAGGGAGAGGCCATTTACCTGCTCACTGTGGGGGAAGGGATTCACTCAGTCATCTCATCTCATGGCACACCAGCACGTACACAGTGAGGAGCGACTTTTCAAATGCCCAGACTGTGGGCAGTGCTATAAAAGTTCCAAGGGTCTTTTGTCCCATCAACATGTTCATACTGATGAGAGACCTTTTAAGTGTTCAATTTGTGGGAAATGCTTTAAAAGTTCTGCAGATCTGATGCGTCATCAACGTATTCACACTGATGAGAAACCATTCAAGTGCTCTCAGTGTGGGTCTGGATTCAGGCGATCATCTGACCTCACTGTACACAAGCGCATTCACACTAGAGAGAGAGGCCTTTCACATGCTCTGAGTGTGGGAAGGGATTCACGACAAACTCCAACCTGCTGATACACCAGCGGGTTCACACTGGGGAGAGGCCATTTACCTGCTCAATGTGTGAGAAGAGATTTACTCAGTCAGCTCACCTTCTTCGCCATCAGCGACTTCACAAGTGACTAATGCAGGGGCTCAGTTTTGCTGTTAACCACAACTGGAATGGAGCTATGTTGAATGCTGATGTTTCGCTCACCCACAGATGTTAATATTTAGCAAAATAGTCAAATAAAACAGTTCAGCATAAGTCTGCCTAATTTTTTAACACCCTTGCCAGTTCACTTTGAAGGGATCACCCTCTCTCTTCTCTCTTTGTTGAATTGTTACTGAAATTGGAACAATTGATCAGCTGTCTGTGCTTCTTTCTTCCCCACCACAAGGCCATCAGTCAAACCCATTCTGAATTCTCTTTCTGTGAAAGCTGCTCCAGCTTTCTCTCCTATTATTGTCACATCCTATCAGATCTCATCTTGTGCATGAGTCGCACCTCCTGCTGCTTTGACTCTATTCTCATTAAACTGTTACCCACAGCTTCCCCATGTTCGCTGATATTGTTAACATTTAATCTCTCTTCTGGTTCTGTCATTCTCACCTTTAATTCCATCATCATTGTTTATCAGGGGAAAAAAAAACCCTTGAACTCATTGTCCTTGCAAGTGGCTTCCTTCATGCCCAACCTTCCTTTTTTCTCCATATTGCTTGGACTTGGCATCCCCCAAAGATCAATTTCTCACCATTACTCGCCACTTGGTGATCTCATTCAGGCAGCGTTGTGGTTATGAAAGGAGTGGTTCGTCGAGTCACAGCGAAGAAAAAGACTGCACCAATCAAAACTTACCACCTTACTATTCCAATTCCATTTCCAGCATTTGATCCATAGCTGTGAGAGTCTTGGTATTGCAAGTGTACATCTAAATACTTTTTTAATGTTACAATGGTTTCTGCCTCTACCAATCATAGAAGCAGCAAGGATCAGACTAAGGAGCTGAGATGGACAGCCAGTTTCCTCCTAAGTCTTATTGAGTTCTGGCCTGCTGATGACATTGATTGCCTTTTTGAGATCTACAAGAGTAAGGTAAGGAGCTAGGTACTGGGCCCTGCCCTTCTCTTGTTGCTGTATGCAGAAGATTACGTTCCCATCAAACTGCCAGTACGGAAACTGCAATCTGTTTCTGGGCACCCGTTCAGTACCTGACAGCAGAGAAAAAAAAATTGATAGAAATTCAGGGCAGACAGTTATAGATTTGAATTGAACATCTTTTTTTCCATCCTGTTCCCTGAAGTTTGTAAATCCCAGTATGGCACCCACTGTCTTTTTTTCCTGAGCTGAAATCCAAACCAATCTCCCCACTTCCTTGCTTTGCTACCGGTATGCTTCTCCCTCCCTCTCGTCTCTCTGGTTTCAGTTATTTAGCTCGTGTCGGCAGTTTGAGAATCAAATCAGTTTCACTCCTAGTTTGAAATCTCCAGTGGGTGTTGATGAATTCCACAAACCCCGCCACCCCAGGATTTGATTCCTGGTCAGAACTCATTGACTTTCCTCTATACCGAAACCTCTTTATTTTCCCCGACGCCATCCTCTGATGTGAATCATCCTTTAGTTCATTCCCTGGGCTAGGGGCCATTTCCCAGGTCCTGTTCCCGGAGGAAGGCCAATGACAGAAAAAACTAATCTCACACCCACAGCCTCCATCCCACACCTGTCTGACCCCTATTGCGCATCCCTACAGCCATCGGTTAACAAAGCGCTGGCGCACTGGTATTCACGTGAACATCGCATGCTTCAAATCATAATCACCCTGGTAATTGACAGCAGCTGCTGCCCAATAGATTGAAGGAGGTAGAGCTGGAGGAATCGGACAATGGGATTGGAAACAATGAATTAATGTGGGAACACGGGGGAAATGGACAAGTCAGTGAGAGACAGGAACAACGGAGCAGCAGGAGGGTTTCCTGGACAAACTAAGGAATGGGAGAGTCTAACAGGAGAGAAACTACAGGAAGATTCCATTTGGAAGCTCGGGCAGGGACGGCTGGAAGGTGTTTCGGTCGGTCGCTACTTGTATTTTCTGTTTCTACTTATATTTCCAGACTATCCAGAGTTGTTGTTAACCACCTCCGAAAAACATGGGCCTTAATCCAGGGGTCTCCTGATCCCGAGTATGGACATTCTCATTGTGCCATAAGAGCCCCTCCCTGTTGGGCTAGTAGAAATAAATATTTTCTCAATCTCAGCGACATAGAAACTCCGTAAGCTCTTCGCACTTGCTGTCTGAGGTGAGAATGGAGGAAACAGAGTAGACGGGGAGGAGACAGGATAAATGGGGTGGAGGGGAGAGTAGGAACAGGCTTTCAGAAAGGCACTCAGTTGTGTTCAAGTTATTAACATGATTCAGCACACGAATAATTAACACAAAGCTTTTGTATTTGCATTTTATACAGAAGATTAGCACCTGTAAGAGGGCATTTATCAACATCAGTAGTTACAGACCCCAATGAACACATTGATTCCTGGATATAACGAACAGCAACATTACCATAACTGCAGACACTGGTGAACTTGCTGGTATCTTAGCAGGTAGAAAGACTCCAGGAATTCCTTCCCAAATTTGGAGCAGGTGAATGGTCTCTCCCCAGTGTGACCTCATCTGTATGTTAGGAGGCAGGTGAACAAATGAATCATTTTCCACACTGGGGGCAGGTGAATGGTCTCTCTCCAGTAGTCGTGTGTTGAGTAGCATATATCCGATTGAATTCCTCCCATACTCAGACCAACTGAATGGCCTGTCTCCATGACCTCATTGCTGTGACAATAGTTCGGATGTATGACTGAATTCCTTCCCACACATGGAGCAGGTGAATGGCCTCTCCCCAGTCTGAATGCAGTGGGGGGCTCTGCAGATTGGAGAAGATAGATCAGATTGGAATAGATTCCCTACAGTGCAGAAACAGGCCCTTCGGCCCAACAAGTCTACACCGACACTCTAAAGAGCAACTCACCCAGACCCATTCCCCACTAATGCATCTATCACTATGGGCAATTTAGCATGACTTTTTCACCTAACCCGCACCTCTTTGGACTGTGGGAGGAAACCCACATGGACATGGGGAGAATGTGCAAACTCCACGCAGACAGTTGCCCAAGGCTGGAATCGAACCCGGGTCCCTGGCGCTGCGAGGCAACAGTGCTAGCCACTGTGCCGCCCCAAGATAGTGAATCTTTTCCTGCATGCAGAGAAGGTGAAAGTCTTCTGCTCAATGTTAATGCAACAATGAATTTCTAGCCTAGCTGGAATATTCCCAAGAATCGCCAGATTTTCATAGCTACTCTTCATTAAAACTGCATTTATGTTCTGACAGGTCAAAAGATGGCTGAAGTATTGTCCATGCACAGAACACGAGTACAACTTCTCTCTGCTTTGTGCCTCCTCCTTCCATGTTCAAAATCCAAAGTCATTCTGCTTATGATAATTTGGGTGAATCCGACAAAACCCGATGTGATGTTTGGTTTCCGTTTCTCCAACAAGAAATCCTCCCTTTTTTATACAACTGTGAAAGTCATTTTAAAGACAAAAACAGGAATGAGAGAAAGAATCCACAAAAGCACAAAGCAAAATTAAGAAATTGGGCTGAGTGTATCTGGTAATTTGTGGGGCCAGTAGGAGGAGAAAGTGACCCTGAAATAGGCCAGACTGTTGTAAAAATCTAACCGTTCAGTAACATCCTTCAGGGAGGGGAACATGCCACCCAGCCTGGACGTAAACAAGATTCCGGCTCCTCTGGGAGAAAAGAACAAGAGAGGGAGATGGTGGTAGAAGTATGGAGTAGGATTTTACATCTCCTAAAAATGACCAGATCTTTGCGAGAATATCCCAGACCCTCACCCTCCACATGCTGCTAGGACAATCACCTGCAGGATCCCCCCCCCCATCTCATACACCTTACCCACCTGTCTGACATCAGAACTGGATAAACAAACATTTCCTTCAAACAAATCCTAAAGACAATTGTTGCCATTGTCTTCAGTCCCAGCCAGAAACTCTACTCCCTCATCTCCCACTCCATCCCTCTTTCTTGGTTACTTTTTGAGGTGCTTCACAACCAGGACATCATATTTCAACCCAAGATGAGTTACTAATTACCTCCCTCCTCCACCATCACACAATGTTCTAAGATATCCTCCCTTCCCCCCAATACCAGCCGGCAGACAGCCCTGATTTTATATCGGTCCACTATTGCTGGCCATGTATTCAGCTGACAACTTCAGAGGCTCTGGAAGGATCCTGTGAACCCTTTTTATCCCTCAACCTCACTTTCCTCCTTTAAAGATGCCTTTTAAATCTATCACTTTGACCGAACACTTGGGTTCTGCCCTAACATCACTCTGTACAGCCCAGTGTCAAATGTTACTCTGTCACATTTCTCTGAAGTATCTTGGAACAGTCCAATATTTAAAAGGCACTGTGATAAATACAAGTTGATCTGGACAACATATCACTGTTCTGTCCTTATCGCTCGGCAAATAACCTGTAACATCTCACCTCATAGCATGGGTACAGTTGTGTTTGGATTCTCAGGTTTTTGTGTATCCCACATTTCAAATTTCTCCATAATGTGGCTGTCCTGTGTCTCTCCAGTTGGATGACCGGTTGCCCTGGAAACCTTGGCTCCAGGACGCCTACAGGCAACAATGGATGGTGGCAGGGCTCCCATGTGCCTTGCCCGGGGCACCGATGATGTCACCACAGAGCACAGCGATTGGCTGCATGGACTACACATGCACATGATGCGTTTCGAACTTCAGAGTGAGCCTTCCTTCTCCGTGCAATATCTGGAAGCAAAGCAATGTTATCCCCTTTCCATTACTTTTCTCATTCGGGAAGGGAAGGAGAGAGGCAGGGAGGGATAGGGAAATATGTTCACTTGCAGCAATGAAGGGAGCAAGTGAATCCAGAAAGGTTGGTTCATGTGTGGCTTAAATCTATTGTCATTATTTGTACTATCAGCTTCACACATTCAGTTGTCTGGTTAAAAGGTTGGCCTCTTTCCTCAAGTCCACAACTGTAGGATTTCTAACAGAGATGGTCCCTATTAAGGGATAGGAAATTAGAAGTAACACACTGTATATAAAACAAGTATTACTTATGTATGCACATACATTGAGTGTCAGAACCACATAAAGATTTTGTTCTAGACAGTAAGCAAGGCCATCCTACTCACTATTAACCATCCATTAGTTTTTTTGTCATCTGCAAACTAACTGCTCAACCCTCCTATATTCAACTCAAAAGTCATTTTCAAACCATAAACTGCAAGGGTCATACACTAAACACTGTGGGATCCCACTGGGCACAGACTTCCAGTCAGAAACATATCTCTCAACCATAACCTTCTGCTTCCTGCCACACAACCAACTGTGGATCCAATTTTCCAAATTTCAGTGGATCCAATGGACTCTTACCTTTGATATCAGTCTCCCAGGTGGGACCTTGTCAAAAGCCTTGAGGAGACTACATCAAAACTATTGCCCTCATTAACATAACTGGGTATTCATCAAAACAACTGAATCATGTCGGTCAGGTGTGAACTTCGCTTTACAAAATGCATGCTGACTGTTCTTGATTAACCACATGGCATTAACGTTGACTTCACCAGTTTCCTCATCTCCGCTACCCCCCATGTCCCAGATCCAACCTTCCAACTTGGAACCGGCCTCTTCACCTGTCCATCTTCCTTCCCACCAATCCGTTCCACCCTCCCCTCCGACCTATCACCAAGCCCCACCCCACATCTACCTATCACCTTCAGCTACCTCCTCCCGATCCCCACGCTCCTCCCGATCCCCAGGCTCCTATTAATTTCTCAGCTGCCCCTCACTCCACACTCCTAATAAAGGGCTTATACCTGAATCATCAACTTTCCAGCTCCGCGGGTGTTGTTTGACCTGCTGTGCTTTTTCAACTCCATACTTTTCAAATCTTGATTAATCACTGCCTCTCCAAATACAAATTAAATCCATCCCTCAGAATTACTTCCAATAGTATCCGCACCACCAAAATGAGATTGACTGGCTTGCATTTCCTTAGATTATCCCTTGCTTCCTTCTCAAATAAAAAGTTCCTGACTATTCTGCAATCCTCAAATACCTTTCCTCTTGTCAAGGTGAACTGAAACTTCTTACAAGCACCCCTTCTATTTCTTCCTAATAACTTATCATCCCAACAACGCAGGATACGTCTGACACTGGAAATCTCAAAATCTTCTCTTCTCTTCGTGAAAATTTCTTTAAATTCTATCACAGTAATTCTCCATAATTAATTTTTCTCATTTGTGAACACTGACACATAGTATTAATTAAGAACCAGGCCGACATCCTTTGATTCCACATACAAATTACTTCTGTGTCCCTTAAATGTGCCTTACTCATTCTCCAATTATTCTTTAACCATTAATGTACCTGGAAAACAACTGAGTACTTCCCTTTATCTTACTTGGCCTTATCAGTTCATGTTCCCATTATAGCTCTCCATATCTCCCCATTTACATTCTCTGCTGCACATTTGTCTGAAAGTATCTGCTGCTTGTGCACTCTGGGCAAATCATGATCAGGTCTTATTAAAATCAACATGTTTAGAACTTTGATTGCAGGCCCATCTTTGTCCTTTTCCATAACAATTCTGATATTTTTCAAAAGAGTTCTGATAACTCTCGACAAAATGCACCCCCACTCATACTGCACCCACTTGTCCACCTTGGTTACCTGAAGTTAACTGCAGGACCTCCTCCATTCTTTGTTGGTGCTTCTGTATCCTGGCTTCAAAAGCGATACTGGATCTATTTTAAAAGTTCTGCTAAATCTTTCACAGTATGATGACTCCAGTGGATGTTGAAATCCCCCGCTATTACTTCTACACTTCCTCGAAACTTGCCTCCTTATTTGTTCTTCCAGTTTGAACAAACGTCTTCTCCTCGCTCTGCAAATTTCTTGAAACTCCAAAGTAATTAAGGAGTTTCCTAAGTTGTAATGAATTCTCTGAACAAAGTTGTGATACGTCTACCTCCTTCACTGTCTCACAAGAAGACCCTGTATCCTGGAGTATTAAGCATACAATCCTGCCTCTCTCTCAACCATATCTCAGTGACAGCAATGTCATCATATTCCCATGTTTTGATTTTTATCCTAAACTCATCTGCCTCGATCGCCAAAGCTGTAGGATTCAACCATGTCAAAATCCAATGCACCATAACTGACCTGTAATGTCAATGCCTTCCTGGCTCGCTTGTGGATTCTTTTCTTACCCTTTTGGATATTCTCTCTGGATCCCAACCCCCGATCAAGTTAGGTTATATGTGGCACAACAGCTTTTGTAACTAAATTTCCAGCTATCACAGTGGCTCAGTGCTTACCACTGCTGCCTCACAGCACCATGGTCCCAGGTTCAATTCCAGCCTCGGGCGACTGTCTGTGTGGAGTTTGCACATTCTCCCCATGTCTGCGTGGGTTTCCTCCAGGTGGTCCGGTTTCCTCCTACACAGTCCAAAGATATGCGGGTCAGGTGAATTGGCCATGCTAAATTGCCTGTAGTGTTAGATAAGGGGTAAATGTAGGGTTCTGGGTGCGTTGCGCTTCGGCGGGACGATGTGGACTTGTTGGGCCGAAGGGCCTGTTTCCAAAGTGTAAGTAATCTAATCTAATTTAAATGAGTCAGGGTGGGTTACTCTTTGGAGGGTCGGTGTGGACTGATTGGCCCGTTTCCACACTGTAGGGAATCTAATCTCTCTCTGGATGTGCCTTGTCTCAACTGCTCATATGAGGACGATATATGATTATCTTATCTCTAAGGGACTCAATATGAGGCAGAGTTGATGCAACATACTTTTAATGAAAACCTGATTTGGATTATTTTTATCACAAGTTCAGTGAATTATTTGGGGTGTTTACAATCAGAAACAGGTCCAGAAAAAATGTTTTGGAAATAAACAATGACATCAAAATCCAATACTGAAAATCACTTTGCAGACAATATGCAGGTGGATAGTGTTTACCCAGTGTAAATGTGTTGCTGTACGTGACATTTTGAAAATGATCACAATTTATTATACAGATACACAATTGTATCAATATTTTACCTACAATACCAGCACATTCAACACAGCCAGGTTTAATAATATCAACACAAACTGCCCAATGACTAAGGTTCATTCATTGGTGTGAGCAAAAGCAAACAAGAAGTCCTGTTACACAAAAACACAGCCAGTCAAGCAGCATCTGAGGAGTAGGGGAAATAGACATTTTGCGCATAAGCCCTTCATCATTCCTGATGCAAGTGTCCTTAGTAGCTGCAGATGGACAGACTTTCTGCACATGTAGCCATCAGAGACACTGTAAACATCCCTTATTTCCGCACAGCGTGCAAGAGGAGCACATCCTGGATCTGAGATCTCCTGTCATGACTTCTCTCCAGATTTATTTAGTTATTCCCATTAAGAGAATTTAAATGAGCTCACAGTCTTCCTTTGTTATAAACGTCCCAACCTTTACTTAATCTGATATATAGAATCATACTTTAAAAACTGTGGGAAAAAAAAACAAACTCCACAAGTAACACTTCCAAATTAGCTGTTCACATTGGGTCCGAGTGACTTTCTGAACAGCTCGAACTAAGACTTTATCACCGCACTCAAACTTTCAGCTTCACCTCCTCCCTGTCTCACCTCACCTGTTTCGCACAACTCCAAAGCACTCTCATTGAGGCAAGCAACACGCACACTGCAACCCTGTGATTTAAATGTCAGCTGCACTGCCTTCAGCCTCCTGTACTGTTTCAATGCAGCTCAATGAGCACTCAGGGAATAGTATCACATCTTTTATTTCAGCTCTTTATAACCTCCAGACTCAACACAGACTTCAGCAGATCTGAACCAAGAAAGAGCTGTCAGAATCTGGAATATTCCGTTTTAAATAGGTACCACAATATAAAATCAAACTGAGTTTTAAAAGGAAGTTTGTAGGTAATTGAGAACGAGGAGTTTATGGGTTAAAATCATGAATCTGTGATTGGGACTAAATATGACAGTGCCTTCAAAGAGACGGAGTGTAATTTGGATACATCTGTGTTCCCTCTCAGGCTAATATCTCCCTCCTCAGCTGCTGGGCCCAGAACTGAGCACATATCCCAAGGGTAATCTAATCACGAATTTGAACATCATGCGCCTTTTCGATTGACAAACATATCAGAGATATTTTTCCACAGAAAGAACAGACAAACCTTTTTCAGTCCACAGTAAAATGCCATTGACATTCAAATTCACATTCAGATCCTGTTGACTATGCTGACTATCAGAACTTGTTCAAAGTTTGAGAGAAGATTTGTAGTTTCGGTGCTCGTTGTTGTGGTTCTGTTCGCCGAGCTGGGAATTTGTGTTGCAGATGTTTCGTCCCCTGTTTAGGTGACATCTTCAGTGCTTGGGAGCCTCCTGTGAAATGCTTCTGTGTTGTTTCCTCCGGCATTTATAGTGGTTTGTCTCTGCCACTTCCGGTTATCAGTTCCTGCTGTCCGCTGCAGTGGCCGATATATTGGGTCCAGGTCCATGTGTTTGTTGATAGATTCCGTGGATGAGTGCCATGCCTCTAGGAAATCCCTGGCAGACAGCAGGCTTCCTAGCAACACAAGAATGCACACTAAGAAACAATGGACTGACAGAAGAGACACAACAAACCGTGAGACAAAGTATCGTGCCCCTGATAACAAGGAAAAGACAAACACACAACCTCAACACAAGGAGCGGGAAGCACTAAAAACACTAAGGAATGAAAAGAACATAATCATACTACCAGCAGACAAAGGCAGAATGACGGTCATCCTGGACAAAACAGAGTACATCCAGAAAGCGCAACAATTACTTGCAGATAGCAACACCTTCCAAAAGATGGCGTTTGACACCATCCACAGCTCACGAATAGGATAAATAACACACTGAGGAACCTGCAAGAAAAACGGACAGATAACCAGGTTTGACCTACAGAGAATGAAACCAGAAAGCAACAACACCCCCAGATTCTATGGACTACCTAAAGTGCACACACCAGGCATCCCACTCACATTCATCATATCGCTACCAGGGACATCATCACACGAACTGGCTAAAGAAATACAACAGAAACTGAAACACTGAAAGCGGATCTCGACACACTATACAGTCAACACGTGAATTCTTGGACATCAGAAATATACACATAGACAAGGAAGAAACTATGGTCTCATTCAATGTAAGGGCACTGTTCACCTCTATCGACAAAACCCTAACCAAAGAAACAATAGCCAACCAGCTGGACATAGAGAACAGACAACAAGACGGGGAACCTATCAACAAACACTGCATACTCAAACTACTGGATCTGTGCCTCACAACACACTTCACAAATATGAACAAATTAACGGCACACCCATAGGCTCACCCACCTCTGGACTCATAGAAGATAGAAGAAGCTGTCATGCAAAGATTAGAACAAACAGTCTTACCGCAAATTCAACCCAAACTCTGGGTTAGATATGTGGAAAATACCTTTGTAATCATTAAAAACACAGAAATAGAACATACACACCGGATCATCAACGCCACACTCACAGGAATCAGATTCACTAGAGAGGAAGAAAAGGACAACCATCTCCCATTCCTAGACGTGATGGTACAGAGAACACCGAATGGAGAATTCACCACAAATGTATACAGGAAAGCCACACACGCAGACCAAGTCCTGAACTACGAAAGCAACAACCCCAACACACACAAAATAAATTGCATCAAGACACTTCAAAAACAGCCACAACACACTGAAGCACACCAGAACTGCAAAAAGAGGAAGAAGAACACCTTTACAATGTATTCGCCAAAAACGGATAACCCCGCAATTTCTTCAACAGATGCCGAAGGGAAAGACAACGGAATGAGGATATGCCACAACCCAAAGGACTACCACAGCCCACGTTACCATACATCAAGAACATTTCTGAACTGACAGCCAGACTACTACGACCACTAGGACTCATAACAGCACACAAACCAACAGCCACTCTCAGACAACTACTCACCAAGACAAAGGTCCCGATACCCTGCATGAGCAAAACCAACGTAGTGTACAAAATCACATGCAAGGACTGCACAAAACACTACATAGGACAAACAGGAAGACAGCTAACGATCTGTATCCATGAACAACAACTAGCCACGAAACGACATGACCAGCTATCCTTAGTAGCCACACACTCAGATGACAAGCAACATGAGTTCGACTGGGACAACATTACTATTATAGGACAAGCCAAACAGAGAACAGCCAGGGAATTCCTAGAGGCATGGCATTCATCCACAGATTCTATCAACAAACACATCGATCCAATATACCGGCCACTGCAGCGGACAGTTGGAACTGACAACTAGAAGCGGCAGAGACAAACCACTATAAATGCCGAAGGAAACAACACAAAAGCGCTTCACAGGAGGCTCCCAAGCACTGAGGATGTCACCAAGACAGGGGACGAAAAGTTCGCAACACAAATTCCCAGCTCGGCAAACAGAACCATATCAGAACTTGTATTGAAATCCCAGTCTCAATTAATACCCTGTAAAATGAATTCACAAAAGACAAATCACTCATGGTCCAGGATAGAAATCTAGAAAAGACAAACATTTCTCTTACTTTCAGTTTGCTATATAAAAGTTCCTCTTCAAATCACCGTGTCCCAAATAACAGCCAATTGACTATTTACCTTGCTGATTGCCTGAATTGGATGGTAGCTGTTTGTCATAATGACATAACTAGGGCCTGTAGATCGGACTTTAAACTAACGTTTGGTGGGGGTTTCTGCATGGAAAATTATGGAAGAAGTTAAAATGGGGGAGGCTTCAGCATAGGTTAAAGTTTCCACAATCAGCAAAGGACAGAAAGTATGGCAAGGATCAGAAATTTGCCTTTAGGCACAGCAGTAATTAGGAGGACAATTATGAGAAGAGTCGTCGTTCCCATAGGTCAGAGGGTGTTGTACCTAAATACATGCAGTATACGAAACATGGTAAATGAGCTTAAAGCAAAGATTTAAATTGACATGTCCAATGTTGTAGGTATCTCAGAGACGTGGCTGCAAAGACATGAGGGCTAGGATCTAAATATCCAAGGATACATGTCCTATTAAAAGATAGGCAGATGGTGTAGAGCTGCTTTGCTAGTAATAAAATTAAATTGACAGCAAGAAGTGAGATAGAGTTGGTGGTGTAGAATCCAAGTGGTAGACACAAGGAAACATAAAGGGAAAAAGACCCTGATGTGTACAAACTTCTTAGCAGCCGTTGATAAGAAAATAAATCAGTACATAGTAAAGGCATGCAAGAATGGCACTATTGCAATAATAATGGGGTACTTCAGGGAAATCAGGTTAGCAGTGATTCTCACGAAAAATAATTTGTGGAATGTCTGCGAGATTTTCTTTGGATCAGCTTGTGGTAGAGCCCATGAGGGAACAGGCAGTGCTGGATTTTATGATGTGTAATGATTTGGGAGCTGAAGCTGATATAGGGAATGCTGGATGACTAAAGAAATTGAAGTTTTGGTTAAGAAAAAGAAGGAAGCATATGTCAAGTATAGACAGGATAGATCGACTGAACCCTTAGAAGAGTATAAAGGAAATAGGAGTATATTTAAGAGGGAAATCAGGAGGGCAAAACGGGGACATGAAATAGATTTGGCAAATAGAATTAAGGAAAATCCAAAGGGTTTTTACAAATATATTAAGGACAAAAGCGTAACTAGCAAGAGACGAGGGCCCCTCAAAGATCAGCAACGCATCCTTTGTGTGGAGCCGCAGCAAATGGGGGAGATACTAAATGAATATTTTGCATCAGTATTTACTGTGGAAAAGGATATGGAAGATATGGACTGTAGGGAAAAAGATGATGACATCTTGCAAAATGTCCAGATTAGAGAGGAGCAAGTGCAGGATGTCTTCAAACGGTTAAAGGTGGATAAATCCCCAGGACCTGATCAGGTGTACCTGAGAACTCTGGGGGAAGCTAGAGAAGTGATTGCTGGGCCTCTTGCTGAGATATTTGTATCATCGATAGTCACAGGTAAGGTGCCGGAAGACTGGAGGTTGGCAAACGTGGTACCACTGTTTAAGAAGGGCGGTAAAGACAAGCCAGGGGACTATAGACCGGTGAGCCTGACCTCAGTGGTGGGCAAGTTGTTGGAGGGAATCCTGAGGGACAGGATGTACATGTATTTGGAAAGGCAAGGACTGATTAGGGATAGTCAACATAGCTTTGTGCGTGGGGAATCATGTCTCACAAACTTGTTTGGGTATTTTGAAGTAACAAAGAAGATTGATGAGGGCAGAGCAGTAGATGTGATCTATATGGACTTCAGTAAGGCGTACAACAAGGTTCCCCTTGGGAGACTGATTAGCAAGGTTAGATCTCATGGAATAAAGGGAGAACTAGCCATTTGGATACAGAACTAGCTCAAAGGTAGAAGCTCAAAGGTGGTGGTCGAGGGTTGTTTTTCAGACAGGAGATCTGTGACCAGTGGAGTGCCACAAGGTTCGGTGCTGGGCCCTCTACTTTTTGTCATTTACATAAATGATTTGGATGCAAGCATAACAGGTACAGTTAGTAAGTTTGCAGATGACACCAAAATTGGAGGTGTAGTTGACAGTGAAGAGGATTACCTCAGATTACAACAGGATATGGGCCAATGGGCTGAGAAGTGGCAGATGGAGTTTAATTCGGATAAATGCAAGGTGCTGCATTTTGGGAAAGCAAATCTTAGCAGGACTTATACACGTAATGGTAAGGTCCTAGGGAGTGTCGTTGAACAAAGGGACCTTGGAATGCAAGTTCATAGCTCCTCGAAAGTGGAGTCGCAGGTAGATAGGATAGTGATGATGACGTTTGGTATGCTTTCCTTTACTGGTCAGAGTATTGAGTACAGGAGTTGGGAGGTCATGTTGCGGCTCTACAGGACATTGGTTAGGCCACTGTTGGAATATTGCTTGAAATTCTGGTCTCCTTCCTATCGCAAAGATGTTGTGAAACTTGAAATGATTCATAAAAGATTTACAAGGATGTTGCTCAGGATTGGAGGATCCGAGCTACAGGCTGAGGCTAAACAGGCTGGGGCTGTTTTCCCTGGAGCGTCGAAGGCTGAGGGGTGACCTTATAGAGGTTTACAAAATTAAGAGGCGTATGGATACGATAAATAGACAAAGTGTTTTTCCTGGTGTCAGGGAGTCCGGAACTAGAGAGCATAGGTTTAGGGTGAGAGGGGAAAGATATAAAAGACACCTAAGGGGAAACCTTATCACGCAGAGGGTGGTACGTGTATGGAATGAGCTGCCAGAGGATGTGGTGGAGGCTGGTATAATTGCAACATTTAAGAGGCATTTGGATAGGTATATGAATAGGAAGGGTTTGCAGGGTTATGGGCCGGGTGCTAGCAGCTGGGACTAGATTGGTTTGGGATATCAGGTCAGATGGACAGGTTGTACCGAAGGGTCTGTTTCCATGCTGTACATCTCTCTGACTCTATGGACACTTGGGATGCAGCAACCAGAACATAATAGAGTTCATTCTGCAGTTTGAGAGGGGGAAGATTGTTGTAACAGAATTATAATTGAGTAAAGATAAGAACAAAGACCTATGGGTGGAACCAGACAGAGTTGGTTGGAAGGGGGAAGCGAGCAGGGAAGACAGTGGAGCAGCAATGACAGAGTTTCTGGGGTAATTCAGGAGACACTGCAGAAAGTCATCCCCAGGAGAAGAAATATATTCAGGAGAGGATGAGGCAACCATAGCTGACAAGAGAAGTCAGGGAGAGCTTAAAAGCTAAAGAAAAAACATAGCATATGGTGAAGATTAGTGGAAGCCAGAAGATTATGAAACCTTTAACAAACAGCAGAGGACAACTTAAAAACAACAAAAAGAGGGGACAAGATGAAATATGAGATAACTTCACTCCTAATATAAAAGGCAACTGCAGGAGATTTTCTTGGATATGTAAAAGGTCACAGAGAGGCAAGAATGGTCATTGGCCTGCTGGAAAACGAGGCTGGAGAAGTAGTAATGGGGAACAAAAGGAATGGCAGAGGTACTTTCCATCAGTTTTCACAGGGGAAGACACCAGAATTTCAAGACAGACGTGTGGTAAATGTGCTGTGGTCATCAGTAAGGTGAAAGGGCTGGGAGGCCTAAGGTGGCTAAATCATCAAGACCAGATAGACTGTACCCTAGATAACTGAAGGATATTGTGGAGGTGTTGGTGGTGATCCTTCAGACATCAGTAGAACCCCTATTAAGGATAATACTGCAGAGTATCTGGAAGTGCACGGTCAAATAGGGCAGAGTCTGCACGGCTTCATCAAGAGGTGATCATGCCTGTGGTAACAAATAAGTTAGACAAAGTGGACATTGACTGTTTGGATTTCTGGAAGACCTGTGGTAAGGTACTGCACAGCAGGCTGCTTAACAAGATAACAGCATGGTTTTAGTGGAAACAAAGAATATTGGCTGCCTGGGAGAGTCAAGATAGAGGGGTCTTTTACAGAATGGCAGCCAGTGAAGCGTGACCTTCCACAGGGGACAGTGATGGCAAGTTTAACTATTCTCATTATGCTTTACCGAACTTTAAAGAAGCTGAGGGCAATGATTTGGACAGGCTGCGAGATTGGACAAAGAAGTAGAAGATGGAATACAATGTGGGAATCTGTTACGTTGTGCGGTTTGATAGAAAGAATAAAGGCGTAGATTAATTTTTGAACAGGGAGAAAGGCTTCAAAAATATGAAGGGCAGAGGACTTTGGCAGTCCTAGTTCAGGAGTTCTCTTAAGGTTAACATGCAGGTTCACTTCGCAGATCAGAAGGCAAATCAGAGGCAGCACGGTGGCTCATTGGTTAGCACTGCTACCTTACAGCGCCACGGACCCAGGTTCAATTCCAGCCTCGGGTTGCTGTCTGTGTGGAGTTTGCACATTCTCCCCGTGTCTGCATGGGTTTCCTCCAGGTGCTCTGGTTTCCTCCCAGAGTCCAAAGATGTGAAGGCCACGTGAATTGGTTATGCTAAATCGCCCACAGTGTTAGGGGCATTAGTAAGGGGGAAATTAGTCTGGGTGGGTTACTCTTCGGAGGGTCTGTGTGAACTGGTTGGGCCGAAGGGCTTGTTTCCACACTGTAGGGGAATCTAATCAATTGCCATTTTAACATTTATTTCAAGGAAACTATAATACAGGAGCAGTGATGGACTGCTGAGGCTGTGTCAGCTCTGGTGAGACTGCATTTGGAATATTGTGAGGAGCTTTAGGCTCTGCATCGATGGAAGGATATGTTGGGATTGGAGGGAGTCCATAGCAGGTTCACAAAAATGATCCCAGGTAGAAGGGCTTGTCATTAAAACAACGGTGAGGAATCTGGGTCTGTATTTGTCTGAGTTTAGAAATGTGAGCGACTGTTGGAAGGATAGAAAGGGAGGCAAAGAGAAGGAGGAGTGATGCTTATGATTAAGGAAAACATTACTGTTCTAACTAAAATCTGATAGCATTTCTAAAAAGTCGTCCAGTGAACATATATGGGTTGATATCAGAAAGGAATGATCACTTGGATGGAATTGGGAAACCGAGGGCATACGTAAGAAAAATACGGTTGTAACAGTGAGTAATTCAACTTTACAAATATTGATTGGGACTACCAACATGTCAAAGGCTTGAATGGAGAAGAATTTATTAAATATTCCAAGAACATGTATTAATCAACATGTAAATGCTCCTATTAGAGAAGGAGCAAAACTTGACCTTCTCTTGAATAACAAGGCTGGGCAAGTGTCTGAAGTGATAGTTGGGGAACATTTCAGGTCTAGTCTTTATAAATCTATCAACTTTAAACAGTTTTGGAAAAAGTGAAGCCTTCCATAAAAGTTCAAGTTTTTAACTAGAGCAAGGCAAATTTTAATGGTGAGAAACAAGAATTTTAAAAGTTAATTGGCGTAGATTGTTCACAGGTAAACAGACCTCTGATAAATGGGAGGCTTTCAGACGGGTGTTAACAAGAATTCGAAGCCTTCATAAGACCATGAGACATAGCAGCATACATTAGGCCATTCGGTCCATTGAGTCTGCTCTGCCATTCAATCATGGCTGATACATTTTTCAACTCCATGCTCCCATTTGATCTCCTTGACAATCAAGAACTTATCTATCTCTGTTTTAAATATATTCAATGACCTCATCTCCACAGCATTCTGTGGCAAAGAATTTCAGGGATTCACTGCTTCCTGGCTAAAGAAGTTTCTACTTATCTCCGTTCAAAAGGGTCTTCCCTTTGCACTAGGGCTGTCCCTTTGGGGAAAAAAGTGAGGACTGTCCCTTTGGGTCCTCGTCTCTCCTGCCAAAGAAAACATCTTCCCAAGATCTACTCCATCCAGGCTGTTCAGTATTCTCTAAGTTTAAATTCGATCCCCCGTCATCTTTCTTAACTCAATCAAGCCTAGTCATGGAGTCTGCAACCATCCCTTATGCGTTAAACTTTTTATTCCTGGGATCATCTTCTTGAACCTCCTCTAGATCTGCTCCAGGATCAAGTCCTTCCTCAAGAATAGGGCCTAAAATTGCTCCCAATATTCTAAATGTAACCTGACCAGACCAATATAAAGCATAGAAGTACATCCCTGCTTTTATACTCCATTCCTCTCAAGTCAAGTGACAACATTGTATCTGCCTTCCTAACCATCAACGCAGCCTGCAAGTTTACCTTGAGAGAAACATGGACTAGGATTCCCAAGTCCTTTGGTACTTCAGATTTCCAAATATGAATTCTTACGATTTTTAGCCTCGATTATTACAACCAAAGTGCGTTACCAGTTGCAGCGAAAGGTAAGGCAGCTATGATTAGAGAAAAATGAATGAATAAAGATAGTGAAGCGCTAATGAATAATGAAAAGAATCATTTTAGATAAAGACAGCTGGGTTCAAATGAATTTCTTGTAGGGGCGTTCGTAAAATGGAGATCAGGAAGACAAAGAGGGAGATCAGGAAGACAAAGAGGAATGTAAAATAACCTAATCTGTCAAGGCTAAGAATAATCCAAAGAGATTCTACGCACGTACAAAGAAGAGAGCAGCTGACCACCTTAAGGATGAAGCAGGTTATCTTTGCAATTGAAACTCAGTAGATGGGGGAGATATTAAATGAATATTTTCTGTCATCTTTTCCTGTGGAGAAAGCTAGCCCAAATGGTCACTGTCCATTTATGAAGCTGGACAGTTCCTGTTGCCAAACTATTTGACCAAGGACAAATGAAACAAAGATGAGGTAATATTTTTAGTGGCTGGATTGACTTTCTTCTGTGTGGCTTCATGCTATATTTAGAGTTGTTCTGTTCCCAGGATGGAGAGTTTGATTTACAAGGAGAGAGTGGGCAGGCTGGCACTTCTTTCACTGGAGCGTAGGAGGATGAGGGGCGGCTTGATAGAGGTTTATAAACTAATGAGGGGCATAGATAAGGTGCATAACAAAGGTCTTTTCCTTCGATAGGCGAATCCAAAACTAAAGGGAATATTAAGGTGAGAGAAGAAGGATTTAAAAGGGAACCAAGGAGTAACCTTTTAATACAGAGGGTGGTTTGTATGTGGAATGAACTGCCAGAGCAAATGGTAGATGCAAGTAATGTTACAAGATTTAAAATGCAAGATTTAAAGGGATTTAGGCCAACACAAACACGAGGGACGAACTCGCTTTGGGAAATCCGGTCGGCTGGACAAGTTAGACCGAATAAGGCTGGAGAACTCAGGGAAGTAAATACTGAGGTTTTGAAAACAGTTCCCACTGCAGGAGAGGAAGTGCTAGAAATCTTAGAAAATATAACATTTGATATATCTGAGGTACCTGATGAAGTGTACCCCAGGGCATTGTGGGAAGTAAGGGAGGAAATTGCAAGGCCTTTTGCAGAAACATTTGTGACATCTATAAATTTTGGTGAGGTTCCCAATGACTGGACAGTGATTAATGTTCTGCCTTTGTTGAAGAAGGAATGCAGGGAGAAGCCTGGGAACTGTCGACCTAGGAGTCTGATTTGGGTTGTGGGCAAGTTGTTGGAGGTGATTGTGAAAGATAGCATTTAGAGAGGCAAGGAATGATTGGGATTGTCAGCATGGTTTTGTGAGTACCCAAGAAGATTGAATGAGGCCAGAACAGTAGACATTGTTTAATTGAACTTTAGAATAATCTTTGACAAGGTTCCGTATCGTAGACTAATTAGTAAAGTTAGGTCACGTGGGATTCAGTGTGTTTGCCAGTTGGATGTAAAATTTGCTTAAGAACACAAGACTGGATGTGGTAGTGGAGGGTTGTGTTTTGGACTGGAACCCAGTGACCAGCGGTCTTCCACTGGGATCGGTGCGGAGTCCGATTTGTTTTGTTGTTTATACAAATGATTTAGATTAGATTATAGAATGCATGGTTAGTCAATTTGCAGATGACACCAAAATTGGTGGTATAATGGATAGTGAAGGTTATTTACGATTATAAAGAGATACTGATTGAGTCTTTGGGCAGAGGAGAGTTAGATAGACTTTCATTTGCCCAGTGGAAGTTGCTCAATTTTGGTAACAAAACAATAAAAGTACAGCCTTGGATAGTGCTGTAGAACAAAGACACTTAGGGATTCCATGACTTGTACTTAGAAGTTGATGTCACAAGTAGACAGGGTGGTTATGGTGGCTTTTAATATGCTTACCCTCATTGCTCAGACCTTTTCTGTTGGAGTTAGGAGATCATGTTGAGGTTGTCCAGAATGGTTCCGAGGCCTCTTCTGGAATACTATTTCCAGTTTTCATCGCCTTGTTATAGGGAGAATCTTGTTCAGCTGGAGAGAGTTCAGAAGAGACTTGCCAGGACGTTTCTGGGAATGGAAGGATTGAGTTATAAGGAGAGGCTGGATATGCGGGGACTTCTTTCACAGGAGGGTAGGAGGTTGAGGTTAACCGGAAAGAGGTTTATAAAATCCTGAGGGGTATAGATAAGGTCAATTGCAAGTGTCCTTTTCCAAAGGTGTGGATTTCAAGACTAGGGGGCATATTTTTAACGGTGAGAGGAGAAAGGCTCAAAAAAAGACATGAGGAGCAACCTTTTGTCTTCCCCAAAACATAGAGTGTTTCATATGTGGAATGGATTTCCAGAGAAAGTGGTGTATGTGGGTACAGTCACAACCTTTAAAAGACATTTGGATAAGTACATGAATAGGAACAGTTTAGCAAGATAGGGGCCAAGTGTAATTTGAACTACTTTAGGTTTGGAACATGGTTGGCATGGACTGGTTGGACTGTGGGGTGTGTTTCCATGCTGACTCAATTGCTCTATGTGATTGAGATTAACAGAATATAAGACGCCTAGTTAGAGTCAACGTGGAGAAGATATTTAAACTAGTATGAGATACTATAAAACCAAGGGCACAGCATCAGTGATGACCCTTCAGAACTGGAACAGTTTCTATGGATTAGAGCATAGCTAATGTAACCCTACTATTTAAAAAAAGGAGGCAGAGAGAAAACATGAAATGATAGACCGGTTAGCCTCATACTGGAAAACACTGACAGGATTGAACAGACTCAGTCAGCATTGATTTATGAAAGGGAAATGAGACCTGGTTCCCATGTACATAAGTTGCTCAAAATATGTATGCAGGTGCAGTAGGAAGTGAAGGAAGCAAATAGTATGCTGGACTTTGAAGCGAGAGGTTTTGAGTACACGAGCAGAGATATCTTGCTTAAATTGTACCGGGTATTGATGAGAACACACTTGGAGTGTTGTGTGCAGGTTTGGAATACTTATCTGATGAAGAATGTTCTGTTTCTGAAGACTACACGGCAAAGACTTAGAGTGATTTCTGGGATGGTAGGACTGACGTATGAGGATAGAATGTACTGGCTAGGATGAAATTCACTTGAGTTCACAAGAATGAAGTAAGTTCTCACAGAAACGAATACAGGACTAACAAGGTAAATGCAGGAAGGATGCTATCACATAGTGGGGGTGGGGGTGGGGGTGGGGGAGTTGTCACAATTTCAGGATGTGGGTTAGGCTATTTAGGATTGAGTTGATGAAAAATAATTTTTACCTCAGAGACTGGTGAACCTGTAGAATTTGCTGCCACAGAAAGCAGTTAAGGCCAAAATATTGAATGTTTCCAAGATGATATATATAGTTCGGAGGGCTAAAGGGATCAAAAGGTAAGGATCTAAAGTTGTAGCGGGTTACTGAGTAGTATGATCAGCTATGATCATACTGAATAACGGAGCAGGATTGAACACCACAACAAGCGACTCCCGTTCCTCTCTTCTAAGTTTCTATTCTGTTAAGGGTAGCAAATTAAAACAAAATGATTGTGACTGACCCAGATATCAGCATTACCTTTCACTACTGGATAGAAATGCTGTAAGTCCGCAGTGACCATCAATTTGGGGGCGGTTTCACCACACGGCCTGCAGCAGTTCAAGAAGGTCAACGAGAGGCAGGGTGATTTTGGAAGCTTCTTGTCTAGCTGCCGTCTCTCACTTTCGATTCAGTTCTCAAATTGTTGAATGTTCTGACAAAAACGACATAGTATATAGGAAAGAAGAAAACATCTTTATAGGTTTGCTGATAATAAACCGAGAATCGCGGCCGTTGACCGGGACCTGTATCTGGGAAAGAGCCTGCGGCTCTCTGCGGCTTAAATCGCGACCCCGGAAACGCCATGTTTGGGGCTAGAACCCGACATTGATCAACCATGAAACCTACAATCGGGGATGTAGCTCCGTGCACTGCCCGCCCCTTTAAACTTCACACACCCCTAGAGATAGGATACACCAACGTTTCTTTCCAGCCATCACTCGCCAAACGCATTCTCACAATAAGTGAGCTGTGACCATGCTCTAAAACTGTTACGCTGTTTCGTAACGTTGAACGGAGAGCAAGGGGCGGGCCTGGATGACCACGCTGCAGCCGCTGGTCCTCCAACCATTCAGTGAAACTGAGCGGCGGTTGGGTGCCCTGACCATTCAGAGAATGTAGTCAAGGTTAGAGTGGTGCTGGAAAAGCACGGCCAGTCAGGCAGCATCCAAGAAGCCGGAAAATCGGCGTTTCGGGCAAAAGCCCTTCATCAGGAATCCAGGATCTTTCCTGCTCCTCGGATGCTGCCTGACTGGCTGTGCTTTTCCAGCACCATCTAATCTTGACTCATCTGCAGTTCTCACTTTCGCCCATTCCGAGGATGTACTCAGGGTGAACTAGCTTATCCGGAACGTCCACACCTCAAGCGTCAACCAAACGTCTCTGTAAACCTTCCTCCAGTTCAAAAGACAATTTTTAATGACGACTCTGTATTCTTTCACGCAGCCAATTTATGATCAATGTTGTTAGTCTCCCTTTTATTTCTTCAGAACTCGGTTTCGCTCACAGGGCTCTTACAGAACTTTTGCCAAATACTTTTTGCCAATCTACGTTCATGCTATCGTTTGGATTATCATCATCAACATTCCTCACCCCATCAAAAATCTTCTAGAGACAGTTCATCACAATTTTCTGTGAACAATTCCGTTTTAGCTTTCCAGAATAATACCCACATTTCTTCAAGTGGCACCTCTAGTATGACGTTTCTAAAATGTTTCATCGCACCCAGGCTGAAATGACTGTCCTGTCAGTGCCCAATTAATTGACAAAAGGTTTCACATGGCAAAATAAAAGAGTGTAGCAATAGAGATATTGAGAGAAAGAAATGTGTCGGAATGAGTTGTGGTTTGGACATTAGTTATTGTGAATACAAAGTAAAGATGATCAGGTTCTGATGACATTGACCTCTATCACATTTTCAGAAACTACAGACTTGCTGACTATTTCCAGCATTTTTGTTTTTCATATTAGGAATTCAGTATTTTGCTTCTGCACTTGTTCTGAGGACAGAAGGGATCAAGGGGTGTGGGGAGAAAGCATGAACATTCACCTCCTTCAGTCCAGTATCTTCCAGCGCTGCCTCTCCTTTTGTAGTTTTGTGAAAATCCTGACTGGCTTCAATATTGGATTTTAATGATAATCTAAGAGTTTACATGGTAGTGTTTCTGCGCAAGTATTGGATTCACAAAGAGTCAGACTAATTTCTCTTAATTTTACAACTTACGTGTTATGTCCACAACATAATTCCACTTCTAAAGATAAGGCAGCACTTCATATTGATTACTACAAATGTTAACAATTTGCAGGCCATGACTGTGACAGCACTGAATCCTAAAGACTAGCCTACCAGGGAAGATCTCTGTTTATATCACCCTGGACACTGTCTGACTCAGCATTGCATTCTCCCATCCATATGCACACGATCCCCTCAGCTTTGTCTTGGTTTTGTTAGGCCTTGGTTTACAATACACAGGCTATCAGATCATCTATTTCATTATAGTTTTTAATGCATGAGAACCCTTCTCTCACAGCACACAGCACTGCTTGAGTAGCTCCGTGGTTAAATTGGGGAGGAACACGCACAGGGGAATGGACTAAATTTTCTTCTTTCTATTGTTATGGAATAGGCCGGACCACTCAAAATATTCTTAAGCAGGCAGCCCAGACCAAAACTTTTCAATTTGTTTCAGTAAGTGTACAGTGAAAATTACCGGGAGTAAGTTAGCTAGGTTGACTACTAGATTTTGAAACAGACAAAAAAAGTTCACAAAATTACACAATGAAACACAAAGAACAGAATAAAGAACCCCCACAGAACTCAGTCTATCCAAACGAGACTTAATTATGTTGTTCCGAATATACAGAACAGTACCAATAAACAAACTCACTTTAAAAATCAGTATAAATGGAACGTGTGCTTACAGGTTAAAGTTAAAGGCAGAAAACAAGAGAGAGAGAGTTTCCACACAGCTCACTGTTAAAGTCCTCACCAGTTCAGGACTGAACTAAACTGCTCAGCTATAGAGCTGACCACTCTCCTTTCATTATACAGGTTGGCCTCAAGTCTCATCTGTTTACATATAAATAAAAGGCCTCTCAAAATCCTTTTCATCTCAGAACTAAACCAGACTGATCCGTGCCTGGCCTGGTTTATTAGCTTGTCTGAAAAAGAATCATGGGCAGAGTATCCTTGAGCCAAGGAACAGCTTTTCAAAAAAAGGGGTCTAGCTTTGTGACACTTTGCAGTCACCAGACTTTGGTGTCAAAGTCTGAAATAAGGCTTGTGGTTGAGATTTGGCACTTTCACTGCCATGGCCCAGGTTTTATTGTTCCTGACAGTGACAACAGCAAAAGCAGATCAGCTCTAACGGGAATCCTTTCAAGGTCTCAGCTCAATTAGTATCTCAGAGAACATCAGAATCAATGTCCTAACCTCTTAAATAAGGGGAAGGTGCCTTGACTGTCTCTGCTCAGTTGGATAGTTCACCATTCATTGTCCTCTGATTCCCCTACCCAAAGAGTAACTAAAGATTCACAAATCTGAGACTGGGCTGTCTTTTTTATTTCCTTTCCATTCCCAGGAGCCGCAATGATTGGGTTGTGGTTTTGGGAAATGGAAAGGTGCCCATGAGCACCGCGTGGGACTATTTCTGCTTCCCCTCCTGTGACAGTGCTGTGAGATTGACTCTGATGTTCTCAGTAACATTCATTGATCAGACACATTGCTCAATACATTAATAAGCACCATAAATAATCCCCAAAGCATTAAACATGATGGAATTATTTCATATATTATGCCTCATTAGTGTTCAGAAACTCGTAACTTTTGAGAGGAATTGAGGAAAACCAACTTGGAAAGAGATACAAAAAATTGCTTTGCAAGATGCTTCCCATGACCAAATCAATTCTTTTTAACTACTCAGTGGAATTGTAGTGATAACTTTAGTATTTTTATGACCATACCAATTCCATGAAGAAAAAACACTCAATCTAACAACATTATTACAATACAATCAATTGAAATATTGCCTCCAGTAAATCTTGGCAGTTGAGAATCCCTGTAAGTGGACAATAGGTTGAAGGTGGATATGGGTTCATATCAATAGTTCTGACACCCCAGCAATGCAAACATTCTGATACAGACTTAAAGTTGTGGAATTGTTGGTAAGGAAAAATGCTCATTCCTGTAGATAAGGAATTCCAATCTCATCTTGGCTTCAGGACGATGAGTTTGTAAGTGTAATAAAGGTCTGCATTGCTCTTGAGCCAGGTAGGAGTCGAGCCTACAACCTACAGGTCCATAATCAAACATATTATCCATTGTTCGGCTTGCCCCACATATGACTCATGTTTGCATGCTGCAGAGTTGTGATGTTTTCACTGTTATGAAGGTGTAAGAGGTACTGTACCTTGAAGAGAGTTGAAGGATTTAGCAAGCACACAGAGTATTCGAGAATTTACAATGTAACATTTGGTCCAGCAGCTCACAATACCTGGGTTGCTATGAGACAAAAAACATTTCAAATTCAACCAATCAGTTTAAATTATGCGCCAAGACACTAACCTCCAATCATGTTTGAATTTAGTATTTTGACAATATTAAAACCAATGAAATGAAATGACCAGGAAAAATTGAACAGTAGGGTAGAACTGACAAAGTGCAACAATTGCAGACTGCCCGGAGAATAGGTCTCTTAAAGTACCTTTATCTATCAATGACCTGTGAAACAGAAATCCATAAGAAGAATAAAAGAAGACAGAGGAAGATACGAAGAGAAAATTAGACAATTGGCTGCTTTTTGAAATTTGAATTTTTTGGTAAATCTTAATCGGGGGTAGAAGGGAAAGAAAAAGATAGGTTAGAGAAAGGAGTTGTAAATAGTTGTTAGTTCATATTTTATATTAGACTTGAAGGAATATGTTAAAAATCACACAACACCAGATTATAGTCCAAAGGGTTTATTTGGAAGCTCATAACCTGGTGTTGTGTAATAATTAACTTTGTACAACCCAGTCCAACCCTGGCACATCCAAATTTTAAAGAATAAAGTTTTAAATTTTTTGTACTTTAAATAGTGACTTTTGGGATAGTTGTTTGCCTCTTGAATTTTAACAGATTACAGCACAGGTTAAATCATTTCTGTGTTGTAGGTTTAAGTTAGCGGGGCAAGGTTGCTAAATCATGTCATAACAGTTTGCGGGCTTGTCATCTGGATTTAATTGGGTGAGAACAATTTGAATAGATTTGAGAGTATGAAAAATCTCAACAGATTTAAACACTTGCAGGTTACCGTCCTAGATTTTTAAATAGAATGTAGGTGAGACTATTTGTTTAATGTCAATGACTTGTCATTCATTAAATTGAAAGTGAGAGAAACGGCTCTTAATATTGCTAAAGCAGTTCTGGGAATTGAAGATGATTCTCAAATTTGCCAAGAAAACACAGAAGGAAAAAACAATGGCCAGACTTTTAGAATTTGCAAATCAGTTAGATTTGGGTTTAACCAAGGACAAAAGTAAACCTGAAATTGTAAGGAAATCACTCAAATACTTAGGTGTGTCGGAGAAAGAGCCGAGTGCAGTAGAGGTATAAAAACTTAAATTACAATTGAGGAAAATGGAGTTAGAAGATAAACAGAGGGAGAGAAAAAAGAGAGAGAGAGAGAGAGAGGAAAAGATAGAGAGAAGACTCTTAGCTGAGCAAAGAGAGAGAGAAGAAAGGGTGAGAGAGAAAGAGAGAAAGAGCGAGATACAAATATGTCAAAACTCTGCCACATTTTGAGGAGAAAGCTGCTGCAGCCGTCTTTATTTCTTTGAAAAATTTGTCCAGGCAGGTGGAGTGGCCCAAGGATTTATGGGTAATGCTAGTGCAGACTAAACTGGTAGGCAGAACCAGTGAGGTATTTGTCACACTGTCAGATGACAAGTCAAGAGATTATGAAGAGGTAAAACAGGCTATTTGAATTATGAATTGGTACCAGAAGCATACAGCAGTTGTTCAGAAACATCAAAAAGGAACCAGGTCAGACTTACGTTGAGATCAAAAGAATTAAACATCGTCATTTTGACAGGTGCTTGCTTTAAAAGTAGGTAGGACTTTTCAGGCCTTACCATAGATTATACTGCTGGTGGGGTTTAAAAGCTCACTTCCAGAGATGGTAAGAATTCACTTGGAGGAACAGAAATTTCAGGAAATGAGAAGGGCAAGAGAATTAACAGATGAATACATGTTGGTGCATAACACAAGCTTCCGGCCAGAATTTCGTCCCGTGAGGGATAGAAGTTGGGAGAAGGGGACATCTTACACTACGAAACCAAGAGTAGAGAACACTGGTAAGGGTTTACCACAGGTTAAAAAAGAAGCTCAAGAAGATGGAAAGGAAGTGAAAGGCCTCAGGTGTTTCCACTGTGGTAAAGTGTGACATGTAAAGTCACAGTGCTGGTCATTAGAGAAAGGCGCTGTGGGAGAAGATGTGGGAAAAGAAGCTAAGCCAGTGGCATTCGTGAAGATAGTAAAGGAGGCCCCAAGAAGAGCCAAGGATCTGCAAGACAGTGCACAACATACGCAGGGGCTGAGTATGGAGTTATCACCTGATCTCCATAAAGAATTTGCCTCTGTGGGTAAAGTTTACTTATAAAAAACAAGAGATGAAGGACAAGAAGTTATCATTTTTAGAGATAAAGGATCTAACCAGCTGCTGCCATTTAAGGATGAGCTAATATCCGCTCTTTCTGATTTTACCCAAGAGTGTGGTAGTTTGGGGGAATAGATGGACAGAAATCTAGTATTCCACTTATAGAAAATAAAGACCATCAGGGCATGTGAAGGGTTAAAGCATAAAGACCACTGATGGAATGTTACAAGTGGTGTGTAAAATGTTACATTAATCAAAATACTATATCAAAGGATCAATAGAATGCTACATTGGAGTGCTAGATCAATTAGTAGAGTCAGCCTGGGGCAAAAGACCATTGTGGCAGGACGTGACAGCAAATATCTAATCAGCAGTTAGCAGAGTTAGCCTGAGGTTGAAGACCTTTGTGACAGATGTGATAGTAAATATCTAGTCATGGTATAGTGGAGTAGAACTAAGTTTGAAGTCGGAAATACCATAGTGGCAGAAGTAGAGAGATAACATGAACTAACATCTTTGGTTTGGGGCATGTCTGTAGTAAGATAGCCCTGACTAACACAATTGGACATACTGATAAGCCTGAAGAAACATGATAACAAAAAGGTATATAAAAAAATGGACTCCAAGTTTCAGGGGCAATCAAGAATTCATATCCTGGTTGTCACAGCTTTTGTTTGCAAATAAAAGATCATCTTCTAGAAGAAATCGCTGCGTCTCCTGGTGATTATCTACGACACGCTGTGTAAGATCAGGTTGGAGTGCCAAATCAAGACTGGGAAAGTTACAATGGAAGTGATTGATAGAGTGCCAGTTCCAGGAATTCAGTTTATTCTTGGAAATCGTTTGACAGGATCCAAGGTGGGAGTGATGTTCCTTGTTTTGGAGAAGCCCAAGGAAGCCCAAGAAATTGAGGAGTTAAAGCAGAGATATCCTGGGATCCAGATCAGACAGAATTGTCTAGTCCTGAAAGGCTCAGGGATTGCAACAGCAAGACAAGATCATAAAACATATATATGTGGATGCATACTCAGAAAAGAAGGCAGATAATATTCAAAAAGGTTATTATGTGAAAGACAGAATCCTAAAATGGAAATGGAGACGACGGCAGATTAGATTACATTACAGTGTGGAAACAGGCCCTTCGGCCCAACAAGTCCACACCGACCCGCCGAAGCGTAACCCACCCATACATTTACCCCTTACCTAACACTACGGGCAATTTAGCATGGCCAATTCACCTGACCTGCACATCTTTGGACTGTGGGAGGAAACCGGAGCACCTGGAGGAAACCCACGCAGACACGGGGAGAACGTGCAAACTCCACACAGTCAGTTGCCTGAGGCGGGAATTGAACCCAGGTCTCTGGCGCTGTGAGGCAGCAGTGCTAACCACTGTGCCACCGTGCCGCCCAAAATTGTGCCGCTCTGCACAATTAGAGCAAAGGAGAAATGGGCCGAAGTACACCAGATTGTGTTGCTGGCAGCATTCAGACAGGTGGTGTTACAGTAGCACATGAACTAACTGTAGGTCACCTAATGGCACGAAAGACTCAGGCTAAGGTACAAAACCATTATTATTGGTCTGGAATGCACAAGGATGTGGTTAACTTTTGCCATACATGTCATGGAGGCCAAATAGTAGGTAAGCCACAGGCGGTAATAAAACCAGCACCTTTGTTGCTAATTCCTATACTTGAAGAACCTTTCACACGGGTTATAATTGATTGTGTAGGTCCCCTCCCGAGAACTAAAAGTGGAAACCAGTACTTGTTAACCATAATGGAAGTGTTTACCAAATTTCTGGAGGCAATTCCACTGCTTAGTATCAAGGCAAAAAAGGTGTAGAGGGGCTAGTAGCTTTCTTAACAAGGTATGGGCGATCCAGAGAGATTCAGTCGAACCAAGAGTCAAATTTTACTACTAGGGTGTTTAAGCAGGTTATGGATAGCTTTGGTATATGGAACTTTAAATTCAGTGTATATCATCCTGAATCCCAGGGAGCGTTAGAAAGGTGGCATCAGATCTTGAAGACCATGTTGAGGGCATAATGTCAGGATGACATGAATGATTGGGATAAAGATGTCCCAGTTGTATTGTTTGCCATTAGAGATGCCCCAAATGAGTCTAGTTAGTACACTCCTTTCGAGTTAATTTTCGGGCGTGCATTGAGACGCCCTTTAAAATTAATTAAATAAATCTTGACAGGACCAAAGTTGGAGATCTCACATTTAGCTTATACACTGGAGGTGAGGGAAAGATTAACTAGAATAGGTGAGTTGGCTATACAGCACCTTAGGAGGGCACAATATAGAATGAAGCAGGTGGCAGATAAACGTTTTGAGACTTGGACATTTTCCCGAGGGAACGACATATTAGTACATAACCAGTGATAGGAGATCCCTTCAAAGCCAGATTTAGTGGTCCCTATCAATATTGAGAAAAAGGTGAATTATCTAGTAAAGATGCTAGATAGAAAAGAAAGGTATCGGGTGTGTCATGTGAACATGTTGAAACTGTATTGCACTGGACAGAAAGAACTGGAGAAACAGGTGTTAATTACTGCCCCACAGAGTGAGTAATCAAATCGAGATGATGTGGATTTTGATGTGCCTCAAAATAGATTTAGAAATAAAGATGTTCTTGAGAAGTGGGATAAATTAGTAAGCTATCTGTCTCAGGAGCATAGAACACAGTTGAAAAATTTGTTACTGCAGTATCAGGACATATGTAAGAATCAGTTGAGGAGGACTAATGGTATTGTACAGGAAGTGGATGTAGGGAATACTGCTCCAATAAAACAACATCCATATTGACTTTATCCTTTCAAAGCCAGACAGATCCAGAAGGAGGTGGAGGTCATGCTCAGTGAGGATATCATCAAACCAAGCCAGAGTGAGTGGAGTTCGCTGATCATCTTAGTTCTCAAACTGGACTGGACTCAATGGTTCTGCATGGATTATCAGAAGATCAACGCCATTACAAAATCAGATTCATATGCAATTCCAATATTGGAGGACTGTATGGAGAAAATCAGACAAGCCAGTTACATCACCAAGTTGGATTTACTGCGTGGTTACTGGCAGGTACCTTTATCAGAGACTGCGAAAGAAATCTCTGTGTTTGTAACCTCAGATGGGCTCTAGCAATTGAAAGGGATGCCCTTTGCAACGAAGAATGCTCCCACCACATTCCAAAGACTCATGAGCAAAGTTGTGGTTGGGTTAATACTGCGCAGTCTGTTTGACCTTGAGTAAGGGGCTTGAGTAAGTCCTGAAAAGGTCACATGGCACAGATGGCAGAGCTCATTGAGTAAAAACTGGTAATAAATTAAAACAAAAGTGAATTTGTGAAAGCAGAGGTGATACTCTTGGGACATAACATCGGTCATGAAAGGTTGACCCCACGGAATGCAAAGACAAAGGCCAACAAGGTATTTCCATGACCAACCTCGAAGAAAGAGGCGTTTCAATTCTTAGGTTTCAGCAAATTCTCTCCGGGGTTTGTTTCAAATGTCAGCTGTGTAGTGGCATCATTAACCGATTTACTGAAGAAGAACATAATGTTTAGGTGGACAGAATAATGCCAAGAGGCATTCGACCATTTGAAAGCAATATTAACTACCGCACCAGTTTTAAGTACATCAAACTTTTTAAAACCTTTTAAAGTTGCTGTTGATGCTAGTGACAGAGGAGTTGGAGCTGTATTGCTACTGGAAGATGAGGATGGGATTGAACTGCCAGCTGATTACTTTTTGAAGAACTCAACATCCACCAGAGGAGATACTCCACAATCGAAAATTAACTATTGACTTTGCTACTGGCCTTACAACATTTTAACGTGTATGTCATGAACAATGTATCGGAGATGGATGTGTACATGTATCACAATCCTCTGACATTCTTAGAACACTTTAAGGACAAGAATATAAGACTATTTGTTGGAGTCTTACATTACAAAATTTTAATTTACATATCGTGCACGTAACAGGTCATAAGAATATGATACCAGATGCGTTATCGCGGATTTATCTGATAAATTTAGATGACATTTGTAGTCACCCAAAGTTATATTTATGGGAAGAAGTTAAGGTTAACTTAGATTAAAGATGTCTGTATGTTTTCGTAATATTTTTAAAGAATACAAAAAAAGCCATCTTTCTTAAGGGGGAGATGTTCTGAAGGTGTAAGGAGTACTGTAGGGTTAAGAGAGCTGAAGGACTGAGAAAGCACACAGAGTATTCAAGAATTTACAATGTAAAATTTGGTCTAGCAGATAGCAGTACCTGGGTTGCAATGAGACAGAAAAACAAATTCAAATTTGGCCAATCAGTTTAAAGTGTACTCCATGATACTAACCACCAATCAAGTTTGAATTCACTAGTTTGATAATATTAAAGCCAAAAAAAAATCCAATGCTTTGGGGTATAAGACTGGAAAAATTGTATAGTTAGGGGAGAACTGCAAAACCAGCACCAAATGCAGATTCCCCAGAGAATATCTCTCTTTAAGGTTTATCAATGACCTGTGAAACTGAAATCCTTAAGAAGTAAAGAAAACAGATGAAGATACAAAGAGAAGATTCAACAGCTGGCTGGTTTTGAAATATAAAATTTTTGGTAAGTCTTAATCAGAGGTTTCATTGGACCAGTATTGTAGAAGGAAAAGTAAAAGATAGATTAGAGAAAGACGTTGTAAATAGTTGTCAGTTCATGTTATAGGGGTTCGAAGTAAAGAATAAAGTTCTAAACAAATTTTCTATTTCAAATAGTGACTTTTGGGATACTTCTTTGCCTCCCAAATTGTAATAGATTGCAGCACAGGTTAAATCATTTCTGTGTTGCAGGTTTAAATTAGCGAGGGGGTTTCATAGCAATCATGGAGGGGGCAATAATAGGGACCATCATAAGGTGAACAACATAAAGATAATCACCATCACTGCTTCACTTCAATGGGCCCCAATTAGTGAAGCAGTTAAAAATCACAAACACCAGGTTATAGCCCAACAGGTTTATTTGCAAATACTAGCTTTTGGAGCGCTGCTCCTTCATCATGTGGTTGTGGAGTACACAAATGTAGTACACAGACTTTACAGCAATTGTTTACAGTATGATTTAAATGAAATTATACATTGAAAAATATCTTGATTGTTTGTTAAGTCTCTCATCTGTTAGAATGACAATGATAGTTTATCTTCTTTCATATGTAAATCACAAAATCTATTTTCAAAGTTACATTCACAGATTCATTGTAACAACTGAGACCTTGGGTTCATGTCACACTACAGGTGACCACCATTGCACTATACACACACACACACACTCCTGCACACACAGACAGACAGACAGACACACACATATTCAGACACTACCTATACATAGGCACGCACACAGACACTCACACCTGCTCCTACAGGCACACACATTCCCATACTCACATATACACTGTCTCACAGACCTAAACCCTTTACACTCACACACACATCTACAATCTCTCACAGAACTCACAACCCCCCATCCCAGACTCTCACACTCCTACAGACACACACATTCCCACATGCACCTTCTCAAAGACCTAAACTCCTTCACACTCACACACACACATATACACTCTCTCACAGCAGTCACAAATCCCCCACCCACCCCAGACAGACAGACACAAAAATCCACATGCACAAATACATATATATGTTTGTGGGGTGAATTTGTACTTGCAGAGTTACATTGTACTTTGCTCAAAAACTTCATGAATCCATGTAAGACTCTGTTAACTCATTTTTTAAAGATTAGAATCAGTCTAAACATTATGACACAGACAACAGAACACAGGGGCTAACACCTTCAACACATTATCTGGGCTGACACCAAGTGTTACAGTGAACCTGAGAATGTAACTTTTAAAAAATGTTTTGTGAATTACATATGAAAGAAGTGAATCTAAAATGGTCATTCTAACAGATGAGAGACTTAACAACTAATAAAGATATTTCAATGTATAATTCCAATTACATCACATTGTAAACTTTTGCTATAAATTCTGTGTCTTACAATTGTGTACTCCACAACCCCCTGATGAAGGAGCAGCATTTCAAAAGCTAGTGCTTCCAAATTAACCTGTTGGACTATAACCTGGTGTTGTGTGATTTTAACTTTGTACACCCCAGTCCAACACCGGCATTTCCAAAGACTGAAGCAGTGAGTTTCACTGGCAAAGGAAACTCATCTATCCTCCTGAAGCTTCCATTCACCTTCTGTCTGCCCAGTTATTCAACAACATCACCACTAATCTGATAACTTTCATCTTCACTTTCCTCCATAACTCAAGCCTAATCACAACATCGTGTACTCCTGTTAATTTTGGGAGGTTTAATTTGCTTTAATGACCTGAATGTGTTTGCAGGAAATTGAATATCATGAAACAAATTGAAAAGTCCTTGGTGCAATTTAACTCAGTGCCGGAGCAGCCATAAGAGAAAGGTCAGAGGTCTAAAACATTACCCCGTTTCTCAATGCTCAGATGCTCCTCAACGAGTTAAATATTTGCATACTTTTTCTTTCTTTTTTGGACATTTACCTGGGACAGATCCTCCCTCAATCCACAAATATATTTCCTGCCGAAAATTATTTTGCTTCAGATTAAAATAGCTGTACCCTTCCCCCCGCTCCCCCACCCCCCCAGCCAGATGTCCCAATGCTCCCTGCTCCATGTTAATGGAAGCTGCTCCATTTGAGGTTGGAGCTCCCAGCCGGATGTCCCAATGCTCACTACTTGATATCAATAGAAGCTGCTCCAGGTAAGGTTGAAGCTCGAGCCTGATGTATCAATGCTTCCTGCTCCATGTCAATAGAAGCTGCTCCAGGTGAGACTTGAGCTCCCAGCCTTGACATTTCACGCGCCTCTGTACCATTATAGAAGGACCAACGGCTCACCGTTTGCATCACCGGAGCCACAGAGCAGCTCTGCGTGCTCATTCCCATCCCTACATCTGATTGGATCTTCAGGCTGCATCACTCAGTTTCCGGGTATGGGAACTGGGATTATATGATCGTCTGCAGCACTGGGTACTTCCCTGTGTGAGGAAATTGGTGAAGTAACCCATGTTAAACTACATTACTTTTCAAACTGTTATGGATTAGACCAGACCACACAAAACATTCTTAAGCAGGCAGCCTCAGACTCAACTTCGCAATTTGTTTCGGTAAGTGAAAACTACACTGAGTAAGATAACTAGGTTGACTACTAGATTTAACACAGGCAAAAATTTATTCAAAACATTACACCATGAAACACAAAGAACAAAGAACCCCTACAGAACTAAGCTGTCCAGCTAGACTTAATTTTACTGTTCTGAATGCACACAACAGTCCCAATAATCAAACTCCCTTTTAAAAGAAAGAAAAGAGAGAGAGTTTCCACACAGCTGCCTGTTGAACTTCCCAGTTCAGGACCGAACTAAAACTGCTGAGTTCAGCTAGCTAAAGAGCTGACCAGCACCTTTCATTATACAGGTTACTTCTAAAACATGATCACGAAGTCTCGTCTGTTTACAGATAAACAAAAGGCCTCTCAAAACCCTTTCATCTCTTTACCAAACCACTGATCAGAGTCTGGCCCAGTTTATTGCCTGTCTAAAAAAAAAAAATCAAGTACAGACTATCCTTGAGCCAAGGAACAGCTTTTAGTAAAAAAAAGGGAGAAGTTTTGTGAACCTCTGCCCTTAAAATAAAATGAACCACTTTTAGTGCTGCATGGTGGTTCAGTGGTTAGCACTGCTGCCTCACAGCGCCAAGGACCCAGATTTGATTCCAGCCTCGGGCGACTGTCCGTGTGGAGTTTGCACATTCTCCCCATGTCTGTGTGGGTTTCCTCCGGGTGCTCCGGTTTCCTCCCACAGTCGAAACATGTGCAGGTCAGGTGAATTGGCCATGCTAACTTGCCCATTGTGTTAGTTGGAAGCAGAAGGAATTGGGTCTGAGTGGGTTACTCTTCGGAGGGTCGGTGTGGATTTCTTTGGCCGAAGAGCCTGTTTCCAATGTAATCTTCAAAATATGGATTCATTTCTAACCTATCAAAACCCGGTTAGTAGTCAAAACACACATATGCATTATACGAACTATAAACATGCAAACATGCACAACCCATGGAAATTCACCACCAAACACCTCCCTATCTCATTCAATTCTCGATAACGCATCACCATTCATGTTTTCGCGATCTGCCAAATGCACAATTGTCAAATTGAATGGCTGTAACAACAAGCTCCATCTAAGCTTTGTCCTCAAATTTTTCCACAAATGTCAATTGGTTCTAATGAGTGTTTACGATTGTATCAGATGCATTGCTGGTAATATAAACACTGAAATGTTGTAATGTCAACACCAAGCTTAAAGTATCTTTCTCCACCGTTGAATATTTCTGTTGATGAACATTCAACTTCCTGAAAAAATACCCGATAGATCTTTCTATTCCTTCATCATCTTCTTGCACGAGCACCACATTGTGGTGCTCCTGCAGGAGGATGATGGAGGAATGGACACCCACGTCACTGGCATCAATAGCTACTTTGAAGGCTTTGTGTAATCTGGTGTGGCTAATACTGGGGCAGTGGGGCAGCTTTTAGGCTGTCAAATGTGTTTGACAATCCACTGTCCACTGAAACTTCTTACCCTTTTTTTAACAATTCAGTGCGTGGAGTAGCCACACTGCTATAGTTCGTACAAACATCCAGTAAAATCCACTCAACCCCAGGAACCATAATACTGATTTCTTTGTTGACAGTGTTTTGGCATCTCGTTGGGTCACTTGTCCCTGTCCAATAACATGGCTCAGGAAGGTAACTTGGGTTTTGGCAAATTCACTTTTAGCTGTAAATGTGTTGCTGGAAAAGCGCAGCAAGTCAGGCAGCATCCAAGGAGCAGGAGAATCGACGTTTCGGGCATGAGCCTTTCTTCAGGAATCCTGAAGAAGGGCTCATGCCCGAAACGTCGATTCTTCTGCTCTTTGGCTGCTCTCTGACCTGCTGCGCTTTTCCAGCAACACATTTTCAGCTCTGATCTCCAGCGTCTGCAGTCCTCACGTTCTCCCAAATTTACTTTTAGCTAGGTTTACCACCAAGTCTGCCTTCTGAAGTCGATCGAACAAGTCCGATAAATGCTGTAAATATTCCTTCCATGAGTGTAAAGATCACCAGGTCATCAATGTACACAACACTGTTGGGTAATCCAGCAATTACCTTATTTGTCAGTCTCTGAAATGTGGCTGGAGCGTTTTTCATACCAAATAACATGACTTTGAACTGATATAGTCCAATTGGCATTACGAAAGCCAAAATTGCATTTTCTCTGTCTGACAGAGGTACCTGTCAGTAGCCTCTGAGCAAGTCTAATTGAGAAATGTAAGTTGGTTGTCCCACTTTTTTGACACAGTCCTCCAACCATGGAATTGGATATGCATCAGCCTTTGTAATTGTGTTGACTTTGCGAAGGTCACACATAGCCGTTGGGTACCATCTGGCTTTGGCACATTGACTATGGGTGAACTCCAGTTACTGTAACTCACTTTGATTATGTCATCTTGGACCATACGCTCTATCTCCTTGTAAATCTGTGCCAACGTTTGAGAGTTATGCTGGTTAAGCAACATAAGAATGTTGCTTAACCTAAGCAGCATCTCCAATATCTATATCATGCCCAATTCGGTTACTACTTCCAAGTTTATTTCTGCATCTCTCCCCATGTGATAGTAATAACCCTTTCAGGTCATTTTGATTTTGTTGTGGAAGGTAACGGAATAATTTATCCCAATTCTTGATAACTTTCTCATTGTCCATTTGATTTGAGGAATGTCCAATTCAGATTCCTCTGAACCTGGTTCTTCCTTCTGTGCTGTAACCATTAACACCTTCTCGTCTGTCTTTCCTTCCCTATCAAAATACCTTTTTAAACAAATTCACATGTCACACTTTGTGAGATTTCTTCCTGTCTGTAGTTCTAATAAATTAGTTCACCTCAATCAATTTCTTCTCAACTTGATAAGGTCCACTAAACCTTGCTTTTAAAGGCTCATCTGTCTTAGCAGTAACACCGATAATTTATCTCCAATTGCAAAATTGCAAATTTGTAATTTCTTATCCACTTCCTGTTTGATTGTATGCTGCAATACTTTTAAATGCTGTCTAGCCAACTCTCCAGCTCTATTTAATCGTTCACTAAGACTTGACACATAGTCCAAATGGGTAGTCTCTGAATTCTGACTTTTAATTTCTCCTTAATCAAGGTTAACGGTCCTCTTGCTTCATGACCAATAATTAATTCAAATGGACTGAATTTGGTCGATTCATTCGGTGCATCTCTGATTGAAAAAAGGACAAACAGAATTCCCGTGTCCCAATCATCTGGACAACCCTGACCATACATTCTCAATATGGTCTTTAGTGTTTGATGCCATCTCTCTAGCACTCCCTGCGATTCCAGTTGATACACAGTAGATTTGAATTGCTTTATTCCCAAGTTATCCATAACCTCCTTAAATAGTTTGGATGTGAAGGTTGATTCTTGATCTGACTGGATCTTTATTCGTAGTCAGTATCTCGTAAAAAATAACTAATTCTTGAGCTGTGATGTAGTGTAATGGGATTGCCTTTGGTAATCTAGTTGACACATCCATTATTGTTAATAAACACTTATTCACATTTTTTGTTTGAGTCAGGGGACCTACGCAATCAATCAAGAATTTTCTAAATGGTTCCTCAAATGCTGGAATAGGTATTAAAGGTGCAAGTTTTATTACTGCCTGTGGTTTTCTGATTAGCTGACATGTATGACACACTTTCTGAACAACCCTATCAACGTGGGTGCAACTTTCAAGGATCTATACACATGCAAACCGAGATCTCGCTGCTCATCCACACGACCAAGACTTGTACCATTAGCCCAGCACTCTATATTCCTGTTACTCCTTCCAAAGTGAATCACTTCACACTTCTTCGCATTAAAGTCCATTGACCTCCTCTCAGCCCAGCTGTGCAACTTATGTGTCCCTCTGTAACTTTCAACATCCTTCCAAACTGTCCATGAGGATCTGAAATCTGAATGAAGGCTGAAGTAACTAGTAATAGTTCGGAACAACCATTTAATACATGCTCTTATAAACATAAGCAGCAATAAAATGGCTTCTTAATGCAAATAATATGACGAAATGGCTTCTAGGCTGCAAATTGACAATTCTGCTTAAAGATGCATAAAATAGCTTTTAACCCTGCTGAAAGCTGAACTAACCACAGTTTGTCTCAACAAAGATTAGCCAGTGACAGGGACCCGGGTTCAATTCCCGTGTTGGGCAAACAGGGAGAATGTGCAAACTCCACCCGTCTGTTTGGAGTTTGCACATTCTCCCTGTGTCGGTGTGGGTTTCATCTAGGTGCTCTGGTTTCCTCCCACAGTCCAAAGATGTGCAGGTTAGGTGAACTGGCCATGCTAAATTGCCCGTAGTATACGGTGCGTTAGTCAGGGGTAAATACAAGGTAGGGGAATGGGTGTGGGTGGGTTATTCTTTGGAGGGTTGGTGTGAACTTCTAGGGCTGCAGGGCCTTTTTCTGCACTGTAGGGAATTGAATCTAATGTGACAATACTTCCTTTACAGTGTAGAAATAATTAGACTAGATAAGACATTACTAGCCATCCTAACTGACCTTGCAAGTGCAGGTGCAGAGACTAGGTTCGCGAGATAGGAGTACTCGGATATTGGAAAACAAGGTCGGTTCCCATGAAATATCATTAGACTAAATAGCTGTCAATATTAAGTCATTTCATTGAAATTGATTGGTAATTGTTTGAATGGGCTCTGTGAATATAGCCTGTACTCACCAAAAAAGTATGAAAATGTCTGTCTTAAGCCATGTGCGCATTTCTCTGAGGAACACGGAAGTGTTTAACGTCTGTGTTACTGGACAACCTGTGTCCGGCCAAGATTGAATAACCTTACAGACCCAGACCAAATTGCTTGTGTTCATTGACCAATCACCGAACAGAGAGACCAACTCCGGGGGTCCAGATCTGCACCTGATGCTGTGATTCGGACTCAGCACTGACAGATTGTAGGCAGCAGTGTAAGAGCCTTGAGTTTAGAGGAATTGGGCAGCTAGATGTGAGTATTTTTTATCCATTTGGTTTTCCTCTCATTCAAGTCAATGGTTGACTCAACCCCTCAGTGCTTATTGTCTCAATCTGGCCCGAGAAGGATCGGTCCTGGTAAGAATTCATTCTAAAAAGAGAGGGGTTGGGGATCCCAGGGAGTCGGGTTCTCCCACTAACAGGTCAGGGACCTGTGGATAGAGTCGGGGACTCAGATTCTTTCAGATTGGTGGTGTCTAAATTGATTCTCAAATTGTTCTGTGAAAGACAAAACAAAGACATATGTTATATGAAACTGTCATGGTTTTAGAATGTTTTCCAGAGAGAGAGAGACAGACAGAAACTCAGCGCGGATTCCCTGCAGCTTGCAGAAAGTTTAGCACTTGAGGTTCGGTTTGGATGCACATTTGTTTGTTGGTGATTGAATGTTTCTGTTTTGATCCCTGGAGATGGCGATCCGGGTCTGATTTGCATTTTGGGAATTTAACATGATTTCTTTTAAGGTTAAGGATCCATCAGTGATTATGAAATGAAATATTAACCCTAGTTCTTCTTACAGACCATGACTGCCCAACTGTCAATTTCTAACTAATCACTTTCATGCTTACATGAAAGCTAGTCTTATTTAATTTCAAATCCATTTAATATGGAGGAAGACGATATTATAGAACATAGAACATTACAGCGCAGTACAGGCCCTTCGGCCCTCGATGTTGCGCCGCCTTGTCATATTAATCTGAAGCCCATCCCACCTGCACTATTCCATGTACGTCCATATGCCTGTCCAATGACAACTTAAATGAATTTAAACTTGGCGAATCTACTACCATTAGATTACAATTTTTTTTTCAAAAAGTCTTCTCCTTTGATTCTACACTATTTGACATCAGTACAAACTTGCTCTCAAATTCATGCTCCTGCCAAAGATCATTTTCACACCTCTCACCCCCACGTGAGAATTGACGAAAGGAAGTAAAGCAGTAGCACTAAATCTGGGCCTCAGGAGCAGAATCATTCTGTTCCAGTATGAGAGCAGGTCTTTGCTCAACTCTAGTTATAATCTAAACCTACCATTGAGGAAAATCACTTCAGACTTTAACATTTGGTCATTGAGTAGAGGAATTGCATGAACCTTACTTAATTTAGTTAAATTATGTCAAACTGAAAGTACACAGATAGATCTAAAATATGCAAAACCAACAACACTGTTTTCAGAAAATGACACTGGCAGATTTAATTGTTGTTTCAGACTCGTTTGCTTCCACTTAATTTTAAGACTGCTGTGTTTCTTTGGTGATTATGGTGTGCCTGTCACTGCTTATTGGATATCAATTCTCTTCCCTCAATGATAATCAAAGTTTCAGTTCAACATTAAGTTGTGATAAATCATGTAACAAAATTAACATCTAATGGTTAGTATCTGTGTCTTTGGGGCCGGCCATTATTCGTGCATTAGAAGTTTTTTGTGACCGTGTGTAGACAAGTCCTGTTAACACAGCTGCAGTCATGTCATTGTAAATGAGTAATGACTGGTCTGGACTGCTTAAGGAAAATAATTTGAGATTTAAATTAAGGAACTAAAACCAGGTAATTATAATGGATTTCAGATTTGGAAGTTGTATACATTTTACATTTAAATTTTCAATACATAACAAATGAATTTCCAGTTTATATTGATGACGTTTAAAACGTCTTAGTCACTTGTTCAGTTTCCACCTCTGAATTACAGATTATGATTATTTATTTATTATTTTTTATATAATCAACTGTATTAGCCATGAATCACAAAATCAGAATTATTGGCAGGATTGCTTGGTTTTATTCCTTTACAATTGTCAAGTGAGCTGTTTCATTGCCTCATGGTTAATTTGAAGCATGGCTGCATTAATTCATTACTAACTAAAGAATGGAAAGACTCCTTACTGGCCAGTTGAAGGAATTCTGCATGTGATTGAGGGATAGAGGTATGTATAGCAGATGGAACTCCCAAAACGTGGGAGTTGTTGTGAATGGGTAGATGAAAAATAAAAGGGACATAAGATGAAAAGTAAAAGGGGCATGGCATGAGAAAATAAAAAGGGACAAGAGAAACATTGTAAGGCCACTAAGATTGAGGGACAACATGTGTTATCCTCCAGTCTTCTGGCACTATCTCTGTCGACAATGATGACACAAAGACCAAAGTTAAAAGTTCTGCAATCTCCTCCCTAGGTTCCTAGAGAATCCTAGGATAAATCTCACCCAGCCCAGGAGACTTGTCTATTTTCACACTTTCCAGCAATGCTAACACTACATCCTTCTGAACCTCAACACTGTCGAGTCTAAAAGCATGTATCTCGGTATTATCCTTGACAACATTATCTTTATCCTGTTCCTCTTCTATCTCTTTGGACTTCGTGCACATCTACCCACAACTGTCCTTGACTGGCCCTAGTCTTATTCTAGTCATTCTTTTACTGCTGTCAAGGAAAACAAAGGTTTTCCTTGATTCAGCCTGCCAAAGACTTCTCATGTCCCCTCCTGGCTCTTCGTCGCTCTCTCCATTTAGGTCTTTCCTGGGTTACTTGTAACTTTCAACCAGGCAAAAGAGAGGACTGAAGATGCTGGAAACCAGAGTTTAGATCATCCCAACCACCCTAACTGAGTCTTCACATCTCAACTTTACATAATTTGGAGATACCGGTGTTGGACTGGGGTGTACAAAGTTAAAAATCACACAACACCAGGTTATAGTCCAACAGGTTTAATTGGAAGCACACTAGCTTTCGGAGCGACGCTCCTTCATCAGGTGATAGTGGAGGGCTCGATTGTAACACACCATTTATAGCAAAAATTTGCAGTGTGATGTAACTGAAATTATACATTGAAAAATTGATTGCCTGTTCAGCCTTTCATCTATTGGAATATAGTGATAGTTTCACTTCTTTCATGTGTAAATCACAAAACCTTTTTTTTAAAGTTGCATTCTCGGGTTAGCTGTTAACAATGGTGATAGCTAGACAATTTGTTGAAGTTGTTAGCCCCCTGTGTTCTCTGTCTATAACCTGATGATTGATTCGAATCTAAAATGTGAGATAATAGAGTTTTACATAAATTCATGCAGTTTTTGAGCTCAGAGTTCTACATGAATGTATGCAGTTTTTGAGCAATGTGCAATATAACTCTGCAAGTACAAATTCACCCCACAAAATATATGTGTGCATGTGGATCTTTGTGTGTGTGTGTGTGTGTGTGTGTGTGTGTGTGTGTGTGTGTGTGTGTGTGTGTGTGTGTCTGTCTGTCTGGGGTGGGGGTTGTGACTGTGAGAAAGTGTGTGTGTGTGTAGTGAGTGCAGAGTGTCTTAAGTCTGTGAGGGGGTGCATGTGTGAGTGTGGGATAGTGTGTGTCTATAAGGGTATGTGTGGGTGTCTGTGTGCGCGTCTGTGTGTACCTGTGTCCGTGTGTATGTGAGAGTGTGTGTGTGTAGTGCAATGGTGATCACCTATAATGTGACATGAACCCAAGGTCCAGGTTGACGCCCTCCCTATGGGTATCAGCCTCTGCTCAGCCACTTGCCTCTGCTGCCTGTCCTGAAGGCCACCTTGGAGGATGGTCACCCGAATGTCTGAGGCTGAATGTCCTGGACCACTGAACTGTTCCCCAACTGGGAGTGAACCCTCCAGTCTGTTGATTGTTGTGCGGTGCCCATTCATCCGGTGTCGTAGCCTTTGCTCGGTTTCCCCAATGTACCATGCCTCCGGGCATCCTTGCCTGCTACGTATAAGATAGAGAATGTTGGCTGAGTCACATGAGTATCTGCCATGTACAAGGTGGGAGGTGTTCCCACGCGTAATAGTGGTATCTATGTCCTCAATCTGACACGTCTTGCAGCGTCCACCGTGACAGGGTTGTATGGAGTTGTCCTGAGAGCCGGGCAGTTTGCTACGAACAATGATCTGTTTGAGGTTTGGCGGGTGTTTAAAGGCAAGTAGTGGAGGTGTGGGGAAGGTCTTGGTGAGGTGCTCATCCTCATTGATAATGTGTTGCAGGTCACGAAGAACATGGCGTAATTTTTCAGCCCCTGGGAAGTACTGAACAACGAAGCGTACCCTGTCAGTTGCAGCACGTGTCTGTCTCCTGAGGAGATCATTACGGTTCCTTGCTGTGGCACGTCGGAACTGGCGGTCGATGGAGTTGAGCATCGTACCCCGTTCTTGTGAGGGCATCCTTGAGTTCTTCCAGGTGTCCGTCACATTCCTCCTCATCTGAGCAGATCCGATGTATGCATAGGGCGTGTCCATAGGGAATGGCTGTTTTAAAATGTTTTGTATGGAAGCTGGAGAAGTGTAGCGTTGTGGGGTTGTCTGTGGGTTTGCGGTAGAGTGTGGTGCTGAGGTGTCCGTCCTTGATGGAGACGCATGTGTCCAAAAATGAGACAGACAGTCGAGAGTAGTCCATGGTGAGTTTGATGGTCGGATGAAACTTTTTGATGTCACTGTGTAGTTTTATCAGTGACTCCTCGCCATGGGTCCAGAGGAAGAAAATGTCATCAATGTACCTGGCATACAATGTTGGTTGGAGAACCTGCATAGAGAAGAAATCTTGTTCGAACCTGTGCATAAAAATGTTGGCATATTGGGGTGCAAATTTGGTCCCCATGACTGTTCCCTGTGTCTGGATGAAGAATTGGTTGTCAAAGGTGAAGACGTTATGATCGAGGATAAAGCGGATGAGTTGTAGGATGGTGTTTGGAGACTGGCAGTTGTTGGTGTTGAGTACTGACGCTGTTGCCGCGATGCCATCATTGTGGGGAATGCTGGTGCTGAGTGCGGAAACGTCCACTGTGACGAGGAATGTTCCTGGTTCGACTGGTCCGTGAGTGCTGAGTTTCTGTAAGAAATCCGTAGTGTCGCGACAGAAACTGGGGATCCCCTGTACAATAGGTTTCAAGATGCCTTCCACATAGCTGGACAGATTCTCACACAGGGTCCCATTGCCCGACACGATGGGACGTCCCGGTGTGTTGGTTTTGTGTACCTTTGGAAGGCAGTAGAAGTCGCCTACACGAGAAGTACGTGGGATGAGGATGCGTAGGGAACTCTGAAGGACTGGATTCAAAGTTCTGATCAGTGTGTTTTATTCCCGGGTATGTTCTTTGGTCGGATCAGTTGGCAGTTGCCTGTCGTGTTCCTGGTTGTTCAGTTGTCGGTACACCTCCTTGCAGTAATCTGTTCTATTCTGAATGACAATGGCTCCTCTTTTATCTGCTGGTTTGATGACAATATTGTCATTGGTTTTGAGTGCCTGGATGGCATTGCGTTGTGAACGGGTGATGTTTTGCTCTACCTTGTGGGTACGGCTGATGAATCTGGCATTTATATATTTCCTGACAGTTTGAGCATACATGTCAAGTCCAGGGCAGCGGCGCTCCGATGGGGTCCATGTTGACACCTTCTTTGGTCGCTCCTCTACAGATCCCTGTGATGACTGTTCTAGTTCATCAGTGGACTCAGTGAGATCACTGCCGGCCTCTTGAAAGAATTCCTGGAGTCTCATTCGTCTGATGAACTCCTCTGTGTCTGCTTCCAGAACCAACAGTTCCATTTTGGTGGTGGGGCAGAACTTGAGACCCCTACTCAGGACTTCAATCTCTTCCGGTCGAAGGATGTGGTCCGATAAGTTGACTTCCCCGCAGTGATAATGTTGTCTACTGTGGTTCCAGGGCGGGCTTTGCTATTACTGGTAAGAATGCCAAGCTTCTCCAGTTTTTTGTTCTTGGTGTGCATGTGCGTGGTGTAGTTTTGTTGCCTTGTCTGTTTGGCAATGTCACGTAATTGTTCTGATGTATCCTGTGTGCAGGCTGTGAGTGTGGACTCCATCTGAATTTCAAGGTTGTGGCGCCTGCTGTAGAGTAGGTGCATGAGATGATTGAGAAGTGTACGAGAGGTGCAGTGGCAAAGTCTCTCTGCGTAGTCTGTGTTGTAGGTCGGCCTAAGTGGGTTCGTGATCCATAATCCTTTCGGATTCTTTCCTGCTTGTCTGCATTCCTGTAGAAACTTGATGTCTGTGTCGATATGTGCAATCTTCTTGGAGATCCTCTCCACTTTAAGCCGGGGGTTAATTTTGTCGATAGTAGTCATGATTTGGAGATACCGGTGTTGGACTGGGGTGTCCAAAGTTAAAAATCACGCAACACCAGGTTATAGTCCAACAGGTTTAATTGGAAGCACACTAGCTTTCGGAGTGATGCTCCTTCATCAGGTGATAGTGGAGGGCTCGATTGTAACACACAATTTATAGCAAAAATTTGCAGTGTGATGTAACTGAAATTATACATTGAAAAAGTGATTGTCTGTTAAGCCTTTCATCTGTTGGAATACAGTGATAGTTTCACTTCTTTCATGTGTAAACCACAAAACCTTTTTTTAAAAAGTTGCATTCTCGGGTTAGCTGTTAACAATGGTGATAGCTAGACAATATGTTGGCCGGCAAATGTTGGAAAAATGCAGATGCCGCAGGGTTGTTACTATGGGTGACTTCAACTTTCCCAATATTGACTAGAACCTCCTTAGTGCAGATGGTTTAGATGCAGCAGTTTTTGTTCGGTGTGTTCAGGAGGGTTTCCTTACTCTGTGCAGATAGGCGGACGTGGGGAGAGGCCATTTTGGATTTGGTGCTTGACAATGTGCCAGGACAGGTGTCAGATCTCGCTGTGGCTGAACACTTTGCTAACAGTGACCACAAGTGCCTAACATTTACCATAGCCTTGGAGAGGGAGAGGAGTATTTTCCAAGTGAAAATAGTTAATTGGGGAAAAGGAAATTATTACGCTATAAGGCAGGAGTTGGGAAGTACAGATTGGAAGCAACTGTTCCACCTTAAGGGCACAGCAGACATGTGGAGACTGATTAAGGAGCAAGTTTACTAGCCCATCCTTCTACACCCTCATCAAAGTCATTTACAAAAATGACAAACAACAGTGGCCCCAAGACAAATCATTGCGTTACACAGCCGGTAACAGAACTTCAAGATAAACCTCTCCAATTAAACTTATCAAGCACTTTAATGAAATCTATATGCATAAAATCAACAACTTATGCCATCTGTTTGGTCACCTTCTCAAAGAACTCAACAAGGTTTGTGAGGCACGACCTACCCTTCACAAAACCGTGTTGACTATCCCTAGAATTGAATTGAATTAACTTTATTGTCACGTACACTCTAAAGAGTGCAGTGAAAAATTTACAATATTGTTGCTTATGGCGCTATCTTTTGTACAGGGTACCTAGGTACAGTTTCTTCAGCATTTGTGACAAAAATGAAAGAATAATGAATGAAAGTCCAGCAGAGGAATAAAAATAAACAAAGAACGGACTCGAATTAGAGTCACTTCACTCCAGTCGACACGAGGACGGATTATAGAGACCGCACCTGGCCCAAACTCCACATCAAACCGGGCACAGTCTCCAGACTGAACCAGGCCCAGTCTCCAGATCACACACCTGGCTGAGTCTCCAGACTGAACCATGTCACGGTTCCAGACCGCACCAAGTCTGCAGACTGCACTGGACTGATTATCCAAACTGCCAGAACATTGCCCACTCACTTAACCTATCTCCTTTTGGAGTCTTTCAGTGTCCTCTGCATACTTTGCTATACCACTCATCTTAGCATCGTCCACCAACGTTGACACATGACACTTAGTCCACAAATATAAATTATCTGTGTAGTAAATTGATCATTTGATAATCAGATCCTTTTTTAAAATCATAAAGATACCATCCCTTATTCAGAGGTCTGTTCCACCTCCTTCTCAGTTTTGTATATCACTTCCAAATATAAAATGTTCTGGACATTCCGTCTCCATCTCGCCGTGTCTGTCTAATGTCATTGAATCATATCTATTTCCTTCACTAAGTTCTCCAATCTTTCTTGACAAAAACAAAACCCCTTCCAATAAAGTTTCTTCTGTTCAGCATTTTAAGCCATTATCATCAACTCTATTATCACTTTTATTTCTTAATTTAACAGATCAAGAACCGGTCTGACATCGTCATACTCACAGAATCAGACCTAATGAATAATAGAACATAGAACATAGAACATAGAAGAATACAGCGCAGTACAGGCCCTTTGGCCCTCGATGTTGCGCCGATACAAGCCCACCTAACCTATACTAACCCACTATCCTTCATATACCTATCCAATGCCCGCTTAAATGCCCATAAAGAGGGAGAGTCCACCACTGCTACTGGCAGGGCATTCCATGAACTTACGACTCGCTGAGTGAAGAACCTACCCCTAACTTCAGTCCTATATCTACCCCCCCTTAATTTAAAGCTATGCCCCCTTGTAATACCCGACTCCATACGCGGGAAAAGGTTCACACTGTCAACCCTATCTAACCCCCTAATCATCTTGTACACCTCAATCAAGTCACCCCTAAACCTTCTTTTCTCTAATGAAAACAGCCCCAAGTGTCTCAATCTTTCCTCATACGATCTTCCTTCCATACCAGGCAACATCCTGGTAAACCTCCTCTGCACCCGTTTCAGTGCCTCCACATCCTTCCTATAGTATAGCGACCAAAACTGCACACAATATTCCAGATGCGGCCGCACCAGAGTCTTATACAACTGCATCATGACCTCAGGACTCCGGAACTCAATTCCTCTACCAATAAAAGCCAGTACGCCATATGCCTTCCTCACCGCACTATTTACCTGGGTGGCAACTTTCAGAGATCTGTGTACATGGACACCAAGATCCCTCTGCTCATCCACACTACCAAGTATCCGACCATTAGCCCAGTACCCCATCTTTTTGTTATTCTTCCCAAAGTGAATCACCTCACACTTAGCTACATTGAATTCCATTTGCCCAGCTCTGCAGCTTCTCTATATCCTGCTGTAACCTGCCACATCCTTCCTCACTGTCAACAACTCCTCCGACTTTCGTATCATCCGCAAACTTGCTCACCCAACCTTCTAACCCCTCTTCCAGGTCATTTATAAAAATGACAAACAGCAATGGTCCCAAAACAGATCCTTGCGGAACACCGCTAGTGACGGCACTCCATGAAGAAACTTTGCCATCAACTACTACCCTCTGTCTTCTTCCAGCCAGCCAATTCCTAATCCAAACCTCCAACTCACCCTCAATGCCATATCTCCGTATTTTCTGCAGTAGCCTACCATGGGGAACCTTATCAAACGCCTGACTAAAATCCATATATACCACATCTACCGCTTTCCCCTCATCAACCTCCTTTGTCACCTTTTCAAAGAATTCAATAAGGTTTGTGAGGCACGACCTGCCCTTCACAAAACCATGCTGACTATCCTTGATCACATTATTCCTATCCAGATGTGCATAAATCCTATCCCTTACAATTCTCTCTAAGACTTTGCCCACAACAGAAGTGAGACTCACCGGCCTATAGTTACTAGGGTTATCCCTACTCCCCTTTTTGAACATGGGAACCACATTTGCTATCCTCCAGTCTTCTGGCACTACTCCTGTAGACAAAGAGGACATAAAAATCAAGGCCAATGGCTCTGCAATCTCCTCCCTTGCTTCCCAGAGAATCCTAGGATAAATGCCATCAGGCCCAGGGGACTTATCTATTTTCACCTTTTCCAGGATTTCCAACACCTCTTCTCTACATACCTCAAAGCCATCCATTCTACTTATTTGTGACTCAGTATTCACATCGACGACAATGCCCTGTTCCTGAGTAAATACTGAAGAAAAGTATTCATTCAGTGTCTCCCCAATCTCTTCCACCTCCACACGCAACTTCCCACTACTATCCTTGACTGGACCTATTCCTGCCCTAGTCATTCTTTTATTCCTAACATACCTATAGAAAGCCTTAGGGTTTTCCCTAATCCTACCGACTAAGGACCTTTCATGTCCCCTCCTTGCTGCTCTTAGCTCTCTCTTCAGGTTCTTCCTGGCTACCCTATAACTCTCAATCGCCCCGATTGAACCTTCACATCTCATCTTGAGATAGGCCGCCCTCTTCCATTTAACAAGGGATTCCAATTCCTTATTAAACCACGGCTCCCTCGCACGACCCTTTCCTCCCTGCCTGACAGGTACATAATTATCAAGGACACTCAATAGTTGCTCCTTGAACAAGCTCCACATATCATTTACACTCTTGCCTTGGAGTCTACTTTTCCAAGCCACACATCCTAAGTCATGCCTCACCGCATCATAATTTCCCTGACCCCAGCTATAACTCTTGCCCTGTAGTACACACTTATCCCTCTCCATCACGAGAGTAAAAATCACCGAATTATGGTCACTATCCCCAAAGTGCTCACCTACCTCTAATTCTAACACCTGGCCTGGTTCGTTACCCAGAACCAAATCCAGTATGGCCTCACCTCTTGTTGGCCTGTCTACATATTGTGTCAGGAAACTCTCCTGCACACATTGAACAAACACTGACCCATCTAACGAGCTTGAGCTATAGCTTTCCCAATCAATATCAGGAAAGTTAAAGTCCCCCATAACAACCACCCTATTACTGTCACTCATCTCCTGAATCACCTTCCCTATCCTTTCTTCAATGATTCTAGGACGAATAGGAGGCCTGTAAAATACTCCTAACAGGTTTCCCACCAGCAGGACAGACCCACAGTGGTGGCGCCACTGTGTAATACAGTCAGGAAAATAGTTACCCTGGAATTCCACAACATTGTTTCCAGAACGCGGGATGGAAAACAAAAAGTTGATTTGCAGGCGCAGCAGGTAAGCAAGAAGACAAATGACATCTTTCATTGCTAAAGGAATGGAGTTTAAAAATAGAAACGTTGCATTGCAGCTGAGACCAGGCCTGGAGTACTGCGTAAAGTTTTGATCTCCTTACTTGAGATGTAATTAACTGACGCTGGAGTGAGTGCAGATGATGTTCACCAGCTTGATTCAGAATTTGAGGCATTTGCCGAATGAGAAGAAATTGTGTAGACTGGCACTATATTCACTGGAATTAGGAAGAATGGGGAGGCGGGGGGGATGTCATCTAGAAAAATACACATGTATGTAGGTGTCTACTGTACTCTAAAGAGAGGGTAAAAGCTGATAAGCACTGTGCAGGCACAGGGCTTGGTGGGAAACAAATAGCTAGGCTGGGTTGCTGTGTTCCACAGCAATTGTAATTTAGCTAATCAATTTAAATTATGCCACAATATTCTAAAACCTAGGGGAATTTGACTTTTACTGTTTTGACGAAATTCAACCCTAGATGAACAGGTGGTTTGGGGTATAAAAATAAGACATTATGAATAGTTAACCAGAGAGACAAGTAAAACATACTGCTATCGATGACTGCAGACCGTCTCTATAAAAGGTACATTCAATATGAAAAATATGTGCAGCTAACGACAGCAAACGACGCAAGAAAGATACAGAGGGGAATCGACACAGCTCGCTGGATTTGAAACTTCAATAACTTTTTAAAATTTCATTGGGGCATTATCAAATCAGTATATTGCTATAGAGTGGGAGGTAGAAAAATCGCTAAGGCAAAGTAGGCTTAGAGTGTGGGTAGTTGTTTAATACTCTCTTTTGGAGTTAAAGAATTAATGTTTTTTTTTTAAAATGGTGAATTTGGTTAGATTTCTACAATCAAAATTTAACAGTTTAAGGTTGAGGTGAGTTTTTATGTGCGTCTAGTTTAAGTTAACATAAGTGTTTATCCAGTATGTGCACTCGGGTCCGTGATTTAGACAGATTTAATCAGATCCACTCTGATATTTGAACAGATCTGAATGGATTTAACGTGCGAAAGATCACAGCAGATTTAAACACTTGCTGATTAGTGTCCCAGATCATGAAGTAAAACGTAGGTGAAACAATTTCTTTAATTTCATTTGCTAGTAGTTGGCTAAGATAAAAGTGCGAAAATGGCTCTTAAAATTTCTGAAGAGGTTCTCGGGTGTGAAATGATTCCCAAATTTGTGAAGAAAGTTTAGAAAGAAGAGGAAATACCCTACTCTCAAAAATAGTGAAGCGGTTAGAATTGGGATTAACCAGGGAGAAAAGGAAAGCTGAAATTGTAAGGGAGTTACACAAACACTTATTTGTGTCAGAGAAACAGACAAGAGTTAGAAAATTTAGTTAGAAAAACTTACGTTGGAGCTGAGGAAAATGAAATTAGAAGCTAAGCAAAGTGGGAGCAAAAAGAAACGCCGGAAATGGTGATTTTTCTACCACCCACTCTATAGCAATATACTGATTTGATAAAGAAAGGGCAGCACGGTGGCACAATGGTTGGCACTACTGCCTCACAGCGCCAAAGATCCGGGTTCAATTACCACCTCAGGCGACTGACCGTGTGGAGTTTGCACATTCTCCTCGTGTCTGCGTGGGTTTCTTCCGTGTGCTCCGGTTTCCTCCCGCGGTCCAAAAATGTGCAGTTTAGTTGAATTGGCAATGCTAAATTGCCCGTAGTGTTAGGTGCAGGGGTAATGTAGGGGAATGGGTCTGAGTGGGTGCTCTCCAGAGGGTCGGTATGGACTTGTTTCCACACTTTAAGTGATCTGTAAGTAATGAGTGTGAAAAGAAAGATACAGCGGAAAAGAATGCGCGAGAAGGTTCTTAGCTGAGGAAAGATAAAGGGAGAATGAAGGAAGGGAGAGAGAAGTTGTGAAGTAACTTGAAATTCAGAAATTGCAACTTAGTCAAGGAAGTCAAATTATCATGATGGAGATGAAAAGAGAAGATAGTGATGCATGCAAAGATGTTAATACTATGTCATATTTTGTTGGGAAAGATATTGAGGCCTTCTCCTTTCACATGAGAAATTGGCAGAGGACTTGTGGGTAATGCTAGTTCACCCTAAACTGGCAGGCAGTGCTAGTGAGGTATTTGCAGTGCTGTTAGATGAGGGGTGAAAAGATGATGAAGAGGTCAACAGGCTTTTTGAAGAGCTAATGAACTGCTACCAGAAACGTATAGACAGCGTTTCATAAACATAAGGAAGGAACAAAGTCAGACTTCTGTTCTGTTGGAAAGAACTAAACACAGTCCTATTGATAAGTGGGCATCTTAACAATAGGTAAGACCTAGGAGGCTGCAAGAGAGATTATTCTGCTGAAAGAGCTTAAAACTCACTTCCAGAGATGCTTCGAATTAACGTGGATGAAAAGCAAGTTCAGAAAGTGAGAAGAGCAGCAAAGATGGTGGATGAATACGCGTTAATGCACAAGACAAGGTTTAGCTTTCACAAGAATATCGTCCTCTGATAGATAGAAGTTGCGATAAGGGGAGATTCAACACTACAAAGTAAACAATAGAGAGCACTGGTAGATGTTTACCACAGATTAAAAAGGAAGCTCAAGAGGAAGAAAATGTGGTGAAAGGCCGAAAGTATTTCCATTGTGGTAAAGTAGAACACGCAATGTTACAGCACCAATCATAATAAAAAAAATCTGTGGAAAACGATGTGGTAAAAGAAGCTAAGCCAGTGGCATCAGTGAAAGTCGTAAATGAAACCCCAACAAATTTCGAGGAGCTGCACGAGAGGGCAGATCATAAGCAGGGCCTTGGTATGGAGTTAATGCCTGACATCTCTAAAGTATTTGTCTCTGTAGGTAAAGTTTACTCAGAACGACCAGGGGGAGAACGGTAATAGTTAGAATTTTGAGAATTACAAGATATAACCAGTCTCTAATACTAAGAGATGAACGCATTTGCATTTTCCTGACCTCGTACCATAGAGAGTGGTAATGTGTGCGACAGATGGACAGACATTTAGCATTCCTCTATTTAGGATCAGGATCGAATATCAATTCACGACTGGCGATGTAACGGTGGCATTGATTGGCAGAGTGTCATTTGTTGAATTCGGTTTGTTCTTGGGAACAATTTAGGAGGTTCCACAGTGAGAGTAACACCTCTTGTTGTGGAGAAGGCCAAGAGAGACCCGGGAATTGAATTTGACAAAAAATCTCCTGTTATTTTCCGAGACTATGTTGGAATAAGATCCCACCAGTATAAGTCACAGAACGAAGCAAAAACTAAAGACAAACATGAAGGAGTTGACGTTCAGTCAGTGGACACTGTCTTTGACATAATGTTGCAGGAAAAACCTGAAGAGAAGAGGGTCAGACAGATGTGTTTAACCCTGAATGGCGTAGAGAATTGCTACAGAAAGACCAAGACAATAAAACATGCATATGTTGATGCGTACACAGAATGGAGGCACAGAATATTCCTGAGAGTTATTATTTGAAAGGTCAACTCCTGAGACGAAAATGGAGACCATGGCGGTTTGGTGCATCGGAGAAATGGGCGGAAGTGTACTAGATTGTGTTGCTGGTGGCATACAGGGAGGAAATTCCATTACAAAGCATTAAGGCAAAAAGTCTGTTAGACGAGTTAGTAGCTTCCTTCACGCCGTATGAGATACCCAGAGTGATACAATCATACCAAGAATCGAGCTTAACTGCTATGCTGTGTGAGGAAGTCATGGAGAGCTTAGGTAGACTGCACTTTAAATCAAGTGTGTACCATCCTGAATCCCAGCCTTCTTTTGAAAGGTGGCATCAAACCTTGAAAGTCTTGTTTGAAGAATACTTTCAGGATTACAAAAATGATTGGCATAAAGGTATCCTATTCATATTATTTGTCATGAGAGATGTCTGAAACTAATCTACACAGCATACTCCCTTTGGGTTAATATTCAGACATGAAGAAAGAGGCCTTTAAAATTAATTAGAGAGAAATTGGTAGGACCAAAATCGGAGATCTCACACTTGGATTGTGGATTGAAGGTGAGGGAGAGATTATACCAAGTAGGTGAGTTAGCGCAGCAGCACCTAAAGAGGACACAGCATAGAATGAACCAGGTGACAGGTAAACATTCTGAGAGTCGAACGTTTTTGCGTGGGATGACTTACTGGTATTGTCATCAGTGATAGGAGATCCCTTCAAAGCAACAGTTAGTGGCTCCAATAAAATCGATGAACGGTTATGTCAGGTGATCTGTCTGGCAAAGAAGCCAGTTGTTTAAATAAATTGTATCCGGTATGGCATGTGAATATGTTGAAACCTTACCTTAAAAGGGATAAGGAACTTTTAAAACAGATGTTAGTTACTCCCTCACGGCGTGAGGAATCAAAGCCAGATGAGGTGGAGTTTTATGTGCCTCAAATAGGTTAAATAATGAGGAAGTCTTTGAGAAGTGGGATACGTTTGTGAACTATCAGCCTCAGGAGCAAGGATAATAGTTGAGAGGTTTAGAACATTACGGCGCAGTACAGGCCCTTCGGCCCTGGATGTGGCACTGACCTTTGCAACCAGTCTGAAGCCCATCTATCCTACACTATTCCATTTTCATCCATATGTTTATCCAATTAAATTTGAATGCCCTTAAATTTGGGGAGTCTAATACTGTCGCTGGCAGTGCGTTCCACGGCCCTAAAACTCGCTGAGTAAAGAAATTACCTCTGACATTTGTCCTATATCTATCACCACTCAATGTAAAGCTATGTCCTTTCGTGCTAGCCATACCATCGAAGAAAAAAGGCTCTCACTGTCCACTCTATATAATTCTCTGATTTCTTGGTATCTCTCAGATAGGTCACCATTGAAGCTTCCTTCGAACGAAAACAACCTCAAGTCTCTCAGACCTTCCTCACAAGATCTTCCCTCCATAACAGTCAACATCCTAGCAAATCTCCGCTGATCCCTCTCCAAAGCTTCCCATGATGTGGGGGTGAGAACTGTATGCAAAGATCCAAGTGTGTCCACACCAGTGATTTGAAAAGCTGCAGCATGGTGTCATGACTCTTAAACACAATCCCTCAACCAATAAAAGCTAACACACTGTATGCATTCTTAATATCCATATCAAACCAGATGGCAACATTTAGGGATCTATGTATATGGACGCCGAGATGTCGCTGCTCATCTACACTATGTATCTTACCATTAACCCAATAATCTTTATTCCTATTGTTCCTTCCAAAGTGAACCAGCTCACACTTTTCCGCATTAAACTCAATTGGCATCTCTCAGCACAGCTCTGCAGCTTACTTATGTCCCTTTGTAACCTGCCACATGCTTTAGCAGTATCCACAACTCCACTGACCTGGTTGTCATCCACAAATTTACTAACCAATCCTTCCACGCCCCTATCTAAGTCATTTATAAAAAATGAGAAACAGCACTAGATCCAAAACAGATCCCTGCGACACACCACTGGTAACTGATAACTGAACTCCACGATAAGTATCTCCCATCAGTCACCACCATCTGTATCCTTTCAGCCAGCCAACCTCTGATGAAACGGCTAACTCACTGTGAATACTATGCCTGCATTTTGCACAATTGCATACCACGGGGAAATGTATCAAACGTCTTGCTGAAATCCATATGCACTGCATCACCCATTTACCCTCATCCAACTGTTTGGTCACCATCTCAAAGAACTCAATACTTTTTTGGGAAGAACGTCTTATCCTTCACAAAACGGTGTTGACTATCCCTAATCAATGTTTTTCTCTCTGGGTGATTATGAATCGTATCTCTCATAACTTTTTCCATCACTTTATCCAAAACCGAGGTAAGGCTCGCTGGACCACAATTACCAGGGTTGTCTCAATTCCCCTTCTTCCTCTTGACAATACAGGCAACTTCTTCAGTAAACCACGGATCTCTCGTTCGACCACTTCCTCCTTACCTGACTGGGACATACTTATCAAGGGCATGCAATAGGTGTTCCTTGAGTGAGCTCCACATTTCAATTGTGCTCACCCCCTGTAGTTTTCTACCCCATCCTATGCATTCTAAATCTTGCCTAATCGCATCACAATTGACTTTCCCCCAGAAATAACTCTTGCCCTGCGTTATGTATCTTTCTCTTTCCATTGTTAAAGTAAACATAACCGAATTGTGGCACCTACCCCCAAATCTAACACCTGGCCAGGTTCATTAATCAGGATCAAATCCAATGTGGCTTGGACACTTGTTGGCTTGTCTACATACTGTGTCAGGAAATCATCCTGCACACAAAAAATGTTTGTTACAGCATTATGAGGACATATGCAGTAATACGATGGGGAGGACTAATGCTATTGTGCATAGGATAGATGTAGAAAACGCTGTCCCGATAAAACAAAGCCCTTGCAGCCTTAATCCTTTCAATGCCACACAGGTCCAGAAGGAAGTGGTGGCAATGCTCAATGAAGATGTAATTGAAACGATTCAGAGCGAGTGGGGTTCACTAATCGTCTCAGTTCCCAAACCTGACGGATGCAACGAATTTGCATGCACTATGGGAAGGTCAGCACTGTAATGAAATTGGACTCAGACTCAATACTGAAATTAGTGGACTGCATCGAGAATGTTGGACAAACCAGGTCCATCACACAATTGGACTTAGTGCGTTGTTATTGGCAGGTACCTTTATTGGAGGAAGCAAAAGAGGTTCCTGCGTTTCTAAACCCAAATGGGTTATATCAATTCAAAGTGATGTCCTTTGAAATTAAGAACGCACCCGCCACAGTCCAACTGGCTGAACACAGTGTGCAGTCGACCTGGACGATTAAATGATCTTGACTGAGTTTGGAAAGATCACGTGATACAGTTGGCATGGCTCTTTCAACGATTAAGAGAAGCAAAACTGGTAATAAACTTTCAGAAACACAATTCGCGAAAGCAGATGTGACATTTTTTGGACATAACATTGGTCATGGAAGGTTGATGCCAAGGAACGCAAAGATGAACACCATCAAGGAATTTCCACAATCAATCTCGAAGAAAGTTTCTTCGATTTTTGAAACGAAACAGATTCTCTCAGACGTTTGTTCCAAACTTCAGCAGCATCGTGGCACCATTAACATATTTGCTCGAGAGGAACATTGAATTTCTATGGAAAAAACATTGCCAGGAGGCCTTTGACAATTTAAAAGTAGCATTAGCCACTGCACCAGTTCTACCTACGCCAAACTTGTTGAAATTCTTGAAACTTGCAATTGATGCTAGTAACATAGCGATTGAATCTGTACTGCTGCAGGAAGATGATGATGGAATTGAATTGTCAGTTGGTTATTTTTCAAAGAAACTCAATACTCACGAAAGAAAGTACTCTACGATCGAAAGAGCTATTCTGTTTTTTTATTGGCCTTACAACACGTTTATTTGAACGTCATGAACAATGTGGCGAATCACAAACTTCTTCACTTCTTAACACTATTTAAAGACGAAAAAATGAGACGATTTCACTGGAGTCTTATGTCGCAGATTTTAATTTGCAAGTCATAAATGTTGCGATCGTAAGAATAGAATATCAGATGTGTTATCACTGATTTGACTGATAAAGTTTGGAGGAGATGAATAGGTATGTATGTGGGCAGAAGTTAACTTGAATTTAGATAAATGTCCTATGTATGTCATAGTAACGTTGCTAAGAAATAGAAACAGAATGAAACCAACTTATTATGATGATTCATTTTTGTTTTCCTTAAAAGGTACGGTTCTGAAATTATCAGCGTATATTGTACCTTTAAGAGAGAGTTAAAGCTGGCAAGCAACTAGAAGGCACAGAATGTGCAAAAAAATCGAAAAACATAAGATTTGGCTGTGAAACAAAATGTTGACCTGTATTGCTACGTTCCGAAACAATTCCAAATTATACAATCTGTTTAAATATGCCACGAGTTACTAAAACATTCCAAATTGAATTTTACTGTTTTAACAGTATCAAACCAAAGAGATGATCCGATATTTTTGGCTGTAAACATCAAGTATTTTGTACAGTTAGCCAGAGAGATAACGATCACCTACTGTGATCGATTGGCTGCCCGCCGACGCTCTCCCTAAAAACTACCTCCTCATATGAAGACTGAGCAGCAGAAGACTGAAGACATATCCAGGAAGATACAGAGGAGCTCTACAGTTTGGTGGTTTTGAAAATTGATTGTTTTGTAAAGTTAATTGACACAATGAATATTGTTATAGAGTGGGTGATAGGTAAATCGTTCAGACAAAGGAGGCTGACAGAGCGGGCAGTTATTGTTTAATGTTCTCGTTTGGAATTAAAGGATAAATGTTTTTTTTTACTTTAAATAGTGGAATTTGAGTAGTTCTCTGTCACACACGCTACAGCATATTACGAGGTGATATGAGCTTTTCCGTGGTTTGGTTTAAATTAGCAAAAGGGTTTATCCTGTATCGTTGCAAAAGAGAATAGACAAGATAGAAGCAGGCAGATTGTGTCCACTGGCGGATAAAAGAAAAGCTGGGGCCTTGTCTGAAAAAAAAAAGAGGATGAGAATTAGGACTGATTTGAGGAGGAACTTCTTCATATAACGGTTTATGCATCTTTGCAATTCTCTGCCCAGTGAAGCAGTTGAGGCTATTTCGTTGAATGTTTAAAGCAAGAATAGATCGATTTTTGAACAGTACAAGAATTAAAGGTTATGGTCAGAGGGTGGATAACTGGAATTGAGTCGGAGAAAAAATCAGGCCTGAGCTTACTGAATGGCGGAGCAGGCTTGGGGTGCCAGATGGCATATATCTGCTCCTATTTCTTATGCTTATATGTATTGGTTTATTAATATTGTATTTTTGTGCAAAGTGACAGTTGATCTGAGCATGGGGAGAGATTCCTGTTATGAGGATGAGTGGATCTCACTAAGTTCACCACATTAATTGGTGTTCGAGTCCTCACAGTCAGAATCACGTTAATTTCCCCCACTTCTTACTGCACAACATTCAATGACCGAGTCCCCAGTCTTCAGAGATTCTGGAATTAACAAATATCCTAGTAAACATTATCAAACTTGAAATCCATTATGGACCTGGAGGCACTCAGTCAGTTTGAACTACCCTGCACAGCTCCGATATTGAGCCTGTACGCGGTGGGAGGGGTGTAATTACTGCCCTTCCCAAGTCCATTATGTGGGCATTCACATGGTTGGGGAGGGTCACCAGCATGACTTTCCCTTCCCCCCAGGACCAGGAATGGAGCTGGAAATGTGTTGCTGGAAAAGCGCAGCTGGTCAGGCAGTATCCAATGAACAGGAGAATCGACGTTTCGGGCATAAGCCCTTCTTCAGGAATAAGGAAAGTGTGCACAGCAGGCTAAGATAAAAGATATGGAGGAGGTACTTGGGGGAGGGGCGTCGGGAATGCGATAGGTGGATGGAGGTCAAGGTGAGGGTGATAAGCCGGACTGGGGTAGGGGAGGAGAGGTCAGGAAGGAGATTGCAGGTTAGGAAGTCGGTGCTGAGTTGGAGGGATTTGACTGAGACAATGTGGGGGGAAGGGAACTGAGGAAACTGGAGAAATCTGAGTTCATCCCTTGTGGTTGGAGGGTTCCAAGGCGGAAGATGAGGCGCTCTTCCTCCAACCGTCGAGTTGCCATGGTCTGGCGATGGAGGAGACCAAGGACCTGCATGTCCTTGGTGGAGTGGGAGGGGGAGTTGAAGTGTTGGGCTGCGGGGTGGTTGGGCTGGTTGGTCCGTGTGCCAACAACACAATGTACTCCAGGACTCCTCTCAGTAAAACCTTGTACAGCTGCAGGAGCAATTAGAATCAGATAATCTTCATATTACAGAAACAGACTATTTGTCTCAAGAAACTCACACTGAACCTTTGAGGAACATCCACCCAGATCCATCACTCGATTACCATGCATTTCCCGTGCCTAACCTACACATCCATGAATACCATGTGCAACTTAGGATGGCCAGTCCAGTTCGCTTGCACATCCTTCGAATGTGGGAGGTAACTTGGGCATCCAGCAGAAATCCACGCAGACATTGGGAAAACAGGCAAGCTATGCACAGCCAGGTCTCTAATACTGTCGGTCAGTAGTGTTAATCACTAAACCACTATGCCACTCTATGTTTTCAATGATTCCATTTGTAAAATGTACTAATGTTCCAGTTTTCCAACTCTTCAAATGGTGAGAGACTAGTGTGAGCTGAATGGCAACCTCCTGTCCCTCTGGAAGAGACACGTGGGGAGAGAATTGCTTTCCTCGTTCATAAGCAACTGTCTCTATGTTTTGAATATGTCTCAAGGTGACGCAGGCATTTAATACCAGAGTACTTAAAACTAGATACAACGTTACACAAGGCCATTGGGCACCAAATACTGATACCTTGGTTTCTGATCTCTAGAAATGTCCGTAACAGTCATTTTATGCAGCTGCTCTGTTATTATATCCTGGTCTACTTATATGATCAGGGTGGAACAGATACAACCCTGCAGTGTTCTGACACTGCATCCATATACAAGAAGAAAGATTAAAAAGATTGAAAAACTTATGATCCTTCCCTCAGCAACCCTCATACATTCCATGCAGTCCGAATAAATGTTCTCTTTTATTGTGATATGAAAGTGTGATGTAAGGAAGAGATTAATTTATCCTATTTGTTCCGTGACTATGATTAATGTCAGTCTCCATGGATTCTAATTATTCCAGTGGATGCCTTTCATATTTAAATGATAAATGGGCTTCGTTCAATGTCTTTTTCTATAGTGTAAGTAGGAGTATTACCTACAACACTAACAAGGCTCAACAATTCCAGGAAGAAGGGGAGGAGAGATCAGCTACGGAGAGGGTTAGACTGAAATGTTCCATGAATGGATCAGAATCTGAGACGATTAGACTGGCATCTTTCATCAATGAATCAGAATCTTGGAACATTAGACTAGAATGTTAGAACCATGAACAGTGGTTTATCTTATGAAATTTGGATGCTGTCTGCAAAACGGCTGTCATTAACATTAAGGATTTATCATACATTTCGTCTTATTCACTATTTTTATTTTCCTATCCTGGCTATCATTGGTGTTCCTGGTAAGACTCAGATGTTATTTATGTCAGCTTGGTGTTGATTATATTACTGTTTATTCAGCTTACTCTGATGGATCTGTTTTGTCCAATGTGTACAGGAGAGTTTCCTGACACAGTTGTCGAAGGGCTAATAAGACTGGAGGCCACACTAGATCTGGTGCTTGGTAATGAATCAGGCCAGGTGTTTGATTTAGTTGTAGGTGAGCACTTTGAACGGAGTCACCTAATCCAGTTACGTTTATTTTAGCGATGCAAAAGGATAAGTGCATCTCACACGTCAAGAGTTCTCGATGGGGAAAGGGCAATTATAATGCGATTAGGCAAGAATTAGGATGCATAGAATGGGGCAGCAAAATGCAGGGAATGCAGCCAATGGAAATGTGGAGCTTGTTTAAGGAACAGATATTGCATGTCATTGTTATGTATATCACTGTGAGGTAGGGAGGAAGAAATAAGGTAAGGGAACCGTGGTTGACTACAGAAATTGTTCTCTTGTTAAGCGAAAGAAGGAGGCTTATGTGTTGATGAGACAAGATGATTCAACTGAGGTGATAGAGCGAGGCAGGATTTAAAGAGAGAGTTAAGAAGAACAAAGAGAGGACACGAGCAGTCCTTAGAAAATAGAACAAAGTAGAACACCAAAGCTTTCGATAGGTTTGTGAGGAATAAACGGATGACTAGAGTAGGAATAGGGCCACTAAAAGATAGAAGTGGGAAGTTGAGTGTGGACCCTATGGAGATCGGAGATCTTGAACATTTCTCGTCTGTTTTCAATCAGGAAAAGTAGAATATTGTAGACGGGAAGAATGAGATACGAGATATTAGATTAGAAAGGTTCGAGGTTAGTTACGATGAGGTGCTATCAATTATGGAAGGAGTGAAAGTAGACAAGCCCCCTGGGCTGGATGAGATTTATCCAACGATTCTCTGGGATGCTAGGGTGGAGATAGCAGAGCCTTTGGCTTTGATATTTGAGCCGTCATTGACTACACGTTTGGCACCAGAGGACTGGAGGATAGCAAATGTTGCGCCTATGTGCAAGACGGGCAGTAGAGATGACCCAAGTAATTATAGGCCGGTGAGCCTTACGTCTTTTGACGGAAGGTTTTGGAAAGGATTATAAGAGATAAGATTTATAATCATCTAGCAAGCAACGATTTGATTCAGATAGTCAACATGGTTTCGTCAAGGGCAGGTCGTATCTCACAAACCTCGTTGGGTTTTTTGAGAAAGTGACCAAACATGTAGATGAGGGTAGGGCAGTTGACGTGGTATACATGGACTTCAGAAAAGCCTTTCATAAGATTCCACATGGTAGGCTGTTGGAGAAAATGCAGAGGTTTGGAATTGAGGGTGATTTAGCAGTTTGGATTAGAAACTGGCTTTTGAAAGAAGGCATCGAATGGTGGTTGATGGAAAATATTCAGCCTGGAGTCCGGTTACTAGTGGTGTGCCACAAGGATCTGTTTTGGGACCACTGCTGTTTGCCATTTTTATAAATGATATAGACTCAGGCATAGGTGGATGGATTAGTAAATTTGCAGACGAATCTCATGTCGGAGGAGTAGTGGACGGTGTGGAATAATGTTACAGGTTGCAGTGTGACTTAGATAAACTGCAGAATTAGACTGTGAGTGGGCAAATAGAGTCCAACGCAGGTAAATGTGAGGTGATGCACTTTGGGAAGATTAACAGGCAGGCAAAATATTGTGTCAATGGAAAGATTCTTGATAGTGTGGATGAGAGTTGGATCTTGGAATGCATCTACATAGATCCCTGAAAGTTTCCACCCAGGTGGATAGTGCTGTTAAGAAGGCATAATGGTGTGTTTGGTTTCATTCGTATAGGGATTGAGTTCCGGACCCGTTATATCATGCTGCAACTATACAAAACGCTGGTGCGGCCACACTTGGAATATTGTTTACAGTTCTGCTCCCCATATTTTGGGAAGGATGTGGAAGCATTGGAAAAGGTGCAGAGGAGATTTACCAGGACGTTGCCTGGTCTGGAGGGAAGGTTTTTATGAGGAAAGGCTGACAGACTCGTACCTGTTCTCATTGCCAAGAAGAAGGTTAAGAGAAGATTTGATCGAGACATACAAGATGATCAGAGGATTAGATAGTGTAGACGGTGAAAGTCTTTTTCCTAGGATGATGACGTCAGCTTGTATAAGGGGGCATAACTACAAATTGATGAATGATAGCTTTAAGACAGATGTCAGAGGCAGGTTCTTTACACAGAGAGTGGTAAGGGCTTGGAATGCCCTACCTGCCAATGTCGTCAACTCAGCCACATTAGGGAGATTTAAAAAATCCTTCGTTAAGCACATGGATGATTTTGGGATGGTGTAGGGGGACGAGCTGAGGATAGTTCACAGTTCAGCGTAACATCGAGGGCCGAAGGGCCTGGTCTGCGCTGTATTGCTCTATGTTCCACGTTCACTTTCAAATCCTGTGTAACGTGCACAAAGCTTAAAATGTTCTGCTCAGATTTCTGCATAAAAGGCATGAGTGGCTGAATGGACACATTCTGTTCCTGGTTTAGAAATGAGTATGAGGCTCAAGGATTTCTGTGTAAATCACTTGAGAGTTTATGGAACTTTCCTGTTGATTACTTTACAGTGTGGAAACTGGCCCTTCGGCCCAACAAGTCCACACCGACCCGCCGAAGCGCAATCCACCCATACCCCTACATTTACCCCTTACCGAACACTACGGACAATTTAACATGGCCAATTCACCTGACCTGCACATCTTTGGACTGTGGGAGGAAACCGGAGCACCCAGAGGAAACCCACGCAGACACGGGGAGAATGTGCAAACTCCACACAGTCAGTCGTCTGAGTCGGGAATTGAACCCGGGTCTCTGGCGCTGTGAGGCAGCAGTGCTAACCACTGTGCCACCGTGCCGCCCACAGTTGCTGTGTAACTGTTGAGGGGCTGCCGTGTCTCCTAATATCCCTGCATAACAGGTTCACTAGAACGAACAGTCTCGTTCAGCATCCCTGAAATAGGATCGTGGGAGTGACTGGACTTCTCTTGATCCCATACAGCAATCACGTGATTAAACTATCTCCTTCCTGCTCACAACATTTCTCAACTATTCTCTCCAATTCCTGTGCACCAGCTTGATGAGCTGATTCGCATCCTGTTATCCCAGTGTAACAGCATCCAATCGGTTTGTGTCCTCTTTCAGTTTCTATGTTACAGCCATCAGCAGGCTGAATGAACTGATCCTGTTTCCGTTTAACAGGATTCTGGTGCTGCGTGACCTGGTCTTGGTCCAGTATTATAGACTAGAGGGACTAACTGGCCTAAAGCTGTAACTGTATATCAGGTTCCAAGGGCTCAATATCACCGTCTATTCCTTTTGTATCAAGGTCGAAGGCCTGAACATGCTTCTGCTCTTCCGATGTAATAAGCTGGAGAAGTGGAATGGACTTCTCCGTTTGCTGACTCCTTCCAGTCCTCTATGTAAACTTAAAATCACCTTTCCCTCTTGGAAGCTCCACAGTGTATTGGATCAGACTTTACAAGGAAACAACGTCATTGCACGAATCATTCAAGAGAACCAACTATGAGCTGCTTCCAATGTAATAATATCCTTTGTTCAGTGAGGAGACTAAATCTGCACACACTTCTCCAAATGTTATCTTACTCAGATCATGGACTTCAGCAACAACACTTTGTCAGCCTGCTGTATGTTTCCCACACAGGTTAGAGCAGTAGCAGCTCTCTGGGGAAATGCACAGCATTGTTTAAAGTTCATTGTCCTTCTCTATTCTTGTATAACAAGAAACCTGGTAATAATGTTACAACGATGCTTGAGAAGAACAAATAAGGCGTGGAGCGATTACTGTAACATTGAGATCAGCCTTGGCAAATATCTGGTCTGAATCTCTCATTAATGTCCACAGAGCGCACATTGCTCAGATTCCACACAATATGCTAAGGTGAAGCATAGAAAAAGCAAGGAGAAGCAAACATTGATGTGAGTTATATATCAAAGTAAACATTGGAATTAAAATATTTGGCATGGTATAAGCCGAAAATTAGATTACAAATTTGTTTTACAATGATCAAGTTCAAGTTTCGTCTAAACCGTGTTAACCAAAGTGCATGTGACTGCTAGGAGAAATGTATTTCATGAACGTGGATGACATGTTTTGCTTTTACAGTATGTTCAGCATCGAATGAGAAGTGAGGCTACTATTTTGGTGTTGAGTAATCAGAAGTCTTCATTGAAAACTTTGCTTTAAAGGAGCTTTGGAGTCGTGGTCACAGTATGTTGAACTGTACACGATATCTGAATGCAAAACGGTTTTATTATTATTTGAAATTACGGTCTCCATTTTCCTGCTTCCTTTTTGTAACCTTTGTTCCCTTAACAATGAATAACTTATCTACCTCTGAATTAAATATACTCAATGACGTGACCTCAACAGCCTTCTGTGGCAATGAATTCCACAGATTCTCCACTTTCAGTCGAAAGAATTCTTTTTCTTTCCGTTTCAAAATGTCTTCCATTTACTCGCAGGTTGTGCACTCGGGTCCTCGTTTCTAATTCATATGGAAACATCTTCCCACAGTTCATTCTTTAAAGGTCATTCAGTATTCTCAAGTTTCAATCAGATTCCCTCTTATTTTTCTAAGCTCCAGCGAGTATAAACACCGAGTCCTCAAATGTTCCTCCTCTGTTAAATATTTTATTCCTTGTTTAATTCTCAGGAACCTTCTCTAGACCCTCTCCAGTGCCATTACAAACTTTCTGAGGAAGACTGCCCAAAACATTCCAAATACCATCTGAACAGAGCCTTATAAAGCCTCGCTTTTGTATTACAGTCCTCGAGAGATGAATACCACATTATAGTTTCCTTCCTAATTACCAATTCAATCTGCACGTTTTTCTTAAGAACATCCTGGACTTGGAATCGCAAGTCCCTTTCCCCTTCAGATTTATGAATTTTCTTCCCATTTAGCAATTGTGAATGCTTCTATTGTTCCTATGAAAGTGCATGAACTCACACGTTGCCACATTGTATTACTTCTGCCACTTCTCTGGCCACTCTCCCAATCTATCTAAATCATTCTGCTGACTCTCTGCCTCCTCTATACTGCATGTGCCTCCACATATCTTCGTATCAGCTGCAAACGTAGTCAGGATATCCTAAATTACTTCATCCATATCATTTATGAATAGAACGAAAAGTTTTGGTCCCAAACGTGACCTGTTTCCATCTTGAGAAGGACCAGTTTATAACCATTCTCTGCCTTTTTCCAGACAGCCAATCATTGATCCATAATAGTACCTTGCCTCTAACACCATAGGAATTTATCTTACTGAGGAGCACCCTGTGCAATATCTTATCAAAGGCCGCCTGGAAATCCTTCTGATATCCGTTGGGTCTCTTTCGTCTAACATGATCAAAAAAGTCTCATTAAATTGACAGCAATGTAATTTATTGAAATGGGGCCCAACGAGATGGGTTATACCTACAGACAGAGTGGAAGTGTTCCTCAAATCAGTCACTTTATGACTTGCCAATGTACAGAAGACTGCATTGTTAGCAGCAATGACAGTAGACTGGATTAAAAGGGTACAAGTGAAATGACACTTCACCTGGTACCCTGGACAGTGAGGATGGAAGAGGTGAACGGACACGTTTTGAAGCTTCTGCAATTGCACTGGACCGTGCCAAGGGGAGTAGGTAAGTGTTCGGAGTGACTGAGGGCTTCACAGAGGGACGGGAGGGGAAGATGTGTTTGAGAGTGCTGTCCTGCTGGAAGTGACTAAGGATTATCCTGTGAATTTGGTTTCTAGAAAAGTGGCAAGTGAGGACAAGGGGCTCTCTACCATTGTTCTGGGAAGGAGGTGAAGTATGAGGGCAGGAGAGCAGCAGATGAGCCAGCCACAGCTGAAGGTCATGCCAATTAGAGTTGGGAGGATTTCTGATATGAGGGAAAAGGAGATCATGTCGAAGGCATCAACTAACAGACGGAGAAACTGAGAGAATGGAGTCACTCTCAACTGATCATGTGTTCCGACACTTACAGATATTCCCCCGAATGCTTGAAAACAATCAGTCATTTTAATTGCGGAGGTAGATCTTATATCCGATCTAAAACGGAATGTGAAAACAGACTGAAGTGAATGTCAGTCGATATGTGGGGGAGATATTTAAGCAGATATTTTATTGTGCTCAGCAATAATTGACAAAAATCAAAAAGAAGGACACGAGAAGAAGCCGAACCACCCATGGTTCACACAGTCTATCAAGGACGGCACGGTGGCACAGTGGTTAGCACTGCTGCCTCACAGCGCCAGAGACCCGGGTTCAATTCCCGACTCAGACGACTGACTGTGTGGAGTTTGCACATTCTCCCCGTGTCTGCGTGGGTTTCCTCCGGGTGCTCCGGTTTCCTCCCACAGTCACAAAGATGTGCGGGTCAGGTGAATTGGCCATGCTAAATTGCCCGTAGTGTTAGGTTAAAGGGGTAAATGTAGGGGTATGGGTGGGTTGCGCTTCGGCGGGTCGGTGTGGACTTGTTGGGCCGAAGGGCCTGTTTCCACACTGTAAGTAATCTAATCTAATCTGATACTATTCAATCAATAACTAAAGAATTCAAATAGACATGAGCTAGTGTCGTCGAGATTTGGGATGTTTATTTTCGGAACCAGAGGCAGATAATATAAAGTAAAAATAAAACAGAAAAATGTCTTTCAATTGGCAAGAAATATAAAAACTAGCCGTAAGAGTTTTTTCATTTTTTCAAAGTTTACTATGTGTCTGCATGAGACACTTGGAAGAAAGTCAGGAATGCATTTGTTGGACACTTGCAGGATCCGACTAAGGAATTGCTTTCCGGTAACAGGCAAAAAACTTACACCAGTATTTTGCATAGTTCCTCACAGGGGATGTCACAAAATATTTCCATAGCTTAAACAAGGTGGCAATACAAGGGAAGTGTAGAATCATAGAATCCCTACAGCGTGGAAACAGGCCATTGGTCCAGCGGGTTCACTCTGACACTCCAAAGAGTATCACATCCAGAGCCATTCCATTATCCTCCTACTCTGCATTTCCCATTACTAATGCACCTAACCAACGTATCCCTGAACATTGTGGGCAATTTTGCATGGTCAATTCACCTAACTTGCATACATTAAAAAAAAATTGAAAAGACTGAATAGTGGGAAGAAATCCACGCAGATACAGGGAGAATATGCAAACTCCACACAGGCGGTCGACTGAAGTTGAAATTGAATTCGGGTCCAAGGCAACGTGAGACAGCAATACGAACCACTGAGCCACCTCACCTCTCGTAAGGTTTGAAATATCTCTTACAAAAAGAACAATATTTTCTTTTCAAATAGATAATACTAAGTATAGACAGCACAGCAGCAACTAATGCACTGCTTTAAAAGAAGTGGTAACAGAGTGACGGGCGGAATTTTGTGAAACGTTCCAGAGTGTTCCAGCGAAACTGGAGGAACTCCAATATAGTGCCTGTCTTCAAGAAGGGAGTGAGACATTAAGCAAGATCACATAAGCCATTCAGTCCGACAATTATTGCTGAAATATGCTACAGTGTTATTAAGGAGGGAATTGCAATTAATTTTAAAAAAAGCTTAATGCAATCAGAGTAAAGGTGTTTTTGCGAAAGGGAAATTACGTTTTGCACTATAAAATGTTGCAAAGTATTGCGGGAGTTCCTGAGAACGTCACAAGATGCTCGATAAAGGGGAACGGTTAGGCAGTTTATTGGGATTTCTATGTCATTCTGAAATGAACAAAATAAATATCCTTACACAAGACAGAGGTTCCCAGTCTGACAGATAATTTATTGAATGGATTTAAGATTTGTTACCACGGAGATAATGAAGAGTCAAGATTAATGTGTGTTTATCGGATTAAAAAGATATATCTACTGGAATACCACAAACATCAGTCCAAATGCATCAGTTATTTACAATCTATACCGATGGCTTGAAGTGGGGCTAACTGCATTGTGTATCCGAATTTGTGGATGATGCAAAAATATGTGGCAGGGCACGTGCCAGGAAGGATGTAAGGAATCTGAAAGTGGAAATAATAAGGTCAGTGAGTAAGCAAATAATTGGTCGGTGGACTTTATTGTAAAGAATGTATGGGATTAGGGAGTTTTGAGAAGTTGTGTAACTCTGGTTGAGGCTCTGGATGTAAGTTTGCTCGCTGAGCTAGGAGATTCGTGTTCAGACGTTTTGTCCCCATAGTAGGCAAAACCATCAGTGAGACTCCGGTGGAACACTCGTGTTGTGACTCGCTTTCTATTCATGTGTTCAGAATTCCTTGTGTTGGTGATGTATTTTCCTGTTCTTTTTCTCAGTAGGTAGTAAATTGGATCCAAGTCCATGTGTTTGTTAATAGAGTTCCCGTTTGAATGCCTTCCTTCTAGGAATTCTCGTGTGTGTCCTGTTTGGCTTGTACTCGGATGAATGTGTTGGCCTAGTGAAAGTGGTGTTCTTCCTCATCTGTATGTGAGTGTACTAATGATATGGGATCATGCCCTTTTGCGGCTACTTAATGGTCATGTGTCCTGGTGATTAGCATTTTGCATGTTTGTTCAATGTAGTGTAACTAACTAACCCTTGGGAGGGGAATCCCAAAGTGGAACACGAGGCGTTCTTCCTCCAGGTCCCAAAGAAACTTTGGGGCATTCTTCCTCCAGGCATCGGGTGCTACAGTTTGGCGATGGAGCAGGCCCAGGACATGCATGTCCTTGGTGGAGTGTGAGTGCGAGTAAACGTGGCAGTGAAGGTTGCCTCATTTTCCGACTTGGTGCCTGCAGCAAGAACATTTCTTCTTCTGCCTTCGGGCCTGGAGCAAGAACGCCTCATCTTCTGCCTTGGAGCCTCGAAGAACACCTCATCTTCTTCCTTGGGGCCTGTAGGACGAACGCCTGACTTTCTGCATTGGGACTCTCAAAATCCGACAGGATCAATATGGACTTCACATTATTTCATTCTGTCAGCTCGCTGCACTTTGTCCCAGATCCATTCTTCCAACTTAACACCACCGCCTTGAACTGTCCAACTTGTCAATCTTCCTTCCCACATATCCGCTCCACGTTCCTCTCTGACCTATCAATTTCACCCCTAACTTCATCTACCTATCGCATTCCCAGCGACTTTTCCCCAGGTACACACCCGATCCCATTCATATCTCAACCTGCTCATTTTTGATGAAAGGCTTATGCTCAAAACGTCTACTCTCCTCTCTTCGGTTGCTGTCTGACCAGCTTGCTTTTCCAAGTCGACACTATTTGAATCTGATCTCCAGCATCTGCAGTCCTCACTTTGTCCCAATGTGGTAAAATTCCGTAAACACTTGTCAAAAGACAAATTCAGAAAACAGATTGCCTCACAGCAGATCTCTCGTCCAGGAAGAAAGAACGTCAAAAGACAATTTGGAGAGAAATCTCAGAGGCAAAGTGTAGCAACTGAAGATTTACTGTCATCTAACCATCCTGAGACTCTAGCAAAATCTGGTGATATGTAAAACTAAGAATCCCGGATCTGTGAAAGCTTGACCATCGCTCCCCCGAAGCAGACCATCACTCAACAGAACCAGGATGGGACCATAATGAGCCAAAGTAAGTAACTGTATCCATACCACATGCGCCACAGTAGTTGCCTTTCAAAATAGCCTAACCCCACCTGGGCCATTAAACGATGGTACGATAAATGTTGAAGTTAAGCATAAATAAAGAACAGAAAGGTACACAGCACGCTTGGATTGTCTACTGCTGAAGTCCACATTGTTCCCGTGATGAGGTGGTCTTCCTCCAGGCCAGATGTAGATAGTCTCGGGAATCCAGCACATCCTATTCTGTCAAAATACAGTACTTTCATCCACCTTATGAAGAAAAATCATTATTTCTCTCCCTTAACTGACTTTGGAATCAGGGATGCGCCATAAACCCATCGCCAGAGATGTCAACTTTCCATTCACAACCAGTGTTTTTGTGCTATATAAAGGTTTACACGAAATGAGTTCACTGGAGAGATTGATGTTGCTCTCTATAGATCTTAATTGTGTCACTGGAGAGCTTCTCTCTTCTATCAGTAAGGGGCTTCCTTCAACCTCTTATCCCATAGTATCAAGGGCAGCATAATCTCTAAGATTAGATGGGAGCAGCAGCTAAAGTGAGGAGGAGATTAAGAAAGTCTTAGAGTATGAGACTGGAGTGTTTCAAGAATGGATAAGCATCTGGGAAGAAAAGACTGCAATTTTCAACAATAAATAGGGGTTCATGCTGGAGTCTTTAAAAGCTTTCTCCGGATGTCCATTGTTTGAATTCGGGTTATGAGGCGTACTTATATTTAGCAAAGATGCAAACGATTAGCTTCAGTTTCAGTCACAAACGTCAGTTCATTTCCCATGACTCCAAACTCCTCACTCACAAATATCTAAGGGTCACATTTTTTTCTCCCTAAAAACTGTTCCTTGGCTCACGGTTAGTCTGTCCATGATTTTTTTCAGCTGGGTAATAAACCAGATCAGTCTCCGATCAGACTGGTTTGGTACAGAGATGAAAAGGATTTTGAGAGGTGTATGGTTTATATGTAAACAAATGAGACGTCAGGCCAAAGTGGTCATGTTTTCAAACTGACCTGCTGTGTGCAAACTCTCTCTTCTTCTAACTTCAACCTGTAAACATGTATTCCATTTATACTGACTTTTAAAAGCGAGGAGGTGGGTGGTTGCCTTTTCGGGCTGTTGTGTATAGTCGTAAAAGTATAATTAAGTCTAGTTTGGATAGATTGAGTTCTGTAGTTGTTCTTCATTGTCTTCTTTGTGTTTCACTGTGTAATTTCATGAATCAATGTTTTTTTTTCTGGTTTAAACTTGGTACCCAACATTGCTAACTTACTCCAGATAATTTTCACTGTGTACTTACCGAAACAAATTGCAAACTATGGTCTGGGCTGCCTACTTAAGAATGTGTTGAATGGACTGGACGAGTCTACAATGTAAGAAGGAACAAGGTTGTTCAGACCCTCGAGTCTTCCATTTACCCAGAACTGTTTTATGTCTCCGTATTCCCTCTGTCAACAAATATGCCCATACCTAGTGCCACATATTTCTGCCTCAGTGTTGTTGCCTTATAAGCCATCATCTCGCTCTTTGTTAACTTCAGATTTTAGGGCTCCGATTCTCTTCTGGGCACTCTTCCACTTACAAAAGCTTTCAAGCACCAAACTTGTTCCTGTCCCTGCAGTTACTTCAAAACAGAGACTCCGTAACAGAGAAGTAATGTCAATGGATGGATAATTCAGAGGCCGAAATTTTGACTGTAAACACATCGTTGCAAAACCTACCATAACTGATGGCAGAACGTAAATTCGAATGATAAAGATTGGAATTAAACATAAATTCACTGGTAGCAACGATGAACCATCAGGATTTCTTTTGTTAAAGTCTACCTGATTCAATGATGGCCTGTGATAAAGAAATTTAACATCATTGGAGATAGTAAAGATTGCAGATACTGGAATTCAAATTCGATAAAATGTGAAGCTCGAAAGGGACAGCATATCATATAGCAGTGGTTCAGCAGGAAAATTGACGTTTCGGGTTAGGACCTTTCATCAGGACTTTGAACTGACCTGAAGTGTTGATTTCCCTGCTCCTCTGATGTTGTTTGACTTAGTATGTCTTTCCAGTTCCACATTCTATCCAAATTAACATTATTGCCTTGTTTGGCCTAACTGTGACCTCAAACCCACAGCAAGGTGGCTTTCTCCATATTGGCCTTGCAATCAAGGGCAATTGGTGATAGACAACAAATGCTGTCCTCTCACGAGCAACAAAATTTAAGTTGAAATAAACTAAGGAACTGTGAATACTGAGAACTGAGACAAAATTCTCCAGCATCTGAAACTGTTGGAGAATTTCAGCAGGTATGGCAGCCTCTGTCAGGAGAAAAATAGATAACATCCTCAGAATTATGACTCTACATCAGAAGTGAAAACAACTGGGAAATTATATTTCTGTCAGGTATGGTTTTGTAGGAGGTCCTGGGGATGGTGGAGGGGTGCGTTTGAGTTGAATGGATGGAGAAATGCCCAGAAGGAGTGGGAGGATTGGGGTGGGTGAGATAAAAATGTGGGGAGAGAGAGAAGGAAAAAAGCAAACAAAGGTATTGCTGAAGATGAATTGGAAGGAAACAAAACTTGGAAGTTACTCTAACAATTCCATTTTTCCCATTTTCCGAAATATGGCATTCATTTAGGTGTGTTCCTGTTAAAGTGAATTATGTTCCCTCTGTTTCTCTTCTCTGAATGTGATGATCAACTCCATCGACAATACAGATGCTGACATAACGAGAAAGGTGATATTACAGTGTCAACTGCTTCTTTGGAGAGAGGAACTCTTGATGTGGAAATGTGCAGAGATGTAACGGCCTTATATTTTCAGCCAGGAAGAGAAATAGAGGAAAGGCAGCCATTTTCAATACTGCATAGGTGCACGATGTGTGTGGGGTATGAATTAATCCTGTCATTGAAAAGTTAGTGGAGGTTCTCTGGATGGTTTTCTCAGGTTTGTGTTTGCAGTTGATATATCATTAAGGAAGATGCGAGGGTCTCGTGATTTCACTCTGGACGAGGTATGTCACTTTATTTCCAGGTTATCTGGGTCCATGGTAAACAAATGGATCCACGATTACACAGAAAGGAAGCTCTGGAAATCGGTCGCTGTATTTTCCTCCCTGGGATTTCCAGCAACTGTTTTCCAAGCTGGACCTATGGCAGGTGTAAAATATGCAGGAAATTGGAATTAACAAAGAGGATTTTCTTTTTCAAAAACCTCCTTGAATTTAAGTTTGGCAAAGCTAATGTATCCGATGAACTATATCCCAGAGTGTTGGGAGATGGCAGAGAGGGAAAACAGAAAACTGAACACTGAATAGCTTAATGTCAGCTATGAGAAAAAGAAAACATTGGAATGATTTATAAGGAACGTGACAACTAGGCATTTTCAGAATAATGACATGATTTGATAGAGTCGGCCTAGATTCACGAATGTGATAGGATCTTTGGTAAACCTGCTAGAGATTGTGGATGATGTCCATTGTAATATCAACAGTTCAGAACCAGTGGGATTAGAGTATTCGAATTTTCAGAAGACGTTTGACATGTTTGAATGCAGATGATTGGAGAATCCATAGTTATGTAGGGATGGAATATACACTATATGGATTAAAAATTGGATTAATGGAGAGAACAGTATTTTTTTTTCTTTGGACTGAAGGCTTGCATGATATCAGGAAAATCAGTGATTGGACAACAGCTGTGAGCAAGGTATTAAAATGATTCAAATGTGAACGACAAACACTATCATTCTCCTTTATGTTTATTAAATGGTGAAAGATTGGGAACTGCTGCTGTTGAAAACGACCTGAATGTCCTTGGTCATAAGGCCCTCACCGAATTCATGCGGGCAGCAAGTTAATGATTTGTGGCCCTTATTGCAAAATACTTTTAGTATCGGAGTAAATACATCTTTCCCAATAGTGCTTGACTGAAAGAGTTTTTGGCGTATTGTGTACAGATTCAGTCTGTTTCATAAGTAATGATCTCCTTGTAACCGAAACAGTGCAAACGAGTTTCACTAGAATTACGCCTGGGTTGATGCTACCATGAGGAGAGAGGTCAATAAATAAACATGCACAAAAGAACTTCAGAACTAGGAGCACGAGTTTAATGCTTACGTGGACTTCAGTGAACTTTCGCAAGGTTGTACACAGTGGACGAATTAGTAAAGTTAGGTCACATGGGTTTCAATTTCAGCTTGGCAATTGGATACATAATTGGCCTTACGATATGACAGGGAGTAATGGTAGAGGGTTGGCTCTAGGACTGAAGGCCTGTGACAAGTGGTACTCTCGAGGGATCAGTCCTGGGTCCTATTTTGTTGTCTTTTATAGAAATGATTTAAATAGTTAGTAGGTTTGCAGATGATGCCAAAATTGGTGGCCCAGTAGACAGTGAAGAAGGTATTCAAAGATTACAAAAAGATCTTGATCAAATAGGTCAATGAGATGCAAATTGTCAGATGGAGTTCAATCTGCATAAAGGTCAGGTATTAATTTTGGTGCAATAAACGAGTTTAATGCTTATGGAAATAATGACGGGGCCTTGGATAGTGTTGCGGAACAGAAGGACCTGGGGTATAGGTACATAATTCTTTGAAGTCTGATTCGTTTATAGACAGGGTTGATAAAAAGGCATTTGGTACACCTCCTTGTGAGTGTAAGAGTCAGGAAAACATGTTGAGATTGTACAGGACACTAGTGAAGCCTTTTCTGCAAAGTTGTCCAATTCTGGTCGCCCACTTATAGGAAGGAGATTACCAAGCTGAAGTGGGTTCAGAACAGATTAACCATGATATTGCCGGTTCTGTAATGCTTGAGTTACAAAGTAAAGCGGGTATGCAAGGATGTTTTTCACTGGCGTGAGAAGTTGAGAGTCGGGAGTGTGATGATGGAAAAGCACACAGGTGAGGCAGCATCTCAGGAGAAGGAAAGTCGACATTGCGGGCAAAAGCCCTTCTTCAGGAACATCTTGGAGGAGGAGTTGTGGAATAATTACTCCATATTCGACAAAAAGTTACCAAGAGACGCAGAAAGTCCTTCACGAAATTAAACTTTAATCTTGCAAAATTAAGGCTGTGGCAGCCAGAAAATGCCCACAAGTGTTTGTCTCTCTGCAGTTTATACAGTTTTGTCCCCGTGCTTACCGGATAACATTAGGATGAACAATCATGCTGGCTTGCTTTGTCTCTCTAAATTAGTCATCGTCTGCTTCCCTAGTTCCCTAAGTTATACTTAAGCTATAACAGCACATGACGATTATCTGTTAATGGAGCACTGTGTTATGATCCCGGGCATACATTACAGCGCTAAGTTTACGACATAACTGCCAGAATAACTTCCATATATTCCCCCTTTTGAAACCAACAGGTCTCACACAGAGAAAGAAAGCAAGGAGGCAGGACGCACAAAGGCAAACTCGAATGACAGAGAATCAAAGCCAGGCCGAATCGATGGGCGTCGAAGCTAGATCCCTTTGTTCCTCCACACTGCTATGAATCTGGCCTTTAACATTGTATTCTGCATTCAAATTTCGCTCTACGAAAATAAAACTTTCCAGTTTGAACTCCATCTGCCGCTTATCAGCCCAGTTCTGCTTCCAGTCAATACTGCGTTGCAACCTACAACAGCCTCCCACGCTCTGCACCACTCCACCAACCTCGTTGATCGGCGTACTTATGAATCTACCTCCTTCCTCATCCAAGTCATTTATAAAAATCACAAAGAGCTGAGGTTCCATAACCGATTCCTGCCGATATACCACTGATCACAGGGCTCCAGGCTGAATATTTCCCATCTACTACCACCCGTTGTCTTCCAAGCGCCAGCCAATTCTGTATCCAAACTGCTGGATTTCCCTAAGCCCCATGCATACTTACTTCTTGAACAAAGGAACCACTTAAGTTATCCTGGACTTCAAAAATGTTCAACAGACCATTAGATTAGATTAGATTTCCTGCAGTGGGGGAACAGGCTCTTCGACCCAACAAGTCCACACCGACCCTCTGAACAGCAACCCACCCAGACGCATTCCCGTACATTCACCCCTGATGAATGCACCTAGCACTACGGGCAATTTAGCATGGCTAATTCACCTAACCTGAACATTTTTGGACTGTGGGAGGGAACCCATTCAGACTTGGGGTGAATGTGCAAACTCCACAGAGACAGTTGCCTGAGGTCAGAATTGAACCCGGGTCCCTGGCAGCAGTGCTAACCACAAACAGATATCATTGCCAGGGGCCCAGAAACCTCCATCCTTGCCTCCTATTGCAGCTCAGAATAGTTGATCAGTTTTGATCACGTGAAATCCAAGGAGTATGAACCATTTGAATAAAAGCTGAATTGAAATAAGGAGACAGGGAGTGGTGGTGCATGGGTGCTTTGTGGACTGGAGGCCCATAATCAGCTTTGTCCGACAAGGATTAATGCTGGACCCACTGTTTTTGTCAGTTACAGAAATGGGTTGGATGTGAATACAGGACATATCATGAGTAATCTTAACGATGTCACCAAAATTGATGGAGTAGTAAATAGTGAAGCAAGTCATTTCAGAGTACCTTGCTCAGACAGTTAATTGGCCGTGGAGTGGTTGATGATGCTATGAAGATATGGGTGCATCTTTCAGAGGCCTTGGCAAGTACACCGAGTGCTGGAGAATTTATGAATGAGCATTTGATACAGAACAAACAGAATATACTGAGTTACTGTTAGACAAAAACACATATCCGAATTCAGCAAATAAGTTTAAGCTTTACTGCGAAAAAATTCAAACTCCAACCCATTTTGCATTGAATATATTGACAATCTGAAAACCAATGACACAATTTGATGCTTTGGGGAGATGAGACGGGAAAAAATGAACAGTTGAGAGGAGAACTACCATGCCCAACATGTAAAGTGACTGCTTGAAAGGTAGCTCCCTCAGATAGAGACTGAAAGGGGAGAAAAAAATTGGAGGGTTTGCAATGCAGGCACTGTTAGCACAAAATGTGGGGTAAGTACACATTGTGAAAGCGCAGAGACAATATGTGGGTGAGGGCAAACAATTGAAGTTGAAATGAAAGCCAAATCTGAGGGTGGAGGGCAAATAACATTTGGGAAGGTGCAAAATTTGGGGGCATGAGAATAAGGGAACAAAAGGTGTATAGAATATTTGATGTGGGGGCACAAAATTGTGGTGCTGCATAATTGCAGCAGATGCAACATTTGGGGAGATGCATCATTTGCACAGGTCCCGTAAAACATAGGCCGCAAATTCAGGGGCATAACACAGGGAGGGTTTTGACATCAGGGAGAGATGCATAACATGGTGGGCCGGCTGCAAATGGGAGTGCAGTATTTTGGTCAGTAGTTGAGGGTGTAAAATATGGGTAGAGCACAAAACCTGGGGATGCACAATGTTTGAGGAGTCTACCAAGTTTATCGGGGGGAGAAATATAATACTGGTTGTTGCATAATTGGGAGATTGTGAATATGGGTGTGAAAAATCAGATTTTGTTGAGTGTCAATCTTTGGCAGGGACGCATACATGGGGCAAGTACAAGATTTGAGGGAATATTCACAATCGGAAGGATACAACATTGTGAGAGGCTGCAGAATTGGCGGATTGCAAAATTCGAGATGACCGCTCAAACCAATGGGAGGGGACCGAAAGAGACTAATGTTCGGAGGTTGAAAAAGCCTGGGTTCCAAGATATGTGAAAGAGTGCAATACTGGGGGAGTCCAACTTTGGTAGTGATACAAAACATGGCGGGTAAGACGAATGCAAACCCCGCAGATGTGTGCAGAGACACAGAGTGGGGACGCAGTAACAAAGGTCGAAAATAAGGGGAATATTTTTTAAAAGAGACAAAAATGACAGGGGATAAAGAGGAAAAGAAAAACAGCACAGGCAGAAGGATAAGATAAGGTAACAGTCCAAAATACAAAAGAGAGTGACAGCAAAACAGACAACATAAGAGAGGGAATGGAAGAGAGGTAGAGATAGGTAGGTAGATAGATAGATTGATAGATAGATAGATAGATAGATAGATAGATAGATAGATAGATAGATAGATAGATAGATAGATAGATAGATAGATAGATAGATAGATAGATAGATAGATAGATAGATCGATAGATAGATCGATAGATAGATCGATAGATAGATCGATAGATAGATCGATAGATAGATAGATAGATAGATAGATAGATAGATAGATAGATAGATAGATAGATAGATAGATAGATAGATAGATAGATAGATAGATAGATAGATAGATAGATAGATAGATAGATAGATAGATAGATAGATAGATAGATAGATAGATAGATAGATAGATAGATAGATAGATAGATAGATAGATAGATAGATAGATAGATAGATAGATAGATTCCATTCTGTTTAGGACAATCATGTGCCATTTTCCTGCAGGTAGGATTAACATATTTTTGTTCTTTGTCAGTTTGTTATCGGGCTATCCTTTCCTATGTGCTAAGTGTGTTCCCTTCCTTTCTGCTGTTCAGTGCATCTACTGCAAATGGGTGATATGTATCAAGGGTGTGGCAGAAGTTATCGAGTGCAGGATCCTTGGTTTACTCAGCACGTTGAATCCCTTTGCTGAGGACTGATTGTTCATGCTCCCTGAGGCGAGGTCTGGGGGGATGGTGAAAACTCGGCATGTGAAACCTTTCGGGGCGGACATGGCTGCAGAAGTGGTCGCGACGGGGCAGAAATGACGTCATCTATTGTCGTGTGGATGGTGGCTGCACCAGCGACACGCCTAATGGCGGCCGAGCAGTTCCAGAGACTGGGGAGAGCTGCTGTAATATTTTAGGAGTGCTGGTTATGTAGGTGGCTATATAAAAGTCTGTTGTAATTACAGTGTTTCGTGTTTGTGATGGTGTAGAAATACTATTTGTTGAGTGCACAAGTTCTTTTTAGGGTATACTACAGAAGGGATCCTTTGCAGTTCTGAGAGAGGTTGTTCCTCAGTTGTAGCACAGCTGACTGTAGAGATCCGAACAGGCATGGACTCCGTACTATATTCAAACCAGCACAGTTTGATCTGAACAGGCTGCAACCAACTGATCCCACGTGGATTCTGATCTACATTCAAGCCAGCACAGTTTAGATTCTAACAGGACAACCAGTACAGACGACAAATTCAGCCGTTGTTGCCATCATATCCGCCCGCACCAACGCCACTCACCTGCATACAGCCGACACGCACCCCATGGATCCCACTGTCCCCATCCCCACCTCCCCCCCAGAACCCGGAGGGGAACATCATTCCTGCTAATGACTTCACCCCATTCCCCCCACCACCACTCGAACTCCAGTTGCAAGCTCCGCTCCACTCCCAGGTACACACCTGCACAAGGTCCGAGCTTCCGGTCCTGCCGAGTTTTCACCATCCACCTAGAACTCCCCCTCACTGAGGACAAACGATCAGCAAAGGCCTTAGCTTCATCCCCTTCTATCCACGCATCAGCAAATTCAATACACCTCGTTACGTCGAACACTTCTTCTGCCGCCTCTTCCTCTGAGCTTACTTTTTTCAATCAGGACTCCCGCCCAACTTCCAACGAGCCCTTCACTCACCTCCAACGGACCGCATCCACCTGGACGCCCGCGATGACCCACCCTCGATCTCTTCATTTCCAACTGGTGCCGAGACATTAACTGCCTTAACCTGTCTCCCCCGTCCCCCCACTCCAACCTCACACACTCAAAACACAAACCCTTCATTCCCTCTGCTCCGATCCCAACCTCATCATCACACCAGCGGACAAAGAGGGTGCAGTGGTAGTTTGGCGCACTGACCTCTACACCACTGCAGCCAAGCGCCAACTCGAAGACACCTCCTCCTACTGCACTCTCAACCCTGACCTCATCTCCCCCCAATCACCAAACCATCATCTCCCAGACCATATACAACCTCATCACCTCAGGAGATCTCCCACTCGCAGCTTCCAACCACATAGTTTGGGAACCCCGTGCTACCCGGTTCTACCTCCTTCCCAAGATCCACAAACCTCACCACCCCGGCTAACCCATTGTCTCAGTCTGGTCCTGCCCCAGCTAACTTATCTCTACCTACCTTGATACTGTCCTATCTCCCCTCGTCCAGGAACTCCCTGCATACACTCGAGACATCACCTACGCCCCACACCTCCTCCCAAGACTTCCGTTTCCTCTGCCCCCACGCCACATCTTCACCATGGACATCTAATCCCTCTACATCTCCATCCGCCATGACCAAGGCGTCCAAACCCTCCATTTCTTCCTCTCCTACCAATACTCTTTCAGTGACACTTTCATTCGTTTGGCTGAACTGGTCCTCACTTCCTCCTGCGAATCCTCCCACTTCATCCAGATGAAAGGGGTAGCCATAACCACCTGCACGGGCCCCAGCTATGCCTGTCTCTTTGTTGGCCATCTTCCGTAGTTACCCAGCACCACTCCCCACCTTTTCCTCTGCTGCATTCATGACTGCATCGGCGCCACCTCATGCTCCCGCGAGGAGGTTGAACAGTTCTTTACATTGGGAAGACTGGACACCTTCTTGCAGAGCGCTTTAGGAATCATCTCCGGGACACCTGCACTAATCAACAACACCACCCACTGGCCGAACAGTTCAAGTCCCCCTCCAACTCTGCCGAGCTCATGCAGGTCCTGGGCCTCCTCCACCGGCACATCCTCAGCACCCGATGCCTGAAGGAAGAATGCCTCATCTTCTGCTTCAGAACACTTCAGACCCAGAGCATCAATGTGGACTACACTAGTTTCCTCATTTTCCCGCCCCGACATTATCCCGGTTACAACCTGCCAGCTGAGCACCATCCTCAAGACCTGTCGTTTCTGCCAATCTTCCTTTCCACCTATCCACTCCCCTCTCCGACCTATCACATTCAAAGCCACCTCCATCCGCCTATTGCACTCTTAGATACCTTCTCTTCAGCCACACACTCCCTCCCCCCATTGTTTGCTCCACGCCAGAAAGTCCCTGCCACATTCCTGATGAGATGCTTTTGCCCGAAACGTCGATTTTCCTGCTCACCTGCTGTGATTTTGCAGCACTACACTCATCTTGACTCTGATCTCCAGCATCTGCAGTCCTCACTTTCGCCAAGATAAATGGTGCGTTGATTTTCATTTCATTTGCATTTGAGTAGAGGAGTAATGACCTACTGCAGTGCTACAGGGCCTGGGTGAGACCTCACCACATTGTGCAATATTTTGTGCAGTTTTGGGCTCCTGCCTTCTCAAGGATCATCCTGACATTGACAGAGTGCAATGGAGGATGACCAGACTGATCTTTGGGTTGACAGGCTCGTTGTGTGAGCCGGGTTTGGGTCCACGAGGCCTGTGTTCTATGAAGTTTTTGAAAATGATGGGCGATCGCAGTGAAATATGTAAAGCCTTGATAGGACGAGACAGGGTGGAAGCAGGGATGATAATTCCCCTGGTTGGGACAGTTAAAACAAGAGGGCACAGTACTTGGTACAGGAGGCCACACTGCATTGAGAGGAGAATGAATGTCTACATTCAGAGAATGGTAAACCTGGGGAATACTCGTCCATATTAACCTGTAAAAGCTAAGACATTGAATAGAAATAAGGATTTCTAGACAGAAAGCAATGGGAAAAGAGCAAGAAAATGCTGTGGACATAGAGGATCAGCCATACTACAGTAGTTCTCCCAGAACACAGTATTTGCGTTCCTGTGCAACACTGTGTCATAAAACAAATCATGCAAGATTTACTACAGGTTACATTCGAAGCAGCGAGAGGTGGGAGCCTGGAGGAGGTGACGTTGGTGCGAGGTGATTGTCGGGAAGCCCGGTAAGTATATTTAACTTCTGACCTTCAGGCCAGCGAGGGAGGAGCGAGCAAAGGACTTCTGGGAAGGGGAAGTAGAACACTTTATATTTGGGTGGTTGCGTTACCCGAGACCCCACTCGAGTCGTTTCCCACCCATCCTCCACCTCTAACCTAAACAAAAAAGGTGTGAAGCTAGACTGACAAGTTTACTTCCTATTTTGTGTTAATAGTCACTTCGGGAGTTAGAATAGTTGGAATGTAGGGCAGTGGAATTTTCCTCCTGCAGAATGTGGGTAGTAATGGTCACCACTAGTGTCCTCAGTGGGAAGTGCACCCAAAACGAGCTCCTTGAAATCCGCGTTAGGGAACTGGAGCTGGAGTTAGATGAACTTCGGATCATTCGGGAGGCAGAGAGGGTTATTGACAGGACTTACAGAGAGGAAGTCACTCCCCAGATAAAGGAAACAGACAGATGGGTGACAGTTAGGGGACAGAAAGGGAACCGGCAGGCAGTACAGAGATCCCCTGTTGCCATTCCCCTCAACAAAAAGTATACCGTTTTGGATACTGTTGGGGGGATGACATACCAGGGGAAAGCAGTGCTGCTCGGAAGGGAAGGGGGAGGAGAAGCAGAGCAGTAGTCATTGGGGACTCGATAGTTAGGGGGACAGATAGGAGGTTGTGCGGGGACGAGAGAGACTCACGGTTGGTGTGTTGCCTCCCGGGTGCCAGGGTCTGTGATGTCTCTGATCTTGTTTTTAGGATCCTTCGGGGGGAGGGAGAGCAGCCCCAAGTCGATGTCCACATTGGCACCAAAGACATAGGTTGGAAGAGAGATGGGGACTTGAGGCAGAAATTCAGGGAGCGAGGATGGAAGCTTATGGCTAGGACAAACAGTTGTTTCCTCTGGTTTGCTGCCCGTTCCAAGTTCTTGTGAGGTGAGGAATCGGGAGAGAAAGGAGTTGAATACGTGGTTACAAGGATGGAGCAGGAGGGAGGGTTTCGGGTTTTTGGATAACTGGAGCTCTTTATGGGGTAGGTGGGACCTCTACAAGCAGAATGGTCTTCATCTAAACCAGAAGGGTACCAATATCCTGTGTGGGAAATTCACTAAAGCTATGAAGGTGGATATAAACCAATACAGCAGGGGGATGGGAACCAAAATTGTAGGAGAGTTGCAGAAGAGGATGAGAGTAGGAGTTCCAAAATCAAGTATGTGACACTGGCAAGCGAGAACCTGGATTGAAGTGTGTGTACTTCAACGCAAGTCGCATCCAAAATAAAGTGGGTGAACTGGCAGCGTGGTTTGGTACCTGGGACTTCGATGTTGTAACCATTACGGAGACATAGATAGAGCAGGGACAGGAATAGCTGTTGCAGGTTCCGGTGTTCAGATGTTTCAGTAATAAGAGAGAAGATGGTAAAAGAGGGGGAGGTGTGGCATTGTTGATCAGGGACAATATTACAGTTATGGAAAGGATGTTTGGGGACTCATTAACAGAGATACTATGGGCTGAGGTTAGAAACAGGAAAGGAGAAGTCACCATGCTGGGAGTTTTCTATCGGCCTCCGAATAGTCCCAGAGATGTTGAGAAAAGGATAGCAAAGATGATTCTCAACAGGAGAGAGAGAGGCAGGGTAGTTGTCATGGGGGACTTCAACTATCCAAATATTGACTGGCATCACTACAGTACGAGCACTATAGATGGGTCAGTTCTTGTCCAGTGTGTGCAGGAGGGCTTCCTGACACAGTATGTAGACAGGCCTACAAGGGGCGAAGCAACATTAGATTTAAGATTGGGTAACGAGCCAGGCCAGGTGTTAGATTTGGAAGTTAGGTGAGCACTTTGGAGACAGCGATCACAATTCTTCAGGTTTACTTTAGTGATGGAAAGGGATAGGTGTACTCCACCGAGCAAGAGTTACAGCTGGGGGAAGGGAAATTACGATGCAACTCGGAAAGATTTAGGAAGCGTAGAATGGGGAAGGAAACTGCAGGGGATGAGCACATTAAAAATGGGAACTTTTTCAAGGAAAAGCTCCTGTCTGTCCTAGATAATTATGTAAATGTCAGGGATGGAGGAAGATATAGAACACGTGAGCCGTGGTTTACTCTACAAGAAGAAGAAGAAGGCTAATGTTAGGACAAAATGTGAAAACTCAGTTAGGGCGCTTGAGGGTTACCAGGAAGTCAGGAAAGACCTAAAAAGAGAGCTCAAAAGAGCCAGGAGGAGACATGAGACGTCGTTCACGGGTAGGGTCAGAGTTAACCCTGTGGCTTTCCAGGTATGTCAGGAATAAAAAAATGACAAGAGTTAAATTAGGGCCAATCAAGGATAATAGTGGGAAGTTGTGTGTGGAGTCAGAGGGTATAGGGGATGCACTAAATAAATATTTTTCGACGGTGTTTACTATAGAAAACGAAAATTTGGCGAGGAAGATACAGAGATACTTGCATCAAGACGAGAAGAGATTGAGGTTCACAAGGAAGAGATATTAGAAATACTACAGAGTTTGAAAATAGACAAGTCCCCTGGGCCAGATGGGATCTATCCTAGGATCCTCTGGGCAGCAAGGGAAAAGATTGCCGAACATTTGGCATTGATCTTCAAATCATCATTGTCTACAGGAATAGTGCCTGAGGACTGGAAATGTGGTTCCCTTGTTCAAAAAGGGTAGTAGAGACAACCCTGGTAATTCCAGACCAGGTCGTGCCTAACGAATCTAATTCACATTTTTGACAAAGTTACCAAACATGTAGATGAGAGTAAACCGGTTGATATGGTGTGTATGGATTTCAGCAAAGCGTTCGATAAGGTTCCACAAAATGCGAAGGAATGGGATTGTGGGAGACATAGCAGTTTGGATCAGTAATTGGCTTGCTGAAAGAAAACAGAGGGTTGTAGTTGATGGAACATGTTCATCTAGGTGTCCAGTTACTAGCGGCGTACCACAAGGGTCCACTGCTGTTCGCCATTTTTATAAATGATCTGGATGAGGGCTTAGAAGGGATGGGTTAGTAAATTTGCTGACGACACTAAGGTCAGTGGAGTTGTGGATAGTGATGAAGGATGTAGTCGGTTGCAGAGAAATATAGATAGGATGCAGAGCTGGGCTGAGAGGTGGCAAATGGAGTTTAATGTGGACAAGCGTGAGGTGATACACTTTGGAAGGAGTAATCGGAATGCAAAGTACTGGGCTAATGGTAAGATTCTTGGGACTGCAGATGAGCTGAGAGATCTCGGTGTCCATATACATAGATCCCTGAAAGTTGCCAGTCAGATTGACAGGGTTGTTAAGAAGGCATACTAAATTTATTAATAGAGGGATTGAGTTCCAGAAACAGGAGGTTATGCTGCAGCTGCACAAATCTCTGGTGCAGCCACACTTGGAGTATTGTGTACAGTTCTGAACACCGCATTTTAAGAAGGATGTGGACGCTTTGGAAAGGGTGCAAAGGAGATTTACGAGGATGTTGCCTGGTATGGAAGGAAGTCTTTCGAGGAAAGGCTGAGGGCCCTGAGGCTGTTCTCGTTAGAGAGAAGAAGGTTGAGAGGGTGACTTAATAGAGACATACAAGATAATCAGAGGGTTCGATAGGGTGGACAGGGAGAGCCCTTTTCCAAGTATGTTGACAGCGAGCACGAGGTGTCATAGCTTTAAATTGAGGGGTGATAGATATAGGACAGATGTCAGAAGTAGTTTCTTTACTCGTGTAGTAAGCGTATGGAATGCTTTGCCTGCAACGGTAGTAGATTCGCAAAGTTTAAGTGCATTTAAGTCGTCATTGGACAGGCATATGGACGTACATGGAATAGTGTAGGTGGGATGGGCTTCAGATTAGTATGACAGGCCAGTGCAGTATCGAGGGCCGAAGGGCCTGTATTGCGCTGTAATGATCTATGTTCTATGTACAGATATTGTGGCAAATGGCAAAAAACACAGGGGGGAACCGACAAACATGTCAATAATAATCAAAACCAAAATAGGTTAGACAAGCACAAACGATCGCACAGTCCAAGTAATTTTTACAACCATATTTTATAGAAATAGTACAAGCATAACACTGACTACCATGCTATATCTTTCACGAAGCTCTTCACGAAAAAAATGCATGAGCCGACTGATGACGCGATGCCAACATGGAATTCCAGTTCTCCACATGATTATACGCCGATGTGAAATGAAATTCCTTCTAATTGTAAACTCCAATTCCCATTTTCAAGCTCAGTTTCAAGGAATTGCATTCCTATTGTAGCGGTACACGCTGAGTGTGCATTTTGCAGACAGAGATTAGATTTCGCTGCTCAGCTAGTGTCACAGATGAAATCGTGTAAGTGGAGTCTGTGTTATAAAAATAGGCTCGTAATCGGTTACAGCCAAATCGCATTTAATAAATGAGAACTAAATGCATACTGAATGGGACAACAAAATCAAAGGACCGTCAAGGCTACTGCAGTTCCTATGGTATTTTTCCGATGGTTCATCACATGTAGGGTTCCATACATTTTGTTGGAAAGTATATTGAGGAGATATTCTGCCATGAACTAGAATGAGGCAGGCTCAATGTGTTGAATGGCCTACCATTTCCCAATGTTTCTGTGCGGTCTGTGGGAAAGTTCTCCAAAAGCTGTGGCAACTCTCAGGTGTTGGGAAGGAGGTTTTTGTCGGGTCAACAGGACTGTTTTCCCCTCCCTTTTCCGATACCAAAGTTGGTGCTGGGTGTTCTGTCTAGTTTAGTCCTTTAGGAACTCGCAAAGGTTTGATACAGTTGAGTGTCTTGCTTGGCTGTTTGAAGAGTTTGAAGCGTTTGTCACAGGTCTTTATGTCTGGAGTCGTTTTCTGTCCAGGCGAGAAAACCAAGGAAGATTTGCTTCCAGAAAGTACATTAGTTGCACAGATTGGTGTTTACATTCGACATTGGCTTCAAGATCAGGATTAGCGTGGTGCTGGAAATGCACGGCACATCGCAGAGCATCTGAGGAGAAGGAAAATTGATGTTTCGGGCAAAAGCTATTCATCAGGATTTTCCTGCTCTTCAGATGCTGCCTGACCTGCTGCATTTTTCCGGCACCACTCTAATCTTGACTCTAGTCTCTAGCACCTGCAGTACCCACATTCGCCTAATTGACTTCAAGGTCACTGTTAGTGATACCAGATTTTAGATCTCGACATTTTATGAATTGTTTTAAACTTCCACCAAATTCCAGAGTATTGGCCTTACTGATGCATTTCTACAATAGCACCATCCATACATGGGGACCTATCGGAAACCACACTGAGCTTGCTTATTTCTGTATTGCTTGACAGCTCTGTCAAAAAAAACTCCTACCAATTTGACGATCGTGTTGGGACTAAGGGGTGGCAATTGGTTAGATTGTATTTATTCTTCACTTAGTGGACGAGACAATAATGTGTAATTTTCCACATTGCCAGGTCGATGTCAGAGTTGGAGCTGGAATGAAAAAGCTTCCCAAGAGGCATGACATGTTGTGCACTACACGTCTTCAATCCTACTGCAGGAGTGGAGTCAGTGTCCATTGGTGTTGTTGTATCTAATGTATTCAGCTGTTTTTTCAGGTCACCTGCAGGGAATCAATTGGTTGAATACTAGTATCTGCGATATTGTGGGCATCATAACGAGGATGATGTGGGTCATCAACCCAGCACTTCTGGATGAGGGTGAAGTGAATACTACATACGTCCTTATCGATACTGGTGTGCAGGGCTGTTCCATTCACTTGTGGAGCCCTATCCTCTCGTGAGATTTTCAATATTTCATCAACATTTATGACTGGATGAGACAAGACTGGAAAGCTTACATCTGATCTGTTGGTGTTGAAATCATTTTGCAATTTTTCTCAGATAATACTTCTGCTGTTTGCAATTCCAGCAGTCAAGTGTCAGAGCTTTAACTGATTGTCATCAGTTTTAGGTAGAGATTGTTTTGAACCAGGCATGCTTATTCACACTCCTCACTGAACCATAGATCAGATTGATGATAATGGTAGACTAAGGGGAAAAAAACTTATCGATTGTGGTAAAATGTGAGTGAGATGTAGCAGGTGAGGGACCTGATACATGTTTCTGCCGACCGCATTTGTAGGAAGTGCACCCAATTCCAGCTCCTCGAAAAACGAGTTAGGGAACTGGAGCTGGAGCGAGATGAACTGCGGGAATCTGAGAGAGAAATAGAGACGATGTATAGGGAGGTGGTCACTCCTCAGACACAGGATAAGGACAGCTGGTTTACAGTCAGGGAAGGAAAAGAGAATCGTAGACAGTAAAGAGAATCGTAGACAGTAAAGCAATAAGTATGCCGTTTTGGATACTGCTAATGGGGATGGCCTACCAGGGGAAAGCCATAGTGGTCATGCCTCTGGCACTGAGCCTAGCACTGAGGCTCGGAAGAATTGTAAATCGCTCGTGGAAGGGGACTCAATAGTTAGATGGATTGACAGGAGATATTGTGGTCACGAACGGAACTCCCTAATGATACGTTGTCTCCCTCGTGCCAGGATACGGGATGTCGCCAATTGGATTCTGAAGGTGGAAGGTGAGTAGCTGGAAATCTTGGAACATTTGGCACCAATGAATCAACCAGGAAAGTGAATGAGGATCTGAAGTGTGACTACAGAGAGCTAGGTTGGAAGCTGACAAGCACTATGAGTAAAGTAGTGATTGCAGATTTGATGCCGCTGCCACGAGACATTAAGGTGAGGCAGAGTCAGCTTAATGCACGGCTGCGAGGCTGGTGCAGGAAGGAAGGCTTCTGATACTTAGACGATTGAGATGCCTTCTGGGGAAGGTGGGACCTCTTCATGAAAGACGATTTGCATCTAAAATGGAGGGGCACAAATATCCCGGGCGGGAGATTTGTTCGTGTGGTTTTGGAGTGTTTAAACTAGTTTGGCGAGGGGGTGGGAACCAGAACTGCATTTCTGAGAGGGGGTACTGGTAGGTGTAATGAATCTATCGGAAAGGTTTTTCACGTGAAAAAACAAGGAGATTAGTTAAAGTGTGTCTGCTTTAACGCAAGGAGTGTCAGAAATAAGAGCGATGAACTCAGAGTATGGAACAGTACTTGGGAATATGATGATGTGGCCATAATGGAGACGTGGGTTTCACGGGGGCAGGAAAGGTTGCTAGATGTTCCAGGTTTTAGAACGTTTAAAAAGAACAAGGAGGTTGGAAAAAAGGAGGCGATGTAGCATTATTAATAAGAGTACATCACAGCTGCAAAAACGAAGCTTGTTGAGGAAGGTTTATCTACTGAAACATTATCGGCAGAAGACAGGAAAAGCAAAGGTAGCAACCAATTCATTAGGGGGTTTTCTATAGAACCCGTAAGACCAATAGACAAGATTGAAGAACTGATAGGCCGGCAAATGTTGGAAAAATGCAGATGTCGCAGGGTTGTTATTATGGGTGACTTCAACATTCCCAATATTGACTGGAACCTCCTTAGTGCAGATGGTTTCGATGGAGCAGTTTTTGTTAGGTGTGTTCAGGAGGGTTTCCTTACTCAGTGGGCAGATAGGCCGACGGGGGTAGAGGCCAATTTGGATTTGGTGCTTGGCAGTGAGCTAGGACAGGTGTCAGATCTCACGGTGAGTGAACACTTTGCTAACAGTGACCACAACTGCCTAACATTTACCATAGCCTTGGAGAGGGAGAGGAGTATTTTCCAAGTGAAGATAGTTAATTGGAGAAAAGTAAATTATTACGCTATAAGGCAGGAGTTGGGAAGTACAGATTGGAAGCAACTGTTCCACCTTAAGGGCACAGCAGACATGTGGAGACTGATTAAGGAGCAGTTGTTCCGAGAGTGCACAAATTTGTTCCTGGCAAGAAGGGGTAAGGTTAAGGAGCCTTGAATGACGAGAACAAAGGAGCTTCTCGTCAAAAGGAAGAATGCAGCTTACGGAAGGCGGAAGAAGCAAAGATTTAGCACAGCTTTAGAGGATTACAGGCTTACTAGAAAGGAGCTCAGAAAAAGGCTTGGCAGGAAGAATTAGGGAGAACCCAAAGGCATTTTACTCGTACGTGAGGAATAGGAGAATGATCAGGGAGATGATAGGGCCGATCAGTGATAGCGTAGGGAAATTGTGCGTGGAGTCTGAGCAGATAAGGAAGGTTTTGGAAAGAAATTCTGAGCAATATCATTTATTACTATTTGGAAAAGCATAGCATGATTAAAGGCAGTCAGCATGGCTTTGTGAGGGGCAGGTCATGCTTCACCAATCTTATTGAGTTCTTTGAGGACATTACGAGACAGGTCAATGAAGGTCGAGCAGTGGATGTGGTGCATATGGACGTCAGTAAGGCATTGCTTAAGGTTCCCAATGGTAGGCCCATTAATTGTGTCATGTGTTTGGCTGCCTGGATTCAGAATTGGTCGGCTGATAGAAGGCAGAGAGTGGTTGTAGGTGGGAAGTGTTCTGCCTAGAGATTAGTGGTGAGTGGTGTCTCACAGGGCTCTGTTCTTGGGCTCTGGTTTTGTAGTTTTTGTAAATGACTTTGAGAAGGTTCAGGGGTGGGTTAGTAAATTTGCCGATGACACAAAGGTTGGAGAAGCCGTTAATAGCATTAAGGGGTATTGCAGGCTGTAGCGTGACATAGACAGGATGGAGAGCTGGGATAAGAAGTGGCAGATGGAGTTCAATCTGGATTAATGCGAAGAGATGCATTTTGGAAGGTCGAACTCAAATGCTGAATGTATGACTAAAGACAGGATTCGTGTCGCTGTGGAGGAACAGAGGGATCTGGGTGTTAATGTGCATAGATCCCTCAAAGTTACCAATCAAGTGGATAGGGTTGTAAAGAACGCATGTGTGTTTTTGGCTTTCATTAACAGCGGGATTGAGTTTAAGAGCCGTGAGGCTTTGCTGCACATCTACAAGACCCTGGTGAGACAACACTTGGAATATTGTGTCCAGTTCTGGTCGCGCTATTATAGAAAACATACGGAGGCTTTAGTAAGGTTGCAAGTAAGGTTTAACAGGCTGCTGCCTGGACTGAGGGTTTGTATTCGGAAGCGAGGTTGACGAAGCTCAGAATTTTCTCTCTGGAGAGAAGGAGGAAGAGAGGTGACCTGATCGAGATGTGAAGGTAATGTGAGGCATAGATAGAGTCAATAGCCAGGGTGTTTTCCCGAAGGAGGGATTAACTGGCACGAAGGGTCACAGATTTATGATAGTTGGTGGAAGATATAGTGGAGGCGTGAGAAGTATGTTCTTTACGCAGAGAGTTGTGAATGCATGTAATGCGTTGCCAGTGGTAGAAGCAGAGTCATTAGGGGCACTTAAGCGACTGCTGTACATGATCATGGACAACATTGAATTGAGGGGTGCGCAGTTTAGGTTATTTTATTTAAATTAGGAATAATCCTCGGCACAACATCGTGGGCCAAAGGGCTTGTTCTCTGCTGTACTTTTCTCTGTTCTATGTTCTGGAATGTAATTCTACTTCTGTTGCATCTGAGGTCGACAGCACCCCATGAATATCAGGAATTCTGTATTCAAGACTGCTTGGAGAACTAGATTAATACCAGTATTTAAAGAGGATTTGTGACTTGGAAATTATTTGAGGTCTAAGTTGCCAGGCAAGATGAGTGAGAGTCATCGAGTCTTAGAGTTATATAGTGTGGAAATAGACCATCTGGCATAGTTTTCTTAAACAGAACTATTCCCATGTGCTTGCATTTGACACTCGTCCTGTCGATGTACTTGACCAAATGTCTTTTAAATGATGTAAATGTACTCGTCCCGACCACTTCTTTTGACAGCTTGTTCCATTTATGCACCACACTCTCCTTAAAAGAAATTCCACTTAGCTCCCTTTTCAGTCTTTCTCCTCTCACCTTAAAACTGTCTGTCCTAGTTGTGAACTCCTCCACCTGGAGGAAAAACCCTTAGCAATCTATCCCATCCATGCCCCTCATGATTTCATAAATCTCCAAAAGGTTCCCCCTTAGTCTCCTGCGGAAAAGGGCAAAAAATGCAAGGTTATCCAGGCTGCCTTTATTTCCCAAAACCTCCAGTCTCTCCCTCATTGCAGCTTGCATCAATCTTCTTTAAGCAGGGCGACAAGAATTTTACTCATTATTTCAAATGTATATTTATCATTGTCTTGTACTGCTGCAATACGATGTTCCTACTCCTACACTCAATGCTCTGACCGATGAAGGTAAGTCTTCTTCACTGCCCTGTCTAACTGCAATACTATTTTCAAGTATAAATGCACCTGCACCCCGGGCCTTTCTGTTCGACAGAGCCCTCCGGTTAACCATGTAAATTCTGCCTGGTTTGTCTTGGAAAATATAACAACTCACATTAGAACATAGAAAATTACAGCACAATCTAGGCCAATCGGGTCTTGATGTTGCACCGACCTGTGAAACCAATCTGAAGTCTATCCAACCTATACTATTCCATTAGGATTCCCATGTTTATCTGTGTCCTTAAATTTGGCGAGTCGAGCACTGTTACAGACAGGGTGTTCCACGCCCTTACTGCTGTCTGATTAAAATAAAACTAACTCTGACATCTTTCCTATTTCTATAATCCATCAATTTAAAGCAATGCCCCTTTATGCTAGCCATCATCAACAGATGGAAACGTTTCTCACCCTATCTCATCTTCTGATCATTTTGTATATCTTCATAAAGTCACCTTTCGACTTTATTCTCCCGAATGAAAACAGCTACAAGGCCCTCAGCCTTTCCTGATAAGACCTTATGTCCACACTAGGAAACATCCGGTTAATCTGCTCTGCACTCTTCCCAATGCTTCCATATGTTTCATACAATACAGCGACCGGAACTGTACACAACACACCAAGTGCGGCCACGCCAGAGTTTTGTACAGCTGCAACATGAACTCATGGCTACGAAACTCAATCCCTCTACCAGTGTAAGCCAAAACAACAAATGCTTTTGTAACAACCCTATCAACATGGGTGGCAACTTTCAGGGATCTATGCACATGGACACCGAAATCTCTCTGCTCATCCATACTACCAAGAATCTGATCATTCACCCCGTATTCTGCATTCCTGTTGCTCCTTTCAAAGTGAATCACCTCACATTTCTTCGCATTAAACACCATTTGCCACCACACAGATCAGCTCTGCAACTTATCTCTGTCCCTCAGCAGCCTGCATCATCCTTTGGCACTGTCCAGAACTCCAACGATCTTAACATCATCGGCAAGTTTACTAGCCCATCCTTCTAAACCCTCATCAAAGTCATTTACAAAAATGACAAACAACTGTGGCCCCAAGACAAATCATTGCTTTACACAACCGGTAACAGAACTTCAAGATAAACAACTCCAATTAAACTTATCAAGCACTTTACTGAAATCCATACACACAACATCAACAACTTATGCCACATGTTTGGTCACCTTCTCAAAGAACTCAATAAGGTTTGTGAGGCACTACCTACCCTTCACAAAACCGTGTTGACTATCCCTACAATTGAATTGAATTAACTTTATTGTCACATACACTCTAAAGTGTGCAGTGAAATATTTACAATATTGTTGCTTATGGCGCTATCTTTTGTACAGGGTACCTAGGTACAGTTTTTTCAGCATTTGTGACAAAAATGAAAGAATAATGAATGAAAGTCCAGCAGAGGAATAAAAATAAACAAAGAACGGACTCGAATTAGAGTCACTTCACTCCAGTATACACACGGACCGATTCTCTGGATCGCAACGGTCCCAAACTCCACACCAGACCGATCACAGTCTGCGGACTGAACCAGGCCCAGTCTCCAGATCACCCATCTGGCTGAGTCTCCAGACTGCACCAGGTCAAGGTTCCAGACCGCACCAAGTCTGCAGACTGCACTGGGCTGATTATACAAACTGTCAGAACATTGCCCACTCACTTAACCTATCTTCTTTTGGAGTCTTTCGGTGTCCTCTGCATACTTTGTTATACCACTCATCTTAGCATCGTCCACCAACGTTGACACATTACACTTCGTCCTCAAATATAAATTATCTGTGTACTAAATTGATCATTTGATAATCAGATACTCTTTTACAATCATACAGATACCATCCCTTATTCAGAGATCTGTTCCACCTCCTTCTCAGTTATGTATATCACTTCCAAATATAAAATGTTCCGGACATTCAGTCCCCATCTAGCCATGTCTGTCTAATGTCATTGAATCATATCTCTTTCGATTTCTTCACTAAGTTCTCCAATCTTTCTTGACAAAAACAAAACACCTTCCGATAAGGTTTCTTCTTTTCAGCTTTTTAAGCCATTATCATCTATTCTACTGTCACTTTATTTCTTAATTTAACAGATCAAGAAACAGTCTGACATCGTCATACTCGCAGAATGATGAATAATGTTTCCCACCAGCAGGACAGACCCACAGTGGTGGAGCCACTGTAAAATACAGTCAGGAAAGTAGTTACCCTGGAATTCTGCAACATTGATTCCAGAACCCGGGAAGAAAAACAAAAAGTTGATTTGCAGGCGCAGCAGGTAAGCAGAAGACAAATGATATATTTCATTGCTAAAGGAATGGAGTTTAAAAATAGAAACGTTGCATTGCAGCTGAGACCAGGTCTGGAGTACTGCGTAATGTTTTGATCTCCTTACTTGAGATGTAATGGACTGGCGCTGGAGTGGGTGCAGATGACGTTCACGAGCTTGATTCAGAATTTGAGGCATTTGACGAATGGGAAGAAATTGTGTAGACTGGCACTGTTCTCACTGGAATTAGGAAGAATGGGGGGGGGGGACTGGGGGATGTATGTGCACTCGAGTCCGTGATTTAGACAGATTTAATCAGATCCAATCTGATATTTGGACAGATCTGAATGGATTTAACGTGCGAAAGATCCAAGCAGGTTTAAACACTTGCTGATTAGTGTCCCAGATCATTAAAGTAAAACGTAGGTGAAACAATTTCTTTAATTTCAGTTACTAGCAGTTGATTAAAATAAAAGTGCGAAAATGGCTCTTAAAATGTCTGAAGAGGTTTTCGGGTGTGAAGATGATTCACAAATTTGTGAAGAAAGTTTAGAAAGAAGAGAAAATACCCTACTCTCAGAAATTGTGAAGCGGTTAGAATTGGGTTTAACCAGGGATAAATGGAAAGCTGAAATTGTAAGGGACTTACTCAAAAACTTATTTGTGTCAGAGAAACAGACAAGAGTTAGAAAATTTAGTCAGAAAAACTTACATTGGAGCTTGAGGAAAATGAAATTAGCAGCTAAACAAAGTGGGAGAGAAAAAGAAAGGGGGAAAGAAAGGGCGGCACGGTGGCACAATGGTTGGCACTGCTGCCTCACAGCGCCAAAATCCGAGTACAATTCCCGCCCCAGCCGACTGACTGTGTGGAGTTTACACATTCTCCTCGTGTCTGCGTGGGATTCTTCCGAGTGCTCGGGTTCCTCCCACGGTCCAAAAATGTGCAGGTTAGGTGAATTAGCAATGCTAAATTGCCCGCAGTATTAGGTGCAGGGGAAAATGTAGGGGAATTGGTCTGGGTGGGTGCGCTCTGGCAGGTCGGTATGGACTTGTTGGGTCGAACGATCTGTTTCCACACTGTAAGTAATCTGTAAATAAAGAGTGTGAAAAGAAAGATAGAGCGGAAAAGAAAGTGCGAGAAGTTTCTTAGCTGAGCAAAGAGAAAGGGGGAGTGAAGGAAAGGAGAGTGAAGGAAGGGAGAGAGAAAAATTGAGAAAAGAAAGGAGAAGTGGTGAGGGAATTTGAACTTCAGAAATTGCAACTTAGTCAAGGAAGTCAAATTAGTCAAGGAGTTGAACAGAGAAGATAGTGATGCATGCAAAGATGTTAATATACTGTCATATTTTGTTGGGAAAGATGTTGAGGCCTTCTCCTTTCACATGAGAAATTGGCAGAGGACTTGTGGGTAATGCTAGTTCACCCTAAACTGGCAGGCAGTGGTAGTGAGGTATTTGCAGTGCTGTTAGATGAGGGGTGAAAAGATGATGAAGAGGTCAAACAGGCTATTTGAAGTGTTAATGAACTGGTTACAGAATCGTATAGACAGCGTTTCATAGACATAAGGAAGGAACAAGTTCAGACTTCTGTTCAGTTCGAAAGAACTAAACACCGTCCTATTGATAAGTGGGCATCTTAATATTAGGTAAGACCTAGGAGGTTCCGAGAGAGATTATTCTGCTGGAAGAGCTTAAAACTCACTTCCAGGGATGTTTTGAATTAACGTGGATGAACAGCAAGTTCAGAAAGTGAGAAGAGCAGCAAAGATGGTGGATGAATACTCGTTGATGCGCAAGACAAGGGTCAGCTTTCACACGAATTTCGTCCTCTGATGGATAGAAGTTGAGATAAGGGGAGATTCGACACTACGAAGTAAACAATAGAGAGCACTGGTAAATGTTCACCACAGATTAAAAAGGAAGCCAAAGAGGAAGATAATGTGGTGAAAGATCTCAGGTATTTCCACTGTGGTAAAGCAGAACACGCAATGTTACAGCACCAATCATAACATAAATTACCTGTGGGAAAAGATGTGGTAAAAGAAGCTAATCCAGTGAAAGTCGTAAATGAAACCCTAACACATTTCGAGGAGCTGCACAAGAGGGCAGATCATTGGCAGGGCTTTGCGATGGAGTTAATGCCTGAACTGTCTAAAGGATTTGTCTCTGTCGGGAAAGTTGACTCAGAACGACCAGGGGGAGAAGGGTAATAGTTAGAATTTTGAGAATTACAGGATATAATCGGTCTCTAATATTAAGAGATGAACGCATTTGCATTTTCCTGACCTCGTACCATATAGAGTGGTAATTTGAGCGATAGATGGACAGACATTTAGCGTTCCTCTATGTAAGATCAGGATCGATTGCCAATTCACGACTGCAACTGTAACGGTGGTATTGATTGGCAGTGACAGTTTCAGGAATTCGGTTTGTTCTTGGGAACGATTTAGGAGGTTCCACAGTGAGAGTAACACCTCTTGTGGTGGAGAAGGCCAAGGGAGAGCAGGGAATTGAATTTGACAAAAAATCTCCTGTTATTTTCCGAGACTATGTAGGAATAAAGATCCCACCATCATAAGTCACGGCACGGCGCAAAAACTAAAGACAAACATGAAGGAGTTGACGTTCAGTCAGTGGACATTATCTTTGACATAATGTTGCAGGAAAAACTTGAAAAGAAGAGGGTCAAACAGATATGTTTAACCCTGAATTGCGAAGAGAATTGCTACAGAAAGACCAAGACAATAAAACATGCATATGTTGATGCATACACAGAATGGAGGCACAGAATATTCCTGAGAGTTATTATTTGAAAGGTAAAATCCTAAGATGAAAATGGAGACCATGGCGGTTTGGTGCATCGGAGAAATGGGCGGAAGTGTACTAGATTGTGTTGCTGGTGGCATGCAGGAAGAAAATGTTGCAGGTTGCACAGAAACAACTTGACAGATGTCACCTAGGTGTATAAAAATATAACGACAAATTACAAAAAAAAACATTTCTATTGGCCTGGAATGCACAATGATGTGGTTACGTTTTGACGTACGTGTCATACATGCCACATGCTGCAGTAACATAGCCAGCACATTTGTTGACATATCCTGCATTTGAAGAACCATTCATGAGGGTTATGATTGATTGTATAGGGCAACTCACGAGAACAAAAAATATGTGAGCTAGTAATTGCTAACCATAATGGATGTTTCTATCAAATTTTGGAAGAAATTCCATTACAAAGCATTAAGGCAAAAAGTGTGATAGAGGAGTTAGTAGCTTCCTTCACGCAGTATGGGCTACCCAGAGTGATACAGTCATACCAAGGATAGAGCTTAACTGCTATGCTGTGTGAGGAAGTCATGAATAGCTTAGGTAGAAAGCACTGTAAATCAAGTGTGTACCATCCTGAATCCCAGCCTTCTTTTGAAAGGTGGCATCAGACCTTGAAGGTCTTGTTGGGAGAATACTTTCAAGATTACAAAAATGATTGGCATAAAGGTATCCTATTCATATTATTTGCCATGAGAAATGACTGAAACTAATCTACTCAGCATACTCCCTTTGAATTAATATTCAAAAATGAAGAAAGAGGTCTTTAAAATTAATTAAAGAGAAATTGGCAGGACCAAAGTCGGAGATCTCACACTTGGATTATGGATTGAAGGTAATGGAGAGATTAAACCAAGTAGGTGAGTTAGCTCAGCAGCACCTAAAGAGGGCATAGCATAGAATGGAGCAGGTGACAGGTAAACATTCTGAGATTCGAAGGTTTTTGCCCTCGAATGACTTAGTGGTATTGTCATCATTGATAGGTGATCCCTTCAAAGTCATAGTTAGTGGCTCTAATAAAATCGAGGAACGGTTATGTCAGGTGATCTGTCTGGCAAAGATGCCAGTTAGTTAAAAAAAATTGTATCCAGTATGGCATGTGAATATGTTGACACCTTACAAAAAGGGATATGGAACTTTTAAAACAGATGTTAGTTACTCCCCCACGGTGTGAGGAATCAAATCCAGATTAGATGGAGTTTTATGTGCCTCAAATAGGTTTAACAATGAGGAAGTCTTTGAGAAGTGGGATTCGCTTGTGAACTATCAGCCTCAGGAGCAATGATCATAGTTGAAAGGTTTAGAACATTACAGCGCAGTACAGGCCCTTCGGCCCTGAATGTGGCACCGACCTTTGGAACTAGTCTGAAGCCCATCTATCCTACACTATTCCATTTTCATCCATATGTTTATCCAATGAAATTTGAATGCCCTTAAATTTGGGGAGAGTAATACTGTCGCAGGCAGTGCGTTCTACGGCCCTAAAACTCTCCGAGTAATAAAAATTACCTCTGACATTTGTCCTATATCTATCACCACTCAATGTAAAGCTATGTCCTTTCGTGCCAGCCATACAATCGAGGCAAAAAAGGCTCTCACTATCCACCCTATGTAATTCTTTGATTATCTGGTATCTCTCAGTTAGGTCACCACTGAAGCTTCTTTCTAACGAAAACAATTTCAAGTCTCTCAGTCCTTCCTCACAACATCTTCCATCCATAACAGTCAACATCCTAGAAAATCTCCGCTGAACCCTCTCCAAAGCTTCCACATCCTTCCTATGATGTGGGGATGAGAACTGCATGCAAAGATCCAAGTGTGTCCGCACCAGTATTTCGTACTGCTGCAGCATGATGTCCTTGCTCTTAAACACAATCCCTCTACCAATAAAAGCTAACACACTGTATGCATTCTTAATATTCATATCAAACTGGATGGCTACCTTCAGGCATCTATGTATATGGACGCCGAGATGTCGCTGCTCATCTACACTATGATTCTTATAATTAACCCAGTAATCTTTATTCCTGTTGTTCCTTCCAAAGTGAACCACCTCACATTTTTCCGCATTAAACTCAATTAGCATCTCTCAGCACAGCTCTGCAGCTTACTTATGTTCCTTTGTAACCTGCCACATGCTTCAGCAGTATCCACAACTCCTGAGTGTCATCCGCAAATGTACTAACCAATCCTTCCATGCCCCTATCTAAGTCATTTATAAAAATGAGAAACAGCACTAGATCCAAAACAGATCCTTGCGACACACCACTGATAACTGATAACTGAACTCCACGAAAAGCATCTCCCATCAATCACCACCATCTGTATCCTTTCAGCCAGCCGACCTCTGATAAAACGGCTAACTCACTCTCAATACTATGCCTGCATTTTGCACAATTGCATACCACGGGGAAATGTATCAAACGTCTTGCTGAAATCCATATACGCCGCCATCACCCATTTACCCTCATCCACCTGTTTGGTCACCATCTCAAAGAACTCAATACTTTTTTGGGAAGAACGTCTTATCCTTCACAAAACGGTGTTGACTATCCCTAATCATTTTTTTCCTCTCTAGGTGATTATGAATCGTATCTCTCATAACTTTTTCCATCACTTTATCCAAAACCGAAGTAAGGCTCGCTGGTCCACAATTACCAGAGTTGTCTCAACCCCCCTTCTTCCTCTTGACAATACAGGCAACTTCTTCAGTAAACCACGGATCTCTCGTTCGACCACTTCCTCCTTACCTGACTGGAAAATATTTATCAAGGGCATGCAATAGGTGTTCCTTGAGTAAGCTCCACATCTCAATTGTGCCCATCCCCTGTAGTTACCTACCCCATCCTATGTATTCTAAATCTTGCCTAATCGCATCACAATTGACTTTCCCCAGAAATAACTCTTGCCCTGCGTTACGTATCTTGCTCTTTCCATTGCTAAAGTAAACATAACCGAATTGTGGTCACTATCATCAAAGTGCTCACCTACCTCCAAATTTAACACCTGGCCAGGTTCATTAATCAGGATCAAATCCAATGTGGCTTGGACACTTGTTGGCTTGTCTACATTCTGTGTCAGGAAATCATCCTGCACACAAAAAATGTCTGTTACAGCATTATGAGAACATATGCAGTAATACGATGAGGAGGACTAATGCTAATGTGCACAGGATAGATGTTGACAACGCTGTTCCGATAAAACAAAGCCCTTGCAGCCTTAATCCTTTCAAAGCCACACAGGTCCAGAAGGAAGTGGTGGCAATGCTCAACGAAGATATAATTAAAATGATTCAGAGCGAGTGGGGTTCGCTAATCGTCTCAGTTCCCAAACCTGATGGACTCAATGATTTCGCATGGACTGTCGGAAGGTCAACTCTGTAAAGAAATTGGTCTCAGACTCAACACTGAAATTAGTGGACTGCATCGAGAATGTTGGACCAACCAGGTCCATCACACAATTGGACTTAGTGCGTGGTTATTGGCAGGTACCTTTATTGGAGGAAGCGAAAGAGGTTCCTGCGTTTCTAAACCCAAATGGGTTATATCAAATCAAAGTGATGTCCTTTGAAATGAAGAATGCACCCGCCACAATCCAACTGGCTGAACACAGTGTGCAGTCGACCTGGACGATTAAATGATCTTGACTGAGTTCTGGAAAGATCGCATGATACAGTTGGCATGGCTCTTTCAATGATTAAGAGAAGCAAAGCTCGTAATAAACTTACAGAAAACAGTATTCGCGAAAGCAGATGTGACAATTTTTGGACATAACATCGGTCACGGAAGGTTGATGCCAAGGAATGTAAAGATGAACACCATCAAGGAATTTGCACGATCAACCTCGAAGAAAGTTTCTTCGATTTTTGAAACTAAACAGATTCTCTCAGACGTTTGTTCCAAACTTCAGCAGCATCGTGGCAGCATTAACAAATTTGCTCGAGAAGAACATTGAATTTCGATGGAAAAACATTGCCAGGAGGCATTTGACAATTTAAAAGCAGTATTAGCCACTGCACCAGTTCTACCTACGCCAAACTTGTTGAAATCCTTGAAACTTGCAATTGATGCTAGTAACATAGCGATTGAATCTGTACTGTTGCAGGAAGATGATGATGGAATTGAATTGTCAGTTGGTTATTTTTCAAAGAAACTCAATGCTCACGAAAGAAAATACTCTATGATCGAAAGAGTTATTGTGTTTTGTCTTGGCCTTATAACACTTTTATTTGAACGTCATGAACAATGTGGCGAATCACAAACCTCTTATCTTCTTAACACTATTTAAAGACGAAAAAATGAGACTATTTCACTGGAGTCTTATGTCGCAGATTTTTAATTTACAAGTCGTAAATGTTGCGATCGTAAGAATGGAATATCAGATGTGTTATCACTGATTTGACTGATAAGGTTTGGAGGAGATGAATAGATATGTATGTGGGCAGATGTTAACTTGAATTTAGATAAATGTCCTATGTATGTCATGGTAACGTTGCTAAGAAATAGAAACAGAATGAAACCAACTTATTATGATGTCTCATTTATGTTTTCCTTAAAAGGTACGGTTCTGAAATTATCAACGTATATTGTACCTTTAAGAGAGAGTTAAAGCTGGCAAGCAACTAGAAGGCACAGAATGGGCAAAAAAAATCGGAAAAAGTAAGATTTGGCTGTGAAACAAAATGTTGACCTGTATTGCTTCGTTCCACAACAATTCCAAATTAGACAATCTGTTTAAATATGCCACGGGTTACTAAAACATTCTAAATTGAATTTTACTGTTTTAACAGTATCAAAACAATGAGACGGTCTGATATTTTTGGCTGTAAACATCAAGTATTTTGAACAGTTAGCCAGAGAGATAACGATCACCTACTGTGATCGATAGGCTGCCCGCTGACCCTCGCCCTAAAAACTACCTTCTCATATGAAGAATCTGTGCAGCAAAAGACTGAAGACATATCCAGTAAGATACAGAGGAGCTCGACAGTTTGATGGTTTTGAAAATTGATTGTTTTGTAAACTTAATTGACACGTTATTGGATCAGTCGTTGTATGTTGTTACAGAGTCGTTAGTAGGTAAATCTTTCAGACAAAGGAGGCTCACGGAGTGGGCAGTTATTGTTTAATGTTCTCGTTTGGAATTAAAGGATAAAGTTTTTTTTTACTTTAAATAGTGGAATGTGGGTAGTTCTCTGTCACACATGCTACAGCAGAGTACGAGGTGATATGAGCTTTTCCGTGGGTCTGGTTTAAATTAGCAGAAGGAATAGACAAGATAGAAGCAGGGAGGTTGTGTCCACTGGCGGATAAAATAAAAGCTGGGGCCTCGCCTGAAAAAAAAAGAGGAGGAGAATTAGGACTGATTTGAGGAAGAACTTCTTCATACAACGGTTTATGCATCTTTGCAATTCTCTGCTCAGTGAAGCAGTTGAGGCTATCTCGTTGAATGTTTAAAGGCAAGAATAGATCGATTTTTGAACAGTACAAGAATTAAAGGTTATGGTCAGAGGGCGGATAACTGGAATGGAGTCCAAGAAAAAATCAGGCCTGATGTTACTGAATGGCGGAGCAGGCTTGAGGTGCCAGATGGCATATATCTGCTCCGATTTCTTATGCTTGTATGTATTGGTTTAAGCATCTTGTATTTTTGTGCAATGTGACAGTTGATCGGAGCATGGGGAGAGATTCCCGTTATGAGGATGAGTGGATCTCACTACGTTCACCACATTAATTGGTATTCGAGTCCTCACAGTCAGAATCACGTTAATTCCCCCACTTCTTACTGCACAACATTCAATGACCGAGTCCCCAGTCTCCAGAGATTCTGGAATTTACAAACATCCCAGTAAACATGATCAAACCTGAAAGTCCGTTATGGACCTAGATACGTTCAGTCCGTGTGAACTACCCTGCACAGCCACACTTGGAATATTTTTTACAGTGCTGATCCCCATATTTCGGGAAGGATGTGGAAGCATTGGAAAAGGTGCAGAGGAGATTTACCAGGATGTTGCCTGGTCTGGAGAGAAAGTTTTTATGACGAAAGGTTGAGAGATTTGTACCTGTTCACATTGGCAAGAAGAAGGCTAAGAGAGGATTTGATGGAGACAAACAAGATGATCAGAGGATTAGATAGGGTCGACAGTGGAAGTCTTTTTTTCCTAGAATGATGACGTCAGCTTGTACGATGGGGCATAACAACAAATTGATGGATGATAGATTAAAGACAGATGTCAGAGGCAGGCTCTTTACGCAGAGAGTGGTAAGGGCTTGGAATGCCCTACCTGCCAATGTAGTCAATTCAGCCACATTAGGGAGATTTAACAATCCTTCGATAAGCACATGGATGATTTTGGGATCGTGTAGGGGGATGAGCTGGGGATAGGTCACAGTTCGGCGCAACATCGAGGGTTGAAGGGCCTGTTCTGCGCTGTATTTTTCTGTGTTTCACGTTCCCTTTGAATTCCAGTGTAACGTGCACAAAGCTTAAAATGTTCTGCGCAGATTTCTGCAGAAGAGGCATAAGTGGCTGAATGGACACATTCTGTTCCTGGTTTAGAAACCCGATAGGCTGAATGTCCTCCTTCTGTTCCTACCTTGCAGACTTGACTGACAGATTATCCTGTTCCTCAGTATGAGGCTCATGGCTTGCTTATCATTCTGCCGTTTCTGTGTAAAACACTTGAGTGTTTATGGAACTTTCTTGTTGCTGTGTAACTGTTGTGGGGCTGCCGGGTCTCCTAATATCCCTGCATAACAGTTTCACTATAACGAACAGTCTCGTTCAGCATCCCTGAAATAGGATCGTGGGAGTGATTATACTTCTTTTGATCCCATGCAGCAGTCACTTATCTCCTTCCTGCTCACAGCATTTCTCAACTATTCTCTCCAATTCCTGTGCACCAGCTCGATGAGCTGAGTGGCTTCCTGTTATCCCAGTGTAACAGCGTCCAATCAATTTGTGGTCTCTTTCAGTTTCTATGTGTCAGTCATTAGCAGGCTGAATGAACTGATCCTGTTTCCGTTTAACAGGATTCTGGTGCTGCATGACCTGTGTCTTGGTCCAGTATTATAGACTCGAGGGACTGATTGGCCTAAAGCTGTAACTGTATATCAGGCTCCAAGAGCTCAATAGCATCGTCTATTCCTTTTGTATCAAGGTCGAAGGCCTGAACATGCTTCTGCTCTTACGATGTAATAAGCTGGAGAAGTGGAATGGGCTTCTTCGTTTGCTGACTCCTTCCAGTCCTCTATGTAAAATTAAAATCACCTTTCCCTCTTGGAAGCTCCACATTGTATTTGATCAGTCTTATCAAATTTTCTTTGCAAGTAAACAACTTCATTGCACGAATCATTCGAGAGAACCAACTCTGAGCTCCTTCCAATGTAATAATATCCTTTGTTCGGTGAGGAGACTAAATCTACACACACTACTCCAGATTCTATCTCACTAAGATCCTGTACAGCAGCAACAACACTTTGTCAGCCTGCTGTATGTTTCCCACACAGGTTAGAGCAGTCGCAGCTCTCTGGGGAAATGCACAGCAATGTTTTAAGGTCATTGTCCTTCTCTACTCCGGTATAACAGGAAACCTGGTAAAAATGTTACAATGACGTTTGAGAAGAACAGATAAGGCGTGGAGCGATTAACGTAACATTGAGATCAGCCTTGGCAAATATCTGGTCTGAATCTCTCATTAATCTCCACAAAGCGCACGTCGCTCAGATTCCACAAAATATGCTAATGTGAAGCTTAGAAAAAGCAGGGAGAAGCAAGTATCGATGTGAGTTATATATCAAAGTAAACATTGGAATTAAAATATTTGGCATGGTATAAGCAGAAAATTAGATTACAAATTTGTTGATACTTCAATAACAACGAACAAATTCAGGTTTCGTCTAAACTGTGTTAACCGAAGTGCATGTGACTGCTGGGAGAAATTGATTTCATGAGCGTGGATGAGATGTTTTGCTTTAACAGTATATTGAGCAACGAGTGAGAAGTCAGGCTACTATTTTGGTGTTGAGTAATCAGAAGTCTTCATTGAAAATTTTGCTTTAAAGGAACTTTGGAGTCGTGGTCACAGTATGTTGAACTGTACACGATATCTGAATGCAAAACGGTTTTGTTGGTATTTGAAATTACGGGCTCCATTTTCATTCTTCCTTTTTGTAACCTTAGTTCCTTTAGCAATGAATAATCTATCTACCTCTGAATTAAATGTACTCAATGACGTAAACTCAACAGCTTTTTGTGGCAATGAATTCCACAGATTCTCCACTTTCATTCGAAAGAATTCTTTTTGTTTCCGTTTCAAAGTGTCTTCCATTTACTCTCAGGTTGTGCACTCGGGTCCTCGTTTCTAATTCCAATGGAAACATCTTCCCAAAGTTCATTTTTTACAGGTCATTCAGCATTCTCAAGTTTCAATCAGATTCCCCCTTATTTTTCTAAGCTCCAGCGAGTATAAACACCGAGTCCTCAAACGTTCCTCCTCTGTTAAGTATTTTATTCCTTTTCTAATTCGCAGGAACCTTCTCTAGACCCTCTCCAGGGCCAATACAGTCTTTCTGAGGTAGGCTGCCCAAAATATCCAAAATATCATCTGAACAGAGCCTTATAAAGCCTCAAAAGCCTCGTTTTTGTGTTACAGTCCTCGAGAGATGAAGACCACATTATATTTGCCTTCCTAATTACCAATTCAATCCGCACCTTTTTCTTAAGAACATCCTGGATTTGGAATCGCAAGTCCCTTTCCCCTTCAGATTTATGAATTTTCTTCCCATTTAGCAATTGTGAATGCCTCTATTGTTCCTATGAAAGTGCATGAACTCACACGTTGCCACATTTTATTACTTCTGCCACTTCTCTGGTCACTCTCCCAATGTATCTAAATCATTCTGCTGACTGTCCGCCTCCTCTATACTGCATGTGCCTCCACATATCTTCATTTCAGCTGCAAACATAATCAAAATATCCTAAATTACTTCATCCATATCATTTATGAATAGAATGAAAAGTTATGGTCCCAAAGTGACCTGTTTCCATATTGAGAAGGACCACTTTATACCCATTCTCTACCTTTTGCCAGACAGCCAATCATTGATCCATAATAGTACCTTGCCTCTAACACCATAAGCACTCATCTTACTGAGGAGCACCCTGTGCAATATCTTATCAAAGGCCTCCTGGAAGTCCTTCTGACATCCGTTGGGTTTCTTTCGTCTAACCTGATCAAAGAAGTCTCATTTGCATGAGAGCAATGTAATTTATTGAAATGGGGACCAACGAGATGGTTATACCTACATACAGAGTGGAAGTGTTCCTCAAAGCAGTCACTGTCTGACTTGCCAATGTACAGAAGACTGCATTGTGAGCAGCAATGACAGTTGACTGGATTAAAAGAGTAGAAGTGAAATACCACTTCACCTGGAAACTGTACTTCGGACCCTGTGCAGTTAGGAGGCAGGAGGTGAATGGGCACGTTTTTGGAGCTTCTGCAATTTCATTGGACCGTGCCAAGGGAAGTGGGTAAGTGTTCGGAGCGATTGAGGGCTTCACAGAGGGACGGGAGGGGAAGATGTGTTTAACAGTGTGTCCTGCTGAAAGTGACTGAGGATTATCCTGTGAATTTGGTTTTGCGGACAGTGGAAATGAGGAGAAAAGGAGGAGGAGAGGAGACCTAATTGAGGTATACGAGAAAATGAGAGGGATAGATAGAGTCGATTGCCAGAGACTATTTCTCTGAGCAGAAATGGTTGACACGAGGGGTCATAGTTTTAAGCTGATTAGAGGAAAGTATAGAGGGGATGTCAGAGGCGGGTTCTTTACACAGAGAGTTGTGAGAGCATGGAATGCGTTGCCAGCAGGAGTTGTGGAAGCAAGGTCATTTGGTACATTTAAGAGACTGCTGGACATGCATATTGTCACAGACATTTGAGGGATCAATGGTTGGTACACCATCGTGGGCTGAAGGGCCTGAACTGTGCTGAACTGTTCTATGTTCTGTATTAGGGCCAGCCACTTTTGTCTGAGCCCTTGTGTTCACCTCTTCTGTTAATATCAATAGGCATGTTATCGGACCAGGGAATGATTTCTTCAAACAGAGGGTAGTGAAGGTCAGGAAATTTCCATTACAGAGGATTATTGAGCGAGATTACTGTAAGAACTTAAAGTTGAATTCGATGGATTTTGATCTGTCGAATAGTTGAGTGTGATAATTAATTGGGCATTAATTAGGATTTGACACCTACAGCAAATCAGCAAATCAACAAAGTGTAAGGCAAGCTTGGGCGGAAACGACCTGCTCCTTTTTCTGATGTTCTCACATTCTATTATTGGAAAATTCGTCATTGTTATATTCATGGAAGTTCTATTATTGAACATTGCACTCAGGGAGACCAGAGTATTTTCCGGGCCAGCTCTGGGTGAGGTTTGGCTGTATTCACAGGAAACCTGAGTCTACAACATGACTGACAAAGGAAGCACAGCTGCAGAGAGGTAAAGCTCTCTAAAGAGAGATGGCTACCCTCTTTCTTACCTAGCTTTGGATCTCCAACTACATTTTCGAAACCACCCAAAACTGTACGACAGCCTTGACGTGTTGAATACTCCCCTCTGTCTCTGTGCAACAGGTTATAGGAGAAAGTGGTCTCCAACTGCTTCTGTCTAACGGGTTTGAGAGGCTGAGTGGAACATAGGAACACAGGACAAAAGAGCAGGAGTGGGTTATTGGACACTTTCGGTCTTCTCCATCTGTCACTAAGATCGCAGCTGATCAGGTTGTGGTCTCAGCCCCACTTTCCTGTTGGCACCCTATTATTCGAGACCAACTTCTCTGTCAAGTACGTAGCTAATTGAGTTTTAATAAATGTAAACAGAGCGGAACCCCAAACGTCTGAGGAAGAGAATTCCCCCTCGAAAGATGCTTTTAGAATTTCTCTTCTTCTGTCTTATAGAGTCGTGCAGCATGGAAATTTATCCTAATTTGATCTACTTTAATTTCCCAACATTTGTCCCGTATCCCTCTGAATTCTCCTTGTTAACATGCCCATCCAGATATCTTTTTAATATTGTATATCTCACAGCCTCCATCCGTTTCTTTAACAGGTCGCTCCATGCACACACCACTGGATGCATGAAAATGTTTATCCTAAGGGCTCTTTCAAATCTTTCACCTCTTATCGAAAACCTTTCCCTATTCTGGGAAAAAGAGCTTGGCTATTCATTCTATCCATGTCCCTCATGATCTTATAAACTTCTGTAATTTCACCCATTGGCCTCCAATGCGCCAGAGAAAAATAAACTGTCTGTAAGGCCTCCCCTGTACCTCAAACTATCCAGTCCTGGCAAACCGTTGTAAATCTTTTCTGCATCCTCTCAAGTTTAGCAACATCCTTCCTATAGCAGAGCAAAATGAATTGCATGCAGTATTCTGAATGTGACCTTACCAACATCTGTACGGATGCAACATGTCATCCCAACTCCAATAATTAATACCCTGAGCAGTGAAGGGAAGTGTGTTCTTCACCAGCTTGTCTACCTGTGAATCAATTTTCAAATTACTGTGAGCCTGCACCCCGAGGTCTCTTTTTTCAGCAGCATTCCTCAGGACTCGAGCATTAATTGCTTATGTCCTGCCATGCTTTACAATACCAAAATGCATCAACTCACATTTAACTAAATTAAACTTCGTATGTCACTTCTTGGCCCATTGGTCTATCCAATCAAGGTCCCGTTTTACTCTGAGCTAATCTTCTTCACTGAACACTATAACATCTATTTTTGATGTCACCTTCAAACGTACTAAACAGGCACGTATTCATATCCAAATCATTTATATAAATGACGAAAAGCAGAGGACTCAACTCGGACGTTTGCAGCAGACGGCTGGTCACAGTCCTCGATTCAGAAAAGCAATCTTCTAGAAAACATTCTCTGTCTCCTACTTTCACTCCAATTTTGCAATAAATTGCCTAGCTCATTCTGGATCTGTTTATTATCTAACCCTATTAACTTCTCTGCCAGGCTTAATTTTGTCAAGCTCATTGCTAAAGTCCATATAGACAACATAGAAAACTCTGCCTTCATCCATCTTTATTGTCACACCTTAAAAACACAGTTCAGATAGTGAGACCGATTTCCCACTTACACAACCATGTTGACTATCCCCAATCAATCCTTGCCTTTTCAAATACATGCAAATCTTATCCCTCAGAATTCCCTCCAACACCTTACCCATCATTGACTTCAGGCTCATATAAATACCTGTTTTCCTTTCGGGCCACTGTTTCCTTTATTAGTCATACTTCTTCAGTCGTCATAGAAGTATTAATTGTAACCACGTTGTGGTATAACTAATAACATACATAACAGACTGTGTCAGGTTCCGTGTTAAGGCTGGTTTCTTTAATATGTTGAAGTTAATAAGTTTATAACCAAAACAAGTTACTCAAACTATGATGGAAGGATGAATTACAAACAGTGTTGTTATTGCAAATATGTACATTTATTTACTTTTTAAAAAATACTGACACATGCACAAATGCACACACACACACAAAACACACACGTACAGGCACACACATACACGTTTGATTGCAAAGTGAAAAACAAAGTTTATGCAGAGTATTAATTTGAAAGAAATTTGCCTAAATTTCAGATGAACTCATGACAGAAGGGAAAATGAGAGATTGTTCGAATATTATTAAGCTTCTGAATTTATTGTGCTCATTTATTGCTGGCAATGTCATTTTTTCCCAGAACAATTGGATTTGACAAAATTCCCTTTGCTTCATGTAGTGGAGGGATTCCAGTTAATCCTCGTCAGGAGTCCTCTGTCAGTGCTAAAGATAACTGAGGGGTTTTCAAAACACACTCATTATTGTGAGGAAGAACGAGGAAAGAGAAAGGGAGCAATCGGCCGTTCCTTCTCAGGAAGGTTACATTCCTTCCCTCGCTGAGTTGAATCACACAATCATGTTAGCTAGCCCCAAACTAGACCACGTGAGGTCTCCTTTATCATTGTCCGAATTGTATTCTATCACATTCCTTGCTCCATGTAGGTATATTGTTGTTGCTGTCATGCACAGATTCGTTTGCATCGCAACAAATGGCCCCATTGGATTGAACATATGTTTATATGTGCACGAATAATTTAAAAATAACATGTTTATCATCCTCAGAATATCTATATTTCAATGAATGCACCTTATTCTTAAATTATTCCCCCAGTTTTGTTCTCCAATACAAGAGAAAGCATCTATCAGCTATCACTAGCTATACTCTCATAAATATATAATTAATAGCAACATCTCTCATTCGCATGCCCAACCTGTTCATCATCCATAATTCCTTCATTCTAAAACGAATAAAGAGAAACGAATTTGAAAATATTCGAAGTCAGATATGTTTTATTTTCATTTCAAGGAATTGGAACTACATAAATTGTGTCAGATGTGATCGCAGCAATACCCTGTAGAGGTAGAAAAAAGTCCCTAGCGCCATACCAGTTTCCTTTGCAATAAACAGCATCATTCTCTTTGCTTTCCAAATCAACCTCTACATCTTCAGAGGAAATTAATGTGATTCATGTAACAGGACACACAAATCCTTCTGTGCCACTGATATCTGTGTTCTCTCTCCAGCTTTACCATTTACTGTTGTTTTATCATTTCCCTAAAGCACAAACCTCCCATCACCCAGTTTGTACTTTTTGTTGCTAACGGTTTGCTCACTAACGTTTCCTATCTGTATTCCATTACTGATGGTCTGCCTCCACTTGACCTTTTATTGGATGACTATTCTGATGTATTAGCAAATTGAAAACCAATCTATTCAGCCCATTCATCAAAATCATTATTCTAGCTAGTAAATCGTTCATGACCTCACACTGATCCGTGAGAAATTTGACTCGTTCCAGCTTTCCAACCTGAAAATCAATAATTTTCCCTATTTCGTATTTTCTGCTTGCTAAGCAGGACTCCCCTGATCCTGTGTCACAGCCGAGGAATGTTGCTATGTGTGCTATGTGTTGGTTGTCAAGATGTATCTGAGCATAGAAATACTCCATTACGCCATTTGCTACCCGATCATTAGCTAGATGCAGTATTGTTAATGATCCCGATCCTTGAGACTTCTGAAGACGAGCATAGAATATAGATAAAAATTCGAATAGAACACTGCACAGTTAAACATGTTGTCTTTGAGATGCCGCAATTAATCTACTATGACCTATCAATCAGGTGTTCAATTTTCAACAGAAACGTATTAAGGAGGATGGAAAGTTTCCCATTATCCTGGTTAACGTGTCCCATTAACAACATAACCAATAAAGATAATCTTCATCAGTGTAACGACACGGCGGTGAATCTTTCTGTTAATTAAACTAAGCACCAAAAAAACTCATCTCGCCTCATAACCTGATAAAATATGAGTGACAGAGAACTCCGAAATTCCACTATTTAAATAAAATTATCCCAATTTATTCTTTAACTCTGAAGTGAACTTTAAACAACAAATTTTCACTCATAAATCATCCCTTTCTGTCAACTGCTTATTATCTGCCTCCAACTCTATAACATGTTGTTCTGATAAAATCCTTCTGAGAGTTACATCAACTTTATTTCAAAACCATGCAGCGGCGGTATTTGTCAGTGTGTGTCTTCTTTCGGCTGAAGATCTTCCTGGGTTTTCTCTTTTTTTACTGTGAATATATTTCATATGAAAAAGGTACATTTGAAAGAGAGTGTTTTTGAATGGCAGTCTCTCTCGACTAATCCGTGTCAATGACAATTAGTCTTTGTTTGACTATCAAATTGCCTGCTTTTTTTTAACGCCCAAAAATTGGATCATCTCATTGTTTTGAAGTCAGTACATTCAAACTCGATTGGGCTTTAGTATTCTGGGACCTAATTTAAACTGATTGGTTCCATTTCATAGCCAACTGGTTTGTTCAACGTCCCCAATACAGTCAACATACCCTAGTATTGGGTATAAGTCATATTTTGTTACAGCATTGACCATTCAATAGTACACACAAAATAATTCAGCCCCTTCAGTTTGGGAACTACCACGATTGGTGAACTCCACTCAGTGTGACTCGGCTCAATCAACGTCGATTCTCCTGCTCTTTGGATGCTGCCTGACCTGCTGCGCTTTTCCACCAACACATTTTCACCTCAATTATAACTTTATTGAGCATCACATCCACTTCCTTCTGGACCTGTGCGACTCTGAAAGCATTAAGATTAAAGGGGTGCTGTTTTATTGGAACAGCTTTCCCTACTTCTACCTCATGCACAATTGTATGAGTCCTCCACATCTTTTTTTCCTGCATATGTGTTCATATTGCTGCAACAAACCTTTCAACTGCGCTCTGTGCTCCTGAAACAGGTAGTTCACTAACCTATTCCATTACTCGTGGACTTCCTTATTGTTTAACAGATTTTGAGTTATATCAAACTCCACGACATCTGGTATTGTTTTTTCACTTTGCAGGCTAGTAACTCACACCTGTTACTGAAGTTCCCGCTCTCTATTACAATAAGGTTTCATGACATACCAGAAACTGTTCTTTTTTGTCCGAAGTCCTCACCTGTAGTGTACCTAAATCAACTTTTTTCTCATGATGATAGCAACCACTTAACTTGGTTTTCAGGTTTTCTCCTACCATTGCGAGCAATATTAATACATCAATCCCACGGGAAATCGTCGGAAATTCTGAGTTTTTATTTACTACGTGCTTCTTTATATCCGGAGACCTCTTCAGATGCGGTTCAGCTAATTCAGCTACATGATTTAATATCTCCTTCTCGTCAGATACATAATGAAAGCGTGAGATCCTCGACTTCAATCCTGTCAATTTCACGCTAATTCATTTCAAAGTCCCTCTCATTTCATGTCCGATCACTAACTCAAAGGGAGCAAATTGAGTAGGTCATTTGGAGCATCTCTAATGGCAAACAATGCAAATGGAACTAATTATCATAATAATTCGGGTAATCTTGCCAGTATGCTCATAACACGGTCTTCATGGTCCGATGCCAGCTTTCTAAAGCTCCCTGAGATTCAGGATGAAATGTACTTGTTTTAAAGTGCTACATGCCATAGCTATCCATGGCGTCCTTAAACAGCCTAGCAGTAAAATTAGACCCTTGGTCTGATTGAATCACTATGGGTAGCCCGTACGACGTGAAGGAAGATACTAACTCGTCCTCCGCCCTTATTACCTTAATATTCCGTAATGAACTTGCCTCTGGACATCTGGTAGAAACATCCATTTTGGTTAGCAAATACTGGTTCCTCCTTTTAGATTTAGGAAGGGGATCTTCACAATCAATCATAACCTGCGTGAAAGGTTTTTCAAATGCGGGAATTGGCAACAAAGGTGCTCGTTATATTACTGCCTGTGCTTTCCTACCATTTGATATGCATGACACGTACAGAAAAAGGTAACCGCATCCTTGTATATTCCAATCCGGTAGAAAACGTCTTGTACCTTTGCCTAGGTGATACTTACACCTAAGTGATCTCCTCCTCGTAATTCATGTGCTACCCGTAACACTTCCTATCTGTATGCTACAGACAACACAATCTGGTGCACTTCTGCCCATTTCTTCTCTGCACTAACCTTCCATAGACTCATTTTCCGAGTGTGTATACGTATATGGCAGTCTCTTCTTTCTCTTGCAGGGTTCTTTAGCCTTTCAGGACTAATCACTTCTACATGACCTTCTGCCTGTTGGTTTTTGCAGCACGATTGCATGAAACAGGGCATCTGCTATCTGATCATTAGCTCCTTCATCTTTCTGTTTATATTTTGCTTCTTACTGTGACTGATGATAGTGGGATCTTGCTACTGCGCAGTCTGGAAAGTTTCCAGAGTATTTATCTTTTAACTCCTCAGTTCCCTGCTCTTCCTTTGGCTTAACCACAACAATGAGTGTCAATCCCACCTCAGATACTGATAAATCGTTCCCAGGTTTAATAAACCCTGTATTTCTGGAAATGACACTCATTCAATCATTCCCACTGTTTCTTCTCCAATCTTAATTTGGCATTCCAACCTGATCTTACATAGGACAACGCTAAACTTCTGCCCATCTATTGCACAATTAACACTCTCTCGAGTAACAGGTCAGTAAGAGTGCAAATACTTTCACATCGTACTATTAGAAACTGATTAGATTCTGTATCTCTCAAAATTAATACTTCTTTCTCTTCTCTACCTGTTCTTTCTGAGTAAACTTTACTCGCAGAGGGGAATACATTACAGAGATCAAGCACCAACTCCACACCCAGCCCTGCCTAATCTGTTCATTCTCCTGCAGCGCCTGAACTTTTCTTAGGGTTTCCTTCTTTACTTTCATAAATGCCTTAGCCTCTTTTTCAACGTCTTTTCCCACAGTGCCTGTCTTTAACGACTGGCACTGTGTGTATACGTGTCCCATTTTGCTACAGTCTATTTGGCTTCCTTTTGTGCTCTACTCTTTATTTTGCACGTTAGAATCTCCCCTTCGCCCAATTTCAATTCCTCAAAAAATGACATACTTACTAGAAGCTCAACTTTTCCTGATGCACCAATGCCTATTCATCTGCCATATTTGCTGCTTTTCGAAATGTTTGAAGTTTCTGTTCACCCATATGAAATCCAATCATCTCTGGAAGTGAGATTTTAAGCTGCTCCAGCAGAATAATCTCTCTTGGAGTTTTGTAGGTCTTATCTGTTTTTAAGGCCTGCATTCATTTATCAAAGCTATCATTTTAATTCTTTTGAGCTCAAGATAAGTTTGAAATGGTTCCTTCTTTCTGTTTCTGAACCGTTGATTTCAACTTCTGTTACTAATTCATAAGCACTCGAAATAGCCTGTTTGACATCTACATGATTTCTTTAGCCCTCATCTGACAGCGCTGCAAATATGTCACGAGCTCTGCCTATCAGCTTAGATTGAACTAGCATTGCCCACAAGTTCTCTAAGCCCTCCATCTGCCTAGCCAGTTTTTCAAATGAAATGAAGAAGCATCCGACATCTATTTTTCATCATAATGTAGGAGTAAGTGAGGATTGCAGATGCTGGAGATCAGAGCTTAAAAATGTGTTGCTGGAAAAGCGCAGCAGTTCAGGCAGCATCAAAGGAGAAGGAGAATCGACGTTTCGGGCAAAAGCCTTGAATGCTTATGCCCGAAACGTCGATTCTCCTTCTCCTTTGATGCTGCCTGACCTGCTGCGCTTTTCCAGCAGCACATTTTTAAGCTCATCAAAATGTAGCAATGTTTTAACATATTTTTGTATCAGTACCTTTTCTCTTCATTTTCATATTATTAATTTGATTTTCCTGACTAATTTTCAACTTCTAAAGTTCAAGATCTCTCTACCTTGGTCTTTCTTATCACTCTTTCTCTCCTTTGTCCTTCTCTTTGTTCGTCCCTTTCTTCTCTCTATTTGTTTAGCTAAGAACCTTGTCTCCCTTTTGCTTTCCCCTCTTTTTCTTTCTTATCTCTTGCTCTTTCTTTTTTTCTCTCTCTCCTTTTCTCCTCTCACTTTCTCTCAGATTTTTCCCTGTCCTTATCGTCAAGCTCCATTTTCCTCAATTGTAATTTAAGTTGATCTACCTCTAGTGCACTTGTGTGTTTCACTGACAAAACTAAGTGAGTGACTAACTCCCTTACAATTTCAGCTTTACTTTTGAAACTAATTAAAACGAATTCTAACCTATTTGATGATTCTAAAGATTTGACTCTTTACTGTCTTTATAAACTTTCCTTGCTAATTTGCGAATCATCTTCAAATCTCTGGACCTCTAGCAATTTTAATAGCCGGTTCTCTCACGTTTAACTTAACCAACAACAGGCAAATAAAATTAAATAAATTGCCTCACATACGTTTTATTTTAAAGATTTGTTTTAAAGACCTCTCTTCTGAGGCCAAGAGAGTGTCATTGTGTCATGTAAAATACCAAGAGACTGTCAGACGTTCCACATTCACGCACACACACAAATAACATACTAATGTAGACACACCGAGGCGCGTATTTACGTTGACAACGGAAACCTGTGAGTATTTATCTTCCTTCGTGGCGAGTCTGTCACTATTTTACGCACTCTGAATAATGTGTGTCAGCATTTCTGTATATCATTCGGCAGTGTGTCATTATTTGACTGGATCTGCAGGGAGTATGCCAATGTTTCTGACGCTCTGTAGCGAGTATGTAAGTATTTCACTTGTTCACACCAGTGAGTATGTTAGTATGTCAAGTTGTTCCGTGTGGAGTGTAACTGTAGTAAATGTTCACTGCTTGCAGGTATCAAACCTGGAAGTATTTAAAATTATGTGGAGGATGTTGTGGAACTCCAACAGAGCAGCAAGCAGTTGGTGCATTGTTCAAGTGTTTGGAAAATGAGGATCAATGCAAAGAAATGGGAGATGATGTCCTTTGCTAGAAAGACATTAAAAGACATTACTAAATAGGCTATACTATTGTAAATGGACTGCAGCAGCAGAGGGTTCTGTGTGGAAATAAGCACAGATTATTAAAGGTGTCAGGACAAGTGGGCAGCCACGGCTTCTTCATTCAGTAGCAGTCAGACATTCCCATCGTCTTCTGGACTCCACGTAGGAAAAGAAGGGAGTTCATCCCGGATAAAAGCTGTCTCTTTCACAGGCGGTTCAAATTCCCCTCCCGCTCCCCACTCCCCACCTCTGACCAAACACTTCAAAGTCTCCCGTGTGCACAGAGAGCAATGGGACCACAAGAAACATCATGGAGCAGGCCATCAGGGAGATGAGCCGTGATTAGAGTGGTGCTGGAAAAGCACAACTGTTCAGGCAGCATCTGAGAAGCAAGAAAACTTGACCTTTGGAGCTTAAGCCCTTCATCAGGGCGGAAGACAGGGAGCCTCCAGGGTTGAGAGATAAATGGGAGGGGTCTGTGGCTAGGGACAAGGTAGCAAAGAATACAATGGATGGATGGGGGATGAAAGTGATAGGTCAGAGAGAAGGGTGGGGGAAGGTGGCAAAGAGTACAACGGGTGGATGGGGGTAGAGATGAAGGTGATAGGTCAGAGAGAAGGGTGGAGGTGATAGATGGGAAGGAGGATTCGAATCCTCCTATTTTCTCCCGACGAAAGGGGTAGACATGGGCACCCGTATGGGCCTCAGATATACCTGTCTCTTTGTCGGCTATGTAGAACAGTCAACCTTATGTTGTTACTCCGACAACACTCCCCACCTCTTCCTCCACTACATTGATGACTGCATCAGCGCCACCTTGTGCGCCCGCGAGGAGGTTGAGCAGTTCATCAACCTCAACAACACATTCCACCCCGACCTTAAATTCGCTTGGATCACCTCGGATACCTCCCATCCCCTCCTGGACCTCTCCATCTCCATCAATGACGACCGACTTGACACTGACATTTTTACAAACCCACTGACTCCAATAGCTACCCGGAATTACACCTCTTCCCACCCTACCTCCTGCAAAAATGCTATCCCGTAATCCCAATTCCTCCGGCTCCACCGTATCTGCTCCCAGGAGGACCAGTTCCACCACAGAACACACCAGATGGTCTCCTTCTTTAAAGTCCGCAATTTCTCTTCCCACGTGGTTGAAAATGCCCTCCAACGCATCTCATCCACATCCCACACATCCACCTGCAAACGACACTCCTCCAAATATAACAAGGACAGTATCCCCCTAGTCCTCACCTTCCACCTTACCAACCTTCGCATAATCGTGGGCTGCACGGTGGTACAGTGGTTAGCACTGCTGCCTCACAGCGCCAGAGATCCGGGTTCAATTCCCGCCTCAGGCGACTGACTGTGTGGAGTTTGCACGTTCTCCCCGTGTCTGCGTGGTTTTCTCCGGGTGCTCCGGTTTCCTCTCACAATCCAAAGATGTGCAGGTAAGGTGAATTGGCCATGCTAAATTGCCTCTAGTGTTAGGTAAAGAGTAAATGTAGGGGTATGTGTGGGTTGCGCTTCAGCGGGGCGGTGTGGAATTGTTGGGCCGAAGGGCCTGTTTCCACACTGTAAGTAATCTAATCTAATCCGCATCATTTGCTGACATTTCCACGACCTACAAACGGACCCCCCCCCACCAGGGATATATTTCCCTCCCCACCCTTTTCCGCATTCTGCAAAGACCGTTCCCGCCGTGACTACTGGGTCAGGTCCACGCCCCCAACAACCTACCCTCTCCTACTGGCACCTTCCACTGCCACCGCAGGAATTGCAAATCCTGCGCCCACATCTCCCTCTTCTTGTCCATTAAAGGTCCCAAAGCAACCTTCCACATCCATCAAAGTTTCACCTGCACATCCACAAATGTCATTTATTGTATCTGTTGCTCTCGATGTGGTGTCCTTTATATTGGGGGACTGGACGCCCTCTCGCAGAGCGTTTTAGGGAACATCTATGGGACACACGCACCAATCAACCCCACCGCTCTGTGGCCCAACATTTCAACTCTCCCTCCCACTCTGTTGAGTACATGCAGGAACTGGGCCTCTTCCACCGCCACTCCCTCATCACCCAACACCTGGATGAAGAACGCCTCATCTACAACCTCGGAATACTTCAACTCCAGGGCATCATGTGGACTTCACCAGTTTCCTCATTTCCCCTACCCCACCAGTTCCAACCTTGCTGCTCAGCACCAGGCTCATGAACTGTCCTACCTGTCAATCTTCCTTCAGCTCCGCCCTCCTCTCTGCCCATATCACTTTCTTCCCGACCCCTATCCACCCAATGTATTCTTTGCTACCTTCTCCCCAGCCCAATCCCCTTCCCATTTATCTCTCAAACCTGGAGGCTCCCTGCCTTCCGTCCTGAAGAAGGGCGATTTTCCTGCTCCTCGGATGCTGCCTGACTGGCTGTGCTTTTCCAGCACCACTATAATCTAGACTATAATTCCCTACATCTGCAGTCCTCGCGTTTGCGTCACAGAGATGAAGCAACACTTCCAATGTCTGAAACGATCAGAGTGAACTCTCCAGTATAAACTGTAACAGTAAGTCATATACTCTCTCTCGATTTCCGTGGTGTATGTCTATTCATTCTTCCTGAAAAATTCACAGATTCACAGTTCCCAACATTGTACTCCTTCATCCAAATTGCCCATTGATTATCCATTTAGCGATTCTCTACCTCCTCTAGATAATTTCAGTTCCCACCGACCTTAACAATCATCGACAAACATCATTAGAATATATTTCTTCCATTTGTCTCAACAATTGTTATAAATTGCAAATAGTTGAGCAACCAACACTGGTCAGTCTCCCAATACCGTGGTATTTTCCGTTAAATTGGTAAAGACTAATTTATCCGAGTTAGTGGTATCTTCAAACGTGGCTGACACTTTTCCTTTGCCAGCACTGTGTGCTGGGAGCTCCGAACGATACTATTAGGGACAGATACCTTTGTGATAGGTAGTTTTCTGAGAATATTTCCCTCTTGTTGGTTCAACCATCACTCCCCACAGTCTGGTAACTGAGGCTTTGCTCTGTTCAATCAGTGGTGGGACTGTGGAGACTCTCTTGGTGATGGGCATTGACTCACTTGTCACCCTCAGTGCTTCCTCCGATTTGTTTCCAACATTGAGGGAAACTGATTTGTCACCGAGGGCTGATGTAGAGGGCAGTAGATGTCCATCAACAGCCGAATTCTTCCACCATCTTTGACTTGCGAAAATGCGATTTCTCGTATTCTGGAAACAAAGTTTTGGAATTCCAGGGTAACTCCATACCTGACTGCATAACACGGTACCACCACCACTGGTGGATCTGTCCTGCCGGAAGGACAAGATGTAACCAGGGATGGTGATGGGACTTCATGAAACATTAGAGTGCCGGTCTGACTCTGTGAGCATGACAATGTCAGAATCTTTCCTGACCAGTCAAAATGAGAAAAAAGACAAGAATGGAGAAGGGCACAGTTGTTTAACAAACTGAGTGAAAGACATTATATCGGAATGTGTGTTGTATTTTTAAGAAATATTGAGGAATTCCCTGCATACGTTAAGGTACGTGGATGTGATTTAATGGCATTAGAGAGACCTGGCTGCAGGGGCCTGATACTGGGAACTGAATATCCAGAATATTTAATATTTAGAAATAGTAAGCAAGAATGAAAAGGGATTGATGTAGATCTAAGAATAATGGTTTGATACTTGCATGCTTTTGAAGGTAAATTATCAAGGTATCAGCTTAATCTTATTTTTTTTTGTGTGCAATATATCAGTTGAGTTGGGTTTAGGGAGAGCTTCCCAAAATGAAGCTGAGTGGATCTCAACAAACTTAATGGGCAGAAGCGGTTTTGTGACATTAATCTTTCAGACTCTATCATATTCTGTACCCGATATTCCCCAAAGTATTCTAACACAGACACTGCCTGAAACATTCTGTACCCATTCTCCGGCACTTTCTATACCCGAAATCCTCCAGAATGTTATATAACCCACATTCATTGGAATATTCTATAACCGACATTCTCTTGAACATTTTGTAACCAAAATTCTCCAGAACCTTCTATAACCGACATTCCACAGAACATAGAGTAACCGACATTCTCAAGAACATTCTATACCCGACATTCTCCCAAAAATCCTCGATCCAACATTCCCCACAACATTCTAAACCGGCCTTCTCTGGAACATTCTGTACCCAACATTCCCTAGAACATCTTATACCTGACATTCTCCACAGCATTTTATACACCTCATTCTCCGAGTTCATTGTATACCGGATATTCTCCAAGAACATTTTACACACGACTTTCCCTGGAACATTCTGTAACTGATATTCTCCAGAGTATTCCATAACAGACATTATTTGTGAACGGCCGGACGTCAGTTAATTAAAGAAACACAAGATCCCGAGAGAAGAGCACCCATTCCAGGGAGAAGGAGACACCGCTTTCTTACTCCCGTCAGGTAGTTAAAAGGATAAATAAGTTTTCCTTGTGTTTATATTTCTTCACGACAGAGGATCCAATACAATCTAGAGTAAAGGATAGAAATTTCCAACTTCCCGTTTGTTTTGAAAGAAGTGGCGATGAATCCTTCAGGACGACAAAGTTTTCACTCTCCACATTACGATTTCTAAAGAAGTGACCCGTGTCTACTCTTCAGTAATTGCATTTACAGGAATGTTCTAAAAAGCAGTTGTGCTTATGGATGTGTATCTGTGTGTTTGGAGAGGGAGGATTTCTTGTGTTTTAAATCACATTTTAATAAGTAATTCACATCGTCCCATTTGTTACGTCAATTACATCATCTCTGTCCTCAATAAAACTGATAGCTCTGCTTCCAGGCGGATGTATAATGTGTTGTTTTCCTTCCTCACAGTTAACGTACTAACGATCTACGTCCTGCTTTATAAAGATTGTGGATTGTCTCCATGTGTGAGTCGTTACTTGGGAGCCATGGCAGTGGCGGACCTACTGGTCATTATCATCGACGTGATTATGAGACACATTCCATTTGTTTATAAGGAACAGTTTTATTTCCTGAAGTCCATCCCCGTGTGTAATATCCACGCTGTGCTGCTTTATGCAGCCACTGACTGTTCTGTCTGGTTCACCGTCACTTTCACCTTCGATCGATTTGTGCCAATTTGTTGCCCGAAGCTGAAAAGCAAATATTGCAGTGTGAAAACGGCGACTGTGATTCTGGTAACAGTGATTGTGTTGAGCTTTTTAAAGAACATTTTCTGGTATTTTATGCTTTCAGCTCAGTATCGGTTTGGGAATTCCCCCTGGTTTTGTAAGGCAACAGACGATGTTTATAACTCTCGTGTCTGGGTCACAATCGAGTTCCTCCACCACTTTCTAACCCCGGTTCTTCCATGTCTCTTGATTCTGCTGCTCAATGCTTTCACCATCAGACACATTTTAGTAACCAGTAGAGCCCGCAGGAGACTCAGGGCTCACACCAATGTGGACGCTCAGTGTGACAGAGAAATGCAAAATCGAAAAAAATCTATTATTTTACTGTTTGTGATCTCGGCCAATTTTATCCTATTATGGACAACATTAATGGTGTTTGTTGTGTGGAAACGGATGTGGTATTTGGGGTATAGGTCTGTATATCTGTCTTGGTTTGTGCTTCGATTGGGCTTCACGCTGCAGCTCCTCAGCTGCTGCACAAACACAGTGATTTATGCCGTGACACAGACTAAGTTCAGACAGCAGCTGACGGACGTGCTGAAATATCCCTTTATCCGAATTCATCATTCAATCAAAATCACTCATTAATCAATCCAACTAAGATTTTCTTACTTCAGTTTAATGGTTCAGTAACGATTCAGTCTGTCGCTATAGTAACAGATTGGGGGTCGTACTGATTTGTCCAAACTTATTCCACATGAGATAACGGGGACACATTTCAATGTTTCCGTCAACTCAGGGGCCAGTGAGAAAAGGCATCATCCCACTTACTGTTTCTATCACATCAATTTGTAATTTAAAAAGATGTTATTTGAAAGGGGCAATGCAGCAGAGTCAACTAAATTGTCGTTTGTCTTTGTGGTGAAAAGCTGAGCTGGAGAAAGACAAACACAGCCTCAACTCCTGATCCTCAGAGAAGCAGCCTGAGCTCAGGAGTTGGTTTAAAGTCACTGTGTACTTGCTTTCACCTCTGGTGTTACACACTCTCACCATTCTACTACACTCGCTCTCCATCTTGCTCTCTCTCTCACTCTCTCTCTGTCTCTCCCTCTCTCTCTCTCTACTTCTAAATCTCCCTCACTCTTAATTGCCTAACACTTCGGTTTCCTTCCATGGTAAAAGGTTTGCAAGCCGTTACTAGGAGAACAGAGTTGGCATGGTTCACATTTCGTTGCGAGGGGATCAGAGTGGGGATGAGTTCATACATCCATCCTAGGGGAACAGAGCTGGAATAAGTTCACAGGTAGTTGTGAGGTCAATAGAGTTGAGATAACTCACAGGCCATTTCTGGGTGAACAAAGTGGGGAAGCATCGGTACAATGTTGCTGGTGAAATGGAATTGGAGCAGAGTAACAGGCTGTTGCTGGGAAAACAGAGTGGAAATTTGTTCACAGGCCCTTGCTGGGAGAACATTCAGTTCCAAGGAGAATGGAGTGGAATGGGCTTCCAGGTTGTTACGGGAGAACATACTGGAGATTGAATCACAGGCTACTTCTTGGAGAAACAATTGGGAATGGGTTCACAAGCAGTTGCTTAGGGAGCAGAGTGGGGAGGGTTCACTCTCCGTTTCGAGGAGAACAGCTTGGGTTTTGATGTATAGTATGTTGCGAGGGAAACGCCGTGAGGATGGGTTAAATGGGCCATTCAGAGCTGAGCGGAGTGGGAATGTGTTCAGAGGCAGTTGCTCAGGGAACAGAATGGGAATGGGTTGATGGGCTGTTTCTTAGGAAACAACTAGGGGATGGGTTCACAGGCTGTTGCTAGGAGAATAGAATTAAGATAGTTTACTAGACCGTTTATGGGAGAACAGATTTGGGAAAGTTTCACAGACCGTTGCAACAGAAGAGTGTGGTAATGAATTTGCAGGCTTTTGCGAGCGAAATAGGGTAAGACTGGGGTCACAGGCCATTGCTCGGGAAATAGTGTGGGAATGCATTCACAGGAAGTTGCTAGGAGAACACATTCGGGTTGGGTTTAGAGGCCAGAGTTAAGAGATCAGAGTTGGAATGGATTCACATGCCATTGCTCAGGGAACAGTGTGAGGATTGGTTCACAGACAGTTGCTAGAGGAACAAAGTAGGAATGGGTTCACAGGCCGATTCCAAGGAAACAGAGTCGGATTGAGGTCACAGCAAGGAGAGTGGAATGGGGATGAGTTCACAGGGTGTTCCTATGAGAATGGGAATCAGAGTGAGAATGGATTCTCAGACTGTTGGTAGAGGAACAGAGCCAGGCTGGAGTCACAGGCAGTTGCTCAGGGACAGAGTTGTTATGGGGTCACAGACCATTGCTATGGTAACAAAATTGAGATAGATCAACGGGTCGTTGCTGGGATAGAATGTTGGGGATCGGTTCACATCCCATTGTTAGGAGAACAGATTTGGAATTTATTCCTATGCTGTTGCTGGGAAAATATTCTGGGAATGTGTTCACAGTGCATTGCGAGGAGAACAGATTGGTGATAGGATGACCAGTCGTTGCTCGTAGAATAGTGTGGGGATGCATTCACGTACAGTTGATAAGGGAACAGAATGGGAATTGGTTTACAGGCCGTTGCTAGGGAAACAGTGTTGGGATGGGGTCACAGGTTGTTGCTAAGGGAACAGTGTTCACTTTATTTTCCACTGGCCCTTTCTTGGAGAATATTTTGTGGATGGTTTCACAGCCTGTTGCAAGGAGAACTTAGTGGGAATGGATTTGCAGGCAATTGCTAGGGGAACAGAGTGGGAATGGGGCCCAGGTCATCCCTAGGCGAACAGAGTGGGGATGGATTCATAGGGCATTGCTAGGGAAGCAGATGGGGATAATGTTACCGGTCATTTCTTGGGGAAAGAGTGGGGACGGGTTCACATGTCATTTCGAGGAGAATAGTTGGGAATTGCATTCAGAGGCTTCTGCTCAACAGAGAGGCAATAGAGTCATAGACGTTTCCCTGTCGGAAAAGAGCCAGGATGGGTTCACAGTCTGTTGCAAGGCGAACAGAGTGGAACTTTTTCAGAGGCTTTTGATGGGAGAACAGACTTGGCATTTGTAAACAGGCCGTTGGGATCGGTTCATTCTATGTTGTAAGGAGAAAAGAGTAATAATGGTTTCACAGTTTGTTGCTAGGAGAACAGAGAGAGGATGTCTTCACAGGCCTTTGCGAAGGGAATAGAGAGAGAATGTGGTCACAGGCCGATTCTAGGAAAACAGAGTGGGAATGTGTTCAGAGGCCGTTGCTGGGGTAGCAATGTGGTGATGGGTTGGTAGGTGATTGCTCGGAGAACAGAGTGTGCATGACTTTGTAGGCCGTTGCGAGGTGAATGAAGTCAGGTGTGGCTTTGTTAGTGAAGTACAGTATAACGGTGGCCAAAAGAACTTTTGACGAGGATGCGTCTACCGAGGTGGATGGGCTGAAGTCAGAAACACGAGAGGAGAGTTCATACTGTTAAGAGTTTTGTTACAGTCCTTCACAAAGTTCCAGGGATGTGGGAGTGAGGATTTACAAAAGGATTCTGGGTGGGTGTGAAAGGAACAGGGTGGTCATCATGGAGAATTTAACTTCCCCAACTTTGATTGGAAATGCTATAATTCTAATTCGGAGATGCCGGTGTTGGACTGGGGTATTACAATCACCTGATGAAGGAGCGTCGCTCCGAAAGCTAGTGTGCTTCCAATTAAACCGTTGGACTATAACCTGGTGTTGTGTGATTTTTAACTATAATTCTAGTACGTCAGATGGATCGGTTTTTGTCCAATGTGTGTCTAAAGTCCAACAAGAGGATCTGGTCGTTTGTAATGTACCACGCCATGTGTTTGACTTAGTGGTAGGACAGCACCTTGGCGAGAATGATCCCAATTCGGTTATGTTTAGTTTAGCGATGTAAAGGGACAGGACATGCAACAGGATAAGAGTTATAGATGCGGAAGGGCAAATATAATGCGATTAGGCAAGACTTAGGAGGCATAGAATGGGGTTGGAAATGCAGGGGATGGGGAAAATCGAAGTGTAGAGCTAGCTTAAGGAACAGATATTGCGTGCCCTTGATCGTTATGCCCCTGTCAGGCAGGCAGGAAGTAATAAAGTAAGGGAACCATGGTTTACTAAAGACATTGTACCTCTTCTTAAGTTAAAGAGGGAGGCTTATGTGACGTTGAGATGAGGTGGTTCAGATTAGGCGACGGAGAGTTACAGAATAGATGGGAAGTATTTAAAGAGAGAGTTAAGAAAAGCAGGGAGGGGACATGAACAGTCTTTCGCTGCTGGGATAAAAGAGAACCCTGAAGCTTATGTGATGAATAAAAGGATGGCTAGGATATGAATAGAGCCAGTCAAAGATATAAATGGGAGGTCATGTGTGGACCCTGTGGAGATCGGAGAGGTGTTAAACGAATATTTCTCATCTGCAATCACTCAGGAAAAGGAGAATATTGTAGAGAAGAAGACTGAGATGCGGACTATTACACAAGAAAGGATTGAGGTTAGTAAGGAGGAGCTGTTGTCAATTCATCCCTTGGGCTGGATGAGATTTATCCGCGGATTTTCTGGGAAGCTCGGCAGGAGATGGCGGAACCGTTGACCTTGATCATTTAGTCGTCATTGTCTACAGGTATACTATCAGAGGACTGGAGGATTGCAAATGTTGTGCCGTTGTTCAAGAAGCACAGCAGAGATAATCCAGGTAATTATAGACCAGCGAGTCTTACGTCTGCTGGAGGAAAAAGTTTGGAAAGAATTGTAAGGAATAGAATTTATAATCATCTTGCAAGCAACAATATGATTGGAGATAGTAAACATGGCTTCGTCAAGGGCAGGTCGTGTCCCACAAACATCATTGAGTTTTTTGAGAAGATGACCAAGTACGTGGATGACGGTAGGGCAGTTGACGTGGTGTATATGGACTTCAGCAAAGCCTTTGGATAAGGTTCCACATGGTTGGCTTTTGTAGAAAATGCAGAAACATGGGATTGAGGGCGATTTAGCAATTTTAATTATAAACTGGCTTTTTGTAAGAAGCAGCGAGTGGATGTTGATGGAAAATATTCAGACTGGAGTCTGGTTACTAGTGGTGTGCCACAAGGATCAGTTTTGGGGCCACTGCTGTTTGTCATTTTATAACTGAGTTGGATGCAGGCATAGTTGGAAGGGTTAGTAAGTTTACTGATGACGCTAAAGTCAGTGGAGTGGTGGACAGTGTGGAAGCATGTTGCAGGTTGCAGGGGAGACTTGGATAAACTGCAGCATTGTGCTCAGAGATGGCAAATAGAGTTCAATGCAGATAAATGTGAGGTGATTTGCTTTTGTAAGAATAACAGGTAGGCAGAAAACTGGGTCAATGGAAAATTTCTTGGTAGTGTGGGTGTACAAAGGGATCTTGGTGTCCATGTGCATAGATCCCTGCAAGTTTACACCCAGGTTGATAATACTGTTTGGAGGTCATTCGGTGTGCTAAGTTTTATTCATAGAGGGGATGAGTTCTAGAGCCGTGATGACATGTTGAACTGTACAAAATGCTAATGTGGCTTCACTTGGGATATTGTGTACAGGTCTGTTCACCCCATTACAGGAAGGATATGGAAGCATTGGAAAAGATGCAGAGAAGATTTACCAGGATGTTGCCTGGTCTGGAGGGAAGGTCTTATTCGGAAAGGCTGATGGACTTGGGTCTGTTCTCATTGGAGGGAAAAAGGCTAAGAGGGGATTTAATACAGACATACAGGATGGCCAGAGGATGAGTGTGGACAGTGAGAATCTCTTTCCTAGGACGATGATGTCGGCTTGTAAGAGTGGGTCATAGTTGCAAATGGGAGGAGGGGTGACAGGTTTAAGGCAGATGTCAGAGGCAGGTTTTTTACTCAGAGAGTGTTGAGGGCATGGAATGTCCTGCCTGCCAATGTAGTGAACTCAGCCACACTAGGGGCATTTAAACGGTCCTTGGATTAGCATATGGATAATGAGGTTATAGTGTAGAGAGATGGGCTTAGATTAGTTCAAAGTCGGCGCAACATCAAGGGTCGAAGCGTCTGTTCTGCACTGTATTGTTCTATATTCTAGGATGGATTCAGAGAGCGTTGCCAGATAAACAGAGAAGGGACAGGCGCACAGGACATAGATTGTGGAATACTGTTAGGACTGGTACACAGGTCACCGCTAGAAGAGCAGACTGGAAATGGATTCATAGGCCGTTAGTATGTGAAAAGTGTGGGGATGGTTTCAAAGGCTGTTACATCGAAAACAAATTTGAGAGAGGTTAACAGGCTGTTTTATCCAGCACAGAGTGGGGATGGGTTGACTGGCCGTTGCAGGGGAAGAGAGCCTGGTTGGTGTCAAAGGCAGTTGCTAGGAGAACAGAAATCTGATGAGTTCACAGGCTATTGCTAGTGTACTGAAGGTGAAATAGATCGACAGGCTTTGCTAGGGAAACAGGGTGGGGGTGGGTTCACAGACCATTGCTTGCACAACAGAATATGAATTTATTCACAGGCCGTTCCTGGGAGATCATTCTGCGGATGAGTCCAGAGTCTGCTGTAAAGAGAACAGCGCAGGCATGGATTCACACTCTGTTGCAAGTAGAACAGAGTGGGAATGGGTTCACTGGCGATTGTTAGGGCAGTAGAGTCTAGATGTGCCCACAGGCCATCCTTCAGAAAACAGACTAGCGACAAATCACACTCTTTTCCTGTGGGAACCCCGTGGGAATAGGTTCACAGTTTCTTGATAGTAGAACACAGTGAGAAGTTGCTAACAGGCCCTTGATGGGAGAATTGACTTTACACAGGGGTTCATAGGCCATTGCTTGGAGAACAGAGTGTTGATAACTTCACTGGCCGTTGCAAGGGAAACAGAGTTCGGATGGGTCAACAGGCCGTTTTTGGGAGAAGAGAGTGGCAATAAGTTGACAAGCAATTGCTCGGAGAACAGATTGGCGACAGGTTCACAGACAGTTGCGAGGAGAACAGTGTGGGGATGGGTTCACAGGCTGGTGCTAGGAGCCAGAGCGTGGATGGGGTCACTGGCAGTTGTTAGAGGTATTCGGTGTGGATTAAGTCACAGCCCATTGCCAGGCGAATAGAATGAGACTGGGTTCACAGGTCTTTTCTAGGAGAACAAAGTAGTGATGGGTTCACAGGAGAACAGAGTTAAGATGGGTTTACACTTTGTTGCAAGGAGAGACGAGTGAGGATGGGTACACAGTATGTTCCCAAGGACAACAGAGTGAGGATGGGTTCAAAGGCCATTTTTAGGGGAACATGGCTAGGAGGGGTTCACAGGCCGTTGCTGGGGGAACAGAGTTGATCATCCTGTTCTCCCAGGGTCAGTGCTGTAAGAGACTGCTCAGTTTCAGTCTGCTCTGCCCTGGATCAGTGAGACAAACACTGTGGGGTCAGTCTGTTTGCAGAGATAGCGAGGTCAGTCAGCTCCCCTGGGACCAGTGATGCACACATTGTACGTTCAGTCATGTCTTCCTGAGGTGAGTGTGACACAGACACAGTGGGGTCAGTCTGCTCACCTCGGGGTCAGTGATACAGACACATTGGACTCAATCTGCTCTCCATATTATTAGTGATACAGACACAGTGGGGGAGATATATTCTGTCCGGGGTGAGTGATAAAAGACACATTGAGGTCTCTTCGTTCTCACCAGGGTTAATAGTACAAACAGCGTAGGGTCACTCTCCTCTTTCCAGGTTCGGTGAGAAGATATAGTTTGGCTCAGTCTACTCTCCACAGGGTCAGTGATGCATACACAGTGTCCTCAATCAGGTCTCCACACGGTCAATGATACTCACAGTGGAGAAAGTCTCCTCTCCCCATGGTCAGTGATACAGACATAGGGTTGTCAGTCGTTTCTCCATGGTGACAGTGATACAGACACAGCTTCGTTAAGTCTGCTTTCTGGGCATCAGTGCTACAAACACAGTAGGTCAGCATACGCGTCCAATTGTCATTGAGACGCACACAGAAATGTCAGTCTCCTCTCCCCAGTGTCAGTCATACACAAACAGAGGTTTCAGTCTGCTCTCACTGGAGTCAGTAACACATCGACAGTGGGGTGAGACTGCTTTTTTTGTCGTCAGTGATACGTACACAGTGGGGTCAGTCTGCTCTCTCTGGGGACAGTGATACGTAACTTGTGGGGTCAGCCTACTATCCCCATGGTCAGCGATATAGATACAATGGAGTCTGTGTGTAAACCACTGGGTAAATCATACAGAGCCACTGTTTTCATCCTGCTTTTCCTGGTTCAGTAATGAACTTATAATGGATCAGACTGCTTTCACCTGGTCAGTGAACAGTTACACAGGTGTCAGTCAGCACTCTATTGTGTCAGTAATGCAGACATAGGGATGTCGATCTCTTTTCTCATGGTCACTGACACGAATACAGGGCGGTCAGTCTGTTCTGTCAGAGTTAGTGTTATTGCCACAGTGGTGTCTGTTCTTCCCGTTCTCAGTGTTGCAGACATAGTGGAGTCAGTTTGCTTTCTCAGGGGCCAATGTTAAACACACATTGGCGTCAGTCTGTTCTCCTTATTGTCAGTGATAGACATGCAGTGCGGGCAGTATCCTCTCGCCGGAGTCAATAATACAGATGCAGCGGGTGTAGTCTGATGTCCCGGTGTCAGTGACAAAGACACAATGAGGTCATTATGCTCACGAGACGGTCAGTAATTCACACAAACTGTTGTCAGGTTTGCTGTCCCCAGGGTCAGTAACACTGATTCAGTAGATCATTGTGCTACACACAGTACCAGTAATACACAAAGCGGTATCGGTCTGCTTTATCCCGTGTCAGTACTGCATAAACAGTGGGGTAAGTCTACTTTCCTCGGGTCAGTGATACCTATACAGTGCGGCGTGTCGGCTCTCCTCAGTGTCAGTGATGTACACAGTGGAGTCAGTGTCATCTCTCCAGGGTCAGTCATGCACACACTGTGGCGTCAGTTAGCTCTCCCTGGGGTCAGTGCTACAGCCACAGTTGGGTCCGTCTGCTCTCCCAGGCTCATTGATATAGACATGCTAGTGTCAGTCTGCTCTCCCCGACGGGCAAACACTCTGTTATTGGAGTCATACCTGACAGATAGGAAGATGATCATTGTTGTTGGAGGTCAGTCATCTCAGTTCCAGAACATTTCTGCAGTAGTCCCTCAGGATAATGTCCTAGGTGCAACCATCATCCGCTGCGTCCAGCTGTCCACTGAAGTGGCTGGTCCATTGGGTCCAGGTCGATGTGCTTATTGATTGAATCTGTGGATGCCATGCCTCTAGGAATTCCCTGGTTGTTCTCCGTTTGGCTTGTCCTATAATAGTAGTGTTGTCCCAGTCGACCGCATGTTGCTTGTCATCTGAGTGTTTGGTTACTAATGCTAGCTGGTCATGTCGTTTCGTGGGCAGTTGGTGCTCATGGACACGGACCATTAGCTGACTTTCTGTTTGTCCCATGTAGTGTTTTGTGCAGTCCTTGCATGTGATTTTGTACACTGCATTGGTTTTGCTCATGCTGGGTATCGGGTCCTTCATCCTGGTGAGTTGTTGTCTTACAGTGGCTGTTATGAGTCCTAGGACCCAATATACAAGCCACTGCAGCGGACAGCTGGAACTGACAACCGGAAGCGGCAGGTACAAATCACTATAAATGCCGGAGGAAACAAAACAGAAGCCCTTCACAGGAGGCTCCCAAGCACTGAGGATGTCACCTAGACAGGGGACGAAACGTCTGCAACACAACTAGCCAGCTCCGCGAACAGAACCACAACAACAGGAATAAGAGAATGATCAAAGAAAGAGTAGGGCCGATCAGGGATAGCATAGGGGACTTGTGTATAGAGTCTGAGGAGGTAGGGGAAGCCCTAATTGAGTTTTTTGTTTCTGTCTTTACTAAAGAAAATGACGTTGCAGTTAATGAAAACGTTGAGGAACTGGTAAGCGTTCTGGAACAGATAGATATTGAGGAAGCTGATATGTTGAAAATTTTGACAAACATTAATATTGACAAGTTGCCAGGGCCAGAACAGATTTGTCCTCGGCTTCTTTGGGAGGCAAGAAATGTGATTGCTTCGCTGCTTGCGAAGATCTTTGCATCCTCGCTCTCCACCGGAGTCGTACCTGAGGATTGGATGGAGGCAAATGTAATTCTTCTCTTCAAGAAAGGAAATAGGGAAATCTCTGGCAATTGCAGACCAGTCAGTCTCACGTCTGTCGTCTGCAAGTTGTTAGAAAGGATTCTGAGGGACAGGGGTTATGGCCATCTGGAAGAGCATGGCATGATTAAAGGCACGGCTTTGTGAGGGGCAGAACATGCCTCACAAACCTTATTGAGTTCTTTGAGGATGTTACTAGACATGCTGATGAGGGTGGAGTGGCGGATATGGTGTATGTGGACTTCGGTAAGGCATTTGATAAGGTTCCCCATGGTAGGCTTGTTCAGAAAGTCAGGAGGAATGGGATACAGGAAAATTTAGCTGTCTGGATACAGAATTGGCTGGTCGACAGAAGACTGCGAGTGGTAGTGGAAGGAAAGTATTCTGCCTGGAAGTCAGTGGTGAGTGGTGTTCCACAGGGCTCGGTCTTGGCCCTCTACTCTTTGTAATTTTTATTAATGACTTGGATGAGGAGATTGAAGGATTGGTTAGCAAGTTTGCAGACGACACAAAGGTTGGAGGTGTCGTTGACAGTATAGAGGACTGTTGTAGGCTGCAGCGGGACATTGACAGGATGCAGAGATGGACTGAGAGGTTGCAGATGCAGTTCAACCTGGATAAATGCGAAATTATGCATTTTGGAAGATCGAACTTGAAAGTTGAGTACAGGATTAAAGACAGGATTCATGGCAGTGTGGAGGAACAGCGGGATCTTTGTATGCAGGTACATAGATCCCTTAAAATTGCCACCCAGCTGGACAGTCTCTATGACTAATGGAAATGTCTTCTAAACACTAACTGTATCACTCTGTACATAATCAATCAGTTTCTATCAGACGCCCAACACCTCCTCCCATTCTTCTAAATTCCATCGAGTACAGACACAGAGCCCTCAACTGCTGCTCATATGACAAGCCGTCATCCCCGAATGCGTAACCTCCAACAACAGCAGTTCATTCCTTAAAACAGCTCCCACTATTCCAAATGCCGTCTGACCAGACCCTTATACATTCTCAGCAGTATGACACCGCTTTTGCATTCTTGCTCTCTTGAAATGAATGCTGTCATTGCATTTAGTTTTCTAACTGGCAATTGCACCTGCACATTAAACATAAGAGAGGACGAGTACTCCAAACTCCTTTTGTGCTTCAGATTTCATGAAGCTTTTTAGAACATAGTGTCTGTCTTTATTCCGCCTATCAACGTGCTTCTCACACGTTCCCATGTTGTGTTCCATCAGCCATGCATTTTCCCACAGTCCTAAACTGTCCAGGTCTTTCTGCAGCCTTCCCACTTCTTCAATATGACCTGCCCATCCAATCATCGCTGTGTCATCTGTAAACATAACAAAACTTCCCTCAGGTATTTCGTTCAGGTGGTTAATGTATAAGGTACTTCCTGACTCCCTCAGGTCTGCCCACCATTGAAAAGGCGAAAAACGTAAGGTTCTTGACGCCATTCAAGTTAAAGCAGTGGCTTGACTGGAATTACATCTGTAAATTCTTCACTCCCTGCACCATTAACACTCAGTAGGAGTACACCCTGCCCTTTTGTTTGTGAATGTACCCCGTTATGGTGACACAAAACCTTATGGAGCATTATCCCAGTCTACTGATGGCACTATATCTCAACATTAATTGTGTGATGCTAACAGCAACCAATGTGATTGTGGGAGGAAATGTCTATGATGAATGACTGTGTGTCTGCCAAGCTGAAACCTGCCCCGACCGCCTTGGATGTACCTGTGTCCGCTGTCACCGCTGCAGGCATAATCAGTCTTCCTGGGAGTCAAGTCAAGGAAAGTGACGGACCTGGACTGTGTTCCTGGCTGAGCACTCAGTCCTGCGAGGACCAACAGGCAGAGATATTCACAAACATCTTCAGCCTCTCCCTCCTACAAGCCAAAGTCCCAACCTGCTACAAGGAGGCCACCATCATCCTTGTAAGTGAGAAAGCACATGTAACGGGCCATAATGACTACCGCCCAGTGGCTCTGACATCAATAATCATGAAGTGCTTCGAGACGCTGTTTAAGGCCCACACCCACTTCAGTCTCCCAGCCTGACCTACTGCCCTATAATTTGCCAATTGATGTAATGGGTCCACAAAAGATGCCATATCCCAAGCCCTGCACTCATCCCTAGAACATCTGGACAACAAGGACACATAAACCAGATTCTGGATCAGTGGTGCTGGAAGAGCACAGCAATTCAGGCAGCATCCGAGGACAGGCAAAATCGACGTTTCGGGCAAAAGCCCTTAATCAGGAATAAAGGCAGAGAGCCTGAAGCGTGGAGAGATAAGCTAGCTTATCTCTCCACGCTTCAGGCTCTCTGCCTTTATTCCTGATTAAGGGCTTTTGCCCGAAACGTCGATTTTGCCTGTCCTCGGATGCTGCCTGAATTGCTGTGCTCTTCCAGCACCACTGATCCAGAATCTGGTTTCCAGCATCTGCAGTCATTGTTTTTACCACATAAACCAGATGTCTCCTCATAGACTACAGCTCCACGTTCAACACCACAATTCCATCCAGACTGATACCAAAAATCTGTGATCTTGGGCTCGGCTCTATTCTCTGCGAATTCATCCTCAGCTTTCTGACTCACAGACCGCAATCAGTGAAGGTTAGTAACTGAACCTCCTCCACAATAACAGTCAGCACTGGAATTCCTGAAGGATGTGCCCTCAATCCCGCTACTGTACTCCGTGTAAACCCATGGCTGTGTCCTCAGCTCCCTACAGCACTCCCTGTACACCCATGGCTGTGTCCTCAACCCCCTACTAGACTCCCTGTATACCCACGGCTGTGTCCTCATCCCCCCACCGTACCTCCTGTACACGCACGACTGTGTCCTCATCCCCCTACTGTACTCCCTGTACACCCACGACCGTGTCCTCAGTTCCCTAATGTACTCCCTGTACAACCACTGCTGTACCCCGAGTCTCCACTATACCTCCTGGACACACGCGGCTGTTGCCAAATTAGAAAAAAGCCATCTCCACGTTTGCTGAAGATACCACCAACGCAGGAAGGTTATCACAAAACGCCAAGTCAGAATACAGAAAGGAGATCGAGGGCTTGGTACCATGGTGGAATGATTATAACCTCTGTTCAAATTAGGCAGAAATAAAGAACTGATGATTGACTTCCGAAAGAAACGTGGGAACATGCTGCCATGTACGTCAATGGTTGAGAGAGTGCTGAGCGTCAGGTTCCTCGGAGTGATGATAAGTGACAACATGTCCTGGACTTCTCACATAGGTCTGACAGTCAAGGAGGTTCAATAAGGTGGGGGGGGGGGGGGTGCATAGAATCAGGAGATGTTGAGTTAGTATGGATGGCTGTGGGAACTTCTAAGGGCAAAAAGACCCTAATGGCTGTTATCTGCAATACCCCAACCAGTAGTCCGGATGTAGGGTGTAAAGTGAATAAGGAGTTGAACTTGGTCTTTCGCAAAGGTTTTGCTACAGTTGTTATGGGGAATGCAACATGCACATAGACTGGGAGAATCAACACAGTACAGGACCCCAAGAAAGGGAGTGTGTGGAGTGCCTCTGAGATGGATTCTTGGAACAGCATGTAATGGAGCCTCTCATTGAGAAGGCAATTCTGAATCTGGTGTTATGCAATGAACCGGGTCTGATCAGGGAAATCGAAGTAAATGAGCCAGTAGGAGGTAGTGACCATACTATGATACGTTTTAAGCTGCAATTTGAGAGGAAGAAGGGAGTGTCAGTATTGCAATTGAACAAAGGGAACTATGGAGCTATGAGGGAGGAGATGACCAAAGTTCAATGGTTCAATACACTAGCAGGGATGGCAGTGGAATAACAATGTCAGGTAGTTCTTGATATAATGCAGAAGGTGCAGGATATATTCATTCCATAGAGGAAGAAATATCCTAAGGGGGGGCAGGGGTGGCCGTGGCTGATGAGGGAAGTTAAGGATTGTATTAAGATAAACGAGAAATATAACATAGCAAATATGATGCGGAAGCCGGAGGACTGGGAAACATTGAAAGTGCAACAAAGGATAAGTAAAAAGGCAAAACGTGGAGAAAAAAAATCGGTACAAAGACAAACTGGCCAAAAATATACAGGTGCATAGGCATGTGAAAAGGAAAGAAATAACTGCTTAAGACTAAAATTGGACCCTTGAAGACCGAAACGGGCGAATTTATTATGGGGAACAAGGAAATGGCAGAAGAGTTGAATAGGTCTTTTGGATCTGCCTTCACTGGGGCAGACACAAGCTATCTCCCAGATATAATAGTGACTGAAGGACCGAAGGTAATGGATGTTTGAAGGGAATTTATATTAGGCAGGAAATGTTGTTGGATAGACTGTTAGGTTTGAAGGTTGGTAAGTCCCCGGGACCTGATGGTCTGCCTCCAAGGGTACTTAGTAAGGTGGCCCTAGAAATCGTGGATGCATTGGTAATCATTTTCCAATGTTCGATAAGTTCAGGATCAGTTTCTGTGGATTGGAGAATGGCTAATGCTGTCCTCATCTTTCAAGAAAGGAGGGAGAGATAAAACGGGGAACTTTCGACTGGTTACCCTGACGTCAGCGTTGAGAAAGATGCTGGTGTCAATTGTAAAAGATGAAATTACGAATCATTTGGAAAGCAGGAACAGGATAGTCAGAGTCAGCATGGATTTTCGAAGGGGAAACCGTGCTTGACTAATCTTCTGGACTTTTTGTGGATGTAAATATGAAGATGGACAAGGGAAAACCAATGGATGTCGTGTACATGGACTTTCAGAAAGCCTTTGATAAAGTCCCACAAAGGAGATTAATGAGAAAAAGTGGGTCACATGGTATTGGAGGCAAATACCATGGATTGGATTGAAAATTGGCTGGCTGACAGAACGCAGAGAAGTGATAAACGGGTCCCTTTGGGATGGGAGCTGGTGACCAGTGGTGTGCCACAAGGTGATGGTATTAAAAGAAATATTAACAAATTTGCTGATGACACAAAGCTGAGTGGCGGAGTGAAATGTAAAGAGGATGTTATGAGAGTGCAGTTTAACTTGGACAGGCTAGGTGAGTGGACGGATGCAAGGCAGATGCAGTTTAATATGGGTAACTGTGCAGTTATCCACTTTGGTGGCAAGAACATGAAAGCAGATTACTATCCAAATTGAGTCAAGTTAGGTAAAGGGGAAGTACAACGTGATCTAGGTGCTTTTATACATCAGTCAATGAAAGCAAGCATGCAGGTACAATAGGCAGTGAAGAAAGCTCACGGTATGCTGGCCTGGCATAACAAGAGGAATTGAGTATAAGAGCAAAGAGGTCCTTCTGTAGCTGTATGGGGCCCTGGTGGGACCGCACCTAGAGTTTTGTGTGCAGTTTTTGGCTGTATATTTGAGTAAGGACATTCTGGCTATTGAGGGATTGCGTGGTAGGTTCACGAGGTTAATTCCTGGAATGGCGGGACTATCATATGTTGAAAGATTGGAGCGATTGGGCTTGTATACGCTTGACTTTAGAATGTTGAGAAGGGATCTGATTGAGACATAGAAGATTATTAAAGGATTGTCAGGAAGCATGTTTCCACTGATGGGTAAGTCCAGAAACAGAGGACACAGTTTTTTAAAAAAGGGATAGGCCATTTAGAACAGAGTTGAAGAGAAACGTCTTCACCCGGAGAGTGGTGGAGCTATGGAATGCTCTGTCCTAAAAGGCAGTGGAGTCCAAGTTTGTGGACACTTTCAAGAAAGAGATGTATGGAGCTCTTAAAGATTGTGGAATCAAGGGATATGGGAATAATGCAGGAACAGGATACTGATTGTGGATGATCAGTAATAAATGGTGGTGCTGGGTCGAAGGGCCGAATAGCCTATTCCTACTCCTATTGTCTACTGTCTATAACAACACCTCTTCTTTCACATGTGACTCAGGAAAGTCAGCATGTTCCACTTCTGGAGATGCATCACTGAGAGTGTACTGTCTGGGCGCATATTGGCCTGGTGCGGCAATTGCTCTGCTCTGGACTGTGAGAAACTACAGAGGATTGTGTGCAAACCCCAGACCATTAAGGACTCCAAGCTCCCAACCATTGACTCCATTAACATAGCTCGTTGCCGTAGAAGGGCTGCTAACGTCTACCCCAAATAACTGAGTGAAGGGAGAGAGGAAATAGCTGTTATCTAAACAGATATCTTTGTAGCATCCGTGAACACGGTTGAGGTCCCAGAGGATTGGAGAATTGCTCATCCCCTTGTTTAAGAAGGGTAGCAGGCATAATCCAGCTAATTATTGACCAGTGAGTCTGACGTCAGGTTTATGGAAGCTGCTAGAGAAGATGCAGAGAGATAGGATATGTTCCCATTTGGATAAAAATGTTCTTATCAGTGATCGGAAACATGGTTTTGTGCAGGGAATGTCATGCCTGACAAACTTAATCGAATTCTTTGAAGTATTTACAAAATTGATTGATGTGGAAAGGGCAGTAGACGTCATATACATGGAATTCAATAAGGCGTTTGATATGTTTCCCCGTGGTAGAATTATGGAGAAACTAAGGTCGCATGGGATCCAGGGTGTACTAGCTACGAGGATTACGAACTGGCTGGGCAAAAGGAAACAGCGAGTAGTAGGCGAAGGGAATTTCGAAAATGGGAAGCTGTAATCAGTGGTGTTCCATTTAAGATGTTTCTGGAAAGGAACATGAATGGGCAGGGAGCAAAGTGACACAGACCCTTCGAAAATAGGCGACAGGTTTAGATAGAGGATCTGGATCAGCGCAGGCTTGAAGGGCTGAAGGGCCTTCTCCAGTGCTGGAAAGTTATTTGTTCTATATCTAACATTACAAAAGATCCATCACACCCCAGTAATTATCTCCTACAAGCTCTTCAGCCTGGAAGATACAAAAGCTTTAAAACACAGAGCAGCCGGTTCAGGAACAGCTTCTGCCCGGCTGTTAATAGACGATGAATGAAATCTCTAACCTCAGATAATGCTGATCTTGTTCATGTTGAACTTGCCCAGTGCACACCTTGTACAGCGTAACTGACATGCCTCTCAGACATATTTTACAGCCATTGTTCTGTACATCCTTGCTTACGACGATCTGCTTGTACATCTTTGTAAGGTAACAATAGATCCTCAGCTCGCCCCGCCCCCAGTTCCCTCCAGTGCTCACTCACAGCTATCTACGGTCCTCACCCCTGCTCCTCCCATTCCCACCCCAGTTCCCTGTGACCCCATCCCCAGTTCCCCGTGTCCTTTGTCTCTCACTGTTTCTCTCACTCTATCTGTTTCCCTGTGTTTTCATTTTCTCTGTCTTATGATTCTTTCCCTGAATTTGCTATCCCCCTTCACCCTGTCCATTTGACAGTTTGTTTCCTTGTTTTGTTTCCTTTCTCTATTTGACTGACTGTCCATTTATTTCTCTCACTGTGTTCTCTCTCTAGTTCCCTTCTTGTCTGTCTCTTTCTCCCTCTTTGTGATGGTGATGGCTTCTCTATTCGTTTGAAGCAGGTGATGGCTCATTGGTTCGATGTTGGCAATACAATAACCTCAGTTTCGTTTTGGCATCGTGGACATAATTTAAATTTATTGGTGAAATTTCAGTTGGTCTCACAACATCAACCAGAACGTGGGTATTCATTTGACACCCAATGGTTACATATAACTATTTTGGGACTGCCCGTCTCCCAGTGCTCTGTATACTGGAAACTGAATGCATTCGATTTGAGTGCATAATGGCGTGACATGGGAACTGCCCTGCCCAGGACCGTGAAAAACTACAGACGGTTGTGTCCACAGCTCAAGCCATCACGAAAGACAACCTCCAATCCATTTATACTTCTCATTGTCACAGAAAAGCTGGTAACCTCAAAGATCTCTCCCAAACAGGTAATGATCTCCTACAACCTCTTCCAATAGGCAGATGATATAGGGGCTTGAAAACATGGAGCAGCATGCTCAGGAATACCTTCCTCCCTACTTTAATTAGACTGATGTATTGACATCTCTAACTTTTCAAATAAGATTGATCTTGCTTTGCACACCTCCAGTGTAGCTGTAACCTTGTATGCCTCACTCTGTCTCAGTACCCTGTGATCTGTGTTTTCTTGTTTATAATGATGTGCCTGCACTATTCGCAAAACAAAGCTTTCCACAGTACATTTTACTAACATAAATCAAATCAAATCAGGTCAAACAATTGGACTACGGTGGCTCAAGGTCTTCTCAAGGGCAACTAGAAATGTGAAATAATGCTGGCCCAGCCAGAGATACCCATATCTCATTAATGACTACAAGAAGATGACCACACACAGGAAAGACAGACAGGGGATCAAATCGCCTTCAACATGGTTTTGGATATATGCAGACTGAAAATGTGTTGCTGGAAAAGCGCAGCAGGTCAGGCAGCATCCAGAGAACAGGAGAATCGACGTTTCGGGCACAAGCCCTTCTTCAGGAAGGGCTTATGCCCGAAAAGTCGAATCTCCTGTTCCTTGGATGCTGCCTGACCTGCTGCGCTTTTCCAGCAACACATTTTCAGCTCTGATCTCAAGCATCTGCAGATCTCACTTTCTCCTCAAAAATATATGCAGACTCCCTCGTTATCCGAAAGTAGAGTGTTCCAATAAAACCTTTAGTAAGCTGATATAGCGTAAAGTGAAGACACATTAATTTATATGGGAAGAAACTCGGCTTTCTTTGTAAAAGGGAAAATCCTCTTCGGATTTCTTTTGCTTAGCGAAAACAGGTATGAATGTAAGTCATTCGGAAAGGGAAGTGGCGAAAAACGAACATTTGAAAAGTGGTTGTACCTGTTTCTATGTGGGCATGATACTCAGCAAGATGGGAAAGGCAAAAAGTAAATGAGGTAAAAAAGTAAAAGTGAATCTCACATTTGATTTCCATCCAAGCTGATCATTATTCCCTTCATTTGCTTTTTCTCTTCTATCTCTCTCTTTCTCTATCGATTCAACTCACTCCTCCTCCCCTTCAAAGCAGACTTTCCTGTCACCAGCATTACTCATATTATTTTCCAGCTGCTTTCAGTTCTAAAAGGTTCCCCAGCATTTTTTGTTGTTTTCTTTCCATTGATAATATAATTTCAGATCTCCAGTTCTTCATTTGATTTAACCTTTAAGTTTGTTATTTAATGGGACGTTGGAATCTCTGCCACTAATTGACCTGACTCTGAGGCCATTCCACAAGCTAATATAAAGTCAAGCACATTCAAAGTTTGTGAGAAGATTTGTAGCTCGGGTGCTCGATGCTGTGGTTCTGTTCGCCGAGCTGGAAGTTTTTGTTGCAAACGTTTCGTCCCCTCTCCAGGTGACATCCTCAGTGCTTGGGAGCCTCCTGTGAAGCGCTTCTGTGGTGTTTCCTCCGGCATTTATAGTGGCCTGTCCCCGCCGCTTCCGGTTGTCAGTTTCAGCTGTCCGCTGTAGTGGCCGGTATATTGGGTCCAGGTCTATGTGTTTGTTGATGGAGTTTGTGGATGAGTGCCATGCTTCTAGGAATTCCCTGGCTGTTCTTTGTTTCGCTTGCCCTATAATGGTAGTGTTGTCCCAGTCAAATTCATGTTGCTTGTCGTCTGCGTGTGTGGCTACTCGGGACAGCTGGTCGTGTCATTTCGTGGCTAGTTGATGTTCGTGGATGCGGATCGTTAGCTGTCTTCCTGTTTGTCCTACATAGTGTTTTGTGCAGTCCTTGCATGGGATTTATAGGCCACTATAAATGCCGGAGGAAACACCACAGAAGCGCTTCACAGGAGGCTCCCAAGCACTGAGGATGTCACCTGGAGAGGGGACGAAACGTTTGCAACAAAAACTTCCAGCTCGGCGAACAGAACCACAGCGACTCTTCATAATGTCCCCACCCGGAAGGGCAGGACTAGTGTGGCAACTCAATTGAAAACTAATCAGATGTTTATTGTAATAATTTGAATTGGAATTAATTACATATTTCCTGTGTCTAATGAACTGAATAAACAGCTTAGTAATTTACAGTAATAATGTAACAAAGCAATAATGACTTTGATTAAATATGAATCTCGTGATTATTCACGGCAGGAAAAACAATCATTTGATCATTGTACATTGATGAACAAAAAAAAAATCAATAAAATAGTTCCATATGTTCACATCAGTTTGTCACAGAACAAAAAGAATATTAAAATGCTTTTGCAACATAAATGAATAGGAAAACAAATGAATTAGTCACCCAATGCGACTATTATTATGAAGACAACTTTCCGTCTTTCCAGAATGTTCAACTTCCCAAGGTCCAAAATGTGCTGTGACTATTTCATGAAACAATAAAGAGATGTGTTAGTTCGTTTTGCTGTACTTCAAAAAGTCACAAGAATTTTAAATGATTTTGTTCCATGAAAAACGATGAACTTATATTGTGTTTATAAATACAGTAAATGTAAACATTGAAGTGAAACATAATTAAATCAATTCAATTCTTTCCAGGGTTAAAATAAATAATGACATTCACAATGCACATTGCAAAATCTTTTCATTATTTTGTATATGAGCCATAATTCCACAGTTATATCCCAAACTATATTGAGCAATGATTAGATAATAGCAACAATTGGATTGTCAAACTTCTATCAGTTAATTTAAGAATAATGATAAATATAAGTTGACTGAAAAGTGTGGAGAAACGACAAGGTACTAATTTAATGAAAAGTAATTACAGTTTTTGAATGCTTCAGGCTGAGATTACCACGATCATTCAAATTAGCAATTATCAGGTATTTACAGTGGGGTGTTGAATGGGAAGTCTTTGTTTTCATTATGGGATAGTTCATCTGAAAAGTAAATTGATTTTTATATTGTAGTGTTCGTACTAAGAAAAAAATTGATGAAATTTAAATGCGAATAGAAAGACTAACTCTAATAATTGTGCAACTATTGTATTGGCAGTGACTGGAAAATTAACGTTGTAATCTGAACAAATAAATTGATTCAATATTTTAAAAACACTTTGCTATGATGATGATTGGATATTAATTAAGATCGCTACACTGAGGAATATAATATAGCACCTAGCTCTGTGGATTCTCAATAATGATACATTCAGTGATTATTCAGCAGAATTATTTTTGGCTCAAAATGCAGGATTAAGAGAATGACATGTTTCCATCCATTGATTTGCGTATTGAGACGTACTTTTAATTTATATACCTTTTTACATGACCAATGTTTAGACATTCATGTGAGGAATAGGAAGCCAATATGAAGATTATAACAGTGTGTATTATAATGAATATAAGATACAGGGAACTTCCATAATCTTGTGATTTTTGCACATTGATAAACGACTTTAGTGTAAAAATGTTTAGAAATCAACATGTTCAAAACAGTTATAACAAATTGAAACTTTGATAAAATCCTTATGCAGTGCACATGATTTGAATACACATCAGTCACAGAACACCAGTCACAAAAAACATCGGCTCAAGACAATAAGACCATTAGAAAGAGTATTCTACTCAACAGTAATTAGAGGCCATTGAACATCTTCATATTGTTCCTGCAGAGAACATTCATTTAGTATTCATAAAGTTTTATTATGATAAATATTTAGACATTTGTATCAGAACTAGGAAGAAAATGAGAAGCAATTCATGAATATTTTTCTAAATGAAAGTCAAAATAAACTAAATCTACCGTTCTACCTTTCAGTATTTTCTCTGAATAAGCAGATGAAGATTCTTAATGCACGAGCTCAAAATGTTTTTACTTAAAGTTGTTCAAAGCCAAAATTAAATTATTTTATTTTGTGATTCTTCAACCAGAAACCTGATTGGAAAGCTGCTACGTATGCTGTGTTAGTATCCTCGGCCATTTGTAATAAAGTATGGTCATTGGTTTTAGCAAAATATTACATGTGCAATTACTTAACTGAGATTTAAGAAATCAAGTGCATTTATTGGATGGAACTGCTCACCAAATGTTTACTGTGGTTCTTGCTCTCAGGAACTCTAAGATACGTACTCAGGTTTTTCTCCTGAGCAGCAATTAGATGACCAGGAAGGCATTTGTATGGCGGTATGTGCAGTGTTCTCTGAGCATTGAATTCAATGACATTGAGATATTTTACTAATCTAAGAAGGGATTAATAATTGGGTGTTAAAGATATTAATTAAGATCATTTTTATAAAAGAAGACCTGATGATCAGGCAGCGCCTGGAAAACTAATGTTTCCAAATAAACCTGTTGGACTGTAACCTGGTGCTGTGCGATTATTAACTTCGTGAAACAAACTTAAAAAAACAGACGTGATAAGTGAGATATATGCAAAATAGATTTTCAAGTAAACACACTCCGACATTTTCAAGGCATTTTACCTTAACATTCAAGATGAGAAGGCCATTTGAAAAATAAACCGAACTCTCAGGCAGTTCATCAATTGAACAGTAAGTAGAATTTTAACTTAATAAAAGACATGGCAATATTGAGATGAATTACAATATTTTATCGTGTAATAAAGGTAACCTCAAGAACTGAGGGACAATAGCAAGTGGCATTTGTTCCATTTTACTGAAGAAGAAATCGATGGTTTTTTTTCAGAATAAGGATAAGTGTATGTGAGGTGTTGAAATACACAATAATGATGTGTTAAATGTTCATTGAAACTCTTCTGTAGGATTAAATTCACCGAATAAACAATATTTTGGTATTCATGAGCTAATTGGAAGCCAAATCCTATTGCCAACCATATGGATAATAATTTGATGTAGTAAGGTATTTTGATTTTTAAAAATATATAAATTTCATTACTTACATATATTAAATTAAAAACTACAATGTCCTCAATTTTAAAATTTAGAGATAATGTAGTGCGATACGTAATTTTATTAATGACCTGAAAAAAATAATTTGGATTATTAAAATGAACAACAGACAGAAGGAGATCCAAAGTTGGATTGAAAAGCAATTTAATCTCTGCATATATATTTTCTAAACACCATTCTAAGCTGCTTTGGTGCATCTCTGTTGAAGATGGCAACTGAACCCACACCTCAGAGTCTCACAGGGGAGACAGAACCCGATCTCCACAAGTGCCTTTCATTATGTACCCACCATGAAAAAGTGGGATTATAACCAATTGTGATTACTCAAATGAAAGCTAATCAGTATTCATTCCGATAATTGGACTGGAAATTAAATAGACTGTTTCTGTGTGTAATGGACTGCGAATGATATAGTAATTCCCAATAATAATGGAACTAAGCACATATGCTCCAATGTAAAAAATAATATCATGACAATTGAAAGAAAGATAAATAGACATATCATGCGCATATTATAAATTCATAAAACATACAACTGCAGAATACGTTTAAAGCGGTTTTTCTTATAATGAAAAGATAATTAGAATGCTTTGCAGCAGGACGGAATCGGAAGAAAATGTCATTCACTGCGACTATTCAACTGCAGGTAGCTCGCCTTCCATCTCGAAATGTTCAACTTCCAACAATTCCAAATGTACTCTGATTGATAAAGGAAAGAACAAACGCATGTAAATTCTTTTTGCTTGTTTATAAAAATGTCACAAATTTGAATATTTTTTAGCTTTAAAGTATTTAACTCTTACTGTGATCAGAAATACAATAAATCTTTGCGTTGAAGAAAAAACTATGATCACATCGTTATTCACAATAATTGGGAGAGTGAACACTGCAATTTCTTTCCATCAGTTGATGCACTGAGCGATAATTCCACTTTTATATCCCTTACTGGATTGATCAATTTTTAGAAATTAACAATAACTAAGTTATTAATATGCTGTCAGTGAACAGAACATTAACAGAAATTAACAATAACTAAGTTATTAATATGCTGTCAGTGAACAGAACATTAACAGAAATTAACAATAACTAAGTTATTAATATGCTGTCAGTGAACAGAACATTAACAGAAAATTAATGAGAAATTTTGTTTCGAAATAAACAGTAATTATTGGTGAAATTTTATTAGATATCTCTTAATCGATGAGGCTTTGATTACTTTGATTGTTGAAATGAGTACCATTCAGATATTTCCAATGAGCATTGGATGGAAATTTTTTTTGTTGTTTAGACGAGAAAGCTTTTTTTGTTGTAGTTACGGCACTAAGAAATAATTAATGAAATAATGATGTGAATCTCACCTTACTGAATATTTTCAAGTTTTCTAACAGGTTTCTAGTCCAATCTTAAGTTGAATAGGATAATTTGGCTCAGTACATCAGTAACTGCAAACATTTTCAACAGATCTCCATCAAAGTTATTAATCTGAGAATTCAGAACAAAACTAAAAAAAAAACCTCTGTAAATGCCATTGACTATATCTTTAGATTATAGTCAAATTCGTTCTCTACTTATTTTCTTCCTATTTCAGACACCAGTGGCTAAATATTGATTAGATTAAATGTCATTAGTTCGATAAATGTTAGTTTTCTCTCAAAGACCTATGCAGCACAGGAATGGGTCCTTTGGCCCATAACGTTGTACTGAACATAATGCAAAAGAAACTCATCCCTTCTGCTTACCCTTGGTCCATATCCTTCCAAATTATCTAAATGAACATTAAATAGCCCTAATGTATCTCCCTCCACCACCAACCTTGGAAGTTCATTCCAGATACCTACCACTCCCTGTGTAAAAAACAACTTGCCCCTCACACGCACCTTGAACTTTCCCTCCTCACCTTAATAGCATGATTCAGAGTTTTGACGTTTCAACTCGGGGAAAACTTTGACTGTCACCCTATCTATGTATCTCATGATTTATAGACTTCCATCAATTCAGCCTCCAGCCTCCGCCACTCCACAAAAAAGAAACCTGAGCTTTTCTCGCCTCTCCGAATCCAGGCAGCATCCTGGTTAACGCCCTCTGTACCACCTCCAAATCCTCCATACCCTTCCTGTAATGTGGTGAACAGAAGTGAATGCAATACTTTAAGTATGCCTTCACCAAAGTCTTATCTTATAAATTTGCAACCTGCCATCCTGACTCTAGTAATCAGTCCCCTGACCAATAAAGGCAGCATGCCATTTTCCTTCCTTACCACCCTATCTACTTGCATGGTCACTTTCAGGGAGCCATGGTCTTGAATGCCAGGATCCCTTTGAACAACAAAGCTGTTCAAGTTCCTGCCATTAACTATCTACTTCTCCTTAACTTTTGAGCTCCCAAAGTGAAACACCTCACACTTGTATGGGTTAAACGTCACCTTTAATTTATCTGCCCATTTCCTGCTGTATTCTTTGACAACCCTCTACATTATCCACAACTGCACTGAACTTTGCATCGTCTGCAAACTTATTCACTCCCCCAATTAGATGTTAATTCATGTCACTTATATAGATTTGTATAGCAATCAGAAGGTTTCCAGTACAGGTCCCTGTGGAAAAAAAGACAGAAAATTAGGGAAATGCAGAATTCTTGAATAAATGAGTTTTTTTCAATGACAAACCTATTCTGATTAATAATCTCTGAAGTTGTGACTATTGTTTTTAAATTAATCCAGTATTTTAATTCTCAGTTTACTGATCTTAATGAATATCCAGTTCAAACTGCTTCGAAAATATTGAATCATTTTAAGTGTTGAGTTCTAACATTAATTATTATTTATTTGTCATTTCAATTCTCACATCATCATGAGATTCACATTTTAGTTGAATCCATTATTTATTAGAGCCAGTATCATAATGAAATATTAACATGCTTTTCAGGTCAACACACCTGCAATCAACCAAAGTTTTCTCACTCAATAGTTCAGTTTTTCCCGATATCCTGCACAACTACATTGCAATAAGGATTTTCTCATCAATCTTAAATTTGTTTCAGCCATTTTAAAACTAATTATTGTTAATATCTAATCAGTAATCATTGTTAAAATCCAATATATTCAACTGTAGATGTGGAACATCAATTGAAACAATCAATATTGCACTCTACAATCTCTTAATCTTTGCAAAAATAATTTTCAGTGTAGAAGCTTAGTTGGATTGAATTGGTTGTGAGCAAAAATACATTCTGAAGAAGGGAACTGGACCCAAAGTATTAACTCTGGTTTCTCTCCACAGATGCTGCCAGACCTGCTGAGTTGTTTTCCAGCAATTACTAATTTTGTTTCTGAGCTCCAGCATCCACAGTTTTTGCGTTCTTGTACCTACTGTATTTCACTTCAATGCTAACATTTCTATATGTTTGATTATTACAGTAGAAGCTAACTATTTTTCACGTTAAACACTATTTAAATTTCATGTGTTTCTTGTGTACACAAACCAGAATTTACAAATGTTTGATCTATTCTTTTGCAATAAATCTTGAATTCTTAAAAATGACAATTTTTTGAAAATGAGGGATGTTGTCTTTCGCTGAGTAGTCACATTGAATGACGAATGCATTATTTCCAATTCATGTGCATTACAAAGCAGTTTAATTTTAATTTATGTATATGAATAACTGCTTCAAACATATTGAATTATATGATTATTATGAGATTTATATTTATTTAAGATCATTGTCGCTTCGTTCCATCATTATCAGAAATTACTAATTCTTTTTATCCACTACAAACTGGAACTGTCTAATACAATCCTACTCCAATTATCACAAATAAATATCTGAGCAGTTTCCCTGAGAGTAACCACAGTAAGTATGCGATTATACCTCTGCCCTTCCTGCATGGGAACATTATGGAGGGCTCTGGTAATGTCTGTACTAATAGACCAGGAGGCAGGGGTTCAATTCCTTCCTTCAGCAAAGATGTGTCAAAGCACCTCAGAGTTGATTAGAAAATATTTAAGTGTCGATTGAATTGCTTTGCAATCTAACATTTTCTCAACTTGTATCTGTTGTTCATTATAATTATCACAATACCTTGAATTTATTTACATCAGTTTACTGATTAAAGCATGAATGTTATTAAGGTGAAGGGGAAAGTTTTAAAAGGAATCTGAGGGGCAAGTCTTTTCACAAAGTGTGTTTGGCATATTGAGATGAGCCGTGAGAGGAAAGGCAGCGGCTGGTGCAATTACAACATCTAAAAGACTTTTGGACAGTTACATGGATAGAAAACCTCCAGAGGGATATGGGACAAACACAGGAAAATGGGACTAGTTTAGTTTAGGAAACCTCGCCGGCATGCCAAGTTCGGCTGAATGGCCTGTTTCCATGCTGTATCAATCTAGCATTCTACAATTCAAACTTGACTGTGATTAGTAAAGGAAAGGACAAACGGGTATTATTTCTATTTTGTTTCCATGAAAAAGTGGCATGAATTTTAAATAATTGTGTCACGTGAAATAGTTTATTCTTATTGTCATTAGAAATATAATGAATGCGAGAAGTAAAGTGGAACATAATTAAATTAATTCAACTGTGTTTCCATGGTTAAAATAAAAATTGATATTCACAATGATTGTGAGTTTGTACATTGCAATATCTTCACATCAGTTCATGTACTGAGCCATTATTGCACATTTATACCCATTACTGAACTGAACAATAATTAGATATTAGCAACACTTCGACTTTTAAAAATATATCAGTGCACTTCGAAGAAGGAGAAATTTAATGTTGCTATGTGACTGTGCAATGTTTGGACACGAACAGCAATTATTGCAGTGAAATGTAATTACAGTTCTCTGAATTTATAAGGCTGATATTACTGTGATTATGCAAATGAGTAAAATTCAGTTTTCAAAGCGTGTGAGATGCAAAAATCATTGGTTCCATTATAGGACAGTTGACCTCAAAACAATAGTATTGTTACAATGGTTTAAATGAAACAATGGATTAAATTAAAACATGGATCTGACTATACACGTTACAAAATACATCAAATTATTCTGTAATTATTATAAGGATAATGAATTCATAATAAACATTGTAATCTGTACAAATAAACTGACTCAATATTTTAAAATCACTTTGCCCTGATGCTGATTAGACGTTCATTAACATCGGTAAACTGAAACTAAAATATAGTAACTAGATTGATGGATTGAGGACAATAAATAGGCCAATCAATAATTATTGAAAAGAAAATATTTTTGCTCAAAATGAAGACAATAGAGAAGTCATGTATTTCATTCAATTACCTAACTTGTAGAACCATGTGTTTTTAATTTATGTAGTTTTATCCTGCTCATTGTTCAAACATTTGTGTCTTAATTAGGAAGAAAATAACGAGATTATGGAAGTGAATCTCTCTGAGTTTTCACAAGACAGAGTCCATGACATTTGATGGAAAAATGAATTTGCATAATTTCGTGATTATTGAACGTTAATAAACAAATTAACTCCTCAGATACTGAAACAGTCCAAGTCCAAGTACAATAAGAGCTGGATAATATCCAGGCTTGGGCTGACAAGGAGCAAGTAACATACATGCCACAAAAATGCAGGCTATGACCATCACGTGTAAGAAATAACATTCGATGGCGTTACCATCACTGAACACCCATTATCAACACTATCCTGGGGATAGTCATTGATCAGAAACTGAATTCGTATCACCACATAAACACAGTGGCTGCAAGAGTAATTCAATTCATGGCTCTTGAAAGCCTGTCCAACAGCTACCGGGCACAAGTCAGGAGTGTGATGGAATACTCCCCACTTGCCTGGATGAGTGCAGCCTGAACAACACTCAAGAAACTTGATATCATCCGGAACAAAGCAGCCCGCTTGATTGGCACAGCATCCACAAGCATCCACCCCCCCCCCCCCCTACCAGCACCACTGATGCTCAGTAGCAGCAATGTGTACTATCTACAAGATGCACTGCAGGAATTCACCAACCAGCATCTTCTAAACCCCTGGCCACTTCCATCTAGAAGGACAAGGGCAGCAGCTTTATGGAAAGAGAACTACCTTCAAGTTCCCCTCCAAGGTAATAACTACCCTGACTTGGAAATATATCGCCGTTCCTTCACTGTCGCTGGGTCAAAATCCTGGAAATCCCCACCCCAATGGCATCGTGGGTCAACCCACAGCAGTTTAAGAAGGCAGCTCACCACCAATTTCTCAAGAGCAACTAGGGACGGGCAATAAATGCTGGGCTCAGCCAGTGACTCCTACATCACATAAAATAATTATTTTAAAAATGTCTGCAAGATCAAAACAGTTCCACACTGTCCTCGCTGCAATCTCTGCCTCTTCTTATTCATAAATATAAAATAATCTTACCTTGCTCAACTTTCTCATCAAAACCGAGTATAGTATTAACCCCAGTATATCCACCACCAATAGCAGCTCCTCTTAAAATAGTTTATCATTAACTTTTAATTAACTGGTTACTTCAATTACAATACAATCTCTACAAACAGACCAAGTAACTTTTAGGCGACAACAATTTTTTTCTAACAACTTTTCTTGATCTCCCTCTGTCTTTCTTTTTGGTTAGATGAGGGAGGGATGGAAACACGACTGTGATGTCAGATATATGTAACACAGTGAGACAGGAAAGCTAGAGTGGCTCACGTTGACTCTTAGACCCCACTCAGTGCAGCAACACATTTACTGCATAATAAACGTAACACAACATTTCAACCCCACTCACACCCAGCCTGACAGAAATAAAATGTGGATCGATTGGACAGGCTGGGATTGTTTCAGCTGGAGATTGGGAGAGTGAGGAGTGACATGACTGAAGTCTCTAAGATACTGAAAGATTTGATAAGGTGGATGTTGAAAGGATATTTCCTCTTGTGGGTGATTCCTGAACGAGAGGGAACTGCTTTAAAATTAGATTCACCCTTTCAGTTCAGAGATGAGGAGATTTGTTTCCAAACAGAGGGCGGTGCAAATTTCGAACTCTGTGCCCCAGAAGGAAGGCTCACTGAGTATTTTTAAGACATAGGTTGATAGATTCTTGATAAGGGGCATTCGGGCGACATGGAATACAAATCACTAACAGATCAGGCCGGGTCTTATTGAATGGCGGAGCAGACTGGAGGGGCCGAATCGTCACCTTCTGCTTCTTTCACACATGATCGCAGGACTGAGAGCTTTGTTTACAATTAATTCAGTGTAGATGACACTGGCTCGGGCAGCATTTATTCCCCAGAGGGCAGGTAAGAGTCAACCACATTGCTGTGGATCAAAAGTCACATGTAGACCAGATCGGGTAAGGATGGCAGCTTCCTTTCCCTCAGGACATCAGTGACCCAGATGGGTTTTTCCTGACAATCGATGATATTTTCATTAATAGACTCATAATTCTAGATTTGTATTGAATTCAAATTCCACATCTGCCATGGTGGAATTCGAATCAGGTTCCCCAGAATATTCCCGGTGTCTCTGGATTAACAGTTCATCAATGATATCACGAGGCTGTTACCGAGCTACAAAGGGAGAGTTTTAGGGGTGGAAACCAAAACCTGGATCAAAAGGTGGATTTTAAGGAGAGTCTATAGAATGGAGGAGAGTTGAAGGGAATGGGGGAAGAGAATTACCACGTTTAGGTTCAAGTCAGCTGAAACTAAAGCCACCAACAGGGAGAATAATAAAATAAGAAACTCTCACACAGCTAAAATTGGATAAGTGCAGATAACTCAGGGAGGTGTGGAACTATACAGGGAGGACAGGGTGAAGGCACGGGTAGATTAAAAGCAGTGAACCAAATTTTGAAATTATCTTCCTGAATAGAATGTATATCAGTTCTTACAGGACTTGCTGCAAGGACACAGACAGTGGAACCTAAGGTGATCGTGAGTATATGGAGGTAAAATGTGGGAGCCAAGCTGGGACTGTATTGGAATAGTGATGGTAGAACATACATAGAACATTACAGAGCAGTACAGGCCCTTCAGCCTTGATGTTGCGCCGACCTGTCATATCAATTTGAAGCCCATCTAACCTACACTATTCCATGTACTTCTTTAAAAGCCTGTCCAATGACGACTTAAATGTACTTAAAGTTGGCGAATCCACTACCATTGCAGGCAAAGTATTCCATACCCTTAATACTCTCTGAGTAAAGAAACTACCTCTGACATCTGATATCTATCACCCCTGAATTTAAAGCTCTGTCCCTTCGTGCTCGCCGTCACCATACTTGGAAAAAATGCTCTCCCTGTCCACCCTATCTTACCCTCTGATTATCTTATATATCTCTATTAAGTCACCTCTCAACCTTCTTCTCTCCAATGAAAACACCGTCAAGTCCCTAAGCCTTTCCTCGTAAGACCTTCCATCCATACCAGGTAACATCCTGGTAAATCTCCTCTGCACCTTTTCCAAAGCTTCCACATCCTTCTTATAATGTCGTGACCAGAACTGTACACAATTCTCCAAGTGCGGCCGCACTAGAGTTTTGTACAGCTGTAGAATGACCTCATGGTTCCAGAACTTGATCCCTCAATTAATAAAAGGTAAAACACTGTATGCCTTCTTAACAACCCTGTCAATCTGGGTGGCAACTTTCAAGGATCTGTGTACCTTGACACCGAGATCTCTCTGCTCACCTACACTACCAAGAATCTTACCATTAGCCCAGTACTTTGCATTCCGGTTACTCTGACCAAAGTGAATCACCTCACACTTGTCCGCATTAAACTCCATTTGCCACCTCTCAGCCCAGCTCTGCAGCTTATCTATGTCTCTCTGTAACCTACAATATCCTTTGTCACTATCCATAACTCCACAGACCTTAGTGTCATCTGCACATTTACGAACCGACCCTTCTAGTCCCTCATCCAAGTCGTTTATAAGAATGACTAACAGCAGTGGACTCAACACTGACCCTTGCGGTACATCACTGGTAAATGGACTCCAGGATGAACATTTCCCATGAAACACCATCCTCTGTCTTCTTTCAGCAAGCCAATTATGAATCCAAACTGCTATATCTCCCACAATCCCATTCCTCTGCATTTTGTACAATAGCCTACTGTGGGGAACCTTATCGAACGCCTTGCTGAAATTCATATAAACCACATCAACCGGTTTACTCTAACCTATCTGTTTGGTCACCTTCTCAAAGAACTCAATAAGGTTTGTGAGGCACGACCTACCCTTCTCAAAACCGGGCTGACTATCCCTAATCAAATTATTATTATTTTCTAGATGATTATAAATCCTATTTCTTATAACCTTTTCCAACACTTCACCAACAACTGAAGTAAGGCTCATTGGTCTATAATTACCTGGGTTGTCTCTACTCCCCTTCTTGAACAAGGGGACCACATTTGCTATCCTCCAGTCTACTGGCATTATTCCCATAAACAATGACGATTAAAAGATCAATGCCAAAGGCTCGATAATCTCCTCCCTGGCTTCCCAGAGGATCTTCGGAAAAATCCCATATGACCCAGGGGACTTATCTATTTTCGCACTCTGCAGGATTTCTAATACCTCTTCCTCGTGAATTTCAATCACACCTAGTCTAGTAGTCTGTATCTCAGTATTCTCCTCGACAACATTGTCGTTTTCTCGAGTGAATACTGTCGAAAACTATTCATTTAGTGCTTCCCCTATCTCCTCTGACTCCACACACAACTTCCCATTACTATTCTTGATTGACCTTAATCTTACTCTCGTCATTCGTTTATTCCTTAAATACCGATAGAAAGCATTAGGGTTTATCCTGATCCTATCCGCCAACAAGTTCTCAAGTTTCCTCCTGGCTCTACTGAGCTCTCTCTTTAGGTCTTTCCTGGCTACCTTATAACCCTCATGCGCCCTAACTGAGCCTTCACATCTCATTCTAACATAAACCTTCTTCTTTCTTTTGACCAGAAATTCCACTTTCCTCATAAACCACGGCTTCTGCGCTCTACAATTTCCTGCCACAGCTACCTGGATTACACCTCTTCCCATCCTACCTCTTGCAAAAATGCCATCCCGTATTCCCAATTCCTCAGCCTCTGCTGTATCTGCTCCCAGGAGGACCAGTTCCATCACAGAACAAATGATATGGCCTCCTTCTTTAGAGACCGCAATTTCCCTTCCCACATGGTTAAAGATGCCCTCTAACGCATCTCGTCCACATCCCGCACCTCCGCCCTCAGACCCCATCCCTCCAACCGTAACAAGGACAGAACCCCCCTGTGCTCACCTTCCACCCGACCAACCTTCGCATAAACCAAATCATCTGCCGAAATTTCCGCCACCTCCAAAAAGACCCCTCCACCAGGGATATATTTCCCTCCCCACCCCTTTCCACATTCCGCAAAGACCGTTCCCTCTGTGACTACCTGGTCAGGTCCATGCCCCCCTACAACCCACCCTCCCATCCTGGCACTTTCCCCTGCCACCGTAGGAACTGTAAAACCTGCGACCACACCTCCTTCCTCACCTCTATTCAATACCCTAAAGGAGCATTCCACATCCATCAAAGTTTTACTTGCACATCCACTAATATCATTTATTGTATCCGTTGCTCCCGTTGCGGTCTCCTCTACATTGGGGAGACTGGGCGCCTCCTAGCAGAGCGCTTTAGGGAACATCTCCGGGACACTCGCACCAATCAACCACACCGCCCCGTGGCCCAACATTTCAACTCCCCTTCCCATTCTGCGGAAGACATGGAGGTCCTGGGCCTCCTTCACCGCCGCTCCCTCACCACCAGACGCCTGGAGGAAGAACGCCTCATCTTCCGCCTCGGAACACATCAACCCCAAGGCATCAATGTGGACATCAACAGTTTCCTCATTTCCCCTTTCCCCACCTCACCCTAGTTCCAAACTTCCAGCTCAGCACTGTCCCCTTGACTTGTCCGGACTTGTCCTACCTGCCTATCTCCTTTTCCACCCATCCACTCCACCCTCTCCTCCCTGACCTATCACCTTCATCCCCTCCCCCACTCACCCATTGTACTCTATGCTACTTTCTCCCCACCCCCACCCTCCTCTAGCTTATCTCTCCATGCTTCAGGCTCACTGCCTTTATTCCTGGTGAAGGGCTTTTGCCCGAAACGTCGATTTCACTGCTACTTGGATGCTGCCTGAACTGCTGTGCTCTTCCAGCACCACTAATCCAGAATCTGATTTCCAGCATCTGCAGTGATTGTTTTTACCACATATTTATCTAGGACACATAGGAGTTTTTCTTTGAATAAGCTCCACATTTCTAATGTGCCCACCCCTGCAGTTTCCTTCCCCATTCTATGCTTCCTAAATCTTGCCTAATCGAATCATAATTGCCTTTCCCCCAGCTGTGCGTTTTGCCCAGTGGTATACACCTATCCCTTTCTATCACTAAAGTAAACATAACAGCATTGTGATCGCTGTCACCAAAATGCTCATCGACTTCCAACTCTAACACCTGGGCGGGTTCATTACCTAGTTCCAAGTCTAATGTGGCTTCGCCCCTTGTTGGCCTGTCTACATACTATGTCAAAAAGTCCTCCGGCACACACTGGACTAAAACTGACCCATCTATAGTACTCGTACTATAGTGTTTCCAGTCAATATTTGGAAAGTTGATGTCCCCCATGATAACTCCCCTGTCTCTCTCACTCATATGGAGAAACATCTTTGCTGTCCTTCTCTCTACATCTCTTGAACTATTCGGAGGCCTGTAGAGAACTCCCAACAGGGTGACCTCTCCTATCCTATTTCTAACCTCAGCCCATACTATCTCAGTTGACGAGTCCCCAAACATACTTTCTGCAAAATATTTGTTGCTGTTAATTTAGATTTCATTTCAATCTGTTTTCCATGTTCTCCTCTCATTTCCATGTAACTTGCTTTGTTTCAATTCCAGACTATTGGGTACACTTGGAGTGGTCACTGTGAAACTTCATAATGATAAGGGTGATAATTCCACCTTATCACCCAAAATCCCCAGGCCCCACCCCACTGCTGGCCAAGGAGGGACTGACTCTGATCAAACACAAATAAACAATTAATTTAATCTGGGGGAACACTTCAGAGACTTCATCAAACAGGGCTTTGTCATCGATCCAAGCGTCCTTGATCGTATCCCACAGCACGCTCCACACCACAGGCTCAGCAATGCCCAGTCCCACACGAAGTTGCGAATGCTGTCTGCCAGCTCAACAACAACAAGGCTGCTTGAGCCGACGATCTCCCTGTTGATCCATTGAGGTGAGGAGGCACAGAGCTCTTGCAGCTACACCAGATCTTGAGCCAATATCACTCCCCACTCCAGAGAGACGAGGCAGCACAGACCAGGAAAGGAGACTGGGATTTTCCAGATCTCTGTGACACTCAGTGCCATTCTCCATATGTCATGCTGAATGTATCAGTCTAATTTCCCATTCTGTCTATTTCTCTATCTCCTGTATGTACTCAGGAATTTCCCAACTCAGTAGACTTTCCAACTGCTGGGTGTCTCGTCAATCACCTCATTGAAGCTGGTCGGTCAGCCAGAGAGATAATGGGAAAGAAGGTCTGGAGCCTTCAATAAATCCTGCAGTGAGGTAAGATCACTCTCAGTGCACAGAGCAGAGAGCAATGAGAGGGCTCCAAACATCGGCCAACAAGTCATGACATCGATACAGTGCTGAAGGGGGAGCATAGTAAGGACACACCTCTGGCTCAATCACCACCTCTACTTTAACTTAGGTTGTACTGAGACAACATCGGGAGTTCAGAGTTATCAATCCAGGACTGTGCTGTCTTAGTGAGCAAGAGTACACCAAGGGGGAAAGCAGGCCTCCGACGAGAGGGTGGGAATGCTGCCTGGGACCTTTCTGTTCTGTGTTCACTCTCCAACACTGTATCTATGGCATGTCTCGTGGATCAGTGTCTTCAATAATTTGTAACTCGTATATCAGTTCCTGTCCTTGTAACTTCCTCCCTTCCCGATAGTCCCTCCACATATTTGAAACGCACTGAATTCCAGACCAGCATCCCTGTCGCTCTAAAATGCTTCAGTGTCTACAACATGCTTTATCTTGGTAGTGTCCTCCAGCAATAACTTGAGACAGTCATGCAGCACGGAAACAGACTCTTTGGCCCGACTAGTCCATGCTGACCAGGTTTCCCAAACTGATCGATCATTTTTATGTCCGTTTGGCCCATATCTCTTCAAACCTTCTTCTCTCCATGTACTTGCAGAATTTCTTTTCTGTGCTGTAATTGGTCTTGTTTCTCCCATGTGCCTCTGGAATTTCATTCCATATCTGCACCATCCTCTGTGGATAATATTGTCCCTCAGCTCCCTCTTTAAATCTTTGCTCTCTCACCACACATTTATGCCGCTAGTTTTGGACTCACCTACCCTTGGCTATTCAGCTTACTCAGGGCCCGCATGATTTTATAAACCTTTATAAGGTCAACGTATAGCCTCCTGTGCCCAAGGGAAATGTGGAGGACAATGTTACAAATATCTCCAACTCTTGCACTCAATGCTCTGACCAATGAAGACAAGTGTCCAAAATGCCGCATTCCCCACCCTGTCCCCCTGTGATGCCACTTCCAAGGAACAATATAATTGCACACCTTGTTCTCTCTGTGTTTGATAACACTGCCGAGGACCCTAACATTAACCGTGTTCATTCTCCCTGGTTTGTCTTAACAAAATCCAACACCTGATTTAAAGTATATCTTTCATTCCTTGGTCCACTGGCCCAGATGTTCAAGATCCCCTTTAATAACCATATTCACTGCCCACGACAAAATTAATTTGATCATCGACAAACTTAGGAACAATGACTCCTATATTCTCAACCAAATCGTTTATGTAGATGATGTACATCAGTGGACCCAGCCCTGATCCTTATACCACACCGCTGGTCAGAGGCCTCCAGTCTGAACAACAGCCCTCTCCCATCACCCTCTGTCTCCTACTGTCAAGCCAATTTTGTGTACAGACGGCTGGCTTTAACTGATCCCATGTGATCTAAACTTACGAACCAGAATATCATGCTAAACCCTGTCAAAGGCCCAGTTGACGTTAGTGCAGACAATGTATGGTCACATTTCAATAAAAGCAATCACGTTATTGAGACCTGACTTTGTATGCAAAAGCCGTGCTGATTAACCTTCATCAATCATTGCCTTTCCAAATGAATGTAACTCCTGTCAGGCAGAATCACTTCCACAACTGACCCAACACTCACATCGGGCTAATTGATCTTTAGTTCCACGCCTTGCATTGCAGTCTTTCTTAATTAATGGAACAAAACCATAGTATTATCAGAGTCGTCCAGCATGGAAACAATCTCAAACTAAACTCAACCAAGCAGCATGTTGCTGGCCCATATCCCTCCAAACCATTCCTATTCATGGACTTACCCAAATGTTTTTTAAACATTGTAATTGTACTCACATCCATCACTTGCTCAGGAAGTTCATTCCACACTCAAACTACCGTCTATGTAACAATTTAGCCTGCATGTTTTTTTTGGAACATATCCCTCCTCTAACCTAAAAAAAATATGGCCCCTCCACTTGAGACTCCCCCATCCTGGGGAAAAGGCAACAGCCATTAATTCTATCCATATCCCTCATTTTTTTCACAAACTTCCATAAGGTGATCAAAGTTCGGGAGAAGATTTGTAGCTCGGGTGCTCGTTATTGTGGTTCTGTTCACCGAGCTGGGAATTTGTGTTGCACATGTTTCGTCCCCTGTCGAGGTGACATCCTCAGTGCTTCGGAGCCTCCTGTGAAGCGCTTCTGTGATGTTTCCTCCGGCATTCATAGTCATTTGTATCTGCCGCTTCCGGTTGTCAGTTCCAGCTGTCCGCTGCAGTGGCCGGTATATTGGGTCCAGGTCGATGTGCTTATTGATTGAATCTGTGGATGAGTGCCATGCCTCTAGGAATTCCCTGGCTGTTCTCTGTTTGGCTTGTCCTATAACAGTAGTGTTGTCCCAGTCGAACTCATGTTGCTTGTCATCTGAGTGTGTGGCTACTTAGGATAGCTGGTCATGTCGTTTCGTGGCTAGTTGGTGTTCATGGATGCGGATCGTTAGCTGTCTTCCTGTTTGTCCTATGTATCCTTAGCTATCCATAGCTATCCATCTATCCCCTGAGTTCATCTTCCTTAGCTGTCAGGCCCCACGCATTGAAATAAATGCAGTTTAATTATTAGTTTTTTTTCCTTACCCCTGATATGTTCTGGCCTGCCTTTTCTGTTGAAATTGCTCTCTTTAACTTGTGTACCAGCCTCAAATTCTATCTAGTTTTCTGACAGTTTAAGGTCCAACAACTTGCCAGACAAGTTTATTTCCTCTCAAAACGCTCCAGCAATTTGCCCCACCAGAATATCTGTCCCCATCCCACCCGCAGGTCAGGTCCATTCCCCACCCTGTCTCCCTGTGCTGACACATCCAGGGATCTATGGACTTCTCCACCAAAGTCCCTGTGCTCCTCAGAATTCAGCAAGGACCTACCGTTCATTATGTCTGTCCTTCGCTTTTCATTTCTTCCACAGGGTATTACCTCACTTCGATCACTACTAAACTGCTCAAATTATCATATGGTTGACATCGGACTGTAAACTGAGAGCATCCTCCTCACTGTGGACAACACTCTCACCTTTCATGTCATCTGCAAACCGACTAATGATTTCTTCTGCGTGAACATCCGAGTTGTTAATGCACATAATAACCAGCGATGGTTCCTGCACCTATCCCTGTGGTACACTCGCTGATGAAAGATTTTGAAATACTGACAAGTCCATCCACCAATTGTGAATCCAATCTACCATCTTGCCTTCAATCCCATGGGCTCTTCCCTTTTGGACTAGCCTTCAATGTGGGACCTTGTCAAAGGCCTTATTCAAGTCCATGTAAACCACATCATCTGCACTGCCCTCCTCAATATTTTTAGACACCATTTCAAAAAACTCCACTGAATTTCTCAGACAGTATCTTCCTCTACCAAATCCGTGATGACTAAGCCGAGTTGATCCTTACCTTTGCAAGTGTTGATTCATCCCCAGAATTGTTGCCAATAATATCCCTCCCCCTGCTGTCAGACTATCGGCTCTGTAATTACCTGGCCAATCCCTGCTGCCCTTCTTGAACAAAGGACCCACATTAGCGATCCTCCAGTCATTCGACACGAATCTTGTGGCCAGCAAAGTATTAAATACGCCCGCCAGGGCCCCATCAATCTCCTCCCTTACCTCCCATAGCAGCCTGGGATACATTTTATTGGGCACTGGGAATTTCTCCAGCTTTATGCCTGGGAAAACATTTAATACCTCCCCTTATTGATCTTAACATGTTCTCAAACCTCACCATCTCGACTGAAATCCCCGGCTGCAATGTTTTTCTCCTGTGTGAATTCAGATGGGAAGTATACATTGAAGACCTCACCTACTTCCTCTGGCTCCATGCACTGATTATCCCTTTGGTTTCTCATAGGCCTTGCTGTTTCCTCAGTAATCTTCTTATTCTAACTATACTGATAAAGTAGCTTGTGACTTTTACTTAACAGCATTTGACAAGGATATTTTATGGCCATTGTTTGTCCCGCATTTCTAAGGACACCCTTGCAGTCCCTATATTTTTGCATGGCTTCGCCTTGTTTTATTACACTGTATTTTCTTCATCAATCTCACGATATCGCTTGATCAGTATTCGCTGGAATTTCTGCCTTTACTATTCCCTCCTCAGGAACACACTGGCTCCGAATTCTCACTGTATCACTTCAACATACTCCCACTTTCCAAATATAGACCAAACTTCAGATAGTCATCCCGGTCTGTGTTTGCCAGATCCTCTCTATTGATAGTGATACTGATAGGAGACTCAGTGGTGAGGGGGGCAGACAGGAGACTGTGTGGCTGCAGAAGTGACTCCAGGATGGTGTGCTGCCTCCCGGGTATCCAGGTCAAGGATGTCTCTGAGCGGTTACTGAACATTTTAATTGGGGAAGAGGAAACTATGATGCGATTAGACATGAGTTAGGAAGCATGGATTGGGATCAATTGTTCCATGGTAAAGGCACTATAGACATGTGGAGACTGTTTAAGGAACAGTTTGTTGCAAGTGATGAATAAATATGTCCCTCTGAGACAGGCAAGAAGTGGTAAGATAAAGGAACCTTGGATGACGAGAGCGGTGGAGCTTTTCGTCAAAAGGAAAAAGGTAGCTTACATAAGGTGGAGGAAGCTGGGGTCAAAATCAGCTCTACATGATTACAGGCATGCGAGGATGGAGCTTAAAAATGGTCTGAGGAGAGCCAGGAGGAGTCACGAGAAAGGGTTGGCAGAACGGATTAGGGAGAACACTAAGGCATTTTATACTTATGGGAGGAATAAGAGAATGGTCAAAGAAAGAGTAGGACCGATCAGGGATAGCATAGGGAATTTGTGGGTGGAGTCTGAGGAGGTAGGAGAAGCCCTAAATGAGTTTTTTGTTTCTGTCTTTAAGAAAGATACGAACTTTGTAGTGAACGAAACCTTTGAAGAGCAGGTGTGCATGCTGAAATGGATAGAGATAGAGGAAGCTGATGTGCTGAAAATTTTGTCAAACATTAAGATTAACAAGTCGCCAGGCCCGGACCAGATTTGTCCTCGGCTGCTTTGGGAAACGAGGAATGCAATTGCTTCACCACTTACGAAGATCTTTTCATACTCGCTCTCTTCACTGGAGTCGTACCTGAGGACTGGAGAGAGGCAAATGTAATTCCTCTCTCCAAGAACGGAAATAGGGAAATCCCCGGCCATTACAGACCAGTAAGTCTCATGTCTGCAAGGTGTTAGAAAGGATTCTGAAGGATAGAATTTATGACCATCTGGAAGAGCATGGCTTGATTAAATGCAGTCAACCCGGCTTTGTGAGGGGTAGGTCATGCCTCACAAACCTTATCGAGTTCTTTGATGATGTGACTAGAAACGTTGATGAGCGTCGAGCTATGGATGTGGTGTATATGGACTTCAGCAAGGTATTTGATAAGATTCCCCATGGCAGGCTCATTCAGAAGGTGAGGAGGAATAGGATTCAGGGGAACATAGATGTCTGGAGACAGATGTGGCTGACCAACAGAGGACAGCGAGTGGTAGTAGAAGGAGAATATTCTGCCTGGATGTCTGTGGTGAGTGGTGTTCCACAGGGCTCTGTCCTTGGGCCTTTATTGTTTGTAATGTTTATTAATGACTTGGATGAGGGGATTGAAGGATGGGTCAGCAAGTTTGCAGATGACACAAAGGTTGGAGGTGTCGTTGACAGTACAGATGGATGTTGCAGGCTGCAGTGGGATATTGACAGGATGCAGAGATGGGCTGAGAGGTGGCAGATGGAGTTCAACCTGATTAAATGCGAGGTGATACGTTTTGGAAGGCCGAATTTGAAAGCTGAGTACAGGATTAAGGATAGGATTCTCGGTAGTGTGGAGGAACAGAGGGAACTTGGTGTGCAGGTACATAGATCCCTTAAAATGGCCACCCAAGTGGACAGGTTGTTAAGAAAGCATATGGTGTTTTGGCTTTCATTAACAGGGGGATTGAGTTTAAGAGTCGTGAGATCTTGTTGCAGCTCTATAAAACTTGGGTTAGACCGCACTTGGAATACTGTGTCCAGTTCTGGTCGCCCTATAATAAGAAAGATGTGGATGTTTTGGAGAGGGTTCAGACGAGGTTTACCAGGATGCTGCCTGGACTGGAGGGCTCATCTTATGAGGAGAGGTTGACTGAGCTCAGACTTTTTTCATTGGAGTAAAGGAGGAGAAGAGGGCACCGAACTGAGGTATACAAGATAATGAGAGGCATAGATAGAGTCGATAGCCAGAGACTATTTCCCAGGGCAGAAATGACTAACACGAGGGGTCATAGTTTTAAGCTGGTTAAAGCAAAGTATAAAGGGGACGTCAGAGGCGGGTTCTTTACACAGAGAGTTGTGAGAGCACGGAATGCGTTGCCAGCAGCTGTTGTGGAGGCAGGATCATTGGGGACAATTAAGAGACTCCTGGACATGCAAGAGACCCCTGGACATGCATATGGTCACAGAAATTTAAGGGTGCATACATGAGGATCTGTGGTCGGCACAACATCGTGGGCTGAAGGGTCTGTTCTGTGTTGTACTGTTCTATGTTCTATGTTCTACGAACCAGTGGGGCACCTAGATCACTGCGGGGGAGATTTGTTATTGTTACTTGTGGGGGGTGTTAAACTAGGTTGGCAGGGACTCTGAGTAAGAGAGTTACCAAGGGCAAGTCAGGGGAAAAATGCATCAGCCACCGAGAGCGAGTTTCCAATTCTGGATATCCTGGGGCACAGTCAAGGGAGGGAAAAGTCTTCTGGTTTAACATGCATTTATTTCAACGCACGAGGCCTGACTGCTAAGGCAAACGAGCTCAGAGCATGGATTGGCTCTGGGAACTGGGATATTATAGCCATAACAGAAACATAGCTGAGAGAAGGGCAGGACTGGCAACTCAGTGTTCCAAGATACAGAAGCTACAGGCGGGACAGAAGGACAAGTGAGCGAGGAGGGGGAGTTGTCATTTTGATAAGGGAGGGGATGACAACAGCATTTAGAGAGGATACTCTTAAGGTGTCATCAAATGAGGCCATATGGTTAGAAGTTAGAAACAAAAAGGGGATGGTCACTCTGTTGGGACAGTGTTCTAGATTCCTAAATAGCCAGCAGATGTGTAGAGAGATTACAGGTACCTATAGAAATAGTCATGTAGTATTGGTTGGAGAGTTTAACTTCCCCTGGATGGACTGGGCCACCCACAGAATAAAAGGCACATACGGAATTCAATTTGTCAAATGTGTCCAAGAAAGTTTCCTAAACCAAGGTGTAACTCTAACACGGCCTAACTCTACTCAGGCGGGTAAAACACTGGACTTCCCCTCAGAAAACGTGGTCTGGCAAGTGACTGAAGTGTCAGTCAGAGAGCACTTTGGGTCCAGTGACCACAACTGTCTTCGTTTTAACATTGTTATGGAAAAAGATCAGATAGGTCCACAGATTAAGGTTTTAAACTGGAGCAGGGCCAGATTGGGGCCATTAGGCAGGATTGGGTGAATTAAAAATCACAGAACACAGGTTATCGTCCAACAGGTTTGTTCCAAAGCACCAGCTTTCAAAGCGCAGGAGATCATCCTAAAAGATGAAAGGCAGAAACTAAATTTGTTTGATATTACATTCCAAGACACTGCAATCCTGTTGTTATAAACGATTATGATAAAGCCTTATGATTGTGCTGCACAACCACCTGATGAAGAAGCAGTGCTCTGAAACCTAGTGCCTCCAATAAACCTGCTGGACCCTAAGCTGGTGTTGTGTGATTTTTAACCTTGTCCACCCCAGTCCAACACCGGCTCACCACATTATCATTACCATCGATTGGGTGAGTCTTTTTGAAGGAAAAGGAATGACTGGCAAACGGAAGGGTTTTCAAAGCGTGACCTCAAGAATCCAGGGCCAATATGTCCCTGTTAAGGTGAAGGGAAAAGCTGGCAAGTTTAGGACTCATGTCTGCTGAGGGTTATTAGGGCTCTGTTCAGGAAAAAGAAAACAGCGTACATTGGGTTTCATCTATCCATATCTTCTTCCAGTCCGAAAGACACGATCAATCTGTGGGGACACTGCAATCCTCTCAGGTCCTTGCTGCAGTCATGTTCTGTAGAACTCACTCCAATGCCTGTTACTCTCCTGATCCAGTTGCTGTGTAACATCCTCCTGTGGCTATCTCCCACCCTGTCAATGCAAGCTCCTCCAGTCTCTCCATCCATCTACTTATCTCCATAACCTTCTTCAGCTCTTACACTCCTGTCTCTGGAAGCATCACCCTCCCCGACAACCCTTCCCACTTTCACGAAACTGCAGGAGGTTACTAATGCTTCCTTATCTGTAAAACTGTCTCCCACCAAATGTCTGTCCTTATCTCCTGGGAAAAAATTCCGACTCCACACCCTCTATATCTGAATAACCTGCAGAAATTTAGCCTTTCTATAACTATAAACATCTTCAGTCACGACTGCCCTCCACATATCTGTGTGTTTTTCTAATCTATAAAACCCTCTTGATTCCCACAATCTGCTCCATTCACCTAAAACACTGCTGTCTATGTAAAACATCCCATCTTACCAACATCCTTATCCCTGTAAACTGGTTCATCCCTTCCAACCTTCCCATCTCCATGACCTCCTGCAGGCCCTGTAGCTCTGTAACCCCCTGTGGCTCTAATGTCCTCCTTCCCTGTGAAAGTACGCCCTCTCCCCACAGCCCTCCCAGTCTGGGTCGTCTGCTCCAGGTCAGACCATTGCTGTCTCTGTTATCTTCGACAATCCTAGCAACCCTTCCTATTTGTGTCTCTTCATTCAGATCCCGTCTCTCCAGCTTCCTGAAACCTCTTTGTGCCATTGTGACCCTCCTTATTTAGAACATAGAACAGTACAGCACAGCCTAGGCCCTTTGATCCTACAGACCCTACATTTTGCTATTATCCATGTGCCTATCTAAGAATTGCTTAAATTCCCCTAGTGTATCGGACTCTACTACAACCGTTGGCAGTGCATTCCACGCACCCGCTACACGATGTGTAAAGAACCCACCTCTGACATCTCCTATAACCCTTCCTCAAATCACCTTCAATTTATGCTACCTTGTCATTTCCATTTTTGCAATGGGAAAAGTATGTGGTTATCCTCTCTATCTAAGCCTCAAATCATCTCGTCCACCTCTATCAAGTCACCTCTCATCCTGTATCATTCCAATGAGCAAAGCCCTAACTCCCTCAAACATTCTTCGTAAGATTTCCCCTCCAGTCCAGGCAGCGTCCTGATAAATCTCCTCTGCACCCTCTCTAAAGCTTCCATATCTTTCTGATAATGAGGCAACCAGAATTGAACGCAATAAACCAAGTGTTGTCGAACCAGAGCTCGATAAAGCTGCAGCATAACTTCACAGCTTTGAAATTCAATCCTCCTGCTAATGAAAGCCTGCACAACACATGCCTTCTGATCAAGGCTATCAGCTTGAGTACCAGCTTTGAGGGATCAATGGACATGGACCTCAAGATTCTTCTGTTCCTCCACACTGTCAAGAATCCTGCCTTCCTCCTCGTAAAGGTTTCTGCAGAATCTTTCAATCTACAACCCTCCCTATCTTGGTAACCTGTTCCAATCCCTCCAACACTCGCAGACTGGGACACCTCTTCAAGTCCCGACAATGCTCCTTACCTCTGCAACCTCCTTTATTAGTATCTTCCCTCAAAATTACTGAAACCTATATTTGCCACAGTAATACTCCTGATATCTGCATAACTCTCCAGCACAGCTTTAGCTTCCCAGGCTGGGAGATGGGAGTTCAGATGTGAATCTATTTGCCCATTCTGTCTGTGCGCCTGACACTGAGCTGTCGCAGCTCTGGTGGAAAGCACTCTCCGTGCATCTGGTAACCTCCAGATCTATGTTACTGTCCAGAGCTCATCTCAGCGATTTCTTCCTTGGAAAGTTCTTTATTTTGTCATTATTGTCAAGCGGCAGTTTCGTGAGGAATTGGGGAGTTTCCATTTTGAGAGAATGAAACCTTTATCACCAGAAATTGGGAAACCTTTAAAAATGAAAACAGCAATCCAGAGACAATGTACAGTGTTCCTGTTAGGGGAAAGAAAAGGCTGATAGGTGTACGGAGTACTGGATGCGGAGAGAAATTGAGGTTTCAGTGAAGGAAAAGAAGGAGACATACCTCTGGAGAGAGTGTGAATCCTTAGAAGAGTATAAAGGTAGTAGGAGTGTACTAAAATGAGAAATCAGGAGGGCGAAAGGGGGCACAAGATAGCTTGGCAAGATAGCTTGGACCTTCTTAACAACCCTATCAAACTGGCTGTCAGCTTACATGGATCTATGCACATCGACACAGAGATTTCTCTGGTCCTCCTCATGATCATCAATCTTCCCATTAGCCCAATACTTTTTATTCCTGTTGCTCCTTCTGGAATGTATAACCTCACACTTTTACACATTAAACTCCATTAGCAACCTCTAAGCACAGCTGCACATTTTATCTATGACCCTGTGTAACCTCCAACATCTTTCGGCACTATTCACAACTCCAAAGCCTTAGTGTCATCTGAAAATTTACTAAGCCATCCAAATCAGATCCGTGCGTTTCACCATTAGTAACAGAACTCCAGGATGAACATTTCCCATCAACCTCCACCCTCTGCCTGCTTTTAACCAGCCAATGTCTGATCCACATTTGACCTTGCTTTTATTTTGTTTCCTTTGAAATATAGATCATAGATTTCTGCCGTCTTTGTGTTCCTGCTTGTCAGCATGCATGTTCTGTTTTTGATTTCCTTATCAGTTTCATGGCCTTTCTTTTCTGGATCGTTACTTTCCTAAGATTTCTCAGGTTTCCTCAATATTTGGAATTCTTCTGAAGTCACTTCCTATGATTAATACATTTTCTAATTTGTTATGTTAACCATCATTGAGTCACTTTCCCTTCCTTTGACGTTTGTATCTGAAATAAATAGATGTATTTTTCAGACTTTGCAATATTTCTGAAAATCTTTTGGTCCTGACCAGGTATATTTAGGAACACTGCAGGAGGATAGAGAAGAAATTGTGGGGGCCCGGGTTGGTTCTTTTCCATCATCTTTGGCCAATGAGTGAGGTCCCGGACGACTGGAAGACAGCGAATTCTGAGCACGTATTCAAGAAAGGCGACAAAGAAAAACCGGTAAACCTAAAATCTAGTAGGTAAGTTACTTGAAAAGATTCTAATATATAAAATATACATTTGGAATGACAGTGTGTGATTCGGAGAAAGATTATAATGGTGCTGGAAAAGCAGAGCAGGTAGGACAGCATCCGAGGAGCAGGAAAATCGATGTTTTGGGCAAAAGCCCTTCTTCAAAGAAGCACGGAGTTGTGCATGGCAGACCATGACTCACACAACATTGGAGTTCTTTGATGAAGTGACCAGCAGCGTTGAGGAGGGCAAGGTGGTATACGTAGTCTAAATGGATTCCAGTAAGACCTTCAAGAAGGTTCCACAAGGTACCCTACTCTGGAAGGTTAGATCACATGGAATTGAGTTGGAACTGGCAAATTAGATACAAAATTGCCTTGATGGTAGGAAGCAGAGTGTAATACTGGAAGAATGCTTGTCAGACTGGAGGCCTGTGGTTATTGGAATGCCTCATGGATTGGTGCTGGGACCACTACATATTACGTATATCTATGATTTCGATGAGAATATGCAGGCATGATTTGTAACTTTGAAAATGACACTAAAATAAGCAGCATCATGGAGAGTGAGGAAGGTTATCAGAAATTACAGCAGTACCTTGATCAGCTGGAGAAGTGGTCTGAGAAATGGCAACTGGATTTTAATATAGATCATTGTAAGTTCTAGCATTTTGCAAAGTCAAATCAAGGTTGGAGTTTCATGGTGAATGGTGTGTCGTAAGGAGTATAGTGGAACAGAGGGACCTTGGAATTCAGGTGCATGATTCTCTGAAAGTTGATTCAGAGATAGACAGGGCACTGAAGAAAGCATTTTGCACACTGGCCTTAATCAGTGTATTTCACTGATTATCGAAATTAGGGAGTTATGTTAGTTATACAGTATGCTGGTGAGGCCACAGTGGCAGAATTATGTTCGATTTTGTTCACTTTGCTATAGGAAGGGTGTTATTAAACTGGAAAGAGTGCAGAAGAAATTCACAAGGTTGTTGCAAACGACGCAATGATCTGAATTATGGGAAGAGGTTGGCAAGCTAGGAGTTTTTACTTTGGTGTGTATGAGACTGAGGGACAATCTGGTAGAAGTGTATAAGATCATGGGAAGGATGGACAGAGTGAGTGCACTCAATCTTTTTTCCCCCAGGTTTGGGCAATCACATACAAGAGGGCATCAGTTTGTGGTCAGAGAGGAAATAATAAAAGGGAAGCTGAGGCACAACTGTTTTACACACGGGGCTGGTACGCATACGGAATGAGGTGCCAGCGGAAGGGGTTGAGGTAGGTACATTCACAAGATTTAAAAGGCATTTCGACAAATACACGGACAGGAAAGGTTTAGAAAGGTACCAGCAATAGCAGGGAAATGAGGTTAGCGTGGATGGCCATTTTGGCCAGAATGGACCAGTTCGGGCCGAAGGGCCTGTCTCCGTGCTGTTGGACTCTATGACTCTAAAAACTATCGTTTATCTCCCACTGAACGTTATATTGCACTTTCCCAATTTACTGAAGCGAACTTAACCCTCTAGCCTCCAGTCTTTCATAATATTTGACCAGAATGTTCAAGCATGGTATACAGACACCGTGTAAAATGCACCAAATTAATGTCGTTATTCCTTAAATGCTACTTCAGACCAAGGTTAATAATTCGTCCTTCTGACCACACAACATCAATTCCGAAATAACCTGCACTCTAGTTTGATTCACAACATAATCGTCAACCTACCTCATATACACTTTCTGAATTTATTTTTCATAGCCTGAGCAGTCACTTAGTTAATGCAGTTTAGATGCAACTTGAGATCATCCGATAAGACTGCGGTATCCACAATGCTTGCCTATCTAATTTCCAGAGCATATGGTGCTCAGAATTTCTGGTACCACTTTGGTTTCGATATATAACACACCAATATTTGCTTCTCCTTGCTATCCTCAAGCTCGACCTAACCTGATTCTGTGGAAGCTGAGGGACACGTCTGTGTCATTATTAGTGATAGACTTGGACAAGACATTCAGGGAGGCTCACGTCGAATCTGAGATGATCTGAAGATATGTACCACAACACAGGACAAGCAACAATATCCTCCTCGCTCTGTCAGGATAAGAGTTACCATATATTCTCTGCTCCCTCACACGCACTGTACACCTGTTATTACACATACCCTCGACAAAGGTTCACACTTTATCTTCAAATAAGGCTCAGGCACTACAACTCTCACAATTAAATTCAGTGACTTTCATCCTCAATTTCTCTGTCACCTACGCAATCCCTCCCACACTAACAATACTATATAGATTCAAAACTGTCGACTGACTCATTCCAAACATCTCACAATTCCCCCACCTACACCAACACTAACAGCTGGGTCACCCATTCCCACTCTCCCTCCCTCCTTTTTTCCTATTCCAGGAGAAACAGACTGGAATAGGACAGAAAGGGCCAAGCCGGGTAGTGGAGTGCCCTATATCCGTTCCCCCATCCCCTCCCCCTGCATGTGGGGAGGACTCTGAAAGAGCCAAAGAGGACCAGTACGCCTCATGTGGAGATTCTGAAACATCCATGTCCCACCGACCGATAAAGAAGCAATGTTCAGTGAAAGACAATTCTCACTTTAATCCCACTGGCAGTTCCAACAGCAGTCCTTTCACTTCCAATAAAAAGCACAGATAACTCACTGCACAGAGACGCAGACACGAAAATACACAGACGCATTGCCAAACACCCCAATATACGAACACACACAATATTTACAAGGACATGGGCATAGACACACGTATAAACACACAGAGACATTTACATCACATATAAATACACACAAACACATATAGAAACACAGACTGAAACACAGACAGACATATGTAGACACTCAAACACACAGATAGCAAGCACATGGACACGGACACACACGTATTTAAACACACACATACAGACATGCACACATACAGACGCGCGCACACACACACACATACAGACACACAGAGGTACAGACACGAGATTCATTAAGACACAAATCGATATGTCTTTGATTTGTAAGTGGATCAAGGATTCTCGGGAGAAGGCTGAAGAATGAGGTCGAGGTACACTTTAGTGTCGTCTGCAAATTTACTAATCCATTCACCTATGCTTGCGTCTAAGTCATTTATAAGAATGACAAACAGCGGTCGTCCCAAAACAGATCCTTGTGGCACACCACTGGTCATTGGACTCCAGGCTGAATATTTTCCATCAACCACCACTCTCTGCTTTCTTTTTGAAAGCTAGTTTCAAGTCCAAACTGCTAAATCACCGCCAATTCCACGCCTCTGCATTTTCTCCAACAGCCTACCATGTGGAACCTTTTCAAAGGCTTTACTGAAGTCCATGTATACCACGTAAACTGCCCAATCTCATCTACATGCTTGGTCACCGTCTCAAAAAACTCAATGAGATTTGGGAGACACGACCTGCCTTTGATGAAACCATATTGACTATCTGAATTCGAATTGTTGCTTGCGAGATGTTTATAAATCTTATCCGTTATAATCTTTTCCAAAAACTTTCCTACAACAGAAGTAAGGCTCACTGGTCTATAATTACTTGGGTCATCTCTACTGCCCTTCTGGAACAACAATTGCAATCCTCCAGTCCTCGGGTACTAAACCTGTAGACAATGACGACTCAAATATCAAAGCCAAAGGCTCTCATATCTCCTCCCTAGCTTCCCAGAGAATCCTTGGATAAATCCCATCCGGTCCAGGGGATGTCTGCTTTCACTCATTCTAGAATTGATAACACCTGTTCGTAAATAACCTCGATCCATTCTAGTCTAATATCTCGTACCCCATTGTTCTCCTCTACAATATTCTCCTTTTCCTGAGTGAAAACTGATGAGAAATGTTCTTTTAGCAACTCTCCGATCTCGACAAGGTCCACACTCAACTTCCCGTTTCAGTCTATGACTGGCCGTATTCCTACCCTAATCATCCTTTTATTCCTCACATTCCTCTAGAAAGTTTTAGGGTTCTCCTTTATTCTATTTGCGAAAGACTGCTCGTGTCCTCCCTATTCTCTTCTTAACTCTTTCTTTAAATCTTTCCTAGCTGATCTGTAACTCTCCATCGCCTCAGCTGAACCAACTTGCCTCATCAACACATAGCTTCCTTCTTCTTCTTAACAAAAGATGCAATTTCTATCGTAAACCACGGTTCGCTACCTTGCCACTTCTTCCCTTATGACAGGGACATACCTATCAAGGACATACAAGAACTGTTCCTTAAACCAGCTCCACATTTCCATTCTCTGCATTCCCTGCATTTTGCTACCCCATTCTTTGCCTCCTAATTCTTGCCTAATCATATTATAATTGCCTTTTCCCCATCGATAACTCTTGACCTGTAGCGTGTACCTATCGCTTTCAATCGCTAAACTAAACATAACTGAATTATGGTCACTCTCTCTAAAGTGTTCAACTACAACTAAATCAAACACTTGGCCTGGCTCATTACCAAACATCAGATCCAATGTGGCCTCTCCTCTTGTCGGCCGTTCGACATACTGTGTCAGGAAATCCTCCTGTACACATTGGACAAAAACTGATCTATCCAACGTACTAGAGTGCGAGCATTTCCAGTCAATGTTAGGGAAGTTAAAGTCCCCCATAATGACCACTCTTACCCAGAATAATTTTGCTAATCCTCTTTTCCACCTCCCTGGAACTCTGCTGAGGCTATACAAAAACTCCAAGCAGTGTGACCTTTCCTCTCCTGTTTCGAACCTCAGCCCACACTACCTCAGTAGACGAGTCCTCAGCAAAAGTTCTCAGAGCCAGCGTTATATTATCCTTGGCTAAAAAGATCACACCCCCTCCTCTTTTACCGCCTTGCCTATTCTTATTGAAAGATCTTGAACATCTTTCATCCAAGTTCCTATAACAGCTATGATGTCCCAATCCCATGTTCTGAAACATGCGCTGAATAGATTAGCCTTCCCTGTAAAACCCATTGCACTGAAGTAAATGCATTTTAGTTCTTCAGAATTACTATATACTCTAATTCTCTCATCTTTCTTTTCTAACTCGCATGTTCTCATCATATTCAGAGATTTCTCCATCCATCCTCAATTTACACTGCTACTTAGAGTATCTCCACTTGCCTTGTCTGTCCATATAAAGTCTTCCTTTATGGGGTGAGCAAATCTCCCTGCTAAGATATTGGTGGCTTTCCCGATTAGATGAGACCGATCATTTTGAAACAGCCCTTTTCTATTTCTAAAGACATTCCAACCTCCCAAAAATCTGCATCCATCAACAGCTCTTCATGCCATTGATTTTTCTCCCTTAACCCTTTTTTTCCCTTCCCCGCTTGTATTTGTCATTGGGAACAAACCAGAAATTAATATTTCAAGGTTTTTTTAATTTTAATCCTCTACATCACCTGTTTAATTCACTCCGGACTGTTTTAGTCTTTTCCCCAAAAATGTCATTCATACCAATATGTACAATAATTTCTGGCTGCTAAATCACACCTTTAACAGTATACTTGATACTTTCAGAGAGGTTCTTAATCATAGCACCGGGAACCAATAAACTATCCTAAAGTTTTTGCTCACTGCCACAGAATTTCCTGATTATGCCCCTGACAGGAGAGACCCCTGCCACAATAATTATACAAAATCTTCTCAAACGCTGCATAACATAAGAATTTTTTCAACAGTCCAATAACCGATGGCTCTGCCATTTTCCTCAGAGACACTATCCCCTTCAACAGTTCCAAAATCTGAACATCTGTTTGATAGAGGAATAGCCACCGGAGATTTTTGAACTACTTTCTTACCTGTCCTGACATTCACCAACTATCTGACTGATTTTGCTGGATAATAACTTCCAGCTATCTCCCTCACTAACTTATATATATATGGCCTTAATAATACCATGCCTATAAACAGAATTTTTCATGACATTAAAATAGAAAATATATCCGTATACATATCAAACATATAAAAAAAATAAAATCAACCATTTGGAAAACTAACTCAACAAAAATATTCCTCTTCAATAAGTTTCTCGAAGAAAAATGTCTTCTCCAGAGCTGAACGCGTGTCGGACTTTCCAGAATGAAGGTACATCTTCCTATTTAAAAAATACTCTTTGGAACTAAAAAAAATACTTTTGCATTTAAAACAAAGGAGAAGCCTTTTGAAACATGTATTGACTTTTCTAATTTATTTTTGTAGACCCCCCTTAAAAAGCTCGTGAAAACACTGTTCATTTGAAAAAATAGATTTTCTTTGCTTGTTTTGTTTTGTTTGTTTTTGAATGTTAATAAACCAAAATGGAAAAGTAATCTTATATTAATAAACTATATGAACTACATTTAATGCAATAAATAATTATAATTAATCTTTAACTATGCTTGCAATCCAAGGATCAGCTGTAAGATCCATACTGCTCTAAGAACATGTATTATAACTTTAAAAAAAATAAAGAAGTGTGGACATATGTTCTAATAATTTGCTTCAAATGCATGGTAGTCTTTACGATATGATTTGATCTCCTACTGTGTATATGTGCAGCATTTAATTGAATCTGTATCCTCATCTCTCCAGCTCTTTCAAGCAATCATATGAGCCTGTGTCTATCCTGCAGATGAAAAATTCCGTCCACTCTGACTATTGCAGAGGATGTTACAAAAAACATTTTTTGCAGAGTAAGTCAGCCCAACCTAGTCCAATATCAAACATATGTAATGAATAAAACATAGAGACGAATAGTATAAAAGGGGAATGTCAAAAAAAAACCGTGGCTCTCTCATAAGAAGACCTCAACTGCATCACGTTGTAAATTCACCAAAATAGGAAGAACAAGAGACTGAAATGCTTAATTATTCTTCTTCGAAAAACATCTGCAGAACAGGAGAAATGAAACAAGTCTGATCTGTGAGCTTATTAATGATGATGAGAATGTGAAGGATGGATTTTGAGGGAAATGATAAATAATGCTTTGGATGACACAAAGATTAGGTGGATGGTTCGCAGTGAGGAGGAACATGCTAGTTGAGAGAACGATATAAATGGTTTGTTCAGGTGGCCAGATCAATGGTTGACGAGATTTGACTGATAAATGTGAGGTGATATATTTCAGAAGTAACAAGACAAGAGAGAGTGCTCAAACCATGATGAGGGGTTAGATGTTTTTTTTAAAGCAGAGGAGGTTGAAATGAGTACCTGATTGTGGTGTTTAAGAGCATGAGGTTTATGGACAGTTTGAACAGAGCGCGTTGAAACTTTATTGCTGGAACAGCACAGCAGGTCAGGCAGCATCCAGGGAACAGGAGATTCGACGTTTCGGGCACAGGCCCTTCTTCAGGCCCTTCTTCAGGCCTGTGCCCGAAAAGTCGAATCTCCTGTTCCCTGGATGCTGCCTGACCTGCTGTGCTGTTCCAGCAATAAAGTTTCAACTTTGATCTCCAGCATCTGCAGACCTCACTTTCTCCTTGAACAGAGCGCGGCTCTTCACCTTACTCGAGTGCTCAATAAGAAGGAGACACAATTTTAAAGTGAAAGTGATCTCACCATTAAGCTGTAAAGCTTAATTGCAGATTTATGTTGAAATTAGATTCCAGCATCTGCCGTGGGGGCATTTGAACCCAAGTTCCCAGAATCTTATCTGGATCACTTGATCAGCAGTTGGCGATAATATCACCAGAACTTGGCTTTCATCTTATCATAGTCTTGTTTGTTAAGGTGTGCATGACGCTTTACCTTTTCAGAATTCCTCTTCCACTCAGGAATTAACTTTAATTGATGTATTTTTACTATCTTGCTAAGTATTTGTTACTGTTCTTCAAATGTTCTGCCATTTAATAATTTTTTCCGAGTCTACTCAGGCCAATCCTTCCTCAGGCCTGTATAATTATCACTGAACGACACTAAATCTCTCGCATATGACTCTGTCTACAATCTTTGATTCTGAATGTGAACCTCCAGCATATTAAGATCACTCTTCCAAGAAGATGCTCAACTACAAGATGATTTATCACTCCTCCCTCATTATTCACACCAAATCTAAAAGTCAGTTCTCTGTGCAGTTTCCATGACGTATTGTTCAAAGAAACAATCCGTCATATATTCTAGGAATCGTTATTTGAGGCTACCCTTGCCAAATTGATTAATTAAGTCAATATGCATACACAGATTGCTCACTCTTGTGCCCTTCACACAAGCCTTTGCTATTCCCTGGTTTTTTAAAGTATGTTTGGCGGGTGGGGATATTGTGGCATGAAATTACTCCTCGAAGCAAGTTTCTTTCTCTATGCTTTATTTGGATCCAAATTGATTTGTCGTCTTGATCCCTCGTGCTAGTGTCATTTCTTAACGTAGGCTTTGATATCATTCTTAATAATGCAGCAACTCAACCTGCTGTGCCTTCTTGTCTGAATAATGAGTAAGTACACTTCGACATTTCACTTCCCAACACTGACCTTCCTGTAATCCCCACCAGACCGTATCTTTTTAAGTCTGTTTGTGCTGTCAGTTTATTCATTTTTTTCCAAATATTCCATCCATTTTGGCCCAAGGTATTTATATAATTTCTATTGGATATGTTTATCTCCTTTAATAATTTTGGCACACTACACTTTCCACACACTCCATTCCTATTTTTTGATCTGAACCTATCATAACAACACACACATTTTAAAAATTGCTGTGATTATTTTCCTCAGCATGGTCATTAGACTGGCCCTGCCTATCTATTCTATTAAACTCTACTTTCTGCTCACTTGCTGTCCTGCTGCTCTGGTTTTCAGTCTCCCGCATTATTCATTTAAATCCACCCGTGATGCATCATCAAACCTCCCTGCCAGGATGTTGATGTCCCTCCAGTTAAAATGGACCCTCTCCTTTTTTACAGGTCCCAACTGCCCTGGACGAATACCCAATAATCCATAAATCTGAAACCCTCTTCCTGAACCAGATCTTCAACCACATATTAAAGTTTTCTATCCGCATCTTGCTTATCCCACTTCCACCTAGCACGAGGAGTAATCCCAAGATTACAACACTGGATACCCTGCATTTCCACTCAGGCCAATCTCCCTGCACTCTCCTTGCAGGATCTTGTCACGTTTCCTGCCAATGTCATTGGCACCAATGTGTACCATGACCGCTGGCTGTTCACCCTCCCCTTTAGTGTGCCCTGAGCATGCTCGGAGACATCCCTGATCCTCGCACCAAACACACTTCTGATGAAGGACGTATAGAATCATCGAATCCCTACATTGTGGAAACAGGCCATTTGGCCCAACATGCCCACACTGACCCTCCAAAAAGTGGCCCTCCAGACCCATTAGCCTATTCTCCAACTCTACATTTATCCCTGAAATATGCACCTAACCTACACATCCCTGAACGTTATGAGTGTAGTAACTTGGCCAGAGCCAGTCCCCTACCGTATGTTGTTTTGCTTTCGCACCACATATACTGCCAGTACTTCTGGGCATTCCCAGTAACTTCTGGTTTTGTCACCAATGATGATCACATATTGATCAAAACTTATCCAACTCGGATTTGAAAAAAAAATTGAATTTATTTTCTCAATAGGAAACCAAATATTTAATCGTTCATGAATCACAGTAAATATCCATTAAATTATTTTTGTTTGGTCCATGATTATTATTTGTTACTTTGCCAATCCATGAATAAAAGAGATTTTTGCATGTTTTGTGCATTATCTTTTGGGAGGAATTAGAGGGGAGGTGGTACCAGGGGGTTGCCGGGAAAGTTAATTTCCACTAAAAACGGACTTAACTCGAGCATAACGCCTCCATTGGCAGCTGCGGTGAGAGCGAGGAGCGGAGTGGGAGAGGACGAATTGTGTGCAGGGAAGGTAAGTGATATATTTGGGCAGCGATTGAACGAGAGATACTACACGTGTAATGTTTCCCACTCCGAATTCCTCATCGAACCAAAACAAAATAACTCTCTACTGTTTTGATAAGATGCTTCTCTTCTTTCTTTTGATCCTGTGATTGGTGAAAGAAAATACCTTTCCTTTTCCGTTTATCTGATTTAAGACCAAGTTATGGTTTACAGTAAAAGTGGCAGGCGATCTCAAAGCCATGTTATGCTCCACTTGCTCAATGTCTGAGCTCAGGGACACAGCTGCTGTCCCTGTTCTCGTGCAAGACGTGTGTCCATATCCCTGCACTCTCCTTGCAGGATCTTGTCACGTTTCCGGCCAATAACAACGGTACCAATGTGTACCACAGCCGCTGGCTGTTCAGCCTCCCCTTCAGTATGCCCTGAGCATGCTCGGAGACATCTCTGATCGTCGCTCCAAAGACACTTCTTATGAAGAACGCATAGACGGGATGATGGCTCTGGAGCGGCGGATGGACTCACCCTGGCGCACACACAATGCGGAGGAGGTTGTAGATAGCAGATTCAGTGAACTGAACACGTCACAAATTAGGATTGCTGAAGGAGAAACGGAATTGGTGACCAAAAGGCAGAGAAAGAGCAGGAAGGCACTGCAGGTGTCCCCTGCGGTCACCTCCCTCCTGGGCAGGTCCACTGTTTTGGATCCTGTTTGGAGAGATGGCTCACCAGGAGAAGACAGCAGTAGCCAGGTTAAAAGCACCGTGGTAGGCTCTGCTGTTCAGAAGGGCGGGAAAAATACTGGAAGGGCTAAGTCACAGGGGATTCAATTGTAAAAGGAGTAGATGGGCATTTTTCTGTTCGAAGCCAAGACTCCCGATTGGTATGTTACCTTCCAGGTGCAAGGGACAGTAATGCCTCGGATCGACTGCAGAACATTCTGAAGGGGGAGGGTGAATATCCCGTTATCATGGTGCATGTAGGCACCAATGAAATAGGTTAAAAAATCAGGATGTGGTCCTACAAACAGAATTTAGGGAGTTAGGAGTCAAGTTAAGAAGTAGGACCTTAGAGGTTGTAATGTCAGGTTTGCTACCAATGCCACCTGCTCGTCAGAGTAGAAATGAAAGAATAGCATTGCTTGAGAGATGGTGCAGCAGGGAGGAGGTCTGACTTTTGGGACATTGGGACTGGTTATCTGGGAGGTGGGTCTATTACAAATTGTACAGTCTACACCTAAGCTCGAATGAAACAATGTCCTTCGGGGAACTCTTGCTAATGCTGCTTCGGAGAGTTTAAACTAATGTTGTAGAGGGATGGGAACCAAATGAGGAGATGAGTCGACATTAAGGAAATAGCAACTGCAGCCTGTAAGGAAATAGATAATGAAGTCAGCGTGAGTAAGTCGAAGAGTCGGCAGGGAGTAGATGATGAATACAAAGGGACAGGTTATCTGAGGTGCATTTGTTTTAATGCAAGAAGTATAATATGTGCATATAAACACAGGGCTTGGATCAGTACCTGGGCATTGATATTATTTCTATTACTGATACTTGGTTGAGGGAAGGGCATAATTGGCAATAAATATCCCAGGACATCAATGCTTCAGGCGGGAAAAAGAGCGGGGGGTAAAAGGGGTATAGGAGTTGCATTACTGGTCAAAGAGGATACCACAGCTTTGCTGAAGGAGGGCACTATGGAGGACTCGAACAGTGAGGCAATAAGGGTAGAGCTCAGAAAATAGAAAGGGTGCAGTAACAATGTTGGGGCCTCCCAACAGTGAGCGTGAGATGAAAGTACAAATATGTAACAGATCATGGAAAGATGTGGGAGCAACATGGTGGTGGTGATATTCGATTTTATGTTCGCAACATTGACTGGGATTCACTTAATATTAGAGGATTGGGTGGAGCAGAATTTGTAAGGAGCAGCCAGGAGGGTTTTTTGAGCAGTATGTAGAGTCCAACTCAGGAAGGGGCCATTTTTGTCCTGGTGAGGGGAATGAGCCTGGACAGGTGGTTGAAGTTTCAGTTGGGCATTACTTTCGGACTATTGATCACAATTCCATACGTTTTAGAATACGCAAGGACAAAGACAAGAGTTGACCTAAAGGAAGAGTGCTAAATTGGGGGAAGGCCAACTATACCAAAATTCAGCAGAAGTTGGGGAATATAGATTGGGAGCAGTTGTTTGAAGGTAATTCCACATTTGATACGTGGGAAGCTTTTAAAGAGAGGTTGATTAGAGTTGAGGTCAGATATGCTTCGGTGGAAATGAAGGGTAGGAATGGCAAGATTAGGGAACCATGGATGACTGGTGAAACTGTAAGACTAGCTTAGTGGAAAAAGGAACTGTACATAAGTTCTAGGCGACTGAAGACAGACAAAGCTTGGGAAGAATATCGGGAATGCAGGACCAATCTGAAACAAGGAAATTAAGAGGGCTAAAAGGGATCATGAGATATATTTAGCAAACAAGATTATGGAAAATCGCAGAGACTTTTATTCATATATAAGGAGCAAGAGAGTGGCTAGAGGAAGGGTTGGACCACTCAAGGACAAAGGAGAAAAGTTATGCGTGGAGTCAGAGAAAATGGGTGAGATTATTAATGAGCACTTTGTATCAGTATTCAACAAGGAGAAATGTGGAGATTAGGTATGGATGCTTGACTCCTCTAGGTCTGTTCGAAATAAGGAGAGAGGAAGGGTTGGTTATTCTAAAAGGCATTAAGGTGGCCAAGGTCCCAGATCTGGATGGGATCTATCCCAGGTTACTAAGGGAGGGGAGAGAGAGGGAACAGGTGGGAGCATAACAGATATCTTTGCAGCATCTTTGAACACGGGTGAAATCCCGGAGTACTGGAAAATTGTTAATGGTGTTCCCTTGTTTAAGAATGGCGACCCTGACGTTAGTGGCAGGGAAGCTGCTGGAGAAAATACTGAGGGATAGGATGTATTCCCAGTTGGAGGAAAATGTGCTTATCAGTGATAGGCAACATAGTTTTGTGCAGGGAATTTCATGTCTTGCCAACTTAACAGAATTCTTTGAAGAAGTGACAAAGTTGCTTGTTGAGTGAAGGTCTTTAGATGTCGTATACATGGATTTTAGTAAGACGTTTGATAGGGTTCCCCATGGTACGCTGATTGAGAAAGTGAAGTCGCATAGAGGTTGTAATCTCAGGATTGCTTCCAATGCCACGTGCTAGTCAGAGTGCAAATGAAAGAATAGGAAAGATGACTGCGTTGCCTGAGAGATGGTGCAGGAAGGAGGAGTTCTGATTTTTGGGACATTGGGACCGGTTATCTGGGAAGTTGGCCTATTACAAATTGGACAGTCTACACCTTAGCTGGAATGGAACCAAAGCCCTTCGGGGTTTTTTTGCTAATGCTGCTTCAGAGGGTTTAAACTAATGTTGTAGAGGGATGGGAATTAAATGAGGTGGTTAGTCAACATTAAGGAAATAGTAACTGCAGCCTGTAAGGAAATAGATAATGAAGTCAGCATGAGTAAGGGAAAGAGTCGGCAGGGAGTAGATGATGAACAAAAAGGAACGTTATTTGAGGTACATTTGTTTTAATGCAAGAAGTGTAGAATGGGCAGATAAACACAGAGCTTGGATTAGTACCTTGCAGTTGATATTATTGCTATTACTGATACTTGGTTGAGGGAAGGGCATGATTGGCAAGTAAATATCCGAGGATATCAATGCTTCAGGCGGGATAAGGAGGGGGGTAAAAGGGGTATAGGAGTTGCATTACTGGTCAAAGAGAATACCACAGCTGTACTGAAGGAGGGCACTATGGACGACTCGAACAGTGAGGCAATAAGGGCAGAGCTCGGAAATAGGAAGGATGCAGTAACAATGTTGGGGCCTCCAAACAGTGACCGTGAGATGAAAGTACAAATATGTAAACAGATCAAGGAAAGATGTGGGAAAACATGGTGGTGGTGAAAGGCGATTTTATTTTCGCAACATCGACTGGGATTCACTTAATATTAGAGGACTGGATGGAGCAGAATTTGTAAGGAGTAGCCAGGAGGGTTTTTTGAGCTGTACGTAAACAGTCCAACTCAGGAAAGGGCCATTTTTCTCCTGATGCTGGGGAATGAGCCTGGCTAGGTGGTTGAAGTTTCAGTTGGGGATTACTTTGGGACTATTGAACACAATTCCATACGTTATAGAATACGCAAGGACAAAGGCAAGAGTGGTCCTAAAGTGGAGGAAGGCCAACTACACCAAAATTCAGCAGAAGTTGGGGAATATAGATTGCGAGCAGTTGTTTGAAAAAAAAATCCACATTTGATGCGTGGGAAGCTTTTAAAGAGAGGTTGATTAGAGTTGACGTCAGATATGTTTCTGTGGACATGAGTGGTAGGAATGGCAAGATTAGGGAACCATGGATGACAGGTGGAACTATAAGACTAGCTGAGTAGAAAAGCGAAGTGTACATAAGGTCTAGGCGACTGAAGACAGACAAACCTTGGGAAGAATATCGGGAATGTAGGACCAATCTGAAAAAAGGGATTAAGAGGGCCAAAAGGGGTCATGAGATATATTTAGCAAACAAGATTATGGAAAATCCCAGAGACTGTTATTCATATATAAGGAGCAAGAGGGTAGTGAGAGGAAGGGTTGGACCACTCAAGGACAAAGGAGAAAAGTTATGCGTGGAGTCAGAGAAAATGGGTGAGATTATTAATGAGCACTTTGTATCGGTATTCACCAAGGAGAAATGTTGAGATTAGGTATGGATGCTTGATTACTCTAGGTCAAGTCGAAATAAGGAGAGAGGAAGTGTTGGTTATTCTAAAAGGCATTAAGGTGGCTAAGTTCCCAGGTCCGGATGGGATCTATCCCAGGTTGTTGAGGGAAGGGAGAGAAGAAAAAGGTGGGACCATAACAGATATCTTTGCAGCATCTTTGAACACGGGTGAAATCCGGGGGTACTGGAACATTGCTAATGGAGTTCCCTTGTTTAAGAATGGCGACCCTGACGTTAGTGGCAGGAAAGCTGCTGGAGAAAATGCTGAGGGATAGGATGTATTCCCTTTTGTAAGAAAATGTGCTTATTTGTGATAGGCAACATAGTTTTGTGCAGTGAATGTCATGTCTTGCCAACTTGACAGAATTCATTGAGGGAGTGACAAAGTTGCTTGTTTAGTGTACGTCTTTTTATGTCATATACATGGACTTTAGTAAGGCGTTTGATAGGGTTCCCCATGGTATGCTGATTGAGAAAGTGAAGTCGCATAGGGTCCAGGCTGTACTAGTTAGATGGATAGAGAAGTGGCTGGGCCACAACTCATGGAGATTAGTAGTGGAAGGGAGTTTCTGAAAATGGAGACCTGTGACCAGTGCTGTTCAACAGGGATCCGAGCTGGGACCACTGTTGTTTTTGATATACCGAAGTGATCTGGACGAAGATATCGATGGCCTGATTAGCAAGTTTGCAGATGACACGAAGATTGGTGGAGTAGCAGATAGAGAAGGGGACTGTAAGAGAATAATGAACAATATAGATGGATTGTAGAGCTGGGGAGAAATGGGAGATGCAATTCAATCCGGGCAAATGCGAGGTGATGCAATTTGGAAGATCTAATTCAAGATCGAAATTTACAGAAAATTGAAAAGTGTTGGGATAAATTGATGTTCAGTGATTTCTGAGTGTTCGGGTCCATTGTTCCCCGAAGATGGAACAGTGTGGTCAAGAGGACATATCGCATGCTTTCCTTCGTTCAATGGAGTATTGAGTACAAGCGTTGGCAGGTCATGTTACAGTTGTATCAGACTTTCTGTTCCCCACATTTGGAATACTGCCTACAGACCTGGTTGCCACATTACAAAAAGGATGTGGATGATATGGAGAGGATGCAGAAGAGGTTCACTAGGTATGGTGGGTGCTCGCAATCAGGAGATTTTGAGTAGATCGGAGTTATTTTCATTAGAAAGATGGAGGTAGAGCGGGGAACCTGATTGAGCTCTACAAAATCATGAGAGATATAGACAGGATGGAGAGCAAGATTTTTTTTACCCCAGAGTGGGGGACTCAATTATTAGGAGTCACAAGTTCGAATCAAGAGAGAAAAAGTCTAGGGTCGATATACGTGGAAATTTCCTTGTGCAGAGGGTGATGGGTGTCTGGAACACGTTGCCAGCAGAGATGGTAGAGGTGGTCACGATAGCATCATTTAAGATGAATCTAGACAGATCTATGAATGGGCAGGGAGCAAAGGGATACAGACTCTTAGAAGGTATGTGCCAGGTTTAGGTAGAGGATCTGGATCGGTGCAGGCTTGGAGGGCCGAAGGGCCTGCTCTTGTGCTGTAATTCTGTTTGTCCTTTGATATCAGACAGCTTGGAATCTTTGTACATTTTCTCAATCATGTGGGAATTTCTCATGCTTTCATTTCACTCCAATTGCAAAGGATCGTACATAACACATACGTAAACAGGGACACACCCAAAGACACAGACGCAGGTACAAATGCATACAAACATAACCACATAGACCCATACACACATACACACACACGCAATGCATTACTTTGTCGAAGAATATCAATAACATTATCAATAATTAGAATCATAGCTGGAATTCAGGATAAAGGAAGGATGAGAGAAATTGTCTTATTCTATTTGAAAAGACCATTATCTGAAGTTACTAAGGTAAACATCATACAACAACAGGTTATATTCCAACAGGTTTATTTGGAAGCACTAGCTTTCAATGCGCTGCTCCTTCATCACGTGATTGTGGAGTGTAAGATCGTAAGACACAATATTTATAGCAAAATATTAGAGTGCCATGCAGCGGAAATAGTATATTGAACAAACCTGGATTTTGAAGTCTTTCATCTTTTAGAATGGGTTGCAGTTTTCAGTTCATTAATATGTAAATACCAGAACTTCATTCAAGTCATCTTCTCAAGATAACTTAAAGTTTCACCACAAAAGGTGACATCTCAGCTCAGACAATGCATTAAAGATGGAAGGTCAGAGTCTGTCTGTGTCCCAATCTTGAGTCAGACTGGTTCTATTTCTAAAGTGGTATTAACAAAATATTTAATGCATTGACTGCCTGCTTTGACTTCTTGCAGTGTGTGCATCTTTGAGCAAAACCGAATGTATCTGCAAATATATGTCTGCAAATATAATGATATTAAACTGATGTGGTGGTTAATATATCTTGTAAATTTTCCAATGCATCCTGGCACTATTCTGTCCAACGAAATTCCATGTTCTTCTTTAGTAAATCTGTCAGTAGTGCCCCCATGCTGCTGAAATTTGGAACAAACTTCCTGTCGAATCTGCTCAGTCCCAAAGGTCGAAGCACCTATTTCTCCATACTCAAGGAAATTCCTCCATTGCTTTCGTCGACGCGTTCCGAGGAATTATCCTTCCATGTTCGATGTTATGTGCGAAGAATGTCACAAATTATGTTCTTTTTAAGTTTATTTCCAATTTTGTTTTTAGGAATCATCCTAAGTATTTTGCCAACTGTCCCGTGTGATCTTTCCATGAATGACTAAAGATCACTACATCATCAGGTTATTTCTTAAGCTGGCCACAAGTTTGTTCATGCGTCTTTGGAATGTGGCTGGTGTGCTCTTCATTCCAAAGGATATTACTTTGAATTGATGCAGTCCATTTGGGTTTACAAATGCAGAAACTTCTTTCGCTTTCTCTATTAAAGATATCTGTTTGTAACAATGCTGTAAATCAAATTTGTAATGTAACTGGCTTTTCCAACTTTCTCTGTACAGTCCTCCAAACTTAGTATTGGCTGTGAGAGCGATTTTGTTACGTCGTTGACCTTCCAATAGTCCAAAGAAAATTGTTGAGTTCCATCACCTATGGGAACTAACAAGTTCAGGGAACTCCACTCCATTCTGCTTCGGTTCGATGATGTCTTCATTGAGTATCACATTCACTTCCTTCTGGACTGTTGGGCTTGGAAATGATTAAGCCTGTAAAGGTATTGTTTTATTGGAACAGCATTCCCTCCTTCCACCCGCATGCACACAGGTATAAGTTCTCCCACAATATTCCTGTATATGTCCTCATAATGCTGCAACAAACCTTTAGACTGTGTTCTTTGCTCCTGAGACAGATAGCTAATTCTACCACCCCATTCTTTAAGGACTTCCTCATTATTTAACGTACTTTGAGGCACATCAAACTCCATTACATTTGGATTTGATTCCTCACTCGGCAGAGCAATAAATAACACCTGCTTCTCCAATTCCTGTCGTTATTATAGTAAGGTTTCAACATATTCAGATGACATACCCAATACAGCTTCTTTTCTGCCCAGCATCTTTATCAGATAGCTTGCCTGACTCAACATTTTCTCAGTTTGATAGGGACCACTAAACCTGCCTTTGAACCTCCACCTACTGGAAACCATACTAATACATCATCTCCTTGGGAAAACGTCTGAATTTTATAGTTTCTATCTGCCAACTGTTCATTCTACGTTGTGCCCTATTCAGGTGCTGTTTAGTTAACTCACCTTCTTGATTTAATTGTTCCGTCACCACTGCTACATAATTCAAGTGTGAGATCTATGACTTCGATCCTATCAAATTTTTAGTTTCAAAGGCCCTCTCACTTCCTATCCAAATATTAACTCAAAGGTAGTAAACTGAGGACATTCATTTGGGGTATCTCTCATGGCAATCCATACAAGTTCGATACCTTGATCCCAATCATTCAGTGTATCCTGAATGCATATTGTCTTCAGGGTCAATGCCACCTTTCCAAGGCTCTCTGGGATTTTGGATGGTACAGACTTGATTTAAAGTGTTGAAGATTAGAGTGGTGCTGGAAAAGCACAGCAGTTCATGCAGCATCGGAGGAGCATGAAAATCGACGTTTCGGGCAAAAGCTCTTCATCTGGATACCTGATGAAGGGCTTTTGCCCGAAACGTCGATTTTCCTGCTCCTCTGATGCTGCATGAACTGTTGTGCTTTTCCAACACCACTCTAATCTAGAATCTAGTTTCCAGCATCTGCAGTCCTTGTTTTTACGTAGTTTAAAGTGTTGTATGCTATCCAAGACTTCCTTAAAAGTCTCAGCAGTACAGTGGGACCCTTGGCCTGATTTAATTTCTCCAGGTAGCCCATAACGGGAAAAGAAAGCTACCAACACCTGACCATCCTTTTTGTCTTAATACTCCATCATGGAATTGCCTCCAAAGTCTCGTGGGCGCATGCATTATGGTTAGCAAGTGCTGATTCCCACTTTTAGTTCTAGGGAGGGGACCTCCACAACCAATCATAACCCGTGTGAAAGATTCTTCAAATGCGGGAATTGGCAACAAAGCTACTGATTTTATTACTGCCTGTAGCATACCTACCATTAGGCATGTAAAACATGTGTGGCAATATTCAACCACATTCTTGTGCATGCCAGGCCAATGGAAGTGTTTTGTACATTAGCCTGACTGCTCCTGACACCTAGGTGATCTCCTTCTGGTAATTCATGTTCTACCCATAACACGTTCTGTCTATATGCTACAGGCAACACAACCTGGTGCACTCTGCCTATTTCTCCTCTGCACTAACCTGCTGGGGTCTCCACTTTTGTTTTAGGCTTCTATCCTTAAGATAATAACCCTCAGGAATACGTTCTGATTCCTTTTCTGAGCTGGCATCATAATATATATCTTCTCACATTTCTGTTGCAAGTCACTTAGCCTTTCTGGACTAAACACTTCTGTCTGACCCACTGCCTGTTAAGGGTTTTCCTGTACCATTACATCATACAGGGTGTCAGCTAACTGAACCTCAACTTCTCATCTTTCCTTCTTGCTGTAACTTATGACAGTGGCTTCTGACTACGACACAGTCTAGAAAACTTCCATGGCATTCTTCTTGTAACTCCTTAGTTCCCTGATCTTTCGTTGGCTTCTCCACTACAAGGGGCGTCACTCCCACCTTGGATCCTGCTAAATAATTCCCAAGAACAAATTGCATTCCTGAAACTGACATTCTCTCAATCACTCCTACAGTTACTGCCCCAGTCTTGATTTTGCTCTCCAACCTGATCTTACACAGGGAACGCTAACTTTCTGGAGAAAGTGAGGTCTGCAGATGCTGGAGATCAGAGCTGGAAATGTGTTGCTGGAAAAGCGCAGCAGGTCAGGCAGCATCCAGGGAACAGGAGAATCGACGTTTCGGGCATAAGCCCTTCTTCAGGAATGAGGAAAGTTTGTCCAGCAGGCTTAGATAAAAGGTAGGGAGGAGGGACTTGGGGGAGGGGCGTCGGAAATGTGATAGGTGGAAAGAGGTCAAGGTGAGGGTGATAGGTCAGACTGGGGTGGGGGCGGAGAGGTCGGGAAGAAGATTGCAGGTTAGGAAGGCGGTGCTGAATTCGATGGATTTGACTGAGACAGGGTGGGGGGATTTACGGTGGATGGGAGATCCCCCGAGGTAATGAGGTTATGGACGGTCTGGGAGATGATGGTTTGCTGGTGGGGGGTGGGGTCATGGTCAAGGGGGCAGTAGGAGGAGGTATCTGCGAGCTGGCGTTTGGCCTCAGCGGTGTAGAGGTCGGTGCGCCAAACTACGACCGCGCCTCCCTTGTCTGCTGGTTTGATAGTGAGGTTGGGGTTGCAACGGAGTGAGTGGAGGGCTGCGCGTTCCGAGGCTGAGAGGTTGGAGTGGGTGAGAGGTTGGGGGAGTTCAGGTGGCGGTTAATATCGCGGCGGCAGTTGGCTATGAAGAGGTCGAGGGCAGGTAGGAGGCCAACACGGGGTGTCCAGGTGGATGGGGTGTGTTGGAGGCGGGAGAAGGGGTCGTCAGAGGGTGGGCGAGAGTCTTGGTTAAAGAAGTAGGCACGGAGGCGAAGGCGGCGGAAGAATTGTTCCAACCTCATAGTCCCACAACCCCGCACCTCCCGCTTCTACCTCCTGCCCAAAATCCACAAACCTGACTGCCCCGGCCGACACATTGTCTCCGCCTGCTCCTGCCCCACCGAACTCATCTCCGCATACCTTGACACCGTCCTGTCCCCCTTAGTCCAAGAACTCCCCACCTACGTTCGGGACACCACCCATGCCCTCCACCTGCTCCATGATTTTCGCTTCCCCGGTCCCCAACGCCATATTTTCACCATGGACATCCAGTCCCTGTACACCTCCATCCCCCATCACGAAGGACTCAAAGCCCTCCGCTTCTTTCTTTCCCGCTGTACCGACCAGTACCCTTCCACTGACACCCTCCTTCGACTGACTGAACTGGTCCTCACCCTGAACAACTTCTCTTTCCAATCCTCCCACTTCCTCCAAACGAAAGGAGAAGCCATGGGCACCCGCATGGGCCCCAGCTATGCCTGCCTCTTCGTAGGATATGTGGAACAATCCATCTTCCGCAACTACACTGGCCCCACCCACCACCTTTTCCTCCGCTACATCGATGACTGTATCGGCGCCGCCTCGTGCTCCCATGAGGAGGTTGAACAGTTCATTCACTTCACCAACACCTTCCACCCCGACCTCAAATTTACCTGGACAGTCTCAGATTCCTCCCTCCCCTTCCTCGACCTTTCTATTTCTATCTCAGGTGACCGAATCAATACGGACATCTACTACAAACCGACCGACTCCCACAGCTACCTGGACTACACCTCCTCCCATCCTGCCCCCTGTAAAAACGCCATCCCATTCTCCCAATTCCTTCGTCTCCGCCGCATCTACTCCCAGGAGGACCAGTTCCAAAAACGCACAACCCAGATGGCCTCCTTCTTCAAGGACCGCAATTTCTGTTCATCACGTAAGTTCTCTGGAAATGCGTTTATGAACCCCGCCAGCAGAATAAACTCTCTTGACTTCGTTTCCATTCTCTGAACTTGATTTTCCTGACTAATTTACAACTGCTGAAGTTCACACTCTCTCTCCCTTTCTCTTTTCCTTCATCTCTCTCTTTGGTCAGCTAATAAACTTCTCTACTTTTTTCTCTCTCTCTTTTCAGTCTTTTACTCCCTTTTCTTAGTCTCCTTTTTTCTCTCTCTCTTCTTTCTTCTCTCTATCTTCTTGCACAGCTAATATCCTTGTCTTCCTTACGTTTTCTTCTCATACCGTCTTGCTCATATACAGTTTACGTTTCTCTAACTCTGCTGCACTTCTGTTTCTCTGATATACCTCAGTGTTTGACCAAGTCCATTTCAATTTCCTTTTGTCCCTGGTTAAAACCAATTCTAATCTGTTTGCTAATACCAAACATAAAAATCCTTCCTCTGTCTTTCTAACCTTTCTTGGCAAAGTTGGGAAGCATCTTCAAACTTCAGAACCTCTTTTGCAATGTTAAGAGCCATTTCTCTTTTCTTTTAATTTAACCGACCACATGTAATCAAAATGAAACAAATTATTTCACCTAAATTTTATTTAAAGATTTACGACAGTAATCACCAAGTGATTAAACTGCTGGGAGCTTTGGTATCCAAATTCTGTTCAAACTTGTCCAAATTCCAGAGGAGCCTTCAATCTGTTAAAATGCAGAGGTCGAGCCACTACTAAATAAAGCTAAACACACAGAAACGCTCACCTCACCTTGTCATCTGTTCAAAGTGTTAGGGACTAAAAGGGAACACCTAATTGCCCCCTTTTTAAAGAAAAATAGCAGGTTATTCCGAACAAAACTATTAAGAAACTGAACATTGCTTCCCTTAACCGGAACCCTATTGACATGCTGTTCCAATAACACAATAAATATTACATTAACTTAATCACATGTCTACCCTGCCTCAACCTTCTCTGCTGTATTCAATCTCTTACCCATTAATTCACTGCGTCATCGTATTCCTTTTCAATAAGTGAACGTGAGAACTGCAGATGCTGGAGATTAGAGTCAAGAGTATTGTGCTGATGAAGGACTTTTGCCCGAAATGTTGATTTTGCTGCTTCTCGGATGTTACCTGACCTGCTGTGCTTTTCCAGCACCACACTCTCGACTTATTTCTTTTTTCTGGATTAGTGGTGCTGGAAGAGTACAGCAGTTCAGGCAGCATCCGAGGAGCAGTCAAATCGACGTTTTGGGCAAAAGTCCTTCATCAGGAATACAGGCAGAGAGCCTGAAGGGTGGACAGATAAGTGACAGGAGGGTGGGTGTGGGGAGAAATTAGCATAGAGTACAATAGGTGAGTGGTGGAGGGGATGAAGGTGATCGGCCAGGGGGAGGGTGGAGTGGATAGGTGGATCACGCACACGCATCCTTTCTCACACACACAGTATTCTCTCTCTCACAAACCCATTCTCTCTCTCACGCTCACACTCATTCTCTATCTCACACATGCATTCTCTCTCTCACACACACGCATTCTCCCTCTCACACACACGCGTTCTCTTTCTCTCTCACACACGCATTCTCTCCCTCTCTCGCACACGCATCTCTCTCTCTCTATCGCACACACTCATTCTCTCTCTCTCACACACATTCCCAATTCCTCCGCCTCTGCTGTATCTGCTTCCAGGAGGAGCAGTTCCACCACAGAACACACCAGATGGCCTCCTTCTTTCGAGACCGCAATTTCCCTTCCCACGTGGTTAAAGATGCCCTCCAACGCATGTCGTCCACAACCCGCACCTCCGCCCTCAGACCCCACTTCTCCAGCCCGTAACAAGGACAGAACGTCCCTGGTGCTCACCTTCCACCCTACCAACCCTCGCATAAACCAAATCATCCGCCGACATTTCCCCCACCTCCAAACAAACCCCACCACCAGAGATATATTTCCCTCCCCAATCCTTTCCACCTTCCGCAAAGACCGTTCCCTCCGTGACTACCTGGTCAGGTCCACGTTCCCCTTCAACCCACCCTCCCAAGCTGGCACCTTCCCCTGTCACCGCAGGAATTGCAAAACCTGCGCCCATACTTCCTCCCTCACCTCCATCCAAGGCCCAAAAGGAGCCTTACACATCCATCAAAGTTTTACCTGCACATCCACCAATATCATTTATTGTATCCGTTGCTCCCGATGTGGTCTCATCTGCATTGGGGAGACTGGACGCCTCCTAGCATAGCGCTTTATGGAACATCTCCGGGACACCCGCACCAATCAACCACATCGCCCTGTGGCCCAACATTTCAACTCTCCCTATCACTCTGCCGAGCACATGGAGGTCCTGGGCCTCCTTCACCGCCACTCCCTCACCACCAGACGCCTGGAGGAAGAACGCCTCATCTTCTGCCTCGGAACACTTCAAACCCAGAGTATCAATGTGGACGTCCCCCTCCCCCCGACCTATCACCTTCATTCCCTCCCCCACTCACCTATTGTACTCTATGCTACTTTCTCCCCACCCCGATCCTCCTCTCACTTATGTCTCCACTCTTCAGGCTCTCTGTCTGTATTCCTGATGAAGGGCTTTTGCCAGAAACGTCGATTTTACTGCTCTTCGGATGCTGCCTGAAATGCTGTGCTCTTCAAGCACCACTAATCCAGAATCTGGTTTCCAGCATCTGCAGTCTTTGTTTTTACCCTATTTCTTTTTACTCCGAATATGTTTTACAACAAAAGGTATCTTTTTGATAGACTTATTTCTGAATTCTTTGTGAGCAAGATTTTAGATAGGCAGTTAGCTCTTCGACTCTGCAGCAGTTGCTCTGTTGTTCGGTGGCAGTTGCTCTAACTAATTTTGAAAATGTCCACTCTTTTTTATACCCCCAACATCGTTCCCTGTCACTGGTCTGAGGCCATCAAAACAATAAATTCAAACACGATTGGGTTTTAGTATCCCGGGCATAGCTTAAACTAATTGGTTAATTTTGAATTGTTGTCAAAATAGCAACCAAAATTCAAGTATCCACTTAACTGCCAATTGTTGCATGTATCCATTTTGTAACAGCTCATCTCCCAGCCCTTCCATTTGGGCAGCTGAGCCTGCAACTTGAGTTTACTTTAATATTCAGAAAACAATGTTCATTTTAAATTGGATCGACATGCTTTGGCTTCATAAAAACTACCATTTAATAACACAAATCATTAACGAAGATTAATATTCTGAGTGCATGTTGAATTATTGGCATTCTTAATTTATTTGCAATTAGCTAAAGCTCATACATTTCAGTGAGAAATTAAATTTGTTAATTATATTTTATTTTATAAGAAAGCCAAATCTATTTGATTGTTGAATTGTTTGCTACTGTGAATATGTAATAGTTTACAGACGTTGAATACTTAAATGTGATCGTACAAACATGAGGCAAATATTCTCTGTTCAATATAAAATAACATGTAGTTTTCTTTTATTTTTCTATCATAAAGTGTTGTAATGAGTTTATATTTTAGTTCCAAACATATAGTAACAATGTAATTGTTCTCAGAGATAATGCAAGAATTGTTATGTGAAATAGTCGGTATTCACATGTTATTGTTGCCGCCAGTTTACAAAACACAGTAGATATTTTATTATTGTTCATACCGGGAAACTCATCACTTGCAATCACGACCTACATAATAAATAGATTCCAAAGGATCTGAATTCAGGCATAGTGCTACTGGAACTCACAGCTGCATGTAATACTGAGTGACACACTGGCCTGCTCCTCAACATAACCAGAGTCCTTACAACCTGGGTCAGGGCAGTTATTCAAACATTCTTTCACAAGAAACCATTTGCAGCCCACCCTGGGCAGGTGAAAACTAACCAATAGCCTATCTCTGGTCTTAGTGTAGATACAAATGCTGTCCAAACTACGTACCAATGACTGACCAGAAAACATGTCTTACAAATTCATCTTCTGTCTCAGCCTGCTCCAGGGAGCAGATATATTGGGATGTCTTGCCAGAACACACCGCACAAGCAACTTGACAGCATCTGGCCTGCCTCCTAGATTCCAGATATTTGCACCCTGCACCAGACCCAGGATGAAGAAATTCACAATTTGACTGTCTCCTATAGCACACTGTGTCTCACAGTGAACATTCTAAAGCCATAAGCAGCATATGTCACCTTCACACTCATTAGTGTCAAAATAAAATTGAACTTTTGTGTAGATGGCCAGAGGGTCATCTACACAAAATACAAGGGTCACCCAACCTGCTTTTGAGTGGGTTTCGATCGAGATCAGTCCTGCAGACTGCATCTGAGGGAAACAGCAGCAAATGCCAATCCGAGAACCACTTTAATAACTGAACTGTGGGGATTTTGTCTGATGGATGTCACCACACATACGTTGTACTGACACTCAGTTGAATGTAACAATGGGCACCATAAGTGCAAGTCTCGACCTAACGCCCTCCCCCAGATTCCTCACCTCACTCCCTCCCCCATTCACCAATTGATGAGAATTCACTACCTGGGAGAAATAGTCTGTGCTTCATCTCAGGTGGTCCACTCCATAATGGCCTGTTCAACCCACTTAAGGACTGCTTTCCATTTCAGGGTTACATGTGGTGCTGACTTCCTGAGCCAGTATGATTCCCAATATCCTGGGGATCATGGAATGGAAAAAAAGAGGAAGGCAGTAACCATTTTCTGTGAGGAACTCCACATGATGAGAGGGAGGTTTGATCTACCAAAAGGAGAGTGATTATTGTTCACAAAGAGTCAGCACAAGCCGGTACCCTGCACATTCCAGCAGCATCGCTGGGAACACATACACTTGTGGAGAGACTTAATCAACGCTGCCCATTACTGAGGTCTGCCCCTCTGCACACTGAGTGGGGAATTAATCACCAAAAAACGCATGGTATGTGGAGGTGATCGCTCAGTTCAGGAAAGTGGCATTTGCTGCATCACTTTTTTTTAAAAATGATGATTCAACAAATATTGCTTCTTACAGTCTTAGATTTACAGTTTTGGTTCGTAGATTGGGAAGCCTGATAACAAACAGTGAATGGTTATAGAAGTACAGACGAGGTACAGACTGTTCCTGGTGTTATACTCCAGGCTGGATGTCCTTTACGTTGGAGCTACGAATATTACATGACAGACAGATGTGATAAGTAAATAGATTGACACGTGAATTTGTGACTTTTTTTGCCATCAGAGATGTGGTTGAAGGAGGTAAGGATTGGCAACTCTATATTCTATAGTATAGAAACTATAGCAAGGAGATGCTGTTGTTTTATTAATTAAGGGATCAATTACTGCTGTTAAGAGGGACAATATTTGCACGGGCCTTCAACTGAGGCTTCGAGGATTGCGAATAGAATAAAAATATGACAGATAATCGCTAGGGTCATACTAAGGATCGCCAGTTAGAAGATGATACATGAGCCAATGTGTAACCAATCGCTGTAGTATATAAAAACAATGAGAGGGTAATTATATTTATGCTTTTCAATATGCAACGTTTATTGGGGCAGTCACGTGCTTTTAAGAGGGGACAAATATTTTGAAATTTATAGCTGAGACTTTCTTGTATCAGCATGTGGAAGATACAACAAGGGATCGTTTAGTTCTGGACCCAATCTAATCTAGTCCCACTAGCCAGCACCTGGCCCATATCCCTCCAAACCCTTCCTAATCATATACACATCCAGATGCCTTTTATATGGTGGAATTCCAATTCTTGGTAAATCTGTGGTCGAACAGCGTGGAGTGGGGAGGCGTGTTTATGCTCAAAATGGATTTGATGAGAGTATGGGTCCAACATTTTACAATCTAAGATCCAATGAAGGAAAACAAGCCCATAGAACCTTCAACATCTGCAAATATTCAGATCTGAATAACAGAGTAAATAGAAGCTTAAAGCAGCTATAAAGTGAGAAGATCAATGGAATCCCTATAAGAATGTAGAAAGTGTAACATTGAACTTAAGGAAATCAGTAGAAAATCAAAAATTGGGTGTGATAAAACTTCAGCGGGTGTTCTGTCCCTATAGCAGGGAAGAGGATAACTCGGGAAAGAATGGGGGTATTAGGGATCAAGGAGGCAGCCTGTGCGTGGATCCAGAGAATATGTTAAACACGTCCTTCATATTTTTCTTCAGTTTAGAGAGTGACTTATTGGAATCGGGGAGCGTAGCAGTAAAAAGAGTAGACACATCCCCAGATCTGGATGAGCTGTATCTTAAATGATATGGGAACAGAAGGAGGAAATTACAGGTTCTGACCCTCTTTTCTTACTGTGCTTTTGCCACAGAGGAGTTGCGATAGAACAGGGTGCAATCAAATGTAGGTTCAACAAGATGTGCTCGAAACAAACGAGAGAATTAAAACCACCAAGTCTCATATCAGTGAGAGGGGAACAATTGTAGAAGGTTCTTAAAGCTATTGAGCCTGGATCATTTAATCTCTTCAAGGGTGAGAGACATATTGTTAATCAGTCAATGAATCAAAGGTTACGAGGAAAGTGGAGTTGAGGATTATCAGAACAAACATCATTGAACAGAAAGGCAGAGCATACTCGGTGAGCTACTGGACCTACTGTTGTTGCTATGCCTTATGGTATTCGGTCTGCTACTATCCCTGTGTTCGCAGGAACAACGACCTCTCTCTGAGACACAGTTCAGATTGCAACTGACTAATTCAAGGAATTTATAAATGCTACACCGATAGCCAGAAATATGTTTGTCGCAGGAATCCAATCTTTATTTTATAACTTTCAATGAAGTGTAGTATCATTCTTTGAAACACTAGGCAACACAGATCTAGTTTGTCATGGCCGTCTTTGATAGAATGTTCCTTGGAAGAAGTCAATTGAACCTTGCTTGCCATCTCTCTGTGGCAGTAATATATTTCCTGAGATAAATAATCAACATTGCAAATAGTCCTTCATGTACAATCTGGCCAAACTCCTCCTCAACTGAAAGAAGACGTCACTCCTCCTGTGCTGAAATCCTCTGACAATAAAGGTTCCCATTCCACTGATATTCCAAGTAGTTTGCTGCACCTGTATTTTAGACGTCGGCACTTATAGACAAGGACACTTAGGTTTTATTTAAAACTGCACTTTCCAACATTTTAAGATTTATGAATTATACTGCGCATCAATTTCGCCATAAAAGTAGATAACATTCTGTTTCCACATGATGATATTTGCAGTGATCTTGACCATTTGGACACCGATTCAATCTTCATAAGTATTTCCATGTTCCTCACTGCACACATTCCCACTCAAGAATTACGTTTAAGTCCTACATTCTGTTTACTGTCTTTTCACTAATAATTCATTCATCGAGTGAAATTGTAATGCTAGAATTGTTAGGATGCAGGAGGCCCAGTGTGCATTCACAGGCTCTTCAAATGCACATCATTACCTCCACCCATTATTTGCTTTTCCTCTGTATCCTCCCTGACTCATCCTGAACACAATCTACTTATTGTATTTCTTTCTGTGAAAAGCAATCTAACGGTCGTTGTTGAAGAATAATCTCCTCTGAGTAAATATTCTCAACTGAAGAAAAGGCAATGAATGAAGTACATCACCTCGGCATTCAAATTGACCCTCAGCAGCCTTCTATAGTCAAGATTGAGTTGACACGTTTCAGGTTATCCACTCGACATACGTCTTGTTCCCTGTTTTAGTTGGTACTGTTTACTTCTTTGATTACACCTTAAAACCTGAGAAAGAAACCCTTTTTCAAAGGAAAGGTTGTGACAGATTTGGGCCAAATGCAGGTAAACGGAGTTATGTAACAAATGTCCTTAAATTGTGGAACAGACGCAAAGGGTTCAACAACCTCATCCTATTCCTTTGGTCTTATGTTCCATGTTGCAATGGCATGGTGACCATGCGGCCAATTACAAATTCATTTCAACAGATAAATATTTAATTAAATTATATGGAGTTATTGTTTGTAACATAATGAATTCGTATTGCTAATAAAATGTAGGAACATGCCTGGAAACGTTATGCTGTCCATGTATAAGGAAGGGTGCATTTGCTGTCCACCTTGGTTGCCATCACATCCACAACATTCACTGCCTCCACCATCAACTTTCAATTGAGGCAGTGTATCCAACAAGATACATCGTAGATATTTACCACAGTTCATTCGACAGCACCTTCCAAGCCATGACCATCTGCAATATCAAGGGCAACAAATCCATGGAAATATCACCCCTGCAAGTTACACATAAAGTCAATGACTGTCCTGACATGGAAATATATCTCCATTCCATGGGTTTCACTTGATGAATAACCTGGCTTTCTTTCCCTCACATTATTGTGGGTGTCCTGCGCCAAACTGACTGCAAATGCTCAAATAGGCAGCGCACCGCCACCTTGTCCAGAACAACAGTATATGGGTAACAAATGATGGCCCAGCCAGCAATGGCTGACACCTATCACTAAATAATACACTAATGATTAACAGCTTGCAATCTGGGTTTCCCTTTCGGAATAAATTTGTTCTATATTCTTGAGTTTCAGGAAATGGGTACGTGATTTTATTGAAATATAAAAGATTTTGAATTGCAATGCCTTGATTGGGCACATGCTGAAAAATTATTTCTGTGGGTCAGGGAGTCCAAAACACGATAACAGGGTCTAGGGATAACGGGCAATTTATTTGGGTCTGAGAGGATGTGAAGTCATTTCAATCAAAGGATATTAGAGGGTTTAGTGTTCCCCATCTTAAGAATTGTGGATGCATTGTGAATGAAAACAGTGAAAAGTTCACAGAGATATGGAGGAGCTCAGGGTTAGAGGAGCTCACAGAAATAGGGAGGTATAAGAGCAGCGGGATGTTACAGATATAGGGAAGCTGTAATAGAACAGAGTGATTTCCTGGATAGTGATGGGTTTACGGGCTGGATGTTAGAGAAGGCTGTAGCTGCTGGAAGAGTTTACAGCACTAGGGAGGACTGGAGGAGCTGGAGGTGGTTACAGTGATAGGGAGGTATGTAATTCCCAGAGTGGGTTCCAGTCATGTGGAGCGACGTACGTGCTGGAGGAATCCTCAGTGACAAGAAGAGGTGAAGATGCTAGAGATCAGTTGGGATGGATGGGTGGAAATGTTACAGAGATAGGGAGGTGTGTAGTGACTGGAGGAGATTACAGAAATAGGGAGTGTTGTTGGGTCTGGACGAGATTCCAGAGATAGGGAGAGTTGTAGAGGGCTCGAGGATGTTACAGGGATTGGGAAATGTGTAAGGTTTGACTAGGATATAGAAATTGGGAGAGGCATAGGGTCTGTAGGAGCGTACCGAGTTAGGCAGGTGTGTTTTGGATAGAGTGACATTTTTGCCATCAGAGATATGGTTGAAGGAGGTCAGGATTGACAACTTAATATTCTGTAGTACAGGAACTATAGGCTGGACATGGTTTGGTTTTATTAACTAAGGAGTCAAATACTGCAGTAAAGAGGGATGATGTTGTTGAAGGGCCTTCAATTGAGGCTTCGTGGATAGAGACTGGAATACAAAGATGACAAATATATTGGTAGGGTCATATTAAGACGCCCAGTTAGAAGAAAGATGAGGAGCTATTGTGTAACCAATCACTGTCGTGTATAAAACAATAAGAGGTTAAATCTATTTATGCTTTTCAATATCCAACATTTATTGGGTAGTCATGTGCTTTTACGCGGGGACAGATATGTTGAAATTTATTGCTGAGAGCTTCTCATATCAACATGTAGAAGATACAAGGGATAGTGCATTGCTGGGTCTTATTGTGGAGAATGAAGCCAGTCATATGTTCGACGCAGGATTGGGAGAGAATTTTAGGACCAATGATCATAACATCATATATTTTAATTTCCGTAAGGAAAAGGGGAAAAACATGTCTTCAAAATATAAGGTTTTTGGACTGGGGAGACGGAGTTTATTAGAAAACAGAATCTGGCCAAAGTAGTTCTTCTTCACTTCTGGGTAAAGCTGTCGTCGAACAGCGTGGAGTGGGGACGAGTGCAAATGCTCAAAATTGATTTGGTGAGAGTATGGGCCCAATATGTTACAATCTAAGATCAAGCTTAGGAAAGCAATCCCAGAGACACGCCGATGTCTACAAGTATTCAGAACTGAATAACAAAGTAACAGGAGTAGCTGTGTAGCTTAAATCTAAATAACTGAATAAAATAACTGAGTAGCTTAAATCAGCTATAAAGTGAGCAGATCAATGGAATCCCTTAAGAATGTAGAAAGTGCAGCGCTGAAGTTAAGGAAGTCAGTAGAAGGAAATAAAGGAGGTGTGATAAAACATTAGCGGGTATGATTAGTAAGAAGCCCAAGATATTCTATCCACATATCGGGGGAAGAGGATAACAAGGGAAAGAATGGGGAATATGAGGGATCAAAGAGGCCGCCTGTGCACACAGCCAGAAAATACGTGAAACACGTCTTTCATATCCGTCTTCACTTGGGCGATGGAGTTCTTGGATTCAGGGACAGTGACTTTGTGACCCTTTAACAGATTGATAGCGACCGGAAGGAAGAACTGGAAGTTTTGGCAGAGTAAAGAGTGGAAAAATCCCCAGATCTGTGAGATTTATGTTAAACTGATATGAAGGAAGAGGGCGATATAACAGGCTCTGAGCTTTATTTATTTATTTATTTATTGTGCTTTTGAACAGAGTGGAGGTGCGATAGGAGAGGTCGGCCTCTAATTTCAGTTCAACAAAGGGCGCTAGAAATAAACAAGGGAAATTAAGACTACCAAGTCTCATATCACTGAGGGAAACAATTGCAGAAGACTTTGAAAATATCTTCAAGGCGGAGAGACATATTTTTATTCAGTCAGTGAATCATAGGTAACGGGGAAAATGCAGGATAGTGGAGTTGGGGATTATCAGAACAAACATGACTGAACTGAAAGGTGAGCTGTTGGGCATATTGCTGTCCCTATGCTTTATGGTATCCAGTCTGCTACTGTTCCTGTGTTTGTGAGAACAACAACCTGTCTCCTATTGGAGTAAGATACAGTTCAGAATACAACTGAATTTATAAATGGTACACGAATAGCCAGAAATTAGTTAGAAGCAGGAATCTAATCAGTATTCTGTAACTTTCAATGAAAATAATTTTCATTCCTTGAAACACCAGGGAACACAGGCCATGTTTCTCATGGATCTCTTTGATAGCATTGTCCTTGGTTGAAGCCGATTGAACCTTCCCTTTCCGCTCTCTATGGCAATAAAATATTTACTGAGAGAAAGAACCAAAACTGCCCAGAGTCCTCCAGGTGCAGACTGGTCAAGTTCCTCTCCAACTGAAGCAAGACGTCTCTCCTCTTGTGCTTATATCCTGTGACAATAAAAGTTCTCATTCCACTGTCTTTCCAAATAGCTTGCTGCACCTGTAAGTTAGACGTCAGCTGCTTATAGACAAGGACACCTTGGGTATTATCTCCATCAGTACTTTTCAACGTTTCACAATTTGTGAAATATAATATCCATTAATTTCTCTAATAAAGTGGATAACTTCACGTTTCTGCATTATATGTCATTTGCAATGACCTTGCCAATGTGGAAGCCCATTCACTTTTCATAAATATTTACATCTTCCTCACAGCACACATTCGCACACAAGAATTAACTGTAAATTCTTCACTCTGTTTCCTGTCTTTTCGTGAATAATTAATCCATACGAGTCCATTCATAATTATAGTGTTGTTAGAGTGAAGAAGGCCCATAGTGATGTCACTGGCTCTTGAACTGAGCATTATTACCTCCACCCAATTTCCCACTTTTCCTTTGCAACCTCCTTAACACGTACCAAACACAATCTACATCTTTTATTTCTTACTTTAAAAAGCTGCATAATTGTCTTTGTTGAAGAAAATATTCTCTCAACAGAAGCAAAGGCAACGAGTGAAGGACATTATCCCATCATTCAAATTATCCATCTACAGCCTTCCGAGTCAACACTGAGCTGACTACATGTTTCAGGTTATCCACTCAATATCCATCTTGTTGCCTGTTTTGGTTGGTATTTTTTCGTTCTTTGTTTACACCTGAATACCTGAGATAGAAACCCTTTTGCGAAGGAAAGATCGTGACAGATTTGGGCGAAAGGCAGGTAAACGGAGTTTTGTAACAAATCAGTTATAATCTCCTTAAATTGTGGAACAGGCGCAAGGGGTTCACCAACCTCATCCAGTGCAGACGGTCTTGTGTTCCACATGGCAATGGCATGGCGATCATGTAGCCAATTACAAACTCATTTCAGTAGATAATTGTTCATTTAAATTACATGGAGTCACTGACTGTAACAAACTGAAGTCGTATTGCCAAAAAGTAGCTAAGACCATATCTTGAACAGCTATGCTGCCATGAATAAGAACGGACACATGTGTAGTCCGGCTTGATTGCCACGACATCCACAACATTCACTACTTCCACTATCAACTCTCAAAGGAAGCAGTGTGTTCCAACTACAAGATACATAGCAGACATTTACAGAAGTCCATTCGACAGCACCTTTCCAGCCTTGATCATCTGAATTAGCAAGGGTAACATTAAATCTGCAAGTTACACAAAGTCAATGACTATCCTGACTGGGAAATATATCTCAGTCTCACGGGTGTCACTTGATGAATATCCTGCCTTTCTTTCCCTAACATTATTGTGGGTGACCCTGCACCAAAGTGACTGCAACAGTTCAAATGGCAGTGCACGGCCGCCATGTCCAGAACAACAATGAATGGGCAATAAAAGATGGCCCAGCCAGCAATGTTTGATACTATCAATGAATAATACAAAACTGTTTCACTGTTTGGCATCTGAGTTTCCCTTGCTGCGTTTGTGAATAGATTTAGTCGATATTCTTAAGTCTCAGGAAATGGAGAAGTGATTGATTGAGGTGCAAAAGTTTTTGAGTGGAAAGAGCTTGATAAGGCAGATGCTGAGAAATTATTTCTGTGGGTCTGGGAATCCAAAACATGATGACAAGATCTCAGGATAAGGGACAACGTATCTGGTACTACGATGGTGTGAAAACACACCCCTCAAAGGGTCTCAGCGTATTCAGTATTCGCCTTCCAAAGATTGCAGATGCACTGTCAATGAATATTGTGAAAATTTCACAGAGATATAGAGGAGCGTCAGGTTAGATGAAGTTACAGTGATATTGAGGTATAGGTTCAGGAGGGTGTTACAGATGTGGGGAAGCTGCAAGAGAACAGGGAGATTACCGAGGTACGGATGGGTGAATGTGCTGGAAGACTTTACAAACTTCGCGAAGGTTGTTGGGGTTGTAAATGGTTCCAAAGGCAGGGAGGAGTGGAGGAGCTTGTGGAGTTTATAGCTAGAGGGTAGTATGTAATTGCTAGAGTGAGCTTCCAGAGATATGGAAGGATATTCGTGATGAATGAAGCCACGGTGATAAGAAGGACTGAAGATACTGCAGGAGATTACAGACATCAGTAGCAGTGGAGGGCTGGAATATGTATGTGTTGGTGGAGGTTATGTAGATAAGAATAGGTTTAGGTGGATGACACCGATATGGGGAGGTGTGGAGAGGCTGGGGGAGATGACAGAGGTCAGGAAGACCTTCAATGATGGATGAAGTTCACAGAGGTAGGGATGGTTAGAGCGGCTGGAGGAGTTTACGTAGATAGAGGATGAAGTGGGTAGAGGAGGTTACAGAGATGAAGACTGCAGTTGTCTCTGGGTATGCTTAAGGAAGTGGGGAAAGATGTAAAATAAAACATAGTAAAATACAGCGCAGAACAGTCCCTTTGGTCCTCGATGTTGCACCGACCTGTGAACTAATCTAAGATAATCCCCCTACACTGTCCCATCATCATCCAAATGCTTATCCAAGGATTGTTTAAATCCCCCTAATGTGGCTGAGGTAAGTACATTGGCAGGCAAGGCATTACACGCTCTTGCCACTCTCTGATTAAAGAACTTGCCTCTGACACCAGAAAAAACCTATCACCCCTCAATTTGTAGCTATGCCCCCTCGTACAACTTGATGTTATCGTCTGAGGAAAAAGGCTTTAACTGTCTACTCTATCTAATCTTTTGATCATTTATATGTCTCTATTAAATCCCTTCTTAGCTTTCTTCTCTCCAATCGGAATGAGCCAAGTCTCTCAGCCTTCCCCCCTAAGACCTTCCGTCCAAACCAGGCAACATCCTCATAAATCTCCTCTGCACCTTTCCAATGCTTCCACATCCTTCCTGTAATGGGGCGACAAAACTGTACACAATAATCCAAGTGAGGCTACGCTAGCGTTTTGTATATTTGCAGAATGACATTACGGCTCGGTAACTCAATCCCTCTTCTAATAAGACCTAACACATCACATGCCTTCTTAACAGCACCTGGGTAGCAACTTTCAGGGATCTATGTACATGGACACCAAGATCCCTCTGCACATCCACACCACCACGAATCTTTCCATTGACCCAGTATTCTGCCTTCCTGGTATTCTTCCCAAAGTGAATCGCCTCATGTTTATCTGCATTGAACTCCATTTGCCACCTCTCAGCCCAATTCTGCAGTTTATCCAAGTCCCCCTGCAACCCGCAAAATATTTCTATACTGTTCACTACTCCTCCGACTTTAGTATCATATGCAGACTTTCTAACCCATCCACCTATGCCTGCATCTGAGTCATTTATAAAAATGCCAAACAGCAGTGGTCCCAAACAGATCCTTGTGGCACACCACTAGTAACCGGACTCCATGCTTAATATTGTCCATCAACCACCACGCGCTGTCTTCCTACAGAAAGTCAGTTTCTAATCCAAACTGCTAACTCACCCTCAATTCCATGCCTCTGCACTTTCTCCAATAGCCAACCATGTGGAACCTTATCAAAGGCTTTACCGAAGACCATGTATACCACGTCAACTGCCCTACTCTCATCCACATGCTTGGTCACCTTCTCAAGAACCTCAATGAGGTTTGAGAGACACGACCTCCCATTGACGAAATCATGTTGACAATTTGCAGTCAAATTGTTGCTTGCTAGATGATTATAAATCCTCTCGCTTATAATCCTTTCCAAAACTTTTCCTACACAGACATAAGGCTCACTGGTCTATAATTGCCTGGGTCATCTGTTCTGCCTTTCTTGAACATGGGCACAACACTTGCAATCCTCCAGTCCTCTGGTACTAAACCTGTAGACAATGAAGACTCAATTATCAAAGCTAAATCTCCACCAAACCCGCCCTAGCGCACCAGAGAATGCCCTAATAAATCCTATCCAGCTCGGGGACGTTTTCACTTTCACTCCTTCTCGAATTGATAACACCTCTTCCTTACTAACCACGATCCTTTCTAGTCAAATATGCGTATCTCATTCATCTTCTCTATAATATTCGCCTTTTCCTGAGTGAAAACCAATGAGAAATGTTTGTTTAGCACCTCTTCGATCTCCACAGAATCCACACTCAACTTTCCACTTCTGTCTTTGACAGGCTCTATTCCCATTCTCGTCATCCTTTCATTCCTAACGTACCTATATAAAGCTTTCAGAATCTCCTTTAATTGACCTGCCAAAGACTACTCATGTCCTCTCTTTGCTCTTCTTAACTCTCTCTTTAAATCCTTCATAGCTAATCTGAAACTCTCCATCGTCTCATCGTCACATAAGCCTCCTTCTTCCACTTAACAAAAAAATGTGATTTCTGTAGGAGACCACGGTTCCCTTACATTATCACTTCCTTCCTGCTTCATAGAGCCATGCTATTCAAGGACACGCAATATCTGTTCTCTAAACCAACTCCACATTTCAATTATCCACATTCCCTGCATTTTGCTACCCCATTCTATGCATTCTAAATCCTGCCGAATCACATTACAATCGCCCTTCCCCCATTGATAACTCTTGCCCTATGGCATATACCCATCCCTTTCAGTCTAAACGTGTTCATGGAGGTTATATACATAAGAAAAGGTAGAGGTAATAGAGAATGGCAGAATTATGGGGCGGTATGAAGAATGTGGAGGACTTTCCAGAGACCAGGAGAGTCTCGTGGTTCGATCAGATTTACAAAGAGCGGGAGCGGGCAGTGGCTGGCCGAGGTTACAGAGACAGGGTAGATGTGAGAGCAGCTTAGAGAAAAATGTAGGGTTTGTAGGGGCTAGAGTAAGTCACAGATAAAGGGATATATGTAGATAATGGAGGAGGTTAGAGAGATTGGGAGGGATGTAGGGTTTGGAGGAGATGAGTGAGATAACGAGGGATCTGAGTTTGGAGGAGGTTGCAGAGTTAGGGAGAGGTGAAGGAGTTGGAAAGTATTAGAGATATAGAGAGTGGTGTTGGATTTGAAGGATTCAAAGTTTGTGCGAAGATTTGTAGCTCGGGTGCTCGTTGTTGTGGTTCTGTTCGCCGAGCTGGAAGTTTTTGTTGCAAACGTTTCGTCCCCGGCTAGGCGACATCATCAGTGCTTGGGAGCCTCCTGCGAAGCGCTTCTTTGATGTTTCCTCCGGTGTTTATAGTGGTCTGTCCCTGCCGCTTCCGGTTGTCAGTTTCAGCTGTCCGCTGTAGTGGTTGGTATATTGGGTCCAGATCGATGTGGTTGTTGATGGAGTTTGTGGATTTGAAGGAGATTAGAGGTAGGGAGTGGTGTAGGTTTTGGAGATGATTAGAGAGATCGGGAGTGGTGTAGGTTTTGGAGGTGATTAGAGAGATATGGATGGATCTGGATTTAGAGGAGGTCACAGAGCTAGGGTGGGGTGAAGGTTGGGGAGAACATTGGAGAGATAGGGAGGTGTAGAGTGTTTGGAGTAGGTCAGAGAGATAGAGAGTGCTTAGCGTTTGGAAGACTTTAGAGAGATAGAGAGGGGTGTAGGGTTTGGAGTCGGTTAGAGAGGAAAGAAGTGATGTCAGATTTGGAGGAGGTTAGAGAGACAGGGATGGGTTGCAGGGTTTGGAGGAGGTCAGAGAGATAGGGAGGGATCTGGGTTTGGATGAGGTAAGAGAGATAAGGAATGATCTAGGTTTGGAGGAGTTTGCAGAGATAGGGAGTGCTATGGGTGCTGGAGTAGGTGAGAGAAATACGGAGGGGTGTAGGGTTAGGAGGTGCATAGAGAGGTAGGGAGGGGTGCCAGATTTGGAGGAAGTTACAGAGGTAGGGAGGCGTAGCATTTGGAGGAGTTTAGAAATGGGGATAGGGTAGGGTTTGGAGGAGGTTACAGAGATAGAAGGTATGGGGCTGGAATAGGCGAGAGAGATTGGGAGGTGTGGGGGGTTTGGAGGTGGTTAGCGAGATAGTGAGGGGTGTAGGGTTTGGAGGACGTTACAGAGATAGGGAGGAGTATAGGGATTGAAGGAATTTAAAGAGAGAGGGAGGTAGAAGATTCTGCAGATATCTACGGTGACAGGATAGTTGATGAATGGACAGACAAGGGACAGAGAGTAATTGAAGGAGTGAGACCTTGGAGTGTCCAATCACGTGAGCCAAAGAGTCAGTGTCATACACGCTCTTCTGTTGACAGTAATAAGAATAAAAGACCCTTTTCCCTGCAAATTCCTCCTTCCTAATGCCTTGGAGCTAATGTCAGAATTGACAGAGATGTCCTACAGACTGCTCAAGCAACAACGTGACATAACAAAACCTCATGGGGTCATATGAAAGGCTGACATGGAAACCTCCTGCTGACTCTCATCCCTCAGCCTCATGGTGTCAGATCAAACACTGACACGGGAACCTCCTGCTGACACCCGTTCTCAGCTAATGGATCAGTGTCCCTCTACATTGAACAGAACTTGGAGGAAACACTGAGAGAATGACAGAGCTGGCAGATGTATACTGGTTGGGCCATTTCAAACCCCACCAAGAAAGGTTCAGCAGCAGCATTACTGATCGAGGTGGTCGGGTCCAAAGGGACATAACTGCTTCACTGCGTCTGCACCGGGTCGGGGGGAACGACTGACAGGGAGAAACATCCTTGACTTAATTCTTACCAACCTACTGGCTGCAGACACATTGTTCGATGACCGTATTGGGAATGGGTGGCTACCGCACGCAGTATGTTTGGAGACAAAATTGCACTTTTACATCGTGAAGACCCCCTGTGTATATGTGACATCATCACTGTGCTAAACAGGGCAGATTTCCAATAGATTTTGGAATTTTGCACTGGCCTGAGGGTGGTGGTTCGGGTCATTACCAACAGCAGCAGAATTGTACTCCAGTATAATTTTCACTATCACTGCCTGGCAAATGCTCCACTTTATCCTGACCATCAAGTCAAGGATACACCCTTGTTAAATGGAGAATACAGGAGGGCCTGCCTATAGTAACGCCAGATGCACCTCAGAATGAGATGAAGTTACTAAACTGGGCCACTTACTCATCACATGGTATAAATAGCAAATGAGACACAGATCTAACCAATGAATCAGACCTAACCTCTGCAATCCGGGTGAGTAGTGGTGGACAATCACACAACTCATTGAAGGAGGAGGATCCATAAATACCACCTTCCTCAAATATTGAAGGGCCCAGCACAATAATAGAAAAGCTAAGGCTGAAACTTTCACAACAATGTTCAGACAGAAGTATCGATGCGATGCTCTATTTTAGTCTCCTCCAGATGGCAGTCTTCAGCTAATCCGATTCACTGTGTGTGGTATTTACAATCAGCTGGAGGGATTGGAGAATGCAACGGCTGTGGGCCCTGATAACATTCTATTCAACCTGTTCCTGCTGGGATACAGCACTGGCATCTACCAGTGCTGTAGATGCCAGTGGGAAACTATCCAAGTTTCCCACTGGCAAAACATCAGACAATCAATGACTCTCGCATTGCTCTAATCCGTGTCATTAACAAAGGGATGGAAGATGTCATCTACAGTGGGATCAAGCAGCACTTCCCAGCACCAACCTGCTCACTGAGCTCAGTTTGGGCTCTCATCTCTTGGGCTCATTGAAGCCTTTGTTTAATGATGTATTACACGAGAACACAGCTGAATTCTAGAGGTGAGGTGACAGTTACTGCACTTTTAACATGATCATAAACTGCATTTGCCCAAATGTTGTATCCAGGATTAACGGCAAACCTGGAGCAAATAGAAATCGTCTGCACTGGCAGAAGGTACACCTAGTACAAAGGAAGATGGCTGGTGTTGGTGGAGAGCAGCCATCTCAGCTCCGCCGCAGGTTCCCAGGGGAGGGGTTTCTGGGTAAGCCTGTAGATCAGAAATGGAAAGATAGGGCACCATACCCCTACAGGGTGATAGGATGGTTCTCTCCTTAGGTAGAGAAGACTGGCGGTAGTTTAACTGGACAGTCATCATGTGTCAAGGGAAGGAGAGCTTGAGTAGGACAGCCCTTTTCAGACACCTCAGTCAGTGCAGGAATGGAACCCACACTGTTGGCATTAATCGGCATTACAAACCATCCGTCCAACTGACTGAGCTAACCAAGTCCACACGCAGCTCCTCCTGGTGGATATTGAAATATTATTCCATTCAGATATGTTGTTAGACACCTCTGGAGCAGGTGGAACTAGAACACAGCTTCCTATCTCAGAGAGAGGACAGCATCAGTGAGCTTTAAGAGTGTTCTCTGCCCTAGGCCCAATAATTTTCAGTTGCTTCATAAATGACCATCCCTACACTGTAAAGTCACAACTGGGGATGTTTGCCAATTATTAGACAATATTCAGCACCATTTGTGATTTACTCAGATACTGAAGCAATCCTTATCCAAGTGCAACAAGGACATGGAAATATGAAGGTGTGTGCTTAACAGTGACAATACCATTTCCATTGCACAGATGCCAGACAACGATTACCTCTAACAATTGAAAATGGAACCATATCCTCTAGCGTTCAATGCCACCACCATCACTGAAGTCCCAACGACCAATATCCCGGGGATTACCGTTAACCAGAACTGGACTGACCATATAATTTCATTACCCATTGCTGTAAAAGGCTTATGCTAAAACGTTGACTCTCCTGTACGTCAGATGCTGCCTGACCTGTTGTGCGTTTCCAGCGCCACACTTTGACGCATATTAATAAATTGGCTACAAGAATATCTCAAGGGCTAGGAATCTCTCAGGAATAACATACCTCATGATTTCCAAAAGTCTGCACACTATCTATAAGATACACATTGAATGTGTGTGTAATAAAATACCCGCCCCTCCTACATTTTCCCTGTGAATGCAGCTTCACCCCTCATTCACTGACACTGAGGAGCAATAATACCTGCCATCTACACGGTGCTCTGCAGAAATTTAACAAGGCTTCTTACAACGTACCTCGGAAACCATGACCGTCAAGAAGGACAAGGGAACAGATACATGGGATCATCACCATGTTCGCTTTCCCATCCAAGCCACCCACCATCCTGATTAGGAAGTATACTGTCATTCCTTCAGTGTCACTGTTTCAAGTTCCCTCCCTAATGGTATTGTAAATCTTATTACAGAACATTGACTGCAGTGGTTCAATGTGGTAGCTCACCCTCACCTTCTCAAGGGCAACAAGGGATGGACAATATTTACTGGCCCAATCATATTCCATGAATAAATGAAAATGAAAATATTATCCAGACCTGCCCAATGCTGGACACTGTGCTTTGGGTTTTGTGAGCTCAGGCTGTTAGGGTTCAGGCAGTATCCTGTTTGTTGTAAACAGCTGAAGGGATGTGCTGTTTTAAATAACCTGTCACTCTCTCAGAGGCATGCCCTACATATCGAGCATCACAAAGACACTGCCATTCACATCCCATATTACTGAACTCTGAGATAGGCAGATGCAATTCAAAATGTACTCATATCACACTGTAACTTGTTTAAACACACAGTGATATTGTTGCCGTGAAAATGATTATGAGTGAATATTAGCAGGGAGAAAGTGAGTGCTGATGCTCGAGATCAGAGACAGAAATTGTGGTTCTGAAAAAAAATACGCAGCCGTTCAGGCAGCATCTGAGGAGCAGGGGAGTCGACTATGAGTTCACAATATTAATACAAGGGAAAATAAATGTATATTTTCAAAGTAATTGTACTTAATCATAATGTGGTCTTGGGTGTGGGAATGAGATTCATCATTTCAATGCTCCTTACTGCGAGTTGAGCACTTTTTTTCATCAATTTGTTGTTATAAAAGTGAGCTGAATAAATGGGGTATATAATGCTTATTGGACAATCTACAAGTTGGCATCATGAAAGGATGTCGGACCTTCAGTAAAGAGACTTTGCTGTTAATGGTGAGAACAATGCTGCAAACATTTACCCAGAAATGTCCAGATCAAGTCACACAGAAGGACGTTGGGCTGCGATGATGCTGGCCATCAATGGAGCTGTACAATTCTGTTTCGATACTGACATCATGGAGCTAACAAACACTGGATATGGTTTATGAGGGATTCAATGAAAGACGCCATGTGCTGCAGGAACCCGTTACCATTATATCACTTGCATTCAGGATCGGATCCAAGGTGCAGAATTACAGAGTTTAGGTGCCAAACCAGAAGAGATATACTTGCAACACATGGTTGTTTACAAGCCATTGTTACAAATGTTGAACTGCGCCATGTGCGAGTACATTAATCAGTCTGCCCCACATACCTCTCCCCGTTGCTCAGGTATGTCTCGAACCAGTCTATTGTGGAGGGATTGTGTGAGTAACTGCCCAGCACAAGTTTGGAATCTCTCTGGATAGATCTTGGAGATGGTCAGTGTTTTGGAGATCGTGGTGAGGGCCAGTAACACTGTGTCTGAATTCAGGCTTTTCCTCAAAGTAATTTCCAACAGCTTTGCTGACTGCAAGATGGTGTGTTCACTGATCAGAACTTGAATCGGCTGTTTACTACAGTCACTGAAATGTGTAATAGTGAAGTGTGCGCTTGGCATTTCAATTATTGTTCACTTCAAGTGTTTTCACCTGAAAAATGTTGATGTTTGGTTTATTTTAAAATATGTAAGAAACAAAGTGATATTAACACTTCATGACACAAAATGTAAAAGGGACCTGTTATATATTTACCATGGACGAGTAAAAAAAACAGTCAGATATTGCCTGTAAAGCAGGGTTCTGTGAACAGGACTATATCCCTGGCAACTTCACCACACTGTCTGGGGGTTTCTGTCCCACTGACAGGACATAGCCAGGCTGAGGGGGCAGCTACTGGGTACATAGTCAATACAGTGCTCAGCATTGATGCGGGATCCTGTGGCTGCAAGACTGCTATGTGGCAGGTTATGAGGGAATCAGTAAAAGGGAAACATATAATTGACCACATCGTCACCGATCTGCCTACTGCAGATACACCTCTCCATTTCCTTTATCGGTAAGAATGGTCACTGCACAGTCCTTCGAGGAAGCAAGGTCTACCTTCACATTTTGCAGACCCTCCTCACCATGATATGGGTTCCTAATGGAACAGACATTAAACAGATTGAGAAACTAATGATGATGCATCTATGAGGGGCAATGGGCCATCAGCCGCAGCAGAATCATACTCTGTATAACTCAGTCTGCAACTCACAGTCCGACATACCTGCTACGATGCAGTAACCGTCACGGCCCGACATACCTCCAACTGTACAGTAACCATCACGGCCCGACATACCTCCCACTGTACAGTAACCATCACGGCCCGACATACCTCCCACTGTACAGTAACCATCACGGCCCGACATACCTCCCACTGTACAGTAGCCATCACGGCCCGACATACCTCCCACTGTACAGTAACCATCACAGCCCGAAATACCCCCCACTGTACAGTAACCACCACGGCCCGACATATCTCCCACTGTACAGTAACCATCACCGCCCGACATACCTCCCACTGTACAGTAACCATCACGGCCCGACATACCTCCCACTGTACAGTAACCACCACGGCCCGACATACCTCCCACTGTACAGTCACTATCATGGCCCAACATACCTCCCAGCAACCATTACGCCGGACATACCTCCCACTGTGCAGTAACAGTCACACACCGACATACCTCCCACTGTACAGTCACTATCACGGCCCGACATATCCCTTACTGTACAGTAACCATCACGGCCCGACATACCTCCCACTGTACAGTAACCGTCAAGAGCTCAGTGCTTAGCACTGCTGCCTCACAGCACAAAAGTGCTAGGTTCTATTCCCGCCTTGGATGACTGTCTGTGTGGAGTTTGCACATTCTCCCCGTGTCTGCGTGGGTTTCCTCTGGGTGCTCCGGTTTCCTCCCACAGTCCAAAGATATGCCATTCAGGTGAATTGGTCATGCTTCATTGCCCATAGTGTTAGGTGCATCAGTCAGGGGTAAATATAGGGCAGGGGAATGGTACTGGGTTGGTTACTCTTCTGAGGGTTGATGTGAACTGGTTGGGCCGAAGGGCCTGTTTCCACACTGTAGGGAATCTAATCTAACCTCCAAGGTTCAAGTCAGGAATATCATGGAATAATCACTTCTCTGAATGAGTGCAGCTCCAACAGTACTCGAAGATGGACTTATGAGCAATAGGCAACACAGTTGTGTGGGGAAGATCATGTGTCACAAACTTGATTGATTATTTTACGGAAGTGACAAAATTGATTGATGAGGGTGTGGGGTTGGATGTTGGTCCTTTGGACCTTGGCAAGGCCTTTGATATGGTTCCTTACGGCAGGCTCATACAATAGGTGAATGAAAATGGGATCAGCGGTCAGTTAGTAAGATGGATAGAGAACTGCTTGGCCATAGAAGACAGAATAGTGGTGGAACAGTGTTTTTGTGACTGGAGATCTGTAAACAGATTGTCGGAGTTGCAGATTCTGAGGATGATTGCCAGAGAATACAGCAGGATGCAGGTCAGCTGCAGACTTGGACAGAGAAAACGCAGATGCAACTTTATCTGAACAGTTGCGATGTAATGCGTTTTCGAAGGTCTAATGCTGGAGATAAGTTTAAACTGGAATAAAACAACTGGCCGCATCAACATCCGAAGAGATCTAGGTGTACAGCTCCACAGTTCCCTGAATTTGGCAACACGGGTGGATAGTGTGATCTAGAAAACTGATGGCAAACTTGCAGACAGGTATCCGAGCATGCAGTATGAAAATTAGCAGGTTATATTCCAACTGTAGACAAACTTAGTTCGGGCACATTTAGAATATTGTGTATAGTACTGGTTGCCACATCAGCCAAACGATGTGGAAGTGTTGGAAAGGGTATGGAAAAGGTTTACCAAGATGTTGTCTGGTTTGGAGGGTATGAGCCAGAAAGAGAAGAGAGAACAAGGGTTAGCAAGTTTTGAGAAGATTTGTAGCTCAGATTGAGTTTTTGGATGTAGGTTTGCTCGCTGAGCTGCAAGGTTCATTTCCAGACGTTTCGTTCACATACTAAGTAACATTTTTAGTGGACCTCATGCAAAGTAATGCTGAAAATTCGTGCTTTCTAGTTATATGTTTGGGGTTCTTTTCTTTGGGTTCCTAGAACAAGAGTTTTAAATAAAACATTACTTCTTGTCCAATGCAGACAGTGTTCAGAGTAATCTCCTCTATACTGTGCTATTTTCTGAAGTTTTCAAAGGTTACCAATATCTGCTAGGATCAATACACAGGGATGAAGCGAGAGGGCAGGAGGGAGCAGCGTGTAACCTGATTAGCATCACAATAATACTGATCCCAACATTTATTCACAAAGCTACTTCACTGTGCTGGCCTGTTTATCCTTCCTGTAGAACTGGGGAAAATCTTCACAGTCGTTGTCATACGGCAGCCGCGTCTCCATAATCCCAGCTACATCTGACTATTTAAAGCTACCAATTCATTGGCTTTGTTGAAACGTTAGGGAGGAATTCATGGATGGCAGCAAGTGCGAGAGCCCAGGATGTCTGTTGGCTACAGGGGAGGTTACAGAGATAGGAAGGTGTGTGAAGGCTGGGGATATTACAGGGGTATGGGTCGTTCTAGGGGCTGAAGGAGATTACAAAGACAAGAATAGTTTCAGTTTTTTTTAAGTGAAACTGGAGCTGGACCAGCCAGAGCAATATTTTTTATCTTCTCTATACTGTGCTATTTTATGAATTTTTCAAAGGTTACCAATATCTGCTAGGATCAATACACAGGGATGAAGTGAGTGGGCAGGAAGGAGCAGTGTGTAAATTGATTAGCATCACAATAATACTGATCCCAAAATTTATTCACAAAGCTACTTCACTGTGTTGGCTGGAAAAGCACAGCAGTTCAGGCAGCATCCAGGGAGCGGTAAAATCGACGCTTCGGGCAAAAGCCCTTCATCAGGAATATAGGCAGAGAGCCTGGAGGGTGGAGAAATAAGTGAGGGGAGGGTGGGGGTGGGGCGAAAGTAGCATAGAGTACAATAGGTGTGTGGGGGAGGGGATGAAGAGGATAGGTTAGGGGGGAGGGGAGACTGGATAGGTGGAAAAGAAGATAGGCAGGTAGGACAAGTCATGGGGACAGTGCTGAGCTGGAGGTTTGTTACTGGGGTGAGGTGGGGGAAGAGGAAATGAGGAGAGTGTTGAAGTCCACATTGATGCTCTGGGGTTGAAGTGTTCCGAGGCGGAAGATGAGGTGTTCTTCCTCCAGGCGTCTGGTGGTGAGGGAGCGACGGTGAAGGAGGCCCAGGGCCTCCATGTCCTCGGCAGAGTGGGAGGGGGAGTGGAAATGTTGGGCCACAGGGCGGTGTGGTTGATTGGTGCAGGTGTCCCAGAGATATTCCCTAAAGCGCTCTGCTAGAAGGCGTCCAATCTCCCCAATCTTGAGGAGACCGTATCGGGAGCAATGGATTCAATAAATGATACTGGTGGATGTGCAGGTCAAACTCTGATGGATGTGGTAGGCTCCTTTAGGGCCTTGAATAGAGAGGAGAGAGGAGGTGTGGGCGCAGGTTTTGCAATTCCTGCAGTGTCAGGGGAAGGTGCCAGGATGGGAGGGTGGGTTTTCCAGCACCAATGTAATCTAGACTCTGGTTTCGAGCATCTGCAATCATTATTTTTACCTCAAATCCTCCACCCAGAATGTCTCTGACTACTCTCTAACCGCTTCCAAAAACTCGATTTGCCGTTTGTATGTGACCTTCTCCATAAGGAGGAAGGATGTTTTGAAGCAGGGAGCTTCATAGGACATGGAGAACTTTACACAAATAGGAATGTTTGTGTAAAATAGTGGGTTTACAGAAGTGTGAAGGGTAATGGAACTTGAAGGATATTCCCCGACTGGCAGTTTCGAGCCACAGTGGACAGAATGTTTATTTCTGATGCAGACAGACACCAAAAGCGAAATCATGTGATACATTGTCCAGGTAAAATTTTCATCAGGTTTCAGGAGATTGTAGATAGAAAATATTGCTCTGGCTGGTCCAGCTCTAGTTTCACTTAAAAAAAAACTGAAACTATTCTTGTCTTTGTAATCTCCTTCAACCCCTAGAATAACCCATACCCCTGTAATACCCCCAGTTTCACACACCTTCCTGTCTCTGTAATCTCCTCTGGAGTCAACAGCCATCCTGGACTCTCGCACTTGCTGCCATCCATGAATTCCTTCCCAACGTTTCAATAAAGCAAATGAATTGGTAGCATTAAATAGTCAGATGTAGCTGGGAGTATGGAGATGCGGCTGCAGTGTGACCACGACTGAGAACTGGATAATCAAAGGTTTTCCCCAGTTCTACAGGAAGGATAAACAGGCCAGCACAGTGAAGTAGCTTTGTGAATAAATGTTGGGATCAGTATTATTGTGATGCTAATCAGGTTACACGCTGCTCCTTCCTGCCCTCTCGCTTCATCCCTGTGTATTGATCCTAGCAGATATTGGTAACCTTTGAAAACTTCAGAAAATAGCACAATATAGAGCAGATTACTCTGAACACTGTCTGCATTGGACAAGAAGTAATGTTTTATTTAAAACTCTTGTTCTAGGAAGCCAAAGAAAAGAAACCCAAACATATAATTAGAAAGCATGAATTTGCAGCATTACTTTGCATGAGGTCCACTAAAAATGTTACTTAGTATGTGAACGAAACGTCTGGAAATGAAACTTTCAGCTCAGCGAGCAAACCTACATTCAAAACCTCAATCTGAGCTACAACTCTTCTCAAAACTTGCTAACCCATGTTCTCTCTTCCCAGAGATGATAGGACTTCAGGTGCAGATCCCGGCACCTTTTCAAAATGGTTTGAGAGCTTCTGCTTCTACTCCACTTCCATGTGTTACTCCCAGATCCCGACCATAGTCTGGGTGAAATAACAACCTTCCTCAGCACTTCACTAATGTTTCATCCAATTACATTAAATATTCGCCGCTGGTAACTGAGCTCTCCAACAGGAAATAGATGTTCTCTCCCTCTCTACCAACGTCTATCATGACATGTGCACTCCAATCAAATCTCCTCTCAGCATCCTCCATTCCAATCTTGCCTCATAACTGCACTTCCACTGTCACAGAGTGACGAAACTCCTCTGTACTCTCTCCAGTCCAATTCCATCCTTCCATGTGATAGGGTGGCCAGAACTGCACACGGTCCACAAACTGTTACTGAGCTCATTATTTAGACAGTTCCAACATAAGCTTCTTGCTCTGAAATTCTGCACTTTTGCTGATAGAGGAAATGATGGCATTTGCTGCATTAACGAAGTTATTGATGTTTCCAGCTATCTTCATTTACCTGCCAACACTGACCATATTCCCATTTATTGTGTATTCCTCTCAATTGTTGATGTCCCCAAATGCCTTGCCTTGCACTTCACGGGGTTGTTTGCTCCATTTACCTGGACGCCATAGTTTCTGTTTTTAAACAGTCTGCCATGGGATCTCTAGTAATATCCAAGTAAGTCACATGCAGTTACAAGTTACTGCCTGAAACGGACACAGTTAGGTGAATTACATACGATCTTCATTGAAAAATCCAGACCGACCATCGTTGATTCCCTGGGACTTCCTCAGTGACCGTTTATCCACCGTCTCAGGATTCCAGCCGCGACCTCTTTAGTCAATCCCATATTCCACATTAAACAGAATAACGACGTTAGCCATTCTCCAGTCGTCCGTCACCATCCCTGTATCCAGAGAGGATTGGATAATGCAGATAACTATAAGGCAGGGATTTTCCCCGGCTCTTTTTAACCGTCTGGACATTGCTTAACCCCTTTTTTCAGGATTTGAATCTCCTGTATAATTCTCTGCACCAAGATTGTTCCTCCCAATATTTCACACTGCATCCCTATGTTGATTTAGACTGATAGAGGCCTAACGCATCTTATGGTTTGGTCAAGTCACATTTTAGCTGAAAATGTGTTGCTGGAGAAGCGCAGCAGGTCAGGCAGCATCCAGGGAACAGGAGAATCGACGTTTCGGGCATAAGCCCTTCTTCAGGAATGAGGAAAATGTGTCCAGCAGGCTAAGATAAAAGGTAGGGAGGAGGGTCTTGGGGGAGGGGCGTCGGAAATGCGATAGGTGGAAAGAGGTCAAGGTGAGGGTGATAGGTCAGACTGGGGTGGGGGCGGAGAGGTCAGGAAGAAGATTGCAGGTTAGGAAGGCGGTGCTGAGTTCGACGGATTTGACTGAGACAAGGTGGGGGGAGGGGAAATGAGGAAACTGGTGAAATCCGAGTTCATCCCTTGTGGTTGGAGGGTTCCTAGGCGGAAGATGAGGCGCTCTTCCTCCATTCGTCGTGTTGTTGTGGTCTGGCGATGGGGGAGTCCAAAGACCTGCATATCCTTGGTGGAGTGGGAGGGGGAGTTGAAGTGTTGAGCTACAGGGTGGTTGGGTTGGTTGGTCCGGGTGTCCCAGAGGTGTTATCTGAAAAGCTCCGCAAGTAGGCGGCCTGTCTCCCCAATATAGAGGAGGCCACATCGGGTGCAGAGGATGCAATAGATGATGTGTGTGGAGGTGCAGGTGAATTTGTGGCGGATATGGAAGTTTCCTTTGGGGCCTTGGAGGGAGGTGAGGCGGGAGGTGTGGGCGCAAGTCTTGCACCTCCTGCGGTTGCAGGGGAAGGTGCCGGGAGTGGAGTTTGGGTTGGTGGGGTGTGTGGATCTGACGAGGGAGTCACGGAGGGAATTGTCTTTACGGAATGCTGATAGGGGAGGGGAGGGAAGTATATCCTTGGTGCTGTGGTCCGTTTGGAGGTGGCGGAAATGATGGCGGATGATGCACTGTACATGGAGATTGGTGGGGTGGTAGGTGAGGACCAATGGGGTTCTGTCCTGGTGGCGGTTGGAGGGGCGGGGCTCAAGGGCAGAGGAGCGGGAAGTGGAAGAGATGCGGTGGAGGTCATCGTCGACCACGTCGGGGGGGGGGGGGGTGGGGGAGTTGCGGTCCTTGAAGAAGGAGGCCATCTGGGTTGTACGTTTTTGGAACTGGTCCTCCTGGGAGCAGATGAGCAGATGCGGCGGAGACGAAGGAATTGGGAGAATGGGATGGCGATTTTACAGGGGGCAGGGTGGGAGGAGGTGTAGTCCAGGTAGCTGTGGGAGTCGGTCGGTTTGTAGTAGATGTCCGTGTTGATTCAGTCGCCTGAGATAGAAATAGAAAGGTCGAGGAAGGGGAGGAGGAATCTGAGACTGTCCAGGTGAATTTGAGGTCGGGGTGGAAGGTGTTGGTGAAGTGGATGAACTGTTCAACCTCCTCCTGGGAGCACGAGGCGGCGCCGATACAGTCATCGATGTAGCGGAGGAAAAGGTGGGGGGTGGGGCCAGTGTAGTTGCAGAAGGTGGACTGTTCCACATATCCTACGAAGAGGCAGGCATAGCTGGGGCCCATGCGGGTGACCATGGCTTCTCCTTTCGTTTGGAGGAAGTGGGAGGATTGGAAAGAGAAGTTGTTCAGGGTGAGGACCAGTTCAGTCAGTCGAAGGAGGGTGTCAGTGGAAGGGTACTGGTTGGTACGGCGGGAAAGGAAGAAGCGGAGGGCTTTGAGTCCTTCGTGATGGGTGATGGAGGTGTACAGGGACTGGATGACAATGGGGAAGATAAGGCGTTGGGGACCGGGGAAGCGAAAATCATGGAGGAGGTGGAGGGCATGGGTGGTGTCCCGAACGTAGGTGGGGAGTTCTTGGACTAAGGGGGACAGGACTGTGTCGAAGTATGCGGAGATGAGTTCGGTGGGGCAGGAGGAGGCGGAGACAATGGGTCGGCCGGGACAGTCAGGTTTGTGGATTTTGGGCAGGGACTATGAGGTTGGAGGTGGTGAATGGGAGGTCCCCCGAGGTGATGAGGTAATGGATGGTCTGGATGATGATGGTTTGGTGGTGGGTGGTGGGGTCATGTCAAGGGGGCAGTGGGAGGAGGTATCTGCGAGCTGGCGTTTGGCCTCAGTGGTGTAAATGTCGGCGCGCCAAACTACGACCTCGCCTCCCTTGTCTGCTGGTTTGATAGTGAGGTTGGGGTTGCAACCGAGGGAGTGGAGGGCTGCGCGTTCCGAGGGTGAGAGGTTGGAGTAGGTGAGAGGTGTGGGGGAGTTCAGGTGGCGGTTAATATAGCGGCGGCAGTTAGCTCTGAAGAGGTCAAGGGCAGGTAGGAGGCCAGCACGAGGTGTCCAGGTGGATGGGGTGTGTTGGAGGCGTGAGAAGGGGTCGTCAGAGGGTGGGCGAGAGTCTTGGTTGAAGAAGGAGGCGCGGAGGCGAAGGCGGCGGAAGAATTGTTCGATGTCACGCCGTGTATTGAACTCGTTAATCCGAGAGCGTAGGGGAATGAAGGTGAGGCCTCTTATGAGGACAGATCTTTCTTCCTCAGAGAGGGATAGGTCTGAAGGGATGGTGAAAACACGGCAGGGCTCGGAGCTAGGACCTGGTGTGGGGCTGGAGCTGGGTGTGGGGGTGCGATTAGGGCACAGGGCAGGGACGGAGATTGGCATGGGGGCGGGGTTGGGCGTGGTGAGGGAGATCGTTGAAGGGGCGGGGTTAGACGTGGTGACGGATATCGGCGTGGGGGCGGGGTTAGGCGTGGTGTTCCACTTCACCAACATCTTCCACCCCGACCTCAAATTCACCTGGACAGTCTCAGATTCCTCCCTCCCCTTCCTCGACCTTTCTATTTCTATCTCAGGCGACTGAATCAACACGGACATCTAACACAAACCGAGTGACTTCCACAGCTACCTGGACTACACCTCCTCCTACCCTACCCCCAGTAAAAACGCCAGCCCATTCTCCCAATTCCTTCGTCTCCGCCGCATCTGCTCCCAGGAGGACCAGTTCCAAAAACGTACAACCCAGATGGCCTCCTTCTTCACGGACCGCAATTTCCCTCCCCGACGTGGTCGACGATGCCCTCCACCGCATCTCTTCCACTTCCCGCTCCTCTGCCCTTGAGCCCCGCCCCTCCAACCGGCACCAGGACAGAACCCCACTGGTCCTCACCTACCACCCCACCAATCTCCATGTCCAGCGCATCATCCGCCATCATTTCCGCCACCTCCACACGGACCACACCACCAAGGATATATTTCCCTCCCCTCCCCTATCAGCATTCCGTACAGACCACTCCATCCGTGACTCCCTCGTCAGATCCACACCCCTCACCAACCCAACCTCCACTCCCGGCACCTTCCCCTGCAACCGCAGGAGGTGCAAGATTTGCGCCCACACCTCCCGCCTCACCTCCCTCCAAGGCCCCAAAGGAAACTTCCATATCCGCCACAAATTCACCTGCACCTCCACACACATCATCTATTGCATCCTCTGCACCCGATGTGGCCTCCTCTATATTGGGGAGACAGGCCACCTACTTGCAGAGCGTTTCAGAGAACACCTCTGGGACACCCGGACCAATCAATCCAACCACCCTGTGGCTCAACACATCAACTCCCCCTCCCACTCCACCAAGGATATGCAGGTCTTTGGACTCCCCCATCGCCAGACCACAACAACACGACGGTTGGAGGAAGAGCGCCTCATCTTCCGCCTAGGAACATTCCAACCACAAGGAATGAACTCGGATTTCACCAGTTTCCTCATTTCCCCTCCCCCCACCTTGTCTCAGTCAAATCCGTCGAACTCAGCACCGCCTTCCTAACCTGCAATCTTATTCCTGACCTCTCCGCCCCCACCCCAGTCTGACCTATCACCCTCACCTTGACCTCTTTCCACCTATCGCATTTCCGACGCCCCTCCCCCAAGACCCTCCTCCCTACCTTTTATCTTAGCCTGCTGGACACATTTTCCTCATTCCTGAAGAAGGGCTTATGCCCGAAACGTCGATTCTCCTGTTCCCTGGATGCTGCCTGACCTGCTGCGCTTTTCCAGCAACACATTTTCACCTCTGATCTCCAGCATTTGCAGACCCCTCTTTCTCCTCAAGTCTCATTTTAGTCGAGTTTCATGGAGGGTTTCTCTCCGCAAGGTTAAGTGTATTTTCTCAGGATACAATCCCCAATCTGCCTCATTAAATACCCTTCCTGTCCCCGTTGTCTTCCTCTCATCTGACACTAATGCGATGATTTTTCCCTTCATCATAACAACTGCTCAGATATCCCAAAATGCACTGCCCTGCCTGTTACAGTGGCCATCTTTAAAATGTCATTACACCTTGGCTTGTCAATTTGAAACTGCCTGGACATGACAGAGGGTGTAAAATTGGGACCTCACTTTGAGGCCAAGCCCCTGAGCTTCTAGTGGATAACATGCTGTAGCAGAGGGACATTATCTTCCTCCAGGACTGGCAGGGGGGGCCATGACACCAGACCCTGCCAGCTTGATCCGAGGCTGACCACTGGGTCAGTCAGGAGCCAGCCTTCTGGGTGAATGCCCAGCAATGTCGGAAGGAGGTCAGTGACCTTCCCCACTCTACCTGGGTAAGTGCCATCATCTGCACTTTGTGACCTCGCCCTCACTCTCTCTCTCGTTACTGCACCCACCTCTCACCAAGGCTCATGTTCACCCACCCTCACATCTGTAACTGCATGGGGGTTACCCAGCCTCACTGAATGCAGCACCTTCTCTCAGTCTCTCGAACCTCATCTCTGCACCTCTAGCCAACTCTGCCTGGTGTCTGTGCTGCCTTCTCACTCAGGCCACCTCGCCACCTTTCCCTCAGCTGACCCAGAGCAAACAGCTGTACCATTTACTTCTGTCTCCCTTAATACCTCTTGATAATTTTCATATATCAGAAGGAACCATCCCACAATAGGAGAGAAAGAGCCAAGAGGGATAGGGGCATCCCCTAACATTCAGGTCCTCACCCCATCACAGGGGAAGGATCCTGACCCGAACAACCACAAAAGGCTGACTGACTGTCTCCAAGCTCCCAGACTGGGATCTGAGACACACCTTGTCTCACTGTGCTGGGCAACGTGAGTGACTGTGGACAATGATATCAAACTTCCTGGGTTTGTGTCTGTGCTAAACACCAAGACAATACAGCAGACGTGTGAGCCTGGTAGCTCAGGCTGAGGGGAAACACTGCTGAGGGCAGGGTAAAGCAAGGCAATAATTCTCTGAGCATTCAAGTCAGTTCAAAGTGAGTGTGTACAAACACACAGTGAACAACCCAAAGGGACAGTACCTGAGCTGGGTGTGTGTCCCAGAGCACACTATCCTTGCAGCAGTATTGAGTGTGTAGAAACATGGAGAGAGCAGCCCAGAGGGCCAGGCCATGAGCTGGGTGTGTGTCCCTGAGCACAGTGTCCTTGCAGCAGCATTGCAATGAGAGTTGTCAGTGCACCCTGAGCTGCAGTATTGAAGTACAGAAGCGGACTTTCAGTGGGTCGGGGATGTGCTGGAATGGAATGGTGAGGCTGGCATGTGACAGATGCCAGCATTGGTGGGTGTGGAGTACATGCAGCTTCTGTTCATGCAGTTTCCCCCGAGACGTTGGTGTCCAGGATAGAAGTCTGCAGGAGCGAGCGGCGAGATGGAGTCACCAGTTACCAGCTCTGACGTTTCACGTCCAATTCTCCATATTGAGTTTCCCTCCTGTGAAAGGGAGGGTATGAAGCTGCAAGTTGTTGAGGAGAGATCCACTGAATGTGGCTGTTGATCATCAGTAATCATTCAGTCAGCATCTCACCAGTCCTGCACTCAAATCTTATTTTAAAGAACAGTCTGGCACAGGAACAGACCCTTCAGCCCAGCAAGCCCGCACTGACACATGATGCCCTTCCAAATTTTAAAAGAAAGGTTTTGCTTCGACACCCTCTGTCATTCTGTTCCCTACTTACTCATATTTGTGCCAAGATCCCTCTTAAACCTTGCTATATTGGCTTCTTCTCCTCTATCAGTGCATTCCAGGCACTTGCACATTCTTTCCAGAAAAGCAAAGTAAAACCTGCCGATCATGTCTCCTAAACTTTCTCCATTTTACCAAAAACTAACGGTCATGAGTAATTGATATTTCTACTCTGGGAAAAAGCCTCTACCTGTCCCTCTATCTATGCCTCTGATAATTTTATAAATATCTATCAGGTAGCCCCATAGCCAATGGTGCCCAGGTGCAAACAAACCATGTTTGTTCAATTTCTCCTTCTGGCTAATACCCTGAAAATCAGACAACATCCTGGTAAAACCTTTCCATACCCTCTCCAACACTTCCACATCCTTCGGCTGATGTGGCAACCAGTATTGTACAAAATATTCTAAACGTGCCCGAACTAAGTTTCTGTCCAGCTGCAATTTGATCTTCTAATTTTCATACTGCATGCTCCGATGCATGTCTGCAAGTTGCCATCAGTTTTCTTGATCAACCTATTCACCCGTGTTACCACTTTCAGGGAACTGAGTAGCTGTACACCTAGATCTCTTCGGATGTTGATGCGGCCAGTCGTTTTTCCACTCCACTTTAGACTTCTCTCCTGCATTAGACATTCTAAAACGCATCACGTCGCAACTGTCCAGATAAAGTTACATCTGTGTTTTCTCTGTCCAAAAATGCAGCTGACCTACATCCTGCTGTATTCTCTGGCAATCATCCCCACAATCGGCAACTCCGCCAATCTAATTACAGATCTCCAGTCACAAAAACACAGTTCCACCACTACTCTGTCTTCTATGGCCAAGCAGTTCTCTATCCATCTTACTAACTGACCGCTGATCTCATTTCAATTCACCTTCTATATGAGCCTGCCGTAAGGAACCATATCAAAGGCATGGCTAAGGTCCAATTGACCAACATTCAGCCCCACACCCTCATCAATCAATTCTGTTACTTCCTTAAAATAATCAATAAACTTTGTGAGACAGGATCTTCCCAACACAACTATGTTGTCTGTTGCTAGTAAGTCAATATTAGAGTACTGTTGGAGCTGCACTCATTCAGAGAAGTGATTATTTCTTCATATTCCTGACTTGTATCTTGGAGGCGAGATTAAACTCCCTACAGTGCGGAAACAGGCCCTTCAGACCAACCAGTCCACACCAATCCTCAGAAGAGTAACCCAACCAGACCCATTCCCCGGCCCTATATTTACCCTGACGAATGCACCTAACACTATGGGAAATTTAGTATGGCCAATTCAATTGACCGGCATATCTTTGGACGGTGGCAGGAAACCGGAGCACCCAGAGGAAACTCACGCAGACACGGGGAGAATGTGCAAACTCCACACAGACAGTCACCCAAGGCTGGAATACAACCTAGGATTTTGGTGCTGTGAGGCACCAGTGCTAATCATTGAGCTCTTGGTTACTGTATGCTGGGCCGTGAGGGTTACTGTACAGTGGGAGGTATGTCGGGCCGTGAGGGTTACTGTACAGTGGGAGGTATATCGGGCCGTGAGGGTTACTGTACAGTGGGAGGTATGTCGGGCCGTGATGGATACTGTACAGTGGGAGGTATGTCAGACCGTGATGGTTACTGTACAGTGGGAGGTATGTCAGACCGTGATGGTTACTGTGCAGTGGGAGGTGTGTCGGGCGTGTAATGGTCACTGTACAGTGGGAGGTATGTCGGGCGTGTAATGGTCACTGTAGAGTGGGAGGTATGTCAGACCGTGATGGTTACTGTACAGTGGGAGGTATGTCGGGCCGTGATGGTTACTGTACAGTGGGAGGTATGTCGGGCCGTGATGGTTACTGTACAGTGGGAGGTAAGTCGGGCCGTGATGGTTACTGTACAGTAGGAGGTATGTCGGTCCGTGATGGTTACTGTACAGTGGGAGGTATGTCGGGCCGTGATGGTTACTGTACAGTGGGAGGTATGTCGGTCCAGGAAATTGCAGGCTGTATGGGTTGTACAGAATATGATTCTGCTGCTGCCGATGGGCCATTGTACCTCATGGATGCATCGTTTAAAGTCTGTATCATTCATTCCATGTCATGGTGAGGATGGTCTACAAAATGTGAAGATAGCCCTTGCTCCCCATAAGGACGATGCAGTGACCATTCTTACCGATATATGAAATGGAGGGGTGTATCTGCAGCAGGCAGATCGGTGATGATGTGGTTATTTATAGGTTTCCCTTTTATTGGTTTCCCATAACCTGCCGCAGAGCAGTCTAGCCACCACAGGATCCAGCATCAATGCTGGGCACTGTCATTTCTTAGATTCCCTAAAGTGTTGGAACAGACCCTTCGGCCCAACCAATCCACACCAACCCTCCAAAGAGCAACCCACGACCATGGCCAATTCACCTGAGCTGCATTTCTTGGGACTGTGGGAGGATACCCACGCAGACACGGGGAGAATGTGCAAATTCCACAAAGGCAGTTGCCTAAGGCTGGAATTAAACCTGGCTCCCTGGTGCTGTGAGGCAGCAGTGCTAATCACTGAGCCACTATGCCGGCCGATATTGACTATATGCCAAGGACCTGCCCTCTTCTGCCTGGCTGTGTCGTTTCAGTGGGACAGAACCTGCCAGAGAGGGTGCTGATGTTGCCTGGGACATAGTCTTGTTCACATAATCTTGCTTTCCAGAAAATATCTGATTGTTGCTTGATTCGCCTGTGGGAAATATACAACAGGTCACTTTTACATTCTGTATAATGAAGAGTTAATATCACTTTATTTCTTACATATTTTACAATAAAGCAAACATATTTTTTTTTAGTTGAAAGCAATTGAAGTGAGTAATAATTGATTTTCCAGAGCGCACACCTAACTATTAAAGTTCAATGATTGTAGTAAACAGCCAATTCGTGTTCCCTTCAGTGAACACACCATCTTGCAGGCAGCAAAGCTGTTGGAAATGACATTGCGAAAAAAATCTACACTCAGACACAATTTTACTGGCCCTCACCACGACCTCCAAAACACTAGTCATGACCAAAATCTGTTCAGAGAGGTTCCTATCTTGAGCTGGACAGTTACTCACACAATGCCTCACAATAGACTGGTTAGAGACATACCTGAACAACAGGGAGATGTGTGTGGGGCAGACTGGTCAATGGATTAGCACATGGCGCTGGTCCAGATGCAGTTCAACATTTGTAACAATGACCTGTAAACAACCATGTCTTGCAAATATATCCCTTTTGGCGTGCCACCTAAACTCTGTAATTCTGTACCTTGGACCCAATCCACAATGAATGCGTTGTAAAGGTAAAGCGTTCCTGCAGCACATGGCATCTTACATTGAATCCCTCATAAACCATATCCAGTGTATGTTATCGCCAAATGTCGGTATCCAAACAGAATTGTGCAGCTCCATTGATGGCCGGCATCAGCCCAGCCCAACATCCTTGTGTGTGACTTGAGCTGGAAATCTCTGTGTAAATGTTTGCAGCATTGTTCTAACCATTAACAGCAAAGTCACTTTACTGAAGGTCCGACATCCTTTCGTAATACCAACTTTTAAATTGTGCAATAAACGCAACCAACCCCCCCCCCCCCACTTTATTCAGTTCATTTTTATAGCAATATGTTGAAAACAGTGCACAACTCACACTCTGGAGCATTGAAATGGTGGGTCTCATTTCCACACCCAAGACCAAGGGATTATTAAGTGCAAGGACTTTGAAAATAGAACATAGAACATAGAACAGTACAGCATAGAACAGGCCCTTCAGCCGACCATTAATCCTGATGTATGCACCCTCAAAATTCTGTGACCATATGCATGTCCAGTAGTCTCTTAAATGTCCCCAATGACCTTCCTTCTACAACTGCTGCTGGCAACGCATTCCATACTCTCACAACTCTCTGTGTAAAGAACCCAACTCTGACATCCCCTCTATACTTTCGTCCAACCAGCTTAAAACTATGACCACTCGTGTTAGCCATTTCTGCCCTAGGTATTAGTCTTTGGCTTTCGACTCTATCTATGCCTGTCATTATCTTGTATACCTCAATTAGGTCCCCTTTCCTGCTTCTTTTCTTCAATGAAAAAAGTCCGAGCTCAGTCAACCTCTCTTCAGTCCAGTCCAGGCAGCATCCTGGTAAACCTCCTCTGAACCCTCTCCAAGGCATCCACATCTTTGCTATAATAAGGCGACCAGAATTGGACACAGTGTTCCAAGTGCGGTTTAACCAAAGTTTTATAGAACTGCAACAAGATCTCACGACTCTTAAACTCAATCCCCCTGTTAATGCAAGCCAAAACACCATATGCTTTCTTAACAACCCTGTCCACCTGGGTGGCCATTTTAAGGGATCTATGTACCTGCACACCAAGATCCCTCTGTTCCTCCACACTGCCAAGAATCCTATCCTCAATCCTGTACTCAACTTTCAAAATCGACCTTGCAAAATGCATCACCTCGCATTTATCCAGATTGAACTCCATCTGCCACAACTCAGCCCATCTCTGTATCCTGACAATGTCCCGCTGCAGCCTACAACAACCCTCTGTACTGTCAACGACACCTCCAACCTGTGTGTCGTCTGCAAACTTGCTGATCCATCCTTCAATCCCCTCATCCAAGTCATTAATAAAAAACTACAAAGAGTAGAGGGCCAAGGACAGAGCCCTGTGGAACACCTCTCACCACTGACTTCCAGGCAGAATATTTTTCTTCTACTACCACTTGCTGTCTTCCGCAGGCCAGCCAATTCTGTATCCAGACAGCTAAGTTCCCCAGTGTCCCATTCCTCCTGACCTTCTGAATGTGCCTACCATGGGGAACCTTATCAAATGCCTTGCTGAAGTCCATATACACCACATCCACAGCTCGACCCTCATCATGACCTGCCCCTCACAAAGCCGTATTGACTGCGTTTAATCAAACCACGCTCTTCCAGATGGTCTTAAATCCCATCCCTCAGAATCCTTTCTAACACCTTGCAGACGACAGACGTGAGACTTACTAGTCTGTAATTGCTGGGGATTTCCCTATTTCCTTTCTTGAAGAGAGGAATTACATTTGCCTCTCTCCAGTCCTCAGGTATTACTCCAGTGGAGAGCAGCATGCAAAGATCTTCGCAAGCGGCGAAGCAATCACATTTCTCGTTTCCCAAAGCAGCCAAGGACAAATCTGATCCGGGCCTGGCGACTTGTCAATCTTAATGTTGCCCTTCGGAGGGTCTGTGTGGGCTTGTTGGGCCGAAGGGCCTGGTTCCACACTGTAAGCTAAAATGTGGTTAAAAAGGCAGTGTGTCTGTCATCATTTTGATTCAAACCTCGACCCACAAAGCCTCATTTGAAGACCCTTCCAAGATATTGCCCATCCTTTCAGCAGTAACTGGCTTGTTAATTAATAATGCAACACCACCTCATCTTGAACACCCTGGCCTGTCCTGCTTATAGTTCCAGTAGAACAGAATATTGAGTTGTTAGCCCTGATCTCCCTCAAATGCGCCTCTGTGATGGCAAAAATGTCACATCTCCACATGTCAACTCATTCCCTTATCACATCTTTCAGCCGGTCTGATAATACTCCCAGCATGAACGTAAGCTGGAATATAATACCTGGAATACACTGTACCTCGGAGTTCTTCAGTCATTTCCTGTGTGTTATCAACCTGCGCAAACCATGAACCACAACTCTAACTCTGGCACTGAATGAATATCTGTAGAATTGTAAGTTTCTTTTTAGAAAAAATGCATTCATCAAGTGCAACTTTCCAGAAATGAGCGGTCAGCTCCACATGCAATGAGTTTCTGATGGTTAATTCCCCGCTCAGTGTGCAGGTGGCTCAGCCCTCAGTAATGGAGAAAGTGAGGACTGCAGTTGATGGAGATCAGAGTCAAAAAGTGTGGTGCTGGAAAAGCACAGCAGGTCAGGACGCATCGAGGGGCAGAAGAGTCGATGTTTCCGTCATAAACTCTTCATCAGGAAGGCACTGGTGCATTCCTTTTTTATATTCCATGATTCACAGAATGTTGGGGACTGTACTTACTCAGGAAGGCAGCACTGTATATTGCACTGAAATGGGAAGTAGTCAATCGGTTGGTTGGACAGTGTGTAGAAAAGTTGAAGGGAAGTATAGACTGATTGAATGAATTACAAACGTAAGGATAGGTAAATCCCCTGGGCCAGATGGGGTTAGGGGAGAAAGTGAGGTCTGCAGAAGCTGGAGATCAAAGCTGAAACTTTATTGCTGGAACAGCACAGCAGGTCAGACAGCATCTAGGGAAAAGGAGATTCGACGTTTCGGGCACATGCCCTTCCTCAGGAATCAATGGAACCAGATGGGGTTACCCCAGTTTACTCCAGGAAGTGACGGGAGAGATTGGTGTGCCTTTGGCGATGATCTTTACGTCCTCACCGTCCACTGGAGCAGTGCCAGCCAGATGATTGGAGGGGGACAAATGTTATTCCCTTGTTCAGGAAAGGGAATAGGGATAACTCTGGGAATGACCGAATAGTCAGTCTTACATCAGTGTTTGGCAAAGTATTGCAGACGTTTCTGTGAGACCGTATTTACAATTATTTAGAAAACGATAGATGATTAAAGATAGTCAGCATGGCTTTGTGAGGAGCAGGTCATCACTCAGAAACCTTATTGAGTTCTTCGAAGATGTAAAAAACACGTTGATGAAGGTAGACCAGTAGATTTGGTGAACAAAAATTTTAGCAAGGCGTTCCCAATTGTAGGCTCATTCAGAAGGTACGGAAGCATGGCGCGCAGAGACATTTGACCGTTTGGATACGGGCGTGGCTGGCCCATAGAAGACAGAAGATGGTAGCAGATGGAATGTATTCAGCCTGGAGCTCAGTGACCAGTGGCGTTCCACAGGGATCGGCTCTGGGACTTGTGCTGTTTGTGATTTTTATAAATGACTTTGATGAGGAAGTGGACAAATAGGTTAGTAAGTTTGCCGATGACACGAGGATTGATGGGGTTGTGGATAGTGTGGCGGGCAGTGTAGGTTGCAAAAGGATATTGACAGGATGCAGAACTGGGCTGACAAGTGACAGGTAGAGTTCAACCTTAAAAAGTATGAAGCAATTTATTTTGGAAGATTGTATTTGCATAAGCAATGCAGGGTTAAAGGCAGAATTCTTGGCAGTATGGAGTGACAGAGGGATCTTGGGGTCATTTTCCATAGATCTCTCAAAGTTGCCACCCAAGTTGATAGGGTTGTTCAGAAGGAAAACGGTGTGCTGTCTTTCATTATCAGGGGGATTGAGTTTACGAGCAGCCAGGTTATTTATTCGCTCTTAAAAGATGTAGTTCAACCACACTTGGAATATTGTGTTCAGTTCTGGTTGCCTCATTATCGGAAACACTTGGAAGCCTCAGAGAGTGTGCAGAGGAGACTTACCAGGGTGCTGTCTGGACTGGAGGGCATGTCTTACAAAGAAAGGTTGAACGGCTAGGGCTTTTCCCCAGTGGTCGTAGTAGAGTCAGATACATTAGGGATATTTAAGAAGACTCTTGGATAGGTTATGTCGATTAGTCTGATCTTAGAGTAGGATAAAAGGCTGACAAAACATTGAGGGCTGAAGTGCCTGCACTGTGCTGTACTGTTCTATGTTTCAGGTTTCATAAGATTGTGGGTTCTCTTCAGTTGGTGAATGTATGAAGGAGTGAGGTGTGTGAGGGTGTGAGGTGTGTGAGGTCAGGAAGGTGGGGAGGGGCGTTAGACCAAGACTTCCAGTTTTGATGTGCATTGTTGCATTCAGCTGAGTGTCAGCACAGTATGTGTGGTGATCGAGACCAGACAAAATTCACCAAGTTCAGTTTTTCGAAGATTTTTGGCTTGCCGTTTGCTCCTTGTTTCTTCAGATACATTCTGCTGGGTGACCTATGAATTAGTATCTGAGCATCCACAGACATGTATAATTTTATTTTGATACTGTTGAATGTGAAGGTACATTTATTGGATATAGTTTCAGAGGGTTCACTGTGAGACACAAAATGCTGCAATAGACTGTCAATTGTGAACGTTTCCACCCAGTGTCTGGTCCAGAGGGCAGATGTATGGAGTCTGGGGTACATGTCAGATGTCATGCCAGATCTCAAGTAAGGAACTTGTGCGATGTGATTCTGACACTTCATGTCCATACATCTGCTCCCTGGGCCAGGCTCTGACTGATGATGAATTTAAAAGGCATGGTTCCTGGCCAGTCATTGGTATCTAATTTAGACAACATTTGTACCTACACTGAGAGCAGTGATAGCTGTTGGTTTCTTTCCTCCTGCTCAAGGCTGATCCCAAATGATTCTCTGTGAGGGAATGTTTGAATGACTGCCCTGACCCAGGTTGGAAACTCTCTTCACAGATTCAGGGCCAGGCCAGTGTCTCTCTGAGTGCTACATGCAGCTATGAGGTCCAGTAGCACTCTACCCGAATTCACCCTTTTGAAATCCACTTTTAATGTTGGTCATGATGCAAAGTGATGGGTCCACTGACCTGCACGATAATCAGGAGTTTGCCATGTTTGTGGATTTTGCAATAACAAGGTATGAGCTACAATTATTCAACTGAACAATAACTGCATTATCTCTGAAAACAATGAAATTGATTTTATGTTGATGGAATTAAAATATAAATACCGAACGACCTTTCATTATACAAAAGCAAAGAATGCACATTTTGTTTATTATCGAAAAAGAGCATGTTGTCTGACTATGCTGCTGATCACTATTACGCATTGAATTTCAGTATTCAAATGCATACATTGTCGGTCTATCATTTGCAAAATAGTTGACATCTGACAGATTGAATATTCAGAATGAACAATCAAATAGAATTATAATATTTAAATATAATCAATCGATTTAACTTCTCACCTGAAATGTGTGAGCTTCAGTTATTTGCCAACAATTCTATTAGTTTTAAAACAATGATGGAAAAGGATAGACTAGATTTAAAAGTTGAAGTTCTAAATTGGAGAAAGGCCAATTTTGACGGTATTAGGCAAGATCTTTCAAAAGCTGATGGCGGCAAATGATCGCAGGTAAGCTGACGGCGAGAAAATGGGATGCCTTCAGAAATTAGATAGCTGGAGTCCAGAGACAGTATATTCTTGTTAGGGTAAAAAGAAAGGCTGGTAGGTATAGAGAGCGCCGAATGACTAAAGACATTGCGGGGCTGGTTAAGAATAAGAAGGAAGGAGATGACAGGTACAGACAGGATAGGTCGAGTGAATCCTTGGAACAGTATAAACGCAGGAGGAATATTCTGGAAGGCAAAAAGGGGACATGAGATAGCTTTGGCAAATAGAGTTAAGGAGAATCCAAAAGGATTTTACAAATACATTGAGAACAAAAGGATAAACAGGGAGAGAAAAGAGCCCTCAAAGATCAGCAAGGCGGCCTTTGTGTGGAGCCGCAGGAGATGGGAGAGATACTTAACGAGTATTTTGTATCAGTGTTTACTCAGGAGAAGGACACGGGAGATGTAGATATACGGATAAATAGACGGTGATATCATGAAAAATGTCTATATTACAGAGGAAGAAGTGCTGGATGTCTTGAAATGCATGAAGATGCAAAAATCCCAGGACCTGATCGATCAGGTGAAACTTGAAAGGGTTCAGAAAAGATTTACGTGCATGTTGCCAAGGTTGGAGGGTTTGAGCTATAGCTGGAGGTTGAACAGGCTGGGGCTGTTTTCTCCGTTGGAGATTGAGGGTTGACATTATAGAGGTTTAAATAATCATGAGGTGCATGGTAAGGGTAACTAGATAAGGTCTTTTCCCTGGAGTGGGGGGAGTCCAGAACTAGAGGGCATAGGATTCGGTTAGGAAGGGAAAAATGTACAAGAGATGTAAGGGGCATTTTTACTCAGAGGGGTGTACGTGCGTGGAATGAACTGCCAGAGGAAGTGGTGGTGGTTAGTCTAATTGCAACATTTAGATGGCGTCTGGATAGGTATATGAATAGAAAGTGTTTAGAGGGATATGGGCTGAGTGCTGACAGGTGCGACGAGATTGGGTTGGGATATTTGGTCAGCATGGACAAGTTGGACTGAAGGGTCTGTTTCCATGCTGTAAATCTCCTTGACCCTGTGACTGTAATTTAGAAATGACAATAATTTGACATGCACTATCAAATAAATAAATCGTTTAAATTATTAATTTGTAGCATACAATAAGTTGAAAACTTGCTATTTTAAGAATGAATGATAAAGGACAAAGAATATTCTAACATAAGAACAGACCCTTCGACCCTCCTAGCCTGTGCTGATCCAGATCCTCCTATGTTCTAAATCTAAGGGCCTGTATTCCGCTGCTCCCTCCCCATTCATGTTTCTGTCTAAATACATCTTAGATAACGCTATCGTTCCTGCCCCTACCACCTCTGCTGGCCACGCGTTCCAGGCTGCCACCACCCTATGTGTTAAGAACTTCCCACATATATCTGCTCTAAACCCTTCCCCTCTTACTTTGTACTTATGACCCCGAGTAATTGAGTTCCACAAACTGGGGAAAAAGCTTCTTGCTATCCACCCTGTGTATATCTGTCTTGATTTTGTAGACCTCAACCTTCGACTTTGTAATGAAAATAGTCCTAATCTACTCAATCTTTCTTCATAACCAGCACCGTCCAACCCAGGCAGCATCCTGGTAAACCTACTCTGAACGCTAGTCAAAGCATCCACATCCTTTTGTTAATGTGGTGGCCAGAACGACATGCAATATTCCAAATGCGGCCAAACCAAAGTCTTACGCAACTGTAACATGACCTGCCAGCGCTTGTACTCAACAAAAGATCCAATGAAGGAAAGCATGCCATATGCCGCTTTGACCCTTTACTCACCTGTGTTGGCATCTTCAGGAAACAATGGACCCAAACACTCAGATCACGCTGGAAGGGAATTTTCCCAAGGACTTTTCTGTTTACTGTGTTGTTCACTCTTGAACTGGTTCTTTCAAAATGCATCACCTCGCATTTGCACAGATTGAACTCCATCTGCCATTTCTGTGCCCATCTCTCCAATCTATCTATATTCTGCTGTATTCTCTGACAGTCCCCTTCACTATCTGCTACTCCAACAATCTTGGTATCAACTGCAAACCTGCTAATCAGGCAACCGATATCTTCTTCCAAATCATTGATAAATATCACAAACAACAGTGGTCCCAGCACAGATCGCTATTGCATACCACTGGTCATAGGTCTTCATTTTGAGAAATCCCCTTCCACTATTACTCTCTGTCTCCTGTTGCCCATCCAGTTCTCTATCCATCGAGATAGAACACGCTGGACCCCATGCAACTTCACCTTCTTCATCAACCGACCACGATGAACATAATAAAACGCCTTACTCAAGTCCCTCTGTATCTTCTCCAGCAGCTTGCCTACCACTGATGTCAGTCTTGCCGGTCTACAGTTACCTGGATTATCCCCGCTATCCTTCTTAAACAAGGGGACAATGTTAGCAATTCACCAATCGTCCGGGACCTCACCCATGTTCCATCATCCTGCAAAGATATATGTTAAAGCCCCAGTATTTCCAACACTCACATCCCTCAGTAACCTGAGTTTGATCCCATCCGGACTTGGGGGCTTGTCTTCCTTAATACCTTTAACAGTATCCAAAACTTCCTCCCTCATTATGTCGACTTGACCCAGAGTACTCAGAGATCTATCCCTAAACTCAACATCCGTCATGTCCCTCTCCTTGGTGAATACAGATGCAAAGTACTCACTAAGAATCTCACCCATTTTTTCTGACTCCACGCATAACTTTCTTCCTTTGTCCGGTGTGGGCCAAACATTTCTCTATTTACCCTTTTGCTCCTTATACATGAAAAGAGCTCTTCGGGATTTTCCTCAACCCTGTTTGCTAACGATATCTCAGGACCACTTTTAGCCCTCTTAAATCCTCGATATTTACTGTGAAATGTGGCTATTGAAAGTAAAATAAACATTTGTTCGTGCGAATGGGAACTCAGACCTTTTCAAAGTGTTTTGTGCCAAACAATATTTGAAATCCGTCTCAGTGCAAATAAAAAGCAAGAGAAGAAACCTCTTGGGAAGAGTAATTTTCAGCCACTGTCCCCCAAAATACTTCTGAGGTAGAAAAGAATGAGGGCTTGTAACCAGAGCACAACAGTTACTATGGGTGGTTTGAACATGCAAATTGGCTCAATTAATCAACTTGACAGTGATATCCTTGAATAAAGATTCATAGAGTGTCTGGGAGATTATTTCTGAGAGTAGGACGCCATGGAACCAACCAGAGAATGGGACGGCACGGTGGCTCAGTGGTTCAGCACCAGGGTCCCAGGTTCGATTCCAGCCTTGGGGGACTGTATGCACAGTCTGAGTGGGTTTCCTCCAAAGATGGGCAAGTCAGGTGCATTGGGCGTGCTAAATTGCCCATAGAGTTAGGTACATTACTCAGAGGGAAATGGGACTGGGTGGGTTACTCTTCGGAGGGTCGGTGTGGACTTGTTGGGCCGAAGGTCCTGTTTCCATACTGTAGGGAATCTGATCTAATTCAGATTTGATATTATGTAACAAGATAGGATTGATGGATGAGCTTTGCCTTGGAAGGAGAAACCACAACTTGCTGAAGTTTCACATTCAGACTGAAAGAGTGAAGACTGAGTCATACATGAGAGTTTAACAATGATAATTATACTCGCCGAAGGAAGGATTTGGCTGTGGTGGACTGCGGGGAGAAAAGAACAGTCAAAGACAGGACAGCTGAAGAAATTTGGTAATAATTAGGAAGATACTAAAGAACAAAGAGGAATTGCATAATGGAGAAAAATCATCCATATCTTGAGAAGGAAGTCAAGGATAACATGAAGGCAAATCCCAGTGCATATCATACTACACACGTTAGTCACACTGTAGAAATTGGGCAACTCAGTGGCCTCGTGGTGTTATAATTGAATTCCTATGTGATAAACCCAGATAATGTTCGAGTTACCTGGATTCAAATCCTGCCACAACAAGTGGCGGAACTTAAATTTAAATCTGGAAATAAGAGACTGATGGTGGTTATGAATCGATTGCCAAGAAAAACTCACCTGGTTCAATGATATCCTTTAGCGAAGGAAGCTGCCATTCTACCATAGATTCACAACTCTCAGACTGAAGACGTTTCTCCTTATCTCCATTCTAAAGATTTTATCTTGACTCTCATGCTATGTCCTTGGGTCCTTTCTCTCCTAACAGTGGAAGCATCTTCCCAACATCTACTCTGATCAGGCAATCAGTATTCTGTATGCTTCTATTAGAGCCCCATTCACCCTTATACACTCCAGCGAGTATAGACCCAGAGACCTAATATGTTGAGCTTTTCATTCCTAGGACCAATCTTATGAAGCTCCTCTGAACACGCCCACGGGTGGTACATTCTTTCTGAGTTATGGGGCCCAAAACTGTACACAATACGTTAAATGTGTTCTGATCAGAATCTTATAGAGCCGCAGAAATCTATACCTGTTATAATATTCAAGTCATCTCAAAAGAAATGCCATCACTGTATTTGCCTTTCTGACCAGACAGGCCACCTGAAATAATAATCTTACGAGAGACAATAGTACATTTACCATGGAATTACAATAATGAATAATGATTAAAGCATGCTGGGAAGTAGAACGTAGCCTTGACCAAAGTCTCCGTGCTCATCCACATGCTGCAGAACCCATACAAGCTGCAGCTACCCAGAGATTGTTTGCAAACAAACCCTGACAGCTATAGACCCTGCAAAACACACCTGAAGATGGATCTGAATGGGACAATGAGATGTCGCCCTTGGGCCATCAATGTGACAAGCCCAGTTGGGTCTGATCGATCAGAGCAATTGATCATTCCATTGGCAGATTCTCCACACCCTCCCAAAAGGTGTGAATACTTGGGAGGATAAGAATCACCGTAAACCGCTCAGAGAGTGGTAACTTGAGAATAACCACTGAAAGATAAGACACCTACAAGGCAATCAGAAGAACAAGAAGACTTCGCCACGTGGAATCTGGTCATCTTCTGGTGGGGTGGTATGTGATCATCCAAAGTTACGTTAAACCATAAGATAGATTGTAGTGTTTTTCATTCCGTTATAATACGTTTAATTGTTCTAATATTAATTGTGTTCAATAAACAAATATCATTGTTTATAAGCGTTGACTCAGTTCTTTTGCTGAATATAAGATTTCAAACACACTGTGCGGCAGATACAGCCCCTTCCTAGCTACTGACACAAACTACACATTTATCTTGAGACAATCCTGACTGGAACTTCTGAATTTTCTCCCCGGGTATAAAATAGCCCATGCGTCTCTTCTTCCTACTAAGGTGCATCACCTCGCACTTTCTCAGGTTGTACTCCATCTGCCACGTCTTTGCCCACTCTCCTACGCTGTCTAAACCCTTCTGCAGCTTCCCTGCCATTTCAATAATATCTGTCCCTCTACCTACCTTTGCATCATCTAAAAACCTCGCCGGTGTGCCCTCAGGTCCTTCATCTAGATTGTTAATGTACAAAGTAATAAGTTGTGGTTCCCTTGTGGAACACCAGTTGTCATTGGCTGCTATCCAGAGAAGGACCCTTTTATTCCCACTTTCTACCCTCTGCTAGACAGTCAAACTTCTGTACACAGTAATATCTTGTCTCTGACACCATGGGCCCTTATCTTACTCACCAGCCTCCTGTGAAGCACCTTGTCAACGTCTTTATTGAAGTCCAGATACATAGCAACCATTGGCTCTCCTTGGTCTAACCTGCTTGTTATATCTTCAAAGCGTTCTAGCAGATTCATTAGCATCACCTCCCCTTGATGAAATCATATTGACTTTGCCCTACTTTACCATGCACTGGCAATTATTCATAAATCTCATCCTTCACAATGGATTCCAGGAACGTACCCACGACTGATGTTAGGCTAATCATTTTGTAATTTTCTGTCTTTTGCCGTATTCCCCTTTTAAACAGGGTGTCAGCGAGATCCAAGGTGGCGGCGACCAAGTAGGTCTGAGTCTGCAGAGCTCTGCCAAAGACTCAGGCAAAGTGGGGTACCCACTCTCACCTCACCTGCTTAGTTGCTAAAATAGTTTTTGCCCAGCATTCTTGGCCATTCTACATCAAACTTTAGCAGTCTGATGATTTTTAAAATGACCGAAGGTAAAGGCTCTCGCAGTTCACAACAGGCAGGGACTTCTCCCCCACTACCCCTTAGCAACAGAGACGTCTGAGGCCGCCCCGGGGGTCTGACCTGCAGGGGCTAGCCTAATCTCGGAGTTTCTTAAACTCTGAGAGAAGATTGATGAGTTCATTGAAGAGACGCAGTTCAGGTGGGAGTCGATCTCGGACATACTGCAGAAACATGATGGAGAGAACGAGAAACTCGGGCAGCGTGTCTGGAGAGGCGGGAAAATCGAGGTCATCCGAAAAATATTCGGTTGCTGGGCCTTCCCGAACGGAAGGAGGAAGGTCAGCTTGTTGATTTCCTGGAACAATGGCTCCCACAGCTGCTGAAACTGGAGACGGAGCTGGGCTGGTTGCCGGTTGAGCGGGCCCATCGGGTTGCTGTGCACCGGCTCAAGTCGGACCAGAGCCTCCACCAGGTCCTAGTTCAACTTCAATATTCTAGGGAAAAACAGATGCTGCGAGAGTCCACCTTAGTGTTGGGAAGGATATCCCAGCCATGATATACAAGGGCTCCAGAATAATGTTGTTCTCTGGCTGTGGGCCACAAGAGGAAGGCATTTGATGATTTCGAAGAAGCGTCTGAAGGATTTAAATATTCAATATTCTATGTGATGTGCTGCAGTCATGTCATGGAGGATCTATATATGACTTCAGTTCACGGAAAAAGTGAAAGAATTCCTGGATGCTCTCAAATAGACTGCAGGATTTGAACTGTACGGATAATGACTTTATTTTGCTCCCTTTTTCTTTTCTTTTTCCTCCTCCTTTCTTCCTTTTTTCTCTACTCTATCTTTCCGTAGTGGTGGGGGAGGGGAGTGTTAGTTCCTTATCCTTTCTCTGGACTCTTATCTATAGCTCGTCCGGTTTATTTCATTATTGGGGCACGTTTCTGAGTGTTTTTTTTTAAATTTGGTTGCTTATTACTTGCTGGGATTGTGATTTTGTAATTTGTTAGAATTTCATCTTGTGTTGTTTTGCTAAGTGTATCGAGGTGTTGGTGTGGGGGGTCGCCCACTTTTAACTTCTGCCTTATAAGATGTTGGAATTTATTTAGTCTACTCTGTAATGCCTGGGCCGAGGGCATGCCTCTGGCTGGGAGATGGCATGGTGGGATTATTGGAAGATAGTAGTGCCTCCTCTGAACAAGGGGGAAAATCTCATCTTACATATGTATATGTTATTTGTTTCTAGGAAAAGTTCTTAGTTGTTTTGATTCAGCTGTTGTAAAGAGAGTTTTACGTGTGAACCATTTTTGGTTTTTATTCAATGTCTTTTGGGTGGGGCTCTTCCTCCTGGGGGGTCTCGGGCTTGCTTGGACTATAATGGCGAGTCATTCGTTTCGGTGGTGCATCTGGAATGTCAAGGGGAGTCACTCATTAATCAAAAGGAAAGAAAAAACATCAAGTCTTAAAAAAAGAAATAGTTGAATGTAGCCCATCTACAGGAGACACACCTACTTGATAAGGAGCATTCGAAGCTGCAACAGGGTGGATTTGGCCAGGTGTTCTTTTCAACTTTCAGCTCAGAAAATAGGGGAGTTGCCAATCTTACTGGGAAGAATCTTTCCTTCCAAATGCTATTCCAGCAAAAAGATGAGTCTGGATGGTAAATATTAATTAAAGCCCTAGTATATGGGGAGGAATATGAATCCTCATTGCCTGCTGTAAACCCACGCAGACTCCACACAGCCACTTGCCCGAGAAAGAAATTGAACCCGGGTTTCTGGAGCTGTGAAACAGCAGTGCTAACCACTGTGCCACTGCATTCATGCACGAGTTCTTCCTCCTGACATATTCTTGTAGCCAATTAATTTACATACACCGAAAAGTGTAGCGCTGGAAAAGCACAACAGGTTAGGCAGGAGGAGAATCGACGTTTTATCATAAGCCCTTCACAGGAATGGGGAATGAAATTATGTGGTAAAAACAATGACTGCAGATACTGGAAACTAGATTCTGGATTAGTGGTGTTGGAAGAGCACAGCAGTTCAGGCAGCATCCATGAGCAGTAAAATCGACATTTTGGACAAAAGCCCTTCATCAGGAATACAGCGGTATTCCTGATGAAGGGCTTTTGCTCGAAACGTCGATTTTACTGCTCCTCGGAGGCTGCCTGAACTGCTGTGCTCTTCCAGCACCACTAATCCAGAATGAAATTATATGGTCAGTCCAGTTCTGGTTCACAGTAATTCCCGCGATATTGCTAGGTGGGTGTTCAGTGATGGTGATGGCATTGACCGTTAGAGATATGGTTCAGTTCTGTGTTGTTAGAGGCAATTGTTAGAGGCACATGTATAATGGAAGTGGTCCTTGTCACTGTTAAGCACACGCCTGCATATTTCCAGTTCCTTGTTGTATTTGGCTAAGGATTGCTTCAGTATCTGAGTAAATCACGAATCGTGTTGAACATTGTCCAATCATTGGCAAGCATCCCCGCTTGTGACTTTAATGTATAGGGAGGGCCATTTATGATTGGGCCGAGGGCTAGAAGGCTTCCTTCAAGTTCCACCTGTTCCAGAGGTGTCAAACAAAATATCTGTACAGAATAATGTTACAGCATCTTCCCCAATGAGCTGAGCGATGACTTGGTTAGCTCAATCAGTTGGACAACTAGTTAATAATGCCAACAGGGTTGTTTCATTTCCTTCACTGACTTGTGTGACTAAAGGACTGTCCTTTTCAACATCCCCCTTACTTGGGGCATGATGACTGTCCAGTTAAACTACCACCAGTTGTCTCTATCTAACGAGAGAGCAGCCCTATAACACTGTAGGAGCATGGTGCCTTACCTTTCCATTTTTGATATACGGGCTGACTCAAACACCAACACAGGGGAACCGCTGCAGAGCTGAGTTAGCTGCTCTCCACCAACTCCAGCCAACTTCCTTTGTACCAGGTATAACCTCAGCCAGTGCAGACGATTCCTATTTGCTCCAGTTTTGCCGTTAATCCTGGATGCGACATTTGGTCAAGTGCAATTATGACAATGTTAAAAATGCAGTCACTGTCGCCTCTCCTCTATAATTCAGCTGGGTAGTTTCATGCAGTACATCATTAAACTAAGGCTTCAATGAGTCCAAGGGATGAGTGGCCCTGGCAGAGCCCAAACTGAATTTCAGTGAGTAGGTTGGTGCTGAAGAAATGCTGCTTGATCCCACTGTAGATTCCAATAACATTCCAGCACGTTATTAATGATAGGGATTAGAGCAATGGGGCAGTCATTGATTGCCTGATGTTTACAGAACATACCCGAGAGTTTCCCACATTGTCAGGTATATGCCAGTGCTGTATCTCAGCAGGAACAGCTTGAATGGAATGTTATAAGGGTCCACAGCCTTTGCACTCCCCATCCATCCAGCCACATGGAGATACCACACAAAATGAATTGAATTAGCTGAAGACTGGCATCTGGAGGAGACTAAAATTGATCATTCCATCGATACTTCTGTCAGAACATTGCTGTGAATGTTTCAGCCTTACTTTTTCTATTGTTGTGCTAAGCGCTTCCATCATTGAGGAATGTGGTATTTGTGGAATCTCCTCCTCCGGTGAGTTGTTTGATTGACCACACAATTCATGCCGACAGCATGTGACAGGATTGCAGAGATTAGATCTGATTTGTTGATTAGTTCAGTCTGTCACGAGCTTTTTATGCTATTTGGTGAATCAGTGGTCCTGTTTGGTAACATCACCCTCATTTTGAGGTGTACCTGGTGTTGCTCTTGGTAGGCCCTCCTGTATTCTCCATTAAACAAGGGCTTATCTCCCGGCCTGATTGTCAGTGTAAAGTGGAGCATATGCCAGGCAATGACAGTGAAAAATGTGCTGGAATACAGTTCTGCTACTGTTGGTAATGTCCAAACCACCTCACACAGGCCAGCGCTGAGGTCTAGATTTCTTCAAAATCTGTCCCATTTAGCATGGGGATAGTATCTCTCACATGTGCGCTCATGCATGTTCACGCACACACACATACAAGTGTAAAAGTGGGACTTTGTCTCCAGAAATACTGTTTGAGGTGTCACCGTTCCAAATATGGTCATCGATCAATGTGTCTGCCAACAGTAGGTTTCTCCCTCTCAGTTGTCCCCCCACCCCACCCCGACCCAGTGCAGAGCCAGTCTCGCAGCTGTGTTTTTTTTACCCGACCATCTTTATCAGCAGTGCTGCTGCTGAACCCGACTTGGTGGTGGTTTTGAAATGTATACATACCCAATATACATTCTCCAGCTCTGTCACTCTATAAGGGCTTCCTGCAAGTGTTGTTCAATGTGGAGGACACTGATCCATTAGCTGAGGGGCGGGGGGGGGGGGGAGGAGTCAACAGGAGATTTCCGTGTCAGTGTTTGATCTGACACAGTGAGGCTGAGGGAGGGGAGTCAGCAGGAGGTTTCTGTGTCAGTGTTTAATATGACACCGTCTGGTTTTGTTATGTCACATTGTTGCTTGAACAGTCTGTAGGATACCTCTCCCAAGTCTTGCCCTGTACCCCAGACATTAGGAAGGAGGGGTTTCCAGTGTCTGCAGGACTTTTGTTTTTGTCATGTCAATTGAAGGGCCTCTTCTGTCTGTATGATACTCTATAACTCTTGTGATTGGACACTCCAAGGTCTCACTCCTTCAGTTCCTCCCAGTGCCTTGTCTATTCTATAGATTTCTACAATATGTTCTCCAGTAAATCATTGCACAGCACCGTTTTTAAACTATCTACATGTATCTCTGTATCCTTTCCTGTCATCTCCACCAGCCACTGCATCCATCTGTGTCTCAGTAACCCTCCGTATCTCCACAATCTTTATCTCATACTCCAACCTCATCTATCACTGTAAATTCTGCCAGCCCTTACAACCCTCCCTATGTCTTTATTCTCCAGCGGCTATACCTCTCATCCGTATCCTGTGAATTAATTTAAAAATATCTCACTAACCTCTTCTAGCATGCACAGGCCACGCTATCTCTTGACTGCATCCAGCCTTGCTTTCCCATCTCTGTAACATCTCCAACCTTGATTTTCTCTCTTTGTAAGATCTCCAGCCTTGCTTTCCCAGCTCTGTAACATCACCAGCCTTGCTTTCCGATTTGTGTAACATCTCCAGCCTTGCTTTCCTATCTCTGTAACATCATCAACCTTGCTTTCCAATCTCTGTAACATCTCCAGCCTTGCTTTCCTATCTCTGTAACATCTTCAGCCTTGCTTCCCCATCAATGTAACATTTTCCAGCCTGGCTTTCCTCTCCCTGTAACATCTCCAGCCTTGCTTTCCTATGTCTGTAACATCTCCAACCTTGCTTTCCTATCTCTGTTAACACTGCTGCCTCACATTGCCCGAGACCCGGGTTCACTTCCCACTTCAAGCAACTGTCTGTGTGGAGTTTGCGCATTCTCCCCATGTCTGCCAGGTTTTTCTACGAGTGTTCCCATTTCCTCCCACAATCCAAAAACTTTGTGAATTGGCCATGCTTAGTTGCCAATAGTGTTCGGTGAAGGGGTAAATGTAAAGGAATGGGTCTGTGTGGGTTGAACTTCGGAGGGTTTGTGTGGACTTGTCGGGCCGAAGGGTCTTTTTTCACACTGTAAGCTAAAATGTGCTTTAAAAATGTGTGTATGTCATCATTTCGATTCGAACATCGACCCACAAAGCTTTGAAGATCCTTCCAAGATACTGTCCATCCTTTCAGCAGTAACTGACTTGCTAATTAATAATGCAACACCACCTCATCTTTAACACCCTGACCTGTCCTGCTTTTCGTTCCAGTAGAACAGAGTATTGAGTTGTTAGCCCTGACCTCCCTCAAATGCGCCTCTGTGATGGCAAAAATGTCACACCTCCACATGTCAACTCATTCCCTTATCACATCTGTCAGAGCCTACCTGATAATACTCCCAGCATTAACGTAAGCTGGAATATAATACCTGGAATACCCTATACCTCGGAGTTCTTCAGTCATTTCCTGTGTGTTATCAAGCTGCTCTAACCATAGACCACAACTCTAACTCTGGCACTGAATGAATATCTTATTCAAAGGAATTGTAATTTCTTATTTAAAAAAAATGTATTCATCAAGTGCAACTTTCCAGAACTGAGCAGTCAGCTCCACATGCAATGAGTTTCTGATGGTTAATTCCCCACTCAGTGTGCAGAGGGGACAGCCCTCAATCATGGAGAAAGTGAGGACTGCAGTTGATGGAGATCAGAGTCAAAAAGTGTGGTGCTGGAAAAGTACAGTAGATCAGGCAGCATCCGAGGGGCAGGAGAATCGATGTTTCGGTCGTAAACTCTTCATCAGGAAGCCATTGGTGCATTCCTTTATTTTTTTCATCCCATGATTCACAGAATGTTGGGAACTGTACTTATTCAGGAAGGCAGCACTGCATATAACACTGAAATGGAAAGAAGTCAATCAGTTGGTTGGGCAGGGTATAGAAAAGTTGAAGGGAAGTATAGACTGATTGAATGAATTACAAACATAAGGATAGGTAAATCCCCTGGGCCAGATGGGGTTACCCTCGGTTACTCCAGGAATTGACGGGAGAGATTGGTGTGCCTTTGGCGATGATCTTTGCGTCCTCACTGTCCACTGGAGCAGTGCCAGCCAGATGATTGGAGGATGACAAATGTTATTCACTTGTTCAGGAAAGGGAATAGGGATAACTCTGGGAATGACCGAATAGTCAGTCTTACATCAGTGGCGGGCAAAGTATTGCAGATGTTTCTGACAGACAGGATTTTCAATGACTTAGTAAACGATAGTTTGATTAGAGATAGTCAGCATGGCTTTGTGAGGAGCAGGTCATCCCTAAGAAACCTTACTGAATTCTTTGAAGATGTAAAAAACCTGTTGATGAAGGTAGACCTGTAGATGTGGTGAACAAGTATTTTAGCAAGGCGTTCCCAATTTAGGCTCACTCAGAATGTACGGAAGCATGGCGCGCAGAGACATTTGGCTGTTTGGATACGGGCGTGGCTGGCCCATAGAAAACAGAAGATGGTAACAGATGGAAAGTATTTCGCCTGGAGGTCAGTGACCAGTGGTGTTCCACAGGGATCGGCTCTGGGACCTCTGTTCTTTGTTATTTTTATTAATGACTTTGATGCGGAAGTGGACAAGTAGGTTAGTAAGTTTGCCGATGAGACGAAGTTGGTGGGATTGTGGATAGTGTGGAGGGCTATTGTAGGTTGCAACAGGATATTGACAGGATGAGAGCTGGGCTGATACGTAGCAGATAGAATTCGACCTTAAAAAGTGTGAAGCAATTTATTTTGGAAGGTTTTATAAAGAATACAGAGTTAAAGGCATAATTCCTGGCAGTGTGTAGTGACAGAGGGATCTTGGGGTCATTGTCCATAGATCTCTCAAAGTTGCCACCCAAGTTGACAGTGCTGTTGAGAAGGAATACGGTGTGTTGTCTTTCATTATCAGGGGTATTGAGTTTAAGAGCAGCGAGGTTATCTCTTTGCTCTATGAAGTTGTGGTACAAACGCACAGAATATTGTGTTCAGTTCTGGTTGCCTCATTATCGGAAACACTTGGAAGCCTCAAAGGGTGTGCAGAGCAGACTTACCAGTGTGCTGCTTGGACTGGAGGGCACGTCTTACAAAGAAAGGTTGAGCGGATGGGGCTTTCCTCCAGCTGTAGTAGAAGAGTCAGATACATTAGGGATATTTAAGAAGACTCTTGGATAGACATACAAAAGTTAGTGCATTGAAGGTTATGTAGGTTAGTCTGATCATAAAGTAGGATAAAACGCTGGCAAAACGTTGAGGGCTGAAGCGCCTGCACTGTGCTCTACTGTTCTATGTTCCAAGTTGCACTCAGCTTGTGGATTCTCATCAGTTGGTGAATGTGTGAGGGAGTGAAGTGTGTGAGGGAGTGAAGCGTGTGAGGTTAGGAAGGTGGGGATGGGCGTTAGACCAAGACTTCCAGTTTTGATGTAATTGTGTCAGTCACCTGGTGTCAGCACAATATGTGTGGTTATCTAGACCAGACAAAATCCACCACGTTCAGTTATTAAAACGGTTTTTGGCTTGCAAGGATTGTGAAGGTGTATAGCACAGGATGAGGTTTAGGGTGTAGTTTTGATCGCTGAGCTATAGGTTTGATATCCAGACGTTTCGTTACCTGGCCAGGTAACATCATCAGTGGCGACCTCCAAGTGAAGCGAAGCTGTTGTCTCCTGCTTTCTATTTATATCTTTCTCCTGGATGGGATTCCTGGGGTTTGTGGTGATGTCATTTCCTGTTCTTTTTCTGAGGGGTTGATAGATGGCATCTAGATCTATGTGTTTGTTTATGGTGGTCTGGTTGGAGTACCAGGCCTCTAGGAATTCTCTGGCATGTCTTTGCTTAGCCTATCCCAGGATAGACGTGTTGTCCCACTCGAAATGGTGTTTATTTTCATCCGTGTGTAGGGCTACGAGGGAGAGAGGGTCGTGTCTTTTTGTGGCTAGCTGGTTTTCATGTATCCTGATGGCTAACTTTCTTCCTGTTTGTCCTACGTAGGGTTTGTGGCAGTCCTTGCATGGAATTTTGTAGATGACGTTGGTTTTGTCCATAGGTTCCACTGGGTCTTTTAAGTTTGTTAGTTTTTGTTTGAGAGTGTTGGTGGGTTTGTGTGCTACTAGGATTCTGAGGGGTCTTAGTAGTCTGGCTGTCATTTCTGAAACTTCTTTGATGTATGGTCAGGTGGTTAGGGTTTCTGATTGTGTTTGGTCTGCTTGTCTTGGTTTGATCTTGAGTATTAATTGTGGTTGAAATGAATGAGGGTGATGTTACTGAAATGTACAAGATACAGGGGGGGCTTGACAAGTTAGATTTTGAACATATGCTTCCATTCATGGCAGAGTCTCGAACTCGGGGACATAGATACAGAATAAAGGATACTGATTTCAAACTGATATGTAACGAAATTTCTTCTTTCCCGAATATAATGAAAATCCAGAATTCACTAACGCAGAGAGTTGTGGAAGCTGGGTAATTGAATGTATTTACAGACCGGGTGGATCGGATTTTGACACATCAGCGGGTTGAGGGAGACAATGGTTTCGCAGGAAAGTGGAGTTGAGCCCTGGAGTAGATCAGCCATGTTCATATTGAAAGACAGTGCAGGCTTGAGGGGCCGAATTGCCTACTCCTGTTCCTATTTCTTACATTCTTATGTTGTGCTTTTGGAAAATAACTTGTTATATCGTGGAAGTCGTGTTAAACAATGTTACATTCAGAGAGAGCAAATGATATGTTTGAGTTAACTCTGGGTGCAGTATGGAGGCTGTATTAACAGTGAAAATGGGTCTGTTACGTGACACACATCTGGACCAGAAGATACATAAAGGGGCAGCTTGGAGAGAGGGATTAGGGGTGGGAGTCATTTCCTGACCCAGCCTAGATTTTCCATTTAAATTTCCAAAACTACACCCAACCATCGGAGTGGCCTCGATCTGCCTCTGTGTCGCAGGTCCAAAGGGCTGAATTGAACATCAGAACACAGGGCTGAGGGAGACGAGTGGGCCATTCGTTCCTTTGACACTACTCCACTAGTAAGTAAGGTCGTGGCTCATCTCATTGTGGTACCAGCTGCACTTTTCTCCCCATGCACCATTATCCCTGATTTACCTGTCTATTAAAAATCAGGCGAAGCCAGCCTCGATATAATATAAAGATCTGGCCATCCCAAACTTCTAGGAAAGAGATTTCCCACTTGAATGGATTCCCATTTTGTGAATTTCTCCTCATTCCTTTTCTGACTGAGGGTGGAGGGTGTCACTATTTCATTTTCTAGTCTCACTCCTCCACTGCTCACAACAAACATTAAATGTAACCAGGTTGGTGATATGGCCGATGTGAAAAGACTCAGACTGGGAAAGATTAAGTGATAGGACCAAGTCAGGCAAATTTCTTTAGTCAGACTCAAGTAACTAACATAACTAATGGGGAACATTGTGGAGCTGTGCTTAGCACTGCTGCCTCACGTCACCAAGGAGCTGGGTTCAATTCCAACCTCGAACGAACCTCTATGTGGTTTTTGAATATTCTCCACGTGTCTGTGTAGGTTACCTCCTAGTGCCCCAGTTTCCTCTCACAGACCAAAGATGTGCATCTTAGAGTGGATTGGCCATGTTAGATTGCCCATAGTGCCCTGGCATGTGTCGGTTAGGTGGGTTAGTCATGAGAAATGTTGGGTTATATGGCGGGCAGGTCTGGGTGTGATGCTTCTTGGTGGGTTGGTGTGGATGCGATGGGCAGACTGTTCTGCATTCACACTGTAACGATTCTATGACAATGACAACAAGTTTGGACTGTACAAGCACCAAGTGGGCATCTACCCGATCCACTCTCCTCAAGGTCTTTTATGTTTCAATAATATCTCCTCTCATTCAAAGAGTAAACTGTTAAGGCCTTCATAATATAAGCCCTTAATCCCTGGAATAAGTAAAGCGAAGCATATCTGAACTGCTTCCAATGCCATTATATCGTTACTCAGGTAAAGAGACAGAAAATAATCTCTGATTTTTTTATGTTTGTTTTCTTAGAGTAGTGAGTCTTTGTAAATCTCTTCCGTGTAGAGTATTGGAGGCAGAGATATTGAATTTTTTCAGGTACAGACGGAAGGTTCATAAATAATAACGAGCGAAGGACTATTAGGCAGGAATACAATGTAAAACAAAATTATAACATAGATAAAAATTTAAAATGCAACAGTGGTAGAATACCGTCCCAAAAGACCATCGGGCTGCTCTATCTTAGAGATAGCTCGCGCGTGGTTTACTCTGAGGGTCACCACATCTTGGCTGATGGGGTGAGGTTGAGAGAGCGTCCCCTTCATGATAACCTCTGTCAGTGTGGGGAATTGAACCTGCGCTGTTGGCCTCCCGCTGCATCACAAACCCGCCATCCAAGTGGGAGACTGTTTAATTGTTACAGACAGAAACAGTCACAGGCAAAGGGCAAGAGAAACTTTCATGACAAGGAAAAAGGTACAATTCAGATAACGGTCAAGATAACGGTGGAGGACAAAAATATTCTCTGCCGGAATTAAAGTTTATATCGAGACAATTGTTTCGAAACTGTCTATGGGTGAATACAATAAAGTGAGACAAGTGAATTAGCCAGAGTTATTAATTGTAATTTGGTATCGTTAACCATAAATATGCGTATACTTCTGACTGATCTGTGGGAAATGTGCTTATCATTTCATAGAAGTATAAAGCTGCTGGAATATAATGTTTGGAGAATGCATTCCCATTGGAAATGCCCTGGAACAGGCGCTTGAAGATAACCTGGGTAAAAGTGCCTGAGTGTTGTCTGGTCAGTGACAGGAACCCAGGAACTGAAAATTTCTCTAACATGGAGGTGAGAAAACCGTCAGATCAGCTGCGATCTTATTGAATGCTAGCGCACATTTGAAGGGCTGAATGGCCTCATAATGACTTTGAATTTTATGTGAGTTCAAAAACGTACATCTCTACTCCTCCCCTTATGCGTTACAGACTAGGGCACTGACATTTTCCTGAAAAATTGAACTATTTGGATCATTATCTGGAACATTCCATGATCAGCGTTCTTCAGAATATTCTTTTGCCGTATGGGAGTATTGAAAATGCAATTGAGGGGGGGCCGGGGGGAGAGAGAGAGAGAGGGAAGCTACTGCACGGAGTAGTGAGAGTGGTGCAGCATGAGCCTTGTTCGGGGATGGATATATACAGTGAGTGTGAGGGAGCAGAGAGAATACGTTGACCCTTATTATGACAGAGCAGGGAAGTTTATTGATGCTTGTCCTGTATTGCTGGACATTTCTTCAGACCTCAGGCACTGCACTGAGCTGGGTGGTGAGTTCAGATCATGCTCGGTGGGTCTGGTGGCGAGCCCCCTCTTGGAAGAGAATGGTCCCCCTCTGTAATAGCCCATGCACCAGGACCTCTGTGCTCCTGTCAACAAACCGTGGTGTAATTACCCCTTATCTGCCAACCTCGGAGTAAACAGCAGTGCAGCTCCAAACAAAGAATGTTCAACCGTGTGCCGATTGGCCTTTTAAGGATGGCCTTTTAAACTGACTTCCCTAACATGTCTCTCTGGCAGTGCTGCTCACACCCACAGTACCCCTTGTCAAGGCACAGTGGAGATATGGAGCTGTAAATGTATGGGAACTGCACATCCTTTCACTTCCAGCATGGGCTGCAAGTTTCCACACGCTGGGCAGGGATCTAACACAGTATTACTGAGCAATGCACTGGGGTGGTGGACACAGCACTACATGCTGGGAGTATAGTTGTTCCAGGTTTACAGATCAATTCACTGCTATTCACTGTACAGCTCCCCATCTTGAACAGATACCTTAGCCACGTTTATAGAACAAGCCCACTTGTGTGCGCTGCATATTACCCCATGATGGACAGACCATTCGCCCAGGTTTCTGAATCAATGAACTGGTGTGGTCTGTACTGCTTCCCATGTTGGACAGATAGATTAGTGAGAGCTGCACAGTATTCCATCCTGGACAGACTGCTGAGTTGGAATAAGCCTGGTCTGCACGGTGCTCCATGCTGAGCAGAAAAATCATCTGATCTTATACGTGTCTGGGCTGGGTGTGTGAAGTGGATTATGAATCCGATATAATTCCTGATAGAGCTACGAATCCTCTAGCTCGAAGCATTCGGCTTCCAACCCCTTGTATTCTGGAACTTATTGTCCATTAAGTAGTTATCCAATGAAAGCATGAATATCTGTCCTTCTTGTCATGGACGCGAACAGACACTTCTCACAATATATGAAGAAGGTAGTGTCGGCCCGAACATTTTCTTACTTTAAAGGTTTGGTGTTGTGTTTAAGATGCAATTCGTTTGGTCAAAATGTTCGACATTAAACAAAACACAATTTATTCAAACACTGTAGACAAAATTCATCAAAAACAAGAGGAACTTGGAAAATCTTAATTTATTGGAAAACTCAACAGATTAATAGCTTATTTAATTACTCAACAGTAACTGCTCCAATGTTGTAACATCCTAGAAACACACACGTATAAAACAACCAATTCAGGAAACACTTGCAATTCTCCAATCCAGAAGGAACGATCATCAAAAGACAATTCTGCGAGAAATCTCATGGAGAGAGAGCAGCAGCCGGGAGAGATATACTGCCTTCCATTCCTGCTGAGACCACAGCAATAAATGGCAAAAGGTAATACTAAGAATCCTTGATCTGTGAGAGCTTGACCATCACTCCACAGGACCAGGCCGCGGCTGCAAGGACCACAGTGAATTGACTGTATCTACACCGTCTATGGCACTGTAGTAACGTCTCAAACATGCCTAACCCCACCTAAGTGCGGCAATTTTGGTAAGATAAGTGTCAACGTTAGATATAAATAATTAAAGCCAAAGGATGCAGCAGGCCTGGTGATCAGACACAGACGGCCTCTGGACCCCAACACTTCCTACCGTGCCACAACACAGTAGACGTATCGAGCTTATGAAGAGAAAGCATCATCTCTCTCCCTCACATCTAACTTTACAATTCGAGATGCGCCATTCAACCAATAGTTAGTGATGTCATCAGCACACCAAACAAAATATTATTGTCATATGTCAGGGTTGTTGTAAAAGGGGTTAACTGGAGCTGTTTGTTCGGTGACTGTGATTGATGTCAGTCTCCATGGATCTTACCTGTGTCACTGGAAGTTTTCCTTTTCTATTAATAAGGGGCTTCCTTCAACTTGTTATCACATAGTATCAGGGGCAGTGTCTTCCTCAAGATTATTGGGATCAGCAGCTACAGAGAAAGGGACAGGAAGACAATCTTAGAACAACAGACTGGAATGTTCCAGCAATGGACAGAAAATTATCCTGGGGTCTTCACTTGCTTTCTCATGATTGGGCATGGTTAGAGTTGCGGATAGAAGCCGTACTGATGATTATTCAAGCTGGGTACTATCCCATCCTCGCTATTATTGGTGTTCCTGGTAAGCCCATCTCTGTCGATTCTATAAACGATGGTGGAAGTTATTGCTATTTCAGTTATTTATATTTAGCATATGCATAAACTATTATCTTCGGTCTCAGTCACAAACTCCACTTCATTTCGATCAATTTCAGACTCCTCACACATAAACATCTAAGAAGAACAAAATTGTTCAGACACTTGAGTCTTCCTTTTACCCTCAATTGTTTCTCTATATTTTCTCTGCCATCAACCCTGCCCACACCCACCTCTATAATATCCCCAGTCTCCAGCTCTGCCTCAGTGCTGTTGTTGAAGTAGCCGTCATCTGCCCCCTTGTTAACTTCAGAACGGCTCCAGCTCTCTTCTGACCTCTCCTCCAATTGCAGATATTTTGAACACATACTTGTTCTTGTCTCTCCAGCTATTCCATAATAAGGACCCCATATCAGAGTAATAATGCCACTGGACGGGAAATTGAGAGGCACAGGTTATGACATTAAAGGCATTGTTTCAAATCCTCTCACAGCCAATGACAGAACTTAAATTCGAATGACAAAAATTGGAATGAAATCACATTTTACTAACTGCAACCATAAACCATCTGGATCTCTTTCATTATTTCACTTACAGCCTTTGGTAAAGAAACTAAGTGTGACTTCAGAACCACGACCACATAGTTGGTTCCGTATTGTCTTGACAAATGGCCTCGCAGTCAAGGGAAGTTAGTGATGGTCAACAAATGCTGATCTTGCCGGTGATGCTGATGCCCCATGAAATAAAAGCATTAAAGGCGAAATAAGGAACTGTAGATGCTGAAGATTTGAAATAAAATTCTTCAGCAACTGAAGATTCTGGAGAAGCTCAGCAAGTATGGCAGCCTCTGTCACAAGAAAAACAAATAAAGTTTCAAGTCTAGTGACCCTACATCAACACCGAAACCAACTGAAAAATAATATTTATAGCAGGGATGGCTGGTTGAGTGGGGGAGGGGGGGCGGGGAGATTAGTCGACTGGATTGAGAAATGTCAAGCAAGATATAGAGAGAGACAAAGAGAGAAAAATGAAAAGCAAACAAAGGGATTGCTGATAACGAAGTAGAGGGAAAATAAAAAGGGAGCGTCATATATCCTAAACCCTTTCCCCATATTCCTGAATATCACGTCAATCTAGATATGCCATGTTTAAAGTGAGTTATATTCCCTCTATTGCTCTTCTCTGAGTGTGGTGATCAACTCCATTAGCCATACTTGTGCTGCCGTTATAGTCGCTGAGGTACAGCGTCAATGTCACATTGTCAACACCTTCTTAAGAGAAAGGGACTGTTACTGTTGGACTGTTAGAGATGTAACGGCAATTTTCTGACAGAAAGAAAAATATTTTCAACAAGCAGTGTGTGCACTGTGTTTGTGGGAATTAGACTTGCGCCAGTCATTACACAGTAAAGGGAGATTCTGTGGACGCTTTTCTCAGGTTTGTGTTATCAGCTGCTGCATGCATTCAGAGAGGCCAAGGTCTGGTGACCCCACTCTGGACACTGCATTTACAGAGTGTCTGGGTCCATGGGAAACAAATGGAGCTGAGACTACACAGAAGGGAAACTCTGTACAGGTGGAGGGGCTGGGTATTGTACTGTCCTCCCTGGGATTTCCAGGAATATCTTTCAAAGCTGAAACAGTTCCAAATGTAAAATCCGAAACTTTCAAAAATGAGGATAGTCACTAAGCTGTATCATCTGTAGCCTCACGCCAGGGACAGAACTGTACTGACACTCACTATGAAGTGAACAGGATTAATTCTGGAATATTCCAGACAGGAGCTGTTAACATATTCGTCATCTCCGAAGTGCAGTCCTCCGAAATATTCACTCATCTGCCAGCTGAGAGGAAAACATTGAGTCCATCTCCCTGAGGAAGGTACACAGGCAAACTTTCAGATATACTAGGGAACAGGGGGACTGATGAAAATGACGACCTGCACAAAACTAGAATGAAGAGTATGTTTTTGAAAATCTAATCGAATTGAAGTTTGGTAAGGTGCTGCATCTGATGAGTACCATCCTGGAGTATTGAGGAGGTGGCAACAGTACTAGCAAAAGAATTAATGATTATTCTTCAAAGCTGGTTACATTCTAGAAAGGATCCTGCAGACTGGAAAGCAGCAATTGTCATCCTAAATATTTAAAACAGGCTGGAGAGGGCAAACAGAAAACTAAATAGCTTGCTGTCAGCAGTAAGAAAAAAAAACATTGGGATCTTTTATAAGAATGTGGCAACTAGACACCTGGAAAATAATGATATGATTTGATAGATTTGGCCCAGATTCAGTGAAGAGAAATGATCTTTGCTAAACCTGCTGGGGTTTGTGGAGTCTGTCTTTTGTGTCATTGAAAATTGAGAACCAGCCGAAGTGGAGTAATTGAATTTTCAGAAGGCGTTTGACATTGTTGAATGCAGGTTGTTGGAGAATGTTAGAGTCCATGGGTAGGTAATGGTGGAATATACGCCATATGTATTAAAAATTAGATCATCGACAAAATGAATAGAGTACTGTTTTTGTCTCTGGACGGAAGGCTTGTAGGGTATCAGAAGGATCAGGTCTTGTGCAATAGCTGTGTACAAGGTATAAAAATGATTCAGATGTGAACAGCAAACACCATCATTCACATTTAAGTTTATTAAATGGTGAGAGGTTGGGAAGGGCTGTTGTTGCAAAGGGCCTGGATGTCTTTGGTTATAAGTCACGAACAGAATTCGTATGGGGCAGGAAGTAATTACTACTGTAAAGGATATGTGGTCCGTCATGGAAAATTATTAAAGTACTAGAGTAAATATATCTTACTCAATGGAAGTGTTTTGTTGAGCCAGTATTTGGAATAATGTGTACAGGCTGAGTCTGCTTTATAAATAATGATCTCCACGTCACCGAGACAGTGCAATGGAGTTTCACCAGACTGAACCCTGACATGATGGTACCATCAGGAGATATTGCAGTAACTATGTGTTTAACCTGTAGCACTGTGACAGAACAAGAAGTTGAAAATTGATGGTTATGAACAGACGCTCAGTATTCTCAAGCAGCCATTGATAAGGTGAAAAATTCTATACTTTCCATGTGATGCTCGATTCTTGATAGTTTGCATGCCTATGCAGAGGACTCGTTTCGATTGTCAGTGAGGTACAGGCTCTGAATGAACTCTGAACACTTTCGTGCACAGTTACTGTGTGACCCTGCATTCAATGTTACCTTGTACACAATCCTGTCAGAAGCCACAATACCTTCATTCTGAAACAGTTTCTCATTCGCCACCAGCTTCTGACTTCCAGAGAAAACATGGATCTGCTCTCTCAGCGAGGAAAATACCTTTGAAACTGGTTAAAAAAATTGGCTTCTTTCCTACTCCCAGGAAACAATGTTAACGTAACACATGTGTACTATGAGTCATGAAACCTCGAGGAACAAGGTGGAGCAGTCTATCTGTGCAGAACCTGCTCCATTTGTCTGTGATGTTGGAGCACCTCTGACACCTTCCTGTTCCTTGGTTAGTGACTAGAGAATCTGAATGATTTATTCCTTTTCCGTTTTAATGACTTTGGGTGTGAAATGTTTACTTTCTGATCCTGTGTAAGTGATGAGTGGGAGACTGCTTGTCTTCCTATGTAACAGGCAGGAGGAATGAATGGGCTGTCCCTCTTTTTGCACAATAGCTTTGGTGGGCTGAATGACTATCCCATATTCTTGTGAAGCCAGATTGCGGCACTGAGTGAACTCCTCCGTTTACTGTGGAAATGTGCAGGGTCTGACAGAGCTGATCCATGAATGTTACCAACGGTTTGGCAGCACAGGCTTGATTGCTGTCCAGCTTTTGTTGAGCATGGACACAGACTACTTTAGGAACTGAGGGATGACGGAAGTATTCTGAACATTGTGTAACCTAGAGTGAATATCCCCACTTCTGTCCGGTGTCAAGTCGATGAGCTGAATGGCCTGCTTCCACATTTAATGGATTTCCCGCTGACAAACTGCAGTTGCCTTGGCTGAGCGAGCTATCCTGAGGATCGCCTGCAGTGATGTCCCACGGGAGAGATTATTGATGCCCAACGATAACAAACATCCTCCCTTGTGCTGTGAATAACTCCAAACCCTGGAGAGTTTGCAATGGATTCTCATGAAGTGCGACTTTGCTCAGTATCCTTGATGTCATCCTCAGTTAAATACTGCCTTGATATCAGGGCCAGTCGCTCTTCACTAAATCCTTGTATTCACCTCTATCGCTCATATCAATATGTCATGGTGTATGAGCAGACAGCGATTTCTTCAAACAAAGGGTAGTAAATGTCAGGAATTCTCTATTCCAGAGAGTAAGGGGAGCTAGATCACGGAAAGATCTCTGAAAGGTTTTCCCTGTTGCTGTGTACCAGGTTATAGCAGTAAGTGGCCTCCAACTGCTCCTGTCTAGCAGGTTTGACGGGCTGACTGGGGCAATGGCGCATCGCACCCAGGAGCAGGGTAAGGCCGTTCGACAGTATGAAACTGCTCCACCAGGCACTAAGTTTGTGGATGATCAGGTTGTGGTCTCAGCCACACTTTGCTGTCTGTATTCCATTATCCACGACTCAATCTCTGTCAAATATTTAATGAATTCAGTTTGAATAAATGTGAACAAAGAGGCATCACATACCCATGGAGAAGAGAATTCCCACTCACATGCCTCTTTTAGAATTTCTCCTCATCTCTCTTACAGTGTCAAATAGCAGGGAACCATGTCTACATAACTCAGGCATCCCAATCTAATCTCAACCTATTTGCCAACATTACACCCATATCCTTCTAAATCCTTCCTATTAATATGCACATCCAGATGTTTTTTAAATGTTGTAACTTTAGCAACTTGTATCATTTTCTCTGACAACTTATTCCATATCCACACCACAGTCTGCATGAAAATGTTATCCCTTTACTCCGTTCCCTTCTCTCCTTGAAACCTTTGTACTGTAGTTGTGGACTCCCCGATCCTGAGGAAAAGACCTGGCTATTCAGATTATTCATGTTCCTCATGATTCATAATCCTCTCTAATGTCACCCCTCGACCTCCGATGCTCCAGAGTAAACAATCCCCAGTTTGTCTTGTCACTCCCTGTAGCTCAATCCCTCCATGTCTGGCAATATCCTTGTAAATCTTTTCTGCACCCTCTCAACATCCTTCCTATAGTAATGAGAACCAAATTAGACGGAATATCCTAAATGTGACTTCACCAAAATCCTGCCCAGTTGTAATATGATCTCCCAACTTGCATACTCAGTGCACTGAACAATAAAGGGAAGCAAACCAAACCCCTTCTTCACCACCATGTCTGCCTGCGACTTCACTTTTCAGGAACTATGATCCTGCACTCTTCTGTTCAACAACACTCCACAGGACCCTTGGGGTATGTTAACTTACCAAAATGCAACACTTCACATTTATCTAAATTTATCTCCATCTGTCACTCATTGGCTCATTGGCCCATCTGATTAAGGTCCCATTGTACTCTAAGGTAAATCCTGCTGGCAGCTTCAACTCCAATTTCGATGTCATCTGTAAACATAATAAACAGGCAAATATTTACATCAAAATCATTTATATAAATGACAAAAGCAATGGACTCAGCACCTTGTGTGACACCACTGGGCACAGGGTTCCAGTCTGAAAAGCAGTCCTCTACCACCCTCTACCTCTTACCTTCACTCTAATTTTGCAGTGGATTGGCTAGCTTATCTTGGATCCATTTATGATCAAAACATAGTAATTTGTCTGTCATGCGGAATCTTGACGAATGCCTTGCTGAAGGCTGTATGGACAGTGGCTACCAAACTGCCTTTATTTAACTTGTTTGCCACCTCTTCAATAAAGGCAATCAATTTTGTTAGAAATGATTTCCCATGCACAAAACCACGTTGACTATCCCTAATCAGTAGTTGCATTTGCAATTGTATGTAAATCATATCCCTCACAATCCTCTCCAACAATGTGCCCACTAATGACATCAGACTCAGATCTATAGATTAGGTCACTCTTCCCTTTCCTCGTCCCACGCTTCCGCTGCTCACTGCAAATGCTCATGTAACCGGGATAGTGATTTCACCAACAATATAGACTCAGACTGGGTCAGGGTTAGGAGCAAGAATGGTAGGATTCTTTAATCTGTTAAAATTAACAAGTTTATGATCCAAACAGCGTTACTTAAACTACGATGGAAAGATGAATGACAAACAATTTGCATATTGCAAATCTGAGTACCGATGTTTCCCTTTCTAAAAATACTGACACATGCACATGTTTTCTCCCAGCCTTTTCTCCCGTACAAGACGAAACGTTCATCAGGTATTCGCTAGCTGAAAATCTTATATGGTCAATAAACAATTCTCATTCGCAGGCCTAAACACTTATGCGTACATAAAACAATGTCTTCATCCCACGAATAAGTAAAGAGAAACATCTTTTAAATGTTTCTAAAGCAATTTGTTTTTCACTTTAGTGGAATTACAACCCACAGAATTACAACGTCTCGGCGGAGCATTAATTATGAAGAACTTTGCCCAAATATTAATTGAACTCATGAAGAAAGGAAATATAAGTGATTATTCCAAATATCATTCAGCTTATGGAGCTATTCTGCACCAACAAGCTACTTGTAAGGGGATCACTTCCTGCAACAGGTGGATTAAGCTGAATTCCCTTTACTTCAGGTGGTGGAGAGACTCCTGAGCAGGAATCCTCCATGAGTTGTAAAGATGACTGAGGAGTTTTCAGCTCACACACTTTGCTGGGAAGAGGAACACGGAGAGAGAAGGAGCAACAGGCTGTTCCTTTTAAGAAAGATTACATTTTCTCCCTTTCTGAGTTGAATCACACAATTACATGGACCAAATGAGGTGTCTTTGGCCAGTGTTTGAAGTGTACGACTCCATTGTTTTCCCTTCTCCATGTCGGTGCATCATTGCTGCTGTCATATGCAGAGCCAATACTTCCGCAACAAATAATCCCATTAGATTTGAAGATGTGTTTATATGTCCCGCATACTTCTAAAATACAACTTTTAATGTTTTCACAATATCTGTATTTATATGAATACATCTTCATCATAAATTACTTCCCCAGCCTTTTCTCCCGTACAAGACGAAACGTTCATCAGGTATTCGCTAGCTGAAAATCTTATATGGTCAATAAACAGTTCTCATTCGCAGGCCTAAACACTTATGCGTACATAAAACAATGTCTTCATCTCAAGAATGAGTAAAGAGAAACATCGTTTAAATGTTTCTAAAGCAATTTGTTTTTCATTTTAGTGGAATTACAACCCACACACAATACATCAGATGTTGTCTCAGCAATGGCCTGTACAGATGCATAAAACAGCCTTAAGATCAGACCCGATACCCCTTGCAAGAAAAAGAATAATTCCATTTATTTTCCAAATCACGTGCTGTAGCGACAGACTAACTTGATGTGATTTATGTACCACCGAGTTTTGCATTCTGCCTCCAGTTACATAATTTACTGCTGTTTTATGCTTCCTCCAAAACACAAACTTCCCATCACCCACATTGTGTTTTTTTTTGCCAAGGTTTACTCACTGCCCTCTCCTGTCTGTATTACATTGCAGACGCACTTCCCTCCCGTGTTTGTATCCTATTGCAGACTCTGTGTCTCCACTTGGCATCTTATTGAATGACTATCCTGGTGTATGAACAAATTCAACTCCACTCCATTCAGCCTCTTCATCCAAATCAATAATCCACATTGTAAGCTGTTGATGACCTCACTCTGATCCCTAAGGAATTCCACTAGTTGCAGCTTTCCAACTTTAAATTAAGTGATTATCTCTTTTCGGTATTTCCTGGTAGCTGAACAGGACTGCCCTGTTCCTGTGTACCTGCCCAGAAGGTTGCATGGCCTCCTGCTGTACTGTGTAGCTGGTTGTCGATTTGTTTCTGATCTCAGTGATCCTCCTTCAGGCCATTTATTGTCAGATGATCAGGTGGAGATCGTATCGGCAATGATCCTGATCCCTGAGAGTTTTAAAGATGAACACAGAATATAGACTAAGATTTGGGGAGGGTAGGGGGGTGGTCAAACATGCTGCCTTTCAGATGCAGCAAAAAAAAATTCTGTAATATCAGTCGTGTGCTCAATTTTCACCAGACAGACACTGAGGAAGAGGGGAGATTTCCTATTAGCCTGATTAACTTGCGTCCCCTTAACAACACAATCAATAATCTTAAATTTCATTTTTGGTTGTTGGTGCTGTGTTGAAAAATTGTCGCAGTCACTACACATTAAATAAACTATTGTCTTTGAGAGATGACCTTATAGATGTTTATAAAATCACCAGGGGCATGGGTTTGGTAATTACGAACGGTCTTTTTCCTGGGGTGGGGGAGTCCAGAACTAGGGGGCATAGGTTTAAGGTGACTGGGGAAAGATATACAATGGACATAAATGCATTATGTTCACACAGAGCATTCTTGTGTATGGAAAGAGCTGCCAGAGGAAGTGGTGGAGTCTGGTATAATTACAATGTTTAAAAGTCATCCCGATGTGTATATGGAAATGAACGATTCAGAGTGATATGGCCGAAATGCTGGTCAATGGGACTAAATTAGTTTAGGACATCTGGTTGGCACGGATGAGTTAGACCAAAGGGTCTGTTTCCCTTATGTATATATTTATTACACTAAGTCTGAATCCTTCATTCTATTCCGGTATAACTCCTTGGGGGGCAGAATGGGCTCCTCCTGTCTCATTGCAGTGTTACTGACTGGCTTAATGGGGTCTCCTCTCCCTCTGTAACAGCCTCAGTCAGAAAACAACATGAGGTAGGAGCTCCAGACAGCTGCTCAGCTGATAAAGATAATGGTTGGTTTGTTTGCGGCTGAAAACCTCATTCCTGGCTATTGTCAATAAACACTGACTTTCCTGTCCAACAAGGTCGTTCAAGGTCAGACTTTAATATCTTCAATAACCCAGTCATCACTATTCCCTGGGGATGAGAATACCACAGACTGCACAACCTTAAGGAGATGGGAACATTCTTATCTCATTCTTAAATGGGGGAACCTCTAGATTTGAAAGTGTATGAACTTCACAGCAAGTCACCCTCATTTTTTTTAGAAATGAGGGCACCACCAATAGGAAAGAAATAGACCATTCAGCCCCTCAAACCTATGCCAAATTCTCATTGACTCTGTTCAGTAAAGTATTTATCAAACTCAGCCTCCACTACTCTCTTGGATAGACGTTTCTGATACTGTAAATCATAGAGCGTATGAAATTGGTACAGAACTGGACTGTTTAGTCCATCAAGCCTGATCTGCAGTTCGATCAGGCAGACAAGTTTCTCAACAAAATTCCCTTGCCATTTCACTGCAACCCTTGCTCCCCTTATCAATCAACACGTTATCTATTTCTGTCTTAAAGACAGAACTGTGTCTATGTCTCTGCATATCTTTATGTGTGTGTTTTGGGTTATTGGCAGGAGGCAGAGGGTGGTGGACGAGGGTTGTCTTTTGAACTGGGTGCCGGTGACTAGCGGCATTCCACAGGGATTGGTGCTGGATCCACTTTTGTTTGTCACTTATACCAATGATTTAGATGAAAGTTATAGAAGGCATGGTGAGCAAGTTTACGGGTGACACCAAGATTAGTTGTATTGTGGAAGGCGAGGAAGGTTACATAAGATTACAAAGAGGTCATGATTAATTGGATCAATGAACCACAGCGTTGTACAGCACAGAAACAGACCCTTTGATCCAACTCATTCACAACAACCAGATGTCGTAAATTAACTTAGTTTCATTTTCCAGCATTTGTTCCATATCTCTCTAAACTCTGTCAATTCATGTGCCCATCCAGATGCCTTTTAAATGGTGTAATTTGTACGAAACTCCATCACTTCCTTGGCAGCTCATTGCATACAAGCACCACCCTCCGTGTGGAAACGGTCCCCTTAGGTCCCTTTTAAGTCTTTTCCGTCTCACCTTCAATCTATGTCCTCTAGTTTTAAAATTCCCTACAGTGGGGTAAGGACACTGACTATTCACCATATCCATGGTCTTCTTGATCTTATAAACCTCTAGAATGTGCAAATGCGACTCCAATCAACACGAATGGCTGTGCTTTCAGTCATCCCAGGTCCACATTCTGACATTCAATACTGACACCTCTTCCTTCTCCATCACGTCACAATTCTAAAATCATTTTAACAACTTGTTGAGCCACATTATAAAATATCCCTGTGGAATTTGAGTGTCGGTGTTTGTACTCAGAGGTAGGGACACAACCACCACATGGCAATCGTCCCTAAACCTGAAATATTATTCATCTCTGTATTGTTCATTAGCCTGTTTTGAAATATTGTGACATACCTCCGAGAAAGGCAGGACTTGAATCCAGACCTTCTTGTCCATAGTGAGAGACAGTACCACGCAAGTTCAAGTATTGAAATCTAACCCAGATGTCTTGCTCAGAGGCATGGGCATTACCCTTGCACAAGACTTCAACCAAACCCAGATTTTTCGTCATACTTTAAATGTCAGCTTTCAGCTCTGTGTGAATTCATTACAATTTGGTTCACTTTGCCGAATGACACAGTTAAAAGAATTACATTATTAAACAGATGAAAGCTGCGCACCTCAACTATAGGATGTTGAATTTATGTGTTTTGCCTTCGAGATAAACTGTGAAGATCTTTAATTGTTTGGCTATGATTTCTACCTTAAGTGGCTATTATTTGACATTTGCAATGTGAGGGAAAAATATCCTGCAGACACACTCTGCACTGTAAGGGATCTCAAATGCATATTTATTACTGAACGCCAGAGACTAAGAAAGATCATAATTTCTGGGTCCAAAGCACCGATCACTATTTCCCGCCTCAAACATATGACTGCCCTATTCTTAAAACCATGAAAGAATCCAAGGCAGCTGATTACTTTCTAACCTTTCTTCCCAAGTACTGTCACTCACTGGGCTGAGGAGTGGCAGATGGAGTTTAACTTCGATTAATGAAAGGGATCGCAATTTGGTAAAACAAACAAGGAGAAGACATCTACAATTAAATGTTGGCCCATTGGTAGTGTTGTAGAACAGAGAGATCATGGGGTTCTGGTGTATTTTTTTGAAGTTTGCATCATGTGTCGGCAGGGTGGGTATGAAGGCGTTTGGCTTGCTGGCCTTCATTGCTCAGACCTTAGAGTACAGGGGGTGGAATGTGCAGGACATTATTGACGTCTCCTCTGGAGTAATGTGTGCATTTCTGGTCACCCAGTTACAATGAGGATATTTTTAAACTGGAGATGTTTCAGAAAAGATTTACCAGGATGTTGCTGGCAATGGAGAATTTAAGTTATAAGGATAGGCTCGATGAACTGGATACATTTCCACTGCAGCATTGGAGTTTGAGATCTTATAAACCTGACAGAGGTTTATAAGTCAATAAGGGGTATAGATAATGTTGAATGGCAAGTGTCCTTTCCTTACGGTGAATGGATTTCAAGATTGGAGAATTATTTTAAGATTCCATTAGAAAGGTTCACAGAAGACATAGTGTCATAGAGCTGTCCAGCATTAAAACAAACCCTTTTATCCAACTCGTCCCTACTGACCAGATGTCCTACATTAATGTAGTTCCATTTGCTAACATTTGGTCCGTATCTCCCTAAACACGTCCTATTCATCTGCCCATCTAGATGTCTTTTAAATGTTGTAATTGTACCAGCCTCCATAACCTCCTCTGGCAGCTCGGTAAATGGACAGCACCCTCTATTTGAAAACTTTGCCCCTTAGATACCTTTTAAATCTCTTCCCTCTCACCTTCAACCAAGCTCTATAGTTTTGGAATGTGCTACCCTGGTTAAAAGATCTTGGCTATTCACACTATCCATTCCACGTATGACTTTGCAATCCACTAAGATCACCTCTCAACTGCTGAAGTTCCGGGAAAATAACCCCAGCGTATTCAGCATCTCCTGAAATCTCAAAAACTCTAACTCTGGCAATATCTTTGTAAATCTTTTCTGAACTCTTTCAGGTTTCACACATTCTTCCTGCATGAGTGAGACCTTAATTGCACGAAGTATTCAAAAGTGGTCTAACCAATGTCCTGTACAGCCACAACGCGACCTCCTAAAGTCTATATTCAATGCACTGACTAATAACGTCAAGCACAACAAACGCCTACTTCACTAGCCTACATACCTGCGATCCAACTTTCAAAGTAGTATGAACCTGCACTCCAAGGTCTTCTGGTTTAGCAACATTCCCCACCTGTATAACATTGAATGCATAAGTCAAGCCTTAATTTTCTTTTCCAAAATGCAGCACCTCACACTTATCTAAATTAAACTCCACCTGCCACTCCTCAGGTCATTGGCTCATCTGATCGAGATCCTGTTGTAATCCAAGGTAACCTTCTTCTCTGTCCACTGCGCCTCCAAGTTTGATGTTTTCTATAAACGTAATAACCATACCTCCTATGTTCAAATCCAAATCATTTATATAAATGACAAATAGCAATGGTTCCAGGACCGATCTTTATGGCACACCACTGATCACAGGCCTCCAGTCTGAAAATCAACCCTCCACCACCGCCCTCTGTCTTCTAACTTCGAGCCAGTTTTGTATCCAAATGGCTACTTCTCCCTGCATTCCATAAGATCTAACTTGCTAACCAGTCTTCCCTGAGTAACCTTGTTGAACGCCTTACTGAAGTCCACATAAATCACATCCTCATCAATCCTGTTCGTTGTTTCTTCAAGCAAAAATAATCAAGTTTGTGAAACATGATATCCCACGCAAAAAGCATGTTGACAATCCCTAATCAGTCCTTGCCTTGCCAAATACATGCACATCCTGTCCCTCAGTTTTCTCTCCACCAACTTGCCCACCAACGATGTCGGGCTCACTGGTCTATAGTTCCCTGGCTGTTCCTTCCCAGTTTGTTTAATAATGGCACCACGTTAGTCAACCTAGTGTCTTCCAGCGCCTCACCTGTGACTTTTGGTGTTAAGAGCATGTCATCAACAATCACTTCTCGAGCATCCCCCAGGGTTCTCGTGTAAAGCTGATCAGGACCCATTTGCATTTTTATTACACATCATTTCATTCGTTAATAGAAGTGATGGATGTGGGTAAAGATACAACATTTAAAAGACATTTGATTAAGTACTAGAATTAAGGAATGTTTAGGAAAATCTGGGCCAAGCGCATTGAGGTGGGTCGAGTTTAGTTTGAGATTATCATCAGCATGGACTGTATGGGCCAATAGGTCTGTTTCCAAACTCTCTACGTAACTCGTTGACTCCATGTTTGTTTGTATGTCCAAGTATGTATCTGCGTATTTCTGTCCATGCTTGTCTATTTCTGTGTGTCTATATGTGTCCCTGTGTGCCCCTCTACATGTATCTATCTATGCATGTAATGTGTCTGTTTCTGTGAGTGTGTGCGTGTGCCTGTCTGTGTGCTTGTGTGGGTATGCATGTGTGTATGTGTATGTCTGCCTGTCTGTTTGTGTGTGTTGATGATGCTGTCAGTTTGTATGGTGCTGTGAGCTGATGCCCTCCCTCTGTCCCTCACTAACTGAATCCCTGATTATTTCCACACTCCATTCCCACCTGAACAGTGGTGTGGGGACATCAGCAGAGACTGACAGCAACAGAAAGTTCAGCCGGTCTGGTAGCATCTGTGAACAGAAATGAATGTTAACGTTTCAGGTTGAGTGACCCTTCCTCAGAACTCGTGTCAAGAGGATATCACATCACTTTAAACGCCATAGAGACTTCCAGACCCGCCCCACACTGATACACACAGATTGATACACACTAATACAATAGACATAGAGACACTCACTAATACACAGAAAGTAATACAGACATGGAGTGTCTGTCAGTATTTCCCTTGCTCCATGGTTTTCTTCCCAATATTTCACTCACTCTGGTGCGTGTCAGTATTTCAGACTATCCTCAGGGAGTTTGTTAGTATTGCACTTGTTCGCAATAGTAAGTGATTTGGTATTTCTGTGTGGCGTGTGATTGTAGGACAATGCGTACAGATACAAAACCTGGAAGAATTATAATGCTTGTGATGGACAGTGTGGAACTCCAGCAGGACAGAAACACATTGCTGGATATTTCCTCAGACTGAAGATACTGCACTGAGCTGGTTGATGAGCTCAGACTATGCTCAGTGTGTCTGGTGGTGTGGTCCCCTCTGAGAAGCGAATGGCCCCCCTCTGTACTAAGGCATTCAACAGGACCTCCGTTCCCCTGTGGTCTGCCATGCTCGGGGTAAACTGCGCAGGGCAGCTCTCAACTGAGAAAGCTCAACTATGTACCAAATGGCCTTTTAAAGATGGCACCAGTGCCAGGGATCACAGAATATCCAGGGACATCCGGGCGATGGTGAGTACCTCCAGCCATGTTGGGTGGGAGAATCGGGCTGGCATTGAATGAGACGGAAACCATGGGGTGGGGTGGGTAGTTAATGAGCTGAGTTCAATAAGATAACACCAGGAAACTAGCTGAGCCTCATGTAGACGATCTCTCTGTCACAAGTATTGAAAATGACACTGAGACAAATTATTGTTAGATTCAAGCCAATGAATCGTACTCTGTGCTGACCGTACTCCCAGTTACAAAGCTGCAGAAGAAATGCTAATCGAAAACTCTCCATCATCTGACCTCACACCAATATTCCATTCACCATCATTCCTGAAAACACTGGCTTATGTTGCACGAAACTGTTGAAATGTCAACAGTTCAGCATTCTGGAACCTGTGATCACATCCTTCCATGACATTGTCTCTCAATCTTGCCCTTTCTGTCTTTACCCCAATCCCCTCCCATTTAGGGATATTTAAACTGATTCCCTGGCGATCTCTCTCTGGCAGTGATGTTCACATCCACAGCACGCCTTATTATGGCACAGTGTAGGTATGGAGTTGTAAGTGGAATGGAGCTGCACATTTTATCACTTCCAGCATGGGCTGCAAGTTTCCCACACTGGGCAGGAATCTAACACAGTGTTCTGGGAAATGTACTGGGTGATGGACACAGTTTCACACCCTGGTCACATATCTCATCTGGGTTTACAGATCAGTGCACTGCTGGGGCTGCACAGTATTCCACTTTGGACCGATTGCAGGGTGGTGTTGAGCAGTACATTAGTCTGGTCTGCACAGTGCTCTATGCTCAACAGATGTCCCCTCTGGGTGTATGGTGTCTGGGCTGGTTCTCTGAGGTGGATTGAGAATGTGATATAAATAATCATGTCAGTTGATATGGTAATGCCTTTATTTTTGTTCCCATTCACGTGATTGGACACTCCAAATTCTGACTCCTCTGGCTAGTCACGTTGTTTAGTCTATCTCCATAGTTCGGCAACTTGTTATCCAATGAGTAATTGTGTCCAGTTTTAATGTGAATAACTGTTCTGTCTATTTCCCTGGCCTTGGGCCTTGCTCATCTTGAAGCATCTGGATTCATCGCGTTAAACCTCAGTAAGGTCGCTCCTCAGACTCAACAGTCCAGGGAATATAGCCCCTGCCATTCATACTGTCCGTGTAGTTCAACATCACCCACCCCGCCCCCCAACACCGTAAACATACTTGTAAATCATGTCTGCACCATTTCAAATATGACAACATCTTTCCTAAAGCAGTGAGAATACAAAAAAGGCAGCATTACAGAAGTGGCTGAAACTAGTGTGTAGACGAAAGTGAGTGTTGCGGATGCTGGAGATTAGAGTCGAGATGTTGTGCTGGAAAAGCACAGCAAGTCAGACAGCATCTGATGAGCAGGAGAATCGATGTTTCAAGCCAAAGTCCGATTCCTGATGAAGGGATTTTGCCCGAAATGTCGAATTTTCTTGCTCCTCGGATGCCACCTGACTGGCTGTGCTTTTCCAGCACCACACTCTCAACTCTGATCTCCAGCGTCTGCAATCCTCACTTTCTCACTTGAGTTAATGTATCCAGAAATTTCCCCACCAGGCATCTTATGCAGCTCGTCTGTTATATTATCCCTGTCTCCTTTATAAACAGAGTGGAACACATACAGCCCTGCAGTGTTCTGGCAATACTCCCACATACAAGGAAAACGTTTATTTCAAAAATAAAAGATTTATAGTCCATCCGTCAGTAGCCCTCATCCATTCCATTCAGACTGAATAAATATTCCTCTTTATTGTGATATGAAATGTTATGTAACACATGGGTTAACTGAGTATGTTGGTTTAATGACTGCGATTAATGTCAGTCTCCATGTTTTGCAATTACCTCAGTGGAAGATTTCCATCTTCCAATGGCAAGTGCGCTCCATTCAATGTGTTATGCCATAGTATGAGTGGGAACATCACCGACAGCACTAACAGGGATCAGCAGAACCAGAGGGAGGGGAAGGAGAGTTCATAATCTGAGAACATTAGACTGGAATGTTCCAAAAATGAATCAGAATCTGAGAGCATTAGACTGGAATGTTCTGACATTCGATCGGAATCTGAGGACAATAGACTGGAATGTTACAACAATGAACATTATTTCTGCACTTTTTCTACATATTATGATGGGTTGCCATTATATTCAGCGATCTATTATCCTCTTCACATTATTCAATATTTTTATTATCCTCTCCTGTCTATCGTTGGTGTCACTGATAAGTCTCACCGTCCAGATATTTTTTCTATAAACCAGTTACTGTATTACTGTTCTTGCATATCGTGTTCATTTCTTGCCACTATTATTGTTCATATTTAGACTCTGAATATAGATATTCATTCTGCAGACCACTACTAACTGCACCAAGGAACATGTAGGTGGTGTTTGACACAGATGAACCACAAGTTTGGTGGTCCCTTTGGCTTTGAGCTGATTCCTGACACCATGCCCTGACCATTATTAACGTTAACTACTCACTGCTCCAGAATGTACTTCACTGGCTTAACCCATCTGCTGTTTAATCTTAAGCTGTGAAATACAGACTTAATGATGACAACAATCTGCTGCTGACCTTAGGAAACAAATCTGATTCGAACTCACACCAAAATCCCATCCATCTGCCATTCCTGTGGACGCTGATCTATATCTCTATTGTATCTATCAAGGCCTTTTTTAAAATTTTCTTAAGCACTTTAACTCATCTGTCCATGAAACTTCCCTCAGTCTCTCTGTGTCAATTATCAAAATCCCTGATAGTTATTCATATTTAACGTGGTTTGCAATGAGTTTTCGTATTCACTCACCCCACATACAACACACCACACACACACACCCGTTCACTTATACTTGTCCAATGTAGTTAGAAATCCTCCCGTTATAGATAGTAATCTGGTGTATGCATCATTCCCATATGATATTTAAGTTTTGCAATACTCCCCATGTTGGGCAGGTAGTGCAGGTCACATGGCCTACACAGCGCTCCATGCTGGGCTGTCATCTTATCCCAGTTTATGTTGTTTGTGGTGTTCTGTGAAGCAGATTCAGAATTTGATGTAACAAACCATTTCAGCTGATCTGACAATGCCTTTATTCAATGTTCTCATTTTTGCATTTTTTCTCTCGAAGGATTCATTCCTCCAGTCGTTCCACTGCCCTGTTTTTTCTCCATATTTCCACAACATGTTCGCCATTAACTAACTGTCTGTTTCTGTCTTTAATGAGAAGCTCTCTGTCTTTCTATACCTTCCGTGGCCTTGGTTTTTGTTTCCATGGAGCATCGAGTGCTGGCATTGTGGACGTCAGAAAAAAATGAAATGGTTTGTGTCAAGCTGTTGTTTACTTCCCAGTATGTCCTGTGTGGTTCTCGTTGGACAGGGGTGTGTGTGCTGAGCTGTTGTTCACTTCCCGGTGTGTCCCATGTGGTGGTCCATGGACGGGGTGTGTGTGTCAGATTGTTGTTCACGTCTCGTTTTGGCCCATGTGATGCTCCATGGACAGGGGTGTATGGGTTGGGCTGTTGTTCACTTCCTGGTGTATCCAATGTGGTGCTCCATGTTGGACAGTGGGTTTCAGCAGCTTTGACTCACGTCTTTGAAACTTGGTCTGTACCTGCCCAATGCACACCTGTGTTTGTCCCTCTCAACTGTTGGCATGGTCTTTAACACGAGGAAGCACCTTGAGTATTATTCTTACGGACCGGGTATCCAAAATCTCTGACAATGCTCTCAGTGGAAAGAACGTTATATTCTCATTTTCTTTAAAGAGAGATCTTAAAGACTGAACTGTCTGCTGACTCAAGTAAATAACTTCGGAGGCTTTTGGTTTTTATTTCTGTAAACAGTGGTAACAATGGCCAGCACGCACAGACCAGGCTTTCCAGTCTTTATGAGCTCTGGCAGTCAACAGATGCTTGGGGTCAGAGAAGGGTTGGATGTTTCAGTAAATTGTCCCTAGCTGCTATTCTCTCTGAAATCTGTCTTGATGCTATTTCCTCCTCGATTAGCGAACTGCACGCAAGGTTGAATGGCCTTGGATGTCTCTTTTTGCCAAGGAATGAGTTTATGGGATGTTAGTACATTGGAACAGTTCATTAGTCGAAAGTACTATATGTATTATTCTCTTAAGTTGCTAGCAGTTAAGTTATTCTAACTTCCTCTTCTTACTATTTGGATTTTTATTAGAGTGTTTAAATAAATTGTGTTTTGCATAAAGTTGAGTGGTTTGACCAGCCACATCACATCTGGAACACCCACTTCATATCTACCTTTACTTTAAGACAAGGTTGGCGTCCAAGCTACCACCTTAAAATATTTTACGGCATTCTTGGTCTGGTCCATAGCATGCTTGGGACTCTTGTCCAGTTCGAAATCCACAATTCCAAATGGGGTTCAGGATTTGAATCCCTACAGTGTGGAAGCAGGCCATTTCGCCCAACAAGTTTACACGAACCCACCGAATACTAAACGACCTAGACCCATTCCACTACCCTATTACTCCATATTTACCCCTGACTAATGCAACTAATCTACGCATCCATGAACAGTAAGGCCACACTAACATGGCCAATTCACCTAACCTGCAAATCTTTGGGCTGTGGGAGGAAAATGGAGCACCTGGAAGAAATCCACGTGGGAATGGGGAGAATGTGCACAGGGAGATTATTGGGCTCAATGGTAATTGGGCTCTGGTAATTGTTAGTGCCTTTTGTTCCGAGTGTTGAATTTGGTTGGTATGAATGTAGTACCGGTTCTTTCTGTTTCTAAGAGTTCTCTGGATGTGGGAGAAGTGAAGTTTGGACTTTACAAAAGATGAGCAAGGCAAAGCTGTTAGAATTGGCAGTCAATCTGGAGTTGCATTTGTGAAAAACGGAGAAATACTTGCAGCAATAGCTTGGCATTTACATTTTGATAGAAACACCATCAGAGTCTTTTTAAATGGCTAGAATTCAATTGCAGATGAGGCAGCTTGAACACAAAAAGGAATTGAAAGAAAAGGAGAGGAAGAAAAAAGACAGAAAAAGAAAGAAGAAAAGCAGAAAGCGAGAGAGTTTCAACTTCAAACGCTAGCAATTTGAGACGACAGTCAACTTAGCAGGTGAGATGAAAGTAGACGTTAGGCTGGATGAGGAGGATAGTGAGGATGAGCAACCCCATGGGAGCCAAAGGCCTAATTTGTATCAGTTTCAATATATCAAGACATTGTCGATATTTGATGATAAGGATGTAGAATCCGTTTTAATTTCATTTGAGAAAGTGGCTACATGAATGCAGTGGCCAGTGACTATGTGGATTTAGTTGATCCAAACAAAGCAGGTAGGTACAAGGAGTGAGGTATTTGCATCTCTATCGGAGGAGATATCTGGGGAGTATGAGGAGGTGAAGAAAGTCATCTGAAGTGCACATGAGCTTGTGCCAGAAGCCTACAGATAGTGTTTCAGGAATCTAAAATAGTGTCCCTGGTTAAATGTACATTGAGTTTGAAAGAATCAAACAAAGTAATTTTGAAAGGTAGATAAGGGTACTAAAAGCAGAGCAAATCTATGGCACTCTCAAAGAGATTCTTACTTGGGAGCAGTTCAAAAGTTCACTTCCTGAAGTCGTGAGAAATCGTGTGGAAGAGCAGAGAGTTAAAATGGCAAGATTAGAAGCTGAAATGGCTTGTTGGTCCATAAATCAAAGTTTGGCTTCTGTGAGGGATTGAGAAGAATGTGCGAGATCTTCTTAAAACATATATCTGTAAGGGTAAGGTTTACTGGCATAGGCCAGGAGTAGCAGGTAAAGGGGTTACAGCATTAAGAGGTACAGAGGCATGTAAATCTTTTAAGTTAAGACATGAGGAGGCATGTCATTGAGAACAACTATTGGAGAGATGAGATTTTCTCCATTATGTAATGTGTGTTTGGAGTTTCCGGTGAAACCATCAACAGAAATATTTCACAATTAGGAGGGAGGCCTTGAGCTTGGTGTTGCCGTTACAACATTTCAGCATTTAACTTGCCAACAACATGACTGAGCCAAATCTATATACTGATCATAACATCTATACGTTTTTGGTAGAAACTTGGGGAGACATGGTTGCCCACTGGTTAGCACGGCTATTTCATAGCCCTCGGGTCCCAGGTTCGATTCTAGCCTTGGGCGACTGTGTTGAGTTTGTACATTTTCCCCGTGTCTGTGTGGATTTCCTCCCTCAATCCAAATATGTGCAGGTTAGCTGAATTGGCCACGTCAAATCTTTCATAGTGTAAGGTCAATGGGTCAGAGGGAAATGGGTTTGGGTGGGTTACTCTTCGGACTGTTGATGTAGACAGGTTGGGCAGAAGGGCCTGTTTCCACACTGTAGGTAACCTCTTCTAATCAAATGCTTCTAGTCTGTTCAGATAGAGGTTGCTATTGTTAGCAGTCAATTTGGAAGTTATACATGTGACAGGACGAGAAACTCTGCTTGCTGCCAAGTTGTCGAGACTTGGATGAAAAAAGACAGAGGAGTTCTGTGGCCGGAGTAAACTGACTGAAATAGAATGGGGCTGTGAATGTTTGCATGCTTAGTGTCAATACAATATGTATGTATTGTAGTCTACTAATAGAGTAAGAATAACTCTATGGATCAGACGACACCCTCGTAAAATACTTTAAGAAAGTTCCTTCAACTCCAACCTTTCCTTATTTTAACCATTGATATGAAGTGTGAAGCAAAATATAATCTACTCAAACGCTTTAGTTAAAATACAATCAAAGAAAAGAACAATTAGTAGATTCGCCAATTTAAGTGCATTTAAGTCGTCATTGGACAGGCATATGGACGTACATGGAATAGTGTAGGTGGGATTGGCTTCAGATTAGTATGACAGGACGGCGCAACATCGAGGGCCGAAGAGCCTGTACTGCGCTGTAATGTTCTATGTTATGTTAATAAGGGGCTTAAATGAAGCTACCATTTTATATTGATGGTTTATTTTATCAAAGGGAGACGTTTGACGATTCTGTCACATTAAAAAGATTGCTATCTCTTGGACTTTCTTGAAGAGACGTCTTAAAGCCAGAGATGTCGAACTGCCACCTGAAAACAGATTAAGTAAATAACTGAGGAGGCCTTTAGGTTCTATTAAAACGGTGGGGACAGTGGCCAGCTCTCTCAGACCAGGTTTATTCGGTTTGTTTTTAGCTGCAGCATTCAGAAGCTGCTCGGGGTGCCAGAAGGGTTGGAAGTTTCAATACACGATGCAGAGTTGCTATTCTCTTTGAGATCTCTTCAAATATTGTATCTTTATGGATTGGAAAACTGCACGCAAGAATTTGTATTTGAATATACCTTTGTACCAAGCGGTGTATACAAGAAGGCACGGCATCTATTGTTTGTGTAAGCGTTCCAAAATATAAACTATCCGAATTGTTCTTTTCATTCATTGTATTTTAACTAAAGCGTTTGAGTAGATTATATTTTGCTTCACACTACATATCTACGGTTAAAATAAGGAAAGTTTGGGGTTGAAGGAACTTTCGTAAAATATTTTACAGGAGTCTAGTCTGATTCAATTGCTCTCGTAGCTGAAGGGTTTATGACTGTCTCCTGTTATTGGAAAGTTAGTGGAGGTGCTGGGGATGGTTTGCTGGAGGTTGTGCTGTAAGCTGCCTCAGACATTCGGGGGACCTGAGGATTTGGTGACCCAACTCTGCATTGAGTATGGGGACGTGGTTACAACATCTGGGTCTGTAACATGAACAACAAATGGAGCAGAGGCTGCAGAGAGGGGAAGCTCTGAAACCATGAAGTGAGTGTGTGGGGGGAAAGGGATCTGCGCTATCACCCTGGGTTTTCCAAGACCAGCTTCCCAAGCTACAATTAAGCCAGCAGCAGAGTGTGAGGAGATCCTGATGAAACAAGGAGCTGGTCACACAGCAGTGTTACCTCCTAAAACATGATCTGCAGCTTCACACCAGGGGGAAGACGATGCTGCCAGTGGCTGTTAGGGTCACTGTTTCAGTCCACTTCTATGATCTGGAACTTTCCAGGCAGGATGGGGTGATATATCCGTCATTTCCCACTATGACGACATCAATGTCACCATTCAGAGACGGAGGATATATATGGTGGATGAGGTGAATACAATGTTTTCTCCCTCAGCAGGGAACTGCCGAGTGTATCCTTGTTTTCCCAGTAAAGCGGGATTCCCAATGATGTACATGGCTCTGCGGGTCTCCATGTCATTGAGGAAATGGAAGGAACTGAAGGACATCTCACTCCATTAATGTTACTGTGCGCCCATGCACAGGACATCATGTTGGTGAATACCCACTGTCCTGGTAGCAGCCGCAGCCTCTTCATTCAGAAGCAGTCATACCATCCCTTCATCATCGCTCCGTGTAGAAAGAAATGAATGTATCTTAAAGGCTGTCCACTTGCTACACGTTTCAAAATACTGTCCCCACTGCCAACCAACAACATCAAAATATCCGGTATGTACTGAGAGCAACTGCGACAATGGGAATGTCACGGAGCAAACCACCAGAGAGATGGAGCAAAACCTCACATGTCTGAACTGGTCTGAGTTAACTCCCCAATACACAGTATTACTAAGCCCTGTAATCTCTCTCCATTTCAGTAACACACTCCCTTCTATTCTTCCTGAAAATGTAATGTTAGATCTTATCATGTTATATTCCACCTGTCTCTCTTGATAATTTAATGTCTTGCTTATCATCTGAGTTAACACCAAATGTAGTTACAGTACATCTGTTCTATACTCCTGATCACTGATGTAGATACAAAGAGTTGAGGATCCTGCACTGGTCACTGTGTGACTCCACTGGAGACGTTCTGTCTAACTGATTAAGACTGATTTATCCGGAGTGCCTGCTTCCCGTTTGATAACCAGTCCTCTCCCATTCCTGTGTAACACATTCGAAGGTCTGAATAAGAACGAGGAGCATCAGTCAGTAATTCAGCCGCTCCAGCCTGCTCCACCGCTGAATACAATCATGGCTGATGTCATTGCGGCCTCTGTTCCACTTTCCTGCCGATCTCCATCCTGAAACTCAGGTCTGTTGTTGTAGATTGCTGCACTTGAAAAAAAGATACACTCCACATCTACACTGTCTATTATATTTAGCATTTTACAGACCTCATTTAGACCTCCTTTCTTTATTATAAACTTGAGATTATAGACTTGAACTGCTCAATCTCTCTTCATAAGACAAATCCCTCATCTCTGGAATCAATCTAATAAACCTCTTCTGAATTACCTCCAATGCAAATGCATCCTTCCGTAAGTAAGGGCACATAATCTGTACTCCAGTTGCAGCCTCGCGAATGCCTTGCATAGCTACAGCAACATTCCTTACATTTCTACTCTATCATTTTACAAATAAAACTGAAGCGACGCTTGCCTTTCCATTTACTTGCTGCAGCTGCATGCAGGTTTTCTGTGATATGCACGTGAACACATAGCCCCTCTGCACCTGTGCACGTTGAAGTGTCTCTTCATTTGGATAATAATTTGCCTTTCTATTTCGATGGCCAAATCGAATAATCTCATAGTTATCCAGTTTAATTTTCATTGCCAAATGTTAGCCCATTCACCCAACCTATCCACTTCGATTTTTGAACCTTTTACATCTTCATTCAGAAGTAATTTCCCACCGATGTTAGTGTCATCTGAAAAACTGGTTATAACATTTTCTATCCTGTCAACCGAGTAAAAATATTGATGACAAATAGTTAAGGCATGAGTACTGAAATCTGTGGCACCCACAAGGTACATTTGTCAAAAGAAAATGCCACGTTTATTCCATCTGACTGCATTTTGTTGGTTCACCAATGCTCCGACCAAGTTAATAAATTACTCCTAAACCCATGTTTGCTCTTACTGGATCACCAGATATATTCCATCTCCAGCATTCCCACTATCCACCTTGTTCGTGACATATTTAAATAATTCAAGCAAGCAATTCAAACACGATTTAGCCTTCGTAAAACCATGTTGATTCTGATGGATTGTGTTTTAACTTTGCAAATGTCCTGAACAATGGAGTCTAACAATTTTCCTTAAATTACTATAGTTTATCGTTACACTTTAGTCCCTAACGTATACAGTTATTATACGTTCTTCCCTTTCGAAAGCCTTTACGTTTTCTTTGAATTCCTGTTTAATGGACACAAGGCTTTAAGTGATCAACTCCAATTGCTGAGTAAGAGCCATGTGTGGGCTGACGTCTTTCTGGTGTTCTCATGTTGTCGTCTCCAAGGCCAGTACGACTTCGTCCTGTTGATGCGTTAGAGGGTTGGGGGATTATGGAATCTTCATGTTGCTGTATAACACCTCGAGGGGCTGATGGGCCTTCTCAGATTCCTCCATAACAGGATGGAGAAACTGAACAGTCTCCTCATGCATCCCTGAGATAGGACCGAGTGAGTGATTGGTCTTCTCCTGTTCCCTTACAACTGACACATGTCTGAATTACCTCCGCCTTTCTCATAAAAAAGTCTCAGATAGATTGCTGGTCATCTATGTTGAAATAAGGTGTTCTTTCATTCATGAAAAGTCCAATATATATTGGATCAACCTGACCATCCTTTCCTTACAAACTAACAACTTCATGACACAAATCAGTTGAGGGAAGCATCTCTGAGCTGCTTCCAATGTAACAATATATTTTCCTCAGTGAGCAGATTAAATCTGTACACACAACTGCAAATGTGATCTCAATAAGATCCTTTGTAGCAGCAGCAACGCTTCATCAGACTGCTGCAAGGATCCCCCCCAGGTTAGAGCAGTCTCAGCTATCTGGGGCAATACACAGCATTGTTGAAAGATCATTGTCCTTGTCGACTCTACAAACATAACGGGATGATTCGGAGATGCCGGTGTTGGACTGGCGTGTACAAAGTTTAAAATCACACAACACCAGGTTATAATCTAACAGATTTCATTGGAAGCACACTGGCTTTCGGATCGACGCTCCTTCATCAGGTGATTGTGGAGGGCTCGATCGTAACACAGAATTTATAGCAAAAATTTGTAGTGTGATGTAACTGAAATTATACATTGAAGAGTTGATTGTCTGTTAAGCCTTTCATCTGTTAGAATACAGTGATAGTTTCACTTCTTTCATGTGTAAATCACATAAACCCTTTTTTTTAAAGTTGCATTCTCGGGTTAGCTGTTAACAATGGTGATAGCTAGACAATATGTTGAAGTTGTTAGCCCCCTGTGTTCTCTGTCTCTGACCTGATGTTTAGATTGATTCCAATCTAAAAAGTGAGATAACAGAGTTTTACATAAATTCATGCAGTTTCTGATCTCAGAATTCTACATGAATGTGTGTAGTTTTTGAGCAAACTACATGTAGTATATGTGTACATGTGGGTCTTTGCCTGTTGTACATTGATGACATTTTCTTCCACTGGACCCATGGCGAGGAGTCACTGATAAAACTACACAGTGACATCACAAGTTCCATCCCACCATCAAACTCACCATGGACGACTCTCGACTGTCTGTCTCATTCTTCGACACGTGCGTCACCATCAAGGACGGACACCTCAGCACCACACTCTACCGCAAACCCACAGACAACCTCACAATACTACACTTCTCCAGCTTCCACTCAAAACATATTAAAACAGCCATTCCCTATGGAAAAGCCCTACGCATACACCGGATCTGCTCAGATACTGAGGAACGTGGCGGACACCTGGAAGTGCTCAAGGATTCCCTCACAAGAACGGGATACGATGCTCAACTCATCGACCGCCAGTTCCGACGTGCCACAGCAAGGAACCGTAATGACCTCCTCAGGAGACAGACACGGGCTGCAACTGACAGGGTACCCTGCGTGGTTCGGTATTTCCCAGGGGCTGAAAAATTACGCCATGTTCTTCGTGACCTGCAGCACATTATCAATGAGGATGAGCACCTCACCAAGATCTTCCCCACACCTCCACTACTTGCCTTTAAACAACCGCCAACCCTCAAACAGATCATTGTTCGGAGCAAACTGCCCGGCTGTCAGGACAACTCCATACAACCCTGTCACAGTGGACGCTGCAAGACATCTCAGACTGTGGACATAGATACCACCATTACGCGTGGGAACACCTCCCATCTTGTACATGGCAGGTACTTGTGTGACTCAGCCAACATTGTCTATCTTATACGTTGCAGGCAGGGATGCGCGGAGGCAAACTGAATCATATAAGATGGAGCTCAGAAACAGCAATGAGAAGCAAACATTGATGGAGTTATCTATCAAAGTGAAAGCTGCAATACAAATGCTGGGCTTGTTTTAAAACAGGATATGTGCTCGACAATGAACCATGGTGCTGCCTCTACTGGTTATCTGATGTTTGAGGACTTAACAGTTTTTGTTTTATTTGAAGTAACCGTTATGAATCTGAGTCATGCGAGCCATGAAGGTGTGAGGTGAAAGTGGAGACTGCAGATACTGGAGATCAGAGTCGAAGAATGTGGTGCTGGAAAAGCACAGCCGGTCAGCCAGCATATTAGTAGCATGAGAACCGACGTTTCTGGCATATGCCCTTCATCAAGAATGAGGCTTGTGGGCCAAGGAGGCTGAGAGGTAAATGTGAAGGGGATGTGGCAGGCGGACGTAGCCTGGAATGCGATAGGTAAATGAAGGAGTGGTTGAAAATGATAGGTGATGAAGGGAAAAAGAACGCCTCATCAATTCAACCCGATGTGGTCTCCTCAACATTGGCGAGACAGGACGTCAACTTGTGGATCATTTCAGAGACCATCTCTGGTACAGCCACACTGACCAACTTCACCACCTTGTGGCTGAACACTTTAACTCCCCCTCCCACGCCACCAAGGACATGCATATCCTGGGCCTCCTCCTTCGCAAAACCCTAACCACATGAAGCATGGAGGAAGAACGCCCCATCGTCCGCCATGGAACCCTCCAACAACAGGGGATCAATGTGGATTTCACCAGTTTCCCATATCCCCATCTCCCAGCTTATCCCAGTCAAAACTTCCAAATCGGCACTGCCCTCTTGAATGTTCCTATGTGTCCATCTGCCTTCCCAATTATCCACTCCACCCTCCTCTCTGACCTATCACTTGCACCCCCCCCCCCCATCTATCTATTAGATCAAAGGAAGCAGCTTCGAAAAATGCCAAGTGTTGTAGTAAGCCAGTGGATTCAGAGAAATGTAGCACCCAGCAAAGGAGGACCAAGAAACTGAGAAAAAAATGAAAAAGAGAAAAAGCATGCAAACAAAAACAAAACAACATAAAAACTGCCACGAAGCTTCTATCAATGTATGAAACAAAAATGAAAACAAGATCAAATGTGGAACAGTGAGTGTGTGGACAGGATAATTTATTGTAGAGAACAGAGACATTACAAGGAAAATAAACAGTTCTTTGTGTCTGTCTTCATGGAAGAATATCCAAAAATTCTCCCAGAAATACTAAGTGATCATGGGACTTGTGTAAGTAAAGTCTAAGATCATTCATATCAGTGATGAGGTAGTATTTGAAAAGACAGCTGGATTGAGTGTTGATAAATCCGACAGACCAGATTTACTTCACACAAAAAATTCAGTGGAAGCAGCAATAGTCATATTGATTACATTACGGATTATCACGTTATTTTCCGAAACATTCCCGAAAGGCAGGTAGCCAATCGGGATAAGGGGCAGTTATAAGTATTATCCGCCAGTTTAAGAATGGATGAAGATGCAGAGTGGTGAACTACAGACCAGTAAAATGTCACCGCAGTCAGGTGTCTGTTGGACTCAATAACAAAGAAAATGCTACTAGATATAGAGAAGGTAATGGCAAAACTGGGGAGTATGATAACACATCGATGAAAGGAAAACCAGAAGTGGCAAGCGTTTATTTGGAACAGTTTGAAGATGATTCTTGTAGACATCAGCAATGAGGAAAAAATGGATAACGTATAGTTGGATATTCAGGAGGACTTTTTTAAACAACCCTTACACTAATATCATAAGAAAAGTTAAAACAAAAGGTATTGGAAAGAACATTTTCAAATGGGAAAGTAAAAATTAGATATACATTCATGTGAATGTAACTGGAATATAGAAGATGTCGTGCACCCGTTGCATAGCGTGTTGCTGAGACAAAACTGAGAGTATTGTATACTGCTGTGGAGTCTCCATCCAAGAAAGAATATACTGAGTACAGAGGAACTGCAAAAGGCATTCTCCAGATTAATCCCTAAAATGGCACCATGTCTGATTGGGAAACTCAGCCTGTGATCTCGAATTTCAAATAATGAGAGGTGATCGTAGTGAATCTTAGAAACTTAGAAACATGGAGGGGTCTGAATAACAAAGGGACATGGAGAAGTGCACGAGGGCGCGATTAGGGAAAATTCCATGATGTTCTACACGGACAAGCAGAACAGAATAATCATTGAACAGTTAGTGTCCTTCAGAAATCAAGGGGCCAATCTGTGTGTGAAGCTGGAAAACATTGAGAGATTGTGACATGAGAGCTTCACATCTGTTTTACTTGGCAGAAGGAGGAGGCAGGTACAGAATTCGTGAAGATGGATGGGGAAACTCTTGAGCAGATTGATGTAAAAAGCGAGCAGGAATTTGAGGCTTTCACTGGTAGAAAATTGGACTGATTGCCAGGTCTGACTGAGTAGTATCACACGCTGTTGTGGGAGACAAGGGAGGAAAGACCTTGACTGAAGATTTTAATGAGAATCTGACCATAGGGAAGGTGCCAGAGGACTGGAAAACAGCTACTGCGATTCCACTTTACACTCAGCATGGGAGAGATAGACCAGGGAACTATAGACAAGCGAGTATTAGATCACTGTTAGGGAACCTTTTTGGAAAAGTAGACTTCAAGGCAAGAGCGTAATTGATATGTGGAGCATGATCAAGGAGCAACTATTGAGGGTCCTTGATAAGTATGTACCTTCAGGCAGGGAGGAAAGAGTCGTGTGAGGGAGCCGTGGTTTAATAAGGCATTGGAATCCCTTGTTAAATGGAAGATGGCGGCCTATGTAAAGATGAGGCATGAAGGTTCAATTGGGGCGATTGAGAGTTACAAGGTAGCCAGGAAGGACCTGAAGAGAGAGCTAAGAGCAACAAGGAGGGGGCATGAAAGGTCCTTAGTTGGTAGGATTAGGGAAAACCCTAAGGCTTTCTAGAGGTATGTCAGTAATAAAAGAATGACTAGGGTAGGAATAGGTCCAGTCAAGGATAGTAGTGGGAAGTTGCGTGTGGAGGCTGAAGAGATTGGGGAGACACTGAATGAATACTTTTCGTCAGTATTCACTCAGGAACAGAACATTGTTGCTGACGTGAATACTGAGTCACAATTAAGTAGAATGGATGGCTTTGAGGTATGTAGGGAAGAGGTGTTGGAAATTCTGGAAAGGGTGAAAATAGATAAGTCCCGTGGGCCTGATGGCATTTATCCCAGGATTCTCTGGGAAGCAAGGGAGGAGATTGCAGAGCCATTGGCCTTGATTTTTATGTCCTCGTTGTCTACAGGAGTAGTGCCAGAAGACTGGAGGCTAGCAAATGTGGTTCCCTTGTTCAAGACGTGGAGTAGCGATAACCCAAGTAACTATCGGCCAGTGAGTCTCACTTCTGTTGTGCGCAAAGTCTTAGAAAGAATTGTAAGGGATAGGATTTATGAACATCTGGATAGGAATAATGTGATCAAGGATAGTCAGCATGGTTTTGTGAAGGGCAGGTCGTGCCTCACAAACCTTATTGAATTCTTTGAGAAGGTGACTAAGGAGGTGGAAGAGGGGAAAGCGGTAGATGTGGTGAATATGGATTTTAGTAAGGCGTTTGATAAGGTTCCCCATGGTAGGCTACTGCAAAAAATACGGAGGTATGGCATTGAGGGTGAGTTGGAGGTTTGGATTAGGAATTGGCTGGCTGGAAGAAGACAGAGGGTAGTAGTTGATGGTAAAGGTTCATCTTGGAGTGCCGTTACTAGCGGTGTTCCGCAAGGATCTGTTTTGGGACCATTGCTGTTTGTAATTTTTATAAATGACCTGGAGGAGGGGCTAGAATGTTGGGTGAGCAAGTTTGCGGATGATACGAAAGTCGGTGGAGTTATTGACAGTGAGGAAGGATGTGGCAGGTTACAGCGGGATAAGATAATCGCAGAGCTGGGCAGAAAGGTGGCAAATATGAGTTCAATGTAGTTAAGTGTGAGGTGATTCACTTTGGTAAGAGTAACAAAAAGATGGGGTACTGGGCTAATGGTCTTATACTTGGTAGTGTGGATGAGCAGAGGGATCTTGGTGTCCATGTACACAGATCTTTGAAAGTTGCCACCCAGGTAAATAGTGCGGTGAAGACGGCATATGACGTACTGGCTTTTATTGGTAGAGGAATTGAGTTCCGGAGTCTTGAGGTCATGTTGCAGTTGTATAAGACTCTGGTGCGGCCGCATCTGGAGTATTGTGTGCAGTTTTGGTCGCCATACTATAGGAAGGATGTGGAGGCACTGGAACGGGTGCAGAGGATGTTTACCAGGATGTTACCTGGTATGGTAGGAAGATCGTATGAGGAAAGGCTGAGGCACTTGGGGTTGTTTTCATTGGGGAAAAGAAGGTTTAGGGGTGACTTGATAGAGGTGTACAAGATGATTAGGGGTTGAGATAGGGTTGACAGTGAGAACCGTTTTCCACGAATGGAGTCAGCTATTACGAGGGGGCATAGCTTTAAATTAAGGTGTGGTCGGGATAGGACAGATGTTAGGAGTAGGTTCTTTACTCAGCGAGTCGTGAGTTCATGGAATGCCCTGCCAGTAGCAGTGGTGGACTCTCCCTCTTTATGGGCATTTAAGCGGGCATTGGATAGGCATATGGAGGATAGTGGGCTAGTGTAGGTTAGGCGGGCTTGGTTCGGCGCAACATCGAGGGCCAAAGGGCCTGTACTGCGCTGTATTCTTCTATGTTCTATGTTCTATGAAACTACTGGAGAAAATAGGGAAGGAGAAAATTGAACTCCAATCAGAGTGGCAAGGCTTGGTCAGGGATAATCATCATAACTTTATCAGAGGAGAAAGTGAGGTCTGCAGATGCTGGAGATCAGAGCTGGAAATGTGTTGCTGGAAAAGCGCAGCAGGTCAGGCAGCATCCACGGAACAGGAGAATCGACGTTTCGGGCATAAGCCCTTCTTCCATTCCTGAAGAAGGGCTTATGCCCGAAACGTCGATTCTCCTATAACTTTATCAGAGGATAGTCACAACTAACGAATTTGAATTAGGTTTGAGGAGGTCGCTTATTTAGATTTGCAGCAAGGACATTGAAAGAGCTCCACATGGGAGAGTGAAGAATAAAGTAAAATCTCATGGAATCAAGGATAACTTGACAAGTTGCAACGAAAATGGCAGGAGATGGAGGATTGTGGGAGAAGGCTGTATGTGTAACTGGAGACCAGTGTCCGCTGGTGTACCACAGACATCAGTGCTGCGTCCCTTATTATTTGTGGTATTCATAAATGGTGCAGATGTGAATGGAGGAGGGTGGGTAGAGGGGCTGGGGGTTGTGATAAGTAAGTTTGTGTTTTACTAGTTGGTGGACATTGAGGAAGAAGGTCTTATGTTACAGATAGATACAGATAGTTTGGTCAGGTGAGCAGATCAATGGCAGATGGAATGTAACCCTGATAAGTATGTGGTGATGCACTTCGGAAGAAGGAAGCAGACAGGGGAGTACTGAATGAATGGCAGCACACTAGGAAGCTCAGAGCTTGCTTCTCCACGCATCCGTGAATATGACTGAATAGGGTAATAGATTAGTTAAGAAGTGGACATTGAGTGTAGCATTTATTAATTGGGGCGTAGATTATAAGAGCTGTACGGGGCTTTGGTTAAGCCAATATGGGAGTACACTCCGTAATTTTGGGAGCCACATTACAGGAAGGACGTGATTGTACTGGAGAGGGTGCAAAGGAGATTCACTAGGATGTTCCCTGGGGTGGAGCATATCAGCTGTGGAGAGAGGCTGGATAAGCTCGGGTTGTTTCCTTTGGAGCAGAGAAGGCTGAGGAGGATGTGGTTCAGAAGGGAAAGATTAAGAGGAGCATGGAGAGGGAAGATAGACAGCAGCTGTTCATTTTAGTCAGAGGGTCAAGAACAAGGGAACACACTTTTAAAGTGTAGGCTTTGAGGTTTAGAGAGTATTTGATGATAGTTTTTTTTTCACCCAGAGGGTGTTGGGGTCTGGGATGTACTTCCTGAGAAGGTAATTATCACGCGTAAGCTCACAACCATTAAAAAGTACTTGGATGAGCAATTGGAAGTGTCATATGGGCCTGGTGCAGGAGAGTGGGACTAATATAGATCGTGCTGTATTTCTGTTGGCACAGAGTCTATGCTCCTGTGAGTGCATAGTGTGGATGGTCAATCATTGAGCAGCTTAAAGCACGAATTGATGGGTTTCTGAAGAGTATTTTCACAAGGGTTATAAGAGTGAACTGTAATAGCTTGTCAAATTATGTCAATATGAGAAATATGAGAAAACACGCGAAACTTCCTTGCAGTTCGAGACCAGAGAATAGAGAATGGGGAACAAGGAAATGGCAGAACTATGAAGCCACTACTTCAGTTCTGTCGTCACAGAACTTTCTAACAATACTAGGAAAATCAAGTCTGGTGTGGGAAAATGATAGAGTGCTTGGAACATATAACATAGTAAGTAAATGGTTGAGGAGAAATTATTGGGAATGGACATTACTGTTCATAGATAATACTAAAATAGATTTATGAAATGGGATTTATGTTTGAGAAACAGACTGAGAGACAAATGAAAGAGAAGCAATGAATGTAAAACATTTGGATTTTTAGAAAAAAATTGGTAAAGCTCCAAGCCCAGTTTGCAAAATCAAATCTTAGTGTATTGGGGAGAATATGTGGCCCTGTTTCTGGAATGGGACAGCTGGTAGGAAACAGTGACTAGAAATAAACAGACCCGTGCAACAGACTGACCTTGTCTGTAAGATATGATTCTGTGAGGATGACTATGTCCCAGACACCCCATCACCTTCCCCGGATACCTCCTGTCTCATCAGCAGGACGGACACAGCAGATGTGGTGGCGCAGTGGGATATAGTTGGAAGGGAATTGCTCTGGGAGTCCTCAACAGTGACTCAGAATCCCATTAAGTCTCATGGCGTTAGTTTGCACATTGGAAATGAAACCTCCTGATGATTACCATGTACCAGTCTCTCAACTGATGGATCAGTACTCCTTCAGGCTGAACAACACTTAGAGGAATCAATGAGGGTAGCAAGGTCGCAAGATGTACTCTGGGTGAAGGATTTCAATGTCCAACTCCAAGAGTAGCTCAGCCGCAGGATTACTGATCGAGCTGGTCGGGTTCTAAAGGACTGCTAGACTGGGTCTGCAACAGATGGTGAAGGAACCAACAAGAGGGAAAAACCATACTTGACCTCATCCTTAATAATCTGCCAGTTGCAGAAGTAACTGCCCATGGTAATATCGGTAAGAGTGACCACTGCATAGTCATTGTGGAAACAAAGTCACACCTGCACATTGAGAATAACCTCCACCAGTTTGGGTGGCGCTATCACGGTGCTAAATAGGACAGACGTCGAACAGATCTAGCAGCTGAAGTCTGGGTGTCCATAAGGTGTTGTGGGTCATCAATAACAGCAGAATTGTACTCTGACACGACCTCATGGCCTGGTATGTCCCCCTCCCAACAATTGCCATCAAGCCAGAGGATCAACCTTGGTTCAATGGAGTGTGCAGGATGGCAGGAGCAGCACCAGGTATACCTGAAAATGAGGTGCCAGCCTGGTGAAGCCACCAAACAGGACAACGTGTGTGCCAAACAGCATAAGCAGTAAGTGATAGACAGACTAAGTGATCCCACAAGTAAAGGATCGGATCGAAGCTCTGCAGACCTTCCACATCTCGTCGAGAAACATTGGGGACAATTAAACAATTCACTGGAGGAAGAGATTCCACCAATAATTCCATCCTTAATGATGAAAGAGCCCAGCACTTCAGTGTACAAGATAAGGCTGATGCATTCGCAACAATCTCCAGTCAGAAGTGCTGAGTGGATGATTCATCTCAGTCCCCTCCAGTGGTCCGCAGCGATTCAATTACCAGTTATCAACCAATTCGATTAAGTCCACGTGATATCCAGAAACAGTTGGAGACACTGGATACTCCAAAGGGGACACATGCTGACAACATTCTGGCAATAGTACTGAAAACTTGTGCACCAAAACTTGTCACTGCCCGAGCCAAGCTGTTCCAATACAGTTACAACAACCAACATTTACCGGATTACATGGAAAATTATCAAGTATTTCCTATACATAAAAATCAGAACACATGTAATCCAGCCAATTACCACCCCATCAGTGTACTCTCGATCGTCAGTAAAGTGATGGTAGGTATCAGTGCTTTCAAGTAGCATCTGCTCAGCAATACCCTGGTCAATGATGCTCAGTTTGGGCTCCACCAGGGCCACTCAGCTCCTGACCTCATTACCTTGGTTCAAACATGGATAAAGGAGCTGAAAACAGAGGTAGGGTAAGAGTGACAGCCCTTTAAAACAAGGCTGCCTTCGACCAACTGTGGTATCAAGGGGCATAAACAAAACTGGAATCAATGGGCATCAGGGGCAAACTTCCCGCTTGGTAGAATCATACCTGATACGTAGGAAGATGGTCATGATTGATAAAGGTCAGGCAACTCAGCTCCAGGACGAGTATGCAGGATTCCCTCAGGCAGTGTACTAGGTCCAGACATCTTCAGAGCTGCTTCATTAATGACCTTCCCTCTATTATAATGTTAGAAGTGGGATGTTCGCCAATGATTGCACAATGTTCAGCAACATTTATGGCTCCTCAGATAGTGAAGCAATTCACGTCCAAATGCGACAAGATCTGGACAGTATCCAGGTTGACAAGTGGCAAGTAATTTTCACGCAACACAAATGCCAGACCGTGACCATCACAACTAAAATACAATCGAACCACTGCCTCTTGGCATTCAATTGTGGTACCATCACTGAATCCCCCAGTGTCAAAATGCTGGGGGGTAAACATTGCAGAGAAACTCACTGGACTCGCCACATAATCACGGTAACTACAAGAGCAGGTCAGAAACTAGGAATACTGCGGCCAGTAACTCACCTCCTGACTTCCAAAAGCCTGTCCATTATCCACAATGCATAAGTCAGAAGTGTGATCGAATATTCCCCATTTGCCGAGATGAGTGCAGCACCAATACGCTCAAGAGGCTTGATATCATCCAGGACAAAGCAACCAGTTTGACTGTCACTTCATCCAACATGTTACACAATCAACGTTCAGCAGCAGCAGTGTGCACTATCGACAAGCTGCATTGAAAAGTTACACCAAAGATTCTCAGGCACCATTTTCCCAATTCACGACTGCAGTGGTTCAACAAGGTAGCTCAGCACCACCTTCTCAATGGCAACTAGGGGCAGGCAATAAATGCTGGTGACACCCAGATCTATCAAATATATAAATTGAAAATAAAACACTTTTTTTAAACAGAGGATGGTTGCTGGGGTATCGCAGGGTAAAGTGCTTGGGTCCCAGCTGTTCACAATACCAATCAAACATTCCCGTTGAGGGAGTTAAATACAATATATCCCAGCCTGCTGACAGTTCTGAAGGACGTGGGATTGTAAATGTGTGAAGAGGTTGTAAAAAGTCTCCAAGGTGACTGGCACAAGTGGGATGAATGGGCACATATGTGGCGGATGGAGAGCAAACTGAGTAGAAGTGAAGCTGTGTCCTTTGGTGGGAACAATACTTTGGCAGCTTACCAATTGAAAAGGAATATGTTGAAACATATTGATCTACAAAGGGAATTGTGCTCCCTTTTGTTGTTTCCTTCTGTGCAGCCCTCCGAGGTCCATGCAGGGCAGGGAGTTCTGAATCCAGCAGTCAATACTGGAAATGGCATTGGCACACTGAGCAGTATACACAGATCCACCACATGGGTAGCTGTAAAATTGACAAGGATCCGGTCTCTCTGTACACCAGTCAGTGAAAGTAATATTGCAGGAAAATAAAGCAGGTCAGAAGATAAATGGTGTGTTGACCTTCATTTCAAGCGGATTTGAGTCCAGGAGTAAGTCTGTATTACTGCAGCTGTACAGGACCACGGCGAGACCCCCTCTCGAACACGGTGCAATATTGTTTACTGTTTTGGTCTCCTTACCTAATAAAGGACAAACCTGACATTGAGGGAGTGCAGCGAAGGATAACCAGACTGATCACTGGGATGACAGGCTTGTTGTGGCAGCAGAGTTTGGGGCGACTGGGTCTTTATTTCATGGGGTTTTGGAAAATATGTGGAGACCTCAGTGAAATATCTAAAACTCTGACAGGGTGAGACAGATTGGAAGCAGGGATGATAATTCTCCTGGCTGGGACGCCTAAAACAAGGGGCCACAGCATTAGGTACAGGCAGGTCACACTGCATTGAGGTTAGAATAAATGTCTGCACGCAGAGACTGGGGAACCTTGGGAATTCTCTCCCACATAAGCCTTCATCAATCTTCTTTGTCACCTCTTCAGAAAACTCAATCAAATTAATGAGTCATGATTTCCCATGCAGAAAGCCATGTTGACAACTCCGATTAGCCCTTGCCTTCCCAAATGTATGTAAATCCTATCCCTGAGAATCCTGTTACTCCAACCATGATGGAAAGATGAATGGCAAACGGTTTGGATATTGCAAATAAAAAATCGATATTTCCCTTTCTAAAAACACTGGCGCACACACACACACACACACACACACACACACACACACACACACACACACACACACACACACACACACACACACACACACACACACACACACACACACACACACACACACACACACACACACACACACACACAGACACACACACCCACGCACCCGATAAACAAAATCTCTGCACTTTCACGTTGAAAGAACTTTGCTCAGGCATTAGTGTAATTCATGACAAAAGTAAAAACTGAGAATTGCCCAAAATGTTATTCTGCTTCTGAAGACATTCTACTCACACAAGCTGCGAACAATGGGATTTCATCCTGGAACTGCTGGATTTGGTTGAATTCCCTTTGCATTAGACAGTGAGGAGATTTCAATGAATTCTCGCCAGGGATCGCCCAAAAGGTAATACAGTGGCTCAGTGGCTAGCACTGCTGTTTCACAGCACCAGGGACTTGCATTCGATTCCAGCCTTGGGCGATAAGCTGTGTGGAGTTTGCACATTCTCCCCTGTCTGCGTGAGCTTCAATGGGTGCTCCGGTTTCCTCCCACAGTCCAAGTCTGTCCAGGTTAGGTGGAGTGGTCACGGTAAATTGCCAACGGTATTCAGGGATTCTTAGGTTAGTTACATTAGTCAGGGGTAAATGTAGGGGAACGGGTCTGGGTCTGGGAAGGTTACTCTTTGGACGGTTGGTATGTGCATGTTGTGCCGAAGGGCCTATTGCACACTGCAGGAATTCTATAAAAACAAGAATGGTAACGATAACTGTAGAGGTTTTTTTTTTAGGTTGCGCACATTGCTGTGATGAGGAGCAATGAAGGAGAGAAAGTGCAATAGGCATTTTCTTCTCAGGCAGATTACATTTTCTCCCACTCTGAGTTGAATCACACATTAATGTCATCCTCTCCCAAACTGGATCATGTCAGATTTTCTTGTACATTATCCAAACTATGTCTCCATCACATTCCCTGCTCCATTTAGGTACATCTTTGCTGCTGTCATACAGAGAGACATACAACTTAGCAGAAAATGGTCTCGGTCGATTTGAAGATATGTTTATATGTCCCTTCGTCATTAAGAAAACAAAATGTTTAATGTATTCAGAATACCTGGGTTAAAATTAATCCAGGATTTTAAACAGATACAGAAATTGCTGGAAAAGCTCGGCAGGTCTGTCAGCATCCAAATGCCGTTTACATGTTGTAGTTGTACCAGCCTCCACCATTTCCTCTGGCAGCTCATTCCATGTGCACACCACCCTCTGTGTGTAAAGGTGGCCCTAAGACCTCACCAAAACCTTTCCTCTCTCACTTAAAACCAATGTCCTCTAGTTTTGGACGCCACTAACCTGGGGGAAAATCCTGACTACTCACCCTATCCATGACCATTGTGATTTGAAAACCTCTACTGCTGCGAAATGTGACTCCAATCAACACGATTAGCTGTGTTTTCAGTCATTACGGGCCTAAATTCTGAAATTCAATAGTGACACCTCTTCCTTCGCCATCAAGTCACAATTTTAAATCCATTTTAATCAGATTGTTCTGAGGTATCATGAGACACTTCTGTGGGATTTACACCGAGACCTTTGTCCCCGGAGGTATGTTTGCTCATCAGCCTGTTCTGACATGCTGTGACATACCTCTGCAACAGGCAGGACTTGCATCCAGACGTTCTACTCCAGAGCTCGGAACGCTACTATACAAGTTCAGGAATTGGAATCAAATCCTTAGCTCTGGTTCAGAGGCAGGTACACTACCCACTACACTACCATACCCAGATTTTGGGTCATATTTAAAGTGCCAGCTTTCAGCTCGGTGTGGATTTGTTATAATCAGTTTACCATTACTGAACTACACAAAACACTTTGCATTGTTAAACAAGTGCAAGATATTTGTCTCAACTGTAGCATGTTGAGTGCACGTGCTGTGCCATCAAAATTAACTATGAACATAGTCAGTTTTGAAAAGATTTGTAGCTCAGGTTGAGGATTTGGATGTAGGTTTGCTCGCTGAGCTAAAAGGTTCATTTCCAGACGTTTCATTAATTTACTAGGTAACATCTTCAGTGGACTTTATGCATAGCAATGCTGAAACTTTCTGCTTTCTATTTATATATCTGGGTTTCTTTGAGTTGGCGATGTCATTTCCTTTGATGATATTATTTCCTGTGGTGAAGTCACTTAATGTTCCTTTTCTCAGCAAGTGGTAGATGGGGTCTAACTCGATGTGTATGTTAATAGAGTTCTGGTTGAAATGCCATGGTTCTAGGAATTCTCATACATGTCTTAGTTTGGATTGTCCTTGGATGAATGTATTTTCCCAGTCGAAGAATGGTTTCCTTCTTAATCTTTATGTGAGGATACTAGTGAGAAACGGTCATGTCCTTTTGTGGCTATTTGGTGCTCATCTATCCTAGCCTTCTGCCTGTTTGTCCAATGTATTGATTGTTACAGTACTTTCACGGTAATTTGTAAATGACATTAGTTTTGCTCATTATCTGTATAGGGTCGTTCAAGTTCATTAGCTGCTGTTTCAGTGTGTTCGTGGGTTTGTGGGCTACAATGATGCCAAGGGGTCTGAGTAGTCTGGCAGTCATTTCTGAGATGTCTTTGATGTAGGGGAGAGTGGCTAGGATTTCTGAACGTGTTTAGTCTGCTTGTTTGGGTTTGTTGCTGAGAAAATGGAGGACTGTGTTCATTGAGTACCCATTCTTTTTTAATACACTGTATAGGTGATTTTCCTCTGCTCTGTGTAGTACCTTTGTGCTGCAGTGTGTGTTGACTCGTTGAAATAATGTTCTGATGCAACTTCTTTTGTGGGTGTTGCGATGATTTATTCTGTAGTTCAGTATTTGGTCCGTATGTGTTGTTTTTCTGTAGACGCTGGTTTGAAGTTCCCCATTGGCTGTTTGCTCTACTGTGACATCTAGGAATGGCAGTTTGTTGTTGTTTTCCTCCTCTTTAGTGAATGTTATGCCAGTAAGGGTTTTATTGATGGTCTTGCATGTTTCTTCTAACTTGTTTCGTACAGTGATGACAAAGATGTCATCCACATAGCGGTCCCAGAGTTTGGGTTGGATGGTTGGCAGAGCTGTTTGCTCAAGTCTCTTCATTACTACCTCTACTAAGAACCCTGATATCGGAGATCCCATGGGTGTTCCATTGGTTTGTCTGTAAGTTTGTTGTTGAAGGTCAAGTGGGTGGTAAGGCATAGATCAACTATCTCGATGATATTCTCCTTGTTGATGAATTTAGTGGCGTTTGGTGTCTGTGTCTTTGAGGCTTCTAATATTGTAGTCAGCGTTTCCTTGGCCAGGTTAGTGTTCATTGAGGTAAACAGGGTTATTACATCAACGGAAACCATAATTTCTTCCTCTTCTATCTTAGTGTATTTAATGGTGCTCAGGAATTCTTGGGTGGAGTGGATGGAGCGGTGTTAGCCTTCTACTAAGTGTCTTAGGTTTTGGTGAAGCTCCTTGGCCAGTCTGTAAGTTGATCTTCCAGGTAGTGAGACTATAGGTCTGAGGGGGGCGCCTCGTTTGTGAATTTTGGGTAATCTGTAGAAGTGTGGTGTGTTGGATCCATCTTCCACTAAAGATGTTACCTCGTAAGGCAATGAGACGTCTGGAAATAAACCTTTCAGCTCAGCGAGCAAACCTACATCTATAACTGTGAACATCTTTAATTGCTGTTATCTGTAGTCTACAATATTAGGGACAGAAATCCTGCAGACACACTCTGCCCAATGAAGGGTCTCAAATAGACATTTATTACTCAACACCAGAGATGAAGGAAGAGTTTAATTTATGACCACAAAAAAACAATTAGTACTACCTAACTCTAACATGCAACTGCCCTCTTCCTAAAGCCATGAAATTATACCAAGCCGCTGATTACTGTCCAGCCTCTCCTCCCCAATGACTGTGTCTGCAATCTGTCCCTCCTTCCCCTAACCACACAAGGCAAACCAAGCTCAGGGTCTTTGTGAAAATCAAGGCCGGAGTGTGCAGGCCTCCTGGAGAGGAAAGGGCATTTTAAAATTAAATGGGGAAGGTGAGGAGGTGGTAATATCACACACTGGGTTGAGGGGTGGCAGATGGAGATTAGTTTGGATTAATGCGATGCATTGGATTTGCTAAATCAAACAAGAGAAGTACCTTTACATTTACTTTGGCAATGTTGTCGGACAGAGACCTAACTGTCAGGTATTATTCTTTAAAATTTGCATCTCAGACAGTTAGTGTGGTTAAGAAGTTGTTTAGCACACTTGTCTTCATTGGTCAGACCTTTGATTATAGGAATTGGAACGTTATGTTGAGGCTGTACAGGACATTGGTGAGACCCCTTCTGGAATACTGTGTCCAGTCTGGTCACACTGCCCGGTCATTCCATAGGCACACCACCCTCTGGGTGAAAAAGCTGCCCCTTAGGTCACTTTTAAATGTTCCCCTCTCACCTTAAGCCTATGTCCTCTAGTTTTGGACTCCCCATACCCTTAGAAAATACCTTGACTATTTACTTTGATATTATTGACTTTGATATTATTAAGCTGGAGAGGGTTCAGAAGTGATTAACCTGAATGTTGCTGGGAGAGGAGGGATTGAGCGATAAAAGAGGCTGGGTAGGCTGGGACCTTTTTCACTGGAGCGTATATGATTAAGGGGTAACTTTACACAGGTTTATAAAGTAATGAGGGGTACAGAGAAGCTGAAGGGCTGGTGTCTTTTCCCTAGAGTTTGGGATTCAAAACTGAGGGATATTTTAAGGTGCGAAGAAAAAAAATTACAAAAGTAATGAGAGGTAATTATTTTGGACAGAATCTGGCTTGTGTGTGGAATGAACTTCCAAAGGAAGAGGTGAAAGCAGGGACAGTTACAACGTTTAAAGGACATTTAGATCAGTACATGGATAAGACATCAGTTTGGATGGTGCTGTGAGCAGCTGCCCTCTCCCTCTTCCTCTTTGAACGGATCCCTGTTGGTTTGCACCCTCTGCCAATGCCTGTGCAGTGGCGTGGGGAGGCCAGCAGAGGGTGGCATTGCATCACTTTAAGCACCACAGAGACAGCCAGACCTGCCCCACACAGAGACACACAGATACACACACATAGGAATTGTTAGGACACGGCGTGAAGCTCATCTGGTAACTTAAATGAAAAATAAAGAATTGCTCAATTCACCTCGTAAACTGTTAAAATATGAGTGACAGATCTGCCAAATTCCACTGTTTAAATAAAAACATCATTTTTTTTTCACTCTGAAAGTGAACATTTTACATCAACTATTCACAACTCTGGGACCCCCTTTCTCTTACCTGCTTATTACTGACTCTAGGTCTATACTGTTTCTGGGTCTGCCATCCTCTCATATCTCAGGTGCTTGAAAGCTGTCAATGCAGAACAGCATTCACCTTCTCTTAAAGGTCCAGTACACACATTCACCTTCATCACATTATACCGTGATGAATATCAGGCGACTGACTGTGTGGAGTTTGCACATTCTCCTCGTGTCTGCGTGGGTTTCCTCCGGGTGCTCCGGTTTCCTCCCACAGTCCAAAAATGTGCAGGTCAGGTGAATTGGGCATGCTAAATTGCCCGTAGTGTTAGGTGCAGGGGTAAATATAAGGGAATGGGTCTGGGTGGGTTGCGCTTCGGCGGGTCGGTGTGGACTCGTTGGGCCGAAGGGCCTGTTTCCACACTGTAAGTAATCTAATCTAATCTAATCCAATATAGGTAAGTGGAGCCTATCCAGATTTCTCTTGCTCTGTGGTTTGTCAATATTTTATTTACCCTGTCTCGTATGTGTCAGGACTTTCGTTGCTCCATTGACAGCTTGTCATTATTCAACTCTGTCCGTGGGTATATATCAGTATTTCACTTGCTCACACTCGTGTGTGTGTGGCAGGATTTCAGTTGTTTCATGGGGACTGTGACACTATGACAATCTCAATGTTTGTGGATGGCACCGAACCTGGAAGAACTCTGAAGTCTATGGAGGACAGTGTGAAACTCTAACAGTACAATCACTCGTTGGTTAGTGTTCAGGTTTATAGCAGATGGGGATCAGTGCAAGCAGTGTTAGGTGATGCACTTTAGTAGGAAAGACAATGAAAAACAGTTTAAAACAGAAAAAAAACAGTTTAAACCATTATAAAGGGACTGCAGGAACAGAGAGCGCTTGGTGTATGTGAGCACAGATTGATGAAGATGTCAGGACAAGTGGGGAGAGCAGTTACTATCACAGATTAGTTTCAGTATCTGAGCTGTTTACAGGAGGAGGTGGAGGAGGGAGTCTCGGTGCTCCCTTCCTGGGAGGTGGTGGAGATGATGTGTTGTGAGCCCACCCGCTTGCTCACTGAGACCATGGGGATTCCATTTGTACCAGCTCGATACAAAAGGGAGATGGCATCGGGGTCACGGGTTCTAAGTTGTGTCGGGGGAACGGAACTGGCAATTGGTTTCAAGTGAGAATTTCCCTTCTCTGAACATTGCTCCTTACTCAGTCGGTGGGACGTGAATATTTCAGAATCTCCACACGAGGTATCACAGTCCTCTCTGGCTCGTACCAGGGTCCTCCCCAAAAGGCGGGGGGAGGGGGGAGGGAACGGATATCGGGCACTCCAGCAACCAGCTTGTCGCTTTCTGTCCTATTTCAGGCTGTTTCTCCTGGAATAGGACAGAAAGGGAGAGTGGGAGGGAGTTCCCTGCTGTTAGTGTTAGTGTAGGTGGGGAGGGGGCACATGGTGCGGTGTCCGGAGTGAGTCAGTCCACAGTGTTGTATCCATGCAGTGTTATATATGTAGCGGATAAAGTGGAGGGAAACGAGAGAGAGAGAGGGGGGGGGGAGGGATGGAGGAAGGAGCTGCATGCAGTAGTGAGAGTGTTGGAACATGAGCCTTGTTCGGGGGTCGGTGCTACAACAGATTTACAGTGAGGGTGAGGGAGCAGAGAGAATACGGTGATATTTATCCTGACAGAACGGGGAAGGTTATTGATGCTTGTCCTGTATTGCTGGGCATTTCTTCCGATGGCAGATACTTCACTGAGCTGGGTGAGGAGCTCAGACCATGCTCGGTGTGTCTGGCAATGTGGGCCCCTCTGGGAAGAGAATGGTCCCCCACTGTACTAGCCCATCCCCCCAGACCTCCGTGCCCCTGTCGACAAACCGTGGTGTAATTGCTCCTTAGCTGCCATGCTCGGGGTAAACTGTGCAGGGCAGCTCCAAACTGACAAATCTAAATCGTGTGCCCATTGGCCTTTTAAAGATGACACTAGTGCCAGGGATAACGGAATATTCAGGGACACAGGGGCGATGGTGAGTACCTCCAGCCATGATGTGTGGGAGAAATCGAGCTGGTATTGAATAAGAGCGACACCATGGGCTGGGGGGGTAGTTAATGAGGTGAGTTCGACGAGATAGCACCACGAAACTAGCTCAGCCTCGTGCAGATAATCCCTCTGTCGCACTCAATGAAAATGCACTGAGAAGAAATATTGTCAGAATCTGCCCAATGAGTCATAGATTCTGTCGAAACCAATTTCATTTACAAAGCTGCAGAACAAATGCTCATCTGACCTCACACCAATCTTCCTGGGAAGACTGGCTCATGTTACAGGATGCTATCGAAGTGTCGACATTTCAGCATTCTGAAACCTGGGAACACATCCTTCCATGACACTGTCTCTCAGTCTCCCCCTCTCTGTCTATTTCCCAAACGCCTACCATGTGATGCTATTTAAGCTGATTACTCCGCCATCTCTCTCTGGCAGTGATGTTCACACCCACAGCACCCCCTTGTCATGGCACAATGGAGATATGGGGCTGTAAATGGGTGGGAACTGCACATCCTGTCACTTCCAGCATGGGCTGCAAGTTTCCCCACGCTGGGCAGGGATCTAACACAGTGTTACTGAGCAATGCACTGGCGTGGTGTACACAGCTCTACATGTTTGGAGGGTAGCTCCTCCTGGTGTACAGATCAATGCACTGGAGTGGTGTACGCAGTCCCACATGCTGAGAGGCTGCTTGTGTGAGTTTCCTCCCACGGTCTGAAGGTGAGCAGGTTACTGGGATCAGCCATGGGAAATGAAGGGGAACGGCATAGGTATGGAGTGTGGGTCTGCTAGGATGTGCTTCAGAGGGATGGTGTCGACTGGAAGGGCCGAATGGCCTGCTTCTTGACACGGTCAGCATTCTCGGATTAAGGGTCAGCTATGTTGTTCTGGCCCAGGAGTCACAAGTAAGCAGGATTGGGTAAAGATGGCAGCATCCTCTGCGCAAGGGACGTGCATGAATGGGATTGCAGGAAATTAAAGTCATGTTCTCTGTTCCTGAGGTCAGGCTTCCATTCCAGGTTTTGTTCGTCGAACTTTAACATTACCAGTTCTGTGTGTGTGTCCCCAAGGGTGACCACAACACCAAAACACCACCTTCTCCAGGTTGCAGTATTTATTGAGAACAAGAAGCTGATTCTGAGCTGATGCGAGCAAAAGCAGATGCTACTGTCAATATCAAAATCATGGATCCAAACATGAAGATGAAATTTCGAACCTTGCCATCCCAAACCTGAAGACTCCAGACGCTTTAGATGCGCCAATCGGCTGTCTCAGCAACATGTACAGTTTATGATCATAATATTATAAATGGGGGCAAGTATTCTCTTCCGCCCCGCTTTTGACCAGGAGCTGTCTCAACCTGGGAAATACATGCGCCTCTCTCTCGTCATTCCATCCCAATTCCAATTGGATATTCGTGGCTGCTTCACACAGTTTCCCTGATTCCGCGTCTGGAACTGGGATTATGTGTGATTGCATGCAGCAGTTGGTACTGCCTTGTGTGGGCAAAGTGATGAAGTAGCCGATGTTCAACTATAATGCTATTGAAGCATACGTTTCAACAATATTCTGCACTCTCCCAAGAGTTTGGAGAGTTTCATTCATCCCATTCTCCAATACTCTCATTCGTAGAATCTCCACAGTCTCTGGGGACGCTAAAGTTAAAGATTCGGTTCATTCTGCTTTCCCACATGCCTGTCGCTAAGTCCTGATATTATACAATCTTCCTCTGCTATCATGTTGGTTGCAGTTTGCAAGCGTGGTCTGTGGAATGCTGTAACCGTTCAGTCGATCGTATTCTGCGTTGTGATTGCAGCGACCCCGGCTCGAATCCACATCATGGCGGTCAGTTCTCTAAAAGTTTTACTTTTGGTGAAACACAGTCAGAAATTAATCGTTTTTACAAGATAATATTCTCTGAGGTGATGATCTGTTTTCCATCGAATTTTGTTCTCTGATATTTCATGTATCAGGATTTAAACCCAAAAGTTCTCGAAGATGTCTCTCCCTCGCACGCTCCCTAGCTCTCTTTTCCGTCCCTCGTCCCATTTGAATGAGGCATTGCACAATCTAATATACACTTGCAGTCTGATACCATCCAGTCTGTGCCATTGCACTCACTGTTGCTGGGTGACCATGCCCCAATCTCTTAATTGGCACCTTCAAATCATTCAGTCCATTTGGATATCGTGGCTATGAGATCAATTCTCTTTTAGCAGCTTCTACTGACATGGACCAGAGATTATTGGAGCGTGAGGCTCAATAAAATGGCATAGGGAATAACTGGGGAAAAGAGACTCTATTGGAAAAGATCCACCATGAGGCCTTTCTGCGATAGCCTAGTGATACTATCGCTGGATTGTTAACACAGCAAATCCAGCTAATCTTCTGTGGAGACGGGTTGGATTCCCACCACACCACGACGATGTTAGTATGTGATTGCAATAAATGCCTAGAATTAAGAATACGTTGTCTGAAAAACCCATCTGTTTCACTGACGTCCTTGAGGGAAGGAAACTACCGTCCTTATCTGGTCTGGCGTCCACGTGACTCCAAACCGGAAGGCAATAAATGCTGCAGAGCTATCCCCGATGCTGTTACAGAATGGAAATATGTTCATTCAGCTCATTGCTAGAATTGTCCAGGGATGAGTTCGCACTGGGAAAGTTGCAGGAGAAATTCACTCGGATAGTGTCTCGGCAGAAGAGTTTCACTCATGAAGGGAGACAGGACAAACTGGGTTTGTTTGTCACCTTGCAGAGGAGTTTGTGAGGGGGATAGATAAGGTAGACTGAAGAAGCGTTTCCCATCGATGGAAAGAACGATCACAGGGGGCCAGAAATTTAAGGAGAGAGACAGAAAGGTTTAAGTAGATGTGTAGAAACGCAGTATAGGCTGGCGGGTGATCGAATTTGGAACACACTGTCTGTAAGGGTCAGAGAGGCAGCACACCTTATAACCTGAAGGAATATTCAGATGTGAATATGTTCTGCCAATACTTGTAAGGCTATGGGCTAAACGATTCGGGTCGTTAAGCAGTTGCCTTTGACAAATGCAACCACAATGGGCTGAAGTGCCTCCTTTGAAACTGGTGTCCTCGGTAGTATAGTGGTTCGTGTCGCCGTATGTTAGGTGGGAGATAGGAGCTCAATTCCTCGCTGCGGTACTGTAAATGTTTTAAAACTTTCGCTCCATTTCCAAGTTCGGGTTATTAATGCCTGTCCTTCCATTCTCCATGGGACATGTCGCAGGAAGGACAGTGCTATCAGAATCAGCGTGGGGAAGGTCTGCAGCTCCCGGCGAGACAGAGTGTCAGTGAAAGTGCAAACATGTGACTTCCGCAACCTGCACCTTGTGTCTGTATTGGAATATAAACCATTTAATAGAAAGAAGAAGGAAGCTGGGGAAGAAACAGGGTAAACCAATTCAGATGTGAGTGCAGAAACATTTTCAGCAGCATCATGAGGAAAACTGACAAACGGCTCTGAGAAAGAGTTTGCATTTCAGAACTGTTAGTTCACAGAGTTGTTTTTGTTCCACTTAAGACCTTAAGAAATTGAATAACAATTTATCGAAAGACTTGAAATGTTAGAACACACCAGGCGATGAGTCACGTGCTGGAAACTGTGTTTACAACCCAGATGTTTGATGACTGATACTGATACAAAAGGCTGAAGGGCCTCTCACCATGCTCTAAAAAACTCAAAAACTGCCATTTTTCAACTGAACAAAATAGGCAAAAACAAAGTCATCAAGAAAAGTTCCAAGCATTGCATATGGCTTCCTTGGTGCGAAAGTGCTGAAATTCAGCGGTCTCATTGCTATTTCCCAATGTTGATTTCCAGTCAGGAAAAAAAAAATGTTGTTCCTTATGAAAATCTTAAATTAAACATGAGTTCCTGACATTACAAAACAGCAAAGGTAGCAGTTCTGTCAGAGTCAGTGAGAATTTTATATCGGAGATGAAATCAAATGCGAAGATACGCTGAAATCAGTTGCCTTTGCCTGCTCAGACTCAGTACTACACATATAATCTTTATTGAAACATACAGGTTTTTTTCAAGGATTTAATAAGTTGGATGCAGAAATTTTGGTTCTGTGACCAGAGAGCCTCATATTGAATGACTTGGAGATGCCGGTTTTGGACTGGGGTATGCAAATTTGAAAATCACACAACACCAGATTAGAGTCCAACAGGCTTAATTGGAAGTACTAGCTTTCGGACTGCTGCTCATTCATCAGGCGATTGTGGAGTACACAGTAAGTTTACAGTGTGATGTAACTGAAATTATACATTGAAAAATACCTTGATTGTTTGCTAAGTCTCCGATCTGTTACAATGACCATGTTAGCTTCGCTTCTTTCATATGTAAAGTGCAAAACTTGTTATTTTAAAGTTTCATTCTCAGGTGAAATTCAACAATTGATGTCTGCCCCCGTGTGCTGCTGTCTGTTCCATAAGGTTTAAACTGATTCTAATTTATAAAAATGAGTTAGCAGAGACTTACATGGATTCATGCAGTTTTTGAGAAAAGTAGAATGTAACTCAGCAAATACAAATTCACCACACAAACGTATATGTGTGTGTGTGCGCGCGTGTGTAGGAGGGACTCTGTTTGTAGATAGGGCAATGGGATCACCTGTACTGTAACGTGAACCTAAGGACCAGGCTGAGGCCATTCCCATGGGTACCGAATTTAGCTATCAGTCTCTGTGCGGGCAACTTTAGCTGCTGCCTGTTCCGAAGCCTGCCCTGGAAGATTGTCACCCGAAGGTCCGAGGTAGAATGTCCTGGACCACTGAAGTGCTCTCCAACTGGGAAGGGGCATACCTGTCTGTGATTGATGTGCAGTGCCCATTCCATTGCTGTATCCTCTGCTCGTCTTTACCAATGTACCATGCCTTAAAGCATCCTTGCCTGCAGCATGTTTTTTTTTAGATTAGCGTCAGTCTAAACATTATGGCACGGACGAAGCACACAGGGACTAACACTGTCAACATATTATCTGTGATGACACTAATTGGTAAAGTTCAACTGCGAATGTAACTGTTAAAAGAAAGTTTTTCTATTTACATAAGAAAGAAGTGAACCTAACATAGTCATTCTAACAGATGGAAGACTTAACAAACAATCAAGGCATTTTTCAATGTATAATTTCAGTGACAGTAACTGTAATTTTTTGCTCTAAATTCTGTACCTATCCACTGTGTACTCCACAGCCACCTGATGAAGGAGCAGCTCTCCAAAAGCTATTGCTTCCATTAAACCTTTTGGACAATGACCTGGTATTGTGTGATTTTTAACTTCGTATTAGAATGCGGATCCCAAAATTAAAATAGAGATGAAGAAGCATTTATTCTCTCAAACAGTTCTGTATCAGTGGACTTTCTTGTAGCAGAAGGCTGTTGAGGAATGAGGCTGAGATCGGCAGATCTTCAAACAGCAAAGACATCAAGCGTTATGGAGAAAGGCAAGAAAGTGCAGTTCAATAGCGGCGCAGACTTGATGGTCTGAATGGTGTCTATCTGTTCCTGAAATTGTTGGCCTTAATATGAAACTACAAAACCGACCTGAGAAAAACGTGCCAAATTTTAAAAAAAACGTTGTTCCCCCGGAGCACTGAACCGAGGTGAAATGTACAAAGAACAACACACAAAGGGCAGACAATATTGGGTATTCGATCCGTAGTGATCAGTATACCAAGGTAAACAGGAAAACCGATATTCAGTATCTACATTAAACCTGGATCCACGAGGCATGTAGTTAACTCTCACAAACCACTATTCCCCTTCCGATTTCCTGACGCCCCCTCCGTTCTTGTTTTAAACTGATTGAACGTCAGGCAATTGCAGATGACATTGCTGATGTGGAACTGAAGCATGTAGAACATAGAACATTACAGCACAGTACAGGCCCTTCGGCCCTCGATGTTGCGCCGCCCTATCATAAGAATCTGAAGTCCATCCCATCTACACTGTTCGATGTACGTCCATATGCCTCTCCAATGACGACTTAAATGCACTTAATCTTGACGAATCTTCTACCGTCGCAGGTAAAGCATTCCATACCCTTACTACTCTCTGAGTAAAGAAACTACCTCTGACATCTGTCTTATATCTATCTCCCCTCACTTTAAAGTTGTGTCCCCTCGTTTTTGCCGTACCCATACATGGAAAAAGGCTCCCCCTGTCCACCCTATCTAACCCTCTGATTATCTTGTATGTCTCCATTAAGTCACCTCTCAATCTCCTTCTCTCTAACGGGAACAGCCTCAAGGCCCTCTGCCTTTCCTCGTAAGACATTCCTTCCATACCAGGCAACATCCTAGAAAATCTCCTCTGCACCCTTTCCAAAGCTTCAAAATCCTTCTTATAATGCGGTGACCAGAACTGTTCACAATACTCCAAATGTGACCGTACCAGAGTTGTGTACAGCTGCAGCATAACCTTCTGATTCCGGAACTCAATCCCTCTATTAATAAAGGCCAAAACACTGTATGCCTTCTTCACAACCCTGTCAATCTGGGTAGCAACTTTCAGGGATTTGTGTGCATGGACACCGAGATCTCTCTGTTCACCTGTACTCCCAAGAATCTTATTAGCCCAGTACTTTGCATTCTGATTACGCCATCCAAAGTGTATCACCTCACATTTGTCCACATTAAACTCCATTTGCCACCTCTCAGCCCGGCTCTGCATCCTATCTATGTTTCTCTGCAACCTACTGCATCCTTCGTCACTATCCACAATCTACCGACCGTAGTGTCGTCCGCAAAATTACTAATCCAACCTTCTATGCCCTCATCCAGGTCATTTATAAAAATGACGAATAGCAGTGGACCCAACACCGACCCTTGCGGAACGCCGCTATTAACTGGACACCAAGATGAACATGTTACATCAACTACAACCCTCTGTTTTCTTTCAGCGAGTCCATTACTGATTGAAACTGCTATGTCTCCCACAATCCCATTCCTCTGCATTTTGTATAATAGCCTACTGTGGGGAACCTTATCGGACGCCTTGCTGAAATCCATATACACCACATCAACCTGTTTACTCTCATCTACCTGTTTGGTCACTTTGTCAAAATACTAAATAAGATTTGTTAGGCACGACCTACCCTTTACAGAACCGTGCTGACTGTCCCTGATCAGATTATTATTTTCGAGATGATTAGAAATTCTATCTCTTATAACTTTTTGCAATGCTTTACCAACAGCTGAAGTGAAACTCACTGGTCTTTAATTACCAGGGTTTTCTCGACTAACCTTCTTGAACAAGGGAACCACATTTGCAATCCTCCCAGTCCTCAGGTACTATTCCTGTCGACAAGAATGATTTCTAGATTAATGCCACAGGCTGGTAATCTCTTCCCTTGCTTCCCAGAGGATCCTAGGATAGATCCCATCCGGCCCAGAGGACTTGTCTATTTTCACACTCTGCAGTATTTCTAATACCTCTTCCTTGTGAACCTCAATCTCTTCTAGTCTAGATGCAAGTATCTCTGTATCTTCCTCGCCAACATTTTCATTTTCTATAGTGAACACTGTCGAAAACTATTTATTTAGTGTTTCCCCATATCTCCTCTGACTCCACACACAACTTCCCACTATTATTCTTGATTGGCCATAATTTAACTCTCGTCATTCTTTTATTCCTGACATACCTATGGAAAGTCTTAGGGTTAACCCTGATCCTATCCGCCAACAACTTCTCATGTCTCCTTCTGGCTCTCATGTCTCCTCCTGGCTCTTCTGAGCTCTCTTATTAGGTCATGCAGGGAAACAATTCTGTCTTCTGCACAACACCATTCTGCTTTTAAATATCAGGTTGTATTTTATATTGATTACTGTAAACGTTAACATTTAACAAGCCATGACAGTGAAAGTATTGAATCCTCATCACTATACTACCAGGGAAGACTTCTGTTAACACCACCCTGGACACCATGAGATTTGTCATTCTATACTCTCATCCTTCTGTGCATAGCCTCTCGGCTCTATTTCGGTCTGGTTGGTTTACAATACTGAGGCTATCCAATCATCTTTGCATTTCAGTTTATAATGTATGAGACCTTCTCTCTGAGCTTTAAATGTGCTTGCTCAGTGGTGAAACACTGGCCTTGTAAACTAGAAAAGTGCTTGAAATAGGCCATTCCTGTTTTTCATTCCAAGAACTTGAGGAAAACCGTTTGGCAGGACAGGAAATAGCGGGCGTGAGCAATGATCAAGTTTGACAGCAAGAACGAGGTGAGGCAGTACAAACTGCAGATTGAAGGGGAAACAATGGGCAAGGAACACTGGGACGGGAGGGGCTGAATGCTTCCTTTCTTTGCTGTAACGAGACACTGGTGTTGAAGTCTAAAATGGGACAATATCAGCCAAATCATTGAAATCTTACTTTCTGCTTGTTTTCTCCTGAGGATTGTGTCACTCTTGGGGAAATGTGTCTGCGTGCTTCAGTCTGTGGGTAAAAATGGAGTTCGGTTTCCCGACTGAATGTGAACACATTTTTCCCATCTCAAACTTTAATATCATTTATTGTATATTACGAGATTAAAACGTTCCAGAGAAATCAGCTTTCAGGTGAACACGTGAAACGTCAGACCTTATAAGGTTACAGACCAAGTGCTGGGAAATGAGAGGAAGGGACCCATTTCTGTGCTGTAAACACTCGATAATTCAATCATTTTTGACGGGAAACATATCTGCAGTGACATAATTTCAAAAACTGTGCTATGAAGAAACGGTGCAACTGCTTCTGCCCTCATCACTGGTGGTCTAGTGGTTAGTATTCAGCGCTTTATCTGAGTGGCCTGGGTTTAATTACTGTTCAAGAAATCAGGACTTCTTATTCCTGATGCAGAGAGCGCAGCTCTACCAGGAATTTGTTTCATGCCTTAGATCAGTCAATACCCCAGCTCTTCAAAGAAGGGAATAGTGCCTTCCCTCTCTCTGCACAGTCGGACAGTTAATCCTTCATTCTCCTCTCATTCCACTTCCCAAAGAGTTTCAAAATACTGTAAAAACTGAGTCTCAGCTATTTATTTTCTGTGCTTTTCATACATAAGAGCTGCAGCGATTGAGTGCGTTGCTTTCTGAAAACGAAACGTACCTATGAGCAATGTGTGGGGATATTCCAGGATTGCCTTCTCTGACAGCGCTGGGACATGACTTGTGTTCTCTATGATATGTAAGTGCCAGTGTTTGAGTTGAGTAGACAAAGTTAAAAATTCCACAATATCAGGGCATAGTCCACCAGGTTTATTTGGAAGCACTAGCTTTCAGAGAGCCGCTCCTTCATTAGGTGGGTGTTTTTTCTGCAGAAACTTGGTGTATGTGTCAATATGCACGGTCTTTTGGAAGATCATCTGGACTTTAACCGACCGTTCGTGGTGTCGATGGTACCCATGACTTTGAGGTGTTGGTGTTGGACTGGGGCGGACAAATTTAAAAATCACACAAAGCCATTTTAGATTCCAACAGTTGACAAACACCGAATGAAGAAGCAGTGCATGGAACACTGGTGCTTCCAGATATGTCTTTTTGGTACATTCTGGTGCTGTGTGATTTTTACTCTGATAGTTCTTGGTAAAGTTTAACTGATTGAAGACAATGAGAGAATGTTTGTTCGTGGAGATGAAAATTTCAAATATTATCCACTTCAGCCGAACAAAAATGATTAGTTTGGATGTGTGATGAATCTCCACAATGTGCTTGCGCCAAGTAAATTCGAACTTTCAACCGCCTGATCCGTAGCCAGCTCTACGAATGGTTGTACCACTGGCCGGATGCATAGCTGAGGTTTTACAATCTGCAGAGCTGTGGTGTTAACAAGGACATGAGCAATAACAGTAACAGTCACAAGGTGAACAAAGAACAAAGATAATCACCATCATTGATTCACTTCAAATTGTCCTCAAAAAAACGACCATTCACAATCCGATTAACAAATCAATGAGGTCACTGCTGATCAAGGGAATTGCAATTTACTTTGCTGCGTTTTCACCATAATTTGAGGTAAACTCCAGCCTAATCATAACATCGCATATTCTCATTACTTTTCAGCTTTAGATTAGGTTAATGACCTGTCCGTATTTGCAGGAAACTGAACAACATGAAATGAGTGAAAACGTCCTTCCGATGATGTAATCCAGTGCAGAGTTGGCCAGAAAAGAAAAGACAAAGACATGAAACATCATTCCCATTTCTCTCCGTACCGATGCGTTTTCCTGAATTGGATATTTGCAGGACTTGTCTTTAATATCTAAAGAATTAATTATTTTCCTGGGAAAGTTTCTTCATAAATCAATTAACATCTGAGTTGTTGAAACACATTTTATTTCAGATTAAAATTGTTGAATATCCTTTCCCCCAGCCAAATGTCCCAATCCTCCCTCCTCTTCCATATAAATACCAGCTGCTCCAGGTGAGGTTGGAGCTCCCAACCTGACGTTCCAATGCTCCTTGCTTCTCCATGTCAATAGAAACTGCTCTGTTTGAAGTTGGAGCTCCCAGTCTGATGTCCCAATGCTCCCTGCTCCATATCAATAGCAGCGGTCCAGTTGTGGTTGGATCTACCAGTCTGATGTCCCAATGCTCCCAGCTGATACATGTCACTAAATGCTGGTCCTTGTGAGGTTGGAGCTCCCAGTCTGATGTCCAAATGCTCCCTCCTCCATGTCAATAGAAGCGGTCCAGTTGAGGTTGGATCTATCAGTCTGATGTCCCAATGCTTCCTGCTGCTACATGTCATTAAAAGCTACTCCAGGTGACAGTGGAGCTCCCAGACGGATCTCGCAAAGCTCCTTGCTCCATGTCAACTGAAGCTGCTTCAAATTAGTTGAGATCTCGCAGCCTGCTGTTTCAATGCTCCCTGCTCCTTCATGGCAATAGAGGCTGCTCCAGATGAGGCTGGAGCTCCCAGTCTGATGTCCCAATGCTCCCTGCTGCTCCATGTCAATAGAAGCTTCTCCAGTTGTGGTTGGAACTCTCAGCCTGATGCCTCAATGCTCCCTGCTGCTCCAAGTCAATAAAGGCTGTTCCCAGTGTGGTTGGAAATCCCAAACTGATGTCAAAATGCTCCCTGGTCCATGTCAACAGACGCTGCTCCAGATGAGGTGGGAGCTCCCATACCTGACAGCTCACACACCTCTACATCATCATAGAAATAGTGCCCACTGATCATTTCCACCACTGGAGCCATTGGTGGAATATCCGCATCATGTGAATTTAATATTATTTTTAGTCACCACCGAATGATTATTTCCAAAAGACATTCTTTCTTAAATGTTGTTTAGCATGTGCATATTGCAGTCAATCCGAAATCAGATAATGGTGCTAATTGATGTATGCTCAATAAAACTTACGTCCTATTTTTCATGTTGAGTAACTGCTACTTAGCAAGGACAATGTTTGTAATGAAATCACACTTTTATTCCAGGTGAGGGAATGTGGTTTGCATTATTTAAAAGTAACTTGTTCACTGTGTAAAATGATCAAATAGATCTCAATTTCAAAGCAAAGTTGGTTACGTTGTCATCCATCTTGACATGTGGTGTCCTCTTCTTTCAACCACACGGGTATTAGAATGAAAGGTCTGTTAATGACATGCGTACAAAGACACATTAAATCATTTTTCGTGCTTACACTGCATGAATCTGCAGTTATTGATCCACAGTTTAGGTTCAGTCCCTACAGTTAACATGCTGACTTTTCTAGTTGTTCATTGTCCATTGTGATGCATCCGGTGTGTGCATAACGAGAGGGAGCTTGCTTCCCATATCTTGTGTATATATGTGCCTCATGCCCAGCCTTCATTAATGGCTAGAGCAACGGGCGAGGGAGAGACCAATGTGTATGTCTCTCCGTGCCCATGCACGGCACCATCATCGGCAATTCTCTATTGTGCATTTACAGCCAGTTCCCGGTGCCCCTACACACATGCCCTGCCACTTTTGAAATATCTCCATTATTTTGTGCTGTCTCTCTGTGCTCTTCTCACCAAGATGATTCAATTCTACTCAACCTGCTCCAGATTTCATCTGACAAAACAGTCATTAACAATCCCACTGCATAAACATGCCCTTCGCATCTCTCGTTATTTGGTTTTCCAGGATCTCTTTCATACGATAAAACGTCACAGCAGCTTGACTTGAAAAATAAAATCGCGTTCCTTTTCATTATCCCAATGCAATCTACATTTCAATGCAGTTTAGGCAACTGGCTCAAATTATTCTTTGAGATTTTATAATAGCGTCGATGCATATAAACTGACCATTGGAGTTCCAATTTCAATAAGACAGCTGTGAGCATACAAAAATAGCAACATTGGAAACAGCGACGAGAGTGGGATTCGAACCCACGCGTGCAAAACACAATAGATTAGCAGTCCATCGCCTTAACGTCTCTGGCACCTCGTCAGACATGCCAGGGAGCATATGACCTTATTAATAACTGAATTGCGTAAATTATGGAGAACAGCAGATATTTCTCCCTGGTGTTGGTGAAATGATAAATAGCGCAGTACTGTTCCAAGACTATGGTCTGACCTCTGGGTTGTGGGGTAAGTGCATTCCCATTCGGCTCGCAGTGATCTGAACAAAAATGAAGAAAAGACTATGTAACAAGGTCTGTTGAATTCTGTGAAGATTTGAAGTCAACGGAATGAAGAATACGAGAAAGCAGGAGGTGTTCTTTTAAGAAAGAGTTGGATAGAGCTCATAAGGATAGTGGAATCAAGGGTTATGGGGATACGGCAGGAACAGGATACTGATTGAGGATGATCAGCCATGATCATAATGAATGGTAGTGCTGGCTCGAAGGGCAGCTATAGGTACTTACTCCTGCACGTATTGTCTATTGTCTATTAAATTGCCTGTGAGGAATTGTTTTCCAGACTGGAGGAGAGTGCACAGTGTTCAATGTCATTAATCGGAACACATTTCTTCTGCTCAGATATTTTTGACACGCACTTGTGTACAGGACAGGCAATTTCAAAATCCTAAATAAGGCTAAACTGACAATTGAATTCCACAATGGAAAAACCTTGAACTGGATCATTTCCTGGGCCGTGCGACACCAAGTCACTGTATGATCACAGCAACACAGTGAGCAAGTGTCAGAAGGAAAATGAGTGCAGTGCCAGAGCGTATGCTGGGAGTAGCAGGTGACACACGGGGAAGTGCATTTCCCACAACAGGAACACTTCCCAAACAGCAGACTGAGGTGGAAGAATTCAGAGGGGCTTTACACTTTGGAATTTGATGGCAGAGACACAATGGAGATATGTCATTGAGTCTGTTAAAGATGAAGATTTTAAGATTTCTACAGATGAAAAACAAAATAAAATGTTCATTAGCTAGTGAAGGCAAATGTTGAAATTGTATATTTCAACAATCTATCCATCTTTGCAATGAGTAGCTCACCACGTTCCTCACTCGGGGTCAGAACCACTGGTGAAGATGATCGTATAATCGCAGTTAATAGCCATGGAACCAGAGAAACTTGGTTTCCCAAACGTTAAGGTACAACCAGGAATGTGAAGGTAAGCATTAATGTGTTGCTCCTGTGCTGCAGGTGACCAGCACACGGTATCTCTGTTCCAGTATAGTGGGCTGTGCTGTGCCGAAGTTTTAAGTTTGAGCCTCACATTGAGCAGCTTCAATAAGTCGTCGTGTTGAGGGGTATGGATAGAAAGTGATATTGAGCAAAGCCAAGTTTATGGGAAAATACCCGTGTTTGTGGATTGAGAAACGACCTTTTCTGTATAACTCCTACATAACTGCAAGTATCTAAAACGTGAAGAGACATGTGTGGAGAGAGAGCCAAAGGTGATTTTTCAGCAGATGGATAACGTTTCCCATGTGCACTGCGTTAAATTCCGGGAAAATAGATGTTGAACTGGTTTCATGATACACAGTTTGTTACAAATTCACAAAGGTTATCGCAATAATAAAAAAAATCACAAAGGACCGTTTGAATATTGTCCTGAATTGAATTTTGGTCCGAGCATATTTTATCTTCAATGGCGTGCTGCAGAGAAGTACAGAGGGTTAACAACACAAAAGGACAGAGTCTTCTTGGTGCATTTCTTGGGTGGAGTTAAGAATGTACGATATATACATAATACCATGTGAATGTGGTCAAATCTTTAAAGTAGGTGTTGCGTCTCCAAGTGACGATTCAATTCCTATGCATTAGGCTATAACTTCTGTCTGCAGTTATTTTAGGACATCAGCTCCATTTGCATAGATTCACCTTGAAAAATACGCCAGACCTTACCAATCCATGAACATTTTATACTCAATCTTAATCAGTTGTACGTGCTCCTGAAATGTCTTTGTGTCTGAAGTCAACCAAATTCGAAATTGTTTCGCAACCACACTGACTTTCTCTCAATGGTAAATTCCTCCTTGTATGTTTGTTCGTGTATCTTTTAAAACATTGTGAAATCAGCTTCTACGCTTTATTTCTGGAAGTTGTTCACGATTTAATTAACTCTATTGAGTGGAAGAAACTCTCATCCAATCTTTTCTTAATCATTCACTAATGATTTTGAAGTTCTAACTAAAGTTGTTGATTCACTCAAAAGAGGGCATTTCCCCGATTTAGTCATTCAAACCTCGCGTTATGTGAAAATCTTATTTGTTTACTTCAAACTTGCGTGTTTCTGCTCCAGCATTTCCAAATCTCGTGAATAAACTCCTTCATTTTTTCTATCATCCCGTTTGTACCCTTTCTGATATTTTTATGTCTCAGTAAACAACGTCACTTGGCTTTCTAATATCTTGCTATCCAGGAAACAGTGTCTATGCCCTTTCTAACTTCTTTACATGTTTTTGGTGGAGAATGAGGGCAAGGATTCCACACAATGCTCCCACTGAGAGTGACCTACAAATTTTACAGTTACACTATGAACTCTTTGCTTTTTAAATATGACGTCTCTGTGCATAAACTCCAATAAGGTAAAGTATTATCTATCCAGTTCATGAACATCGTCTCCACGGAGACGAAAGTTATCTATCACTCCCTTTATTCTTCCACAAAATGTTCGAAAGGTTTGTAAGGCCAACATCTCTAATACACCGTGCCCTGAGTGAGTCTCAGCTATTTCTAAAGGTGACTAAAGTTCAAATACTTCATAGTGTGTCTCCAATCATTCCAGTGCAGACTGGTTCTGGACAGTAAATGCCATCACCAAAGGCCACCGTGGATCTGAAATCAACAGGTTTCACATAGTAATTGTCGTAGCTATTGTATACCGTATGTCCGTTTTGGTGTTCAATTTGTTCATCATTTAATGGGTCCCTGTATTGAATTCTACTGAATGATTATTTTGTGAATGGAGACATTCCCTACTCATTCGAAACACCATGGAACATATGCTTCAAGAGGATAGTCCTGCCATTACTGGGATAAATCAGTGAACATTACGGACGTATCCTCGAAGGCAAGGATTTCCTTCTCCGGTTTAGCGAATCATTACAGCACCAAATCCCATGTGTGCGTTCATTAAACGAAAACAGTTGCAGCAAGATTTTAAAACTAAGATTTTTGCAATCTGCTTGCATTAGTTGTCCCAAACATTACATTCCACATTATGGTATGTTTGTGGATGAAAGCACTCTCTGAATCTTGAGCAATTACATTTCAATTTTGTCAAAACATTGTCATTCGCTGTTCTCTGTTTCCCTTTCAGTTTCCCGTTTAATAACCTGGATTTTCTCAGTTTATCTTATGTTTTCAACAATTTCAATCAATCTCGCTCCTGATTACCAATCCGAGAGAATGCCACAATTTTGTCAATTTATATGCAGTGCAGCTGTAGGGTGCGGTGACCAAGTGGAAAGGCATTGGTCACGTGAACCAAATAAAAATAGTGGGGTGGTGGAATCTGGCCGTTCCATCACAGTCAGATTTAAAACATTTAACGTAATCTTTAGCCAAATCATATTGGTAGAAAATAAGAAAACATAAAAGAAAAAAATTGCTGATGTTGAAAATCAAACAAAAACAGGCGTTGCTGGAAAATTTCAGGACGTCTTGCAGCATCTGTGGAGAGATGGAACCAGTGGATGTGAAACGTTAACTGTGATTCATCTGCACAGATGGTGCCTGCACACCTGTGATTTTACAGAAATTTCTGTTTTGTTTCAGATTGGCAGATTTTGTCACAGTTCATGAGAACAGTGCTCTCGAGAATCAAACAGACAGCATGGACCTGATAGTGTGAAATGAGACAGTAATAATAAATGAGTCGAGAGCGTTGTACTGGAAAAACACAGCAGGTCAGGCAACATCCGAGGAGCAGGAGAATGTACGAGTTAGGCATAAGCCATTCATCAGGAATTCGGCTTGTGAGTCGGGCTGAGGGACAAAGCTGACGCCAGGTGCCAACTCGCAGGCACCTTCTCCTACTCACCACGATCACAACCTCTCCTCCCATCACCAAACCATCATCTCCCAGACCATCCACAATCTCATCACCTCCGGGCATCTCGCATCCACAACCTCCAACCTCATTGTCCGTGAACTGTGCACTCCACAATTCTACCTCCTTCCGAAGATTCGCAAACCCGACTGCCCCAATCGACCTATTGTCTCAGCCTGCGCCTGTCCCATCCGAATCATCTCTTCCTACCTCGACACAATCCTATCTCCCCAGTCCAGGAAATGCCCACTTATATTCTTGACACCCCTATGCATTTCACGTCTTCCAAAATTTCGTTTCTCTGGCCCCCAACGCGTCATTTTCACCATGGACATCCAGTCCCTGTACAAATCCATCTGCCGTGACAGAAGTCTGCAAGCCTTCCATTTCTTAATCGCACACCATCCCAACCAGTACCTTTCCACGGATATCCCCATCCACCTGGCTGAACTAGTCCTCACAATCAACAACTTCTATTTCCAATCTTCCCACCGCCACCATCGAAACGGGTAGCCATGGGCACCCGCATTAGACCTAGCTATGACTGTCTGTTTGTCAGATACGCGGAACTGTCCATCTTTCACAGTTACACAAGCACAATACTCCACCTGTTCCTCCGCTACATTGATGAATGTGTTGGCGCCACTTGGTGCTCCAACTAGGAGGTTGAATAGCTCACCAACACCATCCACCCCGACCTCAAATTTAGCCGGATCAGCTTGGCAACTTCCCTCACCTTCCTGGACCTCTCCATCACTGTCTCTGGCGACTGACTAATTATAGACATATACTACAAACCCACCGACTCCCACACGTATCTAGACTACATCTCCTCCAACCCTATCTCGTGTAAAAACGCTATTCCTTATTCCCAATTCCTCCGCATCCATCACATCTGTTCCCAGGATGGCCAATTACACCTCAGAAAGACCAGTTGGTCTCCTTCTTCCACGATCATAAATTGCCTTCCCACGTGGTTGACAATGCCTTCCAGTGTATCTCATCCACTTCACACACCACGCCTTGAACCCCACGCCTCTCAAACGCAATAAGAACAAAACCTCCTGGTGCTCACCTTACACTCCACCAACCTCCGCATAAAACGCATCATATTCTGCCACTGATGCCACCTCCATACCGACACCACCAGAGATATATTTCGCTACCCAACCCTTCAGCATTCCGAAAACACCATTACCTCCACGACCCCCTCTTCATGTGCACACATCCCCCCACCAGCCCACAACCCTCACCTGCCACCTTTCACTGCTACCAAAGGAGGGGTGAAACTAGCACCCACACCACTCCCCTCATCTCCAACCAAAGCCCGAAGAGATCATTCCACATCCGTTAGAAATTCACCTGTACAGCTACCAATGTCATCTACTGCATCCGTTGCGCCCAGTGTGGGCTTCTCTACATCAGAGAGACAGGACACCTTCCTGCAGATCATTTCAGAGAACATCTCTGGGACACCCGCACCCACCAACTTCACCGTCCCGTGGCTGAACTTTTCAACTCCCCCTCCTACCCCGTCAAAGACATACAGGTCCTGGACCTCCTCTGCTGCCAAACCGATACCACCCAACGCCTGGAGGAGGAACGCCACACCTTCCGGTTTGGGACCCTAACAACACACGGGATAAAGGTGAATTCGAACAGTTTCCTCATTTTCCCTCCCCCAAGCACAAGCCTTCAACTCGCCACCGCCCTCTCGACCCATTCCATCACTGCCACTTCTGACCTATTATCTTCTCCCTCCTATTCATCCATCTATTACTTTCCTGCTATTTACCCTCAAACCCACACCACTTCCATTTATCTCTCAGCCCCGACTCACTTGCCTTATTCCTGATGAAGGGCTTAAGCCTGAAACCTGAATTCACCTGCTCCTCGGATGTTACCTGATCTGCTGTGCTTTTCCAGCATCACACTAACAACTCTGATATCCCGCATCTGCAGCCCTAACTTTATCCTTGGAATTATCAATGACCTTGGAGTGAAGATATCCCTCGATTGCAGTGATCACAGTGTGACTAAGTTTTCCATTTATTTTGGGTGAGGGCAGGCTGGATCTGAGACGAGCGCTTCACACCTAAACAACTGGATTGGTATCAAATAGCGAAGTTAGGGCGGGCTGAAGTGAAGTGAAAAATACTGTCAGAAGATGGTTCAATACAACTGCCCCATATCACCCAGATTGTACAAGACACACAGAAAAAGCAAAGCACCTTCACTGCAGGCACAATCACAGGTAAAGTGGAAAGGAGACAATAAAACACACTGGGGTGCAGTGGAATTATTTATGTGAAAGGATTCGATGTATAAGCTACTTTACATATGGACAGCCCTCACATTGGAAAAAGGAATTTCCTGCAGTGTAACGGCGTCATTTGCCTGTGACATCACAATGTTGAGAGACACTGACATAGTTTCTTCTGTAGCAGCGTGGCCTAGTGAAAGCTTGATCGGCCCATCAACCAGAATTCAATAGTTCAAAGTTCTCCTTTGCGCTGTACAACTTATTTGCTGCTCCTGTAGTCAGATCTCAATCGTTTCACAGTATGTCTTCTTCTGCTTCCTGCTTCACGGTAACACTTGAAACGTGAACAAATCCACCTTCCACTTTCACCAATCTTTTGCAATTCCCGAGTTGGCACAGATACGAGTGACCGATTAGCCTGCTCGAGCGCTTTCACTGTGGTATGATCTGAATGATAAAGTGCACTGTGTCTGATCTGCAGAATGTCCCCACGCGAGACCGTGCTGTTTATCCCATCCCCGTGGACTGAGCTGTCTCTATTGGCAGAGTATTCAGCCATTTCCCTCTACTTGCAGGCTTTATGACGGGATGTAAGTGCGGATATGCTCTGAAGCGTCCTCTCACAGGCACAACAAGGTGCAAGAGCGCCTCTGGAACTTAGCATCTTTGATTGCGAACTTCCTCTAAATATCATTTATTTGAGAGAGAGAGAAAGATGCTGAGCTGGTGGGAAAGAGAGAAATGGGCTGTGGACTGTCTTCCCTCAGTAAAATTCAAATAAGTGCATTTTTGTGCTGCCCATTTGATGTTCAGAATCAATCTTCGCAGAACAATCCAGCAGAAAGGCTTTTGCCTCAGAGGCATTGATTTATTTGCTGCACTCGGGCATCAGTTAACATCTGAGTCCCAACTGTCCCAGATGAAGCGACTCCGAATGAAACCCTCACTCAATGAGAACCATCCCCACAGCCAGGAGCTGCGGGGCTGCAGGCAGTCCAAAGCGGAAGGGAGGATTAAAAACGAGCCATTATTTCTCCCTCAGCCACTCTGTCACAGAGACAGGTCGAGGGACGGCAGAGACGTGTGACGTCATTCACGGGCCGACAGAAGGCGTTCAGCCCATCGAGTCCACGGTAAATCTCTATCGCTTGCTTCTCTCTGAGTTTATTCATCATCAGTGCTGCATGTTCTCATAATAGGGAACTGTGTCTGTGTCGAAATGCTACCTCCAACATACTGATCCACATGTTATTCACGGCTGTTCATTTCACCTGAGGACCCTGCTGTGTGACACAGCGTGGGGAATAACTGCAAGGCGTCATGTGCATGGTACACGCCACAACTGATTTCTCTCAACTTCACCAGTGTATTCCCAGCTCAGGTGACTTTGCAAAGCAGGTCATAACAGACCGAAAGCCAACAGCAAAAAAATCTTCCATAACCTCTTTCGTGTGTTCCTCAAATGTATAAATTTGGCGGGTGTACCTATTTCAGATACCTTTGAGTGTAAGGACGCAGAAGGCTCATCAATATGTAATGCGAAGAACGCAGCACTGTTATAGCGAAACTGGGGCAGCGAAACTGAAAGCTGGAATTGTCATCGACAATTAATTTCTGGATTATGCGCCCACCACTATCCCTCTGGGCCGCTCTGTTAGCGCTGACCACAGCAGTTTCCCGCAGTCTTCAGGATTTTGTAGCATGTACCTTCCAGGGTGACGTCAAAAGATCTTCACTGTTATTGTGTGATAGACTGTGGCACAGATGAGTCCCGGCTGTGTCAATATAACCACTCTGTAACTTCCCCAATTCTGCTGTTTTAATTGCAAATGCAATCAGAATCACCAAACGTGTCACACTTCAGACAGGCCATGCAGCTCACCTTCGCTCTGCTGGCTCCACGCAATGAGGAAATGACTGTGCTTTGATTGATTGATTGTCACATGGACCGAAGTACAGTAGAAACCTTTATTTGCGATTGGTAAAGGCAGATCATAGTAATAAAGGACATGCAGATCACAGCGTGAGAAAAAATAAAATTTGCCCAGACTCAGGAATTCAGGTTACTACGTTTAGGACGTGCGGTCAACAAAATACGCCTTGACAAGATCAGCATTATTTCAAGTCAGACAATCCATTTCTCAGAGCAGCAACGGCCGAGAAGAAGCGGTTGTTGAACTTGCTTGTGTATGTTTTCAAGCTTTGGAATCTTTATCTGAAACCAATCTCATCGAAATCATATCTTCTCAGTCAAAAATGAAGTAGTGTGCAAAATCCCAAGGCTCATCTGCAAGGTGTACCCGAGAGCTCTCGCACGTATGTCACCTGTCTGAGGCAATATCACACCCGATACAAACGAACAAGAACGGCACCAGACGTGGTAACCATAAATCATGTGAGTTTTTTGGTTAACTAAGGCTATTTCTGCTGTTTCAGAGTGAAAGAAGCACAGAGTTTTAATAACAGCTCCTTTCCATTCTCACCCGCTTCTCCCAGGAGGCTGTGCGAGCTGATTTCCCGGAACAGGGCGGTCTTCATTGATAACTGGACGAACACATCTTCCATTGTCACGCAGTGTTGGTGGAGAGCAGCTTGAACGCGGTCTTCAGCTCCCTATCAAACACGGGTTTGTGGAGCGGAATAGGCGTCTGGCGGGAATGGGAAGTATGGAAATTCTGGAAAAGTGTTGAAAAGGGAGATCGTGCACGCACATGAAATCATCTTCTTTTGGGAAAATAATGCCATCTGAGACAGATAGAAAATGCAGAACTGCGAGGAAAGAGTGAATCTCTCCCCATTGTTCGGGAACAGAGTCTGTGCTTCTCGAAGTCACAGGGAGGCTTCTGCTGTCTGAATCAGCATGGGATGTTACTACAGCGAGTCCCGTCGCTCACGCAGCTGATGTGTATACATTTTTCCACGTTGCCTCCAGTTCACATCAAAGATTTCATAGCTCACATCATCCCAGAGTGACAGGGAAGAGAAGGAAGCGATTCAGACCAACATCTTAACACAACCTGGGTATAAATTGGATGTGGGAGAGCGGACAGTCTCGACTGCTTCCAGCATTTACAATCTTGGTCCTGTGGCGACAAAAGCAGGAACCAGGAACTGCTGATCTTGCTTCTTAAAACAGATGAGCAAATTTTGAAGAGCATAGATATTTCTCCTGGTGTTCATGAAATGATCAAGAGCAGAGTACGGTTCCCTGAGTATGGTCTGACCTCTGGGTTATGGGCCCAGGGCACTCCCACTGCGATATTCTGTTCACAAGATCTGACCACATGGAAAGAAATGACACAGTGACAAGATCTATTTAGTCGGATTCCGTGAAAAACGGAAGCCCATGGAATGAAAAGAGCCATGAGAGCGGGAATGGAACATTATCTGTGAGGAAGTTGTTTTCCAGAGTCGAGGAGAGTGCTCAGTGCTGTTTCCAGGGGTCAATATTTGGATAAGTAAACTGACTCAGCATCGGCTGTTATTGGACTGCATCTTTTGTACAATGTGGCAAAAGCACGGGCTTTTTGTATAGAGAGGACAACTTCAAAATTCTCAATGAGGCAAGATACACAAATGAGGTGAACAACAGAGCAACCACAAAAACTCGTGTTACGCCATGGGGTAAACGCCCATGCTCAATTTTCGCTTAAATTCGCTCTCTTACAAATTCCTGAGCCTGAGTTTCGAACAGTGAATGGTCTTTGTTAATAAAATCTGCTCGGATCTCACAGCTTCAGTATTTAATACGCCCCTACATGTATGTCTGACAACAGCAATTGATCCCTCACTGTGTTACTTCAGCACACGTAGAGAAGAAATAAATATAAGAACAACAGTCACGTATGTGACTGGGATTTGACCCGATGCTGCTGCAGCCAATCGATTCAGCTGTAATTGAAATTGCTTCCACCTTTCCTATGTCGGTAATAAGATCGCACAGCTTAGTGATGAGTTTTCGTGCGTTGAATTGGACCCAGCATTCTTTCTCAGGTTGGAATTTACGGGGATATAAAGGCACGGTGAAAGACACGGTAGCGTTTACTGAAATATAAAGACGTTAGGAAGGACACGGTCAGAGTTCACTTGATACAAAGCCGATAAAAAAGACAGACATGACGGTTACTTTTAGATAACACCACTAGAAAAGGAAAGAACAGATTTACTGGGAAGGTGGGATAGATAAAAAACCATGCGGGAGAAATCAGGAAAGACTTAGCAGTGTCTGAAGGGAGGTTATCCAGGTGATGTGACGTTGGTAAGAGTAAATCTGAGGGAAATTCCTTCGTTTAGTTGAGTGGAAAGTAGAGGTTGGAGCTTCAAAACCAACGGGGAATGATGAAGACGTTTGGAACAGATTTTTTTTTATTCTGAGAATTATTGAAATCGGAGATGAATTTTCAGAAATTAAAACATTTTAGGAGCTGATTCCATTAGATTTCAAAAGTCGTGTGCAGACACACAGGGACTGAATTTAACAGCGACAGAGATTCTGGGCTACCTGGATGGCGAGGCAAAAGGGACATACTCTCGAAGTGGAGAACATTCATCGGAAAGAATTTGCATAATACCTGCAACTGGAAATGTTAGGTATAAGAAGAGCTGCTGGTGTTGATAGTTGTTGCAGTTTATGCTACATGAAATATTATATATTGTAAATACACTGAGCACTTTGGTTTAAATCTGTATTGAATGGAAGTCGGTTAGCTCAGTCCGCTGACTAACTAGTTATGAGAAAAGTGAGACCAACAGCATGGGATTATTTATCCTACTGTCTCAGGTTTGCATAAGGATCATCATCTACCCCGCTCTCCTGATCTGTAATACTATGGTGCCTCTGGTGAGTAATATTTGGCCTGTAGATGTAAAACATCATTATCATTACCATCTGTAGCCTTGAACATTTGGTCACAATCACTCGAAAGGAGAGTGAGTCCATTTAATACTCACTGACCTCCGCTTGAAACCCCCTGTGACAAGACTCGACCTTATCCCAGTTTGCACCCTCTGCTCCTCCCAACAGCAAAACTACTTGGTATGCCTTTGCCAGATTTACTGACAACATTCAAACTCCCCAAAGAGATAAATCTAATACTTTCGATTGGATAATGAGTTGTGCGTGTTTGCAGGAAATGGAATGATATGAAATGAGTTAAACAGACTTTCCCAGAATGTCATCCAGTGCAGGCTGAGCGATTTGAGAAAGGTCATTCAGCTAAAATTTCACCTGTTTCCCTATTCACAGATGGATATTCATCTGGGGAATATTTGCATCTTTTCAGGTAATAACTGATAGAAATGTGAAACTGGAGTTTTCAAATAAATGCTACTTTACTCAACATTGATTTAAACTGCGTTTTAGTTTGATGCGCTAATAATCCCTTGTCAATGTCAGTAACAGCATCTTTAGATAAGCATTGAACTTACAAACGTGGCATTTTACGCACCTTTAAGTAGCAGGCGCTAAACAATTGCGCGACTGAAGCCGCAGACAGCAAGCTGGTCACATGTCCTACTCACCTTAGGAACTTTAACTGAACTGCTCTTCTTTTGCTGTGGTTCTGAATTTAAAGCTAACGCTGACCAGATGAAACTGACATGGACCTGTGATTATTGAAGCATCAGGTTCAGGAAAGGGACACATACAAAATATGCAAAATAGACTTCATTGAAAAATGGGTTTCCTTTGGTTCCTGCATAGTTTGCAGACAATGTTACATTGCCGCTGTCGCCAGACCTTTCCTTCGATCGGCTTCAATTCGAATCAATAAAGCTTCGCAACTTCCTTCTGAAAGTTCATACTGGTAACATGAAACATACTGCATTCATCAATAATCTTCACTATTCCTACATCCATGAACACGTTGCACGGTTTCCATAAATACTGAAGATGTAGGAGTGTGCTGCAAGAATAAATTCAATTCCAGTTTAAATTGTAAAGTAGGAAGAATGCACAGTAAGACTCAGAATGTCAGAAATTCATGTACGTCTCCGTGTCCCGAACTGCAGCAAAACAGAGGGGTACTCCGTCCCTAAATCCCCACGCTTGCTCGCTCGATGTGTTCAGTTGGAAACCTGGGGTGAAGGAGCATGCAGTCTGACAGAGCGCCTGGAAGAATTCTCGATTGTCTGATCTAAAGCTGCGATAGGTGCTCTTCATTCTGGCCGTGAGAGCGGTGGGGTAAATGGGAGGACCTTGATATTCTTGGTGTAGATTCACGTTTCAACATGTTACTTTTGAAAACCCTCTGTCAGAAACAGTAGTATGGACGCTATTCCATACACCGGTCTTACCCCGCCATTTGACATCGTAATGACTAACCAAATACATCAATAGCTTTCCCCGGTCCATCTACAACAGCCTGTCGCCCAAAGGGAAAAAGACATTTAAGCAATCGATAATGCCTGTGCAATTATTGGAGGGGAATGCGTTTAGAGACAGTGGGTTTCTGCACGAAGTTTATAGGTTTCGTGGGATAGCAGTTGATTCTGGTCTGATCATGCTTCAAATGATATGATTCCGTCAAAACTCACCAACAAGGGGGTCAGGAATTTTCTTTGGTAAACAGCAATTTCGAGAATTCCAGACGACGGGAATTAACGATGAATCAGCAGAATAATAATTGATTCCGCTGAAATCTGAACTCTGATTCTGGTGGAACTCAAAACAACAAACTTCGTATAGCAATTTTAACAATGCTGTAGAAATCTAACGCGCTTTTTATTGCACCACCGAGCTGCGCTAGCCACAATTTTGTTGTACCCAGTGTTGTGGTTGTCGTGGAGAAAATGTAATAAATCTCCAGGAGATGCGGGGAGTTCTTCAAGGAGTAGATCTTTTATTTGCAGTCAAAAACCCGTGACACTCAGAAAACAAATTCTTGAACGACCCCGAAACTCAGGATCCATGGCTCTTTATACCCTTTCTTTAATTATATTTTTGTTAGCTTACCAGGATGCCAACTGCGTTGGTCAGAATTATTTCACTCCAGGTATACAATAAACCACAATCTCTGCACTTCTGCCAATGGGGTTTTTCTATTGTCACGATTATGTATTTTACTGCCACCTCTGCTGAAATGATCAGACTAACCTGTCATGATTAGAGTTTTAGCTACCCCATCTACCACAATGTTTTCCTGTCCCAAGCTGATTAGATATTTAATGTCTTTTTTTCTGCTACAAGTGTTTCAAGCAGGCTGACTCTACTGACTATCAATTAAATACTTAAAGTCAAGTCCTAAATATTTATTTTCACGACTTATCCCAACCTGCAATTATGATATTTAGCTGGCAAGGCTGGCGGTACTAATTGCTATTATCTCAGCCTGTCACAGTAACCGTTAAGCCCCAGTCTGACTCTGCTAATTGGTGGAGGAGCATTCCACTCTGCTTATCCCATCCAACCACAGTGACCCCATCCTGCCACAGTGACCTTTTGACTCGCGTAGCATTCCACAGATCCCTTGTAACAGATCAACAGTAGTATCTATGCTTTAACCTACCCATGCTTCAATGCTCGGTATTTGCCATACGGTGTTCGGACCTTTGATCAGATATCTGTTTGTCTTCGCCCCACTTTCCAGTACCTGGTGCTTATCCATGTCTGCTCTAGCTTCTCAAGTATTCGGCTAAATACTCCTGAAGTGTTTTGATGACTCATAGCTTTACCACACGTTCAAACAGTGAGTTCCAATTATACAACACTCTCAGAATGAAAATGTTCTTCCTATATCTCCTCTGATTATTCTCCCCCTTGCATTTAACATAGATCTATGGTTGTAAACACTTCCCATAAGAAATTTATTCCTATAACACGTATCTGCCCCCTTACTGTACACCTTCATCTCTTCCTCACTCACTCTTCTCCGCTCTCAGATAAAGAGCCTGAGCTAAGTTAATTTATCTTCGCCATGACAAGAATATCGTTTTGGAAAAGTACAGCCGGTCAGGCTGCATCCGAGGAGCAGGAGAACCGACGCTTCTGGCATAAGCCTTTCATCAGGATTGAGACGTGTAGGTGGGGTTGGAGAGATTAATGCGCGGCATTTGGGGTTGGGTGGTAGCTAGCTGGGAAAGCGATAATTGGATAGAGGCGGGGGAGAAAGTGATAAGTCAGAGGGAGAAAAGATTAATAGGTCCGGAGGGTGGTACCGAGTTGGATGGTTCGGACTGTGATAATGTGGGGGGAGGGGAATTGAGGAAGATGTTGAAAACCACATTTATCCCGCATGGTTGCAGGGTCCCAAGGCAGAATATGAGCCGTTCCTGTTCCAGGCAGCGGGTGGTAACGGTTTGGCGGTGGCTTGTTGTCGATTGTCCTGTTCTGCAAACCACATTTCAGGGAGATGTGAAATACCAAAGGCTAAAAAACGGACAAAAACTTATAGAATCAGAGTTAATGGAATTAGACACAATGCAGATAGAAATCATTTGGCCAATTGAGTCTGCTCTGTGCCGCTGAAGAGATGCACACTCCCCCACCCGATCTTTCTAAACCCGCATTATTGATCCACTACAAAAATAGAAATGAGTTCAAAAGCTCAGCGGGTCAGGCAGGATCGGTGGAGAGAAATCAGAGTTAACATTGCGAATCAAAAACTGTTCCAAGGAATGATCTATCGACCCCAAATGGTCATTCTGTTTTCCCTGAGCTGCAATTCCAACTTTTGTCTTTGATTTTGTCTTTGAATATGCAGTTCATTCAGGTTTTGGTTGCCATCTACCTGAAGTGCACACCTTTGGACAGTGAGAAGGAATCGGAGCAGCCAGAGGAAACCCAAACGGAAAAGAGAGAAAAGGAGCGTGCAAATTCCACACAGTCAGTCACACAAGTCTGGAATCGAATGCGGGTTTCTGGCCTCTTAGCCCTCCCAAGTTGCAAGCGCCCGTCACGGATGCGAATTGAACCCAATCTCACGCAGCGACAGGCAGTCGTATTACCATGGAGTTCTATACAAAAAGAAGCCTATGTATCAGTACTGGAAATCAATAATCGATTAACTATCCGAATTCTTTTTTTAAATCACTTGACCGACAGCCTTGTACGTCTTGTCATCAAAAGTTCACATCTGAATACTTCTGAAAGTTATGAGGATTTCTCCCTCTCCAACCTTTGCATGCACCGAGTTCCAGATTTCAACCACCCGCCGTTTCAAAACGTTTGTCTGCGCATTCACTCAAATATTTCCTCCTCTGTTCTTAAATCTATTACCCCGTGAGTGATCTCTCCATTATAGGGAAACGTTAGTTTAGTCTACGCCACCGAATCCCTGATTATTTTGTATATCTCAATCATGTCTCCTCTCGATCTCTTCTGCTCTAAGTCTATCCAGTCTATCAAATCTCTCTTCATAACAGGAGTTCTTCTACCCAAACAATGACCTGGCAAATCACCCCTGCATCATTTCCAGTGCTAATGTGATTGCAGAACTGCACACAATAGTACAGATAGAGCCGAATGAGCAAGTGAAATAAATGATGTGGAAGCTCGCAAAAAGAGGTCTTTTTGAAAAAAAGTTTCTTTTCCTCAGTGCTGCCCTGTGTTCTTTTCCTGAGCCTGAAGTTCCAATAATATCTGATCCATGTCATTAAAAGCTGCTACTTGATCATTGATCTCAAAACCACAGTATCGAAATGGATTGATTGGTCTGAAGGTCGCAATGGTATGATTGTGGCACGTTCACCCAGCAACAGTGAGCACAGCAGCACAGACTGAACAGGGTTCAAAGTGAAAATGATTGTAAGGGAAATGGGAGGCGGAACTTAAAGGAGGTCAGTGATTGTGGGAGGGAGAGAAGTCTCCAAGAATGGGTGAGTCTGAATTATGATATTTACATCACAGAGATGTGTGAGAGAGGGGTTTGATGAAAAAATCATAATATCAGAGAACGTTTTCATGTAAAATTTTTAAATTCATTTCTGTGTTTCTTTGACATGTACCAAAAGGAGTTAAAAAGGGGAGAACGTTACATGCCGTAACACGGATTCAAACGAGGTTACTGCGGCCACAACGCACAACACTGAACATTATACGATCCCTGGGCCATGCAGAGATGCGTGTTTGAAAAGAGCAGTAACTACAGTGACATAGGGCATGTTAGGAAGAATGCAGAGATACAACAGGGCTATTTGGCGAGCAATAATAGACATGTGGGAACTCAGAATTGGCTGTATATTCAAACTGGATGCTTCAAGAGGCTGAGGAAGCTCCATCGAGTACTGCATGTTGAAGACTGAGAATGATAGATTTTTACAAAACATCAAATTCTCAAGGGATTCTGCAGGATATTGTTGAAATGTATGTTTCAACAGCAATGTGGTTTCACATTTGTTGCCTCACGAGCTTCCCCACACAAGGAAGTACCCATTTCTGCAGTGGATCACATAATCCCAGTTCCTCCACCCAGAATCAGTGGTGCAGTTGCAAAGATCAAACTGGAAATTGGGATGGAAATGAGCACGTGAAGCTACTCTGTCGCACCAGTGATGCGATCGGTGAGCACATTGTCCTTCTATGATGGTACCGAGGCACATGAAATTCCGAGGCTGGGCGTTCTCCTCGTCAAAGGCTGGGAGGAAGGGCATATTTGTCTCCGTTTATTAGATTATTAAGATACAACAGCAGCATTAACCCGCACTGCAGATCGGCTCAGCGGAAGCGTGCTGCAGCCTTAAGCGAGAGGTCGATGTATTGCAAGCATTCAGTGCATTTTTCCTTACCAATGCACTGTTTTGTTATTTTAACAGTAAGAACTGTTTTTTTTAATCACATCATCCTCTTACTCCCAGCAAACACTCCAGTACAGCGTACATCAGTTTCATTCCGACACAGCCACATGTCATATTCTCACTCCCTCTGAGGTGATTGGACTTGGCAATGTCATTCTCTAAGATTGGGCAACGTAGCATTGAGATGGTAGTGTAGTGAACAAAGAAGAACACAGAACATTTATAGCCCAGGAACAGGCCCTTTGGACCTCCAAGCCTGGGCTGAACCAAATCAACTGCCTAAACCTATCACCCAATTCCTCAGCATCTGTTTCCATCTGCTCCCCACTTACTCACGCATCTATCACGGCACACCTTGAATGAAACAACCGTGACTGCCTCTACTACCTCTGCTAGCAACGCGTTCCAGACATCTACCACCCTCTTCGCAAAATACTTTCTACATCTATCCTCCTTAACCGTTTCACCTCTCAACTTGAATCGGTGACCTCTTATTATTGAATCCCTCACCTGGGGAAACAGCATATCTCTATACACCCGGTCTGTACACTTCAAAATTTTGTAGACCTCAATCAGGACCCCTCAATCTCTTTTTTTCTACTGATAACAATCATAAACTTCTTAACCTCTCTTCACAGCAAGCATTTTCCATACCAGAAACATCCACGTAAACCTTCTCTGCACTCTGTCCTCAACGTCCACTTCCTTTTGGTAACTTGATGACCAGAACTGTGCACAATATTCTAAACATGGCCGAACCAAAATCTTGTACAATTTTAGCATGACCTGCCAGCTCTTACACTCAAAGCCCGGTCCTATGACGACAAGCATGCCATATGCTTTCTTGACCGCTGTATCCAACTGTGCCGCCAACGTCATGGTACAAAGGACCTGAACTCCCAGATTTCTCTGCTCGTCAAATTTCCATTTACAGTGGTGTTGGTTCTAGAATTAGGCTTCCCAAAATGCATGATTTCACATTTGCCTTGATGGAACTCCGTCTACCACTTCTCCGATCAATTCTCCTGTCTATCTATAATTTTCATTCTTCGACTGACCCTATGTTTTCTGCTACTCACCAATCTTCGTGTCAAATGCAAATTTAGTGGCGATATGCTGGGCTAGCAACCCTTGGAGACTGGAACATGGCAGATGCTGGCATTTAAATCGATGAACAAAATCTGGAATATTAACCCCGATCAGAGGAACAGAGGCAAAATTTTTAATTTGCTGAAAACCCATTCATTCTTGTCCCTTTGAAAGGGGAATTTGCTGTCCTTAACGAGACCTGCCAACATATGACTCCAGACTCACAACAGTGCGGTTCACCCATAGTATCCCTCTGACTCCGTTCAAGGTGAATTAAGAATGAACAACAAATAATGTTCAGACCGTGATGGCCACACTCCATAGGAGAATAAAGAAGGATAAAAAAATACATGGATGACGGGGAAAATTGGAAGTCATCTCTGCGTGGACTCAAATTCAACTGATTATCCAAGCTAAATAGACACATGGATACACACACAGCCAAGAAGTCAGGTCCATAGGGGGACTTCAGGAAAGCATTCAATTACCCGCTGAAGTATAAACCTACGTGCCCAGGCACAATGTGGACAGGTCATTCACCACTCCCATATGTGAGAAGGGATCACTCAGGAGGCCAACTGGCAGAGTCGCCAGCATGTTTACAAATGACATCAGGGGTCCGATTGTGCTGTTATTGCAGGTGTTCATCACATCCAGCAATGAACCATGTTTAAACGCCTATTCCCAGTGGAGTTCCACTGTTTCCTGATGTAGATCAACGATTCAGACTTAATTGCAGGAGGCATGATTTAGAAGTTTGCAGAGGATGCAACAATTGGTCGTGTATTTGACTATGATGAATAACGTCAGGGCCTGCAGAGATGTATCAATCAGGTGGAAAATAAAAACGGCGAATGGAATTGAATCCAGACCAATAAGTGGTAACAAATTTGGGGAGTTGAAACAATAACAGTGAGGATTCTGAGTGGTGAACAGAACAAACAGGAACAAAGAGATCTTGGAGTGAATATTCACAGATCACTTAAGTGTTTTGGACAGGGAGCTCAGTTGGTCGAGAGTATTTTTGGATATTTTCTGTTGTTGACCTCAGACTGTGGATGATATTCGATCTTTAGCAACCGCCAGTTTAGGAAACAACTAAAAGAATGAGCACAAGTCTGGTCAATGCAATCATCAACATTTTACAAAATTGCAAGATAAAAGATGGAGGGCTGAAGTATACCACTTTGACCATCAAGACCGCTTCATCACTCCGTGAATTTAGCACTGATACATCTCCAAGTCATTTCGGTATGTGCCTTGCAGGGTAACTTGCAAATGGTAGCTCTTCAGTGCATTTTCAACCATGTCCTTATAGTCGGTACAGTTTTTGAGCTTTGAATGTTCTGTCAACACAGCCTGGATGACTTACTCCACCGCATCTTGTAGGTGGTGCACTCTACTGCAATTGTGCCTTAGCGGTGAGGGTAATAAACATTCAGGTATTGAACGTGGTACAGTTAAGTGACTGCATTGTCGTGGAGGATGTCCAGTTCCTTCAGTGATATTGAAGCTGCACACATCCAGGCAAATGGAGAGAGTTCTGTTACACATCTAATTTGTGCATTACATATGATGCAGGCTTCACGGAGACATGAGTTGTGTTAATAATCAAACAAAGTCGACTGACGGACATTTTTTTTTGTAGTCAACTTCTTTATATGGGCGGTCAGGTTCCATTTCTCCTAAATATTAGCTCTGAGGGCGATTACACGGAGAACTTCAGTTACAACGAAGCCATTGAATGTACATAGAATATGATTAGATTCTCAATTGTCAAAGTTATCATTACTGTATTTGGTCCATGTGTGGACTTATCCGATTCCAATCGCAATCTGATTTCAAGTTCCAGTTCCCATGCTGTAAGGGACAGCAGAGATTTACGAGGATGTTGCCGACTTTGGATAAAATGGAGCTTCGTGAAATGATTGGTCAGGCTGGGATTATTCTCCTTTTAACAAATTCGTGGGATCTTGACAGGGTAGATACAGGCAGGTGGCTTGCCCTTTGCTCTGAGGAGAGCACCAGAGGACATAATCTCAGAATGTGATATCGCCGATTTAATTCAGAAATGAAGAGTAATTTACATGCACAGAGAATTTCGGATTTTGTTTGGCAACCGAAGTAGAGGCTAAGTTGTTGGGTATTTTCAAACTGTGTCAGGTACTTAATCAGAAAGCCGATGAAGTTTGTCGAGGTAAGTGAGCAGAATGGAGTTGAAGATTTTCAGATCAACCATGAGTTCGTTGTATGGTGGGGCAGACTCGATGGGCTGAATGGCATATGTCCACTTTGTTTAACATTTGGTCTAACGCCAATTTTTATTCATAAGTTGAGAATTGTGAGTGGATGGGTTGAAGTGATAGAAAAGGTTTATCAAACAGATCAGGAACGAAGCTCGTAAGCTCATGAAGAAGAAACGTGCTGTGACCTGGGGGCAGCAAATGACACTCTGCACGGCACAGGTGGCTGTTTACAGAAGCTGTGATTGCTGAAGAAAATTGGTCGACATTGTCCAGTTCGCAAGTCAGTCATCACGCTGCATGAGAAAGAATGAAAGGTTCGTTTCATTGGAGCAGTTTTCTGCGGATCCAATTCCGAGTGACTGTTTGAAATACTAATCAGCTCATTGTGTGGACTGTTAGGTTAAAATAATCATGAACAATCCCACAGGATAAACTTGTGCTCTCGATCTCTTGTTAGTTATTTCTCTTTCTGTCGATGTAAATTCATAGAAAGACAAGATGGAATGAGGGGCATAAAGAAAGGATGTGTTCCTTCTCATTGCATCAATTTAATTTACAACTGAATAGAACATCTGCTCTCATTCTTTATTTCATCTTTAATGTGGTGTTTATTATTCGAGAATTTCCCGTGCAGTGAACGGCAAGAACAAAATTCTCGATCCAGTGTATATCAGAGGTGTGAGGTGCAAAATAAAAATGCATTAGTGGTTTGTGGAATTAGCAACCAAAATGTTACTCGAACCCGTGATTGCGGAACACCGTAGTATAATAGCCCACCACCGTAATCGCTCAGTCTCTTCAGCACGTTTTGAAAAGGGGTGACATGTGACTTCATCAAGGTTACATGTGGTGAAAGTCGTGGATGAGAAATTTCTAGAGCTAAATTTAAACCACACCATTCTGTTTCTGCTTTCACCCGAATTACAATAATAGCAAAATCCAAGAAATAGCCATGCTCGTCGGAATGAACATCTGTCATTGATTCATTCTGAATCAGAACTGTGACAGAATGAAGCATAGAACAAGAATTTCCCGTTATATTCACACCCACATTTTGCCTTGACTCATAATTTCTTCAGTGACGTTCTCTCTCACGTGAAGAAGTAGCCATGGAGAGGGATATAAAGGCGATGTTGTGGTTCAATACCCGTTCTCATATGGCTTAACGGAATTGGGTTAAATCGCAAGAAACGCTGTTTTGTTCGTTTCATTTTATTAATTAAACTGAAAGTCACACTGTTCATTGTAATAATCGGAAGTGAATTAGATTTATCTCATTGGAATGATTAATGATATATGCAAATTTGTTCCGAATTTATTTCAGCTGAAAGAAAATACTGCTTAGAAAAAGAGACGATTAAAGTCCAAAAGAAAAACCAACAGTTTTGTTGCTCCTGCATTGGCAGAGTTCAATGATCATTAAATGGACCAAACATCATAGTGAGCACATCTTTTAGCCACGTGATTGAAGCAGGAAGTCGATCTCCAAGCAACGGATCACTTACTGTTCATTATGTAATATCTTTCCTTTACAATAAAAAAAGCCACTGAGTTCCATTTGCAATGCTTCAGGTGGCATAGTATGCCAAATCTTTCCAAATCCAGGATATTTGAAACAAAATCTTATTCAGCTGTGCATGTTCACGAAATGTCTATACTTTTAAAGTCAACTAACTGAGACATTGTTTCCCCGCTCCTTCCAACCGACTACACCCCACCCCTACAACTTTACCTAGCCACTGGCTATTTCTATACTTGTGAAATCTATTCGTTGTATGTCACCAAATATGCCTTTTCAAATATTTTGAAAAACAGGTTCTCGGAGTGTCAGAGATTCTGCTCTCATCATTTCTTTGTCCCTCAAAGGTTTTGCATGTTTGATGTTTAGATATTTACTAATTTGAACAGAAAAACACGAGTCACAAAAATACCAGTCACAAAAAAAAGTCACAGAAAGCATTGGCTCGTCACAATAAGACCCTTATGAAAAAATTCTACTCAACAGTAATTCGACGACCGTGAACATCTTCATATCGTTCTTGCAAAGAACACTCTTATTATTCCTAAACTTTTATTATCGTAATTATTTCGACATTTGTATCAGAACTAGGAAGAAAATGAGAAGCAATTCACGAGTATTTTCGGGAGTGAATGTCAAAATAAATTAAATTTACAGTGTCACCTTTCAGTATTTTCTCTGAATAAGCAGATAAAGATTTTTAATGTGCGAGCTCAAAATGTTTTCACCTACAGTTGTACTAAGCCAAAGTTAAGTTATTTTATTTTGTGATACTTCAACTGGAGCCCTGATTGGAAAGCTGCTCCGTATGTTGATGTTAGCATCCTCGGTCATTTGTAATAAAGCATGGTTGTTGGTTTTAGTGAAATATTTCGTGTGCAATTACTGAACTCAGATGTAAGAAATCAAGTGCATTTATTGGGTGGAATTGTTCACCAAATATTTACAGTAGTTCTTGTTCTCAGGAACAATAAAATACTTACTCAGGTTTTTCTTCTGAGCAGTAATTAGATGACCAGGAAGACTTTATGTGGCTGTATGCGCCATGTCTGTGAGCATTCTATTTTAAAATTACATTGAGATATTTTACTAATAACGGAAGGGATTAATAATCGTGTGTTAAAGGTCTTAACTAATGTCATATTTTCTTTTAAAAATTACGAGAATTCCTTTGTGCAACAATGATTTGGAGATGCCGGAGTTGGACCGGGGTGGACAAAGTTAAAAATCACACGACACCAGGTTATAGTCCAACAGGTTTGTTTAAAAGCACTAGTTTTCAAGGTGCTGCCTCTGTAACGGGTGATCTGATGCACAGACAGCGCCGGGTAAACCAATGCTTTCAAATAAACCTGCTGGACTATAACCAGGTGTTGTGTGATTTTTAACTTCGTGAAACAAACTTAAAAAACATATGTGATAAGTGAGATATATGCAAAATCGATTTTCAAAGCATTTCATCTTTACATTCAATATGACTCGGCCATTGAAAAAGTAAACCGAACTCTCAGGCAGTTCATCAATTGAACATTAAGTAGAAATTTAACTTAATAAAAGACATAGCAATAATGAGATGAATTGCAATATTTTATTGTATAATAAAGATTACCTGAAGAACTGAAGGGTAATAAGAGTGGCATTTGCTTCACTTTACTGAAGAAAAATTCGAAGTTTTTTTTCATCTTGCTTGGACTAGAGAATAAGGATAAGTATATGTGAGGTGTTCAAATATAAAATACTGATGTGCTAAATGTTTATTGAATCTCTTCTGCAGAATTAAGTTCACAGAATAAACAATATTTGGGCATTCATGATCTGATTGGAATTAAAATCCTGTTGTCCACCATATGCATAATAATTGGATGTAGCTAGGTATTTTGATTTTGAATACAAATGAATTTCATTTCTTAGATATATTAAATTTTGAAAACTACAAAGTCCTTAAACGTAAAATTTAGAGACAATGCTATGTGGGCGGCACGGTGGCCCAGTGGTTAGCACTGCTGCCTCACAGCGCCAGAGTCCGGGGTTCAATTCCCACCTCAGGCGACTGACTGTGTGCAGTTTGCACGTTTTCCCCGTGTCTGCGTGGGTTTCCTCCCACAGTCCAAAGATGTGCAGGTCAGGTGAATTGGCCATACTAAATTGCCCGTAGTGTTAGGTTCGGGGTATGTGTGGGTTGCGCTTCGGCGGGTCGGTGTGGACTTGTTGGGCCGAAGGGCCTGTTTCCACACTGTAATGTAATCTAATCTGAGCTCGATGTACCTCCTAGTCTCGTAGGAGAGAGACACTACTAGAGCTCCTCAAGTGCCTTTCATTATCTTCCCACCAAGGAAGGGTGGGATTATAATCGATTGTGATTACTCAAATACAAACTAACCAGTGTTCATTCCGATAATTGGGCTGGTAATTAATTAGACTGTTTCTGTGCAATGGACTGAGAAAGAAATGGCAATTCACAATAATGGTGGAACTAATCACATATGCTCTTACTTAAAAATTAATATTATGATAATTGAGAGAAAGAAAAATAGACACATCATGCGCTTATTTTAAATTCATAAAAAATACAATTTTTGTATTTGTTTAAAGTGGTTTTTCTTATAATGGAAAGATAATTAGAACGTTTAGCAGTAGGACAGAATCTGAGCTGCAGAGAACTTCCCCTCCTTCCAAAAACGTACAACTTCCAACAATTCCAAACTCACTCTGATTGATAAAGGAAAGAGCAAACACCTGTAAAATCCTTTTTTCTTGTTTACACAAAATGTCACAAACTTGAAATTGTTTTAGCTTGAAAATATTTAAATCTTACTGTGAACAGAAATGCAATAAATCTTCGCGTTGAAGAAAAATATAATCAAACCAAATTAAAATACATATTGATATTCACAATAATTGGGAGAGTGAACACTGCAATTTATTTCCATCTGTTGATACACTGAGCCATAATTCCAATTTCATAGCCCATTTGGATTAGACAATGGTTCCTGGATAGATGTGTTGTCCCAGTCGAAATGGTGTTTTTGTTTTACACACGGATGAAAATAAAACACCATTTCGAATGGATCAACACATCTATCCTGGGATAGGCTAAGCAAAGAAATGCCAGCGAATTCCTAGAGGTCTGGAACTCCAACCATAATGCCATAAACACACACATAGATATAGATGTCATCTATCAACCCCTCAGAAAACGAACAGGAAATGACATCATCACAACCCCCAGGAACCCCATCCAGGAGAAAGATATAAACAGAAAGCAGGAGACAACAGCTTCGCTTCACTTGGAGGTCGCCACTGATGATGTTACCTAGCCAGGTAATGAAACGTCTGGATATCAAACCTACAGCTCAGCGAGCAAACCTCCAACGTAAATGTTTGTTTTATTACAGTAAAACTTGAATTCTTAGAAATCACAATTTTGCGAAAATGAGGGAAGTTATCTTTCGCTGAATAGTCACATTGAATGACTAATTCTTTATTTCCAATTCATATGCATTACAAAGCAGTTTAATTTTCATTTCTGTATATGAATAATTGCTTCAAACATATTGAATTATTTGACTATCATGACATTTTTATTTAATTGAGATCAATGTCACTTTGTTCCATCATTATGAGAAATTACTAATTACTTTAATTGGTCCATTACACACTGAACTGTCTAATACAATCCTAGTCCAATTATCACAATAAATATCTCAGCAGTTTCCCATTGAGTAACCATAATAAATATATGATTATTGTCCTGTCCATCCTGCATGGGAACATTATTGAACGCTCTGGTAATGTCTGTACTAATACACCAGGAGGCATGAGTTCAATTCCCACCATCAACAGAGATGTGTCAAAGCACCTCTGAGAGTTGATTAGAACATATCTAGGTGTCTATTGAATTGCTTTTCAATCCAACATTTCCTCAACTTGTATCTGTTGTTCATTGCTATGATCACAATATCTTCAATTTATTTGCTTTAGGTCACTAATTAAAGTATACATGGGATTATGCTGCTTCTAAATATCTCTCACTTTTTCAGTATTAAAGATTCTCCAGTGTAAATAATATTTAACGTGAGAGGGGAAAGATCTAAGAGGGATCTGACGGGCAACTTTTTTCTTCCAATTTGTTTGGCACATATGGGATGAGCTGTGAGAGGAAGGGGCAGCGGCTGGTACAATTACAACATCTAAAGGACTTTTGGACAGTTACATGGATAGAAAACGTCCAGAGGGGTATGGAACAAACACAGGAAAATGGGACTAGTTTAGTTTAGGAAACCTGGCCAGCATGCCAAGTTGGGCTGAATGGGCTGTTTCTGTGCTGTGTCAATCTACCATTCTACAATTCAAAATTGACTGTGATTGGTAAAGGTGAGAACGAGCGGGTGTTAATTCTGTTTTGTGTCCAGAAAAAAAAGAGGAATGAATTTTAATTTTGTCATGTAAAATAGTTCACTCTTATTGTGATTAAAAATACAATGAATGTGAGCATTTAAGTGAAATATAATTAAATCAATTCAACTATGTTTCCGTGGTTAATGTAAAAATTGATCTTTATGTGAGAAACAAAGCTCACTCACTTCAATAATTTCAGCCCGAGACAAGATCTGAATCCGTAGTGTCATTTATTTTTACACTTGCAAGTGGGTGTGATGTCCAGTGCCAGGCTTTTGGCCAAAACATCGATTTTGCCTGTCCTCGGATGCTGCCTGAATTGCTGTGGTCTTCCAGCACCACTGATCCAGAATCTGGTTTCCAGCATCTGCAGTCATTGTTTGTACCTCTTAATACAGAGTGAGGAGTGCATGGAATGTACTCCCAGTGGTGGTTGAGGAGACAGATACAGTAGGGACATCTAAGTAACTCGTGGATACGTACATGAATGATAGTAAAATGAAGGGAATGTAGGTTAGTTTGATCTTAGAAGAGGATAAAAGGTTAGCACAACATCATGGACCAAATGTCCTGTACTGTGTTGTACTGTTCGATGTTCTATGTACTGAACTGAACAGTTATTACATATTAGCAACAAATAGATTTTCAAACCTCTATTAGTGAACTTTAGAATAATGATAAATCTCACCTTGCTATTTGACTGAGCTATGTGTGGACATAAACAGGAATTATTGCAGGGAAAAGTAATTAAGGTTTTCAAAATTTATGAAGTTGAGGTTACCGAGGTTATTCAAATGGCGGCCTTTCTGTGGAGCCGCAGAAAATGGGGGAGATACTAAATGCGCATTTTGCATCAGTATTTACTGTAGAAAATGATATGGAAGATATACACTGTAGGGAAATAGATGGTGATATCTTGCAAAATGTCCAGATTACAGAGGAGGAAACCCTGGATGTCTTGAAACGGGTAAAGGTGGATAAATCCCCAGGACCTGATCAGGCGTACCCGAGAACTCTGTGGGAAGCTAGAGAAGTGATTGCTGGGCCTCTTGCTGAGATATTTGTATCATCGATAGTCACAGGTGAGATGCTGGAAGACTGGAGGTTGGCAAACGTGGTGCCACTGTTTAAGAAGGGCGGTAAGGACAAGCCAGGGAACAATAGACCAGTGAGCCTGACCTCGGTGATGGGCAAATTGTTGGAGCAAATCCTGAGAGACAGGATGTACATGTATTTGGAAAACCAAACACTGATTAGGGATAGTCATCGTGACTTTGTGAGTGGAAAATCATGTCTCACAAACTTGATTGAGTTTTTTGAGAAAGTAACAAAGAGGCTTGATTTTGGAAGAGCAGTAGATGTGATCTATATGGACTTCAGTAAGGCGTTCTTCCCATTGGAGACTGATTAGCAAGGTTAGATCTCACGGAAAACGGGGAGAACTAGCCATTTGGACACAGAACTGGCTCAAAGGTGTAAGACAGAGAGTGATGGTGGACGGTTGTTTTTCAGACTGGATGCATGTGACCAGTGGAGTGCCACAAGGATTGGTGCTGGGGCCTCTATATTTTGTCATTTACATAAATGATTTGGATCCGAGCATAAGAGGTAGAGTCAGTAAGTTTGCAGATCACACCAAAATTGGAGGTGTAGTGGACAGCGCAGAGGGTTACTTCACGTTCCAACAGGATCTTGACCAGATGGGCCAGTCGGCTGAGAAGTGGCAGATGGAGTCTAATTCAGATAAATGCGAGATGCTGCATTTTGGGGAAACAAATCTTAGCAGGACTTATACATTTAGTGGTAAGGTCCTAGGGAGTGTTGCTGAAGAAAGCGACCTTTGAGTGCAGATTCATAGCTCCTTGAAAGTAGAATCGCACGTAGATAGGATAGTGAAGAAGGCGTTTGGTATGCTTTCCTTTATTGGTCAGAGTATTGAGTACAGAAGTCAGAAGGTCATGTTGTGGCTGTACAGGACATTGGTGAGGCCACTGTTGGAGTATTGCGTGCAATTCTGGCCTCCTATCTTTCGGACAGTTGTGAAACTTGAAATGGTTCAGAAAAGATTTACAAGGATGTTGTCAGGGTTGGAGGATTTGAACTACAGGGAGAGGCTGAACAGTCTGGGGCTGTTCTCACTGGAGCGTTGGAGGCTGAGGGGTGACTATATAGAGATTTACAAAATTATGAGGGGCATGGATAGGGTAAATAGGCAAAGTCTTTTTCCTGGGGTCAGGGAGTCCAGTACTAAAGAGTGTAATTTTAGGTGGAGAGGGGAAAGATATAAAAGAGATCTAAAGGGTAACTTTTTCACACAGGGTGGTATGTGTATAGAATGAGCTGCCAGAGGAAGTGGTGGAGGCTGGTACAATTGCAACATTTAAGAGGCATTTGGATTGGTATATGAGTAGGAAGGGTTTGGACGGATATAGTGGGTTTATTTTGTGTTGGGAAATGTGGTAGGCATGGATGGGTTGGAGTGAAGGGTCTGTTTCCTTGTTGTATGTCTCTATGACTCGATGACTCTAAATGAGAAAAAAGTCAGATTTTTACAAAGAGTGTTGTATCAGAAATCATTGATTTTTACAAAGAGTGTTGTATCAGAAATCATTGATTTTTTTTTATGTGTGATGATCTGAAATAAAATGGATTTTTATTTCACTGTATTAGTACAAGGGAACACTAGATTAAATTCAAATATGAAATTCACTATAATTGTTAGCCAGAATAAGTTAAAGTTTTGAGTAAATATTGTAATGCTGATGACTTATTAATTGCTGTTAGAATTCTGAAAAAAGAAAATGTTATACTATTTGTCCTAAGAGTCAATAAATTAAATTGATTTATGAACCACACTATACTTGTTGGCAAAACTAATTTAAATTATTATGCAATTATTGTCATGGCAATGACTTGATAGTTAGTGCTAGTATCTAAACAAATAAATTGATTCAATATTTTGAAAGCATTTTGCTCTGAAATTGATTGAATATTTATTTAGATCGGAAAACGGAGGGAATAAAATTTAATAGCTCGCTTGATAGGATTGAAAAAGAAAATGAGACAGTCCATGTCAGTGTCGGTGACCACAGCACAGTCCTTTTGGAGACAGGTCCCACCTTCAGATAGAGCTAAGCGATGCAGCATCCAACAGATCAGATCTAAACTCTACATTCATTCCACATCCAGTCGAGAATGGTGGTGGACAATTGAACATCTCACTGGAAGAGGAGTTTCCACAAATATTCATCATCAATGATGCAAGAGCCGAACACATCAGTGTAAAAGATAAGGCTGAAGCTTTCTGGGAGCTAAATATTGAAGAATGCACATCCAAATGAAAAGGCAGGCAGGTGGGCAGAGTGGCTGGGGTTGCCTAAACAGTAAGAAATGGAATTAAGTCAACAGCAATAGATGACTTAGGGTCAGATGATGTAAAATCTGTGTGGGTGAAGATGAGGAACCGCAAAGGTTACAAAAGCATAATGGGAGTTACCTGCAGAGCTCCAAACAATAGTCAGGATTTGGGCATAAGTTACATGAGGAGATAGGAAAAGCGTGTAACACTTGATAAGGGAGCTAAACGTAAATGAACCCTGAGGAGGCAGGGACCATATTATGATAGAATTTACTCGGCAGTTTGAGAGGGAGAAGATGGAATCAGATGTAACTGTATTACAGCTGAATAAAGGCAGCTACAGAGCCATGAGGGAGAAGCTGGAGAGAATTGACTGGGACAGCAGCCAAGCAAGAAAGACAGTGGAACAGTGATGGCTAGGGTTTCTGGGAGTAATCCGGGTGACACACTAAAAAATCATCCCGAGGAAAAAGCAGCATGGATCAGGGAGGGTGAGGCAACCATGGCTGACTCGGGAAGTCAGGGAAAGCATACAAGCAACGTATCGCATGGCAAAGGGCAGTGGGATGTCAGTGAAATGGGAAGCCGAAAAAGACCAATGGAGAACAATGAAGAAAGACATAAGGAGAAAGAAGATTAAGCATGAGAGAAAGCTAGTCAGTAATATTAAAAACATGATTGCCAAAGTTTCTTTAGTTATATAAAGTTCAAAAGAGAGGCGAAAATGGGCATTGTGCCGCTGGAAATTGAGGCTGGAAGAATAGTAATGGGGAACAAAGAAATGGATAAGGAACTGAATAAGTACTTTGCATCAGTCTTCTCGGTGGAAGACACAAATAATATCCAAAAACTTCAAGAGAGAGTCGGGGTGGGGGTGGGGGGTGGTTGTGGAACAGAGATGTGTGTGGAATACAAATCACGAACAGATCAGGCTTGGTCTTATTGAATGGTGGAGCAGGCTCGAGGGGCCGAATGGTCACCTTCTGCTTCTCTCTCACATGATCCCAGGACTGAGAGTTTTGATTAAAATTCATTCACTAGATGTAGGTGCCATTGGCTAGGGAAAAATGTATTACCCAGAGAGCAGTTAAGAGTCACCAAGGAGAAAATGCTCGAAAACTGAAAGATTTGAAAGTAGATAAATCACCTGGACAGATGGACAACACCCCAGAAGATGATAGCTGAAGGGATAGTGGAGGCTTTAACTGTGAGCTTTCCAGTATCACTGGAGTCAGGGAGGGTCGCAGAGGACAGGAACATTGCTAATATAACCCCCAACCACAAGAAGGGAGTATGGAAAAAGAATGGAAATTACGGGCTAATAATCCTGGCCTCAGTCGTTGGTAAATTGTTGGTAATATTTTGTCAGTAATATTTAACTAACTGGTTGTTTCAATTATAATGTAATCTCTACAAAAAGACCAAGTATTTTTTAGGTGACAACAAATTTTCTAACAACTTATCTCAATCTATCTCTCCTTCCTTTTCATTAGACAACGTAGGGAGGCATGGAAACATGACAGTGATGTAAGCTATACGTAATGCAGTGAGACAGGAAAGATGGTGTGGCTCATGTTGATTCTTGAAACCCAAACAGTGAAGCAACACATTCACTGCATAATAAACATAAGACAACATTTCAACCCCACTCATACCGGTATGACAGAAATAAAATGTGGATCGGTTGGACAGGCTGGTTTTGTTTCAGTTGGAGTGAGGGGTGACATGACTGAAGTATATAAGATCCTGAATGGTTTGATAAGGTGGATGTGGAAAGGATATTTCCTCTTGTGGGTCATTCCTGAACTAGAGGGAACTGCTTTAAAATTGAGTTCACACTTTCAGGACAGAGATAAGGAAATTTGTTTCCTCTCAGAAGGCTGTGCAACTTTGGAACTCTCTGCCCCAGAAGGTGGGTTCACTGAGTATTTTTTTAAGACACAGGTTGATAGATTCGTGTTAAGGGGCATTGGGACAAGATGAAAATTAAATCACTACAGATCAAGCTTGGTCTTATTGAATGGTGGAGCAGGCTCGAGGGGTCGAATGGTCACCTTCTGCTTCTATCTCACATGATCCCAGGACTGAGAGCTTTGTTTAAAATTCATTCACTGGATGTAGGTGCCACTGGCTAGGGCAACGTTTATTTCCCAGAAAGCAGTTAAGAGTCAACCATATTGCTGTGGGTCAGGAGTCACATGTAGGCCAGACCAGTGAAGGATGGCAGATTCCTTCCCTAAAGGACATCAGTGACACAGATGGGTTTTTCCTGACAATCAATAATAGTTTCATGGTCATCAACAGACCCATAATTCTAGATGATTATTGAATTCAAAGTCCACATCTGCCGTAATGGGATTGGAATCAGGGCCCCCAGAATATTCGCTGGGCCTCTGAATTAACTGTTCAGCAATGATAGCACGAGGCTGTTACGGAGCTACAAAGGGACAGTTTTAAGGGTGGAAACCAAAACCTTGGTAAAACTGGATTAAATAAAGGAGAGCTGATAGAATGGAGGGGAGTTGAAGGGATTGGGGGAAGAGAATGACCAAGTTTATGTTCAAACCAGCTGAAACTAAAGCCACCAACAGGGAGGAGATTAAAACAAGAAACTCACATGCAGCTGGAATTGGATAAGTGCAGATACCTCAGGGAGGTGTGGAACTACACAGGGAGGACAGGGTGAAGGCATGGGTAGGTTTAAAAGCAGTGAACCAAATTTTGAAATTATATTTCTGAACATAATGTAGATGAGGTTAAAATGGAGGTAGATGTCTTACGCGACTTGCTGTTAGGACACAAACGGTAGAATCTGAGGTGGTCATGAGCATATGGAGGTAGAATGTGGGAAACAAGCTGGGACTGTATTAGAATAGTCATGGTGACAGGGAACAAATGCTGGACGGACAGTTTCAGCAGCTGATGGACTGACGCTGAGGTGAGCCATCAGAAACTGAGCAAGTGACCACCATCTAATAGGACATTGAAACTGATCCATCAGCCTGAAACTGACTGACCACGTGGCTGTCAGTGACACTAACACAAGTGAGTGGAAACATTGGTCAGAGCCTGTTTCTGTAACATTCAACACAACCAGGAAATAAAAAGTGAATAATTAGCTGATAACAAGGCCACTGTTATGTTAGTGTCAAAATCATTCAATGTTCAGTTATTGAACATTATTGACTCACAGAATATTCTAACCTGCTGAATCACAGTATAAGGGGAAAGTAAACAACATTCTTGGCAAAGACAGAATGAACCAAGTGCTTGTATAAAAATAGTTCAAAACAAAGGGGCTAAATCATCCACAAACTGACAAATACAGATACCATCGGTTTATAGATATACAATGAAATTCTTCAGAAAAACACTTCCCTGCTTATGGTGTGTGTTAGAAACCATTATCAGTGTGAACTGTCACTTACTTCCTTTGAAAAGAATCTCTGTTTCCCCTCAGAAAATCAAGTGTGTCACGCATTTACAGACTGACTTACAAACAAAGGAAACCTGATCTGAGACTCGCAGGTTAATTAAGCTATTAGTGACAGTCCATTTCACACAACAATAGCTCAGACCACAACAGATTCTAGTGAAATCAACAATGCAATGAAAAAGGTGAATTAGTCTTTATAACCATGCAGCCTCTCTCAATCAAATAGTCCTAGTCAATTTACAAACATTTAAAAACTATTAATACCAATGTATACATATTTATTTCCTTTCCTAATTTTCCTCCAAAAAATATATCTGACTATTCTCTTCAAAATATATTTTAAATGGTCAATTCATAATCACTATTCATTTCCAATTATTCTTAGAGCAAAACAACTTGCAAACTAAAATAGTTTTCACGTCAATAATGACACTGGAAACTTTGTTATGTAGTTCAACCGTATTTCCAAATATTGTTTTGGTCCATTATTACAGTGAAGCTAAAATTAAAGTCTATTTATTTTCTGTGATATCCTTCCATTACTTTATTCCCTAATAAGAATGCATGGCGTAATGGGTGACAAGCATTAAATAAAATTGAATTTTCAATGCAAGAACTGGAACAAATAATCACATATTATTCAATTCATTCATTGTCATTGATTATCACGATTATGTTCACTGTATGATCACGTTAAATTCACTTAAATAACCACAGTACAATTCTCACTTCTATAGATATGTCAAGTGAATATCAAATTAATCTTATTTCAAGTAAAAGCAAATTTACATTTTGCTCTGTTTTATTCCAGGAATGATGGAATATGTTACATTATTATGAGAAACAGGAACAAGTCAAGATGGTGGCTCTCAGATGTGAAGCCTTAAAGCTAAAGGGCCAGGTGGTAGTTACAGTGGGTGGAGGTACCGAGTCTCCCACTCTCCTCAGAAGGCAGTGAGGAAGGTGACACTGACTGGAACGGGTTAGATGGTGAAGCGCCCACGTATGGACAGAGGGACGGCAATGGATGGGATGACCCACCGCCCTGTAAGGCCCAGAAGGCCGTGTGTAAGGCATCGCTGGGCATCAAAGCTCAACTTGGACAGACAGTAGTGAGCAACAAAGGGAACTGATAGAAACTAAACCTGAACCGTTCACCCGCTGAATGACAGATGTTGGTGAATGAACAACCAGCCTGATAGAGAAATGGTAATAATGGGTCTTATTGGGACAATATGGATGAATTAGTTGAGGTACAGTCTCACCGATGACGAAGTCAGGTCAATATCTTTCAGGCCAAGGTGCACTGAAGTGTACAGCAGAACATGTCCCTTCAATAAGAGGGTGAAGGTGCGAGCTGGTTCCCCCCAGTGCACAGCCAATCAGTGGCTCCAGGCATTTACAGATATTATAGGGACACACTCGGGAGTGGACAGGCTGAATGGGCTGAAATAACCTTGGTGACTCAGGGACCCAAGGGTAATATAGAGAATCATACAGCGAGGAAGCCTGGAGTGTATAAGGACCACGGGGAATTACCAAACCCCAGCCTGTGATGATGAAATCGGTTTGATGTATTTAAAAGATGACATGGGACCCTATTTAACTGTAATTATAAACTTGGGACTCCCAGTGGGACATAATTCTAACTACATTCTGAATTGAGCCATGAGAACTGAGGCAAACGCAGAAACACAGGGGAATAGCTGCAATACAGGGCGGGTAACAGACCGGCAATGTTACAAGTGAAGCAGGAAAGGGCACATAGCCAAGGAACGTAGGCAGAGAGAGGGAGATAGATGTTCACAATGTGTGTGGCCTGTGTTCACGTGCATATGCACGTAGGCACATGCATAGCCCATGAATATTCATTGATGCTGTGTTTGCTGTATTAATAAATATTAATACAGGAGCAGCTATATCGGTTACCGATATGGATTTGCCCCCACCCTCTCAGTTACTAAAATGAGAGCAGTTGGAGAGGGAATCGAGGAAACTGGATGAAATAAACCTGTCCCGATGCCGATCACCGATATGGCAAAATATATTCAGATATGGGAGTGTGAAACTGAGGAAGGGACCATTCTGGGAGTTGCCATTTTAGAACAGTTAGGAGCAACTATTGATGTAGAGACACGAACTGTAACATGGGAACAACCTGGCCAGGCCGGGGACAGGAAGCAAACGAGAGATGACATCTCCAGAGTAGTTACCTTGCAGGGAGACTGGAACAGTCACGGAATCTGGGGAGTTATAGCTTGGACCCACTCAGCGGTGTGAGTAACTCAAACAGGAGTTTGGGTTATTATCTGTAGATCCTGTAAAGGTCGAGGGCCCTCTCAGTCCCCACACAAACAGAATCACATCAAAGCTGGGGCTGAGGAGGCAGTAATTTTGACAGTAACAGATTGACAGAAGCAGGGAATAGTCAGACCGACAGTATCCCAGGCTCTTTCACAGAAGCCAGATGGCTCATCCCACCTCACTATTGATTATAACTCTCTAAATAAACCCGCCACTAAAGAGTATCCTGCAGTAGCGAACCACACCACTGTATGTAATGGATTGAAATCGCAACAGGATATAGTCTCAGCTCGTGATATTGTGAATGGGGTCTGGTCCATGCCTATGGATCTGGAATGGCAGAATAAGCTGGTGTTTAAACAGTACATCTGGATCCAGTTACCTCAGGGATCCCATAATATTCCAGTATATCACACCGATGTATGGCTGATGGAGTTAGTCACATTGATCTTACCAACACCTCATCACCTCAGTCGATGAGAAAGAACATATCCAGATATTAAACAGAGGTCAGGCAGGCTGGACTTAAAATTAACCCACAGAGAGTGGGAAGGTAGGAAGGGACATACCTAGGACATCATGTCAGGGAGAATAAGTCAGGAAGTGAGAGGGGACAATCCCAGCGGAACGAAAGACCATGATTTTAAAACTATCCACCCGCACACCGTGAAGGGGGTAAGGCAGACTTTAGGATTGTTTAATTATTGGAGGACTTTTGTGGAGAAGTATCTAGAATTGGCAGAACCATCACAAGCCCTGACAGAAGCATTGACATTAGCCAGGGGTCAGGGAGTCAGCATATACACAGACTGTCAGCATGCCTTTGGTATTGTTCATGACCATGTGTTGGCATGTGCTCGGTGAGGGTACATCACCCTGTCTGGAGGCCACATAGAGCATGAAGAACAGGTCAGAGAGTTAGTGATAGCAGCTAACCTTCCCAGTGAAATAGCAATAATGAAGATTAGAGCTCACAGGAAAGTAGAAACCCCACAACAACGGGGTAGTGGATATGTGTGTAAGGCAGGTAAAATACTGACTGAAACAGTGCAGACATTTGGGGAAGTGGCAGTAGCTGCAGGAGCGAGAAAGGAAAGTTTGTAGACATTCCAAGAAATAGTCCCACAACAGGAGAAACAGGACCGGGAAAAGGGTAGGTTAGTAATAGGACAAGACAGAGTCTGGATGATCCAGCAGTGCCAGTACACTGTATAAGACAAACATTATTAAAAACATATCATGGGCTAATCCATATTGGGCAGGATACAATGCAATATCAGATAATCCACTCCAGACGTGGCCTGGAACAGGGAGAGACACAGCAAGGTTTTGTCGAAACTGTGTAGTCTGTACACAGTGTGAGCCAGGGAAACAAAATCAGGATAAAATAGAGGCAGCGGCAGCGACTCAGGGGCTCATGGGAACAAATACTGATCGATTTTACCCACGCCCCCATCCCGTGGGGCGGCACGGTGGCACAGTGGTTAGCACTGCTGCCTCGCAGCGCCAGAGACCCGGGTTCATTTCCCGACTCAGGTGACTGACTGTGTGGAGTTTGCACGTTCTCCCCGTGTCTGCGTGGGTTTCCTCCGGGTGCTCCGGTTTCCTCCCACAGTCCAAAGATGTGCAAGTCAGGTGAATTGGCCATGCTAAATTGCCCGTAGTGTTAGGTAAAGGGGTAAATGTAGGGGTATGGGTGGGTTACGCTTCGGCGGGTCGGTGTGGACTTGTTGGGCCGAAGGGCCTGTTTCCACACTGTAAGTAATCTAAGTAATCTAATCTAATCTAATCCCATGGAAGGAAATCCTGATGGGTCTTAATAAATAGGCTCACTCAGTGGGTGGAAGCATTCCCCTGCAGATTCTGACCAAGGGAATTTTGTTTGTCCTGTTTAATACTGAACAGAAATCCCATCCCCATACCATCCCCAAGAGGTCAGGTACAGTAGAAGGAAGGAAGCAGACACTAAAGCCCTGACAGAGACAGGCAGGGATGGGTTATGATTTGGAGATGCCGGTGTTGGACTGGGGTGTACAAAGTTAAAAATCACACAACACCAGGTTATAGTCCAAAAGGTTTAATTGGAAGCACGCTAGCTTTCGGAGCGGCGCTCCTTCATCAGGTGAAAGTGGAGGGCTCGTTCGTAACACAGAATTTATAGCAAAAATTTACAGTGTGATGTAACTGAAATTATACACTGAAAAATCGATAGTCTATTAAGCCTTTCATCTGTTAGAATACAGTGATAGTTTCACTTCTTTCATGTGTAAATCACAAAACCCTTTTGTGATTTACACATGAAGTGGTGGGTTAGTATACTCCCCACCATCCTAATGAAACTAAGGTTCAGTATAAATATATTTAGAAATATATTTATAAATTTATAAATATGTTTGCAAATATTTTTATAAATCTATAAATACCTAACATTTTTGCATTTTTGAATTCTTGTTTCAAAGTGTTGTGCTTTGACCTGTGTTCAGGTTTCGATGTATTTGTAAAACAATGGTCCGAATTCAGGAAGGATTTTAAGCTTAGAAAGAACACAAACCCTGTTTTATTTATTCATTCTTGACATCCTTTGTTGCCCACTCTAGCATTTATTGCCTGGACAAGGTGACAGTGAGGTGCCTTCTTGAACTACTGTCATCCTTGGGGTATAGACAAACCTACATTGCTGTGAAACAATTCCAGGATATTCAAGTTGCACAATATATTCCAAGTCAAGATATTGTGCAACTTGAAAGGGAACTCAGAGGATGATGTCCTCATGGTCCAGCTGCCATTGTCCTTCGAGGTGGTAGAGATTATAGTTTCATGAATTGCTTTTGAAGGCGTGTGGGGAAGTTGCTGCAATGCATTGTGTTTTTCATACAACCTACTACCACTTTCCACCAATGATGAGTGAAGTGAATGTACCAGGTGGCTGATGGAGTAAGATTCACAGGTCGTGCAGTGCATAAGGAAGCCATTTGACCATTGTGTCTGCTTCAGCTGTCAGCCAGTGCAATCTCCTACCTCCTCTCTCTTAATCCGTACATTGCTCACTGTAAAGAAACAGTCTTCAGCCAAATTGCCCTTGTTATCTCCTGGAAAATCTGTCTAATTCCACATCCTCCAATTCTAAATAACCTGTACAACCTAAACCTTCCTGTATCTATAAACATCTACTGTCACGACTACCCTCCATAAGTCTGTATGTTCTTCCCATCTCTACAACCGTCTTTATCTCTGTCATCTGCTCCGTTCCCTAATCAATCCCTTCCTGTGTAAACCTCCCCAGCCTAACAACATCCTTATCTCTGTAAAGTACACCATCCTCCCAACGTCATCATCTCCATGTAACCAGGGCTCACCTCATCAAAGACTTCGTTTGGAATGTTCTGTATTTTAATATTTTTAAGTGGCAGTTACGTGAGATGCAGTAATCGGGGAGTTTCCATTTTGAGAGAATTAAGCTTTTATCATTGACCCTGACCCATGCAATGGAGTTTTGTGGATTCTGTTGTTATCTTCAGTCTGTCACTCGGAGGATTGTATTAGCAGGGAATCTGAGTGCATGCGGTCTTTGCTTGGACGAGTTTGAATTTACCAGTTAATGTCGCCTAGGACACAGTGTTCCTGGAGAATGTATAACTGTGTAAATACCACACCGACTGGTTCAGGGGTGAGTGCACTTGGCCTTGAACACCAGGATCTGGGAATCCTCATGCTGTTTGTATGTGGGGCTTGGCACCAGACTGGGTGAGAGTAGTTCCCTGAGTAAATGACAGGTACGGAGCTTAGGAGCTTAGGATCCTCCTGCTGTGTTTGACCTTGTGCCATATCGTTATCTCCCTCTCATGAGTGAGCGTGTCAGGTTCTCCAGTCCTGACAGTGTCCACTTCCTGTAAACCCTTCCAGCTGTTGAACATCTCCCTTCTCTCTCACTCCCTCCATCGCTTCTAACGTGGCCTTCTTCTCGTATCTCCTGCAGTCCCAACGGACCTTGCTCTTTGTTATCGCATTGTATTGCTTTGAGCTGTATGGGAACAAACCTGGAGTAGGTTTGGGCCAGTGAGAGAAAGATAACTCCCCTTTCTCCACTTGTGTCCAACAGAGGCTGCTTGTTTGTGTCTCTCCCATAAGAGGAAGGAGCATCCACCCTGTCCATTCCCCTGAGGATCTGTACATTTTATTGAGGACAACTGTATTCCTGATGACCCTCAGTGACACAGCACCAAAGTGACATGTTTACGTTCCTCTATTCTCTGCGACCACTTCCTTTTGCTCTGCCCCTCCTTCATTCTGAACCTTCCCCGAGTCTGGACAGTGCTCCAAACCACTAATTACTAAGAAGGCACCACTCTCCCTATCTCTGTAAACCCCTCATACTCCTACAATCCTCCTTATGTGTGTGTGTGAACCCCTCCAGCTTCTCCAGTGCTTCCAAATTATTGCATCGCCTACAGACCTCACCATCTCTGTTTCCTCCAGTTACTATATTTCTCCATGCCTCTGCAAACTGCTCCAGCCACTCCAAATCTGCCTATCTCTGCAAATTTCTGAAGTTCCACAAAACATCCCTCAATGTGGAACTTCCACCAGAGACCATTACCCTCCATATCTCTGTAATCCCTGCTGATCCCTGTATCTCTGTTCCCAGTTTCAGTCCCGACAATCCTACCTCCACGTTCAACTTCATCAAGTCCCTGTAATCCCCGTGTGGAATCACCAGCAGACCTTGTAACTCTCTCATGATCTCTGACTGCCTGCAGTACTCTTAAACGTCCGCAATTCGATAACATCTCCAGTCTCCGTGCCTCTGCTGATCATGGTGAACTACTCTAAACCCCTCAAACCTTCCTGCCTGTGTATATCATCAAGTTGATACAACTCTTCTCATATCTGTAGTGCCGTGCAGACTCTACAATCCTTCCCGTTTTTTTGAATTCTGCCTATCACTAGTACTGTCCCAATCTGTGTAAATGCCTCCAGTTACTAGAACTCCTTTACTGTGTAGCCCCCAACAGACCCAAAAGCCATCGCTATGTGTGTGTAACCTCCTTCAGGTCTATATCCTCCAACTTGCTGAAACCTGCTCTCAACATTGCAACCGCCATTATTTCTTCAAATTGTTTAGTCTCGAAATCTATCCATATCAGTGTGTTCTCCTCCACTGTGAACAACACTCCCGGTCTATGCAATGGGCGATGCGTGGTTTTATAAAAGGGGAATACTTCTAAATCTCTTGGATTCTATATTTTGGTGTGACCATAAATGGCAGAATAGATAAGGATGGGGGAGGCTAGTAGCGGTCGAAGCATATTTGAAATTTCGGAAACATTTTGACATGTTTCAACAAGGGCTAAAGATTAGTGAGGGAGAGAATAGGGCCCCTGAAAGATCAATGAGGTTGTCTGTTTGGAATCACTGCTGATGGGGGAGATCCGAAACAAATATTTTGCGTTCGGATTTACTGTGGAGAAAGACATGGAAAATACAAAGTGATGCCATGAACAGAGTTACATTTGAGAACAGGAGGTACTGGATGACTTAAAATCAAAAAGGTTGATAAAACCTTTGGGACATGATCAGATGTAGCTCAGCGCCTTGTGAGAAGCTAGGGAGGAAATTACAAGACCCCTCGCCGAGGTATTTATATAATCGACAGCACGACAGACCATTGAGTCTGATGGCAGCGGTGGGTAACTTGTTGGAGGAAATTGTGAGAGATAGGATCATCATGCATTTGGAAAGGCAACGGCGGATAAGCGATAACCAGCAGGGCTTTGTGCACGGGAAAACATGTCTCACAAACGGGATTGAGTGTTGGTGGAAGTAGACAAGTGATAGATCAAGTAGAGCAGTAGGTGATGTCTCCATGGACTTTAGCAAGGCCTTTGACAAGGTTCTGCATGGCAGATTGGTTAGTAAGTTTAGATCACACATTGCCAGGGAGCACTCACCAACTGGATACAAAACAGGATTGACAGTAGGAGACAGAGTGTGCTCGTAGAGGGTTACTGCTCAGCAACAGGTCTGGAACCAATGGTTTGCCATGGGGTTTAGTGCTAGTCCCTGTTGTGCATCATTTATATAAACGGTTTGGATGATAATACAGGAGCCATGGTTAGCAGGTTTGTGAGTGAGACTGAAATTTGTGGTAACGCGGACAGTGACGAGGGTTATCTGAGAGTTTAAAAATAGCAGGTGGAGAAATGCACAGTGTTGCATTCTGGTAAAGCAAACCAGGCTGGACTTGTACAGTTAATGTTCGGGCCCTGGGTAGTGTTGTCAATCAGAGAACTCGGGATGTAGGTACACAGTTCTTTGAAAGTGGTGTCGCAGGTAGACAGGCTGGTGAAGCAGGCGTTTGAGATGGTTAGCTTCATTGGGCAGAGCATTGAGAGTAGGGGTTGGGATGTCATGGTGTACCGTGACACTGGTGAGGCCATGATAAAGCATTGTTGATCTACCCGAACAAAGCCCTTCAGAATCTTGGACTTTGCATTCAATTTCTCTCATTTTTTCTAAACGTGAATGGGTTCAACCTCAATCTACGCCACCTCATATTGGAAAATTTATCCATTCCCAGGATGAACCGAGTGACCCTTCCCTGACCTGCCTCCAATAGAAGAATATCTTTCTTTCGGGCACTCACACTGTTCATAGTGTTCTGGGTGTGGTCTGTCTCGTATCTTGTATAGTTTTAGCAAGACCTTCCTAGTTTTAGACTCCATTCCCTTTGTAATAAATGGCAGCATTTGATTTGCCTTCTCTATTACCTGCGGATACTGCAAGCTAACATTTTTCAGATTTGATAAACAAGAAATCCCATAACGCTTTCAGCTGTCAGTCTGAAACCAAATAGTATTTGCCTGACACTAAGTCAGGAGCATGCTGAAATACGTTATAATGATCTGGTAATAAACAGTAATTGGACCCTTAGAAACACATTTTATAAAAGAGAGTATGTTATTGAACCTGTTGAATTTTATTTGTTTGTGTAAATATAAATGGCAGTATAGATTATGGTGTAGGAAGGGCGTGAATTTTCAGAAGCCTTTACATAAGGTCACGTATGTGTGGAACCAGGGGAGATGGGTGAGATCTTAAACAAAAAAAAATCTTGTCAGTATTTACTGTGGAGAAGGACATGGAAACTCAGGAACTTGGGGAAAAAATAGTGATGTCTTGGAAAGAATCCTCAACAGAGAAGAAACAAATGCTGGAATCTTAAGACAAATAAAGGTAGATCAATCCTCAGTAGCTCATTAGGTCTATGCTAGAATATTGTGGGAAGCTAGGGAAGAGATTGCAGTGTCCCTAACAGAGATATTTATATTATCAACAGACACAGTGAGATGTTGGAAGACTGGAGGGCAGCTAATGCTGTTCCATCGCTTAAGGACTGCAGGGAAAAGCCAGGAAATTACAGCCCAGTGAGCCCTGCGATGGGGAAGTTGTTGGAGGATATTCTGAGAGAAAGAAGCTGCGTATATTTGGAAAGGCTTATTACAGATAGTCAGCATGGGTTTGTGAGTGGAAAACCGTGTTTCACAAACCGGATTGACTCTTCGAGGGGATGGCCAAGAGATAGATGAAGGCAAAGCAGTGAACATTGTCCACATGGACTTTAGTGAAGCATTTAACAAGTTTCGAAGGGATGTAGAACATCTAGTCAAGAGGAAGAAGGAAGCTTTCTTAAGGTTGATGAAGAAAGAATAAGACACGGCTTTTAAGAGCTACATGAAGCAGCAAGGTGGTTCAGTGGTTAGCACTGCTGCCTCATAACACCAGGCACCCGATTTTGATTCCAGCCCCGGGTGACTATGTGGAGTTTTCACATTCTCCCCGTGTCTGCATGGTTTCCCTCCAGGTGCTCCAGTTTCCACCCACAATCCAATGGTGTGCATGTTAGGTGAATCAGTCATACTATATTACCATATTGTTCAGGGATGTGTAGGTTTGGCGCATTAGTCGGGGCAAATGTAGAATGATAGGGTAGGGAATGGCTCTGGTGGGATACCCTTCAGAGGGTCGGTATGGGTTTGTTGGGCCAAATGGCCTGTTTCCACACTCAGGGGACTCTTGAATGTAGCCAGGAAGGAACTGAAGAATGGACTTAATACAGCGAGAAGGGGGCATGGAAAAGCTTGGTTGGGAAGGATTAAGGAAAACGTAAGGCATTCTCCACTTATGTGAGGAACAAGAGGATGGCCAGAGTGAGGTTAGAATCGGTGAGGGATAAAAGAGGTAATTTGTGCCTGGAGTTGGAGGCGGTAGTGGAGGTCCTTAATGAATACTATTACTCAGGATTCACTCCTGAGAGGCGCATTGTCATTTGTGAGGACAGCGTGAAAAGGACTAATATATCTGAACAGGCTGATGTTAAGAAGGAGGATGTGCTGAGAATTTTGTAAAACATAATGTCAGATACATCTGTTGGACCAGACGGGACATATCCAAAGTTATACACGAAGCGAGGGAAGAGATTTTTGCACCTTTTGCCATAGCCTTTGCACGCTCACTATCCAGTGGGGTCCAGAAGATTGGAGAGGGCAAATGTTATTCTCCTGTCCGATAAAGAGAATAGGGTTAATGGTGGGAATTACAGACCAGCTAGTCATATGTCTGCGGTGTGCAGATTATTAGAGATGACTCTGTGAGATAGGATTTATAATTTCTTGGAAAACCCATAGCTTGATTAGAGAGAGGAAGCCTGGCTTTGTAAGGCCAGGTCATACCTCAAATCTCATTGAATCCTTTGAGAATGTGACAAAACATGTTTATAGCTCATTCAGAAAGTGTGGAAGCATGGGATAAAGGGAAACCTGGCTGTCTGGATACAGAACTCCTGGCTCACGAAAGGCAGAAGATAATGATGGATGGAAAACACTCAGCCTGTTGTGCAGGAATTGGTTCCGGGACCTCTGTTTTTTTATGATTATTAAAAAATTACTTGAATGTGGGATTGAAAGAGTGAGTTAGTAACTTTGTCAATGTCATGAAGGTTGGTGGAGTGGTGAATAGTGTGGAGGGCTGTTGTAGGTTGCAACGGGACATTGATATGGTGTCGAGCTGGGCTGAGAAGTGGCAGATGGAGTTCAATCTTGAAAAATGTGAAGTGATTGAATGCAGAATAGTGTTCAAGGCAGGATATTTAGCAGTGTGGGCGAACCGAGAGACTTTGGGGTCGACGTCCAGAGAGCCCTCAGAGTTGCCACACAATTTATAGGGTTGTGAAAGCGGAAGATGTTGAGTTGTATTTCATTAGCTGTGGGATTGAGTTTTAAAGCGGTGGGGCTATGCTGCAGCTCTATAGAGCCCTGGTTAGACCCCACTTGGAATATTGTGTTCAGTGCTGGTCCCTTCATTACAGGAAGGATGTGAAAGCTTTAGAAAGGGGAAAGAGGGGATTTACCAGGATGCTGCCTGTACTGGAGACGATGTCGTTTGAAGAAAGGTTGAGGTAGCTACGGCTTTTTTTCATTGGAGTGAAGAAGGGTGAGGGGCGACTTGGCAGAGGTTAACAAGATGATGAGAGGCACAGAGAGAGTGAATAGTCAAAGAATTTTTTTTCCTGTGGCAGAAATGGATATTACAGGGGGTGTAATTCTAAGGCGACTGGAGATTTCAGAGGTAGGTTCTTTGAACAGAGAGTGATGGTGGGTGCAATGCACTGCCAGCTGTGGTAGTAAAATTAGAAACATTAGGGACATTTAGTAGACTCTTGGATAGGCACATGGATGATAGTAAAATGAAGAGTATGTAGGTTAGTTTGATTTTCAAGTCATAGAGTCATAGAGATGTACAGCATGGAAACGGACCCTTCGGTCCAACCCGTCCATGCCGACCAGATATCCCAACCCAATCTAGTCCCACCTGCCAGCGCCCAGCCCATATACCTCCAAACCCTTCCTGTTCAGACACCCATCCAAATGCCTCTTAAATGTTGTAATTGTACCAGTCTCCAACACATCTCTGGCAGCTCATTCCAAACACGAACCACCCACTACGTGAATAAATTGCCCTTTCGGTCTCTTTTATATCTTTCCCCTCTCACCCTAAACTTATGCCTTCTAGTTCTGGACTCCCCGACCCCAGGGAAAAGAATTTGTCTATTTACCCTATCCATGCCCCTCATAATTTTGTGAACTTCTATAAGGTCACCCCTCAGCCTCCAATGCTCCAGGGAAAACAGCCCCAAACTGTTCAGCCTCTCCATGTAGATCAGATTCTCCAACCCTGGCAACATCCTTGTAAATCTTTTCTGAACCCTTCCAAGTTTCACAACATCTTTCCGATAGGAAGGAGACCAGAATTGCACGCAATATTCCAACAGTGGCCTAACCAATGTCCAGTAAAGCCGCAACATGACCTCCCAACTTCTGTACTCAATACTCTGACCAATAAGGGAAAGCATACCAAACGCCTTCTTCACTATCCTATCTATCTGCGACTCCACTTTCAAGGAACTATGAACCTGCTTTCCAAAGTCTCTTTGTTCAGCAACACTCCCTAGGACCTTACCATTAAGTGTATAAGTCCTGCTAAGATTTGCTTTCCCAAAATGCAGCACCTCACATTTATCTGAATTAAACTCCATCTGCCACTTCTCAGCCCATTGGCCCATCTGGTCCAGATCATGTTGTAATCTGAGGTAACCCTCTTCGCTGTCCACTACACCTCCAATTTTGGTGTCATCTGCAAGCTTACTAACTGTACCTCTTATGCTCGCATTGAAATCATTTATGTAAATGACAAAAAGTAGAGGGCCCAGCACCGATCCTTGTGGCACTCCACTGGTCACAGGCCTCCAGTCTGAAAAACAACCCTCCACCACCACCTTTGAGCCAGTTCTGTATCCAAATGGCTAGTTCTCCCTGTATTCCGTGAGATCTTGCTAATCAGTCTCCCATAGGGAACCTTGTCGAACGCATTACTGAATTCCATATGGATCACATCTACTGCTCTGCCTTCGTCAATCTTCTTTGTTATTTCTTCAAAACACTCAATCAAATTTGTGAGACATGGGTTCCCACACACACAGCCATGTTGACTATCCTGAATCAGTGTTTGCCTTTCCAAATGCATGTACATCCTGTCCCTCAGGATTCCCTCCAACAACTTGCCCACCACCGAGGTCAGGCTCACAGGTCAATAGTTCCCTGGCTTGTCTTTCCCGCCCTTCTTAAACAGTGGCACCACGTTTGCCAACCTCCAGTCTTCCGGCACCTCACCTGTGACTATCGATGGTACAAATATCTCAGCCAGAGGTCAAGCAATCACTTCTCTCGCTTCCCACAGAGTTCTCGGGTACATCTGATCAGGTCCTGGGGATTTATCCACGTTTACGTGTTTCAAGACATCCAGCACTTCCTCCTCTGTAATCTGGACATTTTGCAAGAAATCACCATCTATTTCCCTACAGTCTATATCTTCCATATCCTTTCCCACAGTAAATACTGATGCAAAATATTCAATTAGTATTTCCACCATTTTCTATGTCTCCACACAAAGGCTGCCTTGCTGATCTTTGAGGGGCCCTATTCTCTCCCTAGTTACCCTTTTGTCCTTAATATATTTGTAAAACCCCTTTGGATTCTTCTTAATTCTATTTACCAACGCTATCTCATGTCCCCGTTTTGCCCTCCTGATTTCCCTCTTAAGTATACTCCTACTTTCTTTATACTCTTCTAAGGATTCACTCGATCTGTCCTGTCTGTACCTGACATATGCTTCATTCTTTTTCTGAACCAAACCCAAAATTTCTTTATTCAGCCAGCATTCCCTATACTTACCAGCCTTCCCTTTCACCCTGACAGGAATATATTTTCTCTGGATTCTTGTTATCTCACTTCTGAAGGCTTCCCATTTTCCAACCATCCCTTTACCTGCGAACATTTGCCTCAAATCAGCTTTTGAAAGTTCTTGCCGAATACTGTCAAAATTGGCCTTTCTCCAATTTAGAACTTCAACTTTTAGAGCTGGTCTATCCTATTCCATCACTATTTTAAAACGAATAGAGTTATGGTTGCTGGTCGCAAAGTGCTCCCCCACTGACACCTCAGTCACCTGCCCTGCCTTATTTCCCAAGAGTACGTCAAGCTTTGCACCTTCTCTAGTAGGTGCATCCACATACTGAGTCAGAATATTGTCTTATACACACTTAAGAAATTCATCTCCGTCTAAACCTTTAACACTATGGCAGTCCCAGTCGATGTTAGGAAAGTTAAAATCCCCTATCATAACTACCCTATTATTCTTCCAGATAGCTGAGATCTCCTTACAAGTTTGTTTCTCAATTTCCGTCTGACTATTGGGGGGTCTATAATACAATTCTAATAAGGTGATCATCCCTTTCTTATTTCTCAGTTCCACCCAACTACCTTCCCTGGATGCATTTCCGAGAATATCCTCCCTCAGCAAAGCTCCAATGCTCTGCCTTATCAAAAATGCTACTACCCCTCCTCTTTTGCCTCCCTTTCTATCCTTCCTGTAGCATTTGTATCCTGGAACATTAAGCTGCCAGTCTTGCCCATTCCTGAGTCATGTTTCTGTAATTGCTATGATATCCCAGTTCCATGTTCCTAACCATGCCCTGAGTTCATCTGCCTTCCCTGTTAGGCCCATAGCATTGAAATAACCGCAGTTTAATTAATTAGTCCTACCTTGTCCCTGCCTGTCCTGACTGTTTGACTCACTTCTGTTCTCAGCTGTCCCCGCCTCAGATCGATCTCTTTTCTCACTACCTCCCTGGGTCCCCCCTCCCCCCACCTTAATAGCTTAAATCCTCCCAAGCAGTTCTCGCAAATTTCCCTGCCAGTATATTAGTCCCCTTCCAATTTAGGTGCAATCAGTCCTTCTTGCACAGGTCACTTCTACCCCAAAAGAGATTCCAGTGATTCAAAAATGTGAATCCTTCTCCCATGCACCAGCTCCTCAGCCATGCATTCATCAGCTCTATCCACCTATTCCTGCCCTCACTAGCTCGTAGCACCGGGAGTAATCCAGATATTACTATCCTTGAGGACCTCCTTTTTAAATTTCTACCTAATTCTATGTAATCTCCTTTCAGAGTCTCAACCTTTTCCCTTCATATGTCGTTGGTTCCAATTTGGACATTAACCTCCTGCTGCCCCCTCTCCCTCGTGAGAACATTCGGCACCCTCTCTGAGACATCCTTGATCCTGGCACCAGGGAAACAGCACACCATTCTGCTTTTCCTCTGCTGGCCATATACACGTCTGTCTGCACCTCTGACTACAGAATCCCCTAACACAATTGATCTCTTGGGAGCTGACGTACCCCTCGTTGCATTAGAGCCAGTCTCAATAACAGAAACTTGGCTGTTTGTGCTACGTTCCCCTGAGAATCCATCACCCCCTACATTATCCAAAACAGCATACCTGTTAGAAATGTGTATATCCACAAAAGACTCTTGCTGTAGCTGCCTACCTCTCCTACCCTTCCTGGAGTTAACCCATCTATGTGACTGTACGTGAGACTTCGCCCCTTTCTATAACTACCATCCATCACATACTGTTGGTGTGGCAAATTCCTCATCGTTTCTATCTGTCTCTCCAACCGATCCACTCGATCTGAAAAGATTCGCATCCAACAGCATTTGTGGCAGATATAATCCGCAGTAACCCTTAAACTCTCTTTAAACTCCCACATCTGACAAGAAGTACATATCACTGCAAAGGCCATTTTTGCTCCTTCACCATCTACAGACGCAGAAAATAACACTGTCTTATTCCTCTACAAACAATGCCCAGGTTAAATGAATAGTTATGGTTTATATTTTAAGTTTAATCAAGAGACTTATCTCCAAAAATATGTAATCAAGAAAGAATGCACTGTACCCACTGGTGCAGCCTTTCTCTTGGACAGACTTAAATCAACAATTAATTCAATTAATTTATCTGATTCTATGCTATAAACTTCGCCCAACAGCTCCTCCAAGATTGGATGTGAATTTCACTGTTTGTTAATTTTCCCAGATGCACTCCGATGTCCAGCGATACACGAATTCAAACAGCAAAGGGGTAACTGTGCAGGTTTTCTCTCTCTCTCTCTCTCCTGCACTGTCCTCACCATGTGCTTCCTTTGTCTGCTCTTCTCCCTTTTAAACTGCTGTTGTTTTAACTTTTTTTTCCAAAGTTCCAAAACAATGCAACAGCGTATAAAACAGTAACTGCTGCCCCGGGAATTCTAGGAAATCACCACCAATCCCCCAAAATTGCTCAAAAAATGGAGCAGCTCTAACAGCCAGAATTTTTGTTCCCATCCTCTGTCTTGGATTAGGATAAAAGATTGGCATGGCATCATGGCCGAAGGGTCTTCTGCTGTTCCGTTCTGTGTTCTACGTTCTGTATGGAAAACTGGGTAATAAGGCCAGATCATTGTAAAGGGATATGGCATTCAGGAGGAGCAAGTGAACTGGATACACAATTGGTTTGATGATAGGAGACAGAGGGTGATGGGAGACATGTTGTTTTTCTGACTGGAGGCAAGTAACCAGCGGTGAAGTGGGTCCCATGTTGTTTGTCATTTGGATAAATTTATGGATGGGAATATTGGTTTCCTGGTAAGTAATTTTTTTGAGTGACACTGAAATTGGTGGTAAACTGTACAGGGAAGAAGGTTATCTATGAGACAACAGGATGAACAGTACTACTGGGATAGTGGGCTGAAGAATAGCAGATGGAGTTTAATTAGATAAATGTGAGGTGTTCCATTTTGATGAAACAATCCAGGGTGGGACTTGTACAGTTAATGTTCTGTCCCTGGGAGTGTTGTCAGTCAGAGACCCGGGGATGCAGGTACCCAGTTAATTGAAAGTGGTGTCACAGGTAGACAGCTGGTGAAGCAGGCATTTGGGATGATTACCATCATTGGTCAGAGCATTGAGAGTAGGACTTGAGATGTCATGGTGTGGCCACAATGAAACCATTGTTGATCTGTAGGAAAAATTGATCTAGTTCACTTACCTCCTTTAATCTAGAACATCTGACATTCTAACATGGTGTGACTGACATGTGAATCCAGACACACAGTATGGCTGACTCTGAGCGACCCTCTGGATAATTAGCAGAAGGGCAAAGATTCCTGGCTCAATCACTGACATCGTCACCCCATGAATGAATAAATGAAAGTTACACACCTTCCTTTCCTACCTCTACAAACCCCTCCCTCTGCAGCAATCTTTACTGGCTTTGTAACACCGTTCAGGCCCTGACCACTCTCTGTAACACTCTCACCACCTCCAGCACCGTCACCTCTCCCTATTCCTGCCGTGTCAATGATTCCCGTTCCCACTGCACTCCTCCTGCTAGCAGACCCTTTGCAATCCCTTTAAAACTTACTCCTAAAACACTCTCACACTTCAGGATTTTAAGAAATGTTTGGTGATTTTCTCGGCCTGATAATCTAATATGATCCATTTTGTCTTGAGTGAGGGACAGGTGGGGATTTCTTGCTGAGGTTTGTCTGTTTCAGTGGAATATCCTTTTGTTAAATGTTTTACACTGTTTCTTCAAACGTTTTCTACTGTTCATTTACAGACACATTTTTCAGTCTGTTTCGCCTGTATACCTTGGTCAGTTCTCCTCTCAAACCCATGTCATTGGCTATTTTTGTTTCCACTTGTAGCTTGTCCTTTCTGTGAGTCACTTTAAAACTTTTTATTTCTTTAAACGACACTTTATCAAAATATCCCAGAAGGTTTTTCTGTGTAATATTACTCATTCACTAACTTTCATCAGACAACAGTTGGTCTGAGGTAGTTATGTCCCTAGCCAGTTGCACAATATGTTATTCAAAGATACACAGAAAAAAATCTCCGCACTCCCTTCCAATATCACTGTTATCATTGCGATTATCTCAGATTATATGAATATTGAAGTTTCCCAAAATTATCATAATGTGTTTATTTTTAAAAATTCCAATTGATTACTTTTTAATGCAGTGATGAGCAATAAAGTGTTGTTCGGTGGCTAAAACTGTTCTGCTTCTTGTGTCCTTGGCAAGTAGTAGCCAGAATTTACATTCAGACACGGTCTACTTCATGATCTGCAGCCAAATACTTTGACTGTAATGTCTTTGTTAACCATTACTGTTAACGTTGTCCATTTGCCTGAATTTGCACAAGATTGTGACCATTGAATATTTGTGTTCGCCCTGTAACCACGTCTCTCTGGTGTCTAGATCCCATTTATCTCTGTGTCATAAATCCATCTACCTTATTGATGAGACTTTGTGCATTTGACAAAAACACATGTTTTACTTTTCTCTACAATTCCCTGTCACAGCACAAGTCGCTGATTTGCCACTTTAGTTCAGCTTTGTCCCATCCTGTTCTTTTCTGATTGTTTTCAGCCACATTGTCATGCTGCACCGATGCTTCACCTTTTCTCTTTCGATTTGGAAAGCTCCTTTCACCTGAACCCTGTCCCTGCATCCTCTCTGTCAGTTTATAGCCCTGTCCATAAACCTACCAAAATGATTGGCCAGGACATTGGTCGCAGCACAGTTCCATTGGGACCATTCTGATGGATTATATTTTAAATCAAGTATGGGATTTTGGTGTCTCTGGCTGACCAGCCTTTCTTGCCCAGCCCTAGCTGCCCTTGAACTGAGTAGCTTGCTCGGCCATTTCAGAGGGCAATTGAGAGGCAAACACTTTGCTGTGAGTATGTGGTGCAGACCACGTGAGGATGAGCAGATGTCCTTCTCGAAAGGACAAGTGTTTGGGCTTTTTTTGTACATCAGCAATGGTTTCATACGTATTTATGGATTGTTAATTACCATTTTAAAAAATGTTGATTTCAAATTTCTCCATTTCTGAATGTGGGATTTAAACCTGCCGCCCCTGAACATTATCTGAGGTTTGGCATACAGGCTGTAGCAATAACACCACCAGGCCAGCACTTCACCTGCTCAGTGGTTGCTCATCCCTGAGCACTGATACATCATTAAGTGCATCATGAAGCTAAACCCGTTCTTCCTACTCACTCGTTTGATCCTGAAATTATCCTGAACTCTGGTGATATCACTCATGTCTCGACATGTGGTATCCCTCACTGTGTGGGTCTAATTGCTGCCTCTGTCAGCGTCTCTCACTCTTGTATCTACTCTAGATCCTGCGCCAACCGAATTCTCCACTCTAGAGGGACACAACAGCATAGGCCAGGGATGGAGACTGGGATTTTCCAGATATCTGTTGGACACAGCATCATTCTCCCTGTGTACCCCTCACTGCATCAGTCTAATTTCCCATTCTGTCTATTTCTCTGTCACCTGTAGGTACTCAGGAAAGTCCTGACTCAGTAGACTTCCCAACTGCTGGGTATCTCGTCCATCACCACATTGAAGACGGTTTGTCAGCCAGAGAGACAAAGGGCAGGGAGACCTGGAGCCTTCAGTAAATCCTGCAGTGAGGTAAGATCACTCACAGTGCACAGAGCAGAGAGCAATGAGAGGGCTCCAAACATTGGCTAACAAGACATGACATGGATACAGTGCTGGAGGGGGAGCACAGTACAGACACACCCCAGGCTCAATCACCGCCCCTAATCTAACTTACTTTGTACTAAGACAGCATCGGGAATTTACAGTTATCAATCCAGATCTGTGCTGTCTTAGTGAGCATCAGTATAACAAAGGGGAAAACAGGGATCCCACGTGAGGGGGGGACTGCTGCCTCGGATCTTTCTGTTCTGCGCTCCTTCTCCAAAACTATATCTATGGCATGTCTCATTGACCAGTGTCTTCAAAAGTGTGTAACTCCTACATCAGTTGCCATCCCTGTAACCTCCTCCCTTCCCTGTCGTCCCTCCCCATATTTGAAATGTTCTGCATACCAGCCTATCATCCCTGTCTCTGTAACTTGCTTCAGTGTCTATAACATGCCTTATCTCGGTAGTCTCCTCCTCCAATAACTGGAGATATAGGCATGCAGCACGGAAACAGAACCTTCGGTCCGACTAGTCCGTGCTGACCAGGTTTCCTAAACTGAATGATTCACTTTTGCCTGTGTTTGGCCCATATCCGTTCAAACCTTCTCCTCTCCATGTACCTGCCCAAATGTCTTTTCCATGTTGTAATTGTTCTTGTTTCTCCTTGTGGCCCTGGCAGTTCGTTTCGACTATGCACCATCCTCTGTGGATAATGTTGCCCCTTAGCTCCCTCTTTAAAACCTTGCTCTCTCACCTCCCGTTTATACCCTCTAGCTTTGGACTCACCTACCCTTGTCTATTCACCTATCTCAGGGCCCGCAAGATGTTGAAAATATTGCTAAGGTCACCCCATAGCCTCCTCTGCCTACGGGAAATATTTAGGACATTGTTACAAATATCTCCAACTCATATATCAAAGTGTGGCCAGTGACGGCAAATGTGCCAAATGCCGCTTTCACCACCCTGTGCCCCTGTGAAGCCACTTCCAAGAAACAATGTTCCTGCAGCCTTTGGACTCTCTGTTGGACAACACTGCCCAGGGCCCTGCCATTAACTGTGTTAGTCCTCCCTGGTTTGTCTTAACAAAATCTACCACCTGAATTCAACTCAATCTTTCATTCCTTGGTCCACTAGCCCAGTTGGTTGAGATCCCCTTTGATAACTGCCCAGTACAACATTAATTTGATCATCCACAAAATTACTAACAATGACTCCTATATTCTCAACCAAATCGTTTATGTAGATGATGCACATTAGTGGACTCAGCCCCGTTCCTTATACCATACTGCTGGTCACAGGCCTCCAGTCTGAACAACAACCTTCTCCCACTATCCTCTGTCTCCTACTGTCAAGCCAATTAAATATACAGTTGGCTAGCTCTCCCTGATCCTATGTGGTCGAAACTTACCAACAAGTATATCATGCTAAATCCTGCCAAAGGCTCTGCTGACATTGGTGTAGACAAAAAAGCAATCAAATTAGAGAGACCTGACTTAGAGAGACAAAACTGTGCTGCCTGTCTTTCATCAATCCTTGCCTTTCCAAATGAATGTAACTCCAGTCTGGCAGAATCACTTCCTCAATTTACCCATCACTGAAATCTGGCGAATTGGTGTTTAGTTCCATGGCTTTCAATTGCAGCCTTTCTTAAATAATGGAACAAAACCATACTCCTGTCATAGTTGTACAACATGGAAACTGACCCTTCAGTTGATACCAACCATAATCTCAAACTAAACTCAACCCAGCTGCCTGTTGCTGGCCCATATCCCTCTAAACCTTCCCTATTCCCGTACTTAAAGAAATGTCTTATAAACATTGTAATTGTACCCACATCCACCCCTTCCTCAGGAAGTACGTTCCACACTTCTCCCACCCTCTGTGCAACAATTTTCCGCACGTCTTTTTTTGAACATCTCTCTCCTCTAACCTTAAAAGTGTGGCCCCTCCTTTTGCGACTCCCCGATCCTGGGGAAAAGGCAACTACCATTAACTCTATCTATATCCCTCATCTTTTTCATAAACTTCCATAAGGTCATCTCTCAACCGTCAGGCTCCAGTGAAAACAGACTCAGCCTGTCCAGCCATTTTCCAGAACTCAAGCCTTCCATACCCAAAATGTCCTAGTAAATCTCTTCTGAACCCCCTGCAAGTTAATAATGTCCTCCCTATAACTGGGCGACCAGAACTGGACAGAGTAGTGCAGAAGAGGCCTCAATGTCCATACAATCTCAACATGACGTCCCAAATCCTCCACTCAATGGACTGAGCAATAGTCAGGCATGCCAAACACTGTCTTATCCATCCTGTGATGCAAACTTCAAGAATTATGTAGCTGAACCTGGAGTCCCTCTGCTCTAGAACACTAATTGTATAAGCTCTACCCTTGTTTGTTTTACCAAGTGCATTACCTCACATTTATTCAGATTGAATTCCATCTGCCGTTTTTCAGGCCAATCACCCACATCCTGAAGATCCCTTTGTAATGTTAGCAAACCTCCTTCACTGCCCACTATTCCACCCTCCAGTCTTCCAGCACATCACACATGGTTGTCAATGGTACAAATATCTTTGCTAGGGGCTCCACAATTTATTCCCTCACATCCCACAATGTCCTGCGATACACTTAATCAGGTCCCGGGGCTTTCCATACCTTTGTGTTTTAAAACTTCCAGCACCACCTCTTCTATAACATGCACTCTTTTAAAGTCATAGAGATGTACAGCAGGGAACCAGACCCTTCGGTCCAACTGATATACTGACCAGAAGATCTAAATAAATGCATCTCATTTACCTGCATTTGGCCCATGTACCTCATAACTCTTGTCATTCATATACCTATCCAGATACCTATTAAATGATGTCATAGCATCAGTATCTGTTACTTCCTCTCTCAGCCCATTCCATACACACATCACCATGTGCATAAAAAAACTGTTCCTTCAGTCCCTTTTCAACCTTTCCCCTCTAAACTTAAGCTTATGCCCTCTACGGTTGGGCTACACAATCCCTTGGAAAAATACCTGAATGTTTACCAAATCCGTGCCCTTCATGTTTATATAAACCTCTGTCAGGTCACCCCTCAGTCTCCGATGCTCCAGTGACAGTGACCCCAGTTTACTCACCAACAACCCGGGCAATATCTTGTTAATCTTTTCTGAGCACTTTCAAGTTTCACAATATCCTTCCTGTAGCAGGGAGAGGGGAATTGCAGAGAACTCCAATTGCGGTCTAACGTATTGCTCTTGTTCCCTGGGTTCCCCAGTCTTTGTCCACAGTAAGTTCTGGAGGGAAAAAAAATTGTTGAGGGTCTCAGTAAATGTCCTGCAGTTCCAATCATCAATTGCCTCATAGGCCTTTAAGGGCATCTATTTTGTCCTGAGTTACTCATTTACTTTAAATATATATATATATCATGACTTTTGGATTCTCCTTCTCCTTCTTTGCTGAGGCTATTTCATGTCCCCTTTCTACTTTCCTGATTTCCAAAGTGCATTCCTACAGCTCCTGTGATCCTCAGGGATTCCCTTGATCCAGCTGGCAATACCTGACACGTGCCTCCTTTTCCTTGACCAGACCCTCAATAGACAGCCAGTGTTCCCGAATGCTGTCAGCATTGACCTGCACACAAACAGGAACATTCTGGCGCTGAATGCTCACTTTATCTCACTTTAAAAATATTCTCACTTGCCAGACTTCCCTTTCGCTACAAATGGACTCCCCAGTCACCTTTTGAAAGTTCCTGGCTGATACGATCAAGATTGGTCTGGCCCCATTTTATAACTTGAACTTGTGGACCAGGCCTGTCCTTTTCCATCGCTGTTTTCAAAACTAACAGAACTGTGGTCACTTTGGCAAAATCCTTTCCCACTAACACCTCAGTCCCATTCCCTACCTTGTTTCTGAAGGGGACGTCAGGTGTTGCCCATTTCTGTTTTCAGGCCACTTACATATTGATTGGGAGTTTTCTGGAACTCAATTACCAAATTTCTCCCTTGCAAACACTGAACACTGGCAGTCCCAGTCTCAGTTTTGAAAGTTAAAAACCCCCTACCATAACAGCCCTATTATAATGATTGATATTTGAGATCTCCCCACATATTTGTCCCTCTGTCTGCCACGGATTATTCGGGGTCAGCAGTACAATCGTGTCGGTACAAAAGTGATGACCCATTCTTATTTCTCAGTTCCACTAACATAGCTTCACTGGGCGATACCACTGGAATATCCTCTCTAAGTACTGCTAGGATGATTCTTGCAATCAAAACCCACCACACGTCCTCTCTTGCCTCCCCTTCGATGCTTCCTGTAGCATCTCTACCTTGAAATAATGAGCTGCCAGCCCTGTCCCTCCCTCATCTGTGTTTCTGTAATCACTATAATCACTATAATCTTCCTGTCCCATGTTCAAATCCATATTCAAATGAGTTCATTTTCCTTAGCTGTCAGGCCCCTTGCAATGAAATAAATGCAGTTTAATCATCAGTTTTCCCCCATTCCCTGTTATGTTCTTGCCTGCATTGTCTGTTGAAATTGCTGTCTTTAACTTGTGTACCAGCCTCAAACTTCTTTCCGTCCTCTGACTGTTTCAGGTCCAACACCCTGCCAGACTAGTTTATATCATCTCAAGCAGCTCTAACAATTCGTCCCAACAGGATATGTGCCCCCCTCCCGCTCCCAGTTCAGGTGCCTTCCCCCACCCTTTCTCACTGTGCTGACACCTACAGGATCTGGGGACTTGTCCACTCAGGTCCCTGTGTTACTCAGTACTCTGCAAGAACCAACCATTCATTATGTCTGTCCTTCGCTTATCATCCTCCCATAAGGTATGACCTCACATTGTTCAGAACTAAACTCTGCTCAGATTATCATCTGATCGTCATCAGACTGTAGCGAGAGACCATCCCCCTCACTGTGAACAACATATTCATCTTTCATGTCATCTGAAAACCTGCAAATAATTTCTTTTGTTTTCACATCGAAGTTATTATTCCACAGACTAACCAGCAATGGTCCCTGCACAGATCCCTGTGGTACACCCGCTGGTGAATGAACATCAAAGATGAAGATATTTATCCACGAATTTTGTATCCAATTTGCCAACATGCCTTGAATCCATTTGGATCTTCCCTTTTGGACCAGCCTTCCATGTGAGACCTTGTCAAAGCCTTATTCAGGTCCACGTAAACCACATCATCTGAACAGCCCTCCTCAATATTTTGAGAGACCATTTAAAAAAAATGCAACTGAATTCCTCAGACAGTATCTTCCTCTGCCAAATCAATGATGACTCAGCCGAGTTGATCCCTGTCTTTTCAAGTGTTAATTAATTCTCAGAATTGTTCCCAATAATTTCCCTCCGCCTGCTGTCAGACTATCTGCTCAGTAATTACCTGGCATATCCCTGCTGCCCTTCTTGAATACAGGAACCACATTAGCGATCCTCCAGTGATTCGGCACTTCACCTGTGGCCAGCAAAGTGTTAAATATATCCACCACGGCCCCAGCAATCTCCTCCCTTACCTTCCATAGCAGCCTGCCATACATTTCATTGGGCACTGGGGATTGCTCCACCTTTATGCCTGTGAAGACATTTAATACTTGTTGTGGTTCTGTTCGCCGAGCTGGAAGTTTTTGTTGCAAACTTTTCGTCCCCTGTCTAGGTGACATCCTCAGTGCTTGGGAGCCTCCTGTGAAGCGCTTCTGTTGTGTTTCCTCCGGAGGAAACACCACAGAAGCGCTTCACAGGAGGCTCCCAAGCACTGAGGATGTCACCTAGACAGGGAAAGAAACATTTGCAACAAAAACTTCCAGCTCGGCGAACAGAACCACAGCAACGAGCACCTGAGCTACAAATCTTCTCACAAACTTTGAACATGTAATACTTGCTCCTTATTGGTCTTACCATGTTCTGGAACCTCACCATCCCAACTGAAATCCCCGGCTACAATGCCTTTCTCCTGTGTGAATACAGATGGGAAGTATAAATTGAAGACCTCACCTACTTGCTTTGGCTCAATGCACAGATTATCCCTTTGGTTTCTAACATGTGCAACTCTTTAACTGGCAATCTTCTTCCTCTAACTACACTTATAAAATACCTAATGGCCTTTCCTTAACAGTATCTGCCAAGGATATTTCATGCCTATTGTTTGCCCCTTATTTTTAAGACCCCCTTCCCTTGCATACACTATATTTTTGAAGAGCTTCCCCTGTTTATATCACACTGTACCTACTTTATCCAGCTCACGATATCGCTTGACCAGTATTCACTGGAGTTACTGCCTTTGTCATTCACTCATCTGGTAGCACACTGGCCCTGAATTCTCACTGTATCACTTTAGCTTTCTTCTTTTATCCGGATATGAACCCAACTGCAAATAGTTCCTCCCAGCCTGTATTTGTCAGATCCTGTCTCGTGATTATGATAATGCACAGTGACAGTAATATTCTAATGATTAGGGGGCTTCTCCAAATTTGGCACCTTCACTTCTGCACTATCCTTATCTCTTTCCAAAATGACTTTGAAACTTCCTGTTGTGTCCACTATCCCCAAAGCGCTGCAAAAATCCTTATGTCTGTCATCTTTTCCAGCACCTACAACCCTACTCTGTCTGTAACATCCATGCCTTGCTGACCTGCCCTTCAGCCTCTCCAGTACATGATATCACTGCAACCTTCTGCAGTCCCCACAGCACTTCTCCATCCTTTAATACAGCGCCTCATTACCTCTAACCATTCAGGAAGTACGGAGGCATGGGATACAGAGAAACCTGTCTGTCTGGATGCAGAATTCCTGGCCCATAGAAGACATAGGGTGATGATAGATGGAAAGCATACAGCCTGGAGCTCAGTGACCAATCGTGTTCTGCAGGCATCAGTTTCCGGAGCCATGCTCTTTGTGATTTTTATAAATGACTTGGATGTGGGAGTGGAAGAGTGGGTTAGTAAGTTTGCCGATGACACAAACATTGATAGAGTGGTGGATAGTGTGGAGGGCTGTTGTAGGTTGCAATGGGGCATTGATATGATGAGGAGTTGGGCAGAGAGGTGGCAGAAAGAGTTCAACCTGGAAAAATGTGAAGTTATTCATTTTGGAACGTCGAAATTGAATTCAGAATATTGGGTTAAAATAGGATTGTTGGCAGTGTGGAGTAACAGTGGGATGTTTGGTTCCACATTTAGATCCCTCAAAGTTGGCACACAAGCTGATAGGGTTGTTAAGAAGTAATACGTTGTGTTGGCTTTCATTAGCTGGGGGATTGAGTTTCAGAGCCGTGAAGCTGTGCTGCAGCTTTATGGAGCTCGGCTTAGACCACACTTCGATATTAATTTCAGTTCTGGTCCTCTCATTACAAGGATGTGGAAGCTTTAGAGATGGTAAAAAGGAGATTTACCAGGATTTTGCCTGGACTGGAGTGCATGTCTTATGAAGAAAGGTTGAGGGAGGTAAGGCTTTCCTCACTGGAGTGAAGAAGGGTGAGGGGCGACCTGATAAAGGTGAACAAGGTAATGAGAGGCACAGACAGTGAACAGTGAACGATTTTTTTCCCCATGGCAGAAATGGCTATCAGAAGGGAGTATAATATTAAGATGATAGGAAAAAGGTTAAGGGGAGATTTCAGAGAGTTTTAATTCTCCACACAGAGTGATGGGTGCGTCGAATGCATTGTAGTGGTGGTAGTAGAGTTGGATACATGAGGGACATTTAATAGACTCTTGGAAGAAGGATATGGATGATCGTGTAAAATGAAATGTATGTAGGTTCGTTTGATCTTAGAGGAGGATAAAAAGTCGGCATAACATTGAGGGCCGAAGGGCCTTGTTCTGTACTGTTTTATGTTTTACGTTCCGTAAGGAAAACTGGGTAATCCGATCTGATCAAGGTAAAAGGATACGGCATCCAGGAGGAGCTAGTCAACTGGATATACAATTTACTTCACGGTAGGAGACAGAGGGTAGTTGGAGACATTTTGTTTTTCTGACTGGAGGTGCAGTCAGTCCATTGTTGTTTGTCATTTGGATAATTGATTTGGCTGAGAATATTAGTTTCCTTGTAAATACGTTTGTGTGTGGCACTAAAATTGGTGATATACTGAACAGTGAAGAAGGTTAACTATGTAAAAACAGGATGAACAGTACTGCTGGGATAGTGGGCTGAAGAATAGCAGATGGAGTTTAGTTAGATAAATGTGACGTGGTCCATTTTGGTGAAACAATCCAGGGTGGGACTTGTACAGTTAATGTTCGGGCCTGGGTAGTGTTGTCAGTCAGTGACCCAGGAATGCAGGGACACAAAACTTTGAAAGTGGTGTCCCAGGTAGACAGACTGGTAAAGCAGGCATTTGGGATGGTTACCTTCATTGATCACAGCATTGACAGCAGGAGTTGGGATGTTATGTTGTGGTGGGCATTGGTGAGGTCACCATAAACGCATTCTTGATCAGTAGGAGAAATACATCTGGTTCACTTACATCCTTTACCGAAGGACATCTGACATTCTAACCTGGTCTGGCCAACATGTGACTCCAGAGCCACAACAATATGGCTGACTCGGAGCTGCCCTCTGGTTAATTAGCAGTGGGCAATTAATGCTGGTTCAGGTAGTGACACACAAAGCCCATGAATGAATAAACAAAAATACAAATGTCCCTCCCTTCCTCTGCAAACACCTCCAGCTGCAGCAATTCGTATTGACTTTCTAACGCCGTTCAGGCCCTGACTACTCTCTGTAACACTCTCACCACCTCCAGCACCTTCACCTCTCCCTGTTCCTAGTGTGACATTAAACCCTGACAATGATTTCCCTTCCCACTGCCCTCCTCCTGCAAGCAGACAGTCCACAATCCCTCTAAAACTTACTGCACAAACTCTCTCGCTTGAGAATTGTTTTTACTTTTTGGTGATCTTCTAAGACTGATAATCTAATATGGTCCATTTTGTCCTGAGTGAGGGACAGCATGGAATTTCTTGCTGAAGTCTTGACTGTTTCAATGGAATGTCCTTTTGTTGAGTGTTTTACATCATTCTTCAAGTGTTTTCAACTGTTCGCTTACAGACACATATTTCAGTCTGTTCATCCTGTTAACTCTTGGTCAGTTTGAGATTAGATTAGATTACCTACAGTGTGGAAACAGGTCCTTCGGCCCAAAAAGTCCACATTGACCCGCCGAAGCATAACCGATCCAGACCCATTCCCTTACATTTACCCTTTCACCGAACGCTTCGGGCAATTTAGCATGGCCAATTCGTCTAATCTGCACATTTTTGGATTGTGGGAGGAAACCGGAGCACCCGGAGGAAACCCAAGCAGACACGGGGAGAATGTGCAAACTCCACACAGACAGTCGCCTGAGGCGGATTCTCCACTCAAACCCATGTAAATGGGCTATTTTGTTTCCAGTTGTGTCTTGTCCATTCTGTGATTCATGTTAAAGCTTTATAACTATTTAAACGTCACTTTATCCCAATTTCCCGGAGGATCTCTCAGTGTGACATTACTCGTTCACTCAGCATCATCAGACAACGGTCGCTCTGGGATAGTTACATCCCTCGCCAGTTTCACAATGTGTTATTCAAAGAAACACTGAGGAAAAAAGAAAGTTCTTTGAACTCCTCTTCTCTTGTAATTGTGTGATTGTCCCAGATTATATGAATATTGAAGTTTCCCAAAATTATCACAATGCCTTTGTTAAAAATTCCAGTGTGTTCCTGTTTAATGCAGTGATGAGCAATGAAATGCTGTTCAGTGGCTAAACCTGTTCTGCTGCTTGTGTCCTTGGCAAGTAGTAGCCAGAATTTACATTCAGACTGACTCGACCTCATGATTTGAGGCCAAATACGTTCTCTGTAATGCCTTTCTTAACCATTTCTGTCAGCGTTACCCAACCATCCTTTCCCATTCTGCCTTAGATCCCGCAAGATTGTGAACAATTGAATATTTATGTTCCACCTTTTGTTCGTCCTGTAACCATGTCTCTCTAGTGTCTAACTCCCATTTATCTCTGTGTCACAAATCCATCTACATTATTGAAGATACTTCGTTCATTCCAAAAAAAATAATTTACTCTTTCCCATAATCTCCTGTCACAACCCTATTCACTGATGTACAGTTTTAGTTAAACGTTTTCCATCCTGTTCCTGTCTGCTTGACTTCAGTCACATTCCCATGCTGTTCTGATGCTTCACTTTTTCTCTTTGGATTTGGAAAGCTCCTTTCACTTGAACCCTGTCCCTGCATCCTTTAGAACATAGAACATAGAACATAGAAGAATACAGCGCAGTACAGGCCCTTGGGCCCTCGATGTTGCGCCGATCCAAGCCCACCTAAACTACACTAACCCACTATCCTCCATATACCTATCCAATGCCCTCTTAAATGCCCATAAAGAGGGAGAGTCCACCACTGTTACTGGCAGGGCATTCCATGAACTAACGACTCGCTGAGTGAAGAACCTACCCCTAACATCAGTCCTATATCTACCCCCCCCTTAATTTAAAGCTATATGTCAGTTTAAAGCTCTGTCCATGAACCTGCCGCCATAATTACCAGCACTCCGTTCTCATCATGATTCCATTGGGTCCCAGTGCAACGGGATTGTTTTTATTTACTTGTGGGATATGGGTGACCAGCTTTTCTTGCCCCCCTCCCGAGCCCTAGCTGCCTTTGAGCTGAGTAACTTGTTCGACCATTTCAGAGGGTAATTGAGAGGCAAACACTTTGAGTTGGGGATGTCGTGCAGACCACATGATGATGGGCAGATATCCTTCTCGAAAGGACCAGTGTCTTTTTGATGAACAAAAATTATTTTGTACATCAGAAATGATTTCATACTTATTCATGAATTGTTAATTGCAAGTTTTTTTAAATTATTGATTTAAATTTCCCCCATTTCTGATGGTGGGATTCAAACCTGTCTCCCCTAAACATTAGCTGAGGTTTCGGATACATGCTCCAGCAATAATACCACTCGGCCATCATCTCACCTGCTCACAGGTTGCTCATTCCTGACCAGTTATACCAGTGCAAAATGAAGCAAAACCCGTTCTTCCGAAACAATTGTTTGATACTGACATCTTCCAGCTCTCTGGTGATATCACTCAGTCTCTCTCCATGTGGATCCCTCACTGTGAGGGTCTAATTGCTACCTCTTTCAGTGTTTCTCACTCTTGCAGCTACTCCAGATCCTGAGCCAACAGAATTCCCCACTCCAGACAGACGCAGCAGAACAGGCCAAGGATGGAGCCTGGGATTTTCCAGGTCTCTGTGTGACTTAGTGCTATTCTCCATGTTTAACTCTCACTGCATAAGTCTAATTTCCCATTCTGTCTATTACTCTGTCTCCTGTCGGTATTTAGGGAGTTCCTGACTCAATCGACTTTCCAACTGCTGGGTGTCTCGTCCATCACCTCATTGAAGATCGTTAGTCAGCCAGAGAGACAAAGGGCAGGGAGATCTGGAGCCTTCAATAATTCAATAGACAATAGACAATAGGTGCAGGAGTAGACCATTCTGCCCTTCAAGCCTGCACCGCCATTCAATATGATCATGGCTGATCATTCCTAATCAGTATCCTCTTCCTACCTTATCTCCATAACCCTTGATTCCACTATCTTTGAGAGCTCTATCCAACTCTTTCTTAAATGAATCCAGAGACTGGGCCTCTACTGCCCTCTGGGGCAGAGCATTCCACACAGCCACCACTCTCTGGGTGAAGAAGTTTCTCCTCATTTCTGTCCTAAATGGTCTACCCCGTATTTTTAAGCTGTGCAGTGATGTAATATCACTCACAGTGCATAGAGCGGAGAGCAATGAGAGGGCTCCAAACATTGGCTAACAAGACATGATATAGATACAGTGCTGGAGGGGGATCACATTACGACACACCCCAGGCTCAATCCCCACCCCTACTGTAGGTTCTGTTGTACTAAGTCTCACTACTCTGTAACACTGTATCTCTGGCATGTCTTGTGGACCAGTGTCTTCAATAATTTGTAACTCCTATAACAGTTCCTGTCTCTGTAACCTCCTCCCTTCCCGATAGCCCTCCACATATTTGAAAAGTACTGCATTCCAGACTACCATCCCTATTGCTGTAACTTGCTTCAGTGTCTATAACATGCCTTACCTCGGTCGTCTCCTCCTCCAATAACTGGAGACAGAGCCAAGCATCACGGAAATGGTTCCTTCGATCCAACTAGTCCATGCTGACCAGAGTCCATGAACGAGTCGTTTTTTCCTGCACTTGACCCAAATCCCTCCAAACCTTCTCCTCCCCATGTACCTGCCCAAATGTCTTTTACATGTTGTCATTGTACTTTTCTCTACCACTTCCTCTGGAAACCTATTCCATGTCTGCACCATCCTCTGTGTGAAAAATGTTCTCCTGCAATCTCATCTAAGTCTTTCCTCTCCCATCACATATTTATGCTCTCTAGAACACAGAACATGACATTGCTGGCCTTTCGGCTCTCGATGTTGCGTCGACCTGTGGAACCAATCTGAAGCCCAAGTAGCTAACACTAGTCCATTCTCGTCCATATGTCTATCCAATGACTTTGTAAATGCCCTTAAAGTTGGTGAGTCCACTACTGTTGCAGGCAATGCATTCCATGCCCCAACTATTCTGAGTAAAGGACCTACCTACCTCTGGCATCTGCCCCATATCTATTTATTAATATTAGTATCAACCTCAATTTAAAGCTGTCTGCCTTCGTTCTCAGCATCGCCATCCGAGGGAAAAGGCTCTCATTGTCCAACCCATCTTACTCTCTGACTATCTTATATGTCTCAATTAATTGACCTCAAACGTCTTCTCGCGAACAGAAACAGATTCAAGTCACTCAGCCTTCCTCATAAGACCTTCACTCCAGACTCGGTAAAATCTTAGTAAGTCTCCTCTGAACCCTTCCCAAATCTTTCACATCCTTCCTGTAATGCAGTGATCTGAACCATAGGCACCACTGCAAATGCGGCCGCACCAGTGTTTTGTATAACTGCAGCATGATCTCATGGTTCTGAAATTCAATCCCTGTATCAATAAAAACTCACACGCTGAATGTCTTGTTAACAACTCTATCAACCTGGTGGCAACTTTCAACGATCCATGTACATGGACACAGTGATCTCTCTGTTCATCTGCACTACCAAGCTCTGCTTTACCCACAACCATCTGTTTGGTCACCTTCTCAAATACGTTAGTAAGGCGTGAGGCGGTGCAATGAGGCGTGACCTACCCTTCACAAAACGGTGCTGACTTTCCCTCATCAACGTATTCATCTCCAGATGATTATAAATGCTAGCCTCTTTTACAAGCCTTTCCAACACTTTACCCAGAATCGAAGTATGGCTCACAGGTCTATAATTACCCAGGATTGTCTCTACTTCCCTTCTTAGACAAGGGGGCAACATTTGCTCTCCTCCAGCCTTCTGGCACTATTCCTGTAGAAAATGATGTAATAAAGATCAAAGCCAAAGTTTCGGCAATCTTCTTACTGGCTTACCAGCGAATCCAAGGATCAATCCTATCCAGCGCAGGGGACTTACCTAATTTCGCACTTTCCAGATTTGCTAACACCTTTTCCTTTTGCAGTTCAATCCCATCTAGTTATGGACCCCACTACCCTGGGGTAAAGACATTGGCTAATCAACTTACCTGCACCTTCATGGTTTTCTAAACCTTTATATGGTCACACCTCAGACATCTACACCCAATGGAATTGCGAAAGACAATGACACAAATATCCCTGTTTGAGTCCCTGCCAAACTTTGTCACAATTTTCTGGGATACACCTGTTCAGGATCTAGGGATTTCTCTACATTTGTGTTCTAAGACCTCCAGCACCACCTCTTCTGTAATGGGGACTCGTTACAAGCCATCACTGTTTCTTTCCCTTTGATTCCTTGTCTTTGTCCACAGTGCGTTCTGACATGAAATGTTCATTTAGGGTCTTGCCCATTTCCTGCGGTTCTACACTTGGATGGCCTCACTGATCTTTAAGGAGCCCTATTGTCTCTCCAGTTGCTTTTTTGTACTTGTGTGCTGTAGACAATTATTTGTATTCTCCTTCACCTTATCTGCCAAAGCTATCTCATCCCCCCCCCCCCCCATGTTGCATTCCAACTTATCCAGCCTCTCCGATTGTGTCAAACGCACCAGTATCAGTAATAGCTTTGTCAATTTTTGCTCCATTTCCACTTTTAGGAAATGCTTCCTAGATCAGAAAGGTCAGAATTCGATGCAGCACTCCAAAGCTGTGCTGACTATCCCTAATCAATCCTTGCCGTTGCAAATGTAACTCCTGTCCCGCGGAATCGCTTCCAACAACGTACGCACCACTGGCATCAAACTAATTGGTGTTGATGTCCCTGGCTTTCCCTCGCAGCCTTTCCTAAATACTGGCACAACATTAGGCACACTCCAGGCTTCCAGCTCATCACCCGTGGTTGTCAGTGATAGAAAAATCTCTTTAAGTGACCCCACACCTTCTTCTTGAGCTTCCCACAATATCCTGATTAGTTCCCAAGGATTTATCCATCTTATACGCATTTTAGAACCTTCAGTACCTCATGGAAGACATGACTGTTTTTTTTTTCCCTGACCTCCCCAGTCTTCCTCCACAGTAGGTTCAAACGTGAAATTTTTGTTCAGGATCCCGCCTATCTCCTCTGGCTCCACTCATTCGTATTTAAGGAGCCATATTCTGCCCCAGTTAATCTTCTGCTGTTAATATATTTGAAGAATCTCTTTGGATTTTCCTCAGCCTGATCTGCCAACACGTTTTGTGGTCCCTCTTTGGGCCCTCCTAATTTCCCTGTGAAGTGAATTACTCCACGTACAATGTTCTTCAATGGATTCCATTAATCTAGCTGGCTATATGTGACACATGTCCCCTATTTGTTGACCAGAGCCTCAATACCCCCAGTCATCCAGTGTTTCTTACTTGTGTCAGCATTGTCAGTCACACTAATAGGAATATGCTCGTCCAAAACTCTCATTTTATATCTCTTTTGAAAGCTTCCCATATGCCTGATATCCCTTTTCCTGCAAATAGCGTCGTCAATCAATTGTTAAAACTCTTCACTCATAGCTTCTAGATTCAGGGAAGGCTCGTTTTGATCATTAACTTGTGGACCAGCCATGTTCTTTTCCATCGCTATTTTCAAACTCATACGATTGTGGTGACTTTGCCAAAGTGTTGTCCCACGAACACCTCAGTCCCTTTCCCTACCTTGTTTCCCAAGGGGAGGTCAGGTTTTACCCCTTCCTGTAGTCCGATCATTTACATTCTGACTGGGACAATTTTCTAGAACACGCCTAACAAATCCCTCCCATCCAAGCTCTGAACACTCTGGCAGGCCCCGTCTAAGTTTGGAAAGATAAAATCCCCAACCATTACTCCTCTATCATTCTTACAGATATCTGAGATCTCCCGACATATTTGCTACTCCTTTTCCCGCTGACTATTGAGGGCCTCTAGTGCAGTCATATCAAAGTGATGACCAATTCTCATTTCTCATTTCCACCATTACAGCATCACTGGGCGATCGCCAGGAATATCCTCTCTAAGTGCTTCAGTGATGCTTCACTGATCAAAAACTCCACTCCCCCTCCTCTCTCACCTCCTGTTCTCTCCATTCCATAGAATCTGTTCCCTCGAACATTGAGCTGTCAGCCCTGTCCCTCCCTCAGCTGTGTTTCTGTCATACTTATGGCATCCCAGTCCCATGCCCATGCACCAGGTTCATCTGCCTTACCTGTTGGGCCTGTTATGTTGAAATAAAGTAGTTTAATTGATGCGTTTTCCCTCATTGCCTGCTGTGCTCTTGCCTGCCTTGTCTATTTAAATGACTCTCTTGAAATTCTGTCCCAGCCTCAACCTTCAGACTGTATACTGAGACCACCCCCCTCACTGTGGACAACACCCTTAGCTATCATGTCATCTGTAAACCTAATAATTATACCTTCTGCTTTCACATTCAAGGTATTAATGTCCATAATAAACAGCAATGGTTCCTGCACAGTTCCCTGTGATACACCCACTGGTGAAAGAATTTCAAACACAAAACCAACCCTCCAAAAATTGTGGATCCAATATGCCAACTTGCCTTAAATCGCATTGGTCTGTTGGACCAGCCTTCCATGTGGGACCTTGTCAAAGGCCATAGTGAACCCCAAAGAATCCACATTATCTGCTCAGCCCTCATCAAAACTTTTATTCGTAATTTCAAAGAAAACTCAGCTGAATTAATCAGACAGGATCTTCCTTTACCAAATACGTGCTGACTGTCCCTAATTGTTTCCTGCCTTTCCAATTATTGATTCATCTGTCCATCTGAATTGTTTCCAATAATTTCCCTCCCCCTGCTGTCAGACTATCTGCTCTGTAGTTACCTGGCCTATCCCTGCTGCCCTTCTTGAACAAAGGAACCACATTAGCTATCCTCCAGTCATTCGGCACTTCACCTGTGTTTAGCAAAGTATTAAATATATCTAGCATGGCCCCAGCAATATCTTTCCTTCCCTCCCGTAACAGCCTGGGATACATTTCATTGGGCTCTGGGGATTTCTCCACATTTATGCCTGTGAAAACATTTAATACCTCCTCCATATTGATCTTAACATATTCTCGAACCTCACCATCTCAACGGAAATCCCGGATACAATGCCTTTCTCCCGTGTGATGACAGATGGGAAGTATTAATTGAAGACCTCACCTACTTCCTCTGGCTCCATACACAGATTGTCCCCTTGGTTTCCAACAGCTGCAGTCTTTACTGGGAATCCTCTGACTCTGACTATAATCACAAAATATCTTGTAGCTTTTCCTTCATAGTGTCTGCCAAGGATCTTTCGTGGCTATTGCTTATCCCTTATTTTTAAGGACCCCTTGCCCTCTCTGTTCTTGTGAAGAGTTTCACCTGTATTTATTGAACTGCATTTCCTCGATCAAACCCACGATATCACTTGATCAGTATTCAGTGGACTTTCTCCCTTTGTCATTCCCAGTTTATTAACACACTGGCCATGGATCCTCACTGCATCACTTTAAAATACTCCACTTTCCAAAAATAGCCCTGACTGCAGGTAGTTCATGCCAGTCTATGTTTGCCACATTCTGTCTCATTATAGGAGACTCAGTTGTGAGGGGGACAGACAGGAGACTGTGTGGCTGCAGAAGTGACCCCCGGATTGTGTGCTGCCTTCCGGGTACCAGGGTCAAAGATGACTCTGAGCTGTTACTGAACATTCTGAAGGTGGAGGGTGAACAGCCAGAGGTTATTATGCACATCGGCCCACATGACAGAGGTAGACAAAGGGATGGGGCCCTATGAAATGCGTATCGGGCATTAGGTCAGAAGTTAAAAAGCAGCATCTCAAGGGTAGTGAGCTCCAGATTACTCCCAGTGCCATGTGCCAGTGAGGATAGACATAGAAAGATAATCCGGATGGATGTGTGGCCGAGGAGCTGGTGTAGGGGACACAGGGCATTCAGTTCTTTTGAGCATTGGGATCTCTTCTAGGTTAGAGGTGACCTGTACAAGATGGGGGGTGGGGGGGAGCGACTTGGACTTGAAGCAGAGGAGCACCAGTATCCCTTGGTGGGGGGTTGGGGGGTGCAGATGGGCTGACTGGCAACGCACGAAGCCTGACTGGGAAGGCAGACGAGCTCAGAGCATGGATTGGCTCTGGATACTGGGATATTCCAGCCATTGCAGAAATATGGCTGAGAGATATAGGACACTGCTGAGCAAGGAACAGCTACATTCGAGGCCTCAATACCACCATCTTGTGAGGGCATTTCTTTACCCTCTGCTGTATGGTCCTCATTGAGACAACCCAGGTGGCCCCAGGTATCAATCCTGGCCCATGCTGTATTAGTGATCTCTGTAATACCCTCCATTCCCGATCATCTTTCCTCTGTTTGGAATCTTCTCTATTCCCCACAATGCTCTCTGTCTCTGTCAGGTTCTCCAATCCCTAACAACCTAATCCCTAAACGTCTCCGGTAAATACTAAATTCCTTCATCCCGGTAAACCCCGACAGTCCAGTCTATCCCTGTAAGCCCCTCCTACCAATACTGCCCTCCATGTCAATGTATTTGCCTTTAACCTCTCCATCCTTCCCTATCTAGGGAAACGTCTCCAGCTCCTCCAAGCCTTCCTTGTCTGTGAAAGATTATTCACTCCATTGAGCTGTCCCAATATGTGTAATTCCTTCCAGCTCTAAATACCTCCCTGTCTTTGTAACCATGTCAGGCTCCTACCTGAGAATCTCACTATCAGTGTAATCTCCCAAGGAACTGCTGACTTTAGGAACCCCCTCCACCTGATAACATCCTCCATGCCTGTAGAAACCTTCCATTTCAACCGTCCCTATCATGGAACTTAGTCTCTATAATCCTAATGATGACGATAAACTCTTCTTCTCTAAAGCGCACTCAATCTCTGTAAAATCTGCTGGTCCCTACTCCCCTCCCTATGTATGTAATCTGCTTCAGTCACTACATATCTTTATACCTTTAACGTCCTCCCCATGTGACTACACTATTTATTTCCGTTACCTTCATGAGCTTCCATAATTCTCACTATGACTCTCACCATGTCCCATCCCTACATCCGTCTGTTTTTCTGAAAGGTCCTCCTTATTCTTAAAACCCTCTCTAACTATGTCTCCTGTTCCAGCCTCCACATCTCTCTCTGGAGCAGTTAAAGCTGCTCCAATAACCTCAAGCTCCTGGTCTTTCTAATTCCCTTTAGTTGTGAAACTCTCCCCATGTCTGTAATATATCCTGCAGTGTCGAAAGCTCTCCCTATATTTGTGTGGTCCTCCAATCCCTACAATTGCGCCTGTTTTTGTAACATTATCCTGCACCTTGAAACCTGCTGATTGCTGAACCTTCTTCAGGCTCTGCACTTTCTCTATTTCTGCTACTTTCTCCTGCTCTTAGAACACTCCCTGTCTGTATGATCCCCTGCAGTCTCTGCAGCCATCCGTATCTCAAGCCACAAGCTGCCTCCACAATCCCACCCCCCACGCCCCACAGTCCCTTCAGCACCTTCTATAACTGAAAACTGCCCATTTGCCAAGGCTACTCCAGTTCCCACAATGTCTGTCAGAATCCGATTCCCACACTCTCTCTAATCTGCAAGTCTCTCTGTAATCTGTTAACATCTGCAGCCACCACTATTGTCCGTAACTTTCTGCGGTCTTCCAGTCCCATTAAGTTTCCCATTCTTGCATTAACTAAAGCCTGTGTGTGTTAGTATTGCCCAAAAACTTGCATGTCTATGTAAACTGCTCCAAACCCTCACTACCTCCATAACCCTAAATCCATCTCTCTTTGTATTACCTCTTCGAGTCCTGTCAAAACCCCCAATCTATGGAGCCCATTTAATCTTCCCTTGTTGGGTAATCTCTTGAAGTTCCTGGCGATTTCCCAATTTTAGCAATTTCCCCAAATCTTTATGACTCTCCAATTCCGATAAGACTCACTTTCATTGCCAGCTTATCTCTTCTCAAAACCTACCAATAATCTACTTATTCTTCTCCAATTCTTAGAAAAATATCTATTTAAATTCCACCCTGGTTCTCCCCCAACCCTCCCAACCACAAGAACCTCTTTCAGTTTGAGCAACCCTCCTCATCTGTGTAACTGTCTCTAACCCAGTAACCTCGCATTCTCCATTGCCGAGGTAAAAACAATGACTGCAGATGCTGGAAACCAGATTCTGGATCAGTGGTGCTGGAAGAGCACAGCAATTCAGGCAGCATCCGAGGACAGGCAAAATCAACGTTTCGGGCAAAAGCCCTTCATCAGGAATAAAAAAAGGCCTTTTTTTTTATTCCTGATGAAGGGCTTTTGCCCGAAACGTCGATTTTGCCTGTCCTTGGATGCTGCCTGAATTGCTGTGCTCTTCCAGCACCACTGATCCAGAATTCTCCATTGCCTTCCTATCTATGAGCCTTCAGAACCTAGAAGCCTTCGAATATCTGTCTTCCATCACTATAACCTTCCATATCTCTCTTAGGACTCTTCTCTTGGAAACACCCCCTGTCTGTCCCTCTCAGTCTGCCTGCCTCACCCTACACCCATCCCTATCCCTATCTCCAGAATTTAATCCAGCTCCCTCTATTTCTGTAAATTCCTCCAATCCCCAAACCCCATTTGACCCGCTGACATTCTTGATCAGATGTAACTCTGTTTAACTCTAACATCCTTGTGTTCCTGTAAGCCTCCCTATCTCTGTAACCTCTATCCATCTGTTCAGACCCCCACTACTGAGGAATGACTCCCTGTATTCGCCATAAGGCAGATGGAATGAGAGTGAATTGACATGACGGAACCGTCATTCCGGAGATGTAGCTGCAGAATGACCATCACGGAAGGGAATATTGAAGGGTTGTTGGGATCAATGGAAAAAGGCAACAAGTTGTGAAGAAAGGATGAGGTTAATGCATTAATGAGACAGTCATATGGATCTGAAGATCAAATGTTGGAGTCTATTTGGGTGGAGGAAGCAGCAACAACCGTTAGCAGGAATTATTTTATGGGCACCAGAAAGTGATGGTAATTTCAATATGGTTACGATCAGGACACTGAATATACTTGTAGCAAGGGCAGTACAATTACTGTGTGTGACGGTGGTCTCCATCCCGACTGGATAACTAATGAATATCAGGTCTATAATGGATGGAATCCTGGATTGTATACGAGATGGTTTTCCATGACATCATATCAAGGAGCCATCAACAAAATTGTCTATTGTAGATCAAATGCTGTGTAATAATAAATATCTAAAAATCCTAATCTAAAGGAGTTTTGTGAGCAGAGACCCACAATGTTATAATGTAGATGCTCAGTTTGAGGTAAGACCATGAGAAGTAGGAGTGAAATTATATCATTTGGCCCATTGAGGATGCTCTGCCCTTCAATCTGATCATGGCAGACCTGATACTCTTCAACTCTACTTTCCTGCCTTTTCCACAAAGTCCTTGTTTCCCTGATTCATTAACATCTGAGCATCTCTGCTGTAAATATTTTTAATGACCCAGCCTCTACAGCCCCCTCCAGTCAGGAATTCCCACAGAGTCACTATCCTCTGAGTGAAGACATTCCTCCTCATCTCCATCTTAAATGGGTGAGCCCTTGATCAGATTTTATGGCCTCTGGTGACAAATTCTCTCACAACTGAAACGAAGGGAAATGACAAAGATAATTATTGGAGATGAAATGAAAATTGGTGGAGATGGGGTTAACAAACAAGAATGTCCAAGGTTGCAGAGCTTTACAGATCAGTTGGAAAGATTTGCAGAGAAATGGCAAATTGAGTTTAATCTGGACAAGTGTGAGGTGATGTCAGATTCAAGTGGAAATTTAGGATACTGAGGGAAGTTGATAAACAGAAAGATCTTGGTGCAAGACATTAACTCCCTGAAAATGGCAACAGAAGTGTTTCAGACAGGAAAGAAAACAAATAGAACACTGGCCTTCATCGGTCACAACGTTGGTTATAGTGGGTTGCATCTGATGTTGTAATTGTATGAAACTTTGCTTGGCCACATTTCGAGCACTGTGTGCAGTTCTCATCTCCACACAATAGGAAGGATGTGGAGACATTGGAGAGGGTACAAAAAGGGTTTATCAGCACGTTGCCTGTGTTAGGTTTTTCATGGTGTGTTAGGTGGAAGAGGAACTTAAACAAAGTTGGATTGTTTTGCAAGAGTATCAGAGGCTGACAGGAGACCAGGTACAGGAATATAACATACGGAGAGGGATAGATAATGTGGATAGTCGGAATCTCTTTTCCAATGTGTAAGTTTCAAATACTAGAGTGCATAGGTTTAAGGTGAGAAAGAGGACGTTTAAACGAGATGTGTGAAGCAAGTTTTTTTTTAATATAGAGAGTGGAGGTTACTGAGGGAGGTCGTAGCAACAGATGGTGAATAAAGTTTCAAAGTGGCATTTAGACAGAAACATGAACAGGGATACGGGATATGGACCATGTGCAGGAAGATGGGATGAGTTAGAATAGCATCTTGCACAGCACAGCCATGGTGGGCCAAAGGGCCTGTTGCTGTGCTGTCCTGTTCTATTTTCTTACTTCACAGCATCTGCCTGATCAGAGCCCCTCAGAATCTTGGATGGTTCATTCCATTTCTCTCTCATTATCTAAACTTCAATGGGTTTAACGTTAATCTACTCCACCTCTTCTCACCAGAAAATCCCTCCATTCCCAGGATCAGCCGAGTGACCCTTCTCTGACCTGCCTCCAATGCGACAGTATCTTTCCTTCGGGCACTCAAACTGTTCATAATATTCTAGGTGTGGTCTGACTTGAACCTTGCCTAATTTTAACTCGATCTGCCTATTTTTAGACTGCATTCCCTTTGTAATAAATGCCAGCATTTGATTTGAATTCTCTATTACCTGCTGACCTTGGAAGCTAACCTTTTTAGTTGATGAACAAGAACTCCCATAACCCTTTCTGCTGCCAGTCTGAAACCAAATAGTGTTAGCCTGACATTAAGTCGGGAGCATACTAAAATTGTTAGAAAGGATATTTTAAAATACAATAACTGGCCACTTAGAAACACATTTTGTAAAAGAGAATTTGTTTTTGAGCCTGTTGGATTTAATTTGTTTGTGTGAATATAAATGGCTGAATTGAATGGGTATAGAAGTGGTGTAGTGGTACGGGGGATATGGTGTCTTTGAATTATCAGAAGCCTTTACACATCTTTCAATAAGGGCTAATGAGTAACTTGGTAGAGAATAGGGCCTCTGAAATATGAATAAGTGCGCCTATGTGTGGAACCAGAGGAGGTGAGTGAGATATTAGACAAAATAGTGTTGTCAGTATTTACTGTGGCGAAAGACATGGAAGCTCGGGAAAATGGGGAAGTAAATAGTGATGTCTTAGAAAGAATCCTCAACAGAGAAGAGAAAGTGCTGGAATCTTAAAACAAATAAAGTTAGATCAATCCTTAGTAGCTCATTAGGTGTATCCTATAATATTGTGGAAATCGAGGGAAGAGATTGCACTGCCCCAACAGAAATATTTATATTATCAACAGATGCAGTGTGGTGCCGGAAGACTGGAGGGAGGATAATGCTATTCCATCACTTAAGGGCTGCAGGAAAAGCCAGGAAATTACAGCCCAGTGAGCCAAGTGGTGGGGAAGTTGTTGGAGGAGAATATAAGAAAAAGGTACCACATATATTAACAAAAGCAAGGGCTGATTCGAGGTGGTCAGCATGGCTTTGTGAGTGGAAAACAGTGTTTCACAAACCGGATTGACTCTTCGAGGAGGTGGCCAAGAGATAGATGAAGGCAGACCAGTGAACATTCTCCACATGGACTGCGAAGCATTTAGCATGGTTCGAAGGGATTTCGAACATCTAGTCAAGAGGAAGAAGGCAGCTTATTTAAGGTTGAGGAAGCAAGGGTCAGACAGCTTTTTAGAGGGTAACATGGAGCAGCATGATGGCCCAATGGTTAGCACTGCTACCTCATAGCACCACGGACTCCATTTTGGTTCCAGGCACAGGCGACTGTCTGTATGGAGTTTGTACGTTCTCCCCGTGTCTGCGTCGGTTTCCTCCAGGTGCTCCGGTTTCCCCCCACATCCCAAGGATGTGCATGTCAGTTGACTCAGCCAAGATAAATTACCCATAGTGTTCACGGATGTGTAGGTGTGGTGCATTAGTCAGAGCAATTGGAGAGTAATAGGGTGGAGGAATGAGTCTGGGTGGGATACTGTTTGCAGGGTTGATATGGAGGTGTTGGGCCAAATGGCCTGTTTCCACATTGTAGGGATTCTCTGAAAGTACAAGGAAGGAACTTAGGAGTGGACTTAGGACAGCTAGAAGGGGACATGAAAAATCATTGTTGGGAAGGATTAAGGAAAACCGAAAGGCAGTCTCCACTTAAGTGAGGAACAAGAGGATGGCCAGAGTGAGAGTAGGGCCTGTAAGGGATAATGGAGGGAACTAGTGCCTGAAGTCGGAGGAGGTAGGAAAGGACCTTGATGAATCCTATGCCTCAGTATTCACTGCTGAGAGGGACATTTGTGAGGACAGCCTGAAACAGGCTGATATACGTGAACAGGTTGATGTTAAGAATGAGGATATGCTGAGAATTTTGTAAAAGATAAGGATAGATAAGTCCGCTGAACCAGATGGGGTGTGCCCAAAGTTATTGCATGAACGAGGGAAGAGATTGTTGCACTTTGGCGATGACCTTTGCACCCTCAAAGTTAACTGGAGTCGGACCAGATGATTGCAGAGTTGCAAATTTTATGCCCTTGTTGAGGAAATGGAATAGGGATAATCCTGGGAATTACAGACCTGTCAGTCTTATGTCTGTGGTGTGCAGATTATTGGAGAGGACTCCGATACAGGATTTATGATTCCTTGGCAAACCATAGTTTGATTACAGATAGTCAGCATGGCTTTGTAAGGCTGATCATGCCGTATAAATCTTATTGAATCTTTTGAGAATGTGACAAAACACCTTTTAGGCTCGATTCAGAAAGTACAGAGACATGGGTTGCCGGGAAACCTGTCTGTCTGGATATGAAATTAATGGACCCCAAAAGACAGAGGGTGATGACAGATGAAAAGCATTCATCCTGGAGCTCAGTGACCAGTGTTTGTCTGCAGGGAGAGGTTCCAGGACCTCTGTTCTTTGTGAGTTTATGAATGACTTGGATGTGTGAGTGGGAGAGTGGGTTAGTAAGTTTGCGAATGACACAAGCGTTGGTGGAGTGGTGGATAGCGTGGAGGGCTGTTGTAGTTTGCAACGGGGCAATGACAGGATGCAGAGCTGGGCTGACAAGTGGCAGATGCAAGTCAATCTGGAAAAGTGTGAAGTCATTCATTTTGAAAGATTGAATTTGAATGCAGAATGCAATGTTAAAGGCAGGGTCTTTGGCACTGTGGAGGAACGGAAGGATCTTGGGTAACAGGTCCAGAGATCCCTCAAAGATTGCCACCCAAGATGATAGGCTTGTTAAGAAGGAATATATTGTGTTGAATTTCATTATCTGGGGGATCGAGTTTTAAAGCTGCGAGGTTATGCTGTAGCTCTATAGAGCCCTAGCTGGACCCCACTGGTAATATTGTGTTCAGTTCTGGTCTCTTCATTGCAGGATGGATGTGGAAGCTTTAGAGAGGGTAAAGAGGAGATTTACCAGGATGCTGCCTCGTCTGAAGAGCATGTCTTATGAAGAAAGGTTGAGGGAGCTAAGGCTTTTCTCATTGGAGTGAAGATGTGTGAGGGTGACTTGGCAGAGGTGGACAAGATGATGAGAGGCACAGAAAGAGTGAATAGTGAGAGACATTTTTTTACCTCCCTTTATAGCCTCTAGTTTTGGAATCACTTCCCCTTGGCTATTCACCATTCTTAGGAACCGTATGGTTTTGTAAAACTTTATAACATCACTCCGTAGCCTCCTCTGCCCAAGAGAACTATTTAGGACAATGTTACAAATATCTCCAAAGTATCTAACAAAGCGCTGGACAATGACGGCAAGTGCCCTAAATGCCACTTTCACCACCATGTCCACCTGTAACTGTACCACTTGGTCTCTCACTGGCCAGGGCCCTCCCATTAACTGTGTCATTCATCCCTGGTTTGTCTTAACAAAATCTAAAACCTGAATTAAACTCCATCTTTCATTCCCTGGACCACTGGCCCAGTTGGTCAGTGTATTCACTGTATTCGATAACTGTATTCACTGACCACTGCACCATTAATTTGATCATCTCCAAACTTACTAACAATGACTCCTATATTCTCAACCAAATCGTTTGTGTAGATGATGCATATCAGTGGACCAGCCCTGAACCTTATGGCACACCGCTGGTCACAGGCCTCCAGTCTGAACAACAACCCTTTCCACCGCCCTCTGTCTCCTATTGTCAAGCCAATTTTGTATCCAGTTGGCTAGTTCCCCCTGATCCCATGTGAACTAATCTTACGAACCAGTATATCTTGCTAAATCTTGTCAAAGACCCTGCTGACTTTAGTGTAGACAATGTATGGTCACCACTTCAACAAAAGTATCAAGTTAATGAGGCCTGACTTTGTACGCACAAAGCCGTGCTGACCATCTTTCATCAATCCTTGCCTCTTCCAAATGAATGTGACTCCTGTCTGGCAGAATCACTTCTACAACTTACCCACCATTAAGCTAATTTGTCTTTAGTTCCCTGGTTTTCTATTGCAGCCTTTCTTAAATACTGGAATGAAATCACAATCTTGTCATAGAGCCATAAAGCATGGAAACTGACCCTTCACTTGATACCCACCATAATCTCAAACTAAACTCATCCCAGCTGCCTGTTGCTGGCCCAAATCCCTCCAAACCATTCCTGTTCACATACTCATGCAAATGTCTTTTAAACATTGTAATTGTACCCACATGCACCCCTTCCTCAGGAAGTTCATTCCACACTCAAACCACCCTCTGTGTAACAATTTGCCCCCATGTCTTTTTTTTTTAAATCTCTCTCTTCTAACTTTAAAAATGTGGTCTCTCTTCTTGAGAATCCCGCACCCTGAGGAAAAGGCACCTACCATTAAATTGGTCTACATATCTTTTTTTTCATAAAATGGACTCAGTCTATCCAGCCATTTTTCGATCTCAAGCCTTCCATACCCAGCAACATACTGGTTAATCTCATCTGAACCCCTGCAGCTTAAAATATCCTCCCTATAACTGGGCGGCCACAACTGGATGGAGTATTGCAGAAGAGGCCTCACCAATGTCCATACAATCTCAACATGACGTCCCAAATCCTACACTCAATGGACTGAGCAATAGTCAAACATGCCAAGCACTGTCTTATCCATCCTGTGATGCAAACTTCAAGAATTATGTAACTGAACCTGGAGGTCTCTCTGCGCTAAAACATTAACTGAGGCCCGAACATTAATTGTATAAGCTCTACCCTTGATTGTTGTACTAAATGTATTTGTTGCATTTATTCAGATTGAATACCATCTACGGTTTTTCAGCCCATTCACCCATATTATCAAGGTCCCTTTGTAATCTTAGCAAATCTCCTTCACTGTCCACTATGCCACCCTCCAGCCTTCCAGCGCCTCACACTTGGCTGTCGATGGTACAAATACCTTTGCTAGGGGCTCCACCATTTCTTGCCTAGCATCCCACAATGTCCTGTGATACACTTAATGAGGTACGAGGGCTTTCAATTCCTTTGTGTTTTAAAACCTCCAGCACCACCTCTTATAAAACATACACTCTTTTCAAGTCATAGAGATGGACAGCATGGAAACAGAGCCTTCGGTCCAACTCATCCATGCTGACCAGGAGATCTAACACATCTATCTCATTTATCAGCATTTGGCCCATGTACCTCAAAACCCTTGTTATTCATATTCCCATCCAAATACCTTATAAATATTGTCATAATATCACTTTCTTTTACTTTTTGTCTCAGCTCATTCCATACACGCATCACCATGTGCATGAAAAAGCTGTCCCGTCAGTTCATTTTAAACCTTTCCCCTCTAACCTTAAACCTATGCCCTCTAGTTTTGGATTTCCTAACCCCTGGGAAAAGACCTTGAATGTTTACCCAATCCATGTCCGTCATTTTTATATAAACCTCTGTCAGGTCACTCCTCAGTCTCCGATGCTCCACGGAAAATAACCCCAGCTTATTCAGCAACAACCCTGGCAACATCTTGCAAATCTGTTACGAGCACTTTCAAGTTTCACAACATCATTCCTATAGCGGGGTGACTGGAATTGCAGAGAACTCCAACTGTGGTCTAATGTATTACTCTTGTTCCCTGAGTTCCCCAGTCTTTGCGCACAGTAACTTTTGGAGTGAAAAATCTGTTTAGGGTCTTAATAAATATCCTGCAGATCCACACATGAATTGCCTCATTGATATTTAAGAGCCCCAATTTTGGCCTGAGGTACTCATTTACTTTTACTATTTTATACAATCACTTTTGGATTCTCCTTATCCTTCTCTGCCGAGGCTTTTTCATGTATCTTTTCTGCATTACTGATTTCTACCCAAAGTGTATTCCTCCAGCCTCTGTGATCCTCAGGGATTCCCTTGATCCAGCTGGTTATACCTGACATTTGCCCCCTTTTCCATGACCAGACCCTCAATAGACAGCCAGCATTTCCAAATGCTGTCAGCATTGTCCTACACACAAACAGGAACATGTTGGCCCTGAACGCTCAAATTATCTCACTTATAAAATATTCTCACTTGCCAGATTTCCCTTTCCCTGCAAATACACTCCCCAGTCACCTATTGAAAGTTCCTGGCTAATACTACCAAGATTGGGCTGGCCCCGTTTTATAAACTGAACTTGTGGATCAGGCCTGTCCTTTTCCAGAGGTATTTGTAAACTGGTAAAACTGTGGTCACTTTTGCAAAATGCGTTCCCACTAACACCTCAGTCCCTTTCCCGATATTGTTTCCCAAGGAGTGGTCAGGTTTTGTCCCTTTCTCTTTTCAGGCCGTTTACATATTGACTGGGAGTTTCCTGGAACGCAATTACCAAATTCCTCCCTTGCAAACGCTGGCAGTCCCAGTCTAAGTTTGGAAAGTTGAAAAAAATCCCTAAAATTACAGCGTATTATTATGATTGATATTTGAGATCTCCCGACATACTTGTCCCTCAATTTGCCACTAGTTATTCGGGGTTAGTAGGACAATCGTATCAAAGTGATGACACGTTCTTATTTCTGAGTTCCACATAGCTTCATTGGGCGATCCCACAGGAATATCCTATCTAAGTACAGTTGTGATGATTCATGCGATCAAAACACACCACCACCACGCGTCCTCTCTTGCCTCCCCTTCGATGCTTCCTGTAGCATCTCAACCTTGAAACAATAAGCTGCCAGTCCTGCCCCTCCCTCAGCAGTGTTTCTGTAATAACTATAATATCCCAGTCCCATGTTCGAATCCATGTCCTGAGTTCATCTTCCTTAGCTGTCAGGCCCCTTGCAATGAAATAAATGCAGTTTAATCATCAGTTTCCCCCCATTCCCTGTTATGTTCTTGCCTGCCTTGTCTTTTGAAATCACTCTCTTTAACTTGTGTACCAGCCTCAATCTTTAACGTCCAATACCCTGCCAGACAAGTTTATATCCTCTCAAGCAGCTCTAGTAATTTACCCCATCAGGATATGGGCCTCCCTCCTGCTCCCAGTTCAGGTGTCTTCCCCAGCCTCTCTACCTGTGCTAACCCCTTCAGGAATCAATGGATTTATCCACCAAGGTCCCTGTGTTCCTCAGTACGCCGCAAGGACTGACCATTCATTATGTCTGTCCGTTTCTTATCATACCTCCCACAAGTTATTACCTCACATTGATCTAAATAGGCTCTGCTCAGATTATCATCTGATTGACATTAGACTGCAGCCTGAGACCATCCCCCTCACTGTGGACAACACACTCACCTTTCATGGCATCTGCAAACCGACAAATGACACCTTCCGCTTTCACATCCAAGTCATTAATGTACATCATAAACAACAGTGGTTCCTGCACAGATCCCTGTGGTACACCCGCTGGTGAAAGAATTTCAAATACAAAGACATCTGTCCGCTAATTTTACATCCAATTTGCCAACCTGCCTTGGATCCCAATGGCTCTTTACCTTTGGATCAGCCTTCCATGACGGACCTTGTCAAATGCCTTATTTTGTCTAGTCCTGCCAACCATCCCTGTCCCTTGAACCTTGCCTCATCCCCAGTATTCTCCTTACCACTGTAATCTCCTCCAGTCTCTAAGACACTCCTTTCCGATGTTAACTTCTCCAGTCCTTACAAAGATCCATATGACTGTCACCTCTTCCTGTTTTTAGAACCCACCCTATAACTACTGCCATTTGTTACACCACTCCCAATCACTGTTCCCTCCTGAAACTCCCATGAACATTCACATCTCTGAAACTCATTTGGACTCATTTGGTCTGTCTCAGTTATGTGCTGAGACTTGCTCTACATCAGTGAAGTAATTAAGTCTTGGTATCCCTCATTAGTGTAACCTCCCTCAAGCCTTACAGCACTGAGGGTCTGTGGAAGCTCTTTTCAACCGGACATTCATCTCTGTGTCTGCAATCTCCTCCACTCCCCATAATACATTCTCTCTGAGCTCCTCTGTCGTCCATTAAACACTCCCTAACACTGTCTTTATCAGTGTAACCTTCACCAAAACACAACCTTCCCTATCTGTGTAAATCCCTACACCAGTCCCTGTCCCTCTCAGCTCCGTCTAACAATATAACCCTCCATGTCTGTGTATTCACCTTCAGTCCCTACATCACTCCCTATCTGCGTAACCTTCTGCATGCATTTTTGCTTCACTCTCTTCAACGGTCCCTGTCAGTGTAATCTCTTCCAGATCTGAACACTCTCCCTCTCTTTAACTTTCTCAGGCCACACAACCCTCACTATCTGTGACCTACTCCGTCGGAGAACCCTTCCTCTGTAAACTGCTCCAACTCTTCAACTCTCGAAAATCTCCTGCAGCTCTTACAGCCCTCTGTATCTACAAAACCTCTTCCAGTCCCTTAAGCACCAACAGTCTGTGGATACCCGACCACTATCCCTATCTGTGTAATCCTCTCAGGTCTCTGCGGCACCACTGATCTTTAGAACTCACTTCAATGCCTATGACTCTCCCAATCAAGTTTCTACGAAACCCACTATCTATTTAACACCTTCCCGTCACTATCACCCCCCCCCCGACAATGTAAGCTCCTCCACTGTCTCCACCATCTACCCATCTCCATAACCTTGTCCAGCTCTTATACCCCCATCTGCGTAAACATCACCCTCCTCTACAACCTCCTCCTGTTAGTGCTGTACTCCCTTATCTGTGAAACTGTCTCCAATCAAACTTCCTGCACCAATCTCTGAAAAATATTCCAGATTCCACATCCTTCATGTCTAAACAACCTGCAGAATCTAAGCCTTCCTATATCGAAAACCATCTTCAGTCGTGACTACCCTGTATATCTCTGTATGTTCGTCCAGTCGATACAAACATCGTTATCTCTGTAATTTGCTCAGCTCCCTAAAACACTCCCTGTCTGTGATCCAGCCCTGTCCTACAAACATCCTTATCCCTGTAAACATCTCCATCCCTCTCAAATTTCCACCTTCATGAAGCCCTGTCATCCCTGTAATTCTCCACATTTCTGTAATCTCCTGTGGTTCAAAGGTCTTCCCACCCTGTGAAACCACTTCTCCTACTCACATCCCTCTCAGTCTGGGTCCTCTGCTCCAGATCAGACCATTGATATCGCTGTAAACACCTCCACTCCTGAAAACTCTTCCCATTTGTGTAACCTCTTTCAGACCCCATACTCTCCAGCTTCCTGCATCCTCTTCCTGCCATTGCAACCAAAACCACGTGTTTATGTAATATCCACCAGTGTTTACACCCTCCCCAACTCAGTAACCTCTTGCAGTCCTAACAAAACACCTAAACTGTGAAACCTCTTAATTCCCTACAGTCCTCCCTCCCTCCTTCCTCAAATGCCTTCATCACCATGAAACCTCATAATTACTGAAGCCTCCTTTTGAAACTGCAAACCTCCTAATATCTGCAAAATCCTCCTGTCCTGAGATTCGTCCCTATCTCTGTAACCCCCGCCACCCTCCAGTTCCCTTCTGGGGAACATAGCAGAGGAGGGAAGATTTGTGGAGTCCGGGCCATGTTACGGAGGTAGAATCCTGGGAATTATAGATTTGGTCTAATGTCTGTGGAATACAGATTATTGGGGAGGACTATAACGACAGGATATATGACTACTTGGAAAGCCATAGTTAAATTTTAGACAATCAGCATGGGTTTGTGTAGGGCAGGTCATGCCTCACAAACCTTATTGAATCCTTTTAGGATATGACAGAATACGTTGATGGCTCATTTAGAAAATGAGGAGGCATGGGATACAGGGAAATCTATCTGTCTGGATACAGGATTGGATGGCCCCGAGAAGACAGAGTATGGTAGCAGATGGACAGTATTGAGCCTGAAGCTCAGTGACCAGTGGTGTTCTGTAACAATCAGCTCTGGGACCCTGTTCTTTGTGATTTTTATAAATGACGTGCATGTGGATGTTTGAGAGTGGGTTAGTAAGTTTGTCAATGAAGGTTAGTGAAGTGGTGGGTAATGTGGAGGGCTGTTGTAGGTTGCAATGGGATATAGACAGGACGCAGAGCTGGGCTGGAAGTGGCACATGGAGTTCAATCTGGAAAAGTGTGAAGTGATTCATTCTGGAAGGTTGCATTTGAATGCAGAATACAGTGCGAAAGGCAGAATACTTGGTAGTGTGGAAGAACAGAGAGATCATGGGGTCCATGTCCATAGATCCTTCAAAGTTGCCACGCACATTGATAGAGTTGTTAAAAAGGCATATGTTGTGTTGGCTTTCCTGAGCAAGTGGATTGATTTTAAGAGCCATGAGGTTTTACTGCATCTTTATAGCAGCCTGGTGAGACCACACTTGGAATATTGTGTTCAGTTCTGGTCCCCTCTTTACATGAAGGATGTGCAAGTTTTAGAGAGCGTACACTGGAGATTTACCAGGATGCTGCCTGGAATGGAGGGCATTTCTAAAGAAAGGTTGAGGGAGCTAAAGCTTTGCTCGTTGGAATGAAGAAAGGGGCGGGGCGACTTGGTAGTGCTCAACAAGATGATGAGAGGCACAGAGAGAGTAAATAGTGAGAGACTTTTTCTCCTATGGCATAAATGGCTATTACAAGGGGGTACAATTTTAAGGTCAATGGAGGATGGATAAAAGGATAGAGAATGGTATGTGGTTGGAATGCGTTGACAACGGTGGTAGTAAAATTAGATACTTTCGGGACATTTAATAGACTCTTGGGTTGGCACATGAATGATAGTAAAATGACTGGTATGTAGATTAGTTTGATCTTACAGTTGGATAAAAGGTTGGCATGGCATCATGGCCGAAGGGTCCTGTGCTATACTGTTCTGTGTTCTACGTTCCGTATGGTAAAGTGGGTAATAAGCTCAGATCAATGTAAAAGAATATGGCATTCAGGAGGAGCTAGTCACCTGGATACAAAATTGGCTTATTGGTAGGAGACAGAGGATGATGGGCGACATGTTGTTTTTCTGACTGGAGGCATGTGACCAGCGGTGTAGTGGGTCCCCTGTTGATTGTCATTTGGATAAATGGTTTGATTGGGAGTATTGGTTTCCTGGTAAGTAAGCTTCTTGGGTGACACTGAAATTGGTGGTAAAGTGGTCAGTGGAGAAGGTTATCTATGATACAACAGGATGAACAGTACTGCTGGGATAGTGGGCTGAAGAATAGCAGATGGAGTTTAATTAGATAAAGGTGAGGTGTTCCATTTTGGTGAAACAAACCAGGGTGGGACTTGTACAGTTAATGTTCGGGCCCTGGGTCGTGTTGTCAATCAGTGACGTAAGGACGCAGGTACGCATTTCTTTGAATGTTGCGTCACAAGTAAACAGGCTGGCGCTTTGAATGCTTACCTTCATTGGGCAGAGCATTGAGAGTAAGAGTTGGGATGTCATGTTGTATCTGTAAGACATTGGTGAGGCCACCATATTGCTGATCATTTGGAAGAACTCATATGTTTAACTTACCTGCTTTAGGCAAGGACATCAAATATTCTAACCTGTTCTGGCCAACATTTGACACCAGACCCACAGCAATATGGCTGTCTCTGAGGAGCCCTCTGGGTAATTCGCAGTGGGGTCAAAGAATGTTAGTCCAAGCAGTGACAGCCACATCTCATGAATGAATAAATAAAAATACATATGTCCCGCCCTACCTCTGCAAACCCCTCCAGCTGCAGCAATCCATACTGGCTTTGTAACATCGTTCAGGCTCCGACCACACTCTGTAACACTCTCACCACCTCCAGCACCTTCCCCTTCCCTGTTCCTGCCGTGTCATTAAAGCCTGACAATGATTCCCCTTCCCACTGCACCCCCTCCTGCTAGAAAACCCTTTGCAATCCCTTTAACTCTTATTCCTAAAACCCTCTCTCACTTCAGAACTTTAAATGCTTTTCGGTGATCTTCTCAACCTCATACTCTATTTTGTCCTGAGTGAGGGACAGGTGTGAGTTTCTCGTTGAGGTTTTGTCTCTTTCAACGGAATGTCCTTTTCTTGAGTGTTTTACACTGTTCCTTCAAATGTTTTCCACTGTTCATTTACACACACGTTTCAGTCTTTTTAGCCTATTTACCTTGGTCAGTTCTTCTCTTAAACTAATGTAATTAGCTATTTTTGTTTTTAATTGTAGCTTGTCCTTTCTGTGATTCACTGTAACATTTTATATTGATTTAAACTGCACTTTATCACAATTTCCCGGAGGATCTCTCCAGGTGACATTACTCATTCACTAAGTTTCATCAACAGTCGATCTGACATTGTGCAACTGGCTAGGGCTGTAACTATGTGTTATTCAAAGAAACACTGAAAACAATTGTCCGAACTCCCCTTCCAATATCACTGTTGTCAGTGTGATTGTCCCAGATTATACGAATTTTGAAGTTTCACTGAATTGTCATTATGCCTTTATTAAAAATTCCAATGAGTTCCTGTTTAATGCAGCGATGAGCAATGAAATGCTGTTTGGTGGACGAAAACTGTTCTGCTGCTTGTGACCTTGGCAAGTAGTAGCCAGAATTTACATTCAGACTGACTCTACTTCATGATCTGCGGCCAAATGCTTTCTCTGCAATGCCTTTGGTATCCATTATTGATAGCGATGTCCATTTTTGCCTGAATTTCCGCAAGGTTGCAAATCATTGAATATTTATGCCCACCTGTTGTTCACCCTGTAACCACGTCACCCTGGTGTCTAACTCTCTTTTATCTCTGTCACAAATCCATCTACCTTATTGCAGAGACGTTGTCCATTCCAAACAAAAACATAATATACGTTTCCTACAACTTCCAGTCACAAACCGACTCCCTGATGTACAGTTTTAGTTAACATCTGTCCCTTCCTGTTCCATTCTGTTTGTCTTCAGCCACATCCCCATGCTGTTCCAATGCTTCACCTTTTCTATTTGGATTTGGAAAGCTCCTTTCACCTGAACCCTGTCCCTGCATCCGCTCTGTCAGTTTAAAGCCCTGTCCATCAGCTACTAACATGATTGGCCAGGACACAGGTCCCAGCAGGGTTCCAGTGGGACCATTCTAATGGATTATATTTTAAATCAGGTATGGGGTGTGGGTTTCTCTGGCTGACCAGTCTTTCTTGCCCAGCCCTAGCTGCCCTTGACCTGCTTAACTTGCTCGGCCATTTCAGGGGGTAATTGAAAGGCAATCACTTTGCTGTGGGTATGTCGTGCAGACCACGTGAGAATGTCAGATGTCTCCAAGTGTCTTTTTGATGAACAAAAGTTATTTTGGACGTCAGCAATAGTTACGAACTTATTAATGGATTGTTAATTGCAATTTTAAACAAGTATTGACTGCAAATTCCACCACTTCTGATGTTCGGATTCAAACCTGTCTCCAGTGAACATTGGGTGATGTTTTGGATACATGCTCTAGCAATAATACCACTTGGCTATTACTTCACCTGCTCAAAGGTTGCTCATTGCAGAACACTGATACCAGTGCATCAGGAATCTAAACTTGTTCTTCCGACATAATTGTTATGAAAACTTCCTGCACTCTGCGGGTATCATTCAGTCTCTCTCCATGTGGTATCCCTCACTGTGAGGGTCTAATTGCTGCCTCTGTCAGTGTCTCTCGCTTTTGCAGCTACTCCAGATCCTGAGCTAACATAATCCTCCACTCCAGAGAGACGCAACAGCACAGTCCAGGGGTGGAGACTGGGATTTTCCAGATCTCTCTGGGACTTGGTGCCATTCTCCCTGTGTAACCCTCACTGCATCAGTTAATTTCCCATTCTGTCTATTTCTCTGCCACTGTCGGTACTCAGGAATTTCCTAACTAGTAGACTTCCCAACTACTGGGTGTCTCGTCCAACACCACATTGAAGGTGGTTGGTCAGCCAGAGAGACAAAGGTCTGGGAGACCTGGAGTCTTCAATAAATCCTGCAGTGAGGTAAGATCACTCACAGTGAACAGAGAAGAGAGGAATGAGAGAGCTCCAAAAGATGACATCGGCTAACAAATGATGACATAGATACAGTGCTGGAGGGGGAATATAGTACAGACACACCCCAGGCTCAGTCACTGCCCCTACTGTCAGTTCTGCTGTTCTGAGACTCATGAATCCGCAACACTCTATCTGTGGCAAGTCTTGCGTACCAGCGTCTTCAATAATTTTTAACTCCAATAACATTTCCTGTCCCTGTAACCTCCTCCTTTCCCAATAGTCCCTCCACATATTTGAAACGTACTGCATTCCATACTAAAATCCCCATATCTGTAACTTTCTTCAGTGTCTACAACATGCCTTATATCGGTAGTCTCCTCCTCCAATAACTGGAGGTAGAGCCATGCTGCACAGAAAAGGTTCTTTGGTCCAACTGGTCCACGCTGTTCAGAGTCCCTGAACGAGTCGCATTTCCCTGCATTTGATCCATATCCCTTGAAAACCTTCTCCTCTCCGTGTACCTGCCCAAATGTCTTTCCCAAGTTCTTATTGTACTTTTCTCTACCACGTCCCCTGGAAGCTCATTCTAGAAATGCACCATCCTCTGTTTGGAAAATTTTCTCCTCCAAACCCTTTTAAGTATTTTCTCTCCCATCTCATACTTATGCCCTCTAGGACACAGAACATAGAACATGGCAACGTGGTACAGGCCCTTCGGCCCTCAATGTTGCGCCAACCTGTGGAACCAATCTGAAGTCCATCTAACCTTCCCTAATCCATTCTCAACCACATGCCTATCCAACGACCGTTTAAATGCCCTTAAAGTTGGCGAGTCTACTACTGTTGCAGGCAATGCATTCCATTCCGTGACTATTCTGAGTACCACTGGCATCTGTCCCATATCTATTAATTAATAATAATATTAATATCTACCTCAATTTAAAGCTATCTCCCCTCGTGCGAGGCATCGCCATCCGAGGGAAAAGTCTCTGACTGTCCAACCCATCTCACCCTCTAATTATCTTGTATGTCTCAATCAATTGGCCTCAAATGTCTTCTCTCAAACAAAAACAGATTCAAGTCCCTCAGCCTTCCTCATAACTGGAGGTTATGAACTCCTTCCCTCCGTACCAGGTAACATCCTAGTAAATCTCCTTGGAACCCTTTCCAAATCTTTCACATCTTTCATCTAATGCGGTGATCTGAACCAGAGGCATCTCTCCAGATGTGGCTGCACCAGAGTTCTGTACAACTGCAGCATTATCTCATGGTTCTGAAACTCCATCCCTGTAACAATAAAAGCTCACATGCTGAATGCCTTCTTAACAACCCTATCAACCTGGGTGGCAACTTTCAAGGATCTATGTACATGGACACAATGATCTCTCTGTTTATCTGCACTGCCAACGTCTGCTTTACGCACATCCACCTATTTGGTCACCTCAACGAAGTCAATAAGGTTTGTGAGACATGACCGACCCTTCACAAAACCGTGCTGACTATCTCTCATCAACTTATTCATCTCCAGATGGTTATAAATGCTAGCTTTTACACACCTTCCCAACACTTTACCCAGAATCAAAGTAAGGCTCACAGGTCTATAATTACCAGGGTTGTCTCTATTCCCTTTCATGGACAAGGGGACAACATTTGTTGTCCTCCAGCCTTCTGGCACTATTCCCGTAGACAATGACGACATAAAGATCAAAGGCAAAATCTCGGCAATCACACTCCTGGCTTCCCAGAGAAGCCAAGGAAAAATCTCATCTGGCCCAGTGGACTTACCGATTTTTACACTTTCCAGAAAAGCTAACACCTTCTCTTTCTACAATTCAATCCCATCTAGTTATGGACTCCACTACCCTGGGGTAAAGACGTTGGCTAATCAACTTACCTGTGCCAGTCATGGTTTTCTAAACCTTTACAAGGTCACCCCTCAGCCACCTACACCTAATGGAAATGCGAAAGACAATGATATAAATATTTCTGCTCGTGTCCCTGCCACTACTTTGCCACAATGTTCTGGGATACATTTGTTCAGGATCTAGGGTTTTCTCTACATTTGTGTGCTAAGACCTCCAGCACCACCTCTTCTGTAATGGGGACTCTTTACAAGCCATCACTGTTTCGTCCCTTTGTTTTCTAGTCTTTGTCCGCAGTACGTTCTGACATGAAATTTTCATTTCGGCCCTCGCCCATCTCCTGTGTGTCTACACTTGGATGGCCTCACTGATCTTTGAGGAGCCCTAGTGTCTGTTCAGTTATTTTTGTGTAGTTGTATGCTGTAGAAAATTATTTGCATTCTCCTCAGCCTTATCTGCCAAATATATCTCATCCCCCCATGTTGCTTTCCAGCATATCCAGCCTCTCAGATTCTGTCAAACCCTCCAGTATCAGTAACATCTTCTTCAATATTTGCTCCATTTACAGTTTCAGGAAATGCTTCTTCAATCAGGATGATCAGAATTCTATGCAGTACTCCAAAGCTGTGTTGACTATCCCTAATCAATCCTTACCGTTGCAAATGCATGTAACTCCTGTCCCGCGGAGTCGTTTCCAACAATGTACGCACCACTGACATCATGCTAATTGGTGTTTATCTCCCTGGCTTTCCCTCGCAGCCTTTCCTAAACACTGGCACAACATTAGCCACCCTCCCGGCTCCCTGCTCATCACCCATGGCTGTCAGTGATAGAAAAATCTCTTTATGGGACACACAATTTCTTCCTGAGCGTCACACCATATTCTGGGATGTGCTTGATTAGTTCCCATGGAATTGTCTCCCTTATATGTATTTAAAAACCTCCAGTACCTCCTGTTATGTGGGGTCTTGTGAAGACATTACTGTTTATTTCCCTGACATCCCCTGTCTTTCTCCACAGTAAGTTCAAATATGATATTTTCGTTTAGGATCTCACCCATCTCCTGTGGTTCCACACTTGGATTGCCCCATTCATCTTCAAGGAGCCATACCCTGTCCCTAGTTAATCTTCTATTGTTAATATACTTGCAGAATCTCTTTGGATTTTCCTCAGCCTGATCTGCCAACGCTTTTTGTGGTCCCCTTTGTGCCCTCCTGCTTTGGCTCTTAAGTGAATTACTCCACCCACAATGTTCTTCGATGGATTCCCTTAATCCAGCTGGCTATATGTGACATGTGTCCTCTTTTTGTTGACCAGAACCTCAATACCCCCAGTCATCCTGAGTTTCCTACTTGTGTCAGCATTATCATTCACACTAACAGGAATATGATGGCTCTGAACTCTCATTTTAACTCCCTTTTGAAAGCTTCCCACCTGCCTGTCGTCTCTTTTCCTGCACATAGCCTCCACAATCAATTGTTAAACGCTCTTGACTAATAACATCTGGATTGAGGAAAGGCCAGTTTTGATCTTTAACTTATGGACCAGGTTTGTCCTTTTCCATCGCTATTTTCCAACTAAGACGATTGTGATCACTTTGCCAGAGTATTATCCCACTAACAACTCAGTCCCTTTCACTACTTTGTTTCCCAAGGCGAGGTCAGGTTTTACCTCTTCCTGCAGTCCGACCATTTACATTTTGACTGGGACAGCTTTCTTGTACATGCCAAACAAATTCCTCGCATCCAAGCTCTGAACACTCTCTAGCAGTCCGAGTCTAGGTTTGGAAAGTTAAAATCCCTGACCATTACAGCCCTATCATTCTTACAGATATCTGAGATCTCCCGTCATATTTGCTGCTCAAATTCTCGCTGACTGTTGGGGGCCTGTAGTACAGTCATATCAAACTGATATCCCATTCTCATTTCTCAGTTGCACCATTATATCTTCACTGGGCGATCCCCAGGAATATCCTGTCTAATTAGTGCAGTAATGTTTTCACTGATCAGAAATTCCAATAACCCTCCTCTCTCATCACCTGTTCTGTCCTCAACCTTCAGATTGTAGCCTGAGACCATCCCCCACACTGTGGACAACAGCCTCACCTTTCATGTCATCTGCAAACTTACAAATCATACCTTGTGCTTTCACATTCAGTTATTAATGTACATAATACTGTTCAAAATAATTAGAGTAACAGATAGAGTCAATAGCCAGACACATTTCCCCAGGGCAGGATTGACTGGCACGAGAAGTCATAGTTTGAAGATATTAGGAGGAAGGTATAATGGAGATATCAGAGGTAGGTTCTTTACGCAGAGCGTTGTGAATTCATGGAATGTGTTGCCAGCTGAGGTGGTGGAAGGAGAGTCATTGGGGACATTTTCGCAACTGCTGGACATGCACATGGATAGGAAAGAGTTGAGGGGTGCATAGGTTAAGTTACTATATTTTACATTAGGATTAAGTCTCGGTACAACTTCGTGGGCCTAAGGGCCTGTTCTGTGCTGTACTTTTCAATGTTCTATGTTCTATAATAACCAGCAATGATTGCTGCACAGATCCCTGTGGTACACCCGCTGGTGAAAGAATTTCAAACACAAAACTTACCCTCCACCGTTGTGCATCCAGGTTACCAAATTGCCTTGGATCCCATTGGTCTGTTAGACCAGCGTTCCATGTGGAACCTTGTCAAATGCCTTAATGAACTCCATGTAACCCATATCTTCTGCACTGCCCTCATCAAAATCCTCAATCGTAATTTCAAACAAAAATCTCAGCTGAATTTGGGAGAGGATCTTACTCGACCAAATCCGTGATGAGTATCCATAATCGATCTCTGCCTTTCCAAATGTTGATTCATTCTGTCCCTCAGAATTGTGTCCAATAATTTCCCTCTCCCTGCTGTCAGACTATCTGCTTGTAATTACCTGCCTATCCCTGCTTCCCTTCCTGAATAAAGGAACCACGTTAGTTATCCTCCAGTCATTCGGCACTTTACCCGTAGCCAGCAAATTATTAAATATATCCACGAGAGTTCCAGCAATCTCCTCCTTTACCAGAACAAGGGGGGGGGCGGGTTTGACTTGAACTCGAGGGGCATCAGTATCCCTGGGGGGAGATTTGCTTGTCTTACCCCAGAGGGTTTAAACTAGTTTGGCTGGGTTTTGGACTCTGAGTAAGAGAAGGCCCATTGACCAGTCAAGTGAAAAATGCATCAGCCATCGAGAGCACGTTTTATATCCAGGACATCGAGGGGCACTATCAAGGGATGGAAAAGACTTTTGATTTAACGCGCATTTATTTCAATGCACAAGGCCTGACTGGTAAGGGAGATGAGCTCAGAGCATGGATTGGCTCTGGGTGCATGGATATTATAGACATAAAAGAAACATGGCTGAGAGAAGGGCCGGACTGGCAGCTCAGTGTTCCAGGATACAGAAGCTACAGGCGGGACAGAAGGACAAGTAAGTGAGGAGGAGGAGGTGCCCTTTTGATAAGGGAGGACATAACAACAGTGCTTCGAGAGGATACTCTTTCGGGGTGATCAAATGAGGCCATATGTTTAGAAATTACAAACAAAAAAAAGGATGGTCAGTCTGCTGGGATATTGTTCTGGACCCCCAATTAGCCAGTGGATACTAGAGGAGCAGATGTGAAGAGAGATTGCAGGTACTGAAAGAAATAATAGGGCAGTATTGGTTGGAGATTTTAACTTCCCCTTTATTGACTGGACCACCCAGACTGTAAAAGGTCCATATGGGGAGTAATTTGTCAAATGTGTCCAACAAAGTTTCCGAGATCAATATGTAGAGGGCTGCACTCTACTCAGGCGGCTTCAAATGAGATCTCCCCTCAGAAAACGGGGTTGGGCAAGTGACTGAAGTGGCAGTCGCAGAGCACTTGATGTCCAGTGACCACAGCTGTCTTAGTTTAACATAGTTATTGAAAAAGATCAGGCAGGTCCATATATTAAGGTCTTAAACTGGAGTGTGGCCACTTTTGGGGCCATTTGGCAGGATCGAGCAGAGGTTGATTGGGTGAATTAAAAATCACACAACACCAGTTATAGTCCAACAGATTTATTTCGAAGCACCAGCTTTTGAAGTGCAGGTAATCATTCTTAAAGATTTGATATTACATTCCATGACATTGAAATCCTGTTGTTATAAATTCTGTACCTTATGATTGTGCTGCACCTGATGAAGCAGTGCTCTGACATCTAGTGCTTCAAAATAAATCTTTTGGACTGTAAGCTGGTTTTGTGAGATTTTTAAGGTTGTTCATCTCAGTCCAACACCGGCTCCACCACATCATGTTCCCATCAACTGGGTGAGTCTGTGTGAAGGAAAAGGAATGACTTGCAAATGGGAGGCTTTGAAAAGTGTGATCTCAAGAATCCAATATGTCTGATTGAGTGAAGGGAAAAGCTGGCAGGTTTAGGGATCCCTGTCTGATGGGGGATATTGAGGCTCTGTTCAATAAAAAGAAGGCACATATTGTCTTCAATGTTTCTGTATCTATGTAATCTCTTCTAGTCCTAATGACACGATTACTCGGTGGAGACTTTACAATCCTCAGAGGTCCCTTCAGCACTCCCGATCTGTAGAATCCACTGAAAGCCTATGATTCTCTCGATACAGTTCTGACAAGACTCACTGTCTGTGTAACATCATCCCATCGCTAACACACACCATATCAATGTGAGCTCCTTCTGTATCTCCATCCAGTTACTCATCTCCATAACCTTATCCAGCTCTTACACCCCTATCTGTGTAAATGTCATCCTCCCATACAACCCTTCCCACTTTGACCAAACTGGAGGAAGTTACTAATGCTCCCTTATCTGTGAAACTGTCTCCAACCAAAGTTACTGCCCTTCTGGAGTATCTGTCAGTCTCCACACCCTTCATATCTAAATAATCTGCAGAAGGAAACCTTCCTATAGTCACGACTACCCTCCATATCTCTGTTTGGTTCTCCAGTCTGTACAACCCACTTTATCTCTGTCATCCGCTCCATTCACCGAAAACACTCCCTGTCTGTGGTAAACCGCTCCATCCTACCAACTTCCTTCTTCCTGTAAACTGCCCATCCCTCCCAACCTCCCCATCTCCACGAACTCCTGCAGGCCCTACAGCTCTCCACATTTCTGTAACACCCTGTGGCTCTATGGTCTTCCCTCCCTGTGAAACCACCTCCAGTCCCCACAACTCTCCCAGTCTGGGTCGTCTGCACCAGATCAGACCATTGCTGTCTCTGTTACCGCGGACAATCCTAGTAAACCTGCCTAATGTATCTATTCATTCAGATACCATCCTCTCCAGCTTCCCGAAACCTCTTCCTGTCATTGTAACCCTCCCTATTTAGAACACAAATAGGGAGGGTTACAATGTAACCCTCCCTATTTGTGTTATAAATAGGGAGGGTCTCCCAATGAAGCCCAACAGTACAGCATAGTACAGGCCCTACAGCCCTCAATATTGTGCCCATCTTTTACCCGTCTCTAAGATCAATCTAACCTGCAAACCATTCAAGGACCAAAAAAATCACAGCACAGGAACAGGCTTTTCAGTCCTCTAAGCCTCCGCCAATCCAGATCCTCTGTCGAAACCTGTCGCCTATTTTGTGAGGATCTGTACCCCTTTGCTCCCTGCCTATTCATGCATTTGTCTGGATACATCTTAAGTGATGTTATCGTTCCCGCCTGTACCACCTCTGCTGGCCCCGCGTCCCAGGTCCCCATCACTCTCTGCATAAAGATCGTTCCAGCGTATCTGTCCTAACCTTCCCCCTCTCGCTTTGAACTCGTGACCCCTTGTAATTGAGTTCCGCATTTTGGGGCAAAAAGCTTCTTGCAATCCATCCTGTCTATACATCCCATGATTTTGCAGACCTCAATAAGGTCCCCAGTCAACCTTCATCTTTCTAACGAATATAATCCGAATATATTCAATCTCCCCTCATTACTAGCGCCCTCTATACCAGGCAACTTCCTGGTGAATATCCTCTGCACCCTTTCCAAAGCATGTACCTCCTTTTGGTAATGTGGCGACCAGAACTGTATGTAATATTCTACATGTGACCGAATCAAAGTCCTAGACAACTGTAACGTGACCTGTTAACTTTTGTACGCGATAGGCCTTCGAATAAAGGAAAGTATGCCATATGCCGCCATGACCAATTTACTGTCCTGCGTTGCCACATTTAAGGAACAATGGGCCTGAATACCCAGATCTTTCTGTACATCAATTTTCCCCAGAACTTTTCCATTTACTGTATAGTTCACTTTCCAATTAGATCATCCGAAATGCATCACCTCGCATTTGTCCGGATTGAACTCTATCTGCCATTTCCCCGCCCGCCTCTCCAATCTATCTATATTCTGCTGTATTCTCTGACAGTCCCCTTCTTTATCTGCTACTCTACCAATATTAGTGTCAACTGCAACCTGCTAATCAAGGAACCAATACCTTCGACCAAATCATTGATATGTATCACAAGCAACAGTGATCCCAGCACGGATCCCTGTGGAACACCACTGGTCACAGGTCTCCATTTTGAGAAAATAATTTTGCTATCATTCATGTGTCTATCTAAAAATTACTTAAGTGTCCCTTATGTATCTGACTCTACCACCCACACTGGCAATACATTCCACTCACCCGCCACACTCTGTGTAAAGAAGCTACCTCTGACATCTCACCTCAACCTTCCTCCAATTACCTTACAATTTTCCCTCCTAGTTATAGCCATTTTTCGCACTGGGAAAATTCTCAGGCCACCCACCCTATGTCTGCCTCTCATCATCTCGTACCTCTATCAAGTCACTTCTCATCCTTTTTCATTCCAAAATGAAAAGCCCTGGCTCCCTCAACCTTCCTTCGTTAGACCTCCCCTCCGGACCAGGCAACATCCTGATAAATCTCCTCTGCAACCTCTCCAAAACTTCCAGTTTTCCTGTAATGAGGCAACCAGAACTGAACACAATATTCTAATTGTGGTCTAACCACAGGATGTATCGAGCTGCAACATAACCTCACAGCTCTTAAACTCAAGGCCCCTGAAAATGAAAGCCATCATTGGCTTTCTTAACAACCCTAACAACTTGGTTCGCAACTGTGAAGGATCCCTGGACATTGATCCAAGATTTCTCTGCTACTCCTCACTGTCAAGAATCCTGCATTAACCCTGTAAAATTTTTCTGCAGATTCCTTCAAACATAAATCCTCCCTATTTTGGTATTTTCCTCCAGTCCCCTCTACACTCTTAAACTGTGAAACCTCTTCCAGTCCCTACAATCCTCCTTAGCTCTGTAACCTCTGTAAGCATGTAGTTGTCGTCATGTGGTTTAGGCGATGGGTTAGAAAACCATTGGGGCTTGCCCACACAGGTTCGAATCCTGCCCAACAGGGCGGTGGGACTGATTGGTGCGGTGTCCGGAGGTATTCTCTAACCTGCTCTGTGAGAAGGTGACCCATGTCCTCAATGAGGAGACTGGGCGCCTTCTCACAGCGCATTTCACAAAACGTCTCCAGGATACCTGAAAATCAACCCAACGACCTGTTGCCAAACATTTCAACTCCCCCACCCACTCTGCCGAGAACATGCATGTCCTGGGCCTCCTCCAACCGCCACTCCCTCACCACCCGACGCCTGGAGGAAGAACGCCTTTTCTTTTGCCTTGGGACCCTCTAACCCCATGGCAGCAATGTGGACTTCACCAGTTTCCTCATTTCCCCTTACCCACTTACCACAGTTCCAACCTTCCAGCTCAGCACCACCCTCATGACCTGTCCCACCTGACAATCTTCCTTCCCACCAATCTGCTCCACCCTTCTCTTTGACTTAGAACTCTTACCCCATATCCAAACACCTATTGAACTCTCAGCTACCTTCACCACAACCCCACCCCCTTCCCATTTATCTCTCCACCCCCGAACCTCCCAGCCTCATTCCTGACGCAGGGCTCCTGCGCGAAACGTCGTCTTTCCTGCTCCTCGGATGCTGCCTGACCTGCTGTGCTTTTCCAGCACTACACTCTCAACTCTGATCGCCAGCAGCTGCAGACCTCAACGTCTCCTGTTTATCAGATGGGTCAATGGAGTGAGGAATGGCAGATGGAGATTAATTTAGATAAATGTGAGGTGCTTCATTTTGGAAAAGCAAATCCTCACAGGACTTATACACTTAATGGTAAGGTCCTAGGGAGTGTTGCTGAACAAAGAGGCCTTGGGGTGCAGGTTCATAGTTCCTTGATAGTGGAGTCGCAGGTAGATAAGATAGTGAAGAAGGCGTTTGGTATGCTTTCCTTTATTGGTCAGAGTATCGAGTATACGAGTTGGGAGATTATCTTGCGGCTGTACAGGACACTTGTTTGGCCACTGTTGGAATATTGCGTGCAACTCTGGTCTCATTCCTATCGGAAGGATGTTGTGAAACTTCAAAGGGTTCAGAAAAGATTTACAAGGATGTTGCCCAGGTTGGAGGATTTGAGCCACAGGGAGAGGCTGAATCGACTGGTTCTATTTATCCTTGGAGTGTCAGAGGTTGAGGGGTGGCCTTATAGAGATTTATAAAGTCAGGAGGGGCCTGTATAGGATAAACAGACAAGGTCGCTTCCCTGGGATGGGGGAGTCCAGAACTAGAGGGCATAATTTCAGGGCGGAGAGGTGAAAGATTTGAAAGGGACCTAAGAGGCAACTTTTTCACGCAGACGGTGCTGTGTGTACGGAATCAACTGCCAGAGTAAGTAGTGGAGGCAAGTAAACTTACAGCATTTAAAAGGCATCTGGATGGGTATATGAATAGGAAGGGTTTAGTGGGATAAGTGCCGGTAAATGGAACGAGAATGGGTATGATACCTGGTTAGCGTGGATGAATTGGACCGAGGGGTATGTTTCTCTGCTGTGCATCTCTATCACTCTATGATTCTATTTTTTTTCAACTGTTCATTTACAGCCTGACATTTCAGACTGTTTCCTCTGTTTACCTTGGTTCGTTCTCCCCTCAAACTCATGTAATTGGCTTTGTTTCTGATGCTTGGGTCTGCTTTATGGTCATTTGAAAAATTAATAATCTCTTTGAATTCCACTATATTGCAATCTCCTGGAGGATCTCTGTGTTGCACCACACCTTCACTCAGCTTCATCACTCAACGGTCAATCTGAGATCAGGATATCCCTAGCCGTCTGCACAATATGCTATTCAAAGAAACACTGACAAAAAAAAACATTCACAGAGGAGCTCTGATCATATGACTCTTGACAGTGTGACTGTCCCAGATCATGCAAAGATTGAAGTCTCCTAAAACTATCATAATGCCTTTGTTACAAATTCCAATGAATTCCTGTTTAATGCAGGGAGGAACAATGAAATGCTGCTAGGCAGCTGAAAACAAAAGTTTTTCTGCTTGTGTTTGTGACAAATGTGACCCAGAATTCACATTCATGCTGATTCAGTCACATCATCTGAGGCCAAATGCTTTCTCTGTAAAGCCCTTGTTATTGATGACTGTCAGGGTTACCCATCCTGTACTCCCATTCTGCCTGAGATCCCACAAGGTTGTGTACCTCTGTATATTTATGTTCCACCTTTTGTTCACCCTGTAACCACATCTCTGTGCTGACTAAATCCCATTTCTCTCTGTGCCACAAGTCTATTACCTTATTGCAGATACTTTGGTAATTCCAAAAAATATACATGCTTTATTCTTTCCCACAATGTCCTGTCGCAAACCAATTCACTGATGTACAGTTTTAGTTAAACTCTGTCCCTTCCTGTTCCTTTCTGCTAGTCTTCAGTCACATCCCCATGTTGTTCTGATGCATCACCTTTTCTCTTTGGATTTGTAAAGCTCCTTTCACCTGAACCCTGTCCCTGCATCCTCCATGTTAGCTTAAAGCCCTGTCCATAAAACTACCAACATGATTGGCAAGGGCACTGTTCCCAACGATGTTGTTTTTAATTCACTCGTAGGATTTTGCTGTCTCTAGCTGGCCAGCATTTCATGCCCATCCCCGAGCTGTCCTTGAACTGAGTGCCTTACTAGACTAATACAATAGGGCAGTTTAAAGTCAACTCCATTTTTCTGGGTCTGGAGTCATATGTAGGTCAGACCAGCTGCCTACCACTGATTTACTTTCTGAACGAATATTGAGCATTCAGATGTTTTTTCCCTGCAACTGGCATTAAATTCTGGATGAACAGGCTAGTGAGAGTAATGTTAGACAATCGCCTGGCCCACTGATAGCTCCCTCATCCCTGAGCACGAATCTCAGTGCACCGTGAAACAAACCTCTTCTTCTTGACCCTGGTTTGATCCTGACACCTTCCAGCAATCTGGTGCTATCATTCAGTGTCTCTCCATGTGATATCTGCCACTGTGAGGGTCTAATTGCTGCCGGTGACTGCAGCGTTTTTAGTTACTCCAGATCCTGAGCCAACAGAATTCTGCACTCCAGGGAGACGAGGCAACGCAGGAATGGAGACTGGGATTCTCCAGATCTCTGTGGGACTCAGTGCCATTCTCTATGTGTCACCATCACTGGATCAGTCTAATTTCCCATTCTGTCTATTTCTCTGTCTCCTGCATATATTCAGGACAATCCTGACTCAATAAACTTTCCAATTGCTGGGTGTTTCATCCACTATCTCATTGAGCACAGTTGGTCAGCCGGAGGGCAGGGAGATCTGGCGTCTCCAAAAAATCTGCAGCGAGGTAAGATCACTCACAGTGAACAGCGCAGAGCGAATTTAAGGGATCGAAGTTTGGTCCAGAAGACCTGACACAGATACAGCGCTGAAGGTGAAGAAGATCATGAAGGGCCCAGGCTCAATCTCCACTCTCGTGCTGACTTGCATCACTGCAGTTCTGAGCCTTCCTATGACAATATAGGAAGATAACATTTATCCATCCAGGCCTGTGCTGTCTTAATGAGCATCAGGACAACATCTGGGAAAGGAGGCCTCCCTTAAGAATTTGGTGTTGATACCTGGGATCTTTCTGTTCCCTACTCTCCCTCTCACACGGTTACTTGTCATGTGATAGAGTCATAGAGCAAGGAAACACACCTTTTGCTCCATCTCATCTGCACCAATGCCTTGAATGGTTGTAATTGCCAGAAAAGTTCCTATTTCTGTAACCTCCACCCCTCCCATTATCCTGCTGTATATTTGAAACCTACTCCAATGCTGGCGACTCTCCCTATTTGTAAATTGCTGCAGTCTCAATAACATGCCCATCTCAATAATCTCATCCTGCAGTCAGTACAATAATCTCTATTTCTGTAGTTTTCCACAATAACTGCAGTCCATCCTGTCTCTGTAAAATTCTCCAGCCCGGACCAAAATACCCCCCCCACCTATGTACCTTCCTCAAGCCCCAGGAGAACATGATATCACTGTAATCTTCTGCAGGTCCGATCCCATTCCTGTCTCCTGGCCTACAGCACGACACGACCTATGTAACCATCTCCCATGCCTACCGATCTTCTTATCTGGGTAAACACCTCCCCAGACCCTTTTCCAGCGGAAACAACACTCCCCATCTCTGTGCGCTCCTCCCTGCACCTCAAACACCCTCTCTGTGTGTAACTCTGCAGGTTAGGTGACATGGCAGTTCAGTGGTGAGCACTGCTGCCTCACAACGCCAGGGACCCAGGTTCAATTCTAGTCTTGGGGGACTGTCTGCATGGAGTTAGCACATTCGCTCTGTGTCTGCATGGGTTTCCCCAAGGTGCCCCGTTTTTCTCCCACAGTCCAAAGATGTGCAGGTCAGGTGAATAGGCCATTCGAAACTACCCATAGCGTTAGGTGCTTTAGTCAGAGGGAAATGGGTCTGGGTGGATTACTCTTTGGAGAGTTGGTGTGGACTTGTTGGGTCGGAGTGCCGTTTCCATACTGTCGGGAATATAATAACATCTAAACTCTCCCTCTGCGTTCCATATTACTGACCGTAAAAATATCCCTCTAACAATTAAACAGCTCCAAAACTCCCAATCTCTGTAAACTACGACAGCTCCAACATCCCTCCTTATTGGTGTAACCTCTTCCATAAATCCTCTCAACATGTGGAGACCCCACAATCCTCCATATCTTTGTAATCCTCTCAGGTCACTGCAATGCTCCAAACCTGTAGAACCCAGTCCAATGCCTGTGACTCTCCCAATCCAGTTCCTACAAGAGTCATTATCTGTGTAACATTCTCCCACCACTATCACCCACCCTGTCAATGTAAGCTCCTCTAGTATATCCATCAATCTAGTCATCTCCGTAACCTTCTCCAGCTCTTGTAGCCCTATCTGAATAAATGTCACCCTCCTCTATAACCCTCCATACAGCAGGAACCATTCTACAGATTCAATACCCTCTGGTTGAATACATTCTTCCAGATCCCCATTCTAAATTGTCGTGCCTTCATTCTGAAGCTGTGCCCTTGGCTCCTAGTCTCTCCGACTAGAGGAAACATCTTCCCCCCCGCCATGTCCAATCCATCCAGGCACCTCAGTTCTGTAGGTTTGAATGAGATCCTGCCACCACCACCGCTGAAAATTCATCAAGTACAGACCCAGAGACTTTACCTGCTCCTCATATGGCAAACATTTCATTCTTGTAAGACTCGTTCTTGTACCCACTCACATCCTTGTTCCAGACTGTTAATGCATAACATGTACAGCGTGGCCCCAACACTGACCCCTGCGGAGTTCCCTTCGTCACCAGTTCCCATCGTGAAAACGACCCATTTATACCTACTCTCTTCTGCTTATCAGCCAATCCTCTATTCATATCAAACATGTTGTTCTGAAACTGAAATTTCACAAACCCTGCTGGGTTTGTTTTCCTGTCTGGCTGTGAACAAGCAGCGTAGATAAAAGGGAGGAATGGTTTGTCGGGGTTTTCAGAAACCTTTCAACAAGGTCCCACTGAAGAGGTGGATAAGCAATATTGGCAAATGTGGGATCGGAGGGAATGTACTGGCATGGGTTGGGAATTCTTTAACAGAAAACTAAGTGGTAATAAATGGATTAGTGCTTGACATCTAACTATTCACAAAGGGGTTTGATACATTTGATGGATGGACAAAATCTACTGATTCCATGTTTGTTGCTGACACAGAACGAGATGGGAATGTGGGTTGTGTGGATGAAGCAAAGGAGACATAAACAGTCCATGACTTTCCCTTGTACAAATTCATTGATGGGATGTGGCCATCAATTGGTTGGCCATCATTACCTTCCCAGCTGTAATTACCTGGAGAAGGTGGTGGTTAGCTGCCTTCCTCACCCATTGCGGTCCTTTGGGTGTAGGGACAGACACAGTGCTGGCAGGATGGAGCGTGGTTTTGAGGGCACCTTGGAAATGCTGGTATTCCCGTGCAGCTGGAATCCTGTCCTTCCAGGGTATAGTTGCTCCGGGTTTGTGAAGTGGTGCTGAAAGAGCCTTCCTGAGTGACCTCAGTGCTGCTTGTAGATTTTTTATTTATTTGTTCATTCGTGGTCATGAGCATTGCTGTATGTATTGTTGATTTGGAGTTGTCCCTGAGAAGGTGGTGGTGAGCTGCCTTCCTGAACCACTGCACCAGCTGTTGGAACTGTTGTTATCTGTGTCCCCTCCAGCAGGTGCGACAACACTCATGTCTGTAAATGCATACAGACAATGCAGCTCTTCCTGTATATGTGGCATCCTTCTGTGCCAACAACACTTATTGTTCATCAGAATGTCACACCATCTCCATTCCCATTTGTGCTAGTAATCTCTCAAATTTAATTATTCTTGTTTATACTTCTGATCACCTAAACCTCTTCTGTTCTAAATTTGTAACCCCTTAGTACATGTAAATCGCCATATAACTATATTAAATGACAGCACAGGTCGCCTTCCTTAAATCTCTGTGAATGTCAGCGGCTGGTTGTGCTGTTTTGGTACTTTTCATCCTCCTTATCCATCTTAGATCTTCCAGCCCCTGCCATCCCATTAATTGCAAGGCTCCCATTCTCTGTACCTCCTTATGCCCTGAGTGTCCTTGCACACCACGAATGCTTCAAACATCTGTAACCCCCAAGTTACTGCGAGTCTTCTAACTCTGTAACATCCAACAGTCTCCAGTACCTTACAACACTTACTGGCTGTCAATTTGCATTTGTTGAAGTCTTCACATCTCAAGAAACAGCTCACAAAAAGCCCTTTAGACTTTCCAAGGCTCCGTCACCAACAACCCACATGTATCTATTTTCTTTGCCACCCTCAGTGCCTGCAACTTTCCCTGTATCTTCCAATAACCTGCTATAGACACTTCAGGTCTGCCTACCTCCGTAGATAACCTGTTCCACCCCTGACAGATCGCTCAATCACTGTAACACCCTCTGCACACTCTCATCCTCCTCTTTTCGACTGTCTTCCACGCACAGCGGGGATCCTATGGGGAGCAGCGTGGAATGGGATGTTACACATCTCAGGGCTTTTGCCCGAAACGTCTATTTTGCCTGTCCTCGGATTTTGCCTGTCCTCGGATGCTGCCTGAATTGCTGTGCTCTTCCAGCATCACTAATCCAGAATCTGTTACACATCTCAGCTGAGGCTTGAGGCCTACTATTACCTGGGAGTCACAAAGGGAGAGAATCTAACAGTGAGCAGCACAAAGCAGGAGAATATAAATCAGCAGCGAGGATCAAGGCCTAGCAGAAATTGACGTTGGAGAAACAGCAGAGCAGGAGACTCTGAATCAGCCTCACAGGAGAAGGAGCTTAACCCTAACAAGAGACATCCTGACCGTGTCCAAGTCCAAGACTGGGATTTGAGAGTCCCCTTGTCTCACTACCGGGTACGGTGACTGACTGTGGACAATGATATTCAGCTTCCGGGGTTTGTTTCTGTGCTAAACACCAAGACAATGTAGCAGGCGGCTGAGACTGGTAGTTCTGGCTGAGGATAAACACTGTTGAGGGCAGGGTAAGGTAAAGCAATAATTCTGTGAACGCTCAAGGCATACCAAAGTGAATGTGTACAAACACGGAGTGAGCAGCTCAGAGGGACAGGCCATGAGCTGGGTGTGTGTCCCTGAGCACAGTGTCCTTGCAGCAACATTGAGTGTATACAAACACGGAGTGAGCAGCCCAGAGGGATAGTCCATGAGCTGGGTATATGTATTCCTGAGCACAGTGTCCTTGCAGCAGCATTGCAATGAGAGTTGTCAGTGCACCCTGAGCTGCAGCATTGAAGTACAGAAGTGTATTGTAGTGGGTTGAAGATGTGCTGGGATGGCATGTTGAGGCTGGCATGTGACAGATGCCAGCATTGGAGGGTGTGGAGTACAAGCAGCTACTATCAGTGCAGTATTCCCCAAGACGTTGCTGTCCAAGATAGAAGGCTGCAGGATCGAAGGGCGAGGTGGAGTCACCAGTTACCAGCTCTGACTTTCATGTCAAATTCTCCATATTGAGTTTCCCTACTGTGGGAGGGAGGGTATGAAGCTGAAAATTGATGAGGAGCGACCTCCATGAATGTGGTTGTTGATCATCAGTAATCATTCAGTGAGCATCTCGCTACTGCTGCACTCAAATCTTGTCTTAAAGAACAGTCCGGCAGAGGAACAGGCCCTTCAGCCCAGCAAGTCCGCACTGACAAATGATGCCCTTTGAAAGTTAAAACGAAAGTTTATGCTTCTACACATTCTATGTCATTCTGTTCGCTGCTGTCTCGTCTCTGTGTCAAGATCCCTCTTTAACCTTGCTATATTAGCTTTTTCCCTCTATCAGTGTAGTCCAGGCACTTTCACATTCTGTCTGGAAAAGCAAAAGAAAACTTACCTATCATACTTTCTCCCTTTTACTTAAAACCTATGGTCCCTAGTAATTGATATTTCTACTCTGGGAAAAATTTCTCCTTCTGGCGAATACCCTCCAAACCAGACAACACTCTGGTAAAACTTTCCCATACCCTTTCCAACACTTCCACATCGTGTGGCAATCAGTAATGTATACAAAATTCCAAATGTGCCCGAACTAAGTTTCTCTACAGCTGCAGTATGACCTGCTAATGTTCATACTCCATGCTCGGGGATGCCTGTCTGCAAGTTTGCCGTCAGTCTTCTTGATCACCCTATCCACCCGTGTTGTCACTTTCAGGGAACTGTGGAGCTGTACACCTCGATCCCTTCGGATGTTGATGCGGCGAGTAGTTTATCCATTCACCTTACACCTCTCTCCCGCACTAGACTGTCTAAAACACATCACGTTGCAACTGTCCAGAAAAAGTTACATCTGTGTTTTCCCTGTCCTGCTGTATTTTCTGGCAATCATCCTCACAATCTGCAACTCCGCCAATCTATTTACAGATCTCCAGTCACAAAAACACTGTTCCACCACCACTCTGTCTTCTATGACCAAGCAGTTCTCTATCCATCTTACTAACTAACGGCGGATCCCATTTCACTTCACCTTGCGTATGAGCCTGTTATAAGGAACCATATCAACGGCCTTGCTAAGGTCCAGACGGCCAGCGTCCAGCCCCGTGCCCTCATCAATCAATTTTGTCATTTCCTCAAAATAATCAATCAAGTTTGTGAACATGATCTTCCCCATTCAACTGTGTTGCCTGTCGCTCGTAAGTCCATACTAGAGTACTTTTGGAGCTGCACTCATTCAGACAATTGATTATTCCATCATAACTATGACTTCAACCTTGGAGGTAAGATTAGATTCCCTACAGTGTGGAAACATGCCGTTTGGCCCAACCAGTCCACACCAACCCTCCGAAGAGTAACCTACCCAGACTCATTTTCCTCTGACTAAAGCACCTAACACTATGGGCAATTTAGTATGGCCAATCCACTCTTGGACTGTGGGAGGAAATCGGAGCACCGGGATGAAACGTACACAGACACGGGGGAATGTGCAAACTCCACACAGACTATCACATGAAGCCGGCGCTGTGAGGTAGAAGTGCTAACCACTGAGCCACAGTGTCGCTGTTGACGGTTACTGTACAGTGGGAGGTATGTTGGGCCGTGATGGTTACTGTACAGTGGGAGGTATGTTGGGCCATGATGGTTACTGTACAGTGGGAGGTATGTTGGGCCATGTTGGTTACTGTACAGTGGGAGGTATGTCGGGTCATGATGGTTACTGTACAGTGGGAGGTATGTCGGGCCGTGATGGTTACTGTACAATGGGAGGTATGTCGGGCCGTGATGGTTACTGTACAGTGGGAGGTATGTGGGGCCGTGATGGTTACTGTACATTGGGAGGTATGTTGGGCTGTGATGGTTCTTGTACAGTGGGGGTTATGTTGGGTTGTGAGGTAGCAGACTGTATGAGTTGTACAGAGTATGATTCTGCTCCTGACTGTGGCCCACTGCACCTCATGGATGCATCATCATTAGTTTCTCAATCTCTTTAAAGCCCAGGGGGCTGCATATCATGGTGAGGGGAGTCTGTAAAATGTGAAGTTAGCCCCTGTTCCCCATAAGGACTGTGCAGTGACCATTCTTACTGATATATGAAATGGAGAGGTGCATCTGCAGCAGGCAGATCGGTGATGATGTGGTCAATTATATGTTTCCCTTTTATTGATTCCACCATAACCTGCCGCAGAGCAGTCCAGCAACCACAGGATCCAGCATCAATTCTGAGCACGATACTGACTATATACAATGGATCTGTCCCCCTCTGCCTGGCTTGTCCTATCAGTGTGACATACCCTAACAGAGAGGATGGCGATGTTGCCTGGTATTAGTCCTGTTCACAGACTCCTGCTTCACAGATAATATCTGATTGTTACTTGATATACAACAGGTCACTTTTACATTTTGTATAATGAAGAGTTAATTTCACTTTGGTTTATTTTAAAATCTGTAAGAAACAAACATCATTTTTTTTAGTTGAAAACCATTGAAGTGAACAATAATTGAATTACCAGAGCACACAGCTAACTATTACACAATTCAGTGACTGTAGTAAACAGCTGATTGATGTTCAGATGAATGAACACACCATCTTGCAGGCAGCAAAGCTGTGGAAAATGACTTTGAGGAAAAGCCTGAAGTCAGACACAGTGTTACTGGCCCTCACCATGACCTCCACAACTCTGGCCATCTCCACAATCTGTCCAGTGAGTTTCCAAACTGGAGCTGAGCAGTTATAATCCCTCACAATAGACTAATTAGAGACATACCTGAACAACGGAGAGATGTGAGTGGGGAGAACTGGTCAATGGACTAGCACATGGCGCTGATCCAGACGCAGTTCAACATTTGTAACAATGACCTGTAAACAGCCATGTCCTGCAAGTATATCTCTTCTGGTATGGCACCTAAACTCTGTAATTCTGCACCTTGGACCTGATCCTGAATGAAGGTGTTATAAAGGCTCCTGCAGCACATGGCAACTTACATTGAATCCCTCATAAACCATATCCAGTGTATGTTAGTCCTAACAATGTCAGTATCGAAATAGAATTGTACAGCTCCATTGATGGCCAGCATCATCCCAGCCCAATGATCCTATGTGTGAATTGAGTTCGAAATCTCTGTGTAAATGTTTGCAGCATTGTTCTAACCGTTAACAGCAAAGTGTCTTTCCTGAAGTTTCGATAACCTTTCATAATACCAACTTTTAGATAGTCCAATAAGCACAAAAGTCCTTGTACTTAATAATAATTTGGTCTTGGTTGTGGGAATGAGATTTATCATTTCAATGCTCCATACTGTGAGTTGTGCACTGTTTTCATCATAATGTTGTTATAAAAGTGAACGGAATAAATGGGTGGATTTTAGATTAGATTACGTTTCCACACTGTAATGTAATCTAATCTAAAATCCACCCATTTATTCCGTTCATTTTTATAACAACATTATGATGAAAACAGTGCCCAACTCACAGTAAGGAGCATTGAAATGATAAATCTCATTCCCACACCCAAGACCAAAATATTATTAAGTGCAAGGACTTTGAAAATATCCAATTATTTTCTCTTGTATTAATATTTTGAACTAATAGTCGACTCTCTTGCTCCTCGGTTGCTGCCTGAACGGCTGTGCTTTTTTCAGAACCACACTTTTTGACTCTGATCTCCAGCATCTGCAGTCCTCCATTTCCCCCTGCTAATATTCATTCATAATCATTTTTGTGGCAACAATATCACTGTGTGATTAAACATGTTAGTCAGATATGAGTATATTTTCAATTGCCTCTGTCTGTCTCAGAGCTCAGTGATGTGTGGTGTGACTGTCAGTGTCTGTCTGATGCTCGGTATGTAGGCCATGCCTCTGAGAGACTGTCCGATTGTTTCAAACAGCACATCCCTTCAGCTGTTTACAACAAATAGGTCACTGCCTGGACCCAACCAGCCAGAGCTCACAAAACCCAAAGTACAGTGTCCAGAATTGGGCAGGTCTGGACAATATTTTTGATGCCTGTCCCTTGTTGCCCTTGAGAATGTGGGCGTGAGCTGTCACATTGAACCGCTGCAACCCATATTCTGTAGGTAGACGTACAATACCATTAGGGAAGAATTTGAAGCAGTGACACTGAAAGAACGGCAATATGCTTCCCAATCAGCTCGGTAAATGGCTTGGATTGGAACGCGAACATGGTGGTCCCATGTATCTGCTTCCCTTGTCCTTCTTGATGGTCGGGGGTTCAGAGGTACGTTGTAAGGAGCCTTGGGAAATTTCTGCAGACCACCGTGTAAATGGCAGACATTGCTGCTTCTGAGTGTCAGTGGATGAGAGGTGAAGCTGCACTCACACAGGCAAATGGAGGTATTTAATCACACACACATTCAACATGTGAGTCTTTTTGATGGGAGACAGGCTTTCCGAAATTTTGAGGTGAGTCATTCCCGTAGGATTTCTTGCCCCTGACATATTCTTGTAGCCAATGAATTAATATGTGTCAAAGTGTGGCGCTGGAAAAGCACAACAGGTCAGGAAGAACATGAGGTACAGGGGAGTCAACGTTTTAGCATAAGCCCTTCACAGGACTGGGTAATGAAATTATATGGTCTGCCCAGTTCTGGTTAATGGTAATCCCCGGGATATTGCTAGGTAGGTGGTTAGTGATGGTGGTGGCATTGAACATTAAATGGTATGGTACACTTTTCTATTGTCAGAGGTAATCGTTGTCTGGCATGTGTGTAATGGAAATGGTACTTCTCACTGTTAAGCACACACCTGCATAGTTCCAGGACCTGTTGCATTTGGACAAGGACTGCTCCAGTATCTGAGTAAATCACGAATAGTGTTGATAATTGCCCAATCATTGGCAAACATCCCCAGTTGTGACTTTACTTGAGTAGGAGTGCTCATTTATGAAGCAGCTGAAAATTATTGGGCCTAGGGCAGAGAGAACTCTTACAGCTTACTGATGCTGTCCCTCTCTCTGAGCTAGGAAGCTTGCTTCTAGTTCCACCTGCTCCAGAGGTGTCTAACAACATATCTGAACAAAATAATGTTGCAGTATCTTCCTGACGGACCTGAGCGAGGACTTGGTTAGCTCAATCAGTTGGATGGCTAGTTTGTAATGCAGATTAATGCCAACAGTGTGGGTTCAGTTCCAGCACAGGTGACTGAATAGGGCTGTCTTACTCACCCTCTCACTTGCTTGAGGCATGATGACTGTTCAGTTAAACTGCTGCTAGTCGCATCTATCTAACAAGAGAACAATCCTATCATCCTGTTGGTGTATGGTGCCTTGCCTTTCCATTTCTGGTCTACAGGTTTACTCGGAAACCCCTCTCCTGGGGACCTGCGGCGGAGCTGAGATGACTGCTCCCCACCAACCCCAGCCACCTTCCTTTGTACCAGGTATAACTTCAGCCAGTGCAGGCGATTCCTATTTGTTCCAATTTTGCTGTTAATCCAGGATGTGACACTTGGTCAAATGCAGTTATGATGATGTTAAGTGCAGTCACTGTCACCTCAACTCGAGAATTCAGCTGTGTGTTCTCTTGTTGTACATCGTTAAACCAAGGCTTCAATGTGCCCAAGGGATGAGAGCCCAAACTGAGCTTCAGCGAGCAGGTTGGTGTTGAGGCAGTGCTGCTTGATCCCACTGTAGATGACATCTTCCATCACTTTATCAATGTTGGGAATTAGAGCAATGGGGCAGTCATTGATTGTCTGATGTTTTGTCTGTGTGTGTACAGGACACATCCTGATAATTTTCCCACATTGTCAGGTAGGTGCCAGTGCTGTATCCCAGCATGGAAAGCTTGAATGGAATGTTCTCAGGACCCACAGCCTTTGCATTCCCCATCCCTTCAGCCGTTTGGAGTTACCTCACACAGTGAATAGACTTAGCTGATGACTGCCATCTGGAGAAAACTATAATAGATCATCCCATCGACACTTTGGTCTGAACATTTTGGTGAATGTTTCAGCCTTAGCTTTTCTATTGTTGTACTGGGCCCTTTCATAGTTGAGGAGGGTGATATTTGTGGATCCTACTCTTCCAGTTAGTTGTTTGATTGACCACACAATTCACGCTGATTGCATGCGTCAGGATTACAGAAATTGGGTATGATTTGTTGGTTAGATCTGTCTGTCACTGGCTGTTTACGCTATTTGGGAAGTAAGTGGTCCTGTTTGGTAACGTCGCTTCATTGTGAGGTATACCTGGTGCTGCTCTTGACCGGTCCTCCTGTGTTCCTCATAGAACACGGGTTTAACCCCTGGCCTGATGGTCAGGGTAAACTGGAGCATATGCCAGGCAGTGACAGTGAAGATTGTGCTAGAGTACAATTCTGCTGCTGTTGGAAATGACCAGAATCACGTCACACAGGCCAGTGCTGTGTTCTAGATCTCTTTGAAATCTTTACCATTTAGCATGGTGATAATATTTCTCACATGTGCGCTCATGCATGTGTGTGCACACACACTATTGACAATGTAAAAGTGGGACTTTCTCTGTAGAAATACTGTATGCCCTGTCACCATTCCCAATATGGTCCTCGATCAATGTGTCTGCAGCCGGTAGTTTGGTGCGGATGAGGTCAAGTATGTTTCTGCTTGTCAGTCGTTCCCTCCCGATTCGGTGCAGCCCCAGTCCAGCAGGTATGTCCTTTTGGACCCGACCATCTCGATCAGCAATGCTGCTGCTGAGCCCCTCTTGGTGGTGGGGTTTGAAGTGGCCCACCCAGTATACATTCCCCAGCTCATTCACTCTGTCAGTGCGTCCTCCAAGTGTTGTTCAATGTAGAGGGACACTGATCCACTAGCTCAGGCAGGGGAGTCATCATGAGGTTTCCATTTCAGTGTTTGATCTGACACCATGAGGTTTCGTTATGTCACATTGTTGCTTGAGGAGTCTGTTGAATGCCTCTCCCACATCTCGCCGTAGTCCCCAGACATTAGGAAGGAGTGATTTCCAATGTCTACAGTGCTTTTAATTTTTGTCACTATCAATCGAATGGCCTCTTCTGTACTGTATGACACTCACTCTATGACTCATGTGATTTGACAGTCCAGGTCTCACGACTTCAGTTCCTCCAAGTGCCTTGTCTATTCCACAGATTTCTACAATTTTTTCTCTATTAAGACATTGCATAATTCCGTTTTTAAAGTATCTACGTGTATCTCTGTATCTTTCCCTGTCATCTCCTCCACCCGCTACACCCATTTGTATCTCAGTAACCTTCCATATCTCCACAATCTTTATCTCATACTCCAGCTCCACCTCACACTGTCAATTCCGCCAGCCCCTGCACCCCTCCCTATCTCTCTAATATCCAACCACTACATCTCTCCCCATATCCTGTGAATGAATTATAAAATTTCTCAATAACATGTTCTAGCATGCACAGGCCACGCTATCTCTCGACCACCTCTAGCCTTGCTTTCGCACCTCTGTAACATCTCCAGCCTTGCTTTCCTCTCTCTGTAACATCTCCAGGCTTTCTTTCGCATCTCTGTAACATCTCCAGTCTTGCTTCCCTCTCTATCTGTAACATCTCCAGCCTTGCCTTCCTCTCTATCTGTAACATCTCCAGCCTTGCTTTCCTATCGCTGTAACATCTCCAGCCTTGCTTTCCTCGCCCTGTAACATCTCTAATATTGTTTTTCTCTCTCTCTGTAACATTTCCAGCCTTGCTTTCCTATCACTGTAACATCGCCAGCCTTGTTTTCTTCTCTCTGTAACATCTCCAGCATTGCTTTCCTCTCTCTGTAACATCTCCAGCATTGCTTCCCTCTCTCTGTAACATATCCAACCTTGCTTTCCTATCTCGGTAACATCTCCTGCCTTGCTTTCCTCTCTCTGTAACATCTCCAGCCTTGCTTTCCTCTCTCTCTAAAATCTCCAGCCTTGCTTTCCTCTCTCTGTAACATCTCCAACATTGTTTTCCTATCTCTCTGTAATATATCAACCCTTACTTTCCTCTCTCCCTGTAACATCTCAAACATTGCTATCCTCTCTCCCTGTAACATCTCCAGCTTTGCTTTCCGATCTCTCTGTCACACCTCCTGCCTTGTTTTCCTCTCTCTGTAGCATCTCCAGCCTTGCTTTCCTCTCTCCTTGTAACATCTCCAGCCTTGTTTTCCAATCTCTATAACATCTCCAGCCTGGTTTCCTTCACACCTCAGTGAATTGGTTTTTACACACCCCAGTGAATTGGTTATATATTTGCTCCTGCATTTTCATCTTTCTGGGGCTGTATAAAATATCCCCAGCAGTGTGCCTGTCATCGTTTGGAACCTCACCTCGACCCATAATGCCTCATTTGAAGACACGTCCAAGATATCGTCCCTCCTTACTGCAGTAACTGTTCCTTAATTAATAATGCAACACCACCTCCACTTTAGCATCCTCTCCTGTCCTGGCTATAATTCCAGTACAACAGAACACTGAGTTGGTAGCGCTGACCTCCCTCAAACACGTCTCTGTGATGGCAAAAATATTCCACCTCCACATGTCGACTCATGCCATTGTCACAACAGTCTGTCGGATAATACTCCCAGCATTAATGTAAGCTGGAATATAACAGCTGGAATACTCTGTGTATCGGAGTTCCTCAATCATTCACTATTTGTTACCAGGCTGCCCAAACCATGAACCAAACTTGTAACTCTGGGACTGAATGAATATTTGTTGAATTGTATTTTTTTTTAAAAAAAGAATGTATTCATCAAGTGCAACTTTCCAGAACTGAGCAGTCAGCTCCACATAGAATGGGTTTCTGATGGTTATTTCCCCCCCCCCCCCACCCCCCACACCCCCCCCCCCCCCCTCAGTGTGCAGAGGGGCCAGCCCTCAGTAATGGAGAAAGTGAGGACTGCAGTTGATGGAGATCAGAGTCGAAAAGTGTGGTATTGGAAAAGCACAGCATCCGAGGAGCAGGAGAGTCGATAGTTCTGGCATGAGTTCTTTATCAGGAAGGCATTGGTGCATTCCTTTTTTTTTGATTCTGTGATTTGCAAGACGTTGGGAACCATACTTGCTCAGCAAGGCAGCACTGTATATAGCACTGAAATTGGTTGGACAGGGTGTAGACAGGTTGAGGGGAAATACAGACTGATTGAATTACAAGCATAAGGATGGATAAATACCCTGGTCCAGATGGGGTATATACAAGGTTACCTCAGGAGTGATGGAAGAGATTGGTGTGACTTTGGTAATAATATATGCGTCTTCACTGTTCACTGGAGTAGTGCCAGATGTTTGGGGGGGAGTGGCAAATGTTACCCCCTTGTTCAGGGAAGGGAATAGGAATAACCCTGGGAATGATAGAACAGTCAGTCTTACACCAATGGAGGGCAAAGTATTGGAGACGATTCTGAGAGACAGGATTTACAATTACTTAAAAAAAACATAGTACGATCAGAGGTAGTCAGCATGGCTTTTTGAAGAGCAGGACATGCCTCACAAACCTTATTGAATTCTTTGAAGATGTGAAAAAACATGTTGATGAAGATAGACCAGTAGATGTGGTGAACACGAATTTTAGAAGGCATTTGATAAGGTTTCCCATTGTGCGCTTATTCAGAAGGTAAGGAGGCATGCGACGCAGGGAAATGTGGCTCTCTGGATACGGCGTGGCTGGCCCATAGAAGACAGAGGGTGGTAGCAGATGGAAAGTATTCAGCCTGAAGCTCAGTGAGCAGTGGCATTCCACAGTGAACGGTTCTGGGGCCTGTGCTTTTTGTGATTTTTATAAATGACTTTGATGAGGAAGTGGAATGGTGGGTACGAAAGTTTGCCAATGACATGAAAGTTGATGGAGTTGTGGATAGTGTGGTGGGTTGTTGTAGTTTGCAACAGGACATTGATAGTAGACAGAGCTGGGCTGATAAGTGGCAGATAGAATTTTACCAATAAAAGTGTGAATTGGTTTAATTTCGAAAGGTTGCATTTGCAAACAGGATACAGGGTTAAAGGCAGAATTCTTGGCAGTGTGGAGCAACAGAGGGATCTTGGGTTCCATGCCCATAGTTTCCTCAGTGTTGCCACCGACGTTGATAAGGTTGTTAAGGAGGTGTATGGTGTGTTGGCTTTCATTATGGGGGATTGCGTTTAAGAGCGGCGAGGTTAATGCTTAGGTCAATAAAGCTGAGGTTCAACCACACTAGGAGTATTGTGTTCAGATCTGGTTGCCTCAGTATAGGAAACATGTGGAAGCCTCAGTCAGTGTGTAGAGGAGATTTACCAGGATGCTGCCAGGACTGGAGGACACGTCTTAGGGAGACAGTTTGAGGGAGCTGGTGCTTTTCTCCCTGGAACGAAGAAGGATAAGAGGTGACTTGATAGGGGTGTACAAGATGTTGAGAGACATAGGTAGATTGGATAGCCAAAGTCTTTTCCCATGGCAGAAGTGGCTATCAACAAGGAACGTAATTTTAATATGATTGGAGAAAGGTTTCGGGGGCTGTGAGAGATAGGTTCTTTACACAGAAAGTGGTGGGGGCGGAATGCACCGCCAGTGGTGGTAGTGGAGTCAGATACACCGTGGGCGGCACGGTGGCACAGTGGTTAGCACTGCTGCCTCACAGCGCCAGAGATCCGGGTTCAATTCCCGCCTTAGGCGACTGACTGTGTGGAGTTTGCACGTTCTCCCCGTGTCTGCGTGGGTTTCCTCCGGGTGCTCCGGTTTCCTCCCACATCACAAAGATGTGCAGGGTCAGGTGAATTGGCCATACTAAATTGCCCGTAGTGTTAGGTAAGGGGTAAATGTAGGGGTATGGGTGGGTTTCGCTTCGGCGGGTCGGTGTGGACTTGTTGGGCCGAAGGGCCTGTTTCTACACTGTAATCTAATCTAAAAAAAACATTAGAGATATTTAAGAAGACTCTTGGATAGGCACATGGAAGTTAGTACATTGAAGGTTATGTAGGTTAGTCTGATCTTAGAGTAGGATAAAAGGCTGCCAAAACATTGAGAACTGAAGCGCCTGCACTGTGCTGTACTGTTCTATGTTCCAAGTTTCACTCAGTTTGTGGATTCTCGTCCGTTGGTGAATGTGGGAGGAAGTGAGGCGGGTGAGGGAGTGAGGCAGGTGAGGGAGTGAGGTGTGTGAGGTCAGGAATTTTGTGGTGGGGCGTTAGACCAAGACTTCCAGTTTTGATGTGCTTTGTTACATTCACCTGAATGTCAGCACAATATGTGAGGTTTCCAAAACCAGACAAAATCCACCAAGTTCAGTTATTGAAACGATTCCTGGCTTGCCATTTGCTCCCGGTTTCTTCAGATACATTCTGTTGGATGACCTATAATTAGTATCTGAGCATCCAAAGGCATGTACAATTTTATTTTGATCCTGGTTAATGTGAAGGTACATTTAGTGGATATAGTTTCAGAGGGTTCACTGTGAGGCACAAGATGCTGCAATAGACTGTCAATTGTGAACGTTTTCACCCAGTGTCTGGTCCAGGGGGCAGATGTATGGAATCTGGAGGTCATGCCAGATGTCATCACCATAAGTAACGTGTGCGATGTGATTATGACACTCCATGCCATACATCTGCTCTCTGGGCCAGGCTCTGACTGATGATGAATTTATAAGGCATTGTTCCTGGTCAGTCATTGGTATCTAATTTAGACAGCATTTGTACCTACACTGAGAGTAGTGATAGACTGTTGGCTAGTTTCCTCCTGCTCAAGGCGGATCCCAAATGAATCTCTGCCAGATAATGTTTGAATGATTGCCCTGACCCAGGTTGGAAACTGTCTGGTCAGATTCAGGAGCAGGCCAGTGTCTCACTCAGTGCCACAGGCAGCTGTGAGGTCCAGTAGCACTGTACCCGAATTCAGGCTTTTTGGAATCCACTTTTAATGTTGGTCATAATGCAGAGTCATGGGTTTACTGATCTGAACAATGATCAGGAGTTTGCCATGTTTGTGAATTGGGCAATTATAAGATAAGAGCTACAATTATTCAACTGAACAATAACTGCATCATCTCTGAAAACAATTAAGTTGATTCTATATTTATGGAATTAAAATATAATCACGAAAAACCTTTTATTATACCAAAGTAAGGAATCACATTTTGTTTTGTATCGAAAGCGAACATGTCTGGCTATTTTGGTGATCACAATTACACATTGAATCTCAGTATTCAAATACATACATTGTCGCTCTATCATTTACAAAGTGGCTGACCTCTAACTGCTTACATATTCAGATTGAACAAATGATTGAAAAATCAAATAGACTTCCAACTCTTACACATTTAAATATAATCAATCGGTTTAATTTCTCACCTGAAATACGTGAGCTTCAGCTATTTTCCAACAATTCTATTAGTTTTAAAATAATGATGGAAAATGATAGACTAGATGTAAAGGTTAATGTTCTAAATTGGAGAAATGTAAAATTTGATGGTATTAGGCAATAACTTTCAAAAGCTGATGGCAGCAGATGTTCGCAGGGAAAGGGATGGCTGGAAAATGGAAAGTCTTCAGAAATGAGAGAACGAGTGTCCAGAGACAATATATTCCTGTTAGGATGAAAGGAAAGGCTGGTAGGTATAGAGAATGCTGAATGACTAATGAAATTGAGGGTCTGGTTAAGAAAAAAGAGGAAGCATATGACAGGTACAGGCAGCATAGGTCGAATGAATCCTTAGAAGAGTATAAAGGCAGGAGGTGTATACTAGAGAGGGAAGTCAGGAAATCAAAAAGGGGACATGAGCTATTTTTGGCAAATAGATTTAGGGAGAATCCAAAAGGACTTTACAAATACATTGAGGACAAAAGGGTAAATAGGGAGAGAATAGAGTTCTCAAAGTTCAGCAAGACAGCCTTTGTGAGGAGCTGCAGGACTTAGGGAAGATACTAAATGAGTATTTTGTATCACTGTTTACTCAGGAGAAGGACATGGGCGATATAGATATACAGAGAAATAGATGGTGACATCTTACAAAATGTTCATATTACAGAGGAGGAAGTGCTGATGTCTTGAAATGCATAAAAGTGAATAAATCCCCAGGACCCGATCGATCAGCTGCAGCCTAGAACTCTGTGGGAAGCTAGAGAACTGATTGCTGAGCCTCTTGCTGAGATACTTGTACCATTGATAGCCACAAGTGAAGTGCCAGAAGACTGGAGGTTGGCGAACGTGGTGCCACTGTTTAAGAAAAGTGGTAAGGACAAGCCAGGGAACTATAGACCAGTGAGACTAACGTCAGTGGAGGGCAAGTTGTTGCATGGAATCCTCAGGGACAGGATGAACATGTATTTGGAAAGGCAAAGACTGATTAGGGATAGTCAACATGCCTCTGTGTGTGGAAAATGATGTCTCACGAACTTGATTGAATTTTTCGCAGAAGTAACAAAGAGGATTGATGAGAGCAGAGCGGTGGCCGTGGTCTATATGGACTTCAGTAAGGCATTCGATAAGGTTCCCCATGGGAGACTGTTTAGCAAGGTTAGATTTCATTGGAGTACAGGGAGAACTAGCCAGTTGGATACAGAACTAGCTAAAGGTAGAAGACAGAGGCTAGTGGTGGATTGTTTTTTTTTCAGATTGGAGGCATGTGACCAGTGGAGTGTCACAAGGATCGGTGCTGGGTCCACTACTTTTTGTCATTTATATAAATGATTTGCATGTGAGTATAAGAGGTATAGTTAGCAAATGTGCTGATGACACCAAAATTGGAGGTGTACTGGACAGCAAAGAAGGTTACCTAAGATGACAAGAAGATCTTGATCATCTGGGCCAATGGGCTGAGGAGTGGCAGATGGAATTTAATTTAGATAAATGTGAGATGCTGCATTTTGGAACAGCAAATCTTAGCAGGACTAATACTCTTAATGGTGAGGTCAAATGGAGTGTTGCTGAACAAAGTGACCTTGGAGTGCAGGTTCATTGTTCCTTGAAAGGAGAGGAACAGGTAGGTAGGTTAGTGAAGAAGGCATTTGGTATGATTTCATTAATTGGTCAGAGCATTGCGTACAGGAGTTGCAAGGTCATTGCAGCTGTACAGGACATTGGTTAGGCGACTTTTGGAATATTGCGTGCAATTCTGTTCCCCTTCATATCGGTAGGATGTTGTGAATCTTGAAAGTGTTCTAAAAAGATTTACAAGGATGTTGCCAAGGTCGGAGGGTTTGACAAGGTAAAAACAATGACTGCAGATGCTGGAAACCAGATTCTGGATCATTGGTGCTGGAAGAGCACAGCAATTCAGGCAGCATCCGACGAGCAGCAAAATCGACGTTTCGGGCAAAAGCCCTTCATCAGGAATAAAGGCAGAGAGCCTGAAGCGTGGAGAGATAAGCTAGAGGAGGGTGGGGATGGGGCGAAAGTAGCATAGAGTACAATAGGTGAGTGGGGGAGGAGATGAAGGTGATAGGTCAGGGAGGAGAGGGTGGAGTGGATAGGTGGAAAAGGAGCTGGGCAGGTCGGACAAGTCCGGACAGGTCAAGGGGACAGTGCGGGTTGGACGTTTGAAACTAGGATGAGGTGGGGGAAGGGGAAATGAGGAAGCTGTTGAAGTCCACATTTATGCCCTGGGGTTGAAGTGTTCCGAGGCGGAAGATGAGGCGTTCTTCCTCCAGGCATCTGGTGGTGAGGCAGCGGCGGTGAAGGGGGCCCAGGACCTCCATGTCCTCGGCAAAGTGGAAGGGGAAGTTGAAATGTTGGGCCACGGCGGTTTGGTTGATTGGTGCGGGTGTTTCGGAGATGTTCCCTAAAGCGCTCTGTGATGAGGCGCCCAGTCTCCCCAATGGAGAGGAGACCGCATCGGGAGCAACGGATACAATAAATGATATTAGTGGATGTGCAGGTAAAACTTTGATGGATGTGGAAGGCTCCTTTAGGGCCTTGGATAGAGGTGAGGTAGGAGGTGTGGGCACAGATTTTACAGTTCTTGCGGTGCAGGGGAAAGTGCCAGAATGGGAGGGTGGGTCGTAGGGGGGCGTGGAGCTGACCAGGTAGTCACCGAGGGAACGGTATTTGCGGAAGGCGTAAAGGGGTGGGGAGGGAAATATATCCCTGGTGGTGGGGTCTTTTTGGAGGTGGTGGAAATGTCGGTGAGCACCAAGGGCGTTCTGTCCTTGTTACGGTTGGAGGGGTGGGGTCTGAGGGCGGAGGTGCGGGATGTGGACGAGATGCGTTGGAGGGCATCTTTAACCACGTGGGAAGGGAAATTGTGGTCTCTAAAGAAGGAGGCCATCTGGTGTGTTCTGTGGTGGAACTGGTCCTCCTGGGAGCAGATACGGTGGAGGCGGAGGAATTGAGAATTGAGAATACTGGATGGCATTTTTGCAAGAGATAGGGTGGGAAGAGGTGTAATCCAGGTAGCTGTGGGAGTTGGTGGGTTTGTAAAAAATGTCAGTGTCAAGTCGGTCGTCACTAATGGAGATGGAGAGGTCAAGGAAGGGGAGGGAGGTGTCAGAGATTGTCCAGGTAAATTTAAGATCAGGGTGGAATGTGTTAGTGAAGTTGATGCATTGCTCAACCTCCTCGCGGGAGCACGAGGTGGCGCCAATGCAGTCATCAATGTAGCGGAGGAAGAGGTGGGGAGTGGTGCCGGTGTAATTACGGAAGATCAACTGTTCTACGTAGCCAACAAAGAGACAGGCATAGCTGGGGCCCACACGTGTGCCCATGGCTACCGCATTGGTCTGGAGGAAGTGGGAGGATTCAAAGGAGAAATTGTTAAGGGTGATGACCAGTTCGGCCAAACGAATGAGAGTGTCGGTGGAAGGGTACTGTTGGGGACGTCTGGAGAGGTCTGTGTTTGAGCTATAGCTGGTGGTTGAATGGGCTATGGCTATTTTCCTTGGAAGATTGGAGACTGAGGGGTGACCTGAAAGAGGTTTATAAAATCATAAGGGCCATGAATGGGGAGATAGACAAGGTCTTTTCCCTGGTATGGGAGAGTCCAGAACTAGAGGGCATAGGTTTAGGTTGGGAAGGGAAAATATAAAAGAGATGCAAGGTGCAACCTTTTCACACAGAGGGTGGTTTGTGTATGGAATGAGCTACCAGAGGAAGTGGTGGAAGTTAGTACAATTGCAAGATTTAGATGGTGTCTGGATAAGTATATGAATAGAAAGGATTTCGAGGGATATGGGCTGAGTGCTGGCAGGTGGGACAAGATTGGTTTGTGTTATCTGGTCGGCATGGACGAGTTGGACCGAAGGAACTGTACCATGCTGTACATCTCTTTGACTCTGTGACTGTAATTTAGAAATGACAATAATTTGATATGTACTGTCAAATAAATGGTTTATATCATTAAATTGTAGCATACAATAGTTGAAATCTTGCTATTTTTAGAATGAATGATAAAGAACAAAGAACATTCCAACACAGGAACAGACCCTTTGGCCCTCCCAGCCTGTGCTGATCCAGATCCTCCGATTTTCTTAACGTGCCACCTATTTTCTAAGATAATGTATCCCTTTGCTGCCTGCCCATTCATGTATCTGTCAGACACATCTTAGATAACGCTATTGTACCTGCCCCGATCTCCTCTGTTGGTAACACGTTCCAGGCTGCCACCACAATATGTGGAAAGAACTTCCCACATATATCTACCCTAAACCCTTCCCCTCTCACTTTGAACTCATGACGCCTAGTAATTGAGTTCCAACATCTGGGGAAAAAGCTTCGTGCTTTCCACCCTGTCTATATCTCTCTTGATTTTGTAGACCTCAATCAGGTCCCCCTCAACCTTTGTCTTTATAATTAAAATAATCCTAAACTACTCAATCTTCCTTCATAACCAGCACCCTCCATACCAGGCAACATTCGGGTGAACCTACTCTGCACTCTATTCAAAGCATCCACATCCTTTTGGTAACGTGGTGACCAGAAATATATGCAGTATTTCAAATGCGGTTAAACCAAAGTCCTATGCAACTGTAACATGACCTGCCAACGTTTGGACTCAACAGCTGATCCAATGAAGGAAATCATGCTTTATGTTGCCTTGACCAGTTTACTGACCTGCGTTGCCACCTTCAGGAAACAATGGACCCAGGTCTCACTGTATGTCAATTTTCCCCAAGACTTTCCCATTTACTGTATTGTTGCTCTTGAACTGGATCTTCCAAAATGCATCGCCTCGCATTTGCACAGTCTGAACTCCATCTGACATTTCTGTGCCCATCTCTCCAATCTATCTATATTCTGCTGCATTCTCTGACATTCCCCTTCACTATCTGCTACTCCACCAATCTTGGCGTCATCTGCAAACTTGCTAATCAGGCAACCGATACCTTCCTCCAAATCATTGACATATATCTCAAACAACAGTGGTCCCAGCACAGATCGATGTTGCATACAACTGGTCAAACGTCTCCATTTTGAGAAATCCCCTTCCAATACTACTCTCCGTCTCCTGTTGGCCAGCCAGTTCTCTATCCATCTAGATAAAACATCCTGGACCCCATGCGGCATCACCTTCTCCATCAGCCTACCCTGGAGAACCTAATAAAACACTTTACTGAAGTCCCTCAGTATCTTCTCCAGAAGCTTCCCTACCACTGATCTGAGGCTCGCCGGTCTATAAATACCTGGATAATTCCCGCTATCCTTCTTAAACAAGGAGACAGCATTAGCAATGCTCCAGACCTCCGGGACCTCACCCATGTATAAGGGTCCTGCAAAGATATTTGTTAAAGCCCCAGTTATTTCCTCACTCATATCCCCCAGTAACCTGTGGTAGATCTCATCCAGACCTGGGAGCTTGTCTACATTTCTACCTTTTAGAATATCCAAAACTTCCTCCCTCTTTATGTCGACTTGACCCAGAGTACGCAAAGATCTATCCCTAACCTCAACATCCATCATGTCCCTCTCCTTGGTGAATACAGATGAAAAGTACTCGCTAAGAATCTCACCCATTTTCTCTGACTCCATGCATAACTTTCTTCCTTTGTCCTGTGTGGGCCAAACAGTTCTCGAGTTACCCTCTTGTTGCTTATATATGAAACGTAGTCTTGCTAAAGATATCTCATGACCACTTTTACCCCTCCTAAGTCCTCAATATTTACTGTGAAATGTGGTTCGTGTAAAGAAAATAAACATTTGTTCGTGCGAGTGGGAACTCAGACCTTTTCAAACTGTTTTGTGCCAAACAATATTTGAAATCCGTCTCAGTGCAAATAAAAAGCAAGAGAAGAAACATCTTGGGAAGTGTAATTTTCAGCCACTGTCCCCCCAAAGTACTTCTGAGGTAGAATATAGTGAGGGCTTGTCACAGGAGCACAATCTTAACTATGGGTGTTTTGAACATGCAAATTGACTTAATTAATCAACTCGAGAACTCGAATAAAAATTCATAGAGTGTATGAGAGATTATTTCTGAGAGCAGGATGGCATGGACACCAACCAGAGAATGGGCTAACTTAGATTTGATATTATGTAACAAGGAAGGATTGGTGGATGAGCGTTGACTTGGAAGGAGTAAACACAACATGCTGGAGTTTCACATTCAGATTGAAAGAGTGAAGACTGAGTCATACATGAGAGTTTTAGTGTTATGCAATGGTAATTATACTGGCCTAAGGAAGGATTTGGGGGGTGGGTGGGGGTGGGAGAAAAGAATAGTCAAAGGCAGGCAGATGAAGAAATTTGGCAAATAATTCGGGAGATACTGAAGACCGAACTGGAGTTGCATAACGGGGAAAAAAAATCATCCATATCTTGATAAGGAAGTCAAGGATAACATGAAGGCAAATCCTAGTGCATATCATACTGCACATGTTAGTCACACTATGGAGGATTGGGCAAGTCAGTGGCCTCGTGGTGTTATAACCGAATTCTTATGTGATAAGCCCAGATAATGTTCTGGTGACCTGGGTCCAAATCCTGCCACAGCAAGTAGGGGAGCTTGATTTCAAATCTGGAATTAAGAGACTGATAGTGGTTATGAATCGATTGCCAAGAAAAACCCACCTGGTTCACTCATGTCTTTTAGGTAAGGAAACTGCCATCCTTACTATGGATTCACCACTCTCAGGCTGAAGGCCTTTCTGACCGGACGGGCCACCAGAAAGAATAATCTTACAATGGGCAATAATAAATTTACCATGGAGTTACAAAACTGAACAATTATTAAAACATGCTGTGAAATGGACCCCAGCTTTGACTAAATTATCTGTGCTAATCCACATGCTGCAGAATCCCGACAGGCTGCAGATACCCACAGACAGTTTGCAAACAAACCTGAAACTCCAGATCCTGTAATACTCACCTGAAGTTGGACCTAAATGGGACAGTGGAATGTTGCCCTTGAGCCAACCCATGGTTGAGTCTGATTGATCAGGGTAAATAAACCTGATCATTCCATTGACAGATCCTCCTTACCTTACCAAAAGGGAGTGAAGACTTGGAAGGATAAGAATCACCACAAAACCCCAGACAGTGCAGTAACTGGAGAATAACCACGGAAAGAGAAGACGCCTCCAAGATCATCAGAAGAACAAGAAGATATCACCAAGTCGAGCCCGGTCAACTTCTATTGGGGTGGTTTGTGATTATCCAAAGTTAAGTTAAAGCATTAGATAATGTGTAGCGTTTATCATTGCGTTATAATACTGCTCGGCTCCTCTCCCAGTCAATTCTATCCAGCTCCTTCCTTGTGTCTTTGAAGGTGTATTTAGTTAGCTGTAATATTAACTCCGATTCTACTTTCTCCCTCTCAAGTTGAAGAGTAGGTTCAATCATAGTATGATCACTGCCTCCGAAGGTTCCTTCACCTTAAGCTTCCTTATCAAGTCTGCCTCACTGCACAGCTCTAAATCCAGTATTGCCCGTTCCCTAGTTGCCTGCACCACAAGCTGCTCCAAAAAGCCATCTTGTAGACATTCCACAAATTCCTTTCCTTGAAAACCACTACCACTGATTTTCCCAGTCCTCCTGCATATTGAAATCCCCCCAGTCACTGTAACTTTGCCTTTCGTACATATCGTTTCTATCTCCTCGTCTATCATGCGCGCCAGCTTCTGACTACGATTTGTCGACCTGTACATAACTCCAACCACGGGTTTTCACCTTCAGGGTTCTTCAATTCTACCCAGACACATTCCACACCATCTGACTCTATTTTAAGTCATGGAACTGAGTGATGCGACTGCAAAACACTTTAGCATTGTCTCCAATTTATAGTTTAGACATGAAGTAACAATATTTCATTGTCAATTACTTTGCAATATGGCCACAGTATATTTCTTTGGCCAAATATTCTGTCTTTATTACGGAATAATACAAACTTCAGCGTGGGTTTCCTCCGGGTGCTCCGGTTTCCTCCCACAGTCCAAAAATGTGCAGGTTAGATGAATTGGTCAAGCTAAATTGCCCATAGTGTTAGGTGAAGGGGTAAATGTAGGAGAATGGGTCTGGGTGAGTTGCGCTTCGGCGGGTCGGTGTGGACTTGTTGGGCCGAAGGACCTGTCTTCACACTGTAACTAATCTATAAAAAATACTTGAAACTGTTCGAGAAGGAAGATATGAAGATGACATGAGTCTATAAGGAGATTAAGGTGGGTCAAGTGAACAGGCAAATATTGGTATATGGAACATCGTAGCAAAAATGTGTCTGTACTAAAAGATATTGGCGGGTTGAATGGAAGCGTAGTGTATTATTTCAGTGGAGAGATTGGCTTTAGGCGCAGAGGAACCGGGCACTTGGATTACAAAATAGTAATTTTACGTGTACATCAAATTTTTAGGGAGGTAAGACAAATGTTGAAACTTTCTGAAACAGAATACATTTAAAAGTTGGAACGATTTTGTACAGATTTACAATGTAGTGGTGTAACCACATCGAGAGGGCGATGGCCACAATGATATGAAATGCAATCCAGAGAAGATTCACTCAGCTGACTCTTGTGAGGAGCGTTTATTTCAGGAGGAAATCTTGAAATGACTGGCTCTGGATCTGTTGGGGTTTAGGTGAACAACATGTGGTCTTGCTTAAACTCAAAATATTCCAAGTAGTCTTTCAAGTTGAATTCTAAAACAATATTTCAGCTTGTGTGAGAGATTACCATGAGTGGATGGAGAGTAAAACAGAAAAATGTCTCTGTTAAGGAGATGGCGATTAGGTGTCATCCTCTCAGAGTGTTGTGTCTTTGTACAATTCTCTTCCCAGATAGCGATGGAGGATAAAGCATTGAATATTCCTAAGGCAGAGGCTGGCAGATTCTTGACTAAGAATGATGCACGAACATTGTAAGGGCAAATGAGGAATGTGCGTTTGAGGTCACAATCAGATCATCCACGACTTATCACATGATGGAGATGTTTTGATTCCTTACTCCTGATGCTAGGTTTTACATTTCTGTTGTCTTTAGATACTGAAAATAAAATAACACAGTTCTCACAATTTCAAAGACAGCGACAAACTCTTCAGATCAACAAAATGCCCTTGTTGTTTAAAAATTATTAGAAAATCGGATTGTCTTTTTAGTTCATTTGGGATTTTAATGGAGCGAGACCAGCATTAATTGCCCTTGAGAAGTTCCAGTCCAGTTGATGTTGGTCCATCCAAGTGGCTGTTGGGAGGGAGTGCCAGCAGTGCATCTCATGTGCCGGTTCAACTGGGAGTAAATATTACTGCTGAGAAACAGGTCGCAGGATAACAGACTCTTTGTCAATACGAATATATGGGAAGGAACTTATTAGCCTTCAGAGAAATAACAACCTTAAACGAGAAGTCTATATAATAATGAAACAAAGTCTGTTTCTATGTTATTGGTGAACTTAAAATAATGGTGTCAAACAGCTGGAATAATGTTGATGTTGTGTTGGACGATTCTTACACTGAGCATGTGAATTATCCTGGATGATTTCAGAGATGGCTGAGCTGTCCTAGGTTGAGTAAGTGCTGATACTCTATGGGATGATGCTTGTTTGTAATCTCGCCACTTACTGAGCACAGTTCGTTGGAAGAAACCAAGTCCATTTGGTTGCTGCTTCAGAATATATCAGACATTTCATGGCTGCCACCACATGGAATCATGTAATAAAGACAAGGCCCGTCGAGTCTGCACCACCCAGTGCTGATACAAGTGTTTTATAATGTTTGTGAGGTTACCTTCCTGAACCATCCTCCCAGGCAATGCATGTTTGACACATATCATGCTCTGGGTTCGAAACAGATTTCACAAATCCTATGTTAGTATATTCTCTTTGACTTCAAACATACTTCCCATTGTTTTTGACTCTTTGACTAAGGGGAATAGTTATTGTCTGTTCACTCGTCCCATACCTCTCATGCTATAATACACCTCTGTCAGGTTGATCCTCACCTTTCTCTGCTCCAAAAGCAAATCTAACCTATCTTCATGGTTTGTGTTCTCCCTTGTCTTGTTACATCTTCCAAAGTGCAGCATCTCACATATTTCAGTGTTACCTTTTATCAGTCATTGATCTGGCCATTTGAAAATCTGTTTGTACCCTCCTGTAACCAACACGTTCCTGCTCACTGTGACCCACCTGGATAATCACTGCGTCATCTACAACATTGTTTATCATCGTCTAACATCCCCCCCCCCCCCCACATATACCACATTCTTATCATCACAATTTATGAATTTCAGAAACAAGCCTTGATTTTCTTCCTGTTCTACCGATGTGGTTGAAGAATTGGGAATTCCAGTCTCATTTTTTTTCCTATTTTGGTGAATTTACACCGTGAATCAGCTGTGGTATTTTGTGAGGGAGCCACAAACAGTATTTTGGACATGGAACTGAATTCTGCTTTTATACTCCGCCCCTCTGCATGTATTATTCATAATGCTTGGACATAATTAATCTTGGACTAGCGTTTGGCACCTTGCCCTGCAGCATTTTCATTTTACGTGGGCCTGCAGCTTATTCTTTATAACATTCGCTGCAATAGTCAGCTGAAATAACTGCAGGATGGACACAGGCTCATTCATTATTTTTGTTTCAAAGAGCTAGAGCTATGATGATAAAGATTGAATTAAATTCTGGATTATAAACACACTATAGAAGATCAATTCACATTCTCATGTTTACACTGAATTGGAAGCAAATTAAAAGAACAAACACCCACGGTTCAGAATATTGTTTGAAAAGTGATGTCATGTTGAAATAATGCATTAAGGAAGACCATGCATCAATTTTCTTTTAAATATTGTGAGGACATTGTTCAAACAAACAGTGTTCTTGTCTTTTGCTCTTTATTCTTCCAACTGATCTGCCCGTGTAGTTTGAGGTGAGATCAGAGTGACTTCCCTTTCAATCGAAGCAGGACTTGACTGAGGGTGGAATCACGGACCCTGAGGAAAACTGTGATTAATGGGAATTAGAGAACATTCTGTACTGGGAATGGGAACAAGAGAAAAATCAGTCTCTGAAAGGTATCTTCCAAGTTGCATGTCATCCTGACTAGGGATTAATTTGCTGGTCCTTCACAAGTATTTGTTAAAAATCTTGGAATGCCCCTACAAACAGCTCTGTCTGGATTTGCATCACTTTGGATTGGAGAAGTAAAACAGGGCAACTCTGTGTCACTTATTCCAGAGCCATTGATGATGACAAATAAAGTCTGCCCTTGCTCGTGCCTTCCAAAACCCTGGATAAATATGTCTTGTCAAAATACAAAGATATTTTATGTTTTCATAGATATATGGAAACTCTCAGAAAGGTAAGATCTTGCTGGATGAGTACGATGCCAGTGACATCAGGAGCATGATAAGACATTGTTAACAGTTGGGATCAGTACTTCAATCAATTACTTTCAGAGAATTTATCATGTGATGTCATGACCACCAAGTTCAACATTTTCATAATGCATTATGACAATGGTAATAAACTATCGGTATTTGGGGAGCTGTCAGGCACATAGTTTTTCATTTTTCATTCAAAAACCATAACCAAGTTCTTGAGCGTCCACAGAAATGGCAGTTTTCTGTTCGCTTTCCGATCAGACAAATATCCACTGTCCAGAAGAGTAACTAAGTTGAAAGTGCAGGAAAACATTTGCAGCTTCTGAGCAGAGAGAAACACAATTAACTTTTTGATTCCAATATGAGTTTTTCAGAAGAGGATCACATCAGACTCAATATGCTGCCTCTGTTTCTACCTCTAGATCCTGACTCATCTGTGGCGTTTTGTCACTGTTTACTGTTTAGAAATTAGAACATAGAACAGTACAGCACAGAACAGGCCCTTCAGTCCACGATGTCGTGCCGACCATTAATCCTCATGTGAGGTAAACCTAATCTACGAACTCTCAAATTTCTGTGACCATATGCATGTCCAGCAGTCTGTTAAATATCCCCAATGACCTTGCTTCCACAACTGCTGCTGGCAACGCATTCCATGCTCTTACAACTCTCTGCGTAAATACCCCACCTCTGACATCTGCTCTACACTTTCCGCCAAACAGCTTAAAACTGTGACTCCTCGTGTTAACAATTGCTGCCCTGGCAATAGGTTTCTGGCTATCGACTCTATCTATGCCTCTCATTATCTTGTACACCTCAATTAAGTCCCCTCTCTTCCTTCTTTCTTCCAACGATAACAGTCCAGGCTCAGTCAACCTCTCTTCGTAAGATAAGCCCTCCAGTCCAGGCAGCATCCTGGTAAACCTCCTCTGAACCCTCTCCAAAGCATTCACATCTTTCCTATGATAGGGCGACCAGAACTGGACACAGTATTCCAAGTGCGGTCTAACAAAAGTTTTATAGAGCTGCAACATGATCTCACGACTCTTAAACTCAATCCCCCCGTTAATGAAAGCCAAAACACCATATGATTTCTTAACAACCCTGTCCACCTGGGTGGAAATTTTAAGGGAGCTATGTACCTGCACACCAAGATCCCGCTGTTCCTCCACACTGCCAAGAATTCTGCCTTTAATCCTGTACTCAACTTTCAAGTTCGATCTTGCAAAATGCATCACCTCGCATTTATCCAGTTTGAATTCCATCTACCACCGCTCAGCCCATCTCTGCATCCTGGCAATGTCATGCTGCAGCCTACAACAGTCCTGTATACTGTCAATGATACCTCAAACCTTTGTGTACTCTGCAAACTTGCAAACCCATCCTTCAAACTCCTCATCCAAGTCATTAATAAAAATTACAAAGAGTAGAGGCCCAAGAACAGAGCCCTGTGGAACACCACTCACCACTGACGTCCAGGCAGAGTATTTTCCTTTCACTACCACTCGCTGTCTTCTGTCGACCAGCCAATTCTGTATCCAGACAGCTAAATTTCCCTGTATCCCATTCCTCCTGACCTTCTGAACGAGCCTACCATGGGGAACCTTACCAAATGCCTAACTGAAGTCCAGATACACAACATGAGCTCGACCCTCATCAACTTGTCTAGTAACATCCTCAAAGAACTCAATAAGATTTGTGAGGCATTACCTGCCCCTCACAAAGCCGTGCTGAACTGCCTTTAATCAAGCCATGCTCTTCCAGGTGGTCATAAATCCTATTCCTCAGAATCCTTTCTAACACCTTGCAGATGACAGACGTGTGACTGACTGGTCTGTAATTTCCGGGGAGTACCCTATTTCCTTTCTGAAGAGAGGAATTGCATTTGTCTCCCTCCAGTCCTCTGGTACGAATCCAGTGGAGAGCGAGGATGCAAAGATCTTCGCAAGTGGCGAAATAATCACGATTCTCACTTCCCATAGCAGCCGAGGACAAATCTGGTCTGGCCCTGGCGACTTGTTAATATTAATGTTTGTCAAAATTTTCAACACATCCGCGTTCGCAATCTATCAGTTGCTGCATGATAACCTGCTCCTCAATAGTTTCATTCACAACAAGGTCCTTTTCTTTCGTAAAGACAGAAGCAAAAAACTCATTTAGGGCTTCCCCTACCTCCTCAGACTCTATACACAAGTTCCCTATGCTATACCTGATCGGCCCTACTCTTTCTTTGATCATTCTCTTATTCCTCAGATATGTGCAAAATGCCTTTAGATTCTCCCTTATCCTTCCTACCAAGCCTTTTTCCTGCCCCCTCCTGGCTCTCCTCAGACCATTTTTGAGCTCCTTCCTTGCCTGCCTGTAATCATCTAGAGCTGAGCAAGACCCATGCTTCCTCCACCTTATGTAAGCAGCCTTCTTTCTTTTGATGAGAAGCTCCTCCGCTCTCGTCATCCAAGGTTCCTTTATCTTACCCCTTCTTGCCTGTCTCAAAGGAACACATTTGTGCATCACTCGCAACAACCGTTCCTTAAACCGTCTCCACATGTCTATAGTGCCCTTTCCATGGAACAATTGCTCCCAGTCCATGCTTCACAACGCAGTCTGTTAGTATCATAGTTTCCTTTTCCCCAACTAAATAGCCTCCCATTGTGCCTGTTTCTCTCCTTCTCCGTAGCTATGTAGAATATGAGGCAGTTGTGCTCACTATCACCAAAATGCTCTCCCACCGCAAGATCTGACACCTGCCCCAGCTCATTGCCGAGCACCAAATCCAAAATGTCCTTTCCCTTCGTCGGCCTGTCAAAATACTGAGTTAGGAAACCCTCCTGAACACACCTTACAAAAACAGCTCGTTCCAAACCATCTGCTGGAAGGAGGTTCCAATCAATATTGGGAAAATTAGTCACCCATTTTAACTACCCTATTCCATTCACACTTTTCCAAAATCTGCCGACCTATGCTTTCTTTAATCTCCCTGATTCTACTGGGGGCCTGTAGTAACCCGTAATGAGGTGATGGCTGCCTTACTGTTCCTAATTTTCACCCATACTGACCCAGTAGGCAGACCTTCCTCGATAATGGTAACTTCTGTAGCTGTGATACCCTCTCAGATTAGCAGTGCTACACCCCCTCCTCTTTTTACCTCCTCCCTATTCTTTTTAAATGTTCTAAACCCTGGAACAGTCCACAACCATTCCTGCCCCCGAGAAACCACGTCTCTGTTATAGCCACAACATCATAACTCTAAGCTCATCACTTTTATTTACATTTTCCCCAGTACTACAGCGCACAGTGACTCCGTTTCGGGGGAGGGGGCGGGGACGGGGGAATGGTGTCTCAGTGGTTAGCATGGTTGTTTCACAGCACCAGGGACCATGATTGGGGGGCAGGGGGAGGGGGAGGGTGCATGGTGTCTCAGTAGTTAGCACGGCTGTCTCACAGTACCAGGGACCCGGTTGGAGGGATAGGGTGGGGAATTGGGACATGGTATCTCAGTGGTTAACACAGCTGTCTTAAAGTACCAGGGAGCCGGTTTGTGGGGAGGGTATGAGGGTATGGTGTCTCAGTGGTGAGCACGGCTGTCTCACAGTACCAGGGACCCGGTTTGGGGGGGAGTGGGAAGGGGTGCATGGTGTATCAGTTTTAAGCACGGCTGTCTCGCAGTACCAGGGACCCAGTATTGGGCGAGGGGGACAGGAGCATGGTGTCTCAGTGGTTAGCACGGCTATCTCACAGTACCAGAGACCCGGTTTGTGGGGAGGGTATGAGGGTATGGTGTCTCAGTGGTGAGCACGGCTGTCTTACAGTACCAGGGACACTGTTTGGGGGGAGGGGGAGGGGGTGCATGGTGTCTCAGTGCTTAGCATGGCTGTCGCACAGTACCTGGGACCCAGTGTGGGGGGAGGGGGAGGGGGGAATGGTGTCTCAGTGGTTAGCACAGCTGTTCCACAGTACCAGGGACCCGGTTTGTGGGGAGGGGGAGGGGGGGGTGATGTCTCAGTGGTTAGCACGGCTGTCTCACAGTACCATTGGCACGGTTTTTCAAATTTCTTGTCATTAATTCCTGAATAATCGACTTTAACAATATTTCTTAAATTTGAACAGTTTTCTCACTACTATATATTCCATCGTGAAGGTGATAATTCTAATCTCTTTGTTCACTCCATTCCTGTATAATTGGCACATGGCGTGAAATGACCTGCTCTGATTGCTCTGTAAGAGTCTGAGTTGCTGAATGGCATCATTCTCTTCCTTGTGCACAAAATCGATGGTCTGATGTTTTTCTGGTGTTCCACATCACCATCTCGATGGTCTGCCTGTCCTCCTCCTGTTGATGCGTAAGAGTCGTGAGGGCTTATGCAATCTTCCTGTTGCAGTGTAACTGTTTGAGGGGCTGAAAAAACCTTCTCATATTCCTCCATCACAGGCTGGAGATACTGAACGGTCTCTCCTGAATCACTGATATAGGACTGAGGGAATGATTGGCCTTCTTCTGTTCCCACATACGAGACATGTGAGGTAAACTTCTTCCTCCTTTCCCATAAGAAATCTTATCGTTTGCATCCTTCTCCAATTCCCGTGCAACAGGCTCGACGGGACTGAATATCCTCCTGGTATCCCAGTGCACCAATCTCCAGTCTCTATGTGACGTCTTCCAGTTCCTATGTTACAGACTTGAGGAGGCTGAATAGACTGATCCTATTGCTGCATAACAGGGTACTGCGATGCATGGCCTACTCTGGGCCCAGTGTTATTGACTCGAGGAGCTGACTGGCCTCCTCCCGTAACTGTATATCAGGCTCCAGGGGCTGAATAGTCTCTTCCTGTTCTGGTGTAACAGGGTCAATGTCCTTCGAGACACTACCACCGAATAAATGACAGAAGGTGCTGAACGAGAGAGTGCCCATGTTCTGAAGCACTCTCATCTCCATATCTGACTTAAAGAGATTATATCCCATTCTCCCAATTCCTTCGTCTCCGCCGCATCTGCTCCCAGGAGGACCAGTTCAAAATACGTACAACACAGATGGCCTCCTTCTTCAAGGACCGCAATTTCCCCCCCGACGTGGTCGACGGTGCCCTCCACCGCATCTCCTCCACTTCCCGCTCCTCCGCCCTTGAGCCCCGCCCCTCCAACCGCCACCAGGACAGAACCCCACTGGTCCTCACCTACCACCCCACCAATCTCCATGTACAGCGCATCATCCGCCGTCACTTCCGCCACCTCCAAACAGACCCCAGCACCAAGGATATATTTCCCTCCCCTCCCCTATCAGCTTTCCGTAGAGACCACTCCCTCCGCGACTCCCTTGTCAGATCCACACCCCCCACCGACCCAACCACCACTCCCGGCACCTTCCCTTGCAACCGCAGGAGGTGCAACACTTGCGCCCACACCTCCCCCCTCACTTCTCTCCAAGGCCCCAAGGGAAACTTCCATATCCGCCACAGATTCACCTGCACCTCCACCCACATCATCTACTGCATCCGCTGCAGCCGGTGTGGCCTCCTCTATATTGGGGAGACAGGCCGCCTACTTGCGGAGCGATTCAGGGAGCACCTCTGGGCCACCCGGACGAACCAACCCAACCAACCTGTGGCACAGCATTTCAACTCCCCCTCCCACTCCACCGAGGATATGCAGGTCATTGGACTCATCCACCGCCAAACCACAACAACCCGACGGTCGGAGGAGGAGCGTCTTATCTTCCGACTGGGAACCCTCCAACCGCAGGGGATGAACTTGGACTTCACCAGTTTCTTCATCCCCCCTCCCCCCACCTTGTCTCAGCCGGATCCTTCCAGCCCGGCACCGCCTTCCTGACCTGCAGTCTTCTTCTTGACCTCTCCGCCTCCACCCTACTCCGACCTATCACCCTCACCTTGACCTCTTTCCACCTATCACATTTCCAACTCCCCTCCTCCAAGTCCCTCCTCCCTACCTTTTATCTTCTCCTGCTGAACACTCTCTGCTCATTCCTGAAGAAGGGCCTGTGCCCGAAACGTCGAATCTCCTGTTCCCTGGATGCTGCCTGACCTGCTGTGCTGTTCCAGCAATAAAGTTTCAACCTTAAAGAGATTAACCATTAATATAGTCTTTTTTCTGGATAAAGTCCTGAAGCTGAAAGTAACAAAAGAGGTCCCTCCCAGATACCTTATATTCCTGGCTCAGTTGCTCAAAATTCATCATGACCTCCCTGTCAAAAAATTCTCCCAAACAGGAAACTCATCTGGACTCCCAGAGACTAAAGCCAGAATCCATCAATCCCGGCTGGAATCCTACCAATCCTACAATGAGAGTGAAAGCCGAAGTGTTTGTTTTGTAAAGTGCCCTCAACTTGTCCCATCATTCTCCATGCTTTCACTGTGTTAAGGACAATGGGTTTCTGCAATTCTCGATAACAGTCCTCATCTTGTCCATGAACAACAGATTAATGAGGGGACAATTTTGCTGGAAGGCCTCGACTTCCAGCTAAATTGACCATGGGTCCTGGCAAGCCCAATCAGCCACATCGGAAAGCAAGGAACTTAGCTGGTATTTCTTAAAGTATGGAAAACCAGCACACCCCCATTCACTGTGGAAGCTACAATTTGTCCAGCTTAATAGGAGGCCATCTGTGATGCAAAATGAAAGATCAAAGCCAACTGTTAAGCCTCCGTACCGCCTGCCTGGGCAGAGTCAAAGAGAGCATTGTCATGGGGTATCATAAACAAGGAAGGGCATTAATTTTAACCAGAGCTAACTCAAACTGGATATTGGAAGATTATGTCTTATCTTCTCTAGCAACTGCACGAAGTTAGCTTTATATAATTAATCGAAGGCTTGGATGTTAAAAATACCTAAACCTCATTGTGACCATCTGGAAGGGAATCAGATTCCACCCCAAGGTCGGGTACCCTAATAAGACCCCCAACAAGGATGGCCTCTGATTTCATAAAATTGATTTTATACCCTGAGAAAGATCCAAATGAATTAATCATTCGTATTAAACAGGACACAGATATCATTGGGTTAGTTAGAAAGAGAGGAACGCCATCTGCTTAAAGGGTGATCTTATGCCTTCCTGGTCCTACCTCCTTGCCAGTGATATTGGCGTCCCTCCAGATGCCAACGGCTCAATCATTAATGTAAATGGTAACAATGAAAGAGAGCAACTTTGTTGGTTGCCACTGTCAATGCTAAAATGGTCAGATCTTATACCATTGGTGAAATTCGCTGCTTTTGGGTCACTATATAACACTGCCACCCACCAGGCGAAGACCCCTCCAAGACCAAACCATTCAAGGACATAAAAGGCGCACATCCACTCCATCCGGTCAAGTGTTTTCTCTGAATCCAGGAAGATCTCCGAGCCTGGAATCGAACCTTACTGGCAGACTGGAACCATATTTAGCACTCTTCCAATATTATCAGAGGACCTACGGCTCCTAATAAAAATGGTCCTCTTTCACAATGGAACTTTAAAAACAGCGTTTTCGACAAAATTTTAAAGTCCACGTTTAATAATGAAATAGGCACATACAAAGTGCAATCCTCTGGGACGTGCCCTCTCTTGAGAATAAGATGAATATTTCCTTCTCTCAGAGAGGATGGGAGGCAGTCCTGACTGTACGAATAATTGTACATATCCAACACTGGCCCAGCCAGCATGTCTATGAACTCCTTCTAAATCTCACTCTGAAAGTCCAGCTGGGCCAGAGGCTTTACCACTCTTCTTTCTGGCCAAGTACGCCTAATATCTACCTGGTTATCATCATGCTGGAATATCTTCTGTTTCGCAAAGGAAATCTCTCTCTTTGCTCTCTGGGTGAGTGCAGCAATTCAGTGCAGTCCGGAGGGCTGTAATCTGCTGCAATGAAGTTATAGATGGTCTGACAAAATGTGGTGTCTCAGCTCTCTTCAGCCGAGCCTCAAGCATCTGCTGCTGCTCTCCCTTCTGCCACTTCTGAGTCGCCGAGTAAGAAATAATCAAATCCCTTGTATAGGCTTTGGCAGTCTCCCAGAGCACCGTCGGATTACTGGTCGTACACAAGCTAATGTTCCAAAAAATATAAATTCCCCCGAAAAATACTCAATCAATTTGCTTTCTTAAGGAGGAAAGGATCCACGTGCCATTGCCGTGAGCCTGTCCCATCGCCACCATCCTTGACCTCCATGTCCACTGCCACTTGATCAGAAATGGCTATGTTCCCAATTCTACAGGACAGCACCGAATTTTAAAAAAAAGACCAATGGGGCAAACAATATGTCAATCCCAGTATAGCATTTATGTGGGTTAGAAAAAAAGGTGAAGTCCCTGTCTTCAGGCTGAAGACATCTAACACATCCACCTGTTCAGATCTACCAGCTGGCTGGGTGGTGGGGAAATACCCGCAAAACCCCTCAACATCCTATCCACCTCGGGGTCTCTACGCCAGTTAAAGTCTTCCCTTAATTGTATGGCTTGCCCCAAGGATCATCAACCTGGAGAGCGGATCTATGTGTAATTTGAGGGGGTGTGCTGGGAGCAATATTAATCAAGGTCCCATATTCCTCTCCATGTATTAAAGCTTTAAGGATCAGAGACCACCCACATTCATTCTTAATTTGTTCAAACAACTGAAGTGGAAGGTTCTTATGATTGAGTATAGAAACTCCTCTACTTGTTGAATTAAACGATGAGAAAACACCCGGCTGAACCTTCCCTGCTGTAACATTAAATGCTTCTTATCAGTTAGATATGCTTCTTGCAGCAAGGCTACAGCAACCCTTTCCTTTTTAAGACTTGAACGTATATTCTTTTTCTCTTAATCGGTGAATGGCTCCCTTTAACATTCCAGGTCCACCATTTAAACGAGCAGTTAGCTGAACCATCCAAAGCAGCCGATGACCCACTTAGAGAAGAACCCAATTTATAGCGCGCCGAGTGAAAGCTGTAAACAATTCGTATAAACGTGAAAATATAACGACAAAAAGAACCAAATCAAAACTTCTAACAACTACTTCTACCATGAACCAACATAGAACACAAATAAGCAGAGACTTTCCCCCTTGCCCACAGGGGACGCTCATACTACCCATTAATCCCCCATGGCTCCTCCTAGCTGAAGCCACTCCCAACCCAGACAAAAGAAAGTTAGAAAAACGTTACACGGGGCCTACAACAAGAAAATTAAAAGTGGACATTCAACCCTGTCCCATCCATACTTTCACCCGAGGCAGTCCAGGTGAAACAAAATGTAACCTCGCCCAACCCCCTTTTCCATTCCGTACTAAGAGAGAGAAACTAAAAGCAAATGATAGAAAAAAAACCAAAATATAATGGGGGGTGAGGAAGAAAGGAGGAGAAAGTAAACGGAAAAATGAGACTTCCACATACTAAAAAAAAACCCAAAACGAGGTAAACCAGGCAAACCCCAGAGAAAACAAAGGGAACACATTTGTCCATATTATTTGAACCAGACAGTCTATTTTAATGTGTACAGCAAGTCCTTTGCGTTTTCTAGTGAGGTAAAATTAAACACAGACCCGCTATGACTGCACGTAATATTGCTGGATATCTTACCAAGTACAGAATATTCATGTCCCTCAGTCTCCCTTTTTGCCTTACCAAAGGCTTGCCTCTTTCGAATCACAGCCGTAGAAAGGTCTTGGAAAAAAGATAATTCGTGATCCTTTGTAGATCAGAACCTATGGATCCTTCCGCAGAGCTCGATAAACATCCAGCACCTGTTTTTCTCTATCGTGCTGGGGTTGCACTCGGACCAGGCGAGGCGCTGGTCCAATCCGGGCCTGCACACTGCGAACCAGTGGGCCCGCTCGACTCGCACCCTGTTTGCCCTGACGTGGAGCTTCAAAAATTGTGTGAGCCATTGTTCCAAGAAGCTGACGAGCTGGCTTTCTTGTTCCCGTTCCGGCAGCCCGACCAAGCTGATGTTCTTCTGACGGCTCCGATTTTCGAGGTCCTCGACCTGCTCTACCTAACATTCCAGGGCTTTGACCTGACCCACTGAGGATTCTGCCATGGTTTCCAAAGCCACGATTCCCTCTTTCACCTCCACGACGTGTGGCCCAAGACGCTGGATCTCCTGGTCATGCTTCTGCAGCATGGTTGAGATCAGTTCCAGCATGGTTCAGGTCTCCTCCATTGTTGAATCATTCTTCTCTCTCAGGCTCCTGCACTCCGAGACCAGGATCTGCTCCACAAATAAGATCCCTGGGGTGCTCGGGGAGGCCGACGTCACAGCAGCGGGCGTATCCATTGCTGCAGTGCCCTGCTGGTTGTGATACTCGTGGTCATTTTCCCTTAGAAATTTTCCTTAATCACTTAGAATGGCATAGAGCAATACTGGGGATCAAAAGCGACCGATGTTTACCACAATAGGGAAGAAACAGAGGATGAACGCATCACTCTGTCTGGGTTCTGGTGCAGAGATCAGCAGGGCAGTCCCACTGGATCGCTGCCATCTTGGATCTCACGCGAATAATCACTGTTAACAAAATGTTTTTGAAATGGTTTGAAGATGTTTCTTGTAGGGGGAGACAATGGAGAACCATCGGATGTAATATAGTTAGATATTCAGGTGTATGTTTAAGATTTCAGAACGTGAATAGTAAATAAAATTAAACCAACGCACATCAGGAGGAACATTGGAAATGGAAAGGTAAAAGTGAAGTTGGCCTTCATTTAAAGGAAATTGGAATACCGAAGTAAAGGCGTTCTGCACAGACTGCATGCAGTGCAGATGAGATTATACCTGTGTTCTGTACTGTTTCAAAGAATGAGAGGTGATCTCAGGGGATCTTAGAAAATTCACGCACAGTAGATTGACTAATACAGGGGCATGGAGAAGTGCAGCAGGAAAGGTTAGGGGGAAATCCCAAAATATTCTACAAAAAGATCAATCAGAACAGAATAACCAGGAAACAATTTCGAAACCAATGGGGCTATCTGTGTGTGAAGCTGGTGAACATTGATCGATTGTGACACGAGAGCTTCACACCTGCTTTACTTGGGAGAAGGAGGAGGCATGTAGAGAATTCAAGAAGATGCATTGTGAAGCTCTCGAACAGATTGATATAATATGCAAGTTGGGATTGATGGTTTTGGGTCATGTAAAGTCCAGATGAGTTGTATCTCAGGATGCCGTTGGAGACAAGAGAGGAAATGATCTGACCTAAATGTTTAAGTCGAATCTGACCGCAAAGAAAATGCCAGAGGACTAGAGAACAGCGATGTGTTCCCAAGTTACTGGAAAGGTGGTGGAGATAGACCAGTGTCTGGTGGTGTACCACAGCGAAGGCCTTATTTTACAGGAAGATATAAATGGAATGGTCAGATGGACAGATCAATGGCAGATGGAATGCAAACCTGATAAATATGAGGTGATGCAGTGTGGAAGAAGAAGAGTCATATGGGAGTAGGCAATGATAGGAAGCACACGAGGAAGCTCAGAGCGTGTTTCTCCACATATCCCTGAATGTGACTGGACAGTGTAATATCTAGTTAAGAAAACACATGGGACTGTAGGCACAGAGTTTATTCATCGAGGCAAAATAATATGAGCTAAACATGCGATTGGTTAGGCCATAGATAGAATACTGTGTGCAGTTCTGGGTGCCACATTACAGGAAGCGTTTTACTTTCTCAGTAACATCAGAAGCTATTAGGGTCTCAACAGAATTGAAGGCTTCAGTGGAAGTCTCCTGGCTGCAACTCTCTCTGAATTTTCACTTGAGTTTTTTCTGTACTCGATTGGAGAACTGCATCTGAGAATCTGTGACTGAACTTTCCTTTTTGCCAAGTATGTGTTTATGGGATATTACTGTATCAGACCTCTTAATTAATAATGGTTGCTCTCTCTATCATTGTGATAAGATTTCCAAAAGACTTATTTTTCTGAATACCTGTTTGTTTGCCTGTATTTTAACTTTAGTGTTTAAATAAATTGTGTTTTTCTTAACATCTTGTAGTTTGACCAGTCACATTGCATCTGGAATAGACACTTCACATTTCGTTTAAAATAAGAAAACATTATAGTCTAGACCACTGTATCCAAATAGTTTTGAGGGGCTTTGGTTTTATCCGAAACATATGATTCTTTCCCATCCTGTGTAATTGGTTGGCGGCACTAAATGGGCTATCTTTACTCTTCTTCAATCATTTCATAGAGCGGCATGACTTCCTCATATTCCTGTGAAACTAGCGTGAGGAGCTGAATAATCTCCTCCTTTTAACTGTGGAAATGTGCAGTCTCTGGCCGTGCTGTTACATGAATGTTACCGATACTTCAACAGCACAAGCCTGAATGTTGTCCAGGTCTTGCTTCACATGGGCACAGACTGGTTCAGGAGCTGAAGGTGACTTTTTTTATGAATATTGCATGATTTTCAGTAAACACCCCCACTTCTAATCTTATGGTGTGGACAAGACATTTATGAAGCAGTTGAAGATGTTTGTTCTGAGGAAGCTACCTTGAGGATCTTTTGCAGACATGTCCAGGACTGCATGGACTTTTGTACACAAACCACAATCATTGTGCTTTATGTTTTAAATCATTCTAACCAGGAAAGTTTACAACTCAGTCCCATTCAGTGCAATCCTGCTCAGGCTCCTTGAGACCGTCCTTAGTTAAATGATGCCTTGATGTCAGGGCCGGTCACTCTTCCCTGAGCCCTTGTGTTCACGTCTTTTGCTCATATCAACAGGTCACGGTGTGGGGGCAGGGAGTGTTTTTTTGACCAGTCAGAGCGTTGAGGGCTGTGAAGAATTCGACATGAAAGAGGAAATTAGACATTATGATCTTATTGTAGGGCAAGGCAGGCTTGCGGGGGTGGGGGTGGGTGGGGGTGGTCGGGGGGGATGAGGATAAATGACATACTCCAGTTTGTGATGTTATCACATTCTGCTATTGGAAAGTAGAGGCTGTTATTTTCCTGCAAGCTCTGTAATTGAATTTTACCAGATTAGCTGCACCATCTCTGAGTGAGGAATGGGGGCTGAATTCATAGCGAAACTGGGTCTACAACTTGGCCAACAAACGAAGCACAAGTTGCAGAAAGGGGAAGCTCAGTTAAGAGTGATGAGGAGCCTCTTTCATACCCCTGCCTGGTTTTCCAATTACACTTTCCAAACCAGCCCAAACTGGGTTTGACAGTTTTGAGGGGCTGAATGGTCTACTCTGTTTCTGTGCACGCGGTGATAGGAGTAAATAGTCTCTAATTGCTCCTGTCTAGCAGGTTTGATGGGCTGAATGGAACACAGTAACATGGGACTGAGGAGCAGGAGTGGGTTATTAGACAATTTGAGCCTTCCTTACCAGGGACTAAGATTGTGGCTGATCAGGTTGTGGTCTCAGCTCCACTTTCCTGTCAGTGTGCCACTTCTCTGTCCAATATTTAACTAACTCAGCGTTGAATAAATGTAAACAAAGAGACATCTCAAACTTGTGGGGAAGAGAATTCCCACTTGAATTGCCTGTTTAGAATTTCTGCTCATTCCTCTTATTGAGTCATATAGCATGCAATTGTGTAAGTGCTGACCGACATCCCATTATGATCGAGTTTAATTTGACAGCATTTGGCTCATATTCTTCTAAACCTCCTTATTCAGATACCCATCAAGATGCCAGACTTCACCACTTCGTCTGGCAGATAATCCCATATGGACACCTCCCTCTGTATGAAAACAATGCGTCTAAGTTCCCTCTAAAATATTCCCCTCGTACCTTAAAACAGGCCTCCAGTCTGAAAAGCAATCCTCTACCAACCTCTGACTTCTCCCTTCAATCTAATTTTGTATTCAATTGGCTTGGGTGCGCTGGTTCATACATGACCTAACCCTACTAATTTGCCTAATATTCAGAATCTTGTCGAACAACTTGTTCCAGTCTGTATGGAAAACATTTACAACACTGCCTTCATCAATCTGCTTTGTCACCACTTTAACAAACTCAGTCAAATTCGTACAACGCGATTCCTCATGCAAAAAGCTATGGTGACTATCCCCAATCAATCCTTGCCTTTGAAAATGCATGCAATTGGCTATCCCTCAGAAACCCCTCAAACAACTCACTCACCACTGATGTCTGGCTCACTGTCCAGAGTTCCTTGGGTTGTTGGATAACTGTTTTCTTTTCTACAGCCACTCCTCCATTGGTCACAGCAAATTATCGGTGTAACCAGGTTGATGATATGGCCAATGATATAGGTCTCACATAGGATCAGGGTCATCCTCGGAAGAGGTCAGGTTGATTTCCGTCATTTGTTAAAATAACAAAATCATGACGAAAACAAGTTCCTCAAACTATGAAGGAAAGGTGAATGTCAAACAGAATAGAAATTACAAAAATGTACATTGATATTTCCATTTCTAAAAATACTGAGGAACACAAACATACACAGACACACATACAGATACATAGACAGACAAGCACACTCAGACAGACTCAAATACAGACACACTCAAACACACACAGACATGTACACACAGACACACTCAAACACAGACACAAAAACACAGATACACACACAGACACATGCGCAAACAAGTATGCGCACAAACACAGCCAAATGCATGTACTATAGACTGTAAAAAAGTAGAGCAGAAAAAAAAGACCATTTGGCCCATCCAGTCTACTGAGCTATTGATCATGGCTGACATGTTTTACAGGCCAATTCGCCTGCCTTCTCACAACAAGTCTTGATCCCATCATTAAGCATAACTTATCTAGTTATATCCTAAAGACACTAATGTGTCTGTGTGTGTCTACGCGTGTATGAGCGTGAGTGTATATGTCTTTATGTGTCTCTCTTTGTGTATCCGTGTGTGTCTGCGTGCATGTGTTGTCTCTGTGTGTGTCTGTGCGTGTGCATGTGTCTGTGTGACGCTTTGTGCGTGTCTTTGTGCGTGTGTATCTGTGTATGTGTTTCTGTGAGCGTATGTGTGTCTCTGTGCATGTGTCTGAGTGTGTGCGTGTGTCTGTCTGCCTGTGTGTGTCTCTGTCTATGTGGTCTGTATCTCTGTGTGTTTGTGCGCGTGGGTCTGTGTACGTGTGTGTGTGTGTTTGCCTAATAGCAGGAGACAGCATTATTGAGGAGAGTTGTTTTTCAGACTGGAGGCCTGTTATGGACTAGGCCAGCTCACTCAAAACATTCTTAAGCAGGCAGCGGAGACCATAAATTTACAATTTGTTTCAGTAAGTGAATAGTGAAAATTACCCAGAGTAACCGAGCTAGGTTGACTATCAGATTTTAAAATAGACAAAAAGTAATTCACAAAATTACACAATGAAAGACAAAGAACAGAATATAGAACCCTACAGAAATCAATCTATTGAAGCTAGACCTAATTAACTGTTCTGAATGTACACAACAGTCCCAATAAGCAAACCCCCTTAAAAACTGTAAAAGTGGAACATATGCTTACCAGTTGAAGTTGGAAGGGCAAAAGGAGAGAGAGATAGAGAGAGAGACAGAGAGAGAGAGACAGAGAGACAGAAAGAGAGAGAGACAGAGAGAGACAGTGAGAACGACAGAGAGAGAGAGACAGAGAGAGAGAGAGAGAGAGAGAGAGAGAGAGAGAGAGAGAGAGAGAGAGAGAGAGAGAGAGAGAGAGAGAGAGAGAGAGAGAGAGAGAGACTGTCCACACAGCTGAACTCCAAACTGTTTCTGGACTGAACAGCTCACTGTTGCCTCATAGTACCAGGGTGACTGACTGTGTGGAGCTTGCACATTCTCCCTGTGTCTGCATTGGTTTCATCCCACAGTCCAAAGATGTGCAGATTGGGTGAATTGGCCATGCTAAATTGCACATAGTGTCAGGTGCATTCGTCATGGGTCAATGTGGATAGATGGTTCTGGGTGGGTAACTCTTCAGAGGGTTGGTGTTGACTTGTTGGGCAAAAAGGCCTGTTTCTACACTGTAGGAAATCTGATCTATTTGCTAGCAATTTGCCCATATCCTTCTAAATCCTTCCTATTAATATACCTACTTGGATGCCTTTTAAATGTTGTAATTATACCAAGCTCCACCACTTCCTCCGGCAGTTCATTATATACACGCTCCACTTTCGAGTGCAAATGTTGCCCCTGAGCTCCATTTCAAATCTTTCCGCTCTCATATTAAATCTATGCCTGCTAATTTTGGACTTCCAAACATGGGGAAAAGATCTTGTCTACCCACCCTATCCATGCCCTTAATGAATTTATAAACCTCTAGAAAGTGCAAATGTGACTCCAACTCAGGGCCTGTGGTTTCAGTCATCTGGGGCTTAAATTCTGAAATTGAATACTGAAACCTCTTCCATCTCGATAAAATCACAATTCTAAACTCATTTTAGTCAACGTGTTCAAACATATTATAAAACACCTCTAGGAGGATTTGAACCCAGAGCTTTGTGGCCAGAGATAGGGACCCAACCACTACTCCATAATAGTCCCTAAACTTCCATCATTATTCTCCTGTGTGTTTGTTCATCAGCCTGTTCTGACATGCTGTGACACATATCTGCACCTGAATCCAGACTGTCTGGTCTCGAGCGAGGGACACGTTTAGACAAATTCAGGAATTGGAATAGAATCCAGAGCTCTGCATCAGAGGTAGGGACACTACTGACTACACAAGACATAAACCATGCCCAAATTTTTAATTTTAAGTGCCAGCTTTCAGTTTGGTATGGATTCATTGAAATCTGGTTCACTTTACTGAATAACACAGTGAGAATAATAACATTGTTTAAAAATGCAAGGTACTTGCCTCAATTGTAGGATGTCGAGTTTATGTGCTCTGCCTTAGAGATAAACTACAAACATCTTTAAATTCTTGCCTATTATTTCCAGTTTAAATAGCTATTATCTGTAGTCTGCAATATGAGGGAATGAAATCCTGCAGACACACTCTGCACTATGAAGGCTCTCGAATAGATATCAACACTGAACACCAGAGACAAAGAAAGCACATACTTTCTGGCCTCAAACACCGATCACTGTTTCCCACCTCTAACGTGTCATTGCCCTCTTCCTCATACCATTAAATGTTACAAGACAGCTGATTACTTTCCAGCCTTTCTTCCCAAGTACTATCACTCACTGGGCTAAAGAATGGCAGATGGAGTATAATGTTGATAAATGCAAGGTATTGTACTTTGGTAAAACAAACAAAGAAAGCACATATACAATGAAAAGTCGAGCCAATGTAGTGTTGCAGAACAGAACGACCTCGGGTTTCAGGCATAACTCTTTGAAGTTTGCATCATATGTAGACAGGGTGGTGATGAAGGTGTTTCGCTTGCTGGCCTTCATTATAGACACATAGAGTCATAGAGATGTACTGCGTGGAAACAGACCCTCCGGCCCAACTCGTCCATGCCGACCAGATACCTTAACCTAATCTCGTTAAATTTGCCAACACGTTGTCCATATCCCTCTGAACCCTTCTTATTCATTTACTCATCCGGATGACTTTTAAATACTTTAGTTTTACCAGCTTCCACTACTTCTTCTGGCAACTCATTCCATACGCGCACCATTCTCTATGCAAAAAAAACCCCTGAGGTCCCTTTTAAAATTTCCCCTCTCACCATAAACCCATACCGTCTAGTTGTGGACTCGCCCAACCTAGGGAAAAGACATTGTCTATTTATCATATGCATGCCTCTCATGATTTTATGAACCTCTATAATTCACACACAGAGAAAACAGCCCCACCCTATTTAGGCTCTTCCTACAGCTCAAATGCTCCACTCCTGGCAAAATCCTTGTCAATGTTTTCTGAACTCTTCCAAGCTTCACAACATCTTTCCAATAGGAATGAGACTAGAATTGCACATAATATTCCAAAAGTGGCCTAGCCAATATACTTTACAGCCACAACATGACCTCCCAACTCTTGAACGCAGTGGTCTGAACAATAAAGGAAAGCATACGGAACACCTTCACTGTCCTATCTACCTGCAACTCTACTTTCAAGTCACTATGAACATGTACTCCAAGGTCTCTTTGTTCAGCAACATTCCCCGGGAATTTACCATTGAGTCTATGCGTCCTGCTCTGATTTTTTTTTTCAAAAATACGGAACCACGCATTTATCTAAATATATCTCCATCGGCCACTCCTCAATCCATTGGCCCATCTGATCAAGAAACCATTTTACTCTGAGGTAACTTTCTTCATTGTCCACTACATTTCAAATTTTGGTATCACCTGCAAATTTGCTAACTATATCTCCTATGTTCACATCCATATCATTTATATACATGACAAATTGCTATGGACAGTCCTTTGAGTGCAGGACTTGGGACGGTATGTTCAGGTTGCACAGGACATTCGTGAGGCATGTCCTAGAGGACTGTGTGTAGTTCTGGTCGCCCTAATATATAAAGGATATTATCAAGTTCGGGAGCGTTCAGAAGAGATTTATCAGGATGTTGCTGAGAATGGAGTGTTTGAGTTATAAGGACAGGCTCGATAAACTCGGACATTATCTACTGGAGTGTAGGAGGCTGAGAGGTAACTTATAGAGGTTTATAATATCATGAGGGGTATCGATAATGTTGAATGGTAGGTGTCTTTTCCCTCGAGTGGGGGATTGTTTTGAGGTAAGAGGAGCACGTTTCTAAAAAGACATAGCGTCATAGAGCTGTATAGCATGGAAACAGGCCCTTTGGTTCAATACGTCCATGCAGACCAGATAGCCAAAATTAATCTCCTCCCATTTGTCAGCATTTGCCCCATTTCTACCAGAACCATTCTCATTCATCTGCTCATCCAGTTGCCTTTTAAATGGTGTAATTGTGCCAGCCTCCATACCTTCCTCTGGCAACTCATTACACACAACCACCCGCTACATGAAGATGTTGCCCATTGGATCCTTTTATGTCTTTCCCATCTCACCTTCAATCTTTGCCATCTTGTTTTCGACTGCATTACCCTAGGGAAAAGACCTTGGCTCTTCACTCTAACCATTGCACCCATGATTCTAATAACATCTAACATCGACCCTCATCCGCTGATGCTCCAGGGAAAACAGCCTCAACCTATTCAGCCTCTCCCTGTAGCTCAAACACTCCAATCCTGGCAACATTGTTGTAAACCCTTTCTGAAACCTTTCAAGTTTCACAACATCCTTCCTACGCAGGTAGATTAGAATTGCATACAATATTCTAAAAGTGGTCTAAACTATGTCCTGTACAGATTCAATCCAGTCTCCTAACTCACATACACAATGCACAGATCAATAACATACCAAATACTTTCTTCACTATTCTATCTACCTGCAAATCAACTTTCAAGGATCTATAAACCTGTACTTTGAGGTCACTTTGTTCAGCACCACTCCCCATGACTTTACCATTAAGTGTATAAGTCCTGCCCTGATTTACCTTTCCCATATGCAGCATCTCACATTTATCTAAATTAAACTCTGTCTGCCATTCCTCGGCCCATTGGCCCATCTGATCAAGATCCCGTCGTAATCTGAGGTAAACTTATTTGTTGGAAATTACACCTCCAATTTTGGTGTTATCTGCAAACTTACGAACTATACCTCCGATGTTCATATCCAAACCATTTATATACATGATGAAAAGTAGCAGAATCAGCACCGATCCTTGTGGCACTCCACTGGTCACAGGCCTCCAGTCTGAAAAACAACCCTCCACCACAACCCTCTGTCCTCTACTTTTAAGCCAATTCTGTATCCAACTGGCTAATTCACCCTGTATTCCATGTGACCTAACTTTGCTAACCAGTCTCCCATACGGAACCTTATCGAATGCCTAACTGAATTCAATATAGATCACATCCAGCGTTCAGCCCTCATCAATCCTCTCCGTTACTTCTCAACAAGAAATAATCAAGTTAGTGAGACATGATTATCCAGGCACAACCCCATTTGACTATCCTGATAAAGCGCTTTGCCCAAAACCTCTATTATCCTGCACCTCAGATACTGCCTGACCTGCTGTGATTTTCTAGAACCACTCTAATCTAGACTCTCATCTCCAGCATCTGCAGTCCTCACATCTGCCTGTCCATAATCAGTCCTTGTCTGTCCAAATACATCTAAATCCTGCACCTCATGATTCCCTTCAACAACGTGCCTACCACTGATATCATGTTCGCCAATTTATAGTTCCCTACCTCTTCCTTTCCATTTTGTTTAATAGCACAACTTTAGTCAATCTCATGACTTCCAGCATCTCACCTGTGGCTATTGATGATAAAAACATCTCAGCAAGGGGCCCTGCAATCACTTCCTTAGTTTCCTACAGAGTTATTGGGTCCAGCTGATCAGCACCCATAAGCATTTTTTTACACAGCATGTGGTTCATGTAGAGAGTGTACTTCCTGAGGAAGTGATGGAATGTGGGTAAAGCTACAACATTTAAAATGCATTTGACTAAGTACAAGAGTAAATGAACGTTTGGACAAATGTGGGCCAAGCGCAGGCAAATGGGACTGGTTTAGTTTGGAATTATTGTCCACATGGAGTGTATGGACCGATAGGTCTGTTTGCAAATACCCTGTATAACTCGCTGAGTCTATGTGTATTTACACAACCAAGTATACATCTGTACGTTTCTGTTGGTGTTTGTCTATTTGCGTGTGTCTATATATATGTCGCTGTGTACCACTGTGTGTATGTCTATCTCTCTGTGATTGATACTTTGTTCCTGCATTAGTGTGTGGATCTCTGTGCAATGGGAACTCTTGTTGTTTTTGGTGTGAATCACTGAAACGGGGTCATAACCACTCTCTCTTCCTCTCCCTTTCCCTCTTTTGTATGAAGTGATACAAGCCCACACTCTGCTGGTCTGGTTTAGGTTTTTTCGATTCTTTCTCAACTATTAGGTTACTTCTAAGAGTAAAACATTAAAAATTCCAAGTTACAGGAAGTGCATTAAAATTAATCTCATCGCCTTGCAATGTGGCTCACTCGGAATTGCTTGGATATAATTGCAATGGAAATATGCTTTAATGAGTACAGTGTGTGTTGGAAATACTACCCAGTGACAAACCATTTCCACATTGCAGAAGGAGCGCAGACATTTCTGCACATGGACATGTTCCACTCTGAGGGCTTCCGTACAATGACAATACGTGTGTGTGTGTGTGTGTGTGTGTGTGTGTGTGTGTGTGTGTGTGTGTGTGTGTGTGTGTGTGTGTGTGTGTGTGTGTGTGTGTGTGTGTGTGTGTGTGTGTGTGTGTGTGTGTGTGTGTGTTGCAATCAAAATGTAGACTAGATTGTGCTGTGAGCTGCTTCCCTCCCTCTCTCCCTCCCAAACTGAATCCCTGATGGTGTACATACTTTACCACCACGATTACAGTGCCGTGGAGGGGGAGGGGGGGGGGGGTGAGGGATGAGGTTTGGGGTGCAACAGAGACTTCTTCAGGAATCAGGCTTATACCCGATAAGTCGACTCTCCTGCTTCTTGAATGCTGCCTGACCTGCTTCGCTTTTCCAGCAACACATTTTTCAGCTCTTATCTCCAGCATATGCAGTTCTCACTTTCTCCTCGTGCAACAGAGATTGACAACAATAGAAAGCCCAGCAGCTCTGGAAGTATCTTTGGACAGAAATGAAAGTTGACGTTTTGGATCAAGTGATCCTTACTCAGAACCCATATCGGGGGAAATTACATCACTTTAAACACCACAGAGACTGCCAGACCTGCCCCACAAGATACACATACGAATACAGACACATAGAGGCACTCGCTATACATTGACAATAACACAGACATGGAGAGTGTGTCAATATTTCTCTCGCTCCATTGTAACCTTGTCAATATTTCAGTTGTTCTGTCTGATGTGTGTCAGTATTTCTATGTGGAGTGTGACTGGAGGACAATTTCAATGTTTGCAGATATCAAACCAGGAAGAATTGTAAAGTTTGTTGAGGACGGTGTGGAACTCCAACAGGAAAGTTATATTTTGGTGTAGTGTTCAAGTGTATGGCAGATGCCGATCAAAGCAGAACAGTGTAGGAAGGCAATATTAAACAGGCTGTACCGTTATAAAGGAGGTGCAAGAGCAGAGGGTGCTATATGTATATGAGCACAGGTTATTGAATATGTCAGGACAAGTAGGGTTAGCAGTAAATCTCACAGATTAGTTTCAGTATCTGAGCTGTTTACAGGAATAGGGAGTCTCCGTGCTCTCTTCCCGGGAGGTGGTGTAGATGGTGTGTTGTGAGTCCAACCTCCTGCCCACCGAAACCGTGGGTATTCTATTTGTACCAGCTCAACTCAAAGGAAGATTGCATCAGGGGCACGGCTTCTACGTTATGCCAGGGGAAACGGAACTGACAGTGGTTTTAAAGTGAGAATTGCCCATCACTGAACATTGCTCCTGACTTGGTTGATGGGAGGTGGATGGTTCAGAATCTCCTTACGCGGCATCCCAGTCCTCTACGGATCGTAACAATGTCCTCCCCACATGGCAGGGGAAAGAAGGTGCTGGGGGAATGGATGTCAGGCACTCCACCACCCGACTTGGTCATTTCTGTCCTATTCCAGGCTGTTTCTCCTGCAATGGAGAAGGGAAGGGAGTGAGGGTAAGAGTGGGTGGCCCTGCTGTTAGTGCTGGTGTAGGTGGGGGCAGATATGGTGAGCCGCCTGGAGAGAGTCCACAGTGCTGTATTAATGCAGTGTTATTAGTGTTGGGAGGGGATTGTGGGGAGAGAGAGAGGGGACGAGAGAGAGAGAGAGGCGGGGGAAGGTACTGCATGCAGCAGTGAGAGTGGTGAAGCATGAGTCTTGTTCGGGGGTCGCTACTGCAACAGATATACAGTGAGTGTGAGGGAGCAGAGAGAATACATTGACCCTTATCCCGACAGAGCAGGGAAGGTCATTGATGCTTGTCCTGTATTGCTGGGCATTTCTTCAGACCGCAGATACTGCACTGTGCTGGGTGGTGAGCTCAGACCATGCTCGGTGGTCTGGTGGCGTGGCCTCCTCTGGGAAGGGAATGGTCCCCCTCAGTAATAGCCCATCCACCAAGACTTCGTGCCCCTGTCGACAAACCGTGGTGTAATTGCCCCTTATTTGCCATGCTCGGGGTAAACTGTGCAGGGCTGCACCAAACGGAGAAAGCTCAACCGTGTGCCCATTGGGCTTTTAAAATGGTACCACTGCTAGGGATAACGCAATATCCAGGGATATCTGGGCGATGGTGCCGACCTCCAGCCATGATGAGTGGGAGAATCGGGCTGGTATTGAATGAAAGGGACACCATGGGCTGGGCGTGTAGTTAATCAGATGAGTTCAATAAGATAGCATCAGGAAAGTAGCTCGGCTTTGTGCATTCGATCCCTCTGTCACACTCAGTGAAAATGGCTTGGAGACAAATTATTGTTGGATTCAATCCAATGAGTCGAATACATTGCTGACCCCACTCCCATTTACAAAGCTGCAGTTGCTTATCCAATACTCTCCATCACAGAAAACGAGCTAAACATGACCTACGCTTGGGAAATAAGGCTCGGTAGGTGACTGAGGTATCAGTGGGGAAGCACTTTGCGACAAATAATCATAATTCGATTAGTTTTAAAATAGAGATGGAAAAGAATGAACTGGTTCTAAATGATAATGTTCTAAATTGAAGGAAGGCCGATTTTGATTATATTAGCAAGAACATCCAAACAGGATTGGGACAGATATTCGTAGATAAGGGGCCAGCTGAGAAGAGGGAAGCCTTCCAAAAATAAGATATCAAGAGCACAAAGACAGTATATCACTGTTTGGAATTAGGATAAGGCTGGTAGGTGTAAGGAATGCTGGAGGAGTGGAGAAATTAAGGTTCTAGTCACGGATAATAGGGAAGTATATGTCAGGTAGAGAGAGCAGGCATCGAGGTGTTTTCAGTATTCATTCATGGGATGAGGGTATCACTGGTTGGGCCTGCATTTATTGCCCATCGCCAATTACCCAAAGGGCAGTTAGTGTCGCTCTGGAGTCACATGTAACCAATGACAGGTGAGGGTGGCAGTTTAATTCCTTCAATGACATCAGCGAACCAGATGGGTTTTTTTTCCAAAAATCGAAAATGGATTCATCATCTTCATTAGCATCATAATTCCATATTTAAAGTCAATGTCTAGTGAGTCTAAAGCCGGTAGAAGTATACTTAAGCGGGAAATAAGGAGGCCATGATGGGGACATGAGATAGTTTTGGCAAATAAGTTTAAGGATAATCCAAATGTGCTCCACACGTACATTAAGGACAAAAGAGTACCTCAGGAGAGTTTTGGGCCACTTAAAGATCAGCAAAGTTGCCGATGTGCGAAACCACAGGAGATGGAGGCGGCACTAAACAAGCATTTTGACTGTGCAGAAGGATATGGAAGCCAGAGAACATTGGAAATGAACAGTGATATCGTGAAAAGTGTCTGCATTACAGAGGAGGATATGCTGGACTTCGCAAAGCCTATAAAGGTGGGATAATCCCCAGGATCTGATCAGGTGTACCCGAGAACTCTGTAGGAGCGAGGGAAGTGATTCTTGGGCCCCTTGCTGAGATATTTGTATTGTCAATTTTCACAGGTGAGATACCGGAAGATAGGAGATTTGCTAACTTGGTGCAATTACTAAAACTATTTAAGAAGGATGGTAAGGAACAGCCGGTGAGCCTGACGTCAGTGGAGTGCAAGTTGTTGGTGAGGATAATGAGGCACAAGGTTTGCATGTATTTTGAATGGCAAGGACTGACAAGGGATAGGCAACATGGCTTGACGCATGGGGAATCGTGTCTCACTGAATTGACTGAGTTTTTTTGAAGAAGTGACTAAGATGATTCATTGAGGCCGAGAGGTGCACATTGTCGATATGGATTTTAGTCAGACATTTGACAAATTTCCACATGGCAGACTGGTTAACAAGTTTAGTTCACATGGGATACAGGGAGAACTAGCCATGTGGATACAAAATTGGCTCGAAGGTAGGAGACAGAAGGTGGTGGTGAAGGGTTGCTTTTTCAACAGGACGTCTGTGACCAATGGTGTTTTACAAAGATCAGTGCTGGGTCCACTGCTTTTCACGATTTATATAAATCATTTGGATGTGAACATAGCAGTGATAGTTGGTAAGTTTGCAGATGACACCAAAATTGATGGTTTAGTGGACAGTAAAGAAGGTTTACCCAGAGTACAATGGGATCTTGATCAGATAGGCAGATGAACTGATGGGCTGAGACATGGCAAATGGTGTTTAATCTAGATAAATGTGAGGTGCTGTATTCTGGAAATGCAAATCAGGGCAGGACGTATACAATTAATGGTAAGGTCCTGCGGGGTGTTCCTGATCAAAGAGACCATGAAATCCAGGTTCATATTTCATTGAAAGTAGCATCGCAGGTAGGTAGGATAGTGAAGAAGGCATTTGGTATGCTTGCAGTTACTGGCTAGTGCTTTGACTGAATGAATTGGGAGGTCACGTTGCTGCTGTACAGCACCTAGTTTGACAACTTTTGCAGTACTGCATTCGATTCGCGTTTCCCTCCTATCGGAAAGATATTGTGAAACTTGAAGGGACTCAGAAAAGATTTACAAGGATGTTGCCAGGATTTGAGCTCAAGCGAGAGGGTGAGTCGGTTGGGGTTTTTTTCCTGGAGCGTGAGGGGCATGTATAGGATGAATCGCCAAGGTCTTCTCCCCAAAACTAGAGGGTATGGGTTTCCGGTGAGAGGGGTAAGATTTTAAAATGACCTAAGGAGCAACTTTTTCCAACAGAGAGTGGTGCATGTGTGGAATGAGCTGCCAGTGGAGATGGAGGAGGCTGTTACACTCACAACACTTAAAAGAAATTTGAATGGGTACATGAAGAGGAAAGGTTTACATTGATATGGGCCAAATTTGGTAAATAGAACTCGTTTAATTTGGGATATTTGATCGGCATGGACGAGTTAGACTGAAGGGTCTGTTTTCGTGCTGCATATCTTCAAGACTCTATGACTCTGTGTGACCTCACACCAATATCCCATTAATTATTCATTCCCGGAAATACCAGTTTATGTTGTGAGATGCCATCCAAATGTCTTCACTTCAGCATTCTGAAACCTGTGAACACATCCTCCCATAACACTGTGTCTGAGTCTCTCTCTCTCTGTCTATTTCCAAAATCCCTCCCATTTGTTGCTATTTAAACTGTTGTTATTTAAACCCTGACATCCAATTTTAATTGTTCAGTTTTAATGTGAATAACTGTCCCATATCTCCCTCTTGCCTTGAATGTTGGTCACCCGAGAGCATCAGCTTCCAACATTAAGAAGCTTAGAAACAATGTTCACAATGCATCGCTTGCATTTTCTTTGACTTAACGGTATCCTGCCCTGTTCTCGATGTTGGACAGTGGGGTTTAAGCAATTTTCAGGCACATCTTTGTAACTTGCTCTGCGCCAATCCATTGAACGCCTGTGTTAATCATTCTGTGCTGATCGTGTGCTTAGTAACATGAGGAATCCCCTCAACTGCTACTGATTCATATCAGGCTTCCGACTTGCATTTGAGTGACATTTGACTTAATTCTAATTTTGGTACCTTCGTGGAAATGTTGGGGACGGTTTCCTGGAGACTGTGCTTTAAGCTGCTTTGGGACATTTCGGAAGACCAGCGGCTTTGGTGACCTACTCTGGATGAGTCTTGGGGACTGCAGTTAGAGCATCTGGGTCTGCAACATGAACAACGAATGGAACAGAGGCTGCAGAGAGGGGGATCTTTGTAAAATGAAATGAGGAAATCACAATCACAATTGCCGTGGTCTTAGAGAAGGTTGGAGCAGGATTGAAAGGCTCGCCCATTCAACTTATTCAGATATTTCTGTCAGAAACAAGACAATTCCCCTTCTCTCCCAGTGACCCAAACTGATCGGGAGTGAGTCACCTCCTTGTGTTCCTGCGTAACAGGATCCGGGGCCTCACTCGCTGCCTGATCTCCCCCATTCCAGTCTCGAACAGTGGAGTGACTGCCTCCTGTTCCGGTGTCCCAGTATCGAGCAGTTGAATGACTCCCTCCTGTTCCTGTGTCCAAGTCTCGAGCAGTTGAGTGTCTCCTTCCTGTCCCTATGTCCCAGACTCGAGCAGTTGAGTGACTGCCTCCTGTTTTTTCCCTATTTCTGAGCAGCAGTTTCAATGCTCTGCATGATGCCTCAAGGTTATGCATGACTTGATAACATGACATTTCAAACTAGGAGCAGCCTTACAGAAAGGTATCTAGAAACTTCCTGACCAGACACCTTTTGCAGCCGTCTGTTATTTTATTCCTGTCTTCTAAAGAAACAGGGCAAAACATATCCAACCCAGCAGTGTTCCGGCAATGCTCCCACATACAGGGAAGAAAGATTAATAAGATTGAACGATTTATAATCGATCCCTCAGCAAACCTTATCCATTGTATTCAAACTGAGTAGATTCTCCCTTTCATTGTGACATATAACATGATGTATGGAATTGGTTAACTGAATCTGTTTGTTTGGTGATTGTGATTAATGTCAGTCTCAGTGAATTACAATTATCCCAGTGGAGTGTGTCCATCTTTTAATAATAAATGGGTTCTGTTCGATATGTCATCCCATGGTATGAGTGGGAGCAACACGGACAGCACGAACAAGGATCAGCAGCTCCAAGAGAAGGGGAAGAGAAATCAGAATCTGAGAACATTAAACTGAAATGTTCCAACAATGGACAGGAGTTTATCTGGTTACGTTTCAATTCTTCCTACATATTATTAGTGGCCATTATCACCGCGGATCAAATATGCACTTTACTTTATTCAATATTTTTATTATCCTATCCTGGCTATTGTTGGAGTCCCCGGTAAGTTTCACTGTCCATTTATTATTTGCATTAACCATGTGCAACTGCATTTCTGTTCTTTGCAATTACTCTACTGTGCAAACATTCATTCTCCAAACCACCAGGAACAACAACAGTAAACTTGTTTCATTCTTTCTCTCCTTCTTTAGTTCTGACACTGCACCTTGTGGGGTGAACTACTCAGTTTCAGCTAAGAAACAGGATTCATTGTATCACTGCCCTTGCTGCTTAAATATTGAGAGCTTGGAGGACACTATCTTCTGTTCTGGTTCAAATTCCGTTTCCTTCCCCTGACTCCATCTCACCCCTGGCCAATTACTGAGGCTGAAACAGATGAGTCACATCTATGATGATCCCTTTAGCCACGAGCTGATTACTGACATCATATCCTGACCAGTTTTAATTTTAACTATGAACACCTGCAGAATATAATTCACTGGTTCATCCCATCTCCTATTTGAACTTTGAGCTATGAAATACAGTCTTAATGAAGCCAATAATCTGCTGCTGACTCTCTCAGCTTCAAACCTGCTAAAGCAAATCTGAGTCCAATACTCCATGGCTTGTATCTAAACGCAGACGGTCTCTGGGATGGTTCTGTGAGGCAGATTCACAATTTGAAGTAACTCGCCATTTCAACTGATCTGGCAATAATTGTTCAAGAATCTGGAAATAATGAATGTTTCCATTCTTGTGATTGGACCCACCATTGTCTCACTTCTCCAATTACTCCAACTCCTCTGTCTCCTTATCCATATTTTCACAACATGTTATCAGTTAATTCATTGTTTGTTTTTCTGTACCTTTCCCTGGTGTTGATTTTTTGGCTCCCGAATATATCAAGTGTTGGTATTATGAAGCTCAGAAACAATGAAATGGTATGTGTCGGGCTGTTGCTCCATGTTGTGTAATGGGGACCAGCAGCTTTGAGACATGCCTTTGAAACTTGTCTGTGCCTGTCCACTGAAAGCCTGTTTGTCCCTCTCAGATGATCGTGTGGTCAGGAACATGAGGACGCCCCTCGGGTATTATTGCAAAGGACCAGGCGTCTAACTTGTAGCTGAGGGGTCCTGACTGGCTCCTGTTACAGAAAAGTTAGTGGAGGTGCTGCTGATGGTTCGCTGGAAGTTGTGCTGTGAGCTGCCTCAGACATTCAGGGAGACCTGAGGATTTTGTGACACAACTCTGGATGGAGTAAGGGGAGTGTAACATGACATTTGGGTCTGTAACATGAACAACAAATGGAGCAGAGGCTGCAGAGAGGGGAAGCTCTAAAATTATGGTGAGAGTGTGTGTGGAGAAGTGAATCTGCCAAATCTGTCTGTGTTTTAACAAGGATACATGCATCCTCTCGCTCTCCCCCTTAAATACACCCATGCACTCTCTCCCTCTCCTCCCCGCACACAAACACAAACCCCTCTCTCACATGCACACGCACATACTCCCCTCTCTCACACGTATGTTCACCCTGTCTCTCTCCCCCTCACGCAGACACTCCACCTCGCTCTCAAACACACATATCGGCGTGTACGCAAACACACATGCACACATAAATCTGGGGTGAATTTGCATTTGCCGATTTGTAGTTGCACATACATTATATTTTGCCAAAATATGTATAATTTGTATACAGTCAGTCAATGCGGTATTTTATAAACTCCTATTTTGGAAATGAAATCAGACTGAATCCAGGTGAAGACACAGACAGACTCCAAACAAGACTTCACCGTAAAATACATTGCCTGACCGGAGGGGTCACCTCCTTTACATCGATAACACCTGAAGGTGTCTCCAGGCAGTGATTTGAAATAAATTCTCGGATTTGCATATTAATCAATCAAAACCTTCATCTCCATTCTAACTAATTAATGATTTAGAAGCCATCTTTGATATATTCAATTCATGCATGTGAGTTGTACAACCCTTTGATCTTTCCTCATAAATTCTGTTTTTAAGGTATTCTCTCTCTAACACCTGATGAAGGAGCCGCGCTATGGAAGCTTGTGTTATGAAATAAACCCGTTGGACTATAACCTGGTGCCATGTGATATTTGACCTTGTCCAACCCAGTCCAAAGCCAGCACTTCCATATCATGCTTTTTTATTGGTTAGCGAATATTTTCGCCAAGCAAATAAGTGTTCCTAACCCCATGTGCTCTTGTATTTGTTATTAATCTTTTGTCAGGCACTTTGTGCATTGCCTTCTAAAAGTCCAGATAATAATACATCATTCGGATCCCATTTGTTCATCTTGCTTGTTGCATTTAAAAAAATATAAGCAAATCATTCAAACATGATTTACCCTTAATAAAACCATGTCGACTGTGATGGATTGTGCTTTTACTTTGAAAGTCTCCCTTCAATTTCTTTATAGCAGAAATAAACAATTTGCCTTCAGTCCCAATCATTTACTCATAACTTTTTATTTCCGAGTGAAGTTGGTTATTCGAAGTTATTCCCTTTCTATAACCTCGACGTTCCCTTTCACAATTCCTGTGTGACAAGCACGAGGCTGTAAAAGATCTGCTCCAATTGCTGTGCAACAAGCATGGGTGGCTGATGGTACTCAATCTGTTCCTGCTTGACACACTCGATGGGCTGAATGTCCTCCTGGTGTTCCGACATTATAAACTCAATGGCTTGCATGACCTGTGCCTATTCCTGACCAAACCACTCAAGATCTAAATGTCCTCCTCCTGTTGCTCAATGACAGGTTTGAGATGTATGGAAGCTCCCTGCTGTTATGCCACGTTTCGAGGGTTGAATTGTGTAGGCAAGTTGCATTGCCCACAAAGGTAGCTCAGTGGTTAGCACTGCTGCCTTCAAGCACCAGGTATATGGGTTCAATTTCAGTCTCAGTAACTGTCTGTGTGGAGTTTGCACATTCTCCCTGTGCTTGCAAGGGTTACGATCGGGTACTCCAGTTTCCTCCCACAGTCCCAATATGTGCAGGCTAAGTGGAATAGTCATGGAGAATGTCAGCTTGCAGAGACTGGGTTGGAGGGATTGGGGTTTGCATGTGATGGTTTTCAGCGTATCAGTGTGGAGTCGATGGGTCAAATGGTCTGCTTCTACACTATAGCGATTCTATGGATAACACCTTTGTTGCAGAAATCATTTGAGGTAATAATCTCTGAGTTCATTCCAATGTCGTTTCCTCAATGAGGAGATTAAATCTAAGCACATTACTCCAGATGTGATCTTACTAACTTACTGTACAGCAACAGCAAAACATTACCAGGCTGCTGTAATGTTCCCACTAAGGTTATAGCAGGCTCAGTTGTCTGGGGTAATACACAGCATTGTTGAAAACATATGGTGTGTTGACCTTCACTTCAATGGGATTTGAGACCAGGAGTAAGTGTGTCTTTACTACAGTCATACATGGCCTTGGCGTGACCCAATCTCGAACATTGTGCAGTATTGTGTGCAGTTTTGGTCTCCCCTTACCTAATAAAGGACAAACCTGACATTGAGGGGGGAAAATGAAGAGTGACCTGACTGATCTCTGGGATGATAGGCTTGTTGTGGGAGCAGAGTTGAGTTGACTGGGCCAGTATTCCATACGGTTTAGGAACATGGTGAACTATGAACATCTCCGACAGGGCGAGACAGTATGGAAGCAAGGATGATAATTCCCTGGCTGGGATGGCTAAAACAAGGGCCCCCATCATTAAGTACAGACAGGCCAAACTGCACTGAGATGAGAATAAATGTGTGAAATCAGAGACCGGTGAACCTGGGGAATATTCGACCACATTAGGCTGTGGAAGCCGAGGCGCTGAATATAAATAAGGATTTCTAGACACTAAAGGAATAGGAGGAGAGCAGGAGTATGGTGTGGAGATAGAGGATCTGCGGTCATTACAGGTACTTCTCCGATTATGCGGCAGCTGCAATCCTGTGGAACACTATTATAGAAAACGATGCAGTATAAACAAGGAGACCAATTGGAAATAGAGGGTAAGCGGCGAACTTCCAATAATATCAGTAAAAATCAAAACGAAAATAATAGTCAGTCGAACACAAACAATAGCACAGTCTACATAAATCTGTAAAACATATATTGCAATGAATTAGTTCAGTAAATGTAACAAATTAACACTACAGTCACTGACTGCAGCAATGTACCTTTCGAGGAGAAAGTGAGGACTGCAGATGCTGGAGATGAGAGCAGAAAGTGTTTTGCTGGAAAAGCGCAGCTGGTCAGGCAGCATCCAAGGAAAAGGAGAATCGACGTTTCGGGCATAAGCCCTTTTTCAGGAATGAGGAAAGTCACTTCCATATCCGCCACAAATTCATCTGCACCTCCACACACATCATCTATTGCATACGCTGCACCCGATGTGGCCTCCTCTATATTGGGGAGACAGGCTGCCTACTTGTGGAACGTTTCAGAGAACACCTCTGGACACCCGGACCAACCAAGCCAACCACCCCATAACCCAACACTTCAACTCCCCTCCCACTCCACCAAGGACACGCAGCTCCTTGGACTCCTCCATCGCCAGACCATGGCAACACGACGGCTGGAGGAAGAGTGCCTCATCTTCCGCCTGGGAACCTTCCAACCACAAGGGATGAACTCAGATTTCTCCTGTTTCCTCATTTCCCCTTCCCCCACCTTGTCTCAGACAAATCCCTCGAACTCAGCACCGCCTTCCTAACCTGCAATCTTCTTCCTGACCTCTCCGACCCCACCCCACTCTGGCCTATCACCCTCACCTTGACTTCCCTCCACCTATCGCATTCCCAACGCACCTCCCCCAAGTCCCTGCTCCCTACCTTTTATCTTAGCCTGCTGGACACACTTTCCTCATTCCTGAAGAAGGGCTTATGCCCGAAACGTCGATTCTCCTGTTCCTTGTATGCTGCCTGACCTGCTGCGCTTTTCCAGCAACACATTTTCAGCTCAGCAATGTACCTTTCACCAGGCTCTTCACCGGAAAGCTCGCGAGTTGACTGACCATGTGATGCCGACGCAGAATTCCAGTTCTCTCCAAGATTCTCCCCCCGTTTGAAATAAAATTCCTTCTAAATGTAGACTACAAATCCCACTTTCAGGCTCAAGTTCAAGTCTTGCAGACTGGATTACATTCCTGTTTTAGCTGAACTCACGGAGGGTGCATTTTGCAGAAAGAGGATCCTGAGGCAGGATTTTGCTGTTCAGCTGGTGCCGGGGATGGCATCACGTCACAATGAGCAGGAGCTTACTTTATGAAGAAAGGTGCGCAATGAAGAAGGCTCAGTGTGCTGAATGACCTGCTCCTTTCCCGATGTTTCTGTGCAGTCTGTGGGAAAGCTCTGTAGATGTTGCCACCAGCTCTCAGATGTTAGGAAGAAAGCCTCTGCAGGGTCAACAGGACTGTATTTTCGTTCTGATACTGAGGCTGGGGCCAAGTGGTCTGTCCGGTTTTACCCTTTAAGACCTTGGAGCAGTTTGATAAATTGAGTGTCTTGCTTGGCCATTTCAGGGATCATTAATTATTTATCAAATGTCTGTGCGTCTGGAGTCACTTTTAGGCCAGAGCAGGAAAACATGGGAGATTCACTTCCTGAAAGTACGCTGGGGAAGGAAATTAATGTTTATAATCGACATTGGCTTCAAGGTCACTATTACTGACACCAGATTTTAGATATCGATATTTTATTAATTGTGTTTAACTTCCACCAGCTTCCAGAGCATTAGCCTGTTCTGGAATAGTAATCCAGTGACATTTCCACAACAGCACCATCTCCACATGGGGACCTATTGGAAACCACACTGAGCTGGTTATTTCTGTGCTGTTTGACAGCTCTGTCAAAAAGAACTCCAACCAATTTGACTGTCGTGATGGGACTGAGGAGGTGGTAATTGGTCAGATTCTAATTTTTCCTCTCTTCGGGAACTGGACATAGTTGAGTAATATTCCACATTGACAGGGAGATGTCAGAGTTGGAGCTGGTATGAAACAGCTTCCCAGGGGCACGGCTTGTTGTGCAGCACAAGTCTTCAGTCCTATTACAGGAATGGTGTCAGGGCCCATTGCCTTTGTCGTATCTATTGTGTTCAGCTGTTTCTTCATGTCATATACAGTGAATCAGATTGATTAAAGACTGGCATCTGTGATTCTGGCGAGGGTGAGTTGGATCATCAACTCAACACGTCTGGCTGAGGACGGTGAAGATACTACATCTTTGTCTTTTACACTGATGTAAGGGCTGTTCTATTAAGTAGGATAGCAATATTTGTGGAGTCCACTCCTCCAGTGAGTTGTTTAATAGTCCATCGACATTTATGTCTGAATGTGGCAGAACTGCAGAGCTTCGATATGATCTCGGGATCATTCCGCCTTCTGTATCAGATGTTAGTTCTGCTGTTTGGAATGTAACAGTCAAGTGTGGTACATTTAATGGGTTGTCATCAGGATTCAGTACAAATGGTTCTGACCCTGGCATGTTCACCCACACTCTCACTGAACCCTAGATTGGCTTGATGGTCATGGTAGACTGAGGGTTGTCCTGGGGGAAAAGTTACAGATTGTGATTGAATACAGTTCTGCGGCTGCTGTGATTCTACAGTACCACATGAATGCCCAGTTTGAGCTCCAATATGTGCAATTCAATTCTACTGACTATCCCCCTGTTCACATCAAGACCCATTCACCCATCAGCACTGTACTTAGTGACCTAACCTGATTTCTGTTGTGGTAACACTTCCAGTTTCATATTCTCATTCTGCTCAGAGTTCTCCCTGGTGTCACGCCTCCAATTTGTTACATTACTCAAGTCTTTAACATATTTATCTGAATCGCATCCATTTCTGTAATGCCATCATCTGAGTTTGAAGTGAATGTATTTCCCTCTGTTTCTCTCCCTGACCATGATTAAGAGCTTTGTAGTCTCAATAGTGCCACTCTTATGTATTTTCAGAACCAAAGAATGTGGGCACTTTGTGTTATCGTTTACTTCCAGGTGTCAGGTGCTCCGTATTGGACGAGACGTTTCAGCAGCTTTGCCACACACCTTTGGAACTTGTTCAAAAACAGAAATTGCTGAAGAAACTAAGCAAGTCAGGCAGCAGCTTGTGATGTGAAAGCAGAATTAATCTTTCAGGTGCAGTGACCCTTTCAGAATGTTCCTAGTTTATCAAGCCATATCTGTATTTTTATTTCCAGTATCCAGTTATTCGTTTAATTGAAAATTTGTTCTGTGCCCATTCATTTCTGGAGAAACTCAGCAGGTGTGGCAGTATCTGCAGAGACAGAGAAACAGAGTTAGCGTTTCCTGTCCAGTGTGGCACTTCCTCAGAACTGAAATGGATCGCAAACTGAGCTTTTAAATCCCTTGACGGAGTTAGGGAGTGGGTGACGGGGAAATGAGAGTGTTGCAAAATATAAACGAGCTTTGAGGAGTGGTGAACGAGAAGATGATGTGAAAATGGCTTTAAATTAAGATGTGAATGGGGGAAAGAGGTTCACTCCATTGAGTGAAGATAAAGAAGATGCAACCACACAAGGTCATAGAGAAGACAAGAGGGAGAATGCATGAAAAATGGAGAACTGCCATAATAAGGTCAGGCTGTGAAGTTATGGAATTGTATATTAACCCCTACAGGCTGTAACATACAAAAGTGTAAAGTGAGGGTTCTGTAAAGTGAGCTTGGGTTGTGCTGCATTGGAACTTTGCATCAACCCAGGACTGAAATGGTAGCAAGACAGCAAGGTATGTTATTGAAATGGGAAGCAATGTGAGGGTCAGGGTTATTCATACAGACAGAGTGGGAGTGTTCCTGAAAGCAATTTCTTCTTTCGTTCCCCCCAGTGTAAAGGGGACTGCATTCGAGCAGGAATGATAAGAGACTGTTTGGAAAAAGTACAAGTGAAATGTTGCTTCACCTGGAAGGTGTGATTGGGGCCTTGGACAGTGAGAGGGAAGAGGTGAATAAGCAAGTGTTGCAGCTTCTGCAATTGCATGGGAAGGTGCAATGGGAGGAGTGGGGAAGTGTTCGGGAGGATGTCACAGAGGGAATGGTCCCTGTGAAATGGTAGCAGTGGACGGGAAGGGAAAATGTGTTTGATGGTGCTGTCCTGCTGGAGGTGATGGACGTGGCGGAGGATGATTCTGTGAATGTGGATTCTAGTGCAGTAGAAAGTGAGGACAATCTTTGTTCGGGGAAGGAGGTGTAGGAGTAAGGGGAGAAGCGAGGGAGATGGGACAGCCATAGCTGAAGGATCGGTCCATCAGAGTTAGAAGATTTCTCGTTTGAGAGAAAAGGTGGTCATGTATGAAGCTTCCCACTGGAATGTTGCTTCATCGTATAGAAATGATAGACCCAGAGAAACTGTGAGAATGGCGTCACTCTCAGCTGATCATGTGTTCAGCCACATACGGAGGTCCCCCAAAATGATTGAAAAGAGCAAGGCATTTCAATTGTAGAATTATGTCTTATATCTGGTCAAAAACAGAATGTGAAAATAGACCCAGTTGAAGGTCAGTAGATGTGTTGGGGAGACATGCAAGCAGATACTTCATAACGCTCAGCATTGATGGACTCTGGTCAAAAAGAAGATGGTATGAAGATGTGAAGATGAACTACCCATGATGCACTTAAGCTCTGAAGGATAACTAATCAATCACAAGCTAACGAATTCAGATTGGTGAGCTCTAGCATCGGCCACATTTGGGATGTTTAGTTTTGGAACCCGAAGCAGTTAGTATAAAGCAAAATATAAACAAAACATTCCAAAACTGGGAAGAAATATTTCTTTTTTAAAACTAGCCGCAATAGTTTTTCCAAATCGATTTAAAAATGCGTTCATGATGTGTGTGTGACCCTTGGAAGAAAGGCAGGAAATTATATGTGGGACACCTGTAGGTGACATCCTGTCACTTCCAGCATTGGCTGCAAGTTTCCCCACGTAGAGCAATGATCTAACACAGTGTTACTCAGCAATGCAGTGGTTGGTGTGGACAGCTGTACATGCTTGGAAGGTAACTGCTCTAGATTAACGGATAACTTCATTACTATTCACTGCCGAGCTCCATATGCTGGAAAGATACCCAGTCCTTGTTTATAGAACAATACACTTGTGTGTTCTGCAGGTTTATATATCAATGCACTGTTGGACGGATAAGAAGTGGACTGGTGAGCTCTGAACATTGTTCAATCCTGGACGAATTGCTGAGCAATACACTGGCCTGGTTTACGCTTAATCATGAACAGATATCTCATCTGGGCTTATACGTGTGTGGGCATGATTTGTGAAGTGGATTGAGTATCCAATATAATTCCTTATATAACTATCACTCCTCCAGCTCGGCCCATTCCGCTATTTAACCCCATATATCTGCAACACGTTGTCGATTAAGTAATTACCCAAGTAAAACGTGAATATCTGTCGCTCTTGTTATGAAAATGGAGAATTTTATTTTATATTTTGAAGTTAAATGTGAGGGGCTGTGTTTCAGATACAAATCGCTTGGTCAAGATATTCAAATTAAGCAAAACACAATTTATTCAAACACTGTTTGATTGAAAGGACCACAAGGAATGAACCGTATCGACACTGTCAATGGCACTGTAGGAGCCTCTCAAAAATGCCTAACCCCACCTAAGCCGTTAAATTATGGTATGATAAATATCAAATTAAACATAAATAAATCAACCGAAAGGATGCAGCAGGCCTGGTGATCAGACACAGACGACCTCGGGACCCCAGCAATTTCTACCTTGCCGAAACACAGTAGAATCATCAAGCTTGTGAAGAGAAAGCATCATCTCTCTCCCTTAGCTCTATTTTTACCACTGGAGATGTGCCAATATTTCAATAGTCAGCGATGTCAACATCCCACCCACACCAAGTATTATTGTGTTATATCAGGGTTATCGTGAAAGGGGTTAACTGGAGCTGTTTGTTCAGTGACTTGATTAATATCAGTCTTCCTGGACCTAACTGGGTCACTGGAGGGCTTTCCTTTTCCATAATTAGGGGCTTCCTTCAACTTGTTATGCCGTAGTATTTGGCGCAGCATCATCCTCAACACGATTGGGGTCAGCAGCCACAGAGAGAGGGAGAGATCAAAATCTGAGAACATTAGACTGGAATGTCCCAACAATGGGACATTGGGTTGGGTCTTACCGTTGGGTCTTTACTATCTTTCTCTGGATTGGGCATGGTTACAGTTGCGGATACAAGCCATATTCAAGCTGGGTACTATCCCATCCTCGCTATTATTGGTGTTCCTGGTAAGCCTATCTCTGTCAATTCTATAACCTATGATGAAGGTTATTGCTATTCCAGTTAATTATGCTTTACAAATATATGAAATTTTAGTCACAAATTTCACTTCCTTTGCATGCATTTCCAAACTCCGTAAACATAAACATCTAAGAAGGAACAAGACTGTTCGGAAACTGAAATCTCCTTTTTGCCCTGTACTGTTTTATGTCTCTATATTCTCTCTGTCATCAAATCTGCCGGCACCCCAGTCTCCAGCCATGCCTCAGTGCTTTTGCCGAATTGGCTACCATTTCCTCTTTCGTTAATGACAGATTTTACGGCTCCAGTTCTCTTCTGACCACTCTTCCAGTTACAAATATTTTGACCACAAGCTTCTTCTTGTCTCTACAGTTACTTCACAACAGGGACTCTGCATCAGAGTAGTAGTGTCACTGACCGTGTAATTCAGAGGCATAGGTTATGACTCTAAAAACATGGTTTGAAATCCGACCACAGCCGATGTCTAAACATAAATTCGAATAGCAAAAGTTGGAATTAAACCTAATTTCACTCATGGCAACCATAAACCACCAGGATTTCTTTTCTTATTTTAATGATAACCTTTGGTAAATAAACTTAAATTTTTTGCCCTGTTTGGACGAAGTGTGGTTTCAAACCAACAACAATGTAGTTGGCTCCATATTGCCTTCACAAATGTCCGCGTGGTCAACGGCAGTTACTGATAGCCAACAAATTCTGCCCTTGCCAGTGATGCTGGCATCCCGGGAAACAACAACATTAAAGGTGACATTACCATAGAAACGTGGATGCTGGAGTTCTGAAATACCATTCTCCAGCGTCTGAAAGAATGTTGGAGATTCTCAGAAGGTGTGGCAGTCTGTCGGATTGGAGAAAAATAGATAATGTTTAGACTTCATTGAACATATCAAAACTAAATGCAACTAATAAAGAATATTATTTATATCAGGGATGGTTGGAAGGGTGAATGGGAGGTTTGTGTTGAATGGGTGGAGAAATGTCCAGCATGAGGGAGAGAGAGAGAGAGAGAGAGAGAGAGAGAGAGAGAGAGAGAGAGAGAGAGAGAGAGAGAGAGAGAGAGAGAGAGAGAGAGAGAGAGAGAGAGAGAGAGAGAGAGAGAGAGAGAGAGAAAGAGGTAGAGAAAGGGAAAGGAAAAACAAACAAAAGAATTGCTGATGATGGACTGGAAGGAAAAAAGGATGGGAGGTTATTCGAACATTTCACTTTTCCCATATTCCTGAATATCACATCCATCTCGGGATGTCCCTGCTTGAATTGAGTAATGTACCCCGTGTCTCTCTTCTCTGAGTGTGGTAATCAACTCCATCGGCAATACTAGTGCTGAGATACAGGGAAATACAATATTACATTGTCAACTGCTTCTTTGGAAGGTGGGACTGTTACTGTGGGACTGTGAAGAGATGCAACGGCTTTCTCAGCTAGGAAGAGAAACTGAGGTGACAGAGGCATTTTCAACTCTGAATGGGTGCACCATGGGTGTGGGGAATTGACTTGCATCTGTCATTGGAAAGTCAGTGGAGTTTCTGTGGATGGTGTTCTCAGGTTTGTATTGTCAGTTGCTGCGTTCATTCAGGGAGACCCGAGGGACTGTTGACCACACTCTGGACACTGCACTTTCAGTGCATCTGTGTCCATGGTAAAGAAATGGAGCTGAGACTACAGAGAATGGAAGCTGTGTAAACAGGGTGGGGCTGGACACTGCACATTCCTCCCTGGGATTTCCAGGAACATTTGTCTAAGCTGGACCATTCCAAGTGTAAAGTGCGAAACCAGTTTGTTTCAAAAATGAGGTGGTCACTGAACTGTATCCCCTCCTTCAGTATCACCTGTAGCCTCACACCAGCGACAGGACTGTACGGACTCGTACCATGAAGTGAACTGGATTGATTCTGGAACTTTCCAGGCAGGAGTGGTTAATACATCCACCATCTCTGAAGTGCAGTCCTCTGATGTATTCACGAGCTGTCAGAAACCACCTGCCTGCTGAGAAGAATTCATTGGTTCCATCTCAACTGTGGAAGGTACAGAAACTAACTTCCAGAAATACAAGGGAACGGGGGACGAGTAAAAATGAGAAACTGCAGGAAATTAGAATTAATGAAGAGTATGTTATTGAAAATAAAAAATAAATTGAAGTTTTATGAGTTACTGAATATGATGAGCTGCATCCCAGAGTATTGAGGAGGTGACAATAGAGCTAGTGAAATAATTACTGATTATTTTTCAAAGCTGGTGAGATTCTGGAAGGATCCTGCAGACTGGAAAGCAGCTGTTGTAAACTTAAACATTTAAAACAGGATGGAGAGGGCAAACAGAAAACTAAATAGCTTGATGTCAGCTTGATGTGAGAAAAATATTGTAACCTTTTATAAGGAATGTGACAACGAGGCACTTGGAGAATAGTGATCTGATTTGGTAGAGTCGGCCTAGATTCAGTAAAGGGAAATGATCTTTGATAAACGTATTGGAATTTGTGGAGATTGTCCGCTGTGACTTCGACAATTGAGAACCAATGGGAATGGAATATTTAAATTTTCAGCAGAGGTTTGACATAGTTGAATACAGTTGAGTGGGGAATGTTAAATTCCTTGGATATGTAGGTGTGAAATAAATACCATATGGATTAATAATTGGAGATTGGAGATAATGAAGGGAGTAGGATCTTTCTCTGGACTGAAGGCTTGTTGGGTATCAGAAGGATCAGTGTTTGGGCAATAGCTGTTCACAAGGTATAAAAACTGAATCAGATGTGAACAAATATTTTCGTTCACATTTACTTTTTTTTCAATGGTGAGAGATCGGGACCTGTTTTTGAAAAGGACCTGGATGACCTTGGTCATAAGTCACTAACGTTGTGGGAAGTAAGTTTGGCTTTTCATGCAAAAATGATTGATGTACCAGAGTTGGTATATCTTTCCCAATGGTTGTGTTTTGTTGAGAGAGTATTTGGTGCATTGTGTACAGATTTGGTCTGTTTTTTTTAAGTAATGATTTCTTTCTCACAGAGAGAGTGCTAAGGAGTTTCACCAGACTAAACCCTGGCATGATGGTATCATGAGGAGAGAGTGCAGGATCTCTGTGTTTAATTTGCAGCGCTGTGAGAGAATAAGAAGTTGAAACTTGATGGTTACGGATGGGCACTCTTTACATCCCAAACAGCTGAATAGGGTCAAAATTCCACCTATTCATTGGGTGTTTGATTCTCAAAATGTATATGCCTCTGCAGAGCCCCCATTTCGATTAGCAGAAAGTTACAGGCTCTGAACGAACTCTGGACACTTGAATGCACAGTTAATGTGTGACACTGTACTGAACGTAACTTTGTACACAATCCTGTCAACCGTCACAATACCTTCATTCTGAAAGAGTTAACAATTCTGCACCAGCTTCGGATCTCCACAGAGACCATGGGTCTGCTTTCATGAAGATGGTTAATAAAGTTGGCGTCATTCCTACTACCAGAAAACTATATGAAAGTAGCTCATAGGTAGCATGAGTAATTAAGCCATGTGGACCAGTCCATCTGTTCAGTCACTGCTCCATTTGTTTGTGATGTTGGAGCATCTCTGAACCTTCCTGTTCCTGTATTAGTGACTTGAGAAGCTGAATAACGCCTTCCTGTTCCTTATGTAAGGGACTCCGGGTGTGAAATGGTCTCTTTCTGATCCCATTTAAGTGACGTGTGGGAGTGAGCATATTCTTTATATTCCTGTGCAATAGACAGGAGGGACTGAATCAGTTACTACGCGTCCTGTCCAATAGTTTGATGGACTAAATAACTTCACCATATTCTTGTGAACACAGATTGTGGTGCTCCGTTTACTGTGGAAATGTGCAGTGTCTGCCATTGCTGTTACATGAATGTTATCCAGGCTTTAATAGCATGAACTTGAATGGTGTTCAGTTCTGTTTGCACATGGACACTGACTGAGATGAGTAGGGACAACTTGTTCTGAACATGATGTAAACTTCTGCAAATATCCCCACTTCTGCTTAGTTTGGACTCAATGGTCTGAATGGGCTCCTCCCATACTCTAGTTATTCTATAATGACCGACTGGAAATGCCTGGGCAGAGGGAGCTATCCTGAGGATCTCCTACAAATGTGTCTCATGGCTGAGATGATTGATGTTCGCTGGTGATAACCATCTTCCCCTGTGCTGTGAATGACTCCAAACAGTGGAGAGGTCACAATCGGTTCTCATTAAGTGCGATTTTGCTCAGGATCCTTGATGTCATCCTCAGTCTAATGCTGCCTTGAGTTCAGGGTCAGTCTCTCTACCTGAGCCCACGTGTTCCCTCTTCTGTTCATATTAATAGGTCATGGTGTAGAATCAGAGAATGTTTTCTTTAAACAGAGGGTAGTGAAAGTCAGGAATTCCCTTACACAGAGAGTTAGGGGAGCTAAATCACTAAAAGGTTCCAGTGGTGTTCTGCAGAGATAATGTCTGGGACTTCTGCTCGTTGTGACTTTTATAAATGACTCGGATGAGGAAGTGGAAGGGTGGGTTAGCAAGTTTGCTGATAACACGAATGTTTCTGGAGTGGTACATAGTGTGGAGGGCTGTTGTAAGTTGCAATGGGACATTGAATAATGCCGAGCTGGGCTAAGAAGCGGCAGGGGGAGTTCAAATTGGAAAAGTGTCGAGTTCAAATTGGAAAAATGAATTTGAATGCAGAATTCAGGGTTATCGGCAGGATTCTTGGCAGTGTGGATGAATAGATGGAACTTCGGTTCTATATCCTTAGATCCTTCAAAGTTGCGACCTAAATTGACTGGGTTGTTAAGAGGGCGAATGGTGTGTTAGCTTTCATTAACAGGGGGATTGTTTTTAAGAGCTGCGATGTTATGCTGCAGCTCTATATGGCCCTGGTTAGACCACACTTGACATATTGTATCCAGTTCTGGTCACCCAATTATAGGAAGGATACGTAAAACTTAGAAAGGGTGCATTGGAAATTTACCAGAATGCTGCCTGGACTGGAGGGCAGGTCTTATGAAGAAAGGTTCACAGAGCTAGGGCTTTTATGAGTGGCGTGAAGAAGGATGAGACGTGACTTGATAGAGATAAACAAGATGATATATATATATATATATATATGATAGCCAGAGACATTTTCCCAAGGCAGAAATGGCTGTCAGGAGGGGGCATCATTTGGAGCAAAGTTTCAAGGAGATCTCAGAGGTCGGTTCCTTACACGGAGATTGGTGGATGCATGAAATGCACTGCCAGCAGTGGTATTTAGTCAGGTACATTAGGGACATGTAAGCGACTCTTACATAGGCACATGGGAGGATAGTACAATGTAGTGTATGTAGGCTAGTAAGCGGCACGTGGGCGGCACGGTGGCACAGTGGTTTGCATTGCTGCCTCACAGCGCCAGAGACCCGGGTTCAATTCCCGCCTCAGGCGACTGACTGTGCGGAGTTTGCACGTTCTCCCCGTATCTGCGTGGGTTTCCTCCGGGTGCTCCGGTTTCCTCACACAGTCCAAAGATGTGCAGGTCAGGTAAATTGTCCATGCTAAATTGCCCGTAGTGTTAGGTAAGGGGTAAATGCAGGGGTATGGGTGGGTTGCGCTTCGGCGGGGCGGTGTGGACTTGTTGGTCCGAAGGGCCTGTTTCCACACTGTAAGTAATCTAATCTAGTCTGATCTGAGTGTAGGATAAAAGATCGATGCAAAATCGAGGGCAGAGGAGCCTTTACTGTGCTGTAATGTTTTATGTTCTATCTTCTATTTAAAGTGTGGTGTAGATGAATTTTGACATGTCAGAGAGGTGAGAGCTATGAGGAATCGGGCATTAAAGAGGATTTGCGACCTGGAGCAGATCAGCCATGATCTTAGTGAAGGGAAAGGCAGGATTGGGGTTTGAACGATTTGCTCCTGTTTCTGATGTACTCCCATTCTGTTATTGGAAGGTTAGTGAGTGTTACTTTCCTGGAAGGAATGTTATTGAATATTGCAGTCAGGCATACCAGAGGATTCTGTGAGCCATCTCTAGGTGAGGTCTGGGGGCTGTATTCACAGTGAATCTGGGTCTACAACATGAACAACGAAAAGGGCCCACGTTGCAGTGAGGGAAAGCTCTGTAAAGAGAGATGAGGGGCGTCTTTCATTTCCAGTCTGAGTTTTCCAGTTGTATTTTCCTAATCTCCCAAACCGTGTGGGGCTGAATAGTCTTACTTGTTCCTGTGTACTAGGTTAGAGCACTAAGTGGAAATTAATTGTTCCTGAATAGCAGGTTTTAGGGGCTGAATGGAACACAGAGACATGGGACTGAGGAGCAGGAGTGGGTCATTAGACACATTGAGGCTTCTCCACCAGACACAAAGATTGTGGCTGATCAAGTTGTGGTCTCAGTCCCACCTTCCTGTTTGTATCACATTATTGCTTCTCTACTAACTCAGCTTTGAATAAATGTAAACAAAGAGGAATGTCAAACTTCTGGGGAAGAGAATTCCCACTTGAAAGGTCCTTTTAGAATTTTCCACATCCTTCTGATAGAATCAGAAAGTCATACAGCATGGAAACAGATCCTTTATTCCAGCTTACCCATGCCAACCAGTTATCCCAATCTTATCTAGTCCCATTTTCCATCATTTTCTCCATATCCCTCTGAACCATTACTATTTATGTACCTATCCATACGTATTTTAAACATGTAATTGGACCCGCTGTCAACATTTTTTCTGACAGCACTTTCCCTCCACTCACCATCTTCAGCATGAAAATGCAACTGCTAAGGTCCGCTTTAAATCTTTCCCCCAAACCTCCAATTTATGCCGTATAGTTCTGGACTCCCTACCCTGGGAAAAATACATTGGCCATTCAGATTATCCATGCCCCACAGGATTTGAAAAAGCAATTTCATGCCACCATTCACCCTCCGCCAGTCCAGGGAAAGAGGGCTCAACTTATTCATCCTTTCCATGAAGCTCAAACCTTCCAGTACTGGAAAATCCTTGTAAACCAATTCTGTGTCCTCTCAACATTCTCCCAACAGGAGAGCCAACCGAATTGTGCACAGTATTCTTAAAGTGGCCTCACCAGTGTCCTGTCCAGGGCAAAGGTGCCACATTAACTCGTGTACTCAATGTTCTGACCGATTAAGGCAAGCGGGCCAAACATGTTCTTCACCATCCTGTCTATCTGCGACTCTACTTTCAAGGAACTGTGAAGCTGTACCCGTAGGTCTCCTTGTTCAGCAACATTCTCCAGTGCACGACATGGTTTAACTTACTGAAAATGCAAAAACCTCACAAATATCTAAATTAAACTCCATCTGCCAGTCCTTGGGACTTTGATGGGGACAAAGGTGCCGCTGTACTCTGAGTTAATCTTCTTCACTGTCCGCTGCACCACTTTGTTGATGTTATCTGGAAACTTACTAACCATGCCTCTGATATTCAAATCCTAGTCATTTGCATACATGATAAAAAGTAGTGAGCTCAGCACTGATTGTTCCAGCACGCCGCTGGCCTCAGTCTGGAAAACAATTTGTTACCTTCAAGACAATTTTGTATCCAATTGGTTAACTTTCCCTGGATTCCATGTGACCTACCTGCTTGCAATGAGTAACCATATTAAACGCCTTGCTGAAGCCAGCGTAAACAAATTATACCACAGTGCCTTCATCAATCTTCTGTGTCACGTTCTCAAAATACTCAATCACATTAATGAGACATGATCTCCATCGCACGAAGCCATGTTGACTACCCCAAACCAGTCCTTGTCTTTCTAAATGCACGTAAATCCTATCCCTCCGATACCCCTCTAACAACCTACACTACACTGACGTTAGGGTCACTGAATCGATCATTAATTGTGTTTTAGATCACTGTTCCCTTTTCTAGTCCCACTCCTCCACTGGTCACAAAATAATTCAATTATAATTATGTTGGTGATATGGCCAATGATATAGTTCTCAGAGAGTGTCAGTGTAAGGAACAAGTCAGATAGATTTCTTTAATCTGCTCCAACAACATATTTACGACTAAAACAAAGTTACTCAACCTATGATGTAAAGACGAATGATAAGTGGATATTGCAAATATGTACATTGGTATTTCCCTTTGAAAAATACTGAGGCACAAACACACACACTCGTGATTGATAACAAACTGGAAATGAAAATCTCTGCCATGTTAACTTGAAAGAACTTTGTCCAAATATTACTAGAACTCATGACAAAAGGAAAAATAAGATTTTGTCCAAAATGTTATCCTACTTGTAGAGTCAGAGAGTCCTACAGCATGAAGACAGACCTTTGGCCCAAACTGTTCCATGCTGACATAAATGTCCATCCACGCTAAACCTATTTCTCTGCACTTGGCCCATATGCTTCTGAACCTTTCCTATCCATACATTTGTTCAAATGCCTTTTAAATATTGTTAATGTAAATGCCTGAACCACTTCCACTGACAGCTCATTCCAAATACGTACCACCTTCTGTGTAAAATGTGCCTCTCTTGGTCTCTTTTATGTTTTTTTTACCCTCTAAACGTAAACTGATGCACTCCAGTCCTCGATTCCAAAACTCTGGGAAAAAAATACTGAGTTCAATCACTACATCCATGCCTCTCATGATCTTGTACAGATATTTTTTAAGAACCCACCCCCACCACAACCAGCCGCCCCCCACCCCCTTTCAATCTCTATAGAGGGACAGAATTGTCTCCTCCTGTCTCATTATAACAATTCTGACTGGCTGAAAGGGGTCTTCCTTTCTCTGTGTGTAACAGCCTCGAGATGTGAACTGGGAGGACCACACATGGGATAGGAGCAGCAGTAGGCCATTCGGCCCCTCCAGCCTGCTGCACAATTTAGAAGCATCATGGCTGGTCTGACTGGAGCTAACCACCCCCTTCCTGTCTGTTCCCATTAAATATTGACTCTTCTGTATATTAAAGGTCACTTCAGGTCAGCCTTGAATATCTTCAATGACCCAGTCTTCACTGTTCCCTGGGAATGACCGCGCCATAGGTCACACAGTCTGAAGGAGAAAGGAACAACGTTAACTCAAATGTTAATGGGAGACCCTTTAATTTGAAAGTGTGTTAACCTCACAGCAAGTTACCTCCACTTTTCAGAAATAAGCGCAAAGAAAATGGGAACAGTCATAGACCATTCAGCCCCTCAAAACTATCCCACAGTCCCATTGACTGTTCAGTCAAGTATTTATCAGTCAGCCTCCATCGCACCCTCGGAAAAAAAAAATCCTGTTATCTTAAGGCCATACACCATAGGAAATTGAAATATGGGATGGAAATGTGTTGCTGGAAAAGCGCAGCAGGTCAGGCAGCATCTAAGGAACAGGAGAATAGACGTTTCGGGCATTAGCCCTTCTTCAGGAATGAAATTGAAATATGGCCATTTTACTCATCAACTCTACTTTGCTATTCGGTCCTGCCTGACATGTTTCTCAACACAATTCTCCCGCCTTTTCACTGTAACTATGGATACATGTTTTAATAAAACAAAATCTACCTCTGTATTAAAGACATGGCTTTGGATGTGTAGCCATATGTCTGTACGTGTGTGTGTGTGTACATCTGTTTAATGGCAGGAGACAGGGTGGTAGTGGAGGGTGGTGTGTGTGCGTTTCTGTGTATACCTGTTTAATGGCAGGAGACACAAAGTAATATTCTGTTGATACATCACATGAAGGAAATTGGTGACATTGAAATGAAACCACCATCATTAACCATGAAAAGCCTATCTGCTTGCCTCATGTCCTTTCAAGAATGTAATGGGTCATTCTTCCCTGGTCAGACCTCTATGCGACTGGAAACCCACAGCAAAGTGTTTTACTATTTACTGTCCTGTGGAATAGCTGAACCAGCCACTCAGTACAAGATCAAGTCTACACACATCTCATGAGGGAAGAACAAAAGGAAAGGGAGGTCCCTTCCTCTGCCTCTTTCCTGTATGCCTTCAGCTCATTCCCATTCAGGTAGATGACCATTCCCCATTTTAAGTGCATTCTTTCTTCGTCTATCACCGAGCATGATGTTCTTCTCTGGTGCTGCCTTTATTGATGATGACATACAGATGTAAGGAATTTCTTAATTCCACATCGTTCGCAGTGCATTGAGAAGGAATGAGTCTTTTTCATGGCACAGGAAAGAAATGGAGATGAGTAAGTGTGGAAAAATAGCTATTGTGATCAACCTTGAGAGTGTTGTTGAAGCAGTCTATGGGATATTGCGGGCTGATTTTCTCTCCTTTACAAGGAATGATCACCTTGCCACAGAAAGAGTGCAATGGAGTTTCACCAGACTAATCCCTGGGAAGTGGTACCATGAGGAGTGAGGGGAGATTAACCTCTAGTGCTGTGAGAGAATGAGAGGCGATTGCATTGAAACTGGAGTGGGAGGGACAGTCACTCACGATGTATAAACAGACACTGATACGGTGATAAATTCCATGTCTTCTTTTTTACTCAGGTAATTCAGTCTTCGAATAAACTCTCCCTACGTTAATACAGTACAGTTGGTATGTGATCCTGCACTGAACGTCACGTTAGCCATAATCCCGACAGAAGCCACAATTACTTCATTCGAAAACAGTAAACTATTCCCACCAGCTTCTGACGTCCATGGAGAACATGGACATGTCTTCTCGGAGATTGAAGATGCCTCCTTGAGATTAGACACAAAACTTTTCGTTTCCTTCCTCACTGCCAGCAAACCACATTGAAGTATCATGTGTACCACAGGCAAAGGATCCACGAGCAACATCGTGAAGCCATCTCTGAGTGCAGTCTCTGCTCCATTGGTTTGTTATATTGGAGCATCAATGACAGCCTCCTAGTCCTGGATAAGTGTTTCAAGGGGTTGAATGGCCTTCACCTGGTCCCATGGAGCAGGTTCAAGCGTCTAATTGAGCTCTCTCCCTCTTCCTGCTTAACAGCTTAATGTGCTAACCAGACCCCTCCTCTTACTGTGCAACATGCAGAAGGATTGAATGGGCTATCCCTCTTTTTGTTCAGTTATTTCGATGTGGTGAACGAATTCTAGATATCTGTGTGCAACAAGCTTGAGGTGCTGAATGAGCTCCTCTTTTAACTTTGGAAATGTGCAGTATCTGGCTACCAGTCACAAACATCTTCCTTTGTCCTCTGAAAGACCCCAACCAGTGGGGAGGTTAGACCTGATCCCAATTAAGCTAAAATAATTAGGTGGTCCCGATGACTTCCTCAGTCAAATACTGCCTTGATATCAAGATCATTCACTCTTCCCTGAGCCCCTGTGTTTGCCTCTTGTTTCAATCAATCGGTGATGGTGTCTGCGTCGGGAGTGATTTCCTCTCACAGAGGGAAATCAATGTCAGGAATTATCTGGGCTAGGAGTTAGGGGAGCTGCATCACTGAAAGTATTTAAAGAAGAGGTAGATAAGATTTTTGACTTGAAAGAGAGCAGAGGGGCATGAATAATGGGACATTAAAGAGGAATTAATGGGACTCGGCAAATGGCGGCGATTCTGCTGAACTGCTGTGGACAGCTCTGCCTAACAGCCAAGGCAAAGTGGTGTTTTTTTACCATCCCTGGCCGATTTAAAGTGGTGTAATTATTAATTAAAAACCTTACAGAACACATATGTGTTAGTATTTGGGAGTGGGAAGGATACCAAAGGGAAAAGGAGCAAGCAAACAGCATCAGGGAACACCCTTCCCTGTAGCACCAGGCATTCCAGAGACTGCTGCAATAGCAGCAGCCTCTCCTGAACCCCCCCGGGGACTCACAGGAATTGGCTGCGATGATGGAGAGAGTTACTTTGAAAGTTGGCGCTGCGACTGAAGAAATCCTTGGGGAGATTCCTGCCCAGGTCCAACACATTGCATCCAAGCTGCAGAAGCATGAGCTGGAGATCCAGTGGCTCGGGGTGAGGCTGCAGGAGGTGGAGGGTCCAACTAAGGCCTCGAAAGTTGCGGTGGAGTCCTCATCCAGTCGGTTTCAGGTGCTGGAGCAAGAATTTGGATAAATCTCCAAATTGCCAGGCCCCCGCAAGGTGACAAAGGTGAGAAGCCTTTCATTGAAAGCTGGGTGTCAATCTTTTTGGGCCTTCACGTCGAGTCCAGCAGGCTTCAGATTGAAAGGGATTATTGGGTGAGAGTGCACAGGGCAGGGACGGTGCAGAGCCCCGCTTGGTCCTAGTGCACTTCTTTTCATATGAAAATAAGTAATAAGTCATAGAAGTTGCCAGATCCGTGGGAAAACATCCGCAGGCGCTGCTGTACAAGGGATCAAAAATCATGCTTTACCAGAATTTCTCTGCAGCTGTTATTCGAAAGAGGAAATCCTTCAATGAAGTTAAAAAAAGGCTGAGGAACCTGTGCATCCAATACTCCATGAGATACCCCGCAGTACTTCATTTCAGCCACGAGGGCTCAGTTTATACATTTGACTCAGCGGGTAAGGCTAAAAACTTTGTGGACTCTTTAAAATAGATGGATTGGCCTGAAAGATACGGTTAGTGTTTCTTCTTATTTCTATGTTTCCCCATGTTTTTCCTTCCCAATTTTATTCCTTCCATTCTCCCTAATAATTTCCTTTTTGGAAAGGGAGCAAAAGACTTTGGAATAAGTTGTTACTTTTTTTAATAACTAGATTTTCTGATGGGAAATTTTGTGGATGTTCTTTGTTGTCTCTCCCCCTTTTTTGTTTTTTCTGCTTCTCTTTTAGTCAAATGTAGGGGCGACATGAAGCCAGTGACGGGTGGAGTGCTCATCCTGACTTTTCCTTATTTTTGTTGATTTAAGGATCATCTTCTTGTTTTTTTCTCAGGACTAAGGCTGGGGCACAGTACAGGTTTGAAGGAGATTGGAAGGAGGAGATGGGCAGGGAGAGTGCCCCCAATGGGCAGGGGGAAGAGTCTTCCATTCAAGGTTTTATAGTTGGTTTTCTTTGTAGTTTGTCTGGTACGAATAGTTGTTAATAGTTATGATAGAGTAGTTTTTGTATATATAGTTTTTCAATTCTATGAATCTTCATTTACTCATGTTCAGCGTTTTGTAAGCAGGGTTCTCCCTCTGAGGGGTTCAAAGTTGTCTGAAAGGGGATATGGCTAAGGGTCTTATTAAATGGTGCACCTGGAACATTAAGGGAAGTCATTCACCTGTTAAAAGGAAAAAAAAAGGGTTTCTAGCCTTAAGAGGGAAAGGGTTGATATCGCTTTGTTGCAGGAAACCCATCTTGATGTTGGGGAACACCTAAAATTACAACAGGGGGGTTATGACCGGATATTCCTTTCATCCTTTACTAATAAAAGTAGGGGAGTGGCGGTACTTATCCAGAAAACCCTTCCGTTCACATTATTAGAGCCAGCGAAAGATTAGCAGGGACGGTTTGTGATACTTAAAGCCCTGATACATTGGAAGGAAGATAGCGTTTTAGACATCTACTGCACTCCAGTGCATCCCCTCAAATTTTTGATTGACGCTTTCTCTAATTTGAGTGCTTATGGAACACGGCACATTATTATGGGGGGATTTTAATTGTCGTTTGGATCGACAGTGGACAGGATGCTTTGTGATACCCCAAATATTTCTTTCGAAGACTAGCAGGTGGTTGACTTATGCGAGAAGTTGGGGCTGTTGGATATTTGGAGATGTCTTCACCCTACTGGCAGGGACATCACCTTTTTCGCAAACCCACATAAATACCACATGAGAATTGACCTTTTTCTTGCGCCCTCGGCTCTTCTGAAATCAATTATGGGTTGTAAAATTGGGAATATAGCTATCTCTCATCACACGGCAGTATATTTGGAGATAACAGCCAAGAGTGAAGGGCCAGGTTTGCAGCATCGGCATTTGGACCCTTTTCTCCTTAAGGATCCCAAATTTGAGCAATGTTTTTTGAAGGAGTTTCAGGAAATCTTGACTATCCACTCAGGCATGGCTCGTAGTCCGTCCATGCTATGGGAGACTGCTAAGGCCTTTGCTAGGGGATTAGGTATTTCCTATTTGGCTAGCCAGAAATGACAGAAGGAGGAACAGCAGTGTCTGCTTGAGACGCAGTGGAAAGCTACGGAGGCGGCACATTTTGCACGGCCTTTGGTCACTAATCTACAGCAGATCACCGCCTTCGGGCTGCCTTGAATTCAATACCGGCACAAAACGGAAAGTAAGACTTGCTTTTCCTAGACAAAGGCTGTTCAAACATGGGGAAAGGCCAGGGAAGTATTTAATATACCTGACTCGGAAAAAGCGTGCTCCCAAATCCAATAGCGCTGGGGTCCATACATACGAGGCTAAAAAGATTTATGGGGCTTTTCAGTGTTTTTACTTTGAATTGTATCGGTCTTAAAGTTGCAAGGACAAGAGGGCTAAAATGGAAACCTTTTTTCAGAACCTTGTCCTCCGAGGGGTAACCTTAGAAGAGGCCGCTCTCCTTAATGGCCCATTGACAGTTCGGGAAATAAAGGAGGCAGCAAGGCAACTTCAGAGTGTGAAAGTGCCTGGCCTTGATGGTCTTCCGGGTGAATTTTATAAGGAGTTTATAGGGATTTTGTCAGGGCCAATGTAAGAGATGTCCAATCACTCCTATATGCATGAATGACTATCACCATTTTTGAGAGAAGCTAATATTTCCTTAATTCTTAAGAAGGGGAAGGTTCCTGAGGATTGTGCCTCATACAGGCCCACCTCCCTATTAAATTCACATTTCAAGATTCTGTCCAAGATCCTGGCGCTGAGATTGGAAATGGTGCTGCCTCATATTATTAAATGGGACAAGACAGGCTTTATAAGGGGCAGTACGTCCTTTCATAATGTTGGAAGGCTGCTGAATGTGGTCCAAGTTTGTCAGCAACGATCTGTTCACGGTTTGGTGATTTCCCTCGGTGGAGAGAAAGCATTCGACTGGGTGGAGTCGATGTTTCTTTTATGTCTTAGAACAGCTTGGGTTGGGTGAAGCCTTTGCTAGGTGGGTGGAGGTTTTATATCGCCACGCTCTGGCCGTGATCATCACCAATGGGGTGAAGTCTGGGAATTTTATGATTGGTCGGGGTAGGTGGCAAGGCTGCCCCCGCTCACTGTTGTTGTTTACGCTGGAGATAGAGCCGCTGGCAGAGGCCATTAGTCAGAATGTCCACATAACTGTTCCGGAGTGGGATCCAGGGCACACAAGATTACACTGTATGCGGATGATGTCCTTCTGTTTTTATCGTTCCCGATGACCTCCGTACCTCATTTGATACAATGTATCAATTCATTTGGGCCTATTTCAGGATAACTTTGCAAAATCGGAGGATATGCCTTTGGGGAACCTTAAGGATGTGCCAGAATTTGAAGGTGGCCCTAAGTTCCCTTTTAAGTGGTCACGGGTAGAGTTCCGGTACCAAGGCATTTTTATTACCCCCAAGTTCACTTGCTCGACAATATCAGGCGAGATCTTCAGAGATTTGAGGCTTTTCCAATTTTATGGCCGAGCCGAATATCTCTCATTAAGATAAATGTTCTTCCTCGTTTACTTTATGGAATGTGCATGCTCCCTATATTTTTTCCAGGTCAACGCTGTGGAAACTTATGGGGTGATTTGGTTGCTTTGTCTGGTATCATGGGCGGCTCCTCATCAAACTTACAAACTTGCAGTTGCCACATGGAGAGGGAGGAGTTGATTTCCCAGACATCAGAAGGTATCAATGAAGTTCCCTGCTGTCCTGCGTCTGCGAATGGATGGGTAACGATCCAAACTCAATATGGTTGGATATTGAGGCCTCCCAAGCAAAGTACCCTCTTATTAATCTGTTCATCATGGATAAGATGAGGTCAGTTATGGACCACTTCGGAACCCCATTATTACAGTCAGGACTTGGAGTGCAATGCGTCAGAGTGATCTATGACTTTGACATTTACACCTATACTTGCATGCCAGGGTTCCGACCAGGGATGATGAACTCAGGGTTCAAACTATGAACAGCGAGAGGAGTTTATAGTTTGGGAGACTTGTTTGACGGGGAGGTTATGATGTATTTTGAGCAACTGAGCTACAAATACGGGTCGCCCAGCAGAAGCTTTCCGTTTTTTTTTCAGGTTGTGGACTTCATCCAGAAGAAGACTACGCTTCTCACTAAGCCCTATAAGCCCGATACAGATAGGATGTTGCTACATTCCACAAGCACCATTTCGGTTAGTGCCCTCTATCGCCTGCTGGGTGGCAGGGTCTGGCAGGATATTATCCGTTTATGTGAGGTCTGGGAGGTAGAGCTAGGAGTGCAGATCTCTTCTGAAACATGGGAGAACATATGGGAGAATAGTCAAAAGATCAGAATATGTAACAGGACATGCGCTGCACAGTTAAAAGTTCTGCACAGGGCTCATCTGGCACCAGAACATCTGGCGAAGTTTAAAAAAGTGGCATCTTCAGTTTCCCCCAAATGGAAAATAAGTGTAAGTACTCTTACCCATTGCTACTGGACATGCCATAGGCTCTGTGTTTACTTGAGCGCTGTGGTGAGAGAGATAGGGAGGGTATTGAGGACTGAAGTCAAACTAGACCAGATATCTCTCCTCTTAGACCTACCGAATTTACCATCTTTAGATGGGCATGGGAAGAAACTATCTAATATTCTTGCAGACTGTTCACGGAATAAAATTCCGATGAATTGTGTCTGAGAAACAACCAGGCATGCTTGGATGTCAGAAATAAATTATGGAGGACATTCACTTTTATTTATAAACATTGTGCAGCACACAACAGACCATTTTTATAAGGCATGGCAGCACTACTTGATTTATATGGAAACGAATTTGCCAGTTGCCTTAACTATGGTGTTTGTTTAACCAGAATGGTTAGATTTGTTAAGCCCTGGGCCGTGTGTGTATATATATATATATATATATATACACACACACACACACACACACACACACACACACACACACACACACACACACACACACACACACACACACACACACACACACACACACACACACACACACACACACACGCACACACACACACAATGCACCGGTTCCTCTGTTTGGGAGCTTTGCGCCGAGCACAGCTGTTCTGTATTTTGTGGTTTTTTTTGGTGTTGCTTTGCACAGTGTTAGGGTTGTTTTGTATTAGTGGGTAGGTTAATAATTAGGAGACAATTGTTGTATTGTAATTTTCTTTTTATTATAATGATAATTGTTATTAATTGTATTTTACAATAAGTTTATATGTTTGTAAAGTTAAAAATTGCAAATAAATATATTTACCAAAATAAAGGGAAGATCTTGACGGAGTTATGCTGAAAGGTATTTGAATTTTGGGGAGACTAGAATATGTCACTTGCCAGTGATATTAGGAGTAGGAAGGTAGTACAGAAAAAAAATCAACCTGGCCAAAGATCTGGTTGGGTAGACAGCACATCTGATACGTGGATCGTTGGAATTCCCGTGTCGGTGAGATATACACAAGAAAGATGGATCGACCTGAACTGGTAGCAATCTCCGATATGTGGATCATTGGGTTTCCCGGGTCAGTAGGATCGACACAACATTCTAGATTAGAGTGGTGCTGGAAAAGCACCGCGGTTCAGGAAGCATCCGAGGAGCCGGAAAATCGACGTTTCAAGCAAAAGCCCTTCATCAGGTATAGAGGCAGAGTGCCTACAGGGTGGAGAGGATGTGCGGTTGGGGAGAAAGAATCAGAGAGTACAGTAGTTGAATGGGGTGGGGTGGAGGAGATAGGACAGGGAGGAGGGTGGGGGAAGGTGGCAAAGAGTACAATAGGTGAATGAGGATTGGGATGGAGGTCATAGGTCAAAGAGGAGGGGGGCAAGGTAGAAAAGAGTACAATGGGTGAATGGGGTGAGAATGAACGTCAAAGAGGAAGGTGGAGTGGATAGGTGGAAACAAAGATAGGCAGGTAGGTCAAGTTATGGGGACAGTGCTGAGCTGGAAGTTTGGAACGGGGTGAGGTGGAGGAAGGGGAAATGAGGAAACTGGTGAATTCCACATTGATGCCCGATGGTTCCTAGGTGGAAGATGAGGCATTCTTCTTCCAGGCGTCGGGTGGTGAGAGAGCTGCGGTAAAAGAGGCCTAGGACCTCCATGCCCTCGGCTGAGTGGGAGGGGGAGTTGAAATGTTTGGCCACAATGTGGTGTGGTTGATTGATGCGGGTGTCCCAAAGACTTTCCCTAAAGAGCTCTGTGAGGAGGTGTCCAGTCTCCCCAAAGTAGAAGAGACCGCTTCAGAAGCAACGGATACAGTAAATTATACTGGTGGATATGCAGGTAAAACTGCGATGGATGTGAAAGGCTCCTTTGGGGCCTTGGATGGAGGTGAGGGAGGAGGTGTGGGCGCAGGTTTTGCAATTCCTTGCCGTGGCAGGGGAAGATGCCAGTGTTGTTGTGGGCCGTGGACATGACCAGGTAGTCAAGGAGGGAATGGTCTTTGCGGAAGGTGGAAAGTTTTGGGGAGGGAAATATATCCCTGGTGGTGGGATCCGTTTGTAGGTGGCGGAAATGTCGGCGGATGATTTGGTTTATGCGAAGGTTGATGGGCTGGAAGGTGAGCACCAGGGGTATTCTGTCCTTGTTACAGTTGGAGGGGTGGGATCTGAGGGCGGAGGTGCGGGATGTGGACGAGATGCGTTGGATGACATCTTTAACCAAGTGGGAAGGGAAATTGCGGTCTCTAAAGAAGGAGGCATCTGTTGTGTTCTGTGGTGGAAATAGTCCTGCTGGGAGCAGATGCTGCGGAGGCGGAGGAACTGGGAATATTGGATTGCATTTTTGCAGGAGGTAGGGTGGGAAGAGGTGTTATCCAGGTAGTTGTGGGTATCGGTTCGTTTGTACCACTCTAATCTAGAATCTGGTTTCCAGCATCTGCGGTCCTTGTTTTTACCTAGGATCTACACAAGAAGGATGGGATGGGCCTGAACTGACAGCAATCTCCTTGCCTGCAGGTTTGCTATAGTAACGCAGGAGGATTTAAATTCGTATAGTCCGTGTGGGCGGGTGGTGGTGGGGTGTAGATGGAGTGAGAACCAGAGCAGAAGGTCCACAATACAGTGACTGAGGAGGAATTAGAGACTAAAACCAGTGCAGCTAAGACCAGCAACACAGAAGCAGAGGGCACTGAACACAATGGGACTTGCAACCTGAAGTGTGATTAGTTTCATGTGAGGAATCTAGCAGGTCAGAACTTGGAGCTTGGGCGAGTACATATAATGACAATGTACATATTACAGAGATTTCTTCAGAGAGGGACAAGAGAACAATCAATCCAATGGGTCCAGATATAGTTGTTGGAATATGCAGTGAGTGGCTTGAGACAGTTGTTCAAAGTTAAATAATTATTCAGCACTCTGTCGAAATCGGACCATGTGTAATGCAATGTACAGATTGAAGTGACAAAAGAGGAAACTCGATTTGTCTGTTGACAATATTTTCTGATTTACTGATAGTCTTTTGTAATCTCCTGTCATCGGAAAACAGCAGCAGAGAATTTACATCAGAGAATTTCAAACCAAATATCACGTCAGTATCTGATGTGTTTGGCTGAAGTGTATTTATTTCAATGCAAGGATTATTATGGGTAAACAGATGAATTTAGAGCCTGAATCCGTACATGGGACTACGATGTTGGAAACATTATAGGGACTTGGTTGAAAAAGGGACAGGACTGGCTGTTCAACTTTCCAGGGTTTTGTTGTTTAATATGAGCTAGAGGGGAAGGTAAAAGAAAGGGATGAGTTGCATTACTAATCAGGAAGAATGTTACATCTGCACTTAGAGAGGACATACTGGAAAGCTCATCTATTAAGGCAACATGAATAGAGCTCAAAGATAAGATGGATGAAAGCACTGTGTTAGGATTACACTGTCGTCTCTCCAACAACCACCAAGAGATAGAGGAACGAATATAGAAGCCGATTACGGAAAAGTGTATTAAATAGAGTTGCCATAGTGAGTGACTTTAACATCCCAATATTGACTGGGAGTCCCTTAGAGCAAGAGGCTTAGATGGGGTAGAATTTGCTAAGTGCATCCAAGAAAGTCATTTGCAGCAGTATGTGGTTATTCTAACTACAGGAGGAGCCATACTGGACGTCGTATTAGATAATGAGTCTGTCCAGGTGACTGACCATTCAGTGGAAGATCATTTTGGAAACAGTAATCACAACGCCCTCAGGTTTGAGATAGCTACGAACATGGAATAAGTCATGACCTTGTGGAAGTTAATAAATTGGCAGAAGGCAAATTACGCCAGCATAAGGCAGAAGCGAGGGGCTCTTAAATGGGAGGAGCTGTTATCAGTCAAATCTACATTTTGAGTGGTGGAACTGTTTATTAAATACTGATTGCAATATCGTCTGGTAAATGTCCTTCCAACTGCTCGAATTTTAATCTATTTGTTTGAAAAGATCTTTCCAGGGCACGACATTTCAGAAAACAGGAAGAGATAATGAATGATTGTGTACTGTGTCCTTCGCAGGACCAGCTTGTTTTTCCAGGCGCTGAAATTCTTTATTGTGGGTCAGATAACCTCAAAATTAATACAGCACAGACGGAGGCAATTCAGCCCATTGTACATCCACGAAATCTCCAATTGCACTATCTGAAAGCAGAGAGAGTTATTTGAGACAGACTGAAAGAGAGAGGGAGCGAGAGAGAATGAAACAAAAAGAATGTGAAGGGAGATCAATAGAGTGGAGAGAAAGTGGAGCGACAGACTGAGTGAGCGGAACGGGTGTTAGACGAGAGTGAAGCTGGATAGATCAGGATGCAGCATGAGAAAAATAGACAGAAGATGGAAATTGTATTTAGAAATTACCCTGGACTGCAAGCCCTTTGTCTGGTGCCATACCCTGTGAGCACTGTGCTGATACTGGCTGTCTTCCCAGATCATTTATCACCAATAACATCACAGAGCTGGGTTGCTGACAGTTAAAAAGTATCCAATAGACCAATTGATTGTTACAGGGAGAAGGTGCATTAACTTAAATAGACTGGGCGAACAGCAGCAGGAACTGGTAACACCCCGAGATACTGTGTGTGGGACTGGACCAGAGAATCTCAGTGAGGGAGATCACTGACAGAGGGGAAGTCAGCATCTCAGCTGTGGGCCGAATAATGATTGATAAAGCTTGCACAACACTTCCATGGTTTTGTAACTCACATTTCAATTTAGACAGCTCAATCTTATCTGTTTGTATTTTCCATATTTTGGACTGTAGGAAAAGTCATTATGTCCCTGTATTTCGTGTTGCATAAGCATATTTTATTACTGGGGAGGAAGGGACCTGTTCTGATGGGATGGTCTTCATCTGAACAATGCTGGGGCCAGAGTGCGAGCAAATCACATAACTAGGGATGCTGACAGATCTTTCAATTTTTTTTTGGTTTTGGGTGGGGTTTCAGTTTTCAGGGAAATTAGAAAACTCGAAGTAAAAGACGACGTAACAATGCAGAACGCAGGAGGGGTTATTAAAACCTGTAGCACACGCACAAATAGGACAGAGTGTATTGGAAGTGTAAACAATCAAACTTCAAGCACACTGGACAGACAAATGACACTGAGAGGAGGGACGGTTAATACAGGACAGAGAGTATTATATCTGAATGCGTGCCGTATAAGAAACCAGGTAAATGACCTTGTGGTGCAGATTACAATTGGCAGAGACGTGCTGCAAGGGGATCAGGATTGACAGCTGAATATTCAAGGACATACGTCCTATCGAAAAGACAGGTGGAGTGGGGGGAGCGGTTGCCTTATCAGTAAGAATGAAAATAAATCAATCATAAGAATTCTGGTCTCCTTGCTATCGGAAAGATGTTGTGAAATTTGAAAGGATTCAGAAAAGATTTACAAGGATTGGACTACTTCAGCTACAGGGAGAAGTAGCTGAACAGGCTGGGGCTGGGGCTGTTTTCACTGGAGCATCAGAGGCTGAGGGGTGACCCTATCATGGTTTAGAAAATCACAGGGGGCACGCACGGGATAAACATACAAAGTATTTCCCCTGAGTTGCGGGAGAAGTAGAGGGTATAGGTTTACGTTGAGAAGGGAAATATTTTAAAGGGACCAAAGGAGCAAGTTTTTTTCATGCACAGGGTGGTGTGTGTATGGAAACAACTTGGTAGGAAGTGGTGGATACGGCTCCCATTCCAACATTCAAATGGCATCTGGATGGGTATGTAAATAGGAGAGGTATGAAGGATGTAGGCCAAATGCTGACAAATGGGACTAGATTAGGTTGGGATATCTGGTCGGCATGGACGAGTTGGACCTAAGAATCTGTTTCCATACTGTACATCTCTCTGACTGTATGACTTAAAGTAGGGTCAGATGGCACAAAATCAGTGTGCGTAGAATTGAGTATCACCAAAGATTGAAAAAGAAAAACATAGTTGGTGTTATGTTCAGGATTCTGAAAAGTAGTCAGGAGCTGCGGCACAATATACACCAGGAGATAGAAAAGATGGGGAGAAAAGCAAAGTACTGTAGTCATGGGAGATTCCAATACATGGGGGGACTGGGAAAATTAGGTTGGTAGTGTTTTGCAAGAAAAACAATTTGTGGAATATCTTCGATCGGGTTTTTTTGGAGCAGCTTGTGGTGGAGCCCACTCAGGAACAGGCAAAACTGGATTTAGTTTTGAGGCAGACTATTTAAGAGAACTTAAGGTGAAGGAACACACAGGAAGCAGTGATCATAATATGATTGAATTTATTCTGCAATTTGAGACGGAGAAGATAGAATCAGAGATAATGGTATTTCAGCTGAATAAAGGCAACTGCAGAGGCATGAGGGAGGAGCTGGGTAGAATTGACTGGGAGAGGACCTTAGCATGAAAAACAGTGGAACAGCAATGACAGGAGTATCTGGGAGTAATTCAGGAGACACGAAAGAGATTCTTCCTGAGAAAAAAAAGAAGCATGGTATGGGGGTGGGGGGAGGGGGGAGGGGATGAAGCATCCATGGCTGACTAGGTTAAAAATCACACAACGCCAGGTTATAGTCCACCAGGTTTAATTGGAATCACACTAGCTTTCGGATCGCCACTCTTTCATCAGATGTTTGTGTCGGAAGTCAGGGACAGAATAAAAGCAAAAGAGCAAGCACATAATGTGACGAACGGCAGAGGAAAAGCCGACACTTTGGAAGCTCACAAAGACCAACAAAATAATAAATATGGAAGGAGGAGATTAAATATGAGTGTAAGCTTGCCAATTAAATCAAGGAAAATTGTAAGATTTTCTTTAGATATATAAAGGGCAAAGGCGAGACAAAAGTGGGCATTGAGCTGCTGGAAAATGGCACCGGACAGACGTAGTGGGGAAGAAAGAAATGGCTGAGGACATAAATAATTTCCCAAAAAGTCAAGAGTGTGAAGAGACAAAGCTCAGTATGTCACCCATCGCCAAGGCAAACATGGTAGAAAAGCTAAATGGGCTGAAGATGGATAAATCACCTGGACCAGAAGGACTAAACCACAGAGCTCGAAGGGAGAAAGCTCAGAGGTAGTGGAGGAGTTAGTGGTGATCTTTCATAAATCATTAGAACCAGGGAATATCCCAGAGGACTAGAATAGCGCTAACATAAAATCTTTGTTTAAAAAAGGAATAAGGCAGTAGACGGAAAATTACAGACCAAACAGCCTAACCTCAGTCGTTGTCAAGATCCTGGAACCGACCGGGAAGGATGAGATTTCTGAATATTTGGATGTGTGTGGTAGTATATGACAAAGTCAGCATGGTTTCATTAAGGGGAGATCATGCTTGACACATCTGCATGAGGGATTAACGAGTAGCGTAGACCAAGGAGAGCCAATGGATGTTATTACCCGGACCTCACGAAGGCGTTTGACAAGTGCCTCACAGAAGGCTATTGATTATGATAAGGGCCCGTGGTGACAGAGGCAAGGTGCTAACATGGATAGAAGCTTGACTGCTTGGAAAAAAGCAGGTATTGGGGATAAAATGGTTCTTCTCAGGATGGAAGCCAGGGACAAAATGTGTTCTGCCAGACTTAGCGTTGAGTCAACCTTTCAGATTTTACATTAATGATCTAGATGATGGAACGGAGGACATTCTGGCTAAGTTTCCAGACATTATAAATATATGTAGAGGGACAAGTAGCACTGAGGAGGCGGACAAGCTGCAGAAGGATTTGGAAAGGTTAGGAGATGGGCAAAGCAGTCGCAGATGGAGTAAAACATGGGCTAATATGAGGTCATGCACTTTGGTGCGAAGAATAGAGTCACGGACTATTTTCTAAATGGGTTGAAAATTCAGATGTCTGAAATGCAAAAAGTCTTGGGAACTCATGTCCAGGCGTCTTTCAAGGTAAACTTGCAAGTTAAGTCAATAGTTAGGAATGTATATACAATGAAGGGATTTGTTTCGAGAGGAATTAAATATAAAAGCAGAGTTGTACTGACAAGGCACTAAAAGCTCTGGTCAAGCCCACATTTAGATTATTGTGTGCAGTTTTGGGCCCTATAGCTCAGCAGATATGTACTGGCCCTGGAGCGTGTTCCAAGAATGTTCACTGGAATGCTCCCAGGAATGAAAAGCTGAACATATGAGGAACGTTTGAGGGCTTGGATCGATATTCGATGGAGTTTAGAAGAATGGGGGGGGGGGGGGGGGGGGATCTAACTCAAAATTGCAGAATACTGAATGACCTGGACAGAATGGATTTTGGGAAAATGTGTCCTTTGAGTAAACACTATGATCCGAGGCACAGTCATAGACCACAGCGAAGACCTTTTAGAACAGAGATAACGAGTAACTGCTTCAGCCAGAGCATTGTGAGTATATGGAATTCACTGCCACAGAAGGCTGTGGAGACCAGATCATTGAGTATGTTTAAGCCTCCGTAGGATACTTTCTCGATTGTAAAGAGGATCAAGGGCTATGGGGAGAATGGGTTTGAGAAATTCATCAGCATTGATTGATGTTGGAGCAGACTGGATGGGCTGAATGGCCAAGTTTCTACTCCTATGTCTTGTGGTCATACAGAAATAGTAATATTGGCTCTCCTCAGTCCTCATTGTAGATGTATACTTGAATCTCTTCTTCAAATGATTTATGAAGAGAAACGTTCTAATACTGATGAATGGGCAATATCATGTTCCCTCACTCTCGTCTCAGCAGCCACGTCCCCCAATTCCATCTGTTTTCTCTCCTCCCCAACGCCATAATCACATTGAAGTCCAATAAGTGGCACTTCATCGCAGTTGATTGGCATTAATAAATCAAAAGCATGACCCTCACCTGCCCTCTCTGATCTTGGAGTAACAATCTGAATTGCATTTGTCAGGGACAACTCTCTGTTAACATATCCATCCCGTTTGTCTATTATAACCCCATGTTGTTTTCGGCACATTTTCCTGTCAGATGATCGACTATAAAAGTTCTGTCAATATTTTATTTATCTTGTATTGACTGATCACTAGTTGCAGACTGTATGTTGCTAATTATAAACAGAGAAACTCAATTATGTTCTGAGAATCCTCTGTCATGACTCGCATATCCAATTCAGACTGAATGATAACACACAATTAATCTACTGTCTCCAACATTCCTTCCCTCAGTCACCCTCACATGTCCCATTTCCGAATGTGTAACTTGTATATGTTGTTTTGAAATTTAATAATAACCGTATTGAATTGAAAGGGGTTAACTGGAGCTATTTGTTCAGCAACTGTGATTAATATCTGTCGCTATGGATCCTAGATGTGTCACTGGAGGATTAGCCTCTTCATCAAATAAGGACTGCTTCGATGTGATAGCCGATTGTATTAACAGAAGGATCACAGACAGCACTAATAGGGATCAGCAGCTCCAGAGAGAGGGGAAGGAGAGTTCAGAATCTGAGAACAATAGACTGGAATGTTCAAACAACGGATCAGAATCTAGAACATTAGACTTGAATGTTCGAACAATGGACAGGAGTTTATCCGATGGTCTTTACTACGTTTCTCAGCCTTGGATATCATTAGCATCACGGATCGAAGATATCCTTTGGATTATACAAGGTGGTTACTATCCCATCCTCGCTATAGTTGGTGTTCCTAGTAAGTCATTCTCTTTGTGTATTAAACCGGGTTGAACTGTGTTTCTGCTCATGTTAGGTAAATTTTGGAAAAGGGGAAATCAGTGTCTTCACTTGCAATCAAAACCTCCCTTCGTGATAAATTCTATCAAGCAAATTAATACATATAAATTGCTCATTGATATGCGAGAAAGAATAGGACTGTTCTCAAACTCCATAATCCTTATAGCTCTGTACAGATCTACATTTCCATATCCTCCACACTCACTAATCCTGCCCAGTACCACTATTACGATGCACCGGTCTACTCCTCAGCCTCAGTGCAACTTCTGAATAAACTTCTTTATTTGTGTCACTATGGAATCTGGATTCACCTGTTTACAGTCCCTTATAACCACATGTCCATGACAAGATAATTGTACTTGAGATGATTAACTTGTTCTCTCCATAGAATCTGTCAGACAGGGAGATAGTGCATGGTGCTCAAGTCATTGACTCTTAAAGTAGAGGCACAGAATAATAATCTATTGATGTCTCATGAAGCAAAATGATGCAATTTAAAAGAAACCATCATCATTTATAATAAACAGAAGCCCATCTGCTTGCGTCATGTCCTTTAGAGAAGGCAATGGGTTATTCTTCCTTGGTCAGGTCTTTGTGTAACTGCAAACCCACAGCAATGTGGTTTACTCTTTACTATCCAATGGAACAGCTGAACCAGCCACTCAGTTCAAGATAGGGATAACATTCTGGTCTGACCAGGGTTTCATATACCTCGTGAAAAAGAACAAAAGGAAAGATAACTCACTTCTGCTTCCTGTTTCCCATATTCCTACAGCTCATTTCCATCAGGTAGGTGACTATTCCTTATTTTAGGTGTATTTCATCCCATTGAGTCTGTCCCTGAGAGTGATGTACACCTCGATAGGCACCTCTGGTGTTGGTTTTTTTGACATACAGATATAAGGAAGTTGTAAATTTCGCATCAGTGGCAGTATGTAGAAAATTATTTTTTTAACGCCATAAGAAAGAAATGAAGATGGCGAAGTGAGTGAAAGTAATTATTGTGATCATCCCTGAGTGTTGGTGAGGCAGTATGTGGGGCATTGTCCACAGATTTTCTCTCCTTTATAAGGAATGATCTCCTTACCACAGAGAGACTGCAAAGGAGTTCCACCAAACTAATCCCTGGGATGATGGTACCATGAGGAGTGAGTGAAGATTAATCTGTTGCACTGTGAGAGAATAAGATGGGTTTGCGTTGGAACTTCAGGGGGATGGAAAATCACACATGATGTTCTAAACAAACACTGATACGGTGATAAATCCCATGGCTTCTTGTTTTTTTTTACTAAGTTTATGAAATTCTAGATACTTTTAGTACCTCTGAAAACATTCCCCCCAACTCCCCCCCCCCCCCCCTCCCCATATCAATGAGAGAGAGCAGAAATCCAGACTTTGAATAAAAACTCCACAGAGTAAGACAGTACATTTGGTGTGTGATCCTGCACTGAAAGTCATGTTATCCATAATCCCAATATCAACCACAATACCTTCAATCTAAAACAGTTAATTATTACCACCAGCTTCTGACCCCCAGCGGAGAAAATGGGTCTGCCTTCTCGGAGATGGAAGATGTCTCCTTGAGACTTGACAGAAAACATCTGGCTTCCCTCCTCACTGCCAGCAAACCACGTTAAAGTAGCACATGCTCCAGACAATGGAGCCAAAAGGAACATCATGATCTGCTCCTGTGATTTGTCATTTTGGAGCATCAGTGACATCCTCCTGTTCCTGTATAAGCCTTTGAGAGGCTGAATGGCCTCTTCCTGGTCCCGTGGAACAGTTTCGAGAGACTGTCTCGGCTCTACCTGTTACTGTTCAACACTTCGATGTACTGACCAGACCCCTCCTCTTCCTATGTAACAGGCAGTAGTATCGAAAGTACTGCGACTCTTCCTGTTCAGTAGTTTCGATGGGCTGAATGCTAGCTCATATTCGTGTGTAACCAGCTTGAGATACTGAATAAGCTCCTCTTTTAACTGTGGAAATGTGCAGTGTCTGGCCGTGCTATTACATAAATGTTACCGACACTTTAACAGCACAAACCTGACTGCTGTCCAGGTCTTGCTGTACATACACACAGACTGCTTCAGGAGCTGAGCGGGGAAAATGTTCTGAACAATGTGTGATCTTCAGAGACCATCCCCATTTCTGACGTAATGATGGGGAAGGACATTGATGACGCAGCTGAAGATGACTGTGTCGAGGAAGCTACCCTGAGGATTTCCTGTAGGGATGTCCCGGGACTTAGAGGATTGATATCCACCAACCATGAAGATCTTCCTCTGTGCGATGGCTGACCCCCCAGTGGTGAGATTGTGGCTGATTCGTATTCAATTTAATTTAATCAACGTTTCTTGATACCATTCTGAGTCAACTCCGGCCTTGATATCAGGGTCTGTCACTCTTATATGAGCTGCTGTATTTACCTCTTTTTAACATACAAATAGGTTATTGTGTATGGTTAGGGAGTGTATAACTTTCTCACAGAGGATAGTGAATGTCAGGAATTATCTGGTCGAGAGAGTTCGGGGAGCAAATTCACTGCACGTATTTACAGGGGAGGTAGGTGGGTTTTTGACCTGCCATAGAATTGAGGGACGTGAAGAATTGGGAAATAAAGCAGAGTTGAGAGCAACAGTGGATCATCCATAATATTATACAATGTCACGGCAGGCCTGATCATTCAAATTGCCATTCGATCCTGTTCCTTATGTTCTCATATTCTGTAATTAGAAAGTCAATGTTTGTAATTTTCCTGAACATTCAGTTATTGGATGTTGCAGTTAGAGAGAGCAAAGCATTTTATGAATCATCTCTGAGTGAGGTATGGGGACTGAATTCACAGTGAATCTGGGTCTGCACCATGACCAACAAATGAAACACAAGTTGCAGAGAGGAGACACTCTATAAATACACCAGAGGCATCTTTTGAGCCCAGCCTGGGTTTTGAATTAACATTTTTCAACCCACGCCAAACTGTGTATGACAATTGAGAGAGACAGAAGAAGATCCTGTATTAATGTGGACCCGGTATTTCCAGCAAGTGGCCTCCATCTATGCAAGAGCTGTGAGGGGCTGACTGGAATATAGGAATACGGGACTGAGGAATAGGAGTGGGCCATTAGGGACTTTGCCTTTGCTCTGCCACGCACTAAGATCGTAGCTGATCTGATTGTGGTCACAGCAGTACTTCTGTTGTACGTGCATTATTTTCCTACATTCACTTGTCTCTCAAATATTTAACAGACACAACTTTGAATAAATGTAAGCATCCAGGCACCACACACTTCCGGGGAAAGGAATTCCCACTTGAAGAGCCCTTTTAGAATTTGTCATTCGTGCTCCAATCAATGTTGCAGGGTCAGTGTTTCCTTTTGCATTCACACTGCTCCACAACAAATTTCAAAGTTTAGTGATATGGCTCATGTTTGCCTGGCCCCATCTTCTACAAAAATGTGAAAAACATACACACCATAAGACAAAACAGAAATATGAAAGCCTTCCAGAGTTTCATAATAGTTGAACTCATAACAAGTGGATAGATGACAGACTGTCCCAAATATTATTCTGTGTTCTGAAGTTATTAAATTAGATTCCCTACAGTATGAAAACAGGCCCATCAGCCCAACAAGTCCACACCGACCCTCCAAAGATGAACCTACCCAGGACAATTTCCCTCTGGCTAATGCACCGAACACTATGCCCAATTTAGCATGGCCTGCCCATTTTTGACCTGTGGGAGGAATCCGGAGCACCCGGAGGAAACCCACGCAGACACAGGGAGAATATTCAAATTCCACACAGACAGTCGCCCAAGGCTGGAATCAAACCTGGGACGCTGGTGCTGTGGGGCAGCAGTGCTAACCACTGAGATGCCATACCGCCAATTCTGCTCAGACAAGTTACTTGTGATGTGATTTCTCCCCAGAATAGTTGGAGTTAGCTGAATGCCCTTTGCTTCAGACGGTAGAGAGATTCCAATGAATCTCTCATCAGGGATTCTCCACGACTCATCAGGTAGAGGTGAGTTAGACATTTACTGTTGTGAGGTGGAACAAAAGAAGATAGAGGGATCAATCGGCTGTTGCTTCTCAGGCAGGGAGCATTGTTCTCCCTCTCTGTGTTGAAACAAACAATCATGCCAACTGAACACCAAACTGGACCGCGTGCACTCGTCGTGAACATTCTTTAGAATGGATGATAATGGACGATATGTAAGTGCATCATTGCTGTTATTATACACAGTGCCTTTCATTAGCAAAAAAGAAAATTCTTGCTTTATAATTTGATGATATGCATATGCTTAATTTTTAAAAATCGTTTGACGTTTTCATAATATCTGTATTAAAATCAATACATTTTATTCTTAAAAATTATTCCATAGTTTTTGTCTCCCTGAGAAGTGGAAATATGCATCCAACTGATTTTTCTCAAAATCATACATGCTTCTAAGTGATTTCTCATCCAAGTCCAAAACTGATAATGTTTCAGAACAAAAGGCCTTCATTCCAGGAAAGTGTGCACAAAACATTGTTGATAAGCTTCTAAACGTTTTGTTTTTAGGTTAAGGGATCAAAACTGCGCAAAATATGCCAGGTGTGGTCTTAGCAACGCCCTGTACAGATGAAGACACGAAAAATGTGATACTGGAAAACCACAACAGGTCAGGCAGCACCCAACGAACAGGAGACTCGATGTTTCGGGCATATTCCTGATGAAGGACTTATACCCGTGACGTCAATTCTCCTGCTCCTCGGATGTTGCCTGATTGGCTGTGCTTTTCCAGCCTCACACTTGTCGACTCTGATCTCCAGCATCTGCACTCCGGTATAGATGTTGTAAAACATTCCTGATTAAACCTGGTACCCTTTGCCAGAAACACAATCATTCCATTTAGCTTTCAAATCACTTACAGCAAGTGCAGACTAACTGCATATGATTCGTGTACCAGGATCATGCAAACCTTCTGTATCACAGAGTTCTGCACTCTCTCTCCACTTAAATTGTTTACCATTGTTTTATCGTTCCATCCAAAGTAGACAACTCGCATTATGCTATATCTGGTGAAGGTTTGCTCACTTACCTCCCTTTGCCTATATCACATTGATGACACACGACCTCCATTTGATGACATACTGCATGACCTGCTTGGTGTTTAAGCTAATTGGGCTTTGATATATTCAGTCCCTTCCTCCAGATCTTTGATACAGATATTGAGCGTTGATGATCCCATAGTGATCTCTCAGGCACTCCACCTGTTACAGGTTTGTAATGTGAAAATAAGCATTTATCTTGACTCTCTATTTCCTGTTAGCAACAGCTTCCTGTGTAGCAGCTGAGATGTTTACATGGCGTCCTGTGCAGTAAAATGTACTCAATGAGCTAAAATGATTAATTCTATTTTCCTCTGTAACTTGTTAAATATGCAGAATGGTCTCCTCCAGTCTCATGGTAACGATAACGACTGGCTGAATGAGGTGGCCCCCTATCTTTGTCACATCTTCGAGGGTGGATGGAGGGCACAATACATAGGGTAGTGGCAGCAGTATATCCCTGTAACAGCATCGAGGGTGGATTGAGGGATCAACACATTGGGTCGGGCCAGCAGTATATTTCTGTAACCACATTGAAGGGTGGTTTGAGGGAACGACACATGGGGTGGGACAGCAATATATCACTGTAACAACATCGAACGTGGATTACGAAAGCAACGCATAGCGTAGGGACAGCAGCATGTCTCTGTAACAGCCTCGAGGGTGGATTGAGGGAAAACATATGGAGTAGGAGCATTCGGTGCCACCAGTCAGAATGCTCATGACTGATCCGATTGTGTTTGACCATCCATCTGTTTCCAATAAATATTGACTCTCCTGTCCAGCAAAGATCAGTCGAGCTCAGCGTTGAATATCTTCAAAAACCGAGTCTTCACTGCTCCCTGAGGATGAGGACCCGACAGATAGTACAACACCAGAAGTGAAAGGGGCGACCTTATTTCAGTGTGGGACCTGTTATTTTAAACTGTGTTAACCTAACATGAAATCGCCAACTCTTTTGAAACACAAGGACAGAATAATTAGGCATGGACATAAACCATTCAGCCCTCTAAACCTGTCTAATAGGACCACTGACCCTTTTCAATCAAATATGTATTAAACTCATTCTCTGCTCTTGTCCCAGGAAGGGAATAACTGATAGCATGATACCACACGAGCATTAAAAACGCAGAATTAGGACATTCGGTCCATCGACTCTGAATGCCATTTAATACTGGCTTAGAGATTTCTCAACATCATTCTCCTGACTACTCTCTGGAAGTCTTGACATGCTTATTCGACAAAAAACCTATCCATCTCCGTATTATAAGCACTAGTGTCTGTGTCTTTGTGGGTCCGTATGTGCACTTGTGTGTGTTTGTTCATGTGTCTGTGTGTTTGTGTATTTATGTGCTGACATCAGTTCATCTGCGTATTAGCCTGTGCGTTTCACTTGTGCTTGTGTCTCCGTATGCCACTACTTGTGTGCGGTTCTATCTTCGTGTAAGTACTGTGAGTGTCAGTATATTAGCGTGCTTACATATGTCTCTGAATATTTTTGGTTCTGTATCTCTCTGCAATGAGATATTTGTTGTTTTGGGAGGGAGAAAATTATGAGAACAGACAGCGTAGTTGAAGTGCGAATTGCCCTTCACTGAAGATTGTTTTTTACTCAGTTGGAGGGGCATGGATATCACGGAATCTCCATACGACACGTCCCGGTCCACTCCGGCTCATAGCAGGGTCCTTCCCACATGGTGGGGGGGTGGGGGGAGGTGGAGGAGGGATCAGATATCGGGTCCTCCACAATCTGGCCTGGCCCTTTCTCTCCTATTACAATCCGTTTCTCCTGGAAAGGGAGAAAGGGGGTGGGGAGGTAGTGATTGTGGGAGTGTGTGGCCCTGCTGTTAGTGGAGGGGGAGGGGGAATGGTGAGGTGTCCGGAGGGAGTCAGTCCACAGTGTTGTATCCATGCAAGGTTATTAGTGTTGGGAGTATAGTGAGGGAGAGAGAGTGCGCGGAGTGGGGGTGGGGTGGGGAGGGTACTGAATTCAATAGTGAGAGTGGTAGTGCGTGAGCCTTATTTGGAGATAAAAGTGTGAGCCTTGTTAGGGGGTAGGTGCTATAACAGGTAGTGAGTGTGAGGGCGCAGAGAGAATACGGTGACAGTTTATCTGACAGAGTGGAGAGGATATTGATGCTTGTCCTGTGCTGCTGGTCATTTCTTCAGATCATGTCAGCGTCGAGGTGACCCTCCCCGAATGTCTTGTCCAAGTCTATCACTAATAACGCCACAGACTCTGTCCCTCATATTACACAGAATCTGTTTGGGTGGATCTTACAAATAGGAAGGAGAAGCAAGTATTGGCGTATTATGTATCTAAACCAATGCTCTCGTGCAAATTCTGTGCATTGTATACTCTGACAATTAGAGATGCAAATATTGTGGGTGCTGCAGTATTACTGCATGATCTCAAATTGCATCTAAACTGCATTAACTAAGTGACTGCTAATGTTGTGAAAAATAAATTCCATAAGCGTATAACAGGTTGGTTGAAGAGTATGTTGTGACTCAAACAAGAGAGCAGATAATTTTGGATTTTGTTATGTGTGGTCAGAAGGACTCATCAGTAACCTTGCTCTGAGGACGAGAGACGTTAATATGTTGTATTTTACACAGCACCAGCATACAATATAGAACGTTTGAGCATGAAGTGGTAGACACGCAATGGTTGTTCGAGTCATAGACTCATGGAGCCCTGCAGCATGAAGACAGGCCCTTTGGACAAAAGTGGTCCGTGCCGACCAAAATGTCCATCCTGCTAATTTCATTTCCCTGCCCTTGTCCTTATTCTTCTAAATCTTTCCTATCCATGTATTTGTCTAAAAGCCTTTTGAATGTTGTTAATGTACATGCCTCAACCAAACCGCTGTCTGCTAATTCCACATGTGTGCCAATCTCTGCATAAAAAAGTTGGCACTCAGGATCATTTTTTATTCTTTCACCTCTAAACTGATGTCCTCTAGTCTTTGATTCCCAAAACTGGCAGAAAGAACGAGTGCATTCACCTTATCCATGCATCTCATGATTTTATACTTTTCTATACGATTTCCCCTCAGTTTCTTACACTCAAAGGAAAATGTTCTGGCCGGTCCAAACTCTCCCTGCAACGCAGACCATCGAGTACTGGCAATATCCTTGTAAATTTCTTCTGTCCTCTTTCCAGTTTAATCACATCCTTCCTATGGCAATGTGAACAAAACTGAACACAATACTCCAAGTGCATGCCTCACCAGCGTCCTGTCCAACTGCAATATAACTCGCTAACTTCTAGACTCAATGCCCTTACTGATGAAGGCCAGTGTGCCAAAAGCCATTTTTTACTGCCCTGTCTACGTGCAACTACTTTCAGAGAACAACGGACGTCAGTTCCAAGGACCCTCTGTTTCTCTACACTCCTTCAGGTTTTAACATTCACCACGAATCTCCAACCTGGATTTGACTTTCCAAAATGCAACACCCCACATATGTCTATATTAATCTCCATTTCCCATTTCTCGGCCCACTTCTCCAGCTGATAAAGGTCCTGCTGCAATTTCTGATAATCTTTCTCACTGTTCACAGTATTGCGTATTTTATTGTCATCAGCCTAATTAATAATCATGCCTTGTCCATTCTCATCCAAATCATTGACTTAGATAACAAAGAGTAATAGGCCCAGCACCGACCCCTGAGACACTCCACTAGTCACAGACCTCAAATCCAACAAGTATCCTTCCAGTATTAGCCTCTGCTTTCTACCATCAAGGCAATTGAGTATCCAATTTGCCAGATCCCCCTGGATTCCATGCCATCGAAGCTTTCAGAGCAGCCTATCATGTGGAACCTTATCAAAGGCCTTTCTGAAATCTAGATAGACTACGTCTACCACCCTACTCTCATAAACATTCCAGATCACTTCCTCAAAATAACGCGAAAAGAATTGTGAGCTATGATATCCTATGCACAAGGCAGTGCTGACTGCTCCTTATGAAACAGTGTCTTTTCAAATGCATGTATATGTTATCTCGCAGAACCTTCTCAAGGAAACTATATGTCACGGTTGTTAAACTAACTGGTCTATAGTTCACAGCTTCTTCTTCGCAGCCCTCCTTGAGCAAGGGCACAACGTTCACTACCCTTCCGGGACCTCCCCCGTGGCCAGCGATGATGCAACAAGATCAGCCAGGACCCCTGCAATATCTTCTCTCGCCTCTTGCTGTGTTCTTGGATACACCTGGTCAGGACCAGGAAATCTATAGAAATACTGCAATGACTGAAAAATACGTCGATTTCGTTAAGGTAATCACCAAAGAAAGAGCAACTGACATAATGAAGGTTATCTTAATACATTAAAGATTATATATATCATAGGAAGTGAGTTCAGAAGAATTTTAGACATTGTGGCAACCGGAGAATTCTCAGAAATTTGTTTGTGTGGCGTTTGCATATTCTCCCCGTGTCTGTGTGGGTTTCCTCCGGTTGCTCCGGTTTCCTCCCACAGTCCAAAGATTTACAGGTTAGGTGAATTGGCCATGCTTATTTGCCCAAAGTGTTCAGGGATGTGTAGATTTGGTGCATCAGTCGCAAAATGTAGAATCGGATGGGAATGGGTCTGGATTGTTACTCTTCGGAGGGGCAGGGTGGACTTGTTGGTCCCAAGGGCCTTTTGCACACTGTGGGCTTTTAATGATCCTGTGAAAGAAGAATACGAAGACTACATAAATCTACAATCTGTTTTGCAAAGAAAACAAAATAAAAGCAAGGTCAAATGTGGAAGTTTGTAATTGGGAGAGGAGAGATTATTGTGGAGAACCGGGAAATGGCCAAGAAAGTAACCGATTACTTTGCATCTGTCATCACGGAGGACGATCCAGAAAATCGATGAGAAATACCAAATGATCACATGGAACTTGTGGAACTAAAGACATAAAATCAATTCATATCAGGAACAAGGTAATAGTTGAAGGCTGGCATAGTAGTGTTGTAGCTGGATTGAGCATTGCTAAGTCTGATGAGCCAGTTGTACTTCGTATCAAAATATTAGAAATAAATCAGCAATAGACGCATTAATTGTGCTAAAAACAATGACTGCCGATGCTGGAAACCAGATTCTGGATCAATGCTGCTGGAAGAGCACAGCGGTTCAGGCAGCATCCGAGGAGCAGCAGCAAAATAGACGCAAATGCCCTTCATCAGGAATAAAGGCAGAGAGCCTGAAGCGTGGAGAGATCAGCTAGGGGAGGGTGAGGGTGGGGAGAGGGTAGCATAGAGTACAATGGGAGAGTGGGGGAGGAGATGACGGTGATATGTCAGGCAGGAGAGGGTGGAGTGGATTGGTGGAAAAGGAGCTAGGCAGGTCGGACAAGTCCGGACAAGTCAAGGGGACAGTGCAGAGCTGAAAGTTTGAAACTGGGATGAGGTGGGGGAAGGGGAAATGAGGAAGCTGAAGTCCACATTGATGCCTTGGGGTTGAAGTGTTCCGAGGCGGAAGATGAGACGTTCTTCCTCCAGATGTCTGGTGCTGAGGGAGCGGCGCTGAAGGAGGCCCAGCACCTCCATGTCCTCGGCAGAGTGGGACGAGGAGTTGAAATGTTGGGCCACGGGGCTGTTTGGTTGATTGGTGCGGGTGTCTCGGAGATGTTCCCTAAAGCGCTCTGTGAAGAGGCGCCCAGTCTCCCCAATGTAGAGGAGACCGCATCGGGAGCAACGGACACAATAAATGATATTAGTGGATGTGCAGGTAAAACTTTGATGGATGTGAAAGGTTCCTTTAGGGCCTTGGATAGAGGTGAGGGAGGAGGTGTGGGCGCAGGTTTTACAGTTCCTGCGGTGGCAGGGGAAAGTGCCAGGATAGGAGGGTGGGTTGTAGAGGGGCGTGGACCTGACCAGGTAGTCACGGAGGGAACGGTCTTTGCAGAAGGCGGAAAGGTGTGGGGAGGGAAATATATCCCTGGTAGTGGGGTCTTTTTGGAGGTGGCAGAAATGTCGGCGGATGATTTGGTTTATGCGCAGGTTTGTAGGGTGAAAGGAGAGCAGCAGGGGCGTTCTGTCCTTGTGACGGTTAGAGGGGTGGGGTCTGAGGGCGGAGGCGCGGGATGTGGACGAGATGCGTTGGAGGGCATCTTTGACCACGTGGGAAGGGAAATTGCGGTCTCGATAGAAGGAGGCCATCTGGTGTGTTCTACGGTGGAACCGGTCCTCCTGGGAGCAGATACGGCGGAAGCGGAGGAATTGGGAATACCGGATGGCATTTTTGCAAGAGATAGGGTGGGAAGAGGTGTAATCCAGGTAGCTGTGGGAGTCGGTGGGTTTGTAAAAAATGTCAGTGTCAAATCGGTCGTCACTAATGGAGATCGAGGGGTCCAGGAAGGGGAGGGAGGTGTCAGAGATGGTCCAGGTAAACTTAAGGTCAGGGTGGAATGTGTTGGTGAAGTTAATGAATTGCTCAACCGCCTCGTGGGAGCACGAGGTGGCGCCAGTGCAATCATCAATGTTGCGGAGGAAGAGGTGGAGAGTGGTGCCGGTATAATTACGGAAGATGAACTGTTCTACGTAGCCAACAAAGAGACAGGCATAGCTGGGGCCCATACGTGTGCCCATGGCTACCCCTTTGGTCAGGAGGAAGTGGGAGGATTCAAAGGAGAAATTGTTAAGGGTGATGACCAGTTCGGCCAAACGAATGGGTGTGTCGGTGGAAGGGTACTGTTGGGGACGTCTGGAGAGGAAGAAACGGAGGGCTTGGAGGCCTGGTCATGTCGGATGGAGGTGTCGACGGATTGGATATCCATGGTGAAGATGAGGCGTTGTGGGCCGGGGAAACGGAAGTCTTGGAGGAGGTGGAGGGCGTGGATGGTGTTTCGAACATTTCAACTCCCCCTCCCACTCTGCCGAGGACATGGATGTCCTGGGCCTCCTTCAGCGCCGCTTCCTCAGCACCAGACAACTGGAGGAAGAACGCCTCATCTTCCGCCACGGAACACTTCAACCCCAGGGCATCAATGTAAACTTCAACAGCTTCCTCATTCCCCCTTCCCCCACCTCATTCTAGTTTCAAACTTTCAGCTCCGCACTGTCCCCTTGACTTCTCCGGACTTGTCCGACCTGCCTAGCCCCTTTTCCACCTATCCACTCCACCCTCTCCTCCCTGACCTATCACCGTCATCTCCTCCCCCACTCACCCATTGTACTCTGTGCTACTCTCTCCCCACCCCCACCCTCCCCTAGCTGATCTCTCCACGCTTCAGGCTCTCTGCCTTTATTCCTGATGAAGGGCTTTTGCGTCTATTTTGCTGCTGCTCCTAGGATGTTGCCTGAACTGCTGTGCTCTTCCAGCACCATTGATCCAGAATCATTAATTGTGCTGTCGATGACTGTTTTATTTTCCTGTATATTCTGCAGAGGCTGGAAGTTAATAACTGTGTTCCAAGCACTGTAGATGTATGGAAGGGATTCAAGCATCTACAAAGGGAAGGAGAGATAGTGTGGAGAACTGCAGACCAATTAACTTGACATCTGTAGGGAAACCGATGGAATCTATTATGTAGGATGTGGCATTGGATATTTAGAAATTAACAGCACATTGGAGAGAATCAGTCTACACTGATAGAGTCTGACAGAGTCTTCATCCTTGATAAACTTTAGAATGATTTGAACTTGTTTATTGCAACATAGAAATGGCATATTTCGATTTTCAGAAGGTTTTTTATAAGAACTCATGCAGTGAATTCATAAATAAAGTAATGTGAATGGTAATTGGAGGAATATATAGAAGTGCAAAGTTAAAGTCAGGTTCGCCTTCATTTAAGAGAATCACAACATAGTCGGAAGTTCATGTTGAAACAGTTTCACTGCTTGGTAATGAAACTGGACATAGAGTATTGAGTCCAGTGTTGGTGACCCACTCTGAGAAAGATTATACTGACCACGGGAGGTGTGCAATGGGCATTCTCCAGATTAATCCCTCAGATGGCGAGATTGCCTGATGTGGAAACTCAGTCTGTGTTCTTTAGTGTTTCAAAGAATGAGAGATGATCATAGTGAAATTTAGAAAAGTCACGAAACATATGACAAGTTAGAAATAAACAGGATTTTTCTCTGGCTGCCTACTCTACATTTATGGAGAAAGTGAGGTCTGCAGATGCTGGAGATCAGAGCTGAAAATGTGTTGCTGGAAAAGCGCAGCAGGTCAGGCAGCATCCAGGGAACAGGTGAAAGCCTCATTTCTGAAGAAGGGCTTATGCCCGAAACGTCGATTCTCCTGTTCCCTGGATGCTGCCTGACCTGCTGCGCTTTTCCAGCAACATATTTTCTACTCTACATTTAAGGCAAATAATGGCAGGTAAAGGATAGCCCATTTTAGATTGCAATAAGAAGGCAATTATTCATTTGAAGGGGACTGACTAACACAGCGACATGGAATCCCGCTGGCAGGACAAGATTAGGGAGAATCCCCAGATATTCTACTGGTACGTCAAGTGGAACAGAATAACCAGGGAACAGGTAGGACTCATTCGTGACTTGCCAAGTTGCATCCAAATCACCTTAGTGGTAGGAGACAGAAGGTCTACTGGTTGAAGTCTGTTTGTTTGACTGGAGACCAGTATCCAATCGTGTACCACAGGGATCTGCTAGGAAGCTCAGAGGGTGCTTCTCCACATATCCCTGAATGTGATTAAACAGGTTAATGCACAAGTTGACAAAGCATAGCGACCATAAACATAGCCTTTATTCATGGAGGCACAGATTATAAGAACTATGTAGAACTTTGGTTAGGCCAAATGGAATACTATGTACATTTCTGGGAGTCACATTACAGGAAGTATGTGATTGCACTGGAGAGGGTGCAGTGGAAATTCACCAGGATGTTCCCTTGGATGGAGTTGATCAGCTCGCATTGTTTACTTTGAAGCAGAAAAGGCTGACAGGGACGTGCTTCAGAAGGATAAAATTACCAGAGGCATGGACAGGATGGATAGACAGCAGCTGTTCCTTTCAGTCAAAGGGCGAAGAACAAGGGAGTGCCATTTTAAAGTGAAAGGTTTTATGTTTCGTGAGGACTTGAGGATTGTTTTCATCCAGAGGCTGTTGGGGTCAGGAATGCACTTCCTGAGAGGGCTGTCGGCACAGGTAACCTCACAACCGTTAATAAATACATGGTCGTGCCCTTGAAGTGCCATAACATACATGGTTATGGGTCTCGTATCGGAAGGTGGGATGAATGTAGATCGTGCTGTATTTATGACAGTACAGAGCCAGTGCTTCTGTGATTGTATGGGTTGGATGGTCAATCATTGAGCAGCATAAGACAGAAATTGATGAGTTTCTGAAGAATGCATTAACTAGGGTTATAAAAGTGAACTTGTCTCCATAAGCTAGAACAGGGAAAGCTAAAAGTGTCTAATGCCCTGCTCCGTACCTGATGTTTCTGTGCAGTGTGCCGGAAAGCTCTGTCATTGTTGTCATAAGCTCTTAAACATTAGGAAGGCAACATCTGTCTGATTGTGTTTCCCGTTCCCTTTCCAAAGCTCGTTGCCGCTGTTCTGTCTGGTTTTATCCTTTAAGAACTCAGAGCAATTTGATACTATTGAGTGTCTTGCTTGGCCGTTCCGGAGACCATTGCAGAGTTTATCACATGTCTGTTTGTCAGGAGACACTTGTAGGCCAGACCAGGAAGCACGGGAGATTCACTTCCTGAAAGTACATTGGGGAAGGAACAGATGTTTACAATGGACATTAGATTCAAGGACAATATTACTGGCACCAGATTTTATGTCTGGATATTTTCTTAATTGTTTTTAACTTCCACCAGCTGCCGGAGATTTATTCTGGCCTGGATCAATAATCCAGTTTGCACAACAGCACCATCTCCACATGGGGACCTATAGGAAACCACACTGAGCACATTATTTTTGTGCTGCTTGACAGCTCTGTCAAAAAGAACTCCCACCAGTGCGACTATCGCGACGGGACTGAGGGCGTGGTAAATGGTCAGACTGTAATCATTCACTTGTTATGGGACTGGATATAGTTGAGGAACTTTCCACGTGGCCAGACAGATGTCAGAGTTGGAGCTGGAGTGAAACAGCTTCGCCAGCGACAAGACTTGTTGTGCAGCACAATCTTCAGTCCTATTGCAGGAATGGTGTCCAGGCGCATTGCCTTTGTCTTATCTACTCTGTTCAGCTGTTTCTTCATGTCACGTGCAGCGAATCGAATTGGTTGAAGACTGGCATCTGTGATACTGTGAGCATCATGAGGAGGGTGAGGTGGATTATCGACTCCACACTTTTGGCTGAGGATGGTGCAGATATTACACCCTTGTCTTTACACTGAAGTAAAGGGCTGGGGATATTTATAGAGTCCTCTCCTCCAGTAAGTTGTATATTAGTCCATCGACATTGATGACGGGATGTGGACTGACTGGAGAGTTTCGATCTTATCTGTTTGTCTCGGGATTATTTCCCCCTCTCCACCAGATGGAAGTTCCGCTGTTTATAATGTAACCAGTCAAGTCTGGTAGCTTTAATGGGTTGTCCTCAGGTTTAGATACACATGGTTCTGACTCTGGCATGTTCACCCAAACTCGTCACTGAACCATCACTCGGCTTGATGATAATGGTCGAGTCATGGATTATCCTGGGGAAAAGCTTTGGATTGTGATTGAACACAATTCTGCTGCGGCTGCTGCTGTGATCTACAGCATCATAAGATAACCCAGTGTGAGCTGCAATATCTGCAAATCAATTCTACTGACCTTCCCCCAGTTCACACCGAGACCCGTTCACCTATCAGCCCTGTACTCAGTGACCTAATATGGTTTCTGATGTGCGAACGCATCCAGTTTCATAATCTCATTCTGATGAAGGTCTCACCCTGACGTCACGCCTCCAATTTCTTACATTCCTCCGATACTTTAACATATTAATCTGAATCATTTCTTTTCCCGTAATACAATCTGCTGTGTTTGAAGTGAATGTTTTTTTCCTCTGTTTTTCTCCCTGACCATGATTAAGACCTCTGTCGTGTCAGTTATGCCAGCCTTATGTCGTTTCAGAACCAATGAACTTGTGCACTTTGCGTTTTTGTTCCCTTCCCAATGTACAGCGCTCTGTGCTGGACAGGGCGTTTGAGCAGATTCAACACACGTCTTTGGAACATGTTCAAAAACAGAAATTGCTGAAGAAACTAAGCAGGTCTGGCTGCATATTTTGGAGTGAAAGCTGAGTTCATTTTTCGGGTCCAGTGACCCTTCGACAAAGCTCCCACGTCCTACAGCAATTTGTGCATTTTTATTTCAAGGTATTCATAGTTATTTGTTTAATTGAAAATTTGTGCTGTGCCTATTGATTTCTGGACAAACTCAGCAGATCTGGCAGCATCTACAGAGGCAGAGAAACAGAATTAGCGTTTCAAGTCCAGTCTGACACTTCCTCAGAACTGAAATAATTGGAAACTGGGCATTTAAGTGCCTTGCCAGAGGTGGGGGGGGGAGAGGGGGGGGGGAGGGGGTGTAGGTGACAGGTAATGAAGGGTGTGACAACCGGCAAACAGGCTTTAAGCAGTGGTGAACGAGAAGATGATATAAAATGAGTTTAAATTAAGATGTGAATGGGGAAAGGGGTTCTCTCTGTTGAGTGCAAGCTGAAGAAGACACAACCACAAAAGATCATAGGGAGGCTATGAGGGAGAATGTTGAACATGTGGTATTATATCGATCTGGCCAGAGATAAATTTTCACTGTAGAGATCATCACTGATGTCAGACAAAAGAATTCATGTGCTTGACGGCTTATTGGCACTAGTAATATTTTCATGCTGCCTCAGTATTGTAACATAAAGATGAAAACAAATAACAGCATTAAGTTTGGGCTGAGTGTTGTTTACCTGTCACTTTTAATATTGCTTCAAATATGCAGTGCTGATTTTTAAATTCTTGTTCTTGAAGTTAGTACCAGATGGAGTGTGGGAGGGCGAGGGGTGACATTATAGAAATTTACAAAATCAGGGAAGGCATGGATAGGGTGAAAAGCTAAGGTCTTTTCCACAGGATAGGAAAATTAAATCATAGCACCATGGGTTTATGGTGGAAAGGGAAGATTTTAAAGGAAGGAAGAGGGATTTTAGTTTACACAGAGGGTGACGTGTTTATGGAATGCACTGCCAGAGAAAGACTGGCAGATGCAAGTATAGATCCAACATTTGAAAGACATTAGGACAAACATATGAATGTGAACCGTTTAGATGCATATGTGCCAAATGCAAGCAGATGGGAATAGTTTAGTTTGGAATACCTGGCCGGCGTGGACAAGTTGGACCAAAGACTGTGTTTGTGTGTGATATGGCGGTATGAACATAGAAATCAAAGAAAAAGGAAGAAAAGATGTGATGTAAGCAAATTGTCAAGAAATATAAAAATAAATGTCACGAGCTTTTCCATGTAAGAAGAGTTCAAGAAGTGTGTGTGATCTTTGGTAGAAAGGAAGTCAGGAAAGTATATTCAAGACATTTGGAGTGTTTGACTGGGGAACTGGATACAGGGAGCAGACAGGTAATTTACACCAGCATTTTACATCGTTCCTCACAGGTGAAGGTGCTGTAAATATTTCAATGGTATAAACAAAATGGTAACAGGAGGGAAGATCTGGAACTGTCTCTAACAAAAGGAACAAGACATTTCTCAACAGATAAGACCAAGGGTAAACAGGTCATCAGCAATTCATAGCTGGTTTTAAGAGAAGTGGTCACAAAGTGGCTGATGGCACTGTGTAAAATATTCCATAACTCTCTGGACTAAAGGAGTGTTCCAATGAAACTGCAGACCCTCCATTGTGGTTCCTGTCTTCAAGGAACGAGCGAGACTGAAAGCAGGAACCACTTAGTCTAACCATTATTGCTGGGAATTGTGAGAGTCTATTATTAAGGAATGGACTGCAGGGCATATAGAAAAGCTTCACAGAGAGTCAGCGTGGTCATGTTAAAGGCGAACTTTAATTGGTCTGTAAAATAATGCAAAGGTTTTCTGGAGATCTATTAGAATGTAACAAGCGGCCTTGATAAATGGGGACTGGTAGACATAGAGTTATAGAGTCATCGAGATGTACAGCATGGAAACAGACCCTTCAGTTCAACCTGTCCATGCCGACCTGATATCCAATATAGTCCCACTTGCCAGCACCCGGCCCATATCCCTTCAAACTCTTCCTATTCATATACCTATTCAAATGCCTCTTAAATGTTGCAATTGCACCAGCCTCCACCACATCCTCTGGCAACTCACTCCATACACGTACCACCATCTGCATGAAAAAGTTGCCCCTTAGGTCTCTTTTATATCTTTCCCCTCTCACCCTAAATCTATGCCCTCTAGTTCTGGACTCCACGACCCCGGGGAAAAGACTTTGTCTATTTATCCTATCCATAACCCTCATAATTTTGTAAACCCCTATAAGGTCACCCCTCAGCCTCCGACACTCCAGGGAAAACGGCCGAGCCTGTTCAGCCTCTCCCTATAGTTCAAATCCTCTAACTCTGGCAAAACCCTTCCAAATCTTTTCTGAACCCTTTCAAGTTTCACAACATCTTCCCAATAGAAAGGTGACCAGAATTGTACGCAATAATTCAATAGTGGCCTAACCAATGTCCTGTACAGCCGCAACATGACCTCGCAAATCCTGTACTCAATACTCTGATCAATGAAGAAAATCATATCAAACGACTTCTTCACTATCCTATCTACCTGCGTCTCCACTTTCAAGGAGCTATGAACCTGCACTCCAAGGTCTCTTTGTTCAGCAACACTCCCTAGGACGTTACCATTAAATGTATAAGTCCTGCTAAGATTTGCTTTCCCAAAATGCAGCACCTCGCATTTATCTGAATTAAGCTCTATCTGCCACTTCTCAGTCCATTGGTCCATCTGGTCTAGATCCTGTTATAATCTGAGGAAACACTCTTCGCTGTCCACTACACCTGCAATTTTGGTGTCATCTGTAATCTTACTAACTGTACCTCTTATGCTCACATCCAAATCATTTTTGAAAATGACGAAAAGTAAAGGACCCAGCACCTTTCCCTGTGGCACTCCACTGGTCACAGGCCTCCAGTCTGAAAAACAACCCTCCAACACCACCCTCTGTCTTCTACCTTTGAACCAGTTCTGTATCCAAATGGCGAGTTTTCCCTGCATTCCATGAGATCTAACCTTGGTAATCAGTCTCCCATGGGGAATCTTGTCACCATCCGCGCCCCCCGAACCCTGAGAGGAACACAATGACTCCACTCCCATTCCCCCATCACCACATCCACTCCAGTTACAAGCTCCGCCCCCACTCCCATCTCCACACCCATACCGCTTCCCAGCTCCCAGCCCTGCCGAGCTTTCATTATCCCTTCAGACCTCTCCCTCATGGAGGACGAAAGATCAGTCCGTGGCAAAGGATTCACCTGTATCACTTTCCGCCCACGCATCATTGAATTTAATACACGCTGAGACGGCAAACACTTCTTCCGTCAACTCCATGCTCAATTTTACAATCAGGACTCCCGCCCACCTTCCGAGGACCCCTTCACCCACCTCCGACACGCTCCTTCCACCTGGACACCCCGTGCCAGCCTATTACCCGCCCTTGACCATTTCCTTTCCATTTGCCGCTGGGATGTTCACCGCCTCAACCTGTCTATCTCCCTCCCCCACTCCAACCTCTCACCCTCACAACGTGCAGCCCTCCACTCCCAATGTTCCAATCCTGACTTCACCATTAAGACAGCAGACAAAGAGGGGGGGGGGGCAGTGGTAGTTTGGCGCACTAAACTCTACAGCGCTGAAGCCAGACGCCATAAAGAAGACACCTCTTCCTACCACCCCCTCGACCATGACCCCACCCCCCATCACCAAACCGTCATCTCCCAGACCATACAGAACCTCATCACTTCAGGAGATCTCCCACCCATAGTTTCGAACCTCATAGTCCGGGAATCCCGCACTGCCCGATTCTACCTACTTCCCATGATCCATAAGCCTGACCTCCCTGGCCAACCATTTGTCTCAGCATGCTACTGCCCCACTGAACACATCTCTACCTACATCGGCACTGTCCTATCTCCCCTAGTCCAGGAACTCCCCACATACATTTGGGACACCACCCACGCCCTTCACCTCCTCCAAGACTTCCCTTTCCCTGGCCCCCAACGCCTCATCTTCACCATGGATATCCAATCCCTCTACACCTCCATCCGCCATGACTATGGCCTCCAAACCCTCCGTTTCTTCCTCTCCCGAAGTTCCCAACAACACCCTTCCACCGACACTCTCATTCGTTTGGCTAAACTGGTCCTCACCCACAACAATTTCTCCTTCGAATCCTCCCACTTCCTCCAGACTAAAGGGGTAGCCATGGGCACACATATGGGCCACAGCTATGCCTGTCTCTGTTGGCTACGTAGAAAGGTCCATCTTCCGTAGTTACACTGGCATCACTCCCCACCTCTTCCCCCGCTATATTGATGACTGCATTGGTGCCACCTCGTGCCCCCGCGAGGAGATTGAGAAATTCATCAACTTCACCAACACATTCCATCCTGCCATTAAATTTGCGTGGAGCATCTCTGACATCTCCCTCCCCTTTCTGGACTCTCTATCTCCATTAATGACGACCGACTTGACACTGACATTTTTTACAAACCCACCAACTCCCGCAGCTACCTGGATCACACCACTTCCCACCCTACCTTCTGCAAAATTTCAATCCTATATTCCCAATTCCTCCGCCTCCACCGTATCTGCTCCCATGAGGGCCAGTTTCACCACAGAACACACCAGATGGCCTCCTTCTTTAGAGACAGCAATTCCCCTTCCCACATGGTTAAAGATGATTTCCAACGTATCTCATCCACATCCCGCCCCTCTGCCCTCAAACCCCACTCCTCCAACCGTAACAAGGACAGAACACCCCTGGTGCTCACCTTCCACCCTACCAACCTTCGCATGAACCAATTCATCCGCCGACATTTCCGCTATCTTCAAACGGACCCCACCACTAAGGATATATTTCCCTCCCCACCCGTTTCCGCCTTCACCAAAGACCATTCCCTCCATGACTACCTGATCAGGTCCACGTCCCCCTACAATCCACCCTCCCATCCTGGCACCATCCCCTGCCACTGCAGGAATTGAGAAACCTGTTCCAACACCTCCTTCCTCACCTCCAGCCAAGGTCCCAAAAGAGTCTTCCACATCCATCAAAATTTTACCTGAACATCCACCAATATCATTTATTGTATCCGTTGCTCCCAATGCGGTCTCCTCTACATTGGGGAGACTGGACACCTCCTCGCAGAGCGCTTTTGGGATCACATCTGGGACACCCGCACCAATCAACCACACTGCCCTGTCGCCCAAAATTTCAACTCTCCCTCCCACTCAGCCGAGGACATGGAGGTCCTGGGCCTCCTTCACTGCCACTCTCTCACCGCCCGATGCCTGGAGGAAGAACGCCTAATCTTCTGCCTCGGAACACTTCAAACGCAGGGCATCAATGTGGACTTCGCCAGTTTTCTCATTTCCCCTTCCCCGCTCAGCCCAGCTTCAAACTTCCAGCTCAGCGCTGTCCTCATGACTTGTACTACCCGCCTATCTTTCTTTCCACCTGTCCACTCCACCCTCCTCCCTGACCTGTCACCTCCACGGAGAAAGTGAGGTCTGCAGATGCTGGAGATCAAAGTTGAAACTTTATTGCTGGAACAGCACAGAGGTCAGGCAGCATCCAGGGAACAGGAGATTCGACGTTTCGGGCACAGGCCCTTCTTCAGAAATGAGCAGAGAGTGTTCAGCAGGAGAAGATAAAAGGTAGGGAGGAGGGACTTGGAGGAGGGGCGTTGGAAATGTGATAGGTGGAAAGAGGACAAGGTGAGGGTGATAGGTCGGAGTAGGATGGAGGCGGAGAGGTCAAGAAGAAGACTGCAGGTCAGGAAGGCGGTGCCTGGCTGGAGGGATTCGGCTGAGACAAGGTGGGGGGAGGGGGGATGAAGAAACTGGTGAAGTCCAAGTTCATCCCCTGTGGTTGGAGGGTTCCCAGTCGGAAGATAAATCGCTCCTCCTCCGACCGTCGCGTTGTTGTGGTTTGGCGGTGGATGAGTCCAATGACCTGCATATCCTCGGTGGAGTGGGAGGGGGAGTTGAAATGCTGTGCTACAGGGTGGTTGGGTTGGTTCGTCCGGGTGGCCCAGAGGTGCTCTCTGAATCGCTCCGCAAGTAGGCGGCCTGTCTCCCCAATATAGAGGAGGCCACATCGGCTGCAGTGGATGCAGTAGATGATGTGGGTGGAGGTGCAGGTGAATCTGTGGCGGATATGGAAGTTTCCTTTGGGGCCTTGGAGAGAAGTGAGGGGGGAGATGTGGGCGCAAGTGTTGCACCTCCTGCGGTTGCAAGGGAAGGTGCCGGGAGTGGAGGTTGGGTCGGTGGGGTGTGTGGATCTGACAAGGGAGTCACGGAGGGAGTGGTCTCTACGGAAAGCTGATAGGGGAGGGGAGGGAAATATATCCTTGGTGCTGGGGTCTGTTTGGAGGTGGCGGAAGTGACGGCGGATGATGCGCTGTACATGGAGATTGGTGGGGTGGTAGGTGAGGACCAGTGGGGTTCTGTCCTGGTGGCGGTTGGAGGGGCGGGGCTCAAGGGCGGAGGAGCGGGAAGTGGAGGAGATGCGGTGGAGGGCACCGTCGACCACGTCGGGGGGGGAAATTGCGGTCCTTTAAGAAGGAGGTCATCTGTGTTGTACGTATTTTGAACTGGTCCTACTGGGAGCAGATGCGGCGGAGACGAAGGAATTGGGAGAATGGGATGGCGTTTTTGACGAAGGAATTGGGAGAATGGGATGGCGTTTTTGACGAAGGAATTGGGAGAATGGGATGGCGCTACCTCGTGCTCCCACGAGGAGGTTGAACAGTTCATCCACGACACTAACACCTTCCACCCCGACCTCAAATTCACCTGGACAGTCTCGGACTCCTCCCTCCCCTTCCTAGACCTTTCTATTTCTATCTCAGGCGACCGAATCAACACGGACATCTACTACAAACCAACCGACTCCCACAGCTACCTGGACTACACCTCCTCCCATCCTGCCCCCTGTAAAAACGCCATCCCATTCTCCCAATTCCTTCGTCTCCGCCGCATCTGCTCCCAGGAGGACCAGTTCAAAATACGTACAACACAGATGGCCTCCTTCTTAAAGGACCGTAATTTCCCCCCCGACGTGGTCGACGGTGCCCTCCACCGCATCTCCTCCACTTCCCGCTCCTCCGCCCTTGAGCCCCGCCCCTCCAACCGCCACCAGGTCAGAACCCCACTGGTCCTCACCTACCACCCCACCAATCTCCATGTACAGCGCATCATCCGCCGTCACTTCCGCCACTTCCAAACAGACCCCAGCACCAAGGATATATTTCCCTCCCCTCCCCTATCAGCTTTCCGTAGAGACCACTCCCTCCGCGACTCCCTTGTCAGATCCACACACCCCACCGACCCAACCTCCACTCCCGGCACCTTCCCTTGCAACCGCAGGAGGTGCAACACTTGCGCCCACACCTCCCCCCTCACTTCTCTCCAAGGCCCCAAAGGAAACTTCCATATCCGCCACAGATTCACCTGCACCTCCACCCACATCATCTACTGCATCCGCTGCAGCCGATGTGGCCTCCTCTATATTGGGGAGACAGGCCGCCTACTTGCGGAGCGATTCAGAGAGCACCTGTGGGCCACCCGGACGAACCAACCCAACCACCCTGTAGCACAGCATTTCAACTCCTCCTCCCACTCCACCGAGGATATGCAGGTCATTGGACTCATCCACCGCCAAACCACAGCAATGCGACGGTCGGAGGAGGAGCGACTGATCTTCCGACTGGGAACCCTCCAACCACAGGGGATGAACTTGGACTTCACCAGTTTCTTCATCCCCCTCCCCCCAACTTGTCTCAGCCGAATCCCTCCAGCCCGGCACCGCCTTCCTGACCTGCAGTCTTCTTCTTGACCTCTCCGCCTCCATCCTACTCCGACCTATCACCCTCACCTTGACCTCTTTCCACGTATCACATTTCCAACTCCCCTCCTCCAAGTCCCTCCTCCCTACCTTTTATCTTCTCCTGCTGAACACTCTCTGCTCATTTCTGAAGAAGGGCCTGTGCCCGAAACGTCGAATCTCCTGTTCCCTGGATGCTGCCTGACCTGCTGTGCTGTTCCAGCAATAAAGTTTCAACTGTCACCTCCACCCCCATCCCCATTCACATATTGTACTCTATGCTAAATTTCTCCCCACCCCAACCCTCCTCTCATTTATCTCTCGACCCTGCATGCACTCTGCCTCTACTCTTGATGAAGGGCTTTTGCCCAAAACGTCGATTTTCCTGCACCTCGGATGCTGCCTGAACTGCTGTGTTTTTCCAGCACCACTCTAATCTAGAATCTGGTTTCCAGCATCTGCAACTCTTGTTTGAACCATGCCGATCACCTTACTGATGTCCATATAGATCACATCTACTGCTCTGCCCTCATCAATCTTCTTTGTTACTTCTTCAAAAATTCAATAAAGTTTGTGAGACATGATTTCCCACGCACAAAGCCATGTTGACTATCCCTAATCAGTCCTTGCCTTTCCAAATACATGTACATCTTGTCCCTCAGGTTTCCCTCCAACAAATTGCCCAACGCCGAGTTCAGGTTCACCGGTCTATAGTTCACTGGCTTTTCATTACTGCCCTTCTTAAACAGTGGAACCACGTTTGCCAACCTCCAGTCTTCTGGCACCTCACCTGTGACTATCAATTTTACAAATATCTCAGCAAGAGGCCCATCAATCATTTCTCTAGCTTCCCACAGAGTTCTCGTGTACACCTGATCAGGTCCTGGGGATTTATCCACCTTCAACCGTTTAAAGACATCCAGCACTTCATCCTCTGTAATCTCGACATTTTGCAAGATGCAATCAGTCCTTGCCTTTCCAAATACATATACATCCTGTCCCTCAGGATTCCCTCCAACAACTTGCCCACCACTGAGGTCAGGTTCACGGATCTATAGTTCCCTGGTTTGTCTTTACCGCCTTTCTTAAACAGTGGCACGTCATTTGCCAACCTCCAGTCTTCTGGAACCTCACCTGTGACTATCGATGATACAAATATCTCAGCAAGAGGCCCAACAATCACTTGTCTTGCTTTCCACAGAGTTCTCGGGAAAACCTGGTCAGGTCCTGGGGATCTTTCCACGTTTAACCGTTTCAAAACATCCAGGACTTCCTCCTCTGTAATCTGTACCTTTTTCAAAATGTCACCATCTATTTCCCTACCGTCTATATCTTCCATATCCTTTTCCACAGTGAACGCTGATGAAAATATTAATTGAGTATCTCCCCATTTTCTGTGGCTCCACACAAAGGCTGCCTTGCTGATCTTTGAGGGGTCCGATTCTCTCCCCAGTTACCCTTAGGTCCTTAATATATTTGTAAAAACCCTTTGAATTCTGGTTAATTCTATTTGCCAAAGCTATCTCATGTCCCCTTTTTGCCCTCCTTATTTCGCTCTTAAGTATACTCCAACTTCCTTTATACTCTTCGGAGGATTCACTCGATTGATCCTGTCTATACCTGACATATGCTTCCTTATTTTTCTTAACCAAACCCGCAATTTCTTTAATCATCCAGCATTCTCTATACCTATCAGCCTTCCCTTTCACTCTGACAGCAATATACTTTCTCTGGATTCTTGTTATCTCATTTCTGAAGGCTTCCCATTTTCCAGCCGTTCCTTTACCTGCGAACATTTGCCTCCAATCAGCTTTCGAAAGTTCTTGCCTAGTACCGTCAAAATTAGCCTTTCTCCAATTTAGAACTTCAGCGTTTAGATCTGGTCTATCCTTTTCCATCACTATTTCAAAACGAATGGAATTATGGTCGCTGGCCCCAAAGTACACCCCCACTAATACCTCAGTCACCTGCCCTGCTTTATTTCCCAAGAGTAGGGCAAGGTTTGCACCTTCTCTCATTGTTACACCCACACACTGAATCAGAAAATTGTCTTGTACACACTTAAGAAATTCCTCTCCATATAAACCTTTAACACTATGGCAATCCCAGTCGACGTTTGGAAAGTTAAAGTCCCCTATCATAACTTCCCTATTATTCTTACAGATAGCTGAGATCTCCTTACAAGTTTGTTTCTCAATTTCCCTCTGACTATTAGGGGGTCTATAATACGATCCTAATAAGGTGATCATCCCTTTCTTTTTTTTCAATTCCACCCAAATAACTTCCCTGGATGTATTTCCAGGAATATCCTCCCTCAGCATAGCTGTAATGGTATACGCTTATTAAAAATGCCACTTTCCCTCCTCTCTTGACAACCTTTCCATCGTTCCTGTAGCATTTGTATCCAGGAATATTAAGCTGCCAGTCCTGCCCATCCCCGAGCCATGTTTCTGTAATTGCTATGATATCCCAGTCCCATGTTCCTAACCATGCGTTGAGTTCATCTGCCTTTCCTGTTAGGCGCCTTGCATTGAAATAAATGCAGTTTACTTTGTTAGTCCTACCTTGCCCCTGCCTGCCCTGACTGTCTGACTCGCTTCTGTTCACAACTGTACCAGTCTCAGACTGCTCTCTTTACTCACTATCTCCCTGGGTCCCAAAACCCCCTCCCCACTCCACCCCCACCTTACTACTTTAGATCCTCCCAAGCAGTTCTAGCAAATTTCCCTGCTAGTATATTAGTCCCCTTCCAATTTAGGTGCAATCTGTCCTTCTTGTACAGGTCACTTCTCCACCAAAAGAGATTCCAATGATCCAAAAATATGAATCCTTCTCCCATACATCAGCTCCTGTGCCATGCATTCATCTGCTCTATTCTCCTATTCCTGCCCCCACTCGCTCGTATCACTGGGAGTAATCCAGATATTACTACCCTTGAGGACCTCCTTTTTAAAATTCTACATAACTCTCTGTAATCTCCCTTCAGAATCTCAACCTTTTCCCTTCCTATATCGTTGGTTCCAATGTGGACAATGACCTCCTGCTGGCCCCTCTCCCCCGTGAGAACATTCTACACCCTCTCTGAGGCATCCTTGATCCTGGCGCCAGGGAAACAACACACCATTTTGCTTTTCCTCTGCTGGCCCCAGAAGCGTCTGTCTGTACCTCTGACTACAGAATCCCCTAACATAATTGATCTCTTGGAAGCCGACGTACCCCTCGTTGCATTAGTGCCAGCCTCAATACCAGAAAATTTACTGTTCGTGCTTCGTTCCCCTGATAATCCATCACACTCTACATTTTCCAAAACAGCATGCCTGTTTGAAATGGGTATATCCACAAAAGACTCCCACCCTAGGTGCCTACCTCTCTTACCCTTCCTGAAGTTAGTCCATCTATGTGACTGTATCTGAGACTTTCCCCACTTCCTATAATTGCCATCCATCACATCCTGTTGCTGTTGCAAATTCCTCATCGCTTCTGTATGTTTCTCCAACCGATCCACTCCATCTGATAAGTTTCGCATCCAACAGCATTTAGGGCAGATTTCATCCGCAGTAACCCTTAAACTCCCTTTAAACTCTCTTTAAACATGAGGCTTTCCATAGATTTTCCACAAGATGTGTCAAAATAAAGATTCTTACACAAGAGAGAATCTTATAGTATGATGGATAAGCATTAGCATCGAATGACAATTGATAAACACATAGAAATTGGAGATTCAGGCTTCATTGATCATTATGAAAAAAAATGTATCTACTGGAGTACCACAAATATCAGTCCGATGGCAAGAGCTGCTTACAATCTATACTGATAGCCTGACGGCGGGAGCTGAGTGCAATATACGTCCGAGTTTGTGGATGACACTGACAACCAAAAGGCAGGCTGTTATTTCATGGAAAGGACTCCCACAAAAGGAGCAGTACAACGGATTGGGATGTTCCTGTATATGAAACGTAACGTCAGCATGCTGATGCAGACATGTTGGTTCATTAGACTGGTTCCTGGGATGAAAGGATAGAATTCTTGAATAACTCAAAAATGCCGAGGCGATTCTTCATTGTGGTTTAAATGAATGAGGGTGACATTAATGAAACGGACAAGATACAGAGGGGGCTTGACAAGGTAAGTGTTGAGAATGTGGTTCCACACCAGGGCAGAGTCTCGAACGCAGGGATGTGGACACAGAAAAAGCAATATCGATTTCAAACTGAGCTGGAAAGAAATGTCTTCTTTCAGAAGTTAGTGAATGGCTGGAATTTCCGAACCCAGAGTTGTGTGGAAGCTGGGTCACCGAATGCATTTACATGCGGGGTTGATTGGTTTGTGATATTTCAGCGTGTTGAGGGATGCAAAGGGTTAGCAGGAAAGTGGAGTTGAGCCGTGGAGCAAATCAGCCACGTTCTTATTGAATGTCAGAGAAGGTTTGAGGGGCCAAATCGCCTGCTCCTGTTCCTGTTTCTTATGTTCTTATTTATGCTTTTGGAAAATAACTGGTTATTTTCATTATGTAAAATGATGAATTCAGGGACAGCAGATGATTTGTCTGAGTTGACCCTGTGTGACGCATGGGGGCTTTATTAACTGCGAATCTGGGTCTGTAACATGAACCACATCTGGAGCAGAAGTTCCAGAGAGGGGAAGCCTGGAAACAGGGATTTGGGGGGAGGGGGTGTCACTTCCTGACCCAGCCTGGAATTTCCAAGTACATTTCCCAAACTGCACCAAACCATCGGAGTGGCCTCAGTCTGCTCCTGTACTGCAGGAGCAAAGGGCTAAATGGAACATCAGAACACAGGGCTGGCGGACACAACTGGGCCATTCGGCCCTTTGACACTATTCGACCAGTCAATAAGGTCATGGCTCATCCCATTGCGTTCCCAGCTGCACTTTTGTCTCATTGCACCATTATCCCTGATTCACCTATCTGTGGAGAATCAGACAACGTCAGCCTCGATATAATATAAAGATTCAGTCCTCTCAAACTTTGTGGAAAGAGAATTCCCACTAGAATGAATTCCCACTTTGTGAATTTCTCTTCACTCCAGTTCTGACAGAGGTTGGAGGATGTCACTGTTTCAATTTCTAGTCCCACTCCTCCACCGCTCACAACAAATTTTAAATGTAACCAGGTTGGTGATATGGCTGAAGATAAAAGTTTAAGACTGGGTCAGGTTCAATTATCAGAAAAAGTCAATTAGATTTCGTTAGTCAGCTACAAGTAATTAATAGAACTAACTGAGGAGTATGATGGATATGTGGTTAGCACTGCTGGCTTAGATCACCAAAGAGCTGGGTTCAATTTCAAACTCAGGTGAGTTTGAACATTCTCCACGTATTTGTATGGGTTTCCTTCCAATGCTCCAGTTTACTCCCAGAGTTCAAAGGTGTGTGCAGCTCGGAGTGGATTGGCTATGCTATATTGCCCATTGTTGAGAGAGCGTCCTCTTCATTTTAACCTCTGTCAGTGTGGGGGAATTGAACCTGCGATGCTGGCCTCCCTCTGCATCACAAACCAGCCGTCCAGCCAACTGAGTGGTAGACTGTGTGATTGTTACAGACAGTCACAGATAAAGTGGAAAAGAAACTTCATGACAAAGGAAGTGGTACATTTCAAATAACGTTCAAGATAACAGTTGAGGATAAAACGTCCTGTACTAGAAATTGTATTTCAGAACGGGACAAGCGTTTAGAAGGGGTTTTTTGCTGAATACTATAACGTGAGACAACGTGAAATAGCCAGAATTAATATTTGTGATTGGATATAAAATAAGTGCATATGTCGAGGGAGAGAGAGAGAGATGAAAAATCGTCGTGTTAATTCCCCTTATCTGCCATGCGCGGGGTCAACTGTGAAGAGTCCTCCAAACTGAGAAAGTTCAATAGTGTGCCCATTGACCTTTGAAAGATGCGACCAATGCCAGTGATCACGGAATATCCAGGGGCATCAGTGCAATGGTGACTCACTCCAGCCATGATGGGTTGAAGAAACGGCTGGCATTGAATGAGAGGAATACTATGAGATTGAGTGGGTAATTAATGAGGTGAGTTCGATAAGATAGCACCAAGATACTAGGTCAGCCTCGTACAGACAATCCCTCTATCACAATTAATAAAATTGTCACTGAAACAAATTATTGTTAGATGCAGCCCAATGAATCGAAGACTCTGCTGGCCCCACATCCAGTTACAATGTTGCAGAACAAATGCTCATCCAAAACTCTCCATCATCTTTACTGACACCAATATTCCCTTCAGCTATCATTCCTGGGACTACTAGCTCATGTTGCAGAATGCTGTCGAAATGTCTGCATTTCAGCATTCTGAAATCTATGACCTCACATGAAATTGTCTCTCAAACTCCCTTTTTTTCCCCAAAATCCTTTTGATTGTTGGTAGCTAAACTGATTTCCCCACCATCTCTCTCTGGCAGGGACTAGGGAATACGGACTAGGCAACAAGGACTCTGTATCAGAGTGATAATGTAACCAGACGGTTAGTTCAGAGGAAAGGGCTGTGCTTCCCATAAAGTGTTTAAACTCCTACGACAGCCGATGTCAGAGCTTAAATTCGAATGACAAAAATTGGAATGAAATCTAATTTCACTCATGGAAACCAGAAACCGTCAGGACTTATTTTTATTATTTCACTGATAGTCTTTGGTAAAGAATCTTCAACATTATTGCCCAGTCTGAACTCAGTGTGACTCCAGACCCACAACAAAATTCTTGGCTTCATTTTGTCTTGACAAATGGCCGCGTGGTCAAGGATTATTAGTGATGGACACAAATGCTGCCTTTGCCCTTGATACTGGCATCCTGGAAAACAACAACTTTAAAGGTGAAATAAACCAAGGAATGGTAGGTGCTAGAGATCGAAAATAAAACTCTCCGGCGTCTGAAAGTGTTGAAGAATCTAAGCAGGTATGGCAGCCTCTGTCAGGAGAAACGCAGGTAACGGTTTGAATCCAGTTACCATGCTTCACAACTGAAAGCAAACTGTGAAATAATATTATTTATCCTGGAATCGGGGGTGGTTGGGTTGGAGAGAGAGGTGGGAGCCAGGTTTAAATAGAATGGACAGAGAAATGGCCAGAAAAAGAGAGGAAAAGAAATCAAAAGTGAGCAAAGAGATTGCTGATGATGAACTGAAAGGAAAACAAAATGGCAAGTTATACTCACATTTCCCCATTTTCCATATTCCTGAATATCACACCCATTTAGATATGTTCCTGTTTAAAGTGAGTTAGGTTCCCTCTATCTCTCTTCTCTGAGTGTTAGGATCAAATCCATTGGCAATACTGAGATACAGAGAAAGGTAATGTTACACTGTCAACTGCTTCATTGGAGAGGGAAACTGTTACTGTGGGGCTATACGGGGTTTGAACGGCTTTCTCAGCCAGGCAGAGAAACTCAGAAGTGGAAATAGATTTCAACACTGAACGCGTGCACCATGCGTGTGGGAAATTGACTTGTTCCTATCATTGGAAAATCAGTGGAGTTTCTGTGGATGCTTATCTCAGGTTTGTATTGTCAGTTGCTGGATCTGGTAACCCCACTCTTTTCACTGCATTTACAGTGTCTGGGTCCATGGTAAACAAATGGAGATGAGACTCCACAGAAGGAAAGCTCTATAAATAGTGTGGAGCAGGACAGTGCACTATCTTCCCTGAGATTTCCCGGGATATTTGTCTCAGCTGGACCAGGTGTAAGGTTTTAAACCAGTTTGTTTCAAAATTGAGATGTGTCTCCTCCTTCAGTTTACCACTTAGCCTCAAGCCAGGGACAGGACTGTGCTGATGCTCACCATGAAATAAACTGGATTAATTCTGGAACTTTCCAGGCAGGAGTGAGTAATATATCCATCATCACCGAAGTGCAGTCCACCTGTCTGCTGAGTGCAATATATTGAGTCCATCTCCCTGAAGAAGGTACAGAAACAAACTTCCAGAAACAGTAGGGAAAGAGTGACTGGTTAAATGAAGAACAGCAGGAAATTAGAATTAATAAAAGGTGTGTCTTTGAAAATCTCATTGAATTGAAGGTCGTTATGTTGCTGCATCAGATGAGCTACATCCCAGAGTAATGAGGAGGTGGCAGTAGAGCTAATGAAAGAATTACTGATTATTTTTCAAAGCTGGTTTGATTCTGAAAAGGATCTTGCAGACTGGAAAGCAGCTATTGTAAACCAAAGTATTTAAAACACGACAGAGAGGTCAATCAGAAAACTAAATTGTAGTTAGCTTGGTATCAACTGTGAGAAAAACAATGGAACCTTTTGTGAGGAATGTGACAACTAGACACTTGGAAAATAATAACATAATTTGGTCGAGTCAATCTAGATTCAGGAAAGGGAAATGATCTTTGATAAACCTGCTGGATTTTGTGGAGGTTGTGCGTTGTGACATCGACAATTGAGAATCAATGGAAGTGGACTATTTGCATTTTCAGCTGACGTTGTCATGGTTGAATACAGGTGAGTACAGAATGTTACAGCCCATGGGTATGTCGGGGTGGAATACATCTGATGTCTTAAAAGTTGGATAATCGAGAGAATGAAGCGAGTTGTGTTTTTATCTGGAGTGAAGGCTTTGGAGTATCAGAAGGATCAGAAGAAATAAAATGTTTCAGATGGGAACAACAAATATCATCATTCACATTTATGTTCATTAAATAGTGAGAGGTTGGGAAGTGCTGTTGTTGAAACAGACCTGGATGTGCTTGGTCACAAATCACTGACAGAATGTTTAATCAGCTAGAAGTAAATGATATGTGGCTCTTCTTGTAAAATGATTAAAGTACCAGAGAAAATGAATCTTTCCCGATGGTATTGTTATGTTTAGAGACTATTTAGGGTAATGTGTACAGGTTGGAAATGCTTTATAAATAATGATCTTGTAAGCGATACAGTCCAAAGGGATTTCACCAGACTAAACCCTGGCATGGTGTTACCATGAGGAGAAACTTGTGTGTAATATGTAGCACTGTGAGGGAATAAGAAATTGAAACTTGATGGTTATGGTTGGACACTCCTTCTGTCCCAAGCAACTGAATAGGGTGAAGACTCCTTCCTTCTCATTGGATGCCTGTTTCCCGGTAGTTTCCAAGCCTATGCAGAGCCCCATGTCTCTTGACAGATAAGTAAAGACTCTGAATGAACTTTACTGTACGGTTGCTGTGTGACCTTGCACTGAATCTTGCATTGTCAGCATCTGCAATACCTTCACTCTGAAACAGTTGGCCATTCCCCACCAGCTTCTGACCTCCATAGAGACCATGTGTCTAACTTCTTGGAATAGACAACACGTTGGTGAATGGGCAAAAATGTTGTCTTCATTCCTACTGCCAGAAAACCATTTTATAATAACACATATGTACTATGAGTAATGTAGCAATGTGGAACAATTACAGCAGTATATCTGTGCAGCCAATGCACAATTTGTTTGTGATATTGGAGCATCTCTGACACCTTCCTCTTCCAATGTCAGTGATCGAAGAAGCTGAATGACCACTTCCTGTAGCTTTGTAAATAGCTCCAGATGTGAAATGGCCTCTTTCTGATCCCATGTAAATGATGCATGGAAGTGAGCGGTCTCCTTGTCCTCCTATGGAATAGGCAGCAGGGACGGATTGGGCTATCCCTTTTCTTGCCGAGTAGCTTTGATGGGTTGAATGACTTGCCCATATTCCTGTGAAACCAGATTGAGGTACAGAATGACCTTTTTCATTTTTCTAGGGAAATGTGTTTTGTCTGTTACGTGAATGTTCCCCAGACTTCAACAGCGCAAGTTTGAATATTGTCTGCGTCGTGTCGCACATGGACACAGATGGCTTCAGAATCTGAGTGCTAACTTTTTTTCTGAACATTGTGAGTTCTTCAGTGAGTATTCCCACTTCGGATCGTTGTGAACTCAATGGACTGCTCCCACACTGCAGGGATTCCCCGCTGGTCAACTGCAGATGCCTGGGCTGAGGGAGATACCCTGAGAATCTCCTGCAGAGATACGCCACGGCTGAGATGATTGATGCCCACCGATAGTAAATACCTTCCCTTGTGCTGTGAATAACTCCGAGCAGTGGAGAGGTCACAATCGATTCTCATTTCTGCGATTTTGCTCAGGCTCCTTGATGCCATCCTCATACTGCCTTGAGTACAGGGCCAGTCTCTCTTTCCTGAGCCCCTGTGTTCCCTCTATTGTTCATATCAATAGGTCATGGTGTAGAAGCAGAGACTGGTTTCTTCAAACAGAATAACGTGATTGTCAGGAATTTTCTTACACAGCGAGTTAAGGGAGCTAGATAACTGAAAGGGATCAGTGGTGTCCTGCAGAGATCGGTTGTGGGACCGCTGCTTGTTGTGAGTTTTATAAATATTTTGGATGAAGAAGCGCAACGCTGGTTTAGTAAGTTTGCCGATGACGTGAAGGTTTGTGGAGTGGTACATAGTGTGGAGGGCTGTTGTCGGTTACAATGGGGCATTCACAGGATGCAGAACTGGGCTGAGAAGTGGCAAATAGAGTTCAAACTGGAAAAGTGTGAAGTGATTCTCTTTGCAAGCTCGAATGTGAATGCAGAATACAGTGTCAAAGGCAGGATTGTTGGCAGTGTGGAGGAACAGATGGATCTTGGGGTCCATGTCCATAGATCCTTTACGTTTGCTACCCAAATTGTGGTAGGGTTGTTAAGAAGGCATATAGTACTTTAGTTTTGATGAGCAGGGGATTGAGTTTAAGAGCCGCAAGGTTACACTGAGCTCTATAGCGCCTTGGCTAGACCACACTTGGAATATTGTGTTTAGTTCTGGTCACCTCATTCTAGGAATGATGAGGAAGCTTTAGAGAGGGTGCAGAGGGAACTTACCAGGATGCTGATTGGACTGGAGATCAGGTCTTATGAAGAAAGATTAGGGCCTTTCTCATTGGAATGAAGCAGGATGAGAGGGGATTGGATACAGGTGTACAAGATGATGAGAGGCACAGATAGAGTGAATAGCCAGATACCTTTTCCCCTCAGCAAAAATGTCTCTAACGAGGGAACGAGGATTAAAGTGATTGGAGGACGGTTTCGGGGAGATGTCATCGTTCGGTTCTTTACACAGAGATTTTTGAGTGCATGGAATGCACTGCCAGCAATGTTAGTCGAATCAGATACCTGAGGGACATTTAAGAGATGCTTGGATAGGCACATGAAAGATAATGCACGAAAGTATGTCGATGAGTCGAGAAGGATAAAAGATCAGCACAACATCGAGGACCGAAGGGCCTGTACTGTGCTGTAATGTCCTATGTTCTCTGTTCTATGAAAGTATTTGAAGAGGTTTTAGATGGATTTTGACCTGTCAGAGAGTTGAGTGCTATGAATAATTAGGCATGAAAGAGGACTTGAGACCGAGAGAAGATCAGCCATGATCTGACTGAAGGGCAAGGCAATGCTGAGGGGTGAGGGTAGGGAGCGAACAACTTGTTTCTGTTTCTGCGTTCTATTATTGGAATGATACAGGGTGTTATTTTCCTGGAAGTTTGGTTATTGAATGTTATAGTCAGGGTGTCCAGAGAATTTTCTGAGCCATCTCTGGGTGATGTGTTCGAGCTGTATTCACAGTAAACCTGGTTCGATAACGTGACCAACAAATGGAGCACATTTTGCAGAATGGGGAATCTCTGTAAAGAGAGATGAGGGGCCTCTTTGATACCCAGTCTGGGTTTTCCAATTACATTTTTCAAAGCACCTAAACCGTGTGGGAAAGTATTGAGGGACTGAATGGTCTCCTCTGTTTCTGTGCACGAGGTGATAGCAGTACGTAGCCTCCCAGTGCTCTTGTCTAGCAGGTTTCAGGGGCTGAATGGAACAGAAGAACATGGGACTGAGGAACAGTAGTGGGTCATTACACACTGTGAGCCTTCTCCACCAGGCACTAAGATTGTGGCTGATCAGGTTGTGGTCTCAGCCACACTTTCCTGTCTGTATCCAATTATCCATGACTCACTTCATGGACAAATACTTAACTAATACATCTTTGAATAAATGTAAACAAAGAAGCACCACAATCTTTTGTGGAAGAGAATTTCCACTCAAAAGGCCTTTAGAAATTTTCCTGATCCATCTTATCGAATCAGAGAGTCAGACACCACGGAAACAGACATTTTTGTCCAAATTGTCCATGCTGACCAGACATCCTAATCTGATCTAGTCCCATTTGCCAGCATTTTGCCAATATACCTCTGAACCATTCTTATTTATATATTTATCCAGATATATTTTTAATGTGTAATTATACCCGCTTCCATGGATGCATTTGTACTCTGAGATAATCTTCGTCACTGTCCATTGCACCACATTTTGCTGTTATCGGTAAACTTACTAATCATGCCTCTGATATTCACATCCAAGTTGTGTATATACATGATGAAAAGAAGTAAGCTTAACACTGATTTTTTTTCAGCACACCATTAGCCACAGGCCTCCAGTCTGGAAAATAATCTGTTACCTTCAAGACAATTTTGCATCCAATTGGTTAAATTTCCCTGGATTCCATGGGACCTAACTGCTTTAAATGTTCAATTTAATGCTGTAACTCAATTAGTTTAGCTAATGCAAACATATTTCCATAATCACATATTTACTCTTGTTTTGTTTCAACTATCTGATGAAACAACGTCTCTGCCAATGCCACTTCAGTTTCCTCGTCTTTACATTTATGATCTCTCCTGTTTGAGCTGGTGACATTGTGACCTTGTTGCCCCACAATCAGGAAAGATTCCAGGATAAGATTCTTGCTTTGCTTCAGTTGTCTGTGATTCCACTAGATTTTCAACCAGAGCAGGCAACACTTCTACCGATGAATCAGCTATATACTTTACAAGGACAAATTTTATTCCTGGAGCTGAAAGTTTGTCCAATACTCCCACCACAATTTCGCGACACTTTACTGGACATTCCATCCCGCTTTACATAACTGTGCGCTTTTTGTCTCACATGAATTCACTTTAGCAGTACCTTTTCTGGAAATAGTCCTTCAGGAACACATACCTTCGCATCTTTCAGCATCCCCACTGAGAGAATCCTGTGTTTCTTAATAGTGCATTCTCTTTATCTGCTACCCCTGACTTATGTGAATACACTTTCCATTTGCAGGTATATTTTATAAGCAGATCTGGCACTTCCTCCTTGACCAACCTCAGGACAACTTGTACACTGTGATGCAGCTTTCTAGCATCGACTGTGCTTTCTGTTACTGCTCCAATAAAACTCCCAGGCTGATCCTGTTTTCTTACATCTGTCTGTTTTTTACCTAGCCCACCAACAGAATGATTTCCTGTGACCTAGTTGATTGCAACGAAAACATCAGAGCTTTTTAGCTCCTTTGTCCCCTTCAAGTGTTTCCTTTTTACCCTGTGGTAAGATATCCTTCTGATCTTCACTGAAATCTACATATCCATTTCCACGTGAGGATTTCTCTATCCCCCATGAACTGAAATTGATTCTGGAAGCCAAAATGTGTTTTATGGAAAAAATCATAATCATCTGCCTCTTCAGCTGCTAATCTTGCTGTTTCAACTCTCTGCTCTTACACAAGAGTTTGCACTACTTCAGGCAATGAATCTTTGAATTCCTCCAAAATAATTATCTCTCTAAGTGCATCATAGATTTGCTCGATATTTAAAGTTCTTATCCATTTATCAAAATTACTTTCTTTGACCCTTTCAAACTCAATATAGGTTTGACCAGGGTCACTCCTAAGATTCCTGAAATGTTGTCTATAGGCTTCTGGCACAAGCCCATATGCACTTTCTTCACCTCCTCGTACTCCCCAGATCCTTCCTCTGATATTGTTGCGGATACTTCACTAGCTCTACCTACAAGTTTCGTTTGGATCAACAAAACCCACGTGGCCGCTGGCCACTACAATTGTTTAGGCACTTCTTCAAATGAGATGCAAAAGATTTCTATAATCCTACTCATCAAATTTAGACAAGGCGTGAATATACTTAAAAAGTATCTCACCAGGCTTTTGACTATCATGGGTTTGCTCATCCTCATGCTGCTCCTCACTAAGCTTACATTCAGCCTTCCTCTCCATCGTTTTCAACTGACTTTCCACTCTCAGTGTCCATCTCTGAAGCTCAAACCCTCTCTCTTTTTGTTTCTCTGCTGCTAAAACCATTAGTTTTCTTTCTCTTTCCTGGATAAAACCAATTCGTTCTCTTTGTTTTTCTTTTAATTTTAGTAGTAACGCAAACTGTTTCATTTCAGCTTCTGACTCAAGCTTATTATTTGCGATTGAAGTTTAGTCATTTCTAAAGACCCCAATGAGTTTCCAGCAAATTGGAATGCTGAACGCTTGCTGCAATCATCTCATCTTTCCTCACATTAGGAGGTAGCTTCAACTCTAGCTTGTCTACTAATTCCCGCAGCTTGGACTTATGTGCATTTTGTGAAACTCCCAAGGTCGATTCTCCCATCTCCAAAACATCATTTGTGACTGTAGGAGTTATTGCTATCTGAAGCTCTGTTTACACACCAAAGCCACACACGAACAAAGAGACACTAACACCTGCCACTCGCTGCCTTAATTCCGCAAAGTCCCCCCAAACTGTTATGGACCAGGCCCGACCCCTCAAAACATTTTTAAGCAGATAGACCAGACATAACTTTGGTATTTGTTGAAGGTTGGTGTATAGTGGATATTAACAGAGTGAATTAGCTGGTCAGACTGCTGAATTTTAAACGAACAGACTTTATTCACCAAATTATGGAATGAAGCACATGAACTGAAACTAGAATACCCAACTAACGTATCATATCCAACCGAGAGACTATCCCGAGTTTTGGATGTCGTTCCAAAATACTTGCAACAATCCCAATAAACAAACGCTTTATCACAAACAGTAAATCTGATACAAAAAGCTTACAGGTTATGAGGTCGGAAGTACAGAAGGAAGGGGAGAGCGTCCAATTTCAACAGTCACCCTGACTCAAATAAAGCACAAACTGAACCAATCTACCCAGCTAGAGAGTTGGCCACGTCCTCTTGATTATACAAGTTTTTATTTAAAGACTTGAAAGCGTTCTGCCTGATTAGATATAAACAAATGACCCCAAATGAAACTTTCAAAATTCCGACGTATTGGTGTCTTAGGTCGTTTAGAACTTCACTGAAGAAGAAAAAATCAAGGATAGCATATCTTTGTAAAAGGACCGGCTTTGTGAGAACATGCCACCTTTGGCTTTGGACTGAATTCAAACAATGAAGTCAATAAAGTGTGTTAAAGTGCTTGCGAGTTTATATGAAAAAAGTGCTGAAGCACATTGAGTGTTGGAGATACGAAAGTGCCTCATAAGATCAATTAAAGGAATGCCCAGGCAAATTCACATTTCCTGTGTATTGGAGTGTAAATATATCCACTGTAATTATATTGGCTGGTGCCTGTTCTAGTCGAGGAGAGATCAGCACGGTAACAACATCCATATTGTGGTTTTTGAGGGTGGTGATAGTGGGAGGTTCAGGCCCTTACAGTATTGCAAACGGGCAAAGGAGCAGAATCATCTAGCCTGGGATAAGAAAACATCCACTATTCTCTCTCACAACGAACTTCACGGAAGCAATTGATGATTTGACCAATAGTCAGCGATGCCAACAATCAATCCAGTCCAGTTATTTTTGTGAACTGAAGGAACCATACTGAAAGGTGTTACCTGGATCTGTTTATTCAGTGACTGTAATTGATGCCGGACTCCATGGATTCTAATTAGATTTGATTACATTCGATTACATTACAGTGTGGAAACAGGCCCTCCGTGCCAACAGGTCCACACAGACCCGTCGAAGCGCAACTCACCCATACCCCTACCTAACATTACGGGCAATTTAGCATGGCCAATTCACCTGACTTGCACATCTTTGGACTGTGGGAGGAAACCGGAGCACTCGGAGGAAACCCACGCAGACACGGGGAGAACGTGCAAACTCCACACAGTCAGTCGCCTGAGGCAGGAATTGAACCCGTTCTCCGCCGCTGTGAGGCAGCTGTGCTAACCACTGAGCCACCGTGTCGCCCACGAAGTGATGGCACTGGATGGTATCCCTCTCGTGTTAGTAAGGGGCTTCTTGCAATGCTTTATGCCATTAAACAGCAGATGCATCACCTCCAACGCTCACAGGGATCAGCAGCTGCAGAGACACGAAAAGGAGAGATAAACATCTGAGAATAGACTGGAATGATCCATTAATTGATCAGAATCTGAGAACATTAGACTGGAAAGCTGCAACAATGGACAGGAGTTTATCCTTGGGTTTTTCTTGTTTTCCTGGCCTTGGTCAACATTACCATATCGGATATATGGTGCACTGATGATTATCCAGGCGGGTAACTGTCCTATCCTCCCTATTGTTGGTGTTCCTGGTAAGTATCTTCATCTCTATCCATTTATTAATCTCTTTAACCATGGCAAACTTCTGTGCTATTTCTGTTTTCTATATTTGACAAAGACGGAAACTATTGTCTTCAGTTTCAAATGCAAATTCCATTCATTCCCTACAAATTTCAGAACCGCCCACACCCCCGCCCTCACCAGCATCTGAGAACGAGACTGTTCAGAATACCGAAGTACCTTTTTCCCCTGAATTCATTTCCGTCTCGGTATTCTGTCCATCACCAAACCTATCCACTACCAGCTCGATTATATCCCCAGGCACCATCATGGCATTAATGATGACGCTTAATAACCCATTATTTATGCCTTGGTAAAGTTCAGACGTTATGGTTCCACGTCTCCGCTAAGCACACTTTCAGTTGCAAATATTTTTGATCACAACCATGTTCTTGTCTCTAAAGTAACTTAATGACAGGAACACTGTGTCAAAGTAGTAATGTCGGAAGAAATGCAATTCAGAGGCACAGGTTATTGCACAGAAAGACACTCTTCCACACCCTACCACAGATGATGTCAGAAAGTAAATTCAAATGACAGGAATTGGAAATAAAAGCAAGTTTTACGAATAACAACCATAACATCTCCAGCACTTTGTCAATGCGTTTATCTATTTCACTGATGTCCTTTGGTAAAGAAAACTAGCGTTATTACCTGATCTGCCTTAAGACTGATATCAGACCCACAGCAATGTGCTTGGTTCTGTACTGCCTGAAAGAATGACCTCACAGTAAAGGGCATTTGGTAAGGTGAACAATGCTGCCCCTGTCAGCGAAGCAGACATTCCAAGTAATAACAAAATTAAAGATTAAATACAACCAAGAGTGATGCAATAGTTCAGAAACAATAAAGAACGAAAAATGCCAGAGAAACTGAGCAGATTTGGCAGTCTCGGGTCGAGAGAAAAACAGAATTGGCAATTCGATTCTAGTGACCATAGTTCAGAACTGAACACAGTTGGGAAATAGTGTGATTGATGTTGGTGACTGCGACATCTGTTATGAAGGGGAGAAGAACTAGGTTGAATAGATGGAAAAAGAGAGAGAGAGAAAGAAGCAAACAAAGGGATTGTTGATGATTAGCTGGGATGGAAATTAAAAATGAGATTAATCTTATTTATTTTTCTCCTGTTCCCATATTTCTGAAAATCATGACCATGTAAGGTATACATCAAAGTCCCTGTTTAAAGTGATTTATGTAGATTTTTCTCTCTTCCCTGAGTGCGATCATCTTCCTTTATTCATTAGTGGGATGCTGGGCCAGGATTTAATTCCCTTTCCCGATTGGTTTTGAGAAGGAGTTGGTGAGCTGCCTTCCTGAACCACTGCAGTCCGTGGGCTGTAAGTAGTCAGTGCTGAGGTCCATGCGTATCAATTCTTTGAGGCTTCGAAGTGAGTGATATAACTGAGTGGCTGGGTTGGCCACTTCAAACTGCAACTGAACGTTGACCACATTGCTGTGGATCTGGAGTCACATGTAAGCCCGACGAGGTGAAGATGGTAGATTTCCGTCCCTAAAAGGCGCGAACAATCGACAGTGGTTTCATTGTTTCATTTGATTCTTAACTCCTGACATTTTATTGAATTCAAATTCCAACATTTGACGTGGTAGGATTTGGATGCGGAGTCTGATTCCTTGGATTAATATTCCGGAGATAAAACAGCTAAGCCATCACCTCCTCAGCATCACCAATCAACTCGAATGGCAATAATGGTGTTGTTGGTGGTGTGACTTTGTTTCATAAGGCAAATAAATGATTTGGCAAAACATGCCATCCTTCTCATTTTATATTTACGAGAAGGCGAGGTGATGGGAAAGGCTCTTTGTGAAATGGAGCTGGATGTCCATGGGTATGAGTCACTAACAGAATTCATACGGAACAGCCGGGTGCTAGCAGGTGGGACTAGATTAGGTTGGGATATCAGATCAGCATGGACGGGTTGGACCGGAGGTCTGTTTCCATTCTGTACACCTCTATGACTCTATGACTCAGCAAGTAATCAGCACAATAAATGAGTAGTGTCCTTCATTGCAAAATGATTAAAGTATAAGTGTGAAGACACCGTCCTGCAGTTGTAGAGTGTTCTTGAGACAGTATTTTCTCTCCTTTATAATGAATGATCTCCTTGCTACAGAGAGAGACAGTGTAATGGCGTTTCATCAGACTACTCCCTGCGGTGATGGTACCATGGGGAGAGTGTGAAGGAAATGAATGTTTAATCTTTAACACGATAAAAAAAGAATAAAAAGTGATTGCATTAATACTTGAGTATTATGAATCACCACTCATTATTTCCAAAACAAAACATTGATAGCATTAAATATAACATGCTTTCCGTGACACGTGTCTTCACATTTAGACAAATACGAAGATCGGAAAGATTTAGAAGGATATGGACCAAACACAGAGAAGTGGGGTTAGCGTGGATGGACATTTTGGTCAGAATTAACTAGTTTGGGCTAAAGGGCCTGTCTCCTTGCTATAGGATTCGGTGACTCTATGATCATTTACAAAGTTCTGTAGATCCCCCATGTTGGTTGAGAGAGAGCTGCAGGTTCTGAATGAACTCTCACAGTCTCGATGTGCGGTTGGTGTGTGACTCTGCACTGAACGTAATGTTGTTCACATCCTGTCAGCAGCCACACTCTGACAGAGTTCGGCATTCCCACCAGCTTCTGACCTCCATACAGGACACTATCCAGTCTTCTTTGTCACAAACCAATCTTTCTTTTTTGCTAAAAGCTGTTCATTGGCTCAAGGAGACTCTGTCCTTGATGTTTTCGGAGGGGCAATCAACGGGACGGGCTCCGATCAGTCTGGTTTTGTACAGACATGAAAAGGATTTTCAGAGGCCTTTTATTTATATGTAAACAGATGAAACTTCAGGCCAAAGTAGTTATGCTTTAGAAGTGACCTGTATAATGATTGGGGAGTGGTCAGCTCTTTTAGCTGAGCTAGCTGAGTTGAGCTGAGCAGAGCAGTTTTCAGTTGAGTCTTGAACTGGAAGTTCAACAGGTTAGAATAGTGATGGCTCTTTCAGTCGCCAAACATTTCCTGGGTGTGCATGCAGTGACTTTGGAAATTTTACAAAAAGTGAATAAGACCAAGTTGCAACAATTAGCAGAAAAGCTGGAATTGAAACTGACTGCTTCTGTGAGGAAAGGAGAGATAATTACAGCAGTGGGTCGTCAAATAAACTTTCTGGAGAAACGATCAGAATCTATGGAGATGACAAGAATTCAGTTGCAAATGAAGCAGCTTGAGTTAGCTGCAAGAGATAAGGAAAGGGCAGCATAAATGAAACATTTGAGTTACTATTAATAGCAGAAGAGAGGGAAAAAGAGGGAGCAGCCGAACAGTGAGAGAAAAAAAAGAAAGAAAGGCAAAAGAGAGAACAGCAGGACAGAGAATGAGAAAGAGAAAGCTTTTGAATAGCAAAACTGACATTTGAAAAGGAAAGTCATTGTAAAAGGATGGAGATAACGGCTGAGGGTAGGTTTAGTAAGGAAGACAGTGAGGATGAGCAAGCCTTGGTTGTCAGAAGTCTAGTGAGAAACAGTTTGAGCACGTTCAAGCATTGCCTAAATTTGATAAGAAGAATGTGATGCCTTTTTCATCTCATTTGAAAAGGTGACTAAACAAATGCAGTGGCCAGAGACAATGTGGACTTTGTTGATCCAAACGAAACTTGTAGGTGGGACTGGTCAGGTATTCACATCCGTATCGGAGGAGGTATCTGGGGAGTATGAGGAGGTAAAAAAAGCCATTTTATCTGCCTTTGAGCTTGTTCCAGAAGGCTATAGACAACGTTTCAGGAATCTAAGGAAGGATCGTGGTCACAGCTACATTGAGTTTGAAAGGATCAAACAGACTAACTTCGATAGTTGGATACGAACATTAAAAATCAAACAAAACTATGATGACCTTAGAGAGATAAGTATTTGGAAGAATTCAAAAAATCACTGTCTGAAACAGTGCAAACTCATGTGGAAGAGCAGAGAGTGTAAACAGTAAGGTTAGCAGCTGAAGTGGCTGATGATTATGAACTGGTCCATAGACTTGGTTTGGCTTTCAGATACAGTTCCAGTCTACAAGAGATAAAAATTGGAGCAAAGAGATATCCTTACGTGCAAAGGGAAAGGTAGATCTCAGTGAAGATCATAAGGATAGTTTACCACGGCAAAAAAGAAAACCTTGAGGGGGACAAAGTAGTTACAAAACCTCTGGTGTCTTCATTGTAATAAAGTGGGCTACACAAAATCACAATGTTGGTGGGCTGGGAGAAAACCAGATGTAGGAAAACCAGATAACCACACCAGCCTGGACGTTTTGTTGGACTGGTAACAAAACGCACAAGGGAAGATAGATAACTGCCTCAGAGTGTACAAGGTGATCAGAGGACGTGCCAGATCTGCTTATAAAATCTACATGAAAGGGTAAAGTTTATTTACATAGGCCAGAAGTAATTTTGTAAGGAGGTTCCAATATTAATTGACATAGGATCTTTTCAGTCTGTAATGCTGAGGGGTGAGGATATATGCACTCTTGAGAGACTATTGCAGAAAATGTGCTTGTAACAGGAATTCATGATGAGACAAAAAGTGCACAGTTATGTGAAGTGAGGCTGAAGAGTCCCGAGAAGTGTAGATAATGTGTGGTAAGAGTACTGGACAAATTCTCAGCTCCAGGAATAAAATTTGTCCTTGCAAATGATATAGCCGATTCACCGGTAGGCGTGCTGCCTACTCTAGTTGAAAAGCCAATGGAAATGCAAACAATTGAAGACCTGGAGAATGTTTATCCAGGAATTGTCCCTGATTGAATGATCACAAGATCAAAGATGCACTGATTGAAGCAGGATATAGGCGCAGATAAGGAAGCTGACGTAGAGTTATCCAAAAGTTGTTTTTGATTAGTTAAGTGGAACAGAGAAGGAGCAAGTAGGAAAACATGCAAGTATTTTGAGCTCTGATAAGCGCATTGATTTGCAGCAGAAAGATGAGGAGTTACATTAGTTATATCAAAAGGCATTTAGCAAGAAAGAGAATGATTGCATTCCTGTGTGTTATTAATTAACAAATGATGTTAATGCGGAGATCAGCACACATTGAAGCAGATCAGACGTGGGCAGAAATTCATCAAATTGTTTCGCCTGTTGGGTATAGAAAGGAGGATGCTGCGAGTGGCTTATGAGCTACCTCGTGGAGATCATTTCGGGGAGAGGACTATACATTCTAAAGTACAAAGGTATTTTCATTGGCCTGTACTACACAAAGATATAGTTGAATTTTGCCAGACGTCTCAAACATGTCACACAGGCAGTAATAAGACCTGCAACTTCAATACATATTCCACCATTTGAGGAACCTTTCAGAAGAGTCTTGATGGATTGCGTCGGCCCCTACCTCAAACACAAAGTGGGAATAAGTATTTATTAACAATAATGGATGTGTCGACTAGATTTCCAGAGGCAACCCCATTATGCACCATCACAGCTAAAAGAGTTGTAGAAAAAAAATACTTAATGTTTTTACTAAATACGGACTACCAATAGAGATCCAGACAGATCAAACCTCACATCTGAACTATTCAAGGAGGTGATGGATAACTTGGGAATAAAGCAATTCAAATCTATGCATACTATTCGGAATCACAGGGAGCATGAGAGAGACGGCATCAAACACTGAAGACCATGTTGAAGGTTTAAGGTCAGGATTATCCAGATGATTGCGAAAAGGAAATTCCTTTTGAATTACTTTTGATCGGAGACGCACAAAATGAATCGAACACATTCAGTCTATTTGAATTAATTTGCAGGCATGAAGTAAAAGGACCATTAACATTGGTTAAGGAGATATTAATAAGTCAGAATTCAGAGACCACCCATTTGGACGATGTGTCAAATTTTAGGGAATGATTAAATAGAGCTGGGGAGTTGGGTAGACAGCATTTAAAAGTATCGCAGCATACAATGAAACAGGAAGTGGATCAGAAATCACAAATTCGCAATTCTGCAATTGGGGATAAGGTCTTGATGTTACTTCCGGTAACAGGTGAGCCTTTAAAACCAAATTTTAGTGCATCATATCAAATTGAGAACAAATTAAATGAGGTGAACTACTTGGTACGGAGTCCAGATAGGAAGAAATCTCACAGAGTGTGTTGTGTGAATATGCTCATAGGTATTTTGATAGGGAAGGAAAGCAAGAGGAGAAGCTGTTAATGATTACAGCACAGAAGGAAGAACTAATTTCAGAGGATTCTAAATTGGACATTCCTCAAATCAAATTGAACGAGAAAGTTGTAAAAAATTGGGATAAATTATTGAATTATCTTCCACAAGAAAAGCAAAGATACCTGAAAGAGTTATTATTATCTCATGGAGAGAAAAGCGGAAATAAACTGTGAAGTACAAACATAATTGTGCATGATAAAGATACAGGAGATGCTTTTCTGATTAAGCAACATCTTTACAGGTACCACCCTCCAAAATTGGCACAGGTTCAAAAGGAGATAGAGTGAATGCTCCAAGATGGCATAATCGAAGTGAATTACAGTGACTGGAGCTCACGTATAGTCATGGTGCCAAAGTCAGATGGGCCCCAACGGTCATATGTGGACTACCATAAAGTCAACGCCGTTACAAATGCATATCCAATTCCATGTTTGAAGAACTGTGTCTAAAAAGTGGTAGAAGCTACTTACATTTCTAAGTTGGACTTGCTCAGAGGCTACTGACAAGGACCTCTGTCAGAGAGAGCAAATGTCGGGGCTTTCATAACGCCAAATGCACATTTGGTCTGAAAAACGATCCAGTCACATTTCAGAGGCAGATAATAAGGTCATTGCTGGATTACCCAACTATGTGATATACGTTGATGATACGTTGGTGGTTTTTAGTCACTCATGGAAGGAACATTTAGAGCATTTATCGGACTTGTGCGATCAACTTCAGAAAGCAGGCTTGGTGGTAAACCTGGCTCAAAGTGAATTTGAGAAAGCCCAAGTCACGTTCCTGGGTCACGGTATTGTACATGGACAAATTGCCCCATGAGATACGAAAACGAAAGTAGTTGAGGAATGTTTCACACCGTCGACAAAAAGATATATAGAGTACGACAGTTCCTGGGATTGACTAGATTTTACCGAAAGTTTGTGCCAAACTTTAAATAGTGCGGCTGCTCCACTCACCAAATTGTCAAGGGCAAGAACTCTCAGAGGACAGAGGACTGTCAAAAAGCATTTTACAGACTAAAGACTGTGTTAACACTGGCCCCAATATTAGCTACACTAGGTTACACGAAGACTTTCAAGGTGGCTATCGATGCCAGTGATGTGGGTATTGGTCCGGTGTTCCTGCAGGAGGAGGATGAGGGAATAGATAGACCGATCGAATATTTTTCTGGCAAGTCGAACGTTCATCCACAGAAATGTTTAACGGTGGAGAAAGAGACTTTAAAGTTGGTGTTGGCGTTGCATCATAACTGTGTTTATATAACCAGCAATGCATCGGAGACAATCGCATACTCTGATCACAACACATTGACATTTGTGGAAAATATTAAGGACAAAAATGCCAGATTGTTTAGATGTAGCTTGTTGTTGCAGCCATTTAATCTGACAATTGTGCATGTGGCAGGTCGTGAAAACGTGAAAGCTGAATGAGTTATTCAAACTCGAATGAGATACGGGGGTGTTAGGTGATGGGTGTAGCGCGGCCTGAATTTGCATGGGTTTGTGCATGTTTGAATGTTTACAGTTAGTATAGTGCATCTGTCAGTTTTGAGACTACTAACTGGGTTTGAAGGGTTAAAAATGCAACCACCTTTTAGCATTGATGGTTCTTTCTTTAAGGGGGGCGGGGGGAGACATGTCACAAAGCAAGTCCCTTTTTTGTCGAAAAGCTGTTCCTTGACTCAAGGAGACTCTGCCCTTGTTTTTTTTTTCAATAGACAATAAACAATAGGTGCAGGAGTAGGCCATTCAGCCCTTCGAGCCTGCACCGCCATTCAATATGATCATGGCTGATCATTCCTAATCACTATCCTGTTCCTGCCTTATCTCCATAACCCTTGATTCCACTATCTTTGAGAGCTCTATCCAACTCTTTCTTAAATGAATCCAGAGACTGGACGGCCACTGTCCTCTGGGGCAGAGCATTCCACACAGCCACCACGCTCTGAGTGAAGACGTTTCTCCTGAGCTCTGTCCTACATGGTCTACCCCGTATTTTTAAGCTGTGTCCTCTGGTTCGGCACTCACCCATCAGCGGAAACATGTTTCCTGCTGCCAGAGTGGCCAATCTTTTCATAATCTTATGCGTCTCAATCAGATCCCCTCTCAGTATTCTAAACTCAAGGGTATACAAGCCCAGTCGCTTCAGACTTTCAGTGTAAGGTAATCCCGCCATTCCAGGAATTGACCTCGTGAACCTACGCTGCACTCCCTCAATAGCCAGAATGTCTTTCCTCAAATTTGGAGACCAGAACTGCACACAGTACTCCAGGTCTGGTCCCACCAGGGCCCTGTACAGCTGCAGAAGCACCTCTTTGCTTCTATACTCAATTCTTCTTGTTATGAAGGCCAGCATGTTATTACCCTTCTTCTCTACCTGCTGTACCTGCATGCTTGCCTTCATTGACTGGTGTACAAGAACACCCAGATCTCTCTGTACTGCCCCTTTACCTAAATTGATTCCATTGAGGTAGTAATCTACCTTCGTCTTCTTGCCACCAATGTGGATAACCATACATTTATCCACATTAAACTGCATTTGCCTTGCATCTGCCCACTCACTTAACTCGTCCAGGTCATCCTGTAATCTCCTAACATCCTCCTCACATTTCACCCTGCCACCCAGCTTTGTATCATCAGCAAATTTGCTAATGTTACTGCTGATACCATCTTCTATATCATTAACATATATTGTTAAAAGCTGCAGTCCCAGCACGGATCCCTGCGATACCCCACTGGTCATTGCCTGCCATTCCGAAATGGAGCCGTTTATCACTACCCTTTGTTTCCTGTTAGCCAACCAATTTTCAATCCAATCTAGTACTTTGCGCCCAATACCATGCGACCTAATTTTACTTACTAACCTCCTGTGTGGGACTTTATCAAAATCTTTCTGAAAGTCCTGGTACACTACATGTACTGGGTCTCCCTCGTCGAACTTCAGAGTTACATCCTCAAAACATTCAAGAAAATTAGTCAAGCATGATTTCCCCTTCATAAATTCATGCTGACTCTATCCTATCCTGTTACTACTATCCAGATGTGCCGTAATTTCATCCTTTATAATAGACTCCAGCATCTTTCCCACCACTGAGATCAGACTAACTGGTCTATAATTTCCTGCTTTATCTCGCCCACCTTTCTTAAAAACATTAGCCACCCTCCAATCCTCAGGAACCGACCAAGAATCTATCGAACTCTGGAAAGTAATCACCAACGCATCCACGATTTCCCAAGCCACCTCCTTCAGTACCCTGGGATGTGGACCATCAGCCCCCGGGGACTTATCAACCTTCAGACCTAACAGTCTCTCTAACACCAATTCCTGGCAACTATACATTCCCTTAAGCTCAGGTCCTTCAGGCACTGTTACCTCAGGGAGATTGCTTGTGTCTTCCCCAATGGACACAGATCTGAAGTACCCATTTAATTCATCTGCCATTTCTTTGTTCCCAGTAATATATTCCCCTGTTTCTGTCCTCAAGGGCCCATTTTTTGTCCTATCCATTTTTTTGCCTTTGCACATACCAAAAAAAGCTTTTACTATCCTCCTTTATATTCTTGGCCAGTTTACCTTCGTATCTCATTTTCCCTCTGCGTATTTCCTTCTTAGTGATCCTCTGTTGCTCTTTAAAAGCTTCCCAGTCCTCAATTTTCCCACTTATCTTAGCTATGTTATACTTTTTCTTTTTTAACTTTACATGTTTCTTTACTTCCCTCGTCATCCACGGCCACCCATGCCTCCTCTTGGGATCTTTCTTCCTTTGAGGAATGAACTGATCCTGCGACTTCTGCATTATAGACAGAAATATCCGCCATTGTTCCTCCACGGTCATCCCTGCTAAGGTATCGCACCATTGAACTTTGGCCAGCTCCTCCCTCATAGCTCCATAGTTCCCTTTATTCATCAGAAGTACTGTCACTTCCGACTGTCCCCTCTCCCTCTCAAATTGCAGATTGAAGCTTAATGTCACTACTTCCCAATGGCTCCTCCACTTCGAGGTCTCTGACCAATTCTGGTTCGTTACACAATACCAGATCGAGAATTGCCTTCTCCCCGGTCGGCTCCAGCACTAGCTGCTCTAAGAATCCATCTCTGAGGTACTCCACAAAGTCTTTTTCTTGAGGCCCAATACCATCCTGATTCTCCCAGTCAACCTGCATGTTAAAATCCCCCAAAACAACTGTAGTGACATCTTTGCGACAGGCCAATTTCAGCTCCTGATTCAACTTACATCCGACATCCAGACTACTGTTTGGGAGCCTGTAGATGACTCCCAAGAGGGTCTTTTTACCCTTAGTATTTCGCAGCTCTATCCACGCTAACTCTACATCCCCTGACTCTAGGTTCCCCCCGCGCAAGGGACTGAATATCCTCCCTTACCAACAAGGCCACCCCACTCCCTCTGCCCGTCAGTCTGTCCTTACGATAGCACGTGTAACCTTGAATATTCATTTCCCAGGCCCTGTCCACTTGAAGCCACGTCTCAGTTACCCCACAATATCGTCTCTGCCAATTTCCAAAAGAGCCTCAAGCTCATCCATCTTATGTCTAATGCTTCGTGCATTCATGTATAGTATTTTTAATTTGTTCCTGCTCTCGCCTTTCCCATCAACCCCTATTTCACTCAACCTGACAGCATGATCTCTTTCCGAGTTTTCTGCCTCATTGATACAGTTGTCTTTCTTGACTTCTCTTGTTCTAACTTTCCCTTCAATTTCCTTTTAAACATCCAGTTTGTCCCCTCCCCCCTCTACTTAGTTTAAATGTAGCGGTGTTGCAGTAGAAAACCTGCCTGCCAGAATGCTGGTCCCTAACCTGTTAAGGTGCAAATCGTCTCTCTTGAAGAAGTTATGCTTCCCACAAAATATACCCCAGTGATCCAAGAACTTAAATCGTTGCTTCCTGCACCAGTTCCCCAACCACATGTTCAAGTCCATTATCTCCCTGTTTCTGGCCACACCAGCCCGAGGAACTGGAAGCAAACCGGAGATAACCACCTTGGACGTCCTGCTTTTCAGCCTTTTTCCTCGTTCTCCGAAGTCCCGCTGTAGTATGTTCCTCCTCGTCTTCCCGACATCATTTGTGCCGACATGTACCATCACCTCTGGCTCTTCACCCTCATTCTTGAGGATTTCCTGCACTCTGTCGGGGATGTCTTTCACTCTCGCACCAGGAAGGCAACACACCATCCTTAAATCCCGTCTGCTGCCACAAAAGCCCCGGTCAGTTCCTCTCACGATGGAGTCCCCTATTACCACGGCTCTGTGCGATGTCCTACTCTTCCTATCTGCCTTCAGCGGGACAGTAAAACGGGGCCAAGCTCAGATTAGTCTGCTTTGGTAAAGAGATGAAAAGGATTTTCAGAGGCCTTTTGATTATTTGGAAATGAATGAGACTTCAGGTCAAAGTGGTCATGCTTTATAAGTGACCAGTAGAAAGAAGGAGAGTGGTGAGTTATTTTAGTTGAACTAGCTGAGCTCAGCAATTTGCAGTTGAGTTTTGAACTTGGAAGTTCAACTGGGAGCTGTGTGGAAACTCTCTCTCTTTTCTGACCTTCAACTTCAACCTAGAAGTTCGTGTTCCATTTGTACTGGTTTATATTGGGAGTTTGCTTATTGGGACAGTTGTGTGTATTCGGAACAGCATAATTAAATCTAGCTGAATCGGTTTAATTCTGTCGTGATCCTTTATTCTGTTCTTTGTGTTGCATTGTGTAATTTTATGAATAAAGTTTTTGTGTGTTTTAAAATCTAGTAGTCAACCTAGCTAAATTAAACCGGCTAATTTTCATTGTGCACTTACCGAAGCAAATTGCAAAGGTATGCTCTGGGCTGCCTGCTTAAAAATATTTTGAGTAGTCTAGCCTAGTCCATAACATCTCGGAGATGGAAGATGCCTCCTTGGTACTTGACACAAACCAATCACTTTCCCTCCTCATGGTCAGCAAACCATGTTAAAATAACACGTGTGTTCCATTAGCAATGGAACCAGGAGGAACAACATGGAGCAGTCTGTCTGTGCAGTCTATGCCTCATTGATTTGTCGTGATGCAGCAACAATGACATCCTCCTATTTCACTGTAACAGTTTGGAGGGGCTGAATGGCCTCTTCTATTCATGTGTCAGTGTCTTAATGGACTGAATGTCTTTCTCCTGGCCCGAGGGCAGACGTTCAAGGACTTCAGTGGGCAACCCGTGGTTCCTGCCTACCAGCACGTTGTACTGACTAGACTCAATCTTCCTGAGTTATAAGAGACAAACAGAAGGCTGGAAGAAAATAGCAAGCCAGGCAGCATCATGAGCTGGGAAAGTCAACATTTCAGTTATAACCGTTCTTCAGAACTGGGGTGGGGGAGGGAGGTAGGGAGAGCTGCAGATAAAGAGGGAACGGAGTATTTGGGCTGGGGAGATCAGGGAGATGGCGAGTTATCGATATGTGGATACAAGTGATGGGTGCAACATGGTTGGGCGATGGGAGGGATGAATTCGGTTGGAAGCTGAAAGGTAAGGTCGTTAGTTGGAATGGAAGACCTCCCAGACAGTTCCTATTTCAATTCTCTTTCCCAATCCCACTCCAACATGGCCATCCTTGGCCTCCTCCATTGCCACAATGAACCAAACCATAATTTGGAGGAACAAGATCTCATCTGGCACCTATGCAACCGACACCCCGGGGACTCAACATTGAATTCTCCAATTTCAAATAATCTCCCTTTCAATCCCCCCGACTCCCTTCGCAAGCTCTCTCTTGCCTTCCATTCCTCTGAGCAACCTTTTGTCCTGTTACCAACTGGATTCTGCCCTCCCATCACCAACCCGCTGATACCCTTTATCTGTGCTCACTTATCCCCACGTCGGCACTCTGCCTCCTCCTCTCTCACCCACCCCTTTATCTATAGACCTCCTTACTCCCATCCACAGTCCTGACGAAGAGTTATATCCAAGTCATTCACTTCTCAAAGTCTTGATGCTGTCTTGCTTATTCTGTTCTTCCAGCTTTCTGCGTGTGTATTTTGGATTCCAACACCTGCTGTATTTTTAAAAATTGTCTTCTTGTGTAACAGCAGGAGTGAGTGAACAACTTGCGTCTCTTGTTATCCAATGGATCTGGTGGGCTGAATGGCTTTCTTATATTACTGTGAAACCAGTTAGAGATGCTGTAGGGGTTTCTCTTTCTTTTAACCGTGGAAATGTTTAGTACCCAGCCGTGCTTTTGATTCATGTTACCTATACATTAACAGCACAAGCTTGAATGTTGTCCAGATTTGATATTTTAGTACCTTAGGAGGTGACTCAGTGTTCTGAACATTGTATAATCTTCACAGAACATCAATCATCTCTGATAGTTCCACACATACTTGCCCACATTGGTCTTCAAGGCGTCCTATTTTTTTCCCCAGTTAGTGTTTTGTTTCTATTAGTATATTTAAAGTACCTTTTTGGATTCATCCTAATTTTCTCAGCCAAGGCTCTTTCTTGCCCCCTTTTCACCCTACTGATTTCCTTCTTCCATGACTCCTGTATCTCTTATATATCTCCAGGGATCCCCATGATCCCAGCTGCCTGTACCTGAGTCACGCCCCAAGTTCGAACATGAATCTCAGGAACAGTTTTGTCCTTCTCTATAACTATTTGAAAATTAATAGAACTATTGTTACTGGTCCCATGTGCTCCCCCACTATTAACTCAGTCACCTGTCATGCCCTATTTACTAAGAAAATTTCGAATTTTGCCCCTTCCCGAGTAGGACACTCTATATACTGCTTGAGGAAACTTTCCTGACGCATTTAACAGATTCTACCTCATCAAATCACTTAACACTGTGGCTGTTCCAGTCTGTATTAGAAACAAAACCTATTATGATAACCCTATTGCTCCTGCAGGTCTCCCCTCTCTCCCTGCATATTTGTTACTCTCATTCCTGTTGACTATTTGGGGGCCTATATTACAACTCCAATCACCACACCATTCCCTTCCTATTTCTAAACTCCACCACAAAGCCTCACTGGGTGATCCATCAGTTATTTTATCTCTGATTAATGCTGTGGTTCTCCCCTTAATCAGAAATGCAACTCTCCCTCCCCTCCTTCCACCATCTCTGTCTCGCCTAAAACACCTGTTCCCTAGCACATTAAGCTGTAAATCCTATCCATTACTTAGTCATATTTCTGTAATGGCTATAATATCCCAGACCCACCTACCTATCCAGGTCCTGAGTCATCGGCCTTACCTGTCAGCCCTCTTGCATTGAAACAGGTGCAATTAAATCCAAAAGGCATTACTTTCTCTCTGTTGTTTTCCAGCTTAACCTTACTATTTCTGATTACTGTATCTCCTTCCACTTTCCTCCCTGCTCTTGAGGATACCACCACCTGCCAATCGAGTTTAAACATTCCTAGGTAACCCTAGCAAAACTGGCCGGCAAGATATTGGTGTCCCCTCCAGTGCATGTCTCAGACGGGAATCTCCTTCTCAGGAGATTACCACTGGCAAGGTTTTTTTTTAAATATTTCTCCTAGCTCTCTGCAATCACGCTGCAGTACCTCGTCCCTATTTCTACGGGTATCATTTGTGCCAACGTGCACAATGATTTCCGGTGCTCCCCTTCCCCCTTGAGAATGTTCTGCAGCCACTTGGAGACATCCTGGACGCTAGCATCCGGGAAGTAACGCACTATCCTGGATTCCCGTTTGTGACCACAGAATCTCTGATCTGTCCCACTAACAATCGACCCTCCTATCTTTATAGTCCTGTTGACCTTTACCCTTTCCCGCTGTGCCCCATTGGTAGTACCACCAACCTGGCTCCTGCTGCTTTCCCCTGAACTGTCATCGCCCTCAACAATCCAAACTGGTCTACTTGTTTTCGAGGGGAATGGCCACATGGGATTCCTGCACTCCCTGCCTACTCCCTTTGCCATTCCTGGTGGTCGCCCATCTACTGTCTGCCTGGAACATGACAGGAAGCAAGGAACGCCTGTTGGATTAAATTATGTTTATTTAAATACAATAGGACTGACAAGTAAACTCAGGGCGATGAACGTTGGACTGGAATATTACAGTCATTATCTCGGTCAGTATCTCGGATTACCCTGAGTGCATTATAGATTAGATTACCTACAGTGTGTAAACAGGCCCTTTGACCCAACAAGTCCGCACCGACCCACTGAAGAGCAGCCCACCCAGACCGACTCCCCTCCACGCAAAACTGCAGGTAATTTAGCATGACCAATTCACCTAACCTGCACATCTTTGGACGGTGGATGGAAACTGCAGCACCCAGAGGAAACCCATGCAGACACGGCGAGAATGTGGAAACTCCACACAGAACCCTGGTCCCTGGTACTGAGGCAGCAGGGCTAACTACTGAGCCACCATGCTGCCCAACTTCATCTCCCTAACACGATCTCCCAGGAGCTGAAGCTGGGTGCAATGCCCACACTTGTAGCCATCATGGCCGGTGGAAATCTCCCTGAGCTTCCACATCCCACAAGAGGAGCGTGCGACTGCCCTAAATGCCATCTCGACTGCTGTAACAATAAAGTTAAAAGAACTTTATTTGAGTTTCCCTGTACATTTTGCTGAACTGGAGCTGTCCAAAGCCTCTCGTGTAAAAGCCTTACTGCTTACTCTGCTACCAACGGCATGTCTCTCTATACCTCCACACTTAATTTTGGTCAGGAAAAGGAGACACGACAGTGATGTAGTATTTAGGCCTTCAGCACTCCTTGACACCTGGCCCCTGACTACCTGCTACCCGGCGCAGGTCGCTGCTTGGCCTTGGAGCATGTCTTGCTGAAGTATTCCTTCTGGTAGTGGTGACTGTGTCGATGCAAATCCTCACCCTAACAGGCAATCCATGTTATCACAGTCCTCTTGTACTTTATGTCTGTTCGTATTGCGTTTATGAATTCCTCGAATCCCTCGATTGCATTCCAAACCGTGTCTCACTCCATAGTAAGAGAGGTTGATGTTCTTGTGAATACAGGGCAATTGGAAAATAACACCATTAGACTTCGGGGCAACAAAATTTCTATCCGCTCACTGAGTCTGCTTTTCCTTCGATTAGGTTATATTTATTTTGTTAATCCCCCATTCCACTTTCCTGTGATTTCCCCGTAACACTTGTATAAAAATCTGTCTGTCTCAGCCTTGAAGATATTTAATGATCCAGCCTCAACAGCTTTCCGAATTTTCTACAATTGTTTCCTTTTCACTGATGTGAGACTTGGCCTTTAATCTGGTGATTTGCCCACTCAATCTTACATAAAATTCCATTCTTCCTCAACTCCTGTACCAATTTGCTCATGGGTCTAACGGTCACTCTCCCTAAATCCAGGAACTGCTTCGCTAAACTGAAGACCGATTCGTAGGATGTGTTTAATATATACTGTGGCTTTGTGAACAGGCTGTCCCCTTAGTCCCTAATACTCCCATTCTTTCCTGCGTTACCCTCTTCCCCTTAATAAACTAAAAAAAAGACTATTGATTCTTGCTAAACTTACCCGCTAATGTTTTATCACCCCTCCTTCTGCTCTTCCACTGATATTTTAAGTTTAGCCCTAAGCTTTCTATATTCTTTTATGACCTTCATTGACCTGCTCATTGGTACCAGATTTAAGCTTCTCTTTCCTTTTTCATCCTGTTCGGGATTTGTGTCGACATCTGAAGTTCTCAGGGCTTGTTTTCCTAATCTTTTCTGCGGTGTAACATGCTGGGCCGGCACTGTCATCAATTCCATTTTAATCAAATGATCCCCCAACCCCCGCCCCACCTTGTTCTGCTACAGTTTCACCCAGAAGCAACTGCTTCTGTCATTTTTTCCCATAAAACCTGTCTCCCCAATGCAAAAAGCTCTTATTTTTCTAACATTGTTAGGTCTTTTCCTTAGCAAAGTCAAAATGTGTGATATCACGGTTACTGGTCCTATAAAGCTCTCCCTCCTCTGCCTGGAACAGCTGAATGGCTTCGTTCCCCACAGTGAGGCCCAACACTGCACTGCCCTTTGTTGTATCTGCTCTATGTTGATATAAGAAGTTCTCGGGAATAAATGTCAAAACACCTGCCCCCTCTTAAATAGTTATCACTGACCTAATGGATATTTGGAATAGACATGCCTGAATATAATGATCCTATTATTGTTTTTACACATCTCAGTAACTTGGTTATATACCTGCTCCCCTAATTTCCTTTGTCCGGGGGTCTATAATATATCCCTAGCAGTCTTTCTGTCATGGTTTTGATCCTGAGCTCTCACCACCACGCCTCATTAGAAGATCCTTTCAAGATATCGTCCCTTCTTACGCCAGTAACTGACTCCATCATTAATAAGGCAACACCATCTCCTTTTTTACCCTCTCTACTGTCCTGACTATAGTTCTGGTACCACAGCATATTGAGTTGTCAGCCCCGACATCCCTCAAACACATCTCTGTAATGGGAAAAATGTCACACTTCCACATGTCACCTGGTTTCCATATCATATCTGTCTGTCTGATAATATGACCAGCAATCTGGAATATATCACCTGGAATACTCTGTACCTCGGAGTTCTTCAGTCGTTCCTGTTCGTAATCAACCTGTCCAATTCATAAACCAAAATTGTAACTCTGGGACTGAATGAATATTTTTTGAATTTGAATTTCGTTTTTAGCAAATGTGTTCACCAAATGCAACTTTCCAGAATTAAACAGTCAGCTCCAGTTACAACGAGTTTCTGTTGATGAGTTCCTTGCTCAGTGTGCAGAGGGGGCAGCCCTCAGTAATGGAGAAAGTGAGGACTGCAGATCCTGGTGATTAGAGTTGAAAATTGTGGCGCTGGAAAAGCACAGCCAGTCAGGCTGCATCTGAGAAGTAGCAGAGTCAAAGCTTTGGGCATCTGCCCTTCCCATGTTTTCCATTCCATAATACGCAGGATATTGGGAGCCATACTTGCTCAGGAAGGCAGCACTGCACAGAACCCTGAAATGGAAAGCAGTCAATCCGTTGGTTGGACAGGGAGTAAACAAGTTGAGGTGAAATATAGACTAATTGAAGTACTAACATAAGGATAGATAAATCCCACGGCCAGACGGGAAACACGTAGGTCACTACAGGAAGAGAGGCAAGAGATTTCTGTGCCTTTGGCGATGGTCTTTGCGTCTTCATTCACCATTGGAGTAGCGTCAGTTGATTGGAGGGTGGCAACTGTTACTCCCTTGGTCAGGCAAGGAAACAGGGATTGTCCTGAGAATGACAGACCAGTCAGTCTTACATCAGTATTGGGCAAAGTATTGGAGAGGATTCTGAAAAATCATAGTTCGATTAGAAATAGTCAGCATGGCTTTGTGAGGGGCAGGTCACACCTCACAACTCTTATTGGACTCTTTGAGGAAGGGATTAAGCACACTGAAGAAGGTAGAGCAGTGAATGCGGAGTGCATGGATTTTAAAAAGGTGTTTGATTAGATTACATTACAGTGTGGAAACAGGCCCTTCGGCCCAACAAGTCCACATCGACCCGCAACCCACCCATACATTTACCCCTGACCTAACACTACGGGCAATTTAGCATGGCCAATTCACCTGACCTGCACATCTTTGGACTGTGGGAAGAAACCGGAGCAAACCCACGCAGACACGGGGAGAACGTGCAAACTCTACACAGTCATTAGCCTGTGGCTGGAATTGAAGCCGGTTCGATGGCGCTGTGAGGCAGCAGTGCTAACCACTGTGCCACCGTGCCGCCCACAGTTTGATAAGCTTCCCCGTGGTAGTTTCGTTCAGAAAGTAAGGAGGCATGACATACAGGGAGACCTATCTGTCTGGATACAGAATTGGCTCGCCCATAGAATATAGAGGGTGGTGGTAAATGGGAAGTATTCAGTGTGGAACTAGGTGAGGAGTGGTGTTCCATAAGGATCGATTCTGGGAACTCTGCTGTTTGTGATTTTGATAAATGACTTGGATGACGAAGTGGAAGGGTAGGTTGGTAAGTTTGGTGGAATTGTGGATAATGTGGAGAGCTGTTGTAGTTTGCAACAGGACATTGACAAGATACAGGACTCAGCTGTTAAGTGGCAGATTGTGTTCAATATGGAAAAGTGGGATACGATTCATTTTGGAAGGTCGAAGTTGAATGCAGAATACAGGGTTAAAGGCAGGATTCTTACATTGTGGAGGAACGGGGGATCACATGGTCCATGGCATAGCTCCCACAAAGTTGCTACCCAGGTTTATAAGGTAGTTAAGAAGGTGTTTGATGTGTTCATTAGACGAGGGATCGTTTTTAACAGCTGCGAGGTTATGCTGCTACTCTATGGATCCCTGGTGAGTCCACACTTAGAATATTGTAATCAGTTCTGATTGCCTCGTTATAGGAAAGATGTGGAAGCTTTGGTGAGGGTGCAGAGGAGATTTATCAAGATGCTGCCTGGACTGTAGCGCATATGTCTTCCAAAGAAAATTCGAGGGAGCTCGGGTGTTTACCTCATTGGAACGAAGAAGAATGGAAAGTTACTTGACAGGGGTGTTCAATATGATGAGAGGCATAGATAGAGTGGACAGCCAGAGACTTTCTCCCAGGGTGGAAATGGCTCTCGAGGGGGAAAGATTTTGAGGTAATTGGAGGAAGATTTAGGAGAGATGTCAGAGGGAGCTTCTTTACACAAAGAGTGGTGGGTGTGTGCAATGAACAACCAGCAGTTGTAGCAAAGTCAGCTATATTAGGGATATTTAATTGGATAGGCAAATGAATGTTAGTATAATGAAAGGTAAGTAGGTTAGTCTGATCTTAGAGTAGAATAGAAGGATGACAGAATGTCAAAGGCCGAAGGGCCTGTACAGTGCTACACTGTTCTATGTTTCCAGTTTCAACCAGCTTGAGGATTCTCATTAATTGTTGAATGTGTGAGGGAGTGATGCGTGTGATATCAGGAAGCTTTGGAGGGGTGTAAGGGCAAAACCTTCAGTTATGGTGTGCATTGTTACAGTCACTTGAAAGCCAGTGTAATATGTGTGGTTACTTAAACCAGACAGAATCTGCCAAGTTCAGTTATTAATGTGATTTTTGGATTGCTGTTTGCTGCTGGTTACTTCACAGAAATTCTACTGTGTGATCCATGTATTAATCTCTGACCATTCACAAAGATGTACAATTTTATTTTGATACTGGAGAATGCGAAGGTGACATTTATTGGATATGGATTTACAGGTTTCTTTGTGAGACACAAGGCACTACAATAGATTGTCAACTTGTTAATGTCTACACCCGTGTCTGATCCGGGGTGCAGATGCATGGAGTCTGGGAGGCAGGTCAGGTTTCATCACCATAGGTAATTTGTATGGTGTGATTCTGGCTCTCCATGTCAACACGTCTGGTCTCTGGGCCAGGCTCTGACTGAAGATGAATTTTAAAATTTGGTTGATGGTCAGCCATTAGTATCTAACCTGGACAACATTTGTACCTAAACTGAGACCAGTGATAGTCTGTTGATGTGTTCTCCCCCTACCCAAGGTGGATTCCAAATTATTTGTTTTGAAGTAATGTTTGACTGACTGACCTGAACCAGGTTAGAAGCTCTATGCACAGATTTTGTAACAGGCCACTGAGTCTCTCTGTATCACAGGCAGCTGTGAGGTCCAATAACACTGTCAATGATGTCAGATAAATTGGAAGTAATTTTCAGCATAGCTCATTGCAAGGTGTTGACTTTACTGACCAGAACAATAATCGGATGTTTGCTATATTTCATGAGTTGAGCAAAACTAAGCTATGAATGATAATCATTCTACTGAACTATAATCTCTTAAATCAATTATGTTGATTCTATATTTATGGAACTGAAATATAAACTCCTGTCAAGGTTTTCTAAAACAGAAATAAAATATGTACATTTTATTTTATCGAAGAAAGAACATAACACTTGTGGTGATCAGAATTAGATATTCAATGTCAGGATTCAAAGCAACGATTTCCTACTCCAATATTTTTAAAGTGGTTGACTTCTGAATGATTACATGTTCAGAGTGAGCAAACGATTGAACATACAAATAGAATTAGCGTTCTTATACATTTTAAATAAACAATCAGTTTAATTTCTCACTGAAATGTGCGATCTTCAGCTATTTGCCAGCAATATAAAAATAGCAATAATTCAACATAGACTGTGAATATTAAACTAAATAAATTATTTGTGTTATTAAATTTTAGTCAATAATAATTTGAAAACTTCCAATTTTCAGAATGAATGATGTTTAATACGAAATGTGGAGAGTGAAAAATAGCAACGAACATGATATAGTGACAGTGAAAAGTCAGACCTTTCCAAAGGGTTTTGTGACAAGCAATGACATATTTGTTTTCGTAATTGGAAAACAACATGTAAAATATTCATGTTCTGAGTAATAATTAGACCTCATAATGAAGCTGACCTTGCAATACTTGCATTTTAAATGCTTATGCTGCACCAAATAATCAGATATTTGCGAGCATTTACAACGTGAAATTATTGGATACTGACTTTTATTCACAGCTGGCATATAATAGAGTACAAAACTTCAAAGTACAGGAGGAGGCCATTGGCTAATATGTATGAATCAGCTCCAAAAACGTCTCCCAAGCACCACCCATTTGCCAGCCCTCTCGCTGTAGCCCGTTACATGAATAATTTCCAAATATATATCCAGTTCTCTTTTGAATTTTCATCCACAACTTTCCCAGCCAGACAATTCCAATTCGTAACAACATTCGAAATAAAGACGTTTTTCCTTATTTCACTCCGAGCTGTTTTGCTGACAACATTGTAATTAGAATCCCTTGATGCTGAAATGCCAACTAATAGAGTATTCTTTTTCTACTCTGCAAGTTTTTTCATACTTTGAACTCCACAATAAATTCACATCTTTGTCTGTTCTGCTCCAGGAACAATAACCCTTGCAAGAACTGTAACATACACTACACGGAAAACAAGCAGAAAACTAGTCACCTGAATATATGAACATCAACTAGCTACAAAAAACATGATCCCAACACTAATTTCTTACGTACTGATGAGGAAGTACGCCACTTTGACTAGGTCTGCATATCCATTCTAGGACAGGCCAAACAGAGACAAGCACAAGAATTCCTAGAAACATGGCATTCCAACCGGAACTACATCAACATACACATTAATTTTGACTCCATCCACCATCCTCTGAGAAAAAGGGCCAGAAATGACATCATAGACACAGGAAATTACATCACCAACCCAAGGAAACCGAAACATTTAAATAGAAAGTGGGAGATAACACCAGCACTTCACAGGAGGCTCACTTCCTGAGTACAGTCAATGGAACAAACGAGGAACTGCCATTAGCTATTGCTTCAGAATATATCTGCGTGTTCGTGGCTGCCACCACATAGAATAATTGAATGAAAATGCGAGCCTGCACCACCAAGTGCATATCCAAAGGCTTTTTAAAAGTTTGTGAGATTACCTGATCAATCACCCTCGGAAATGCATTCCAGACACATATCACCAGGTGTAGAACGGCGGCTCAGTGGTTAGCCTCCTGCCATAGAGCGCTGGGGACCCAGGTTTGATTCCAGCCTCGGGTAACTGCCTATATGGATATTGCACATCCTCCCCGTGTTCGCGTGGGTTTCCTCTAGGGATTCTGGTTTCCTCCCACAATCCAAAGATGTGCAGGTTAAGTGAATTGGCCATGCTAATTTGCCCAAAGTGTTCAGGGATGTGTAGGTTAGGTGCATTACTCAGGGGTAAATATAGGAGGAACGTGTTTGGGTGGGTTACTCTTTGGAGGGTCATTGTGGACTTGTTGGGCCGAAGGGCCTATTTCAACACTGTAGGAACTTTATATTCTATGTCTGTGCCACCCTCTCAGTTCAATACAGATGCCACAAACCATCTCTCAATCCCCTGCCTTTTACTTTAAGAATGTTTCCCTTTGTTTTTGACAATTCTGGTAAGGTAAACAGCTGTTGTCTGTTCATCCTCTCCATACCCCTTATGATCTTGTATTCCTGTACCAGGTTTCCTCCTCAACCTTCCCTGCTGCAAAGAAAAAAGGAGCAAGTTTAGCCCTCGCCCTTCAAAATTTGAGTACTCACTTGACTTGTTAATTCAGATGTGCATCATCTCACATTTATCAGTGTTAAACTTCATCTGCAATTAATCTGGACATAGAAATCACCTGTTTATATCGTCCTGAGGCTAACCCTTTCCTCCTCACTGTGAAGAACCCAGCTAATCTTTGTGTCATCCCCAACATTAACTATCATTCCACTGCCATCCATCTTCCATATTCTCACCATCATCATTTATGAGTATCACAAACAAACTTTGATTTCCTTTCTATTCTCCACATGTTATTCACAAAGGAATAATTAAGAATTACTTTCTCTTGTTGTTTTTATTTTGGGGGAATTGACAGAGTGACGTAGTTAACACCTATTATGACTGTGCTGCAAATACCATTTTCGACACGAAGTTGAATTCACCTTTTACACTCTGTCCCTCAGCATGTCTTATTCATAAAGTTTGTAACTAATTTAGGATGAACTACGGTTTGGTACCTTGCACTGGAACATTAGCCTTTTGTGTGGCACTGTCCTTTGTAACAATAGTCAGAACTGAAGAAATGTTTCATCTGCAGCATGGACACAGATTCATTGCTCGTATCAGTTAATGTGATGAGGATAAATATTCAATTAAATTCTATGTTATGGACAAACTGAAAGAGAACAAATCATATTCTCATGTCTACCTTGAATTGGAAGCAAATACATACTGTTAAAAATTCAAAAATGTTGAGAGACAACACCAGGGGAGAAAAAAACCACGTCACCTGCATTTGATGGAGATACAAAACTACAGAGTGAATGTACAATCTGATAAAGAATCAAGTGATAGAAAAAGAAGTACATCAAATCTTAATTTTCAATGGAATCAGAGCCCAATTTTCCTGAACAGTGGTGGTTTTCACCCAACCTCACTTTTCCAAAAACAAGCTTTACCCAGTCACTAAAACTTCATTCGCCATTCTTCCTCCCCTTCCTACTCTTTCTTTACACTCCTACATCCCTTTAACCACCCCTTCTGCTGCCACACATTCTTCCATTGATGATATCTCTTCAGACAATTCCTCTGGCACTCCCACTGTAAGTTACACCAGTTCCCTAGTTACTCCCACTTCCACTGGCCATCCCTTACCCCTTTGTGCTTTCCAACTGGCGTGATGAGAGCTCCTGGCTTCTGTGCTGCTATTGGTCATCAGTGAATGATGAGATTGAGATGATCAATGCCCAACGTCTAATAGTGTATGTCTGTCATTGTCTAATGCACCGTGAATCGGGTGTGTTTTTTTTCCCCAAACAGCGTGGAACTTTTTTTCTGTCTCTCTGTCACAGCGCTTAATCAAACAGTCTCATCCCAAAGAGGAAACACCTCTCCTTAGAATCTGACGTCCATGCATCTGTTTGTCATTTAATGTCGCGAGGACAGTGACCACATTGTTCAATAAGCCATGTTCTATCTTTTTTCTCTTTAGTATTTTAACTGATTTTCCAATGTCAGTTGAAGTAAGATCAGAGTAACTTCCCTTGCCATCAAAGTAGCATTTGACTCATGTAGCATCATTGATCCTCAGGAAACTGCGGTCAACGGGAATCGGAGGAAATTCTGCGCTGGTAATTTCCTCAATGAACAATGAAACCTTCCCCAGAACTATTGGGCATGACAAATAAACTCTGCCTTTGCTAGTGCCATCCATAACCATGGATGGATTTGTTTTATTAGTAACATCAAGATACATTCAGTTTTCACAGTTTGGTCTAACGTCTCAGAAAAGTAAGACCTTGCTGGTTGAGTGTAACCCCAGTGAAATCAGAGCATTACAATAAGGTGACGATTCCGATTATTTTCAATCACTTACTTTCTGATCGTGCAATGTCAGTGCCACTGAGATTAATATTTTCTCTTCCCAACAGCATCACATCACATTTGCTCAAGGCTGCACTATTCCCCAATTTTACTTCATTCTCTAGTTCATAACTTAGAGATGTCTATGAGCCTCTGGAACCTGCCACCCCACCCATGCCCTGCAATCTGAGTCCATCCCCTCCCCCAAGCCCACCTCCTGTCGTGTATTGACCATCCCTCCTAACCTTCCACGCTCTAATGCTGAATGTTCTGTACTCAACAAAGGTCTCAGCTTTATCCCTTGTGCCCCACTTTAATGAATTTCGGGCGCGACATAATGTTGAACTCCTCTTCCAACATCTTCTCCTCGGTGTCCATTTCTTTGGGCAAGAGTCCACTCCCCATCCCATACACCTTTCGCTAAGCTCCAGCTCTCTCCCTCTGGCGTTTACTTGAACTCTGGCGTTTACTTGAACTCAATCTGTTCATTGAGAACGCTCCATGGGAGTTTGTTTGTCTTACATTCTCTATATCGCTCTCACCCTATCCAACCTATCACCCTCTGAACAGACACTACACTGTATGCTTCGATGCAACACTGACTATGTTATTCAGCCTGTGCCGATAGGGGTGGTGTTGCTGTAGTCTGGTGGACTCACCTCTACATTTCAGTGGCTGAGTGCCAGCTCTCAGATACCTCCACATATCACCTGCTGGTCCATAACCATACCATGGCAAATCAGTCTATTTTATTAACTAAATCTGACCACATTTCATCTAGAGATTCCCACTCACTCGCCCATCCCCCATTCACCCCCACCTAACAGTCCCGAAGCTCATGGCCCTCTGATATCAGAGTTCGCTTTTATCTCCTCCTGAAAATCCACAAACATAACTGTCTGGGCAGACCCATTGCTTCAGCCTGCTCCTGCCATTCAGAGGGGTTGCATGGATATACTCGTGGGCCCAAGATATACCTGTTCCTTCATGGGGTAAGTAGACCATTCCCTGTTCCAGTTCTATTCCAGCCCCCAACCACAACTCTTTCTCCAATACGTAGATGATATAATCACTGCTGCTCCTCTCCCTTGTCCAGAATTGGAAACGTTCATCGTTTCCAATTTGCACCCCTCTCTCATTTTCACCTGGTCTATGTCTGATTCATCCCTTCCTTTCCTCGACATCTCTGCTTCTATTTCTGGGGATAGACCGGTCACTGATATCCAGTATTAACCCACCAACCCCCACAGCTACCTGGACTATACATCCTGACATCCTGTTTACTGCCCATTCCATTCTCCCAGTTCCTTCGTCTCCACCGCATTGCTTCTGATGGTGTCAACTACAAAAATGTGGCCTCTGAAATGCCCACCTTCTTCCTCAACCGAGAATTCCCCAGAACTGTTATTGACAGGGCCCTCAACCAGTTCTGACCCATCTCCTGCACTTCTACCCTCACCCTCTCTCCTCCCTCCTGCAACAGTGTTAGAGGTCTCCCTGTCCTTACCTACCATCCCACCAACATTCACATGCATAAGATCATCAGTCTGCATTTCCCCCACCTCCAGCGAGATGCCACCACCAGACACATATTTTCCTCCTCTCCCTTTTCCACCTTCTGAAGTGATCATTTCCTCCAGGACACCCTGGTCCGCTCGTTATTCACTGCCCCCCCCTCACCCCCCACCATCTCCTCTACCCCCATCACAGGTACATTTCACTTTCCCCTGCTGGAGGTGTTACACTTTTCCATTTACCTCCTCCCTCGTCACTAACCAAGGGCCCAAACATACCTTCCAGGTGAAGCAGCATCCTATCAACATTTCCCACAATCCGATCTACTACATTATCTGCTCACATTGTAGTCTGCTCTACATTGGGGAAACTAAAGGTAGACTGGGTGACCACTTCACAGAATATCAAAGCTGTTCCTATGCAAAAAACCCTGAGTTTGCAGTTGCCTGCCAGTTTAATACCCCATCCTGTTCCCTGGCCAATATCTCTGTGTCAGCCTTGCTGCAGTGTTCCAGGACATTTCAACGCAAGCTGGAAGAACAACACCTCATTTTCCGCGGGCGGACCCTACAGCCATTCAGACTCAAAATAATATTCAAAATTTTAGGGACTGAACTCCTCAATGCCCCCTACCCATACACCAGCCTAGTTCTCACGTGGTCTTCCATTACTCACCCCCAATTGTTAGCTACGAACACTCTCCATTAACAGCTATTCAGTCTCTGCTGTATATTAATCAACATTTTCAGGGCTACCATCTGTTCTGATGAAGGGCCACTGAACTAGAAACCTTTTGCAGCAACTTCGGTTTTTGTTTCAACAATGTCTCACAATGTCTTTGTATCACAACGCAATACGTCATGGATATTTGGAGCTCTGTCAAATATAGGAACTTTGTAATTTCTCGTTTAATGTCCATAAACATATATTCGAGCTTCGACTAAGATAGCAACTTTGCTTATATCGTTCAGATCAGTCAATTTGTCACAGTTCAGAAAGAAAAAGAATTCGATAGAGGGAAACTCAGCAGGTCTGGCACCCTCCGAGCAGAGATACACAGAATTAACCTTTGATTTCAGTATGACTTTTTCAGAACAGTCTCACATCGTATTCGATATGTTAACTCTGTTTCTCTCTGCAGATACTTCCTGATCCGTTGCGCTTCTACCATCATTTTCTGTTTATATTTCATGTTTCCGTATCACTATATTTCATGTTTCCTGATAGGGTTACATGCTGAATTTGGTTACATACGGACAATATCGTCCTTTCCTGTTCCTATTATAGGTGGTGTTACGGCCGATATCTGTTTCTTCTTTAAGATGCAAAGGATAAAAGAATATTTTTCTGATTATCCTGTAAATCTCAGGAACTCCACTTTGTTTGAAAATACATTTTCGAGGCAGCTGAAATTTCATGAGATAATAGGAATAGATTATTGATGGTGGAACACTCTGTATCCTTCATTGAACGAGCTTGTCTACCCGCTCTCCAAAGGCTTTGATTACATATCACAGAATTATTTGCAGCAAAAGTGGGGGAAACTCAACCCATTGTCTCTTCCAGCTTGGAATGACTATATCTCTACTGTTAGTCTCCTGTATTGTCCCCATTGCCCTTCACATTTTTTTTACGAGTGTCTGCTTTTAATTGTAAGTATCCTACCAGATATGAACAATACGATAAATCTCAAACAAAAAGAAAAACAGAATGTAGAGGGCAAGCTCAGCAGGTCAGGCAGTATCTGTGAAGAGAAATCAAAGTTAATGTTTCCGGTCCGGTGAATTTACTCAATCTGTATTCCCAATGATTAAATAGTATGTATATAAAATATAGTTCACTTTATTACATGTAATATTATCCTTTTAGTTCACATTGTCATTCAGCATTGCATCTCGCAAATATTGATTGTTTCCTTGCTATGCATTAGATTTAATTCTGTCTGTCAGAAAGAGGGATGATGACTGGGGAATATCATTGCACTCCCTGTGCAGTCTCCACAGCCACTGCTCCCATTCCGCCCTATCTCCCAGACAATAACATGTTCATTCGAACCTGACTCATTAATTCATAAGTCTAAATGAATAAGTTCATTGTAATTATCACTTTTAGCGTTGGACTGAGGCCAAAATGTGTAAAACAAATGGTTTACAGCAAATGAAACTGCATTTACAAATCTGTCAATTTATATAAATAAATTACTGAAGCATATTCCCTTTGGAAGTTCCAAAGTTGCCTTATTAGAGCAATGAGAAGAACATTCGGAGAAGTCCACACTTCCTGTCCATGTTCAGGGCGACTGTTCCCAATGACAGTCTGTTCGCTAGCGTTTGTTCCCGTGGAGGAGAGATCAGCACAGTAACAACATCCTGACTGTGATTCGTTTTTTTTTGAGGGGGGGCGGGGGTGGTGGTGGAAGGATTTTTGGAGAAATGGTTACAGCATAGTAAATGGAAAACAGAGCAGAATCATGCAGCCTACGAAATGAAAATATTCTTATTCTCCCTCAAAACTGACTTCACTAGAGCGATTGGTGATGGGAGATGTGACCAATAGCCAGCAATGTCAACATTTAGTCCAGTCCAGATATATTGTGAACTGAATGTACTGTATTGAAAGCTGTATTGCTCTGACTGTGGTTGATGTCAGTCTCCATGTAATGCAACTGTGTCACTGGAGGGTTTCACTCTCCTATTACTAAGAGGCTTCATTCAGTGCGCTATACCACTGTAGTAACAGATGCATCAGCTCCAACAGTAACAGAGATCAACAACTGTATAGATCTGAATCTGAGAATAGCGGAATGGAACATTACAACAATGGAGAGGAGGTTTTCCTTGAGTCTTTTCAAGATTTCCCCCTCTTGGAGAGTTCTACCATATCGGATATGCAGTGCTAATGATTATTCTGGGCGGGGTGGACGGTGTGCTACTCACCTATTCTCGTTATTGTTGGTGTTCTCTACCTCTGTCCATTCATTAATCCCATAAACAAGTTTGAACTTCGTTGCAATCTCTGTTACCTATATTTGTCAGAGAAAGAAACTATTGTCTTCAGTTTCAATTGTAGTCTCCATTTATTACCCATGAATTGCAGACCACTCCCTCACAAACATCTGCAAACAAAACTGTGCACAACCTCGAGATCCCTTTTTGCCCTGAACTGATTTATGTCTTCTGTTCTCTCTGTCACCAAACCTGTCCACTCCTAGCTCCTAATATCCCCAATCTTCATCTCTGTGTCAGTATTTATGCTGAACAAACCATTGGCTGCAAGTTGGTAAAATTCAGACATAATGTTTCAAGCTCTCTTATGACCACTTTTCCGATTACAAATATTTCAATCATAAAATTGTTCTTGTCTCGGAAGTTACTTCATGATTAGGACAATGAATGAATGTAGGAATGTCGCTGGATGTAATTCAGAAGCTAAGCATATTAAACGAAAGATATTGTTTCAAGTGATTTGTTTCAAGTCCACCACAGCTGATGACAGAACATAAATAAAAATGATAAGAATTCGAATAAAAGTGAATTTCACGAAGAACAATATTAAAAGCAACATTTTGTCTGAAAACCTTCATCTTTCACTGATCACCTTCGGTATAGAAATCTAATGTTATTACCCAGTCTGGGTTAATTGTGACTTGAGACTCATGAGAATTTGTTTTGCTTTATATTGGCTTGTGGAATGGCCTCATAATCAAAGCAATTAGTGATGGTCACCAAATGCTATCCTTCCCACGAATGCCAACTTCCCACGAATTAACAAAATTGAAGGCGAAATCAAATAAAGGAAGTAGCTGAAAATCTGAAATTGTAGAAAGAAATGCAAAGAAATAAACAGAAAGTGCTGGGGAACTTTCCTGAACTGAAAGCAGCTGGAAAGGAGTGTGATTAATACCGTTGATGGGAAGTCTGCTTTGAAGGGGAGGAGGAATCTATAGAGAAAGAGGGATATAGAAGAAAAAGAGGAAACAAAGAGAATGATGATCAGCTGGGCTGGAAATAAAATGTGAGATTCACCTCATTTATTTTTCGCCTTTCCCATCTTCCTGAATATCATGCCCTTGAAATACAGGTATCCTCGCTTTTCAAAAGTTCGCTTTTCGCCACTTTCCTTTTCGAATGTCTTATATTGGGACATTGTTTCGCTAACCAAAAGCAATCCGAACAGCATTTTCACTTTTACGAAGAAAGCCGAAAATGTTCCCATATAAATCAGTGCGACTGCACTTCATGCCATATCCGCTTGTGAACGGTTTGTAGGAAAACTCTACTTAGAAATAGTGAGGGAAAACTGTATAAATCTATGATCATGTTTGAAGCGATTTGATTCCCTCTGTCTGTCCTTCCTAAGTGTGGTCATCTTCTTATATTCATTAATTATATATCTCTGATTGGGGCAGCATGAGTTCATTTTTCCAGTTGCCCTTGAGAAGACCTTGAGCCCCTGCAGTCCACGTGTTTGATCTGATTTGGTTTCGTTTATTTTAGTCAAATGTACAATGGAAAGGTTTGTTTTTATTGTAGTGCAGGCACATGACCCTAAATAAGAAAACAGAGATCACAGGGTCCTTGGACAGAGTGAAGTATACAAGGTTACAGCTTCACAGGAGGTGGGCAAAGTAAGATCGACATTAGTAAGATTAATATTATTTGAAAAGTGAGAGATGTCAATTTGTCAGTCTAATAATGGTAGGGAAGGAAGTGTTCCTGAGCATGCCGGTCCATGTGTTCAAGTCCCTGTGTCTCCTCCCTGTTGGAAGAAGTTGTAGAGATCATTACTGTTTTGGGAGAGATCTTTGATGTTGCCAGCCTTTCTGCGACAATGACAAGTATAAATGGATTGAAGGTTGTCTTCTGTGATGGTCTGGACTGTGCACACAGCCGTCTGTAGTTTCTTATGGTCCTAAGCAGAGCAGTTACCATGTCAGGTCATTGTGCACCCGAATAGAATGCTTTGAGTTGCCAGTGTACGGAACATTGGGAGATGGACGGTTTCAAAATAGTTAGATGTAACAATTGGCTGTTAAATGGATACCCACGTTCTGGTTGCTGTTTTGACAACAATTGAAATGTAACTGATAATTTTAAATTATGTCCTCTATATCAAAACCTTGTTGAGTGAATTGTATTGCCAACATCGAACCAATGAGCCATCACATGCTTCAAACGAATAGAGAAGCCAACACCATCACAACGAAGGAGAAAGAGACAGAAACAAAGGGAAGGAGCGAGAGAACACAGCAAGGGAAACAGATGGACAGTCAGTCAAAGAGAGAATTGAAACAAAACAAGGAAACAAGCAGTCACATGTGCAGGGAGAAGGGAAGATAATAGATTCAGGGAAAGAAACAGAAGACAGGGAAAAGGAAAACACAGGGAAACAGACAGTGTGAGAGAAACAGGGAGAGACAAAGGTCACAGGGAGCTAGGGATAGGGTCAAGGGGAGCAGGGGGAAAGGGAGGAGCTGGGGTGAGGACCGGAGAGACCTGGGCGTGAGCACTGGAGAGAGGTGAGGATTTATTTTGTCCTAGGAAGATCATGGTAAGAATGGATATACTGAACGATGACTGTAAAACATGTCTGAGAGGCATATAGGTTATGCTGCACAGGGCATGCGCTAGGCGAGATCAATATGAACAAAATCAGCATTATCTGAGATTACAGAGTCCATTCATCAGTCTAATAACAGCTAGGAAGAAGCTGTCCATGAACTTGCTGCTCTGTGTGTTCAAGCGTCTTTTTTCATTTAGCCTGATGGAAGAGGTTTTGGGAGATCTTTACAGGCATATGATGGGTCTTTGGCAATGTTAGAACAAAGAACATTCCAATACAGGAACAGGCCATTCGTCGGTCCAAGCCTGCGCCGATCCAAACCCTCTATCTCAACCTGTCTCCTATTTTCTAAAGGTCTGTATCCCTATGCTCCCGGCCCATTCATGTATATATCCTGAAACATCTTAAATGGACCACCACTGGTCACAGTTCTCCATTTTGAGAAACTCCCTTCCCCTACTACGCTCTGTCCCCTGTTGCCAATCCAGTTCTTTATACATGTAGATAGCACACCCTGGACACCATGTGACTTCACTTTCTCCATAACCTGACCATGGGAAATCTTATCAAACGTCTTCCTGAAGTCCATGTACATGACATCTACAGCCCCTCCCTCATCATTCAACTTTGTCACTTGCTCAAATAATTCTATTAATAAGACATGACCTTCCCTGCACTAACCATGTTGCCTATCACTGATAAGACCATTTTCATCCAAATGAGAATAGATCCTATCCCTCAGTATCTTCTCTCGAAGAATCCCTACTCCAGACTTCAGACTCACCGGTCTATTATTAACTGGATTATTCACGCAACCCTTCTTAAACAAGGGGATTAGAAACTTTCCAGTCCTCTGGGATCTTAGTTGTGTTAAAGGATGTGACAAAGATATCTGTTAAGTCCCCAGATATTTCCTCTCTCCCTTCCTTCAGTAATTTTGGATAGATATTGGCAGCCTTAGTGCGGCAACGAGCCGTGTAAATAGAGTCAATGGTTGGGAGATTGGAGCCCGTAATAGTCTGGGCTGTGAACACAATGTTCTGAAGTTTCTGATGGTCCTGGGCAGAGCGTTGCCATACCAGGCCATTACAAACCCGGACAGTACGTTCACAATAGTGCATCTGTAGACGTAGCGCATGATAAATATCCTGAGCCAAGTGAGTATGGAGAGGCGTTTTTGAACCATCTTGACTGTCACACCTCTGTGAGAAATCGAGGGTAGGTTGCCAGTTATCATCACTCCGATGGACTTGACGCTCTGCACTGTCTCGACCGTTGATATAGATAGGAGCTTATTCCCCTCCTTTCATTCTAAACTCAATGACGAGTTCTTTACTTTGCCGAATTTGCGAGGGAGGTTATTATCATTCCGCCATTCAACCAAACCCACTGTCTCCTTTCTGTGTTCAGACTCATCGTTGTTTGATATCACTCCTGCTTTGGTGATGTCATCAGCAAACTTACAGTTGGCATTGGTTGGAATTTGGCAACACAGCCACGTGTGTACCAGAGTACAGTAGGGGGCTGAGGACACAGCCGTGTGTGTGCAGGGAGTACAGTAGGTGGCTGAGGAGACAGCCAGGTGTGTACAGGAGTACAGTAGGTGGCTGACGACACAGCCGGGTGTACTGGAGTACAATGCCGTGTGTGCACAGGGAGTACAGTAGGATGCTGATGCCAAAGCCGTGTGTGTACAGGGAGTACAGTAGGGGGCTGAGGACAAAGCCGCGTGTGTACAGGAAGTACAGCAGGGGGCTAATGATAAAGCCATATGTGTACAGAGAGTACAGCAGGGGGCTGATGACACAGCCGTGTTTGTGCAGGGAGTACAGTAGGGGACTGCGGACACAGCCATATGTGTACAGGGAGTTCAGTAGGGGGCAGAGGACACAGCTGTGTGTGTACAGGGAGTACAGTAGGGGGCTGAGGATGCAGCCATATGTGTACAGGGGGTACAGTTGGGGGCTGAGGGCACATCTCTTGGTATAAAGGGAGTGCAGTCGGGGGTGAGGATACAACCATGGGTGAACACGGAATACAGTAGGGGGATGAGGGCATAGCCATCGGTGTACAGAGATTGCAGTAGGGGGCTGAGGGAACAGCCGTATGTGTACAGGGAGTACAGTAGGAGGCTGAGGACACAGCTGTTTGTGTACACCGAGTACAGTAAGAGGCTGAGGACACAGCCTTTGGTATACAGGAAGTTCAATAGGGGACTGAGGACACAGCCATGGTGTAGAGGGAGTACAGTAGCGAGCATTGGACACAGCCATGGATGTACAGGGAGTACAGTAGGGGGCTGAGAACACAGCCGTGTGTGTACAGGGGGTGCAGTTGGGGGCTGAGGGCACAGTCGTGTGTGTGCAGGGAGTACAGTAGGGAGATGAGGACACAGCCTTTGGTATACAGGGAGTACGGTAGGGGGCTGAGGACACAGCCGTGGTGTAGAGGGAGTACAGTAGCGGGCATTGGACACAGCCGTGGATGTAAGGGAGTACAGTAGGGAGCTGAGGGACACAGCCTTGTGTGTACAGGGAGTACAGTTGGGGGCTGAGGGCACATCTCTTGGTATACAGGGACTACAGTCGGGGGTGAGGATACAGCCATGGGTGAACACGGAATACAGTAGGAGGCTGAGAGCACAGCCGTATGAGTACAGGGAGTACAGTAGGGGGCTGATGACAAAGCTGTGTGTGTATAGGGAGTACAGTAGGGGACTGAGGGATACGGCCATGTGTGTACAGTAGTACAGTAGATGGCTGAGGACTCAGCCGGGTGTGTACAGGAGTACAGTAGATGGCTGAGGACTCAGCCGGGTGTGTACAGGAGTACAGTAGGTGGCTGAGGACACAGCCAGGTGTGTACAGGAGTACAGTAGGTGGCTGAGGACACAACCAGGTGTGTGCTGGAGTATAGTAGGTGGCTGAGGACACAGCCGGGTGTACCAGAGTACAGTAGGGGACTGATGACAAAGCTTGTGTGTGTACAGGGAGTACAGTAGGTGGCTGATGACAACGCCGTGTGTGTATACAGGGAGTACAGTAGGTGGCTGATGACAAAGCCGTGTGTGTACAGGGAGTACAGCAGGGGGCTGATGACGCAGCTGTATTTGTACAGGGAGTACTGTAGGGGACTGCGGACAGTCATATGTGTACAGGGAGTACAGTAGGGGCAGAGGACACAGCTATATGTGTACAGGGAGTACAGTACGGGGCAGAGGACACAGCTGTGTGTGTACAAAGAGTACAGTATGGGGCTGAGGACACAGTCGTGTGTGTACAGGGAGTACAGTAGGGGGCTGAGGACACAGCCGTTGGTATACAGGGAGTATAGTAGGGGGCTGAGGACACAGCCATGGTGTAGAGGGAGTACAGTAGCGGGCATTGGACACAGCCGTGGTGCAGATGGAGTACAGTAGGGGGCTCAGGACACAGCCGTATGTGTACAGGGTGTACAGTTGTGGCCTGAGGGCACATCTCTTGGTATACAGGGAGTACAGTCGGGGGTGAGGATACAGCCATGGATGAACACGGAATACAGTAGGGGGATGAGGGCGCAGCCATATGTGTACAGGGAGTACAGTAGGGGGCAGAGGACACAGCCGTGTGTGTACAGGGACTACAGTAGGGGGCTGAGGACTCTGCCTTTGGTATACGGGGAGTACAGTAGCGGGCATTGGACACAGCCCTGGATGTACAGGGAGTACAATAGGGGGCTGAAGACACAGCTGTGTGTGTACAGGGGGTACAGTTGGGGGCTGAGGGCACATCTCTTGGTATACAGGGAGTACAGTCGGGGGTGAGGATACAGCCATGGATGAACACGGAATACAGTAGGGGGATGAGGGCGCAGCCATATGTGTACAGGGAGTACAGTAGGGGGCAGAGGACACAGCCGTGTATGTACAGGGACTACAGTAGGGGGCTGAGGACTCTGCCTTTGGTATACGGGGAGTACAGTAGCGGGCATTGGACACAGCCCTGGATGTACAGGGAGTACAATAGGGGGCTGAAGACACAGCTGTGTGTGTACAGGGGGTACAGTTGGGGGCTGAGGGCACATCTCTTAGTATAGAGGGACTACAATCGGGGGTGAGAATACAGCCATGGTTGAACAGGGAATACAGTAGGGAGATGAGGGCACAGCCATCGGTGTACAGGGAGAACAGGAGAGGCTGAGGACACAGTCTTTGGTATACAGGAATGACAATGGGGGCTGAGGGAACAGCCGAATGTGTACAGGGAGTACAGTAGGGGACTGAGGGTACAGCTGTGTGTGTACAGAGAGTACAGTAGGGGGCTGAGGACACATCCTTCAGGAGCTCCAGTATTGAGTGTTATTGTGGCGGAGGTGCAGATACCTACCTTCACTAATTCTGGTCTGTTGGTCAGAAACCGGGACACCCAGTTGCAGAGGGTGGAGCCACGACTAAGGTGACGGAATTTTGAGATCAGTCTGGAGGGGACAATGATGTTTAAGGTGGAGCTGTCGTCAATGAGCAGGAGTCTGGTGTAGGTATCTTTGTTGTCCAGGTGTCCTAGGGATGAGTGCAGGGCTCAGGATACGGCATCTGTTGTGGACCCGTTACATCAGTCGGCATATTATAGGGGAACAAGTTAGATTGGGAGATTGGAGTTCATGTGCGCCATAACCAGCCTTTCAAATCACTCCATGTTTATTGAGGTTAGAGCCTCTGGGCATAAATCATTAAGTCATTAAAGCATGAGCTTTCTCACTTACAAGGTAGATGTTGGTGTTCTTGAAGCAGGTGGGGACTTCAACTTGTGGGAGAGAAAGGCTGAAATTGTATGTGAATACCTCTGTCAGTTGGTCCTCACAGGATCTGAGAGCTCAACCGGGAACACTATCCAGGCCCGTCGCCTTCCTTGATTTGACCTGCAGGAAGACTGATCATGCCTGCAGCGGTGACAGCGGGCACAGGTGCATCCGAGGCTAACGGGGCAGGTTTCACACTGGCAGTCACACAGTTATTCATCACAGACATCCCCTCGCCGAACTCCCTCCCTCTATCGTCATCAATACACAGTGACATGGTTGGTGTGAGCACCACTCAGTTAGTGTTGAGACGGAGTGACATCAATAGACTGGGATTGTGCGCCATACCGAAGTAACCTCACAACAAAAGGCGGTAGGGTGTGCTTCTACTGAGAGTCAATGGTGCAGGGACTGAAGACTTTACCGGTGTAACTCAAGTCAAGCCACTGCTTCGACCTGAATGGAGTCAAGCATCTTGAGTGTTGTGCCTTGTAGATGGTGCACGGTCCTAAGGGAGCCAGGAAATGTATTATATATGAACAAACTGAACAAAGGACTTGAGGGCAGTTTTGCTAAGTTTGCAGATGATATTGAGGAAGCGGGGAAGCTGCAGAAAGGCTTGAACAGTTAAGGACTGTGGGAAAAGACGTGGCTGATCGACAACAATATAGGAACGTGTGAGAATATGCATTTTGGTAGGCCGAATAGAGGAGACACTATGTTCTAATAAGATCCATTAAATCTGAAGCACAAAAGTATTTTGAAGCAACTCGTCCTCTCTTATGGTTAACGTGCATGTTCACTTGGCAGTTAGGAAAGCAAAAGCAATGTTCGCATTCAATTCAAGAGAGCAAGAATGCAAGACGGGAGACATACTGCTGAGAATGTAATGGGCTATGGACAGACGGCGTTTGGCCAATTGTGAGCTGTTTTGCAAACTATCTCTGGAGAAAGATCTGCTGGTGTTGGAGGTTGGGATGACGGTTTGTTATAAGAGCGGCAGTGTGTGCTCCATAGAATTTAGAAGCAAAGTGGGGCTTTGGGCCGGGGGGGGGGGGGGGTGGAGGGGGGGGGAGGGGGTCTGATTGAAACTAATGGATTACTGCAAAGGTTGATACGGTCAATATGTAGAAGATATTTCCACTTTTCGTAGAGACAATGACAAAATGGCACAGTATCAGAGTGAAAGAATGGGCTGAATCGCCTAAATCTATTGCTACATCTCATGCCCTTAAGGTCATAGGGTCTATTATTCAGTATAGACTTGTAAGTCTCTGACCTGCTGTTGTAACCCTTGTATTTGTATGTTGATTTGACTTCACGTTCTGGACAATGGTAACCCGTGTGATATGGACGGTGGGAATATTCAGTGTCAACCAGTATTCCATCAATATTTTGAATATGAGCTGCTATCAGAGAGTCTCATCTGGCGGGAGTACATTCTCTCTACGATGAATGTCATTTTCTGTCTGGTACTTTTGAAGGATTGATCCTGTTATGCCAGTATTGTTCATTCAAACAAATCAGGTGCAATTTATCACAGCACTCATCAACAATATGACATCGAATACTGAACACACATCTAATAACAGAAAAGTCTAAAAAGTTCAATATTAGAAACACTGCTTTCCTGTTCGTGTTCAAATCAGATAACCTGACCCATCGAGATGATCAACTTGGAACTATTTTTTTAAAATAGTTTTTTTTGGATGTGGGCATCGCTGGATGTGCCCAGCATTTCTTGCCCGTCCCCAGTTGCCCTTGAGAAGTTGGTGCTGAGCTGCCTTCGCGAACTGCTGAAAACTACCTGCTGTGCGGTGACCCACTATTGATTAAAGAGGGAGTTCCAGGGTTTTCACGCAGCAACAGTGAAGGAAAGGTGATATATTTCCAAATCAGGATGTTGACTGGTTTGGAGGGGAATGTGAAGGTGGTGGGGTTCCCAAAAGTCTACTGCCCTTGTCATTCCAGATGGAAGTGTTTGTGAGATTGGAAGAGGCTGTCTGAGGATAATAGACAATAGACAATAGGTGCAGGAGGAGGCCATTCAGCCCTTCGAGCCTGCACCACCATTCAATATGATCATGGCTGATCATTCCGAATCACTATCCTGTTCCTGCCTTATCTCCATAACCCTTGATTCCACTCTCTTTGAGAGCTCTATCCAACTCTTTCTTAAATGAATCCAGAGAGTGGGCCTCCACTGACCTCTGGGGAAGAGCATTCCACACAGCCACCACTCTCTGGGTGAAGACGTTTCTCCTGAGCTCTGTCCGAAATGGTGTACCCGTATTTTTAAGCTGTGTCCTCTGGTTCGGCACTCACCCATCAGTGGAAATATGTTTCCTCCTGCCAGACTGTCCAATCCTTTCATAATCTTATACATCTCAATCAGATCTCCTCTCAGTCTTCGAAACTCAAGTGTATACAAGCCCAGTCGCTTCAGTCTTTCGGTTTAAGGTAATCCTGCCATTCCAGGAATTGACCTCGTGAATCTACGCTGCACTCCCTCAATAGCCAGAATGTCTTTCCTCAAATTTGGAGACCAGAACTGCAGACAGTACTCCAGGTGTGATCTCACCAGGGCCCTGTACAGCTGCAGGAGAACCTATTTGCTTCTATACTCAATTCCTGTTGTTATGAAGGCCAACATGCTATTAGCCTTCTTCACTACCTGCTGTCCTGCATGCTTGCCTTCATTGACTGGTATACAAGAACACCCAGATCTCTCTGTACTGCCCCTTTACCTAAATTGATTCCATTGAGGTAGTAGTCTGCCTTCCTGTTCTTGCCACCAAAGTGGATAACCATACATTTATCCACAATAAACTGCATCTGCCATGCATCTGCCCACTCACTTAACTTGTCCAGGTCATCCTGTAATCTCCTAACATCCTCCTCACATTTCACCCTGCCACCCAGCTTTGTATCATCAGCAAATTTGCTCACGATCCTGCTGATACCATCTTCTGTATCATTAACATATATTGTAAAAAGCTGCGGTCCCAGCAAGGATCCCTGCGATACTCCACTGGTCACTGCCTGCCATTCCGAAATGGAGCCGTTTATTACTACTCTTTGTTTCCTATTAGCGAAACAATTTTCAATCCAATCTAGTACTTTGCCCCCAATACCATGCACCCTAATTTTACGAGGAAAGGCACAGCAGGTCAGGCAGCATCTAGGGAACAGGAGAATCGACGTTTCGTGCATTAGCCCTTCTTCAGGAATGAGGAAAGTTGGTCCAGCAGGCTAAGATAAAAGATAGGGAGGAGGGACTTGGGGGAGGGGCGTCGGAAATGTGATAGGTGGAAAGAGGTCAAGGTGAGGGTGATAGGTCAGACTGGGGTGTGGGCGGAGAGGTCGGGAAGAAGATTGCAGGTTAGGAAGGCGGTGTTGAATTTGATGGATTTGACTGAGACAGGCTGGGGGGAGGGGAAATGAGGAAACTGGTGAAATCCGAGTTCATCCCTTGTGGTTGGAGGGTTCCTAGCCGGAAGATGAGGCGTTCTTCCTCCAATCGTCGTTTTGCTGTGGTCTGACGATGGAGGAGTCCAAAGACCTGCATATCCTTGGTGGAGTGGGAGGGGGAATTGAAATGTTGAGCTACAGGGTGGTTGGGTTGTTTGGTCCGGGTGTCCCAGAGGTGTTCTCTGAAACGCTCCGCAAGTAGGCGGCCTGTCTCCCCAATATAGAGGAGGCCACATCGGATGCAAAGGATGCAATAGATGATATGTGTGGAGGTCCAGGTGTATCTGTGGCGGATATGGAGGTTTCCTTAGGGGCCTTGGAGGGAGATGAGGGGGGAGGTGTGGGCGCAAGTCTTGCACCTCCTGCGGTTGCAGGGGAAGGTGCCGGGAGTGGAGGTTGGGTTGGTGGGGGGTGTGGATCTGACGAGGGAGTCACGGAGGGAGTTGTCTTTACGGAATGCTGATAGGGGAGGGGAGGGAAATATATCCTTGGTGGTGGGGTCCGTTTGGAGGTGGCGGAAATGTCGGCGGATGATGCGCTGTACATGGAGGTTAGTGGGGTGGTAGGTGAGGACCAGTGGGGTTCTGTCCTGGTGGCGATTGGAGGGGCGGGGTTCAAGGGCGGAGGATCGGGAAGTGAAAGAGATGCGGTGGAGGGCATCGTCGACCACGTCGAGGGGGAAATTGCGGTCCTTGAAGAAGGAGGCCATCTGGGATGTGCGTTTTTGGAACTGGTCCTCCTGGGAGCAGATGCGGCGGAGTCGAAGGAATTGGGAGAATGGGATGGCGTTTTTACAGGGGGCAGGATGGGAGGAGGTGTAGTCCAGGTAGCTGTGCGAATCGGTTGGTTTGTAGTAGATGTCCGTGTTGATTCGGTCGCCTGAGATAGAAATAGAAAGGTCGAGGAAGGAGAGGGAGGAATCTGAGACTGTCCAGGTGAATTTGAGGTCGGGGTGGAAGGTGTTGGTGAAATACACCTGGACAGTCTCAGATTCCTCCCTCCCCTTCCTCGACCTTTCTATTTCTATCTCAGGCGACCGAATCAACACGGACATCTACTACAAACCAATCGATTCCCACAGCTACCTGGACTACACCTCCTCCCATCCTGCCCCCTGTAAAAACGCCATCCCATTCTCCCAATTCCTTCGACTCCGCCGCATCTGCTCCCAGGAGGACCAGTTCCAAAAACGCACATCCCAGATGGCCTCCTTCTTCAAGGACCGCAATTTCCCCCTCGACGTGGTCGACGATGCCCTCCACCGCATCTCTTCCACTTCCCGATCCACCGCCCTTGAACCCCGCCCCTCCAATCGCCACCAGGACAGAACCCCACTGGTCCTCACCTACCACCCCACTAACCTCCATGTACAGCGCATCATCCGCCGCCATTTCCGCCACCTCCAAACGGACCCCACTACCAAGGATATATTTCCCTCCCCTCCCCTATCAGCATTCCGTAAAGACCACTCCCTCCGTGACTCCCTCGTCAGATCCACACCCCCCACCAAACCAACCTCCACTCCCGGCACCTTCCCCTGCAACCGCAGGAGGTGCAAGACTTGCGCCCACACCGCCCACCTCACCTCCCTCCAAGGCCCCAAAGGAAACTTCCATATCCGCCACAGATTCACCTGTACCTCCACACATATCATCTATTGCATCCTTTGCATCCGATGTGGCCTCCTCTATATTGGGGAGACAGGCCGCCTACTTGTGGAGCGTTTCAGAGAACACCTCTGGGACACCCGGACCGACCAACCAAACCACCCTGTAGCTCAACATTTCAATTCCCCCTCCCACTCCACCAAGGATATGCAGGTCTTTGGACTCCTCCATCGTCAGACCACCGCAAAACGACGATTGGAGGAAGAACGCCTCATCTTCCGGCTAGGAACCCTCCAACCACAAGGGATGAACTCGGATTTCACCAGTTTCCTCATTTCCCCTCCCCCCAGCCTGTCTTAGTCAAATCCATCAAATTCAGCACCGCCTTTCTAACCTGCCATCTTCTTCCCGACCTCTCCGCCCCCACCCCAGTCTGACCTATCACCCTCACCTTGACCTCTTTCCACCTATCACATTTCCGACGCCCCTCCCCCAAGTCCCTCCTCCCTATCTTTTATCTTAGCCTGCTGGACCAACTTTCCTCATTCCTGAAGAAGGGCTAATGCCCGAAACGTCGATTCTCCTGTTCCCTAGATGCTGCCTGACCTGCTGCGCTTTTCCAGCAACACATTTCCATCTCTGATCTCTAGCATCTGCAGACCTCACTTTCACCCTAATTTTACTCACTAACCTCCTGTGTGGGACTTTATCAAAAGCTTTCTGAAAGTCCAGGTACACTGCATCTCCTGGATCTCCCTCGTCCAACTTCAGAGTTCCATCCTCAAAAAATTCAGGAACATTAGTCAAGCATGATTTTCCCTTCATAAATCCATGCTTACTCTGTCCTATCCTGTTACTACTATCCAGATGTGCAGTAATTACATCCTTTATAATAGACTCCAGCAGCTTTCCCACCACTGAGGTCAGACTAACTGGTCTATAATTTCCTGCTTTCTCTCGCCCAGCTTTCTTAAAAAGTAGTATAACATTAGCCACCCTCCAATCCTCAGGAACCGACCAAGAATCTATTGAACTCTGGAAAATAATCATCAACGCATTCACGATTTCCCGAGCCATCTCCTTCAGTACCTTGGGATGCAGACCATCAGGCCCCTGGGACTTATCAACCTTCAGACCTAACAGTCTCTCCAACACCAAATCCTGGCAAATATAAATTTCCTTAAGTTCAGGTCCTTCAGCCACTGTTACCTCAGGGAGATTGCTTGTGTCTTCCCCAGTGAACACAGATCTGAAGTACCCATTTAATTCCTCTGCCATTTCTTTGTTCCTATTAATATATTCCCCTGTTTCTGTCTTCAAGGGCCCAATTTTTGTCCTAACCATTTTTTTTTGCCTTGCACATACCTAAAATTTTTTTTACCATCCTCCTTAGTATTCTTGGCCAGTTTACCTTCGTACCTCATTTTTCCTCTGCGTATTTCCTTCTTAGTAATCCTCTGTTGCTCTTTAAAAGCTTCCCAGTCCTCAGTTTTTCCACTTATCTTAGCTATGTTATACATTTTCTCTTTTAACTTTAAATGTTTCTTTACTTCCCTCGTCAGCCACTGCCGCCCATGCCTCCTTCCGGGATCTTTCTTCCTTTTAGCAATGAAGTGATCCTGCAATTTCTGCATTACACACAGAAATATCCACCATTGTTCCTCCACAGTCATCCCTGCTAAGGTATTGCACCATTGAACTTTGGCCAGCTCCTCCCTCATAGCTCCATTGTTCCCTTTATTCAACAGAAGTACTGCCACTTCCGACTGTCCCCTCTCCCTCTCAAATTGTAGATTGAACCTTATTGTATTATGGTCACTACTTCCCAATGGCTCCTTCACTTCGAGGTCTCTGACCAATTCTGGTTCATTACACAATACCAGATCCAGAATTGCCTTCTCCCTGGTCGGCTCCATCACCAGCTGCTCCATGAATCCATCTCTGAGGCAAACCACAAAGTCTCTTTCTTGAGGCCCAATACCATCCTGATTCTCGCAGTCTACCTGCATGTTAAAATCCCCCATAACAACTGTCGTGACATCTTTGCGACAGGCCAATGTCAGCTCCTGTTTTAACTTACATCCGACATCCAGACTACTGTTTGGGGGCCTGTAGATGACTCCCAAGAGGGTATTTTTACCTTTAGTATTTCGAAGCTTTATCCACACTGACTCTACATCCCCTGACTCTTGGTCCCCCCGCGCAAGGGACTGAATATATTCCCTTACCAACAAGGCCACCCCACCCCCTTTGCTCGTCAGTCTGTCCTTACGATAGCACGTGTAGCCTTGAATATTCATTTCGCAGGCCCTGTCCACTTGAAGCCACGTCTCAGTTATCCCCACAATATCGTATCTGTCAATTTCCAAAAGAGCCTCAAGCTCGAGTAGCAAACTCGATGGACCAAACGTACTACTGCACCGCCTATTTTATAGTTTCCCAAGGTTACTCACATTAACGGATATGTGTATCGTGTGGGGTAAGTGCATTGAGGAGATTTTTTTCATGAACAAGAATGGGGGAGGCTCAATGTGTTGTATGATCAATTCCTTTCCCGCTGTTTCTGTGCAGTCTGTGTGAAAGCTCTGTAAATGTTGTCAAAAGTTTTCAGATGTTAGGAAGGATATCTTTGCAGGGTCGACAGGACTGTGTTGCCATTCCCTTTTCCGACATTGATGCTGAGGCTGGGTGTTCTGTCCGGTTTCATCCTTTCAGACCTCTGAGTAGTTAAATAAAAATGAATGCTTTGCTTGGCCGTTTCAGAGACCATTGAAATGTTTATCACATGTCAGGGTATTTGGAGTCACTTTTAACCCAGCCCAGGAAATCATGGGAGATTCACTTCCTAAAAGTACATTGGAGAAGGAAATTCTGTTTACAATCCATATTGGCTTCAAGGTCACTGTTACTGACCCCAGATTTTTGATCTCGATATTTTATTAACTGTTTTTAACTTCCACCCGCTGTCAGAGCATTAGCCTGGTCTGGATTAGTAATCCAGTGACATTTCCACAACACTATCTCCACATGGGGACCTGTCGGAAACTGCACTGCGCAGGGTATTTCTGTGCTGCTTGGCTTCTTTGTCAAAAAGAACCCCCACCGATTTGACTGTCGTGATGGGACTGAGGGGGTGATAATTGGTCAGATTGTAATTATTCCACACTTAGAGGACTGGACATAGCTGAGTAATTATCCACATTGCCAGGGAGATGTTAGAGTTGGAGTTGGACTGAAACAGCTTCCTCAGGGACACGGCTTGTTGTGTAGCACAAGGCTTCAGTCCTGTTGCAGGAATGGGGTCAGGACGCATTGCCTTTGTCGTATCTATTGTGTTCAACTGTTTCTTCCTCTCACATGCAGCAAATCGACTTAGTTGAAACTGGCATCTGTGATTTTGTGGGCATCATGATGGGGGTGAGGTGTATCATCGACTCAACACTTCTGGCAGAGGATGATGCAGATAAAACATCCTTCTCTTTTACACTGATGTGCAGGTGTGTTCCATTATTTAGGATGGGGGGTTTGTGGAGCCCTTTCCTCCAGTCATTTGTTTAATCGTCCATCACCATTTATGACTGAATGTGACAGGACTGCAGGGCTTCGTTCAGATCTGTTGGTCAAGTCCGGTAGCTTTAATGAGTTAGCATCAGGTGAAAGTTCATGTGATTCTGACTCTGACATGTTCACCCACACTCGTCACTGAGCCATAGATGGTGTTCATGGTAATGACAAACTGAGGTGTTACCCTGGCAAAAAGTTACAGGTTGTGTATGAATGCAGGTCTGATTCTCCCGCTGCTGTGGTTACAGCATTACATGAATACGCAGTTTCGAGCTGCAATATCTGCAATGCAATTCTGCTGTCTGTTCCCTAATTCTCACTGGGACCCATTCACCCATCAGCCTTGCACTCAGTGACCTAACCTGGTTTCTGATGTGGAAATGCTTCCATTTTCATACTCTCATTCTGCTCAGGGTCTGTCTCCCCGGGTCTTGCTTCCAATCTGACACATTCCGCAAAAGCATTTAACTGATCTTAATTCCAATATTCAATTCACCTGAATCTTTTTCCTTGAGAAATACCATCTTCTGTGTTTAAAGTGAATGTGTTTCCTCTGCTTCTCTCCCTGACCATGCTTAAGAGCTCTGTAGTGTCAGTGATGCCAGCCTTATGTAGTTTCAGAGCCAATGAATTCTCTGAATTCCAAATCATCTTCACCACATTGTATGTTTTCTCTTTTGGTTTGACGCCTTATCACTCACGGCTGCCTTGTCCTCCCATGAGTAAGTTTCATCTTCTTGGGGTTGCATTTCTGGTATTATCTTCCGAATTATCCCCACAAATTTCTGCTATTGCTGCTCCATAGTCTTTCCTGCTCAGCTCCCCTTCCAATTAACTCTGGCCAGCTCCTCCCACATGTCTTTCTGGATACATTGCTTAATTATAACCACATGACATCTTAAAGAAAGCATTGCCAATAAACTGAAAGAAGGAGTTTTGAGAGATGGGCCACGAAGAATGACTGGTGGATTTCTTAACTAGATACAAAGGGAGAATGAGAGAGAGAGAGAGAGATAGTGGATATAGATATGGAGATGTGGAAAATGAGAAAATTATATTATCGGAAGAAGTAGATATACTTCCCTCAACATTTTGGCAATTCCTGTGTGCTGTGGTCCTTTGTACAGTGCACGTACAACAGAGCAATATGTTCAAATGCTGGGTCTGATGCCATAACTTTTCTCTCCAACAATATGACAGACACTAGCTTTGGAAAGAACCCAGTAGGCCAACATATCTAATTCCTGGTAGAAAGGGGATTAACTGAAATAAGTTGGGAAACCAGAAACAAGAATTTACAACACATATCCTGATAAGAATAAGAGACTAGAGTTGGGAATTCCAGAAAAGGGGGAACGTTGAGAGAAAGGGAAGATATCACTTCAGATGAGGATCAAATAATGGTTATAAAGTTTATACATCGTGTGCATCATTTTTCGTTAACTGTGTCTCCGTTGTTCATTCAGACTGTGTTGTACACATATGAACAATCTTCCTTATCTGATTAAACAGTGTATAAAAATCATTTTTCCTCCATTTCAGACTGTCCTGTTGTCGTGCTAGCAGGATATATGAACACCAGCTAGCTACCAAAAGACATGACCCACTCTCACTAGTTTCCATACATGCAGAAAAAGAAGGGCACCACGTTGACTGTGACAATACACACTTCCTAGGACAAAGCCACGCACGAAAGTTCTTAGAAGCATGGCATTCTAGCCAGAAGTACATCAATAAACCCATCAATTTCGATCCCATCTACGTTCCTTTGATCAAAAAACTGGAAATGACATCACGCAACTTAAGAAACCAAGACCTAGAAATAGAAAGACACGACATACCACACATGCGTCACCAGAGACTCTCACTGATTATGTTACCAGTTATGGTGACGAAACATCTGAAAACAAATCTTCAAGCTCAGCGAGTTAACATACATACTTATAAATGGTTATTTTTCTCTTAATCGTGGAATTTGCGACTACTTTGTCACTCATGTTTTAACAGAGTACGAGGCGAGGTGAGCTTTTCTGGGTGTGTGGTTTTAATTAATAGAGGTGTTCAACATCGACATCATAACAATTTGAGGGCTTGTCGTATGAACAGATTTGGGGTACAAAAGGTCCCAGTAGATTCCATCACTTGGCAGTTAGTGACCTAGATCTTCAAATAAAACAGTTGAGAAAATTAATTTAATTTTGTTTTCTTGTGGTTGGTTAATTTAAAAGAAATGGCTTTTAATATTACTAAAAAGGTTCTGAGGTTTGAAGATGGTAACCAAATTTGCCAAGAAAGTGTAGAAAGACAAAGGAAGGACATACTTTAAGAACTAACATGTAGATTAGAATTGGGTTTCACCACAGACAAAAGGAAAGCTGTCATTATAATGGAGTTGGTCAAGCACTTGGTGTATCAGAGAAGCAGGCAACTGCAGTCGAGTTCGAAAAAACTTAAATTGCAAATATGACAACTGCAGTTAGAAGATAAAGAGAGAGACTGAAAGAGAGAGAAGATAGAGAAAGAGAAAGAGAGGAAAAAGGAAGAGAGGGAGAATTTGAAATTGAGAAGTTTGGAATTAGTTAAGAAAGTTAAATTAGCAGAATGAAGGTGAAGGGAGAATGGAGGATGTATACAACTATGTTAATACATTGCGATATTTCGATACGAAAAATGCCAAAACCGTTCTTATTTCATTTGCGAAATTGGCTCGGAAGATGGCATGTCCAGTGAAACAGTGGGTAATGCTACTTCAGACTAAGCTGGTGTGTACAGCTTGAGAGGTATGTGCAGTGCTGTCACATGAGGGAGCAAGAGATTATGCAGATGTCAAACGGGCTAGTTTGAGTACTTATAAATTGGTACTAGAAGAATATAGACAGCGGTTCAGAAATGTAGAGACGGAACCAAGTCTGACTTATATTGAGTTTGAAAGAATTAAACACAGTCATTTTGATAGAAGGGTGCAGGCCTTAAAAATGGATAAGACCTGTGAGGCTCGAAGGGAGATTATTCTGCTGGAGGAGTTTAAAGAATCACTTCAAGAGATGGTAAGAATTCATGTGAAAGAACAGAAAGTTCAAGAAGTGAGAAACACAGCAGAAATGGCAAGTGAGTATGCATTGGTGCATGAGATGAAATTTAGCTTCTGGGAGGATTTTCATCCTGTGAGGAATAGAAATTGGGAGATGGGGGGATCCTACACTACAAAAAAGAGAAAAGCACACTGCGAATAGTTTACCACAGGTGAAAAAACAAGTCCAAGGAGTTGAAAGGAAGTGAAAGGCCTCAGGTGCTCTTACAATTACGTAGTGGAAACATAAAAATAACAGTGCCGATTTTATAAGAAGGGCACTATGAAAAGGAGTTTTCACTGCAGTAAGCTGGGACACACAGTTCTGGGCATTCAAGGAATACACTTTGGGAAAAGATGTTATAAAGGAGTTTAAGCCAGTGGAATTAGTGAAACTGGTAAAGGAGACCCCAAGTGGAGCCGAGGAGCTGCAGGAGAGTGCCGAGACAGGGGCTGTGTATGGAGTCAGTACCTGATCGCTATAAAGAATTTGCCTCCGTAGATAAACCTTAATAAGTAAAACTGGGATGTGGGGGAGGACAAGTAGTTATAATTTTCCAAGATACGGGATCTGCTCAGTCTCTAATAGTTGAGAAGCAAGGGGCCGGAAAGGCATAACAGATCAGGCAGCATTCGAAGAGCAGGACAATCGACATATCAGGCATAAACCCATCGTCAGGAATGTGGCGGGGGGACAAGGGGGCTGAAAGATTAATAGGAGGGTACGAGCTGGGCTGGCGGGAGGGTCACTGGGAGTACATTAGGAAGATGTAAATGGGAGTGATAGTGATAGGTAGGAGGGGAGGGTGGAGTGGATAGGTGGGAAGAAAGATAGACAGTTAGTACAGTTCAAGAGGGCAGAGCTAAGTGGAACGGTTGAATCTGGGTTGAGGCTGGGGAAGGGGAGATTTGGAAATTGGTGAAGACAACATTGATGCTGTATAGTTTGAGGGTTCCAGCTGTCCTACCACCTATCCACTTCACCCTCCTCTCCGACCTTTTACCATCAGACATCACCTGCATCTACTGATCGCCTTCCAAGCTCCCTTCCACCCAGCTCCACCCCCACCCTCCTATTTAATTCTCAGACGCTTTCCCCTTCCCATACCCCCCACTTTCCTGATGAAGGACGTATGCCTGAAACGTCAACTCCCCTGCCCCTCGGATGCTGCCGGCCTGCTGTGCTTTTCCAGCCCCACACCTTTCAACTCTGATCTCCAGTCCTCACTGTCCCTCAGCCTCTAATAGTAAGAGATGGAAGTATTTTCACTCTTTCTGACATGTTACTCAACAGCGTGATAATTTGTGGAATGGGGACAGAAATTAAGCATTCCCATGTGTAACATTACGTTGGAGTGCCAAATCAAGGTTGGGGAAGTAACAGTGAGAGTGAGTGATAGAGTGTCAGTTCCAGGAATACAGATTGTTCTTGGGAATGATTTAGCAGGATTCAATGTGGGAGAGGCACCCCTTGTAGTGGAGAAGCCAAATTAAAACTATGGAACTGGGGAATTAAAAGAAAAATAACCAGGGATTTTTCCAGACTATGTAGTAATAAGATCTCACTTTCATACGTTACAACAGGAAGGAAAACCGAAAGAAAAAGCCAAAGGGGTTGATGCACGGAAGACTCAGGCTAAAGCATTTCTAGTGGCTGGAATGCACAAGGACGTGGTTAATGTTTGTTGTACATGTCATCCATGCCAAATAGTAGGTACGTCACGGGCAGTAATAAAACCAGCAGCTTTGTTGCCAATTCCTGTATTCGAAGATCCCTTCACGTGGGTTATGATTAATTGTGGAGCTCTCCTTTCTAAAATAAAAGTGGAAAGCAAGATCTGCTGATCATAATGGATGCGTCTACTCGATTTCCAGGGATAATTCCATTATGGGGTGTTAAGGCAAAAAGGGAGGAGGAGGGGTTAGTAGTTTTCTTTTCTCACTATGGGCTACACAGTGTGATTCAGTCAGACCCAGGGTCTCATTTTACCGCACAGTTGTTTAAGGACGTCATGGATAGCTTCGGCATACAGCAGTTTAAATCAAGTGCATTCCAAAACCGAATCCCAGGGAGTCTTGGAAAGTTGGCATCAGATGCTGAAGACAATATTAACAGCGTCCTGTCAGAATTACCCGAATGATTGGAATAAAGGCATCTCATTATATTGTTTACCATTAGAGATGCCCCAAATAAATCTACTCAGTTTACTTATATTGAGTTAATATTCGTACATAAAGTGAGAGGCCATTTGAAATTAATTAAATATAAATTGGCAGGACCGAAGTCGGAGATCTCACACTTGGATTATGTATCTGAGGTGAGGGAGAAATAAGATGGAGTAGGTGAGTTACGAACCAGCACCTGAAGAGGGCACAACATAGAGTGAAGCAGGTGGCAGATGAAATCTCTGAAACTGACAATTTCCCATGGTGATGACGTATAAGCATTGCCACTAGTGGTAAGAAACCCCTTCAAAGCCAGGTTAGTCGCCCCTTTCAAGTTAACAAAATTGTTGAGTTGGTTAAACTATCTGATAAAGATACCGGATATGACAAAAAAGTCATCGAATGTCAGGTGAATGAATAATGCTCCAGATACATTTAAGACTCAGGAACAGAGTTGTGGTCAGATGAACAAATTGTGCAGCTTATCTGTATGATGCAGTGATCTTTAACGAGTGATTGAAAGCTCACATGTTACAGTTGGCAGAGCATTTTGAACGATTACAAGAAGCAGACTTGGTAATAAATTTAGTGAAAACAGAATTCGCGAAGTTAGAGGTGACGTTCTTGGGACATTACATTGGACACGGAAGGTTGACCCCATGGAAAAACAAAGACGAAGGGCTTTGAGGAATTTCCACGACCATCCTCGAAGAAAGAGGGGCTTCGATTTTTGGAACTGAGTGGATTCTATCGGAAGTTTGTTGCAAACTTCAGCGGCGTATTGGCAGCTCTAATGGATTTACTAAGGAAGAACACAGAATTGTGGTGGACAGAACAATGCCAGGAGGCATTTGAGATTTTAAGGCACGATTAATCAAAGCATCAGGTTAAGATATACCAAATATTTTGAAACCCTTTGAAATTGTGTCTGATGCTAGGGATATAGGGGTTGGAAATGTATTGATACAGAAAGATGATGATGGAATTGAATGGCCAATTGGCAATTTGTCGAAAAAACTCAATATCCACAAGAAAAAATACAAAAACTCCATTATTGAAAAAGAATGATGAAGTTTCATACTGGCCTGAAACATATTTTAATGTTTATATGACAAACAAATTGTCGGAGATGGTTGTGGACAGTGACAAATCTCTCGCATTTTTTGGAATCTTTACAGACCAGAATATGAGACTATTTCATTGGAGTCTTATGTTACCAACTTTAAACTTACAAAATGTACATGCTGTTAGTCCTAAAATGTGATAGCAGATGTGTTATCTCAGATTTAAAGGAAAACGTTTGGATAAGATTTGACTTATTCCAGTGTTATATAGGTGTGCAGATTTTATATGAATGGCATAACTGAGTTTAATACTTTTGTATTTCATAATAATTGGATTAAGAATTAGAGGAAAAGGAATGATGCCATCTTTTGATTCCGATGGTTCATTTACTTTTCTGAAAATGGGGGGTGTTATGAAGCCGAAAGCATGTCTGGTCACTTTAAGACAGAATGGGTCATGTTGAATAGAAAGTACAGCGACAGATGCCAGCTAAAGGTCAGTCTGTTCCACATATCACCATGAGCTGGGAAATGGATGCCTGAGTTTTGGTTGTTGTTTTGTCGGCAAATCAAATACAACCAAAGGATACAAGAAACTGACGGAATTTGAACATTATTGTTTGGACACCTGGACAGCAATCAAATTATGAGAATTATTGTATCATGGGGAGTATATAAACCCAGCATTTTTAACACTAGAGGGAGAGCCAACACCATCCAACAACAGAGTTACTGCTATAGAGCAGGAGTGCTAACTAGCCATTTCAAACACTCTCTATCAAAGATACATGTTCATGTCAAACCTACTTGCAGCAAAAAGTACTTTAGCCAGGGAGATCAGCAGCTGGAAGAGTGAACTCAGCGGGGAAGATAGAGACTGTGTGATCTTGAGATTGTAATGTTTAATATGTGGGTTGTTGTTAATGTACCCCCTTCAACCACATCTGCTAGCAGATCATCCACATACCATCCTCTGTGTAAAGAAGTGGTCCCTCAGGTTCCCTTTTATTCCTTCCCCTCTAACCATAAACTGATCCCCTCTAATCCTCGATTCTGTACACCTTGGAAAAAGACTGAGTAACCCTATACATAACCCCTCGTGATCTTATACAGCTCTATAAGGTTCCCCCCCACCCCCACCAGTCTCCTACACTCTCAAGAAAAGGTCCTAGCTTATCCACCCTCTCCCTATAACTCAGATCATTGGGTCCTGGCAATGTCCTTGTAAATTTCTTCGACACTCTTTCTAATTTAATAACATCCTCCCTACAACAAGGCGACAAAACTGAACACAAACTCTAAGTGTGGCCTGACCAAAGTACTGTGCAACTGCAACATAAATTCTCAACTTCTATGCTCAATATCCTGACTGATGATGGCCAGTGTGCCAAAAGCCTTCTTCTCTGCCCTGCATACCTGTGACTCCACTCTCAGGGAAGCGTGCACCTGAACCCCAACGTCTCTCTGCCCACTACACCCCTTAAGGCCCTCCCATGCACCATGAAACTCCTATCTTGAATTGAGTTTCCAAAATGCAAGACGTCACGCATCTGTATCAAATTCCATTTGCCATTACTCGGCCCACTTCCCCACCTGATTAAGGTACTGCTGCAATTTCTGATAAAATTCCTCACTGATCATGCTCCCACTTATTTTACTGTCATCTGCAAACTGGCTGATCATGCCTTTTACATTCTCAACCAGTTCATCGATAACAAACAGCTATGGACCCAGCCTCCAGTCTGACAAGCATCTTTCCACTAAACCCTCTGCTTCCGATCATCAAACCAACTGTGTATCCAACTGGCCAGTTCCCCCAGCATTCCACGTGATGGAACCTTCCAGAGCAGCCTGCCATGTGGAATCTTATCAAAGGTTTTACTGAAATCCATAGAGACTACGTCTACCGCTCTGCGCTCATCAAGCTTCTCGGTCACTTCATCAAAGAACTCTAACAAATTTGGGAAGCATGATCTCCCACTCACAAGTCTATGCTGATTGCTCTGAATCAAACCCTGTGTCAGTAATTGGTGCAGTCAATAGTATGCTGTCCTTCATTGTAAGATGATTCGAGTACATAAGTAAAGCCATCTTCCTGCTGTTGTAGAGCCTTGCTGAGTGAGCATTAGGGGCACTCTCTATGGATTTGATCTCCTTTGTTACGAATGATCTCCTTACCACAGACACGGTAACATGAGGATAGAGTAAAGAATCTGAATGTTTAATCTGTAGAGCTGTGAGAGACGAGGAAATGGTGACGCTGAACACGAGGAGTGGCAGCGATCATTTACTTCCAAAAGAGACATTAATAGAGTGAGAAATTCCATACTTTAGCCAGGATTGATTGGTTTGATTTATTGCCATGTGTACCTCAGCACAGGGAAAATCTTTGAGCAGTGGAGACAGGTCATAGTAAGCATGGCCAGACAGAACTGGGTCTTGCTGCACATAGACACAGATTAATTCAGGAGCTGACGGGGGATAAAATGTTCTGAACGTTGTGCAATCTTCAGTGACCATCCCCACTTCTGATCTTATGGTGGGGAGACATTGATGAAGAGGCTGAAGCTGTTTGTGAAGAGGAAGCTACCCTGAGGATCTCGCACAGAGGTGACCCAGGACTGAGATGATGAACATCTTCCTTTGTGCCATGTTTGACTCCAAACACTGGAGAGTTTACTCTGATTCCCATTAAGTCCAGTTTTGTTAAGCTCCTTGATGTCAGCAGACGTCAACCACAGCCTTGATATCAGGGCCAGTCATTGGAACCTGAACCCTTGTCTCAACCTCTTTTGTTCATATCAATAAGCCATGATATAGGAGCAGCAAGTGTTTTCTTCAAACAGGTGGGATTGAATGTCAGGATTTCTGTTCTCAAGAGTGTTGGGGAGCAAAATGACTGAAAGTATTTGAAGAGGAGGTAGATGGATATTGATCTGTCAGAGAGTCGAGGGCAATGATAAATTGGGTATGAAAGAGGATTTGAGACAGAGAGCAGATCAGTCATGATCTTAGTGAAGAGCAAAGCAGGCTTGGGGAGTGATCGACCTGTTCCTGTTTCTGATGTTCTCACATTCTGTTCTTGGAAAGTTAGTGGGTGTTATTTTCATGAATATCTGTTATGGAATGTTGCAGGCAAGGAGACCAGAGGATTTTGTGAGCCAACTCTGGGTGAGATGTGGCGGCTGTATTCTCAGTGAATCAGGGTCTAAACATGATCAACAAATGAAGCACAAGTTGCAGAGAGGGGAAGCTCTGTAAAGAGAGATGAGGGGCCTCTTTCATACCCGTGCCTGAATTTTCCAATTGCATTTCCCAAATCACTTCAAAGCGTGTGTGACAGTCTTGAGAGGCTGAGTGGTCTCCTCTGTTTCTGTGCAACAGGTTATAGGAGTAAGTGGCCTCCAACCACTCCTATCTAGCAGGTATGCGGGGCTGGATGGAATACAGAAACATGGGACTGAGGAGCAGGTGTGGGACATTAGACACTTTGAGCCTTCTCCACCAGGCACTAAGATTGTGGACTCAGCTCCACTTTCCTGTCTGTACACTATTACCCGTGACTCATAGAACATAGAACATAGAAGAATACAGCGCAGTACAGGCCCTTTGGCCCTCGATGTTGCGCCGATCCAAGCCCACCTAACCTATACTAACCCACTATCCTCCATATACCTATCCAATGCCCGCTTAAATGCCCATAAAGAGGGAGAGTCCACCACTGCTACTGGCAGGGCATTCCATGAACTTACGACTCGCTGAGCGAAGAACCTACCCCTAACTTCAGTCCTATATCTACCCCCCCTTAATTTAAAGCTATGCCCCCTTGTAATACCCGACTCCATACGCGGGAAAAGGTTCACACTGTCAACCCTATCTAACCCCCTAATCATCTTGTACACCTCAATCAAGTCACCCCTAAACCTTCTTTTCTCTAATGAAAACAGCCCCAAGTGTCTCAGTCTTTCCTCATACGATCTTCCTTCCATACCAGGCAACATCCTGGTAAACCTCCTCTGCACCCGTTCCAGTGCCTCCACATCCTTCCTATAGGATGGCGACCAAAACTGCACACAATATTCCAGATGCGGCCGCACCAGAGTCTTATACAACTGCATCATGACCTCAGGACTCCGGAATTCAATTCCTCTACCAATAAAAGCCAGTACGCCATATGCCTTCCTCACCGCACTATTTACCTGGGTGGCAACTTTCAGAGATCTGTGTACATGGACACCAAGATCCCTCTGCTCATCCACACTACCAAGTATCCGACCATTAGCCCAGTACCCCATCTTTTTGTTATTCTTCCCAAAGTGAATCACCTCACACTTAGCCACATTGAACTCCATTTGCCACCTTTCTGCCCAGTTCTGCAGCTTATCTATATCCTGCTGTAACCTGCCACATCCTTCCTCACTGTCAACAACTCCTCCGACCTTCGTATCATCCGCAAACTTGCTCACCCAACCTTCTAACCCCTCTTCCAGGTCATTTATAAAAATGACAAACAGCAATGGTCCCAAAACAGATCCTTGCGGAACACCGCTAGTGACGGCACTCCATGGAGAAGCTTTGCCATCAACGACTACCCTCTGTCTTCTTCCATCCAGCCAATTCCTAATCCAAACCTCCAACTCACCCTCAATGCCATATCTCCGTATTTTCTGCAGTAGCCTACCATGGGGAACCTTATCAAACGCCTTACTAAAATCCATATATACCACATCTACTGCTTTCCCCTCATCAACCTCCTTCGTCACCTTTTCAAAGAATTCAATAAGGTTTGTGATGCACGACCTGCCCTTCACAAAACCATGCTGACTATCCTTGATCACATTATTCCTATCCAGATGTGCATAAATCCTATCCCTTACAATTCTCTCTAAGACTTTGCCCACAACAGAAGTGAGACTCACCGGCCTATAGTTACTAGGGTTATCCCTACTCCCCTTTTTGAACAAGGGAACCACATTTGCTATCCTCCAGTCTTCTGGCACTACTCCTATCGACAAAGAGGACATAAAAAGCAAGGCCAATGGCTCTGCAATCTCCTCCCTTGCTTCCCAGAGAATCCTAGGATAAATGCCATCAGGCCCAGGGGACTTATCTATTTTCACCTTTTCCAGGATTTCCAACACCTCTTCTCTACATACCTCTTAGCCAAACATTCTACTTATTTGTGACTCAGTATTCACATCGACGACAATGCCCTGTTTCTGAGTAAATACTGACGAAAAGTATTCATTCAGTGTCTCCCCAATCTCTTCCGCCTCCACACGCAACTTCCCACTACTATCCTTGACTGGACCTATTCCTACCCTACTCATTCTTTTATTCCTAACATACCTATAGAAAGCCTTAGGGTTTTCCCTAATCCTACCGACCTTTCATGTCCCCTCCTTGCTGCTCTTAGCTCTCTCTTCAGGTCCTTCCTGGCTACCCTATAACTCTCAATCGCCCCAATTGAACCTTCACGTCTCATCTTGAGATAGGCCGCCCTCTTCCATTTAACAAGGGATTCCAATTCCTTATTAAACCACGGCTCCCTCGCACGACCCTTTCCTCCCTGCCTGACAGGTACATAATTATCAAGGACACTCAATAGCTGCTCCTTGAACAAGCTCCACATGTCATTTACACTCTTGCCTTGGAGTCTACTTTTCCAAGCCACACATCCTAAGTCATGCCTCACCGCATCATAATTTCCCTGACCCCAGCTATACCTCTTGCCCTGTAGTACACACTTATCCCTCTCCATCACGAGAGTAAAAATTACCGAATTATGGTCACTATCCCCAAAGTGCTCACCTACCTCTAATTCTAACACCTGGCCTGGTTCGTTACCCAGAACCAAATCCAGTATGGCCTCACCTCTTGTTGGCCTGACTACATATTGTGTCAGGAAACTCTCCTGCGCACATTGAACAAACACTGACCCATCTAACGAACTTGAGCTATAGCTTTCCCAATCAATATCAGGAAAGTTAAAGTCCCCCATAACAACCACCCTATTACTGTCACTCATCTCCTGAATCACCTTCCCTATCCTTTCTTCAATGATTCTAGGACTATTAGGAGGCCTGTAAAAGACTCCTAACAGGGTGACCTCACCTTTCCTATTCCTAACCTCAGCCCAAACTACCTCAGATGGCAAGTCCTCATCCATCGTCCTTTCCACCACTGTAATACTCACTTCCCTGTCAAATATTTAATTAAACAGCTTTCAGTCCATGTGAACATAGAGGCAGGATAAACTTCCATTGAAGAGAATTCCTAATTGAAAGGTCCTTTCAGAATATTTCGCCATCCCTCTTATAGAATCAGAAAGTCATGCAGAACGGTAACAGACCCGTGAGTCCAATCTGTTCACTCCGATCAGATATCAAATCTGACCTAGTCCCATTTGCCAGCATTTGGCCAATATCCCTCCTCTTTTAGAATACATTTTAAATGTGCGATTGTAGCCGCCTTCACCACTTCCTCTTACAGCACTTTATGTACACACACCACTCTCTGTGTGAAACATTTATCTTCAGATCCATTCAAAATTATTCGCCCTCTCATTTTCAACCTATGCCCTCTTGTTCTGGACTCCCCTATCTTGGGGCGCAGAACATGGCTGTTCAGAATCTCCATGCCCCTGATGATTCTATCAACCTCTATAATGTCACCCCTCAGCCTCTGACCCTCCAGGGGGAAACACCTCAACCTAATCAACCTTTCCCTGAAGCTCAAACCTCCCGTTCTGCAACTGAGTTGTACGCAGCTTTCTTAAAGTGGCCTCACCAACATCCTGTACAGAGGCAACATGCCACCAAAACTCCTATACTCAAGGCTCTGACTGATTAAGGCAAATGTGCCAAATGTGTTTTGCACCACTCTGTCTATCTGCGTCTCCACTTTCAAGGAACTATGTACCTGCAGCCCTATGTCCCTTTGATCCACAACACGCCCCAGGACCTTACCATTAAGTGTATAATTTCTGCCCTGATTTGCCTTCCCAAAATGCAAAAATTCGTATTTATCTAAATTTAACTATATCTGTCACTCCTTGTCCTTTTATCCCATCTAATTGTGGTCTCGTTGTACTCTGAGATAATCTACTACACCACATTTGTGATGTAATCTGTAACCTTACTAACTATGGCCCCAATATTCACATCTAAATCCTTTACATAAATGATGAAATGCAGTGAATTCAGTACCGATTCTTACAGCACACTGCTGCTCACAAGCCTCCAGTCTGAAAAATATCCCTCTTCCTTCAAGCCAATTGTGACTAGCTTCCTCTGTATTTCGTGTGACCGAACTTTACTCATCTGCCTACCAATCGGAATATTGTGAACACCTGACTGAGGTCCATGTAGACAATGTCTACCAAACTGCCTTCATCAATCTTCTTTGTCACCTCTTCATAAAACTCAATCAAACTAATGAGACATGATTTCCCATGCAGAAAGCCACGTTGACAACCCCGATTAGCCCTTGCCTTCCCAAATGTATGAGCTAAAAAATGTGTTGCTGGAAAAACACAGCAGGTCAGGCAGCATCCAGGGAACAGGAGAATTGACGTTTCGGCATAAACATGTATGTAAATCCTGTCCCTCAGAATCCCCTCCAACACCTTACCCACCACTGACATCAGGCTCACCGCTCTATAGTTCCCCGACTTTTCGGGTCACTGCTTCCTTTTCCATTCCCAATGCTCCACTGCTCACAACACATGTCAAATGTAACCAGGTTGGTGATATGGCTGATGATATCGGTCTCAGACTGGGTCAATGTCAGTTTTAGCAACAAGTCAGGCTAGTTTTTTTGATCTGCTCAAATAGCACCTTTATGATCCAGAGCAATGTTATTCAAACTATGATGTAAAGATGCATGGCAAACTGTTTGGATATTGCAAATAAAGAATCGATATTTCCCTTTCTAAAAACACTGACACACACACACGCAGAAAAACAAAATCTCTGCAATTTCAAGTTGAACGCGCTTTGTCCATATATTATTGTAACTGATGACAAAAGGAAAAATTGAGAGATTGTTCAAAATGTTATTCTGCTTCTCAAGACATTCTACTCACACAAGCTGCTAGCAATGGGATTTCATCCTGGAACAGTTGGATTTGGCTGAATTACCTTTGCATTAGGCAGTGAAGAGATTCCAATGAATTCTGGCCAGGGATCGACCAAGGGTATCACAGTGGCTCAGTGGTTAGCACTGCTGCCTCACAGCACCAGGGCTTTGCGTTCAATTCCAGACTCGGGTGACTACTTGTGTAGAGGTTACACATTCTCCCCTTCTAATGGTTGCTCCAGTTTCCTTCCACAGTCCAAAGCTGTGCTGGTTAGATGGATTGGTCACTATAATTTGTCCGAAGTGTTCATGGGTTTCTAGGTTAGGTGCATCGGTCTGGGCAAATGTAAGGGAGCAAGCCTGGGAAGGTTGGTGTGGACGTTTTGTGCCGAAGGGCCTGTTTGCACACTGTAGGGATTCTATAAAAGAAAGAATGGTAACGATGACTGTAGATTTTTTTGTTTTAGCTCGCACACATTGCTGTCATGAGGAACAATGAAGGAAAGAGAGTGTAATCGGCCGTTCCTTCTCAGGCAGATTACATTTTCTCTCTCTCTGAGCTGAATCACACAGTAATGTCATCCTCTCCCAAACATGTGAGGTCTCCTTGTACATTGTCCAAACTATGTCTCCATCACATTCCCTGTTCCATGTAGGTGCATCATTGTTGCTGTCGTACACAGTGCCATATCCTTAGCAGAAAATAGTGTCGGTCGATTTGAAGATATGTTTATATGTCGCTGCGTCATTAAAAAATAAAATGTTTAATGTACTCAGAATATTGTGTTAAAATGAATGCATTTTGCAACAAATACAGAAATTGCGGGAAAAGCTCGGCAGGTCTGTCAGCATACTGACACCTCTTCCTTCTCCATCAAGCCACAATTCTAAATCCGTTTTAATCAGTTTGTTCAGGTGTGTTATGAAACACTTCTATGGGATTTGCACCCAGACCTTTGTGCCCGGAGGTAGGGACACGAGCACCACTCAGCAATTCCTATAAAGCTGTAACATTATTCTCCTGTGTGTTTGCTCATCAGCCTGTTCTGACATGCTGTGACATACCTCTGCAACAGGCATGATTTGAATCCAGAATTTCTAGTCCCGAGCTTGGAACACCACCACGCATGTTCAGGAATCAAATCCAGACCTCTGGCTCAGAGGCAGGGACATAACCCACGACACTACCATATCCAGATTTTGGGTCATATTTTAAGTGTCAGCTTTCAGCTCGATGTTGATTTATTATAATCAGGTTACATTTACTGAATTACACAAAACGCCTTGTATTGTTAAACAAAGGCAAAATATTTGTCTCAACTGTAGGATATTGAGTATACGGTATTAGTGGTGCTGGAAGAGCACAGCAGATCAGGCAGCATCCTGATGAAGGGCTTTTGCTTGAAACGTCGATTTTACTGCTTCTCGGATGCTGCCTGAACTGCTGTGCTCTTTCAGCACCACGAATCCAGAATCTGGTTTCCAGCATCTACAGTCATTGTTTTTACTTTGTTGAGTGTACGTGCCATCGAAGTTAACTACGAACAGCTTTAATCGCTGTTATCTGTAGTCTGCAATATTAGGGAAAGACATCCTGCAGACACACTCTGCACAATGAAGGGTCTCGAATAGATTTTCATTACTGAACACCAGAGACGGAAAAATACCATAATTTCTGGTCCCAAAAAAGCGGATCAATATTACCCAACTCTCACGTTTGACTGCCCTCTTCCTAAAACCATGAAATGATACCAGGCCGCTGATTACTGTCTAGCCTCTCCTTCCCACTGACTGTATCTGCAATCTGTCCCTCCTCCCCCTAACCACAGAAGGCAAACCAAGCTCAGTGTCTTTGTGAAAATCAAGGCCGGAGTGTGCAGTCCGCCTGGAGAGGGGGAGGGAATTTTAAAATTAAACTGGGAAGGAGAGGTGGCAGTAATATCACTCACTGGGCTGAGGAGTGGTAGATGGAGTTTAGTTTGGATTAATGCGAGGTATTGGATTTGGTAAATCAAATAAGAGCAGGACCTATACAATTAAAAGCAGGGCCTATGTCAGTGTTGTAGAACAGAGACCTAGGCCGTCAGCGTCCCCAATGGGTGGGGGGGGGGGGGGGAGGGTGGCTGCGTAAAAACCTTATCAAGTGTCATTGGCACTTTGGATTTTGTTTCGTTCTTTTTTATGTTTTTAGCTTTGGAAATTTTGAGAGCTTGTTAGTTGCAGTAGCTTTAGTTTGTGCAGGTTTAAGGCTCGATGAGTCTTTAATCATTAATGCTCAGCGATGTGTAATTCGATATGAAATTCTCGAGAGTTCAAATGCTGCTTGCAGTGTGTTATGGATAATGATGTGCTTAAATGGTGTACCTGGAACATTAAGGGGAGCCATCGTCCAGTCAAGAGGAAAGATATGCTTTCTCGTCTTAAAAAAGAGAGAGTTGTCCTATTGCAGGAGATGCACCTTGATGACAAGGAACATTTGACGTTACAGCAGGGCGGGTTTGATCGGGTTTATATTTCGTCTTTTAATACTAAGAGTCGGGGGAAAGTCATAATGGATAGGAAGAATCTTCCATTTAAATTATTAGATTGTATTAACACCCATGGAAAGATCATAATCGCAAAGTCTTGAACCACGGGAATTAAGACAGTATTTTAAATGTTTATTGCCACCCGGTGCACCCTCTTAAAATCCTGGTAGATGCATTTTCCAAATTCAGTTATTTTGCATCATGGCACATGATTGTAGAAAGAGATTTCGACTGTCTTATGGCCCCACGATGGACAGAATGTCCAAAGGTCCCCCAATACCCTCGTTATAATGTAAGCAATTAATGGATTTGTGTCTCGAACTAGAGCTGGTGGATGTCTGGAGGCAGATCTACCTCACAAGTAGGGATTTTATTTTCTTCTTTAACCCGCAGAAATCCATTAAAAATCTTAGATTCGGTGGCATCCTGCACAATTGGGAATATTACCCCAACATACCTGCCCCAGAAGTGGGATAAAAGTCACATAAAATTATGTTGTATGCAGATGGTCTTATGTTTTTGTCAAATCCCGCAATTTTGGCAGCTCACGTGATGCAATGCATTAATTCGCTTGTCGCCTTTTCGGGCTTTAAGATTAATTTTACAACGTTGGAGGCCATCCCTATGGGAGGTCTTGGGGAAATACCTGATGAGGGCAAATCCTGTTTTCCTTTTAAATGGTCACGGGAGGGGGGCGGGGTTGGTGGGGGAGGGTTTCCCAATTTCGGTATTTTCATTACATCCGTCTTTGATCATTTATTTAACGTGAACTATGTCCATTTGTTTGACTAAATTATACAAGACCTTCAAAGATGGGAGGCACTTCCAATGTCCTGGCTAGGTCTGATAGCTCTTATTAAAGAATGTCCTTCCTCATTTACTATAGCTCGTGTGAATGCTTCATTTGATGTTTCTCACATAGGTAATTAGGAAACATATTGGCTGGTTTAGCTCTTTTATTTGGCAGCATAAGCAACTCTTTATCAAGCTAACCAAATTGCAACTACCCCCAGATTGTGGGGAGTAGATCGCCCAGATAAAAACTATCAATTAAGCTCTTTTTTTATCCTATGTTAGTGCCTGGGCTACTGTGAGATATTGAACCCTATCAGATCAAGTGAACCTTTGTTAGTCTGTTTTTCATAGCTAAATTGACAACATTTATGAAGTATAACCCAATAATTATCAATATTGTTAAAGCATGAATGACAATGCATCAGATCGACGGCAATACAGCCAAAATTATGTTTCTTACCCCTGTAATTGGTATACCAGGTTGTCATCCGGGGATACTGCATTCCAGGTTTCAACTGTGGGCAGCAAGGGGTGTACCTTGCTTGAGTGATTTAGAATTAGTAGAATCCATACAGTGTGGATACAAGCCCTTGGGCCCATCAAGTCCACTTCGACCTTCTGAAGAGTAACCCAGCCAGACCCATTCCCCTACCATCCCATATTTACCCTGGCTAATGCCCAAACCTACACATCCCTGAACACTATGGGTGATTTATCAATGACCAATTCATCTAACCTGCACATCTTTGCACTGTGGGAGGAAACCCACACAGACACGGCGAGAATGTTAACTCCACACAGCCAGTCACTCAAGGCCAGAACCAAAGCCGAGACCATGGTGCTGTGAGGCAGCAATGCTCACCACTGAGCTACCACGTGTTATTTGATGTAGAAACAATGCTATCATTTGATCAAATAACTCGTACGTATGGACTACTAGTAGAGACCTCTTCTTCTTTTTTCCAGATCAGAGATTTGATTAAAAAAACACACACTTTTACCACACTCTGACAGATCCAATAAAGGTAAGAGTGTGCTTATTGCTTAGAATACACTCTCTGTCAGTACTCTTTATCATTGGTTGGAGAGTGTCCCCTCAGACGAGACTGTGCAGCTTTGTGATGTCTGCGAGAGAGTTGGGGGTTCAGAATACTTCGGAACATGGGAGGATATTTGTGAAAATGCTCGAAGGATTTTGATCTGTAATAGGACCCATTCCATGCAGTTGAAAATTCTTCTTAGGATCTATCTGACCCCAACTTGTCTCTCAAAATTCAAAGTGGGATTATCTTCAGCATGTCCTAAATGCAGAATGACTACAGGCACTCTTACTCATTGCATATGGTCCTGCTGCAGACTTCATCTATATTGGAGCACTGTGCCAGATGTGATAGAGTGGGTCGAGGGGATTGAATTGGAGATGGACTTGGTTTATGTTTTACTGGGCCTCCCCAGGGTACTTTCCACAGATGAATATGGGGAAAAAAATTAAATCCTTACATTCCATACTTTCCGTGCTAGGATAAATATTCTGTTGTGTTGGATGTCTGAACTCCCCCACGCCCAGAGAGGAAGAACTATGAACATTAAAATGTGTATCAGTTAATGCTCTTGATGAACGAGAGCTGTCCTTTTGTTAAACTGAGCTGTAATATTTATTCATTATTTCTTGTTTAGTTTTGTTATTTCTTCTGTCTGTGTAGTGTGAGGAACTGAACCTATGCTGTTGTCCTGCCTCTATATCTCAAACCTGCCGTCCTGCCAACTGAGTGGGAGACTGTGTAACTGTTACAGACAGAAACAGTCACAGACAAAGGGTAAGAGAAACATTCATAATAAGGAAATTGGTACAGTTCAGATAACGGTCAAGATAACGACTGAGGGTAAAAATTTTCTCTGCTGGAAATTGTATTTTTAACAAGACGTGTTTAGAAGTTGTTTTTGGTTTAATATCATTAAGGTGAGTCAAGTGACTCTTATGTGTTACACACTGGGACACTACCATTTTCCTGAAACTGGGAAATATTTGGAACATTATCTGGAACATTCTATAATCGGCATTCTCCAGAATATTCTATGACTGTGTGGGAGGTATTGCCAAGGAGAGAGAGAGAGAAAGAGAGAGAAGGTGTTGCATGCAGTAGTGAGAGTGGGGGATCATGAGCCTTGTTCGGGAGTAGTTGCAATCACAGATATACAGTGATTGTGAGGGAGCAGACAGAATACGGTGACCCTTATCCTGACAGAGCGGGGAAGGTTATTGATGCTTGTCCTGTATTGCTGGACATTTCTTCAGACCTCAAATACTGCACTGAACTCGGTAGTGAGCACAGATCATACTCGGTGGGTCTGGTGGTGTGGCACCCTCTGGGATGGGAATATTCCCCCTCTGTACTCGCCCATCCAATACGCCCACCTTGCTCCGTCAACAAACCATGGTGTAATTGCCCCTTAACTACCAATCTGCCATTTCCCTGCCTTTGCTCTGTATCCATCTAATCCTTTCCTATCTGTGTATTTGTCCAAATGCTTTTTCAATGTTGTTATTGGACCCACGTCAACCACTTCCACTGGCAGCTCAGTCAAATTTTCCAGTTCACCTTGGATTCCATGCGATCTAACCTTCTACAGCGGCCTACTATGTGGAACCTTATCAAAGGCTTTACTGAAATCCACACAGAATATGTCTACAACCTTGCTCTCATCAAACTTCCTGGTCACTTCCTCAAAAATCTCGAACAAAATTTGTAAGGCATGATCCGTCATGCACAAAGCCATGCTGACTGCTCCAAGTTAAACTCTGTCTTTCCAAATGCATGCACATCTTACACAGGAAAGCCACACACACAGACCAAGTCCTGAACTATGAAAGCAACCACCCCAATACACACAAACGAAGTTGCATCAAGACACTGTTCAAAAGGGCCACAACACAGAAGCACACCAGAACTGCAAAAAGAGGAAGAGGAACACCTATACAAGGTATTCACAAAAAACGGATATCCTCGCAATTTCATCAACAGTTGCCTAAGCGAGAGACAACAGACCGAGGACATGCCGCAACCCAAAGGATTAGCCACACTACCATACGCCAAGAACATCTCTGAAATGACAGCCAGACTACTGCGACCACTAGGACTTATAACAGCACACAAACCAACAGCCACCCTCAGACAACAACTCACCAAAACTAAGGACCCGATACCCAGCATGAGCAAAAATAACGTAGTGTACAAACTCCCATGCAAGACCTGCACAAAACACTTTCTAGGACAAACAGGAAGACAGCTAACGATCCGCATCCACGAACATCAACTCGCCACGAAACGACACGACCAGCTATCCCTAGTAGCTACACACGCAAACGACAAGCAACATGAATTTGACTGGAACAAAACTACCATTATAGGGCAAGGGAAACAAAGAACAGCCAGGGAATTCCTAGAAGCTTGGCACTCATCCACAAACTCAATCAACAAACACATAGGCCTGGACCCAATATACCGGCCACTACAGCGGACAGCTGAAACTGACAACCGGAAGCGGCAGGGACAGGCCACTATAAATGCCGGAGGAAACACCACAGAAGCGCTTCACAGGAGGCTCCCAAGCACTGAGGATGTCACCGAGACAGGGGACGAAACGTTTGCAACAAAAAGTTCCAGCTCGGTGAACAGAACCACAGCATGCACATCTTATCTCTCAGAACCTTCTCAAGTGGTTTGCCGAAAACAGGTGTGAAGCTAACTGGTCTATATTTCCTAGGCTTTTCTTTGCAGCCCTTCTTGAATAAGAGCATTACATTTGCTACCACCCGGTCTTCCGGGATCTTGGTCCCTAAGCTTTTTTCTCTCGCCTCTTACAGTCCTTTTAGATATATCTGGTCAGGACCAAGAGATTTGTCTGACTTTGTGCGTTGTAATATGTCCAACAACAACTCTACTGTGATATGGACAGTGCCAAGATATGACCACTAACCTCCTAAAGGTCACAGATCTTCATGTATTTCTTCATGATAAACACAGAGGGGAAATTGAGGACTTCACCCATCTCTTGAGGTTTTACACATGCATGCCGGTTTTGGATTTTAAAGCATCCTATTCTCTCTCTAGTTGCTATTTATCTTTACTATGCTGAATTTGGATTCACTCTAATCTTCTCAGCCAAGACTACCTCATACCCCTTTACGGCCTTGCTGATGTCTTTCTTCAGTAAACTCCTCTATCCCCTGTGTACCTCCAGGGATTCCCTTAATACGAGCTGCCTAAACATGAGCCACGCCTCCTTTTTTATGCTCAAATCCTCAATATGTCTTGACATCCAGGGTTCTCTCTTCCAGTCTCACATAACCTTTACCCTCACAGGAAAAGGGAAACCTTGAACGCGAGCTATCTCACTTTTAAATCCCTCCCACTTGCGCGAGATCCTTTTACCTGGAAGCAAACAACACCAATTATCCCCTGTAACCTCCTGTGTAACTCCAACAACATACGCCTTGCCCCAATTTAGAACTTGAATCTGTGGAACAATTTTGTCCCTACCAGAACTATTTTAAAATTAATGCAACTCTAATCACTTCTACCAAAATGCTCCGCCACTTTATCTCCTTCACCTATCCTGCCCTATTTCCCAATAGTAGATCGGGTTTGTCCCTTCCCGAGTACGATACTCCATATATTGATTGTGGAAACTTTGCTGAACACACTTAACAAATTACGTTCCATCTAAGTTCTTAACCATCTGGAACTCCCAGTGTATGTTATGAAAATTGAAATAACCTATTATAACAACCCTATTGTTCCTGCAAGTCTCCCCAGTCCCCCTGCATATTTGTTCCTCTAATTCACATTGTTGATTATAGTGCAACCACTATAACATTACCATCCCCCTCTAACTACTTTACACCATTCATGAAACCTCATTGGATATTATCTCAGGTATTTCAACTTTAAATACTGTTGCGATCAGAACTATTGGTATTTAAACTGTTTCCATTTACATCTCTACGTCGCAGTGATTTTCATATCCATGGCACCCCTTGTCAAGGCACAGTGGAGATATGGAGCTGTAAATGAATGGGAGCTGCACATCCTGTCATTTCCAGCATGGGCTGCAAGTTTCCCCACACTGGGCAGCGATCTAACACAGTGTTACCGAACAATGCAACAGCCTGGGTTTATATATGAATGAACCAGTGCGTTTGCAGAGCTCCCCAAGCTGGACATTTAGGCCACGATTATAGATCAAGCATTGGTGTGGGCTGGTGTGTTCCATTCTGGATATTGCTGGGTTGCATTCTGCAGTACGCTAGCCATATCTTCACAGTGCTCCATCCTGAAAGTATAATGGATGGGCTGGTTATGTGAGTTGGATTGCGAATGTGAGAGAACTAAACATCTGGCAATACCTTTATTTTATGTTTTCGTTCTTGTGATTGGACATTTCAAATCCAGACTCATCCGGTTAGACCCGACCCTCTGGATGAGTCATGGTGACTGTTGTTGCAGCATCTGAGTCTGCAACATGACCAATAAATGGAGCAGAGGCTGCAGAGAGGGGAGTCTCCGTAAAATGGAATGAGGGAATCACATTCAGATCAGCCATGGTCTTAGTGAATCTTGGGGCAGGATTGTGTGGACCACGAATGCAAATTATTCATATATTTCTGTTTGTTCCAAGCAAACTCCCCTTCTCTCCCGGTGTCCCATTCTGGTGGGGAGTGAGTCCCCTCCTCCTGTTCCTGCGTAACAGGATCCTCGGGCCTCACTAGCCTCTAGATTTCCCTGTGTCCCAGTTTCGAGCAGTTGGATGACCGCCTTCTGTTCCTGTGCCCTAGTCTCGAGCAGTTGAATGACTCCCTCCTGTTCCTGTGTCCCAGTCTCGAGAGTTGAATGACTCCATTCTGATCTGGCGTCCCAGTCTGGAGCAGTTGAGGGAGTCCCTCCTGTACCTGTGTCCCAGTCTCGAGCAGTTGAATGACTCCTTCCTGATCCTGTGTCCCAGTCTGGAGCAGTTGAATGACTCCCTCCTGTACCTGTGTTCCAGTCTCGAGCAGTTGAGTGACTGACGCCTGTTCCTGTGTCCCAGTCTCGAACAGTTGAACGACTCCCTCCTTTTCCTGTGTCCCAGACTTGAACAGTTGAATGACTCCCTCCTCTTCCTGTGTCCCAGTCTCGCGCAGTTGAATTGTTCCCTCCTGTTCCTGTGTCCCAGTCTCCTGCAGTTGAGTGACTGCTTCCTGTTCCTGTGTCCCAGTCTTGAGCATGTTGAGTGACTCCCTCCTGTTCCTGTGTCCCAGTCTCCTGCAGTTGAATGACTCCTTCCTGATCCTGTGTCCCAGTCTGGAGCAGTTGAGTGACTGACGCCTGTTCCTGTGTCCCAGTATTCAGCAGCTGAGTGACTGCCTCCTAAGCGAAGTTTTGTGAAAATAGATGCCCGCCAACTGCTCCAGAGTCACAGGCTCCAATAGCACTGTGCTCACCTCCTGCTCCTGTGGAACGGAATTGAGGGACTGAATGGCCTCTTCACATTCTTTACAGCTTTTCTTGACTAAAAGCCTTTCTCCTGTTTCTGTAAAACACCATCAAAATCTGAATGATGTATTTTTGTATTTGACTGTCAGTAATTGAGCAAACGAGCTGACTGACAGAATTCAGAAGCTGCATAGCCTCCTCCTGCTCCCGTGTTAAACACTCAAGAGTCAATACTCTCAGAGATGTATAGCATGGAAAAAGATCCTTCGGTCTGGTCATCTATACAAAACCAAATATCCTAAGTTAATCTCGTCTCCCTTGCTAGCACGTGGCCCATCTCTCTCTAAACACTTTCCAAGCAAGCATCCATCCAAATGCATTTTAATTGGTATAACTGTACCTGCCTCCACCACCTCTTTTGGATGTTCAATCCATACACACTGCAGTCTCTGTGTGAAAATGTTATCCCTCATGTCCCTTTTTAAATATTTCTCCTTTCACCTTAAGCCTTTATATTCTATATTTGGAATTGTCTATCCTGGGAAAATACATTGACTGTTTACTTTTTATATGCCCCTCCTGATTTTATATACTTCTGAAAGGTCTCAACCTCAACACTTGAACATACTCCCAGCCTATTCAAACTCTCCCTGTAACTCCAACTCTCCAACACCTGCAACATTCTTTTAAATCTCTTCTCCACCATTTCAAGTTTGACAACATCTTTCCGACAGCAGGTTGACCAGAATTAAAGGCAATATTACAAAAGTGGCCAAACCAATGTCCTGTACAGATGCAACATGGCATGCAAACGCATAGACTCAAAGCACGCACTAATAAAGGGAAGAACACCGAGTGCCTTCTTCACTGCGCTGCCTACCTGTGACTGCAATTTCAAGGAACAGAGAACCTGCACCACAAGGTGCCTCACAGGGCAGCGATCGGGGTTTAATTCCATCCTTAATTGACTGGCTGTGTGGAGTTTGCACATTCTCCCCGTGTCTGTGTGAGTTTCCTCCGAATGCTATGTTTTCCTCCGACAGTATAACGATATACAGATAAGGGTAGGTTGGCCATCCTAACTTGTGCATAGAACCCTTGGATGTGAGGGCAAGGTGCATTAGCCATGGGGAATGCAGGCTGAGAGGGATAGGGTAGGGGTTTGTCCAGTGTGATACTGTTTAGAGGGACGGTGTGGCCTCGATGGGCCAAAAATCCTGTTTCCTAACTGTAGGGATTCTATAATTTCTATGGAGTTCTCCTTTATTGGCAACATTCGAAAATATCCTACCCATATGTCTGGCCCTGATTTTTCTTGCCAAAATGTAACACCTCACATTTATCTAAATAACACTCCATCTGCCACTCCTCAGCTCACCTAATTAAGTTCCCATTATATTCTGAGAGTTCATTCTTCACTGTCGACTACACCACCAAATTTGGAATTATCTACAAACTTACTGACAATACTTCATATACTCAAGTGCAAGTGATTTGTATAAGTAACAAAAGGCAGTGGACCCACTATTGATCTTTGCGAGCAGCGCCACTGGTCACAAGTCTCCAAGTTTAATGAACAAATGCCAACTGTCACACCCTGTCTCCATATTCAAGAAAAGTTTGGACCTAAATGGCGAGCTTTCCCTGGATTCCAGGCAGTCTAACCTTGCTAACCAGTCTACCATGTAGAACATTTTGGTTTTCTTACTGAATTCCATGAAGACAACATCCACTGTCCTGCCTTCATCATTCATCTTTTTCACTTCCTCAAAAAATTCCACCGAGTCAGAGACGTGATCTCCAATATACAAAACCCTCTTCTGTCCTTGTCTTTCCAAATGCATATACATCATTTCCCTCAAAAACCCCTCCAACAATTTAGTCACCATTGATGTCAGGCTCACTGATCGATAGTTACCTGGGTTTTCCTTAATTTCTGAAATAATGACACTATGTTAGCAACCCACCAGTCTTTTGCCACCTCAGCTGTGTAAATCAATGTTACCGATATATCAGCCAAAGGCTGAGCAATTTCTTTCCTAGCTTCCCACAATATTCTGGGATACAACTGATCAGGTCCCAGAGATTTGTTCACCTTTATATGTTTTAAAATGTCCAACATCTCCTTGTAATATCGATACTTTTTAAGATATCAGTATGTATTTCTTCATTCTCTCGCTCTTGTAACCTCTTCTACATTAAATACTAGGAAAAATACTTGTTTAGTATCCCTTCCATCTCCTATGGTTCCACACATACGTAGCCTTACTGACCTTTAAGGTGCCCTATTCTCTCCCTAGTTAATATTTTGCCATTAAATGATGTGTAGAGTTGCTTCAATGCCTCGTTAACCCGATTTCTAAAGCCATCTCATGTCCACATTTTTCTGGCCCAATTTCCCCATTGACTATACACTTCTTGCCCTTATACTCCCCTCGGGATTCACTTAATCTCAGCTCTGTTTACCTGACATATGCCTCCTTCGTTACCTTGACCAGAGCATCAATATATCTAGCCATCCAGCACTCCCTGCACCCACCAGCCTTGTCCCTCTCACTAATAGGAACACGTTGGCTCTGGACTCTCTGAAACCACGTTTTGATGGCCTTGCATTTTCCAACCATCCCTTTACCTGTGAATAGGGTATTCCAATCAGCCTTTCACAGGGCTCGCCTAACACTTTCAAAATTGGCCATATTCAAAGTTAGAACTTTAATGTTTACATCAGTTCTTTCCTATTCCACAACTAGTTTAAAACTAATATTTATGTGTAAAAGACTTGAATGTTAAATAAAAATTTCCTGCCCCTCTTTAATAGACTGGAGAGGCTGAATGACCTCCTCTGGTCCCTCTGAAATAGACTCAAGAGACTTCATGGTCTCCTCCTGTCCCCGTGTAACAGATCCGAGACATTAAATAAGACAGCAACCCGTGGATTACGAGCAGCCGTTAAACTGCATCTAATGGAGGCCCATTCCTTCTCAGTTACAGAAACACAAACAACATAATGTTCTCCAGGTGTCCTCTCAGTAACACCTCATGCAGCTGCAGCGACACATCTCTTTGTTTTGAATGATTCTGTTGGCAAAATGTGTTAATATTCTAGATTTTCACCTTTTCAAGTAGCAACAGGCTAAAATGGGCTGAATGGCCTTCTCGTGTCCCTCTGTAAGAGGCCCATAGAGACAGAATTGCTTCGGCCTGTTCCTGAGCAGCAGTCTCAATGCTCTGTCTCAAGGTTATGAAAGGATTTGACAACAGGGCATTAAAACCAGGACTGGCCGCACACTGGTCAATAAGTACCGTACTTTGCGTTCAGGTATCGAAAAACTTGCCCACCCGACTTTTTGTTATGTAGCTGATCTGTTATTTTATAACGGCCTCCTTTCATAAACAGAGTTGAACATATATAGACCCCTGCAGTATCCTGTTAATACTCTCATATACAAGTTAATAAAATAATTTAAAAGATTTAAAGATTTATGATCCATTCCTCAGCAACTCTCATCCATTCCATCCAAAACCAGTAAATGAAAAGTGATGTTTTGAACTGGTTAACTGAGCCTATTTGTTCATTAAGTGCGATTAATGCCAATCTCCATCGATTCTAATTATGGAGAAGGTGGAAGGTTTCCATCTTTTAATGATAAATGGGCTCCGTTCAATGTGTTAGCCCATTACATGAGCGGGAGCATCACCGACAGCACTGACAGGGATCAGCAGATCCAGAGAGACAGGGAGGAGAGATCAGAATCTGAGAACATTAGACTGGAATGTGCCAACAATGGATCAGAATCTGAAAACATTAGACAGGAATATTCCAACAATGGATCAGAATCTGAGAACATTAGACAGGAATATTTCAACAATATACAGGAGATTATCCGATTATGTTTGGTATCTTTCTGCATTTTATTGGTGGTCATTATCATCGCGGATCTATTGCGCTCTTCTCATTATTCAATATTTTTATTATCCCCTCCTGGCTATCGCTGGTGTTCCTGGTGAGTATCACTGTCCAGATTTTGTTTTCTATAAACCAGTTTTGACTGTATTACTGTTATTTCATACAGTCTACACATCTTGCCACTATTATTGTTCCTGCTGAATCTCTCAATCCAGATATTCACTCTACAGACCACTACTAACTACATCAATGAATGTGTTCAATTACTGTCTCCCTCTGCTCTGTCAGTGTTAGTCACGGGTCTCTATGTTGAACTATTCAGTTTCAGGGGAGAACCACAATGCATTGTATCATTGCCTTTGCTGTTAAGAGCATAGAGGTCACTGTCTACTGCTCTGGTTACAAACTTCATTTCCTTCCACTGTTTCCATCCCATCCCTGGCCAATATCTGCAGTTGAAGCAGACAAGTCACAACTGTGGGAGATCCCTTTGACTATGAGCTGATTCTTGACACCATGCCCTGACCATTTCTAACTTGAAATACTCACCACTCCAGAATATATCTCACTGGTTTATTCCATCTGTTGTTTCAACCTCGAGCTATGAAGTATAGGCTTAATGAAGCCAATAATCTGCTGCTGAAGCTTCAAACCTGCCGAAACAAATCTGATGCGACCTCACACCAAACTCCCATCCATCTGTAATTCATGTGCACGCCGATGTATATTGCTGTTGTGTCTGGCAATGACTTTATTTTAACATTCTCAAACACTTTATCTCATCTGTCCATGAAACTTTCCTCGTTCTCTCTGTTGATTAATAAAAAGCCTGCCAGTTGTTCGTATTTAAAATAGTTTCCTCCATGTGCGTTCCTTCTCAAACAATGAGTTTCGCATTCAACCACACACACACACACACACACACACACAGCAAACCTTCCCATCGTAGGCAGTAATCTGATGTGAGTATAATTTGAGTAACACACTAGCATGGTCTGCACAGCTCTCCATGTTGGGCTGTCATCTTGTACCAGTTTATGTTGTTTGCGGTGCTCGGTGAAGCAGATTCAGAATTTGATGTAACAAACCATTCCAGCTGATCCGACAATGCCTTTATTCAATGTTCTCATTCTTGTAATTGTACTCACGAAGATCTCACTTCTCCAGTTAGTCCCACTGCCCTGTCTTTTTCCACATCTTTCCACAACATCTTTTCAGTTAATTAACTGTCTGTTTCTGTCTTTAATGTGAATTTCTCTGTCCCTCTGTATCTTTCCCTGGCCTTGTGTTTTGGCTCCCTGGTGTATCGAGTGCTGGCATTGTGAAACTCAGAAATACTGAAATGGTGTGTGTCAAGCTGTTGTTGACTTCCTGGTAGGATCCATGTGATGTTCAATGGACAGGCGTGTTTCACAAGTTATGAAATACATCCTTGTAACTTGGTCTGTACCTGAATTTGTCCCTCTCAGGTGACCTTGCGATAAGTAACACGAGGAAGCCCACTGAGTGAAGGACCAGGCATCTAAATTGTGTGACAATGCTGTTACCTTTTTAATAAAACGTTAGTTTCTCATTTTTTTTTAGTAAGAGGTCTTAAAGGCCAAACTGCCTACTGAAAACGGCTCAAGTAAATAACTTACGGGGCTTTTAGGGTATTTAATAAATAGTAGTAACAATGGCCAGCTCGCACAGACCAGGCTTTCTAGTTTGTTTTTTCTTGTAGCTGTAACAATCACCGGGTGCTTGGGGTCCCAAAGGGATTGGAATTTTTAGTAAATTGTCCCTAGCTGCTAATCTCTCTAAATCCTCACTTGATGGTGTTTCCTCCAGGATTGGAGAACTGCATGCAAGAATGCATGTCTGAATGTTCCTTTTTGCTAAGGGGTGTGTTTAGGTGATGTTAATAGATTGAACAGTTCATTTGTAGAATGTACCGTATCCAATATTCGGGTAAGTTTTCCAATAGTTAACTTATTCTAAATTCCTCTTCATTTTGTATGGATTTTCATTAGAGGATAGTGAGGTTGAGCAACCCTATGGTAGCCAAAGGCCAGATCAGGATCTGTTTAAATACATCCAGGCATTATCTAAATGTGATGAGAATGATGGGGGAGCCTTTTTAATTTAATTTCAGAAAGTAGATAAACAAGTGCAGTGGCTAGAGATCATGTGGATTTAGTTTATCCAAACAAAGCTAATTGGTATTTGCATCCCTATCGGAGGGGGTGAAGAAAGCCATCTGAAGTGCATATGAGCTTGTGCAAGACAGTGTTTCAGGAATCTAAAATAGCATCCCTGGTTAACCGCACGTTGTGTTTGAAATGATAAAACAAAATAATTTTGAAAGTTGGGGAAGGGTATTGAAAACAGAGCATACCTATGATACTCTGAGAGAGATTCCTATTTTGGAGAAGTTCAACAATTCACTTTCTGCAGTCCTGAGAACTCATGTGGAAGGGCAGAGAGTTACAATGGCAAGGTTAGAAGCTGAAATAGCTGATGATGATTTGGTTCAGAAATCGAAGTTTGGTTTCTGTGAGGGATTGAGAAGAATGTGTGAGATCTTCTTAAAACATATACCTGTGAGAGTAAGGTTTACTGGCATAGGCCAGGAGTAGCAGGTAAAGAGGTTACAGCATTAAGTGGTACAGAAGGATTTAATTTTTTTATGCTGAGACATGAGGAGCTATGTCATTCAGAAGGACTATTGGAGAGATGAGAAGTGCTCCATTATGCAACGTGTGGTCAGAGTGTCCAGTGGAAACATAAACAGATTTATTCCACAATGGGGAAGGAGGCCTTGAGCTTGGTGTTGGCGTTACAACATTTCAGCATTTAAATTGCCAATGCCATCCCTGAGACAAATCTTTATCACTGATCGTGACCCCTTAAAGTTTTTGGAGACGTTTAGGGAGAAAAATACCAGTCTGTTTCGACTGAGCTTATTCTTGCTGCCATTCAATTTGAAATTATAAAGTTGACAGGGCGAGAAAAAGTAAGCTTTGACACATTGAGGAGACTTGGATGAAGAAAGACAAAAGGCATTCTGTGGCAGGAGTAAAATGACTGAAATCGAATCGAGTTGTGAACATTTGTATGCTCAGTGTCAATGTAATGAATATATATATATTCATTCCAGTCTACTATAGAGGAAGATTAGGTCTAAAATGAATCCATTTTTGTATATTGATGGATCATTTTATTAAAGGTGGAGTTGTGCGAATACTGTCACTCTAAAAAGGTTATTTTCTCTTGTTTTTTTTTTGAAGAGAGATTATAACGGCAGAGGTGCAGAACTGCTGTCTGAAAACAGTTTACGTAAATAACTGAGAAAGCCTTTAGGTTTTATTAAAATGGTGATAACAATAGAAGGGCAGTGGCCAGCTCTCCCAGACCAGGTTTCCTCGTTTTCTTTTTAGCTGCAGCATTCAGAAGCTGTTCGGGTCCCAGAATGGTTGGAAGTGTCAATACATGATCCCCAGCTGCCTTTCTCTCTGAGATCTCTGTTGATGTTGATTTCTTCTGGATCAAAAAACTGCTGTAAGAATCTGTATTTGAATATATCTTTGTGCCAAGCGGTGTAAACCAAGAAGGTGCGATATCTATTGTTTGTGTAAGTGTTCCAACATATAAGCCATCCCGAAATGTTCTTTTCTTTGATTGTATTTTAACTAAAGCATTTAAATAGATTATATTTTGCTTAATGTTGAGTGGTTTGACTAGTCACAACATATTTGGAAAGCAAACTTCACATCTATATTCAAAATAACGAAAGGTTTGGGTTTAAGCGGCCTTCTTAAAATATTTTGTGGGGATCTGGTCTGGTCCACAACACTTGTAGCCAAGGGGTTTCTAACTAACTCCTGTTATTGAAAAGTTAGTGCAGCAGCTGGGAATGGTTTGCTGGAAGTTGTGCTGTGAGCTGCCTCAGACATTCAGGGAGCCCTGAGGATTTAGTGACCCAACTTTGGATGGAGCCTGGGGACTTTAGTTACAACATCTGGGTCTGCAACATGAACAACAAATGGAGTAGGGGTTGCAGAGAAGGGAAGCTTTGAAACCACGCAGTGAGTGTGTGTGGGGAAAGGGATCTGTTGTGTCCACCCCTGATTTTCCATGAACAGCTTCCCAAGCTCCATTTAACCCAGGAGCAGAGTGTGAGGGGACACTGATTGAACAAGGAGCTGGTCACAGAGCGGTGTCACCTCCTTTAACACGTCCTGCAGCTTCACACTAGAGTGAAGGACGGTGCTGCCAGTGGCTGTTCGGGTCACAGTTTCATTCAGCTTCTATGTTCTGGAACTTTCCAAACAGGACTGGGTGACATATCCATCATCTCCCAATATGTTGCCATCAATGTAACAATTCAGTGACGAAGGATATATATGGTGGATGAGGTAAATACATTGTTTCACCCTCAGCAGGGAACTGCCGGGTGTATCCAGTATAGTGGGATTGCCGATGGTGTACATGGCATCTGCGGAGTATCCATGTCAATGGGGAGAGGTAGAGGAACTGAAGGAGCACTTTCTGTATTAATCTTGCAGTGTGCCCATCACGGAACATCATGTTGGTAAATTCCTCTGTCCTGACAGCAGCCACAGCCTCTTCATTCACAAGCAGGCAGCCATTCCCATCGTCTTCAGATCTCCATATAGAAAGGAATGAATGTATCTTGGATAAAGACCATCCCTTTGATACACGTTTGAAAACAGCATCCCACATCACCAACCAAACACTTCAAAACATTCCATGTGTACGGAGAGCAATGGGGTTACTTGGCGTGTCAAAAGCAGACGATCAGGGATGGAGCAAAACCTCCCATGTCTGAACGGGTCTGAGTGAACCCCCCAGTAAACAGTATCATTAATCCCTGTAATCCCTCTCCATTTCAGTACCATACTGCCTTCCATTATTCCTGTAAATGAAATGACAGATTATATCATGTTATATTGCAGCTGCCAAATTATTATCCATTGCCTTTACCAATCTGTATCTATCTGTAGACCCTCCACCCTCTCTTGATAATTTAATTTCTTGCTTATCACAGCAACATGACCAAACTCAGTATCTCTATATCTGTTCCATCCTCCTGACCATTGATATAGATTATAAACAGTTGAGGACTCAGCACTGGTCACTGTGTGACTCCACTGGTGACGTTCTGTCAAACTGATTTAGACTGAATTATCCGGAGTGCCTGCTTCCTGTTTGATACATAATCCTCCCCCATTACTATGTAACACAGTCGTAAAGCTGAATATGAACAAGGAGCATCAGTCAGGAATCCAACCCTTTGAACCTGCTCCGCCATGGAATACAATCATGGCTGATGTCATCGCGGCCTCTGTTCCACTTTCCTGCCATCTCTCGATCATCAAACTCTAGTCTCTTATTGTAGATTGCGCCACATGAAAAAAATATCCACTCCACAGCTACACTTTTAATTACATTTAGCATTTTACAGACCTCAATGAGCTCTCCTTTCATTCTTATAAACTCGAGAGTATAGGCATAAACTGCTCAATTTCTCTTCATAGACAAACACTTCAAATATGGAATCAATCTAATGAAGCTCTTCTGAATTGCCTCCAATTTCCTCATTCCGCAGCACACCCAAACTATACTCCAGTTGCAGCCTCACGAACGCCTTGCATAGCTACAGCAACACTCCCTACCTTTCTACTCTATCCTTTTACAAATAATTGCTGAAGTTATGCTTGCATCCCTCATTACTTCAAGTACCCGCAAGCAAGTTTCCAGTGATATTCAAACAGGCACCCAGATCCCTCTGCACTTAAGCACTTTGAAGTTTCTCTCCATTTAGATAATAATTTGCCTTTTTATTAGGCTGGCCAACTTGAATAACTCTATTTTTATCCACTTTAATTTTCATTGCCAAATGTTTGCCCATTCACCCAATCTATACATATAGTTTTTAAATCTCTTGCATCATCATTCCGAAGTAATTTCCCACCAATGTTAGTGTCATCTGAAAATGTAGCGATAGTATTTTCTATCCCGTCAACCGAGTAATAATATCGATCACAAATGGTTGAAGCATGAGAACTGAAATCTATAGCACCCAACAAATTGCATTTTCCAATAGAAAATGAAACAGTTAATTCATCTGACTGCATTTTGTTGGTTAACAAATCCTCCATCCAAGCCAATAAATTACTCCTAAACCGATGCTGGCTGATCTTACCATTCATTCTTTGGAGAAGCGACGTATCTGAATCCTTCATGAAGACCATATATATTCCATTTCCAGGGCACCCATTATCCACCTTGTTTGTCACATCTTTAAATAACTCAAGAAAACACTTCATGATTTATCCTTTGTAAAACCACGTTGACTCCGATGAATTGTGGTTTACATTTGCAAATGTCCACAACAATGGATTCTAATAATTTGCCTTAAATTACAATACTTTATTGTTACATTTTACTCCCTAATGTATTCAGTTATTATAAGTTCTTCCCTTTCTAAAACCTTTACGTTTTCTTTGAATTCCTGTTTGATAGGCAAAAGGTTTTAAGAGATGTGCTCCAATTGCTGCATAAGCGGTATGTGTGGCTGAATGGACTCATCACTCTGGTTGTGTACAAAATCGATGGGATGAAGTATTTCTGGTGTTCCCATGTTGTCATCTCCAAGGCCAGAATGACCACCTCCTGTTGATGCGTTAGAGAGGTGGGGGATTATGGAATCTTCCTGTTGCTGTGTAACATTTTGAGGGCCTGATGGGTCTTCTCATATTTCTCCATAACAGGTGGATATACTGAACGCTCTCCTCATGTATCTCAGAGATGGGACCAAGGGAGCGATTGATCTTCTCTTGTTCCCATACAACAGACACCTGTCTGAATTACCTCCTCCGTTCTCATTAAATAAGTCTCAGATAGTTTTTATCCTTATCCAATTCTCTTGCAACAGACTCGGTGGGACTGAATGGCCTCTTGTTATCCCAGTGTAACAAATCTCTAGTCACTGTGTGACCGCTTCCAGTTCCGATGTTACAGACTTGAGGAGGCTGAATGGACTGATCCTGTTGCTGTGTAATAGGATACTGGTGCAGCATGGCCTACGCTGGGGCCAGTGTTATAGGCTCGAGGGGCTGATTAGCCTCCTCCTGTAAATATACATCAGGCTCCAGGGGCTGAACAGCCTCGCCCTATTCTGGTGTAACAGGGTCGAAGGCCTGAATATCCTTCTGTTGTTCGTGTGTAACAGGCAGAAGAACGGAATGGATTCCTCCATTATCTGTGTAATTCTCGTCAGTTGTTGACTCCTTCCTGTCATCTATGTTGAAATAAGATCTTCTTTCATTTTTGTAAACTCCAATGGCTATTGGATCAACCTGATCAACCTTTCATTATAAGCTAGCACCTTCATTGCAGGAATCAGTTGAGAGGACCATCTCTGAGCTGCTTCCAATATAACATCTTCATTGATGAGACTAAATCTGCACACAGATCTGATGAAAGAGCGTCGCTCCGAAAGCTAGTGTGCTTCCAATTAAACCATGTTGGACTACAACCTGGTGTTGTGTGATTTTTAACTTTGTACACCCCAGTCCAACACCAGTATCTCCAAATCATCACCCAGGTTAAAGCAGTCTCAGCTCTCTGAGGGAAATACAGAGCATTGTTGAATGATCATTGTCCTTCTCTACTCCACTAGCATAACGGGAGATCTGGAGAAATTAATGTTTGAGAAGATCATAAATGATGTGGCGAGATGATCTCTACCATTAATCTCCCCAAAGTCCACGTCGCTCAGATTCTACAGAATCTTGTTATGTGGAGCGTAAAAGCAGCAAGGAGAAGGAAACATTGATGGGAGTTATATATCAAAGTGAAAGCTGCAATACAAATGTTGGGCAGATTATAAAACAGGAAAATGAGATATACACATTTGTGGCTACTGCAGTAATAATGTACTGTTTACATTATATCTAAAATGTGTTAACCCAACTGAATGCTAATGCTGGGAAAAATGGATTTCATGAGCATGTGTTAGATAGCTGGCATTAACATTTTGTCGAGCACGGAGCGAGAGATCAAGTTATTTAGAAATTGATGCTGGATGATCAGAAAAGCTAATTGAAAACTTTGCTGTAAAGGACCTTTTGGGAACAGTGACTACAATGCATTGTTTTTCTTTTATGGGGTTTGAGTACACGGTAGTTTTTGTTTTATTTGAAGTAACTGTTATAAATCTGAATCATGCAAGCCCTGAAGGTGTGAGGAGAAAGTGGGCATTGCAGCTGCCGGAGATCAGTGGCGCTGGAAAAGCACAGTACTAGGACCAGGAGCATTGTCGTTTCGGGCACAACCCTTTATCAGGAATGAGGCTTCTGGGTCAAGGGAACTGAGAGATAAATGAGAAGGGGGTGTGGCAGGAGGCAGGTAGCTAGGAATGCGATAGGTAGATGAAGGTGGTGTTGAAAGTGATAGGTGATGAAGGGAGACAGAACGCCTCATCTATTGCATCCTTTAAACTCAGTGTGGTCGTCTCTACATTGGCGAGACATACGTGGATCATTTCAGAGAACATCGCTGGAACAGCCACATTGATCAACTCCACCACCTTGTGGCTAAACACTTTGACTCTCCTTTCCACTCTGCCAAGGACATGAGAGTCCTGGGCCTCCTCCATCGCCAAACCCTAACCACCCGAAGCATGGAAGAAGAAAGGTTCCTCTTCTGCCTTGGGATCCTCCAACCAGGGGATTAATGTAGATTTCAGCAGTTTCCCCATTTCCCCAACTCCACCTTATCCCAGACCAATATTCCAACTCAGTACACTCCCCCTTTGAACGTTCCTATGTGTTCATCTTCCTTCCCATCAATCTGGTCCACCCGCCTCTCCGACCTAACCCTTTCAGCCTCACCTTTAACTACCTATTAGGTCAAAGGAAGCAGCTTAGGAAAATGCCAAGTGTTGCAGTAAGCCAGTGGATTCGGAGAAATGTAGGACCCAGCAACGGATGACCAAGAAACTGAGAAGGAAATCAAAAAGCGAAAAAGCATGCAGACAAAAGAAAACCATAAAGACTGCTAAAGAAAACCATAAAGACTGCTAAAAAAAAAAGTATATCGGTGTATGAAACAAAAGTAAAAACAAGGTCAAATATGGAACAGTATGCGCGCGGGCAGGGTAATTTATTAAAGGGAACAGAGAAATCACAGGGGAAAGAAGCAGTTTCTTTATGTCTATCTTCAAGGCAGAATATCCAGAAATTCTCCCGGAAATACCAAGTGACCATGGAACTTGTGTATGTAAAGTCTAAGATCATTCTTATCAGTGTTGAGTTCATCTTTGAAAAGGAAGCTGGATTGAATATTTATAAATCTGACAGATCAGATACTTCATACAAGAATTTCAGAGGAAGCAGCAATAGACGTATTGCTTGCATCTTAGATTTTTATGTTATTTTCCAATACATTCCGGAAAGATATTTAGCCAATCTGGATATGGCAAAAGTTATAAATATTATCCAACAGTTTAAGAAAGGATGAAGATGGAGACTGGGAAACTACAGACCAGTTAACTTGTAATCCGCGGTCGGGTGTCTCTTGGACTGAATTACAAAGAACGTGTTACTGGATATAAAGAAGGTAATGGGAAAACTGGGGAGGATGATCATGCATTGATGAAACGAAAATCATAAGTGGCAAACATTTTTTGGAATGGATTGAAGATGATCATTGCGGACGTAGGCAACGAGGAGCTAATGGATAACGTATCGTTGGATATTCAGGAGGGTCTTTTTTTTAAGAACTCTCCCACTAACATCATAAGAAAAGTTAAAGTGAAATGAATTGGGAAGAACGCATGCAAATAGAAACGAAAAATTAGATTTACATTCATGTGAATGTAATTGCAATATAGAACATGTCGTGCACCAGCTGCATATAGTGTTGCTGAGACTTAACTTAGAGTATTGTGTACCGTTTGGAGTCCCAATCTAAGATTGAATATATTGACGACAGATGAACTACAAAAGGTATTTTCCAGACTAATCCCTAAAATGGCAAGATTGTCTGATGGGGAAAGTCAGCCTGTGATCTCGAGTTTCAAAAGATGAGAGGTGATTGTAGTGAAACTTAGAAACTTAGAAACATAGAGGGGACTGAATAACAGAGGGACATGGAGAAGTGCAAGCAGGCGAGATTAGCGAGAATCCCATGGTATTCTACACGGACAAGTAGAACAGAATAATCAGCAAACAGTTAGTGACCATTAGAAACCAAGGGGGGGCAATCAGTGCGTCAACCCGGAGAACATTGATAGATTGTTACATGTAAACATCACAGCTGTTTTACTTGGGAGAAGGAGGATGCAGGTACAGAATTCGAGAAGATGGACTGGAAAGCTCTTGAACAGATTGATGTAAAATACGAGCGGGGGTTTGATGCTTTGTCCGGTATAAAATTGGACCAATCCGCAGGTCTGGATACTGTTGGAGTCAAGGGAGGAAATTTTAATTGGAATCTGACCACAGGGGAGGTGCCAGAGGACTGGAGAGCAGCTAATATGATTCCACTTCACGGTAAGGGTGGTAGACATTTGCCAAGGTAACTACGGACGAGCGAGTATTAGATCACTGTTCGGGAAACTACTGGAGAAAATAGAGAAGGAGAAAATCGAACTCCAATCAGAGTTGCAAGGTTTGATCAGGGATAATAATCATGACTTTATCAGAGTGAAGTCACACCTAATGAATTTGATTGAATTAGTTTGAGGAGGTCGCTTAGTTAGTTTTGCAGCAAGGCCTTTGACAAAGTTTCACATGGGAAATTGAAAAAATAAAGTAAAATCTCAGAGTATCAAGGATAACTTGAAAAGTTACAACGAAACTTTTCTTAGTGTCAGGAGGCAGAGGGTGGTGGGAAAAGGTTGTTTGTGTGACTGGAGACCAGTGTCCCCTGCTGTACCACAGGGATCAGTGCTGTGTCCCTTATTGTTTGAAGCATTCATAAATGGTATAGATGTGAATCTGGAGGGGGGGTGGGTGGAGGGGTGGGAATTTTGATAAGTAAGTTTGTGTTTGACACAATGATTTGGCTCGGTGGTTGGCAGTGAGGAGGAAGTTCTCATTTTACAGAAAAATACAAGTGGAATGATCAGATGGGCAGATCAATGGCATATGGAATGTGATCTTGATAAATATGAGGTGATGTACTTTGGAAGGAGGAACCAGACATGGGGTATACACAATGATTGGCAGCACACTAGAGAGCTCAGAGGGTGTTTCTCCACACATCCCTGAATGTGACTGAACAGGGTAATGGGCTAGTTAAGAATTGAACCTTGGGTGGAGCGTTTATTAAACAGGGAGTAGATTATAAGTGTTATATAGGGCTTTGGTTAGTCCATGATGGAGTACTGTATGTAGTCTGTGAGCCTCATTACTGGAAAGATGTGATTGTACTGGAGTGGTTGCAGAGGAGATTCACTAGGATGTTCCCTGGGATGGAGCATATCATGGAAGCTGGATAATCTCAGGTTGTTTACTTTGGACAGGGAGGCTGAGGGAGATGTGATTCAGAAGGATACGTTAACAAGGGGCATGGACAGGGTGGATAGACAGCAACTGTTCCTTTTTGACAGAGGGTCAATAACAAGGGAGCACACCTTAAAGTGAAGGGTTTGACGTTCAGAGAGGATTTAAAGATTACTTTTTTTTCACCCGGAGGGTGTTGAGGTCTGGAATGTACTTCCTGAGAGGGGAGTTATCACGGCTAACCTCTCAACCGTTAAGTGTACTTGGACGAACACTTGGAAGTGTCATAACATTCCAGGCTATGTTGCTGGTGTTGGAAAGTGGGACTAATATAGATCGTGTTGTATTTCTGTTGGTACAGAGACTATGCTCCTGTGCGTGTATGATGTGGAGCTGACCAGCTTAAGACAGGAATTGATAGGTTTCTGAAGATAATGTTCACAAAGGTTATAAGAGTGAACTATTATAGCTTGTCAAATTATGTCAATGTGAGAAGTATCAAAAAACAGTGCGGCTTCCTTCTAGTTTGAAACCAGAGAATGGAGAATGGGAAACAAGGAAATGGCAAAACTATGAATCCACTACTTTCGTTCTGTCTTCACAGAACGTTCTGACAATACCAAGAAAACCAAGTCTGGTGTGGGAAAACGAAATAGTACATGGAACATCGAACATAGTAAATAAATGGTTTGGGAGAAATTATTGGGGCTGAAAGTAATGGTCATAGACAACACTAACATAGATTTATGAAATGTGAATCATGTATGAGAAACAGACTGGGAGACAAATGAAAGAGAAGCAATGGATGTAAAACACGTGGATTTTCAGAAAAAGTTTGGTAAAGCTCCCAGCCGAATTTGCAAAATCAAATCTTAGTGGATTGGGGCGAATATATGGACAAGCTTTTAGAATGGGACAGCTGGCTGGAAACAGTGAATAGAAATAAACAGACTTGTGAAGCACCAACCTGACATTGTATTTAAGGTATGATTCCGTGAGTATGACCAAGTCCCAGACACCCCATCACCTTCCCCAGATATCTCCTGTTTCACCAGCAGGACAAAGCAGAAGTGGTTGCACAGTGTGAATACAGTTGGAAGGGAATTGCTCTGGGAGTCCTCAACAGTGACCTGTATCCCATGAAGTCTCATGGCGTTAGTTTACACATGGGAAAGGAAACCTCCTGCTGATTACCATGTACCAGCCTCTCTCAACTGATGAGACAGTACTCCTCCATGCTGACCAACACTTGGACGGAGCACTGAGGGTGGCAAAGGCACAAAATGTACTCTGGGTGGGGGATATCAATGTCCACAAAAAGAGTGGTTCGGCAGCAGCATTACTGATTGAGCTAGTCAGGTTCTAAAGGATATAACTTCTCAACTCGGTCTGCGGCAGGTGGTGAAGGAACCAACAAGAGGGAAAAGCCATATTTGACCACAGCCTTACTGATCTGCCAGTTGCAGAAGTATCTGTCCATGACAGTATCGGTAAGAGCGACCACCGCATAGTCATTGTGGAAACAAAGTCACACTTGCACATTGAGAATATCCTCCACCATTTTGGGTGGCACTATCACCGTGCGAAATAGGACAGACTTCGAACAGATCAAGCAGCTCAAATCTGGGTTTCCATAAGGTGCTGTGGGGCATCAATAGCAGCAGAGTTGTACTCCAGCACAACCTCACGGCCTAGCATGTCCTCCTCACAACAATTACCATCAAGCCAGAGGATCAACCTTGATTCAATGGACAGTGCAGGAGGGCTGGAGCAGCACCGGGCATACCTGAGGTGTCAGCCTGGTGAAGCCATTAACCATGGCGACCTGTGTGCCAAACAGCATAAGCAATAAGTGATAGACAGAGCTCAGTGATCCCACAAGCAAAGGATCAGATCTCAGCTCTGCAGTCCTTCCACTTCTAGTTGAGAATAGTTATGGACAATTAAACAAATCATTGAAGGAGGAGATTCCACAAGTATCCCCATCCTGAATGATGGAAGAGCGCAGTACTTCAATGCAAAAGATAACGTTCATGCATTCGCAATAATCTTTCGTCAGAAGTGCTGAGTGGATGATCCACCTCAGCCTCCTCCAGTCGTCCTCAGCAATTCAGTTACCAGTCATCAACCAATTTGATTCGCTCCACGCGATCTCCAGATTCAGTAGGAGACACTGGATACCCCAAAGGGTACATACGCTGACAACATTCTGGCAATAGTACTGAAAATTGTTCTCCAGTCCTTGTCACTGCTCTAGCTAAGCTGTTCCAAAACTGTTACAACAACGACATTCCCCCGATTTCGTCGAAAATTACCCCAAGTATCTCCTATGCAGAAAAAGCAGAACAAATCCAATCCGGCCACTTACCACCCCATCAGTCTACTCTCGATCATCAGTAAAGTGGTGGAAGGTCTCAGTGCTTTCAAGCAGCACCTGCTCAGCAATACCCTGGTCATTGACGCCCAGTTTGGGCTGCCCCAAAGTCACTCAGCTCCTGATCTCATTACCTTGATTCAAACATGGACAAAAGAGCTGAATTCCAGAGTTGAGGTGGGAGAGACAGCCCTTTAAAACAAGGTTGCCTTCGACCAAGTGTGGCATCAAGGGGCCTTAGCAAGACTAGAATCAATGGGTATCAGGGGCAAACTCCACGCTGGTTAGAATCATACCTGACACGTAGGAAGATGGTTATGGTTGATAAAGGCCAGTCAACTCAGCTCCAGGACAAGTCTGTAGGAGCTGCTCGGGCAGTGGTCTAGGCCCATATATCTTCAGGGCTTTTTCAGCAATGGCCTTGCCTCTATTATAAGGCCAGAAGTGGGGATGTTCGCCAATGATTGCACAATGTTCAGCAACATTTGTGGCTCCTCAGATACTGAAGCAGGCCATGTCCAAATGCGACAAGATCTGGACAGTATCCAGGCTGACAAGTGACAAGAAATATTCACGCCACACAAATGCCACACCGTGACCATCACCACTAAAATACAATCTAACCACTGCTGCTTGACATTCAATGGTGTTACTGTCACTGAATCCACGTGGACTGCAGCGGTTCAACAAGGCAGCTCACCACCAGCTTCTCAAGGGACAGCCAGCGACAGGCAATAAATGCTGACCCAGCCAGTCACACCCAGATTCAGGAAATAAATATTATTTTTTAAAAAAATAACCGAGGAAGGTTGCTGGGATATCACAGGGATCGGTGCTCGGACCCTCGCTGTTCACAATAACTATTAAACATTTGGTTGTGGGAATCAAATACAATATATCCCAACCTGCGACAGAACTAAAGGATGTTGGATTGTGAGTGGGTGAGAAGGTTGTAAAAAAGCTTCAAGGTGACTAAGACAAGTGGAGAGAATGGGCAAATACGTGGCAGATGGAGAGCAATGTGGGTAGAAATGGCGGTGTGCCCTTTGGTGGGAACAATAGACTGGCAACCTATCATTTGAAAAAGGATTGTTTGAAACATGTTGATCTACAAAGGGACGCATGCTCCTTTTTGTTGTTTCCTTCTGTGCAGTCCTCCGAGGTCCCTGCAGCACAGTGAGGTCTGACCCCAGAAGTCAACACTGGGAATGGCACTGACACTGACACACTGACCAGTGTGCATAGACCCACTAAGTGGGGAGCTGTAACATTGCAAAGGATCTGGATCTCCCTGTACACCAGTCACTGAAAGCAATATTGCAGGAAAGAAAGCAATTAGGAAGATCAATGAATTGCTGACCTTCATTCCAAGGGGATTTGAGTCTAGGAGTAAGCGTGTCATACTGCAGCTGTACAGGGCCTTGGTGACTCCCCATTTCAAACACTGTGCAGTATTGTGTGCAGGTTTGTTCTCCGTACCTCATAAAGGACAAACCTGACATTGAGGGAAAGCAGTGAAGGATGACCAGACCGATCTTTGCGATGACAGGCGTGTTGTGGGAGCAGAGTTTGGGGCGACTGGGCCTGTATTCCATGGGGTTTAGGAAAATGAGTGGAGATCTCAATGAGATATATAAAACTCTGACAGGGTGAGACGGATTGGAAGCAGGGATGAAGGACCTGAACTTAAGCGAACTTATATTTGCCAGGAATTGATGTTAGAGAGACTGTTAGGTTCTAAGATTGATAAGTCCCCGGGGGATGATGGTCTAAATCCCAGGGTACTGAAGGAGGTGGCTCGAGAAATCGTGGATGCGTTGGTGACTATTTTCCAGAGTTCGATAGATTCGGGGTCAGTTCCTGCGGATTCGAGGGTGGCTAATGTTATACCACTTCTTATGAAAGGTGGGAGAGAGAAAGTCGGAAATTATAGATCAGTTAGTCTGACCTCAGTGGTGGGAAAGATGCTGGAGTCTATTATAAAGGATGAAATTACGGCACATCTGGATAGTAGTAACAGGATACGTCAGAGTCAGCATGGATTTATGAAGGGGAAATCATGCTTGACTAATCTTCTGGAATTTTTTGAGGATGTAACTCTGAAGATGGACGAGGGAGATCCAGTAGATGTAGTGTACCTGGACTTTCAGAAAGCTTTTGATATAGTTCCACATAGGAGGTTAGTGAGTAAAATTAGGGCACATGGTATTGGGCGCAAAGTACTAGCTTGGATTGAAAATATGTTGGCTGATAGGAAACAAAGGGTAGTAATAAACAGCTCCATTTTGGAAGGGCAGGCAGTGACCAGTAGGGTACCGCAGGGATCAGCTTTTTACAATATATGTTAATGATTTAGAAGATGGTATCAGCAATAACATTAGCAAATTTGCTGACGATACAAAGTTGGGTGGCAGGGTAAAATGTGATGAGGATGTTAGGAGATTACAGGGTGACCTGGACAAGTTAGGTGAGTGGGCAGATGCATGGTAGATGCAGTTTAATGTGGATAAATATATGGTTATCCACTTTGGTGGCAAGAACAAGAACGCAGATTACTACCTCAATGCAATCAATTTAGGTAAAGGGGCAGGACAGAGAGATCTGGGTGTTCTTGTAAACCAGTCAATGAAGGTAAGCATGCAGGTACAGCAAGTAGTGAAGAAGGCTAATAGCATGCTGGCCTTTATAACAAGAGGAATTGAGTATAGAAGCAAAGAGGTTCTTCTGCAGCTTTACAGGGCCCTGGTGAGACCACACCTGGAGTACTGTATGCAGTTCTGGTCTCCAAATTTGAGGAAAGACATTCTGGCTATTGAGGGAGTGCAGCGTAGATTCACGAGGTCAATTCCTGGGATGGCGTGACTACCTTATACTGAAAGATTGGAGCGACTGGGCTTGTATACCCTTGAGTTTAGAAGACTGAGAGGGGATCTGATTGAGACATATAAGATTATGAAAGGATTGGACACTCTGGCAGCAGGAAACATGTTTCTGCTGATGGGTGAGTGTCGAATCAGAGGACACAGCTTAGAAATATGGGGTAGACCGTTTAGGACACAGATGAGGAGAAACTTCTTCAGCCAGAGAGTGGTGGCTGTGTGTAATGCTCGGCCCCAGAAAGCAGTGGAGGCCCAGTCTCTGGATTCATTTAAGAAAGAGTTGGATCGAGCTCTCAAAGATAGAGCAATCAAGCGTTATGGAGATAAGGCAGGAAGAGGATAATGATTAGAATGATCAGCCATGATCATATTGAATGATGGTGCAGGCTGGAAGGGCAGAATGGCCTACTCCTGCACCTATTGTCTATTGTCTATTGTTGTCACAAGCTCTCAGATGTTAGGAAGGGGGTCTCTGTAGTGTCAACAGGACTGTGTTTCCTGTTCCCTTTTTCCGATACTGAGGCTGGGGCCGGGTGTTCTGTCCAGGTTCATCCTTTAAGACCTCAGAGCAGTGTCTTGCTTAGCTGCTTCAGAGATCATTGAAAAGTTTTATCCCATGTCTATGTGTCTGCAGTCATAGATAATCATAGATAATCATAGATAACAAACATCAATGGACCCAGCCTCCAGTCTGACCATCATCCTTCCACTAAACCCTCTGCTTCCTACCAACAACCCAACTATGTATCCAATTGGCCAGTTCCCCCAGCATTCCACGCGATGTAACCTTCCTGAGCAGCCTGCAGTGTGGGGACCTTATCAAACGTGTTACTGAAATCCATAGAGACTACGTCTACCGCTCTGTCCTCGTCATCCTTCCTGGTCACTTCATCAAAGAACGCTAACAAATTTGGGAAGCATGATTTCCTACTCACAAGTCTATGCTGACTGCTCCGAATCAAACTCTGTATAAGTAATGGGTGCAGACAATGGTATGGTGTCCTTCATTGTAAGATGATTCGAGTATATAAGTAAAGCCATTTTTCCTGCTGTTGTAGAGCCTTGCTGAGAGAGCATTAGGGACACTCTGTACAGATTTGAACTCCTTTGTAAGGAATGATATCCTTCCCACAGACACGGGTGATGGTAACATGAGGATAGAGTAAAGAAGCTGAGTGTTTAATCTGTGGAGCTGTGAGAGACGAGGAAATGTTGACGCTGAAACACGAGGAGTGGCAGCGATCACTTATTTCCAAAACAGACATTGATAGAGTGAGAAATTCCATACTTTACCCAGGATTGATTGGTGTGATTTATTGCCACGTGTACCTAAGTACAGAGAAACACTTTATTTATGAGCAGTGGAGACAGATCATAGTAAATATGGCCAGACAGATCATAGGGTGGAAATAGACTTGGACAGAGTAAGGCATACAGGATACACTGCACAGGACATGCACTCGACAAGGTCAACATGAACACGGTCAGCATTATTTGAACATAGAGAGTCCATTCATCAGTCTAACGTGACTATCCTAATAGTTTATATGCATTTACTAACTCTCCCCATGTTATTGTGCAGTCAACATGTGAACTCGTACTGTACGCCATGTTGTTCATAATCCCCAACAACAGCCACAATACCTTCGATCTGAAACAGGTAGCCATTCCCACCAGCTTTCGCCCGACATAGAGAACACAAGGCTGGCTTCTCGGGGATGAAAGATGTCTTCTTGAGACTCCACACAAGACATATGGCTTCCGTGCTCACCGCTAGAAAACCACGTTAAAGTCCCACGTGTGTGTCATGAGCAACGGAGCCAGGAGGAACAACGTGGGACAGTCTGTCTGTGCAGCCTCTGCTCCAATTGTTCATCATGTTGGAACATCAATCTGGAGACACTTAAGACTGCCGATGCTGGAGATCAGAGTTTCCAGCATCTGCAGTCATTGTTTTTACCTAGTTGATTTTAACCCTAATGCGAATCCTTTTGCAAGGATGCCTGCCTTGAAGAGGGTTTCCTCCTCGAAGGGCTTTTGTCCGAAACATCGATTTTACTGCTCCTTGGATGCTGCCTGAACAGCTGTGCTCTTCCAGCACCACTAATCCAGGATCAGAGTAGAGCGTCGATTGCTGGAAAAGCACAGCAGGTCAGGCAGCATCCGAGAAGCAGGAGAATCGACGTTTCAGGAATAAGACATTCATCAGGCATCAGCATCAATTACCTCATTCTGCCACCGTGTAAGTGCATTGAGATGGGAATGGCCTCCTACTGTTCATGTATAAGTGACTCAAGGGGCTGATTGACTTCTTCCTCGTCCGATTGGACAGGGCCAAGGGCCTGACTGGGTTACCCCTGGTTCCTGTTTGATAGCTAGATGTACTGACAAGTGTGATGATGCTTTAGCTTTACGAGGTTATTTTGTCCTGGTTTCTTTTAAGAGAGAGATTGAACGATCGTTACCAAGCTGGTTAGTTAAGACACTTGAGTAACAGCGAGGCATGCCTTCGTTTTATTTTAATGCAGACTGAATGGGTGTGGCCAGCTCTCACAGATTAGGATCTCTGGGTTTTGGTTTCTCTGTAACATCAAAAACTTTAGCGGTCTCAACAGAGTTGGAAGCTTCAGGGAATGTCTTCTGGCTGCTACTCTCACTGAATTTTCTTTTGATGCTGTCACATTGCATCTGGAACAGACCCTTTATATTTCCTTTAAAATAAGAAAATGTTAGAAGCAAGGCTATTGCCTTCCAATATTTTCGAGGGGCTCTGGTGTGGTCCATCACACTAGACTCCTTCTCTTCCTGAGTAATAGGCGGGAGGCACTGAATGGGTTGCCCCTGTTCTTCTCCAATAGTGTCAATGTGCTGAATGACTTCCTCATATTCCTGTGAAGTGCTGAATGAACTCTTATTTTACTGAGGCAATAGGCAGTGCAGTTACATGAATGTTACTGACACGTTAACAGCACAACTCTCAATGGAGTCTGGATCTTGCTGCACATGGACACAGACCAGTTCAGGAGCTGAGGGGGGACAAAATGTTCTGAACATTGTGGAATCTTCAGTGACCATTCCCACTTCTGATCTTATGTTGCTGAGGGTGGGGACGGGAGACATTGATGAAACAGCTGAAGATGCTACCCTGAGGATCTCGCACAGAGGTGACCCAGGACTGAGGTGATGAACATCTTCCTTTGTGCCATGTTTGACTCCAAACACTGGAGACTTTACTCTGATTCCCATTAAGTCCAGTTTTGTTAAGCTCCTTGATGTCAACAGAAGTCAACCACAGCCTTGATATCAGGGCGAGTCCACTTTACCTGAACCCTTGTCTCAACCTCTTTTGTTCATGTCAATAAACCATGATATAGGAGCAGCAAGTGTTTTCATCAAACACGTGGATTGAATGTCAGGATCTCTGTTCTCAAGAGTGTTCGGGGAATGAGATGACTGAAATTATTTGAAGAGGAGTTAGATGGATATTGATCTGTCAGAGAGGTGAGGGCTATGAGGAATTGGATATTAAAGAGGATTTCAGACCGAGAGCAGATCTGCCACAATCTTAGTGAAGGACAAGGCAGGCTTGGGGAGTGAACGACCTGTCCCTGTTTCTTATGTTCTCACATTCTGTTATTGGAAAGTTAGTGGGTGTTATTTTCATGAATGTTATGTTATTACATATTGCAGTCAGGGAGACAAGAGGATTTTGTGAGCTATCGCTGGGTGAGGTATGTGGGCTGTATTCACAGTGAATCTGTGTCTACAACATGAGCAACAAATGGAGCACAGGTTGCAGAGAGGGGAAGCTCTGTAAAGAGAGATGAGGAGCCTCTTTCATAAACAGCCTGGGTTTTCCAATTACATTTCCCAAATCACCTCACATAGTGTGTTACAGTCTTGAAGGGCTGAATAGTCTCCTCTGTTTCTGTGCACCAGGTTATCGGAGAAAGTTGCCTCCAACTGCTCCTGTCTAGCAGGTTTGATGGGCAGTAAAATGGGACTGAAGAGCAGGAGTGGGTCATTCGATACTTTGAGCCTTTTCCACCAGACACTAACATTGTGGCTGATCAAGTTGGAGTCTCAGTTCCACTTTCCTCTCTATATCCCATTATGCATGACTCACTTCTCTGTCAAATATTTACCTAATGCAGCTTTCAATCAATGTGAGCATGGAGGCACGATAAACTTCCAGTGAAGAGAATTCCCACTTGAAAGGTCCTTTCAGAATTATTCGTCATCCTTTTTATAGAATCAGAGAGTCATGCAGAATAGAAACAGACCCGTTAGTCCAATCTGTTCACTCCGATCAGATATCAACTCTGATCCAGTCCCATTTGCCAGCATTTGGCCAATATCCCTCCTCTTTCAGATACTTTTAAAATGTGCGATTGTAACCACCTTCAGCACTTCCTCTGACAGCACTTTCTGTATACACACCACTCTCTGTGTGTAACACTTACCTTCAGATCCCTTCTAAATCATTCGCCCTCTCCCCTTCAGAATATCTATGCCCCTGATGATTTTATAAATCTCTCTATAATGTCATCCCTCAACCTCTGACACTCCAGGGAGAAACACCTCATCCTAATCAACCTCTCCCTACAGCTCAAACCTCCAGTTCTGGAACATCTGTGTCTAAATCATTTCCGCAGAAATCCGAGTTGCATGCAGTATTTTTAAAGTGGCCTCACCAACATCCTGTACAGATGCAACATGCCATCACAACCCCTATACACAATGCTCTGACTGATTAAGGGAGATGTGCCAAATGTGTTCTGTCCAACTCTGTCTACCTGCGACTCCACTTTCAAGGAACAATGTACCTGCAGCCCTATCCCTTTGTTTCACAACACGCCCCAGGACCTGACCATCAAGTGTATAATTCCTGCTCTGGTTTGCATTCACAAAATACAAAACCCCGTATTTATCTAAATTAAACTTCATCTGTCACTCCTTGCCCTTTTGTCCCATCTACTTGCGGTCTTGTTGTACTCTGAGATAATCGACTACACCGCCTTTCTGATGTCATCTGTAAACTTAGTAACAATGGCCCCAATATTCACATCTAAATCCTTTACATAAATGATGAAATGCAGTGAATTCAGTACCGATTCTTACAGCACACTGCTGCTCACAAGCCTCCAGTCTGAAAAATACCCCTCTTCCTTCAAGCCAATTGTGACGAGCTTCCTCTGTATCCCATGTGACCGAACCTTACTCATTTGTCTACCAATCAGAATGAAATACTTGCTATGAAGAGGGGCTGAGTAGGTTAGGTTTATTTTCACTGGAAAAAAGGAGATTGAGGGGGGAATTGATTGAGGTTTACAAAATCATGAAGGGTATAGACAGGGTGGATAGAGAGGGGCTTTTTCCCAGGGTGAAGGATTCAGTAACGAGAGGTCGTGCATTCAAGATGAGAGGTGGATTGTTTAAGGGGGATACACACGGTAAGTACTTCACACAGAGGGTGGTGGGCATTTGGAACGTGTTGCTAGCAGAGGTGGTAGAGTCAGACACGAGTAGGTTCATTTAAGAAGAGTCTGGACAGATGCATGAGTAGGTAGGGAGCAGAGGGGTACATATGCTTAGGAATTGACCGACAGATTTAGACAGTACATTTGGATCGGCTCAGGCTTGGAGGGCTGGAGGGCCTGTTCCTGGGCTGTAAATTTTCTTTGCTCTTTGTTCTTTAAATGAACACCTTGCTGAGGTCCATACAGACAATGTCAACCAAACTGCCTTCATCAATCTTCTTTGTCACCTCTTCAAAAAACTCAACCGAATTAATGAGACATGATTTACCATGCAGGAAGCCATGTTATCTACTCCGATCAGCCCTTGCCTTCCCAAATGTATGTAAATGCTATCCCTCAGAATCCCATCCAACAACTTACCCACCACTGACATCAGGCTCACTGGTCTATATTTCCACGGCTTTTTGGGTCACTGTTTCCTTTCCTCGTCCCACTCCTGCACTGCTCATAACAAATGTTAGATGTAACCAGGTCGGTGATATGGTCGATGATATCGGTCTCAGACTGGGTCAGGGTCAGTTTTAGCAACAAGTCAGGTTAGTTTCTTTAATCTGGTAAAACAACACGTTTATGATCCAGAGCAATGTTTCTCAAACTATGGTGGAAAGATGAATGGCAAACTGTTTGAGTATTGCAAATTTATAATCAATAGCTTGGAGAGGGTGGACGCTCGGAAATTGTTTCTGCTAGGCGAGGAAACTCGGACCCGTGAACACAGCCTTAGAATTAGAGGGGGTCAATTCAGAACAGAAATGCGGAGACATTTCTTCAGCCAGAGAGTGGTGGGCCTGTGGAAGTCATTCCCGCAGAGTGCAGTGGAGGCTGGGACGCTAAATGTCTTCAAGGCAGAGATTGATAAATTCTTGATGTCACAAGGAATTAAGGGCTACGGGGAGAATGCGGGTAAGTGGAGTTGAAATGCCCATCAGCCATGATTGAATGGCGGAGTGGACTCGATGGGCCGAATAGCCTTACTTCCACTCCTATGTCTTATGGTCTAATGGTCTCGTACTTCCCTTTCTAAACACACACAAACACAAACACATACACACACAAACACACAAACAAACGCACGCACACACGCGCACACACAAACACACAAACACACAAACACATGCATGCACACACACACAGATTAACAAAATTTCTGCAATTTTAATTTGAATGAACTTTGTCTAGATATTAATGGAACTCGTGACAAAAGTAAAAATTGAGGTTGTCCAAAACATTTTTCTGCTTCTGAAGATATTGTACTCATATAGCTGCTAGCAATGGGATTCCATCCTGGAAGAGTTGGATTTGGCTGAATTCCCTTTGCTTTAGGCAGTGAGTAGATTCCAATGAATTCTGGTCAGGGAACACCCAATGGGTAGTACGGTGGTTAGCACTGCTGCCTCACAGCACCAGGGACTTGGGTTTGATTCCAGCCTTGGGTGACTGCCTGTGTGCAGTTTGTACATTCTCCACTTTCCTGTGTGAGCTTCTAATGGGTGATCCAGTTTCCTACCACAGCTCAAACTGTGCAGGTTCGGTGGATTGATCATGCTAAATTGTCTGTAGTGTTCAGGGAATTCTAGGTTAGGTGCATTAGTCAGGGGCAAATATAGGGGAATGGGTTGGGAAGGTTGGTATGGATTTTTTGGGCTGAAGGGTTTCAACACTGCAGGGATTCTATAAAAATAAGAACGGTAATGATGACTGTAGAGTTTGTTTAAGCTTGCACACATTGCTGTGATGAGGGACAATGAAGGAGGGAGAGTGCAATAGGTCGTTCCTTCTCAGGAGGATTGCATTTTCTCCCTCTCTAATGAATCACACAATAATATCATCCTTTCCCAAACTGGACCATGTGAGGTCTCCTTGTACATTGTCGAACTATGTCTCCATAACATTCCCTGTTCCATGTAGGTGCATCATTGCTACTGTCATACACAGAGCCATATTCTTAGCAGAAAATGGTCTCGGCCGATTTGAAATATGTTTACATTGCCCTGCATCATTAAAAAAAATAAATATTTTATGTATTCAGAATACCTGTGTTAAAATGAATGCATTTTTAAACAAATACAGAAATTGCTGGTAAAGCTCGGCAGGCCTGTCAGTACCCAGATGCCTTTTACATGCTGCAGTTTGTGGGCGGCACGGTGGCACAGTGGTTAGCACCAGAGACCTGGGTTCAATTCCCGCCTCACGCGATTGGCTGTGTGGAGTTTGCACATTCCCCCCATGCTCCGGTTTCCTCCCACAATTCAAAAGTGTACAGGTTAGGTGAATTGGCCATGCTAAATTGTCTGTAGTGTTTGCGCTTCGGCGGGGCAGTGTGGACTTGTTAGGCCGAAGGGCCTGTTTCCACACTGTAAGTAATCTGTAAAGTTGTACCAGCCTCCACCACTTCTTCTGGCAGCTCATTCCAGAAGCACACCACTCTCTGGGTGAAAAGGTGCCCTTTAGGCCTCATCAAAACTTTTCCCCTCTCACTTTCAAACAATGCCCTCTAGTTTTGGCCGCCCCAAAACTGGGGAAAAACCCTGACTACTCACCCTATCCAGGACCAGTCTGATTTTTTAAATCTTTACGAATAACTGTACTTTCAGTCATCCTGGGCCTAAATTCTGAAATGCAATACTGACACCTCTTCCTTCGCCATCAAGTCACAATTTTAAATCCATTTTAATCAATTTGTTCAGATGTATCATGAGACACATCTTTACACCCAGTCCTTTGTGCCCAGAGGTAGGGTCACTAGCAATACCCATAAAGCTGTAACAGTATTCTCCTGTGTGTTTGCTCATCAGCCTGTTTTGACATGCTGTGACATACCTCTGCAACAGGCAGGACTTAAATCCAGGCCTTCTAGTCCAGAGCTAGGAATGCTAAACCACAAGTTCAGGAATTGGAATCAAATCCAGAGTTCTGGCTCAGAGGCAGGGACACTACCCACTACACTACCATACCCAGATTTTGGGTCATATGTTAGTCCATGGACTAATTTTCAGCTCGGTGTGGATTTATTATAATCAGGTTACCATTACTGAACTACACAAAACACTTTGCATTGTTAAGCAAATGCAAGATATTTGTCTCAACTGTAGGATGTTGAGTGTTTGTACTGTGCCATCGAAATTAACTATGAACATCTTTAATCGCTATTATCTGTAGTCTGCAATATTGGGAAATAAATCCTGCAGCCACACTCTGCCCAATGAAGGTTCTCAAATGGATATGTATTACTGAACAGCAGAGACGAAAGGAAGAGCTTAATTACTGGTCACAAAACACCGATCAACTCTAATGTGCGACTCCCCTCTTCCTGGCCGGTGATTACTGTCCAGCCTCTCCTCCCCACTGACTGTGTCTGCAATCTGTCCCTCCTCCCTCTAACCACACAAGGCAAACCAAGCTCAAATTCTTTGTGAAAATCCAGGCCGGAGTGTGCAGGCATCCTGGAGAGGGATGGGCATTTTAAAATTGAAGGGGGAGGGTGAGGTGGCAGTAATACCACACACTGGGCTGAGGGGTAGCAAACGGAGTTTAGTTTGGATTTCTGCCAAGTATTGTATTTGGTAAATCAAACAAGAGCAGGACCAATACAATTAAAAGTAGAGCCTTTGGCAGTGTTGTAGAACAGAGACCTAGGCCGTCAGGTATAATTCTGTAAAATTTGCATCTCATACAGATAGTGTGGTTAACAAGGTGTTTAACACATTTGTCTTTATCGGTCAGACCTTTGAGTATCGGAATTGGGACGTCATGTTGAGGATGTACAGGACATTGGTGAGACCTCTTCTGGAATACTGTGTCCAGTCTGGTCATCCAGCCCGCTCATTCCATAGGCACACCACCCTCTGGATGAAAAAGCTGCCCCTTAGGTCACTTTAATATTTCCCCTCTCACTTTAAGCCTATGCCCTCTAGTTTTGGATTCCCCTACCCTTAGAAAACACCTTGACTATTCACTTTGATATTATTGACCTTGATATTATTAAGCTGGAGGGGGTTCAGAAGAGATTAACCTGGATGTTGCTGGGAAAGGAGGGATTGAGCTATAAGGAGAGGCTGAATAGGCTGGGACTTTTTTCACTGAATAATATGAGATTCTACGGTAACTTTACACAGGTTTATAAAATAATGAGGGGTACAGATAAGCTGAAGGGCTGATGCCTTTTCCCTAGAGTTGGGGATTCAAAACTGAGGGATAATTAAGGTGCGAGGAAAAAGATTTACAAAAGTCATGAGAGGTAATTATGTTAGACAGAATCTGGCTTGGGTGTGGAATGAACTTCGAGAGGAAGTGGTGAAAGCAGGGACAGTTACAGCGTTTAAAGGACATTTAGATCAGTCCATGGATAAGACATCAGTTTGGATGGTGCTGTGAGCAGCTGCCCTTTCCCTCGCCGTCTCTGAATGAATCCCTGCTGAATTTCACCCTCTGACAATGTCTGTGCAGTGGCGTGGGGAGGCCAGCAGAGGGTGGCATTGCATCACTTTAAGCACCACAGAGATTGCCAGACCTGCCCCACACAGAGACACACAGATACACACACAGCAATTGTTAGGACACAACATTGAGCTCATCTGGTAATTTAAACTAAACATAATGAAATGCTCAATTTGCCTTGTAAACTGTTAAAATATGAGTGACAGAGAACTCCCAAATTCCACTGTTTAAATAAAAACGCCAATTTATTTTTTTAACTCTGAAACTGAACATTTTACATCAACTATTCACAACTCTGAGGCCTCATTTCTCTTAATTGTTTATTACCCTACTCCAACTCTACAGCTATACACTGTTTCAAAAAGACACTTATTAAAATTACATAAACGTAATTTCCAAACCACACAGCAGCTAACCTCACACCAATATCACTTTTTCCCAACTTTCCTGGGAAGCCTGTCTCATTAGATTAGATTACAGTGTGGAAACAGGCCCTTCGGCCCAACAAGTCCACACCGACCCGCCGAAGCGAAACCCACCCATACCTACATTTACCCCTTACCTAACACTACGGGCAATTTAACATGGCCAATTCACCTGACCCTGCACATCTTTGTGATGTGGGAGGAAACCGGAGCACCCGGAGGAAACCCACGCAGACACGGGGAGAACGTGCAAACTCCACACAGTCAGTCGCCTGAGTCGGGAATTGAACTCGGATCTCTGGCGCTGTGAGGCAGCAGTGCTAACCACTGTGCCACCGTGCCGCCCTCATGTTACAGGATGCTATCCAAGTGTCTACATTTCAGCATTCTGTAACTTGGGAACACATCCTTCCATGACACTGTCTCTCAGTCTCCCCCTCTCTGTCTATTTCCCAAACACCTCCCATGTTGTGATATTTAAACTGATTCCCCCGTCATCTCTCTGTGGTAGTGATGTTCACACCCATAGCACCCCCTTGTCAGGGCACAATGGAGATATGGAGCTGTAAATGGGTGGGAGCTGCACATCCCGTCACTTCCAGCATGGGCTGCAAGTTTCCACAAACTGGGCAGGGATCTAACACAGTGCTACTGAGCAATGCACTGGGGTGACGTACACAGTCCTACATGCTGGGAGGGTAACTGCTCCTGGTTTACAGATCAATGCACTGGGGTGGGGTACACAGTCCTACATGCTGGGAGGGTAACTGCTCCTGGTTTACAGATTAATTCACGGGTGATCACTGCACAGGTTGCTGTGCTGGTCAGTCATTCTGGTTGAAGTTTATCGATACTGCAATGATGTGGTCTGTGCAGCTCCCCATGCTGGATGGATATTTGTTTCATGTTTACACATTTGTGCCCAGTTGTGTTCTGCACAACTCCCGGTGCTGGACAGATATCTAGTCTGGCTTTATAGATCAATGCATGGATGTGGTCTGCATTGCTTCGCATGCTGAATACTTGTTGGAGGAACACAGCAATCCAGGCAGCATCAGGAAGTGTAGAATTTGATGTTTCAGGTGTAGCCCTCCTTCAGGATTCCTACAGAGCGGCTACACCCGAAATGTCGAATTTTCCACGTCCTGATGGTGTCTGGATTGCTGTGTTCTCCCAGCTTCCTGCTTGTCTACTTTGGACTCCAGCATCTGCAGCTTTTCTGTCTCTATCGCAGCTTCCCAAACTTAACAGATGTCTAGTCTGCGTTTGAAGATAAGTGCTCTGACATGATCTGTGCAGTGTTTCACTCTGGACATATTGCTGGATTGTATTGACCAGTGCAATGGATGAATCTGGACAGATTGCTGGGTTGTACTGAGCAGTACACTGGCCTGGTCTGCACTGTGTTCCACAGTGAAAAGATATCTCCTCTGGGTTGATGGTGTCTGGGCTTATTCTGTGAGCTGGATTGAGAATGTGGTATATCTAACCCTTTCAGCTGATCTGGCAATGCCTTTAGTTCCCATTCCTGTGATTGAACCCTCTGTCTCTCACCCCATTAATGTTACAGTGTGCCCAGGCACAGTACATCATGTTGGTGGGTTGGGTAGGGTGAAAGGCCATGGACAGGTCAAGGGGTTCCCTGGAACGTTCAGTCCCTGACATTCTATATCTGACATCCCCCGGAACGTTCTGTCCCTGACATTCTATAACTGACATTCCCCGGAACGTTCTGTCCCTGACATTCTAATAACTGACATTCCCTGGAATGTTCTGTCCCTGACATTCTTTAACTGACATTCCCCGGAACATTCTGTCCCTGACATTCTATAACTGACATTCACCGGAACGTTCTGTTCCTGACAATCTTTGCCTGACATTCCCCGGAACGTTCTGTTCCTGACATTCTATACCTGACATTCCCCGGAAAGTTCTGTCCCTGACATTCTATAACTGACATTCCCCGGAACGTTCTGTTCCTGACATTCTTTACGTGACATTCCCCGGAACGTTCTGTTCCTGACATTCTATACCTGACATTCCCCGGAACGTTCTGTCCCTGACATTCTATAACTGACATTCCCCGGAACGTTCTGTCCCTGACATTCTATAACTGACATTCCCCGGAATGTTCTGTCCCTGACGTTGTTTGTGAACGGCCGGACGTCAGTAAATTGAACAAATGATAAGATCCCGAGGGAAGAGATCCCGTTCCAGGGAGAAGGAGACACTGTTCCGAAGGCCCCTCAGGCAGTTAAAGGGGTGAATACGTTTTCCCTGCATTTACGTTTCTCCACGACACAGGATCGACCACAATTTAGACGCAAATACAGGAATTCCCAAACTCCATTTGTCTTCAGGAAACTGGGAAAGAATCCTTCAGGACAGCAACGTTTCCATCCTCCGTACTAGGAACTGGGAAGGAGTGACCTGTGTCTGCTCTCGAGTGATCGAGTGTGTGGGAATGTTCTAGAAACCATCTATCCTTATGGATGTATCTCTGTGTGTTTGGGGAGGGAGGGTTTCTTGTGGTTTAAGTCACATTTCTGTCAGTAATTCCGACCTTCCCATTTGTTATTCCAGCTCCAATTATTTTATTAATCCCTGAATACAGGGACACATGTGAAAATCTCACTGGGTCCCCAATCAAACGGGTCCTTTTGCCTCCAGGCTGATGGATAATGGGTTTGTTTTCCTTCCTCACAGTTAACATAGTGACCATCTACGTCCTGCTTTCTAAAGATTGTGGATTGTCTCCATGTGTCAGACGTTACCTGGGGGCCATGGCAGCGGCGGATCTACTGGTCATTATCCTCGACCTGATACTGAGACACATTCCCATTGTTTATCGGGAACAGTTTTATTTCCTGGTGTACTCCGTCCCCGTGTGTAATATCCACGCCGTCCTGCTTTATGTAGTCACTGACAGCTCTGTCTGGTTCACCGTCACTTTCACCTTTGATCGGTTTGTGGCCATTTGTTGCCAGAAGCTGAAAAGTAAATATTGCAGTGAGAAAACGGCGGCTGTGGTTCTGGGAGCAGTGATTGTGCTGAGCTGTTTAAAGAACATTTCCTGGTATTTTATGCTCACGGCTCGGTATTACCTGGGGAACATCCCCTGGTTTTGTTATGTACCACGCGCTGTTCAATTATCCAGTGTCTGGGTCACAATCGAGTTCCTCCACCACATTCTAACTCCGGGTGTCCCATTTCTCCTGATTCTGCTGCTCAATGTTCTCACCGTCAGACACATTTTAGTGACCAGCAGAGCCCGCAGGAGACTCCGCGCTCACACCAATGGGGACGCTCAGTCTGACACAGAAATGAGAAACCGAAAAAAATCCATCATTTTACTGTTTGCGATCTCGGCCAATTTCATCCTGTTATGGTCAACGTTAATGCTGTATTCTATATGGTACCGGATGTTGGCTATTGGGTATCAGTCTGTGTATCTCCATGACTTTGTGCTGGAATTGGGCTTCATGCTGCAGCTCCTCAGTTGCTGCACAAACACCGTGATTTATGCCGTGACCCAGACTAAGTTCAGGCAGCAGCTGAAGAATGTGCTGAAATATTCCTTCATCCAAATCCATCCATCACTCAAATTCCCTTATTAATCAATCCATCCGGGATTTTCTCATTTCAGTTCAGTGTTTCAGCGATGGAGCTGCCTGTCGCTATGGTAACAGACTGAGGGTAGCGCTGGTTTGTCCGTCCTTATCCCACAGGGGGGTTACAGGGAAACATTTCAATGCTTCTCACAACTCAGGGGCCAGTGAGAAAAGGTACCATCCCACTGACTGTATCCATCACTTCCATTTGTAAACAATAAAAATGTTCATTAAAGCGTGCCGAGCAGCAGAGTGACCGATGTTTTTGTGTATCTTTGTGTTGGAGAAGCTGAGCTGGAGAGAGACAGACTCAGCCCCGAGTCCTGGCCCTCAGGGAAGGGGAGAACATCGCGCCCTGAGCTCAGGAGCTGGGTTTAAATCCCTCTGTGACCCCACTCTAACCTGGCCTCCCATTTCCTCTCCCCTACTCTTTCTCCTCATTTCTGCCCCTCTCTCTCGCTGCAAACACTTCCTCTCTCACCACCTCAGGGGGAAGGGAAGAACCAGGGAGACAGAATGCATCAGACAGAGTGGAAGGGATGGAGGGGGAGAGAGATTCTGTCAAAGAGAAACGGAGGAAGGTGAGGTGAGAGAGAGAGCGAGAGAAGGGGAGGGCAAGAGAGGGAGAGAGGGTGAGAGAGGTTGAGAGGCCGAGAGAAGGAGAGAGGGCGAGAAGGAGAGAGGGAGAGAGGGAGAGAGGGCGAAAGAGGGACAGAGGGAGAGAGAGGGAGAGAGGGCGAGAAAGGGAGAGAGGGCGAGAGAGGGAGAGAGGGAGGGAGGGTGAGAGAGGGAGAGAGGGCGAGAGGGAGAGAGGAAGAGATGGAGTGAGAGGGAGAGAGGGCGAGAAAGGGAGAGAGGGCGAGAGAGGGAGAGAGGGCGAGAAAGGGAGAGAGGGCGAGAGAGGGAGAGAGGGAGAGAGAGGGAGAGAGGGAGAGAGACAGAGGGCGAGAGAGGGAGAGAGGGTGAAAGAGGGAGAGCGAGGGAGAGAGGGTGAGAGAGGGAGAGAGAGAGAGAGAGGGAGAAAGGGTGAGAGAAGAGAGGGATAGAGAGGGAGAGAGGGCAAGAGAGAGAGAGAGGGAAAGAAAGGGGGCTATACGGCGAGAGAGGGAATAGAGGGCGAAAGAACGCGAGAGAGCCTGAGAGGGCAACAGGGCGAAAGATGGAGAGAGGGTGAGAGAGGGCGAGAGGGCGAAAGTGGGAGAGAGGACGAGAGAAAGACAGAGGGTGAGAGAGGGTGAGAGGGCGAGAGAGGGTGAGAGGGTGAAAGAATTCGAGAGTGGGGATAGAGGAAGAGTGGGCGAGATGTCGAGAGGGTGAGAGAGGGAGAGAGGGCGAGAGAGGGTGAGAGGGTGAGAGAGGGCGAGAGGGCAAGAGAGGGAGAGAGGGCGAGAGAAGGGGAGAGGACGAGAGGGAGAGAGGTCAAAAGAGGGAGAGAGGGCAAGAGAGGGAGAGAGGTTGAGAGAGGGAGAGCGGGCGGGCGAGCAAGGTCGAGAGAGGGATAGAGACGGAAAATGGGATAGAGATGGAGAGAGGGCGAGAAAAGGAGAGATGGCGAGAAAGAGAGAGAGAGAGGTTGAGACAAGGAGAAAGGGCGAGAGAGGGAGAGAGGGCGAGAGGAGGAGAGAGTGCGAGAGTGGGAGAGAGAGTGTGGGAGAGGGAGAGAGGGCGAAAGAGGGAGAGAGAGGGAGAGAGGGTAAGAGAGGGAGTGAGGGCGAAAGAGGGAGAGAGGACAAAAGACGGATGAAGGGTGAGAGAGGGCGAGAGAGGGAGAGAGGGTGAGAAAGGGAGAGAGGGAGAGCGAGAGCAAGAGACAGCGAGAGAGGGCAAGAGTGCGACAGAGGGAGAGAGGGCAAGAGAGCGTGAGAGGGCGAGTGAGAGCGAGAGGGCGAGACAAGGAGAGAGGGAGAGAGAGAGAGTGAGGAAGAGAAAGGGAGAGAGGGTGAGAGAGGGAGAGAGGGAAAAAGAGGGCAAAAGACGGCGAGAGAGGGCAAGAGTGCGGCAGAGGGAGAGAGGCCGAGAGGGCGTGACAAGGAGAGAGAGAGGGAGTGAGGAAGAGAGTGGGAGAGAGGGTGAGAGGGAGCGAGGGGGAGAGAGATGGAGCGAGGGCGAGAGAGGGAGAGTGGGCGAGAGGGCCAGAGAGAGAGAGGGCAAGAGAAGGAGAGAGTGTGAGTGAGGGAGAGAGGGCGAGAGAGGGTGAAAGGGCGTGAGAGGGAGAGAGGGCGAGAGAGGGGGAGAGGACGAGAGGGAGAGAAGTCAAAATAGGGAGAGAGGACGAGAGAGGGAGAGCGGGCGAGAAAGGTCGAGAGTGGGATAGAGAGGGAAAGTGGGAGAGAGATGGAGAGAGGGCGAGAGAGGGTGAGAGAGTGCGAAAGAGAGAGAGGGTGAGAGTGGGAGAGAGGGCTAGAGAGGAAGACAGGGCGAATGAGGGAGAGAGGGCGAGAGCGGGAGAGAGGACGAGAGAGGGAGAGAGGGTGAGAGAGGGAGAGAGGAAAGGAGAGGGAGAGAGGGTCAAAGAAGGAGAGAGGCGAAAGAGGCAGAGAAAGTGAGAGAGAGCGAGAGTGCGAAAGAGGGAGTGAGGACGAGAGAGGGAGTGTGGGCGAGAGAGAGCGAGAGGGGGAGAGATGGAGAAAGTGAGAGAGGGCGAGAAAGGGAGAGAATACGAAAGAGGGAGAGAAGATGAGAGAGGGAGTGATGGCGAAAGAGTGAGCGAGTGCGAGAGAGGGAGAAAGGGCAAGAGAGGAAGAGTGGGTGAGACAAGAACCGAGGAAGAGAGAGGGAGTGAGGAAGAGAGAGGGAGAGAGGGCGAGAGAGGGAGAGAAGGAGAATGGGCGAGAGAGGGAAAGTGGGCAAGAGGGCGTAAGATGGAGAGAGGGTGAGAGAGGGAGAGAGGGCGAGAGGCGGCGAGAGAGGGAGAGTCGGCAAAAGAGGGAGAGAGGGCGAAAGAGGGAGAGAGGGTGAAAGAGGGCGAGAGGGGGAGAGAGGGCGAGAGCGAGAGAAAGGGAGAGAGAGGGCGAGATATGGCGAGAGTGGATGAGAGAGCAGGAGAGGGAGAGAGGGCGAGAGAGGGAGAGAGGGTGGGAGAGAGAGTGGGCAAGAGAGGGAGAGGGGGCAAACGAGAGAGAGAGGGCGTAAGAGGGAGATGGGGTGAAAGAGGGCGAGAGAGGGAGTGAGGGCGAGTGCGGGAGAGAGGGAGAGAGACGGCGAGAGATGGCGAGAGAGGATGAGAGGGCGAGAGAGGGAGAGAGGGAGAGAAGGCGAGTGAGAGAGAGAGGGCGAGAGTGGGAGAGAGGGCAAGAGAGGGCAAGAGGGCGAGAAAGAGAGAGAGAGGTTGAGACAAGGAGAGAGGGCGAGAGAGGGAGAAAAGCCGAGAGACGGAGAGTGGGCGAGAAAGGGCGAGAGAGGGAGAGATGGATAGCGGGCGAGAGAGGGAGAGAGGGCGAGAGGAGGAGAGATTGCGAAAGCGGGAGAGAGAGGGCGAGAGAGGGACAGATGGTGAGAAAGGGCGAGAAAGGGAGAGAGGGATAGAGGGCGAGAGGGGGAGAGAGAGGGAGAGAGGGCGACAGAGGGAGAGAGGGCGAGAGGGCGAGACAAGGAGAGAGAGGGAGAGAGAGGGAGAGAGGGTGAGAGAGGGAGAGGGGGTGAGAGAGGGAGAGAGGGGGAGAGAGGGAGAGTGGGCGAGAGACCAGAGAGAGAAAGGGTGAGAGAGGGAGAAAGGGCGAGTGAGGTCGAGAGTGCGAGAGAGGTCGAGAGGGTAAGAGAGGGATAGAGGACGAGAGAGGGAGAGAGGGCTAGAGAGGGTGAGAGGGCTAGAGAGGGAGAGAGGGCAAGAGAGGGTGAGAGGGAGAGAGAGGGAGAGAGGGAGAGAAGTCAAAAGAGGGAGAGCGGGCGAGAAAGGGCGAGAGAGGGAGAGAGGGCGAGAGAGGGCGAGAGAGAGAGGGTGAGAGAGGGAGAGTGGGTTAGAGGGCAAGCGAGGGAGAGAGGGTGAGAGGAGAAGAGAGTGCGATTGTGGGAGAGAGAGTGCGAGAGAGGGAGAAAGGGCAAGAGAGAAAGAGTGGGCGAGACAAGGAGAGAGGGAGAGAGAGGGAGTGAGGAAGAGAGAGGGAGAGAGGGTTAGAGAGGGAGAGAGGGCGAGAGAGCGAGAGAGGGAGAGAAGAAGAAGAGTGGGCGAGAGAGGGAGAATGGGTGAGAGGGCAAAAGAGGGAGAGAGGGCGAGAGAGGGAGAGAGCGTGGGCAGGCGAGAGAGGGAGAGTCCGTGGGCGGGCGAAAGATGGAGAGAGGGTGAGAGAGAGAGAGGGTGAGAGAGGGAGAGAGGGCAAAAGAGGGAGTGAGTGCGAAAGAGGAAGAGAGGGTGAAAGAGGGCGAGAGAGGGAGAGAGGGCGAGAGCGGGAGAAAGGGAGAGAGAGGGCGAGAGATGGCGAGAGAGGATGAGAGGGCGAGAGGGAGAGAAGGCGAGAGAGAGAGAGGGCAAATGTGGGAGAGAGGGCAAGAGAGGGCAAGAGGGCGAGAAAGAGAGAGAGGGTGAGAGGAGGAGAGAGGGCGAGAGAGGGAGAGAGGGCGAGAAAGGGCGAGAGAGGGAGATATGGATAGAGGGCGAGAGAGGGAGAGAGGGCGAGAGGAGGAGAGATTGCGAGAGCGGGAGAGAGATTGCGAGAGAGGGAGAGAGGGCGAGAGACGGAGAGATGGTGAGAAAGTGCGAGAAAGGGAGAGAGGGATAGAGGGCGAGAGAGGGATAGAGGGTGAGAGGAGGACAGAGTGCAAGAGTGGGAGAGAGAGTGCGAGAGAGGGAGAGATGGCGATAGAGGGAGAGAGAGGGAAAGAGGGCAAGAGAGGGAATGAGGGCGAAACAAGGAGAGAGGACAAAAGAATAATGGTGGGTGAGAGAGGGCGACAGAGGGAGAGAGAGTGTGAGAGAGGGAGAGAGGGTGATAGAGGGAGAGAGGGAGAGAGGGCGAGTGAGGGCGAGAGAGCAAGACAGGGTGAGAGGGAGAGAGGGCGAGAGAGGGATAGAGAGAACGAGAGGGAGAGAAGTCAAAAGGGGGAGAGAGGGCGAGAGAGGGAGAAACGGTGAGAGAGGGAGAGAGGGAGAGAGAGGGAGAGAGATGGAGCGAGGTTGAGAGAGGGAGAGTGGGCGAGAGGGCCAGAGAGAGAGAGGGCGAGAGAGGGAGAGAGGGTGAGTGAGGGAGAGAGGGCGAGAGAGGGTGAAAGGGCGACAGAGGGAGAGAGGGCGAGAGAGTGAGAGTGGGTGAGAGAGGGAGAGGGGGCGAGAAAGGTCGAGACAGGGATAGAGAAAGAGAGTGGGATAGAGATGGATAGAGGGCGAGAGAGGGTGAGAGAGGGCGAAAGAGGGAGAGAGGGCGAAGGAGGGAGAGAGGGCGAAAGAGGCAGAGTGTGAGAGAGGGCAAGAGGGAGAGAGAGGGAGAGAAGGCAAAAGAGGGAGAGAGGTTGAGAGGGGGAGAGAGTGCGAAGGAGGGAGTGAGGGTGAGAGAGGGAGAGAGGGTGAGAGGGGGAGAGTGAGTGCGATAGGGTGAGAGAGGGAGAGAGGGCGAGAGAGAGAGAGTGGGCGAGAGAGGGACAGCGGGCGAGAGTGGGAGAGAGTACGAAGGAGGGAGAGAGGGCAAGTGAGGGAGAGAGGGCGAAGGAGGGAGAGAGGGCGAAAGAGGCAGAGAGTGTGAGAGAGGGCGAGAGGAAAAGAGAGGGAGAGAGGGTGAGAAATGGAGAGAGGGCAAAAGAGGGAGAGAGGGTGAGAGGGGGAGAGAGGGCGAAGGAGGGAGTGAGGGTGAGAGAGGGAGAGAGGGTGAGAGGGGGAGAGTGAGTGCGATAGGGTGAGAGAGGGAGAGCGGGCGAGAGAGGGAGAGAGTACGAAGGAGGGAGAGAGGGCAAGTGAGGGAGAGAGGGCGAAGGAGGGAGAGAGGGCGAAAGAGGCAGAGTGTGAGAGAGGGCAAGAGGGAGAGAGAGGGAGAGAGGGCGAGAGATGGAGAGTGGGCAAGAGAGGGAGAGAGATGGAGAGAAGGCGAAAGAGGGAGAGAGGATGAGAGAGGGCGAGAGCAGGAGAGAGGGCAAGAGAAGGAGAGATGGAGAGAGAGGACGAGAGGGGGCGAGATAGGATGAGATGGAGAGAGAGGGAGAGAGCGCAAGAGAGGAAGACAGGGCGAGATGGAGAGAGTGCGGGAGAGGGAAAGAGTGCGAGAGGAAGAGAGAGAGGGAGTGAGGGTGAGAGAGGGAGAGTGAGTGCGATAGGGTGAGAGAGGAAGAGAGGGCGAGAGACGCGGCCTGGGCGAGAGAGGGAGAGAAGGCAAGAGGGCGAGAGAGGGTGAGAGAGAGAGAGAGAGAGAGGATGAGAGAGAGAGAGGGCAAGTAAAGGGGTTGGGCGAGTGAGGGAGAGAGTGCGAGCGAGTGAGTGCGGGTGGGCCAGAGAGGGAGAGAGCGTGATAGTGAGAGAGAGGGCAAAAGAGGAAGAGAGGGCTAGAGAGGGAGAAAGGCCGAGAGGGGGAGAGAGGGTGAGAGAGGGCAAGAGAGAGCGAGAGAGGGAAATAGGGCGAGAGAGGAAAAGAGCGAGAGAAGGGGAGAGGGCGAGAGATGAAGAGTGGGCGAGAGAGCGAGAGAGGGAGAGAGGGAGAGAGGGAGAGCGGGCGTGAGAGGGAGAGAGTACGAAAGAGGGAGCGAGGGTGAGAGGGGGAGAGAGAGCGAAGGAGGGAGTGAGGGCGAGTGAGGGAGAGAGGGCGAAGGAGGGAGAGAGGGCAAAAGAGCCAGAGAGTGTGAGAGAGGGCGAGAGAGCAAGAGAGCGAGACAGAGGGAGAGAGGACGAGAGAGGGAGAGTGGGCGAAACAGGGAGAGAGGGCGAGAGCGGGAGAGAGGGCAAGAGAGAGCGAGAGAGGGAGAAAGAGGGAGAGGGGCAAAAGTGGGAGTGAAAGAGGCAGAGAGTGTGAGAGTGGGCAAGAGAGGGAGTGAGGTCGACAGAGGGAGAGAGGGCAAAAGAGGGAGAGAGGACAAGAGAGGGCGAGAAATGGACAGAAGGCGAAAGAGGCAGAGAGTGTGAGAGAGGGCGAGAAGGTGAAAGAGGGAGAGAGGGCGAGAGAACAAGAGTGGGCTAGAGAGGGAGAGTGGGCAAGAGAGAGCAAGAGAGAGGGAGAGAGGGCGAGAGAGCGAGAGTGGGCGAGAGAGGGAGAGAGGGCAAGAGAGAGCGAGAGAGAGGGAGAGAGGGCGAAAGTGGGAGAGAGGGTGAAAGAGGTAGAGAGTGTGAGAGAGGGCGAGAGGACGAGAGAGGGAGAGTGTGCGAGAGAGGGAGAGAGGTCAAGAGAGAGTGAGAGAGTGCGAAAGTGGGTGAGAGGGTGAAAGAGGCAAAGAGTGTGAGAGAGCGCAAGAGAGCGAGTGTGGTTGAGATGGCGAGAGAGTCAGAGAGAGGGCGAGAGGGAGAGAGGGCGAGAGAGCGAGAGTGGGTGAGAGAGCGAGTTAGGGCGAGAATGGGAGAGAGGGCGAGAGAGGGAAAATGGGAGAGAGAGGGAGAGAGGGCAAGAGAAAGGGAGAGAGGGCAAGAGAGAGCAAGAGAGGGAGTGAGGGCGAGAGAGGGAGAGATACGAAAGACGGAGAGAGGGCAAGAGAGGGAGAGAGGCTGCGAGGGGGAGAGAGGGCGAAGGAGCGAGTGAGGCTGAGAGAGGGAGAGAGGTCGAAGGCGGGGGAGAGGGCTAAAGAGGCAGAGAGTGTGAGAGAGGGCGAGATGGCGAAAGAGGGAGAGAGGGTGAGAGAGGGAGAGTGGGCGAGAGAGGGAGAGAGAGCGCGAGAGAGGGAGAGAGGGCGAGAGAGGCACAGGGAGAGAGTGCGAGCGAGGGAGAGATTGATAGAGGTCGAAAGGGGGAGTGAGAGCGAAAGAGGGAGAGGTGGCAAGTGAGAGGGAGAGAGGGCGAGAGAGGGCGAGAGAGGGCAAGAGGGTGAGAGAGAGGGAGAGAGGACACGAGAGAGTGAGAGAGGGAGAGAGGGCGATAGAGGGAGAGAGTACGAAAGAGGGAGAGAGGGCGAGAGAGGGTGAGAGGCTGAAAGGGGGAGAGAGGGCGAACGAGGGAGTGAGGGCGAGTGAGGGAGAGAAGGTGAAGGAGGGAGAGAGGGCGAAAGAGGCGAGAGAAGGAGAGAGGGTGAGAGAGGGAGAGTGGGCGAGAGAGGGAGAGAGGGAGAGCGTGAGAGGGAGAGAGGGCGAGAGAGGCAGAGAGGGAGAGAGTGCGAGAGAGGGAGAGTGTACGAAAGAGGGAGAGAGTGCGAGAGCGAGAGAGGGCGTGAGAATGGGAGAAAGGGAGGGGGAGAGAAAGAGGGTGAGAGGCTAACAGAGGGAGAGGTGGCAAGAGAGAGGGAGAGAGAGGGCAAGAGACACCAAGAGAGGGAGAGAGGGCGAGAGACGGAGAGAGGGAGACAGCGGGCGAGAGAGGATGAGAGGGCGAGAGAGGGAGAGAGGGGAGCAGAGGGAGAGAGGGTGAGATGGAGAGAAGGCGGGAGAGGGAGAGACTGCGAGAGGGCGAGAGAGGGAGGGAGTGAGGGTGAGAGAGGGAGAGAGGTAGAGAGAGGGAGAGAGGGCGAGAGGGAGAGAGGGCGAGACTGAGAGTTAGAGAGGGTGAGAGTGGGCGAGAGAGCGAGAGCAGGAAAGAGGGCGAGAAGGGAGAGAGGACACGAGAGAGCGAGAGAGGGAGAGAGGGCGATAGAGGGAGATAGTACGAAAGAGGGAGAGAGGGCGAGAGAGGGTGAGAGGCCGAGAGGGGGAGAGAGGGCGATCGAGGGTGTGAGGGCGAGTGAGGGAGAGAGGGTGAAGGAGGGAGAGTGGGCGAGAGAGGGAGAGAGAGCGAGAGGGGGAGAGAGGGCGATCGAGGGAGTGAGGGCGAGTGAGGGAGAGAGGGCGAGAGAGTCAGAGAGGGAGAGAGTGCGAGAGAGGGATAGAGTACGAAAGAGGGAGAGAGAGCGAGAGCAGGAGACAGGGCAACAGAGGGAGAGAGGGCGAGAATGGGAGAGAGGGCGAGAGAGGGAAAATGGGAGAGAGAGGGAGAGAGGGCAAGAGAGAGGGAGAGAGGGCAAGAGAGAGCGAGAGAGGGAGTGAGGGCGAGAGAGGGAGAGAGTACGAAAGACGGAGAGAGGGCAAGAGAGGGAGAGAGGCTGCGAGGGGGAGAGAGGGCGAAGGAGCGAGTGAGGCTGAGAGAGGGAGAGAGGTCGAAGGCGGGGGAGAGGGCTAAAGAGGCAAAGAGTGTGAGAGAGGGCGAGATGGCGAAAGAGGGAGAGAGGGTGAGAGAGGGAGAGTGGGCGAGAGAGGGAGAGAGAGCGCGAGAGAGGGAGAGAGGGCGAGAGAGGCACAGGGAGAGAGTGCGAGCGAGGGAGAGATTGATAGAGGTCGAAAGAGGGAGTGAGAGCAAAAGAGGGAGAGGTGGCAAGTGAGAGGGAGAGAGGGCGAGAGAGGGAGAGAGGGCGAGAGAGGGCAAGAGGGTGAGAGAGAAGGCAAGAGTGGGAGATAGGGCAGAGAGGGAGAGAGTACGAGCAAGTGCGAGAGAGATGGCGAGGGTGAGAGGGCGAAAGAGAGGGAGAGAGGGCGAGAGAGAGAGACGATGAGAGAAGGCGATAGAGGACTAGAGGGCAAAAGAGGGAGAGGTGGCAAGAGAGAGGGAGAGAGTACAAAAGAGGGAGAGAGGGCGAGAGCGGGAGAGAGGGCAACAGAGGGAGAGAGGGCGAGAGAGGGCGAGAGATGGATAGAGATCGAAAGAGGGAGAGAGAGCGAAAGAGGGCAAGAGGGTGAGAGAGAGAGGGCGAGAGTGGGAGATAGGTCAGAGAGGGAGAGAGTACGAGCAAGTGCGAGAGAGAGGGAGAGTGAGAGAGGACGGAAGAGAGGGCAAGATGGCGAGAGAGAGAGGGTGAGAGAAGGCGATGGAGGGCGAGAGAGCGAAAGAGGGAGAGGTGGTAAGAGAGAGGGAGAGAGGGAGATAGGGAGAGAGGGCGAGACAGGGAGAGAGTACGAAAGAGGGAGAGAGTGCAAGAGAGAGAGAGCGCGAGAGAAGGCGAGAGATGGAGAGAGGGTGAAAGAGGGCGAGAGGGCGAAAGAGGGAGATGTGGCAAGAGAGAGGGCGAGAGAGGGAGAGAGGGCGAGAAAGGGCAAGTGGGTGAGAGAGAGAGAGGGCGAGAGTGGGTGAGAGGGCAGAGAGGGAGAGAGGGCGAGCAAGTCCGAGAGAGAGGGAGAGCGAGAGTGATCGAGAGAGGGAAAGAGGGCAAAAGAAAGGGAGAGAAGGCGAGAGAGAGAGAGAGAGGACGAGAGAAGGTGAGAGATGGAGAGAGGGTGAAAGAGGGAGAGAGGGCGAAAGAGGGAGATGTGGCAAGAGAGAGGGCGAGAGAGGGAGAGAGGGCGAGAGAGGGCAAGTGGGTGAGAGAGAGAGAGAGATGGCGAGAGTGGGAGAGAGGGCAGAGAGGGAGAGAGGGCGAGCAAGTCCGAGAGAGAGGGAGGGCGAGAGAGGGAGAGAGGGCGAAAGAGAGGGAGAGAAGGCGAGAGAGAGAGAGGGCGAGAGAAGGCGAGAGAGGGCAAGAGGGCGAAAGACGGTGATGTGGCAAGAGAGAGGGAGTGAGAGTGCAAGAGAGAGCGAGAGAGGGAGATAGGGAGAGAGGGCGAGAGAGGGAGATAGTACGAAAGAGGGAGAGAGTGCGAGAGAGAGAGAGGGCGTGAGAAGGCGAGAGAGGGAGAGAGGGAGAAAGAGGGTGAGAGGCTAAAAGAGGGAGAGGTGGCAAGAGAGAGGGAGAGAGAGGGCAAGAGACGCCGAGAGGGAGGGAGTGAGGGTGAGAGAGGGAGAGAGGTAGAGAGAGGGAGAGACTGCGAGAGGGAGAGAGGGCGAGAGTGAGAGTTAGAGAGGGTGAGAGTGGGAGAGAGGGTGAGAGAGGCAGAGAGTTTGAGAGTGGGCGAGAGAGCGAGAGCAGGAAAGAGGGCGAGAGAGGGAGAGTGGGCGAGAGAGGGAGAGATGGCAAGAGAGAGCGAGAGAGGGCGATAGAGGGAGAGAGTACGAAAGAGGGAGAGAGGGCGAGAGAGGGAGAGAGTACGAAAGAGGGAGAGAGGGCGAGAGAGGGTGAGAGGCCGAGAGGGGGAGAGAGTGCGAACGAGGGAGTGAGGGCGATTGAGGGAGAGAGGGCGAAGGAGGGAGAGAGGGCGAAATAGGCAGATAGTCTGAGAGAGGGCGAGATGGCGAGAGAGGGAGAGAGGGTGAGAGAGGGAGAGTGGGTGAGAGAGGGAGAGAGAGCGAGAGAGGGAGAGAGGGAGAGAGCGTGAGAGGGAGAGAGGGCGAGAGAGGCAGAGAGGGAGAGAGTGCGAGAGAGGGAGAGAGTACGAAAGAGGGAGAGAGAGCGAGAGTGAGAGAGGGCGTGAGAAGGCGAGAGAGGGAGAGGGAGAGAAAGAGGGTGAGAGGCTAAAAGAGGGAGAGGTGGTAAGAGAGAGGGAGAGAGAGGGCACGAGACGCCGAGAGAGGGAGAGAGGGCGAGAGACAGAGAGAGGGAGACAGAGGGCGAGAGAGGATGAGAGGGCGAGAGAGGGAGAGAGGGCAAGAGAGGGAGAGAGGGTGAGATGAAGAGAAGGCGGGAGAGGGAGAGACTGCGAGAGGGCGAGAGAGGGAGGGAGTGAGGGTGAGAGAGGGAGAGAAGTAGAGAGAGGGAGAGAGGGCGAGAGGGAGAGAGGGCGAGACTGAGAGTTAGAGAGGGTGAGAGTGGGAGAGAGGGTGAGAGAGGCAGAGAGTTTGAGAGTGGGTGAGAGAGAGAGAGCAGGAAAGTGGGCGAGAGAGGGAGAGTGGGCAAGAGAGGGAGAGAGGACACGAGAGAGTGAGAGAGGGAGAGAGGGCGATAGAGGGAGAGAGTACGAAAGAGGGAGAGAGGGCGAGAGAGGGTGAGAGGCCGAGAGGGGGAGAGAGGGCGAACGAGGGAGTGAGGGCGAGTGAGGGAGAGAAGGTGAAGGAGGGAGAGAGGGCGAAAGAGGCGAGAGAAGGAGAGAGGGTGAGAGAGGGAGAGTGGGCGAGAGAGGGAGAGAGGGAGAGCGTGAGAGGGAGAGAGGGCGAGAGAGGCAGAGAGGGAGAGAGTGCGAGAGAGGGAGAGAGTACGAAAGAGGGAGAGAGTGCGAGAGCGAGAGAGAGAATGGGAGAAAGGGAGGGGGAGAGAAAGAGGGTGAGAGGCTAACAGAGGGAGAGGTGGCAAGAGAGAGGGAGAGAGAGGGCAAGAGACACCAAGAGAGGGAGAGAGGGCGAGAGACGGAGAGAGGGAGACAGCGGGTGAGAGAGGATGTGAGGGCGAGAGAGGGAGAGAGGGGAGCAGAGGGAGAGAGGGTGAGATGGAGAGAAGGCGGGAGAGGGAGAGACTGCGAGAGGGCGAGAGAGGGAGGGAGTGAGGGTGAGAGAGGGAGAGAGGTAGAGAGAGGGAGAGAGGGCGAGAGGGAGAGAGGGCGAGACTGAGAGTTAGAGAGGGTGAGAGTGGGCGAGAGAGCGAGAGCAGGAAAGAGGGCGAGAGAGGGAGAGAGGACACGAGAGAGCAAGAGAGGGAGAGAGGGCGATAGAGGGAGAGAGTACGAAAGAGGGAGAGAGGGCGAGAGAGGGTGAGAGGCCGAGAGGGGGAGAGAGGGCGATCGAGGGAGTGAGGGCGAGTGAGGGAGAGAGGGTGAAGGAGGGAGAGAGGGCGAATGAGGCGAGAGAAGGAGAGAGTGTGAGAGAGGGAGAGTGGGCGAGAGAGGGAGAGAGAGCGAGAGAGTGAGAGAGGGCGAGAGAGGGAGAGAACGTTAGAGGGAGAGAGGGCGAGAGAGTCAGAGAGGGAGAGAGTGCGAGAGAGGGATAGAGTACGAAAGAGGGAGAGAGAGCGAGAGCAGGAGACAGGGCAACAGAGGGAGAGAGGGCGAGAGAGGGCGAGAGAGGGAGAGAGAGCGAAAGACGGTGTGTGAGAGAGAGAGGGCGACAGTGGGAGTGAGGACAGAGAGGGAGTGAGGGCGAGAGAAGGCGAGAGAGCGAGAGAGGGTGAAAGAGGGCGAGAGGGCGAAATAGGGAGATGTGGCAAGAGAGACGGCGAGAAAGGGAGAGAGGGCGAGAGAGGGCAAGTGGGTGAGAGAGAGAGAGAGGGCGAGAGTGGGAGAGAGGGCAGAGAGGGAGAGAGGGCGAGCAAGTCCGAGAGAGAGTGAGAGCGAGAGAGGTCGAGAGAGGGAGAGAGGGTGAAAGAGAGGGAGAGAAGGCGAGAGAGAGAGAGAGAGAGGGCGAGAGAAGGTGAGAGATGGAGAGAGGGTGAAAGATGGCGAGAGGGCGACAGAGGGAGATGTGGCAAGAGAGAGGGCGAGAAAGGGAGAGAGGGCGAGAGAGGGCAAGTGGGTTAGAGAGAGAGAGGGCGAGAGTGGGAGAGAGGGCAGAGAGGGAGAGAGGGCGAGCAAGTCCGAGAGAGAGGGAGAGCGAGAGAGGGCGAGAGAGGGAGAGAGGGCGAAAGAGAGGGAGAGAAGGCGAGAGAGAGAGAGGGCGAGAGAAGGCGAGAGAGGGCAAGAGGGCGAAAGACGGAGATGTGGCAAGAGAGAGGGAGAGTGAGGGCAAGAGAGAGCGAGAGAGGGAGATAGGGAGAGCGGGCGAGAGAGGGAGAGTGTACGAAAGTGGGAGAGAGTGCGAGAGAGAGAGAGGGCGTGAGAAGGCGAGAGAGGGAGAGAGGGAGAAAGAGGGTGAGAGGCTAAAAGAGGGAGAGGTGGCAAGAGAGAGGGAGAGGGAGGGCAAGAGACGCCGAGAGGGAGGGAGTGAGGGTGAGAGAGGGAGAGAGGTAGAGAGAGGGAGAGAGGGCGAGAGGGCGAGAGTGAGAGTTAGAGAAGGTGAGAGTGGGAGAGAGGGTGAGAGAGGCAGAGAGTCTGAGAGTGGGCGAGAGAGCGAGAGCAGGAAAGAGGGCGAGAGAGGGAGAGTGGGCGAGAGAGGGAGAGAGGGCAAGAGAGTGCGAGAGAGGGAGAGAGGGCGATAGAGGGAGAGAGTACGAAAGAGGGAGTGAGGGCGAGAGAGGGAGAGAGGCCGAGAGGAGGAGAGAGTGTGAACGAGGGAGTGACGGCGAGTGAGGGAGAGAGGGCGAAGGAGGGAGAGAGGGCGAAAGAGGCAGATAGTCTGAGAGAGGGCGAGTTGGCGAGAGAGGGAGAGAGGGTGAGAGAGGGAGAGTGGGTGAGAGAGGGAGAGAGAGCGAGAGAGGGAGAGAGGGAGAGAGCGTGAGAGGGAGAGAGGGCGAGAGAGGCAGAGAGGGAGAGAGTGCGAGAGAGGGAGAGAGTACAAAAGAGGGAGAGAGTGCGAGAGCGAGAGAGGGCGTGAGAAGGCGAGAGAGGGAGAGGGAGAGAAAGAGGGTGAGAGGCTAAAAGAGGTAGAGGTGGCAAGAGAGAGGGAGAGAGAGGGCAAGAGACGCCGAGAGAGGGTGAGAGGGCGAGAGACGGAGAGAGGGCAAGAGAGGGAGAGAGGGTGAGATGGAGAGAAGGCGGGAGAGGGAGAGACTGCGAGAGGGCGAGAGAGGGAGTGAGTGAGGGTGAGAGAGGGAGAGAGGTAGAGAGAGGGAGAGAGGGCGAGAGAGAGAGAGGGCGAGACTGAGAGTTAGAGAGGGTGAGAGTAGGAGTGAGGGTGAGAGAGGCAGAGAGTTTGAGAGTGGGCGAGAGAGCGAGAGCAGGAAAGAGGGCGAGAGAGGGAGAGTGGGCGAGAGGGGGAGAGAGGACACGAGAGAGCGAGAGAGGGAGAGAGGGCGATAGAGGGAGAGAGTACGAAAGAGGGAGAGAGGGCGAGAGAGGGTGAGAGGCCGAGAAGGGGAGAGAGGGCGAACGAGGGAGTGAGGGCGAGTGAGGGAGATAGGGTGAAGGAGGGAGAGAGGGCGAAAGAGGCGAGAGAAGGAGAGAGGGTGAGAGAGGGAGAGTGGGCGAGAGAGCGAGTGAGGGAGAGAGGGCGAGAGAGGGAGAGAGCGTGAGAGGGAGAGAGGGCGAGAGAGGCAGAGAGGGAGAGAGGGCGAGAGAGGGCGAGAGAGGGCGAGAGAGGGAGAGAGAGCGAAATACGGTGTGTGTGAGAGAGAGGGCGAGAGTGGGAGAGAGGGCAGAGAGGGAGAGAGGGCGAGAAAGTACGAGAGAGAGGAAGAGCGAGAGAGGGCGAGAGAGGGAGAGAGAGAGAGGGCGAGAGTGGGAGAGAGGGCAGAGAGGGAGAGAGGGCGTGCAAGTCCGAGAGAGAGGGAGAGCGAGAGAGGGCGAGAGAGGGAGAGAGGGTGAGAGAGGATGAGAGGCTGAGAAAGCAAAAGAGGGAGAGACGGCGAGAGAAAGAAAGACTGTGAGAGAGGGAGAGCGGGCGAGAGAGGGAGAGAGGGAGAGAAAGGGTGAGAGATGGCGAGAGAGGGCAAGAGAACGTCAGAGGGAGAGAGCGTGAAAGAGGGAGAGAGGGCAATAGAAGGACAGTGGGAGAGAGAGGGCGAGAGACGGCGAGAGAGGATGAGATTGTGAGAGAGAGGGCGAGAGAGGGAGCGAGGACGAAATGGAGAGGGGGCGGGAGATGGAGAGAGTGCAGGTGAGAGAGGGAGAGGGAGTGCGATAGGGTGAGAGAGGGCGAGATGGCGAGAGCGGGAGAGAGGGCGAGAGAGGGAGAGAGGGCGAGAGGGAGAGAGGGCGAGAGAGTGAGAGAGTGCGAAAGGGCGAGACAGGATGTGAGAGAATGAGAGAGAGAAAGTGGGGTGAGAGAGAGGATGAGAGAGGGAGTGGGGGTGAGAGAGGGAGAGAGGGCGAGAGCGAGAGCGAGGGAGCGAGGGAGAGCAGGTGAGAGGGCAAGAGAGGGTGATAGATGAAGGGAAGGCGAGAGAGGGGACGTGGGCGAGAGAGGGAGAGAAGGCAAGAGGGCAAGAGAGGGTGAGAGAAGTGGTTGGGCGAAAGAGGGAGAGAGTGGGGTGGGACAAAGAGCGAGAGAGGGTGATAGAGGGAGAGAGGGCAAAAATGGGAGAGGGTGAGAGAGGGTGAGAGAGGGAGAGAAGGGGAGAGAGGGGGAGAGCAAGAGAGGGAGAGAAGGCAAATGAGGGAGAGTGGGTGAGAGAGGGAGAGACGGCGAGAGAGAGCGAAAGAGGGAGAGAGGGAGAGAGGGCGGGAGAAAGAGAGAGAGAGAGCACAAAAGACGGAGAGAAAGTGAGAGAGGGAGAGAGGGAGAGAGAGGGAGAGATGGCGAGAACGGGAGAGAGGGAGAGTGGGCGAAAGAGGGAGAGAGGGCGAAACAGAGTGACAGAGGGTGAGAGAGGGCGAGTGGGCGAGTGAGAGAGAGTGGGCGAGAGGGCGAGCGAGAGAGAGAGAGAGTGAGGGCGAAGGTGGGCGAGACGGCGAAAGAGGGAGAGATGGCGAGAGAGAGTGACAGAGGGCAAGAGTGGGTGAGAGAGGGCGGAGGGCGAGCGAGAGAGAGGGAGCGAGAGAGATGGGGTGGAGGGCGAGCGAGAGAGAGGGACAGAGGGTGAAAGAGAGGGCGAAAGAAAGAGTGAGGGCAAGAGAGGGAGAGAGAGGGTGAGAGTGGGAGAGAGGACGAGATGGAGAGAGGGCGAGAGAGAGTTAATGAGGGTGAGAGAGAGAGAAGGCGAGAGAGGTTGTGAGGGCGAGAGATAGTGAAAGGGCGAGTGTGGTTGTGACGGCGAGAGAGTCAGAGAGAGTGCGAGAGGGAGAGAGGGCGAGAGAGCGAGAGTGGGCGAGAGTGCGAGAGAGGGCGAGCGAGGGAGAGAGGGCGAAAGCGCGAGACAAGGCGAGAGAGAGAAAAAGTAGGGGAGAGAGGGCGAGAGAGGCAGAGGGGGCGAGAGAGCGAGAGAGGACGAGAGGTCGAGAGGGAGAAAGGGTGAGAAAGGGAGAGAGTACGAAAGAGGGAGAGAGGGCAAGAGAGGTAGAGAGGGAGATAGGGGGAGAGAGGGGGAAGGAGGGAGTGAGGGCGAGAGAGGGAGAGAGGGCAAGAGAGAGAGGGAGTGAGGGTGAGACAGAGAGAGTGAGGGTGATAGGGCTAGAGAGGGCGAGAGTGCGAGAGAGGGAGAGCGGGTGAGAGACGGAGAGAGGGCGAGGAGGAGAGAGGACGAGAGAGAGAGTTAATGAGGGCGAGAGAGATAGAGAGAAGGCAAGAGAGGGCGTGAGGGCGAGAGATAGCTAGAGGGCGAGGGTGGTTGAGATGGCGAGAGAGTCAGAGAGAGGGCGAGACGGAGAGAGGGTGAAAGGGCGAGACAGGGTGAGCAAGAGAGAGAAAGTAGGTGAGAGAGAGAGTGCGAGAGAAGCAGAGGGAGCGAGAGAGGGAGAGAGGGCGAAAGGGCGAGAGCACGAGTGAGGGTGTAAGAGGGAGAGAGGGTGAAAGAGGGAGAGAGTGAGAGAGGGTGAGAGAGGGCGAGAGATAGAGAGGGAGAAAGTGTGAGAAAGGGAGAGAGTACGAAAGAGGGAGAGAGGGCAAGAGAGGTAGAGAGGGCGACGGGGGAGAGAGGGGAAAGGAGGGAGTGAGGGCGAGAGAGGGAGAGAGGACAACAGAGGGAGAGAGGTCGAGAGAGGGCGAGAGATAAATAGTGGGCGAAAGAGGGCGAGAGACCGAAAGAGGGAGAGATGGCAAGAGAGAGGGAGAGAGGACGAGATAGGGAGAGAGGGTGGGGGAGGACAAGAGGGTGAGAGAGAGAGGGCGAGAGTGGGAGAGAGGGCAGAGAGAGAGATAGGGCGAGAGTGGGAGAGAGGGCGGGAGAGGACAAGAGGGTGAGAGAGAGAGAGAGGGCGAGAGTGGGAGGGAGGGCGAGAGTGGGAGAGAGGGCAGAGAGGGAGAGAGGGCAAAGAGGGAGATTGGGCGAGAGTGAGAGAGAGGGTAGGCAGTGAGCGAGGGTGAGCAAGTGCGAGAGAGAGGGAGAGGGAGAGCAGGCGAGAGAGGGAGAGAGGGCGAAAGAGAGGGTGTGAGAGAGAGAGGGTGAGAGAAGGCGAGAGAGGGAGAGAGTGCGAAAGAGGGCGAGAGGGCAAAGAGGGAGAGGTGGCAAGAGAGAGGGAGAGAGGCGAGAGAGAGAGAGAGAGAGGGAGAGAGGGCGAGAGGGATAGAGGGCGAGAGTGAAAGTGAGAGAAGGTGAGTGCGGGAGAGAGGGTGAGAGAGGGAGAGAGGGCGAGAGGGAGAAAGAGTGAGAAAGGGCGACAGAGAGAGAGGGAGAGAGGGCGAAAGAGGGAGTGAAGGTGAGAGAAGGCGAGAGAGGGTGAGAGGGTGAGAGAGGGAGAGAGGGCAAAAGAGGGAGAGAGGGCAAGAGGGAGAAGGGCGGGAGAGGAAGAGAGGGCTAGATGGCGAGAGGGCGAGAGAGAGAGGGCGAGAGGGCAAGAGAGAGAGAGAGGGAGTGAGGGTGAGAGATGGAGCGTGAGGGCGATAGGGCTAGAGGGAGCGAGAGTGCGAGAGAGGGAGAGAGGGCGAGAGTGGGGGAGAGGGCGAGAAGGAGAGAGGACGAGAGAGAGTTAATGAGGGCGAGAGAGATAGAGAGAAGGCAAGAGAGGGCGTGAGGGCGAGAGATAGCTGGAGGGCGAGGGTGGTTGAGATGGTGAGAGAGTCAGAGAGAGGGCGAGAGGGAGAGAGGGTGAAAGGGCGAGACAGGGTGGGAGATAGAGAGAGAGTGAAAGTAGGGGAGAGAGAGAGGGCGAGAGAGGCAGAGTGGGCGAGAGAGGGAGAGAGGGCGAAAGGACGAGAACACGAATGAGGGTGAAAGAGGGAGAGGGTGAGAGAGGGTGAGAGAGGGCGAGTGGGCGAGTGAGAGAGAGAAGGCGAAGGTGGGCGAGACGGCGAAAGAGGGAGAGATGGCGAGAGCCGGATGGAGAGAGGGCGAACGTGGGAGAGAGGGCGAGAGGGAGTGACAGAGGGCAAGAGAGGGAGAGAGGGTGAGAGAGGGAGAGAGGGCGAAAGAAAGAGTGAGGGCAAGAAAGGGAGAGAGAGGGCAAGAGTGGGAGAGAGGGCGAGATGGAGAGAGGGCGAGAGAGAGTTAATGAGGGTGAGAAAGAGAAGGTGAGAGAGAGAGAAGGCGAGAGAGGGTGTGAGGGCGAGAGATAGTGAAAGGGCGAGTATGGTTGAGACGGCGAGAGAGTCAGAGAGACGGCGAGACGGAGAAAGGGCGAGAGAGCGAGAGTGGGCGAGAGTGCGAGAGAGGGCGAGAGAGGGAGAAAGGGCGAAAGTGCACGACAAGGCGAGAGAGAGAGAAAGAAAGTAGGGGGGAGAGAGAGAGGGCGAGACAGGCAGACGGGGCGAGAGAGCGAGAGAGGGCGAGAGGTAGAGATCGAGACATTGTGAGAAAGGGAGAGAGTACAAAAGAGGAAGAGAGAGGGCAAGAGAGGTAGACAGGGCGGTAGGGGATAGAGGGGGAAGGAGGGAGTGAGGGCGAGAGAGGGAGAGAGGGCAACAGATGGATACAGGTCGAGAGAGGGCGAGAGATAGATAGAGGGCGAAAGAGGGCGAGAGGCCGAAAGAGGGAGAGATGGCAAGAGAGAGGGAGAGAGGGTGAGAGAGGGAGAGTGGCGAGAGTGGGACAAGTGGGTGAAAGAGAGAGAGAGAGGGCGAGAGTGGGAGAGAGGGCAGAGAAGGAGAGAAGGCAGAGAGGAAGATAGGGCGAGAATGGGAGAGAGGGCAGGCAGGGAGAGAGGGTGAGAAAGTGCGAGAGAGAGGGAGAGGGAGAGCGGGCGAGAGAGGCAGAGAGGGCAAAAGAGAGGGTGTAAGAGAGAGGGTGAGAGAAGGCGAGAGAGGGAGAAAGTGCGAAAGAGGGCGAGAGGGCAAAAGAGGGAGAGATGGCAAGTGAGAGGGAGAGAGGGCGAGAGAGGGAGAGAGGGAGAGAGAGGGAGAGAGGGCGAGAGGGAGAAAGAGTGAGAAAGGGCGACAGAGAGAGAGGGCGAGAGAGGGAGAGAGGGTGAAAGAGGGAGTGAGGGTGAGAGAGGGCGAGAGAGGGAGAGAGGGCGAAAGAGGGAGAGATAGGGCGAGAGAAGTCGAGAGAGGATGAGAGGGCGATAGAGGGAGAGATGGCGAGAGAGGGAGAGAGGGCAAGAGGGAAAAAGGGCGGGAGAGAGAGAGAGGGCTAAATGGCGAGAGGGCGAGAAAGAGAGGGCGAGAGGTGGAGAGAGAGGGAGTGAGGGTGAGAGAGGGAGAGTGAGGGCGATAGGGCTAGAGAGGGCGAGAGTGAGAGAGAGGAAGAGAGGGCGAGAGAGGGAGAGTGGGCGAAAAGGAGAGAGGACGAGAGAGAGTTGATGAGGGCGAGAGAGATAGAGAGAAAGCAAGAGAGGGCGTGAGGGCGAGAGATAGCTAGAGGGCGAGGGTGGTTGACATGGCGAGAGAGTCAGAGAGAGGGCGAGAGGGAGAGAGGGTGAAAGGGCGAGACAGGGTGAGAGAGAGAGAGAAATTAGGGGAGAAATAGAGGGCGGGAGAGGCAGAGGGAGCGAGAGAGGGAGAGGGGGAGAAATGGCGAGAGCACGAGTGAGGGTGAAAGAGGGAGAGAGGGTGAAAGAGGGAGAGGGTGAGAGAAGACGAGAGGTAGAGAGGGAGAAAGTGTGAGAAGGGAGAGAGTTCGAAAGAGGGAGCGAGGGCAAGAGAGGTAGAGAGGGCGATAGGGGGAGAGAGGGGGAAGGAGGGAGTGAGGGCGAGAGAGGGCGAGAGATAGATAGAGGGTGAAAGAGGGCGAGAGGCCGAATGAGGGAGAGATGGCAAGAGAGATGGAGAGAGGGAGAGAGGGCGGGAGAGGACAAGAGGGTGAGAGAGAGAGAGAGATAGGGCGAGAGTGGGAGAGAGGGCAGGCAGGGAGAGAGGGTGAGCAAGTGCGAGAGAGAGGGAGTGGGAGAGCGGGCGAAAGAGGGAGAGCGGGCGAAAGAGAGGGTGTGAGAGAGAGGGTGAGAGAAGGCGAGAGAGGGAGAGAGTGCGAATGAAATCGAGAGGGCAAATGAGGGAGTGGTGGCAAGAGAGAGGGAGAGAGGGAGAGAGGGAGAGAAAGGGAGGGAGGGAGAGAGAGGGAGAGAGGGCGAGAGAGGGAGAGAGGGCGAGAGTGAGATTGAGAGAAGGTGAGAGCGGGAGAGAGGGTGAGAGTGGGAGAGAGGGCGAGAGGGAGAAAGAGTAAGAAAGGGCGATAGAGAGAGAGAGGGAGAGAGGGCGAAAGAGGGAGTGAAGATGAGAGAGGGCGAGAGAGGGAGAGAGGGCGAGAGAGGGAGAGATAGAGCGAGAGAAGGCAAGAGAGGATGAGAGGGCGAGAGAGGGAGAGAGGGCGAGAGAGGGAGAGAGGGCAAGAGGGAAAAGGGCGGGAGATGGAGAGAGGGCTAGATGGAGAGAGGGCAAGAGAGAGAGGGCGAGAGCGCAAGAGAGAGAGGGACTGAGGGTGAGAGAGGGAGAGTGAGGGCGATAGGGCTAGAGAGGGCGAGAGTGCGAGAGAGGGAGAGAGGGCGAGAGAGGGAGGGTGGGCGAGAAGGACAGAGGACGAGACAGAGAGTTAATGAGGGCGAGAGAGATAGAGAGAAGGCAAGAGAGGGCGTGAGGGCGAGAGATAGCTAGAGGGCGAGGGTGGTTGACATGGCGAGAGAGTCAGAGAGAGGGCGAGAGGGAGAGAGGGTGAAAGGGCGAGACTGGGTGAGAGAGAGAGAGAGAGAGAAAGTAGGGGAGAGAGAGAGGGCGAGAGAGGCAGAGGGGGCGAGAGATGGAGAGATGGCGAAAGGGCGAGAGCACGAGTGAGGGTGAATGAGGGAGAGAGGGTGAAAGAGAGAGAGGGCGAGAGAGGAAGAGAGGGTGAAAGTGGGAGAGAGGGTGAAAGAGGCAGAGAGTGTGAGAGAGGGCGACAGGGCGAGAGCAGGAGAGAAGGCGATAGGGGGAGAGTGGGCGAGAGCGGGAGATAGGGCAAGAGAGAGCGAGAGAGGGAGAGATGCGAGAGAGGGAGAGCGGGCGAGAAGGAGAGAGGACGAGAGAGAGTTGATGAGGGCGAGAGAGATAGAGAGAAAGCAAGAGAGGGCGTGAGGGCGAGAGATAGCTAGAGGGCGAGGGTGGTTGACATGGCGAGAGAGTCAGAGAGAGGGCGAGAGGGAGAGAGGGTGAAAGGGCGAGACAGGGTGAGAGAGAGAGAGAAATTAGGGGAGAAATAGAGGGCGGGAGAGGCAGAGGGAGCGAGAGAGGGAGAGGGGGAGAAATGGCGAGAGCACGAGTGAGGGTGAAAGAGGGAGAGAGGGTGAAAGAGGGAGAGGGTGAGAGAAGACGAGAGGTAGAGAGGGAGAAAGTGTGAGAAGGGAGAGAGTTCGAAAGAGGGAGCGAGGGCAAGAGAGGTAGAGAGGGCGATAGGGGGAGAGGGAGAGAGGGCGGGAGAGGACAAGAGGGTGAGAGAGAGAGAGATAGGGCGAGAGTGGGAGAGAGGGCAGGCAGGGAGAGAGTACGAAAGAGGGAGAGAGCAAGAGAGGGAGAGAGTGCGATGGGGGAGAGAGGGCGAAGGAGGGACTGAGGGCGAGAGAAGGCGAGCGATGGAGAGATGGAGAGAGGGAGAGAGGGCGAGAGAGGGAGAGGGTGCGAGAGAGGGAGAGAGTGCGAAAGAGGGAGAGTGGGCGAGAGAGTGAGAGAGGGCAAGAGAGACCGAGAGGGTGCGAGAGAGGGATAGAGTACGAAAGAGGGAGAGAGCAAGAGAGGGAGAGAGGGCGATGGGTGAGAGAGGGCGAAAGAGGGACTGACAGCGAGAGAGGGCGAGCGATGGAGAGAGGGAGAGAGGGCGAGAGAGGGAGAGGGTACGAGAGAGGGAGAGAGTACGAAAGAGGGAGAGAGCAAGAGAGGGAGAAAGGGCGATGGGGGAGAGAGGGCGAAAGGGGGAGTGAGGGCGAGAGAGGGCGAGAGGGTAAAAGAAGGAGAGAGGGCGAGAGAGGGTGAGAGGATGAGAGAGGGAGAGTGGGCGAGAGAGGGAGAGGGGCAAGAAAGAGCGAGAGAGCGAGTGAGGGAGAGAGGGAGAGAAAGCGAGGGAGGGAGAGAGGGCAAAAGAGGGAGAGAGTGCGAGAGAGGGCGAGAGGTGGAGAGAGGGCGAAACAGGGCAGGAGGGCGAAAGACGGAGAGGTGGCAAGAGAGAGGAAGAGAGAGCATGAGAGGGAGAGAGGGCGAGAGAGGGCAAGAAGGCGAGAGAAAGAGGGCGAGAGTGTGAGATAGGGCAGAGAGGGACAGAGGGCAAGCAAGTGCGAGAGAGAGGGAGAGGGAGAGAGGGCGAGAGTGGGAGGGAGGGCAAAAGAGAGGGAGAGAGGTCGAGAGAGAGCGCGAGAGAAGGCGAGAGATGGAGAGAGGGTGAGAGAGGGTGAGAGGCTGAGAAAGCGAAAGAGGGAGAGAGGGCGAGAGAGGGCGAGAGAGTGAGAGAGAGAGGGAGAGTGGGTGAGAAAGGGAAAGAGGAGAAGAAAGGGAGAGAGACGGCGAGAGAGGGCAAGAGAACGAGAGGGGGACAGATGGTGAAAGAGGGAGAGAGGGCGAAAGAGGGAGAGAGGGTGAGAGCGGGAGAGAGGGCGAGAGATGGAGACAGGGCGAAGGAGTGAGTGCGGGCGAGAGAGGGAGAGAGGGCAAAAGAGGGAGATAGGGCGAAAGAGTGCAAGAGGGCGAAAGACGGAGAGGTGGCAAGAGAGAGAGAGGGCGTGAGAGGGAAAGCGGGCGAGAGAGGGCAAGAGGGCGAGAGAGAGAGGGGGCGAAAGTGCGAGAGAGGGCAGAGAGAGGGAGAGGGCGAGCAAGTGCGAAGGAGAGGGAGAGGGAGAGAGATCGAGAGAGAGAGAGAGGGCAAAAGAGAGGGAGAGAGGGCGAGCAAGTGCGAAAGAGAGGGAGAGGGAGAGAGGGTGAGAGAGGGAGAGAGGGCAAGAGAGGGAGAGAGGGCAAATGAGAGGGAGAGAGGGCGAGAGAAGGCATGAGAGGGAGAGAGGGTGAGAGAGGGACTGAGAGCGAGAGTGGGCGAGCGATGGAGAAAGGGAGAGAGGGCGAGAGAGGGAGCGGGTACGAGAGAGGGAAAGAGTACGAAAGAGGGAGAGAACAAGAGAGGGAGAAAGGGCGATGGGGGAGAGAGGGCGAAAGGGGGAGTGAGGGCGAGAGAGGGCGAGAGGGTAAAAGAAGGAGAGAGGGCGAGAGAGGGTGAGAGGATGAGAGAGGGAGAGTGGGCGAGAGAGGGAGAGGGGCAAGAAAGAGCGAGAGAGTGAGTGAGGGAGAGAGGGAGAGAGAGCGAGGGAGGGAGAGAGGGCAAAAGAGGGAGAGAGTGCGAGAGAGGGCGAGAGGTGGAGAGAGGGCGAAACAGGGCAGGAGGGCGAAAGACGGAGAGGTGGCAAGAGAGAGGAAGAGAGAGCATGAGAGGGAGAGAGGGCGAGAGAGGGCAAGAGAGTGAGAGTTAGAGGGCGAGAGTGGGAGAGAGGGCAGAGAGGGAGAGAGGGCGAGCAAGTGCGAGAGAGAGGAAGAGGGAGAGAGGGCGAGAGTGGGAGGGAGGGCAAAAGAGAGGGAGAGAGGTCGAGAGAGAGCGCGAGAGAAGGCGAGAGATGGAGAGAGGGTGAGAGGCTGAGAAAGCGAAAGAGGGAGAGAGGGCGAGAGAGGGCGAGAGAGTTAGAGAGAGAGGGAGAGTGGGTGAGAGAGGGAGAGAGGAGAAGAAAGGGAGAGAGACGGCGAGAGAGGGCAAGAGAACGAGAGGGGGCCAGATGGTGAAAGAGGGAGAGAGGGCGAAAGAGGGAGAGAGGGTGAGAGCGGGAGAGAGGGCGAGAGATGGAGAGAGGGCGAAGGAGTGAGTGCGGGCGAGAGAGGGAGAGAGGGCAAAAGAGGGAGAGAGGGCGAAAGAGTGCAAGAGGGCGAAAGACGGAGAGGTGGCAAGAGAGAGAGAGGGCGTGAGAGGGAAAGCGGGCGAGAGAGGGTAAGAGGGCGAGAGAGAGAGGGGGCGAAAGTGGGAGAGAGGGCAGAGAGGGAGAGAGGGCGAGCAAGCGCGAAGGAGAGGGAGAGGGAGAGAGATCGAGAGAGGTAGAGAGGGCAAAAGAGAGGGAGAGAGGGCGAGCAAGTGCGAAAGAGAGGGAGAGGGAGAGAGGGTGAGAGAGGGAGAGAGGGCAAAAGAGAGGGAGAGAGGGCGAGAGAAGGCATGAGAGGGAGAGAGGGTGAGAGGCTGAGAAAGTGAAGGAGGGAGAGAGGGCGAGAGAAAGAAATAGGGCCAGAGAGGGAGAGAGGGTGAGAGAGGGAGAGAGGGAGAGAAAGGGCGAGACACGGCGAGAGAGGGCAAGAGAATGAGAGAGGGAGAGAGGGTGAAAGAGGGAGAGAGGGTGAAATAGGGAGAGAGGGTGAGAGAGGGTGAGACGGGAGTGCGGGTGAGAGACGGAGAGAGGAAGAGAGAGGGCGAGAGAGAGAGGGAGTGAGGATGACAGAGGGAGAGTGAGTGCGATCGCGCGAGAGAGGGATAGAGGGCGAGAGGGAGAGAGGGCGATAGTAAGAGTTAGAGAGGGTGAGAGTGGGAGAGAGGGCGAGAGAGAGCGAGAGGGCTAGTGTGCGAGAGAGGGCGAGAGAGTGAGACAGGGCGAAGGGGCGAAACTGGGTGAGAGAGAGAGAGAAAGTTGTGGAGAGAGAGGGTGAAAGACAGAGAGGGGGGCGAGAGAGGGAACTGGGCGAAAGAGGGAGAGAGTGAGAGCTAGACAGTGTGTGTGGGCAAGAGAGGGAGAGGGGGTAATAGAGGGAGAGAGGGTAAAATAGGTAGAGAGGGCGAGAGAGGGAGAGAGGGCGAGAGTGGAAAAGGGGGCGAGAGAGGGAGAGAGGGGAAGAGAGCGCGAGAGAGGGAGAGAGGGCGAGAGAGGGAGAGAGGGAGAGAGGGGGAGAGAGCGAGAGATGGAGAGAAGGCGAAAGTGGGAGAGTGGGTGAGAGAGGGAGAGAGGGCGTGAGGAGGAGCGAGGGCGAAGGAGGGAGTGAGGGCGAGAGAGGGCAAAAGAGGGAAAGTGAGGGAGCGATGGTGAAAGAGGGCGAGAGGGCGAAAGAGGGAGAGATAGCGACAGAGAGTGACAGAGGGCGAGAGAGGGAGAGAGGGCGAGAGAGAGGGAGAGAGGGCGAGAGAGGGAGAGAGGGCGAGAGTGGGCGAGAGGGCGAGAGAGGGAGAGAGGGCGAGAGAGAGGGAGAGAGGGTGTGAGAAGGAGAGAGGGCGAGATAAGGTGAAAGAGGGAGAGAGGCTGAGAAACGGTGAGAGGCCGACAGTGCGAAGGAGTGAGAGAGGGCAACAGAAAGAGAGAGGGCGAGAGAGTGAGAGAGGGTGAAAGAGGGAGAGAGAGGGCGAGAGTGGGAGAGAGGGCCAGAGAGGGTGAGAGGGCAAGACAGGGAGAGAGGGAGGGAGAGGGAGAGAGGAAGAGAGAGGGAGAGAGGGAGAGAGGGTGATAGGAGAGCGGCATGGTGGCACAGTGGTTAGCACTTCTGCCTCACAGCGCCAGAGACCTGGGTTCAAGTCCCGCCTCAGGCGACTGACTGTGTGGAGTTTGCACGTTCTCCCCGTGTCTTCATGGGTTTTCTCTGGGTGCTCCGGTTTCCTCCCACAGTCCAAAGATGTGCAGGTTAGGTAAATTGGCCATGCTAAATTGCCCGTAGTGTTAGCTAAGTGGTAAATTTGGGGGTATGGGTAGGTTGCACTTTGGCGGGTCGGTGTGGACTTGTTGGGCCGAAGGGCCCGTTTCCACACAGTAACTAATCTAATCTAAATGTAATGAGAGTGGGCGAGAGAGGGCAAGCGGGCGAAAGAGAGAGAGAGGGCGAGAGGGGGAGAGAGGACAAGAGAGTGGGGGTGGGCCAGCAAGGGAGAGATTGAGCAAGGGGAAGAGAGGGAACGAGTGGGAGAGAGAGTGTTTGAGAAAGCGTGCGAGAAGGAGAGTGGGCGAAAGGGCGAGAGAGGGTTAGTGAGGGCGAGAGACGGAGAGAGTGCGAGAGGGCGAGTGTGGGAGAGAGGGTTAGTGGGGGTGAGAGATGGAGAGAGGGCTAGATGACGAGACAGAGAGGGCGAGAAGGAGAGAGGACGGGAGAGAGAGAGTAAGAGAGGGCGAGAGACAGACTGAGGGCGAGAGAGGGAGTGGGGGCAGGAGAGGGAGTGGGGGCAGGAGAGGGACGGAGGCCGAGAGGGTGAGAGAGGGCTACAGAAAGGGGTTGGGTGAGAGTGAGAGCGAGAGAGAGAGGGGGTCGGCCGGAAAGGGGGAGAGAGGGCCAAAGAATGAGAGAGGGCGACAGAAAGAGAGAGGGCCAGAGAGGGCGAGAGGTCAAGACAAGGAGAGAGGGGGGCAGAGAGGGCAAGCAAGTGCGAGAGAGGGGGAGAGAGAGAGGGGGCCAGAGAGGGTGAAAGGGCAAGACAGGGAGAGAGAGGGTGGGCGAGAGGGCCAGAGAGAGGGAGTGAAGGCGAGAGAGGGCAAATGAGGGAGAGAGGGTTAGTGAGGGCGAAAGAGGGAGAGATCGTCAGAGGGCGGGAGGGCGAAAGAGTGAGAGAGGGTGAGAGCGGGAGTGGGGGCAGGAGAGGGAGAGAGGATGAGAGAGCGAGAGTGGGCGAGAGTGCGAGAGAGGGTGAGAGAAAGGCGTAGGGTGAGAGTGAGAGCGAGAGAGTGGGGGTGGGCCAGAGAGGGAGTGAGAGAGGGTGAAAGAGAGCGAGGGAGTGAGAGGGCGAGAGAGAGCGAGAAGGTGAGAGAAGGCGAGAGAGGGCGAGAGGCCGACAGTGCGACGGAGAGAAAGAGGGCGACATAAAGAGAGAGGGCGAGAGAAGGGGAACGAGTGACAGGGAGACAGGGGGAGCGGGCGAGAGGGCGAGAGAGGGAGAGGGGGTGAAAGAGCTGGAGAGAAGGCGAGAGAGGGAGAGAGACTGAGAGAGGGCGAAAGGCCCACAGTGCGAAGGAATGAGAGAGGGCGACAGAAAGAGAGAGGGAGAGAGAGTGAGATAGAGGGTGAGAGTGGGAGAGAGGGCCAGAGAGGGCGAGAGGGCAAGACAGGAAGAGAGAGATAGAGGGCGATATGATCGAGGGCGAAAGAGATGGAGAGAGTGCAAGAGAAGGAGAGGGGTCGAGAGAGGGAGAGACGGCGATATGAGAGAGGGAGCGGGTGAGAGAGGGCGAGCGGGCGAGCAAGTGTGAGAGAGGGAGAGAGGGCGAAGGAGATGGAGAGAGGGCAAGAGAAGGAGAGAAGACGAGAGATGGAGTGAGAATGAGAGAGGGCAAAAGGCCCGGAGTCAGAGAGGGCGACAGAAAGAGAGAGGGCAAGAGAGTGAGCTAGTGGGCGGGAGGGCAAGACAGGGAGAGAGGGAGAGAGAGGGCGATGAGAGAGAGAGAGTGGGCGAGAGAGGGTGAGAGAGTGGGCGAGAGAGGGTGAAAGAATGGGAGAGAGGGCGAGCAAGTGTGAGAGAGTGCAAGAGAAGGAGAGAGGTCGAGAGAAGGCGAGAGAGGGAGAGAGACTGAGAGAGGATGAGAGGCTGACAGTGCGAAGGAGTGAGAGAGGGCGACAGAGCGAGAGAGGGTGAAAGAGGGAGAGAGGGCCAGAGAGAGTGACAGGGCGAGAGAGTGAGAGAGAGAGGGAGAGAGGGCGATATGAGAGAGGGAGCGAGAGAGAGAGAGAGTGGGTGAGAGAGGGGAGGGCGAGCGGGCGAGCAAGTGAGAGAGAGGGAGAGAGGGCGAAAGAGATGGAGAGAGGGCAAAAGAAGGAGAGAAGGCGAGAGAGGGAGAGAGACTGAGAGAGGGCGAAAGGCCCACAGTGCGAAGGTGTGAGAGAGGGCGACAGAAAGAGAGAGGGCGACAGAAAGAGAGTGGGCAAGAGAGTGAGATAGAGGGGGAGAGAGGGCCAGAGAGGGCGAGAGGTCAAGACAAGGAGAGAGGGGGGCAGAGAGGCCAAGCAAGTGTGAGAGAGGGGGAGGGAGAGAGGATCAGAGAGGGAGAGAGGGGGCCAGAGAGGATGAGAGGGCAAGACAGGGAGAGAGAGAGTGGGCGAGAGGGCCAGAGAGAGGGAGTGAATGCGAGAGAGGGCAAATGAGGGAGAGAGGGTTAGTGAGGGCGAAAGAGGGAGAGATCGTCAGAGGGCGGGAGGGCGAAAGAGTGAGAGAGGGTGAGAGCGGGAGTGGGGGCAGGAGAGGGAGAGAGGATGAGAGAGCGAGAGTGGGCGAGAGTGCGAGAGAGGGTGAGAGAAAGGAGTAGGGTGAGAGTGAGAGCGAGAGAGTGGGGGTGGGCCAGAGAGGGAGTGAGAGAGGGTGAAAGAGAGCGAGGGAGCGAGAGGGCGAGAGAGAGCGAGAAGGTGAGAGAAGGCGAGAGAGGGCGAGATATGCTGAGAGAGGGCGAGAGGCCGACAGTGCGAAGGAGAGAGAGAGGGCGACATAAAGAGAGAGGGCGAGAGAGGGGGAGCGAATGAGAGGGAGACAGGGGGAGCGGGCGAGAGGGCAAGAGAGGGAGAGGGGGTGAAAGAGCTGGAGAGAAGGCGAGAGAGGGAGAGAGACTGAGAGAGGGCGAAAGGCCCACAGTGCGAAGGAGTGAGAGAGGGCGACAGAAAGAGAGAGGGAGAGAGAGTGAGATAGAGGGTGAGAGTGGGAGAGAGGGCCAGAGAGGGCGAGAGGGCAAGACAGGGAGAGAGAGATAGAGGGCGATATGATAGAGGGCGAAAGAGATGGAGAGAGTGCAAGAGAAGGAGAGAGGTCGAGAGAGGGAGAGACGGCGATATGAGAGAGGGAGCGGGTGAGAGAGGGCGAGCGGGCGAGCAAGTGTGAGAGAGGGAGAGAGGGCGAAGGAGATGGAGAGAGGGCAAGAGAAGGAGAGAAGACGAGAGAGACTGAGAGAGAGCAAAAGGCCCGGAGTGAGAGAGGGCGACAGAAAGAGAGAGGGCAAGAGAGTGAGCTAGTGAGCGGGAGGGCAAGACAGGGAGAGAGGGAGAGAGAGGGCGATGAGAGAGAGAGTGGGCGAGAGAGGGTGAGAGAGTGGGCGAGAGAGGGTGAAAGAATGGGAGAGCGGGCGAGCAAGTGTGAGAGAGTGCAAGAGAAGGAGAGAGGTCGAGAGAAGGCGAGAGAGGGAGAGAGACTGAGAGAGGGTGAGAGGCTGACAGTGCGAAGGAGTGAGAGAGGGCGACAGAGCGAGAGAGGGTGAAAGAGGGAGAGAGGGCCAGAGAGAGTTAGAGGGCAAGAAAGTGAGAGAGAGAGGGAGAGAGGGCGATATGAGAGAGGGAGCGAAAGAGAGAGAGTGGGTGAGAGAGGGGAGGGCGAGCGGGCGAGCAAGTGTGAGAGAGGGAGAGAGGGCGAAAGAGATGGAGAGAGGGCAAAAGAAGGAGAGAAGGCGAGAGAGGGAGAGAGACTGAGAGAGGGCGAAAGGCCCATAGTGCGAAGGAGTGAGAGAGGGCGACAGAAAGAGAGTGGGCAAGAGAATGAGATAGAGGGGGAGAGAGGGCCAGAGAGGGCGAGAGGGCAAGACAGGGAGAGAGGGCGAGAGTGGGAGAGAGGGCGAGCAAGTGTGAGAGGGGGATCGAGGGAGAGAGTGCGAGAGAAGGCGAGAGAGAGAGAGAGAGACTGAGAGAGGGTGAAAGGCCGACTTTGCGAAGGAGTGAGAGAGGGCGAGAGTGGGAGAGATGGCCACAGAGCACGAGAGGGCAAGACAAGGAGGAAGAGGGAGAGAGGAGGAGAGAGGGAGAGAGTGAGGGAGAGGGAGAGAGGCCGATATGAGAGAGAGAGAGTGGGTGAGAGAGTGGGAGAGGGCGAGCGGGCGAAAGAGGGAGAGCGGGCGAGAGAGAGTGTTGGTGAGAGGGTGAGAGAGGGATGGAGTGCGAGAGAGGGAGAGAGGACGAGAGAGGTTGAGATAGGGCAAGAGGGCGAAAGCGGGATAGAGGGTGAGAGAGCGAGAGAGGGATAGTGGGCGAGAGGGCCTGAGAGAGAGAGAGAGAGAGAGAGAGAGGGCCAGGGAGGGAGAGTGGGCAAGAGAGGGCGAGAGAGGGAGAGAAGGCGAGATGGCTGATGGCTAGAGAGAGAGGGACAGAGGGCGAGAGAGAGAGTGGGCGAGAGAGAGTGTGGGCAAGAGAGGGAGTAGGGGAAGGAGAGGGAGAGAGGCTGAGAGGGTGAGAGAGGCCGAGAGGGTGAGAGAGGGAAAAAGGGTGAGAGAGGGACAGAGGGTGAGAGAGGGACAGAGGGCGAGAGGGCCAAAGAGTGAGAGAGGAGGAGAGGGGGAGAGAGGGCGAGAGAGAGAGAAGTTTAGAGAGGGAGAGAAGGTGAGAGATGGCGAGAGAGGATGAGACGGCGAGAGAGGGAGAGAGGGGGAGAGGGAATAGGGCGGGAGAGAGGGAGAGAGGGAATTGGGCGGGAGAGAGGGGGAGAGGGAATAGGGCGGGAGAGAGAGAGAGGGCGAGAGGGCAAGAGAGAGGGAGTGAGGGTGAGAGAGGGAGAGTGAGTGCGATAGAGCAAGAGAGGGCGAGAGGGGAAGAGAGGGAGAGAGGGCAAGAGAGGGAGAGAGAGGGAGAGAGGGCGAGAGAGTCAGAGAGAGGGCGAGAGGGCGAGAGAGGGAGAGAGGGCGAGAGGGCTAGATGGAGAGAGAGAGTGAGGGCGAGAGAGGGAGAGAGAGGGCGAGAGAGGCAGAGAGGGCCAGATGGCGAGAGAGAGACGGAGTGAGGGCGAGAAGTAGAGAGTGCGGGAGAGAGTTAAGAGGGCGAGAGAGAGATATAGAAGGCGAGAGAGGACGTTAGGGCGAGAAATAATGAGAGGGCGAGGACGGTTGAGACGGCGAGAGTCAGAGAGACGGCGAGAGGGAGAGAGGGAGAGAGGGAGAGAGGGAGAGAGCGGGAGTGGGGAGCGGGAGAGGGAGAGAGGCGGAGAGGGTGAGAGAGGGATAGGGGGCGAGAGAGGGGACTTGGGTATGATAAGGAGAGGTCGAGGGGGAGAGAGGGAGAGAGGGAGAGAGAAAGGCGTTGGGGAGAGTGGGTGAGAGTGAGAGCGAGAGAGTGGGAGTGGGCCAGAGAGGGAGCGAGGGAGAGAGGGCAAAAGAGGGAGAGAGGGCGAGAGAGGGAGAGAGGCTGAGGGGGGGAGAGAGGGTGAGAGAGGGAGAGTTGGCGATAGTGCGAGAGAGGGCGAGCGAGGGAGAGTGGTCGAAAGGGCGAGATGGGGTGAGTGATATAGAGAGAAAGTGGTGGAGAGACAGAGAGGGCGTGAGAGGGAGAGTGGGCGAGAGAGTGAGAGAGGGCTAGAGGGTGAGAGAGTGTGAGAGGGAGAGAGGGAGAGAGGGTGAGAGAAAGAGGATGGGCGAGAAACGGAGAGAGTGAGCGTGCGAGAGTGGGGGTGGGCCAGAGAGGGTGATAGAGGGAGAGAAGGCAAAAGAGGGAGAGAGGGCGAGAGGTATAGAGAGCGCTAGAGAGGGGGAGAGGGCAAGAGCGGGAAAGAGGGTGAGAGAGGGAGAGAAGGAGAGAGAGGGAGAGATGGCGAAAGAGGGAGAGAGGGCCAAATAGGCAGAGAGTGTGAGAGCGGGCGAGAGGATGAGAGAGGGTGAGAGGGCGAGAGAGGGAGAGTGGGCGAGAGAGGGAAAGAGGGCAAGAGAGAGCGAGAGATGGAGAGATTATGAAAGCGTGAGAGTGGCGAGAGAGGGAGAGAGGGCAAAAGAGGGAGAGAGGGTGAGAGAGAAAGAGGGTGAGAGTGCAAGAGAGGGGGAGAAAGGGAGAAACGGTGAAAGAGGGCGTGTGGGGGAAAGAGGGAGAGATGGTGAGAGGGGAAGAGATGGAGAGAGGGCGAAAGTGGGAGAGAGATCAAGAGAGAGGAAGAGAGGGCGAGAGCGGGAAAGAGGGCGAGAGAGGGAGAGAGGGCGAGAGCGGAAAAGTGGGCGAGAGAGGGAGAGAGAGAGAGGGGGCGAGAAGAGAGAGGGCGAGAGTATGGAGGTGTGAGTGTGGGTGAGAGAGGGAGAGAGGGCAAGAGAGGGCAAAACAGGGATTGAGGGTGAGAGAGGAAGAGGGTGAGAGGGCGAGAGAGGGAGAAAAGGCGAAAGAGGGCGAGAGAGAGGGAGAGAGAGAGGGCGAGAGTGGGAGAGGGGCGAGAGACGGTGAGAGAGGATGAGAGGGCGAGAGAGGGAGAGGGGAAGAGGGCGTGAGAGGGAGAGAGGGCCAGATGGCGAGAGAGAGAGGGAGTGAGGGTGAGAGACGGAGAGTGAGTGTAAGAGGGCGAGAGAGGGCGAGAGGGCAAGAGAGGGAGAGAGGGCGAGAGAGGGAGAGAGGGCGAGAAGGAGAGAGTCAGAGAGAGAGTTAAAGAGGGCGAGAGAGAGAGTGAGAAGGCGAGAGAGGGCGTTAGGGCGAGAAATAACGAGAGAGCCAGGACGGTTGAGACGGTTGAGAAACTCAGAGAGAGGGTGAGAGGGAGAGAGGGCGAGAGCGGGAGTGGGGAGCGGGAGAGGGAGAGAGGCCGAGAGGGTGAGAGAGGGAAAGAGGGCGAGAGTTCGACACAGGGTGAGAAAGGGAGAAAGGGAGAGAGGGGGAGAGAGGGAGAGAGGGCGAGAGCGGGAGAGAGAGGGAGAGAGTGCGAGAAAGGGAGAGTTGGCAAGATGGGGAGTGAGGGAGAGAGGGTGAAAGTGGGAGAGAGGGTGAGAGAGAGGGAGAGAGGGAGAGAGGGGGAGAGAGATCGAGAGAGGGAGACAGGGTGAAAGAGGGAGAGAGGATGAGAGAGGGCGAGAGAGGGAGAGAGGTGGAGTGAGGGAGAGAGGGCGAAAGTGGGAGAGAGGGCGAGAGAGAGGGAGAGAGGGCGAGAGAGGGCGAAAGCGGGCAAGAGGGCGAGAGAAAGAGAGAGAGGGCCAGAGTGGGAGAGAGGGCGAGAAAGAGAGAGGGCGAGAGAAGGCGAGAGAGGGAGAGAGGGTGAGAGAGGGCGAGAGGCTGAGCGGGCAAAAGAGGGAGAGAGGGCGAGAGAAAGAGAGGGCGAGAGAGTGAGAGCGGGCGAAAGAGGGAGAGAGAGGGCGAGAGAGGGAGAAAGTCCCAGAGACGGAGAGAGGGCATGACAGAGAGAGGGCGAGAGGGCGAGACTGCGAGAAAAGGTGAGAGAGGGAGTGACGGCGAGATAGGGAAAGAGGGCGAAAGAGGAAAAGAGGGCGAAAGAGGGAGAGAGGTAGAGAGAGGGATTGAGGGCGAGACAGAGAGAGGGAGAGAGGGCGAGACAGAGAGAGGGAGAGAGGGCGAGAAGGCGAGAGAGAGAGAGAAGGCAAGAGAGGGAAAGCGGGCGAGTGAGGGAGAGAGGGTGAAAGAGGGAGAGAGGGCGAGAGAGGGAGAGAGGGCGAAAGTGGGAGAGATGTAGATAGAGGGAAAGAGGGCGAGAGAGGGAGAGAGGGTGAGAGAGGAAGAGAGGGTGATACAGTCAGAGGTTGAGAGGGTGAGAGGTCGAGAGAGGAAAGAGAAGGCAAGAGAGGTAGAGAGGGCGAGAGAGGAAGAGAGCGCGAGAGAGAGAGAAGGCGAGAGAGGAAGAGAGAGGGAGAGAGTGCGAGAGAGGGAGAGAGGGTGATAGAGGGAGAGAGGGCGAGAGAGGGAAAGAGGGCAAAAGAGGGAGAGATGTACAGAGAGGGAGTGAGGGCGAGAGAGTGAGAGAAGGGGAGAGGGTGAGAGCGGGCGAGTGAGGGAGAGAGGGCGAGAGGGGGAAAGTGGGCGAAAGAGCAAGAGAGGGTGAAAGAGGGAGTGAGCGCGAGAGAGGGAGAGAGGGTGGAAGAGCTTGAGAGGTAGAGAGCGAGAGAGAGGGCGAGAGAGGGAGAGAGGGCGAGACAGAGAGAGCGCGAGAATGTGAGAGGGCGAGAGAGGGAGAGAAGGTGAGAGAGGGAGAGAGCGCGAGAGAGGGAGAGAAGGTGAAAGACGAAGAGAGTTAGAGAGAGGGAAAGAGGGCGAAATAAAGAGAGACAGCGAGAAAGGGAGTGAGAGGGAGAAAGGACGAGAGAAGTAGAGAGAGGGAGAGAGGGAGAGAGAGGTAGAGAGTGTGAAAGCGGTATAGAGGGTTGAGAGAGGGAGAGAGGGCGAAAGAGGTAGAGAGGGCGAGAGAGGGAGACAGAGGGAGAGAGGGCGAGAGAGAGTGAGAAAGCGAGAGAGGGAGAGAGAGAGGGAGAGAGGGCGAGAGAGGGAGATAGTGAGAGAGGGCGAGAGAGAGTGGGAGAGAAGGCGAGAGGGAGCGAGGGCTAGAGAGGGAAATAGAGGAAGAGAGGGCGAGAGAGGGAGAGAGGGCGAGGAAGAAAGAGAGTAGGACAGAGGGCGAGAGAGGGAGGGAGGGTGAGAGTGGGAGAGAGGGCGAGAGAGGGAGGGAGATTGAGAGAAGGCGAGAGAGCAAGAGAGGGAGAGGGGGAAGTGAGGGATAGAGGGCGAAAGTGGGAGAGAGGGTGAGAGAGAGGGTGAGAGGGCGAAAGAGAGTGAGGTCAAAGTGGGAGAGAAGGCGTGAGAGGGATAGAGGGTGAAAGAGAGGGAGAGAGGGCGAGCGGAAGAGAGGGCGAGAGAAGGCGAGAGAGGGAGAGAGGGAGATAGGGAGAGAGGGCGAGAGAGGGAGAGAGTACGAAAGATGGAGAGAAGGTGAGAGAGAGCGAGAGGGGGCGAGATAGCGCAGGAGGGAGTGAGGGCGAGAGAGGGAGAGAGGGTGAGGTAGGGATAGAGGGCGAGAGCAGGAATGAGTGCGAGACAGGGAGACAGGTGGAAAGAGGGCGAGAGAGGGAAAGAGTATGAAAGATGGAGAGAAGGCGAGAGAAGGAGAGAGGGCGAGATAGGAAGAGAGGGCGAGAGCGGGAAAGAGGGTGAGAGAGGGAGAGGGGAGTGAGGGCATGAGTGGGAGAGAGGGTGAGAGAGGGAGAGAGAGCGAGAGAGGAAGAGAGATTGAGAGAGGGCGAAAGTGGCAGAGAGTGCGATAGAGGGCGTGAGGGTGAGAGTGGGCGAAGGAGGTAGGGAGGGCGACAGAGGGAGCGAGAGCAAGAGAGGGAGAGAGAACGAAAGAGGGAGAGAGGTAGAGAGAGGGAGAGAGGGAGAGAGGGGGAGTGAGGGAGAGAGGGCGAAAGTGGGAGAGAGGGTGAGAGAGGGAGAAAGGGCATGAGAAGGAGAATGGGTGAGAGAGGGAGAGAGGGTGAGAGAGAGTGAGAGAGGGAGAGAGGGAGAAAGGCAGAGAGGTAGAGACAGGGTGAGACGGCCAGAGAGGGAGAGGTGGCGAGATGGGGAGTGAGGGAGAGAGGGTGAAAGTGGGAGAGAGGGTGAGAGAGAGGGAGAGAGGGAGAGAGGGGGAGAGAGGGCGAGAGAGGGAGAGATGGTGAAAGAGGGAGAGAGGGCGAGAGAGGGAGAGAGAGAGTGAGAGAGGGCGAAAGAGCGAGAGAGGGAGAGAGGGCGGGAGAGGGAGAGAGGGCGAAAGTGGGAGAGAGGGCGAGAGAGGGAGAGAGGGCGAGAGAGGGAGAAAGGGCATGAGAGAGCGAATGGGCGTGAGAGGGAGAGAGGGTGAGAGAGAGCGAGAGAGGGAGAGAGGGAGAGAGGTAGAGAGAGGGTGAGAGAGGGAGAGAGGACGAGAGAGAAAGAAGGTGAGAGAGGCGGAAAGGGTGAGACAGGGCAAGAAAGTGAGAGAGGGAGAGAGGTTGAGAGTGGGATGGAGAGGGCGAGAGGGAGCGAGGGCGAGAGAGAGAGGGCAGGAGGGTGAGAGAGCTAGAGAGGGAGGGAGAGGGAGAGAAGGCGAGAGAAGGAGAGAGGGCAAGATCCAGAGAGATAGCGAGAGATGGAGACAGCACAAGAGGGCGAGAGAGGGAGAGAGGGCGAGAGAGGGAGAGAGGGAAAGAGGGAGAGAGGGCAAGAGATGGCGAGAGGGTAGGAGAGGGAGAGAGCAGGAGAACACGAGTGAGGGAGTGAGGGAGAGAGAGGGAGAGAAAGCGAGAGGGGCAGAGAGGATGAAACAGGGTGAGAGAGTGAGAGAGTGAGAGAAGGAGCGAGGGCGAGACGGAGAGAGGGCGAGAGAGGGAGAGAGGGCAAGAGATAGAGAGAGGGCGAGAGTGGGAGAGAGGGAGAGAGAGGGAGAGACAGGTAGAGAGTGAGAGAGGGCAAGAGAGTGAGAGAGGGCGAGAGAGGGAGAGAATGGGCGAGATAGGGAGAGAGGGAGAGAGGGCGAGAGGGGATAGAGGGCTAGAGAGGGTGTGATAATGAGAGATGGAGAGAGGTCGAAAGTGGAAGAGAGGGCAAAAGAGAGAGGTAGCGAGAGGGAGAGAGAGTGAGAGAGGGAGAGAGAGCAAAAGAGGGATAGAGAGCTGAGAGAGGGAGAGAGAGGAAGAGAGGGCGAAAGAGGGAGAGAGGGCAAGACAGGGAGAGAGTGCTGTTATGAGTTGGAGTGGTCATATTTATCTGGCTGTCAGTTCAGAAATGTCATTGATGTATGGTAACATGGCGAGTCCTTTGGGTTGCGGCATGTCCTCATTCCGTTGTCTTTCCCTGAGGCATCTGTTGATAAAATTGTGCGGGTATCCGTTTTTGACGAATACAGTGTATAGGTGTTCTTCTTCCTCTTTAATGCAATTCTGGTGTGCTGCAGTGTGTTGTGGCCACAAAAGGGCACCGAAACGGATACCCGCGCAATTTCATCAACAGATGCCTAAGGGAAAGACAACGGAATGAGGTCATGCCACAACCCAAAGCGCTAGCCTCGTTGCCATACATCTAGAGTATTTCTGAACTGACAGCCAGACTCCTGCGATCACTAGGACTCATAACAGCACACAAACCAACAGCCACACTCAGACAACAACTCACCAGGACAAAGGACCCGATACTCAGCATGAGCAAACCCAATGTAGTGTACAAAATCCCATGCAAGGACTGCACAAAACATTACATAGGACAAACAGGAAGACAGCTAATGATCCGCATCCATGAACACCAACTAGCCACGAAACGGCACGACCAGCTATCCTTAGTAGCCACACACGCGGATGATAAGCAACATGAGTTCAACTGGGAAACACTACTATTATAGGACAAGCCAAACAGAGAACACCCAGGGAATTCCTAGAGGCGTGGCACTCATCCACACATTCTATCAACAAACATATCGATCTGGACCCAATATACTGACCACTGCAGCGGACAGCTGGAACTGACAACCGAAAGCGGCAGATACAAATCACTATAATTGCCGGAGGAAACATCACAGAAGCGCTTCACAGGAGGCTCCAAAGCACTGAGGATGTCATCTAGACAGGGGACGAAACATCTGCAACACAAATTCCCAGCTCGGCGAACATAACCACAACAACGAGCACCCGTGCTACAAATCTTCTCACAAATGTTCTTCATGACCATGCGATTACTATACTCCGGAATATGCTGATACTGACATGTATTGAGATGACGGAATTCCTAATTATAGGCGAGTTTTCTGATAGGTTCGCCCCAGTCATCATGATAAAAATGTAATTGTGGCTGAGTACATTGTGAACACACCTCCATTAAACTTTTTCATGTGTTTACTCAGAGGCAATGTTTAAAAATTTCCTCTATAAATGCTGTTGACTGTATTTTGCTATGATACCATGTTCCTGATCGATTTATTTTCTTTGTAATGCTGACAGAAATGTCTGAATATTGATGACATTAAAAGTTGCATGGATTATATATTGTACTTTTACAGAAGAAAAGCTGAGACAGCAAGTGCCGAATTCAGGGCTATCTGAGAATGTTGAATGAGAAAACAATTCTGATCAATAATCACTGCATATCGAATGCATTTTCCAAACCATCATGCCGGCGTTCTAATGCTCAGTTCGCCAATACTAATTATTATGTAATCAACACCAGAGCAAACTCGTTTGGAAATATTGAATCACTTAATGCGTCAGCGTGCTAAAATAGATTACCAATTGATGGTTATTCCAACAATCACACAATAATTCAGTTTAGGATTTGTAACAAATAACGTGAGATTCACATTTCAAATTTATCATTATTCTTAGTTCCAATTTCAGAAAGAAAAATGGATCTTCTATTAAAGGTCAACACAACCACGAACAAAGCAATGATTCCTCATCCAGCACTCACAGGAAATATCTGATACCTTCTCATTTGAATGTTCACAGAAATCATTGCTTTAATATTCAGCCTTACAAGTGAAGATACGTCTGATTGTTTTAGACTCCAATAATTAATATGAGATTTCTAATTATTTTCAGTTTGCAGTGACCTGTGATAAGAGTAATTGTTCCTTATATCTAAGGTTTAATCATTGATCAGATGCACTTTATTCAGCTTTAAGTGTGGCATTAAGTCTCAGTTACGGAAGCAAATTGCATGGTACAGGTTCCTAACAGTAGCGAATGCTGATTTTTTATTTTAATACAGAAATCCTGGTTGATTTGCTGTTGTGGGGATGCCCTGCCACATCTCTAACAGAAGGGTCCATGTTGGCTCTTGTCCAACAAACAAAAAGACACAACCTGCCTTAGAATTGAAACACAAGATAGTGGAGGAGAGATAAACAAGACGAACAGACTGATCCAGTCTTCATTTAAAAAAGAACATTTTGTACAATCCTGCACCAAGTCCATAAGTATGCCATTCCAGGCAGTTATATTCCAGACAGCGACAAGAACATGCCAGATACAGAAAAACGACCAACCGTGACCTTCATTTATGAAAGAATAATTGGACCAATGAATGAATAAACACCAGCTGCAGGATACAGCCCAGTTAACCACCTAAACAGCTATCAGCGCAACAGATAGCATTCGTTTGTCAGATATAGTTACTATTTTAACGTTGCTCAGAATTTTTTTTTTTTAAAAAGCGTCTAATTACAGATTCTTGAGAATCGTAGATAAGGCAGAGTGAGAGGCCAGAAGGTGTGCAGCAATTACCATTGTAATCTGAAGAAATAAGATACATAGAGAGATCCAAATGCCTGGAGATTATAACACCGGTTAAACACCATGAGACAATAGAAAGCTGGGGCTATCCATAACGATGTCCATCTGAGATTAGGTGTTCTGCAGGATTGGGTGTCTGTATAAGGAGGGAAAGACTGTAACCATGTGGAGATTGTAATACAGAAAGTGTATAAAAATACTGTTTTTTGCTGTGTTCATTACAGTGTGTCATTGACCTCCCTTCCGAGATTGGCCTGGGGGGATGACCCCTGCATTTCCCTGGTTGCTGCATGAGTAAGCGTCTTCGACGTGACTGAGTTCACCCTGCCTCCTGAGTCCTCATTCCTTGTCAGTGGAAAACACGCCTACAGCTACGATGACATTTCAATTTAATACCAATATTTATTATGTGTGAAATTATTACTTTCAGAGCGACATCATTTTCATCTTAAAATTGTTTTACTTTTTTGTGTGGAAGAAAACAATGCAGGCACATCCATTTGTTCTTTAGTTCACCTAACACTAAGTTATTGAAAATACTACACTGGGGGAAAAAGAACAATTCTTCAGCTCAAATGTCACATTAAACGGTTGTTTCCTTTTTTTCAAATCATATAACCGACATTTCAATTTCATGATAAGGAAAAAAAACTGCTTTGGAAATGTTGATATAGTTTATTTTTCTTCCAACATTAGTTGTCAATGAACAATTATCACACAATTATCAGTCATTTGGTACAAAATGACTTCCTGTACCAAATGTCATTAATTCGACCTTTTGTTCATAATCATACTCACTTTCCCGGCCTAATTATTTTCTTTCTAATTCTGACAGAAATGTCGAAACACCTATCACGGTAAATGTAAGTTGAACCGTGTTCAATTGTTGCTGAGTGTTTTTTAAATTATTAAAGCAACTGTTTAGATTTTAATTTTCAGTTGATTAATATTAATGAATATGCAATCGACATCAGAGCAAAGTGAATTTAAATTATATGTTGTTTATCTATCAGGGGTCTAGAAACAATGATCAATTATAGTAATTACACAACACTTTAATTTAGACTTCGTAACAAGCACAATGTGTTTTAATATCTTCCAATATTTCTTACTGTGAATGTTTCAAGATAAAAGCCTGTTTGGACAGACCATTACACCCACATAAATACCAGTAATTTCCCTTGCAATATCCTTTGTAAATATCTGACTTTAGCTCATTTGAAAGATCACAGTCATCTCAGCCATTGAATTTCAGATAACACCAATAACTTTATGATGCAATACACATTACTCAGTGGAATAGCAAGATGAGATACCTCATTATTCTTAAATTCACTAATATAAGTTTTAAAATTGATTTGTTGCTAATAACTAATATCGAATAATTATTCAATTCCATAGGGGCGTAAACATGGAATTATGGTTGCATATAATAACTAATGCAAGGACATTGCGATGTATAATCTCTCAATCATCGTGACTATTACTTTTCATTTTAAACTTGGAAACACTTTTCAATTGATTTGATTGTAATTCACTTCAATGTTAATAATGTTTCTAATGATAATAACAGTTACATATTTTTCATGTGCAAAATTATTTAAATTCACATGAATCTTTTTGAAGTACACAAAAAATGGATTGACATCACCCTTGTTTCATTAAATAATCAAAAGAAATGGTGACGTCTTAGAAATCATACGTTTTCAGAAAGAATGAAGGTGCCTTCATTGACTGACCAGTTCATCATTTTGTTCAAATTTAAGTATAGAACAAAAACATTTCAAATTGCGTTTCATAAATTGAGAAACTATTTTGAACATATAAAATTATTGTTTTCATTTTTTATTAATCAATATGGAGTAATCACTCAATTCTGTCAAGTTCTTGCAATATGAATTTGCTGTGGTTTACTCCCACAATCCAAAGATGTGCAGGTTGGGTGAGCTGGCCATGCTAAATTGCACATCGTGTTCAGGGATGTGTCTGTTCGTCAGCAGGCAGTGTAGAGGAATACGGTCGGGAAATGTGTTTGGCTGGGTTACTCTTTGGCGAGTCATTTTTTTCGACCAAATTGCCTGTCACCACACTGTGCTAACAGTGATTCTACAATCGTTTAATTGCGTTTCTCTATACAATTCTAATTTTTTAAAAAATTGTTGACTTCAGTTAATACTTGATTATCAATGTGTTCCCAAATCTTGTAAAATATCTCAATGTTTTTTGAAATTAATGCTCACACAAAACATGAGATCACAAAAAGGTCCCCGTGACCAGCTAATTACTGTTCAGTGGAATAAGAAGCGTAAATATCTGATTGTTCCTGAGATCAATCCCCACTGCCACAGTAAGGATCCGTTATCATTCCCTCCAATAAATGCAGTAGTTGTCCTCTGGTATTTCAGTTCAGTAATTACACACGATACTGGTTGGTCAAAGCTGTGTTTTTTCTTTATTATGAAACGCCAATGATTCTAATGGAACAGATGTTCATATGTCCTGAAGTGTTGCATAATCACAAACAATTTTCAGTCCAAATATTGCAAAAAAAGTTTTAAATTTGTTTTATTGGGAAATAGGAAATGTAGTTTTCTGCAGGCGATAGAGGAATGTGATTGTTGGAAGTGCTACTGGAGTGTAATTTCTTTGGATGGGGGAGGGGTGAGACATTACACAAACGGTCATGAAATTCTTGTAGCATATAGTATACTTAAGGCGAAAACTTTAATGAATGTGGGGGTCTTTTAAAGAAGTAGTTTTAAAGAAAATAGTTGTAAGCTAGGAAACGACTATGGAGTGTTTTAGCTGACCACAAAAGAAGAAGTAAGTACACTTTCAGTATAAAACGTAGAGTCAGACATCCAAGAACACGGACAACCTGGTACATAGATAAGGAAAGAGAAAAATAAGTGATGAAATTATCTTAAGGTTAGTCACAAGTAAAAGCCAAATAAGGGAATGAAATGAAATAAATAATTATGATAGGGTAAGATAGGGAAAGGGGATGTGAGCCTGCAACACGCAAACTGTATAAAAATGATTGCATAACTGATATATTTGCCCTTTTTGCCAGGCTAGCGGGGTGCCCGGACTTGCAAGTTTGTAATAAATTGTCGTTGTTTCCACGTCTTTGTCTCTGGCTGATTTAAAGTGAATTTTATTTCTAACAGTTTTGTTCAACTGCCGAGGCGAATGTTCATGTCCATTACAAATATTTGGTGAAAGTGAGGAAAGCAGATGCTGGAGATCAGAGTCAAGAATGTGGTGCTGGAATGGCAAAGTATGTCAGGCAGCATCTGAGGAGCAGCAGAAACCACGTTTCAGGCATAAGCCTTCACCGGGAATCTCCGGCTCCATGGATGCTGCCTGGTCTGCTGTGCTTTTCCACCACCACATTTTCGACATTAAAAAAAAAATGTCTGCTTATTTGGAGCAAGCACTCTCTGTTTCCTCTGTAATATAAATTTACTGTGCTTTCTATTCACTCAAGTTCTCATTTTAATAGCTCCTCGTTTTCTTCTTAATCTGATAGAAATCTCAAAACTCCGGGCACAATAAAAGCGATATGAATTATAAAATTAGTATCTGGACAAGAGAACCAATGAATAGCTACATAGACCTCTTGAACAGCAAAGAATGAAAAAGCAATGCCTTCCAAAAAAAATCTCTGTACGACTATTTTCAATTCAATAATCCTACAAATAGATTATAATTGTCAGTTGATCTCTCTTATTGACTGATGGAAATGTGTTGCTGGAAAAGTGCAGCAGGTCAGGCAGCATCTCGGGAACAGGAGAATCGACGTTTCGGGCATTAGCCCTTCTTCAGGAATTCCTGAAGTAGGGCTAATGCCCGAAACGTCGATTCTCCTGTTCCCGAGATGCTGCCTGACCTGCTGCACTTTTCCAGCAACACATTTCCATCTCTGATCTCCAGCATCTGCAGACCTCACTTTCTCCTCTCTTATTGACTATCTAATCAATGTCATTATAAACCGCTGAAAAATATTGAAACATTTTATTTGTTAAAATGCAAAGATTCATTCTAAAATTCGTTGTTACAACCATAAGTGAACCATATTTTATCTGTCCACTAAGGTCAAGTGACCTGTCGCCCATAATTGAACATTCTAAATATTCCTACAGCTGGGAAAATCAGAGCTAAAAAGGTCAAAGTAAAGGAAACAGTAGATAAAATAACCAGCTCCAGAAAACAGTGGAAAGCCAGGTCAAAGAGGTCACAAAAGGTTCGCGAGATCCAGTTACAACCAGCCCGAGAGCTGTGTTTTGGAGAGGTTGAAGCAAACTTCCTGGCACCTTGACTTGCAGCCAGTGCCTGAGCTTTATACACCTCGCTTGAGGATGACGAAAAGTGAAGGGTGTTTACACGAAACCCATTGAATGCTTAGAATCCAGAATTTTGGAAAAATGTTCTGAAACATTTTCCAGATCATGGAAATCAGCTCAACAATATTGAAATCAAAGTACTCGTAATTGTCTTCAAGACCACCTAATTACTGTTCGGTGAAAAACACTTTGTACGTGCCTTATTGTTCTCAGGATGAATAATTACAGCAAACATCACACTCTCACCAGATCCAAAGATATGTAAGAGAAACCTTATTATAATTTACACATTACATCTTTCCCAGACCAATGATGACACCTTATTACTTCTGACTGAGGATACTATGCGTAACATGTATCGAGATGAAGCAAGTCCTGAATATAGGATTTTTTTTTCTGATAGTTTTCCAATCCAAAAATTATGATAACAATGTAATTGTGGCTCATTACCTTGTCAACAGATCCCGATTAAACGTATTTATCTGTTTATTCAGAGACAATATTGAAACAAATACCTTGATAAATGCTGTTGACTGTATGTTTCTGTGAAAATAAATCTTCCCTATTGACTTATTTCCTTTATAATTCTGACTCAAATGTCTAAATATTGATGAGATGAAAAATTGCATGAATTAAATACAATGCAGAATTTGTTCTTATGATATATTATATTTCTCCAGAAGAAAAACTAAGAAACCAAGTATTTAAATCTTGAAGATCTGAGGATTTTGAATGACAAACCATTTCTGATCAACATTCACTGAATGTCTCATGTCTTTCCACATCATCATGCCATAATTTGTATTCTTAGATGACAGATTAAGAAATATCTAATCAACATCAGAGCAAACCTGTTTGGAAATATTGAATCATTTACTTTGCCAAAGTTATAATATTAATTATCAATTTATTGTCATTCCAAAAATCACACAGTAGTTTAGGTTTTGTAACAAACATCGTCTAATTCACATTTTAATTTAATCCAGTATTTCTTAGTGTCAATATTAAAAAGGAATAATAGTTCTCTCATTCCAGGTCAACACAAACACAAACTAATTAATGGCTCCCCATCCAACACTCACAGGTAATATCTGTTCCTTTCTAATTTGAATGTTCACAGAACTAGATTAGATTACTTACAGTGTGGAAACAGGCCCTTCGGCCCAGCAAGGCCACACCGACCCGCCGAAGCGCAACCCACCCATACCCCTACATTTACCCCTTTAACCTAACACTACTGGCAATTTAGCATGGCCAATTCACCTGACCCGCACATTTTTGGATTGTGGGAGGAAACCGGAGCACCCAGAGGAAACCCACGCAGACACGGGGAGAACGTGCAAACTCCACACAGTCAGTCGCCTGAGTTGGGAATTGAACCCGGGTCTACTGGCGCTGTGAGGCAGCAGTGCTCACCACTGTGCCACCGTGCCGCCCACTCATTGGATTAATATTCGGCCTTACATATTAAGGGACGTCTGTTTTTTTGAGATTAGATTACTTACTTACCTTCGGCCCAACAAGTCTACACCGATCCGCCGAAGCGCAACCCACCCAGACCCATTTCCCTACATTTACCCCTGCCCCTAACACTACGGGCAATTTAGCATGGTCATTTCACCTAGCCTGCACATCTTTGGACTGTGGGATGAAATCCACGCAGACACGGGGAGAATGTGCAAATTCCACACAGTCAGTTGCCTGAGGCGGGAAATGAAGCCGCATCTCTGGTGCTGTGAGGCAGTAGTGCGAACCATTGTGCCACCGTGCCGCCCATTACACTCCAACAAATGCCGTTCATTTTTACATATGACGGGCAGCTATATGAGATTTCTAATCAACTATCGCGACAACAGAAGAGTTCGTTTGTCAGAAATAGTTATTATTTTAAAGTTACTCAGAATATTAAACAAAGGTTCTAATTACAGATTCTTGAGAATCATAGGGGTAATTTGTAACATAATTAGATACATGTAAACAATGCCTTTCAAAAACATTATAGAAAAACATTTCGACTTAGTTGTGCAGTTAGCTAGTTTTAGGAATGAACTTCAAGGTATGATGTTGACTGCCCATTAATTATAAAGTCCTGACAGTCAGAGTAGCTGTATAATTTTACACCATGTAACGAACTTTATAACACAAGTCATATAATAATCTTATAGCAAGTAAGTCAAAACTAACTGTCTTTTGTATTTCTTTGTACATATATAATTAGGACAGTGAACAATATGAGGAGTAATTGACTTTGATAAAATTAAATATAATGAATAGCAGAATTCAAAATGTCCCAACTGAGAAGGAATCCTGAGAGGCCCGAGGGAGTTCAGGAATAACTTTGAAATCTGAATTAATAAGAAGTGTGGAAAGATCCCAATGTCTGGAGATTATAGTAGCTGTTAAACAACACGAGATGAAAGGAATTTAAGAATGTCTATTAGAATGTCCATCTGCGCTTATGTGTTTGAATTGGGTGTCTGGATGAGGAGCAGAGGTTGTAACCACATTGCGTGTGGCTATTGTGATGCAGAAAGTCCATAAAAATGCTAAAAATCACACAACACCAGGTTATAGTCCAACAGGTTTAAATGGAAGCACACTAGCTTTAGGAGCGACGTTCCTTCATCAGGTGATTGTGGAGGGCTCGATCGTAACACAGAATTTATAGCAAAAATTCTGGATAATTCTACATAATTCTGTATAATTGCTATAAATTCTGTGTTACGATCGAGCCCTCCACAATCACCTGATGAAGGAGCGTCGCTCCAAAAGCTAGTGTGCTTCCAATTAAACCTGTTGGACTATAACCTGGTGTTCTGTGATTTTTAACTTTGTACACCCCAGTCCCAACACCGGCATCTCCAAATCATAAGAATGCTGTTTTTTATTGTACCTGTTACAGTGTGTCATGGATCTCCCTTCCGAGATTGGCCTCGGGGAATGATCCCTTCATTAACTGGTTGCTGCATGAGTAAACATCTTCCACGTGCCTGAACTCAGCCGACTTCCAGAGTCTCTATTCCCTGTCAGGTGAAAACACTTCTACAGCTATGATGACATTTCAATTCAATACATACATTTATTGTGTGTGAAATGATAACATTCAGAGTGATATAATTTTCATGATAAAATTGCTTTACATTTGTTTTTTTTTGGTGTACAAGAAAACAATTTGATTATATCCATTTGTTCTTTAGCTCAACCAACAATAAGTTTTAAATTATTGTGAAGACTACAATGGAGGAAACGGGAACTAGTCTTCAGCTCAAATGTCACATGATGTGGGGATATTGTGGGGATAACTGAGACGTGGCTTCAAGTGGACAGGACTTGGGAAATGAATATTCAAGGCTACACGTGCTATCGTAAGGACAAACTGAAGGACAGAGGAGGTGGGGTGGCCTTGTTGGTAAGGGAGGGTATTCAGTCCCATTCGCGGGGGGGGGGGGGGGGGGGGGGGGGGACCTAGATTCAGGGGATGTAGAGTTAATGTGGATACAGGTGCGAAATATTAAGGGTAAAAAGACCATCTTGGGAGTCATCTACAGGCGCCAAAACAGTAGTCTGGATGTCGGATGTAAGTTGAATCAGGAGCTGAAATTGGCCTGTCGCAAAGATGTAACTGCAGTTGTTATGGGGGATTTTAACATGCAGGTAGACTGGGAGAATCAGGATGGTATTGGAGCTCAAGAAAGAGACTTTGTGGAGTGCCTCAGAGATGGATTCTTAGAGCAGCTGGTGCTGGAGCCGACCAGGGAGAAGGCAATTCTGGATCTGGTATTGTTTAACGAACCAGAATTGGTCAGAGACCTCGAAGTGAAGGAGCCATTGGGAAGTAGTGACCATAATACAATAAGCTTCAATCTGCAATTTGAGAGGGAGAGGGTACAGTCGGAAGTGACAGTACTTCTTTTGAATAAAGGGAACTATAGAGCTATGAGGGAGGAGCTGGCCAAAGTTCAATGGTGCAATACTTTAGCAGGGATGACCGTGGAGGAACAATGGCGGATATTTCTGTGTATATATTGCAGAAGTTGCAGGATCAGTTCATTCGTAAAAGGATGAAAGATCCCGGGAGGAGGCATGGGTGGCCGTGGCTGACGAGGGAAGTTAAGAAACATATAAAGATAAAAGAGAAAAAGTATAACATAGCAAAGATAAGTGGGAAAACTGAGGACTGGGAAGCTTTTAAAGAGCAACAGATGATTACTAAGAACGAAATATGCAGAGGAAAAATGAGGTACGAAGGTAAACTGGCCAATAATATAAAGGAGGATAGTAAAAGCTTTTTTAGGTATGTGCAAGGCAAAAAAATGGTTAGGACTAAAATTAGGCCCTTGAAGACAGAAACAGGGGAATATATTACCGAGAACAAAGAAATGGCAGAAGAATTAAATGTGTACTTCAGATCTGTGTTCACTGGGGAAGACACAAGCAATCTCCCTGAGGTAACAGTGGCTGAAGGACCTGAACTTAATGGAATTTATATTTGCCAGTATTTGGTGTTGGAGAGACTGTTAGGTCTGAAGGTGGATACGTCTCCGGGGCTTGATGGTCGACATCCCAGGGTACTGAAGGAGGTGGCTCGGGAAATCGTGGATGCGTTGGTGATTACTTTCCAGAGTTCGATAGATTCGGGGTCTGTTCCTGAGGATTGGAGGGTGGCTAATGTCATACCACTTTAAAGAATGCTGGGAGAGACAAAGCAGGAAAGTATAAAACAGTGAGTCTGACCTTAGTGTTGGGAAAGAGGCTGCAGTCTATTATAAACGATGAAATTACTGCACATCTGGATAGTAGCAACAGGATAGGACAGAGTCAGCATGGATCTAAGAAGGGGAAATCATGCTTGACTAATCTTCTTTAATTTTTTGAGGATGTAACTCTGAAGATGGACGGGGGAGATGCAGTAGATGTAGTGTACCTGGACTTTCAGAAAGCTTTTGATAATGTCCCACATCGGAGGCTAGTGAGCAAAATTAGGGCGCATGATATTGGGTGCAAAGTACTAGATTGGATTGAAAATTGGTTGGCTGATAGGAAACAAAGGGTAGTGATCAACGGCTCCATTTCGGAATGGCAGGTAGTGACTGTGGGATACCGCAGGGATCCGTTGTGGGAAGCAGCTTTTTACAATATTTGTTAATGATATAGAAGATGGTATTAGCAATAACATTAGCAAATTTGCTGATGATACAAAGCTGGGTGGCAGGGTGAAATGTGATGAGGATGTTAGAAAATTACTTGGTGACCTGGACAAGTTAGGTGAGTGGGCAGATGCATGGCAGATGCAGTTTAATGTGGATAAACGCATGGTTTTCCACTTTGGTGGCAAGAACAGGAAGGCATATTACTACCTCAATTGAATCAATTTAGGTAAAGGGGCTGTACAGAGAGATCTGGGTGTTCTTGTACACCGGTCAATGAAGGTAAGCATGCAGGTACAGCAGGTAGTGAAGAAGGCTAATAGCATGCTGGCCTTCATAACAAGAGGAATTTATTATAGAAGCAAAGAGATGCTTCTGCAGCTGTACAGGACCCTGGTGAGACCACACCTGGAGTACTGTATGCAGTTCTGGTCTCCAAATTTGAGGAAAGACATTCTGGCTGTTGAGGGAGTGCAGCGTAGGTTCACGAGGTCAATTTCTGAAATGGCGGGATTACCTTACACTGAAAGACTGAAGTGACTGGGCTTGTTAACTGAGAGGGGACCTGATTGAGACATATAAGATTATGAAAGGATTGGACACTCTGGCAACAGGAAACATGTTTTCGCTGATGGATGAGTGCCGAACCAAAGGACACAGCTTTAAAATATGGGGTAGGCCATTTAGGGCAGAGATGAGGAGAAACTTCTTCATCCAGAGAGTGGTGGCTGTGTGGAATGCTCTGCCCCAGAGGGCAGTGGAGGCCCAGTCTCTGGATTCATTTCAGAAAGAGTTGGATCGAGCTCTCAAAGATAGTGGAATCATGGGTTATGGAGATAAAGCAGGAACAGGATACTGAGTAGGAATGATCAGCCATGATCATATTGAATGGCGGTGCAGGCTCGAAGGGCAGAATGGCCTACTCCTGCGCCAATTTCTATTGTCTATTGATGTGGTTGTTTCTTTTTTTCAAACCATGTGCCCTCCAAAATGATTTTTATGTTCATTTCGTTATAAGAAAAATATTGCTTGGAAATGTTGACAATTTTCCTTTTCCTTCCTTGTTAGTTGTCAGTGAATAATAATCACACAATTATGAGAATTCCTTTCCGTACCATATGTCATTGACGCTATTCTTTGTTCACAATAATAGTCACTTTCATGGCCTAATTCGTTTCCTCCTAATTCTGAAATAAATATGGAAACATTTATTGTGATAAAAATTACATTAACAAAATCGACATGACTTTTCAAGAAAGCTATTGGAAGCATATAACTCTTGCATTGCCTGCATTTTTGAACAATTTTTTTCAATTGTTGCTGAATGATTTTTTCACACCATGCAGCTAAGGTTTATGCTTTAATTTTCAGTTTCTTAATCTTAATGAATATTCAACCAACATCAGAGCAAAATGCTTTAAAAATATTAAGTCAATTTATCTGTCAGGAATATAAAGGCAATAATTAGACAGCAATTTAACATAGACTTTGTAAAAATGAAGTGTTTTTTAAAATTTCTTTCATTATTTCTTATTGTCAATGCTATTATATTAATACCTATTTGTTCCTGCCAATCCAAATACAAAACGACCAATAATATCCCTTGCAAACCTCTTTGTAAATATCTGATTTTTGCTCATTTTAATGATAATAATTATCTCAGCCTTTGAAATTCAGAAACCTCCAATTCCTTTTCCCTGCAATATTACTCTTCATTTCTACACATTACTCAGTCTAATATCAAGATGGGATATCTCATTATTCTCTTTGTTGCTAATATATCGTATATATAATAATTGTGCAAACCAGTAAGGGGTATAAGTGTGGAATTATGCTTCCGTACAATAAATACTGCAAGGACATTGCAAAATACAATCTTTCAATTATTGTGAATATTGTATTTATTTTAAACTTGGAAACATTTTTGAATTGATTTGATTATAATTTACTTCGATGCTGACACTTGCTGTGTATCCAATTACAATATCAGTAGATAATAAGGAGGTATCATCGATCATTACAATAATCACAGTATCTGCTATATACTTTCTTCTGGTCACTAATAACAAGATGTATCTAATTCCACTCAATCAATATTCCTCGGAAAATATTTGAGAATGTTGCAGTCATAAAGCTGAAATATACGAAGTAATGATAGTCATTAATTTTCTCTTGTTCTGTAATCTTAGTTAAAACAACACATAGAATTTTATGTTCCAGTGCTATAAATATGAGAAAAAATCAATTACTTCTTCAGTAAAATAAACAAATGCTACTTGATATTATTTATCAATTTTTAATTACTAGTCAGTTTATGAATTGTGTGAGATTTGATTTTAGCTTTCCAGTCATCTATTTATATTGAATGTGACATTGTAATGGTGTGAAAATATCAGGTTGTGTTCATTTGAAAGTTGGATTTGCAAACTCTCACTTCTCCCAGAGATTGCATGATGGTTTAAGAACGTTTCACTCAGCAATCCTCGTAAATATCAAAAACTGTCTGATTTTAAATCAGATCATTCGCAACCAATTATCAATGTGTTCCTAATTCATGTAAATATCTCAATTTTATCGAAACCAATGTTCACGCTAAACAGAGCGACACAAAGACTTTCATCACCATTTGAATATTGTTCAGTCGAATAACGTGAGTAAGTAGCTTATTGCTCCTGAAACCAATCACAACAGTAAGCATTTGTTTACTATTCCATGCAACAAGTGCAATTGATATCTTCTATGTCAGTTCAATAGTTAAAGATGATTTGTGTTGCTTAAAACAATGCTTCTAATTTATCACGGATATTGACTCTAATACAATCATGCAAACAACAAACATTTTGTCATTCTAAAAATCTGTAAGTTTACTTATTTTAAATTTGTGTGCAAGAGATATTTCAAATTTTTGTTGTATAATTCAGCAAACCTAAATTTTGAATTTGTGGAAGTCTCCATTTTTGCAAAACAGAAGTAGTCTTCAGTTTATATGACACATTAAGTGACTGTTTTATTTTCAAATCATGCGCTCTACAAAATGATTATTGGTTTCATTTCATTGTAAGAAAATAACTGCTTTGAACATGTTGATTTTGTTGTCTTTTCTATTCCAACATTATTCACATTGTACAATAATGACACAATTATTATAACTTATTTATATACCAAATGTCATTGAATGCATCATTTGTTCACTTTCATGCTCACTTTCATTATCTATTAATTTTCTTCCAAATTCTGACACAAATGTCTGAACTTTGATCATAATATTAATCATCTAAAGTAAAATAACATGTCTCTATGAAGAAACCATTTGATGGAAATTCATATTTATTGTGTTACTTGTATTTTTTAATAAAGAAAGGAAGATTTGTTTTATAATCACTGAATGGCTCACTTTTTCTTCAATTCATAAAGTTCATTCCTACATTTTATTCCACAATTTACCAATTTTAATAAATATCCAATAAGCATCACAGCAAATTTTTTTTGAAATGTTGAATCATTTTAATTGCTCATATTACAACATTAATTATCAAGTCATTGTCATGATAATTATTGTGCAATTATTTAAGAAATTCTTTTGAACAAGTAAAATGAGATTCACATTTTAATTTAACCAATTGTTTCTGAGTACCAACACTGCAATATGAAACTGTTTTTTGTTTTCAGATCAAGTATCCCACAATGGATCCAAGGACTTCCCATGCAACATTAATTGTAAATGTCTAATGGTTGCTTACACGAAATATCACCGTAATCACAGACTATAAGTTCACAGACCTGCAATTACTTTTCATTGCAATAATTCCTGTTTGTTTGCACATATTCCTCAGTCACATAGCAAAATGAGATTCCTCATTATTTCTAAATTCATTGATAGAATTTTATAATTCAGTTGTTGCTCATACGTAATAATTATTCAATCCAGTATGTGCCATAAATGTGGAATTACGGCTCTTTTCATGAATACCTAAATATATTGTAATGTACAATCTCTTGATCATTGTTGATATTAATTCTTATTTTACCTGCGGAAACGTAGTTGAATTCATTTCAATATATTTCACTTCGATACGAACATTTATTGTATTTATAATTACAATAAGATTTAAGTATTTTGCATGCAACAAAATCATGTACAATTCCTGCGTTTTGTTAAGTCAAATGAAAAAGAATTAACATCTCTGTATTGTTTCATTAAAATATGACAATGCATTTTGAATTTTTCGAAGTTGAGCATTTTAGCAAAGAAGGGATGTTGTCTTCAGCTGAATAATCACATTGAATGACTAATACGCAGAACTCACTTCGAGTTCCCAAGAACCAAATTAACTAATTCTGTTGGTTCTAAATTCCTGGAAAGTATTTGAGAATGTTGCAGTTTTAAAGATGAAGAAGTCTATGTGATCGTACTGATTTTTTAAAATTAGAAACATCTTAATTCAAACATTTCAGGCACATAAATCGTTATTCTGTAGTGTTACAAAGATGAAAAGCAAGTCAATTTCTTCATCAGTAAAATAAACAAACGTCACTTCCCGTTATTCATTAGTTAGCTAATTCCAAACTTTGTTGTTAAACAATGCAATTCACCTGAATATTGTTGTGTCCTTTGATCATATTAATTTTCTAATTATTGTTCATTCATGATTTGTCAGGGAGTTTTATTTTTTGTTTTCCATTCACCTACTTATATTGAATGTAATATTAATATGCTTCGGCAATATCAGAGAGTGTTCATTTGAAATTTGACTTTGCATGTCTCTCACTTATCTCACTTCTTGCATGGAAGCTGGGCGTTGAGAACAGATCAGTGGTTAGCACTCGTGTCTTACAGTGTTATGTACGGGGGATCGATTCCATCCTCGGTCACATGACTGTGTGGAGTTTGCATGTTCTGGTTTTCTCCCACAAACTAAAAATGAGCAATTTAGGTAAATTGGTCATGTTCTGTTCAGGGATGTGTAGGTGAGGTGCATTAGTCAGGGGTAAATGTCCAGTAATCGGAAAGCAGAGTGGTTCTGAGTGGATTATTCTTTGGAAGGTCAGTGTAGACTTGTTTGGGCCAAATGGCCTGTTTCCACACAGTAGGGATTCTGTAAACTTGGAATTGTGTTTCACTAAACAAAACTGACAATTTGTTTAAAATGTTGCCTTTAAAACTTATCTTTAACAGTCAATTGTCAATCTTGTAAAATATCTCAATGTTACTGAAATCAATGTTCAAACAAAACACTGCACATAAAGCCACACAAAGATCTTCATGAGCATCTAATTACTGTTCAGTGGAATAATCACAGTAAATATCTTCTTGTTCCTAAGATCAATCCCCACTATCACAGTAAGGATCTGGTTATCATTCTCTCCAATAAATGCAATCGTTGTCCCTCTGGTATTTCAGTTCAGTCGTTATACACCATACTGGTTGTTCAAAGCATGGTTATTCTTTATTATGAATGGCCAAGGATTCTAACGGCAAGAGATGTTGTTCAATCTGATTTGTTGCATGTTCTCAAACAGGTTTTCAAAATGAATATTGCAAAAAAGAAGTGTTAATTTGGTCTTGTTCAACTGTTGATGCTGACATTTTCAGTTCATGTTCATTAAACATAGTTAGAGAAAGTGAGGAAAGCTGAAGCCGAAGATCAGAGCCAAGTGTGTGGCGTTGGAAAAGGGCGGACACATCCAAAGAGCAGGAGTATCGACCTTTCGGGCATTAGGCCATCATCAGAAAAGATTCCTGATGAAGGGCTTATGCCCAAAATATCAGTTCTGCTTCTCCTCGAATGCTGCCTGACCTGCTGTGCTTTTCCAGCACGACGCTCTTGACATTAGAAATATTTGACTGAATATTCACAGATAATACTAAAAGTTGCCTATGTCAATTTAAATTACTGTGCGTTCTATTCCCTGAAGTGCTCAGATTATTTGCCCCTCTTCTTAAATCTGATACAAATCTCAAACTACAGAACATATTAAAATTCACATGAATTATAAATTTGCATTCTCGACAAGAAAACCAATGGAAGGTGATATAGAATTCTTGAACAGCCTACACATTTGAATGAAAAAGCAATTCTTTCCAAAAAATGTTTGCACGTCTGTATCTTTATTTCAATTCAATAATCCTGCAGATCGTTTATAATTGTCAGTTGATCTCTCTGAATGAGTACCTAACCAATGCCAATGTAAACAGCTGAAACATTAACAACAGATTGATGATTGGGTGTTAAAAGATCTTATTTGAAGTCAACAAATATTTGAAATTTTCTAGAATTCCACGAGGAAACATTCTTGAATCATAATGCAAGAAATGAGATATGTGAGAGATGTGCAAACCTTATTTTTAAATGAACACACTCCAATATTATCAAAGCATTTCAACCTTACGGCCAAAATGAACAGGTGAATGGAAAAAAAAACAATTTTCTGACTATTCATAAATTGGAGGATTAGAGAAAACAGGGACAAATGTATGTATTTTGTAAAAGCAAAGTGGCTAAAGCGAACTTTCCAAAAGTGGGGGATACCTGTACACATATTTCTTGGTAACCTGTCACAAATAAGTATCAGATTTTGTGATTATTGGTATAATAGATACAAGCAGATCTAATGTTGAATTGAAAAGCAATTCAGTCTGTGCTTAGGTACTCTCTAATCAACATTCAGAGGGACTCTTGATATATTTCTGTTGAAGGTATGATTTGAAACCTTCCCTCGAGTCTAGTAATAGAGACACTGCCACAGCTACACAAGTTCCTTTCATAATGTTCCCACTCAGGACGGGCAGGACTGTAATATTATGTTTAATGTGGTTACTCAAATGAAAACTAATTAGTTGTTTATTGTAGTAATTTGAATGGGAATTAATTAGATAGTTTCTGTGTGTAATGGACTGGAAATTAAACAATATTTTACAATAACAATAGAATAAAGGAATGGTGGTCTTAAATAAACAGGAATCTCATGACAATTCTTTGAAAGACAAATTGAAAAAACTACGTGATCATTGTACTTTGATTTTAAGTATAAGATGAAAGCAACAATTTCAGACTGTGTACTCTGCCCTCTATGTTTTTTATAATCTGTTTTTATAATGTATTTCTTTGACAGCTGCACACCTTGTTTCCTGGTTTCTTTCCCAGCCCTAATTCCATTCCCCGTGGCCTTGAGGGACTACCATTTCTGTTATTTAATCTCTCCTGCCTTCCCCCGTGTGACAGACAGTCTTTTTGTCCTTGTCTCACCCCCACCTTGCTCACAAACTGTTACATTTCTGATGGTTCCCAGACCTCTGTGACTTCACTGTGCCCCCTGGGTCAGTCGCGTGAGTTTTGAATTCTCTTTCTCCAGAAATAATTGGAAATCTTTCTGGCTGCAGTTTCCCCCAGATTTTATTTTTAAAGTCAGAGTTGTGTCAGGAGGAGGCCATTCATCCACAATTCCAAGCATTTTGATGTAATCTGTGACCTGTCCACAGATATGCAGCTTCACTGGATTGACCATGTTAACATAGCCTGTAGTGTGCAGGTTCGGCGGGTTGGGTTAGCCATGATAAATGTGGTGTTATGGGGGTAGGGTGGGAGAGCAGTTCATTGTAGGCTCGATGGGCCAAATAGCCTCTTTCTGCCCCTACGGGATTGTGTGATTCTAACTAGTTGTGATTGTCGTCACATTTTCCTCATGCCAGGTTCATTCAACTCAGGTACACATGCTGTCTTGGTGTTTCTGTGGGTGCTCACTCACTCCTTTCCTTCAGTTTTACAGCAATTTCACATAGTACGTGAGGGTGAGAATGAATTTGCAAACACAAATACTCCAACCAGACCCCCTCACAGGTCAGGAAATGTTTCTGCTGCTAATGTTGCTCACAGGGAACAGGAAAATAAAGGTTCAGTCATACATCTTACAAGGTTACAATCAACAGGAATGGATAAACAGCTTAAAACTCTTTTCTCAATAGGAAGCTGAGAGACAACCTGATACAAACAGGAAGCTTTGTGCCTGTGTTTTCAGAGAGTTGAAGTTGAAATAATTGATTTCGAAGCATGTTTCATTGTCCCAGAGCATCAAAGCTGCTATCTGATGTGCATATTTATTTCTGTCTATCTGTCTGAGTTAACAATCAGATGTGCAGGTCAGTGTCCAAGTGTCTCACCAAATCCCCGATTGAATCTGCCTCCCCCATAAACTCAGGTGCCTCACCACTCACTGGGTCACAGAGAAACTCTGCCGTTACAATGAGAACTGTCTTTGCTGTCACCTCTCCTCATGCTTCTGCCTAATCCTCACTTCCCATCATGAAATCCCAGTTGCCTCTAGCCCACCCACATGGGCATGTTGAAGAGCATGACAGGAGATTGGATTGAAACTGAGAGTTCAATAGCCAGAATGAAATAGTAAGGAGGAAATAAACGGGGTTTGTGGATCTCAGGGATACAGACTCCAGGCTGAGTCCTTTGTGGGCATTCCCGCAATAATACGAGACAGCATTCCATGATGAGATTAAACCCGAGTGGCAGGAGAGGGGGCCACAGAACATTAGCAGGTTTGGTTCAAACACAGGTTTGTTCAGTCAGTAACAGTGTGTTAGACATGGAAGTGAAGTAAGCGATGAAGGGAAATGTTGCCACAAGCTGCAGATGGACAACCTTCATTGGAACAGGAGGAGGCCATTCAGCCCTCAACCCTGCACTGCCATTCAATTAAATCATGGCTGATTTGTGGCCGAACTTACAATTTTCAAAACTCTTTGAATTCATCAATAAACTCCTCTGCAACAGACAAGATCAATATTGAAAAACTAAATATTTACAAATTCCGGTGAAATTAGAAACAAATACAGACATTGCTGGAAAAAGTCAGCAGATCTTGCAGCATCTGTGGAGAGTGAAGCTTTGGGTCCAGTGATCAGTCAGGTGACCACCTGCAGCTGACCATTCTGCCTTTTCTGTAACACTCTCTGGAACAGGTTCTGGTGCGAGGGGAATGAGATTGTCAATAGCAACGGAGAAAACAGGACGACGTGCTCAATCAGAATAAAATTCATTTCGGTCTTTCACTTTTAATTCAAAGGCAAACATTATTCATTATCATTTCAGAAAAAGTAGGCCAGAAATCAACTCTTCATGTCATTGGATGTTAATTGGAAACTGTTAATTCTGACCCTGACCAGCCGACATGTGAATCCAGACCCTGGATAATGTGGTTGACTCTGACCCATCTCCTGGGCAGTTAGAATGGATGACAAATGCTGCCCCAGCAAGTGATGCCGTGATCCCATTAGCAAACAAAACAAATCCAATCGCCGTGGTTAGTTGTGAACTCGCTGGTGTTTCATCAAGCTGGATATCTGAGTGAACTGCTTCCCACACTCAGAGCAGGTGAATGGCCTCTCCCCAGTGTGTATTCGCTGGAGTACAGTGAGGCTGGATGGTGTCCTGAACCCAGCCCACAGTGAGAGCAACTGAATGGTCTCTCACTGGTCTCCTGTGACCGGGGGAGATGATATTCACCATCCCGGGGGATGGTGGGTACAGATACCTCCAAGAGGGATCCAGTGAGAGTTGACTGGGACAAACTGTTCACATTCATGAAAGAATCAATAATGATGAGGCACTGATGTAAAGGGATTGACAAAGGAAGCACATGTGACATGGGACAAAGCGTTTTCATGCAGAGAAAGTTTATGGTCAGGAATGCACTGCCAAAGAGTGTGGTGGAACCAGATACAACGAAGAGAATAAAATTGAACGGTTACTGGAAGAGGGGGAATGGGAAGATTTATGGGGTAAAGGTAGAAGAATGGCATTCAGTGAGGTGATCCTTTAAGAGCTGATGAGCCAATCAGCCTCCTTTTGCATCGTAACAATTCTGTGAACATTTCATTCTGAGTCCTCTTAGGCCCTCTAGGGAAATATCAGGGCAATGTTTGAAAAGACATCAGACTGAATGAGGTTCTCAGTGAACAAAAGCGAGGCACAAATACAGAGAGGTTTTAGGATAGATTGAATCAAATGTTACCAATTTGCACGGCCACCAACAATACAGCAGTTACAAATGGGAGTCAACAAGAGAATGGAATTAGAGCAGCAAATAAATCTTATACAGCTAAAGGGGATGCTGGGTAAAGATACCACGGTTCGTGCTTATTTCATTCCAGACACACCGCCAGGGAGCACATCGTCCTATATCTGTCCTTCTGGGCTCTTGAAGAATTTTGTTCATTTCAAGTGTTTCATATTTCCGTCCTCCAGCGAAGACAGCTTCATGCTTCTCAATCTCTCCTGACAGGGCAAAGGTGCTGTTAGAATTCAAATCACTGAGGTGTGTTATTGACTGCTTCATGGACTGGAACTGGCAATTGAGACTGTAAGTTTACTATATAAAATACCTTCAATTGTATTGCCAGATTGCTGGACACATGCGGGGCTTTAAGAAAAATAACTTAACTTACAGGCATTGAGTGTCAGAGCACCTACTGTTGCGTGGGCATCCTGTTTAGATACAATCTATCGATAATTGTTAGAATTGACTTATACTGACTCCATAGACGTGGTCAGAGCATAATAACGGTCATCGAAGCTAACACATTTCCCATGGGTTAAGAGTCGCAAATGATAGCGTAGGAACAAGTTTGGCTAATAAAGTACAGTTATTCAAAATCATCCGAATTTACTTTCAGAAATAAGTGAGAGAAAACCACATTATTGCATTAGTCCAAATTTAGATTTCAGGAGAACTGAAGGGAGAGCTGGTGTTGGGAGCTGTAGTAATGAAGGAGATAAACTTGTTTTACAGAGACAGAGTTCACAGATGTGAAACTCAGCTTTAACATCACATTTAACACACCCAATTCCGCAGGTCCTGAACATTATACGTAATATGGCAGGGGAAAGCAGCATTCCCAGCCCAGAGAAACCATTCGTGTTGTGCATGTGGTTAAGGATTTAACTGGTCATGTGATCTGGGAAGACACCATTATGACGGGACCAGGGTGAGGTTGTGTCAACGTGGGGACTGTGGGAAGGAATTCACTTACCCCTCCCAGCGGGACACTCACTGACACAGTCACACTAGGGAGAGGCGAGTCACCTACCTCATGTATGGGAAGGGATTTACTCGCTCTTGCAATCTGCTGAGGCACCAGAGAGTGCCTAGATGACTGAGATCTGCTCTGTGTGAGAGAAAGGATTCATTCAAATCTTTCTCCTGCAGAGCGCATTCCCACGGGGGAGAGGCGATTCACCTGCTCCATATGCGGAAAGGATTCACTCAGTCTTCTGATCTGCTGAGACCCCAGCGAGTCCACACAGGGGAGAGGCCATTCAGATGGTCAGTGTGGGAGAGAGGATTCAGTGATTCATCCCGCCTGCTGAGACCCCAGCGGGTTCACACTGGGTAGGAGTTGTTTCCCTCTCTGTGTGACAAGGGATTTGCTGAGTCTTAAACACGACTGAGAGCCCAGTGAGTGCACACAGGGAAGTGGTCATCAATCTGCTCCGTGTGGGGTAGAGTTCACACATCAGGGCTCCCAAGCACTGATGATGTCGCCAAGCCAGGGGACAAAACGTTTGCAACAAAAACTTCCAGCTCGGCGAACAGAACCACAACAAGAAATGGGGGAATTGAAAGACCTGATTCTAAAAGGAATAAGAGAGGCAGTTCCGAAGTCACAGAATTTGACTAAAGCCTTTGAAGTTAGACAGGAGAAAGATGAGACTCCCTCAGCTTTCTTGCAAAGATTAAGGGACTCAATGCGGAAATATTCTGGAATGAACCCTGAGGACCCAGTGGCACAGGGTCTTTTAAAAGTACATTTTGTGACAAAAGCATGGCCAGACATACAGATGTTACTGTTCATCAGAGTCAGGGCTGGACCTTGTTCATGATGACACTGTTGGAATATTGATGTTGTTGTTAACCACATTAACTGGGCTGGTGTTGACTGAATTTATATTGCCACTTTCTGAACCTCAGGGTGTCTTTCTGGGCACAAGGCTCCACAAAAAGCAATGCGACGATGAGCAGGGATCGTCTCTTTTGACTTAAATTCTGATTGTAGCACTGGCGCTTCACAGCAGCAGGTACAAGGTTGGAGTCCAGCCTTGGTCAACGGCCTGTGTGGAGTTCCCACATTCTCCCCATGATAGTGTGTGTCCTCTCCAGGTGCTCTGGTTTCCTCGCACAGTCTTAAGGTGTGCAGGTTAGGTGGATCAGTCATGCTAAATTGCCCACAGTGACCAGGAATGTGCAGACTAGGTAGATCAGCCATGGGAAATGCAGTGTTACAGGAATGGAGTGTTCTGGGCGTGATGTTCTTCGGATGGTCGGTGGGGCTTGATGGGCCAATACTCTCCTTCCACACTTGTTTTTTTTTAATGTAAAAGACAAATGTTAAATAAAATCCATCAAACCAACCCTCACTGAAAACTGATGTGGACGTGCAATCTCCTGGAGAATCCCTGCCCTGCCTACTTCTTCCTACCCAGGTTCCATGGCTATATACATACCTGGGAGATAGCAGCAGGGGGCGGCCATTCGATTGTGCTCCACCATTCAATGGGAAACAGCTGACCATCCAGCTCAGTCTCCTGTTCCTGCTGTGTTACTGTGTTGGTGTAGGCAGGAGTAATGTGATGGTGCTGCCTCCTCGAGGATGCACTCAGCACCCCTCATCATCCTGCAGTAACATCAACCGGGTTTCAGCAACGAGAGATAGAAACCATTTTCAGGATATGGGCATCACTGGCTCAGCCAGCATTTATTCCCCATCTCTAGGTACCCTTAAGAAGATGGTAGTGAGCTGCCATCTTGAACCAATTGTAGTCCATTTGGTGCAGGTAGACCGACAATGCTGGGAGGTAGAGTGTTGCAGGACTTTGGCCGAGTAATTCCCCATCTTTGGTTTGTCAAATTCTGGTTAACTCAATCGTGATTTTGAGATTTCAGTCTGCAAATCTTCACCATCTAGCACCCGATATAAATGAATAGGTACAGATTAGAAATTCAGAACAGACAATTCTAGTTTCTCTGGAATATTTTTCCCCTTTGTTCCCCCGAAGCTGTCACCCTCTAGCCCACTTACTCTCTCCCACGATTCTGACTCTGCTACCCCCTAAAGTGCACCCTCCCCATTCTCACGGAGTTACTGATAAACAGATCCATGCCAGCACTTCCCAGCCCTGGTTAGACTCTGCACACTTTCTGGGTTCACTTCCTTTCCCTTCAGTTGCTGCAAGTCAATAATGTAACAGCAGAATGAAACCAAAGGAAACAGAAAGGGAGGTGGCAGACACTGGACAGAAGAGGAACCTTCAGTCTGGGAGAGTGGGTCAGATCCTTCTTTGTTTCCCATTGATCGATTCCCAGTGTTATGACAAGTTGGGAATGTAACTTGGTCCCATGTGGGTGTAGTCACACTTTGACTCCCCATAAATCAATACTACAAGCAGATGAATCCCTTCGCCAGCCAATCAAAGTGTGAAATGCTTTCCGCTAGTTACCCCAAAGCACATGCTCCAAAACCCGCCGACATTCTGTAGGTGTACAGTACTGGTTTTCTCCGCACACGTGTGGTCCCTGCCTCAGGACTGTGGGAGTTGTAGTCCCCATAAAGCCTCTGGAGACCTGTCTCTGAAAAGTAAAAGAAAGTGTCGGCTGGAGGGTGTTGTGTATAGGATATCCATTCAGACACACAGGACATGTGGGCTGTCACTGGGTTTTACTGAGACATCCGCTTAGACAACCCGATTTCTGACGTAAGAAATATACATTCAGCCAATTGCGGGGTGGGGAGGTTAATAATGGGCAGCAGATTTTAAGCAGAGGTGGCTCAGTGGCTAGCACTGCTGCCTCACAGCGTCAGGGACCCGGGTTTGATTCCAGCCTTAGGCAACTGTGTGGAGTTTACACATTCTCCCCATGTCTGCATGGTTTTGTTCGGTGCTCCAGTTTCCTCCCACAGTCCAAAGATGTGCAGGTGAGGTGGATTGGTCATGCCAAATTGCCCACTGGGTCCATGCATGAGCCGGTTAGGCAATTAACAATGGGAAATGCAGGGATACAGGGAATGGATGGGTCAAAATGGGATGCTCATCAACGGGTGTGGACTCGATGGGTGAATACCCTGTTTCTGTATTTTAGGGACTATTCTATTCTCGTGAAGAAGAATGTACCTATCTCGATGTGTTTGAACCTGTGGAATTCCCTATTCAAAATGCGGTGGATGCCAGGAAATGAGCAAATTTAACGAAGAGATACAGATTGTTAATTTGCAATGAGTTGAAGGGTGAGAGAGAACAGGCGGGAAAATCCAGCTGAGACCGAGGTGAGCTCAATCCTCATGGTATTAAATGGTGGATCTGGTTCGAAGGGCTGCATTGCCTCTCCTGTGCCCAGTGCTTATCTTCTTACTGTAATAACTGGAAAGCTGAATCCAAAACTCACCACCTTCACCAAAGATTTTTCGGAAGAAGCAGGATAGTTAGGTGGATTAGTGTTTCAAACTTAGATAGTGAGGAAGCATGTAGGAGATAATGATTTTGCAATTTTAAACTGAGGGGAGACAGTGATTTATGGTTTTAGATTGTGAAGGACATTCACAGCGTCCAGAATACTCCGTTGTGAATATCTATCCTGTACTTTATTACAAAGCCAAGGTCTCATGACAATGAAATCCAAAACACCCAGGAAACATCGCCTCACCTCGTAATCAGATAAAAGACTTGTGATAAGTCTGGTTGAATTTAGAACACAGATGGAAAGCGGGAAGATTAAATCCAATCCCAAGATCCTGTGCTTAAACAAAGGAGTCTACAATAGGATGAGGCAGGAGTTGGTTAATGTAGACTGGAAGCAAAGACTTTACTGTGGTACAGTTGACAGATAGTGGAGGAATATCAAAGAAGTTTTCGATGTGCTCAGCAAAAGTATATACCAGAGAAAAGGAAGGACTGTCGGAAAAGGAGTAATCTGCTATGGGTGTCAAACGAAATAAGGGAGTCTATCAAATTGAAATAGAAAGCATACAAATTGGCAAAGACACCAAGAAAAAAATAGGAGATTAGAAAAACTTCAAAGATCAACAGAAAGCGTGATGGGATTGGGGATAAAAAGTGATGAGTAGCTATCCCCAGGGCCGGAATAGCAGTTTACACTGCTGGAGGGGAACCTATTGTGTGGGGAACATATGGCCTCTGTAATTGGTGAAGCACTTAACTGTCACCATAGAGATAATCCTGATCACGTTAAAACTCACAGCACACTCCAAAAGCTTATACTTCCAAATAAACCTGTTGGACTATAACCTGGTGATGTGTGGTTTATAACTTTGTCCAACCCACCCCAACCCCGGCTCCTCCACATCAGAATCCTAATAGACAGCCCCTCTGAAATTGAAGCGCCTGTCAGGTACTTGAGGGAGCCACGGGGTCGTGGGGGGAGGGGTGTGTGGTTTAACCACAAAGTGCTGAACTGAACTCGACTTTTTAACTGCTGTTGTCATGGAGATAATCCTCTAAGAGAGTCTCTATTCAAAGTCACAAATCACAAAGGTAGAAGAATGGGAGCCATCCATTGGACCTGATGCAGCCTAAACTCATTTTGCATGTAAAATATCCAGGTAACTACCATGTCTCATCAATAAAGTCTCAAAGAACACCTCTCAGAGTTCTGTACCTAGTTATTCCTATCCAGCAGGGTTCAGGAATATGAGTACACAGCAGTTAGTCTTCAGAGTGGAGAACACGAAGAACATGCCAGTCATTGATAAGGAGACTGAGGAAGCTGAGGACCTTGAAACTCTTTATCATGAAAGAGTTAGAGCTGGGCCAGTTAATGGAGCTAAAGGGAGACAAGTCTCCTTGCCCTGATGGAATACAAACCAGGATACCAACAGAGTTAGTGGGAGAAATAGCAAATGCAGTTAGAGTTGTAGAATCCTACAGCAGAGACAGGCCCTTTGGCCCAAACTGGCCCATACCGGCCAAAATGCTCATCCACGCGAACCCCATTTCCCTGCACTTGGCCCATCTGCTTCTGACCCTTTGCTATCCATGTATTTGTCCAAATACCTTTTACATGTTGTTAATGTACCCACCTCAACCACTTCCACTGGCAGCTCAGTCCATATACATACCATCCTCTGTGTAAAATAGTTGCCCCTCAGCTTCCCTTTTATTCTTTCTCCTCTAATCATAAACTCATGCCCTCCAGTCCTTGGTTCCCTGGGAAAAAGTCTGAGTGCATTCACCTTACCCATGCCTCTCATGATCTTATACACTTCTGTAAAATATTCCCCCTCGGTTTCCTCTGCTCTATACAAAAAGGTCCTCGCTTGTCCAACCTCTCCCTATAACTCAGACTCCTGAGACCTGGCATCATCCTTGTAAATTTCTTGGGCATCTTTCCAGTTTAATAACTGAAAACTAGACTGCACTCATCACATTTCTCGTGTTTCCCCACGGCACTGGAACCAACGTGACAACGCCAATGGATTACAATCTATGATCGATAATTCACTCCGTTACAACAATTCCATTTTCATAGCTTTTTCCATGCAGCAGGAATCCTTTTGTCTTTCTGGTTTCATGGTAAATTGCCCTCATACAAAATCAATATGTGGCTTAACTGTTCCTGGGAACTGTGCCATGATTTTTTAGACTTTCAAAAACCAATGAAATCTCTCTCCACAGTCCCCACACTAACATGGACTTCGCTGTCTCAGTACTTTTTTTCAGTCACACTGACATTTGAAATATTCGCCTACGGAGAGAATGCACACCTTTCCTTCCAGATGAAAAGGCCAATGATATTTAGATTGGCACGGATTCCAGTAACTATCAGGTCTGAACATAAAGTTCAATTTGAATTTCTAAACTACAAATCCTCCCTTTCAGTACTCTACAACAGAGAAAACAGAAAGTGCTGGAGATCTGCAGCAGGTCTAGCAGCATCTGAAATAGTGACAGATGCAGGAAACATTGTAGCCTTGAAGAAGTGTTTAGATGTGTGTTTAATGACCAGTATGGATAAGATGGAGCCATTGTGTTCAACTGTATTATAGCAGAGACTCTGACCCCATTTTATTCCGTGTTTCTCTGAGATTCCCTCTTTTCAGAAGCAGGCAGGATTGGGAAGCAATGGAGAATGTAAATGATGTGTGACCTTCCTAGTGAGAGGATACGAGTACGGGAGCAGGGATCGCTTTCTGGAAGGGCCTTGGTGAGACCACACCTGGAGTACTGTGTGTACATTTGCTCCCCTTTCCCAAGGAAGGCTATCCTGGTTATTGAGATCGGAGTAAAGGAGAGTCATCAGACTGAGTCGTGGGATGTGAAGATAGTTAAGGGCTGCAGATGCTGGAAGTCAGAGTCGATACAATGTGGATCTGGAAAAGTGCACCAGGTCAGGCAGCATCAGATGAGCAGGATGGTTGATGTTTTGGTCAGGACCCTTTGTCAGTCCCGATGAATAGTCCTGACCCAAAACGTCAACTTTCCAGCCCCATCGTACTCATGCTGGTCATCAAGCTCCTATTTATTGTAGTCCCATGTTCTGGCACTCAGCATGTAACCGACATTGTAGTGCTTGGTATGACTTCTTCAAGGTTGCAGTGTTTCCTGCATCTGTCACCATTTCAGATGCTGACAGACTTGCTCAGGATCTCCAGCAATTTTTGTTTTTATTGCAGATTTTCACCATTTTGCTGCAGCATTTAGAGTCATAGACATGTATACAGCTCCAGAATTTGTTGACTGATTCCTGGGATGTCAGGACTGATGAATGAAGAGGGACTCAATCTTTGTTTAATCCTCCTTTCCTTTGGCTTTCTGAGCCGCTGACTACATCACTAATATTTTACCTCCCATTCCCTGACCTGAATATGACCCATCTAAGCCTACACTTTAGTTCCCAACCCACTGCCAGACTAGTTACAACCTCACCTTTGGAACTTCAAAAGCCCCCATGAGGAGAATTCACCCAGCTCTGCCCAAAGGTAACTGGTCAAGCTGGTATAGCTCCCACCCAGAAACTGTCCCAGTGCCTGAAGAATCTAAACCCTTCTCTGGTATACCATTTCCCCAGCCACACATCTAGCTGATCTGCCCTCTTATTCATGCTCTCACTAGCACATGGCACTGGGTACAAGTCTCGCGTTATTACATTTCAGGAGCGACATTTTAATGCATTCCTGATCTCTCTATATCCAGCTTTCAGGCCCTCATCCCTTTGTTTAGCGATGTCATTGGTATCTATGTGTTGCACCACCACTGGCTGTTAAACCTCCAGCTCCAGAATGTCCTGCAGCCGCTCCATGATCTCGCGGATCCCAGCTCCATGGAGCTAATGTACCATCCTGGATTCATGTCTGTGGCCACAGCAGTGACCGCCCTAATCCTGACCATTGAATCCCCTGTCACTATAGCCCTGTGTCATCTCTTTACTCCCACTCTGTGCAGCAGAGCTCTCTGTGGTGTCATGAACCTGTCTGTTGTTGATTTCCCGAGCAGCTACACCACCAATTCCCGTCCTTACAGAATCCCAAGCGGTATACAGTATATGTTTGAGAAGAGGATGACCACTGTGGACTCCTCCACTCCCTTCCTGAGCCTTTTACTTGATCTGATGGTCATCCATTCCCTTTCTTCCTGTGTCACCCTCGCCTGCAGTGTGACTAACTCACTAAACGTGTTGTCCATAACATTCTCAGTATCGTAGATGCTCCACAGTGAGTCCACTCAGCTCCAGCTCTGAAAAGCAGTTTCCCAGTGACTGCAGATGGGAACCCTTCCTGCACACATAGCCGTCAGGGACAAAGGAAGCATCCCTTATTTCCCACATTGTGCAAGAGAACCACACCACGGTTCTGAGGTGCCCTGTAACAACATCTCTCTACATTCATCTAGTTAATCCCACTAAGAGAATTTAAATGAGTGAGCAACCTTCCTTCACTTCAAACATGTCCATTATAATAACAAAAAAAAAACAACTTTACTTAAGCTGATATGTCATACTTTAAAAACTTAAATAATCCGCAGGTATCACTGACAAATTGGCTATTCCCATTGGGACTGTGAATTTATGAAAGGCCTGAACTAAAACGGAGTTTCAGCTTCACCTTCTCCCTGTCTCACCTCACTATTTACACCCAACTCCAAAACACTCTCATTGAGCCAAGCAGCCCTCACAGTGCAGCCCTGTCATTTTCATTGTCTGCTCACCCCTACACTGCCCTCAGCCTCCTGTACTGTTCCAATGCATCTCAATGAGAGCTCAGGACCAGCATTTCATCTTTCAATTCAGCCCTTTGTAACCCCAGAGTCAACATGGACTTCAGCAGTTTCTGAATGAACAGACAGTTGTCAGAATCTGGAACGTTCCACCTGAAATGGTGCTGGAACTTGTGTCCACAAGGAATTTCAAAGAGAAATTTGCAGAGAATTGAAAGTAGGGAGTTTACAGATTATAAAGTGGATGATTGAGACTAAATCTGACAGTTCCTGCAAAAAGACGATGTGTAATTTGGATAAATCTGTGCTCTCTCTCAGGCAAATACCTCCTTCCACAGCGACAGGGCCAAGAATTGAACACATACCCCAAGGGTGATCCAACCATGAACTTGAACATCTTTCAGCTTTTGGCTTGACAAAAATATTGAAAATATTTTCCCACCGACAGAACAGACAAACCTCTCTCGTTCCACAGTTAAATGCCAATGATATTCAGATCCTGATTACTCTGCTGACGAGAGAAACTTATTTATTGAGATCCCAGTCTCAATTATTCTCAATTAATATCCTATAAAATGAATTCACAAAACAAAGCTCACAGTCAGTGCAAGATGAATAGTGAAGGCAAACACTTCTCTTGGTATGTGTTTGATGTGTACATGCTCCTCTTCATTTTGCCCCGCCCCTACCCAGGAAGACGACACGTGCATGCTCTTTGCGGTACCTTGCCCCCAATAAAGTTGGCGGCCATAACCCAGGTCCTCTCACTGCCTGAGGCCCAAGCCATCTTCCCCTTTGCTGCAAACGTGGGACCAAGAGTTTCTAATTCAGACTAACGACCTTAACAGAGTGTAACTAAACCCTCCCAGCCTACAGTGATACATTTCATCCGGTTTCTGCTGCCACTCTCCCCTTTCCGCCTCCTGCACACACCAAGGGTCATCATGGGTCCAGTGACCCTTCCTCAGAACCAATGACAGCTGGGAAAATTAGAATCCCTACAGCATGGAAAAAGGCCCTTCGGCCCAACAATTCAACACCCACCCTCCGAAGTTAATCCCATTCCTTACCCTATTACTCTCCATTTCCCCGGACTAATGCACATCCCTGAACACGACTGGAAACTTAGCTGGGCCAATTCACCTAACCTACAGATCTTTGGACGACAGGAGATAGGGGTTAAAGAGTAACTAATAGGTGGGGACAGAGCCCAAAGAGAGACAGGAACCTTTGGAAAGATAAAGGAGTGGGAAGGTGGAAAGCTGTTAATGGAGGAGACTGGAACCTTCTAGCATCTCAGTGGCGGTGGTAGAAATGGCGGCTGATGATCGACCTTCTGCTGCAAGAAAGACCCTGAGCTTCCAGTTGCCTGCTCTTTAACACACAAGACTGTTCCCTGTCCAACATCTCTGTCTCATGCTTACTGCCGTGTTCCAGTGAAGCTTGATGCAAGCTGGCAGAACACTTCAGAACATACCAAATGGCTTCCTATTTCACGGACTGCAATTCCCTCTCACATGTGGTCAACAATGCCCTCCAGTGTATCTCCTCCACTTCCCACACCACTACCCTTGAATCCCACCTCTACAAATGCAACAAAGATGGAATCCCACCTTCCTCAACTTCCATCCAGATACCACGCATCATCTTCTGCTATTTCCACCATCAGATCCCACCACCTGAGATATATTTCCCTCCCCACCCCTTTCAGCATTCCACAGAGACCATACCCTCTGTGACTTCCACGTTAGATCGACGCTCCCCACCAACCCATCCTCCACTCCCGGCACCTTCGCTTGGCACTGCAAGAGGTGGAAGACCTGTGCCCACACCTTCCCCTCACCTTCATCCAAGGCACCACAGGATCATCCCACATCCAGCATAGATTACCCTGCTCACCCAAACACCTCACCTATTGTGTCCTTTGCTCTCAGGACGCCAAATTGTGGAATATTTCAGGGAACATTTCTGGGACACATGCACCAACCAACCCCACCGCCTTGTGGCCGACCACTTCAGCTACCACCACCCCCCCCCCCCCTCTCCACCGTCACGATGCCAAGGACATGCAAGTCCTCCACCCCCAAATCCGAGCCACCCGACACCTGGAGGAACACCACCTCATGTTCCACCTTGGGAACTTTCAACCACATGGCATCAAGGTTTCCTCATCTCCCCTCCCCCAACTTATCTCAGACGCAACCCTCCAACTCGGCACAACTCTCTTGAACTGTCCCACCTGTCCATCTTTCTTTCCAATAATCCATTCCACCCTCTCACCACTACCCTCCATCTACAACCACCTATTGCCTCCCTAGCTCCCTTCCCCCAACCCTAAACACCCCTCCCTATTTATCTCTCAGGCGTATTCCACCACCCACATTTCTGATGAAGTGCTGACATGCCCGATACGTCAATTCTCCTGTTCCTTGGATGCTGTCTGACCTGCTGTGCTTTTCCAGCGCCACGCTTTAACACAAGCTGGAAGAACAACACTTCATCTCCCAGTCGGGGACCCTACAATCCTCTGGCTTCAACATCAAATTCAATAATTTTACGTCCTGAAATCTCCCACGTCCTAGTGTCTTTGCCCCCCACCCCACATACCAGACCTTTTAAATGTTGTAACTGTACCAGTCTCCACACTTTCTCTGGCAGCTCATTCCAATACACGTACCACGTTCATCTTGAAACTTTGCCCCTAATATCCCTTTTAAATCTTTTCCCTCATGCCTGTGCTTTCTATTTTTGGACTCACCTAAACAGGAATAAGACCCTGGCTGTTTACTCTATCCATGCCCCTCATGATTTTATCAACCTCTATGGTCACCTCTCAGCATCCGATTCTCCAGTGAAAACAGCCTCAGTCTGTTCAGCCTCTCCCTATAGCTCAATCCCTCAACCCTGACAACATCTTTGCACATCTTTTCTGAATCCTTTCAAGTTTCACAATATCATTCCGATAGCGGGGAGACCAGGACTGAAAGCAGAATTCCAGAAGTGGCTGAATGAACGTCCTGTACAGCCGCAAAATGATGTTACAACTCCTGTACTCAATGAACTGACCAATAAAGGCAAGTACACCAAACACCTTCTTCACTACCCTGCCTATCTATGATTCCACTTTCAAGGAACTACGAACCTGCACTCCAAGGTCTCTTTGTTCAGCAACACTCCCCAGGACCTTCCCATTAAGTGTAGAAGTCCTGCCTTGATTTGCTTTCCAAAATGCAGAACCTCACATATATCTAAATTAAACTTCATCTGCCACTCCTCAGCCCAGTTGATCGGAGTCTCATTGTACTCTCAAGTAACTTTGCTGTCCATTGCATCTCCAATTTTGGTGTCTATTGTCAACCTACTAACCATAACTCCTATATTGACATAGAAATCATTTATATAAATTGCAAGAAGCAGTGGACCCAGCACCCAGCATGACAGCATATTGCTCATCACAGGCTTCCAGTCCAAAAAGCACCCTCATTATGACACTGACTGCTCAGCAAGGTTAAAGCTCATAGCATACAGGGAGGACTAACCATCTGGATACAGAACTGGCTCAAAGGCAGAAGACAGAGGGTGGTGATGGAGGGTTGCTTTTCAGACTGGAGGCCTGTGACTAGTGGAGTGTTACAAGGGTCACTGCTGGATCCACTACCTTTCGTCATTTATATCAATGACTTGGATGTGAACATCGGAGGTATAGTTAGTGAGATGACACCAAAACTGGAGGTGTAGTGGACAGTGAAAAAGATTACCTCAGAGTACAATTGGATTTTGATCAGATGGGTGAATGGGCTGAGGAGTGGCATTTTGGGAAAACAAATCTTAGCAGGACTTATACACTTAATGGTAAGGTCCTGAGGAGTGTTACAGAACAAAGAGACCTTGGAGTGCAGGTAGATAGGATAGTGAAGGCAGCATTTGGTATGCTTTCCTTTATCGGACAAAGTATTGAGTTCAGGAGTTATGAGATCATGTTGCGGCTGTACAGGACATTGGTTAGGCCACTTTTGGAACGTTGCGTACAAATCTGGTCTCCCTCCTATTGGAAGGATGTTGTGAAACTTGAAAGGGTTCAGAAAAGATTTACAAGAACGTTGCCAGGGTTGGAGGATTTGAGCTAGGCTGGGGGTTGAATATAGGTTGAATTGAGTGGGGATGTTTTCCCTGCAGCGTCAGAGACTGAGAGGTGATCGTATCTATGTATATAAAAACATGAGGTGCATGGATAGGATAAATAGACAAAGTCTTTTCCCTGGCGTGGGGGATCCAAGCGCTAGAGGGCATAGGTTTATGGTATGAGGGGAAAGACTTTAAAGAGGCTTGAGAGGCAACGTTTTCACAAAGAGGGTGGTACGTGTATGGAATGAGCTGCCAGAGGAAGTGGTGGAGGCCATTACAATTGCAACATTTAAAAGGCATCTTCATGTGTATATGAATAGGAAGCATATGGGCCGGGTGCTGACAGGTGGGACTAGATTGCGTTGGGATATCTGAGCAGCATGTACAGGTTGAACCGACGGATCTCTGTTTCTGTGTTGTCCATCTATGATTCTTTGACCTTCCAGCCAATTCCGTATCCAAACAGTTAGTTCCGCCAGAATTCTATGGTGTTGAACCTGCTAACCAGTGTGTTATGTGAAACCTTGTGTCTTTCTCAAGTCCAAGTTAATGATTTCAATGCACAAAGCCATGCTGACTCTCCCTATTCATTTCTTGCCTTTCCAATGACATGTAAATCCTGTCCCTGAGAATCCCTTCCAACAACTTCTCTGCCACTGATTTCAGGCTCACCAGTCTATAGTTATCTGGCTTTTCCTTACCACTTTTCTCAAATAATGGCACCTCACCTTCCAGCACCTCACCTGTGGCGATCGATGACACAAATATCGCAGCGAGGGGCCCAGCAAAAGGTTCCCTAATTACCCACAAAGTTCTGGGATACACCTGATCAGATTCCAGGTTTTTATCCACCTTTATGCATTTTAAGACATCCAGTACCTCCTCCGCTGTAATATGTACACTTGCTAAGTTATCACTATTTATTTCTCCAACTTCTCTAACTTCCATATCCCCTCTTTCCCCTCATACCATAAAACTGACATGAAATACTTACAGAATCTCTCCCACCTCCTGCTGTTCCATAGACAATCTTGTTGATCTTTGAAGGTCGCTATTCTCTGCCTAGTTATTCTTTTGTCTTTAGTGTATTTGTAGAATCTCTTTGGATTCTCCTTAAACCTATTTCTCAAAGCTATCTCATGTCCCCGTTTTTGCCTTCTGGTTTCCCGCGAGTATACTCCTACTGCCCTTATAGTCCTCTAGGGATTCACACAGTGGTCTGTACCTGCCATATCCTTCCTTCATTTTCTTGAGCAGAGCCTCAAGTTCGCAGGCCACGCAGCATTCTCGACGCCTCCCAGCCTTGGCCTTAACTGGAACATACTGTCTGGGTACTCTCATTGTCGCAGGCCTATGGAGGCAATGGCAGATGAGGACAGAGAAAAAATCATTTATCAGTAAAGAGGTAATGTTGGGAAAGCTAAAAACTCATGCTTATCTCTATAATTCGTCTCTAGCCTCAGAATTATCACTATCTCTGCATCAAAAACATCTCAATCTCTGCAACATCCTCCAATCTCTAATCTCCTCCAGTCTCAACACCCTATCTTTAATCATGTCCACCCTCACACATGTCTGTGATGTGCCTTTCTTTAATCCCAGCCTTCAGGATAACCCACTTTTATTTCAGATTCCTGCATCCAGAGCTCCACAATGTCCCGCTTAACCTCTGTCACATTTTCCTCCAAAAAACATTAATCAATCACGTATCATCTATTCTAATATCACCTTCTCTGACCTGGTTTCTATTGTGGCTTGAAATATTCCTATATTACGCGTCTGTAGTCTACATGACAGAAAACGGTTTTGTGGTCCATTGGGTTTATGCTGTAAAGAAATCTCCCAGCTAACTATTTTAATCCCATTTTCCAGCACAGAGCCCATAGACCTGTCAGCCTTAGCCTTGCAAGTGTGTTCCTAAATAGATTTTAAATGCCACCGGGATTTCTGTCTCGCACTCTCTTCCAGACAGTGAGGTTTAGTGCAACTGTTGCTCTATGCTATCACCCACAGGGTTCAGAGCAGCTGGGTCTGTGCGAACCAGGATGGTTCAAGGAATGGGGGACTTTAGTTGCAGCATTTGTGGGGTTTCTTTAACATTAATTGTTCACGTGACATGTGTGTTGCTAATACACATCAAGAATAACTATCCACAATTAATGGACTCTCCTTTTCCACCTCTCCCCTTGCTTGCGCTATGGTAATATTCAGGTTAACCACTACCAGACATCTCTCTCTAATGAGAGAGCAGCCCTATGGTCGGGTAGGACAATGCTGACTTGATCTTTTACACAATGATGCCACTGTGCCTCGACGGTGGGGAGAGGGAATGCTGAAGGTGGTAGATGGGAAACCACTCTGGCACATTGCTTTATCCTGGAGAATGTTCACTTTCTTTAATATTGCTGGGGGGGAGGGGGGGGAGGGGGGGGGAGGGGGGGGAGTGCACTGATGCAAGCAAGTGGAGAATGTTCCAACACAACCCTGATGTGTACCTTATAGAGAGCAAACAGACATTGGGGAATCAGCGGTTTGGAAAAACTGAGATTGTTTTCCTTGTAGCAAAGGAAATTTGGGGAGCTGTGATAAAGCGGTTTACAAAAGTTACACGTTAGATCAAGTAGATTGGATGGGGCGGTGTTTGTGCAGTGTGTCCAGGAAGCTTTTCTAACTCAGTATGTCGATTGTCCGACCAGAGGGGAGGCCATTTTGGATTTGGTATTCGGTAATGAACCGGGACAAGTGATGGGCTTGTTAGTGGGTAAACATTTTGCTGATGGTGATAACAATTCTGTGACTTTCACCTTGGTTATGGAGAGAGATAGGTGCGTGCAACAGGGTAGGTTTTACAATTGGGGGAAGGGTAATTACGATGCTGTAAGACAGGATCTGATGAGCATAAGTTGGGAGCATAAGCTGTCAGGGAAGGATGTCGTGGAAATGTGGAACTTCTTCAAGGAACAGATACGACGTGTCCTTGATATGTATGTACCTGTCAGGCAGGAAAGAAATGTTCGTGTGAGGGAACCTTGGTTGACGAGGGAGATTGAATGTCTTGTAAAGAGGAAGAAGGAGGCTTACAAAAGGTTGAGGAAACAGGTTTCAGACAGAGCAGTGGAGGGATACAGGATAGCCAGAAGGGAGCTGAAGAAAGGGATGAGGAGAGCTAAGAGAGGGCATGAAAAATCTTTGGCGGATAGGGTTAAGGATAACATTTTATGCGTATGTGAGAAACATGAGAATGACGAGAACGAGGGTAGGTCCAATCATAGACAGTATTGGGAGACTGTGTATTGAGTCGGAAGAGATAGGAGAGGTCTTGAATGAGTACTTCTCTTCAGTATTTACGAATGAGAGGGACCGTATTGTTGAAGAGGAGAGTGTGAAACGGACTGGTAAACTAGAGGAGATACTTGTTAGGAAGGAAGATGTGTTGGACATTTTGAACAACTTGAGGATAGACAAGACCCCGGGCCTGATGGGTTATATCCTAGGATTATGTGGGAAGCAAGAGAGGAAATTGCAGTACATTTGGCAATGATCTTTTCATCTTCACTGTCAACGGGGGGAGTACCAGGGGACTGGAGAGTAGCGAATGTTGTGCCCCTGTTCAAAAAAGGGAATAGGGATAACCCCGGGAATTACAGCCCAGTTAGTCTTATTTCGGTGGTAGGTAAAGTAAAGGAAAGGGTACTGAGGGATAGGATTTATGAGTTTCTGGAAAGACACTGCTTGATTAGGGACAGCCAGCACGGATTTGTGAAGGGTAGGTATTGCCTTACAAGTCTTATTGAATTCTTTGAGGAGGTGACCAAGCATGTGGATGAGGGTAAAGCAGTGGATGTAGTATACATGGATTTTAGTAAGGCATTTGATAAGGTTCCCCATGGTAGGCTTATGCGGAATGTCAGGAGGCATGGGATAGAGGGAAATTTGGCCAATTGGATAGAAAACTGGCTAACCGGTCGAAGTCAGAGAGTGGTGGTAGATGGTAAATATTCAGCCTGGAGCCCAGTTACAAGTGGAGTTCCGCAGGGATCAGCTCTGGGTCCTCTGCTGTTCGTAATTCTTTTTAATGACTTGGATGAGGGAGTCGAAGGGTGGGTCAGTAAATTTGCAGATGATACGAAGATTGGTGGAGTTGTGGATAGTGAGGAGGGCTGTTGTCGGCTGCAAAGGGACTTAGATATGATGCAGAGCTGGGCTGAGGAGTGGCAGATGGAGTTCAACCCTGCCAAGTGTGAGGTTGTCCATTTTGGAAAGACAAATAAGAATGCAGAATACAGGGTTAACTGTAGGGTTCTTAGTGAGGTGGAGGAACAGAGGGATCTTGGGGTCTATGTTCATAGATGTTTGAAAGTTGCCACTCAGGTGGCTAGAGCTTGTAAGAAGGCCTATGGTGTATTAGCGTTCATTAGCAGAGGGATTGAATTCAAGAGTCGTGAAGTGATGTTGCAACTGTACAGGACTTTGGTTAGGCTACATTTGGAGTACTGTGTGCAGTTCTGGTCGCCACACTTTAGGAAAGATGTGGAAGCTTTGGAGAGGGTGCAGAGAAGATTTACCAGGATGTTGCCTGGAATGGAGAATAGGTCGTACGTGGATAGGTTGAGAGTGCTCGGTCTTTTCTCGTTGGAACGGCGAAGGATGAGGGGTGACTTGATAGAGGTTTATAAGATGATCAGAGGAATAGATAGAGTAGACAGTCAGAAACTTTTTCCCCGGGTACAACAGAGTGTTACAAGGGGACATAAATTTAAGGTGAAGGGTGGAAGGTATAGGGGAGATGTCAGGGGTGGGTTCTTTACCCAGACAGTGGTGGGGGCATGGAATGCGCTGCCTGTGGGAGTGGTAGAGTCAGAATCTTTGGTGACCTTTAAGCGGCAATTGGATAGGTACATGGACGGGTGCTTAAGCTAGGACATATGTTCGGCACAACATCGTGGGCCGAAGGGCCTGTTCTGTGTGCTGTATTGTTCTATGTTCTATGTTATAATACTAAACCTTACACCCATCAGCTCATTATACAAGGATTACAGGACAAATGTTGAAGATTTGGTAAGATCTATTCAGAGGATGGTTTGATTCAAAGGAGAACTTTTATTCCACAAATGGGATTGATCTGGAACAGAATACTCTCACACAATATGATTATCCTGGTCCTGATGAATGGAGTAATTCTGTCAGAGTTTGGCGTTACAATGACTGAGATTACCATCTGAATATCTGCCTGCAATACAAGTTTATAAAATCCGTCACTGTCAGTTCAGGTTTGAAACCCATACAAACCCCTCCTCCTGGCCCAGGATGACTGTAAAATTCACCCCTGGCGGAGGTTAGCAGGCACTTCAAGGGCAAATCTATGTGGGTTTCTAGGAGTTTCCACCTTGGGACTTCATGTGACTGAACATGGGACAGAATGTCCCAAGGTTGAGTGAGATATGGAGAGCAGGATTTGTTTCCTTTTCTTTCTTTCTGTGCTGCCTCTGTGCCTCCTCAATAAGACATGGGGTGTGAAAGACTCATGCAGCTTGATGGGCAAGATGCCTCCATTCTGACCAATGGGCAGCAAGCTCCTCCCAGTCAAGAAACAGTGTCCCTGAAAGATAGCAACTGCGCATGCTTCCCACTGCCCAGTGCTCACAGTACATGTTTCGAATAATGAGGGGGGAAATCTCCTAGAAAAGGCATAACAGGAAAGTTCCAAAAGGATTATAAATAGTTTACAGAGAGATATTCACAGGAAACGTGGGCAACAAGTTGGCAAATAGAGTATAACTTGGGATAAACTGTAGAAAGCTGCACCACAAAGGGACTGGGGGAAAATGAGCAGGAAACACAGAAAGCTAGCACACAGTTACAACATGGAATCAGGAAGGGGAATGGAATGCTGTCCCTTATTTCAAAGAGTTTGCAATATAAGAGTTTGGAGTATATACCTTAGGGCAACTAAACAAATGGCGAGTGAGACCACATCTGGAGTAACGTGAACAGATTTGGTCGCTTTAGTTAACGAAATAGAGCAGTTTATTGGAGGCATTTCAGGGAAGATCCATTGGGATGATCCCTGTTTTGAAGGGATTATCCTGGAAGCAAAGGCTGAATAAGTTGGGAATCTATTCACTGGACGTTGGAAGAATGAGAGGTGATCTCTTTGAAACATACAGGATTCTGTCGAGGTTTGACAGAGTAAATATGGAGAGGATGTGTCCCATTACGGGTGAGTCTTGAACCAGATTCTGGGTCAGTCGCGGAATCAAGGGTTCTGTTTCATATTTGTCGAGTTAAAGGCAACACCGACACAGGTTAGGGTTTCAGTAGCAATGGAGCTGGGGTGAGAAGGAGACGAGCAACGTTTTAGAAATTGGAATTCCTGGTGTTTGTGATTGTGTAGATGTCTGATCAGAAGGTCACCTTGGGGTCAGATATGAAAACAATATTGAGAAGAATGTAGTTTTGCCTCAGACACTTCCCAGTGAGAGGGAGGGACACAGCAGTAAGGGAAATGAATTTGGAATAGCAACTGAAGGCAATGGGTTTAACAATTACAGTGTTTCATTGGAGTGAATTGCAGCCATTGGAAGCGTGGTATGCAGTTTGATAGTGGAGTAATGGAGACGAATGATGGGGAGGGAGAGCTGGACATTGTCAGTGCACATGTGAAACCTAACACGATGCTTTTGGGCGGTTACCTCCTGGCAGTATGTAGGTGAGAAACAGGACGGACCAAGGATAAATCCTGGAGGGACACCAAATACAATGAATTCAGAAAGGAAAGGGAGAGTGGAGATGGAGCAGGATTTTCCAATGATGGTGAGGTCAAATATTAGGTTTTAGCAGAATGGGGGAGAAGGACATAACCAGAAAAGACAGACAGACAGATCATGGAACAATATCTGTGAATTGCAAGGCGGGGGGGGGGGGGGGGGGGGGGGGGGGGGAGGGGGGGGGAAGGGGGAGAACGATGACAAGCAGGAGGATGAGACAGAGATTTGCAATGTCCATGATTTAGCTACACTAGGGTAAATGGTCAAGATGACCTCTAATAAGGCTTGACAAGAGACTCTAGGAAATGCAAGTTTAGGACTAAAATGAGGAGCACCTTGTGAGGCAGTTTGGCTCGGTGGGCTAGTGAAGAGGGCGGAAAAAAAGCAGAGGCAGCTGATCGGATTGTCTCAATGTTATTGACAGAGAAACTCCATGTGCTCCTCACGCTTGTTGTTGGAGGGGAGGATGGAGGAGACAGGATAATGGATTTTTTTAAATTTCCAAACAATAAACAAAACCTGTGATAGTGATTCTAAAAATAAGTGAACATACCTGTCGTATTTATCTTTTATCAAGAATATTAAAATATACAACTGAAGTTCAGGTTTGAATCCCAAATCGGTAGAGGGTGGCTCTGAAGTCAAGAAAAAAGTAACTGGAATGAAGAATCTACAGTTTGTCATGGAACCATTGGGAATGTTTTTCTGCCATTGACAATGTCCTTGAGGGAAGGAACCCGACAGTGGCCCATCAAGTCACTCATTGTATTAATCACTGCACAGTCTCAACAAAGGAATGAAACTGGATGGACCACATTACATCTACCAATGCACTAGCAAATACAACCACACAATCAGCCCGCTTGACCCTGAAACTTCCGCCTCACTGTGGGCCAACAACAGCAGCAGAACTGTACTCTAGTCCAATCTGAAATCTCATGGCCTGGTATATCCCCCACTCAACCATTAACATCAATCCAGGGGAATCAACCCTGGTTGAATGGTGAATGCAGGAGGGCATGCCAGGAGCAGTACCAGGCATACCTAAAAATGAGGTGTCAACGTGTTGCAGCTACCAAACCTGCATGCCAAACAGCACAAGCAACACCAAATAGAACTAATTGATCTCATAACCAATAGATTAGATCTGAGTTCTGCAGTTCTGCCACACCTAGTCAAGAATAGTGATGGACAATTAAACAACTCACTGGAGGAAGCATCACAGATATCTTCACCCTTACCGATGGAGGGGTCTCACACACTCATGCAACAGATAAGAGGACAGCCTTAGCAGCGAGTTTCAGCCAGCAGTGCCAAGTGGATGAGCCTTCTCCATTGGTCCCTGACATCACAGATATGAATCGACTTGGTTGAAAACTCATTTCAAATCAGATCAAGAAATGGATAAGCAGTGTAAAGGTATGGGGCCTGCCAATATTCTGGCAATAATACTGTTGGCTGTGCTGCAGAACCTGCTGCCCACCAAGGCAAGTACTGCTCCAGCACTGGCACCTACTGACTTTGCAGAACATTGCTCAGGGATCCAACTCAACCAACTCCCCTCCATCAGTCGACACTCGCTCAGCAGTGAAGTGATGGAAGGCGTCATCAACAGTGCTGTCAAGCACCTGCTCAGCAATAACCTGCTCAGCGATGCCCAGTTTGGGTTCTGCCAGGGCCACTCAGCTCCTGAGCTTGTTACAGACTTGATTCACAAACTGACAAACAGCTGAATGAGGTGAGGATAGCAGGCCAGACCCCCTCCAATACCACTATATCGACTTCAGTGATATCACCTGACCTCACCACAGTCTCAGCTCATTTGCTGAAACTCTCATTCTTCCTTTTGTTAACTCTAGATTTCATTATTTAAACCCACTCCTGGCCAGCATCCCTAATTCACCCTCCTGATAATCTGAAGAATTTTGAAAACTCTACTGCCGAAGTGCTCACTTGTACGAAAACTTGGTTATCAATCAAAAGACTCCCATTTATAAGCAACAACAATTTACTTTCACACGCTTGACTTAATTCCTGGCTGTAAGCATTCCTATCTCCCTGCACCACACACCCTTTTCATATCTCAATGACTCATTTTAGTTCAGACTCTCAATGATGTGTTTATTTTTGAGTTCACCTGTGTGACTGTTTCTATAGACTCCAAGGGAACCTGGTCTGGAATCCCCACTCTAATCCTCTAAGATCTACTTTCTTCCTTTCCGGCATTCTTGAAAAACTGCTTATTTGGCAATGGTTTCGGTCACTGGACACAATATTCTCCATCTGTAGCCTTCTGTCAAAAGTTCTCAATAATACTTTTGTGAAATTAAAACCATGATGATTTGTACAGATACCTTCAACTCTTCAATATCGCTGAGCGAATAATCTTTAATGTCTCTTACCCAACCACGTTGCGGGAGCACCTTCACCATACAAATTGCAGCAGTACAAGGAAGTCAAACATCACCCTCTCCACAGGCAACAAGGCTTTGGCATTAATAACTGGTTTCTGTGGAAGGAGAAATACACAGTTGATGTTTAAGGGAGTGCAATATGAATTATAGGAAATGAAAATGGTGCAGAATTTGACTGTCAGAAATTGAAGGAAAATGCACTCGCTTATTGGAAAAAAGAATTCTTGACTGTCAAAGATATTGTGGAAAAAATAACCTGATAATGGAACAGCATATGGTCAGGAGCCGTGCAGTAGTGGACAATTCATTTACATTCTTGAAGAAGGGCTTATGCCAGAAACATTGATTCTCCTGCTCCTCGGATGCTGCCTGGCCTGCTGTGTTTTTCCAGCTCTACATTTTTCAATTCATTTACAAAACAGCTCTGAAAGTAATAGTAAAATACTATACAGAGCAAAAATACACCCATGAGAGACTGAGGAAGCTAGATAATGAACAAGTGGACATCAGAGAACCCAGAGGTGAACCAGAGCAGAGTTCACTTTTATGATCCCACAGTCAAAGATGTCTAGCACAGAAACAGACTTCTTCGGTCCAACCTATGCCAACCAGATATCCTAACCTAATCTATCTAAATTCAATCCTATCTGCCACTCCTCAGCCCATCTGATCAATATCCCACTGTACTCTGAGATAACCTTGTTCATTGTCCACAAAACCTCCAATTTTGGTGTCACCTGCAAACGTACTAACTATACGGCCTCTATTCACATCCAAATCATTTAAATGAATGACGAAACAAATCCAGAAAAAAAAATACATTTCTCTGGGTTTGAATGTGCTCTGTGTAAATCCTGCCCTGACTCTTTTTACCAGGGAAGGCTGTACATACACCCCTCTGAACTTTGCCCCCTACAAGGCTGGCGGCCGCGCACGTGTACAGTGAATCATTGCCTCGAAGAAAGATGTCGGCGCTCACTCAGGCCAATTATTCAAAGAGGCATATTCCCATTTGCTACAAAAAACGGGACTGTAAGTTTCAAACTTGTATTTTCTGATGTGTACCAAATGATTGTAAAACCTCTCAGACCATACCAACACCATTTCCCTCCCGCTTCCTGCTGTTTATTTCTTTCCTTACCAACAGCCCTCTGCACACACACACTCTGAAAATCCGCGCCCAACGCGAGGATGATCACGTGGTATAGTCTAGTCCCGCCCTAATTCACTGATTGGTCGGAGGATCAACTGCCCCACCAGGCCCTCCAGCTCCTCCCCTGCCTTTCCATTGGTCCGCCGCTGACATCAATCACTTCTTCGGTCCAACCTGTCCATGACAACCATATATCCTAACCTAATCTATCTAAATTAAAACCTATCTGCCACTCCTCAGCCCATTGGCGCATCTGATCAATATCCCATTGTACTCTGAGATTGTCCACAATACCAACTGCTGGCTGGAGCTTGCGCATTGCTTCGTGGCTTTTGCTGCTGTTTCTCAGTTACAAGAGTGAGGGACAAAGTTAAAAATCACACAACCACCTGATGAAGGACCAGCAAAGTAGTGCTTCCAAATAAACCTGTTGGACTATAACCTGGTATTCTGTGAATTTTAATTTTGTCCATCCTAATCCAACACCAGCACCTCCAAGTCACGAGTGAGGGAGGAATGCATAACATAAGAACAAAAGATCTTGGAACAGGAGAAGGCCGTCCTGCCCTTCGAGCCTGCTCTACCATTCGATAAGATCATGGCTGATCATTTCGTAGACACAGAACCATTTACCCACGTTCTCACCGTATTCCTTAATTAATTATTTCTTTTTTTAAAAAAACTTAGCTTTAAAAACGTTCATTGAACTAGCATCAATCACTTCCCTGGGCAATGCACTCCATCGAGGTCAAGACGTTCCTTCTCAATTCACTCTTAAATTTGCTGCCTCTAACCTTGTGATGAAGCCCTCTTGTCCTAGCTTCACCTGCCAGTGGAAACATCCTCTCTACTTCTATTTTATTCTTTCCATTCATTATTTTATATTTTTCCATTCTTCTGAATTCCAATGAATATAATCCCAATCTACTTTGTCTCTGTTAAGACAAACCCCTCACCTCTGGAATCAACATAGTCAACCTCCTCTGCACCCCGCTCTAGTGCCAGTACATCCTTGAGCACGTAAGGAGATAAAAACTGCATGCAGTACTCCAGGTGTGGCCTCACCAGCACCCACTATAGCTAGAACACTAACCTCTGCTTTTAAACACAATCCCTTCAGCAATGAAGGACAAAATCCCATTTGCCTTCTGAACTGATTGTTGTACCTGGTGACCAACCCTCCTGCAGAAGGATGTTCAGGTGCCTCGGCAGAGCAAATAATGTAACTTTTTAAAATTCAAGTAATAATCTTTTTATTAATGTTACTCCAATCAAAGAGTATGACTTTACATTTATGAACATAATATTCCACTTGCCAAACCATTGCCCACTTACTCAATGTATCTATGTTCCTCGCAAAGTTTCCCAGTCCTCCGCACACTTTGTCCGTGCTACTCATCTTAGTCTCATATGCAAACTTTGACACCCTACATGTGGTCCCCAACTCCAAATCATCTGTATCAATTCTAAATAATTGCAGTCCCAACACTGATCCTAGAGGCACACTACTAGTTACTGATTGCCAGCCAGAATAAGGTTTATTTATCCCCACTCTTGGCTTCCTGTTTGTCAACCAATCTTCTATCCATGCTAGTACTCTATCCCATGCGCCCTTATATAATGCAACAGCCACCTGCGTGGCACCTTGTTGAAGGCCTTTTGGAAATCCAGGTACACTGCATCCACTAGGTCCCCGTTGTCCACCTTGCTCGAAATGTCTTCATAGAATTCCAAACGATTTGTCAAGCATGACCTGCCCTTTATGAATCGATGCTCTGTCTGCCCAATGGCACAATTTCTATCGAGATTCCCTGCTATTTCTTCCTTGATAATAGACCCAAGCATCTTTCCAACGACAGAGAATAAACTAACTGGTGTAGAATTCCCTATCTTTTGTCCACCGCCTTTTCTTACAGTTCTTCCTTTTCACTGGAATATGCCTTTGCTGAGCACTTCCTAAAATGTCTTTGAAAACCTTTCACTGCTCATCAACTGTCCCACCATAAAGTCTTTGTTTCCAGTCTACTTTATCCAGGTTCTCCCTCATTCTATTGTAGTTCCCTGTGTTGGAGCACAGGACCAAGGTATTAGATTTTATCTTCACACTCTCCATATGTATTCTAACTTCAACCATACAGTGATCACTTCTTCCAAGAAGATCCCTAACTCTGAGATCATTAATTATTCCTGTCCCATTGCACAGGGGCCAGATTTTGGATAGCTTGGTCCTTGTCAGTTACATTTCATACTGTTCAAAAAAACTATCCTGGATACACTTAATGAACTCCTCAAGGCTACCCTGACTGAACTGGTTCAACCAATCTACATGTAGATTAAAATCACCCATGGTAATAGACATGCCATTTTTACATGCATTACTTATTTCTTTGTTTATTGCCCATCCCAATGTGATGCCTACACACTGCGCCTATCAGTGAATTTCTTGTTAGAATTTTGAAAGCATCATTCCTGTTTCTCCTAATGTACAGCACTAACAACAACTACTTGCATTGTATGGAATCTTTCACAATGGCAAATCTCCTAAGGTGCTTCATGGATGATCAAAACATTGATTAAGGAGAATGATTTTAAAATACATCTTAAAGAAGGATAGAGAATGTTAGGGAGGGTTTTCCACAGACGTCTTCTCTTGACAGCTCCAATTGTGGAGTGACGCAGGTGGGGTGGGTTGAAAAGGGAATGTACAAAGGGGAAATGGAGGAGCTTAGGCAGTGCATAAGGTCTTAAGGATAGAGAAGGTTCCAGACTGAGTCTGTCTGTCATAGACAGTATGGCTGCCCCATGGAGTTTGAAGCACCGCAATGGACCCATGCATGTCATGTTAGTCAAGGATAGTATAACGGTGGCTGAGAGAACATTTGATGAGGACTTGTCTACTGAAGTAGTGTGGGCTGAGGTTAGAGGCAGGAGAGGGGAGGTCACACTGCTTGGATTTTTCATAGGCTGCCACAGATTTCCAGGGAGGGGGAAGAGAGGATTAGCAAAACTACTCTGGGTGGCAGTGAAAGTAACATGGTGGTCATTATGGGGGACTTTAACTTCCACAACATTGACTGGAAATGCTATAACTCTAGTACGTCGGATGGATCAGTTTTTGTCCAATGTATACTGGAGGGTTTCCTGACACAGTATGTCGAAGGGCCGACAAGAGAGGAGGCCACATTGGATCTGGTGCTTGGTCATGAACCGGACTCGGTGTTTGATTTAGTTGTAGGTGATCACTTTCTGAGAGAATGATCATAATTCAGTTATGTTTAGTTTAGCGATGAAAAGGGATAGGTACATGCCACAGGTGAAGACTTATCGATGGGGCAGTGGCAATAATAATGCTATTCAGCAAGAATTAGGATGTATAGGATGGGGAAGCAGTGGATGCAGACAATGGAAATGTGAAGCTGGTTTAAGGAACAGATATTGCATATCCTTGATAGGTATGTCCCTGTCAGACAAGGAGGAAATGATTAGGTAAGGGAACCGTGGTTTACCACAGAAATTGCATCTCTTGTTAAGAAGAAGTAGGAGGCTTATGTGTTGATGAGACAAATGGTACAGATGAGGTGATGGAGACTTACAGATCAGCTAGGAAGGATTTAAAGAGAGTTAAGAAGAGCAAAGAGCGGACACGAGCAGTCTTTACCGAATAGAATAAAGGAGAACCATAAAGCTTTTGATAGGTATGTGAGGAATAAAGGATAGGGTATGAATAGGGCCAATCAAAGACAGAAGTGAGAAGTTGAGTGTGGATAGTGTGGAAATTGGAGAGGTGCTAAACGAACATTTCTCATTGGTTTTCACTCAGCAAAATTAGATTATTGTAGATAATAATGAGGTAGAAGATGTAAGACTAGAAAGGATTGAGGTTAGTTCCGAACAGGTGTTATCAACTCTAGAAGGATTGAAAGTAGACAAGTCCCCTGGGCAAGATGGGATTTATCTGTAGATTTTCTGGGAAGCTAGGGAGAAGATAGCAAAGACTTCGGCTTTGATATTGAGTTGTCATTGCCTACAAGTTCAGTACCAGAGGACTGGATGATTGCAAATGTTATGCCCTTGATCAAGAAGGGCAGTAGAGATGACCCAGTTAATTATATACCAGTGAGCCTTACTTCTGTTGTAGGAAAGGTTTTGGAAAGAATTATGAGAGACACTATTTGTAATCATCTGGCAAACAACAATATGATTTCAGATCGTCAATATGGTTTCGTCAAGGGTAGGTCATGTCTCACAAACCTCATTGAGTTTTTTGAGATGGTGACCAAGCGTATAGATGAGGGTAGGGCAGTTGACGTGGCATACATGGATTTCAGTAAAGCCTTTGATAAGGTTCCACACGGTAGGCTGTTAGAGAAAATGCAGCAACATGGAATTGAGTGTGATTTAGCAGTTTGGATTAGAAACTAGCTTTCTGAAAGAAGGCAGGGAGTGATGGATGATGGAAAATGATTAGCCTCCAGTGCGGTTATTAGTGGTGTCAAGATAATACATGGTTTGGAGAGGGTGGACGCTAGGAAATTGTTTCCATTAGGCGAGGAGACTAGGACCCGTGGACTCAGCCTTAGAATTAGAGGGGGTAAATTCAGAACAGAAATGTGGAGACATTTCTTCAGCCAGAGAGTGGTGGGCCTGTGGAATTCATTGCCACAGAGTGCAGTGGAGGCTGGGACGCTAAATGTCTTCAAGGCAGAAATTGATCAATTCTTGATGTCACAAGGAATTAAGGGCTACGGGGAGAATGTGGCAAGTGGAGTTGAAATGCCCATCAGCCATGATTGAATGGCGGAGTGGACCCGATGGGCCGAATGGCCTTACTTCCGCTCCTATGTCTTATGGTCTTATGGTGTGCCACTGCTGTTTGTCATTTTTATAAAAGTCTTAGATGCAGACATAGGTGGATGGATTAGTAAATTTGCAGATGAAACGAAAGTCAATGGAATAGTGGACAGTGTGGAAGAATGTTACAGGTTGCAGGGGGACTTGGATAAACTGCAGAATTGGGCTGAATGGTGGCAAATGGAGTTCAATGCAGCTAAATGTAAGGTGATGCACTTTGTGAAGAATAACAGGAAAGTAGAGTACTGGGTCAATGGAAAGATTCTTGGGTAGTGTAGATGTGCAGAAGGATGTTGGAGGCCATGTACATAGATGCCTGAAAGTTGCCACCCAGGTGTATAGTACTGTTAAGGCGGCATACAGTGTGTTAGGTTTCATTCGTAGATGGATTGAGTTCTGGAGCTGCAATATCATGCTGCAACAATACAAACCACTGGTGCGGCCATATTTGGAATATTGTGTGCAGTTCTGGTGCCCATATTTCTGGAAGGATGTGGAAGCATGGGAAAAGGTGCAGAGGATATTTACCAGGATGTTGTGTGGTCTGGAGGGAAGGTCTTATGAGGAAAGGTTGAAAGACTTGAACGTGTTCTCATTGGCAAGAAGAAGGCTAAGAGAGGATTTGATAGAGACATACAAGATGATCAGAGGCTTAGATAGGGTAGGCAGTGGAAGTCTTTTTCCTAGGATGATGACATTAGTGTGTATGAGGGGGCATATCTACAACTTGAGGAGTGATAGATTTAAGACAGATGTCAGAGGCAGGATCTTTACTCAGAGTGGTTAGGGCATGGAATCCACTACCTACTAATGTAGTTAACTCAGCCACATTAGGTAGATTTAAACAATCCTTTAGATAAGCACATGGGTGATTTCAGGATAAGGGAGGGGGATGAGCTGAGAATAGTTCACTGGTTGGCGCAACATCAAGGATCGAACTGTATTGTTCTCTGACTATTGTGCTACAAGAGTTTTTACTGTCTTGAACAGTGATGGATCTTGTATTGTGGGCTTACGAGGTGTCACTGATCTCTACCAAACATGTGCGAGGTAGAGAATGCTGCCTGACCTGCTGCGCTTTCCAGCAACACTGTTTTCAGCTCTGATCTCCAGCATCTGCAGTCCTCACTTTCTCCATGTACGAGGTAGAGTCAGGGCAATAATAAGAGGCTGCAACAGGAGGGAGACAGGTAGCTCCACACAAAACCCGACTCCTTCTCAACTGTTTTCACCACAAAAACCGAGCGCCTTCCAGAAAAGTATCACTATATGCCACCACTTTGCCCCATAATCGAGGTATCTGGCTGTGCACTAAGAGGAGTGCAACAGTCTGGACTGGGACCCTGAAACGCTTGACAAAGAGTCAAATCATCTGAGCATTGAGAGCCCCACCACATTGCATGCAATTTCTCTTGTTTTCACTCTGTTCCTGACTTCCCTTGGTTTTCCTAATGAACCTGCTAAAAGTTGTTATTACACACATCTGCACAAGCTGTGAGTTGAACCCAGGCCTCACGGTCCGAGATTAGGGATATTTTCACCGCGTCACAAAACATCGACTCGAACTTCCTTTGTCCCTTGCCTGCTAAGTCACGCCTGAATCAACTCTGCAATTGGGAGGAAGGGGCGGAACAGGAGGACCGAGTAGTGGCCGGTCCTATAACCAGAGTGAATGAGGAGAGGGGCCAAAGCATTCTCAGGAGTGAACGCTTCAAGATTGGTCAGAGAGCAAACTATTTTGCAGGATTGATCATTCTCATTACATAGTGGAGCATTGAACGTCTCTCATAAATCAATGTGAGACTTTAAAAAATATTGTAGTTGAAATGTAAATCTGATAACGTACATATTTCCAAACGATTTACACTACTCGAGTAAGAAACATATATTCAAACTCCCAGAACGATTGGTAATTTACTTACCTGGCCGGTATGGTTGATTTGGACCAGACAATTTGCATGTTAGACAGCTCTATAACTATAACTCGACAAAGCAATTGCTAATGACTAATATTTTACCCATCAGTCTGTGCAGATATGAATATTCTCTATAAACTCACTGATAACCTCAGACGCACGCGCAGTTTGGTTTCTATGCACAGCATGCGCAGTGTCACATTGATCAGGACAGAGAGAGTGAGAGACATGGAGATGCTTTCTCCGGCAGCGGCTGCGATCGGCTTCAGAGAGCGGCGCTCAGAGCCAGTGTGTGGGAACCTCGCTGGGAGAAAAGAGCGGAGAGGATTCACAAATCCCGGATAGAGGTATAAAAACCCGAAAAAGACCCTCAGGCCCGGGTAAGGAGGTCTCTGATCAGGGAAGTGACCCAGAGTCACGGCCGCCATTTGTTTGAGGGAAGAGGGAGCGCGGGCCTGAGGGCCGCCATCTTGAGAAGGTCAAGGTGCAGGAGGGCGGGGCTCTCGGGGTCTGTAGAACAATCAGAGGAAAGGGAAGACCCATTGTTATTGATGAATTCCACGAGCACAGCGTCACTGGGCGGTCCCGCAGGAATATCCTCCCTCAGTCCTGCTGGGATGTTTCACCCAATCAGAACCAGCAGCTCTCCGCCTCTCTCGGCTCCCCTTCTGTTCTTCCTGCAGTATCTGTCCCCTGGAACATTGAGCTGCCTGTCCTGTCGCTCCCTCAGCTGTTGTTTCTGTAATACCTGTGATACCCCAGTCCCACCTTAGATTACTTCACTAAAGACAGGAATGCACCTGATGGATTTTTCTTAACATCAGCAATTGTTTAATACTCACTTACAGGTTTTTAATTACATCTTTTTTGAAACATTTAATTCACATTCAATCATTTGCAATGGTGGGATTTGAACCTGTGTCCAGAGAACATTTGCTGAGTTTCTGGATAAATTGTCTCACAATCATGCCCCTAGGCCATCACGTCGCCTGCTCACCGGTTGCCCATCACAATGCAATATGGATCAAAACCCTTTCTTCCTGCACAATTGTTTGACCCGGCACTCTGGTGATGTGACTCAGTATCTCTCCACGTGGTATCCCTCACTGTGTGGATCTAATTGCTGCTTCTGTTAGCGCCTCTTACTCTTGCAGCTACTCCAGATTCTGAGCCAACAGAACTCTCCACTCCAGAGAGATGAGGCAGCATAGGCCAGGATTGGAGACTGGGATTTTCCGGATCTCTGTGGGGCTCAGTGCCATTCTACATGTATAACTATCACAGCATCAGTCTAATTTCCCATTCTGCCTATTTCTGTGTTTTCTACAGGTACTCAGGGAGTTACTGACTCAATAGACTTGCCAACTGCTGGTTGGGAAGATGGTTGGTCAGCCAGAGAGACAAAGGTCAGAGAGGTCAGGAGCCTTCAATAAATCCTGCCGCCAGGTAAGATCATTCACAGTGCACAGAGCAGAGAGCAATGAGAGGGTTCCAAACATCAGCTAAAAAGACATGACATAGCTATAGTGCTGGAGAGGAGCACAGTCCAGACACACCCTAGGCTCAGCCACCACCTTTACATTAAGTTTTATTGTATTGGGACAGCATCGGGAGTTTTCAGTTTTCAATCCTGGCGTGTGCTGTTTTGGTGAGCATCAGGACAACAGAGGGGAAAGCAGGCCTCCCACGAGAGAGTGGTAATGCTTCCTGGGATCTTTCCGTTCCCTATTCCCTCTCCAACACTGGAACTATGGCTTTGTCTTTAATCACTCTAACTCCTATAACAGTCCCTATCTCTGTCATCTCCTTCCCTCTCAATTACTTCACATATTTGTAACCTCCAGTCCAGATGACCATCCTTAACGCTGTAACTTGCTTCAGTTTCTACAACAATTTCCTCCTCCAATAACTGGAGACACAGGGTCTGTTTCTGTGCGGCATGACCTTTCGGCCGAGGTTTCCGAAATGGAATGAGTGGCGTTTGCCTGTGTTTGGCCCATATCCCTTCAAATCTTCTCCTTTCCATGTACCTGCCCGAGTGTCTTTTCCATGTTGTAATTGTACTTGTTTTCACCATTTCCTCTGGCAGTCCATTCCGTCTATGCACCATCCTCTGTGGATAATGTTGCCCCTCAGCTCCCTCTTTAAATCTTTGCTCTCTCACCCCACGTTTATGCCTCCAGCTTTGGACTCACCTACCCTTGGAAATTCACCTTACTTAGGTAAACCTTTATAAGGTCACCCCGTGGCCTCCTTTGCCCAGGAGAAATATTGACGACAATGTTACCAATATCTCCAACTCGCATTCAATGCTCTGACCAATGAAGACAAGTGTGCCAAATGCCGCTTTCCCCACCCTGCCAACCTGTGATGCCTCTTCCAAGGAACAATGTATCTGCACCCCTTGGTCTCTCTCTCTCTGTTCGACAACACTGCCCAGGGCCTGACCATTAACTGCATTAGTCCTCCCTGGTTTGTCTGAACTAAATTCAATACCTGAATTAAACTCCATCTTTCATTCCTTGACCCACTGGCCCAGTTGATTACCATCCACTTCGATGACTATATTCCCTGCCCACTCTTCCACTAATCTTGGTATCCACAAACATTATAACAGGGATTCCTATATTTTCACTCAAAAGATTTATGTAAATGATGCACAATAGTGGTCCCAGCACAAATCCTTACAGCACACCGCTGGTCAGAGGCCTCCAGTCTAAACAACAACCCTCTACCACCACCCTCTGTCTCCCACTGTCATCCCATTCTATATCCCATTGCTGGCTAGCTCTCCCTGACCCCTTGTGATCTGCCCCTACTAACTAATGTATCATGCTACACCCTGACCAAGGGTTTGCTGAAGCCAGACACAACGTCTGTTGCTCTGCCTTCGTCTATCTTCTTGGTAACATCTTCAGCAAACTCCAGTCAAGTTTGTGAGACATGTTTTCCCATGCACAAAGCTATGCTGGCTGTCCGTAATCAGGCTTTATCTTTCCAAATGCATGTAAGGCCTACCTCTCAGAATGACCTCCAACAACTGACCCACCCTGATGTCTGGCTCATCAGTCTGTAGTTCCCTGGCTTTCTCTTGCAGCGTTTCTTAATTATTGAGACAATATTATAATCATAGTCAGAGAGTCAGACCGCACTGTTCGGTTAACGCTAACCATACTCAAAACGGATCTCATCCCACCTGCCTGTTCCTGGATCATATCCCTTCAAACCTTTCCTATTCCTGTACTAATCCAAATGTCTTTTAAATATTGTAATTGTCCCCACATTCACCCCTTCCTTGGGAAGTTCATTTCACATGCATCCCACCTCTGTGTGACAATGTGCCCCCATGTACTTTTTTTGTAAATGTCTCTCCTCTAAACTTAAAACTTAGTGCCTTGTCTTGAAACTCCCCTGTCCATGGGAAAAGACAACTCCCATTAACTCTATCTATCCCCCTCATTATTTTATAAACTTCTATAAGGTCATCTGTCAACATGCAGGTTTCAATGAAAAAAATACCAACCTATCCAGTCTTTCTTTATAACTGAAACCCTCCATACCCAGCCACATCCCAGTAAATCTCCTCCCAACCCTTTCCAGCTTAATAATATCCTTCCTATAACTGGGTGACCCGAACTGGACACAGTATTCCAGAAGAGGACTCACCAATGGCCTATGTAATCTCAATGCGACTTCCCCACTCCTATATCCAAAGGATTGAGCAATGAAAGCAAGTGTGGAAAGCAAGTTTTTTTTACCATCCTGACTCTCCGTGTTGCATACTTCAAATAATTACGTCGAGAACCCCGAGTTCTACAACACTATCGAAGGTCCTCCCATTAATTGTATAAGTCCTGCCCGTGTTTGTTGTACCAAATGCATTATCTCGCATTTATTCAGATTGAACTCCATCGACAGTTTTTCAGCCATTCACACATTTCATCAGGATCCCTTTGTAATCTCAGAAAACCTTCTTCACTGTCCACAATGCCACCCTCCAGTCTAACAGCCTATCACACATAGCTCTCTATGGTAGAAATATCTCTGCTGGGGGTCCTACAATTTCTTCACCAGCTTCCCCCAATGTCCTGAGATACATTTGATCAGGTCCTGGAGATTTATCTACATTTGTGTTTTAAAACCTCCAGCACCACCTTTTCTATAATGTGGACTCATTTCAAGACATTGAGTCATAGAGATGTACAGCACGGAAACAGGCCCTTCGGACCAACTCCTGCATTACGTTTCTAGTCACATTTGCCACAATTTTGCCAATATCCCTCTAAATCCTTCGTGTTCATACACCCATCCACATGCCTTTAAATGTATTTCTAATAGCCTCCACTATTTCCTCTGGCAGCTTATTCCATACACTCTGCAGGAACCAATTGTCATTTAGGTCCCTTTAAAAAGTTCCCCTCGCACTTTAAAGCTGTGTCTTGTCGGTTGGGAAACCCCCAGCCTGGGGAAAAGACCTTGTCTATTGACCCTATCAATCGTCATCATAATTTTAAACACCTTTATCAGTTAACTTCTCAGCTTCCCATATTCAAGTGAATTCAGCCCCGGCTTATTCAGCATTTCCCTGTAGCACAAACCTTCCAACCGTGGCAACATCCTTGTTCATTTTTCTGAACTCTTTCATGTTCCACGACATCCTTCCGATGGCATTGAGACCAGAATTGCACACAGTACTCCAACAGTAGTCAGGCCAAACACTGTTTAGTTCCCTGAGTGCCCCAGTCTTTATCCACAGTAAGATTCAAAGTGAAATATTTGTTTAGGATCTTATCGTTTCAAACAATGAATTGGCTTCATTGATCATTAAGGATACCGGTTTTGTCCCTTGCTCTTCTTTTGCTCTTAATACACTTGTAGAATCTCTTTCAATTCTCCTTAACTTTCGCTGCCAAATCTATCTCGTGTCCCCTTTTTACATTCCTGATTTCCATCCAAAGTGTATTTCTACAGCCCCGATGCTCCTGAAGGGATTCCCTTGAGTCATCCAGTTATATCTGACATGTGCCCCCTTTTGTCTTGACCAGAGCCTTGAAACTCAGCCAATGTTTCCTAATTCAGTCAGCATTGAGCTGCACACTAACAGGAACACGCTGGCGCTGAATGCTCCTTTTATCTCGGTTTTAAAATATTCCTACTTGCCAGACTTCCCCCTATCTGCAAATAGACTCCCCAGATCTACTTTAAAAATTCATGTCTAATACTATCTTGCTCCAGTGAATAACTTTAACTTGTGGACCAGGCCTGTCCTATTCCATGGCTATTTTCAAGCTAATACAATTGTGGTGACTTTCCAAAGTGCTCCCCAACTAACACCTCAGTCCCGTTCCCCACCTTATTCCCCAAGGGGAGGTCAGGTTTAGCCTCATTCTCCACTTGGTCCATTTACATAATGACTGGGAATTTTCGGAACACACTTAACAAATTCCTTCCATCCAAATGCTTAACTCAGTAGCAATCCCAGTCCAGGTTTGGAAAGGTTAAGATCCCCTACCCTAACAACTTTATTATTCCAACAGGTATCTGAGATTTCCTGACACATTTGCTCCTTCATCTCCCATTGCCTATTGCTGTAGTACGAACGTAGCAAACTGATGACCAATTTCTATTTCTCAGTTCCACCAATATCGCTTAACTGGGCGATCCTGCATGAATACTCTCTCTAGGTACTGTTGGGATGTTTCCCCCAATCAAAACCAGCTCTCCTCCTGTTTTGCCTCCTGTTCTATCCTTCCTGTAGCATCTGTCCCCTGGAACATTGAGCTGCTGGTCCTGTCACTCCCTCAGCTGTGTTTCTGTAATACCTACAACATCCCAGTCCCATGTTCCCATCCATGCTCTGGGTTCATCTGCCTTATCTGTCCGGCCCTTTGCATTGAAATAAATGCAGTTTAATCCACCAGTTTTCCTTCACTGTCTGCTATGTTCTTGCCTGCCTTGTCTATTTATATTCCTCTCTTGAACATCTGTACCAGCCTCAAATTTCTTTCTGTCCTTACGATTGTTATGGGTCACACAGCCCTGCCAGACGAGTTTAAATCCTCTCAAGCAGCTCCAGCAACTCTCCCCACCAGGATATGGGTTCCCCTCCTGGTCCCAGTTCAGGTGTCTTCCCCACCTTGTCTACTTGTGCTGACACCTTCAGACATCCAGGGACTTGTCCAACAAGGTCCCTGTGTTCCTCAGTACTCCAGGAGGACCTACAATTCATGATGGATATCATTTACTTATTAGACTTCCAACAGTGATCAGAAGTAAACTCCATCTGCCATTACTCTGCTCAGTTTATCATCTGATCGATATCAGACTGCAACCTGAGACCGTGCTCCTCACTGTGGGCAACACCTTCACCTTTCATGTCATCTGCAAACCTACTAATGATACCTTCTCGTTTCATATCTGAGATATTAATGTACATAATAACCAGCAATGGTTCCTGTACAGATCCCTGTGGTACACCCGCTGGGCAAAGGCTTCCAATCGTGAAAGACACTCTTCACCAATTGTGGATCCAATTTGCCAACTTGCGTTGGATCCCATGGGCCTTTTCCTTTTGGACCAGCCTTCCATGTGGGACCTTGTCAAAGACCTTAATAAACTCCATGTAAACCACATCATCTGCACTGCCCTCATCAATATCAGAGGACAGTCCTCACCAAATCCATACAGACAATCCCGAATGTTTTCCTGTCATTTCGAATATTGATTCATTGTGTCCCTCAGAATTGTTTCCAATAATTTCCTTCCCAATGCTGTTAGACTATCTGCTATGTAATTACCTGGCCTATCCCTGCTGCTCTTGAAGAAAGGAACCACATTAGCTATCGTCCAGTCATTCGGCACTTCACCTGTGGCCAGCAAAGTATTAAATATATCCACCAGGGCCCTAGCAATCTGCTCCCTTCCGTCCCATTACAGCCTGGGATATACTTTATTGTTACTGAGAATTGCTCCACTTTTTTGCCTGTGAATCCATTTAAAACCTCCTTCTCATTGATCTTAATATGTTCCAAATCCTCACCATTCCGACTGAAATCCCCGGCTACAATGTATTTCTCCTGTGTGAATACAGATGGGAAGTATTCATTGAAGACCTCACCTGCTTCCTCTGGCTCCATGCACTGATTGTCCGTTTGGTTTCTAACAGGCCCCACTGCTTAGTTGGGGATCCTCTTACTCTAACTGTACTTATTAAATATCTTGTGCCTTATCCTTAACATTATCTGCTCAGGATATTTTGTGACCATTGTTTGCCTGTTCATATTTAAGGAACCCCCCTCCCCCCCGCTTTCTATCTAATGCCTTTGTTACCCATCATTGTTAGCGTCGTCCATTTTGCCTGAATTTCCACAAGGTTGTGAATCCTTGAATATTTGTTCACCCTGTAATCACATCTCTCTGGTGTCTAAATCTCTTTCACCTGTGTCACAAATCCAGCTACCTTATTGAAGAGACTTTGTCTATGCGGAAAAAAAAGTTCTGTACTCTTTCCCACAATTTCCTATCAGAAACCAAATCGCTATGGTAGAGTTTTAGTTAAACCTTAGCCCATCCTGTTCCTTTCTGCTGGTCTTCAGCCACATCCCTATGCTGTTCCCTTGCGACACCTTTTCTATTTGGATTTTTAAAACACTTTGCTGTGGGTATGTCGTGCAGACCACGTGAGGATTGGCAAGTCGTTCTCGAAAGGACAAGTGTTTGGGTTTTTTTTGTACATCCGCAATGGTCTCATACATATTTAGGGAATGTTAATTATAATATTTGAATTTATTGATTTCAATTTCTGCCATTTCATACGGTGGGATTCAAATCTGTTTCCCCTGAACATTAGCTGAGGTTTTGGATATATGCTCTAGCAATAATACCACTAGGCCATCACTTCGCCTGCTCACAGGTTGCTCACTCCTTGACCAGTTATAGCAGTGCATCATGAAGCTAAACCTATTCTTTTGTCACAATTGTTTGATCCTGATACCTTCCAGCACTCTGGTGATATCACTCAGACTCTCTCCATGTCGTATCCCTAACTGTGTGGGTCTCATTGCTGCCTCTGTAAGTGTCTCTCGCTCATGCAGCTTCTCCAGATCCTGAGCCAACAGAATTCTCCACTCCAGAGAGACGTGACAGCACAGGCCAGGAATGGAGACTGGGATTTTCCAGACCTCTGTGGGACTCAGTGCCATTCTACATGTATAACCTTCACTACATCAGTGTAATTTTCCATTCTGTCTATTTGTCTGTCTCCTGTAGGTACTCAGGGAGGTCTTGACTCAGTAGACTTCCCAACTACTGGGTGTCTCGTCCATCACCACATTGAAGATGGTTGTTCATCCAGAGAGACAAAGGGCAGGGAAATCTGGAGCCTTCAATAAATCCTGCAGTGAGGTAAGATCACTCACAGTGCACAGAGCAGAGAGCAATGAGAGAGATCCAAACATTGGCTAACAAGACATGACACAGATACAGTGCTGGAGGGGGAGTACAGTACAGACACACCTCTAGCTCAATCACCACGTCTACTTTAACTTGCGTTGTACTGAGACAACATAGAGAGTTCACAGTTATTAATCCAGGCCTGTGCTCTCTTAGTGAACATCAGTACAACAAAGGGGAAAGCAGGCCTCCCACGAGAGGGTGGGAATGCTGCCTGGGATCTTTCTGTTCTGTGTTCTCCCTCCAACACTGTACCTATGGTATGTCTTGTGGTTCAGTGTCTTCAATAATTTTTAACTCCTATGACAGTTCCTATATCTGTAACAACCTCTTTTCCATATAGGCCCTCTGCATATTTGAAATGTACCGCATTCCAGACTACCATCCCTATGGCTACAGCTTGCTTCAATGTCTACAACATGCCTTATCTCACTATTCTCATCCTCTTTAACTGGGTACAGGGTCATACAGTATGAAAACAGAACCTTCAGTCCAAGTCATCAGTGCTGACCAGGTTTCCAAAACTGAACGAGTTGCATTTGCCTCTGTTTGCCCCATATCCCTTCAAAACTTCTCCTCTCCATGTACATCCCTAAATTTCGTTTCTATGTTGTAATTGTTCTTGTTCCTCCATGTGGCCCTGGCAGTCCGTTCTGTCTGTGCACCATCCTCTGTGTATAATGTTGCCGCTCAGCTCCCTTTTTAAATCTTTGCTCTCTCACCTCCCGTTTATACCCTCTAGTTTTGGACTCACTTACCATTGGCTATTCACCATTCTTACTCCCCGCATGGTTTTAAAAACCTGTATAAGGTCACCCCTTATAAGCCTCCTCTGTCCAAGGGAAATATTGAAGACAATGTTACAAATATCTCCAACTCATATATCAAAGCGCTGGCCAATGACGGCAAGTGTGCCAAATGCCGCTTTCCCCACCCTGTCCACCTATGATGCCACTTCCAAAGAACAATGTAACTGCACCCCTTGGTCTGCATCTGTTCGACAACACTACCCAGGGCTGTACCATTAACTGTGTTAGTCCAAAACTCAACACCTGAATTAAAATCCATCTTTCATGCCTTGGCCCACTGGCCCAGTTGGTCGAGATCCCCTTTGATAACCGTATTCACTGCCCACTACGCCATTAAATTGATCATCCACAAAATTGCTAACGATGACTCTGATATTCTCAACCAAGTCGTTTGTCGATGATGCACACCAGTAGACCCAGCACCGATCCTTATAGCACGCCGCTGGTCACAGGCCTCCAGTCTGAATAACAATCCTCTTCCACCACCCTCTGTCTCTTACTGTCAAGCCAATTTTGTATCCAGTTGGCTAGCTCCCCCTAATCACATATTATCTAATCTTATAAACCAGGATATCATGCTAAATCCCGTTAAAGGTCCTGCTGACATTAGTGTAGACAATGTACAGTCAACACTTCAACAATAACAATCAAGTTAGTGAGCCCTGACTTTGTCGGCACAAAGCCCTGTTGACGATCTTTCATTGATCCTTGCCTTTCCAAATGCATGTGACTCCTGTCTGGCAGAATCACTTCCACAACTTACCCACCACTGACATCGGGCTAATTGGTCTTTAGTTCCCTGGCTTTCCATCGCAGTCTTTCTTAAATAATGGAACAAAGCCATGTTGTTGTCAGAGCTGTACAGCATGGAAACTGACCCTTCAGTTGATACCAACCATAATCTCAAACTAAACTCATCCCAGCTGCCTGTTGCTGCCTATATCCCTCCAAACCCTTTCCTATCCATGTACTTAACTAAATGTCTTTTTAACATTGTAATTGTACTGACCTCTACCTCAGGAAGTTCATTCCATACCTAAACCATCCTCTGTGTAACAATTTGCCCCTTATATCCTTTTTCTTTAACATCTCTCTCTTCTAACCTTAAAAATGTGGCCCTTCCACTTTGACTCCCTCATCCTAAGGAAAAGGCAATGACCGTTAACTCTATCTATATCCCAAATTTTTTTCTTAAACTTCTGTAAGGTCACCTCTCAACCTCCAGGCTCCACTGAAAAAAAAACTCTGCGTATCCAGCCATTTTTCAGAATTCGAGCATTTCATACCCAGCAAGGTCTTGGTAAGTTTCTTCTGAACGCCCTTCAGATCAATAATATCCTCCCTATAACTGGGCAACCAGAACTGGACAGAGTATTGCAGAAGAGTCCTCACCAATGTCTTTACAATATCATAATGACATCCCAAATCCTCCACTCAATGGACTGAGCAATAGTCAGGCATGCCAAGCACTGTCTTATCCATCCTTTGATGCAAGCTCCAAGAATTTTGTACCTGAACCCAGAGGTCCCTCTGCTCTAAAACACTAACCGAGACCCGAACATTAATTGTATAAGCTCTATCCTTGTTTGTTTTACCAAATGCATTACCTCGCATTTATTCAGATTGAATACTATCTACAGTTTTTCAGCCCATTCACCCACATCATCAAGATCCCTTTGTAACATTAGAAAACCTCCTTCACTGCCCACTATGCCACCCGCCAGCCTTCCAGCCCATCACACATGGCTGTCAATGGTCCAAATACCCTTGCTAGTAGCTCCTCAATTTCTTCCCTAGCATCCCACAATGTCCTGTGATACATTTAATCGGGTCCTGGGGCTTTCCATACCTTTGTGTTTTAAAACCACACACATCACCTCTTCTATAACATGCACTCTTTTCAAGTCATAGAGATGTACAGCATGGAAACAGAGCCTTCAGTCCAACTCATCCATGCTGACCAGAAGATTTAAACAAATTCATCCTATTTACCAGCATTTGGCCCATGTACCTCTGAACCCATCTACCCATATACCCATCTAGATACCCTTTAAATGTTGTAATTGTATCAATCTCCGTTACTTTTTCTCTCAGCTCATTCCATACACACATCACCATATGCATGTAAAGGCTGTCCCTTCGGTCCCTTTTTATACCTTTCCCCTCTAAACTTAAACCTACGTCCTCTAGTTTTGGACTTCCCAATCCCTGGGAAAAGACCTTGAATGTTTACCCAATCCATGCCCCTCATGTTTATATAAACCTCTTTTAGGCCTCTGATGCTCCAGGGAAAATAACTCCAGCTTATTCAGCAACAACTCTGGTAACATCTTGTAAATATTTTCTGAGCCCTTTCAAGTTTCACAACATCCTTCCTAGAGCAGGGAGACTGGAATTGCAGAGAACTCCAATTGTGGTCTAACGTATTACTCTTGTTCCCTGACTTCCCCAGTCTTTGTCCACAGTAAGTTCTGGAGTGAAAAATTTGTTTAGGGTCTTAGCCATATCTGCTAATGAAACCCAACACACCATACGCATTCTTAACATCTTCTCAAATTGGGTGGAAACTTCAGGGACACAGGATCCCTCTGTTTGTGTACACTGCTAAGAATCCTGCCTTTAACCATGTAACGTTTTTCTGCAGAATCCTCCAATCTGAAATCATCCCAATCTTTGTAACTTCCTACAGTCGCTACAACATTCATAAACTGTGAAATCTCCTCAAGTCCCTATATTTCTAATGCCTGCAAAATCCTCCAGTCCCGGAAGCGGCAGGGACAGGCCACTATAAATGCCGGAGGAAACACCACAGAAGCGCTTCACAGGAGGCTCCCAAGCACTGAGGATGTCACCTAGACAGGGGACGAAACGTTTGCAACAAAAACCTCCAGCTCGGTGAACAGAACCACAGCAACGAGCACCCGAGCTACAAATCTTCTCACAAACTTTGAATCCTTCAGTCCCAATATCCCTCCTTAACTCTTGTAAATGCCACTGGCCTCCACTGCCCTTATGGGGAACATTGCAGAGGAGGGAAGGGTTGTAGAGCCCGGGCCATGTTACAGAGGTAGGAACGGCTGCAGAACCTGGAGGATGGTGCTAATGTAGGAAGGGACGTGGTTCCTGCAGGAGGTTAGAGGGACTGGGACTCATAGAACCTGCAGGATGGAACCAAGTATGGGTTGTGGAACATGAAGGATGTTATGATTTGAACCACAGATCATTGCTGATTGAACCATTCAGCCTTTCTTAGAGTCAAAGAGATTTACAGCATGGAAACAGGCCCTTCTGTCCAACCTGTCCATGCCGACCAGATATCCCAACCCAATCTAGTCCCACCTACCAGCATCTGGCCCATATTCTTGCAAACCCTTCCTATTCATATACCCATCCAGATGTCTTTGTATCAGCCTTCACTACTTCCTCTGGCAGCTCATTCCATACATGTACCACCCTCTGCATGAAATAAATTGCCCCTTAAGTCTCTTATATCTTCCCCTCTAACCATAAACCTATGTCCTCCAGTTATGGACTCCCATACCCGAGGGTAAAGACTTTGTCTCTTTCTCCTCCCCTCATGATTTTATAATCCTCTGTAAGGTCACCCCTCAGCCTTCGCTGCTCCAGGGAAAACAGCCCCAGTCTCTTCAACTTCTCTCTTTAGCTCAAACCCTCCAACCCTGGCAACATCCTAAGAAATCTTTTCTGAACCCTTTCAAGTTTCACAACATCTTTCCGATAGGAAGGTGACCAGAATTGCACACAATATTCCAAAAGTGACCTAACCAATGTCCTGTACAGCCATAACATGACCTCCCAACTCCTGTACTCAATAGTCTGAACAATAAAAGAAAGCATACCAAATGCCTCCTTCCCTATCCTACCTATCTGCGACTCTGCTTTCAAGGAGCAATGAACCTGCTCTCCAATATCTCTATGTTCAGCAACACTCAGTCAGACCTTATTATTAGGTGTATAAGTCCAGCAAAGATTTGCTTTGGCAAAATGCAGCACCTCGCATATATCTGAATTAATCTCAATCTGCCATTTCTCAGCCCATTGGCCCATCTGATCAAGATTCCATTGTAATTGGAAGTAACCTCTTTCGCTGGCCACTACACCTCCAATGTTGTTGTCATCTGCAAACCTACTAAGTATACCTCTTATGCTCACATCCAAATCATTTATGTAAATAATGCAAAATATTGGACCCAGCACTGATCCTTGTGGCACTCCACTGGTCATAGGCCGACAGTTTGAAAACCAACCCTCCAACACCACTCTTTGTCTTCTACCTTTGAGCCAGTTTTGTACCAATTGGCTGGTTCTCCCTGTATTCTGTGAGATCTAACCTTGCGAATCAGTCTCCAATAGGGAACTTTGTTGTACGCCTTACTGAAGTCCATATAGATCACATCCAACGCTCTGCCCTCATCAATCCTCTATGTTATTTCTTCAAAAAACTCAATAAATTTTGTGAGACATGATTTCCCACTCTCAAAGCAATGTTGACGATCCCTAATCAGTCCTTGCATTTCCTTGATCCTGACTCATGCATGTACATCCTATCCCTCACAAATCCCTCCAACAACGTGCCCACCGACGTCAGGCTCACTAGTCGATAGTTCCCTGGCTTTTCATTAATGCCTTCCTTAAATAATAGCAACACGATAGTCAACCTCCAGTCTTCTGATTCTGATGTCCTGTTTCTAGAGATCTTTACCGGAATGACTGTGCACAGTTTCAGGTTCCCTGGCTGGGAGATGTGAGTTCAGATGTGAACCTATTTGCCCATTCTCTCTGTGTGCCTGAGGTTGACCTGGTCACGCTCTGGTAGAAAGTGCTCTCAATGTATCTGGTAACATCCAGATCCACAGGACTCACCACAGCTCACCTCATCAAAACCTTCGTTTAGAATGTTCTTTATTTTAATATTTTTAAATGACAGTTGTGTGAGATGCAGGAATTGAGGAGTTGTCATTTTTGAAAGAATGAAACTTTTATCATTGACGCTGACCCATGCAATGGGAATTTGTGGATTCTGTTGTTCTCTGCAGACTGTCACTCAGAGGGTTGTATCACCAGGGAATCTGAGTGCAGATGGTCTTTGCCTGGTAGAGTGTGAATTTACCAGTTTATGTCGGCTCGGACACAGTGTTTCTGGCGAATGTGTAACTGTTCAGGGGTGAGTGCACTGTGCCCTGAGCACCAGCAGCTGGGAAACCTCATGCTGTTTGTTTGTGGCAAAATTGAGAATTACAGTTGCAGATCAGAGTCTAGATTAGAGTGGTGCTGGAAAAGCATAGCAGGTCAGGCAGTATCCGAGGAACGGGAAAATCGACGTTTTGCCCGATGTCGATGTTCCCGCTCCTCGGATGCTGCCTGACCTGCTGTGCTTTTCCAGCACTACTCTCACCTAGACTCTATTTGTATGTGGGGCTTGGCACCAGACTGGGTGACAGCAGCTCCCTGACTAGATAACAGGTATGGAGTTTGGAATCCTCCTCCTGTGTTTGACCTTGTGCTATTTCGTTATCTCCCTCTCATGAGTGAGCGTGTCATGTTTTCTAGTCCTGATAGTGTCCGCTCCCTGTAAACCCTTCCAGCTGTTGAACATCTCCCTTCTCTCTCATTCCCTCCAGTCCTTCCAACCTGGCCTTGGTCTCGTATCTCCTGCAATCCTAAATTACCAATGTTATCGCATTGCATTCCTTTGAGCTGTGTGGGAACAAACCTGCAGTAGGTTTGGGCCATTGGAAGAAAAAGACAATTCCCCCTTCTCCACCTTTGCCAAACAGAGTCTGCTTGATTGTCTCTCTCCCATAAGTTGAAGGAACAATCCTTTCAGCATCCACCCTGTCCATTCCCCTGAGGATCTGTACATTTTAATGAGGACAACTGTCCTCCTGATGACCCTCAGTGGCACAGCACCGAAGTGACATGTTTATGTTCCTCGATTTTCTGCAACTGCTTCCTTTTGCTCTATCCCTCCATCATTCTGAAACTTCCCCCAGTCTGGACAGTGCTCCAAACCACTAATTACTTAGAATGCCCCCACCTCCCTACCTCTGGAAACTCCCCACATTCTTACAATTCTCCTTGTCATGTGAACGCCTCCAGCTTCTACAGTCCTTCTAAATTATTGCATCTCCTACAGCCCTCACCACTCTGTATGCTCCAGTCACTACATTTCTCCATGCATCTGTGAACCCCTCCAGTCCCCTTCAAATATGCCTATCTCTCCAAGGTCCTGCAGTTCCACAAAACATCCCTCTACGTCGAACTTCCACCACAGACCACGAGCCTCCAGATCTCAGTAATCCCCTGCATTTCTCTCTCTTTCTATTCCCACCTTCAGTCCCGACAACCCTACTTCCACATACAATATCAACAAGACCCTGCAATCCTCCCGAACTGTGTAACCCCCCAAAGGACCTTACAATTCTATCTCGATCACTGACTGCCTGCAGTGATTTGAAACTTCAGCAATTAGAGTCAGGGAATCATAGAAATGTACAACATGGAAACAAACCCTTCCAACTTGTCCATGCCAATCCAGTCGCACCAACCGGAACCTGGCCCATCTCCCTCAAAACCCTTCCTATTCATATACCCATCCAGATGCCTTTCAACTGTTGCAATTGTCCCAGCCTCCTCCACTTCTTCTGGCAGTTCATTCCAAGCGCGTGCCACCCTCTCTGTGAAATATTTGCTCCTGATCTCTCTTTTATGTCTTTCCCCTCTCAACCTAAAGCTATGCCTTATAGTTCTGGACTCACCGACCCCAGGGAAAACACTTTGTCTATTTATCCTATCCAAGCCCCTCATAATTTTGTAAACGTCTGTAAGGTTTCCCCTCAGCTTCCGATGCTGCAGGGAATACAGCCCCAGCCTGTTCAGCCTCTCCCTATAGCTCAAATCCTCCAACCTTGGCAACATCCTTGTAAATCATTTCTGAACCCTTCAAGTTTCACAACATCCTTCGGATAGGAAGGAGACCAGAATTGTACACGGTATTCCAAAAGTGTCCTAACCATGTCCTGTACAGCCGCAACATGACCTCCCAACTCCTGTGCTCAATACACTGAACAATAATGGAATGCATACCAAGTGCATTCTTTGCTATCCTATCGACCTGTGACTACTTTCAAGGACCTCTGTACTTCATTTGAAAAATTGGAGAGACAGATGGAGTGGCCTGAGGTCTTGTGGGTAAAGCTAGTTCAGTCTAAGCGGTTAGGCAGAGCCAGTGAGGTATTTGCAGCGCTGTCTCATGAGTGGCCAGGAGATTACACACATGTTGAACAGGCTATTTTAAGTGCTTATGGATTAGTACCAGAAGCGTAACGACAGCTGTTCAGAAACATAAAGAAAGAACCAGGACAGACTTATGTGGAGTTCTATAGAATTAAACATAGTAATCTTTCTGCAACATCTCCAGTCTCCATGCGTCTCTCTGTCATGATGAGCTGCTCCAATCCACATAACCTCTCCTGCCTGTGTGCACCATCAAGTTGATACAACCCTTCTGATTTCTGTCCTGTCCTGCAGACCCGTTTGTGTGAATTCTGCCAACCACTAATACTCTCCCTATCTGTGTAAATGCCTCCAGCCACTACAATTCCCTGTGCTGCGCAGACCCCACCAGACTCGAAAGCCATCGCTATCTGTGAAAGCTCCTTCAGGTCTGTATCCTCCACCGTGCTGAAACCTGCTCTCACCATTGCAACCCCCACTATTTCCTAACGTTGTTGAGTCTCTAAAACCATCCCTATCAGCTTAATCTACTCCACTGCATACAACACTCCCAGTCTGTGTAATCTCTTCAATTCCTTCAATTCCTTCAGTTCCTGTATACCTATGTATAGGTGTGACTGCTTTGTGTCCATTGTACCCTCGTTTATATCTGCAAAAGTCTGTGTTCACTGTAGCACATCCGATGCTCATAAATGAATATGGTCTCTCACAAGCCTCTCTATGACTCTCTCCTCCAGTCTCTACAAGCTTCCCTATCCCTGTTGTATCTTGCAGCATGCACACCACTCACTCTCTCTGACATGCCTGCCAGTGCATAAAATCATCTCTCCTTCTAACTTTATCCAGTCTACAACTTCATCCATCTCCCTGCAACATTCTCCAGTCTATTTCATCTTCTATGTGCTTGCAACATTCTCCAGCCCATACCACCCTCCCTTTCCCTGTAATATTCACCAGTCCATACCACCCTCCCTATCACTGTGATGTTCTCATGTAACGATCCACAGCCCTACACACATCCCTTTCTCTGAAGTCTAATCAAAGATGCTTTATCTCTCTAACTTCCTCCAAACAATAAAATGTTTTCTCCTGCGAACATTCTGTAGCAACTGTAACTATGTTTAACCCTGCAACATTGTCACGCCCCCAAACATCTCTCCCACTCTGTGACCTCTATCCATCCCTCAAAGGCCCTCTCTCGGTGACACGCGCCATGCATTTGCAACAAGGCAAATGGAATGATAGCATTAACTGAAGAGAACAGATATGATCGAACTGTTATTGTGGAGGGGTGGCTGCAGAATGATCATGACAGCAATGTGATTATTGAGGGGTTGTAGGGTTTCAGGCAGGATCAGCAAAAAAACCAAACAAGGATTTTGTTGTGAAGAAAGGATGCAGTCAGTGCATTAGTGAGACAGCCAATTTAATCTGGGAATCAAAATATAGAGTCATGTTGAATAGACAGCTTCCAACTAGCAAGGGGGATCTGGAAGATCAAATCACAATCCATGCTCGTTGTTAAGTTGGATACAATATTTTCTTGGTGACAAGTGACAGAGGCATGTGGAGTTGTCAATTTCTGATTGGTCGTCTGTGGCCAATGCTGTTTCACAAGGATGAGTGCTGCGATGTCTGTGTGTCATTTATATCTGTGATTCAGATGAATAGGTCATCAGTTTGATTAGTATTTTGCAGACGACATTTGGAAAGGCATGTAATGATTAGAGATAGTTAGGGGAATTGTGGATAGTGAGGAAGAGTGCTAAAGGTGGCAGCACTATGTAGATCAGCTGGAACGCTGTGCAGAGAAATCGCAAGTCGAATTTCATCGGGACAAGTGTGAAGTGATGCATTTATGAAGTCAAATGGAAGAGAGAAGTGCACTAATTGACTAATTGGAAATATTGATAAACAGATGACCTTGGATGCAAATCAAAGGGGGAGTATGGTATGCTTACCTTCATTGGACACAGTATTGAGTACAGACGTTTGCATGTCATGATGCGGCTGAATGAAACTTCCTTCGGCCTTGTTTGGAATGTTGCATGTCGTTCTCATCGCCACACTACAGAAAGGGTGTGGAGATTTTGGGGAGGTTGCAAGAGAGGGTTGGCAGAATGTTGCCTGGATGAGAATGTGTTAACTGTAAGGAGGTTGGACGCAGTTGGATTGTTTTGCGAGAACATCAGAGACTGAGAAATGACTGGGTACAGGTACATAGAATTGGGAAAGGTGTGAATAGTGTGGATGGTTGGAATCCTTCTTCCAATGTAGAAATATTAAAGATGAGGGCGCCTGGGTTTAAGGTGAGCGTGAGAAGTTTTAAGTGAGATGAATGAAGCTAGTTTTCTTTACCGAGAGGGTGGGAGCTGCTCATGAGGTGGGAGAAGTGGCAACGAGAGCAAAGTTTTGAAGTGGCATTTAGACAGAAACATGAACAGACAGAGAATAGAGGGATATGGACCATGTACAGGCAGATGGGATTAGTTTAGAATAGCATCATGGTCAGCACAGCCATGGTGGGCCGAAGGGCCTATTACTCTGCTGAACTGTTCTAGTTTATAACTTCACGGCATCTACCCTGTCAAAGTCCCTCCGAATCCTGGATGTTTCGTTCAATTTCTCTCCCATTCTCCAAAACCCCAATGGGTTCAAGGTCAATCTACTCCACCTCTTCACATTGGAAAATCCCTCCATCTCCAGGATCAGCCGAGTGAACCTTTCCTGGCCTGCCTCCAGTACAAGAATGTATTTCCTTTGGCACTCATACTGTTCGTTATAATCTAAGTGTGGTCCGACTTGTACCTTGCATCGTTTTAGCTAGCCCTCCCTAATTTTAGACTCCATTCCCTCTGTAATAAATGGCAGCATTTGATTTGCCTTCTCGATTCCCTGCTGACACTGTGAGCTACCTTTTTCAGATGGATACACAAGGATTCCCAAAATCCATTCTGCACTCAGTCTGAAACCAAACGGTGTTAGCCTGACAGTAAGTCGGGAACGTGCTGGAATGTGTCATAAAGGATATGGCAATAAATGATAATTGGATGCTTAGGAACAATGGGAGACGCATGATTTTATAAAAGGGGAATATTTTTAAATCTGTTGGATTCCATATTTTGGTGTGATCATAAATGGCAGAATAGATAAAGGTGGGGAAGGTTAATTGCGGTAGAGGGATATTTGAAATTTCAGAGGCATTTTGACAAGTTCCAACCAGGGCAAAATTATGACGAGGGAGAGAATAGGGCCCCTGAAAGATCAATGAGGCTGTCTGTATGGAATTACTGCTGATGGGAGAGATACTGAACAAATATTTTGCATTAGGGTTTACTGTGGAGAAAGACATGGAAGTTCAGGAACTTGGGAAAATACATAGTGATGTCTTGAAAAGAATGCACATTAGAGAACAGGAGGTGCTGGATGTCTTAAAATGATAAAGGTTAGATAAAACCTTGGGACATGATCAGATGTATCCCAGCGCCTTGTGAGAAGCGAGGGAGGAAATTGTAGGGCCCCTCCCAGAGATATTTGTGTTATCAACAGCCACTACAGACAAACGAGACTGATGGCAGGGGTGGTAAGTTGTTGGAGGAGATTCTGAGGGAAAAGATCATCATGCTTTTGAAAAGGTAAGGACAGATTAACGATCGTCAGTATGGCTTTGTGCACAGGAAACCATGCCTCAAACCTGAGTGTGGAGGTAGACAAGTGACAGCTCAAAGCAGAGCAGTACACGATGTCCACGTGAACTTTAGCATGACCTTTGACAAGGTTCTGCATGGCAGACTGGTTAGTAAGTTTAGATCACTCATAACCAGGGAGCGCTCAACAACCGGATACAAAACAGGATTGACGGTAGGAGACGGAGCATGGTCATAGAGGCTTACTGCTCAAACTGCAGGCCTGTGACCAACGGTGTGCCATGGGGTTCGGTGCTGCGTCACTGTTGTGCATCATTTATATAAACAGTTTGGATGATAACATAGGAGTCATGGTTAGCAAGTGTGTGAGTGAGACTGAAATTCGTGATAAAGTGGACAGTGAAGAGGGTTATCAAAGAGTACAATGGGATCAACAGTACTGGTGGGCCAGTGAGGTTAAGACGAACAGGTGGCGAAATACAAGATGTTGTATTGTGGTAAAGCAGACCAGGCTGGACTTGTACAGTTAATGTTCGGGCCCTGGGTAGTGTTGTCAGTCAGTGACCCAGGGATGCAGGTACACAGTATTTTGAAAATAGCGTCACGGGTAGACAGGCTGGTGAAGCAAGCTTTTGGGATGGTTACCTTCATTGGGTAGAGCATTGAGAGTAGGAGTTGGGATGTCATGGTGTGTCTGTACAAGACATTAGTGAGGCCACAGGATTAGCATTGTTGATTATCTGGTAAATATCAACTTGTTCACGTATGTCCATTAGAGAGGGACATCTGACATTCTTACATAGTCTGGCTCACATGTGACTCCAGTCCCACAGCAATATGGCTGACTCTGAGCTGCCTCTGGGCAATTAGCAGGAGGGCAATGTATGCTGGTCCAACCGGTGGCATCCTCAGGCCATGAATGAATCAATGAAAATACATATGTCCATCCCTACCTTTGCAAACAGCTCTAGTTGCAGCAATTTGTCCTGATTTTGTAACATTGTTCAGACCTTTGCCCCTCTCTGTAACACCCTCACCACCTCCAGCACCTTCAATTCTCCCTGTTCCGATCATCTGATTAAACGCTGACAATGTTTCCTCTTCCGACTGCACTCCTCCTGCTAGGAGACTCCCCAGCGATCTCTTTAACAAATGCGTCCACATTTCTAAACGTTAGCTTCTTCAAAATTGACCGTCCGAAGTGTGGGAGGAGCATTGGGAAGGTGTCGAGAACCTCAAGACTTTCTGTGGGGAAAATGGGAACCAGGAGAAAACAGCACAAGGAGTGTGCTGCCTCCCCAATGCCTCACCCACCCCCTTCCCATGGTCACCTTCTGCCCCAAGTGTAACAGAGTCTGTGAAAGGCCACATCGGTCTGTACAGCCAACGACAGACACCCCCACCCCCAAGAGTGGGAGAGAGTCAGCCTCGTCTGTGACCCACCGCCAAAGAGATGATGAGATAGGAATGTTGACTCCCCTCTCAATTACCCCTGTGCCTTTGTTACAAATTCAAACAATTCCCTGTTAATACAGTGTCTAATAATGTGACATCACTCAGTATCTCTCCATGTGGTATCCCTCGCTGTGGCGGTCTATTTGCTGCCTCTGTCAGCATTTCTCCCTCTTACTGATGGTCTGAGATCCTGAGTCAACAGAATTCTCCACTCCAGAGATATGCAACAGCACAGGCAAGGGATGGAGATTGGGATTTTCGAGATCTCTGCTGGACTCAGTGCAACTCTGCATGCGTTATCCTCATTGCATCAGTCTAATTTCCCATTCTGTCTCATACAGGTAATCAGGATGTTCCTAACTCCTGTCTCATCCATCACCTCATTGAAGCTGGTTAGTCAGTTAGAGAGAGAGGGAGATCTGGAGCCTTCAGTAAATCCTGCAGCCGGTAAGATCACTCACAGTAAACAGCACAGGGTGGAGGTAGTTGACTTCTATATTCAGACCTGGAAGACCGGACATAGATACAGAGCTGGGCAAGGAACAGCAACATTCTAGTTTCATTCCCACCATCTTGTAAGGGTCCTGCCTTCACCTCTGCTGTACTGGTCCTCAATGCGACAGCACAGGGGATCGCAGGCATCAATCCTGGCCCATGCTGTGTTAGTGATCTCTGTCATATCCTCCAGTCCCGATAATCCTTCCTCTGTTTCGAATCTCCTCTAGTCCACACCACTCTCCCTGTCTCTGTCTCTGTCAGGTTCTCCAGTCCCTAACACACTAATTCCTAAGCTTCTCCAGTAGATACTAAATTCCTTCATACCGGTAAACCCTGACAGCCCTGTCTATCCTTGTAAGCTTCTCCCACCAATACCACCCTCCATGTCAATGTATTTGCCTTTAACCTCTCCATCCGTCCCTACCTATGTAATCTTCTCCAGCTCATACAACCCTTCCTTAGCTGTGAAAAATTTGTAATCTCCTTATCCTTCTCCAATTCTTTGATCTTTATCTTGTTAAATTTCACACTCATTCCCAACACCATACCCCTCGCGACCACAGGAACCTCCTTCAGTTTGTGCAACCCTCCCCATTTGTGTAACTGTCTCCAACTCGCAACCTGCCATTCTCCATTGCTTTCCTATCTATGTAGCCTCCAGAGCCTAGAAGCCTTCTTATATCTGTAAATGTCTTCAGTCATGACAACCTTCCATATCTCTGTTAGTATACGCAATACTCTCCTAGATAAAACAGCCCCCTCTCTGTGCCTCTTCCTTTCTCCATCCCTATCCCTATCTCCCGAATCTAATCCAGCTCCCTCTATCTCTGTAATTTCCTCCAATCCTCAAACCCTTTTGGCCCACTGACATTTCTGACCAGATGTAACTCTGTTAAATCTAACATCCTCGAGCCTCTGTAACCTGTACCCATCTGTTCAACCCCCCACTCCTGAGGAGTGACTCATGAACATCTGCAGGAGGTTACAGAACAGTTGGAGAGATAGACAGAAATGGCAAATTGAGTTTAATCTGGACAAGTCTGAGATGATGTCAAATTCAAGACGAACGTTAGGATACTGAGGGATATTGATATACAGAAGGATCATGGTGCAAGTCAGTGACTCCCAGAAAATGGCAACAGAAGTGTTTCAGATGGGAAAGAAAGCAAATGGAACACTAGCCTTCATCAGTCACAATGTTGGGTATAGTGGTTTGCATCTGATGCTGTGATTCTATAAAACGTTTGTTTGGCCACATTTGGAGTACTGTGTGCAGGTCTCATCTCCATACAATAGGAAGGATAGGGAGGCTTTGGAGAGAATGCAAAACTGGTTTATCAGCACGTTGCCTGTATTAGGGTTTTTAAGGGTGTGTTAGATGCAAGAGGAAATTAAACAAAGTTGGATTGTTTTGTAAGAGTATCAGAGGCTGACAGGCGAATAGGCACAGGAATATAACATTTGGAACAGGGATAGATAATGTAGATAGTCAGAATCTCTTTTCCAATGTGTAAGTTTCAAATTATAGAGCGCATAGGTTTAAGGTGAGAAAGAGGAAGTTTAAACGAGATGTGTGAGGCAAGTTGTTTTCTACGTAGAGTGGATGTTACTGAAGGAGGACGTAGAATTAGAAATGTGAGCAAAGTTTTGAAGTGGGATTTAGACAGAAACATAAACAGACAGAGAATAGAGGGATATGGACCCATGTGCAGGAAGAAGGTATGAGTTAGAATATTATCTTGGACAGCATAGACGTGGTGGGCCTGTTGCTGTGCTCTACTGTTCTATTTTCTAACTTCCCAGCATCTGCCCATCAGAGCCCCTCAGAATCTTGGATGTTTCATTCCATTTCTCTCTCATTATCTAAACTTCAATGGATTCAACCTCCACGTCCTCCACCTCTTCTCATTAGAAAATCCCTCCATTCCCAGGATCAGCCGAGTGGCCCTTCTCTGGACTGCCTCCAATGCGACAATATCTTTCCTTCGGGCACTCACACTGTTCATAATATTCGAGGTGTGGTCTGACTTGTACCTTGCATAGTTTTAGCTAGACCTGCCTATTTTTAGACTCCATTCCCTCTGTAATAAATGCGAGCATTTGATTTGAATTCTCTATTACCTGCTGACCCTGTGAGCTAACTTATTCAGATTGAAAAACAAGAACTCCCTCAACCCTTTCTGCTGTCAGTCTGAAACCAAGTAGTGTTAGCCTGAAGGGCACCAATATCCTGGGATGTAGATTTGCTAGCACTCTTCGGGGGGGTTTAAACTAATTTGGCAGGGGGATGGGATCCGGACTTGTAGCCAAGCAAGTAGGCTAGCTGTTTATCAGAATGTCCAAGAATGTAGGGAGGCTGTGGGGAAGGTAGCACTGACAGGGAGTACTTGCGGACACAGAGATGGGCTCAAGTGTGTATACTTCAATGCAAGGAGTATCAGAAATAAGGTGGGTGAACTTAAGGCGTGGATCGGTACCTGGGACTACGATGTTGTGGCCATCACGGAAACGTGGATAGAAGAGGGACAGGAATGGTTGTTGGAGGTTCCTGGTTACAGATGTTTCAGTAAGATTAGGGAGGGTGGAAAAAAGGAGGGGGGGGGGTGTTGGCGTTGCTAATTAGAAATGGTATAATGGCTGCAGAAAGGCAGTTCGAGGGGGATCTGCCTTTGGAGGTAGTATGGGCTGAAGTCAGAAATAGGAAAGGTGCAGTCACATTGTTGGGTGTTTACTATAGGCCCCCCAATAGCAGCAGAGATGTGGAGAAACAGATTGGGAAACAGATTTTGGACAGGTGCAGAAGCCACAGGGTAGTAGTCAAGGGTGATTTCAACTTCCAAATTGATTGGAAGCTCTTTAGATAAGGAAGATTGGATGGGGCGGTATTTGTGCAGTGTGTACAGGAAGCTTTTCTAACTCAGTATGTAGATTGCCCGACCAGTGGGGAGGCCATATTGGATTTGGTACTTGGTATCGAACCGGGACAAGTGATGGGCTTGTTAGTGGGTGAACATTTTGGTGATGGTGACCACAATTCTGTGACTTTCACCTTGGTTATGGAGAGAGATAGGTGCGTGCAACAGGGTAGGTTTTACAATTGGGGGAAGGGTAAATTTGATGCTGTAAGACAGGATCTGAGGAGCATAAGTTTGGAGCATAGGCTGTTGGGGAAGGATGTCGTGGAAATGTGGAACTTTTTCAAGGAACAGATACGACGTGTCCTTGATATGTATGTACCTGTCAGGCAGGAAAGAGATGGTCGTGTGAGGGAACCTTGTTTGACGAGGGAGGTTGAATGTCTTGTAAAGAGGAAGAAGGGGGCTTACATAAGGTTGAGGAAACAAGGTTCAGACAGAGCATTGGAGGGATACAGGATTGCCAGAAGGGAGCTGAAGAAAGGGATTAGGAGAGCTAAGGGAGGGCATGAAAAATCTTTGGATAGGATCAACGATAACCCCAAGGCATTTTATGCGTATGTGAGAAACATGAGAATGATGAGATCGAGGGTAGGTCCGATCAAGGACAGTAGTGGGAGACTGTGTATTGAGTCAGAAGACATAGGAGAGGTCTTGAATGAGTACTTTTCTTCAGTATTTACAAACGAGAGGGACCGTATTGTTGAAGAGGAGAGTGTGAAACGGATTGGGAAGCTAGAGGAGATACTTGTTAGGAAGGAAGATGTGTTGGGCATTTTGAATAACTTGAGGATAGACAAGTCCCCTGGGCCTGATGGGATATAGCCTAGGATTATGTGGGAAGCAAGAGAGGAAATTGCAGAGCCGTTGGCACTGATCTTTTCGTCTTCACTGTCAACAGGGGTAGTACCAGGGGACTGGAGAGTGGCGAATGTTGTGCCCCTGTTCAAAAAAGGGAATAGGGATAACCCCGGGAATTACAGGCAAGTTGTCTTACTTTGGTGGTAGGCAAAGTAATGGAAAGGGTACTGAGGGATAGGATTTATGAGTATCTGGAAAGACACTGCTGGATTAGAGATAGCCAGCACGGATTTGTGAAGGGTAGGTCTTGCCTTACAAGTCTTATTGAATTCTTTGAGGAGGTGACCAAGCATGTGGATGAGGGTAGAGCAGTGGATGTAGTATAGATGGATTTTAGTAAGGCATTTGATAAGGTTCCCCATGGTAGGCTTATGCGGAAGGTCAGGAGGCATGGGATAGAGGGAAGATTGGCCAGATGGATAGAGAACTGGCTAACTGGTCGAAGTCAGAGAGTGGTGGTAGATGGTAAATATTCAGCCTGGATCCCAGTTACAAGTGGAGTTCCGCAGGGATCAGTTCTGGGTCCTCTGCTGTTTGTAATTTTTCTTCATGAGTTGGAAGAGGGAGTCGAAGGGTGGATCAGTAAATTTGCAGATGATACAAAGATTGGTGGAGTTGTGGATAGTGAGGAGGGCTGTTGTCGGCTGCAAAGGGACTTAGATATGATGCAGATCTGGGCTGAGGAGTGGCAGATGGAGTTCAACCCTGCCAAGTGTGAGGTCGTCCATTTTGGAAGGACAAATAAGAATGCGGAAAACAGGGTTAACGGTAGGGTTCTTCGTAAGGTGGAGGAGCAGAGGGATCTTGGGGTCTATGTTCATAGATCTTTGAAAGTTGCCACTCAGGTGGATAGAGCTTGTAAGAAGACCTATGGTGTATTAGCGTTCATTAGCAGAGGGATTGAATTCAAGAGTCGTGAAGTGATGTTACAGCTGTACAGGACTTTGGTTAGGCCACATTTGGAGTACTGTGTGCAGTTCTGGTCGCCTCACTTTAGTAAAGATGTGGAAAAAGTGAGGACTGCAGATGCTGGAGGTCAGAGCTGAAAATGTGTTGCTGGAAAAGCGTAGCAGGTCAGGCAGCACCCAGGGAACAGGAGAATCGACGTTTCGGGCATAAGCCTGGGGAAGGGCTTATGCCCGAAACGTCGATTCTCCTGTTCCCTGGATGCTGCCTGACCTGCTGCACTTTTCCAGCAACACATTTTCAGCTAAAGATGTGGAAGCTTTGGAGAGGGTGCAGAGAAGATTTACCAGGATGTTGCCTGGAATGGAGAATAGGTTGTACAAGGATAGGTTGAGAGTGCTAGGCCTTTTCTCATTGGAACGGAGAAGGATGAGGGGTGACTTGATAGAGGTTTATAAGATGATCAGGGGAATAGATAGAGTAGACAATCAGAAACTTTTTCCCCGGGTACAACAGAGTGTTACAGGGGGACATAAATTTAAGGTGAAGGGTGGAAGGTATAGTGGAGATGTCAGGGGTTGGTTCTTTACCCGGAGAGTGGTGGGGGCATGGAATGCGCTGCCTGTGGGAGTGGTAGAGTCAGAATCATTGGTGAACTTTAAGTGGCAATTGAATAGGTACATGGATGGGTGCTTAAGCTAGGACAAATGTTCGGCACAACATCGTGTGCCGAAGGGCCTGTTCTGTGCTGTATTGTTCTATGTGCTATGTTCTATAACAGACTGAAATTGTTAGAAAGGATATGTCAATATACAATAACTGGCCACTTAGAAACACATTTGATAAAAGAGAATTTGTTTTTGAGCCTCTTAGATTTAATTTATTGGTGTGTATATAAATGGCAGAATTGCAAGGGTGTAGGAGTGGTGTAGTGGTATTGGGGATATGGTGTATTTGAATTATCAGAAGCCTTTCACAAGTTTCAATAAGGGCTAAAGAGTGACTTGGTAGAGAATAGGGCCCCTTAAAGATCAATAACGTCACCCATGTGTGGAACCAGAGGAGAGATATTAGACAAAATAGTCTTGTCAGTATTTACTGTGGCGAAAGACATGGAAGCTCGGGAACTTGGAAATAAATAGAGATGTCTTGTGAAGAATCCTCACCAGAGAAGAGCAAGTGCTGGAATATTAAAACAAATAAAGGTAGATCAATCCTCAGTAGCTCATTAGGTCTATCCTAGAACATTGTGGGAAGCTAGGGAAGAGATTGCTATCTCCCTAACAGAGATATGTATATTATGAACAGACACAGTGAGATGTTGGAAGACTGGAGGGCGGCTAATGCTGTTCCATCGCTTAAGGACTGCAGGGAAAACCCAGGAAATTACAGCCCAGTGAGCCCAGTGATGGGGAAGTTGTTGGAGGAGATTCTGAGAGAAAGGAGCTCCTTACATTTACAAAGGCAAGAGCTGATTCGAGATGGTCAGAATGGCTTTGTGAGTGGAAAACCATTTTTCACAAACTGGAAAGACTCTTCGAGGAGGTGGCCAAAGATAGATGAAGGCAGAGCAGTCAGCGTTGTCCACATGGACTTTAGCATCTAGTCAAGAGGAAGAAGGAAGCTTACTTCAGGTTGAAGAAGCAAGGATCAGACAGGGCTCCAGAGAGTTACATTGGGTGGCACGGTGTCTCAGTGGTTAGCACTGATTCCTCATAGCATCACGGACTCCATTTCGATTACAGCCTCAGGCGACTGTCTGTGGGGAGTTTGCGCATTCTCCTCGTGTCTGCATGGTTTTCCTCCAGGTGCTCCAGTTTCTCCAAAGATGTGCAGATTAGGTGACTTAGCCATGCTAAAGTAACCATAGTGTTCACGGATGTGTAAGTTTGGCGCATTAGTCAGGGCAAATGGAGAGTAATAGGGCGGGGGAATGGGGCTGGGTTGAATACTGTTTGGAGGGTTGGTATGGAGGTGTTGTGCCAAATGGCCTGATTCCACACTGTAGGAATTCTCTGAAGGTACCAGGAAGGAAGCTTGGAATGTACTTAGGGCAACTAGAAGGGGACATGATAAAGCATTGTTGGGAAGGATTAAGGAAAACCCGTAAGGCAATCTCCACTTATGTGAGGAACAAGAGGATGGCCAGAGTGGGAGTTGGGCCGGTCAGGGGTAGTGGAGGGAACTTGTGCCTGAAGTCACAGGAGGTAGGGAATTTCCTTAATGCATGCTATGCTTCAGTATTCACTACTGAGAGGGGCCTTGTCATTTGTGAGGACAGCGTAAAAAGGACTGATATATGTGAACAGGTTGATGTTAAGAAGGAAGATGTGCTGAGTATTTTATAAACATAAGGATAGGCAAGTCTGTTGGACCAGACGGGATATACCCAAAGTTACTGCATGAATCGTGGAAAGGGATATCTGCTGCTTTGGCGATGACCTTTGCACCCTCACTGTCCACTGGAGTCGTACCAGATGATTGGAGGGTGGTCAATTTTCCTCCCTTGTTCAAGAATTGGAGTAGGGATAATCCTGGGAATTACAGACATCATGTTCTTATGTCTATGGTGTGCAGATTATTGGAGAGGACTGTGAGAGACTAGATTTATGACTCCTTGGAAAACCATAGTTTGATAAGAGACAGTCAGCATGGCTTTGGTAGGGCCAGATCATGCCTCACAAATTTAATTGAATCCTTTGAGAATGTGATAAAAGCACATTTATGGCTCATTCAGAAAGTACAGAGGCATGGGATACAGGGAAACCTGTCTGTCTGGATACAGAATTCCTGGCTCGTAGAAGACAGAGGGTGATGATAGATGGGAAGCATTCAGCCTGGAGCTCGATGACCAGTGGTTTTCTGCAGGGATCGGTTCCAGAACCTCCTGCTCTTTGTGATTTTTTTCAAAATAAATGACTTGAATGTGGATGTGGAAGAGTGGGTTAGTAATTTTGCCGATGACCTGGAAGTTGGTGGAGTGGTGGATAGTGTGGAGGGATGTTGTTGGTTGCAGCAGGATATTGACAGGGTGCAGAGCTGGGCTGAGAAGTGGCAGATGGAGTTCAATCTGGAGAAGTGTGAAATCATGCGTTGTGGAAGGTCAAACTTGAATGAGTTAAATGCAGAATATTTGGCAGTGTTGTGGAACAGAGGGATCTTGGGTTCCACGTCTATCGATCCCTCATAGTTGCCACCCAAGCATATGGGGTTGTTAAGAAGGAATATGTTGCGTTGACTTTCATTAGCTGGGGGATTGAGTTTTAAAGCTGTGAGGTTATGCTGCAGATCTATAGAGCCCTGGTTTGACCCCATTTGGGATATTATGTTCAGTTCTGATCCCCTCATTACAGGAAGACAATGGAAGCTTTAGGGAGGGCAAATTGGAGATTTACCAGGATGCTGCCTGTTCTGGAGGGCATGTCTTATGAAGAAAGTTTGAGGGAGGTAAGGCTTTTCTGATTGGAGTGAAGAAGGGTGAGGGGTGACTTAGTAGAGGTATCATAGCATAAATGGCTACGATGAGTGGGAATAATTTTAAGGTGATTGATGGATGGTTAAGGAGAGAGAGGTTCTTTACACAAAGGCTGTTAGGTGGGTGGAATGCTCTGCCAGCAGTGGAAGGAGAGTCAGATACATTCGTAACATTTAATACAATCTTGGATAGACAAATGGATGGCAGTAAAATGAAGGGTATGCAGGTGATTTTGATCTTACAGTGGATTAAAAGTTGGCATGGCATCATGGCTTAGGGGTTTTGTGCTGTACTGTTCTGTGTTCGACGTTCGTATGGTAAACTGAGTAATAAGCTCAGATCAATGTAAAAGGATATGGCATTCAGGAGGTGCTAGTCAACTGCATACAAAATTGGCTTGATGGTGGGAGGCAGAACGTGGTGATAGACATGTTGTTTTTCCGACTGGAGGCATGTGACCAGCGGTGTAGTGGCTTCAGAGTTGTTGTCATTTGGATAAATGGTTTGGATTGGATATTGGTTTCCTGGTAAGTTTTTTGGGTGATACTGAAATTGGTGGTAAAGTAGACAGTGAAGGAGGTTATCTGTGGTTCAACAGGATGAACAGTACTTCTGGGATAGTGGGGTGAAGAATAGCAGATGGAGTTTAATTAGATAAATGTGAGGTGTTCCATTTTGGTGAAACAAACCAGGGTGGGACTTGTACAGTTAATGTTCGGGCCCTGAGTAGTGTTGTCAGTCAGAGACCCAGGGATGCAGGTACACAGTTCTTTGAGTGTCACAGGTAGACAGGTTGATGAAGCAGGCCTTTGGGTTGGTTACCTTGACTGGGCAGAGCATTGAGAGTAGGTGTTGGGATGTCATGTTGTGGCTGTTCAAGACGTTGGTGAGGCCATTATAAAAGCATTGTAGATCAGTCTGAAGAACTCATCTCGTTCACTTACCTCTTTGAGGGAAGGACATCTGACATTCTAACCTGGTCTGGCTGACATGTGCATTCAGTCCACAGCAATATGGCTGCCTCTTAACTGCCATCTGGACAATTAGCTGTGGGGCAAAGAATGCTGGTCCAATCAGTGACACCCTCATCCCATGAATGAATAAATGAAAATGCATATGCCCCTCACTACCTCTGCAAACACCTCCAGTGCAGCAATCCGTACTGGCTTTGAGACACCGTTCAGGGCCTGACCACTCTCTGTAACACTCTCTGTAACACTCTCACTACCTCCAGCACCTTCACCTCTCCCTGTTCATATCGTGTCATTAACTCCTGACAATGATTCCCCTTCCCACTGCCCTCCTCCTGCTAGCAGACCCTTTGCAATACCTTTAACACTTAATGGTTAAACCCTCTCTCATTTGAGGATTTTAAGTACTTTGTGGTGATCTTTTAAGCCTCATCATCTAATATGATCCATTTTGTCCCAAGTGAGGGACTGGTGGGAATTTCTTGCTGAGGATTTTCTGTTTCAATAGGATGTCCTTTTGTTGAGTGTTTTACACTGTTCCTTCAAATGTTTTCCACTGTTCATTTACAGGCACATGTTTCAGTCTGTTTAGCCTGTTTACCTTGGCCAGTTCTCCTCTCAAACTCATGTAATTGGATGTTTTTGTTTCTAGTTGTCGCTTTTCCTGTTTGTGATTCATTTTAAAACTTTATATTTCTTTAAACTGCACCTCTCCAGGTGTCATTACTCATTGACTAAGTTTCATGACGCAACTGTCGATCTGAGATAATTATGTCTCGAGCCAGTTGCACAATGTGTTATTCAAAGGAACACTGGAAAAAATTCTACAATCTCCTCTTCGAATATCACTCTTGTCAGTGTGCTTGTCAAGATTATGTGAATATTGAAATTGCACTAAATTATCACAATGCCTTTATTAAAAATTCCAATGAGTTCCTGTTTAATGAAGTGATGACCAATGAAATGCTGTTCGGTGGCTAAAACTGTTCTGCTTGTGTCCTTGGCAAGTAGCAGTCAGAATTACATGCAGAATGACTCTACTTCATGATCTGAGACCAAATGCGTTCGCTGTAAAGCCTTTGTTATCCATTATTGTTAGCGTTGCCCATTTTGACTGAGTTTCCACAAGCTTGTGAACGATTGAATATTTATGTTACAACTTTTGTTCGCCCTGTAACCATGCCTCCCTGGTGTCTAAATCTCTGTGTCACAAATCAGTCTACCTTATTGCAGACAATTTGTCCATTCAAATAAAGCAAATCATTTACTCTTTCCCAAAATCTCCTGTCACAAATCTATTCACTGATGTATCGCTGTAGTTAAACTTTGTCCCATCCTGTTCCTTTCTGCTTGACTTCAGCCACATCCCCATGCTGTTCCAATGCGTCACCTTTTCTATTTGGATTTGTAAAGCTCCTTTCACCTGAATACTGTCCCTGCATCCTCTCTGTCAGTTTAAAGCTCTGTCTATAAACCTACTGACATGACTGGTCAGGACACTGGTCCCAGCACTGTTCCAGTGAGACCATCCGAATGGATTATTGTTGTAAATCAAGTATGGCATGTGGATGTCTCTGGCTGGCAGCCTTTCTTGCCCAGCACTAGCTGCCCTTGAGCTGAGTAACTTGTTCGGTCATTTCAGAGGGTAATTGAGAGGCAAGCACTTTGCTGTGGGTACGTCGTGCAGACCACGTCAGGATGGGCAGATGTCCATCTCGAAAGGAGAAGTGTTTGGATCTATTGTACATCAGTAATGGTATTTGTAGATTGTCAATTACTATTTTCAAAATTATTTATTTCAAATTCGACCATTTCAGCTGGTGGGGTTCAAACCTGCTTCCCCTGAACATTAGCTGAGGTTTTGGATACATACTCTAGCAATAATACCACTAGGCCATCACTTCGTCTGCTCAAAGGGTGTTCATCCCTGAGCACTGATACCAGTGTATCATGAAACTAAACCTGTTTTTCCTTCATGATTGTTTGATCCTGTTACCTTCCAGCACTCTGGTGATATCACTCAGTATCTCTCCATGTGGTATCCCTCACTATGAGGGTCTAATTGCTGCCTCTGTTAACGTCTCTCACTCTTGCAGCTAATCCAGATCCTGAGACAGCAGAATTCTCTACGCCAGACAGCCGAGGCCGCACAGGCCGGTGATGGACACTGGGATTTCCCAGATCTCTGTGATAGTAAGGACCATTCTGCATGTATAACCTTCACTGCATCAGTCAAGTTTCCCATTTTGTTTATTTCTCTGTCTCCTGTAGGTACTCAGGAAGGTCCTGACTCAATAGACTTCCCAACTGCTGGGTGCCTCGTCCATCACCTCATTGAAGATGGTTGGTCAGCCAGAGAGACAAAGGGCAGGGAGATCTGGAGCCTTCAATAAATCCAACAGTGAGGTAAGATCACTCACAGTGCACAGAGCAGAGAGCAATGAGAGGGCTCCAAACATCAGCTAACAGGACATGACACAGATACAGTGCTGGAGGGGGAGCACAGTACGCACACGCCCCAGGTCAATCACCACCCCTACTGTCAGTTTTGTTGTACTGAGACAGCATCGGGAGTGTCACAGTTATCAATCCTGGCTTGTGAGTCTTAGTGGGGAAAGCAGGCTTCCAATGAGTGTGTTGGATCTTTCTGTTCTGTGTTCTCCCTCCAACACTGTACATATACCATCTCTCATGGACCAGCGTCTTCAATAATTTTTAACTCCTATGACAGTTCCTGTCCCCGTGACCTCCTCCCGTCCCGATAGCCCCTCCACATATTTGAAATATACACATTCCAGACTACCATCTCTATCGCTGTAACTTGCTTCAGTGCCTACAACATGCCTTATCTCAGTCGTCTCCTCCAATAACTGGAGAAAGAGCCATGCAAAACAGAAACGGTTCTTTTGATCCAACTAGTCCATGCTGACCACGGATCCTGAACGAGTCGCACTTGCCTGCGTTTGGCCCATATCCCGTCAAACCTTCTCCACTCCATGTACCTGCCCAAATGTCTTTTCCATGATATAATTGTACTTTTTCTCTACCACTTCAGCAGCAGCTCATGCAATATGTGCACCATTCTCTGTGTGGAAATGTGCTCTTTTGGTCGCTTTTAAGTATTTCCTCTCCCACCTCATATTTATGCCCTCTCGTATGGATTCCCCTACACTGGGGTAGAGACCTTCACTCTTCACCCAACGTATACCCCTCATGTTTTTATAAACCTTTAGAAGGTCACCCCTCAGCCACCTACACCCAATGGAAATACGAAGGATAATGATACAAATATCTCAGCCACGGTCCCCACTGGGACATTGCCACAATGTTCTGAGATACACTTGTTCAGGACCTAGGGCTTTCTCTACCTTTGTGTGCTAAGATCTCCAGCATCACCTCTCCTGTAATGGGGGCTCTTTACAAGACATGACTGTTTCTTTCCTTTTGTTTCCTAGTCTTTGTCCACAGTACGTTCTGACATGAAATATTCATTTCGGGTCGCGCCCATTTCCTGTGGTTCCAGACATGGATGGTCTTATTGATCTTTGAGGGGCTCTATTGTCTCTCTAGTAGCTTTTTTGCACTTGTGTGCTGTAGAATCTCTTTGGATTCTCCTAAATCTTATCTGCCAACTCTATCTCATTCCCCCCATGTTGCTTTCCAGCTTCTCCAGCCTCTCTGTTTCTGTAAAACCCTCCAGTATCTGTAACATCTTTGTCAATCTATGCTCCATTTGCAGTTTCAGAAAATGCTTCCTGAAGCAGGAGGATCAGAATACTACACAGTACTCCAATTGGTGTCCCAGCAATGTCTTGTACAGCCGTATCATGATGCACCAACCCATTTACTCAATGCTCTGACCCATGAGGGCAAGTGTGCCTAATCCGCTTTCACCGCCCTGTCCACCTGCGATGTCACTTCCAAGGAACAATGTAACTGCACCCCTTGGTCTATGTCTGTTCGACAACACTGTCCAGAGTCCAACTATTAACTGTATTAGTCCTCCCTGGTTTATCTTAACAAAACCCAACACCTGAATTCAACTCTCATCTTTCATTTCTTGGCTCAGTTGATTAAGATCACCTTTGTTAACTGTATTCACTGCCAACTATAACATGTATTTTACTATCCACAAACCTACAAACAATAATTCATATATTCTCGATTATGTCAATAATGCACGTGTGGATCCTGCACCAATCCTTATGGCACACTGCTGGTTAGAGGCCCCCAGTCTGCACAACAACCCTCTCCCACTACCCTTTGTCTCCTACTGTCAAGCTCATTTGTGTTTGTTTGTCTTGCTCTCCCTGATCCCATGTGATCTAACCTTACTAACCAGTGCACCACGCTAAACCCTGTCAAAGGCCTTGCTGAAGTCAGGATAGACAACGTCTACTGCTCTGCCTGCATCCATCTCCTTGGTCACCTCTTCAACAAACTCTATCAAGTTTGAGAGACACTCCTTTGTACGCACAAAGCGGTGCTGACTATCCCTCATCAATCGTTGCCTTTCTAAATGCATGTAACACCTGTCCCACAGAATCGCTTCCAACAACATTGGCACCACTGACATCAAGTTAATTGGTGTTTATGTCCCTGGCTTTCCCTCGCAGCCTTTCCTAAATACTGGCACAACATTAGCCACCCTCCAGGCTCCCAGCTCACCACCTGTGGCTGTCAGTGATAGAAATATCTTTGTAAGTTTCTTCCCTAACTTACCCCAATATCCTGGGATATACTTGAGTAGTTCCCAGGGAGTTGTCTAATTTTAATGTGTTCGAAAACCTTTGGCACCCTCTGTTCTCCAATATGGAGTCTTTTGAATACATCACTGTTTATTTCCCTGCTTCCCTGGTATGTCTTCCACAGTAAGTTCTGACGTGAAATTATTGTTTCGGATCTCACCCATTTCCTGTGGGTTCACACACGGATAGCTTCATTCATCTTTAAGGGGTCACATTCTGTCCCGAGTTAATCTTCTGTTGTTAATATACTTGTAAAATCTCTTTGAATTTCCCTGAACCTTCACTGCCAAAGCTCTGTCAGTTCCCGTTAAGGCCCTCATGGTTTCCCTCTAAACCCACAATGTTCTTCAAGGGATTGACTTAATCCAGCTGGCTATATAGGACATGTGCTCCTTTTTGTCTTGACCATAGCCTCAATATCCCAAGTCATCCAGTGTTTCCCACTTGTGTCAGCATTGTCCTTCACACTATCAGGAATATGCTGGCCCTGAAATATTAATTTATCTCTCTTTTGAAAGAATCCCACTTGCCCAACGTCCATTTATCTGCAAATAGCCTTCACGAATCAACTTTTGGACAGTCTTGTCTAATACCTTCTAGATTGCTGGCAAGTCCAGTTTTGACCTTTAACTTGTGGACCAGGCCTGTCCTTTTCCATTGCTATTTTTAAACTAATAGAATTGTGGTGACTGTTCAAAAGTGCTCCCCCACAAACTCTTCAGCCCCTTTCACTACCTTGTTTCCCAAGGGGAGGTCAGGTTTTATCCCTTTCTCCAGTCGGACCAGTTACATACTGATTGAGTCAGTTTTCTTGAACACACTGAACAAATCCCTCCCATCCAACCTGTGGACACTCTCTGGCAGTCCCAGTCTAGGTTTGTAAAGTTAAAATCCCCCACCATTACAACCCTATCCTTCTTACAGGTATCTGAGATCTCTGACATATTTGCTGCTCAATTTCCCGCCGACTACTGCGGGCCTGTAGTACCGTCATATCAAACTGATCATTCATTCTTATTTCTCAGTTCCATAACAGCTTTACTGGGCGATCCCCCGGAATATCCCCTCTCAGTGCTGCAGTGATGTTTTCACTGATCAAAAACTCCACTCCCCCTACTCCCTTGCCTCCCCATCTATCCTTCCTGTTGAATCTGTCCTCTGCAACAATGATCTGCGAGTCCTGTCCCTCCCTCAGCTGTACCTCTGTAATTCCTGTCATTTCCCAGATCCATGTTCCCATCCATGCCGTGCGTTCATCTGCCTTCCATGTCAGGCATTTTACATCAAAGTAAATGCAGTTTAAATGATGAGTATTCCCTCATTGCCTGCTGTGCTCTTGCCTGGTTATCAATTGAAATTACTCTGTTGAAATTCTGTCCCAGCCTCAACCTTCAGACTGCAGCCTGAGTCCATCCCCCTCACTGTGGACAACACCCTCATCTTTCCTGTCTTTTGCAAACCTGCTAATGATATCTTCTGTTTTCACATCCGAGTGATTAATGTCCATAATGAACAGCAATAGCTCCTGCACAGATTCCTGTGAGACACCCGCTGGGCAAAGGCTTTCAGTCACAAAACCAACACTCCACCAATTGTGGATCCAAATTGCCAACATACCTTGGAGCCCCCATTCTGGACCAGCCTTCCTTGTGGGACCTTGTCGAAGACCTTAATGAACTCCATGGAACCCATATCATCTGCACTGCCCTCATCAATATTTCATCAGACATGATCTTCCTGTATTAAATCCGTGCTGACTATCCCTAATCAATCCCTACCTTTCCAGTTATTAATTCAAACTGTCCCTCAGAATTGTTCCTAATAATTTCCCTCCCCCTGCTGTCAGACTATCTGGCTATAATTACCTGGCCTATCCATGCCGCCCTTCCTGAACAAAGGAGCCACATGAGCAATCCTCCAGTCATTCGGCACTTCACCTGTGGCCGGCAAAGTATTAAATATATCCACCAATCTCCTTCCTTACCTCCCATCGTAGCCTGCGATAATTTCATTGGGCACTGGGGAGTTCTCCAACTTTTTATGCCTGTGAAAATATTTAATACCTCCTCCTTATTGATCTTACCATGTTCTAGAACCTTACCATCCCAACTCAAATCTCTGGCTACAATGCCTTTCTCCTGTGTGAATATAATGGGAAGAATTCATTGAAGACCTCACCTACCTCCTCTGGCTCCATGCACAGATTGTCCCTTTGGTTTCTAACAGGCCTCGCTCTTTAGCTGGGAAGCCTCTTATACTAATGGTGGTGATGAAATATCTTGTGGCTTTCCCTCAGTTATATCTGCCAAATATATTTTATGACTATTGTTTGTCCCTCATTTTCTCAATTCCCCTTGTCCTCTCTATACATGTGAATGGTTTCACCTGATATTATTGAACTGTATTTCATTATCAAACTCACGATATCACTTGATCAGTATTCGCTAGACTTGCTGCTTTTAATACTCACTCTTCAAGTAACATGCTGGCCCCAAGTTTTCACAGCATCACTTTTAAATACTCCCACTTTCCTAATATCGACACAACTGCAGGTAGTTCCTCCCAGTCTGTTTGCCAGATCCTGTCTAATGAGCACGATACTGATAGGAGACTCAATTGTGACGGGGACTGTGTGGCTGCAGAAGAGACCCCAGGTTGGTGTGCTGCCTCCCGGGTACCAGGGTCAAAGATGTCTCTGATTCGTTCTTGAATATTCTGAAAGGGAGGGTGAACATCCAGAGGTCATTGTGCACATTGGCTCACATGACAGAGGTAGACAAAGGCATAGGCCCCTGTGAAATGAGTACAGGGAGTTAGGTAAGAATTTAAAAAACAGGATATTGAGGTTAATGATCTCCAGATTACTCCCAGTATCACGTGCCAGTGAGGATAGAAATAGAAAGATAGGCCAGATGGATGTGTGGCTGAGGCGCTGGTGTAGGGGGCAGAGTTTTCAGTTCTTAAGTCATTGGGATCTCTTCTTGGGTAGAGGTGACCTGTACCAGGGGGTTGGATGGCACTGGATGCAGAGGGGCACCAGTATCCCTGTGAGGAGATTTGCTTGTATTATCTGGCAGGATTTAAACTATTTTGGCAGAGAGTTGAGATCTGAATAAGAGAGGGGGCATCAACTAGTCAGGGAAAAATACATCAGCCATCGAGTGCAAGTTTCCTATCCAGGATATCCGGGGCACAGATAGGGATGGAAAAGACATTTGGTTTTCAGGGCATTAATTTCAATGCACGAAGCCTGACTGGTAACGCAGACAAGTTCAGACCATGGATTAGCTCTGGGGACTGGGATATTATAGCCAGAACAGAAACATGGCTGAGAGAAGGGCAGGACTGGCAGCTCAGTGTTCCAGGATACAGAAGCTACAGGCATGACAGAAGGGCAAGAAAGTGAGGAGGAGGAGTTGTCCCTTTGATTAGGGAGGACATAACAACAATGCTGAGAGACAATATTGTTAAGCGGTCATCAAATGAGGCCATATTTTTAAAAGTTAGAAACAAAAAGTTAATGGTCAGTCTGCTGGGATGGTGTTCTAGACCCCCAAATAGCCAGCGGGTACGAGAGGAGAAAATGTGTAGTGAGTTTACAGGTACCTATAAAAATAATAGAGTAGTATTGGTGGGAGATTTTAACTTCCCATGGATTGACTGGGTCACACAGAGTGCAAAAGAACCGTACGGGGTGGAATTTGTCAAATATGTCTAAGAAGGTTTCCTAAATCAAGATGAATGGGGCTCTACGCTACTCAGGCGGGTGCAACACTGGACGTCCCCTCAGAAAAAGAGGTCGGGCAAGTGACTGAAGTGTCAGTCAGAGAGCACTTTGTGTCCAGTGACCACAACTGTCTTCGTTTTAACAACGTTATGGAAAAAGATCAGACAGGTCCACAGATTCAGGTCTTAAACTGGAACAGGGCCAATATTGGGGCCATTCAGAAGGATCGAGCAAGGGTTGATTGGGTGAAGGTAAAAATCACACAACACGAGGTTAACATCCAGCTGTTTACACAGGAACCTTGATTATCTGAACGAGATGGGCGGGCAATAGTATATTCAGATAAATGGTTATTCGATTAATCGATTCCATGCCAATCCTCTAGGGCTCAGAGTTTTTGGTAATGTCTAGTTCCCATTGAGGTGACTGGGCAGCAGCAAACCATGGGTGAGGCCTCACGTCCTATCAGACCCCAAAAACGCCCCACTGCTCGCCCCCAAACTCTTCGAACACTGCCCCCACCCACCGTCAACATCGCCCCCCCACATGTTCCCAAACCCTTCCTCACCAACCCACGCCAGCCCCCGCCACCAAAACCGTCCACGCTATCCGCCCCGCCCCGTTCCCAAACCCATCCAACACCGACCCACCTCACCCATCCCCAAACCCATCCAACATCACCCTCCGCCCACCTCCAACAGAGCACCCCACCCGCCCCAATCCAATGCAACATCACCCACCACCAGCCTCCAATAGAGCACCCCGTCTGCTCCCAAACCCATCCAACATCACCCTCCGCCCGCCTCCAACAGAGCACCCCGCCCACCCCAAAACCCATCCATTATCACCCTCCACCCGCCTCCAACAGTTCACCCCCAACCCCCAAACCTATCCAACATTGACCCACCCCGCCCGCCCCCAAACCCATCCAACATCACCCTCTGCCAGCCTCCAACAGAGCACCCCATCCGCCCCAAACCCATCCAACCTCACCCACCACCCACCTCCCACAGAGCAACCCGCCTGCTTCCAAGCCCATCCAACACCGACCCATGCCAGTCCCCCGCCACCAAAACCGTCCAGTGCCACCCTCCACTAGCCATCCGCACCGTTCCCAAAACCATCCAACCTCCCCCTCAGCCCGCCCCCAAACCTGTCAAACGCTGCCCCTGCCCGCCTCCAACAGTGCCCCTCCACTCGGTCCCCAACCCTTCCAACACTCAACCCCCCACCCCCCGACCGCCCCATCCACCGTTTGTGCCCTTACCCCAGTTTGCCCCGCCCCCTGTACGCCCCTGCCCCGTCATCTCCTCCCCCTCCTGGGCAGCCGGAGTGGACACCAACAGTAAGACAGCTGCTGCCTTTGGAGGGGTAAATCTCCAAATAGCGCCCGCACACACACATGCACACACACACGCACACATAGCCACACACACAACACTCCTCATGCCTGTAACTGCATACAGACAATGCAGCTCTCCCTTTTATATCTGACATCTTCCCCAACTTATAACTCTTATAGTTCCTTACAATATCTCACCTCCTCCACTCCCATCTGTGCTAGAGAGCTCTAAAATGTATTTATTCTCTTTTAAACTTCTGATCACCTAAAACCTCTCCCTTTTTAAATTTGTAACCCCTTCAGCTTCTGTAACTCTCCATATAACTGTAACCAATGACAGCACAGGTCCCCTTCCTTAAATCTCTCTAATTACCATGGTTGTATGTTTTAAATTGGCACTTTTCATTCTCCTTATCCATCTCAGGACTTCCAATCCCTGCAATCCCACTATTTGGAATGCGCCCATTCTCTGCACCTCTTCATGTCCTGGGGGACCTTGAACACTACCAGTGCACCAAAAGTTTATAGTCCCCCACCCAGTTACTGCGAGTCTTCTAACTCTGTGACATCTAACAGTCTCCAGTACCATACAACACTTGCTGGCTGTTAATTTGCATTTGTTGAAGTCTACACGTCTCTGTAAGCAGCTCAGAAAAAGCCCGTTGGACTATACAAAGCTCCATCGTGAACAAGCCAACATCTCTCTATTTCTTTTGCCTTTTTCAGTGTCTGCAACTCTCGCTGTATCTTCCAGTAACCTGCTTTAGTTGCTGCAGGTCTGACTAGCTCCTCGTATAATCTGTTCTATCCCCTACAGCTCCCTCAATCACTGTAACACCCTCTGCTCTGTCTAATTCTCCTCTTTTCCACTGTCTTCCAGGCACAACGGCGATCCGGTAAGAGAGAGTGCGGAATGGGATGTTATAAATCTCAGCTGAGGCTCGAGACCTACCATTACGTGGGAGTCACAAGGGGAGAGAACCTGAGACAGAGCAGCACAAAGCGGGAGAATATAAACCAGCAGGGAGTATCGAGAGCGACTGGGAGTTGGGTTTGGAGAAGCAGCAGAGCAGGAGGCTGTAAATCAGCACCGAGTCACAGAGGGAGTGACCATGTGAGGGAGCAAATTGGAGCAGGAGCATGAGGCTAACATACCTGGGAGGCAGCAAAGTTGGAGGATATAAATCAGCACTGAGGATCGAGGCCTAATCGTGAATGGGAGTCACAGAGATGGTGACCCTGTGAGGGAGCAGATGGATTGGGAGCTGGAGGATTACACGTACCTGGGAGTCACAGAGATGGTGACCCTGTGAGGGAAAAGATGGAGTGGGAGCTGGAGGATTAGACGTACCTGAGTGTCACAGAGACGGTGACCCTGTGAGAGAGCAGAGTGGAGTGAGAGCTGGAGGATTACACGTTGCTGGGAGTCACAGAGATAAATGTCTGCTGCTGGGACGGGCCTGCACTGAGTTTGAAGGAAGTACAAGAGCCATCGCAGAAAAGGCTGTAACTTCATTGGCCGATAATACACCGTTATTAGTGACTGTCAGTAAATTGATAGAAGTTAGCAAATTTATTTTTTCAACATGTGAAGTAAGGATTGAACTCAGAAATAAGCGGGAGATGTGAAATTCTGACCCAATATAATACATTACCCTCATTAAGCCACAGTTGAATAAGGGAGTTAACCATATTGTTATTTCCCTGATGGTAACTTCATTCTAAGTAATTAATTAAGTTACTCTAGACATGTTGCATTTTAAGACATGGCAAGACATGTTTGGCAGATGGAAAATGTTTTCTGTTACATTGGGATGCCATAGCCCCCTGCTGGAGCTCAGACAGTGAGTCGAGACTCTATGGGCCATCTGTAATGCTGAGAGTTAGGGGGATAGCACACACACAGAGCAGATCACCCTTCAGACATGACAGCCGAGAAGAAGAAAGGGAATAGAGGACTGGACAATCGAAAAGAAACAATTAGGGAAGGAAGAATATCCTGAATTCACCTCCCAATTCAGTTTTCCAGTTTGGAAGCTGATGAAGTTGCGGACTGCTCAGGGGAGTGCAGTCGGAGCCATGTCTGTGGCACCAGCAGCAGCCTGACTGTACAGGGAGGGGAGGGAGATAGAAGGAGGAGCAATAGGCACAGGGGAGTCAGGAAATTGAATAAGGTGTCGGTGTTTCTGTAATTCCAGGATAGTGGGGTTAAGAATGTCACGATGTCTGCAGACATTCGTCTGGGTAGTGAGGGGTGCAGTGTGCAGTGAAAAGTCATGTCCATGTTGGTAGGAATGACCTGGGTAGGAAGGGTATAGTGGTCTGGGTTTCAGAATTTAGGGAGCTAGGTGGATGGACCTCAAATGTAGCAATCCCTTGGTTACTGCCAGTGCCATGTCCAAGTGAGAAGAGAACTCTGGGTTTTAGGTATATCAGAGTGTGACTGGAACGATGGTGCAGCACGAAGGGCTTCAGATTCCTGGGACATTGGGATTGGTTCTGGTGAAGGCAGCAACTGTACAAGCCGGATGGGCTAACGTGACAGAGCTGGGACTGAATTTCTTACGGGGTGTTTGGGATGGATTGAAAATAACTTGGTGTGTGCTTAGGATCCAAAAAGGAATAGTAGCGGAGAATACCAGGATTCTCAAAATAATGGGAGATACAGTTGGTACTAATTTACAACAACACGTTTATCAGTGGAATTTGGAGAAGAAAGAAAGCCTTAATCTGAGGTACTCTGCATGGACATGAATACTCGGGGTGTGGGGAGTTCCAGATGCAGATTGGTGTGTGGAAACCTGATGCACTGAACCCCAAGAGCTGGCTTAAGGAATAGCAGGACGGGATGGTAAACATTGCTGGATATATAGAATTCCAAAATGCTAGAAGGGAAGGGAAAGGATGAAGGTAGAAGTACTGGTTTTGATTAGCGTTAGTTAAGGAGTCCAAGAGAAAGAGGATCCATCCAAGGACAAAATTAATTTGGCTGGAGCTACAGAACAAAAAAATGTACAATTACACTGTGAGGTACAGTCTGTTGGCCAGCAATCATTGGAAAGGATGGAGATGGCTATTTGAGAGCGAAAACAATACTACAGAGTAGTTACATTGAGAAACATAATTTATTGACTGGGTTACTGTTGGTGGACGGTCATGAGGGGTTAGTGTAACTGGATTACACGGAGGAGAGCTTATAGCAGGAGTATGTGTTCAGCCCAAGACAGCATGTACTGTTGGACCTGGTCCTTGGGAAAGAGGTGGGGAAAGTGGATCCAGTATCAGTACGGGAACATTTTGCGGCACAGTGATCATTTTATTGTAAAGTTCAGGATGATGGTAGAGAATGTTATGCAATGATTGAGAGTGAGAAACATTAGTTGACTCAGAGCAACCTTTAATGGGGAAAGAATGAAGCTGGGAAGGTTTGACTGGAACACCAAGTTGGTCAGAAAAATGGGCTCCCTTCAAAGAGGAGATGGCTTGGGTCCATTTGAGGAATTGTCCCTCAAATGGGAAAGGGAGGATGGTGATGGAGAATAACAATAGAATTGGTATCAGATCGAGAATATGATTGGGGACCAGGAGGAATGCTGAAGGTTCAGAGGAAGATAGTAGAGCGGGGGGACGGGAATTATGGGAAAACTGAGAGCCAAAACCGAGCTGTCCCTGAATCCTCTGCGGGAGCCTCATAGTGAGCTTATAAAAAGATGGAGTAAGGCTGGTTCGAAACTAGAAAGAGGATTTATACCTGGAAAAAGATCTCCGCAAGTAGTTCGGATACACTTAGATCCATTGTCGCTAAATGTTTGACTGAAACATTCAGGAGGAGTTTGGATGATTTTTGATACAAAATAAATGTGTACCAGTGTGAGGGAAAGAGGAGATCATTACTCAGCAGAGAGCTCAGTTGAAGAGCTGTTGTAACCACGATCGGCCAAATAACCCCCTTCTGTGTCATAAGGCATCTGTGTCATTCAGTGTGATGTCTTGAGAGTCCTCCAAATCCAAAAAATCCTGTTTTTGTAACCTCGTCGATCCTGTATGATATATTCTAACCTCCATCAGCCAATGTAGCCCTCCTGATCCCTGTAATTCACACAGGCCATATAAACCTTCTTTCTCTGGTGTCTCCTCCAGCCTCGATAATCTTTTCTCTGTAGAAAAACTTATCAAATCTTTACAGCTCTCCCCTTCTCTGCAACTACTATGATCCATAGAAACCTAATCTGTACAATCTCCTCTAATCCAATCAATGTTTCTAACTGCCTCCTGCCCTGACAGATTGCAGGATCTCCATAAACTCCAGCCACTACAGTGATCATTATATCTCCAACTTCCTCCAGCACTGACAACCCCGCCCATCTCCTTTCTTTTCTCCAGTCCCTACAATTTTCCGTGTTGTGTAACTGACTCCAATGCCTAACCAGCTGTGTACCATCCTCCAGTCCCGATAATGCTCCCGATTCTGTAACCACCTTTTGCCCCAACACAGCTCACTGTCTCTGCAACCTCCAGATTCCAAATCCATCCTGATCTGTGGACACACCCCAGCCCTCGATCTCTCTGTATGATCTACCAGATGTTAAAACTGAAATAACTCCTCAGAGGCCAGTATCCCGTCACCAAATCACCTTTTGTTTCTACATGCACGACACATGGCAGTGACCCACGTTAGCTCAGAGCCGGCTCCTATAGTGAACAGAGCCCCTGGTGCTCCTGTTTATTTTTTTTTTTGAAACAGGCCCTTCGGCCCAACAAGTCCACACCGACCCGCCGAAGCGTAACCCACCCAGACCCGTTCTCCTACATTTACCCCTTCACCTAAGGCTACGGGCAATTTAGCATGGCCAATTCACATTTTTGGATTGTGGGAGGAAACCGGAGCACCCGGAGGAAACCCACGCAGACACGGGGAGAATGTGCAAACTCCACACAGAGAGTCGCCTGAGGCGGGAATTGAACCCAGGTCTCTGGCGCTGTGAGGCAGCAGTGCTAACCACTGTGCCACCGTGCCACCCCTGCTCCTGTTTATTTATGTCAGCCAGGATTCCCTGATTGAACCAGATTCACAGTCCCAATCAAGGAACATGTATTAATGAGGTTTACCTGACTGACCCCATTCGAATCACTATAAAAACACTCCACGTATCTGTAACGTTCATTAACACCTACAAATCTCATCGTCTCTGAAAGCTCCTCCAGTGTCTCTGTAAAATTATCCAAGGAAAGTCATGTCCCTTTCAGTAGACCCTCCTGTTATCAATCTCCTGCAGGACCAGTGCAAGCTTTCTTTTCTGTTTTCTGTGAACTCTCGATCTCAACGTCCTCCACCCACAATGTCTCTTACTAATCTCTCACCGCTTTCCAAAAATTTGTTCGTCATTTGTGTGTGATCATCTCCATAAGGGGGAAGAGGATTTTGAAGCAGAGAGCTTCATAGGGCACAAATAGGAGTGTTTGTAAATACCAGTTGGTTTACAGAAGTGGGAAGGGTCATGGAATATGAAGGATGTTCCAGAGACTGGCCGTTTATAGGCACAGTGGACAGAATGTTTATTTCTGGTGCAGAGACAGGGAGAGCTCTGTCATGTGATAAATTGTTCAGGTAATATTTTTATCAGGTTTCAGGGAGAGTTTCTCTCTACATGCTCTTGTAGCCAGAATATTTATCTGGCTGGTCCAGCTCCATTTTAACTTCAACTAAAACTTAAAACTATTCTTGTCTTTGCAATCTCCTTCCACCTCTAGAACAACCCATATCCCTGTAGTATCTCCCAGCCCTTACACACCTTCCTACCTCTGTAACCGCCTCTGGACCCTACAGTCATCCTGTGCTCTGCGCTTGCTGACATCCCTGAATTCGTTACGACCGATTCAAAAAGGCCAATGAAATGGTAGCTTTAAATAGTACGAACCAGGTCAGGTATCTGTCATTATGGAGATGTGGCTGCAGTGGGACCACGACTCAGAACTGGATGATCAAAGGTTTTCCCATTTGTACAGTAAGGACAAAAAAGTCCAACACAATAAAGTAGCGTCGTTTATAAAGAATGGGAGCAGTATTATTGTGATGCTAATCAATGAACACACTGCTCCTTCCGGCCCTCTCCCCTCATCCCTATGTATTGATCCTGTCAGATATTGGTAACCTTTGAAAGCTTCAGAAAATAGCACAGTATAGAGAAGATCACTGTCTGCATTGGACTAGAAGTTACGTTTTCTAAAAGCCCTAGTTCTGTCTCCTGGAGACTATAGGCCTTCAGGTGCAGATCCAGGCACCTTTGTATAATGGTTTGAGAGTTTCTGCCTGTAATCTGTTTCCATGTGTGACTCCCAGATCCCTATCATAACTCTTGGTGAAATAGCAACTTGCCTCACCACTTCTCTAATATTTCAACCAATTATATTTGTGCCTTTTTTCAATCCGGATGCAACAGTTTCAAGTTCTTTCGAACCGCTTGTCTGTCACTCAATAACTGCTCTTGAGGATGTTTAACTTGTTCTCTGCACATATGGGAAAACAGTTTATGTTGGTCAATCCATTGACTCATAATCGAGAGCCACAGAATTATAATAGTCTGTTGTTATAACATGAAGGAAATCGGTGGAATTTAAAAGTAACCATTATGATTTATTATTAAAAACCCATCTGCTTGACTCAAGTCCTTTTGTGAAGTCAATGTGTGTCATGCTTCCCTAGTCAGGTTTCCCTGTGACGTTGATGATGAACATGTGGGTGTACTGTACCTTGATGAGACTTAAAAGCCAGCAATAGCCACCTGACAGCACCAAGTTTTCGGAAAAATAGATATAATGTAACAACTCGTTTAGCTCATTGTCTCGAGACAAAAATCTATTCAGCCAAACAGTTTAAATTCTATCCGAAAGTACCCACCTCCAATCAAGTTTGAATTTAATATATTGACAATCTTAAAAGCCAATGACACAATCCGACGGTTTGGGGTACAAGACTGTGGAAAATTGAACAGTTCAGAGGAGAACTGCCAAGCTACCAGCAGGTAAAGACTGCCTGAAGAATCGCTCTCCTAAAGGTACTTTTATTGATGAGTAATTAGTGAAGCAGAATTCACAAGAAGAAAAGAAGACAGGAATATGGAGAAGAACCGAAAGCTTCCTGGTTTTGAGATAAGAAGTCTTGTTTTGTAAATCTTAATTAGGAGTCTTATCGGGCTAGTATTGTGGAGGGGGAAGGTCAAAGACAGGTTAGAGGAAGAAGTTGTAAATAGTCGTTCGTTTATTATTCCCTGATAGACTTTAAGAAATAAAGTTGTTAATTTTTACTTTTAATAGATTTTGAATCTAGAATTATCACAGATTACTGCATGGGGTAAATCTATTCTCTGTTGCTGGTTTTAATTAAGCAGGAGAATTTATCCTGCATTGTTACACTACAAGCCCATAGCTATGCGTTTTACTCTTTATTGTCCTGTGGAACAGCTGAACCTGCCACTCAGTTCAAGATCGGCATAACATGCTACCCTGACCAGGGCTGCACATATCCTGTGAGAGAACACCAGAAGTAAAGATAGCTCCCTTCGTTTGTTTCCCGTATTCATACAGCTTACTTCCATTCAGGTAGGTGATCATCCCTTATTTTGGGTGTATTCAATCTCATTGAAATACTCATCGAGAGTGATGCACATCTCCATAGACATCTCTGGTACTACCTTTATTGATGCTGTCATACAGCTGTAATGAACTTACAAATTCCATGTCAGTCATAGGGCATAGAGAAGGAATGGTGTTTTGTGGCACAGAAAAGAAACCGATGTCTACGTGAGAGAAGGGAATTATTACGATCATCCCTAAAAGTATTGTTGAGGCAGATTTGAGGTACTGTAGATTGACTTTCTCTCACATTTCACCAGACTAATCCCTGGCATGATGTCACCATGAGCAGTGAGTGAAGCTCAGTGAGAGAATAAGAGGTGATTGCATTGAACCTTAAGGGGGATGGACAATCACTCATGATGCTCAAAACAGACACTGTTACGGTGATAAATTCCATGACTTTTTTTCACTTGGGTTACATGATTATCGATAGTTTAAGAGCCTTTAAGAATGATCGATCCAACCACCCCCACTCCCTATTTCAATTGAGACAGAGAGAGAGAGGGTGGGGGGTGGGGGACCAGGCTTTTGAATAAAATCTCCCAACATTAATACAGTCCAATTGGTGCGTGATCCTGCAATGAACGTCATGTTATCTATCATCCTGACAGCAGCCGCAATACCTTCATTATAAAAGAGTTAACTCTTCCCTGCAGCTTCTGACCTCCATGGAGAACATGGGTGTGTCTTCTCGGAGATGGAATATGCCTCCTTGAGACTTGACACAAAACAGTCGACTTTCCTCCTCACTGCCAGCAAATCGTGTTAAAGTAGCACACGTTCTACAAACAATGGAACCATGATTAACATCATGGAGTCCTCTATCAGTGCAGTCTCGGTTTCATTGGTTTGTCATGTTGGCATATCACTGACACCCTCCTGTTATTGCATAACTATCTCGTGGGGCTGAATAGCCTCCTCGTTGTCTCATGGATGAGATTAAAGTGTTTGATTGGCCTCTGCCTGTTCTTGTTTAACAGCTCGATGTACTGACCCTTCTCTTCCTGTGGAACACGCAGGAGGATTGAATGGGCTGTCCCTCTTCTTGTGGTCGGGGACAAAATATTCTGAATATTGTGTAATCTTCAGTCATCATCCCAACTTCAGATCTTATGATGGGGAAAGACATTGATGGAACAGCTGAAGGTGTTTGTGCTGAGGAGGCTAACTTGAAAGGATTATTGGCCCCCAACCACAAACATCTTTCTTTGTGCTCTGAAAGATCCAGACAAGTGGAAGTTTACACCTGATTCCCATTCAGCTCAAATAAGTAGGTGGTCCCGGTGCCTGTCAACTGTCACCAAAAACAACTTTGAATAAATGCAGACATCTAGACACCACAAACTTCTGGGGAAGGGAATTCCCACTTGAACAGCCCTTTGAAAATTTCTCATTTGTGTTCCAACCAATGTTGGAGGGTCACTGTTTCTCTTTCGAGTCCCACTCCTCCACTGGTTACACCAATCTTAAATGCAACCAGCTTAGAGAGGTGGCCAGTGATATAGGTCTCAGAGTAGGTCAATTTCTAGAAAAATATAAGACACAGAAAATTGAACTCATAACAAATGGTAAAATGATAGAGTGACCCAAACGTTATTCTGCTTTGAAATTATTCTTCTCAGACAAGCTACTGGTAGTTGGATTTCTTTCTGGAACAGTTGGATTTGGCTGAATTCCCTTTGTTTCAGGAAGTGGAGAGATTCCATTGAATCCTTACCAGGAATCCTTCTCAAGTGGTACAGATAATTCAGGGATTTTCTGGTCTCACACTTTGCTATCGGGCGGAACAAAGTAAGAGAGAGAGATCAATTGGCTGCTGCTTCTCAGGCAGGGAACATTTTTATCCCTCTCTATGTTGACACATATAATAATGTCAATTGAACAGCAAACTGGTCTAGATGTGCTCTACTGGAACATTCTCAGGAAAACCGGATTATGGATTATAGGCAAGTGCGTCATTGCTCTTGTACACAATTCCTTTCGATCGCAAAAGAAGTCCACATTTTATAATTTGATGACATGCTTACATGTGTCTGGGTAATTTGTAAATAGTCGTCGGTGTCTTCATAGTATGTGTGTTAATATCAATACATCTTTTCCTTAAAGTTTATTCTCTAGCTTTAGTCTCCCTGACAGGAGATAATATGCATCCAGTTGATACCCTTTTCAGAAAGTCATGGATAGTTCAATACAATTTCTCAGCTCAGATCGAAACTGTTAATCCCCCATAATAAAAGGCCGGCATTCCAGGAATGAGTAAAGGGAAACCTCTTTGAAAATCTTCCAAAAGAATTATATCCTTTTATTTTAGATGAGGGGATCAAAATTTCACACAGTGCATCAGGTGTAGTCTCAGCAATGCCCTGTACAGATGCAGTAAAACATCCCTGCGATTAAACCTGATACCTTGTGCCAAAAACAACATCATTCCACTTACCTTCCAAATCACATTCTGCATCAGCGGATTGACATCATATGATTCATGTCCCCGGAACATGGAAACCGCCTGTATCACTAAGTTGTGCAATCGCTCTCCATTTAAATTGTTTACCATTGTTTTATCCTTCATGCCAAAATAGACAACTTACCTTATGTTATTTCTGCTGAAGGTTTGCTCACTAACTCTTTCTGACTGTATCACATTGCAGACTCACTCCATCCATTTGATGACACATTGAATGACCATTTTGTTATACGAGCTAATTGAGCTCCAAGCCATTCCCTCCCCTTCCGCCAGATCTTTGATACAGATTGTTGATCATTGATGACCCCACAGTGATCCCTGAGGCACTTCATCAGTTACCCCTTTGCAGCCTGAAAATAAACATTTGTCTCTATTCTCGATTTCCTGTTAGCCACAGCTTCTCTGTTCCTGTGTATCCGTTCAGGCAGGTTTAATGGCCACCTCCTGGGCTGTGTCATATACTAAACGAGCTGAATTACTTCATTCTATGTTCCTGTGTAATTCCTTAGAGGGGCAGAATGGTGTCGTCCTATCTCATTGTAACGATTCTACAATGTAACTGTCTCGAGGGGTGGATTGAGCAACTACACATGGGGTAGGAACAGCAGTGTATCCCTGGAACAGACTCGAGGGTGGATTGAGGGAACAACAAGTGGTAAGGACAGCAGTATGTCTCTCTAACAGCCTCGAGGGGTGGATTGAGCAACTGCACATGGGGTAGGAACAGCGGTATATCTCTGTAACAGCCTCGAGGGTGGATTGAGGGAACAACACGGGGTAGGGACAGCATTATAACTCTGAAACAGCATCGAGGGTGGATTGAGGAACAAAACATGGCGTAGGGGCAGCAGGGCTATTTGACTGCACCATTCAGGATGCACATGGCTGATCAAAGTGTGCCTGACCATCCGTCTCCTGTCTGTTCCTAATAAACATTGACTCTCCTGTCCAGCAAAGATCAGTCGCGCTCAGCCTTGAATATCTTCATAAACCGAGTGTTCACTGCACCCTGAGGATGAGGACACCACAGGGACACAACACTAAAGTGAAAGGGACGTCCTTATTTCATTGTGGGACCTGTTATTGTAAAACTGTGTTAACTGAACAACAAATCACCACCTCTTTTCAGACATAAGACAGACTAATTAGGAAAAAACATAAATCATTCCAGACTCCAAACCTGTCCCACATTGCCACTGACCCTGACCAATCAAATATGTATCAAACCCAGCCTCTGCTGCTGTCTCGGGAAGAGAATACCTGATAGCATATCACCACATGAGCATGAAAAAAGGAGCAGAATGAGGCTATTCGACCAATAGAGTCTGATATGCCATTCAATAATTTCTTATATGTTCCTCAACCTCATTCTCCTGCCTCCCCCGGGGATCATTGATCTCCTTATCAATCAAAAACTTATTTATTTGTGTCTTAATGACACTAGTGTTTGTATCTGTGTGTGCGTATGTGTATACATCTGCTTGTCATCTGTGTATTTGTGTGTCTACGTCTGTCTTTCTGTGTATCAGCCTGTGTATTTCTCTCTGTGTTTGTGTCTATTTGTGTGTGACTCTATATGTCTGTGTGTGCATGCCTATGCCCTTGTATGTATTGTGTTTGTTCGTATATTGGGGTGTTTACCAATAATTCTGTGTATTTCTGTGTCTGCATCTCTGTGCAGTGAGGTATCTGTGTTTTTTTGGGGGAAGTGAAAGGACTATCGATGGAACTTCCAGTGGGTTTAAAGTGAGAATTGTCTTTCACTGAGCACTGCTCCTTAATCGGTTGGTGGGACATAAATGTTTCAGACATTCCATGCGAGGCATCCAAGTCCACTCCATCTTGTACTAGGGTCCTCCCCACATGGCGGGGAATAGGCGGGTGAGGGAATGGATATTGGGAACTCCACCAACCGGCTTGGCCATTTCTGTCCTATTCCAGGCTGTTTCTCTTGGAATGGGAGAAAGGGAGTGAGAGAGTGAGGGCAGGAGTGGGTGGCCCTGCTGTTATTGCTGGTGGAGGTGTGGCTGGGGGGAATTTTGAGGTGTCCGAATGAGTCAGTCAACAATTTTGAATCCATACCATTACTAGTATGGGGTGTATTGCGTAGGTGACAGAGGAAGTGTGGGAAGGAAGTTGCTACATTAAATAGTGAGAGTGGTAGTGCCTGAGCCTTATTTGGAGATAGAGCATGAGGATTGTCTGGGGTTAGGTGCTATAACAGATACACAGTGAGTGTGAGGGAGCAGAGAGAATATGGTGACCTTTATCCTGACAGAGTGGGGAGGATATTGATGCTTCGAGGAGAAAGTGAGGACTGCAGATGCTGGAGATCAGAGCTGAAAATGTGTTGCTGGAAACGCGCAGCAGGTCAGGCAGCATCCAATGAACAGGAGAATCGATGTTTCCGGCATAAGCACTTCTACAGGAATGAGGGAAGTGTGTCGAGCAGGCTAAGGTAAAAGGTAGGGAGGAGGGACTTGGGAGAGGGGCGTTGGAAATGCAATAGGTGGAAGGAGGTCAAGGTGAGGGTGATAGGCCGGAGTGGGGTGGGGGCGGAGAGGTCAGGAAGAAGATTGCAGGTTAGTAAGGCGGTGCTGAGTTCAAGGGATTTGACTGAGACAAGGTGGGGGGAGGGGAAATGAGGAAACTGGAGAAATCTGAGTTCATCCCTTGTGGTTGGAGGGTTCCTAGGCGGAAGATGAGGTGCTCTTCCTCCAACCATTGTGTAGCTATGGTCTGGCGATGGAGGAGTCCAAGGACATGCATGTCCTTGGTGGAGTGGAAGGGGGAGTTGAAGTGTTGAGCCACGGGGTGGTTGGGTTGGTTGGTCCGGGTGTCCCAGAGGTGTTCTCTGAAACGTTCCGCAAGTAGGCGGCCTGTCTCCACAATATAGAGGAGGCCACATCGGGTGCAGCGGATGCAATAGATGATGTGAGTGGAGGTGCAGGTGAATTTGTCGCGGATATGGAAGTATCCCTTGGGGCCTTGGAGGGAAGTAAGGGGGGAGGTGTGGGCGCAAGTTTTGCATTTCTTGTGGTTGCAGGGGAAGGTGCTGGGAGTGGAGGTTGGGTTGGTGGGGGGTGTGGACCTGACCAGGGAGTCACAGAGGGAGTGGTCTTTTCGGAACGCTGATAGGGGAGGGGAGGGAAATATATCCCTGGTGGTGGGGTCCGTTTGGAGGTGGCGGAAATGACGGCGGATGATACGCTGTACATGGAAGTTGGTGGGGTGGTAGGTGAGGACCAGTGGGGTTCTGTCCTGGTGGCGGTTGGAGGGGAAGGGCTCAAGGGCAGAGGAGCAGGTAGTCGAAGAGATGCGCTGCATCTGCTCCCAAGAGGACCAGTTCCAAAACCGTGCAACCCAGATGGCCTCCTTCTTCAAGGACCGCAATTTCCCCCCAGACGTGGTTTCCACAGCATCTCGTCTACCTACTTGGGGAACGTTTCAGTGAACACCTCTGGGACACCCGGACCAACCATCCCGTGGCTCAACACTTCAACTCCCCCTCCCACTCCACCAAGGACATGCAGGTCCTTGGACTCCTCCATCACCAGACCATAGCTACACGACGGTTGGAGGAAGAGCGCCTCATCTTCCGCCTCGGAATCCTCCAACCACAAGGGATGAACTCAGTTTTCTCCAGTTTCCTCATTTCCCCTCTCCCCTCCTTGTCTCAGTCCCAACCCTCGAACTCAGCACCACCTTCCTAACCTGCAATCTTCTTCCTGACCTCTCCGCCCCCCACCCCACTCCGGCCTATCACCCTCACCTTGACCTCCCTCCACCTATCGCATTCCCAACACCCCTCCCCCAAGTCCCTCCTCCCTACCTTTTATCTTAGCCTGCTGGGCACACTTTCCTCATTCCTGAGGAAGGGCTTATGCCCGAAACATCGATTCTCCTGTTCCCTCGATGCTGCCTGACCTGCTGCGCTTTTCCAGCAGGATATTGATGCTTGTCCTGTATTGATGGACATTTCTTCGGATCATTTCAGCGTCGAGGTGAGTCCCCCCAAATGACTTGTCCAAGTCTAGCACTATGAATGACAAAGACCTGTCCCTCAGCTTCCACAGAATCAGTTTGGGTAGAGCTTACAATATGGGAAGGAGAAGCAAATATTTGTATGTTATATATCGAAACCAAACGGCTGCAGACAATCTCAGCATCACATGCTCTGGAAATTCGATAGGCAAGCATTGTGGATATCGCAGTCTTATTGGATGGTCTCAAGTTGCATCTGAACTACATTAACTAAGTGACTGCTCATGTTGTGTAAAATAAATTTTGTAAGTGTATATGTGGTGGGTTGAAGATCATGCTGTGAAGCAAACTAGAGAGCAGGTTATTTCGGATTTGGTGTTGTGTGGTCAGGATGACGAATTAATAACCTTGGACTGAAGCAGCTTTTAAGAAATAGTGACGTTGATAAGGTGGATTTTACACGGTGTCTGCATACAATATAGAATGCTTGATCATTCTGGCTAAACATCATGGAAGCCTGGAGGCTGGAGGGTCAAGTTTGCTCCAGTGTGTTGAGAAAGTGCAATATAATATTCAGTGGGAGGCAAGCAATGATTGTTAGAGTCATAGAGTCCTGCTGCACGGAGACAGGCCCTTTGGTCCAATATAGTCCATTCCGACAAAATGTCCATCCACGCTAACCCCACTTCCCTGTCATTGCCCTGTATCCTTGTAATACTTTCCTATCCGTGTATTTGGCCAAATGACTTTTAAAGGTTGTGAAAGTAACCAACTCAACCTCTTCTGCTGGCAGCTCATTCCATACGCGCAAGAGGTTCCCTGTGTAAAACTTTCTTCCTCAGGTTCCCTTTCATTCTTTTCCCTCTGGCCTTAAACTGATTCCCTCTAGTCTGTGATTGCTCGACCCTGGGAAAAAAAAAGACTGAGTGCATTCACTCTGACCGTGCCTGTCATGATTTTATACACTTATATCAGATCCCCCTCAGTCTCATACACGCTAATGTAAAAGGTCCGAGCTTGTCCAACCTCTCCCTATAACTCAGATCATTGAGACGGCAACATCGTTGTACATTTGTCCTGCACTCTTTCCAACTTAATAACATCTACGACTCTAACAACCATTGTTTGCCTCCCAGTGAACAAAACTGACCATAACGCTACCAGTATGGCCTCACCAGCATCCTGTATAACTGCAACGTAACTCCCTAATTTCGATACTCAGTGATATACACTGATGAAGGCCAGTGTGCCAAAAGCTTTCTTCACTGCCCTGTCTACCTCTGAATCATCTTTCAGAGAACCATGCACCTGAATTCCAAGGACCTTCTGTTCCACTACAGTCCTTAGGACTCAACCGTTCACCATGAAACTCCAAACTTGATTTGACTTGCCAAAATGCAAGAGCTTTCACTGATCTATATTAATATCCATTTGCAATTTGTCACCCCACTTCCCCACCTGATCAAGGTATTGCTGTAATTTCTAAATTTCTGATAAGCTTCCTCACTCTGCATGATGCTGCCCATTTTAGTGTCGTCTTCATACTTACAAATCATGCCTGTACATTCTCATCTAAATCAGAGATATATGTAACATGTAGTGGTCCCAGCACTAGCCCCTGAGCCATTCCAATAGTCACAGATATCCAGTCTGACCAGCAATCTTTCAGTATTGCCCTCTGCTTCCTTTCATCAAGCCAGTTTTCTATCTAATTTTCCAGTTCCCCCTCAATTCCATGTGATCTAACCTTCCAGAGCAGCGTACCATGTGGAAGCTTATTGAAGGTCTTACTGGAATCCATCTATGAGGAGAACGTGAGGTCTGCAGATGCTGGAGATCAGAGCTGGAAATGTGTTGCTGGAAAAGCGCAGCAGGTCAGGCAGCATCCAGGGAACAGGAGAATCGACGTTTCGGGCATAAGCCCTTCCTGAAGAAGGGCTGATGCCCGAAACGTCGATTCTCCTGTTCCCTGGATGCTGCCTGACCTGCTGCGCTTTTCCAGCAACACATTTCCAACTGGAATCCATCTATGCCATGTATACTATCCTGCCCTCCTCAACGTTGCTGGTCACTTCATCAAAGAACTCCAACAAATTTGTGAGTCATGATCTCCCATGCACAAAGCTGTGCTGAATTTGATGAAGGGCTTTTGCCCAAAACATCGATTTTCCTGTTTCTCGGATGCTGCCTGACCTGTTCTCTTTTCCAGCACCATTCTAATCTTACTCCGAACCATACCGTCGTTCCAAATGCATCTATATCCAATCTCTCCGAACCTTCTCAATTAACTTGCCTACTGGATTTTAGGTTTACTGGCCTTTAGTTCCCAGGTTTATCTTTTAGCCTTTCTTGAATAAGGGCTCAGCATTTGCTACCCTCCAGTTGTCCAGGACCTTAGTCGTTGGCCAGCGATGATGGAAAAGAACCAACCAAGGCACCCGCAATGTCTTCTCTATCCTTCTGCAGTGTTTCTGAATATATCTGGTCAGGACCAGGAGATTTTTATAAATACTGCAAAGTCTGAAAAATATGTTATTTATTTCAGGTACAATCACCAAAGAAAGGGATAGTGACTCAATGATGGTTAACATAACAAATTAGAAAACATATTAATCATAGGAAGTGACTTCAGAAGAATTCCAGATATTGTGGAAACCTGAGCATTCTCAGAAATTAACGATCCAGACAAGGAAGGCCATGAAATTGATAAGGAAAGAAAAAAAGAGAACGTGCATGCTAACGAACAGGAACACAAAGACTGCATCAATCTACGATCTATATTTCAAAGGAAACAAAATAAAAATAAGGTCAAAAGTGGAAATTTGTAATCGGGAGAGGAGAGCTTATTGTGGGGGACAGGGAAATGACCAAGAAAATAACCAGTTACTTTGTATCAGTCTTCATGCAGGAAGATCCAGAAATACCAAGTGATCATTTCGGCCTTCTGCAGCTAAATACATAAAGTCAATTCATATCAGTAACAAGGTAGTACTTGAACATGGAGCTGGATTGAGCATTGCTAAGTCTGACGAAACAGATGCACTTCCTATCAAAATGTCTGAAATAAATCACCAATAGAAGTATTAATTGCACTGTTGATGTCTGTTGGTGATAAGTAAGTTTGTGTTTGATACAATCGTTGGTCGGGTGGTTGGCAGTGAGGAGAAAGGCCCTATGGTACAGGAAGATACAGATGGAATGGTCAGAGGTGATGCACTTTGGAAGAAGGAGCCAGACAGGTGAGGACTCAATGAATGGCAGCACACCAGGAAGCTCAGAGGGTGTTTCTTCACACATCCCTAAATGTGACTAGAGTGATTAATAAATTTTTGAGAAAGCATAGGGGAGCGTAAACACAGCCTTAATACATCGAGGCATCGATTAAAAAAGCTATGCGGAACTTAGGTGAGGCCAAGATGGTATACTGTGTGTAGTTCTGGGAGCCACATTACAGGAAGGATGTGATTGCACTGGAGAGGGTGCAGAGGAGATTCACCAGGATGTTCCCTGGGATGGAACATGTTAGCTATGGAGAGAGGCTGGATAAGCTCGGGTTGTTTAGTTTGGCGCAGAGAAGGCTGAGGGGACCGTGATTCAGAAGGACAGGATTACGAGGGACATGGACAGGGTGAATAGACAGCAGCTGTTCCTTTTAGTCAAATGGCGACACTTTTACAGTGAAGGGTTTAAAGTTTAGTGAGGATTTGAGGACTGTTTTTCAGAGTGTGTTGGCGTCTGGAATGCACTTCTTGAGAGGTGAGTTGTCATGGTAACCTCACAACCAATAGAAAATACATGGTTGTGCACTTGAAATGCCATACGACTCACGGTACGGGTCTTGTGTCAGAAAGTGGGTCAAATGTAGACCGTGCTGTATTTCTGATGGTACAGAGTTTGTGTTTCTGTAATAGTATGGCTGTGGAAGCTCAATCATTGCTAAGTTAGAAATTAATAGGTTTCTGAAGAATATCTCATCAAACTTTATATGCGTGAACTTGTAATATCTTCTGAAAATATGTAAATGGCAAAATTAAGAGAAAAAGGTGCAGCTTTATTACAGTCTGATACCAGATAATTGAGGACAGGGAAATAGCAGAACTATAGAGCAAATACTTTAGTTTTGCATTCACAGAAGAAAACAAAACAAAAAATAAAGCTTCCCAACAATTCCAGGGAACTTTAGTCTGATGAGAAAAAGTGAATAGAATGAAATTACCAACTACACAGTTTTCGAGAAAGTATTGGACTGAAATTAATGGGCATAGACAAAGTCAACAGTAACTTATGAAATGGGAATCATATTTGAGAAAGTGGCTTTTAGCAAAATTATGGAGAAGGTATCAATGCAATACGTTTGGAATCTCAGAAAGATTTTTGATAAAGCCCCAAGCCTATTGTGCGAATTCGAATCCTATGGGACTGGGGCTAATATATGGTCATGGTGTTAGAATGGGAGAGCTGGCAGGAAACAGTGAGTAAGATTAAAACCATGTTTTTGAATGGAAGGCTTGGAGGATATAACAAGGATCGGGATTTGGGATGCAGCAATTCCCAATACACATCATATCTTTGGTTGAGAGGCTCAAATGTAATATTCCCACGTCTGATGACAGCAGTAAACGATGTCAGCTTGTGAGTGTATGAGTGGCATGTAAAAAAAAGCTCCAAGGTGATTGAGACAAGTGAAATGACTGGGCAAATACGTGGTAGATGGAGAGCAATGGGAGAGATGAGATTTTGTGTACTTTGAAGGGAACAATAGAATGGCAGCCTATCATTCCAAAAGGGATTGGTTGAAAAATGTTGATGTATAAATGAACTTAAGCTGCATTTTTGTTTATTTCTGCGCAGCCCTCTGAGTCCATGTAAGTTAGTGAGTTCTGAAGCTAGAAGTCAATACTGGGAATGGCATTGGCACGCTGACAAGTGTATATAGACCTAGCAAGTAGGGAGCTGTAACATTGCAAAGGATCTGGATCTCCCTGTACACCAGTCACTGAAAGCAATATTGCAGGAGCAGAAAGCAGGCAGGCAGATAAATGGTGTATCTTCATTTCAGGGGGATTTGAATGCAGGAGTAAGGGTCATTTACTGCAGCTGTAATGGCCTTAGTGGGACCCCATCTCGAACATTGCGCAGTATTGTGTGCAGTTTTGGCCTCCTTACCTAGTAAAGGACAAATCTGAAATTGAGGGAGAGCAGTGAAGACGTATCTCTGGGATGACAGGCTTGTTGTGGGAGCAGAGTTGGGGAAACTGGACCTGTATTCCATGGGCTTTAGGAAAATGAGTGGAGATCTCATTGAAATATGTAAAACCCTGACAGTATGAGACAGACAGAAAGCAGGGATGATACTTTCTCAGGCCGGGATGTCTGAAACAAGGGGCCACTGTATTACGGTCAGCCAGACCAGTCTGCATTGTGATGAGAATAACCATCTGCACTCAGAGACTGGTACCCTTGGGACCTCTCTCCCAAATCAGACTGTAGAAGACAAGTCGCTGAATATAAATAAGGATTTCTGGAAATTAAAGGGACAGGGAGAGAGCAGGAGTATGTTGTGAAGATAGAAGATCAGTTATCATTCCCGGTCGTTCTCCAATAATACGGTAGCTGTGTTCCTGTGCAACACTGTGTTGTAGATAATTGTGCAATATTAATAATGGGGCCAATGGGGAAAAGAGGGTAAGGGGCACATCTCCGCACCCCCTCCCCCAACTATCAGTAAATACCAAAAAATAAGTTTAGTCTAACACGCACACTAGCACAGTCTAAATAAATCTTTAAATCACATATTGTTATGGAACTGTGCTGTAAATGTAAAACTTTCACACGACAGTCACTGACTACAGCAGTGTACCATTCACCACACTCATCACCAGAACGCGTGCGAGGCTGACTGACCACGTGATGCAGAATGCTAGTTCTCCTCAAGATTCTATCCCCACCCCACACCCGTTTGAAATAAAGTTCCTCCTAAATGTAGACTACAATTCCCAGTTTCCGGCTCAGTTTCAAGGCTTGCAGAGCGGATTGCATTCTTGTTTTGGTGAACGCATTGACTGTGCAATTTGCAGAAAGAAGATTCCAAATCTAGATTTTCCTGTTCAGCTGGTGCCCGGCAAGGAACCGCGTCACAGTGAACGGGAATTCATTTTATAGAAAACGGTTCACGAATTGCATTGCTGTCAAATTGTATTTAATAAACACGTGTTTTCGGAGAACTGCTGTATATTGAATGGAGGAGCAAAATTGATGGGAGGAAGGCACTACAGCAGTTCTCATTTTATATTTCACAATGTTTAATTTCGATATGAACATTGTATGGGGAAAACTGCATTCAGGAGATGTTTGGACATGAATTAGCATGGGGAAATCTCAATGTGTTGGATAGCCTACTCATTTCACAATGTTTCTGTGCAGTCTGTTGGAAAGCTCTGTAAATGTTTCACAAGCTCTCAGATGTTAGGAAGGAGGTCACTGCAGGGTCAACAGGGCGGTGTTTCCCGTTCCCTTTTCCGATACTGAGGCTAGTGCCAGGAGTCATGCCCACATGGGGACCTAAGGCAAACCACACTGAGCAGATTATTTCTGTACAGCTTGACAGTTCTGTCAAAAAGAGCTCCCAATAATTTGATTACGAGATGATACTGAGGGGGTGGTAATTGGTAAGATTGTAATTATTCTCCTCTTAGGGAATGGGCATCGTTGAGTAATTTTTCACATGGCCAGGGAGATGTCAGAGCTGGAAATGGAATGAAACTGCTTCCCCAGGGACAGGGCATGTTGTGCAGCACAAGTCTTCAGATCAATTACAGGAATGGGGTCAGGACCCACTGCCTTTGTTGTATCTATTGTGTTCAGCTGTTTCTTCATGTCATGTGCAGCGAAGCGAATTCCATGAAGACTGGCACCTGTGATTCTGTGGGCATCATGATGAGTGTGAGGTGGATCACCCACTCAATGCGTCTGGCTGAGGATAGTGCAGAGAGCACATACTTGACTTTTTCACTGATGTACAGGGTGTTCCGGTATTTAAGATGACGATATTTGTGGAGTCGTTTCCTCCAATAAATTGTTTAGTAGTCATCGGCATTTATGTTTGGATTTGGTAGGACGACAGAGCTTAGATCTGATCTGTTAGTCTTGGGATCATTTCACCCTCTCCATCAGACGTTAGTCCTGCTGTTTCGAATGCAACCAGTCAAGTGTGGTAGCTTTAATGGGTTGTCATCAGGTTTAGGTGCACGTGATTCCGACCCTGGCATGTTCACCCACATTCGTCACTGAACCATGGATCGGCTTGATGGTAATGGCAGTCTGATGGATTATCCTTGGGAAGAAGTCACAGATTGCCATTTAATACAATTCTCTTTGTACTGCTGCTGTGGTCTACAGCATCAGATGATAACCCAGTTTGAGTTGCAATATCTTTACAATTCAATTCTACTGACTGTCCCCCAGTTCACACCGAGACCCTTTCACCCATCAGCCCTGTATTCTGTGACCTACCTGGTTTCTGATGCAGTAACACTTCAATTTTCATATTCTCATTCTGCTGAGGGCCTCTCCCTGGTGTCATGCCTCTAATTTGTTACTTTGACTCAATCCATTTAAAGCAATAATCTAAATCGTTTCTTTTTCCACAATGTCAACTTCTGTATTTGAAGTAAATGTGTTTCCCTCTATTTTTCTCCCTGACCATGATTAAGAGCTCTGCAGCGTCAGTGATACCAGACCTATGTAGTTTCAGAGTCAAGGAACTTGTGCACCATGCATTATTGTTCAGGTCCCAGTGTACTCCATGTTGAACAGGATGTTTGAGCATCTTTGACGTACTTCTTTGGAAATTGTCCAAAATCAGAAATTGCTGAAAATGTTGCAACATCTTCTGGAATGAATGCAGAGTTAACATTTCAGATCCAGTGATCCTCTACAAGCTCCCAGTGTCTCCAGAAATGTTTGTATTTTTATTTCCAATATCCATAGTTATTTGTTTAGTGAAGATTTGTTCTGTGCCTATTCATTTCTGGAGAAACTCAGCAGGTCTGTCAGCATCTGCAGAGACAGAAAAACAGCGTGAGCATTTCAAGCCCAGTGTGATACTTCTTCAGGACTGAAAAGGATTGGAAACTGGGCTTTTTAATCCTTTGCCAGAGATGGGGGATGGGTGACAAGGGGAAGAGGGAGTGGCAAAGATAAGCGGGATTTTTGCAGTGGTGAACGAGAGGATGATATAAAATTGGTTTAAATTAAGGTGTGAATGGGGGAAAGGGATTGTCTATACGAGTGCAAGATAAAGAAGGCACGACCACACAATGTCATAGGGAGGCCAGGAGGGAGAATATTGACTCTGTGGCATTATATAGATCTGGCCATAAATACGTTTTCACTGTCGAGATCATCACCCCCTTTAGACAAAGGATTTCAGGTGCTTGACTTCTTATTGGCACTAGTAAGCATTTCATGCTGCCTAAGCATTGTAACACGGAGAAAAACAAATCACCGTATGAAGTTTGGGCTGAGTATTGTTTACCTGTTATGTTTAATATAGTTTCAAATTTGCAGTATTTATCTTTAAATGCTTGTTCTGTATCAGGTGAAGTGTAGAAGGTTGCGGACTGACATTATAGAAGTTTCTAAAATCATGAGAGGTATGGATAGGGTGAATAGTCAAGATATTTTCCACGGGATGGGTGAGTTCAGCCATAGTAGGCAGAAGTTGAAGGTGAAAGGGGAAGATTTAAAATGGACGAAGGGGCTACGTTTTTATACCATTGCGTGGTGTGGGTATGGGATGAGCTGCCAGAGGAAGAGTAGTAGATGCCAGTAGAGCTACAACATTTAAAACTCATTTGGACAAACATATGAATGGGAAACATTTAGAGGCCTATGGGACAAATGAAAGCAGATGGGACAAGCTTAATTTGGAAAACCTGGCCAGCATGGACATTCAGAAAAGCTTCACACAGGGTCAGAGTGGTTTTGTGAAAGGGAAATTATACGTTACCCTGTAAAATCATGCAAAGTATTTCTGGAGATGCCTGAGAATGTAACACGCAGACTTGATAAAGGGGATCTAGTAGACACCAGGCTTTCCAGAGATTTTCCACAAAATATTACAAAACAAAAGTTCTTACACAAGACAGAAGCTCGTAGGATGATGGATAATGTATTAACTTGGGATGATGATTGGTTAACACATAGAAATCAGAGAGTCAGGATTAATGGATCTTCATGATAAAGGTGTATCGACTGGAATACCACAGCTATCAGTCCGATGGCATCAGTTATTTACACTCTATACTGATAGACTGAAGGAGGGAGCTGAGTGCAATATTCATCCGGGTTTGTGGATGACACTGAGAACAAAAGGGCGGGCTCTTATTTAATGGAGAGGACTTCCAGAAAGGGACCATACAAAGAGATTGGACTGTATGAAGCATAAAGTCAGCATTCTGATGCAGCAAGTAACCACGTTGGTTCATTAGACATGTTCCTGGGATGAAAGGGTTGTGTTACTGAGAATCTCTAAACTGGTGAGGCGATTATTCATTGGGGTTTAAATGAATGAGGAGTGATACTGCCGAAAAATACAAGGCACAGAGATGCCTAGATAAGGTACAATTTGAAAATTTGTTACCATTCTTGGGTGGAGTCTCGAACTCGAAGATATAGACACCGAATGTGGAACATCAATTTCTATCTGAGATGCAAAGTGATGATTTTTCTCAGAAGGTAGTGAATGCCTGGAATTCCCAAACCCTGAGAGGTATACAGGGATACAAGGAGTCGGCAAGAAAGTGGAGTTAGACCTGGAGTAGATCAGCCATGTTCATATTAAGTGACAGGGCAAGCTTGAGGGGGCGAATTTATTAATTTCACATGTTATGCTTTTGGAAAGTAACTGGTTATTTTCCTGGAAGTTGTGTTGTGTAATGCTACATTCGGATGAGCAGAGGATTTGTTTGAGTTAACCCTGGGTGGGGTATGGGGGCTGTATTCATATCGAATCTGGGACATGTCTTACATCTCGAGCAGAAATTGTAGAGAGGGGAAGCTTGGAAACAGGGATTGGGGGTGAGTGTCACTTCCTGACCCAGCCTGGAGTTTCCAAGTACATTTCCAAAACTACACCTAACCATTGGAGTGGCTCGATCTGTCCCTGTGTAGCAGGTCCGAAGGGTTGAATGGAACATCAGAACATAGGGCTGAGGGACACGAGTGGGCCATTCGGCCATTCTACACTATCCCACCAGTAAATACGATCGTGTCTCATCTCATTGTGGTCCCAGCTGCACTTTTCTCTCCATGCACCATTATCCCTGATTCACCTGTCTATAGAAAATCAGACAAAGCCAGCCTCGATATAATATAAAGATTCAGCCATCCCAAACGTCTGGGAAAGAGAATTCCCACTTGAATGAATTCCCACTTCGTGAATTTTTTCTCACTCCAGTTGTGACTGAGGATGGACATTGTCACTATTTCCTTTTCTAGTCCCACTCCTCCACTGCTTACAACAAATTTTAGATGTAACCAGGTTGGCGATATGGTTGATTATAAAGATCTTAGCCTGGGTCAGATTCAGTGATAAGAACAAGTCAGGCAGATTTCTTTAGTCAGCCACAAGTTACTAACAGAACTAACGGAGGAGTATGGTGGATCTGTGGGTCGCACTGCTGCCTCACATCACCAAGGAGCTGGGTTCAATTCCAACCTCGGGCGACCCTCTTTGTGGAGTTTGAACATTCTCCCCGTGTCTTGTGGGTTTCCTCCCAGTGCTCCAGTTTCCTGCCACAGTCTATATATGTGCAGTTTAAAGTGGATTTCCCATAGTGCCCAGGGATGCGTAGGTTAGGTGGGTTAGTTATGGGAAATGCAGGGTTACATGGATAAGGTGAGGGGAGCACATCCAGGTGGGATGCTGTTTGGTGGGCCAGTGTGGACTTAATGGACGGAATGTCCTGCCTCCACATTGTAGAGATTCTATGACAATGACAAGTTTGGACGATACAAACACCCAGTGTGTTTATACCTAATCCACTCTCCTCAAGGTCTTGTATTTTTTTCTCTCATTCTAAGAGTAACCTGTTAAAACCTTCATAATATAAGCCTTTCAAACCAGGAATACGTGAAATGAAATATCTCTGAACTGCTTCCAATGTAATTATATCCTTTTTCAGATTAGGAGACACAAAAAACTAATCTCACACTCAGATCATAATGTTTATAATTGTTTTCTCAAAGTGCTGTGAGTCTTTGGAACACTATTCCCCACAGAGCAATGGAGGCAGAAATATTGAATATTTTTGAGGCACAGACGGAAGGTTCATAAATAACAACAGAGTTCAGGATTATCGAGGAATGGGCAGCCATGTGCAGTGTGGGGGGAAATGTAGACAGTGGTATCAAATGACACTGCTTCAGAACCTCCAGGAATATAATGCAAAATGAAATTATAATATCGATAAAATGTTAAGGGGGAATAGAACATAGAACATAGAACATAGAAGAATACAGCGCAGTACAGGCCTTTGGGCCCTCGATGTTGCGCCGATCCAAGCCCACCTAAACTACACTAACCCACTATCCTCCATATACCTATCCAATGCCCTCTTAAATGCCCATAAAGAGGGAGAGTCCACCACTGTTACTGGCAGGGCATTCCATGAACTAACGACTCGCTGAGTGAAGAACCTACCCCTAACATCAGTCCTATATCTACCCCCCCTTAATTTAAAGCTATGCCCCCTTGTAATACCCAACTCCATACGCGGGAAAAGGTCCATACTGTCTACCCTATCTAACTCCCTAATCATCTTGTACACCTCAATCAAGTCACCCCTAAACCTTCTTTTCTCTAGTGAAAACAGCCCCAAGTGCCTCAGTCTTTCCTCATACGATTTTCCTTCCATACCAGGCAACATCCTGGTAAACCTCCTCTGCACCCGTTCCAATGCCTCCACATCCTTCCAATGGCGACCAAAACTGCACACAATATTCCAGATGCGGCCGTACCAGAGTCTTATACAACTGCATCATGACCTCAGGACTCCGGAACTCAATTCCTCTACCAATAAAAGCCAGTACGCCATATGCCTTCCTCACCGCACTATTTACCTGGGTGGCAACTTTCAGAGATCTGTGTACATGGACACCAAGATCCCTCTGCTCATCCACACTACCAAGTATCCGACCATTAGCCCAGTACCCCATCTTTTTGTTATTCTTCCCAAAGTGAATCACCTCGCACTTAGCTACATTGAATTCCATCTGCCACCTTTCTGCCCAGCTCTGCAGCTTTTCTATATCCTGCTGTAACCTGCCACATGCTTCCTCACTGTCAACAACTCCTGCGACTTTGGTATCATCCGCAAACTTGCTCACCCAACCTTCTAACCCCTCTTCCAGGTCATTTATAAAAATGACAAACAGCAATGGTCCCAAAACAGATCCTTGCGGAACACCGCTAGTGACGGCACTCCATGAAGAAACTTTGCCATCAACTACTACCCTCTGTCTTCTTCCATCCAGCCAATTCCTAATCCAAACCTCCAACTCACCCTCAATGCCATATCCCCGTATTTTCTGCAGTAGCCTACCATGGGGAACCTTATCAAACGCCTTACTAAAATCCATATATACCACATCTACCGCTTTCCCCTCATCAACCTCCTTCGTCACCTTTTCAAAGAATTCAATAAGGTTTGTGAGGCACGACCTGCCCTTCACAAAACCATGCTGACTATCCTTGATCACATTATTCCTATCCAGATGTGCATAAATCCTATCCCTTACAATTCTCTCTAAGACTTTGCCCACAACAGAAGTGAGACTCACCGGCCTATAGTTACTAGGGCTATCCCTACTCCCCTTTTTGAACAAGGGAACCACATTTGCTATCCTCCAGTCTTCTGGCACTACTCCTGTAGACAAAGAGGACATAAAAATCAAGGCCAATGGCTCTGCAATCTCCTCCCTTGCTTCCCAGAGAATCCTAGGATAAATGCCATCAGGCCCAGGGGACTTATCTATTTTCACCTTTTCCAGGATTTCCAACACCTCTTCTCTACATACCTCAAAGCCATCCATTCTACTTATTTGTGACTCAGTATTCTCATCGACAACAATGCCCTGTTCCTGAGTAAATACTGAAGAAAAGTATTCATTCAGTGTCTCCCCAATCTCTTCCGCCTCCACACGCAACTTCCCACTACTATCCTTGACTGGACCTATTCCTACCCTAGTCATTCTTTTATTCCTAACATACCTATAGAAAGCCTTAGGGTTTTCCCTAATCCTACCGACTAAGGACCTTTCATGTCCCCTCCTTGCTGCTTTTAGCTCTCTCTTCAGGTCCTTCCTGGCTACCCTATAACTCTCAATCGCCCCAATTGAACCTTCACGTCTCATCTTGAGATAGGCCGCCCTCTTCCATTTAACAAGGGATTCCAATTCCTTATTAAACCACGGCTCCCTCGCACGACCCTTTCCTTCCTGCCTGACAGGTACATAATTATCAACGACACTCAATAGTTGCTCCTTGAACAAGTTCCACATATCCTTTACACTCTTGCCTTGGAGTCTACTTTTCCAAGCCACACATCCTAAGTCATGCCTCACCGCATCATAATTTCCCTTACCCCAGCTATAACTCTTGCCCTGTAGTACACACTTATCCCTCTCCATCACGAGTGTAAAAATCACAGAATTATGGTCACTATCCCCAAAGTGCTCACCTACCTCTAATTCTAACACCTGGCCTGGTTCGTTACCCAGAACCAAATCCAGTATGGCCTCACCTCTTGTTGGCCTGTCTACATATTGTGTCAGGAAACTCTCCTGCACACATTGAACAAACACTGACCCATCTAACGAACTTGAGCTTTAGCTTTCCCAATCAATATCAGGAAAGTTAAAGTCCCCCATAACAACCACCCTATTACTGTCACTCATCTCCTGAATCACCTTCCCAATCCTTTCTTCAATAATACAAGATGGCGGCGATCCAGAAGGTCTGCTTTGCTGGACTCTGCATCAATGCACGGGGAAAGTGGTTCTCTAACCCACCCCATCCCAGCCATTTACTTAAAATTCAACACTAGAAGAGTGATAGAATCTTTACTAATCCCGTTTTATCGCGTGGAAATGACAAAACATGGGAAAGGATCGAGTAAGTCCCAACACACGGTGCACCCGTCAGAAGCATCGAGCATGCCTGAGGCTGTAGCTGCAAGCCACTCTGCTCGTTCAATAGACCCAGTTCCTCACCAAGCCTTAGTCACTGAGTTCACCAAGTTATGTGAAATTATTGAAGCAATGATTGAAGAACCGTTCAGCCGTGGCTAGAGCCGCTCTCAGCCGTGCTACAGAAACATGAGCAGCAACTTCACAGCCTTGGAAACAGAACAGACGATGCCAAGGGCCGAACTGCAGCGACAGAGCCCGTGATCGATTCCTCTCGGGAGAGTATGCTCGCCATTGAAAAGCAGGTCTGCAACTTAACTGAACAAGATGACGACCTCGGGAACAGGGGTAAGATGAAGAATATTCACATCGTCAGTTTGCTGGAGCGGACAGAAGGTGGTCAGCCGGTGAGTTTTTTTCAAGAACTGGCTGCTGCGATGCCTTCACTTCGAAACTGAGGAGGGACGGGTGAAGAGTGAGACAGTTCATCGGGTTACGGCGCGGAAGTCAGACTCAGACCAACACTTTCATCCTGTCCTTTGCGATTACATAGTTATGGGGACAAACAAAGACTGATGGAAGCTTTCAGAACCCAGGGGAACGATCAGGTGGGTTTAATTCACGAGAGCTCCAGGATTATGTTCTTGCAGGACTTTTGTGCGGTGGTGATTCAGGAAAGAAAGTCTTTTGATGAGATCAAGAGAAGAGTAATGGAATTCTAGATTCAGTATTCCTTACGGTACCCAGCGGTGCTCTATATTCCTTTCAATGGATCCACGAACTCGTCTGACTCTCCAGAGAAAGCGAAAACTTTGTGGACATTTTAAAGTAACCTGGATATTTAGATAATCCGGTTTCTTCTTAAAGAAATTTTATTGGATTTTTCTGGTATTAACCAGTGTTAAATTATAGTCGGGAATGAGTAGAGTACTCATTTTTAACTTCTGCATTTGTTTTACTACTCTTTTTCTCTTTCATTGCTTGTGTCTGGGTTGCAGCTCAAGCTGCAGGGAGTTACAAATGTAGTTGTGATGACTAAGTGCCAACCAAAGGGCAGTTCAAGCCAGATTTCTGTTGTTAATTGCCTTGGATTCCATATTTGTAGTGGGCAGAACATAAAGTTTTAAGATATGTGAGCGTCCCCAGTTGGCGGGGGTTGGGGGCATGGGAGGTAAATTCCCCTTCGAGTGTCATTGGCATTTTGGATTTTATTGCGGTCTTTGGTTTTTTATGCGTTTAGCTTTAGAAAGTTTTGAGAGCTTGTTAGTTGTAGTAGTTTTAGTTTGTACAGTTATTAGGCTCTATGAGTTTTTTTCATCAATGATCAGCGATGTGTTATTCGATGTGAAACTCTAGAGTTGAAATGTTTCTACAGTGTATTATGGATAATGATGTGCTTAAATGGTGTACCTGGAACATTAAGGGGAGCCATCTTCCAGTCAAGAGGAAAAATGTACTTTCTCGTCTGAAAACAGAGAGGGTGGATGTTGTACTATTTCGGGATATGCACCTTGATGACAAGGAACATTTGATGTTACAGCAGTGCGGGTTTGATCGGGTTTATTTGTCGTGTTTAAACACGAGGAGTAGGGGAGAAGCCATACTGGATAGGAAGAATCTTCAATTTAAATTACTAGATTGTATTAGACGCTCGCGGAAGGATCATCATCCCTAAAGTCTTGAACTATGGGAAATAAATACAGTATTTTGAATAGTTCTTGATTCCCCCCCCCCCCCCCCCCTGCTCGGCGCACACTCTTAGAATCCTGGTAGATGTATTTTCCAAAGTAAGTTATCTTGCATCGTGGCACATTGTTGTAGAAGGAGATTTCAACTGTCTTATGGCCCCCGGTGGACAGAATGTCCAAATGTCCCCCAATACCCTCGTTATAATGTAAGCAATTAGTGGATTTGTGCACAGAACTAGAGCTGGTGGATGTCTGGAAGCAGATCTACCTCACAAGTAGGGATTTTATTTTCTTCTTTAATCCGCAGAAATGCCACACGAGGGTTGATCTCTTCCCCATCCCTGCAACAACCTTAGTCACGGTGGCATCCTGCACAATTGGGGATATTACCCCAACGTACCTGCCCCAGAAGTGGGATAGAAGTCACATAAGATTATGTAGGATGCAGAAGAGGGTCTTATGTTTTTGTCAAATCCCACAATTTCGGCAGCTCACGTGATGTAATGCATTAATTCGCTTGTCGCCTTTTCCAGCTATAAGATTAATTTTACCAAGTTTGTGACCATGCCTATGGGAGGTCTTAGGGAAATAACTGATATTGATGGCAAATCCTGGTTTCCGTTTAAATGGTCACGGGAGTGGGGGGTTTCTCTATTTCGGCATATTGATTACATCCGTCTTTAATCATTTATTTAATGTGAACTATGTCCATTTGTTTGACAAAATTATATAAGACTTTCAAAGATGGAAGGCACTTCCAACATCCTGGCTGGGTCGGATAGTTGTTCTTAAAATGAATGTCCTTCTTTATTTGCTCTACCCCGTGTGAATGCTTCCTTTGATGTTTCCCAGCAGATATTTAGGAGACTTAATGGCTGGTTTAGCTCTTTTATTTGGCACCATAAGCGACTCTTTACCAAGCTAACCAAATTGCAACTACCCCACAGAATGTGGGGACTGGATCTCCCAGATTAAAAACTATCAATTAAGCTTTTTATCATCCTCTGTTAGTGTTCGGGCCGCTGAGGACCCGGTGTCAATACGGTTAGATTGAACCCTCTCAGACAAAGTGAATCCTTATTAGTCTGTTGTTCTTAGACAAAGTGGCAACATTTACGTAATATTGTCATGACCCAATAATTAGCAATAAAGTTAAAGCATAAATGCCAATGTGTCAGTTCGATGACAATACAGCCAAAACCATGTTTCTCACCCTTATGATTTGTGTACCAAGTTGTCAACCGGGGATAATGGATTTCATGTTTAAACTGTGGAATCCAGGAATGATTTAGAATTAGTAGAATCCCTACAGTGTGGGTACAAGCCCTTGGGCCCAGCAAGTCCACTTCGACCCTTTGAAGAGTAGCCCACCCAGACCCATTCCTCTACCATCCTATATTTATCCTAACTAATGCCTCAACCTACACATCCATGAACTGTATGGGTGATTTATCAATAGCCAATTCGTCTAACCTGCACATCTTTGGATCCTGGTGCTGTGAGGCCGCAGTGCTATCTACGTTTTATTTGAGGGAGAAAGAATGACATCATTTGATCAAATAGCTTGTAATTATGGACTACCTAGTAGCGTCCACTTCTTTTTTTTCGAGATCAGAGAGTTGATTTAAAAAAAAACACACACGCACTTTTTACAGACTTTTACAGATCCGATAGAGAAAAGCGGGTGCTTAGTGCTCAGAATACACTCTGTCAGTACCCTTTATCATTAGTTGGAGAGTGTCCCCTCAGACGACACTGTGCAGCTTTGTGATGTCTGCGAGAGAGAGTTGCGGGTTCAGGACACTTCGGAAACATGGGAGGATATTTGTGAAAATGCTCGAATGATTTTGATCTGTAATAGGACCCATTTCATGCAGTTGAAAATTCTTTATAGGGTCTATCTGACCCCAGATTGTCTCTCAAAGTTCAAAGTGGGATTATCTTCAGCATGTCCTAAATGCAGGATGACTACAGGCATTCTTAATCATAGTTTGTTGTCCTGCTGGAGGCTTCATTTATATTGGAGCACTGTGTTAGGTGTGATAGAGTGGGTCTTAGGGACTGAATTGAGTATGGACCCGGTTTTTCTTTTCCTGGGCCTGCTCACGGTTCCTTACGCAGATGCACATGAGGCAAAAATTATATCCTTACTTTCTGTGCTCGGAAAAATATTCTGTTGTGTTGGATGTCTGAAAATCCTGGGTCTGTTGGGTCGTTGTAAGTTCTTCATGGCGAATATCCCTTTGGACGTTGTTACCAGTATGGTTCACCAATAAACAGAGATTTATATAATATATGGCAGCCCTCTTTGGATTACCATGATACACGCTTATCTGCCACTCTAAGAAGGGCTTATATGTCGCCATGATGATATTGTCTAATTTACCTAATATCCAGCAAGGAAGAATTATGAACATAAAAATGTGTATCAGTCAATGCCCTTGAAGAACGAGAGCTATCGTTTTGTTCCGCTGAGTTGTATTATTTATTCATTATTTATTGTTTATTTTTGTTTTTTTCTTCTGTCCATTCAATGTTTTTAACTTGTTTTGTATGTACATGCACATGAGTGTATTTTTTTCAGTTATTTGAGTTGTGTCGTTCTTCGGTTATTATTTTAATGAAAATCTCTTTTCAATTTTTTTTTAATTTAAAACGCTAAAATTGATAGAATACAGTCCCAAAATACTCTCATTAGAGAGACCACTCATGGTGGTTTATCCTGAGGATCACCACACTCAGGTGATGGGGTGAGGTTGAGAGAGTGTCCTCACCATGGGAACCTCTGTCAGTGTGGGGAATTGAATCTCGACATCACAAACCTGCCGTCCAGCCAACTGAGTGGGAGACAGTGCAACTGTTACACACAGAAACGGTCACAGACAAAGGGCAAGAGAAACTTTCATAATAATGAAAAGGGTACAATTCAGATAACAGTCAAAATAACGGCTGAGGGTAAAAATGTTCTCTGCTCGAAATTCTGTTTTATAACAAAACGTGTTTAGAAGCTATCTTTGGTATGATATCATTAAGGTGAGTCAAGTGAGATAACCAGAATTATTAAGTGTGATTGGGTGTCTATAACCATTACATAAGTGTAGATTTTTGTTTGGACTGTGTAAAGCATGCTGACCGTTGCATGAAAGTTTAAAGCAGATGGAATATATTGTCAGGAGTGTCCGTCCCCATGGGAAATGCCCTCGAACAAGCACTTGAAGAAAACCGGGGTAAAAGTGCCTGAGTGTTGTCTCGTAAGTGACAGGAACCCAGAGGGTTGAAAGACTGGAAGCTCCTGTAACATGGAGCTGGCAAAGCAATTAGATCAGCCGGGACCTTTTTTAATGCTAGAGCACGTTAGAGGACTAAATGGCCTCAGCATTGTTTGAATCGTGGGTGATTTGAAAACTACACATCTCTACTCCTTCCTCTTTGTGATACACACTGGGCACTGCCATTTTCCTGAAACTGGGAATTATTTGGAACGTTATCTGGAGCATTCCATAATCAGCATTCTCCAGAATATTCTATAACTGTGTGGAAGGTATTGTAAAGGCTAGGGAGAGAGAGAGAGAGAGAGAGAGAGAGCGAAGGTGCTGCATGCAGTAGTGAGAGTGGTGGAACATGAGCTTTGTTCGGGGGTCGGTGCTATAACAGATATACAGCGAGTGTGAGGGAGCAGAGACAATACGGTAACCCTTATCCTGACAGAGCGGGGAAGGTTATTGATTTAAGGTTATTTTTAACTTTGTACACCCCAGTCCAACACCAGCATCTCCAAATCATGGTCATTGATGCTTGTCCTGTATTGCTGGACATTTCTTCAGACCGCTGATACTGCACTGAACTGGGTGGTGAGCACAGACCATGCTCGGTGGGTCTGGTGGTGTGGCTCCCTCTGGGAAGAGAATTGTTTTCCTCTCTACTAGCCCACCCACCAGGACCTTCGTGTCCCTGTTGAACCACCGTGGTGTAATTGCCCCTTACCAGCAATGCTCAGGGCAATCTGTGCAGGGCTGCTCAAAACTGAGAAAGGTCAGCCGTGTGCCTCTTGGCCTTTTAAAGATGGCACCAGTGCCAGGGATCACGGAATATCCAGGGGCATCCGGGCGACGGTGAGTACCTCCAATCATGATGGGTGGGAGAATCGGGCTGGCATTCAATGAGAGGTGGGTGGGGTGGGGTTTAGTTAATGAGGTGTGTTCGATAAGATAGCACCAGGAAACTAGCTCAGGTTTGTACAGACAATTCCATGTCACACTCAATGAAAGTGGCACTGAGACAAATTACTGCTTAAAAATATGTTGCTGGAAAAGTGCAGCAAGTCAGGCAGCATCAAAGTAGGAGAATCGCCGTTTCGGGCATAAGCCCAAAGAAGGGGCTCCTTTGGTGCTGCCTGACCTGCTGCGCTTTTCCAGTAACACATTTTTAAGCTCTGATCTCCAGCATCGGCAGTCCTCACTTTCTCCTAGTTGAGACAAATTACTGTTTTATACAGCTCAATGAGTCGAAGACTCTGCTGTCCTCACTTCCAATTACAAAGTTGCAGAACACATGCTCATTTAAAACTGTCCATCGCCTGAACTCACAGCAATATCCCATTCACTCATAATTCTTCATCATACTGACCCGTGTTGCACGATACTATCAAAATGTCTTCATTTTAGCATTCTGAAACCTATGAACATGTCCTTCCATGACATTTTGTCTCAGTCTCCCACTCTCTGTCTCAATCCCAAAACGCACTCATTTACAGTCGTACTGCACTGGAACAGGCCATTCGGCCCAGCTGTCACATGCCAACCAAAATGTCCATCCACACTTACCCCATTTCCCTGCCCTTGCTCTGTATTCCTCTAATCCTTTCCTATCCATGTATTTGTCCAAGTGCGTTTTCAGTGTTATTATTGACCCAACTCAACCACTTTCACTGGCAGCTCAGTCCACATGCGTACCACACTCTGTGTAAACACTTGTCCCTCGGGTTCTTTTTATTTTGTTCCTCACTAACCAGAAACAGATGCTCTCTTGTCCTCGATTCCCCAACTTTGGGAAATAAAAATTGAAGCATTCAACCCTATGCACTGCTCTCATGATTTGATAAGATCTACACTTCTATAAGAACCCCCTCAGTTTCCTACGCTGAAATAAGTTGTAACCTGTACAAATTCTCCCTATAACTTCGACATTTTAGCCCAGGAAACATCTTTGTAAATTTGTTCTACACTCTTTCTAGTTCAATAGTATCCTTTCTAAAGCAAGGCGAATAAAAATGAACACAATACTCCAACTGCAGCCTTACCAGCATCCTGTACAACTGCAACATAACGTCCCAACTGCTATACTCAATGCGCTGATGAAGGCCAGCGTGCCAACTGCCTTCTTCACTGTTCTCTGTATCTGTGACTCACATTTCAGACAACCGTGCACCTGATCTCCAACGTCCTTTTGTTCCACGACACTCCTTAAGACCCTCTTATTCATCATTAAACTGCTACCTGGATTTGACTTTCCAAAATGCAAGACGTCACACTTACCTACATTAAACCCCATTTGCTATTTCGCAGCCCATTTCCCAAGCTGATCAAGGAATTTCTGCAATTTCCGATAACGTTCCTCACTGTAAACGATGTCTCATATCATCTGCAAACTTACTAACCTTGTGTTGTGCACTCTTGTCCAAATCTTCGATATAGATAACAAACAGCAATGGTCCCAGCACAGACTCCTGAGGCACTGCACTAGTCACAGGCCACCAGTACGACAAGCATACCTCCACCATAGCCATTTGCTTGCTAACTTTAAGTCAATTGTGTCGCAAATTTGCCAATTCACCTTGGATTCCATGAGATTAACCTTCTAGAGTGGCCTACCATGTGGAACCTTATCAAAAGCCTTACTGAAATCCATATAGACTATGTCCACGACTTTGCCCTCATCAACCTTCCTGGTCACTTCCTCAAGAAACACAAACAAAATTCTAAGGCATGATCTGCCACGCACAAATGCTGACTGCTGCAAGTCAAACTCTGTCTTTCCAATTGCATGCACATCTTATCTCTCAGAATTTCCAGTGCGAGCAGCAGCGAAGGTAAGACCGTTTGGTTTTAAAAGTGCTTACCGGTAGCGGGCAGCGGTGTTTTTTTTTCTCTTTCAATCTCTCTTCACAGAAAGAGCGGGAGCACCAGGGGGAAGTGACGACGACCAGAGGGGCAGCCGAGACCCGGAAGCAGTTAGTGTAAGCTTACCTGGATAGGTTTTTTCCCCCTTTAAAAGCGCGAAGGAGAGGAACCCGAGGCACTACACGGGTAGTGCCTCCCACCCGCCCTCCTCCTCTAACCTAATAATAACACCTGTTGTGGTAAGTAGGTAAGTGCTGAATTTTGCTTGTTGTATTCTTTAGACCCAGTTTTTTTAAAAATAAAAGTTAGCTTTAGAGGGATGACAGTGAAGGCAGTGCAATGTTCCTCCTGCAACATGTATGAGGTGAGGAATGCCTTAGACGTCCCTGCCGATTACACTTGCAGGAAGTGCACCCATCTCCAGCTCCTCCAAGACCGTGTTAGGGAACTGGAGCTGGAGTTGGATGAACTTCGGATCATTCGGGAGGCAGAGGGGGTCATAGATCAGAGTTATAGGGAAGTAGTAACTCCAAAGATGGCAGATAGATGGGTGACAGTGAGGGGGACTGGGGGGAAGCAGCCAGTGCAGGGACCCCCTGCGGCCGTTCCCCTCAAGAACAAGTATACCGTTTTGGATACTTGTGGGGGGGATGACTTACCAGGGGTAAGTAACGGGGCTCAGGTCTCTGGCACGGAGCCTGTCCCCGTTACTCAGAAGGGAAGGGTGAAGAAGAGCAGAGCAGTAGTAATTGGGGACTCGATAGTTAGGGGCACAGATAGGCGGTTTTGTGGGAAAGATAGAGACTCACGTTTGGTATGTTGCCTCCCAGGTGCAAGGGTACGTGATGTCTCTGATCGTGTTTTCCGGGTCCTGGAGGGGGAGGGGGAGCAGCCCGAAGTCGTGGTCCATATTGGCACCAACGACATAGGTAGGAGGAGTGCCGAGGATGTTAGACAGGCTTTCAGGGAGCTAGGTTGGAAGCTCATAGTTAGAACGAACAGAGTTGTTGTCTCTGGTTTGTTACCCGTGCCACGTGATAGAGATTCGAGGAATAGGGAAAGAGAACACTTAAATGCGTGGCTACAGGCATGGTGCAGGAGGGAGGGATTCCGGTTTTTGGATAACTGGGGTTCTTTCTGGGGACGGTGGGACCTCTATAAACAGGATGGTCCACACCTGAACCTGAGGGGCACCAGTATCCTTGGGGGGAGGTTTGCTAGTGCTCTTGGGGGGTGTTTAAACTAACTCTGCAGGGGCATGGGAACGCAGATTGTAGCTTCAGGGTGCAGGGCCTGGAGTGTAGGGAGGTTAGGAACATGGCATCAATTTCCAAGGAGGGTGTCTGTAAACAGGAAAGTGGCTTGAAGTGTGTACACTTCAATGCAAGAAGTATACGAAATAAGGTAGGTGAACTTGCAGCGTGGGTTGGTACCTGGGACTTCGATGTTGTGGCTATTACGGAGACATGGCTAGAACAGGGACAGGATTGGCTGTTGCAGGTTCCTGGATTTAAATGTTTTAGTAGGGTCAGAAGTGGGGGTAAAAGAGGGGGAGGTGTGGCATTGCTTGTCAAAGATAGTATTACAGTGGTGGAAAGGACGATGGATGAGGACTTGCCATCTGAGGTAGTTTGGGCTGAGGTTAGGAATAGGAAAGGTGAGGTCACCCTGTTAGGAGTCTTTTACAGGCCTCCTAATAGTCCTCGAATCATTGAAGAAAGGATAGGGAAGGTGATTCAGGAGATGAGTGACAGTAATAGGGTGGTTGTTATGGGGGACTTTAACTTTCCTGATATTGATTGGGAAAGCTATAGCTCAAGTTCGTTAGATGGGTCAGTGTTTGTTCAATGTGTGCAGGAGAGTTTCCTGACACAATATGTAGACAGGCCAACAAGAGGTGAGGCCATACTGGATTTGGTTCTGGGTAACGAACCCGGCCAGGTGTTAGAATTAGAGGTAGGTGAGCACTTTGGGGATAGTGACCATAATTCGGTGATTTTTACTCTCGTGATGGAGAGGGATAAGTGTGTACTACAGGGCAAGAGTTATAGCTGGGGTCAGGGAAATTATGATGCGGTGAGGCATGACTTAGGATGTGTGGCTTGGAAAAGTAGACTCCAAGGCAAGAGTGTAAATGATATGTGGAGCTTGTTCAAGGAGCAACTATTGAGTGTCCTTGATAATTATGTACCTGTCAGGCAGGGAGGAAAGGGTCGTGCGAGGGAGCCGTGGTTTAATAAGGAATTGGAATCCCTTGTTAAATGGAAGAGGGCGGCCTATCTCAAGATGAGACGTGAAGGTTCAATTGGGGCGATTGAGAGTTATAGGGTAGCCAGGAAGGACCTGAAGAGAGAGCTAAGAGCAGCAAGGAGGGGACATGAAAGGTCCTTAGTCGGTAGGATTAGGGAAAATCCTAAGGCTTTCTATAGGTATGTTAGGAATAAAAGAATGACGAGGGTAGGAATAGGTCCAGTCAAGGATAGTAGTGGGAAGTTGCGTGTGGAGGCGGAAGAGATTGGGGAGACACTGAATGAATACTTTTCTTCAGTATTTACTCAGGAACAGGGCATTGTCGTCGATGTGAATACTGAGTCACAAATAAGTAGAATGGATGGCTTTGAGGTATGTAGAGAAGAGGTGTTGGAAATCCTGGAAAAGGTGAAAATAGATAAGTCCCCTGGGCCTGATGGCATTTATCCTAGGATTCTCTGGTAAGCAAGGGAGGAGATTGCAGAGCCATTGGCCTTGATTTTTATGTCCTCTTTGTCTACATAAGACTGGAGGATAGCATAAGACTGGAGGATAGCAAATGTGGTTCCCTTGTTCAAAAAGGGGAGTAGGGATAACCCTAGTAACTATAGGCCGGTGAGTCTCACTTCTGTTGTGGGCAAAGTCTTAGAGAGAATTGTAAGGGATAGGATTTATGCACATCTGGATAGGAATAATGTGATCAAGGATAGTCAGCATGGTTTTGTGAAGGGCAGGTCGTGCCTCACAAACCTTATTGAATTCTTTGAAAAGGTGACGAAGGAGGTTGATGAGGGGAAAGCGGTAGATGTGGTATATATGGATTTTAGTAAGGCTTTTGATAAGGTTCCCCATGGTAGGCTACTGCAGAAAATACGGAGATATGGCATTGAGGGTGAGGTGGAGGTTTGGATTAGGAATTGGCTGGATGGAAGAAGACAGATGGTAGTATTGATGGCAAAGTTTCTTCATGGAGTGCCGTCACTAGCGGTGTTCCGCAAGGATCTGTTTTGGGACCATTGCTGTTTGTCATTTTTATAAATGACCAGGAAGAGGGGTTAGAAGGTTGGGTGAGCAAGTTTGCGGATGATACGAAAGTCGGAGGAGTTGTTGACAGTGAGGAAGGATGTGGCAGGTTACAGCAGGATATAGAGAAGCTGCAGAGCTGGGCAGAAAGGTGGCAAATGGAATTCAATGTAGGTAAGTGTGAGGTGATTCACTTTGGGAAGAATAACAAAAAGATGGGGTACTGGGCTAATGGTCGGATACTTGGTAGTGTGGATGAGCAGAGGGATCTTGGTGTCCATGTACACAGATCTCTGAAAGTTGCCACCCAGGTAAATAGTGCGGTGAGGAAGGCATATGGTGTACTGGCTTTTATTGGTAGAGGAATTGAGTTCCGGAGTCCTGAGGTCATGATGCAGTTGTATAAGACTCTGGTGCGGCCGCATCTGGAATATTGTGTGCAGCTTTGGTCGCCATACTATAGGAAGGATGTGGAGGCACTGGAACGGGTGCAGAGGAGGTTTACCAGGATGTTGCCTGGTATGGAAGGAAGATCGTATGAGGAAAGACTGAGACACTTGGGGCTGTTTTCATTAGAGAAAAGAAGGTTTCGGGGTGACTTGATTGAGGTGTACAAGATGATTAGGGAGTTAGATAGGGTTGACAGTGTGAACCTTTTCCCGCGTATGGAGTCGGGTATTACAAGGGGGCATAGCTTTAAATTAAGGGGGGGTAGATATAGGACTGAAGTTCGGGGTAGGTTCTTCACTCAGCGAGTCGTAAGTTCATGGAATGCCCTGCCAGTAGCAGTGGTGGACTCTCCCTCTTTATGGGCATTTAAGCGGGCATTGGATAGGTATATGGAGGATAGTGGGTTAGTATAGGTTAGGTGGGCTTGGATCGGCGCAACATCGAGGGCCAAAGGGCCTGTACTGCGCTGTATTCTTCTATGTTCTATGTTCTATAACCTTCTCAAGCAGTTTATCGAAAACAGATGTGAAGCTTAATGGTCTATATTTCCCAGGCTTTTCTTTGCAGCACTTCTTGAATAAGGGCACAACATTTGCTACCGTCCAGTCTTCCAGACCTTGGCCCCTGAACTTTCTTCTCTCCTTCTTGGATATATCTGGTCAGAACCAAGAGATTTATCCGACTTTATGCATTCTAATATCTCCAACAGCACCTCTACTGTGATATGGACTGTACCAAGGTATGACAACTAACCTCCCAAAGGTCCCACGTCTTCATGTCTTTCTTCATGGCAAATAAAAAGGTAAATTGAGGACCTCGTCCATCTCTTGCAATTTTACACAAGCATGTCCATTTTAGATTTTAAAGCGTCCTATTCTCTCTCTCTAGTTGTTTTATTTTGCTATACTGAAAGAACATCTTTGGGTCTTCTCAGACAAGCCTATCTCATACCCCCATTTCACCTTGCTGATTTCCTTCTTCAGTGAACTCCTGTATCCCCTGTGTGACTATAGGGATTCCCTTGATTCCAGCCGTCTGAACCTGAGCCACGCCTCCTTTTTGCTGGTCGGAGCCTCAATATCTTTTGTCATTCAGGGTTCTGTCTTCCAGCCTCACCTTCCCTTCACTCTCACAGGAACACTTAGTCATTGAACTCGAGATATTTCATATTTTTAAATGCCTCCCACTTGCCCGAGATCCTTTTACCTGCAAGCCCCTGTCTAATTCCGACAAAATTCGCCGTGCCCCAGTTCAGAACTTGAATTTGTGGAACAAATTTGTCCCTCCTATAACGATTTCAAAATTATTACAACTTAAGTCACTTTTCCCAAAATGCTTCCCCACGTTACCTCCGTCACCTATCCTGCCCTACTTCCAAACAGTAGGTCGAGTTTGTTCCTTTCCGAGTAGTACCGTCTATATGCTGCTTGTGGAAACTTTCCTGAACACACTTGGCAAATTTCATTCCATTTCCGTCCTTAAACCCCTGGAAGCCCCAGTCTAAGTTAGGAAAATTAAATTCACCTGTTATGACAACCCTATTGCTCCTGCAATTTTCGCCAATCTCCCTGCATATTTGTTCCTCCAATTCCCATTGATGATTTGAAGGCGTATAGTACAACCACTATAACATCAGCATCCCCCTCTTACTTGTTTTCACCATCCACAAAACCTCATCGGATATTATCTCAATTATTTCATCTTTAATTACTGGAGTGATACTCGCCTTAATTAGAACAATTGGTATTTAAATTGTTTCCATTTACATCTCGTCCTCGCAGTGATTTTCACATCCACGGCACCCCTTGTCAAGGCACAGTGGAGATATGGAGCTGTAAATAAATGGGAGCTGCACATCCTGTCACTTCCAACATTGGCTGCAAGTTTCCCCACACTAAGCAGTGATCTAACACAGTGTTACCGAACAATGCAACAGCCTTGGTTTATATAGGAATGACCCAGTGCGGTCTGCACAGTTCCCCACGCTGGACATTTAGCCAATGATTATAGATCAAGCATTGATGTGGGCTGCACAGAGTTCCACTCTGAACATTACCGGATTGCATGCAGCTGTATGCTAGTTGGATCTAAACAGTGCTCCATCCTGAATGCATAATGGATGGGCTGGTTTTGTGAGTTGGATTGTGAATGTGAGAGAACTAAACATCCCGCAATGCCTTTATTTTGTGTTTTCATTCTTGTGATTGGATCCTTCAAATCTTGACTCATCCGGCTCGACCCATCATTCTGGATGAGTCATGGTAACTGTTGTTACAGCATCTGGGTCGGCAACTTGACCAACAAATGGACCAGAGGCTGCAGAGGGGAGTCTCTTTCAAATGGCATGAGGGAATCACAATCAGATCAGCCGTGGTCTTAGTCAATGTTGGGGCAGGATTGAATGGATCACTAATGCAACTTACTCATATGTTTCTGGAACAAGCAAAATCCCCTTCTCTCCCAGTGTCCCATACTGGTGGGGAGTGAGTCACCTCCTCCTGTTCCAGAGTAACAGGATCCTGGGGCCTCACCTGCCTCCAGGTTTCCCTGTGTCCCATTCTCGAGCAGGGCATTAACTGTCTCCTGTCCCTGTGTCCCAGTCTCAAGCAGTTGGGTGACTGCCTCCGGTTCCTGTGTCCCAGTCTCGAACAGTTGAATGACTGCCTCCTGTACGTGTGTCCCGGGCTCGGGCAGTCGTGTCACTGCCTCCTGTTCCTCTCTCCTAGGCTTGAACAGTTGAATGACTACCTCCTGTTCCTGTCTCCCAGTCTCGAGAAGTTGAGTGATGCCCTCCTCTTCCTGTGTCCCAATCTTCAGTAGCTGTCTTGAGTGACCGCCTACTGATCCAAGGTTTGTGAAAATCCATGTCACCCTTCTGTTCCTGTGTAACAGGCTCCAATAGCTCTGTGCTCACCTGCTGCTCCTGTTGAGTGGAGTTGAGGGCCAGAATGGCCTCTTCACATTCCTTACAGCTTCTCTTGATTAAAGGCCTTTCTTCTGTTTCTGTAAAACACCATCAAAATCTGAATGATGTATTTTTGATTTTGACTTTCAATAATTGAGCAAACAAGCTCACAGAAGCTGAATAACCTCCTCCTCCTCTTCCTGTGTTATACACTCAAGAGTCAATAGAGTCTCAGTGATGTACAGAACAGAAAAAGACCTTTCAGTGCGGTCATCCATACCCACCAAATATCCTAAATAATTCTCGTCCCCCTTGCCAGCACTTGGCCCATCTCCCTCTAAATACTTCCCATGCATGTACCCATTCAAATGTCTTTGAAATGGTGTAACTGTACTTGCCTCCACCACCTCTTTTGGCTGTTCAATCCATGCACACAGCAGTCTCTGTGTGAAAATGTTGTCCTTCATGTCCCTTTTAAAATCTTACCACTCTCAACTTAAACTTTTGTCTTCTAATTTTGAACTCGCCTGTGCTGGTGTGAAGACGTTGATTGTTTACCTTATCTATTCCCCTTATGATTTTATAAAACTCTTGAAGGTCACCTCTCAGCCTCAACACTTGAAAATAGCCCCGGCCTTTTCAAACTCTCACTGTAACACTAACCATGCAACACCTGCAACATTCTTTTAAATCTCTTCTCCACCTTTTCAAGTTTGACAACATCTTTCCGACAGCAGGGAGACGAGAATTAAAGGCAATATTGCAAAAGTGGCCAAACTATTGTCCTGTGCAGATGCAACATGTCATGCAAACGCTTCGACTCAAAGCACAGACCAATAAAGGGAATATCAACAAGGGGTGCCTTCCTCACAACGCTGTCTACCTGTGATGGCATTTTCAAGAAACTGAGAAACTGCACCATAAGGTGACACAGTAGCTCAGTGGCTAGCATTGCTACCTCACAGCACAGCTATCTGGATTTAATTCCATCCTTGAAGCTGCCTGTGTGGAGTTTGCACATTCTCCCCGTGCTTGTGTGGGTTTCCTCCGGGTGCTACGTTTTCCTCCCACATGCAAAGATATACAGATAAGGGTAGATTGGCCATACTTAATTGCCCATAGCACCCAAAGATGTGTAGGGGACGTGGTTTAGCCATGGGAAATGCAGTCTCAGAGGGATACGGTTGAGGTTTGTCTAGTGGGATACTAGAGGGTCGGTGTGGACTGAAAATGTGTTGCTGGAAAAGCAGAGCAGGTCAGGCAGCATCCAAGGAACAGGAGAATCGACGTTTCGGGCATAAGCCTGGCTTATGCCCGAAACGTCGATTCTCCTGTTCCTTGGATGCTGCCTGACCTGCTGTGCTTTTCCAGCAACACATTTTCAGCTCTGATCTCCAACATCTGCAGTCCTCATTTTTTCCTGGTCGGTGTGGACTCCATGGACTGAATAGCTTGTTTCCTCACTGCAGACATTCCATAATTTCTATGGAGATCTCTTTGTTTGGCAACTTTCAGTAGGACCCTACTATATGTCTTGCCTAGATTTATCTTGCAAAAATGAAACACTTCACATTTATCTAAAAAAAACCTCCATCTGCCACTCCTTGGCTCACCTAAGCAAGGTCCCATTATAGACTGAGATATCATTCTTCACTGTCGAATACACCACCAAATTTGGAATTATCTACAAACTTACTGACCATGCTTCATATATTCAAATGCAAATGATTGCATAAGTGACAAAAGGCAGTAGGCCCACTCTTGATCTTTGCGGCACGTGACTGGTCACAGGTCTCCAAGTTCAATGAACAAATGTCCACTGTCACACCCTGTCTCCAATCTTCAAGATAATTTTGGATGTAAATTTCAAACTCTCCCTGGATTCCAGGCAATCTCACCTTGCTAACCAGTCGACCATGTAGAAAGTTTTGTTTATCTTCCTCAATTCCATAAAGACAACATCCACTCCCCTGTCTTCAACAACCATCTTCAACACTTCCTCAAAAAATTCCATCAACTCAGTTAGACGTGATGTCCAATGTACAAAGCCCTCTTCAGTTCTTGTCTTTCCAAATGCATATACATTCTTTCCCTCAAGAACCCCTCCAAAAAGTTAGTTACTCTTGTCGTCAAGCTCACTGGCCTATAGTTACCTGTTTTTTCCTTACATTCTTAAATAAATGACACTATGTCATCCAGTGTTTTGACACATCACCTGTGGAAATCAACAATACAGATATATCAGCAAAAGGCTGAGCAATCTCTTCCCTAGCTTCCCACAAACTTCTGGGATACAACTGATCAGGTCCTCGAGATTCGTTCACCTTTATGTGTTTTACAATGCCCAACACCTCCTTGGATTATCGACATGTTTCAAGATATCACAATATATTTCTTCATTATCTCGCTCTTGTAACCCCCTCCACATTAAGTACTGAGGAGACATACTTGTTTAGTATCCCTCCCATCACTTGCCATTCCACACATATGTAGCTTTACTGATCTTTGAGGGGCCCTATTTTCTCCCTAGTTAATCTTTTGCCATTAAAGGAATTGTGGAAATTCTTCAATGTTTCGTTAACCTTTTTTTCTAAAGCCATCTCATGTCCACATTTTGTCTGACCCGATTTCCCCATTGACTATACAGCTACTGCCCTTATAATCCTCTCGGAATTCACTTGATCTCAGCTCTGTTTACCTTACATATGCCTCCTTCCTTATCTTGATTAGAGCATCAATATATCTATCTATTCGGCACTCCCTGCACCCACCAGCCTTCCTCATCTCACTAATACGAAAACATTGGCTCAGGACTCTCTGAATCCAAGTTTGATGGCCTGGCATTTTCCAACCATCCCTTTACCTGTGAATAGCGTAACCCAATCAGCCTTTCACAGGGCTCGTCTAAAACTTTCAAATTTGGCCTTATTCAAAGTTAGAACTTTAATGTTTACATCAGGTCTTTCCTATTCCATAACAAATTTCAAACTAATATTTACTGCGTAACGGATTTGAAATGCTAAATAAACTCTTCCTGTTCCACTGTAACAGGCTCGAGAGGCTGAATGGCCTCCTCCTGCCCCTGAATAACAGACCGAGACATTAACTGACACAGTAATCTGTGGATTACGCGCAGCGGTGAAACTGTATCTGACGGAGGTCCATCCCTTCTCAGTTGCAGAAACACAAATAACACATTGTACTCCAGGTGCCCTCTCAGGACCACCTCATACAGATGCAGCGAAACATCTCTTCGTTTTGAATGATTTTTTTGCAAAATGTGCCAACATTCCATCTTTCCACCTTTTCAAGTATTAACAAGCTAATATGGGCTGAATGGCCTTTTCCTCCCCCTCTGCAAGAGGCCCACAGGGACAGATTTGCTTCTGCCTGTCGCTGGGCAGCAGTCACAATGCTCTGTCTCAAGTTTATGAAAGGATTTGGTAACAGAGCACTTAAAACCAGCAGTAGCCTCACACATGTCAATAAATACCGTACTTTGTGTTAAGGTACCGAGAAACTTGCCCACCCGACTTATTTATGCAGCCGATCTGTTATTTTATAACTGTCGTCTTTCATAAACAGAGTGAAACATATATAGACCCCTGCAGTGTGCTGTTAATACTCTCATACTCAAGGAAAGAAAGATTTAAAACATTGAAAGATTTATGCTCTATCCCTCAGCAGCGTTCATCCATTCCATCCAAACCCAGTAAATGCTCCCTTTTATTGTGATATGAAAAGTGATGCAAGGAAATGGTTAACTGAGCCTGTTTGTTCAGTGACTGTGATGAATGCCAATCTCCAAGGATTCTAGTTATCGCAATGGAGGGATTCCATCTTTTAATGATAAATGGGCTCCATCAATGTGTTATCCCATAACATGAGCAGGAGCATCACCGACAGCATTAACAGGGATCAGCAATCCAGAGAGAGGGGGAGGAGAGATCAGAATCTGAGAACATTAGACTGGAATTTAACAACACTGGATCAGAATCTGAGAACATTACACTGGAATGTTCCAATAATACACAGGAGATTATCCGATTATGTTTGGAGTCTTTCTGAAATTGGTTGGTTGCCATTATCATCGCGGATCCATTGCGCTCTTCTCATTATTCAATATATTTATTATCCTTTCCTGGCTACCGTTGGTGTCCCTGGTAAGTGTCACTGTCCAGATTTGCTTTTCTATAAACCAGTTATGACTGTATGGCTGTTCTTTCATATAGTCTACACTTCTTGCCACTATTACTGTTCCTGAAAAAACTCTGAATCCAGATATTTACTCTACAGACCACGACTAACTACATAATGAACGTGTTCAATTACTGTCTCCCTCTCTGCTCTGGCAGTTACCCATCGGTCTCTATGTTGACCTCCTCAGTTTCAGCGGAGAACCGCAATGTATTGTATCATTATCTTTGTTATTTAAGTACTAAGAACATGGAGGTCACTGTCTACTGTTCTGGTCTCTAACTCCACTTCCTTCCACTGTTTCCAAACTATCTGTGGCCAAGATCTGCGGTTCAAGCAGACATGTCATAACTGTGGGTGATTCCTTTGACTATGAGCTGATTCCTGATACCATGCCCTGACCATTTTTAACTTGAAATACTCACTATTCCAGAAAATATCTCACTGGTTTATTCCATCTGCTGTTTGAACCTTGAGCTATGAAGTACAGGTTTAATGAAGCTTATAATCTGCTGCTGACACTCCCGGCTTCAAACCTGCCAAAGCAAATCTGATTCGAACTCACACCAAACTACCATCCATCAGTCATTCATGTGCACGCAGATGTATATTGCTATTGTGTCTGGCAATGCCTTTATTTTATCATTCTCAAACACTTTACCTTATCTGACCATGAAACTTCTCTCGTTCACTCACTGTTAATTAACAAAAAGCCTGCCAGTTGTTCATATGCAAAATAGTTTCCTCAATGTGTATTCGTTTTTAAACAGGAAGTTTCACGTTCAAATACACCAATCGCATACACACAGGCTCTCTCTCTCCCTCTCTGATGAAACACACGCGCGCGCACACACACAAACACGCACACACACATAGCAAATCTTCCCATTGTAGGCAGTAATTTGATGCGAGTATAATTTGCATAAAGTTTCCAATACTCTCCATGCTGGGCAGTTTAGTGCTGTTTACTGAGTAACACTAGCATGGTCTGCACAGCCCTCCATGCTGGCCTGTCATCTTGTCCCAGTTTATGTTGCTTGTGATGTTCTGTGAAGCAGAGTCACAATATGATGTAACAAACCATTTCAGCTGATCTGACAATGCCTTTATTCAATGTTCTCATTCTTGTAATTTTACTCTCGAAGATCTCACTTCTCCAGTTAGTCCCACTGTTCTGTTTCCCTTACGTCCACAACATCTTTTCAGCTAATTAACTGTTTGTTTCTGTCTTTAATGTGAATCTCTCTGTCTTTCTGTATCTTTCCCTGGCATTGGGTTTTGGTTCCCTAATGTACTTAGTGCTAGCATTGTGCAGCTCAGATAGAATGAAATGGTGTGTGCCAGGCTGTTGTTCACTTCCCAATATGTCCCATGTGATGATCCACGGACAGGGGTGTTTCAGAAGCTATGAGACACGTCTTTGTAACTTGGTCTGTATCTGTGTTTGTCCCGGGTGACCTTGCGATCAGTAACACGAGGAATCCCACTGAGTAAAGGACCGTTCATCTAAATTGTGTGACAATGCAGTCTCTTAAAAAAGTTATTTCCTCTTTTTTTTTTAAATAAGACGTCTTAAAGGCCAAACTGCCTACTGAAAACGGCTCAAGTATATAACTTACGAGGCTTTGAGGGTTTTTAATAAATAGTAGGAACAATGGCCACCTCACACAGACCAGGTTTTTTAGACTTTTTTCTTGTAGCTGTAGCAATCACCAGGTGCTTGGGGTCCCAGAAGTGTTGGAAGTTTTAGTAAATTATCCTTAGCTGCTAATCTCTCTGAGACCTTTCTTGATGCTGTTTGCTCCTGGATTGGAGAACTGTATACAAAAATGTATGTTGAATGCTCCTTTTTGCCAAGGGTTGTGTTTAGGTGATACTAGTACATTGGGACGATTTATTTGGAGAAGGTTCTGTATCCATTATTCTGTTAAGGTTTCCAATAGTTAAGTTATTCTAAATTCTTCTTCATTTTGTATGGATTTCCATTAGAGTGTTTAAGTATATTGTGTTTTAATTAATGTTAAATGGTCTGACTAGCAACGTCACATCTGGAACTCCCACTTCACATCTATCTTTTAAATAAGGCAAGGTTGGCATCACAGCTACCTTCTTAAAATAGTTTGAGGCAGTCTGGTTGGTCCATTGTAAACTGGGGACGCTTGTCTGGTTCTAATTCGATAATACCAAATTGGATTTAGAATTACAAACCCTACAGTGTGGAAAAAGGCCATTCGACCCAACACGTCCACACTGAGCCTTCGAGGAGCAACGTCCCCAGACCCATTCCTCTACCCTATTATCAAATGTTTACGCCGCCTAAGGCACCTAATCCACACATGCATGAAAACTATGAACAATTTAGCTTGGCCAATTTACCTGACATGCACATCTTTGGATCGTGGGAGGAAACCAGAGCATCCAGAATAAGCTCATGCAGACACTGGAGATTATTCACCGGGAGGCTGTTGCGTTCAAAGGTCGTGTATGGTAGTTGTTAGTGTCTTTGGTTCCGGATGTTGAATTCGGTTGGTTTGAACAGTGCTTTGTGAATAAAGATTCTTTCAGTCACCAAGAGTTCTCTGGGTGTGGAAGAAGTGAAGTTGGGGGTTTTACAAAAGGTAATGAAGGCAAAGCTGGAGTAGGTTGCGTTTGTCTGTGAGAAGATGAGAGATAATTACAACTAAAGCTCGGCAATTATATTTGGTGGAACAGCCATCAGAATCTTTAGAAATGGCGAGAATGCAATTTCAACTGAGGCACTTTGAACATGAGAAGGAATTGAAACAGTTTGAATTATGATGAAAAGCAGAAATAAAAGAAAAGGAAATGAAGAAGAAAGAGACAAAAAGAGACAAGAAAAGCAGAGAGTTTCAACTTCAAAAGTGAGCAGTTAGAGAGGAAAGTTGACATAGAAGGCGGCGATGAAGGTAGACGATCGGCGGGATGAGGAGGACAGTGAGGATGAGCAACCCTATAGTATACGACGGCCTAATGGGATTCTGTTAAAATACATCCAGGCATTATCTACACTTGATGAGAAGGATGGGGGAGCCTTTTTAATTTCGTTTCATAAAGTGTCTAAACGAATGCAGTGGCCAGTGACCATGTGGATTCAGTTGATCCAAACCAAGCTGATAGGTATTTGCATCCCTATCGGAGACGGTATCTGGCCAGTATAGGGAGGTGAAGAAAGGCTTCTGAAGTGCATATGACCATGTGCCAGAAGCCAACAGACAGTGTTTGAGGATTCTAAAATAGCGTCCCTGGTTAAATGTACATTGAGTTTGAAAGGATCAGACAAAGTAATTTTGAAATGTGGGTAAGGGTATTAAAAATAGAGCAAACCTATGATGCTCTTAGATTCTTATTTTGGAGAAGTTCAACAATTCACTTCCTGCAGTCGTGAGAACTCGTGTGGTAAGATTAGAAGCTGAAATGGCTGATGATGATGATTGGGTTCAGAAATCAAAGTTTGGTTTCCTTGAGAGGTTGAGAAGAATGTGCCTTTAAAAAACTGCCAAACCTCAAATAGATGATTCTTCATAGCAAGCTGCCCAGTTTTCAGGACAATGCCATACAACCCTGTCACAGTAGGCGCTGCAATACATGTCAGAGTGTGGACATGGATATCTCCATTACATGTGAGGACTCCTCCCACCATGTACGTGGTAAGTACTCATGCGACTCAGCCAACGTTGCCTATTTTATACGTTGCAGACAAGGATGCCCTGACGCATGGTACATTGGGGAAACCGAGCAAAGGAATCGGCAATGGATGAATGGTCACCGCATAACAATTAACAGACAGAAGTGTTCCCTCCCAATTGGGGGACACTTCTGCGGTCCAGGACGTTCAGCCTCGGACCTTCGGGTGACCATCCTGCAAGGCAGACTTCGGGAGAGGCAGCAGTGAAAAGTGGCCAAGCAGAGGCTGATAGCTAAGTCCGGTACCCATAGGGAGGGCCTCAACCGGGACCTTGGGTTCATGTCACACTACAGGTGACAACCAATGCACTATATACACACACGGACACACACACAGAGTTATTCCTATACACACATGTGCACAGACACGCACACAGACCCTCACCCACACCCTTACAGACACACAAACTCCAACACTCACATATGCAGCCTCTCAGAGACTTGACCACTCCACATTCATGCACACACATATACCCTCTCTCTCACAGACACTCACAACCTCCCACTCCAGACACACACACACACTCCCACACTCACACATTCACCCCCTCACAGACTTAAGACACTCTACACTCACTACACACACATGTACACCCTCTCACACTCACAACCCCCAACCCAGACAGACACACACACAGACAGACACAAAAAGCCACACGCACACTTATATGTTTGTGAGGTGAATTTGTACTTACAGAGTTACATTGTACTTTGCTCAAAAACTGCACGAATTATTGTAAAACTCGATTATCTCACTTTTTAGATTAGAATCAATCTAAACATCATAGACATAGACAGAGAACACAGGGCGCTAATACCCTTGACATATTGTGTAACTAACCCAATTGTTACAGTTAACCTGAGAATGCAACTTTTAAAAAGAAGTGAAACTATCATGGTTGTATTCGAACAGATGAAAGACTCAACGGAAAATCAAGGTAATTTTAGTTACATCACACTGTAAACTTTTGCTATAAATTCTGTGCCTTGCAATTGTGTCCTACACTATCACCTGATGAAGAAGCGTCGCTCCGAAAGCTAGTGTGCTTCCAGTTAAACTTGTTGGACTATAACCTGGTGTTGTGTCATTTTTAACTTCATAGTATGGGTGGTAGAGATAGACCAGGGAGTATTAGATCACTGTTAGCGAAACTACTGGAGAAAATATTGAAGGAGGAAATTGAACTCCAATCAGAATAGCAAAGTTTCATCAGGGATAATCATCATGCCTTTATCAGAAGGAAAGCACATCTAATGAATTTGTTTGAATTAGTTTGAGGAGGTCGCTTAATTAGTTTTGCAGCAAGGCCTTTGACAAAGCCCCATTTGGGAAACTTTAAAATAAAGTAAAATCTCATGGAATCAAGGATAATGTGACAAGTTACAACGAAAAATTTCTTATTGGCAGGAGACGGAGGGTGGTGGGAGAAGGTTTTTTGTGTGACTGGAGACCAGTGTCCCCTGGTGTACTACAGGGATCTCTGTTGTGTCCCTTATTATTTGTGGCATTCATAAATGATGCAGATGTGAATGAAAGGGTGGGTGAAGGGGTTGGGGATTGTGATAAGTAAGTTTGTGTTTGCCCGCTTGGTTGGCAGTGAGGAGAAACGTCTTAAGTTGCAGGAAGATACAGATGGAATGGTCAGATAGTCAGATCAATGGCAGTTGGAACGGAACCCTGATAAATGTGATGTGATGCACTGTGGAAGAAGGAACCAGACAGGGGAGGACTCAATGAATGGCAGCACACTAGGAAGCTCAGAGGGTGCTTCTCCACACATCCCTGAATGGGACTGAGTAGGGTAATGAACTAGTTAAGAGGTGGACCTTGGGTGTAGCGTTTATCAATCGAGGCGTAGATTATAAGAGCTATACAGAGTGTTGGTTAGGCCAAGATGGAGTACTCTATGTAGTTCTAGAAGCCACATAAAAGAAAGGATATGGTATGTATGCAGAGGAGATTCACCATGATGTTCCCTTGGATAGAGCATATCAGCTATGGAGAGAGGCTGGGTAAGTTCGGGTTGTTTACTTTGGAGCAGAGAGGCTGAGTGGGATGTGATTCAGAAGGATAAGATTACGATGAGCATGGACATGTGTGGATAGACAACAGCTGTTCCTTTTAGTCAGATAGTCGAGAACAAGCGAGCACACTTGTAAAGTGAAGGATTTGAGGATGAGAGAGAATTTGAGGATTGTTCTTCACCAGGGAACTGTTGGGGTCTGGAATGCTCTTCCTGAGAGGGGGGGTTATCTCAAGTAACCTCACAACGATCAAAAAGTACTTGAACGAGCAATTGGAAGTGTCATAACATTCCCTGCTATGGACCTGGTGTTGGAAAGAGGGAACAATATAGATCGTGCTGTATTTCTGTTGGTCTATGCTCCTGTGAGTGTATGGTGTGGAAGGTCAATTACTGAGTGGCTGAAGGCAGGATTTGATGGGTTTCTGAAGAGCATATTCACAAGTGTTATAAGAGTGAACTGGAATAGCTTGTCAAATCATGTCAATGTGAGAAGTATAAGAGAACAAGTGCTGTTTCCTGACAATCTGAAACCAGAGAATTGTGAATAGGGAACAGGGAATTGGCAGAACAATGAAACAGCTACTTCAGTTCTGTCTTCACAGAACTTTCTAACAATACCAGTAAAACCAAGTCGGGAGTGGAAAAAGGGTCGAGTACATGGAACATAGGACATAATAAGTAAATGGTTTAGGAGAAATAAATGGTCATAGACAACAGTAACATGGATTTATCAAATAGTAATTATGTTTGAAGAACGGACTGGGAGACAAGTGTTTGGATTTTCAGGAACGTTTTGGTAAAGCTAGTTTGTAAAATGAAAGCTGAGTGGATTGAGTTGAATATATGGGCATGTTTCTAGAAAGGGACAGCTGGCACGAAGCAGTGAATAAAATAAACAGGCTCGTCAAGCAACAGCATGACTTTGTCTGGAAGGTATGATTCTGTGAGTACGAGTATGTCCCAGACAACCCATCATCTTCTCCGGATATCTCCTGTCTCACCAGCAGGACAGACACAGCAAAAGTGGCGGCGCAATGGGATGCAGTTGGAAGGAAATTTCTCTGGGACTCCTCAACAGTGACCTCATATCCCATGAAGTCTTATGATGTTAGTTTACACATGGGAAAGAAAACTTCAAACTGAATACCATGTACCAGCCTATCTTAACAGATGAATCAGTACTCCTCCATGCTGAAAAACACGTGGAGGAAGCACTGAGTGTGACAAGGACGCAAAATGTACTCTGGCTTGGGGATTTCAATGTCCACCACCAGGTGTGGCTCAGCTGCAGCATTACTGATCGAAGTAGTCGGGTCCTAAAGGATATAACTGCAAGACTGGGTTTGCCGCAGTTGGTGAGGGAACTAACACGATGGAAGAGACATTTGACCTCATCCTTACTAATATGCCAGTTGCAGAAGTATCTGTCCATGACAGTATCAATAAGAGTGACCATCGCATAGTCATTGTGGAGACAGTCACACCTTCACATTGAGAATAACCTCCATCATATTTGGCGGCACTATCAACTAAATAGGATAGACTTCGAATACATCTAGTAGTTCATTTCTGGGTTTCCATAAGGTGTTGTGGGTCATCAATAGCAGCAGAACTCTACTCCCGCACGACCTCATGGCCTGGCATATCCCACTTGCAACAATTACCATCAAGCCAGAGGATCAACCTTGGTTCAATGGATGTGCAGGATGGCAGAAGCAGCACCGGGCATACCTGAAAATGAGTTGTCAGCCTGACGAAACCACCAAACAGGACAACTTGTGCGCCAAACAGCATAAGCAGTAAGTGATAGACAGAGCTATGTGAACCCACAAGCAACGGATCAGATCTAAGCTCTGCAGTTCTTCCACATTTTGTCCAGAAACGGTAGGGACAATTAAACAAGTCATTGGAGGAGGAGATTCCACAAGTATCCCCATCCTTAATGAAGGAAGAGCCCAGCACTTCAGTGTATAAGATAATGCTGATGCATTTGCAACAATCTTCAGTCACAAATGCTGATTGGATCATCCATCTCAGACTCCTCCAGTAGGCCTCAGTAATTCTGTTACCAGTATCAACCAATTCAATTCAGTCCATGCAATATCTAGAAACAGTTGGAGACACTGAATACTTCAAAGGGTACATACCCTGACTACATTCTGGCAATAGTACTGAACACTTGCGCTCAAGAACTTGCCACGTCCCTCGCCATGCAGTTCCAATACAGTTACAACAATGACTTTTACCCGATTGTGTGGAAAAGTACCCATTTATCTCCTGCACATAAAAAGCAGAACAAATCCAATCTGGCCAATTACCACCCCATCAGTCTACTCTCGATCATCAGTAAAGTGATGGAAGGTGTCAGTGCTTTCAAGCAGCACCTGCTCAGCAATAACCGGGTCAATGACGCCCAGTTTGGCTCCACCAGGGTCACTCAGCTCCTGACCTCATTACCTTGGTTAAACGTGGACAAAAGAGCTGAATTCCAAAGGTGGGGTGACAGTGACAGCCCTTTAAAACAGGCTGCCTTTGACTAAGCGTGGCATCAAGGGGCCTTAGCAAAACTCGAATCAATATTTATCAGAGGCAAACTCCCCGCTGGTTAGATTCATACCTGGCACGTAGGAAGATGGTCATGGTTGATAAAGGTCAGTCAACTCAGCTCCAGAATAGGTCTATAGGAAACCCTCGGGGAGTGGCCTCAGCACAGGCGTCTTCAGGGCTGCTTCATCAATTACCTTGCCTCTAATATAATGTCAGAAGTGGGGATGTTCGGCAATGATTGCATAATGTTCAGCAACATTTGTGGCTCCTCAGATACTGAAGCAATCCATGCCTAAATGCGACAAGATCCGGACAGTATCCAGGCTGACAAGTAGCAAATTATATTGACGCCACACAAATGCCAGACCGTGACCATCACCAATACAATGCAATCAAACCACTGCCCCTTGGCATTCAATTGTGTTAGCATCACTGCATCCCTCAATATCAAAATCCTGTGGGGTAATCATTGCTCAGAAACTCACTGGACTCGCCCACACAAACGAAGTAACTACAAGAGTAGGTCAGAAGCTATGAATACTGCGGCGAGTAACTCACCTCATGACTTCCAAAGGCCTGTCCATAATCTATAATGCATAACTCAGAAGTGTGATGAAATACTCCCCATTTGCCTGGATGAGTGCAGCCCCAACAACACTCAATAAGCTTGATACCAACCAGAACAAAACACCCAGTTTGACTGTCACTTCATCCACAATGCTCCACCATCAAAATTCAGCAGCAGCAGTTTTTTTTCCTATCAACAAGCTGCACTGATATGATTCACCAAAGATCCCCAGACACAATTTTCCCAACACACGACCACGTCTATCTAGAAGGACAAGGGTAGCAGATATATGCGAACACCACCATCTTCAATTTTCCTCCGAGCCGTTCACCATCCTGACTTGCAAATAGAACACAGAACACTACAGCACAGAACAGGACCTTCAGCTCATGATGTTGTGCTGACCACTGATCCTCATGTACGTACCCTCAAGTTTCTGTGACCATATGCATGTCCAGCAGTCTCTTAAATGTCCCCAATGACCTTGCTTCCACAACCTCTGCTGGCATTCCACGCTCTCACAACTCTCTGCGTAAAGAATCCGCCTCTGCCACCGCCTCTATACTTTCCTCCAACCAGCCAAAAATTATGACCCCTCGTGTTAACAATTTCCGACCTGGGAAATAGTCTCTGGCTATCAACTCTATCTATGCCTCTCATTATCTTGAATACCTCAATAAGGCCCCTCTCCTCCTCCTTTTCTCCAATTAAAAAGTTCGAGCTCAGTCAACCTCTCTTCATAAGATAAGCCCTCCAGTCTAGGCAGCATCCTCGTAAATCTCCTCTGAACCCTCTCCAAAGCATCCACATCTTTCCTATAACAGGGCGACCAGAACTGGACACAGTATTCCAAGTGCGTCTAACCGAAGTTTTATAGAGCTGCAACAAGATCTCACGGCTCATAAACTCAATCCTCCTGTTAATGAAATCCAAAACACCATATGAAATCCAAAACACCAGTAACAACCCTGTCCACTTGGGTGGCCATTTTAAGGGATCTATGTACCTGCACACCAAGATCCCTCTGTTCCTCCACACTTTTAAGAATCCTGTCTTTAATCCTGTACTCAGCTTTCAAATTTGACCTTCCAAAATGCATCACCTCGCGTTTATCCAGGTTGAACTCCATCTGCCACCTCTCAGCCCATCTCTGCATCCTGTCAATGTCCCGCTGCAGCCTACAACAGCCCTCTATACTGTCAATGACACCTTCAACCTCTGTGTTGTCTGAAAACTTGCTGACCCATCCTTCAATCCCCTCATCCAAGCCATTAATAAAAATTACAAACAGTAGAGGCCCAAGGACAGAGCCCTGTGGAACGCCACTCACCACAGACTTCCAAGCAGAGTATTTTCCTTCTACTACCACTCGCTGTCTTCTGTTGGGCAGCCAATTCTGTATCCAGACAGGTAGGTTGACCTGTATCCCATTCCTCCTGACCTTTTGAATGAGCCTACCATGGGGAACCTATCAAATGCCTTGCTGAAGTCCAAATACACAACATCCATGGCTCGACCCTCATCCACTTTTCTAGTCACATCCTCAAAGAAATTGATAAGGTTTGTGAGGCATGACCTGCCGCTCACAAAGCCGTGTTGACTGCACTTAATTAAGCCATGCTCTTCCAGATGGTCATAAATCCTATCCCGCAGAATCCTTCCTAACACCTTGCAGACGACAGACCTGAGACTTACTGATCTGTAATTGCCGGGGATTTCCCTATTTCCTTTCGTGAAGAGAGGAATTACATTTGCCTCTCTCCAGTCCTCAGGTACGACTCCAGTGGAGAGCGAGGATGCAAAAATCTTCGCAAGTGGCGAAGCAATTGCATTTCTCGTTTCCAAAAGTAGCCAAGGACAAATCTGGTCCAGGCCTGGCGACTTGTCAATCTTAATGTTTGACAAAACTTTCAGCGCATCAGCTTCCTCTATCTCTATCCATTCCAGCATGCACACCTGCTCTTCAAAGGTTTCATTCACTACAAAGTTCGTTTCATTCGTAAAGACAGAAGCAAAAAACTCATTTTGGGCTTCCCACCTCCTCAGACCCCACACACAAGTTCCCTATGTTATCCCTGATCGGCCCTACTCTTTCTTTGACCATTCTCTTATTCCTCACATAAGTGTAAAATGCCATTGTGTTCTGCCAAGCCTTTATCGTGCCCCCTCCTGGCTCTCCTCAGACCATTTTTGAGCTTCTTCCTCACCTGGCTTTAATCCTCTAGAGCTGACCAAGACCCTTGCTTCCTCCACCTTACGTAAGCTGCCTTCTTGCTTTTGACGAGAAGCTCCACCGCTCTCGTCATCCAAGGTTCCTTTATCTTTCTCCTTCTTGCCTGTCTCAGAGGAACACATTTGTGCATCACTTGCAACAACTGTTCCTTAAACAGTCTCCATATGTCGATAGCGCCCTTTCCATGGAGCAATTGCTCCCAGTCCATGCTTCCTAACTCATATCTAATCGCATCATAGTTTCCACTTCCCCAATGAAATATCCACCCATTTTGCCTAATCTGCTCCTTCTCCATAGCTATGTAGAATGTGAGGCAGCATATATCACCATTCTTCACTGTCCTGGGTCAGAATCCTGGAATTCCCTCCCTAATGGCATTGGAGGTCAACCACAGCGTGGACTGCAGCGGTTCAACAAGGCAACGCACCACCGCACTCTCAAGGGCAACTAGGGACGGACAATAAGTGCTGGCCCAGCCAGTCACACTCAGATTCACGAAGTAAAGAAATTTTTAAAAACCATTTTCCTTAAACAGAGGAAGGTTGCTGAAGTATCACAGGGATCAGTGCTTGGCCCCAGATGTTCACAATACCCATTAAACATTTGGTTGTGGGAGTTAAATACAATATATCCAGGCCTGCTGATAGCACAAAAGGATGTTCGATTGTGTATGGATGTGGAAGTCGTAAAAAAGCTCGAAGGTGACTGAGACGAGTGGAGTGAATGCACAAATACATGGCAGTTGGAGAACAGTGTGAAGAGAGGTGACGGTAGCAATGTTGATTGGCAGCCTATCGTTTGAAAAGGGATTGTTTGAAACATGTTGGTCTCCAAAGGGGCGTATGCTCCTTTTCATTGTTTCCTTCTGCGTAAACCACCGAGGCCCATGTCGGGCAGTGAGTTCTGAAGTCAGAAGTCAATACTAGGAATGGCATTGGCACGCTGACCAGTATACATTGAACCACCAGGTGGGGAGCTGTAACACTGAAAATAATCTGGATATCCCTGTAAACGAGTTACTGAAATCATTATTGCAGGAACAGAAAGCAGTTAGGAAGATAAATGGTGTGTTGACCTACATTTCAGGGGATTTGAGTCCAGGAGTAAGGGTGTCTTACTGCAGCTGTACAGGGCTTGATGAGACCCCATCGCGAACACTGTGCAGTATTGTGTGCAGTTTTGTTCTCCTTACCTAATAAAGGACAAACCTGACATCGAGGGAGAGCAGTGAAGGATGACCAGACTGATCTCTGGGATGACAGGCTTTTTGTGGGAGCAGTGTTTGGGGCGACTGAGCCTGTATTCCATGGGGTTTAGGAAAATGGGTGGAGATCTCAGTGAAATATATAAAACTCTGACAGGGTGAGACAGTATGGAAGCACGGGTGATAATTCCCCCTCTTTTCATTTGATGCTGTCCCTTACTTGCCTCATCACTCATGGCTGCCTTGTCCTCGCATGAGTCTGTTTCATCTTTTTTTAGATGAATTTCATTATGTTCCGAATTATCCCCAGAATCTCCTGTCTTTGCTGCTCCATGGTCTTCCCTGCTCAGATCCCCTTCCAATTAACTCTAGCAGCTCCTCCCACATGTCTTTGTAGTGACATTGCTCAATTATAATCACATTACATCAAGAAGAGAGCAATAGATATAAACCAAAAGAAGGAGTTTTGAGAGATGGCACACAAAGAATAATTGGGGGATTTCTTAACGAGATACAAAGAGACAACGAGAGACAGGATGTAGATCTGGAGCTAAGAAAAATGAGAAAACTAGATTATTGAAATAATTAGATGTACATCCCTCAATGTTTTGGCTATTCCTGTGTTTTGTGATCCTTTGTACAGTGCATTTACAACACATTAACGTGTTCAAATGCTGAGTCTGTTGCCAGAATTTGTATCTCCAATAATATGAAGACATTAGCTTTGGAAAGACCCAGCAGGCCAATATATTTAATTCCCGGTAGGAAGGGGATTAACTGAAATAAGTTGGGATACCATGAGCAAGATTTATAACATATAGCCTGATAAGAATAAGAGACAAGAGTAAGGAATCCCAGAAAAGGGGGAACGTTGAGACAAGGGGAACATATCACTTCAGATGAGCATCAAATAATGTTTTCATGCTTTTTAAATGTTATACATCATGTGCACCATTTTTCTTTAACCGTATCACCATTGCTCATTCAGAAAGTGTTGTACACATTGGAACAATCTTCCTTATCTGAACACACACAGATTAAACAGTGTATGTTGTGCTACCAGGATACATGAACACCAGCTGGCCACGAAAAGACATGACCCACTATCATAGTTTCCATACATACAGACAAAGAAGGACAGCACTTTGAGTGGGACGACACACACATCCTAGGACAGGCGAAACAAGGACATGCACGAAAGTTGTTAGAGGTACGGCATTCTAACCAGAAGAACATTGATAAATATATCAATTTAGATCCTTGTGAACTTTTGTTTAAATAGCAGAATGTAGGAGATCTGTGTCACTCATATTTTAAAAGATTATGAGGTGAGGCGAGCTTTTCTGGGTGTTTGGTTTTAATTAACAGAGGGGTTTGACTCCACATTTAAAATATCCATCCACGCTAACCCCATTTCCCTGCAGTTGGCCCATATCCTTCCAGTCCTTTCCTATCCACATATTTATCCAAATGCTTTTGAAATGTTGTTAATGTACTCCCTTCAACAAGACCTGCTGGCAGTTCATCCACGTACCATCCTCAGTGTGAAGAAGTGGTCCCTCAGGTTCCCTTTTATTCCTTCCCCTCTCAACGGAAACTTATCCCCTCTAATCCTCGACTCTCTAAACCTTGGAAAAAGACTGAGAACATTAACTCTATCCATACCCCTCGTGATCTTATACAGCTCTACAAGGTCCCCCCTCAGTCTCCAACACTCTAAAGAAAAGGTCTTAGCTTGTCCAACCTCTCCCTATAACTCAGACCATTGGGTCCTGGCAATGTCCTTGTAAATTTCTTCTGCAGTCTTTCGAATTTCATAGCATCCTCCCTAAAACAACGTGACAAAGACAGAACACAATACTCCCAAGTGCGGCCTTGACAAAGTCCTGGGGTAACTGCAACATAAATTCCCAACTTCTATACTCAGTGCCCTGATTCATGAAAGCCAGTGTGCTAAAAGCCTTCTTCCGTGCCCTGTCTACCTGTGATTCCACTCTCAGAGAACCGTGCACCTGAACGCCAGGGTCGTTCTTTCCACTACACCCCTGAAGGCCCTCCCATTCACCATGAAACTCTTAGTTTGATTTGAGTTTCCAAAATGCAAGACCTCACACAACAATATTAAATTCCATTTGCCATTTCTCGGCCCACTTCCCCACCTGATTAAGGTCCTGCTGCAATTTCTGTTAAACTTCCTCACTGATCATGCTTCCACTTATTTTAGTGTCATCTGCAAATTTACTAAATATGCCTTGTACATTTTCAGCCAAATCATAGATACCAAACAGCTATCGACCCAGCCTCCAGTCTGACCTTCATCCTTCCACTGAACCCTCTGCTGCCTACCATCAAGCCAACTGTCTCTCCAATTGGCCAGTTCCGCCAGCATTTCACGTAACAGAACCTTCCAGAGCAGCCTGCCATGTGGGACCTTATTAAAGGCCTTACTAAAATCCATTGAGACGACGTCTACCACTCGGCCCTCATCAACCTTCTTGATCTATTCATCAAAGGACTCTAACAAATTTGAGAAGCATGATCTCCTACTCACAAGTCTATGCTGACTGCTCTGAATCAAACCCTGTGCAAGTAATTGGTGCAGTCAATGGTATGCTGTCCTTCATTGTAAGATGATTCCAGTACATAAGTAAAGCCATCTTCCTGCTGTTGTAGAACCTTGCTGAGAGAGCATTTGGGGAACTCTCTACAGATTTGTTCACCTTTGTAAGGAATGATCTCCTTACCACAGACATGGCTGATGGTAACATGAGGGCAGAGTAAAGAAGCTGTGTGTTTAATCTGTAGAGCTGTGAGAGACGAGGAAATGGTGACGCTGATACACGCGGAGTGGCCGCGATCACTTATTTCCAAAACAGACATTGACAGGGAGAGAAATTCCATACTTTACCCAGGATTGATTGGTTTGATTTATTGCCACGTGTATCTCAGTACAGAGAAATACTTTATTTATGAGCAGTGGAGGCAGATCATAGTAAGCATGACCAGACATATCATAGGATGGAAATAGACTTGGACAGAGTAAGGCATGCAAGTTACCCTGCACAGGATGTGCAGTAGACTAGATTAGCATGAACAAGATCAGCATTATTTGAACATATAGAGTCCATTTAGCAGTCCAACATGGCTTTCCAAATAGTTTATACGCCTTAATTAACTCTCCCCACGTTATTGTGCAGTCAGCATGTGAACCAGTACTGAGCGTCATATTGTTCACAATCCCCACGAGCAGCCACAATACCTTGCATCTGAAATAAGTAGTCATTCCCATTCATTTCCGCCCTCCAGAGAGAATACCAGGCTGTCTGCTTGGAAAAGGAAGATGCCTTCTTGAGACTTCATTCAAGACATACGGCTTCCCTCCTCACCGCTAGAAAACCAGGTTAAAGTCCCACGTGTGTATCATGAGCAACGGAGCCAGGAGGAACAATGTGGCACAGTCTGTCTGTACAGCCTCTGCGCCACTTGTTCATTATGTTAGAGCATCAATTAGGAAACAGTGAGGACTGCTAATGCTGGAGATCAGAGTAGAGAGTGGATTGCTGGAAAAGCACAGGAGGTCAGCCAGCATCCGAGGAGCAGGAGAATCGACGTTTTGGGCAGAAGCCATTCATCAGGAATCAGCATCAATTACCTCATTTTGCCCCTTTGCAAGTGATTTGAGGAGGGAATGGCCTCCTCCTATTCCTGCGTAAGTGACTGAAGGGGTTGAATTGCCTCCTCCTGTTCCTGTGTAAGAGACCCAAGGGGCTGAATGGCCTATTCCTATTCCTGTGTAAGAGACTGAAGGGGCTGAATGGCCTCATCCCGTTGCTGTGGAAGTGACTTAACGGACTAAATAGCCTCCTCCTGTTCCTCTGTAAGAGACTCAAGGGACTGAATGGCCTCATCCTATTCCTGTGTAAGGGACTCAAGTGGCTGAATGGCCTCCTCCTGTTCCTGTGTAAGTGACTCATGGGACTGAATGGCATCTTCCTCGTCCGAATGGACAGGACCAACGGCCTGACTGGGTTACCCCTGGTTCCTGTTTGACAGCTCGATGTAATGACAAGTGTGATGATGCTGCAGTTAAAGAGGTCATTTTTGTCCTTGTTTCTTTTCAGAGAGAGATTGAATGATCGTTTCCAAGCTGGTTAGTTAAGGCCACTTGAGTAAACAGTTAAGGAGGCCTTAGGTTAATTTTAATGCAGCCTAAATGGGTGTGGCCAGCTTTCACAGCTTAGGATCTCTGGGTTTAGGTTTCTCAGTAATATCAGAAACTATTGGGGTCTCAAAATAGTTGGAAGCTTCAGTGAATGTCTCCTGGCTGCTACTCTCCCTATATGCAGTTTTTAATTCCTGGATTGGAGAATTTTTTGTGATATTCTGTGTCTCAATTTTCCTTTCTGCCAGGGACTGTGTTTATGGGATTTTCCTATGTTGGAACAGTTCATTAGTAATAGCTCCTAGATCCATTATTCTGTTAACTTGTCCAATAGAATTACCTTATTCTAAATTCTTCTTTCTTTAGTTCAATTTTATCTGTCGTGTTTAAATAAATGGTGTTTTGCTTCACAGTGAGTAGATTGACCAGTCACATTGCATCTGTAAACTTACTAACTATAGCCCCGATATTCACATCCTAATCCTTGAAATAAATGATGAAATGCAATGAACTCAGAACTGATTCTTACAGTACACTGCTGCTCACAAGCCTCCAGTCTGAAAAAAATACCTCTCTTCCTTCAAGCCAATTGTGACTAGCTTCCTCTGTATCCCTTCTGAACGAAACTTACTAATCTATCTACCAATCGGAATCTTGTGAACACCTTACTGAGGTCCATGTAGATAATGTCTACCAAACTGCTTTCGCCAGTGTTCTTTGTCACCTCTTCATAAAACTCAATCAAATTAATGAGACAAGATTTCTCACGCAGAAAACCACGTTGACAACTCCGATCAGCCCTTGCCTTCCCAAATGTTTGTAAATCCTGTCCCTGAGAATCCCCTCCAACAATTCATCCTCCACTGACATTAGGCTCACCGTTCTATAATTACCTTGCTTTTTGGGTCGCTGTTTCATTTTCTAGACCCACTCCTCCACTGCTCACAACAGATGTTAAATATAATCAGGTTGGTGAGATAGCCGATGATGTTAGTCTCAGACTGGGTCAGGGTCAGTTTCAGGAACAAGTCAGGCTAGTTTCTTTAATAAGCTGAAATAGCACCTTTATGATCCAGAGCAATGTTACTCAAACTATGATAGAAAGATGAATGGCAAGCGGTTTGGATATTGCAAATAAAGAATGGATATTTCCCTTTCTAAAAACAGTGGCACGTGCACACACAAACGTTCCCCATGGTAGACTAATGGCGAAATTGAAGTCATATGATGTGCAGGTTGTTCTAGCTAGGTGGATAAAGAACTGTATGAGAAACAGGAGACAGAGAGTAGTAGTTGAAGGGAGGTTCTCGAAATGGAGAAAGGTGAGTCGTGGTGTTCCACAGGGGTCAGTGTTGGGGCCACTGTTGTTTGTAATATATATAAATCATCTGGAAGAGGGCACTGTTGGTATGATTAGCAAGTTTGCAAAAGACACGAAGATGGGTGGAGGAGCAGAAAGCACAAGGGACTGTCTGAGAATACAGGAGGATATACTGGAGAGTTGGGCGGAAACTTGACAGATTGTTTTTAATCCAACCAAATGTGAGGTGATGCATGTAGACAAGACTGATTCGAGAGCGAATTCTACAACGAACGGAAGAGCCTTGGGAAAAGTTGATGTGCAGAGAGATCTGGGAGTTTCGGTCCATTGTATCCTGAAGGTTGCTGCACAGGTGGATAGAGTATTCCAGAAGATATGCTTGCCTTCATTTGGCAGGGTATTGAGTATAAGAAGTGGCAAGTCATGTTAACATTGTACAAGTCCTTGGTTCGGCCGTATTTAGAATACTGTGTACAGTTCTGGTCGCCACATTGCCAAAATAATGTGGACGCTTTGGAGAGCATGCAAAGAAGGTTTACGAGGATGTTGCCTGATATGGAAGGTGCTCGCTATGAAGAAAGGTTGAGTAGGTTAGAAAAAAGGAGATTGAGGGGGGACCTGATTGAGGTTTACAAAATCATGAAGGGTATAGACAGGGAGGATAGAGACAAGCTTTTTTCTCAGGGTGAAGAATTCAATAACGAGAGGTCACGGTTTCGAGGTGAGGGGTGGAAAGTTTATGGGAGGTACACACGGCAAGTACTTCACACGGAGGTTTAGGCAATTGGAACGCGTTGCCATCATAGGTGGTAGAGGCAGGCATGTTAGATTTATTTAAGATGCATCTGGATAAATGCATGAGTAGATGGGGAGCAGAGGGATACAAATGCTTAGGAATTGACCGACAGTTTTCGACAGTAGAGTTTGATCGGCTCAGGCTTGGAGGACTGAACGGCCTGTTGCTGGGCTGTAAATTTTCTTTCTTCTTTGTACTCTCACACAAACACATGCATACACACACACACACACACACCCACCCACACACACACGCACACACACACCCACACACACACACTCTCACACACACACACATATACACACACACACTCACACACACACAAACACACACACACACAAACACAACACACACAAACACACACACACACACACACACAAACACACACACACACAAACACACACATACACACATACATACATACATACATACATACATAAACAAAATATCTGCAATTTCAAGTTGAACGAACTTTGCCCAGATATTAGTGTAACTTCTGACAAAAGTAAAAATTGAGAGATTGTCCAAAATATTATTCTGAAGATATTCTACTCGCACAAGCTGCTAGCAATGGGACTTCATCCTGGAACAGTTGGATTTGGCTGAATTCCCTTTGCATTAGGCAGTGAGGAGATTCCAATGAATTCTGGTCAGGGATCGCCCAAAGAGCAGCACGGTGGCTCAGTTGTTAGCACCGCAGCTTCACAGCACCAGGGACTTGGGTTTGATTCCAGCCTCGGGCGACTATCTGCGTGGAGTTTCACATTCTCCCCTGTCTGTGTGAGCTTCTATTGGGTGCTCCAGTTTCCTCCCACAGTCCAAATCTGTGCAGGTTAGGTGGATTGGTCGTGCTAAATTGTCCACAGTGTTCAGGGATTTTTAGGTTAGTTAAATTAGTCAGGGGTAAACGTAGGGTAACGGGTCTTAGAAGGTTGGTATGTACGTGTTGGGCCAAAGGGCCTGTTTCTACACTGCAGGAATTCTATGAAAACAAGAATGGTAACGATGACTGTAGCGTTTTTGTTTAGCTCGCACACATTGCTGTGATGAGGAACAATGAAGGAAAGAGAGTGCAATAGGCCATTCCTTCTCGGGCAGATTACATTTTCTCCCTCTCTGAGCTGAATCACTCAATAATGTCATCCTCTCCCAAACTGGACCATGTGAGGTCTCCTTGTACATTGTCCAAACAATGTCTCCATCACATTCCCTGCTCCATGTCGGTGCATCATTGCTGTTGTCATACACAGAGCCATATGCTGAACAGGAAATGGTCTCCATCGATTTGAAGACAGGTTTACATGACCCTGAGTCATTAAAAAAAAATAAAATGTGTAATGTATTCAGAATACCTGTGTTAAAATGAATGCATTTTTGAACAAATACAATAATTGCTGGAAAAGCTCGGCAGTTATGTCAGCATCAAGATGCCTTTTACATGCTGTAGTTGTACCAGCCTCCACCACTTCCTCTAGCAGCTCATTCCATACACACACCACCCTCTGTGTGAAAAGGTGCCCTTTAGGCCTCATCAAAACCTTTCCCCTCTCACTTTCAACCAATGCCCTCTAGACTAGGTCGTCCCTAATCTGGAGGAAAACCCTGACTATGACCATTCGGATTTTATAAACTTCTACTGCTGCGAAATGTGACTTCATTCAACACGAATGGCTGTACTTTCAGTTGTCCTGGGCCTACACTCTGAAATTCAATACTGACACCTCATTCTTCTCCATCAAGTCACAATTCTAAATCTATTTCAATCAGTTTGTTCAGATGTATCATGACACATTTTTGTGAGATTTACACCTAGACCTTTGGGCCTGGAGCTGTGTTTGCTCATCAGCCGGTTCTGACATGTTGCAACATACCTCTACAACAGGCGGGACTTGAATCCAGACCTTCAAGTTCAGACCTATGAGCACTACCGCACGAATTAAGGAATTCGAATTAAATCCAGAGTACTAGCTCAGAGGCAGGGACACGATTATACCCAGATTTGGGGTCATATTCTAAGTGTCAGCTTTCAGCTCGGTGTGGATTTTTTATAATCAGGTTACCATTACTGAACTACACAAAACACTTTGTATTGTTAAACAAATGCAAGATATTTGTCTCAACTGTAGGATATTGAGTGTATGTGCTGTGCCATCGAAATTAACTATGAACATCTTTAATTGCTATTATCTGTTGTCTGCATAATTAGGGGAAGAAATCCTGCAGACACACTCTGCACTATGAAGGGTCTCGAATAGGTATTTATTGCTAATCACCAGAGACGGAGAAAGACCATAATTTCTGGCCCCAAAACACCGATCAGTATTACCCAACACTCACGTGTGTCTGCCCTCTGCCTAAAACCATGAAATGACACCAGGCCGCTGATTACTGTCCAGCCTCCCCTCCCCAACCCCCGACTGTGTCTGCAATCTGTCCCTCCTCCCCCTAACCACACAAGGCAACCCAAGCTCAGGGTCTTTGTGAAAAACAAGGCCGGAGTGTGCAGGCCTCCTGGAGATGGGGAGTGTATTTTAAAATTAAATGGGGAAGGTGAGGAGGCAGTAATATCACACACTGGGCTGAGGGGTGGCAGATGGAGTTTAGTTTGGATTAATGCGAGGTATTGGATTTGGGAAATCAAACAAGAGATGTACCTATACAATTAAAAGTAGGGCCTTTGGCAGTGTTGTAGGACAGAGACCGAGGCCGTCAGGTATAATTCTTTAAAATATGCGTCTCATAAAGATAGTGCGGATAAGAAGGTGTTTTGCACACTTGTCTTCATTGGCCAGACCTTTTAGTATCGGAATTGGGACGTCATGTTGAGGTTTTACAGAACATTGGTGAAACCTCTTCTGGAATACTGTGTCCAGTTGGTCACCCTGCCCGCTCATACCATAGGCACACCACCCTCTGGGTGAAAACGCTGCCCCTTAGGTCGCTTTTAAATGTTCCCCTCTCACCTTAAGCCTATGCCCTCTCGTTTTGGTCCCCCCTACTGTTAGAAAATACCTTGACTATTCACCCAGATATTGCTAACCTTGATATTATTAAGCTGGAGAGGGTTCAGAAGAGAATAACCTGGATGTTGCTGGGAATGGAGGGAATGATCGATAAGGAGAGGCTGGATAGACTGGGACATTTTTCAGTGGGGAGTATGAGATTAAGGGGTAACTTTACAGAGGTATATAACATTATGAGGGGTACAGAGAAGCTGACGGGCTGATGTCTTTTCCCTCGAGTTGGGGATTCAAAACTGAGGGATATTTAAAGGTGCAAGGAAAAAGATTTACAAAAGTCATGAGAGGTAATTATTTCAGACAGAAGCTGGCTTGTGTGTGGAATGAACTTCCAGAGGAAGTGGTGAAAGCAGGGACAGTTACAACGTTTAAAGGACATTTAGATCAGTACATGGATAAGACATCAGTTTGGATGGTGCTGTGGGCAGCTGCCCTCTCCCTCCCCCTCTCTGAATGAATCCCTGTTGGTTTTCACCCTCTGCCAATACCTGTGCAGTGGCGTGTGGAGGCCAGCAGAAGGTGGCATTGCATTACTTTAAGCACCACAGAGACTGCCAGACCTGCCCCACACAGGGACACACAGATACACACACGGGAATGGTTCGGGCACTGCCTGAAGCTCATCTGGTAACTTAAATGAAACATAAAGAAATGCTCAATTCGCCTCGTAAACTGTTAAAATATGAGGGACAGAGAACTCCCAAATTCCACTGTTCAAATAAAAATATCAATTTATTTTTTCACTCTTAAAATGAACATTTTACATTATCTCTGCACAACTCTGGGACCCCCTTTCTCTTAACGGCTTATTACGCGACTCCAGCTCTATAGCAATATACTGTTTCTGGGTCTGCCATCCTCTCATGTCACAGGTGCTTGTAAGCTCTCAGTTCAGAACAGCATTCCCTCTCTCTTAAAGGTACAGTACAAACTTCCAACTTCATCACATTATACCCTGATGAATATAGATAAGTGGATCCTATCCGGGTTTCTTTTGCTCTGTGGTTTGTCAATATTTCATTTGCTCCGTCTGGTGTGTGTCAGGAGTTTTGTTGCTCCATTGACAGCATGTCATTATTCAACTCTGTCCATGGGAATATAACAGTATTTCACTTGCTCACACTCGTGAGTGTGGGGCAGGATTTCAGTTGTTTCAGGGGGACTGTGACGCTATACCAATCTCAGTGTTTGTAGATGGCACAAAACCTGGAAGAACTCTGAAGTCTATGGAGGACAGTGTGGAACTCTAACAGGACAGTGACACGTTGGTGTAGTGTTCAGGTGTATCGCAGCTGGGGATCAATGCAGAGCTGTGTGAGGTGATACACTTTGGGAGGAAAGACAATGAAAGACAATGACCACAGTTTATTGAAGGTATCAGGGCAAGTGGGGAGAGCAGTAACTATCACAGATTAGTTTCAGTATCCAAGCTGTTTACAGGGGGAGGTGTAGGAGGGGGTCTCCGTGCTCCCGTCCAGGGAAGTGGTGGTGACGATGTGTTGTGAGCCCACCATCCTGCCCACCGAGACCGTGGGGATCCCATTTGTACCAGCTCGACACAAAAGGGAGATGGCATCAGGGCCACGGCTTCTAAGTTGTGTCGAGCAAAAGGAGATGCCCGTGGATTTAAAATGTGAATTGCCCTTCACTGAACATTGCTCCTTACTCGGTCGGTGGGATGTGGATGTTGAGGTGTCCCTGTGCTCTCTAGCTCGTGGCGCGGGGAGGGGGGATGAGGGAATGGATATCCGGCACTCCACCACCCGGCTTTGCCTTTCTGTCCTATTCCAGGCTCTTTCTCCTGAAATGGGAGAAAGGGAAGGAGAGAGTGAGGGTGGGAGTGGGTAGCCCTACTGTTAGTGCTGGTGTAGGTGGGCTTAATGGCAAATGGTGAGGGAATCTGTCGACAGCGTTGTATCCATGCAGTGTAATTAATATGGGGGGTAAAGTGGACGGGGTGACAGAGAGAGAGAGGGAGAGACAGAGACAGAGAGACAGAGATAGAGACAGAGACAGAGAGAGAGAGAGAAAGTGAGAAGGTGCTGCATGCTGCAGTGGGAGTGGTGGAGCATAAGCCTTGTTCGGGGGTCGGTGAGAACAGATAAAGAGTGAGTGTGAGGGAGTAGAGAGAATATGGTGAACCTTACCCTGACAGAGTGGGAATGGTTATTGATGAATGTCCTGTATTGGTGGGCATTTTGTCAGACCGCAGATACTGCACTAAGCTAGGTGGCGAGCTCAGAGCATGCTCGGTGGGTCTGGTTGTGTGCCCTCCTCTGGGACGAAAATGGTCTCCCTCTGTACTTGCCCAATAACCAGGCCCTCAGAGCCACTGTCGACAAACTGTGGTGTAATTGCCCTTTATCTGCCATGCTCGGGGTAAACTGCGCAGGGCAGCTCCTAACAGAGAAAGCTCAACCGTGTTCCCAGTTGCCTTTTTCGGATGGCGCCTGTGTCAGGGATCATGGAATATCCAGGGGCATCCGGGCGATGGTGAGTACATCCAGCCATGATGGGTGGGAGAATCGGGCTGGTATTGAATGAGAGGGACACCATGGGGTGGGTAGCTATTGAAGTGAGTTCAATAAGATAGCACCAGGAAACTAGCTCGGCCTCGTGTAGATGATCCCTCTATCACAGTCAATGAAAATGGTACTGAGACAAATTATTGTTAGATTTAGCCCAATGATTCAAAGACTCTGCTGACCCTACACCCAGATACAAAGCTGCAGAACAAATACTCATCCAAAACTCTGCATCATCTGAACTCCCAACAATATCCTGTTCACCTACCATTCCTGGAAACACTGGCTTATGTTACAGGATGCTGTTGAAATGTTTTCATTTCAGCATTCTGAAACCTGGGGACACATCCTTCCATAACACTGTCTCTCATTCTCCCTGACTCTGTCTCGTTCGCATACCTCTCCCATTTGTTATTGTTTAAACTGATTCCCCCTCCATCTCTGTCTCTCTCTGGAAGTGAAGTTCACCCCCACAGCACCCCCTTCTCAGGGCATAATGGAGGGATGGAGCTGGAAATGGATGGGAGCTGCACATCCTGTCACTTCCAGGATGGGCTGCGAGTCTCACCACACTGGGCAGGGATCTAACACAGTGTAACTAAACAATGCACTGGCATGGTATACATAGTCCTACATGCTGGCAGGGAAAATGCTCTTGGGTTACAGATCAATCCACTGGGGAATTGTACACGCTCTTAACATGCTGGGAGGTTAAAAGCTCCTGGTTTACAGATGAGTGCACTGGGGTGGGGTACACAGTCCTACATGCTGGGAGGGTAACTGCTCCTGGTTAGAGAGCAATGCACTGGGGTGGGGTACACAGTATTATATGCTGGGAGGGTAAGTCCTCCTGGTTTTTCAGATCAATGCACTGGGGTGGTGTACGCAGTCCTACATGCTGGGGTTGTAACTGTTCCTGGGTTACAAATCAATGCACTGGGATTGTGTACACAGTTCTACATGCTGGAAGGGGAACTGCTCCTATTTAACAGATCAATGCACTGGGTTGGTGTATGCAGTCCTACATGCTGGGAGGTTAACAGCTCCTGGTTTACAGATCAATGCACTGGGGTGCGGTACACAGTCCTACATGCTGGGAGGGTAACTGCTCCTGGTTTACAGATCAATGCACTGGGGTGCGATACACAGTGCTACATGCTGGGAGGGGAATTCCTCCTGGTTTTTCAGATCAATGCACTGGGTTGATGTACACAGTTCCACATGATGGGAGGGTACTGCTCCTGGGTTTCAAATCAATGCACTGGGATGGGGTACACAGTCCTACATGCTGGGAGGGTAACTGCTCCTGGTTTACGGATCAATGCACTGGGATTGGGTATACATTCCTACCTGATGGGCGGGTAACTGCTCCAGGTTACAAATTGGTCATCACTGTACAGCTCCCAGTGCTGGACAGAAATCTAATCCGGGTTTATCGATCAATGCATGGACATGGTGCACACTGCTTCCCACACTGAACAGGCAGGAGGCTGGAGGAACACAGCAAACCAGGCAGCATCAGGGGGTGTGGAATTTGACATTTCCTGTGTAAAGCTTCTTCAGGATTCGTGCAGAAGGGTTACTCCTGAAACGGTCGACTTCTCAACCTCCTGTTGCTGCCTGGCTTGCTGAGTTCCTCCAGCCGCCTGCCTGTCTACATTGGATTCCAGCATCTACAGTATTTTTTTGTCTCTATCTCAGTTTCCCATACTCGACAGATGGTTTAAAGATAAGTGCTGTGACATGATCTGTGCAGTGTTCCACTCTGGACAGATTGTTGGGTTGGACTGAGCAGTACACTGGTCCGGTCTGCACAGTGTTCCACGGTGAACAGATATCTCCTCTGGGCTAGTTCTGTGAGGTGGATTGAGAATGTGGTAAATCTAACCATTTCAGAAGACCTTTATTTCCCATTCCTTTGATTGGACCCTTCGTCTCTCACCCCATTAACGTTACAGTTTGTCCAGGTGCAGTACATAATGTTGGTGAATACCCACTCTCCTGGCAGCAGCCCCAGCCTCTTCATTCAGAAGCGGGCAGCAATTCACATTGTCCTCGGGTCTCCACGGAGAAATGAATGATGGCCTTTCAGATAAAGGCTGTCCCGTTGGTACAGGGGTCAAATCATCCTCCCCCGCACCAAGTCCCACCACCAACTAACCACATCAAAATATCCGGTGTGTACTGAGAGCAATGGGGCCAGTGGGAACATCAGGGAGCAGACCATAAGAGCGATGGGGCCACACTTCCCATGTCTGGACAGGTCAGAGTGAACCCTCCAGTACACATGGTATCACTAAGTCCTGTAATCCCTCTCCATTTCTGTAATACACAGCCTGTTATTCTTCCTGAAAATAAAATCACAGGTTCACTGTTACCCACATTATATTCGATCAACCAAGTTGTTGTCCATTACTTATCCATTTACAGGTTCTCTACCTCCCCTTGATAACCTCAGTTTCTCTCGATCTTAGCGTCAGTTTAAATTTAGTTAGAACATGTTTGTTCAATTTCTGGAAACCATTGATATAGTTTGCAAATAGTTGAAGTCCCATCACTGGTCACTGTGTCACTGCAGTCGTTAATTTGTGTTAAACTGATAGAGACTGATTTCTCCCTAATTTATCCCTGCTCTTGGCTCAGGAACCCATCCCCCCGTCCTCCCGTATTCCTTGTAGCAGCTTTGAAAGGCTGAATGTTCCCTTCCATTTCCTGTGTAACAGGCATGAGAGATTAAAAGATCTGCTCCAATCGCTGAGTAACAGCCTCCAATGGCTGAATGGCCTCATTCTGTTCCTGTTTAAAACTCTTGATGGGCTGAATAGCCTGCTTCAGTATCGGTGTAGTTGTGAATGGTGCTGAATATTTTGAAACCATCAATGAACAGCCCACTTCTGACTTTATGATGGAGGGAAGGCCATTGATGCTGCAGCTGCTGCTAGCCCACCGTGCCTCATGGATGGCCCGATTCCATGTGCTCGGTCCTTTAGAAGTATGTCGTACTTCACAGAAGGAAGTGCCACATAACACAGTGGGCCGGGTCTTCAATATGAGGCTGAGACTTTCCCTCCACCAGGACTGTGTGTTGGCTGCTCCTACAGATACTGTCAGGGACAGATCCCTCTGGGACAAGGGGTTTGGTGAGAAGCTTTCCCTCTTTTTAGTTCCCCCTTCACTTCCCCAGTCTGGCTGCTGTGTATGTGAGGTCTCTCCCTGCTCAGTCAGAGCTGGGCCTGTGGAGACACACTTGGTGATGGACATTGAAGTCCCACACCCAGAGAACGGTCTCTGTCCTTATCACCCTCAGTGCTTCCTCTGATTTGTTTTCAACATCGAGGCGAACTGATTTATCACCAGGGATAGGGATGGGGGCAGGAGATGACCGTCCTCAGGCGATTTCCTTGACCCTGTGACCTATCACCATGAGCCTTCCCGGGTTCTGGAATCAATTTTGGGGAATTGCAGGGTAACGCCTTCCCTGATTGTAATCCGGGGTGTCCCCACCGCTGGTGGGTCTGTCCTGCCGGTGGGACAGGATATACCCAGGGATGGTGATAGGGCTTCATGAAACATGACCTATCAGGTCTGGTCCCGTGAGTATGACGGTGTCATACTGTTTTCTGACTGGGAGTTTGGTGCTGGAAACGCACAGCAGGTCAGGCAGCATCCGAGGAGCAGGGTAATGAACGTTTCAGGCATAATCCCTTCATCAGGAATGAGGCTTGTGGGCAGAGGGTCTGAGAGATAAATGGGAGGGTGCTAGGGCTGGGGTTGGGGCTGGGGCTGGGGTGAAGGAAGCTGGGAATGTGATCGGAAAATGGGGGTGGGGGAGAAGTGATAGATCAGAGAGGAGGGTGGAGTGGATGGGAGGGAAAGGTGATTGAGCGGTCAAGGTGTTCCCCAGAACGTTCTGTCCCTGACATTCTATAAATGCCATTCCCTGGAATGTTCTGTTCCCGACATTCCATAACTGACATTCCCCGGAACGTTCTGTCCCTGACGTTGTTTGTGAACGGCCAGACGTCAGTGAATTGAACAAACGATAAGATCCCGAGGGAAGAGATCCCGTTCCAGGGAGAAGGAGACACTGTTCCGAAGGCCCCTCAGGCAGTTAAAGGGGTGAATACGTTTTACCTGCGTTTACATTTCTTCACGACACAGGAACGACCACAATTTAAACCAAAATAAAGGAATTGAAAATATATTGCTGGAAAAGCGCAGCAGGTCAGGCAGCATCCAAAGAACAGTAGAATCGACGTTTCGGGCATAAGTCCTGAAGAAGGGCTTATGCCCGAAACATCGATTCTCCTGTTCCTTGCATGCAGCTTGACCTGCAGCGCTTTTCCAGCAACACATTTTCAGCTCTGATCTCCAGCATCTGCAGCCCTCATTTTCTCTCGAAAATACAGGAATTCCCAAACTCCATTTGTCTTCAGGAAACTGGGAGAGAATCTTTCAGGACAGCAACGTTTCCACCCTCCGTATTAGGAACTGGGAAGGAGTGACCTGTGTCTGCTCTCGAGTGATCGAGTGTGTGGGAATGTTCTCGAAACCATCTGTCCTTATAGATGTGTCTCTGTGTGTTTGGGGAGGGAGGGTTTCATGTGGTTTATGTCATATTTTCTCGATAATTCCGACCTTCCCATTTGTTATTCCAACTCCAGTTATTTTAATAAGTCCCTGAAGGCAGGGACACATTTGAAAATCTCACTGGGTCCCTGATCAAACGGGTCCCTTTGCCTCCAGACTGATGGATAATGGGTTTATTTTCCTTCCTCACAGTTAACTTAGTGACCATCTACGTCCTGCTTTATAAAGATTGTGGATTGTCTCCATGTGTCAGACGTTACCTGGAGGTCATGGCAGCGGCGGATCTCCTGGTCATTATCCTCGACCTGATCCTGAGACACATTCCCATTGTTTATCGGGAACAGTTTTATTTCCTGAGGTACTCCGTCCCCGTGTGTAATATCCACACCGACCTGATTTATGCAGCCACTGACTGCTCTGTCTGGATCACCGTCACTTTTAACTTTGATCGGTTTGTGGCCATTTGTTGCCAGAAGCTGAAAAGTAAATATTGCAGTGAGAAAACGGCGGCTGTGGTTCTGGGAGCAGTGACTGTGATGAGATATTAAAAGAATATTTCCTGGTATTTTATGTTAACGGCTCAGTATTGGCTGCTGAACACCCCCTGGTTTTGTGATGTAACAATCACTGTTCAAATCTCCAGTGTCTGGGTCACAATTGAGTTCCTCCACCACATTCTAACTCCGTGTGTCCCATTTCTCCTGATTCTGAGGCTCAATGCTCTCTGCGTCAGACACATTTTAGTGACCAGCAGAGCCCGCAGGAGACTCCGCGCTCACACCAAGGGGGACACTCAGTCTGGTACTGAAATGAGAAACCGAAAAAAATCCATCATTTTACTGTTTGTGATCTCGGCCAATTTCTTCCTGTTATGGTCAACGTTAATGCTGTTTTCTATATGGTACCGGATGATTGATATTGTGGTTTCCCCTCTGTATCTCCATGACTTTGTACAGGAATTGGGCTTCATGCTGCCGCTCCTCAGCTGCTGCACAAACACCGCAATTTATGCCGTGACCCAGACTAAGTTCAGGCAGCAGCTGAAGAATGTGCTGAAATATCTCTTCACCCAAATCAATCCATTAATCAAATTCCCTCATTAATCAATCCATCCGGGATTTTCGCATTTCAGTTCAGTGTTTCAGCGATGGAGCAGCCTGTCGCTATGGTAACCGACTGAGGGTAGCGCTGGTTTGTCCATCCTTATCCCACAGGGGGGTTCCAGGGAAACATTTCAATGTTTCTCACAACTCAGGGGCCAGTGAGAAAAGGCACCATCCCACTGACTGTATCAATCACTTCCATTTGGAACCAATAAAAATGTTTATTAAAGCGTGCCGAGCAGCAGAGTGACCGATGTTGTTGTGTGTCTTTATGTTGGAGAAGCTGAGCTGGAGAGAGACAGACTCAGCCCCAAGTCCTGGTCTTCAGGGAAGGGGAGGGCACCGCGCCCTGAGCTCAAGAGCCGGGTTTAACTCCCTCTGTCCTTACTTTCACCTCTGGGTCTCCCACTCCAACTTGGCTTTCAGCAGAATTCACCTTGCTCACTTTGTCACTCACCCTCCATATATCCCTCCCACTCTCACACTGCACTGCTCTTTCTCTCTCCTTTTCCCATTTACACACTCAATTCCACTGTCCTTGCCTTCCGCAATCTCATTCACTCTCTCTCCATCTTACGATCATAACCTCCCAATGTTACTGTCTTCCTCGAATCCTTCGGTGCTGGGGGAACAGAAGAGGGTTGTCGATCTTCAGGCCAATGTAAGGGAACAGAGATTGGGACGACATATCAGGCCATTGCCAGGGCAACAGTATGGAGCTTGGGCCAAACGCTATTTCTCGGGACATAGTGGATGTGAGAACATGAGCCGTTACCAGGGGGTAACAGTTGGAGTGGCACCATAGGCTGTGGCTGAGACTGGTACAACAGGATTTCACAAACAGAACACATTGTGTGGACATACTGTCTGTTACTCAGGAAATAGAATGGGGATGGGGTTAAAGGCCATTTAGAGGGGATCAACTGGGTCGGTGTTCACAGGAAGGAGCTCAGTTTAAGGTGTGTGAGGAGTGTGATGGTGGGAGACTGCGTGGGCATGTGAGCGTGATGCTGGGGGAGTGTGTGAGGCAATGAACATGATGGTGGGGGAATGTGTGCGGAGTGAGTGTCATGCTGGGCGACTGTACAGGAGAGTGAATGTGACGGTAGGGGAGTGTGTGGCAGAATGGTGGATTATGTGGGGGTGAGCGGGAAGGTGAGAGTGGTGTGGTGCAGTGTGTGGGGGTGAGCGTGATGGTGGGGATTGTGTGGGCAGTGTGTGTGAGTGTGGTGGAGTGTGTGGGGATGGGCGTGACGGTGGGGGTGTTGTGGGGCAGTGTGTGTGATAGTGGTGGGGTTTGTGGGGGTGACTGTAACGGTGGGGATGGTGTGGGGCAGTGTGTCTGACGGTGGTGGAGTGTGATGGGGTGAGAGTGACTATGGGTGTGGTGTGGGGCAGTGTGTGTGATGGTGGTGGAGAGTGTGGGGGTGAGTGTGACAGTGAGGGTGGTGGGGAGCAGTGTGTGTGATGGTAGTGGCGTTTGTGTGGGTGAGCATGACGGTGAGGGTGGTGTGGAGCAGTGTGTGTGAGGGTGATGGAGTGTGTGGGGGTGAGTGTGAAGGTGGGGGTGGAGGGGGCAGTGTGTGTGATGGTGGTGGAGAGTGTGGGCGTGAGCGTGACAGTGAGGGGGATGGGGGCAGTGTAGGTGGTGGTGGCGTTTGTGTAGGTGAGCATGACGGTGGGGGTGGTGTGGACCATTATGTGTGAGGGGGTGGAGTGTGTGGGGCTGAGCATGATGGTGAGGGTGGTGTGGAGTAGTGTGTGTGATGGTGGCGGAGAGTGTGAGGGTGAGCGCGACTGTGAGGGTGGTGTGCGGCAGTGAGTGTGAGGGTGGTGGAGTGTGTGGGGGTGAGCGTGACGGTGGGGGTGGTGTGTGGCAGTATGGGTGATATAGGCGGAGTGTGTGGTGGTTAGCGTGACAGTAAGGGTGGTGTGGGGCTGTGTCTTATGGTGGTGGAGTGTGTGGGAGTGAGCGTGACAGTGGGGGTGGTGTGAGGCAGTATGTGTGAGTTTGTTGGAGTGTGTGGTGGTGAGCGTGACGGTGAGGGTGGTGTGGGGCAGTGTGTGTGAATGTGGTGGAGTGTGTGGGGGTGGGCATGACGGTAGGGGTGGTGTGGGGCTGTGTGTTTGATGGTGGTGGAGTGTGTGGGAGTGAGCGTGATAATGGGGGCGGTGTGGGGCAGTATGTGTAGGTTTGGTGGAGTGTGTATTGGTGAGCTCGACGGTGGGGGTGGTGTGGTGCTGTGTGTGATGGTGGTGGAGTGTGTCGGTGTGACAGTGACGGTGGGGGAGGTGTGGGGCAGTGTGTGTGATGGTGGTGGAGTGTGTGGGGTGAGCGTGACGGTGGAAGTCGTACGGGGCATTGTGTGACATAGTGAGTGTGAGGGGGTCAGTGTGTTGGTGATGGAGTGAGTGTGATGGGGTCAGGGTGTTGGTGATGGAGTGAGTGTGATGGGGTCAGGTTGACAGTGACGGAGTGAGTGTGAGGGGATCAGGGTGACAGTGACGGAGTGAGAGTGAGGGAATAAGTGTGAAGTTGATAGAGTGAGTGTGATAGCGTCCGGGTGACGGTGATGGGGTGAGTGTGAGGGGATCATTGTGATGGTGATGGATTGAGTGTATGGGGGTCAGGGTGACAGTGATGGAGTGAGTGTGAGGAAGTCAGGGCGATGGGGATGGAGTGAGTGTGGGGAGATTAGTGCGATGGTGATGGAATGAGGATGAGGAGATCACGGTGATGGTGATGGAGTGAATGTGAGGGGGTCAGTGTGACGGTGATGGAGTGAGTGTGAGCGGACAGTGTCACAGTAATGGAGTGCGTGTGAGGGGGTCAGGGTGACGGTGATGAAATCAGTGTGAGGGGGTCAGGGTGATGGTGATGGAGTGAGTCTGAGAGGGTCAGGGTTATGGTGTTTGAGTGAGAGAGAGGGGGCCATGGTGATGGTGATGGAGTGATTGTGAGTGTGTCAGGATGACAGTGATAGAGTGGGTGAGGGGATCAGGGTGATGGTGAAGGAGTAAGTGTGAGCGGGTCAGGGTAACAGGGATGGAGTGAGTGTGAGGGTGTTAGGGTGAGGGTGATGGAGTGAGTGTGAGGGGGTCAGGGTGACGGTGATGGAGTGAGTGTGAGGGGGTCAGGGTGACGGTGATGGAGTGAGTGTGAGGGGGTCAGGGTGAGGGTATGAAATGAGTGTGAGGATGTCAGGATGACAGTAATGGACTGAGAGTGAGGGTGTCAGGGTGGCGGTTGATGAAGTGAGAATGAGAGGGTCAGGGAGACAGTGATAGAGTGGGTGTGAGGGGATCAGGGTGACGGTGATGGAGTGAGTGTGAGGGGGTCAATTTGACGGTGATGGAGTGAGTGTGATGGTGTCAGTGTGACGCTGACAGAGTGAGATTTAATGGGGTCAGTGCGATGGTAATGGAGAGAGTGTGAGGGGGTCAGGGTGACGGTGATGGAGTGAGTGTGAGGGAGTCAGGGTAGGCTGATGGAGTGAGTGTGTGGGAGTCAGTGTGACGGTGATGGAGTGAGTGTGAGGGCTCAGGGTGACGGTGATAGAGTGAGTGTGAAGGGGTCTGTTTGACGGTGATGGACTGAGTGTGAGGGGATCAGTTTGACGGTGATGGAGTGAGTGTGAGGGAGTCAGGGTGACGGTGATGGAGGGAGTGTAAGAGAGTCAAACTGACGGAGAGGGAGTGAGTGTGAGCGGGTCAGGGTGAGCGTGATGGAGTGAGTGTGAGGATGTCAGAATAACGGTGATGGAGTGAGGGTGAGGATGACAGGATGACGGTGATGGAGTGACTGTGAGTGACTCAGGGTGACAGTAATGGAGTGAGTCTGCGAGGGTCAGGGTGACAGTGATGGACTGAGTGTGGGGCTGTCAGGGTGACAGTGATGGAGTGAGTGTGAGGGGGTCAGGTTGACGGTGATGGAGTGAGTGTGAGGGGGCCAGGGTGACAGTGAAGGAGTGAGTGTGAGAGGATCAGTGTGACGGTAATTGAGTGAGCGTGAGGGGGTCAGGGTGACGGTGATGGAATGAATGTGAGGGGGTTAGGGTGACGTTTAAGGAGTGAATGTGAGGGAGTCAGTTTGTCGGTGATGGAGTGAGTGTGAGGGGGTCAAAGTGACGGTGATGGAGTGAGTGTGAGCAGGTCAGGGTGACAATGATGGAGTGAGTGTGAGGGGATCAGTGTGACGGTGAAATTGTGAGTGGGAGGGGGTCAGGGTGACTGTGATGGAGTGAACGTGAGGGGGTCAGTGTGACGGTGATGGAGTGAGTGTGAGGGGATCAATGTGACGGTGATGGAGTGAGTGTGAGCGGACAGTGTCACAGTAATGGAGTGCGTGTGAGGGGGTCAGGGTGACGGTGATGAAATCAGTGTGAGGGGGTCAGGGTGATGGTGATGGAGTGAGTCTGAGAGCGTCAGGGTTATGGTGTTTGAGTGAGAGTGAGGGGGCCGTGGTGATGGTGATGGATTGATTGTGAGTGTGTCAGGATGACAGTGATAGAGTGGGGGAGGGGATCAGGGTGACGGTGAAGGAGTAAGTGTGAGCGGGTCAGGGTAACAGGGATGGAGTGAGTGTGAGGGTGTTAGGGTGAGGGTGATGGAGTGAGTGTGAGGGGGCCAGGGTGACGGTGATGGAGTGAGTGTGAGGGGGTCAGGGTGAGGGTATGAAATAAGTTTGAGGATGTCAGGATGACAGTAATGGACTGAGAGTGAGGGGGTCAGGGTGGCGGTGATGGAGTGAGAATGAGAGGGTCAGGGAGACAGTGATAGAGTGAGTGTGAGGGGATCAGGGTGACGGTGATGGAGTGAGTGTGAGGGGGTCAATTTGACGGTGATGGAGTGAGTGTGAGGGTGTCAGGGTGACGCTGACAGAGTGAGTTTAATGGGGTCAGTGCGATGGTAATAGAGAGAGTGTGAGGGGGTCAGGGTGACGGTGATGGAGTGAGTGTGAGGGGGTCAGGGTAGGCTGATGGAGTGAGTGTGTGGGAGTCAGTGTGACGGTGATGGAGTGAGTGTGAGGGCTCAGGGTGACGGTGATAGAGTGAGTGTGAAGGGGTCTGTTTGAGGGTGATGGACTGAGTGTGAGGGGATCAGTTTGACGGTGATGGCGTGAGTGTGAGGGAGTCAGGGTGACGGTGAAGGAGTGAGTGTGAGAGGATCAGTGTGACGGTAATTGAGTGAGCGTGAGGGGGTCAGGGTGACGGTGATGGAATGAATGTGAGGGGGTTAGGGTGACGGTTAAGGAGTGAATGTGAGGGAGTCAGTTTGTCGGTGATGGAGTGAGTGTGAGGGGGTCAAAGTGACGGAGATGGAGTGAGTGTGAGCAGGTCAGGGTGACAATGATGGAGTGAGTGTGAGGGGGTCAGTGTGACGGTGAAATTGTGAGGGGAGGGGGTCAGGGTGACTGTGATGGAGTGAACGTGAGGGGGTCAAAGTGACGGAGAAGGAGTGAGTGTGAGCGGGTCAGGGTGATGGTGATGATGTGAGTGTTTGGGGGTCAGTGTGACGGTGATGGAGTGAGTATGCGGGAGTCAGGGTGATAGTGATGGAGTGAGTGTGAGGAGGTCAAGGTGACATTGATCGAAAGATTGTGAGGGGGTCAGGAGGGTGGTGATGGAGTGAGTGTGAGGATGTCAGGGTGAGGGTGATGGAGTGATTGTGAATGTGTCAGGTTGAGAGTGATAGAGTGAGTGTGAGGGGGTCAGTGTGACCCTGATGGAGGAGTCTAATGGGGTCAGTGTGACGAAGATGGAGTGAGTGTGAAGGGGTCAGGGTAACGGTGATGGAGTGAGTGTGAGGGGGTCTGTTTGACGGTGATGGAGTGAGTGTGAGGGGGTCCGGGTGACGGTGAAGGAGTGAGTGTGAGGGGGTCAGGGTGAGAGTGATGGAGTGAGTGTGTGTGAGTCAGTGTGACGGTGATGGAGTGAGTGTGATGGGGTCAGGGTGAGAGTGATGGAGTGAGTGTGAGGGTGTCAGTGTGACGCTGACAGAGTGAGTGTGATGTGGTAAGGTTGACAGTGATGGAGTGAGTGTGAGTGTGTCAGGGTGAAGGTGAAGGAGTGAGTGTGGGTGGTCAAAGTGACGGAGAAGGAGAGACTGTGTCGGGTTCAGGGTGACGGTGATGGAGTGAGTGAGAGGGCGTCACGGTGAGGGTGATGGAGTGAGTGACAAAGGTTCCAGGTGACGGTGATGGAGCGAATGTGAGGGGGTCAGGGTGATGGTGATGGAGTGTGTGTTGGGGGTCAGAGTGACGGTGAAGGAGTGAATGTGAGGGTGTCAGAGTGACGGTCTTGGAGTGGGTGTGAGGGGGTCAGGGTTTCGGTGATGGAGTGAGTTTGAGGGCGTCATGTTGACAGTGATGGAGTGAGTCTAAGAGAGTCAGGTTGATGGTGACGTGTGAGTGTGAGGGGATCAGGGTGACGGTGATGGAGTGTGTGTGAAGGGGTCAGAGTGAGGGTGATGGAGTGAGTGTGAGGGGGTCAGGGTGACGGTGATGGAGTGTGTGTGAGGGGGTCAGAGTGACGGTGATGGAGTGACTGTGTGGGGTTCTGGGTGTCTGTAGTGAAATGTGTGTGACGGGGTCAGTATGAGGGTTATTGAGTGAGTGTGAGGGAATCCGGCTGACAGTGACACAGAAAGCGTGTGGGGCTAAGGGTGATAGTGACATCATCAGTCTTAGGGGGTCAGTGTGACAGTGACACAGTAAGTGTGTGTACGTCAGGGTGACAGTGACACAGTAAGTGTGAGGGGGTCAGGGAGACAGTGACAAAGTAAGCGTGTTTGGGTAAGGGTGATAGTAACGCAGCCAGTGTGAGAGGGTCAGGGTGACAGTGGCACAGTCAGTGTGAGGGGGTCAGGACGATAGTGACGCAGTAAGTGTGAAGAGGTAAGGGTCAACGTGAGACAGTAAATGTGAGTTGTCAAGGTGATAGTGACACAGTAAGCATGTAGGGGTCAGGGTGACAGTGACACAGTAAGTGTGAGGGGGTCAGGGTGACTGTGACGCAGTAAGTGTGAGGGGTTCAGGGTGATATAGATGCACGTAAATGTGATGTGATCAGGCTGGTAGTGACGCAATAAGTGTGATAGTGACGCAGGGAGTGTAAGGGGACAGGCTGATATTGATGTAGTAAATATGAGGGGGCCAGGGTGACAGTGACACAAACCGTGTGAGGGGTTCAGGGTGATTGTGATGCAGGAAGTGCGTGGGGGTCAGAGAGATAGTGACGTAGTAATTGGGAGTGGACAGGGCGATTGTGACGCAGTCAGTGTGAGGGGGTCATGGTCATAGTGATGCAGTAAGTGTGATGGGTCAGGGTGATAGTGACACAGTAAGTGTGAGCGGGTCAGGGTGACAGTGACACACTAAGTGTGAGGGGATCAAGCTGATAGTGACGCAGTTAGTGTGAGGGGGTAAGGTTGAACGTGATGCAGTAAGTGTGAAGGGTCAGTCTGATAGTAACGCAGTAAGTGTGAATTGTCTGTGATGCAGTAAGAGTCAGGGGGTCAGGGTGACAGTGACACAGTAAGTCTGAGAGTGAGAGTCTGACAGTGACGCAGTACGTGCAAGGGTGTCAGGCTGATAGTGACACAGTCAGTGTGGGGGTGTTAGGGTGTTAGTGTCACAGTAAGTGTGAGGGTGTCAGGGTGATAGTGATGCAGTAATTCTGAGGGGGTCAGGGTGATAGTGACACAGTAAGTGTGAGGGTGTCAGTGTGATAGTGATGCAGTAACAGTAAGGGAATTAGGGTAATAGTGACGCAGTAATTGTGAGGGTGTCAGGGCGATAGTGTCGCAGTAACTGTGAGGGGGTCATGGTGATAGTGTCGCAGTTAGTGTGAGGAGGTCAGGGTGGTAGTGGCGCAATAAGTGTGAGGGTGTCAGGGTGATAATGTCGCAGTAACTGTGAGGGGGTCAGGGTGATAGTGAAGCAGTAGGTGTGAGGGTGTCAGGGTGATAATGTCGCAGTAACTGTGAGGGGGTCAGGGTGATAGTGACGCAGTAAGTGTGAGGGAGTCAGGGTGATAGTGTCTCAGTTAGTGTGAGTGGTTAGGGTGATAGTGTCGCAGTCAGTGTGACAGGGTCAGGGTGATAGTAATCCAGTACGTGTGAGGGGATCAGGGTGATAATGACACAGTGTGAGGGGTCAGGGTGAGAGTTAGGGAGTCAGTGTGAGGGGGTCAGAGTGATAGTGACGCAGTAATTGTGAGGGGTCAGGGCGATAGTGACATAGTAAGTGAGAGAGAGAGGCTGGCAGTGACGCAGTAAGTGTGAGCGGGTCAGGCTGATAGTGACACAGTAAGTGTGAGGGGGAGGGTGACAGTGACGCAGTGAGTGTGAGGGAGTCAGGCTTACATTGATGCTGTAAGTGTGGGTTGTCAGGGTGACAGTGACGCATTAAGTGCGGTGGGGTCAGGGTAAGTGTGAGGGGTAGATGCTGGTAGTGACGTAGTAAGTCTGATTGTGTCAGGGTGATAGTGATGCTGTAATTGTGGGTCAGGTGATACTGACACAGTGAATATGAGGGTGTCAGGCTGATAGTGACGCAGTAAGTGTCGGGGTTTTAGGGTGATAGTGACGCAGTCAGTGTGAGTGTGTAAGGGTGACAGTAACAGAGTAATTGTGAGGGGGTCTGGGTGATAATGACGCAGTAAGTATGAGAGGGGCCCGGGTGAAAGTGATGCAGTAAGTGTGAGGGGGTCAGACTGACATTGATGCTGTAAGTGTGAGTTGTCAGGGTGACAGTGACACAGTAAGTGCAGTACGTGTGATTGTGCCAGGGTGATAGTGATGCAGTAGGTGTGAGAGGGAGAGGCTAGTAGTGATGCAGTAAGTGTGAAGAGTCAGTCTGATAGTGACGCAGTAGCTGTGAGTGTGTCCAGCTTGTAGTGATGCAGTAAGTGTGAGGGTGTCAGGGTGACAGTGATGCAGTAATTGTGAGGAGGCCAGGGTGATAGTGATGCAGTAAGTGTGAGGGGGCTGAGTTATCAGGGTGACAGTGATACAGTAAGTGCGGTGGGGTCAGGGTGATAGTGATGCAAATGTGTCATTGTGCCAGGGTGACAGTGACGTAGTAAGTGTGATGAGGAGAGGCTGGTAGTGATGCAGTAAGTGTGAGGGGTCAGTCTGATAGTGCCATTGTAGGTGTGAGTGTGTCCAGCTTGTAGTGAAGCTGTAAGTGTGAGGGGATCAGGGTGATAGCGATGCAGTAAGTGTGAAGGTGTCAGGGTGACAGTGATGCAGTAAGTGTGAGGAGGTCAGGGTGATAGTGACACAGTAAGTGTGAGGGGGTCAGAGTGATTGTGATGCAGCAAGTGTGAGGGGGCAGGGGATAATAACGCAGTAAGTGTGAGGTGTCAGCTTGAAAGTGACACAGTAAGTGTAAGGGAGCTCAGGGTGATAGTGATGCAGTAAGTGTGATTGTGCCAGGGTGACAGTGACGCAGTAAGTGTGATCGGGTCAGGGTGATAGTGATGCCGTAAGTGTGAGTGTGCCAGGGTGATAGTGACGCAGTAAGTGTGATGAGGAGAGGCTGGTAGTGATGCAGTAAGTGTGTGGGACTCAGTCTGATACTGACGCATTGGTGTGAATGTGTCCAGCTCGTAGTGACGCAGTAAGTGTGAGGAGGCCAGGGTGATAGTGACGCTTCAGTGTGAGAGGGTCAGGGTGACAGTGATGCAGTCAGTGTGAGGAGGTCAGGGTGACAGTGACGCAGTCAGTGTGAGTGTGTAAGGGTGACAGTAACAGAGTAATTGTGAGGGGGTCTGGGTGATAATGACGCAGTAAGTATGAGAGGGGCCCGGGTGAAAGTGATGCAGTAAGTGTGAGGGGGTCAGACTGACATTGATGCTGTAAGTGTGAGTTGTCAGGGTGACAGTGACACAGTAAGTGCAGTACGTGTGATTCTGCCAGGGTGATAGTGATGCAGTAGGTGTGAGAGGGAGAGGCTAGTAGTGATGCCGTAAGTGTGAAGGGTCAGTCTGATAGTGACGCAGTAGCTGTGAGTGTGTCCAGCTTGTAGTGATGCAGTAAGTGTGAGGGTGTCAGGGTGACAGTGATGCAGTAATTGTGAGGAGGTCAGGGTGATAGTGATGCAGTAAGTGTGAGGGGGCTGAGTTATCAGGGTGACAGTGATACAGGAAGTGCGGTGTGGTCAGGGTGATAGTGATGCAAATGTGTCATTGTGCAAGGGTGACAGTGACGTAGTAAGTGTGATGAGGAGAGGCTGGTAGTGATGCAATAAGTGTGAGGGGTCAGTCTGATAGTGCCATTGTAGGTGTGAGTGTGTCCAGCTTGTAGTGAAGCTGTAAGTGTGAGGGGATCAGGGTGATAGCGATGCAGTAATTGTGAGGGTGTCAGGGTGACAGTGATGCAGTATGTGTGAGGAGGTCAGGGTGATAGTGACGCAGTAAGTGTGAGGGGGTCAGGGTGATATTGACACAGTAAGTGTGAGGGGGTCAGAGTGATTGTGATGCAGCAAGTGTGAGGGGGCAGGGGATAATAACGCAGTAAGTGTGAGGTGTCAGCTTGAAAGTGACACAGTAAGTGTAAGGGAGCTCAGGGTGATAGTGATGCAGTAAGTGTGATTGTGCCAGGGTGACAGTGACGCAGTAAGTGTGATCGGGTCAGGGTGATAGTGATGCCGTAAGTGTGAGTGTGCCAGGGTGATAGTGACGCAGTAAGTGTGATGAGGAGAGGCTGGTAGTGATGCAGTAAGTGTGTGGGGCTCAGTCTGAGACTGACGCAGTAGGTGTGAATCTGTCCAGCTCGTAGTGACGCAGTAAGTGTGAGGAGGCCAGGGTGATAGGGACGCATCACTGTGAGGGGATCAGTGTGATAGTGATGCAGTAATTGTGAGGAGGTCAGGGTGATAGTGACGCAGTAAGTGTGAGGGTGTCAGGGTGACAGTGACGCAGAAAGGGTGAGCGGGCAGGATGATATTGATGCAGAAAGTGTGAGGAGGTCAGGGTGATAGTGACACAGTAAATGTGTGGAGGTCAGGATGATAGTGACGCAGGAAGTGTGAGGTGGTCAGGGTGATAGTGACGCATGCAGTGTGAGGGGGTCAGGCTGATAGTGACGCAGTAAGTTTAGGGGTTTTAGGGTGAAAGTGACGTTGTCAGTTTGGGTGTGTAAGGGGGACAGTGACATAGTAAGTGTGAGGGGGCAGGATGATAATGATGCAATAAGTGTGAGGTGGTCAGTTTGATAGCGACGCAGTCTGTGTGAGGGAAGAGGCTGATAGTGATGCAGTAAGTGTGAGGAGGTCCAGTACTTGTGATGGGTCAGGGTGATAGTGACACAGTTAGTGTGAGGGGGTCAGGGTGATAGTGACACAGTTGGTGTGAGGGGGTCAGGGTGATAGTGACACAATCAGTGTGAGGAGAGTCGTGTTGATAGCGATGCAGTAACTCTGAGGTTTCTCTCTGACTGTATCACTCTTCCTTCTGTCCCTCCCTCTCTCTCTGACACACTGTGTCTCCCTGGTCCTTCCCTCTCCCTCTGACACAGAGACTGGGTGGTTTGGGGGTGAGGTTGCATGTGGGGGGGGGGTGTTGGGGTGAGATGTGGGAGAAAGGGAAAATTGTGGGAGGGAGACAGCGATGTAAAGACAGTAAGAGTGAGCGGGAGGGGGAGGGGGAGAGGAAAGCGTGGAGGCAGGTGGAGAAACCAAGGTTGGGGGTGAGAGAGGTGGTACGAGAGAGAGTGAAAGGGAGAGGTGGTGAGAGTGAGTGAGTGTGCAGAGAGAGAGGGGGAGAAATGAGGAGAAAGAGTAGGGGAGAAGAAATGGGGAGGTCAGATTGGAGTGGGGGGACAGAGGGAGTTAATCCCAGCTCCTGAGCTCAGGACGCTGTGCCCTCCCCTTCCCTGAGGACCAGGACTTGGGGCTGAGTCTGTCTCTCTCCAGCTCAGCTTCTCCAACACAAAGATACACAACCACATCGGTCACTCTGCTGATCGGCACGTTTTAGTGAAAATTTTTATTGTTTGCAATTGGAAGTGATGGATAGAGTCAGTGGGATGGTGCCTTTTCTCACTGGCCCCTGAGTTGTGAGAAACATTGCAATGTTTCCCTGTAACCCCGCTGTGGGATAAGGATGGACAAAACAGCGCTACCCTCACTCTGTTACCATAGCGACAGGCTGCACCATCGCTGAAACACTGAACTGAAATGCGAAAATCCCGGATGGATTGATTAATGAGGGAATTTGATGGATGGATGGATTTGGTTGAAGGGATATTTCAGCACATTCTTCAGCTGCTGCCTGAACTTAGTCTGGGTCACGGCATAAATCGCGGTGTTTGTGCAGCAACTGAGGAGCTGCAGCATGAAGCCCAATTCCTGCACAAAGCCATGGAAAGACACAGTGGTATCCACAATCCACACCATCCGTAACCACGTAGAATACAGCATTAACATTGACCATAACAGGATGAAATTGGCCGAGATCACAATTAGTAAAATTATGGAGCAGTCAGTGGCTGCATAAAGCAGGACGGCGTGGAAATTACACACGGAGACGGAGTCCTTCAGGAAATAAAACTGTTCCGGATAAACAATGGGAATGTGCCTCAGTATCAGATCGAGGATAATGACCAGGAGATCCGCCGCTCCATGTAGTGACACATGGAGACAATCCACAATCTTTATAAAGCAGGACGTAGATGGTCACTACGTTAACTGTGAGGAAGGAAAACAAACCCATTATCCATCTGCTGGAGGCAAAGGGACCCGTTTGATTGGGGACCCAGTGAGATTTTCAAATGTGTCCCTGTATTCAGGGATTTATTCAAATAATTGGAGATGTAATAACAAATGGGAAGGTCGGAATTACTGACAAAAATGTGACATAAACTACAAGAAACCCTCCCTCCCCAAACACACAGAGACACATCCATAAGGACAGATGGTTTCTAGAACATTCCCACGCAATCGATCACTCGAGAGCAAACACAGGTCACTCCTTCCCAGTTCCTAATACGGAGGGTGGGAACGTTGCTGTCCTGAAGGAGTCTCTCCCAGTTTCCTGAAGACAAACGGAATTTGGGAATTTCTGTGTTTTGGTCTAAATTGTGGTCTATCCTGTGTCGTGAAGAAATGTAAACACAGGGAAAACATATTCCCCACTTTCACTCCCGAGGGGCCTTCGAAACAGATTCTCCTTCTCCCTGGAACGGGATCTCTTCCCTCGGGATCTTATCGTTTGTTCAATTCACTGACGTCCAGCCGTTCACAAACCATGTCGGGGACAGAACATTCCGGGGAATGTCAGTTATAGAATGTCGGGGACAGAACATTCCGGGGAATGTCAGTTATAGAATGTCAGGGACAGAACGTTCCGGGGAATGTCAGTTATGGAATGTCAGGGACAGAACATTCTGGGAAATGTCAATTATAGAATGTCAGGAACAGAACGTTCCGGGAAATGTCAGTTATGGAATGTCAGGGACAGAACGTTCAGGGAACGTCAGTTATAGAATGTCAGGGACAGGACGTTCCAGAGAATGTCAGTTATAGAATGTTGGGAATAGAATGTTCCGGGGAATATGAGGTATAGAATGTCGGGGACAGAACGTTCCGGAGAATGGCAGTTATAGAATGTCAGGGACAGAATGTTCCGGGGAATGTCAGTTATAGAATGTCAGGGACAGAACGTTCCGGGGAACGTCCGTTATAGAATGTCGGGGACAGAACGTTCCGGGAAATGTCAGTTATGGAATGTCAGGGACAGAACGTTCCGGGGAATGTCAGTTATAGAATGTCAGGGACAGAACATTCCGGGGAACGTCCGTTATAGAATGTCAGGGACAGAACCTTCCAGGGAATGTCAGTTATAGAATGTCAGGGACAGAACATTCCGGGGAATGTCAGTTATAGAATTTTGGGGACAAGACGTTCCGGGGAATGTCAGTTATAGCATGTTGGGGATAGAACGTTCTGGGGAATGGCATTTATAGAATGTTGGGAACAGGACGTTCTGGGGAATATCAGTTATAGAATGTTGGGGATAGAACTTTTTGGGGAATATCAGTCATAGAATTTCGGGGACAGAACGTTCCGGGGAATGGCAGTTATAGAATGTTGGGGTAGAACGTTCCGGGAAATATCAGTTATAAAACTCCTTGACCTATCCATCACCTTTCCCCCCCACCCACCCAACCAACATGACGTACTGTACCTGGACATACTGTAACATTAATGGGGTGAGAGACGGAGGGTCCAATCACAGGAATGGGAACTACAGGCATTGCCAGATCAGCTGAAAGGGTTAGATATACCACATTCTCAATTCACCTCACAGAACCAGTCCAAACACCGTAAACTCAGGGGAGATATCTGGTCACCGTAGAACACTGTGCAGACCAGACCAGTGTACTGGTCATTACAGCCCAGCAATCTGTTCAGATCCATCTATTGCACTGGTCAATAGAATCCAGGCAATCTTTCCAGAGTGAAACACTGCACAGATCATGTCACAGCACTTATCTTCAAACGCAGACTAGACATCTGTCAAGTTTGGGAAGCTGTGATAGAGACAGAAAAGCTGCAGATGATGGAGTCCAAAGTAGACAGGCAGGAAGCTGGGAGAACACAGCAATCCAGACACCATCAGGAGGTAGAGAGGTCGACATTACGGGTGTGACCGTTCTGTAAGAATCCTGAAGGAGGGCTACACCTGAAAAATCAAATTCTACACCTCCTGATGCTGCATAGATTGCGGTGTTCCTCCAGCAAGTATTCAGCATGGGAAACAATGCAGACCACACCCATGCATTGATCTATAAACCACGACTAGAATCTGTCCAGCACGAAAAGCTGTGCAGACCACAGCAGTACATTGATCTCTCAACCTGCACTAGACATCTGTCCAGCACGGGGAGCTGTGCAGACCACAGCAGTGCATTGATCTATAATCGCGGACTAGATATCTATCCAGCACTGGGAGCTGTGGACCTGAAACAAATATCCATCCAGCATAAGGAACTACACAAACCACATCATTGTATTATCTATAAACCACAACCAGATAGTCTGACCAGCACAGCGACCTGTGCAGTGATCACCCGTGAATTAATCTGTAAACCAGGAGCAGTTACCCTCCCAGCATGTAGGACTGTGTACACCACCCCAGTGCATTGATCTGTATACCAGGAGCAGTTACCCTCCCAGCATGTAGGACTGTGTACCCCACCCCAGTGCATTGATCTGTAAACAGGAGCAGTTACCCTCCCAGCATGTAGGACTATGTACACCTTCTCAGTGCATTGATCTGTAACCCAGGAGCAGTTACCCTCACAGCATGTAGTGCTGTGTATCCCACCCCAGTGAACTGCTCAGTAGCACTGTGTTAGATCCCTGCCCAGTGTGGGGAAACTTGCAGCCCATGTTGGAAGTGACAGGATGTACAGGTCCCACCCAATTACAGCTCCATATCTCAATTGTGCCCTGACAAGGGGGTGCTGTGGGTGTGAACATCACTGCCAGAGAGAGATGGCGGGGGAATCAGTTTAAATATCACCTTAATGGGAGGGGTTTGTGGTATAGACAGAGATGGGGAGACTGAGAGACAGTGTCATGGAAGGATGTATTCCCAGGTTTCAGAATGCTGAAATGTAGACACTTGGATAGCATCCTGTAACATGAGCCAGTCTTCCCAGGAAAGGTGGGAAAAAGGGAGATTGGTGTGAGGTCAGATGAAACAACAGCTGCTGTGTGGTTTTGAAATTACGCTTGTGTAATTTTAATAAGCGTCTTTTTGAAACAGTATATTGCTATAGAGTTGGAGTAGGGTAATAAGCAGTTAAGAGAAATGGGGTCTCAGAGTTGTGAATAGTTGATGTAAAATGTTCACTTTCAGAGTTAAAAAAAATTGATATTTTTGTTTAAACAGTGGAATTTGGGAATTCTCTGTCACTCATATTTTAACAGTTTACAAGGCAAATTGAGCATTTCTTTATGTTTAGTTTAAATTACCAGATGAGCTCAATGTTGTGTCCTAACAATTGCTATGTGTGTATCTGTGTGTCTCTGTGTGGGGCAGGTCTGGCAGTCTCTGTGGTGCTTAAAGTGATGCAATCCCACCCTCTGCTGGCCTACCCATGCCACTGCACATACATTGGCAGAGGGTGAAAACCAACAGGGATCCATTCAGAGAAGGGGAGGGGGAGGGAGAGGGCAACTGCTCACAGCACCATTCAAACTGATGACTTATCCATGGACTGATCTAAATGTCCTTTAAACGTTGTAACTGTCCCTGCTTTCACCATTTCCTCTGGAAGTTCATTCCACACACAAGCCAGATTCTGTCTAACATAATTACCTCTCATCACTTTTGTAAATCTTTTTTCCTCGCACCTTAAAATGTCCCACAGTTTTGAATCCCCAACTCAGAGAAAAGACATCAGCCCTTCAGCGTTTCTGTAACCTTCATTATTTTATAAACGTGTGTAAAGTTACTGCTTAATCTCATATTCTTCAGTGATAAAAATCCCAGCATATCCAGCCTCTCCTTATAGCTCACTCCCTCCTTTCCCAGCAACATCCAGGTTAATCTCTTCTCAATCCTCACCAGCTTAATAATATCAAGGTCAATAATATTTAAGTGAAGAGTCAAGGTATTTTCTAAGGGTATGGGGAGTCCAAAACTAGAGGACATAGGTTTAAGGTGAGAGGGGAAACACTTAAAAGTGACCTAAGAGGCAGCGTTTTCACCCAGAGGGTGGTGTGCCTATGGAATGAGCGGGCAGGGTGACCAGACTGGAGACAGTATTCCAGAAGGGGTCTCAGCAATGTTCTGCACAAACACAACATTGATGTCCCAATTGTGAGACTCAAAGGTCTGTCCTTTGAAGACATGTGTGTTAAAAACCTTCTTAACCACACTATCTATATGAGATGCAAATTTTAAAGAATTAAACCTGACGGCCTAGATCTCTGTACCACAGCACTGACAAAGGCTCTACTTTTAATTGTATAGGTCCTGCTGTTGTTTGATTTACCAAACCCAATACCTCAAATGAATCCAAACTAAACTCCATCAGATACCCCTCAGCCCAGTGTGTGATATTAATGCCACCTCACCCTCCCCCTTCAATTTTAAAATGCCGAACCGTCTCCACGATGCCTACACACTCCGGCCTTGATTTTCACAAAGACCCTGAGATTGGGATGCATTGTATTGTTAGGGGGAGGAGAGACAGATTGCAGACACAGTCAGTGGGGAGGAGAGGCTGGATAGTAATCAGCGGCCTGGTGTCATTTCATGGTTTTAGGAAGAGGGGAGTCGTACGTGAGAGTTGGGTAAGAGTGTTGGGTGTTTTGGGTTCAGACATTAAGGTCTTCCTTCGTCTCTGGTGTTCAGTGATAAATATCTATTTGAGACCCTTCATTTGGCAGAATGTGTCTGGAGGATTTATTTCCTTAATATTGCAGACTCCAGATAATAGCAATTAAAGATGTTAATAATTAATTTTGATAGCATAGCAAGTACACTCAATAGTCTAAGTTGAGACAAATATCTTGCATTTGTTTAATAATACAAAGTATTTTTTGTCATTCAGAAATGGTAACCTGATTATAATAAATCCATATCGAGCTGAAAGTGGGCACTTAAAATATGACTCAAAATCTGGGTATGGTATTTGTCGTGGGTAGTGACCCTGTCTCTGAGCCAGAGGTCTGGATTTGATTCCAATTCCTCAACTTGCGTGGTAGTATTCCTACCTCTGGACTAGAAGACCTGGATTCAAGTCCTGCCTGTTGCAGAGGTATGTCACAGCATGTCAGGACAGTCTGATCAACAAACACACAGGAGAATACTGTTACAGCTTTATCGGTATTGCTGAGTGATGCTAGTATCCCTACTTCTGGGCACAAAGGTCTCGGTGTCAAGCCCACAGAGGTGTCTCATGATACATCTGTACAAACTGATTAAGATGGATTTAGAATTGTGACTTGATGGAGAAGGAAGAGATGTTAGTATTGCAATTCAGAATTTAGGCCCAGGATGAGTGAAAGCACAGCTATTCGTGTTGATTGGAGTCACATATTGCAGCAGTAAAGGTTTATGAAATCAGAACGGTCATGGATAGGGTGAGTAGTCAGGGTTTTTCCCCAGGTTAGGGGCGTCCAAAACTAGAGGGCATTGGTTGAAAGTGAGAGAGGAAAGGTTTTGATGAGGCCGAAAGGGCACTTTTTCACACAGAGGGTGGTGTGCATATGGAATGAGCTGCCAGAGGAAGTGGTGGAGGCTGGTACAACTACAGCATGTAAAAGGCATCTGGGTACTGACAGACCTGGCGAGCTTTTCCAGCAATTTCTGTATTTCTGTTAAAAATGCATTCAGTTTAACACAGGTATTCTGAATAAATTAAACATTTTTATTTTTTAATGACGCAGGGATATATATATACATATCTTCAAATTGACCGAGACCATTTTCTGCGAAGGATGTGGCTCTGTGTATGACAGCAGCAATGATCCATCTACATGGAGCAGGGAATGTGATGGAGACACAGGTTTGGACAATGTGCAAGGAGACCTCACATGGTCGAGTTTGGGAGAGGATGACATTCCTGTGTGATTCAGCTCAGAGAGGGAGAAAATATAATTTGCCTGAGAAGGAACGGCCTATTGCACTCACTCTCCTTCATTGTTCCTCAACACAGCAATGTGTGCGAGCTAAAGAAAAAAACTCTACAGTCATCATTACCATTCTTATTTTTATGGAATCACTGCAGTGTTGAAACAGGCCCTTCGGTCCAACAAGTCCATTCCAACCTTCCCAACCCATTCCCCTATATTCACCCCTGACTATTGCACATAACCTAGAAATCCCAGATCACTACGGACAATTTAGCATGACCAATCCACCGAACCTGCACAGTTTGTAGTAGGAAACTAGATCACCCGTTAGAAGCTCACACAGACAAGGGGAGATTGTGCAAACTCCACACAGACAGTCACCCAAGGCTGGCATCGACCCCAAATCCCGAGTTCTGTGAGGCAGCAGTGCTAACCACCGTGCTACCCTTTGGGTGATCACTGACCAGAATTCACTGGAATCTACTCACTGCCTAAAGCGAAGGGAATTCAGCCAAATCCAAAATCTCCCAGAATGAAATCCCATTGCTAGCAGCTGGTGTGAGTACAATATTTTCAGAAGCAGAATAACGTTTTGGACAATCTCGCAATTTTTCCTTTGTCATAAGATCCAATAATATTTAGACAAATTCTTTCAAGTTAAACTTGCACTGTGTGTGTGTGTGTGTGTGTGTGTGTGTGTGTGTGTGTGTGTGTGTGTGTGTGTGTGTGTGTGTGTGTGTGTGTGTGTGTGTGTGTGTGTGTGTGTGTGTGTGTGTGTGTGTGTGTGTGTGTGTGTGTGTGTGTGTGTGTGTGTGTGTGTGTGTTTTTAGAAAGGGAAATATTGATTATATATTTGCAATACCCAACCAGTTTGCCATTCATCTTTCCATCATAGTTTGAGTAACATTGCTCTGAATCATAAACGTGTTGTTTTAGCAGATTAAAGAAACTAGCCGGACTTGTTCCTAAAAGTGACACTGACCCAGTCTGAAACCGATATCAACGGCCATATCACCAACCTGGTTACATTTAACATTTGTTGTGAGCAGTGGAGAGTGGGACGAGAAAATGAAACAGTGACCCAAAAAGCCGGGGAACTATAGACCAGTGAGTCTGATGTCAGTGGTGGGTAAGTTGTTGGAGGGGATTCTGAGGGATAGCATTTACATACATTTGGGAAGGCAAGGGCTGATCGTAGTAGACAACGTGGCTTTCTGCATGGGAAACCATGTCTCATTAATTTGGCTGAGTTTTATGAAGAGGTGACAAAGAAGATTGATGAAGGCAGTTTGGTAGACATTGTCTATATGGACTTCAGAAGGGGTTCATTTAAAGAACAAAGAGCAAAGAAAATTTACAGCCCAGGAACAGGACCTTCGCCCTCCAAGCCTGAGCCGATCAAAATGTACTGTCTAAACCTGTCGGTCAATTCCCAAGCATCTGTCTCCCTCAGCTCCCCACCTACTCATGCATCTGTCCAGACGCATCTTAAATGAATCTGCCGTGCCTGCCTCTACCACCTCTGCTGGCAACGCTTTCCAAACACCCACCACCCTCTGTGTGAAGTTCTTACCGCGTGTATCCCCCTTACACTTTCCACGTCTCACTTTGAAAGCACGACCTCTCGTTACTGAATCCTTCACCGGGAAAAAGCTTGTCTATATCCACCCTGTCTATACCCTTCATGATTTTGAAAACGTCAACCAGGTCCCCCCTCAATCTCCTTTTTTTCTAGTGAAAATAAACCTAACCTACTCAGTCTCTCTTCATAGCTAGTATTTCATTCTGATTGGTAGACAGATGAGTAAGTTTCAGTCACGTGGGATACAGAAGAAGCTAGTCACAATTGTCTTGAAGGAAGAGATATATTTTTCAGACTGGAGGCTTGTGAGCAGCAGTGTGCTGCAAGAATCAGTACTGAGTTCACTGCATTTCATCATTTACGTAAAGGATTTAGATGTGAATATTGGGGCCATAGTAAGTTTACAGATGACATCAGAAATGTGGTGTAGTAGATTAGCTCAGAGTACAACGAGACCACAATTTGATGGTACAAAGGGGCAAGGAGTGGCAGGTGAAGTTTAATTTAGATAAAGACGAGGTTTTGCATTTTGGAAAGGCAAATCAGGGCAGCGGTTATACACTTAATGGTAAGGTCCAGGGGAGTATTGTGGAACAAAGGGACATCGGGCTGCAGGTACATTGTTCCTTGAAAGTGGAGTCGCAGGTAGACAGAGTGGGACAGAACACATTTGGCACATTTGTCTTAATCAGTCAGAGCATTGAGTGTAGGAGTTGTGGTGGTATGTTGTATCTGTACAGGATGTTGGTGAGGCCACTTTAAGAATATTGTGTACAACTCGGTTTTCTGCAGATATGACTTACACAGATGTTCCAGGACTGAAGGTTTGAGCTTTAGGGAGAGGCTGATTACGTTGAGGTGCTCCCTCCTGGAGTGTCAGAGGTTGAGGGGTAACATTATAGAGGTTTATAAAATCATCAGGGGCATGGATATTCTGAACAGCCATGTTCTGCTCCCAAGCATAGGGGAGTCCAGAACAAGAGGGCATAGGTTGAAGGGGAGAGGGTGAATGATTTAGAAGGAACCTGAAGATAAATGTTTCACACAGAGAGTAGTGTGTGATTAGAAAGTGCTGTCAGAGGAAGTGGTCAAGGCGGGTACAATCACAGGACGAATATTGGCCAAATGCTGGCAAATAGCACGAAATCAGACTTGATATCCGATCGGAGTGAACAGGTTGGACTAACGAGTCTGTTTCGGTTCTGCATGACTCTCTGATTCTATAAGAGGGATGAGGAATAATTCTGAAAGGACCTTTCAAGTTGGAATTCTCTTCACTGGAAGTCTATCGTGTCTCTATGTTCACATTGATTGAAAGCTGCGTTAGGTAAATATTTGAGAGAGGTGAGTCACAGATAATGGGACACAGACAGGAAAGTGGGGCTGAAACCACAACCTGATCAGCTAAAATCTTAGTGCCTGGTGGAGCAGGCTCAAAGTATCTAATGACCCAATCCTGTTCCTCAGTTCCATGTCCCTGTGTTCCATTCAGACCCTCACACCTACTAGACAGGAGCAGTTGGAGGCTACTTACTCCTATAACCTTTTGCACAGAAACAGAGGAGAACTTTTGGCCCTTCAAGACTGTCCCACACGCTTTGAGGTGATTTGCGAAGTGTAATTGGAAAACCCTGGCTCTTGCCCAAAATCCACCCCGCACCTCCCGCTTCTACCTCCTGCCCAAGATCCACACATCACCTCGGGGGATCTCCCATCCACCGCCTCCAACCTCATAGTCCCACAACCCCGCACCTCCCGCTTCGACCTTCTGCCCAAAATCCACAAACCTGACTGCCCCGGCCGACCCATTGTCTCCGCCTGCTCCTGCCCCACTGAACTCATCTCCGCATACCTTGACACCGTCCTGTCCCCCTTAGTCCAAGAACTCCCCACCTACGTTCGGGACACCACCCATGCCCTCCACCTCCTCCATGATTTTCGCTTCCCCGGTCCCCAACGCCTTATTTTCACCATGGACATCCAGTCCCTGTACACCTCCATCCCCCATCACGAAGGACTCAAAGCCCTCCGCTCCTTTCTTTCCCGCCGTACCGACCAGTACCCTTCCACAGACACCCTCCTTCGACTGACTGAACTGGTCCTCACCGTGAACAACTTCTCTTTCCAATCCTCCCACTTCCTCCAAACGAAAGGAGTAGCCGTGGGCACCCGCATGGGCCCCAGCTATGCCTGCCTCTTCGTTGGATATGTGGAACAATCCATCTTCCGCAACTACACTGGCCCCACCCCCCACCTTTTCCTCCGCTACATCGATGACTGTATCGGCGCCGCCTCGTGCTCCCACGAGGAGGTTGAACAGTTCATCCACTTCACCAACACCTTCCACCCCGACCTCAAATTCACCTGGACAGTCTCTGATTCCTCCCTCCCCTTCCTCGACCTTTCTATTTCTATCTCAGGCGACCGAATCAACACGGACATCTACGACAAACCAACCGACTCCCACAGCTACCTGGACTACACCTCCTCCTATGCTGCCCCCTGTAAAAACGCCATCCCATTCTCCCAATTCTTTCGACTCTGCCGCATCTGCTCCCAGGAGGACCAGTTCCAAAAACGCACATCCCAGATGGACTCCTTCTTCAAGGACCGCAATTTCCACCCCGACGTGGTCGACGATGCCCTCCACCGCATCTCTTCCACTTCCCGATCCTCTGCCCTTGAACCCCGCCCCTCCAACCGCCACCAGGACAGAACCCCACTGGTCCTCACCTACCATCCCACTAACCTCCATGTACAGCGCATCATCCGCTGCCATTTCCGCCACCTCCAAACGGACCCCACCACCAAGGATATATTTCCCTCCCCTCCCCTATCAGCATTCCGTAAATACCACTGCCTCCCTGACTCTCTCGTCAGATCCACACCCTCCACCAACCCAACCTCCACTCCCGGCACCTTCCCCTGCAACCGCAGGAGGTGCAAGACTTGCGCCCATACCTCCCCCCTCATCTCCCTCCAAGGCCCCAAAGGAGACTTCCATATCCGCCACAGATTCACCTGTACCTCCACTCATATCATCTATTTCATCCTTTGCACCCGATGTGGCCTCCTCTATATTGGGGAGACAGGCCGCCTACTTGCGGAGTGTTTCAGGGAACACCTCTGGGACACCCGGACCAACCAACCCAACCACGCTGTAGCTCAACATTTCAATTCCCCCTCCCACTCCACCAAGGATATGCAGGTCTTTGGACTCCTCCATCGTCAGACCACAGCGAAACGACGGTTGGAGGAAGAACACCTCATCTTCCGGCTAGGAACCCTCCAACCACAAGGGATGAACTCGGATTTCACCAGTTTCCTCATTTCCCCTCCCCCCAGCCTGTCTCAGTCAAATCCATCAAATTCAGCACCGCCTTCCTAACCTGCAATCTTCTTCCCGACCTCTCCGCCCCCACCCCAGTCTGACCTATCACCCTCACCTTGACCTCTTTCCACCTATCACATTTCCTACGCCCCTCCCCCAAGTCCCTCCTCCCTATCTTTTATCTTAGCCTGCTGGACCAACTTTCCTCATTCCTGAAGAAGGGCTAATGCACGAAACGTCGATTCTCCTGTTCCCTAGATGCTGCCTGACCTGCTGCGCTTTTCCAGCAACACATTTCCATCTCTGGGTATGAAAGAGGCCCCTCATTTCTCTTTACAGAGCTTCCATTCTCTGCAGCTTGTGCTTCATTTGTTGGTCATGTTGTGGACCCAAATTCACTGAGAATACAACCCCATACCTCACCCAGAGATGGCTCACAAAATCCTCTGATCTCCATGGCTGCAACATTCAATAACAGAACATTCATAAAAATAACACCAACTAAAATGGGAGAACATCAGAATCAGAGGCAGGTCATTCAATCCCCAAGCCTGCCTTGCCCTTCACTAAGATCATGATTGATCTGCTCTTGGTCTCAAATCCTCTTTCATACCCAATTCTTCATAGCCCTCTTCTCTCTGACAAGTCAATATCCATCTACCTCCTCTTCAAATACTTTCAGTCATCTAGCTCCCCAACATTCTTGAGAAGAGAAATCCTGACATTCAAATACCACCTGTTTGAAGAAAACACTTGCTGCTCCAATATCATTGGCGTATTGATGTGAACAAAAGAGGTAGGCTGAAGGGTTCAGGTAAAAATGACTGGCCCTGATATCAAGGCAGTGATTGACTTCTGTTGACATAAAGGAGCTGAACAAAACTGGACTTAATGGGAATCAGACTAAACTCTCCACAGTTTGGAGTCAAACATGGCACAAAGGAAGATGTTCGTCATCTCAGTCCTGGGTCACCTCTGTGAGAGATCCTCAGGGTAGGTTCCCCATTCACAAACATCTTCAGCTGTTTCATCAATGTCTCCCTGCCCCCAACCTCCCCACCATAAGATCAGAAGTGGGGATGGTCACTGAAGATTCCACAATGTTCAGAACATTTTGTCCCCCGTCAGCTCCTGAAATGGTCTGTGTCATGTGCAGCAAGACCCAGGCTCCATTGAGACATGTGCTATTAAAGTGTCTGTAACATTCATGTCACAGCACTGGCGGGCACTGCACATTGCCACAGTAAAATAAGAGTTCATTCAGCATCTCATGCTGTTTTCACAGGAATATCAGGAAGTCATTCAGCCCATTGACAGTATTGGAGAAGAACAGGGACAGCCCATTCACTGCCTCAGCCTATTACTCAGGAAGGGAAGGAGTCTAGAGTGATGGACCACGCCAGAGCCCCTCTACAATATTTGAAGGCAGTAACCTAGACTCTTTTTGTTATTATTTTAAAGGAAATGTAAACTGTCTGTCCCAGATGCAATGTGACTAGTCAGACTACTCGGTGTGAAGCACAACACCATTTATTTAAACAAGGAAGATAAAATGAAACCAAAGAAAGAGGAATTTAGAATAACGTAACTCTATTGGCCATGTTAGCAGCATAATAGATCTAGGAACTATTACTAATGAAATGTTCCAATATAGGAAACTCCCATAAACACAGCCATTGGCAAAAAGGAATATACAGACACAGATTGTCGCAAACATTTCTCCAATCCAGGAATTAAAAACAGCATCAAGGGAAAATTCAGAGAGAGTAGCAGCCACGAGATAGTCACTGAAGCTTCCAACTCTGTGGAGACCCCAATAGTTTCTGGTGTTACTCAGAAACCGAAACCCAGAGATCCTAATCTGTGAGAGCTGGCCACACCCATTCAGGCTGCATTAAAATAAACCTAAGGCACCCCTAGCTGTTACTCAAGTGGTCTTAACTAGCCAGCTTGTTAACGATCGTTCAATCTCTTTCTTAAAAGAAACCAGGACAAAATAACCTCTTAAAGCTGCAGCATTATCACACTAGTCTGTATAATGAGCTGTCAAACAGGAACCAGGGGTAACCAGTCAGGCCCTTGGCCATGTCCAATCGGACGAGGTTGAAGCCAGTCAGTCCCTTGAGTCACTTATACAGGAACAGTTGGAGGCCATTCCCACCTCAATGGGGACAGAATGAGGTAATTGATGCTGATTCCTGATGAATGTTATATGCCCAAAATGTCGATTCTCCTGGTCCTCGGATGCTGCCTGACCCGCTGTGCTTTTCCAGCAATTGATGCTCTACTCTGATCTCCAGCATCGGCAGTCTTAAGTGTCTCCTAACTGATGCTCTAACATGATGAACAAGTGGAGCAGAGGCTGCACAGACAGACTGCTCCACGTTGTTCTTCCTGGCTCCGTTGCTCATGATACACACGTGGGACTTGAACATGGTTTTCTAGTGGTGAGGAGGGAAGCCAAATGTCTTGTGTGAAGTCTTAAGAAGGCACCTTCCATCTCCGAGAAGACAGTTGTTTATGAAAGGCTGAAGCCGGTGGGAATGGCTACCTGTTTCAGACGGAAGGTATTGTGGCTGCTATTGGGGATTGTGAGCAACATGACGTTCAGTACGGGTTCACACGCCGACTGCACAATAACGTGGGGATAGTTAATTTATGAATATAAACTATTAGGAAAGCCACGTTAGACTGATGAATGGACTCTGTAAGTTCAAATAATGCTGCACTTGTTCATGTTGATCTTGTCTAGTGTGAGGGGCTCAGGGTGGTAGTGACAGAATAAATGTGAGGGATCAGGGTGACAGTGATGCAGTAATTGTGAGGGGGTCAGGGTGATAGTGAAGCAGTAACTGTGAGGGGTCAGACTGATAGTGACGCCGTATATCTGAGGGGTCAATCTATACTGATGCAGACAGTGTGAGGGGTCAGTCTATAGTGGCGCAATAAGTGGCGCATTGTCAGGGTGACAATGACGCATTAAGTGTGAGGGATTCAGGCTCTCAGTGAAGCAGTAAGTGTGAGGGGTCAGGGTGATAGTAACAGACTAAATATGAGAGGTCAGGGTGTCAGTGATGCAGTATGTGTGAGAGGGAGAGGCTGGTAGTGACACAGTAAGTGAGTTGGGCTTCAGCGTGACACTGATGCAGTCAGTGTGAGGGGGAGAAGCTGGTAGCGACGCAGTAAGTATGAGGGGGTCAGAGTGAGAGTGAACCAGTAAGTGTGAGGTGGTCAGGGTGACAGTGATGCAATGATTGTGAGGGGTCAGGCTGACAGTGATGCAGTAAGTGTGAGGGGTAAAGCTGATAGTGATGCACAAATTTGAGGGGTCAGGGTGATAGTGACGCAGTAAGTGTGAGGGGGTCAGGGGTGACAGTGACGCAGTAAGTGTGAGTGGGTCAGGGTGATAGTGATGCAGTGTGAGGGGGTCAGGGTGACAGTGACGCAGTAAGTGTGAGGGGGTAAGGCTGATAGTGACGCATAAATGTGAGGGGGTCAGGCTGATAGTGACGCAGTAAGTGTGAGAGGGTCAGAATGACAATGACCTAGTGAGTGTGAGGGGATAAGGCTGATAGTTACGCAGTAAGTGTGAGAGGGAGGGTGACAGTGACGCAGTGAGTGTGAGGGAGTCAGGCTGACATTGATGTTGCAAGTGTGAGTTGTCAGGGTGACAGTGCCGCTTTAAGTGCGCTGGGGTCAGGGTAAGTGTGAGGGGTAGATGCTGGTAGTGACGCAGTAAATCTGATTGTGTCAGGGTGATAGTGATGCTGTAATTGTGGGTCAGGTGCTCGTGACACAGTGAATATGAGAGGGTCAGGCTGATAGTGACGCAGTAAGTGTCGGGGTTTTAGGGTGATAGTGACGCAGTCAGTGTGAGTGTGAAAGGGTGACAGTAACGTAGTAATTGTGAGTGGGTCTGGGTGATAATGACGCAGTAAGTATGAGAGGGGCCCGAGTGACAGTGAAGCAGTAAGTGTGAGGTGGTCAGACTGACATTGATGCTGTAAGTGTGAGTTGTCAGGGTAACAGTTGTGCAGTACGTGTGATTGTGCCAGGGTGATAGTGATGCAGTAGGTGTGAGGGGTCAGTCTGATAGTGACGCAGCAGTTGTGAGTGTGTCCAGCTTGGAGTGATGCTGTAAGTGTGAGGAGGTCAGGGTGATAGTGATGCAGTAAGTGTGAGGGGGTCAGGTTGATAGTGACGCAGTCAGTATGAGGGGTTCAGTGTGATAGTGACGCAGTAAGTGTGAGGGGGTTAGGGTGATATTGACGCAGTAAGTGTGAGGGGGTCAGAATGATTGTACGCAGCAAGTGTGAGGGGGTCAGGGGATAATACCGCAGTAAGTGTGAGGTGTCAGGGTGAAAGTGACAGTAAGTGTGAGGGGGCTCTGGGTGATAGTGATGCAGTAAGGGTGATTGTGCCAGGGTGATAGTGACGCAGTAAGTGTGATGAGGAGAGACTGGTAGTGATGCAATAAGTGTGTGCGACTCAGTCTGAAACTGACGCAGTAGGTGTGAGTGTGTCCAGCTTGTGGTGACGCAATAAGTGTGAGGAGGCCAGGGTGATTGTGATGCAGTCAGTGTGAGGAGGTCAGGGTGACAGTGACGCAGTCAGTGTGAGGAGGTCAGTGTGATAGTGATGCAGTAATTGTGAGGAGGTCAGGGTGATAGTGACGCAGTAAGTGTGAGTGGGTCAGGATGACAGTGACGCAGAAAGTGTGAGTGGGCAGGATGATATTGATGCAGTAAGTGTGAGCGGGTCAGGTTGATAGTGATAGAGTAAGTGTGAAGAGGTCAGAGTGATAGTGACACAGTAATTGTGTGGAGGTCAGGATGATAGTGACGCAGTAAGTGTGCGGGGGTCAGGGTGATAGTGACGCATGCAGTGTGAGGGGCTCAGGCTGATAGTGACGCAGTAAGTTTAGGGGTTTTAGACTGAAAGTGACGCAGTCAGTGTGGGTGTGTAGGGTGACAGTGACATAGTAAGTGTGAGGGGGCAGGATGATAATGATGCAATAAGTGTGAGGTGGTCAGTTTGATAGTGACGCAGTCAGTGTGAGGGAAGAGGCTGATAGTGATGCAGTAAGTGTGAGGAGGTCCAGTAATTGTGATGGGTGAGGATGATAGTGAAACAGTTAGTGTGAGGGGGTCAGGGTGATAGTGACACAGTTGGTATGAGGGGGTCAGGGTGATCGTGACACAATCAGTGTGAGGAGGGCCCTGTTGATAGTGACGCAGTAACTCTGAGGTTTCTCTCTGACTGAATCTCTCTCCCTCCTGTCCCTCCCTCCCTCTCTCTCTGACGCACTCTGTCTCCCTGGTCCTTCCCCCTCCCTCTGACACAGAGACTGGGTGGTTTGGGTGTGAGGTTGCATTTGGGGGGGTGTGGTGAGATGTGCGAGAAAGGGAAAATTGTGGGAGGGAGACAGCGATATCAGGACAGTGAGAGTGAGCGGGAGGGGGAGGTGGAGAGAAAAGCGTGGAGACAGGTGGAGAAACCAGGGTTGGGGGTGAGAGAGGGGGTACGAGAGAGAGTGAAATGGAGAGGTGGTGAGAGTGAGTGAGTGTGCAGAGAGAGGGAGAGAAATAAGGAGAAAGAGTAGGAGAGAGGAAATAGGGAGGTCAAATTGGAGTGGGGGACAGAGGGAGTTAATCCCAGCTCCTGAGCTCAGGACGCGGTGCCCTCCCCTTCCCTGAGGACCAGGACTTGGGGCTGAGTTTGTCTCTCTCCAACTCAGCTTCTCCAACACAAAGACACACAACATCGGTCACTCTGCTGCTCGGCACGATTTAATGAACATTTTTCTTGTATACAAATGGAAGTGATGGATGCAGTCAGTGGGATGGTATCTTTTCTCACTGGCCCCTGATTTGTGAGAAACATTGAAATGTTTCCCTGTTACCCCGCTGTGGGATAAGGATGGACAAACCAGCGCTACCCTCAGTCTGTTACCATAGCGACAGGCTGCTTCATCGCTGAAACACTGAACTGAAGTGAGAAAATGCCGGATGGATTGATTAATGAGGGAATTTGATGGATGGATGGATTTGGGAGAAGGGACATTTCAGCACATTCTTCAGCTGCTGCCTGAACTTAGTCTGGGTCACGGCATAAATCGCGGTGTTTGTGCAGCAACTGAGGAGCTGCAATATGAAGCCCAATTCCTGCACAAAGAGATGGAGATACACAGGACGATACTCAATCCTCCTTATCCGGTTCCATATAGAATACAGCATTAACGTTGACCATAACAGGATGAAATTGGCCGAGATCACAAACAGTAAAATGATGGATTTTTTTCGGTTTCTCATTTCGGTGTCAGAGTGAGCATTCCCATTGGTGTGAGCGCGGAGTCTCCTGCGGGCTCTGCTGGTCACTAAAATGTGTTTGACGGTGATAACATTGAGCAGCAGAATCAGGAGAAATGGGACACCCGGAGTTAGAATGTGGTGGAGGGACTCGATTGTGACCCAGACACTGGAGGATAGAACAGCGTCTGTTACCTCACAAAACCAGGGGCGATTCCACAGCCGATACCGAGCCATGAGCATAAAATACCAGGAAATGTTCTTTAAACAGCTCAGCACAGTCACTGCTCCCAGAACCACAGCCGCAGTTTTCTCACTGCAATATTTACTTTTCAGCTTCTGGCAACAAATGGCCACAAACCGATCAAAGGTGAAAGTGACGGTGAACCAGACAGAGCAGTCAGTGGCTGCATAAAGCAGGACTGCGTGGATATTGCACACGGGGACGGAGTACCTCAGGAAATTAAATTGTTCCCAATGAACAATGGGAATGTGTCTCAGGATCAGGTCGAGGATAATGACCAGGAGATCCACCGCTGCCATAGCCCCCAGGTAACGTCTGACACATGGAGACAATCCACAATCTTTATAAAGCAGGACGTAGATGGTCACTACGTTAACTGTGAGGAAGGAAAACAAACCCATTATCAATCAGCCTGGAGGCAAAGGGACCCGCTTGATTGGGGACCCAGTGAGATTTTCGAATGTGTCTCTGTATTCAGGGATTTATTAAAATTATTGTAGCTGGAAAAACAACTGGGACGGTCAGAATTACTGACAAAAATGTGACATAAACCACAAGAAACCCTCCCTCCCCAAACATACAGAGACACATCCATAAGGACAGATAGTTTATAGAACATTCCCACACACTCGATCACTCGAGAGCAGACACAGGTCACTCCTTCCCAGTTCCTAATACGGAGGGTGGAATCGTTGCTGTCCTGAAGGATTCTCTCCCAGTTTCCTGATGATAAACGGAATTTGAGAATTCCTGTATTTTGGTCTAAATTGTGGTCGATCCTGTGTCGTGGAGAAATGTAAACGCAGGGAAAACGTATTCACCCCTTTAACTCCCTGAGGGGCCTTCGGAACAGTGTCTCCTTCTCCTTGGAACGGGATCACTTCCCTAGGGATCTTATCGTTTGTTCAATTCACTGACGTCCGGCCGCTCACAAACAATGTCAGGGACTCAACGTTTCGGGGAATGTCAGTTATGGAATGTCAGGGTCAGAACGTTCCGGGGAATGTCGGTTATAGAATTTCAGGGACAGAACGTTCCGGGGAATGTCGGTTATAGAATGTCAGTGGCAGAACTTTCCGGGGAATGGCAGTTATAGAATGTCAGGTACAGAACGTTCCAGGGAATGTCAGTTATAGAATGTCAGGGACAGAAGTTTCCGGGGAATGTCAGTTATGGAATGTCAGGGACACAATGTTCTGGGGAGTGACAGTTATAGAATGTCAGGGTCAGAACATTCCGGGGAATGTCAGTTATAGAAATGGCAGGGACACAACGTTCCGGGGAATGTCAGTTATAGAATGTCAGGGACAGAACATTCCGGGGAATGTCGGTTATAGAATGTCAGGGACACAATGTTCTGGGGAGTGACAGTTATAGAATGTCAGGGTCAGAACGTTCCGGGGAATGGCAGTTATAGAATGTCGGGGACAGAACGTTCCGGGGAATGTCTGTTATAGAATGTCAGGGACAGAACATTTCGGGGAATGTCAGGGACACAACGTTCTGGGGAATGGCAGTTATAGAATGTCAGGGACAGAACATTTCGGGGAATGTCAGGGACACAACGTTCGGGGGAACTCCTTGACCTGTCCATGACCTTCCCCATTGTCTCTGACCTATCACGTCTCCCCTATCTCCGTCTCCCAATCACATTCCCAGCTCCCTTACCCCAGCCCCAGCTCCTGCACCAGCCCCAGCCCCAGCCCCAGACCAAACCCCAGCCCCACCTCCTGCACCAGCACCAGCCGCAGCCCCAGCCCCAGCTTCAGCCCCAGCCCCAGCTCCAGCCCCAGCCCAGTTCCATTACCAGCACCAGCCCCAGCCCCAGCCACAGCCGCAGCCCCAGCCCCAGCCGCAGCCCCAGCCCCAGCCCCAGCCCCAGCCCCAGCCCCAGCCCCAGCCCCAGCCTCAGCCCCAGCCCCATCCCCAGCTCCTGTACCAGCCCCAGCCCCAGCCCCAGCCCCAGCGCCAGCCCCTGCACAGCCTTCTCCCATTTATCTCTCAGCTCCCCCCCTCACCACAATCCTCATTCCTGATTCAGGGATTATGCCTGAAACATTCATTCCCCTGCTCCCCGGATGCTGCCTGACCTGCTGTGCTTTTCCAGCACCATACTCCCAGTCAGGAAACAGTCCGACACCGTCATACTCACAAGATCAGGCCTGATGGATAATTTAGATTAGATTAGATTACCTACAGTGTGCAAACAGGCCCTGCAGGCCAACAAGTGCACACCGACCTGCCGAAGCGCAACCCACCCAGATCCATTCCCCTAAATTTACCCCTTCACCTAACACTACGGACAATTTCCCATGGCCAATTCACCTAACCTGCACATCTTTGGACTATGGGAGGAAACCAGAGCACCCAGACGAAACCCACGCAGACACGGGGAGAATGTGCAAACTCCACACAGTCAGTCGCCCGAGGCTGGAATCGAACCCGGGTCTCTGGCGCTGTGAGGCAACAGTGCTAACCACTCTGCCACCGTGCCATCCATAATATTTCATGAAGCCCCATCACCATCCCTGGGTATATCCTGTCCCACCGGCAGGACAGACCCACCAGTGATGGGGACACCCTGGGATACAGTCAGGGAAGGAGTTACCCTACAATTGCCCAACATTGATTCCAGAACTCAGGAAATCTCATGGCAATATTTCATGGTCAAGGAAGTCCCCTGAAGATGGTTATCTCCTGCCCCCCCCCCCCCCCCCCCCCCACCACCGCTCCTCTTGGAAACAAATCAGAGGAAGCACTGAGGGTGACAAGGACACAGACCGTCCTCTGGGTGTGACACTTCAATGTACATCACCAGGAGTATCCCCACAAGCCCACCGCTGCCTGAGCAGGGACAGGCTTCAATACACTGGGGGAAACATTCTCACCAAACTCCTTGTCCCAGATGGATCTATCCCTGACAGTATCTGTAGGAACAACCAGCACACAGTCCTGGTGGAGGGAGTCTCAGCCTCATATTTGACATACTCAAGATTAGTGTGTTCCTGGAAAAGCACAGCAGGTCAGGCAGCATCCGAGGAGCAGGACAATCACCGTCTCGGGCAGCAGACCTTCATCACGAATGCGGCTGAGAGACTCCGGGATGGAGAGATAAATCAAATTAGGCGTACTGCTCACTGTGTGATGTGGCACTCCCTCCTGTGAAGTAGGACAAATCTCTATAGGGTTGAGCACATTGAAACTTGGCATCCATGAGGCGCTGTGGGCTAGTAACAGCCGCAGCATCAATGGCCTTCCCTCCATCATAAAGTCAGAAGTGGCCTATTCACTGATCGTTTCAAAATATTCAGCACTATTCACAACTGCACCGATACTGAAGCAGGCTATTCAGCCCATCAAGAGTTTTAAACAGGAACAGAATGAGGCCATTCAGCAATTGGAGGCTGTTCATCAGCGATTGGAGCAAATCTTTTAATCTCTCATGCCTGTTACACAGGAAATGGAAGGGAACATTCAGCATTTCAAAGCTGCTACACAGGAATACGGAGAGCTGTGTAGACCACAGCAGTGCATTGATCTATAAACCCGGACTAGATAACTGTCCAGCACCGGCAGTTGTGCAAACCACAGCAGGGCAATGATCTATAAACACGGGCTAGATATCTGTCCAGCACGGGGAGCAATGTAGACCAAAACAGTGCATTGATCTATAAACCCAGTCCAGATATCTGTCCAGGACGGGGAGCTGTGCAGACCACAGCAGTGCATTGATCTATAAACGCGGACGAGATATCTGTCCAGCACGGGAAGCTGTGCAGACCACAGAAGAGCATTGATCTATAAACCCGGACTATATATCTGTCCAGCACCGGGAGCTGTGCAGAATTCCGCAGTGCACTAATGTGTGAACCTGAAAGAAATATCCATCCAGTATTTGGAGCTGCACGGACTACACCATTGCATTATCTATGAACCTCAACCAGTTAGTCTGACCAGCACAGGGAACAGTGCAGTAATCACTGTGAATTAATCTTTAAAAGGCCAGCAATTACCCTCCAAGCATGTAGGACTGTGTACCCACCGCAGTGCATTGATCTGTAAACCAGGAGCAGTTACCCTCCCAGCATGTAGGACTGTGTACACCCCCCCAGTGCATTGATCTGTAAACCAGGAGCAGTTACCCTCCCAGCATGTAGGACTGTGTACACCACCCCAGTGCATTGATCTGTAAACCAGGAGCAGTTACCCTCCCAGCATGTAGGACTGTGCATCCCACCCCAGTGCATTGCTCTGTAACACTGTGTTAGATCCCTGTCCATTGTGGGGAAATTTGCAGCCCATGCTGGAAGTGACAGTATGTGCAGTTCCCACCCATTTCCAGCTCCATATCTCCATTGCGCCATGATGAGGGGTTGCTGTGGGTGTGAACTTCACTGCCAGAGAGAGATAGCGGGGGAGTCAGTTTATACAATAACAAATAGGAGGCGTTTGGGAAATAGTCAGAGAGGGGGAGACCGAGAAACAGTGTTATGGAAGGATGTGTTCCCAGGTTTCAGAATGCTGAAATGAAAACATATCAACAGCATCCTGTAACATAAACCAGTGATTCCAGAAATGGTAGGGAAACAGGATATTGGTGGGAGTTCAGATGATGCAGAGTTTTGGATGAGTATTTGTTCTGCAGCTTTGCATCTGGGCATAGGGTCAGCAGAGTCTTTGACTCATTGGGCTAAATCTAACAATAATTAGTTTCAGTGCCATTTTCATTGAGTGTGACAGAGGGATCATCCACACGAGGCCGAGCTAGTTTCCTGGTGCTATCGTATCGAACTCACCTCATTAACTACCAAACCCCACCCCATGGTGTCCCTCTCATTCAATACCAGCCCGATTCTCCCACCCATCATGGCTGGAAGTACTCACCATCGCCAGAATACCCCTGGATATTCCGTGATCCCTGGCACTGGTGCCATCTTTAAAAGGCCAAGGGGCACACGGTTGAGCTTTCTCAGTTAGGAGCTGCCCTGCACAGTTTACCCCGAGCATGGCAGATAAGGGGCAATTACACCACGGCTTGTCGACAGGGACACGGACGGCCTGGTGGATGGGCAAGTACAGAGGGGGACCATTCTCTTCCCAGAGGGTGCCACACCGCCAGACCCACCGAGCATGGTATGAGCTCCCCACCCAGCTCAGTGCAGTATCTGCGGTCTGACGAAATGTCCAGCAATACAGGACAAGCACCAATAACCTTCCCCACTCTGTCAGGATAAGGGTCGCCGTATTCTCTCTGCTCCCTCACACTCACTATATATCTGTTATAGCACCGACCCCCAAACAAGGCTCATGGTCCACCACTCACACTGCTGCATGCAGCACCTTCTCTCTCTCTCTCTGTCTATGTCTCTGTCTCTGTCTGTCTCTGTCTCCGTCTCTGTCTCTCTCTCCCACTCCCTCCGCTTTACCCCCCTACACTAATAACATTGCATGGATACAACACGGTGGACTGACTCCCCTCGCACCCTTCACCATAACCCTCTTCCCCACCTCCTCCAGCACTAACAGCAGGGTCAGCCTCACTCCCTCCCTCCCCTTCTCCCATTCGAGGAGAAACAGCCTGGAAAAGAACAGAAATGGTTGAGGTGAAAGTGAGGTCTGCAAATGCTGGAGATCAGAGCTGGAAATGTGTTGCTGGAAAAGCGCAGCAGGTCAGGCAGCATCCAGGGAACAGGAGAATCGACGTTTCGGGCATAAGCCCCCGCACCCCTCACCATGATTCCTGAAGCAGGGCTTATGCCCGAAACGTCGATTCTCCTGTTCCCTGGATGCTGCCTGACCTGCTGCACTTTTCCAGCAACACATTTCCAGCAAAGAACAGAAATGGCCAAGCCGGGTGGTGGAGTGCCGGATATCCGTTCACTCACCCCCCTCCCCCTGCCATGTGGGGAATACCCTGGTAGGAGCCGGAGAGGACGGGGACGCCTCGTGTGGAGATTCTGAAACATCCACGTCCCACCGACCGAGTAAGGAGCAATGTTCAGTGAAGGGCAATTCTCACTTTAAACCCACCGGCAGCTCCGTTTCCCCCCGGCACAACTTAGAAGCCGTGGCCCTGATGCCATCTCCCTTTTGTCTCGAGCTGGTACAAATGGTATCCCCAAGGTCTCGGTGGGCAGGAGGGTGGGCTCACAACACATCGTCACCACCACCTCCCAGGAAGGGAGCACGGAGACTCCCTCCTACACCTCCCCCTGTAAACAGCTCAGATACTGAAACTAATCTGTGATATTTACTGCTCTCCCCACTTGTCCTGACATCTTCAACAATCTATGCTCATATACACCCAGCGCTCTCTGCTCGTGCGCTCCCTTTATAACGGTACGACCTGTATTAAACTGTCTTTCATTGTCTTTCCTACCACAGTCCATCACCTCACACTGCTCTGCATGAATCCCCATCTGCCTTACTCCTGAACACTACACCAACCTATCACTGTCCTGTTAGAGTTCAGCACTGACCTCCATAGACTTCAGAGTTCTTCCAGGATCGGTGCCATCTACAAACATTGAGATTGTCATAGCCTCACAGCCCCCATGAAACAACTGAAATCCTGCCACACTCACGAGTGTGAGCAAGTGAACTACTGATATATTCCCACGGACAGAGTCGAATAATGATGTGCTATCAATGGAGCAACAAAACTCCTGACATATACAAGACAGAGTAGATGAAATATTGACAAACCTCAGAGCAAGAGAAATGCGGATAGGTTCCACTTATCTATATTCATCAGGGTCTAATGTGATGAAGTTGAAAGTGTGTACTATACCTTTAAGAGAGGGTGAATGCTGTTTTTAACTGAGAGCTTACAAGCACCTGTGATATGAGAATATGGCAGACCCAGAAACAGTATATTGCTATAGAGCTGGTGTCGGATAATAAGCAGTTAAGAGAAAGGGGGTCTCAGAGTTGTGAATAGTTAATGTAAAATGTTCACTTTCAGAGTCAAAAAATAAATTGATGTTTTTATTTAAACAGTGGAATTTGGTAGGTCTGTCACTCATATTTTAACAGTTTACGAGGCGAACTTATGTTTAGTTTAAATTACCAGATGAGCTTCACGCAGTGTCCTAAAAATTACTGTGTGTGTGTATCTTTGTGTCTCTGTGTGGGGCAGGTCTGGCAGTCTCTGTGGTGCTTAAAGTGATGCAATGCCACCCTCTGCTGGCCTACCCACGCCACTGAACTGGTATTGGCAGAGGGTTAAAACCAACAGGGATACATTCAGAGAGGGGGAGGGAGAGGGCAGCTGCTCACAGCACCATCCAAACTGATGTCTTATCCATGTACTGATCTAAATGTCCTTTAAACATTGTAATTGTCCCTGCTTTCATCACTTCCTCTGGAAGTTCATTCCACACCCAAGCCAGCTTCTGTCTAAAATAATTATCTCTCATGACATTTGTAAATCATTTTTCCTCCCATCTTAAAATATCCCTCAGTTTTGAATCCTCAACTCTAAGGAAAAGACACCAGCCCTTCAGCTTATCTGTACCCCTCACGATTTTGTAAACTTCTGTGGAGTTACCCCTTAATCTCATTCTCTCGAGTGAAAAAAGTCCCAGCCTATCCAGCCTCTCCTTATAGCTAACTCCCTCCATTCCCAGAAACATCCAGGTTAATCTCTTTTGAACCCTCTCCAGCTTAATAATATCAAGGTCAATAATATCAAAGTGAATAGTCAAGGTGTTTTCGAAGGGTACGGGGAGTCCAAAACTAGAGGGCATAGGTTTAAGGTGAGAGGGTAAACATTTAAAAGTGACCTAAGGGGCAGCGTTTTCACCCAGAGGGTGGTGTGCCTATGGAATGAACGGGTAGGATGACCAGACTGGACACAGTATTCCAGAAGAGGTCTCACCAATGTCCTGTACAACCACAACATGACGTCCCAATTCCGATACTCAAAGGTCTGACCAATGAAGACAAGTGTCTTAAACACTTTCTTAACCACACTATCTGTATGAGGTGCAAATTTCAAAGAATTATACCTGACGGCCTAGGTCTCTGTTCTACAACACTGCCAAAGGCCCTGCTTTTAATTGTATAGGTCCTGCTCTTGTTTGATTTCCCCAATCCAATGCCTCGCATTAATCCAAACTAAACACCATCTGTTACCCCTCAGCCCAGTGTGTGATATTACTGCCACCTCACCCTCCCCCTTCAATTTTAAAGAGCCCATCCCTCGCCAGGAGGCCTGTACACTCCGGCCTTGATTTTCACAAAGACCCTGAGCTTGGGTTGGCTTGTGTGGTTTGGGGGAGGAGAGACAGATTGCAGACACAGTCAGTGGGGAGGAGAGGCTGGACAGTAATCACCGGCCTGGTATCATTTCATGGCTATAGGAAGTGGGCAGTCGCACGTTAGAGGTGGGTAATACCGCTCGGTGCTTTGGGGCCAGAAATTAAGCTCTTCTTCGTCTCTGGTGTTCAGTAATAAATATGAATTTCAGACCCTTCATTGGGCAGAGTGTGTCTTCAGGTTTTCTTTCCCTAATATTGCAGACAATAGATAATAGCAATTAAAGCCGTTCATAGTTAATTTCGATAGCACAGCACATGCACTCAATATCCTTCAGTTGAGACAAATATCTTGCATTTGTCTAACAGTACAAAGTGTTTTTTTGTAATTCAGTCATGGTAACCTGATTATAATAAATAGGAGAAAGTGAGGATGGCAGATGCTGGAGATCAGAGCTGAAAAATGTGTTGCTGGAAAAGCGCAGCAGGTCAGGCAGCATCCAAGGAGCAGGAGAATCGACGTTTCGGGCATAAGCCCATCTTCAGGAATGAGGCTGGTGTGCCAAGCAGGCTAAGATCAAAGGTACGAAGGAGGGGCTTAGGGGAGGGGCATTGGGAATGTGATAGGTGGAAGGAGGTCAAGGTGAGGGTGATAGGCCGGACTAGCCTTTCGCAGCTACACTGGCACCAACCCCCACCTTTTCCTCTGCGACATCGATGACTGTATCGGCGCTACCTCGTGCTCGCACGAGGAGGTTGAACAGTTCATCCAATTTACTAACACCTTCCACCTCAACCTCAAGTTCACCTGGACCGTCTCAGAATCCTCCCTCCCCTTCCTAGACCTCTCCATTTCTATCTCGGGCGACCGACTCAACACGGACATTTTCTATAAACCGACCAACTCCCACAGCTACCTAGATTATACCTCCTCCCACCCTACCCCCTGTAAAAACGACATCCCATATTCCCAATTCCCTCGCCTGTGCTCCAACTGCTCCCCGGAGGGCTAATTCCAATACCGAACAACCCAGATGGCCTCCTTCTTCAAAGACCACAACTTCCCCTCAGACGTGGTTGACGATGCTCTCCACCGCATCTCCTCCACTTGCCGCTCCTCCGCCCTTGAACCCCGCCCCTCCAATCACCACCAGAACAGAACCCCATTGGTCCCCACTTACCAGCCCAACAACCTCCGGATACATCGTATCATCCTTCGGCATTTCCGCCACCTCCAAAGAGACCCCACCACCAGGGATATATTTCCCTCCCCTCCACTATCAGCGTTTCAGAAAATCCACTCCCCCCGCCACTCCCTCGTCAGGTCCACAACCCCAACAACCCAACTTCCACTCCCGGCACCTTCGCCTGCAACCGAAAGAAATGAAAACCTGCGCCCACACCTTCCCCCTCACTTCTCTCCAAAGCCCAAAGGGATCCTTCCATATTCACCACAAATTCACCTGCACCTCCTCACGCTTCATTTACTGCATCCGCTGCACCCGATGTGGTCTCCTCTACATTGGAGAGACAGGCCACCTACTTGCAGAACATTTCAGAGATCACCTCTGGGACACCCGCACCCACCAACCCAACCACCCCGTGTCTCAACACTTTAACTCCCCCTCCCACTCCACCAACGACATGCAGGTCCTTGGCCTCCTCCATCACCAGACCATGGTAACTCGATGCCTGGAGAAAGAACGCCTCATCTTCTGCCTAGAAACCCTCCAACCACAAGGGATGAATGCAGATCTCTCCAGCTTCCTCATTTCCCCTCCACCCACCTTCTCTCAGTCCCAACCCTCAGATTCAGCACCGCCTTCTTGACCTGCAATCTTCTTCCCGACGTCTCCACCCCCAACTCCTCTCCGGCCTATCACCCTCACCTTAACTTCCTTCCACCTATCACATTCCCAACGCCCCTCCCCCAAGTCCCTCCTCCCTACCTTTTATCTTAGCCTGCTTGGCACACCAGCCTCATTCCTGAAGAAGGGCTTATGCCCGAAACGTCGATTTTCCTGCTCCTTGGATGCTGCCTGACCTGCTGTGCTTTTCCAGCAACGCATTTTTCAGCTCTGATTACAATAAATCCACACCGAGCTGAAAGCGGGCACTAAAATATGTCCCAAAATCTGGGTATGGTAATGTAGTGGGTAGCGTCACTGCCTCTCAGTCAGTGCTCTAGATTTGATTGCAATTCCTGAACTTGTGTGGTAGTGTTCCTGGCTCTGGACTAGAAGACCTGGATTCAAGTTCCGCCTATTGCAGAAGCGTGTCACATCACGTCAGAACAGGCTGAAGAGCAAACACACAGGAGAATAATGTTACAGCTTTATGGGTATTGCTGAGTGGTGCTAGTGTCCCTACCTCCGGGCACAAAGGTCTGGGTGTAAAGTCCACAGACGTGTCTCAGGATACATCTGAACAAACTGATTAAAATGGATTTAGAATTGTGACTTGATGGAGAAGGAAGAGGTGTCAGTATTGCGTTTCAGAATTTAGGCCCGGGATTGAAGTCACATTTCGCAGCAGTAAAGGGTTATAAAATCAAAATGGGCATGGATAGGGTGAGTAGACAGGGTTTTTCCGCAGGTTAGGGGTGTCAAGAACGATAGAGGATTGGTTGAAAGTGAGAGGGGAAAAGTTTTGATGAGGCCTAAAGGGCACCTTTTCACACAGAGGGTGGTGTGTATATGGAATGAGCTGGCAGAGGAAGTGGGTGGAGGCTGGTACAACTACAGCATGTAAAACGTATCTGGATGCTGACAGACCTGCCGAGCTTTTCCAGCAATTTCTGTATTTCTTTAAAAAATGCATTCATATTAACACAGGTATTCTGAGTAAATTAAACATTTTATTTTTTAATGACACACGACCATGTGAACATATTTCAAATCACACGAGATCATTTTCTGCTAAGAGTATGGCTCTGTGCATGACAGCAGCAATGATGCACCTGCATGGAGTAGGGTATGTGATGAAGACATAGTTTTGACAATGTACAAGGAGACCTCACATGGTCCAGTTTGGGAGAGAATGACATTACTGTGTGACTCAACTCAGAGAAGGAGAAAATGTCATCTGCCTGAGAAGGAACAACCTATTACACTCGCTCTCCTTCAGTGTTCCTCATGTGTGCGAGCTAAAAAATAAAACCTCTCCAGTCATCGTTACCATTCTTATTTTTATGGAATCCCTGCAGTGTTGAAACAGGCCCTTCCGCCCAACAAGTCCATACCAACCTTCCCTACCTATTCCCCTATATTTACCACTGACTAATTCATCTAACCTAGAAATCCCTCAACACTACAGACAATTTAGCATGACCAATCCACCGAACCTACATAGTTTGAGCTGTGGTAGGAAACTGGATCACCCATTAGAAGCTCATACAGAAAAGTAGAGAATGTGTAAACTCCACACAGACAGTCACCCAAGGCTGGAATCGAACCCAAGTCCCTTCGTGCTGTGAGGCAGCAGTGCTTTCGACCGTGCTGCCCTTTGGGTGATTACTGACCAGAATTCACTGGAATCTCCTCACTGCCTAAAGCAAAGGGAATTAAGCCAAATCCAACTGTCTCAGGATGGAATCCCATTGCTAGCAACTGTGTTAATACAATATCTTCAGAAGCAGAATAGCGTTTTGGACAATCTCACAATTTTCCCTTTTGTTATGAGTTCCAATAATATCTGGACAGAGATCTTTCAAGTTAAAAGTGTGTGTGTGTGTGTGTCAGTGTTTTTAGAAAGGGAAATATTGATTATATACTTGCAAAACCCAAACAGTTTGCCATGCATCTTTCCATCATATTTTGAGTAACGTTGTTGTGGTCATAAACGTGCTATTTGTGCAGATTAAAGAAACTAACCTGACTTGTTCCTAAAACTGACCCTGACCCAGTCTGAGACCGATATCATCGGCCATATCACCAACCTGTTTACATTTAACATTTGTTGTGAGCAGTGGAGGGGTGGGACTAGAAAAGGAAACAGTGACCCCAAAAGACGGGGAACTAAAGACCGGTGAGCCTGATGTCAATGGTGGGTAAGTTGTTAGAGGGGACACTGAGGGATAACATTTTCATACATTTGGGAAGGCAAGGGCTGATCGGGGTAGACAACGTGGCTTTCTGCATGGGAAATCATGTCTCATTAATTTGGTTGAGTTTTCTGAAGAGATAACAAAGAAGATTGATGAAGGCAGTTTGGTGAACATTGTCTATATGGACTTGAGCAAGGTGTTCATTTAAAGAACAAAGAGCAAAGAAAATCTGCAGCCCAGGAACAGGCCCTTCGCCCTCCAAGCCTGAGCCAATCCAAATGTACTGTCTAAATCTGTCGGTCAATTCCCAATCATCTGTATCCCTCTGCTCCCCACCTACTCATGCATCTGTCCAGACGAATCTTAAATGAATCTGCCTCTACCACCTCTGCTAGCAACGTGTTCCAAACGCCCACCATCCTCTGTGTGAAGTACTTACTTCGTGTATCCTCCTTAAACATTCCACCTCTCACTTTGAAAGCACGACCTCTCGTTATTGAATCCTTCACCCTGGGAAAAAGCTCGTCTCTATCCACACTGATTCTTGAAGAAGGGCTTATGCCCGAAATGTCGATTCTTCTGCTCCTCGAATGCTGCCTGGCCTGCTGTGTGTTTCCAGCACTCCATTTTTCAATTTTGTCCACACTGTCTATGCCCTTCATGATTTTGCAAACTTCAATCAGGTCCCCCCTCAATGTCCTTTTTTCTAGTGAATGTAAACCTAACCTACTCAGCCTCTCTTCATAGCGAGTATTTCATTCTGATTGGTAGACAGATTAGTAAGTGATCGGTCACATGGGATACAGAGGAAGCTAGTCACAATTGGCCTGAACGAAGAGGGATATTTTTCAGACTAGAGGCTTGTGAGCAGCAGTGTGCTGTAAGAATCAGGACTGGGTTCACTGCATTTCATCATTTATGTAAAGGATTTAGATGTGAATATTGGGCCATAGTTAGTAAGTTTACAGATTACATCAGAAAGGTGGTCTTGTAGATTATCTCAGAGTATAACGAGACCACAAATAGATGGGACAAAGGGGCAAGGAGTGACAGTTGAAGTTTAATTTAGATAAATACGAGGTTTTGCATTTTGTGAACGCAATCCAGGGCAGAAATTATACACTTATGGCAAGGCCCTAGGACACATTCTGAAACAAAGGGACATAGGGCTGCAGGTACATTGTTCCTTGAAAGTGGAGTCGCAGGTCGACAGAGTGGGACAGAACACATTTGGCACATTTCACTTAATCAATCAGAGCATTGAGTATAGCGGTTGTGGTGGTATGTTGCATCTGTACAGGATGTTGGTGAGGCCACTTTAAGCATACTGCGTACAACTCGGTTGTCTGCAGAAATTATTTAGACACAGATGTTCCAGGTCTGGTAGTTTGAGCTTCATGTAGAGGTTGATTAGGTTGAGGTGCTTTCTCCTGGAGTGTCAGAGGCTGAGGGGTGACATTATAGAGGTTTACAAAACCAGCAGTGGCATGGATATTCTGAACAGCCACGTTCTGCTCCCCAGGGTAGGGTAGACCAGAACAAGAAGGCATAGGTTGGAGGGGAGAGGGCGAATGATTTAGAAGGGACATGAAGGTAAATGTTTCACACACAGAGTGGTGTGTGCATAGAAAGTGCTGTCAGAGGAAGTGCTGAAGGCGGCTACAATCGCACGTTTAAAAGTATCTGAAAGAGGAGGGATATTGGCCAAATGCTGGCAAATGGGACTGGATCAGATTTGATATCTGATCGGAGTGAACAGGTTGGACTAACGGGTCTGTTTCTCTTCTGTATGACTCTCTGATTCTATAAGAGGGATGAGGAATAATTCTGAAAGGACCTTTCAAGTTGGAATTTTCTTAACTGAAAGTTTATCGTGTCTCTGTGTTCACATTGATTGAAAGCTGCATTAGTTAAATATTTGACAAAGAAGTGAGTCATGCATAATGGGATATAGACAGGGAAGTGGGGCTGAGACCACAACCTGATCAGCCACAATCTTAGTGCCTGGTGGAGAAGGCTCAAAGTATCTAATGATCCACTCCTGCTCCTCAGTCCCATGTTTCTGTGTTCCATTCAGCCCCTCAAACCTGCTAGACGGGAGCAGTTGGATGCTACTTACTGCTATAACCTGTTGCACAGAGACAGAGGAGACCATTCAGCCTCTCAAAACTGTCCCACACGCTTTAAGGTGATTTGGGAAATTGATTGGAAAACCCAGGCATGGATATGAAAGAGGCCCCTTATCTCTCTTTACAAAGCTTTCCCTCTTTGCAACTTGCGCTTTTATTATTGGTCATGTTTAGACCCAAATTCACTGAGAATACAGCCCCCTTACCTCACCCAGAGATGGCTCACAGAATCCTCTGGTCTCCCTGACTGCAATATGAAATAACAGAGCATTCATGAAAATAACACCCACTAACTAAGGAAGATGTTCATCATCTCAGTCCAGGGTGACCTCTGTGCGAGATACTCAGGGTAGCTTCCTCTTCACAAACATTTTCAGCTGCTTCATCAATGTCTCCCCGCCCCCATCCTCCCCACCATAAGATCAGAAGTGGGGATGGTCACTGAAGATTCCACAATGTTCAGAACATTTTGTCCCCCGTCAGCTCCTGAACTGGTCTCTGTCCATGTGCAGCAAGGCCCAGACACCAGTCAGGCTTGTGCTGTTAAAGTGCCAGTAACATTCCTGTAACAGCACTGCCTGACACTGCACATTGCCACAGTAAAATAAGAGTTCATTCAGCACCTCACGCTGGTTTCACAGGAATATGAGGAAACCATTCAGCCCATTGATATTATTGGAGAAGAACAGGGACAGCCCATTCAGTGCGTCCAGCCTATTACTCAGGAAGAGAAAGAGTCCAGTGCGATGGACCACACCAGAGCCCTTCGAAAAAATTTGAAGGCAATAGCCTAGACTCTAATGTTTTCTTATTTTAAAGGGAATGTAAAGTGTCTGTTCCAGATGAAAAGTGACAGCATCAAGAGAAAATTCAGAGAGAGTAGCAGTCAGGAAACATTCACTGAAGCTTCCAACTCTGTTGAGACCCCAAAAGTTTCTGATGTTACTGAGAAACCAAAACCCAGAGATCCTAATATGTGAGAGCTGGCCACAACCCTTCAGGCTGCATTAAAATAAACCTAAGGCCTACCTCGCTGTTTACTCGAGCGGTCTTAACTAACCAGCTTGGTAACGATCGTTCAATCTCTATCATAAAAGAAACCAGGACAAAATAACCTCTTAAAGCTACAGCATCATCACACTTGTCAGTACATCGAGCTGTCAAACAGGAACCGGGGGTAACTAGTCAGGCCCTTGGCCCTGTCCAATCGGACGAGGAAGAAGCCAATCAGCCCCTTGAGTCACTTGTATAGGAACAGTAGGAGGCCATTCCCACATCAATACACTTACACGGGGGGCAGAATGTGGTAATTGATGCTGATTCATGATGAATGTCTTATTCCCGAAACGTCGATTCTCCTGCTTCACGGATGCTGCCTGACCTGCTGTGCTTTTCCAGCAATCGACGCTCTACTCTGATCACCAGCATCGGCAGTCTTAAGTGTCTCCAGATTGATGCTCCAACATGATGAACAAGTGGAGCAGAGGCTGGACAGACAGACTGCTCCACGTGGTTCCTCCTGGCTCCGTTACTCATGATACACACGTGGGACTTTAACATGGTGAGGAGGGAAGCCATATGTCTTGTGTGAAGTCTCAAGAAGGCACCTTCCATCTCCGAGAAGCCAGCCTCGTGTTCTCTATGTAGGATGGAAGCTGGTGGGAATGGCTACCTGTTTCAGATGGAAGGTATTGTGGCTGCTGTTGGGGATTGTGAACAACATGACGTTTAGTACGGGTTCACACGCCGACTGCAAAATAACATGGGGAGAGTTAGTAAAGGCATATAAATTATTAGGAAAGCCATGTTAGATTGATGTATGGACTCTCTAAGATCAACTAATGGTGATCTCACTCATGTTGATCTTGTCGCGTACTTGTCTTGTGCAGTGTAACCTGTATGCCTTACTCTATCCAAGTCTATTTCCACCCTATGATCTGCCTGGCCATGCTGACTATGATCTGCCTCCACTGCTCATAAACAAAGTGTTTCCCTGCACTGAGGTACATGTGTCATTAATCAAACCAATGAATCCTGGGTAAAGTATGGAATTTGTCACTCTATCAATGTGTCTTTTGGAAATAAGTGATCGCTCCTCGTGTTTCAGCGTCACAATTTCTTCGTCTCTCACAGCTCTACAGGTTAAACACTTAGCTTCTTTACTCAATCCTCATGTTACCATCTCCCATGTCTGTGGTAAGGAGATCATTCCTTACAAAGGAGATCAACTCTGTGCAGAGTGCCCCAAATGCTCTCTCAGCAAGGCTCTAAAACTGCAGGAAAATGGCTTTACTTTATAAAATGAAGGACAGCATACCATTGTCTGCACCCATTACTTACACAGGGTTTGATTCAGAGCAGTCAGCATAGAGTTGTGATTGCGAGATCATGCTTCTCAAATTTGTTAGAGTTCTTTGATGAAGTGACCAGGAAGGTTGATGAGGACAGAATGGTAGACATAGTCTCTATGGATTTCAGTAAGGCCTTTGATAAGGTCCCACACGGCAGGCTGCTCTGGAAGTTTCCATCACGTGGAATGCTGGGGGAACTGGCAAATTGGATACACAGTTGGTTTGATGGTAGGAAGCAAAGGGTTTAGTGGAAGGATGCTTGTTAGACTCGAGACTGGGTCCATAGCTTTTAGTTATCTATGATTTGGTTGAAAATGAACAAGGCATGATTAGTAAGTTTGCAGATGACACTAAAATAAGTGGGAGCATGGTCAGTGAGGAAGTTTATCAGAAATTGCAGCAGGACCTTAAACAGGTGGGGAAGTGGGCTGTGAAATGGCAAATGGAATTTAATATAGATGCGTGATGTCTTACATTATGGAAACTCAAATCAAGTTAGGAGTTTTATGGTGAATGGGAGGATCTTCAAGGGTGTAGTGGGCAGAGAGACCTTGGAGTTCAGGTGCACCGTTCTCAGAGAGTGGAGTCACAGGTAGACAGGGCAGTGAAGAAGACTTTTGGCACATTGGCCTTCATCGTGTAGGACATTGAGTATAGAAGTTGGGAATTTATGTTGCAGTTACACAGGACTTTGGTAAGGCCACACTTGGAGTATTGCGTTCAGTTTTGTCACGTTGTTAGAGGGAGGATGCTATTAAATTAGAAAGAGTGCAGAAGAAATTTGCAAGGACGTTGCCAGGACCCAATGGTCTGAGTTATAGGGAGAGTTTGGACAAGCTGGGACCTTTTCTTTAGCATGTAGGAGACTGAGGGAGTCCATATAGAGCTGAATAAGATCACGATGGTAGGGTTAATGCTCTCAGTCTTTTTCCAAGGTTTAGAGAATCGAGGACGAGAGAGGATCAGTTTAAGGTTAAAGGGGAAGGAATAAAAGGGAACCTGAGGGGTCACTTCTTTACACAGAGGATGGCACGTGGATGAGCTGCCCGCAGATGTGGTTGAGGGGGGTACATTAACAACACTTCAAAAGCATTTGGATAAATATGTGGATAGGAAAGGACTGGACGGATATGGGCCAACTGCAGGGAATTGGGGTTAGTGTGGATGGACATTTACAAGGTGGAGTCAAAACCCCTTTGTTAATTAAAACCAAACACCCAGAAAAGCTCGCCTCACCTTGTAATCTGTTAAAATATGAGCGACACAGATCTCCCACATTCCACTATTTAAACAAAAATTAACAAGTTAGTTTCTTAACTTTAATAGTGAACACGAAACAACAACTATTCATAAATACAAGCTCCTTTTTTCTTAGCTACTTACTATCTGTCTCCGACTCTGTAAAATATGCTGTTCCAACAGCCCACATATTAAGCATTACAATCTCAAGACCACACAGTCTCCATCTTCCCCGCTGTGTTCAATCTTCCAGCTGCTGATTTCCCTGGATCATTTTTTAAAGCAAGTAGATTTGACATGAGCATGTATCTTTGAAAGAGAGTGTTTGAGAGGCCAGTTAGCACTCCTGCTCTACAGCAGTTACTCTGCTGTTGGCTGGCAGTGACTCTCCCTCTAGTGTTCAAATACTGGGTTCATGTACTCCCCATGAAACAACAATTCTCATAATTTGATTGCTTTCCAGGTACCCAAACAATAATATTCAAATTCCGTTGGCTTCTGATATCCTGACTATTATTTAAACTTTTTGGTTGTATTTGAATTGTTGTCAAAACAGCAACCAAAACTCAGGTGTCCATTTCCCAGCTAATTGTGACATATGGAACAATCTGACATTTAGCTGGCATCTGTGCTGTACATTCTATTCAACAAAACCCGTTCTATCTTAAAGTGACCTGACATGCTTTCGGCTTCATAACACCTCCCTCCTTCAGGAATAAAAAGAACCAGCAGAATGAAAAGATGGCATCATTCCTTTTCCTATAATTCTTAATCCCATTATTATGAAATACAAAATAATTAATCTCAGTTATATCATTCATATTAATTTTGCACACCTATTTAAACTGGAATAAGTAAAATCTTATATAAACTTTTTCCTTTAAATCCACGATAACACATCTGCTATCACATTTTAGGACCCACAGCATGTACATTTTGTAAGTTTAAAGTCGGTGTGATAAGACTCCAATGAAATAGTCTCATATTCTGGTCTTTAAATATTTCAAAAAACGCGAGAGGTTTGTCGTTGTCCACAACCATCTCCGACAATTTATTTATCACATAAACATTAAAATATTGTCAGGTCAGTGCGAAACTTAATCATTCTTTTTCAATAATGGAGAATGCTGTATTTTTCTTTCTGTTGGATATTGCGTTTTTTCGACAAGTAGCCAATTAGCCATTCAAATCCATCATAACCTTTCTGTATCAATACATCTCCAACCTCTATATCCCGAGAAGCAAATAGAATTTTCAAAGGGTTTCAAAATATTTGGTATAGCTAAAACTGGTGCTGTGATTAATCCTGCTTTCAAATTCTCAAATGCCTACTGGCATTGTTCTGTCCACCACAATTCTGTTTCCTTCTTTACTAAGTCCATCAGTGGTGCCAATACGCTGCTGAAGTTTGGAACAAACGTCCGATAGAATCCACTCAGTTCCAAAAATCGAAGCACCTCTTTCTTCGAGGATGGTCGTGGAAATTCCTCAAAGCCCTTTGTCTTTGTGTTCCATGGGGTCAACCTTCCATGTCCAATGTAATGTCCCAAGAACATCACGTCTAACTTCGCGAATTCTGTTTTCTTTGAGTTTATTTCCAAGTTTGCTTCTTGTAATCGGTCAACATGCTCTGCCAACTGTAAAATGTGAGCTTTCAATCACTTGCTAAATTTTAGAGTTATTATCTGCCACGTGCTTCATTCTGTGCTGTACCCTTCAGGTGCTGTTTAGCTAACTCACCTATTCCATCTAATCTCTCCCTCATCTCACGTACATAATCCGAGTGTGAGATCTCTGACTTCGGTCCTGTTAATTTATATTCAATTCATTCCAAAGGACCTCTCACTTCAAATATTAACTCAAAGGAAGTCAATTGAGTAGATTTATTTGGGGCAAATAATTTTTGTCTAATGGCAAACAATTTAATGAGACACCGTCATTCCAATCATTCCGGTAATCCTGACAGTACGCAGTTAATATGTTCTTCAGCGTCTGATGCTAACTTTCCAAGCCTCCGTGGGATTCAGGATGGGACGCCCTTGATTTAAACTGCTGTATGCTTAAGCTATCCATTACTTCCTTAAACAGCTGAGCGGTACAAATGAGACCTTGGTCTGACTGAATCTCTTTGCGGAGCCCACAGTGAGTAAAGAAAGCTACCAACTCCTCCACCTCCCTTTTTACCTTAACACTCCATAATAGAATTGCCTCTGGAAATCTGGTAGACACATCCATTATGGCTAGCAAATATTGGTTTCCACTTTTATTTTAGATAGGGGAGCTACACAACTAATCATAACCCACGTGGAATGTTCTTCGAAGGCAGGAATTGGTAACAAGGTGCTGGCTTTAGTACTGCCTGTGACTTCCCTACCATTTAGAATGTTTGACATGTACATCAAAAAATAACCACGTCCGTGTGCATTCCAGGCCACTAGAAATGCCTCTGTACCTTAGCCTGAGTCTTCTGTACACCTAGGTTATCCCCTGCAGTTAGGTTATGTGCTACCCGTAACATTGTACGCTACCTCTAAAACAATCTGGTGCACGTCGGCCCATTTCCCTTCTGCACGAACTTATCGGGGTCTCCATTTTAATTTTAGCATTCTATCTTTAAGTTAATAACGTTCGACAATATATTTTGATTCCGTTTCTGTGTGTGTGCATGTGTATGTGTGTGTGTATATACATCTGTTGTAAGTCCATTCGCCTTTCAGGACTAAACACCCCTGCCTGATCCTCTGCCTGTTCAGGTTTTTTCTGCACCGTGACATCAAACAGGGTGTCAGTTAACTGCACATCACCTCCTTTGGCTTTTTATTTCGGTTTTCCTTCCTGCTCTAACTTATGACAGTGGAATCTTGTTACTATACAGTTTGGAAAAAATCCTGGGTATTGTTCTTTTCACTCCCCAATTCCCCAGTTTTCCTTTTGCCTTCTCCAACACAAGGGGTGCCACTCCCAACTTGGAACCTGTTAAATCGTTCACAAGAACAAACAGTATTCCTGGAAATGACACTCTGTTACTCACTGTCACTGTTACTTTCCCAACCTTAATTTGGCATTCCATCCTGATGTTACACAAGGGAATGCTTAATTTCTAACCCCATTCCACAAATTGTCACGATCTTGATTAATATGTCAGAAAGAGTGAAAATCTTTCATCTCTCACTATTAGAGGCCGAGAGAAAGTGAGGGCTGCAGATGCTGGAGATGAGAGTTGAAAAGTGTGGGGCTGGAAAAGCATAGCCAACCAGGCAGCATCCGAGGGGCAGAAGAGTTGACGTTTCAGGCATAAATCCTTCATCAGGAAAGTGGGGGGTGGAGTAAGGGAGAAGGAAGGGGGCCGAGAAATAAATAGGAGGGTGGGAGTGGAGCTGGGTGTAAGATAGCTTGGAAGGCGATAGGTAGATGGAGGTGGGGTGTGATGGTGATAGGTCGGAGAGGAGGGTGTTATGGGTAGGTAGTAGGACAACTAGAACCCTCCAACTAGAACCATCATCAACGTTGACTTCACCAAATTCCAAATCTCCCCTCCACCAACCTCTCCCAGATCCAACCGTTCAACCTAGCACTGCCCTCTTGAACCGCCCTAACTGGCCATCTTCCTTCCCCCCTACCGACTCCACCCTCCCAACCGACATATCATTATTACTCCCACGGACATCTTCTTATCGCCTTCCCAGTGACCCTCCCACCAGCCCAACTACTACCCTCGTATTTATCTTTCAGCTCCCTTGTCCCCCACCACATTCCTGACGATGGGTTTATGCCTGATATTCGATTGTCCTGCTGTTCGGATGCTGCCTGATCTGTTGTGCTTTTCCGGCGCCTCACTTCTCAACTATTAAAGACAGAGCAGATCCCATATCTCACAAAATTATAACTCTTGTCCTTCTCCCCCTGTTCTTTCTGAGTAAGCTTTATCTACAGAGGCGAATTCTTTATAGTGATCAGGTACTGACTCCATACCCAGACCCTCCCTCGGCTGTATACTCTTCTGCAGTTCCTCGGCTCTACTTGGGGTCTCCTTTACCAGGTTCACTAATGCCACTGGCTTAGCCTCTTCTGCCACATCTTTCCTCAAAGTGCCTTCCTTCAACGACCATCACAGTGTGTCCCAGCTTACTTTAATGAAAACACCTTTTCCCAGTGCCCTTCTTAAACCATCGGCACTATCATTTTATGTGTTCCACGCCCTTATAGTGAGAACACCTGAGGCCTTTCATCTCCTTTCAACCCCTTTGGGCTTCTTTTTTCACTTGTGGTAAACTATTATGCGCTACTGTTCGCTTTGTAATGTGTGAACTTTTCTTCTCCCAATTTCTATCCCTCATAACATGGAAATTCTCCCGGAAGCCAAATTTCATCTCATGCACCAATGCATATTTACCTGCAATTTCTGCCACGCTTCTCGCTTCTTGAACTTTCTGTTCATTCACATGAATTCTTACCATCTCTGGAAGTGAGAATTTAAACTTCTCTAGCAGAATAATCTCCCTTTGAGCCTCACAGGTCTTATCTATTTTTAAGTCCAGCACCCATCTATCAAAATGACTGTAGTTAATTCTTTCAAACTTAACATAAATCTGACCTGGTTCCGCCTCTATTTTTATGAACCTCTGTCTATATGCTTCTGGTACCAATTCATAGCAAATCAAAATAGCCAATTTGACATCTGCATAATCTCTTGACCCCCCATCTGACAGCGCTGCACATGCCTCACCAGCTGTGCCCACCAGCTTAGTCTGAACTAGCATTACCCGCAAGTTCACTGGACACGTCATCTGCCGAGTCATTTTTTTCAAATGAAATAAAAAAGATTTTGACATTTTTCTCACCGAAATATGGCAAGGTACTAACATAGTTGTATACATCCCGACGTTCTCCCTTCATCTCCATCCTGTTAATTTAACTTTCTTGTCCAATTCCAAACTTCTGAATTTCAAATTCTCTCTCTCTTTCTTTTTCCTCTCCTTCTCATTTTTCTCTCTCTGTTTCCGTCTCGTTCTTTATTTTCTAACTTCAGTTGCCATGTTTGCAATTTAAGTTTTTTTTCTAACTCGACTGCACTTGTCTGTTTCTTTGATACATCAAAGTGCTTGACCAACTCCATTATAATTTCAGGTTTCCTTTTGTCCCTGGTTAAATCCAATTCCAACCTATTTGCTAATTCTAAAAAATGTCCTGCTTCTGTCTTTCTAAACTTTCTTGGCAAATTTGGGAACATCTTTACTAATGTTAAAAGCCATTTCTCTCACTTTTAATTTAAACAACCACAAGTAAACAAAGTTAAACAGATTTTCTGACCGGTTTTATTTGAAGATCTAGGTCACTAATTGCAACGTGTTGGAATTTGCAGGGACATTTTGTACCCGAAATCTGTTGAAATCTGTCCAATTCCCATACGGCAGGGCCCCAAACTCTGAAGACATCTATGTCGAGCACTTCTGTTAATTAAAACCACAAACCCAAAAAAGATCACCTCTCCTCGTAATCTGTTAATACATGAGTGACAAAGAACTCCCAAATTCCACTAATGAAAGAAAAATAACAGTTTGTGTGTATGCAAGTTAGCTCGCTGTGCTTTTGTTTTCTGACGATTCGACACTATAACTAGGTAACATCATCAGTGAGAGTCTCTGCTGAAGCGCTGGTGGTTTTTCGCGCCTCTCTGTTTATAGGTCTTGGGTTCTTAAGATGGGTGATGTCATTTCCAGTTCTTTTGTTTTACAAGAGAAGGTAGATAGGATCTAAATTGGTGTGTTTATTGACAGACTTCTGGTCAGAATGCCATTTCTGTAAGAACGTCCTTCCGTGTCTTAGTATGTGTGTGCGTTGTCCCAATCAAAGTGGTGCCCTTCTTTGCCTGTATGTATGGAACATAGTGATAATGGGTCATGTCTTTTGGTGGCTAGTTGGTGTTCATGTATCCTGGTAACACGACAACAGGACCATTTCAATGGCGGAAAAATGATTTTATATACACTGTTTAATAAATGTGTGTGTGCAGATATGTAACATTTTTCATATGTGCACAACACATTCTAAATGAACAACGGAGACACAGTTAACTGAAAGTGATGCATATGATGTATATAATTTATAAAACATTAAAATATCATTTGATTCTCATCTAAAATGATATGTTCCCCTTCTCTCAACGTTCCCTCCTTTTCTGGAATTCTCCAATCCAATCTCTCATTCTTATCAGGATGTGTGTTATAAATTCTTGCTTCTCCTGTCCCACCTTATTTCAGTTAATCCCCTTTCTACCAGAATTCATTATATTGGCCTGTTGGGTACTTTCCAAAGCTAGTGTCTGTCATATTATTGGAGATAAAAATTCTGGTATCAGAGCCATTATTTGAACATATATTGCTCTGTTGTATATGCACTGTACAAAGGACCACAGCACACAGGAATTGCCAAAACATTGAGGGATGTACATCTACTTCTTTCGATGATCTAGTTTTCTCATTTTTCACATTTCCTCATCTATGTTGTCTCGCTCTTTCTCTCTTTGTATCTAGTTAAGAAATTTACCAATTATTCTTTGCGTCTCTTCTCTCAAAGCTCCTTCTTTCGGTTTATATCTATTGCTCTCTTCTTGATGTAATGTGATTATAATTGAGCAATGTAACTACAAAGACATTCGGGAGGAGCTGGCCAGAGTTAATTGGAAGGGGAGCCAAGCAGGGCAGACCATGGAGCAGAACAAAGTGAGGTCTGAAGAAGGGCTTATGCCCGAAACGTCGATTCTCCTGTTCCATGGATGCTTCCTGACCTGCTGCGCTTTTCCAGCAACACATTTTCAGATCATGGAGCAACAAAAGCAGGAATGTCTGGGGATATTTCGGAGGATATTAGAAATTCTCCCAAAGGAGATAAAACATACTCATGGCAGGAAAAGGCAACCATGAGTAATAAGGCATCAAACCAAAAGAGGAAACATACAATGTGGTGAAGATGATTGGGAATCCAGAGAATTCATTGGCTCTGAAACTACATAAAGCTGACAACACTGATAGTACAGAGCTCTTAATCATGGTCAGTGAGAGAAACAGAGGAAACACATTCACTTTAAACACAGTAGATGGTATTACACAAGCAAAAAGATTCAGATGAATTAAGCAATTGAATTAAAATCAGTTAATTGGTTTTGCAGAATGTGTCAGATTGAAAGCATGACCCGGGGAGAGACCCTCAGCAGAATGAAAGTATGAAAATGCAAGTGTTACCACATCAGAAACCAGAGTAGGTCACTGAGTACATTACTGATGGGTGAATGGGTCTCAATGTGAACTAAGGGACAGAGAGCAGAATTGCATTGCAGATATTGCTGCTCAAAACTGCGTATTTATGTAGTGCTGTAGACTACAGCAGCAGCAGAAGCAGAACAGCATTCAACCACAACCTGTAACTTTTAGCCTCGAATAATTTCCTCAGTCAGCCATTACCATCAATACGATCTATGTTTCAGTAATGACTGTGGGTGAACATGACTGGGTCAGAACCACGTGAACCTTAACCTGACGTGAACCCATTAAAGCTACCACCCTTGACAAACAGATCTGATCGAAGCTCCGCAATCCTCTCACATTCTATCATAAATGGTGATGGACGATTAAACAAATGACGGAGGAAAGGGCTCCACAGATATCCCCATCCTCAGTAATCGAACAGTTCTGCACATCAGTGTAAAAGACCAGGATATGGTAGCTGCACCAACCTCAGCCAGAAGTGTTGAGTTGATGATCTACCTCACCCTCACCATGATACAGAATCACAGATGCCAGTCTTCGACCAATTCAATTTGCTGCATGTGACATGAAGAAACAACTGAACACAGTACGTACGAAAAAAGACAATGGCCCCTGACACCATTCCTGCAATACGACTGAAGACTTGTGCTGCACAACAAGCCGTGTCCCTGAGGAAGCTGTTTCATTCCAGCTCCAACCCTGAAATCTCCCTGGCAATGTGGAAAATTACTCAGCTCTGTCCAGTTCCTAAGAGGATTATAATTAAAATCTGACCAGTTACCTCCCCCTCAGTCCCACCACCACAGTCAAATTGGTGGGAGTTCTTTTTGACAGAGTTATCAAACAGCACAGAAATAACCTGCTCAGTATGATATCAGATATGTCCCCATGTAGAGATGGTGCTTCTGTGGAAAGGTCACTGGATTACTAATCCAGACCAGGCTAATGCTCTGGCAGCTGGTGTAAGTTAAACACAATTGACAAAATATTAAGATGCAAAATCTGGTGTCCGTAAATAGTGACTTTCAAGCCAATGTCGATTGTACACACCAATTTGCTTCACAAATGTACTTTCAGGAAGTGAATCTCCCGTGATTTCCTGGTCTGGCCTAAACGTGACTGCAGACACAAGAAATGTGATAAACTTTTCAATGGTCTCTGAATCCGCCAAACAAGACATTCTATTGTATCAAACTGTTCCGAGGTCTGAAGGATAAAACCAGACAAAACACCCGGCCCCAGCCTCAGTATCGGAAAAGGGAATGAGAAATACAGTCCTGTTGACCCTGCAGAGACATCCTTCCTAACATCTGAGAGCTTGTGACAACATTTACAGACGACACAGAAACATCGGGAATGGAGTAGGCCATACAACACATTGAGCCTTCCCCATTCCAGTTCATGTTCAAACATCTCCTCAATGCACTTTTTCCACACAATGTACACATCCCTTAATGTGTTTAACCGTGGGAAGCAAAAAAGTAGGAAGTGCAGAAGTCCATTTGGTCTGTCGAGTTTGCTACCCAATTCAATATAATGATACCTGGTCCTTTATTTCCATATCGTTCTCCTTCTCTCTCACTATTCCTTTACTGACTCTAAGTCCGTATTTATATTCAGTGTCTTGTCTTCCAGGTTCGAGCCCATTCCCCAGGTTCACCAGTCTCTGAGTGCAGACATTTATTGTCACCACATTGTAGAATGGTCTGTCTGTACCTAATACTGTGGACCCTTGTTTTAGACACCAGAGCCTGGGAAATTATTATCCCTGCTTCCAATCCGTCTCACCCTGTCAGAGCATTATATATCTCACTGAGATCTCCACCCATTTTCCTAAACCCCATGGAATACAGGCCCAGTCGCCCCAAACTCTGCTCCCACAACAAGCCAGTCATTACAAAGATCAGTCTGGTCATCCTTCACTGCACTCCGTCAATGTCAGGTTTGTCCTTTATTAGGTAAGGAGACCAAACCTGCACACAATACTGCACAGTGTTTGAGATGGGGTCTCAAACAGCTGCAGTAAGACACCCTTACTACTGGATTCAAATCCCCCAGAAATGAAGGTCAGCACATCATTGATCTTCCTAACTGCTTTCTGCTCCTGCAATATTGCTTTCTATGGCTGGTCTACAGGGAGATCCAGATCCTTTGCAATGTTGCAGCTCCCCACTTCGTAGGACTATGTACACTGGGCAGCGTGTGAATGCCATTCCCAGTATTGACTTCTGGCTTCAGAACTCACTGCGCTGCAGGGACCTTGGATGGCTGCGCAGAAGGAAACAACAAAAAGGCGCATACATCGCTTTTTAGATCAACATGTTTCAAACAATCTATTTTCAAATGAAAAGCTGCCAATCTCTTGTTCCCACCAAAGGGCACACCGTTACCTCTACCCACATTGCTCTCCATCTGCCACATATTTGCCCATTCACTCCACTTGCCTTAGTCACCTTGAAGTTTTTTTACAACCTCCTCACCCACTCGCAATCCAACATCTTTTAGTTCTATCAGCAGGTTGGGATATATTGCATTTGATTCCCGCAACCAAATGTTTAATGGATATTGTGAACAGCTGGGACCCGAGCACCGTTCACTGTGACACCTCAGCAACCTTCCTCTGTTAACAAAAATCTGGTTTTTCAATTTATTTATTTCGTGAATCTGGGTGAGACTGGCTGGGACAGCATTTATTGCCTGTCCCTGGTTGCCCCTTGAGAAGGTGGTCGTGAGCTGCCTTGTTGAACCGCTGCAGTCCACTGTGGATTCAGTGATGGTAACACCATTGAATGCCAAGGGCAGTGTTTAGATTGCATTTTAGTGGTGATGGTCACGATCTGGCAATTGTGTGACGTGAATATTACTTACCACTTGTCAGCCTGGATACTGTCCAGATCTTGTTGCATTTGGACATGGACTGCTTCAGTATCTGAGGAGCCACAAATGTTGCTGAATATGGTGCAATCATTGGCGAACATCCCCACTTCTGACATTATTATAGAGGGAAGGTCAGTGATCAAGCAGCCCTGAAGATGTTTGGGCCTAGACCACTGCCAAGGGACTCCTACAGACTTGTCCTGGAGCTGAGTTGACTGGCCTTTATCAACAATGACCATCTTCCTACGTGTCAGGTATGATTCTAACCAGCGGGGAGTTTGTCCCTGATCCACATTGATTCCAGTTTTGTTTACGCCCCTTGATGCCACATTTGGCCGAAGGCAGCCTTGTTTTAAAGGACTGTCACTCTCATCCCACCTCTGGAATTCAGCTTTTTGGTCCATGTTTGAATCAAGGTAATGAGGTCAGGAGCTGAGTGACCCTGGTGGACCCCAAACTGGGCGTCATTGACCAGGGTATTGCTGAGCATGTGCTGCTTGAAAGCACTGAGACCTTCCACCACTTTACTGATGATCGAGAGTAGACTGATGGAGTGGTAATTGTCCGGATTGGATTTGTTCTGCTTGTTATACACAGGAGATACTTGGGGTAATTTTCCACGTAATTGGGGAAATGTAATTGTTGTAACGGTATTGGAACAGCTTGGTGAGAGCAGGTACAAGGTCTGGAGAAAAACTTTTCAGTCCTATCGACAGAATGTTGTCAGAGAATGAACCCTCTGTGGTATCCAGTATCTCCAAATGAATCTGGATATCGCGTGGAGTGAATCAAATTGGCTGATGGCTGGTAGCTGAATCGCTGAGGACCACTGGAGGAGGCTGAGATGCATCATCCACTCAGCATTTCTGACTGAAGATTGTTGCGAATGTGTCAAACTTATCTTTAACACTGAAGTGCTGGGCTTTTCCATCATTAAGGATGTGGATACTCGTCGAATCTCCTCCTCCTCCAATGACGTGTTTAATTGTCCATAACTATTCTCAACTAGAATTGGAAGGACTGCAGAGCTTAGATCTGATCCTTTGCTTGTGGGATCACATAGCTCTGTCTATCACTTACTGCTTCTGCTGTTTGGCGCACAAGCAGTCCTGGTTGGTGGCTTCACCAGGCTGATACCTCATTGTCAGGTATGCCCGGTGCTGCTCCTGCCCTCCTGCACACTTCATTGAACCAAGGTTGATCCTCTGGTTTGATGGTAATTGTTGTGAGGGGGATATGCCAGGCCATGGGGTTGTGCTGGAGTACAATTCTGCTGCTATTGATGACCCACAACACGTTATGGAAACCCAGATAGATCTGTTCGAAGTCTGTCCCAGTTAGCACGGTGATAGTGCCACCTAAAATGGTGGAGGTTATTCTCAATGTGCAGGAGTGTCTTTGTCTCCACAATGACTATGCGGTGGTCACTCTTACCGATACTGTCATGGACAGATACTTCTGCAACTGGCAGATTAGTAAGGCTGTGGTCAAGTATGGCTTTTCCCTCTTATAGGTTCCTTCACTCTTATAGGTGCCGTCGACCCAGTCTATCAGTTATATCCTTTAGGACACGGCCAGCTCAATCAGTAAATCTGCTGCTGAACCACTCTTTTTGTGGACATTGACATTCCCAACCCAGAGTACATTTTGTTCCTTTGCCACCCTCAGTGCTTCCTTCAAGTGTTGGTCAGCTTGGGGGAGTACTGATTCATCAGTTGGGAGACGCTGGTACATGGTAATCAGCAGGAGGTTCCCTTTCCCATGGGTAAACTAACGCCAGGAGACTTCATGGGATACAGAGTCACTGTTGAGGACTCCCAGAGCAATTCCCATCCAACTGTATGCCACTGTGCCGCCACTTCTGCTTTGTCTGTCCTGCTGGTTAAACAGGAGATACCCGGGGAAGGTGATGGGGTGTCTGGGACATAGTCATAATCACAGAATCATACCTTAAATACAATGTCAGGCTGTTGCATCACGTGTCTGTTTATTTCTATTCACTGTTTCCTGCCAGCTGTCCCATTCTAGAAACATGGCCATATATTCGCCCCAATCCACTCAGATTTGATTTTGCAAACTAGGCTGGGAGCTTTATCAACATTTTTCTGAAAAGCCACGTGTTTTACATCCATTGTTTCTCTTTCATTTGTCTCCCAGTCAGTTTCTCAAACATAATTCCCATTTCATAAATCTATGTTAGTGTTGTCTATGACCATTACTTTCAGTCCCAATAATTTCTCCCAAACCATTTACTTACTATGTTCTGTGTTCCATGTACTATATCGTTTTCCATACCAAACTTGGTTTTCCTGGTATTGTCAGAAAGTTCTGTGAAGACAGAACTGAAGTTGTGGATTCATAGTTTTGCCATTTTCCTGTTTCCCATTCTCCATTCTCTGGTTTCAAACTGGAAAAAACCTGCACTGTTTTTTCATACTTCTCACATTGATATAATTTGACAAGCTATAACAGTTCACTCTTATAACCTTTGTGAACATTATGCTCAGAACCCCATCAATTCCTGTCTTAAGCTGCTCAGCTCCACATCATATACTCACAGGAGCATAGTTTCTGTACCAACAGAATTACAGCACGATCGATATTAGTCCCACTTTCCAACACCAGGCCCATAGCCTGGAATGTTATGAAACTTCCAAGTGTTCGTCCAAGTACTTTTAATGGTTAAGCGGTTAGCCGTGACAACTCCCCTTTCAGGAAGTACATTCTAGACCTCAACACCCTCTGGGTGACAAAAAGTAATGTTTAAATCCTCTCTGAACCTCAAACCCTTCACTTTAAAAGTGTGCTCCCTTGTTTTTGACCCTCTGTCTAAAAGGAACAGCTGCTGTCTATCCACCCTGTCCATGCCCCTTGTTAACTTTTCCTTCTGAATCACATCCCCTTCAGCCTCTCTGTCCAAAGTAAACAACCAGAGCTTATCCAGCCTCTCTCCATAGCTGATATGCTCCATCCCAGGGAACCTCCTGGTGAATCTCCTCTGCAACCACTCCAGTGCAATCGCATCTTTCCTGTAATGTGGCTCCCAGAACGACATGCAGTACTCAATCATGTACTAAACAAAGCCCTGTATAGCACTTATAATCTACTTCCTGAATAATAAACGCTACACCCCAAGGTTCAATTCTTAACTAGTCCATTACCCTGTTCAGTCACATTCAGGGATGTGTGGAGTAATACCCTCTGAGCTCCCTAGTTGCTGCCAATTATTGTGGACACCCAATGTCTGGTTCCTCCTTCCAAAGTACATTACCTTATATTTATCAGGATCACATTCCATCTGCCATTGATCTGCCCATCTGATCATTCCACTTGTATTTTCCTGTCCAATCAGAACTTCCTCCTCACTGCCAACCACCCGGCCAATCTTTGTGTCAAACATAAACTGACTTATCACAATTCCCACCCCTCCACCCACTCCCCCTCCAGATTCACATCTATACCATTTACGAATGCTACAAACAATAAGGGACACAGCACTGATCCCTGTGGTACACCTGGGGACACTGGTCTCCAGTCACACAAACAGCGTTCTCCCACCACCCTCTGCCTCCTGACAATTTTCATTGTAACTTTTCAAGTTGTGCTTGATACTGTGAGATTTTTTTTTCAGTTTCCCATGTGGAACTTTGTCAAAGGCCTTGATGCAAAACTAAATAAGCGACCTCCTCAAACTAATTCAATCAAATTCATTAGGTGTGACTTCACTCTGATAAAGCCATGATGATTATCCCTGATCAAACCTTGCGACTCTGATTGGAGTTCGATTTTCTCCTTCTCTATTTTCTCCAGTAGTTTCCCGAACAGTGATCTAATACTCGCTTGTCTATACTTACCTTGGCAAATCTCTACCACCCTTAGTGTGAAGTGGAATCATATTTGCTCCTCTCCAGTCCTCTGGCACCTCCCCTGTGGTCAGATTCCAATTAAAAGTTCCTCCCTTGACTCCAACAGTATCCAGACCTGCGGACTGGTCCAATTTTATACCAGACAAAGCCTCAAACCCCCGCTCGTATTTTACATCAATCTCGTCAAGAGCTTTCCAGTCCATCTTCTCGAATTCTGTACCTGCATCCTCCTTCTCCCAAGTAAAACAGCTGTGATGTTGACATGTAACAATCTATCAATGTTCTCTGGGTTGACGCACTAATTGCCCCCCTTTGGTTTCTAATGGACACTAACTGTTTGCTGATTATTCTGTTCTACTTGTACGTGTGGAATATCGTGGGCTTCTACCTAATCTCGCCTGCTTTCACTTCTCCATGTCCCTCTGTTATTCAGTCCCCTCTATGTTCCTAAGTTTCTAAGTTTCACTACAATCACCTCTCATCTTTTGAAATTCGTGATCACAGGCTGAATGTCCCCCATCAGACAATCTTGCCATTTTATGAATTAATCTGAAGAATACCTTTTGCAGTTCCTCTGTAGTCAGTATATTCAATCTTAGATTGGGACTCCAAGCGGTACACAATACTCTAAGTTTAGTCTCAGCAACACTATATGCAGCTGGTGCACGACATCGTCTATATTCCAATTACATACACATGAATGTAAACCGAATTTTTCGTTTCTTATTTGCATGCGTTCTTCCCAATTCCTTTCACTTTAACTTTTCTTATGATGTTAGTGGGAGAGTTCTTAAAAAAGGATCCTCCTGAATATCCAACGATACGTTACCATTAGCTCCTCGTTGCCTACGTCCATAAGAATCATCTTCAAATCGTTTCAAAAAATGTTTGCCACTTATGGTTTTCATTTCATCGATGCATTATCACACTCCCCAGTTTTCCCATTACCTTTTATATATCCTGTAACACGTTCTTTGTAATCGAGCCCAACAGACACCCGACTGTAGATGACAAGTTACTGATCTGTAGTTCACCACTGTCCATCTTCATCCTTTCTTAAACTGTTGGATAATATTTGTAACCTTTGCCTTATCCAGATTGGCTACAAATCCTTCAGGACTGCATTGTAAATAACGTGAAAATCTGCGATGCAATCAATATGCCTATTGCTGCTTCCTCTGAAATTCTTGTATGAAGTATACCTGATCTGTCAGATTTATAAATACTCAATCCAGCTTTCTTTTAAAAATGACCTCAACACTGATAAGAATGATCTTAGCCTTTACTTACACAAGTCCCATGGTCACTTGGTATTTCTGGGAGAATTTCTGGATATTCTGCCTTGAAGATAGACACAAAGAAACTGTTTCTTTCCCCTGTGATTTCTCTGTTCTCTTCAATAAATTACCCTGTCCGCACACTTACAGTTCCACATTTGACCTTGTTTTTACTTTTGTTTCATACACTGATGTACGTTTTTTAGCAGTCTTTATGTTTTTTTTTAGCAGTCTTTATGTTTTTCTTTTGTCTGCATGCTTTTTCGCTTTTTGATTTTCTTCTCAGTTTCTTGGTCATCCGTTACTGGGTCCTATATCTCTCCGAATCCACTGGCTTACTACAACACTTGGCATTTTTCTCAGCTGCTTCCTTTGGTTTAATAGATAGTTGAAAGTGAGGCTGAAATGGTTAGGTCGGAGAGGAGGGTGGACCAGATTGAGGGAAAGGAAGATGAACACATAGGAACGTTCAAAAGGGGGAGTGTGCTGAGTTGGAAGATTGGACTGGGATAAAGTGGAGTTTGCATAAATGGGGAAACTGGTGAAATCTACATTAATCCCCTGTGGTTGGAGGGTCTCAAGGCAGAAGAGGAACCTTTCTTAATCCATGCTTTGGGTGGTTAGGGTTTGGCGATGGAAGAGGCCCAGGACTCTCATGTCCTTGGCAGAGTGGAAAGGAGAGGTAAAGTGTTCAACCACAAGGTGGTGGAGTTGGTCAATGTGGCTGTTCCAGCGATGTTCTCTGAAATAAGCCACGTATGTCTCGCCAATGTAGAGAAGACTACACTGAGTTTAAAGGATGCAGTAGTTGAGGCGTTCTGTCTCCCTTCATCACTTATCACTTTCAACCCACCTTCATCTACCTATCGCATTCCTAGCTACCTGCCTCCTGCCACACCCCCTTCTCATTTATCTCTCAGCCCCCTTGACCCAGAAGTCACATTCCTGCTGAAGGGTTGTGCCCGAAACGACAATGCTCCTGCTCCTAGTAAACTGACTGACTGTGCTTTTCCAGCGCCACTGATCTCCAGCATCTGTCGTGCCCACTTTCTCCTCAGGCCTTCAGGGCTTGCATGATTCAGATTTATAACAGTTACTTCAAATAAAACAAAAACTACCGTGTACTCAAACAGCATAAAAGAAAACCAATGCATTGTGGTCAGTGATCCCAAAAGATCTTCTACAGCAAAGTTTTCAATTAGTTTTTTTCTGATCATCCAATGTCAATTCCTAAATAACCTGATCTCCAGCTCAGTGTTCGACAAAATGTTAATGCCAGCTATCTAACACATGCTCATGAAATCCATTTTTCCCAGCATCAGCATTCAGTTGTGTTAACACAGTTTAGATATAATGTAAACAGTACATTATTACTGCAGTACCCACAAATGTGTATATCTCATTTTCCTGTTTTTTAACCTGCCCAACATTTGTATTGCAGCTTTCACTTTGATATATAACTCCCATCAATGTTTCCTTCTCCATGCTGTTTTTACACTCCACTTTACAAGATTCTCTAGAATCTTAGCGACGTGGGCTTTGGGAAAGTTAATGGTAGAGATCATCCCCCACATCATTTATGTTCTTCTTAAGCATCATTGTGACATTTTCTCCTGATCTCCCGTTATGCTAGTGGAGTAAAGAAAGACAATGATCGTTCAACAATGCTCTGTATTTCCCCCAGAGAGCTGAGACTGCTCTAACCTTGGTGGGAACCTTACAGCAGGCTGGTAAACCATTGCTGCTGCTGTACAGGATCTTAGTGAGATCACATCTGGAGAAGTGTGTACAGATTTAGTCTCTTCAATGAAGAAATGATATTGTTGTATTGGAAGCAGCTCAGAGATGGTCCCCTCAACTGATTCCTGCAATGAAGGTGCTAGCTTATAACGAAAGGATGATCAGGTTGATCCAATAGCCATTGGAGTTTACAAAAATGTATGAAGATCTTATTTCACCATAGATAACAGGAAGGAGTCAACAACTGAAGAGAATTACACAGATAATGGAGGAATCCATTCCGTTCTCCAGCCTGTTGCACACGAACAACAGAAGGATATTCAGGCCTTTGACCCTGTTACACCAGAATAGGACGAGGGTGCTCAGCCCCTGGAGCCTGATGTATATTTACAGGAGGAAGCCAATCAGCCCCTCGAGCCTATAACACTGGACCCAGAGTAGGCCATGCTGCACCAGTATCCTATTCCACCGCAACAGGATCAGTCCATTCAGCTTCCTCATGTTTATAACATAGGAACTGAAAGCGGTCACACAGTGACTGGAGATTTGTCACACTGGGATAACAGGAGGCCATTCAGATCCACCGAGCCTATTGCAATGGAATTGGATAAGGATAAAACTATCTTAGACTTATTTCATGAGAAAGGAGGAGGTAATTCAAATACGTGTCTGTTGTATGGGAACAAGAGAAGACCAATCGCACCCTCGGTCCCATTTCTGGGATACATGAGGAGACTGTTCAGTGTATCCACCTGTTATGGAGAAATATGAGAAGACCCATCAGCCCCTCAAAATGTTACACAGCAACGGGAAGATTCCATAATCCCCCACCTCTCTAACGCATCAACAGGAGGAGGTCATTCTGGCTTTGGAGATGATAACGCCAGAAAGACTTCATCCCATCGATTTTGTACACCAGCAGGGTGATGAGTCCAGTCAGCCACAGATACCGCTCATGCAGCAATTGGAGCACATCTCTTAAAACCTTTTGCCCATCAAACAGGAATTCAAAGAAAACGTAAAGGTTTTAGAAAGGGAAGAACTTATAATAACTGAATACATGAGGGAGTAAAATGTAACAATAAAGTATTGTAATTTAAGGCAAATTATTAGAATCCACTGTTGTGGACATTTGCAAACGTAAACCACAATTCATCGGAGTCAACATGGTTTTACAAAGGATAAATCATGATTGAAGTGTTTTCTTGAGTTATTTAAAGATGTGACAATTAAGGTGGATAGTGGGAATCCTGGAAATGGAATATATCTGTTCTTCGTGAAGGATTCAGATTCGTCGCTTCTCCAAAGAGTGAGTGGTACGATCAGACAGCATTGGTTTAGGAGTAATTTATTGGCTTGGATGGAGGATTGGTTAACCAACAAAATGCAGTCAGATAAATTAACTGTGTCATTTTCTATTGGAAAATGCAATTTGTTGGGTGCCATAGATTTCAATTCTCATGCTTCAACCATTTGTGATCGACATTGACGGGATAGACGGGATAGAAAATACTATCGCTACATTTTCAGATGACACTAACAATGGTGGGAAATTACTTCGGAATGATGATGCAAGAGATTTAAAAACTATTTGTATAGATTGGGTGAATGGGTAAACATTTGCCAATGAAAATTAAAGTGGATAAATATGGGGTTATTCAAGTTCGTCAGCCTAATAAAAAGGCAAATTATTATCTAAATGGAGAGAAACTTCAAAGTGCTTAAGTGCAGAGGGATCTTGGTGCCTGCTTGCATATCACGGAAAACTTGCTTGGGGGTACTTGAAGTAATGAGGAATGCAAGCATAACCTCAGCCTTTATTTTTAAAAGGATAGAGTAGAAAGGTCGGGAGTGTTGCTGTAACTACGAAAGGCTTTAATGAGGCTGCAACTGGAGAACAGTTTGGGTGTCCTGCAGAATGAGGTATTTCCATTGGAGGCAATTCAGAAGAGCTTCATTAGATTGATTCCATATTTGAAGTGTTTGTCTTATGATGGGAAATTGAGCAGTTTAGGCCTATACACTCGAGTTTATAAGAATGAAAGGAGAGCTCATTGAGGTCTGTAAAATGCTAAACGTAATTGAAAATGTAGCTGTGGAGTGGGTTTTTTTCCTGTGGTGCATTCTACAATAAGAGACTACAGTTTGAGGATCGAGAGATGGCAGGAAAGTGGAACAGAGGCCGTGATGACATCAGCCATGATTGTATTCCATGGCGGAGCAGGTTTGAAGGGTTGGATTCCTGACTGATGCTCCTTGTTCATATTCAGCTTTACGACTGTGTTACACAGTAATGGGGGAGGATTATGTATCAAACAGGAAGCAGGCACTCCGGATAAATCAGTCTAAATCAGTTTGACAGAACGTCACCAGTGGAGTCACACAGTGACCAGCGCTGTGTCCTCAACTATTTATAATCTATATCAATGATCACGAGGATGGAACAGATATACAAATGCTGAGTTTGGTCATGTTGCTGTGAAAAGGAAGAGATTAAATTATCAATAGAGGGTGGAGGGTCTACATATATATACAGAGAGGTAAAGGCAATGGATAATAATTTGGCAGCTGCAATATAACATGATATAACCTGCCATTTCATTTACAGAAATAATGGAAGGCAGTATGTTACTGAAATGGAGAGCGATTACAGGGATTAATGATACTGTGTACTGGGGGGTTCACTCAGACCCGTTCAGACATGGGAGGTTTTGCTCCATCCCAGATCGTCTGTTCCTTGACGCTCCAAGTGACCCCATTGCTCTCCGAACACATGGAATGTTTTGAAGTGTTTAGTTAGTGATGGGGGATGCTGTTTTCAAACGTGTATCAAGGGGACGGCCTTTATCCAAGATACACTCATTCCTTTCTCCATGGAGATCTGAAGACGATGGGAATGGCTGCCTGCTTGTGAATGAAGAGGCTGTGGCTGCTGTCTGGACAGGGGTATTCACCAACATGATGTACTGTGATGGGCACACTGCAAGATTAATACAGAGAGTGCTCCTTCAGTTCCTCTACCTCTCCCCATTGACACGGGGACTCTGCAGATGCCATGTACACCATCGGGAATCCCACTATACTGGATACATCCGGCAGCTCCCTGCTGTGAGAAACAATGTATTTACCTCATCCACCATATATATCGTCCGTCACTGAATGGTTACATTGATGGTAACATACTGGGAGATGATGGATATGTCACCCAGTATGTTTGAAAAGTTCCTGATCATAGAGGCTGAATGAAACAGTGACCCTAACAGCCACTGGCAGCACCGTCCTTCCCCTGGTGTGAAGCTGCAGACGTGTTGAAGGAGGTGACACCGCTCTGTGACCAGCTCCTTGTTCAATCAGTGTCCCCTCACACTCTGCTCCTGGGTTAATTGGAGCTTGGGAAGCTGTTCCTGGAAAATCCGGGGTGGACACAACAGATCCCTTTCCCCACACACACTTACTGCGTAGTTTCAAAGCTTCCCTTCTCTGCAGCCTCTGCTCCATTTGTTGTTCATGTTACAGACCAAGATGTTGTAACTACAGTCCCTGGCTCCATCCAATGTTGGGTCAGCAAATCCTCAGGTCTCCCTGAATGTCTGAGGCAGCTCACAGCACAACCTCCAGCAAACCATCCCCAGCTGCTGCACTAACTTTTCAATAACAGGAGTCAGTTAGAAACCCCTTAGCTATAAGTGTTGTGGACCAGACCAGATTCCCGCAAAATATTTTAAGAAGGCCGCTTAGACCCAAACCTTTCTTTATTTTGAATATAGATGTGAAGTGTGCTTTCCAAATATATTGTGACTGGTCAAACCACTCGACATTAAGCAAAATATAATCTATTCAAATGCTTTAGTTAAAATACAATCAAAGAAAAGAACATTTTGGAATGGCTTATATGTTGGAACACTTACACAAACAATAGATATCGCACCTTCTTGGTATACACCGCTTGGCACAAAGATATATTCAAATACAGATTCTTACATGCAGTTTTCTGATCCAGGAAAAGTCAACATCGACAGAGATCTCAGAGAGAAAAGCAGCTAGGGATCATGTATTCAAACTCCCAACCATTCTGGGATCCCCTGCAGCTTCTGAATGCTGCAGCTAAAAACAAAACGAGGAAACCTGGTCTGGGAGAGCTGGCCACTGCCCTTCCATTGTTACCACCGTTTTAATAAAATCTAAAGGCTTTCTCAGTTATTTACTTAAACTGCTTTCAGACAGCAGTTCTGCACATCTGCCTTTATAACCTCTTGTCAAAAAAAAACAAGAGAAAATAACCTTTTTACAGTGATAGTATCCTCACAACTCCACCTTTATTAAAATGATCCATTAATATAAAAAGCTGGATTCATTTTAGACCTCCTAATCTTCCTCTATTTGTAGACTGGAATGTGTGTATATATATATATATATAACATTGACTGTGAGCATAAAAATGTTCACAACTCGATTCGATTTCAGTCATTTTACTCCTGCCACAGAATGCCTTTTGTCTTTCTTCATCCAAATCTACACAATGTGTCAAAACTTACTTTTTCTCGCCCTGTCAACTTTATAATTTCAAATTGAATGGCAGCAAGAATAAGCTCAATCGAAACAGACTGGTATGTTTCTCCCTAAACTTCTCCCAAAACTTTAAGGGGTCACGATCAGTGATAAAGATTTGTCTCAGGTATTTTATTGGCAGTTGAAATGCTGAAATGTTGTAACGGCAACACCAAGCTCAAGGCCTGCTTCCTCATTGTGGAATAAATCTGTTGATGTTTCCACTGGACACCCTGACCACACGTTACATAATGGAGCACGTCTCATCTCTCCAATAGTCCTTCTGAATTTGTGAAGGGCAGGTCGTGCCTCACAAACCTTATTGAATTCTTTGAGAGGGTTACTAAGGAGGTGGACGAGGGGAAAGCGATAGATATGTGTATATGGATTTTAGTAAGGCGTTTGATAAGGTTCTCCATGGTAGACTACTGCAAAAAATACGGAGGTATGGCATTGAGGGTGAGTTGGAGGTTTGGATTAGGAGTTGGCTGGCCGGAAGAAGACAGAGAGTAGTAATTGATGGCAAAGGTTCATCTTGGAGTGCCGTCACTAGCGGTGTTCCGCAAGGATCTGTTTTGGGACCATTGCTGTTTGTCATTTTTATAAATGACCTTGAGGAGGGGTTAGAAGGTTGGGTGATCAAGTTTACGGATGATACGAAAGTCGGAGGAGTTGTAGACAGTGAGGAAGGACGTGGCAGTTTACAGCGGGCTATAGATAAACTGCAGAACTGGGCAGATAGGTGGCAAATGGAGTTCAAAGTAGGTAAGTGTGAGGTGATTCACTTTGGTAAGAGTAACAAAAAGATGGGGTACTGGACTAATGGTCGGATAATTGGTAGTGTGGATGAGCAGACGGATCTTGGTGTCCATGTACTCAGATCTTTGAAAGTTGACACCCAGGTAAATAGTGCGGTGAAGAAGGCATATGGCGTACTGGCTTTTATTGGTAGAGGAATTGAGTTCCAGAGTACTGAGGTCATGTTGCAGTTGTATAAGACTCTGGTGCGGCCGCATCTGGAGTATTGTGTGCAGTTTTGGTCGCCATACTATAGGAAGGATGTGGAGGCACTGGAACGGGTGCAGAGGAGGTTTACCAGGATGTTGCCTGGTATGGTAGAAAGATCGTATGAGGAAAGGCTGAGGCACTTGGGGTTGTTTTCATTGGAGAAAAGAAGGTTTAGGGGTGACTTGATAGAGGTGGACAAGATGATTAGGGGTTTAGATAGGGTCGACAGTGAGAATCTTTTTCCACGTATGGAGTCAGCTGTTACAAGGGGGCATAGCTTTAAATTAAGGGGGAGTAGGTATAGGACAGATGTTAGTGGTAGATTCTTTACTCAGCGAGTCGTGAGTTCATGGAATGCCCTGCCAGTAGCAGTGGTGGACTCTCCCTCATTATGGGCATTTAAGCGGGCATTGGATAGTCATATGGAGGATAGTGGGCTATTGTAGGTTAGGTGGGCTTGGATCGGCGCAAACATCTTGGGCCGAAGGGCCTGTACTGCGCTGTGTTCTCCTATGTTCTATGTTCTATGTTCTATGAATGGCATAGCTCCTTATATCTCAGCATAAAAATATTACATCCTTCTGTACCACTTAATGCTGTAACCTTTTTACCTGCTACTCCTGGCCTACGCCAGTAAACCTTATTCTCACAGGGATATGTTTTAAGAAGATCTCGCACATTCTTCTCAATCCCTCACAGAAACCAAACTTTGATTTCTGAACCAAATCATCATCAGCCATTTCAGCTTCTAACCTTGCCATTGTAACTCTCTACCCTTCCACATGAGTTCTCACGACTGCAGGAAGTGAATTGTTGAACTTCTCCAAAATAAGAATCTCTCTCAGAGTGTCATGGGTTTGCTCTGTTTTAATACCCTTCCCCACCTTTCAAAATTACTTTGTTTTATCCTTTCAAACACAACGTGCGGTTAACCAGGGATGCTATTTTAGATTCCTGAACCACTGTCGGCTTCTGGCACAAGTTCATATGCACTTCAGATGGCTTTCTTGCCCCCCTCCGATAGGGATGCAAATACCAATCAACTTTGTTTGGATAAACTAAATCCACATGTTCTCTGCCCACTGCACTTGTTTAGCCATTTTCTGAAATGAAATTAAAGAGGCTCCCCCATCATTCTCATCACATTTAGATAATGCCTGAATGTATTTAAACAGATCCTGATCAGGTCTTTGGCTACCATACGGTTGCTCAACCTCACTATCCTCTAATAGAAATCCATACAAAATGAAGAGGAATTTAGAATAACTTAACTATTGGAAATCTTAACCAAATAATGGATACAGTACGTTCTACAAATGAACTGTTCAATCTATTAACATCACCTAAACACACCCCTTGGCAAAAAGGAACATTCAGACATCCATTCTTGCATACAGTTCTCCAATCCAGGAGGAAACACCATCAAGTGAGGCTTTAGAGAGAGTGGCAGCTAGGGATAATTTACTAAAACTTCCAACCCCTTTGGGACCCCAAGCACCCGGTGATGGTTACAGCTACAAGAAAAAACAAACTAGAAAGCCTGGTCTGTGCGAGCTGGCCATTGTTACTACTATTTATTAAAAACCCTAAAAGCCCCGTAAGGTATTTACTTGAGCCATTTTCAGTAGGCAGTTTGGCCTTTAAGACCTCTTACTAAAGAAAATGAGAAACGAACATTTTATTAAAAAAGTAACAGCATTGCCACACAAGTTAGATGCCTTGTCCTTCACTCAGTGGGCTTCCTCGTGTTACTTATCGCAAGGTCACCTGAGAGGGACAAATTCAGATACAGACCAAGTTACAAGGATGTATCTCATAACTTCTGAAACACGCCTGTCCATGGACCATCACATGGGACATTCCAGGAAGTGAACAACAGCTTGACACACACCATTTCAGTACTTCTGAGCTACAGAATGCCAGCACTCGATACACAAGGGAGCCAAAACCCAAGGCCAAGGTAAGATACAGAGGGACAGAAAGATTCACATTAAAGACAGAAACAGACAGTTAATTCACTGAAAAGATGTTGTGGAAATATGGGGAAGAAGACAGGGCAGTGGGACTAACTGGAGAAGTGAGATCTTCGTGAGTAAAATTACAAGAATGAGAACATTGAATAACGGCATTGTCAGATCAGCTGGAATGGTTTGTTACATCAAATTCTCAATCTGCTTCACAGAACACCACAAACGACATAAACTGGGACAAGATGACAGCCCAGCATGGAGAGCTGTGCAGACGATGCTCGTGTATTGCTCAGTAAACTGCACTATCTGCCCAGCATAGAGAGTATTGCAAACTTTACTATCATATGCAAACTATACTCGGAGCAGATTACTGCCTACAATAGGAAGGTTTGCTCTGTGTGTGTGTGCGCGCGTTTGGCGTGGTTGAATGTGAAACTCATTGTTTGAGAAGGAACGCACGTGGAGGAAATTATTTTAAATACGAACAACTGGCAGGCGTTTTGTTAATCAACAGAGAGGGAACAAGAGAAGTTTCATGGACAGATGAGATAAAGTGTTTGAGAATGTCAAAATAAAGACACTGCCAGACACAACAGCAATATATATCGGCGTGCACATGAATGACAGATGGATGGGAGTTGGTGTGAGTTCGAATCAGATTTGCTTTGGCAGGTTTGAAGCCGGGAGCGTCAGCAGCAGATTATTGGCTCCATTAAGACTGTACTTCATAGCTCAAGGTTCAAACAGCAGACGGACTAAACCAGTGAGATATCTTCTGGAGTGGTGAGTATTTCAAGTTAGAAATGGTCAGGGCATGGTGTCAAGAATCAGCTCATGGTCAAAGGGATCTCCCACAGTTGTGACTTGTTTGCTTCAGCTGCATATATTGGCCAGGGATGGGATGGAAACAGTGGAAGGAAGTGGAGTTTGTAACCAGAACAGTGGACGGTGACCTCTATGCTCTTAACAGCAAAGGCAATGATACAATTCATTGTGGTTCTTCCCTGAAACTGAATAGATCAACATAGAGACCCGTGAGTAACACTGCCAGAGCAGAGGGATACAGTAATTGAACACGTTCATTGATGTAGTTAGTAGTGGTCTGTAGAGTGAATATCTGGATTGAGAGATACAACAGGAACAATAATAGTGGCAGGAAGTGTAGACGATATGAAATAACAATAATACACTCATAATTGGTTTATAGAAAACAAAATCCGGACAGTGACACATACCAGGAACACCAGCGATAGCCAGGAAGAGATAATAAAAGTATTGAATAATGAGAAGAGTGTAATAGATCCGCAATGATAATGACAACCAATCAAATGTAGAAAGACACCAAACATAATCGGATAAGCTCTGTATATTGTTGAAATATTCCTGTCTAATGTTCTCAAATTCTGATCCATTGTTGGCAGATTCCAGTTTAATGTTCTCAGATTCTGATCTCTCCTTCCCCTCTCTCTGGATCTGCTGATCCATGTCAGTGCTGTTGGTGATGCTCCCGCTCATAGAACATAGAACATAGAAGAATACAGCGCAGTACTCGCCCTTTGGCCCAAGATGTTTGCGCCGATCCAAGCCCACATAACCTACACTAGCCCACTATCCTCCATATGCCTATCCAATGCCCGCTTAAATGCCTATAAAGAGGGAGAGTCCACCACTGCTACTGGCAGGGCATTCCATGAACTCACGACTCGCTGAGTAAAGAACCTAGCCCTAACATCTGTCCTATACCTACCGCCCATTAATTTAAAGCTATGCCCCCTTGTAATAGCTGACTCCATACGTGGAAAAATGTTCTCACGGTCAACCCGATCTAAACCCCTAATCATCTTGTACACCTCTATCAGGTCACCCCTAAACCTTCTTTTCTCCAATGAAAACAACCCCAAGTGCCTCAGCCTTTCCTCATACGATCTTCCTACCATACCAGGCAACATTCTGGTAAACCTCCTCTGCACCCGTTCCAGTGCCTCCACATCCTTCCTATAGTATGGCGACCAAAACTGCACACAATACACCAGATGCGGCCGCACCAGAGTCTTATACAACTGCAACATGACGTCAGTACTCCGGAACTCAATTCCTCTACCAATAAAAGCCAGTACGCCATATGCCTTCTTCACCACACTATTTACCTGGGTTTCAACTTTCAAAGATCTGTGTACATGGACACCACGATCCCTCTGCTCATCCACACTACCAAGTATCCGACCATTAGTCCAGTACCCCATCTTTTTGTTACTCTTACCAAAGTGAATAACCTCACACTTACCTACTTTGAACTCCATTTGCCACCTTTCTGCCCAGCTCTGCAGCTTATCTATATCCCGCTGTAACCTGCCACATCCTTCCTCACTGTCTACAACTCCTCCGACTTTCGTATCATCCGCAAACGTGCTCACCCAACCTTCTAACCGCTCCTCCAGGTCATTTATAAAAATGACAAACAGCAATGGTCCCAAAACAGATCCTTGCGGAACACCGCTAGTGACGGCACTCCAAGATGAACCTTTACCATCAACTACTACCCTCTGTCTTCTTCCCGCCAGCCAAATCCTAATCCAAACCTCCAACTCACCCTCAATGCCATACCTCCGTATTTTTTGAAGTAGCCTACCATGGGGAACCTTATCAAACGCCTTACTAAAATCCAGAAACACCACATCTCCCGCTTTCCCCTCGTCCAACTCCTTAGTCACCTTCTCAAAGAATTCAATAAGGTTTGTGAGGCACGACCTGCCCTTCACAAAACCATGCTGACTATCCTTGATCACATTATTCCTATCCAGATGTTCATAAATCCTATCCCTTACAATTCTCTCTAAGATTTTACCCACAATAGAAGTGAGACTCACCGGCCCATAGTTACTAGGATTATCCCTACTCCACGTCTTGAACAGGGGAACCACATTTGCTAGCCTCCAGTCTTCTGGCACTACTCCTGTAGACAACGAGGTCATACAAATCAAGGCCAATGGCTCTGCAATCTCCTCCCTTGCTTCCCAGAGAATCCTAGGATAAATGCCATCAGGCCCAGGGGACTTATCTATTTTCACCCTTTCCAGAATTTCCAACACCTCTTCTTTACATACCTCAAAGCCGTCCATTCTACTTAATTGTGACTCAGTATTCACATCGGCAACAATGTCCTGTTCCTGAGTGAATACTGACGAAACGTATTCATTCAATGCCTCCCCAATCTCTTCAGCCTCCACACGCAACGTCCCACTATTATCCTTGACTGAACCTATTCCTACTCTAGTCATTATTTTATTCCTGACATACCTATAGAAAGCCTTAGGGTTTTCCCTAATCCTACCAACTAAGGACCTTTCATGTCCCCTCCTTGCTGCTCTTAGCTCTCTCTTCAGGTCCTTTCTGGCTACCTTATAACTCTCAATCACCCCAAGTGAACCTTCACGCCTCATCTTTACATAGGCCGCCCTCTTCCATTTAACAAGGGATTTCAATTCCTTATTAACCACGGCTCCCTCACACGACCCTTTCCTCCATGCCTGACAGGTACACACTTATCAAGGACACTCAATAGTTGCTCCTTGAACAAGCTCCACATAACAACTACGCCCTTGCCTTGAAACCTACTTTTCCAAGCCACGTATCCTAAGTCATGCCTCACCGCATCATAATTTCCTTGCCCCAAGCTATAACTCTTGCCCTGCAGTGCACACTTATCCCTCTCCATCACTAGAGTAAAAGTCACCGAATTGTGGTCACTGTCCCCAAAGTGCTCACCTACCTCTAATTCTAACACCTGGCCTGGTTCGTTACCCAGAACCAAATCCAGTATGGCCTCACCTCTTGTTGGCCTATCTACATATTGTGTCAGGAAACCCTCCTGCATGCATTGGACAAACACCGACCCATCTAACGAACTTGAGCTATAGCTTTCCCAATCAAAATCAGGAAAGTTAAAGCCCCCATAACAACCACCCGATTACTTTCACTCTTCTCCTTAATCATCCTCGCAATCCTTTCTTCTACATTTCTAGGACTATTAGGAGGCCTGTAAAAGACTCCTAACAGGGTGACCTCACCTTTCCTATTCCTAACCTCAGCCCAAACTACCTCAGATGGCGAGTCTTCATCCATCGTCCTTTCCACCGCTATAATACTATCTTTGACAAGCAATGCCACACCTCCCCCTCTTTTACCCCCACCTCTGACCCTACTAAAACATTTAAACCCTGGAACCTGCAACAGCCAATCCTGTCCCTGTTCTACCCATGTAGCCACAACATCGAAGTCCCAGGTACTAACCCACGCTGCAAGTTCACCTACCTTATTTCGTATACTTCTTGCATTGAAGTATACACACTTCAAGCCACTTTCCTGTTTACAGGCACCCTCCTTTGAGATTGATGCCATGTTCCTACCTCCCTACACTCCAAATCCTGCACGCTAAAGCTACAGTCTAGGTTCCCATGCCCCTGCAGATTTAGTTTAAACCCCCCCTCCAAGATCACCAGCAAACCTCCCGCCAAGGTTACTGGTGCCCCTCAGGTTCAGGTGTAGACCATCCTGTTTATAGAAGTCCCACCTTCCCCAGAAAGAAACCCAGTAGTTATGGGCTAACACATTGAACAGAGCCAATTTATCATTAGAAGATGGAAGCCCTCCACTGGCATAATTAGAATCCATGGAAATTGGCATTAATTGCACTTACTGAACAAATAGGTTCAGTTAACCTGTTCCATACATCACTTTTCATTTACTGGTTTTGGATGGAATGGATGAGGGTTGATGAGGGATGGATCATAAATCTTTAAATCTTTTAAATCTTTTTATTAACTTGTATATGAGAGTATTAACAGAACACTGCAGCGGTCTATATATGTTCCATTCTGTTTCTGAAAGGAGGCAGTGAAAAATTAACAGATCGGCTGCATAAAAAAAAGTCGGGTGGGCAAGTTTCTCGATACCTGAATAAAAAGTATGGTACTTATTGACCAGTGTGCGGCCACTCCTGGTTTTAATGCCCTGTCGTCAAATCCTTTCATAACCTTGAGACAGAGCATTGAGACTGCTGCTCAGGAACAGGCCGAAGCAATTCTGTCCCTGTGGGCCTCTTACAGAGGGATAAGCGAAGGCCATTAAGCCCATATTAACCTGTTGCTACTTGAAAAGGTGGAAAGCTGGAATATTGGCACATTTTGCCAACAGAATCATTCAAAACAAAGAGCAGTGTCGCTGCAGCTGTATGACGTGTTACTGAGAGGGCACCTGGAGTAAATAGCGTTGTTTGACTTTCTGTAACTGAGAAAGGATGGACCTCCATCAGATACAGTTTAATGGCTGCTCGTAATTCATGGGTTGCTGTCTCATTTAATGTCTCGGATCTGTTACACAGGGACAGGAGGAGAACATTCAGCCGTTCCAGTCTATTACAGTGAGCCACGAGGAGCCCATTCAGCCTCTCGAGTCTGTTACAGAGGGGCAGGAAGTGTTTCTTTAACATTAAGTCTGTTACACATAAATATTAGTTTTAAACTAATTGTGGAATAGGAAAGACCTGATATAAACATTAAAAATCTAACTTTGAAAAAGGCCAATTTTTAAAGTATTAGGCGAGCCCTGTGAAAGGCTGATTGGGATACCCTATTCACAGGTAAAGGGATGGTTGGAAAATGCAAGGCCATCAAAACGTGGTTTCAGAGAGTCCAGAGCCAACGTGTTCCTATTAGTGAGATGGGCAAGGCTGGAGGGTGCAGGGAGTGCTGGATGGCTAGATATATTGATGCTCTGGTCAAGGTAAGGAAGGAGGCATATGTAAGGTAAACAGAGCTGAGATGAAGTGAATCCCGAGAGGAGTATAAGGGCAATAAGTGCATAGTCAATTGGGAAATTGGGCCAGAAAAACGTGGACATGAGATGGCTTTACGAATAGGGTTAACGAGGCATTGAAGCAACTCTACACATCCTTGAATTGCAAAATATTAACTAGGGAGAGAATAGGGATCTTTAAAGATCAGTAAGGCTACGTATGTGTGGAACCATAGGAGATGGAAGGGATACTAAACAAGTATTTTTTCCTAGTATTTAATGTAGAAGAGGTTACAAGAGCGAGAGAATGAAGAAATACATAGTGATATATTGAAAAGTATCTATATTACAAGGAGATGTTGGATATTTTAAAACATATAAAGGCGAACAAAGCCCTGCGACCTGATCAGTTGTATCCCAGAATGTTATGGGAAGCTAGGAAAGAAATTGCTCAGTCTTTTGCTGATATATCTGTGACATTGATTTCCACAGGTGAGGTGGCAAAAGACTGGAGGGTTGCTAACATAGTGTCATTATTTCAGAAATTAAGGAAAACCCAGGTAACTATAGATCGGTGAGCCTGACGTCAATGGTGACTAAATTGTTGGAGGGGATTTTGAAGGAAATGATGTATATGCATTTGGAAAGACAAGGACAGAAGAAGTTTTTGTACATTGGAGATCACATCTCACTGACTCGGTGGAAGGTTTTGAGGTAGTGATGAAGATGATTGATGAAAGCAGGGCAGTGGATGTTGTCTTTATGGAATTCAGTTAGAAAACCAAAATGGTCTCCATGGTAGACTGGTTACCAAGGTTAGACTGCCTGGGATCCAGGGATAGCTCGCCATTTAGATCGAAACTTTTCTTGAATATTGGAGACAGGGCGTGACAGTGGACATTTGTTCATTAAACTTGGAGACCTGTCACCAGTGGCGCTGCTCGTAAAGATCAATAGTGGGTCACTGCCTTTTGTTACTTGTACAAATCATTTGCACTTGAGTATATGAAGTATGTCAGTAAGTTTGTAGATAATTCCAAATTTGGTGGTGTAGTCGACAGTGAAGAATGAACTCTCAGAATATAATGGGAACATAATCAGCTGAGCTGAGGAGTGGCAGATGGAGTTTATTTTAGATAACTGTGAGGTGTTGCATTTTGGCAAGAAAAATCAGGGCCAGACATATAGGTAGGTCGAAAGTTGCCTATCAAGGAGAACTCCATAGAAATTATAGAATCCCTACAGTTTGGAAACAGGATTTTCGGCCCATCGAGACCACACCATCCCTCTAAACTGTATCCCACTGGACAAACCCCTACCCTATCCCTCTCAGCCTGCATTCCCCATGGCTAATTCACCTCGCCCTCACATCCAAGGGTACTATACACAATTGCACATGGCCAATCTACCCTTACCTGTATATCGTTATTCTGTCGGAGGGAAACATAACACCCGGAGGAAATTCACACAGACACGGGGAGAATGTACAAACTCCACACAGTCAGTCATTTAAGGATGGAATTAAACCCAGATCGCTGCTCTGTGAGGCACCTTCTGGTGCAGGTTCCCGTTCCTTGAAAGTGCCGTCACAGGTAGACAGCGCAGTGAAGAAGGCACTTGGTGATCTTCCCTTTATTGGTGCGTGCTTTGAGTCGAAGCATTTGCATGACATGTTAAATCTGTACAGGACATTGGTTTGGCCACTTCTGTATATTGCCTTGAATTCTGGTCACACTGCTGTCGGAAAGATGTTGTCAAACTTGAAAGGGTGCAGAAGAGATTGAAAAGAATGCTGCAGGTGTTGGAGGGTGAGAGTTACAGGGAGAGTTTGAATAGGCTGGGGCTATTTTCAAGTGATGAAGCTGAGGGTGGACCATAAAGAGGTTTATAAAATCATGAGGGGCATAGATAAGGTAAACAGTCAATGTATTTTCCCAGGATAGACGATTCCAAATAAAGAATATAAAGACTTAATGTGAGAGGAGAAAGATTTAAAAAGGGACATGAGGGACAACATTTTTACACAGAGACTGCTGTGTGTATGGATTGAACAGCCAAAAGAGGTGTTGGAGGTAGGTACAGTTACACCATTTAAAAGGCAGTTGGATGGGTGTGTGCATGGGAAGTGTTTAGAGGGAGATGGGCCAACTGCTGGCTAGGGGGACGAGATTAATTTAGGATATTTGGTTGGTATAGATGACCAGACTGAAGGATCTTTTTCCATGCTATACATCTCTAAGAGTCTATTGACACTTGAGTGTTTAACATGGGATCAGGAAGAGGCTATTCAGCTTCTGAATTCTGTCAGTCAGCTTGTTTGCTCAATTACTGAGACTCAAATACAAAAATACATCATTCCGATTTTGCTGGTGTTTTACAGAAACAGGAGAAAGGCTTTCAGTCAAGAAAAGCTGTAAAGAATGTGAAGAGGCCATTCAGTCCCTCAATTCCATTCCACAGCAGCAGCAGTTGAGCACAGAATTATTGGAGCCTGTTTCTCTGAAGCAGTTGGAGGGCATCTATTTTCACAAAACTTCGATTAGGAGGCAGTCATTCACCTGCTGAAGACTGTGACACAGGAACAGGAGGCTTTCACTAAACTGTTCGAGACTGGGACACAGGAACAGAAGGGTGTCATTCAACTGCTCGAGACTGGGACAAAGGAACAGGAGTCAGTAACTCAGCTGCTGAAGACTGGGACACAGGTACAGGAGACAGTCATTCAACTGCTCGAGGCGAGGACAAAGGAACAGGAGGGAATCATTCAACTGTTCGAGACTGCGACACAGGAACAGGAGGGAGTCATTCAACTGCTCGACACTGGGACACAGGAACAGGACGGAGTCATTCAACTGCTCGAGACTGGGACACAGGAACAGGAGGGAGTCATTCAACTGCTCGAGACTGGGACACAGGAACAGGAAGCAGTCACTCAACTGCAGGAGACTGGGACACAGGAACAGGAAGCAGTCATTCAACTGCTCGAGACTGGGGCACAGGAACAGGAGGGAGTCAATCAACTGCTCGAGACTGGGACAAAGGAACAGGAGGCAGTCACTCAAATGCTCGAGCCTGGGACACATGTACAGGAGGGAGTCATTCAACTGCTCGAGACTGGGATACAGGAACAGGAGGGAGTCATTCATCAGCTCGAGACTGGGACACAGGAACAGGAGGCAGTCACTCAACTGCTCGAGAGTGGGACACAGGAACAGGAGGCAGTCACTCAACTGCTCGGGACTGGGATACAAGAACAGGAGGCAGTCACTCAACGGCTCGAGACTGGGGCACAGGAACAGCAGGGAGTCATTCAACTGTTTGAGTTTGGGACACAAAAACAGAAGGGAGTCATTCAACTCCTCGAGACTGCGACGCAGGAACAGGAGGGAGTCACTCAAATGCTCGAGACTGGGACACAGGGACAGGAAGCAGTCACTCAACTGCTCGAGACTGGGGCACAGGTACAGGAGGGAGTTATTCAACTGCTCGAGACTAGCACACAGGAACAGGAGGGAGTAATTCAACTGCTCGAGACTGGGACACAGGAACAGGAGGCAGTCACTCAACTGCTCGAGACTGGGACACACGGACAGGAAGCAGTCACTCAACTGCAGGAAACTGGGACACAGGAACAGGGGGGAGTCATTCGAATGTTCGAGACTGGGACTTAGGAACAGGAGGGAGTCAATCGAATGTTCGAAACGGGGAGACAGGAACTGGAGGGAGTCATTCAACTGCTCGAGACTGGGACACAGGAAAAGGAGGAGTCGTTCAACTGCTCGAGACTGGGACACTGTGACAGAAGACAGTCACTCAACTGCGCGAGACTGGGACACAGGTGCAGGACGGTGTCACACAACTGCTCAAGACTGGGACACAGGAACAGGAGGGTGTCGTTCAACTGTTCGAGACGAGGACACAGGAACAGGTGGGGGTCACTCAACTGCTCGAGTCTGGGGCACAGGAACAGGAGGGAGTCATTCGAATGTTCGAGACTGGGAGACAGGAACAGGAGGGTGTCACTCAACTGTTCGAGACTGGGACACAGAAACAGGAGGGAGTCACTCAACTGATTGAGACTGGGACACAGGAACAGGAGGGAGTCATTCAACTGCTCGAGACTGCGACACAGGAACAGGAGGCAGTCACTCAAATCCTCGAGACTGGGACACAGGGACAGGAGGCAGTCACTCAAATCCTCGAGATTGGGACACAGGAACAGGAGGCTGTCGCTCAACTGCTCGAGACTGGGGCACAAAAACAGGAGGGAATCATTCAACTGCTCGAATCTTGGACACAGGAACAGGAGGGAGTCATTGAACCGCTCGAGTTTTGGACACAGGAACAGAAGGCTGTCATTCAACTGCTCGAGACTGGGACACAAAAACAGGAGGGAGTCATTCAACTCATCGAGACTGCGACGCAGGAACAGGAGGTAGTCACTCAAATGCTCGAGACTGGGACACAGCAGCAGGAGGGAGTCACTCAACTGCTCGAGACTGGGACGCAGGAACAGGAGGGAGACGCTCAAATGCTCGAGACTGGACATAGCAACAGGAGAGAGTCATTCAACTGCTCGAAACTGGGACACAGGAACAGGAAGCAGTCATTCAACTGCTCGAGACTGGGACACAGGAACAGGAGGCAGTCACTCAACTACTCGAGCCTGGGACTCAGGTACAGGAGTGAGTCCCTCAACTGCTGGAGACTGGGACACAGGAAGAAGATGGAGTCATTCAACTGCTCGAGACTGGGACACAGGAACAGGATGGAGTCACTCAACTGCTCGAGACTGGGACACAGGGACAGGAAGCAGTCACTCAACTGGAGGAGACTGGGACACAGGAGCAGGGGGGAGTCATTAAACTGCTCGAGACTGGGACACACGGACAGGAAGCAGTCACTCAACTGCTCGAGACTGGGACACAGGAACAGGGGGTAGTCATTCGAATGTTCGAGACTGGGACTTAGAAACAGGAGGGCGTCATTCGAATGTTCGAGACTGGGAGACAGGAACAGGAGGGAGTGACTCAACATGCTCAAGACTGGGACACAGGGACAGAAAGCAGTCACTCAACGGCAGGAGACTGGGACACAGGAACAGGAGGGAGTAATTCAACTGCTCGATACAGGGACACAGGAAGTGGAGGGAATCATTCAACTGCTCAAGACTGGGAGACAGGAACAGGTGGGAGTCGTTCAACAGTTCGAGACTGTGACACAGGGACAGGAAGCAGTCAGTCAACTGCTCGAGTCTGGGGCACAGGAACAGGAAGGAGTCATTCGAATGTTCGAGACTGGGGGACAGGAACAGGAGGGAGTCATTCGAATGTTCGAGCCTGGGAGACAGGAACAGGAGGGAGCCATTCAACTCCTCGAGACTGGGACACAGGAACAGGAGGGAGTCACTCAAACTGCTCGAGACTGGGACACACGGACAGGAAGCGGTCACTCAACTGCAGGAAACTGGGACACAGGAACAGGGGGGAGTCATTCAACTGCTCGAGACTAGGACACGGGAAAAGGAGGGAGTCGTTCAACTGTTCGAGACTGGGACACTGTGACAGAAGACAGTCACTCAACTGCGCGAGACTGGGACACAGGTGCAGGAGGGTGTCACACAACTGCTCAAGACTGGGACACAGCAACAGGAGGATGTCGTTCAACTGTTCGAGACTAGGACACGGGAACAGGAGGGAGTCACTCAACTGCTCGAGTCTGGGGCACAGGAACAGGAGGGAGTCATTCGAATGTTAGAGACTGGGACACAGAAAAGGAAGCAGTCACTCAACTGCTCGAGACTGCGACACAGGAACAGGAAGCAGTCACTCAACTGCAGGAGTCTGGGACACTGGAACAGGAGGGAGTAATTCAACTGCTCGAGTTGAGACACAAAAACAGGAGGGAGTCATTCAACTCCTCGAGACTGCGACGCAGGAACAGGAGGGAGTCACTGAAATGCTCGACACTGGGATACAGGGACAGGAGGGAGTCATTCAACTGCTCGAGACAGGGACACAGGAACAGGAGGGAGTCATTCAACTGCTCGAGACTGGCACACAGGAACAGGAGGGAGTAATTCAACTGCTCGAGACTGGGACACAGGAACAGGAGGGAGTCATTCAACTGCTCGAGACTGGCACACAGGAACAGGAGGGAGTAATTCAACTGCTCGAGACTGGGACACAGGAACAGGAGACAGTCATTCAACTGCTCGAGGCTAGGACACAGGAACAGGAGGGAATCATTCAACTGTTCGAGACTGCGACACAGGAACAGGAGGGAGTCATTCAACTGCTCGAGACTGGGACAAAGGAACAGGAGGCAGTAACTCAGCTGCTGAAGACTGGGACACAAAACAGGAGACAGTCATTCAACTGCTCGAGGCTAGGAGACAGGAACAGGAGGGAATCATTCAACTGTTCGAGACTGCGACACAGGAACAGGAGGGAGTCATTCAACTGCTCGAGACTGGGACACAGGAACAGGACGGAGTAATTCAACTGCTCGAGACTGGGACACAGGAACAGGAGGGAGTCATTCAACTGCTCGAGACTGGGACAAAGGAACAGGAGGCAATAACTCAGCTGCTGAAGACTGGGACACAAAACAGGAGACAGTCATTCAACTGCTCGAGGCTAGGAGACAGGAACAGGAGGGAATCATTCAACTGTTCGAGACTGCGACACAGGAACAGGAGGGAGTCATTCAACTGCTCGAGACTGGGACACAGGAACAGGACGGAGTAATTCAACTGCTCGAGACTGGGACACAGGAACAGGAGGGAGTCATTCAACTGCTCGAGACTGGGACACAGGAACAGGAAGCAGTCACTCAACTGCAGGAGATTGGGACACAGGAACAGGATGAAGTCATTCAACTGCTCGAGACTGGGACACAGGAACAGGAGGGAGACAATCAACCGCTCGAGACTGGGACAAAGGAACAGGAGGCAGTCACTCAAATGCTCGAGCCTGGGACACATGTACAGGAGGGAGTCATTCAACTGCTCGAGACTGGGATACAGGAACAGGAGGGAGTCACTCAACTGCTCGGGACTGGGACACAAGAACAGGAGGCAGTCACTCAACTGCTCGAGACTGGGACACATGTACAGGAGGGAGTCATTCAACTGCTCGAGACTGGGATACAGGAACAGGAGGGAGTCATTCATCAGCTCGAGACTGGGACACAGGAACAGGAGGCAGTCACTCAACTGCTCGAGAGTGGGACACAGGAACAGGAGGCAGTCACTCAACTGCTCGGGACTGGGATACAAGAACAGGAGGCAGTCACTCAACGGCTCGAGACTGGGGCACAGGAACAGCAGGGAGTCATTCAACTGTTTGAGTTTGGGACACAAAAACAGAAGGGAGTCATTCAACTCCTCGAGACTGCGACGCAGGAACAGGAGGGAGTCACTCAAATGCTCGAGACTGGGACACAGGGACAGGAAGCAGTCACTCAACTGCTCGAGACTGGGGCACAGGTACAGGAGGGAGTTATTCAACTGCTCGAGACTAGCACACAGGAACAGGAGGGAGTAATTCAACTGCTCGAGACTGGGACACAGGAACAGGAGGCAGTCACTCAACTGCTCGAGACTGGGACACACGGACAGGAAGCAGTCACTCAACTGCAGGAAACTGGGACACAGGAACAGGGGGGAGTCATTCGAATGTTCGAGACTGGGACTTAGGAACAGGAGGGAGTCAATCGAATGTTCGAAACGGGGAGACAGGAACTGGAGGGAGTCATTCAACTGCTCGAGACTGGGACACAGGAAAAGGAGGAGTCGTTCAACTGCTCGAGACTGGGACACTGTGACAGAAGACAGTCACTCAACTGCGCGAGACTGGGACACAGGTGCAGGACGGTGTCACACAACTGCTCAAGACTGGGACACAGGAACAGGAGGGTGTCGTTCAACTGTTCGAGACGAGGACACAGGAACAGGTGGGGGTCACTCAACTGCTCGAGTCTGGGGCACAGGAACAGGAGGGAGTCATTCGAATGTTCGAGACTGGGAGACAGGAACAGGAGGGTGTCACTCAACTGTTCGAGACTGGGACACAGAAACAGGAGGGAGTCACTCAACTGATTGAGACTGGGACACAGGAACAGGAGGGAGTCATTCAACTGCTCGAGACTGCGACACAGGAACAGGAGGCAGTCACTCAAATCCTCGAGACTGGGACACAGGGACAGGAGGCAGTCACTCAAATCCTCGAGATTGGGACACAGGAACAGGAGGCTGTCGCTCAACTGCTCGAGACTGGGGCACAAAAACAGGAGGGAATCATTCAACTGCTCGAATCTTGGACACAGGAACAGGAGGGAGTCATTGAACCGCTCGAGTTTTGGACACAGGAACAGAAGGCTGTCATTCAACTGCTCGAGACTGGGACACAAAAACAGGAGGGAGTCATTCAACTCATCGAGACTGCGACGCAGGAACAGGAGGTAGTCACTCAAATGCTCGAGACTGGGACACAGCAGCAGGAGGGAGTCACTCAACTGCTCGAGACTGGGACGCAGGAACAGGAGGGAGACGCTCAAATGCTCGAGACTGGGACATAGCAACAGGAGAGAGTCATTCAACTGCTCGAAACTGGGACACAGGAACAGGAAGCAGTCATTCAACTGCTCGAGACTGGGACACAGGAACAGGAGGCAGTCACTCAACTACTCGAGCCTGGGACTCAGGTACAGGAGTGAGTCCCTCAACTGCTGGAGACTGGGACACAGGAAGAAGATGGAGTCATTCAACTGCTCGAGACTGGGACACAGGAACAGGATGGAGTCACTCAACTGCTCGAGACTGGGACACAGGGACAGGAAGCAGTCACTCAACTGGAGGAGACTGGGACACAGGAGCAGGGGGGAGTCATTAAACTGCTCGAGACTGGGACACACGGACAGGAAGCAGTCACTCAACTGCTCGAGACTGGGACACAGGAACAGGGGGTAGTCATTCGAATGTTCGAGACTGGGACTTAGAAACAGGAGGGCGTCATTCGAATGTTCGAGACTGGGAGACAGGAACAGGAGGGAGTGACTCAACATGCTCAAGACTGGGACACAGGGACAGAAAGCAGTCACTCAACGGCAGGAGACTGGGACACAGGAACAGGAGGGAGTAATTCAACTGCTCGATACAGGGACACAGGAAGTGGAGGGAATCATTCAACTGCTCAAGACTGGGAGACAGGAACAGGTGGGAGTCGTTCAACAGTTCGAGACTGTGACACAGGGACAGGAAGCAGTCAGTCAACTGCTCGAGTCTGGGGCACAGGAACAGGAAGGAGTCATTCGAATGTTCGAGACTGGGGGACAGGAACAGGAGGGAGTCATTCGAATGTTCGAGCCTGGGAGACAGGAACAGGAGGGAGCCATTCAACTCCTCGAGACTGGGACACAGGAACAGGAGGGAGTCACTCAAACTGCTCGAGACTGGGACACACGGACAGGAAGCGGTCACTCAACTGCAGGAAACTGGGACACAGGAACAGGGGGGAGTCATTCAACTGCTCGAGACTAGGACACGGGAAAAGGAGGGAGTCGTTCAACTGTTCGAGACTGGGACACTGTGACAGAAGACAGTCACTCAACTGCGCGAGACTGGGACACAGGTGCAGGAGGGTGTCACACAACTGCTCAAGACTGGGACACAGCAACAGGAGGATGTCGTTCAACTGTTCGAGACTAGGACACGGGAACAGGAGGGAGTCACTCAACTGCTCGAGTCTGGGGCACAGGAACAGGAGGGAGTCATTCGAATGTTAGAGACTGGGACACAGAAAAGGAAGCAGTCACTCAACTGCTCGAGACTGCGACACAGGAACAGGAAGCAGTCACTCAACTGCAGGAGTCTGGGACACTGGAACAGGAGGGAGTAATTCAACTGCTCGAGTTGAGACACAAAAACAGGAGGGAGTCATTCAACTCCTCGAGACTGCGACGCAGGAACAGGAGGGAGTCACTGAAATGCTCGACACTGGGATACAGGGACAGGAGGGAGTCATTCAACTGCTCGAGACAGGGACACAGGAACAGGAGGGAGTCATTCAACTGCTCGAGACTGGCACACAGGAACAGGAGGGAGTAATTCAACTGCTCGAGACTGGGACACAGGAACAGGAGGGAGTCATTCAACTGCTCGAGACTGGCACACAGGAACAGGAGGGAGTAATTCAACTGCTCGAGACTGGGACACAGGAACAGGAGACAGTCATTCAACTGCTCGAGGCTAGGACACAGGAACAGGAGGGAATCATTCAACTGTTCGAGACTGCGACACAGGAACAGGAGGGAGTCATTCAACTGCTCGAGACTGGGACAAAGGAACAGGAGGCAGTAACTCAGCTGCTGAAGACTGGGACACAAAACAGGAGACAGTCATTCAACTGCTCGAGGCTAGGAGACAGGAACAGGAGGGAATCATTCAACTGTTCGAGACTGCGACACAGGAACAGGAGGGAGTCATTCAACTGCTCGAGACTGGGACACAGGAACAGGACGGAGTAATTCAACTGCTCGAGACTGGGACACAGGAACAGGAGGGAGTCATTCAACTGCTCGAGACTGGGACAAAGGAACAGGAGGCAATAACTCAGCTGCTGAAGACTGGGACACAAAACAGGAGACAGTCATTCAACTGCTCGAGGCTAGGAGACAGGAACAGGAGGGAATCATTCAACTGTTCGAGACTGCGACACAGGAACAGGAGGGAGTCATTCAACTGCTCGAGACTGGGACACAGGAACAGGACGGAGTAATTCAACTGCTCGAGACTGGGACACAGGAACAGGAGGGAGTCATTCAACTGCTCGAGACTGGGACACAGGAACAGGAAGCAGTCACTCAACTGCAGGAGATTGGGACACAGGAACAGGATGAAGTCATTCAACTGCTCGAGACTGGGACACAGGAACAGGAGGGAGACAATCAACCGCTCGAGACTGGGACAAAGGAACAGGAGGCAGTCACTCAAATGCTCGAGCCTGGGACACATGTACAGGAGGGAGTCATTCAACTGCTCGAGACTGGGATACAGGAACAGGAGGGAGTCACTCAACTGCTCGGGACTGGGACACAAGAACAGGAGGCAGTCACTCAAATGCTCGAGACTGGGACACAGGGACAGGAGGCAGTCACTCAACTGAACGAGACTGGGGCACAGGAACAGGTGGGAGTCATTCAACTGCTCGAATCTGGGACACAGGAACAGGAGGGAGTCATTCAACTGTTCGAGTTTGGGACACAAAAACAGGAGGGAGTCACTCAACTGCTCGAGACTGGGACGCAGGAACAGGAGGGAGACGCTCAAATGCTCGAGACTGGGACATAGCAACAGGAGAGAGTCATTCAACTGCTCGAAACTGGGACACAGGAACAGGAAGCAGTCATTCAACTGCTCGAGACTGGGACACAGGAACAGGAGGCAGTCACTCAACTGCTCGAGCCTGGGACTCAGGTACAGGAGTGAGTCCCTCAACTGCTGGAGACTGGGACACAGGAAGAAGAGGGAGTCATTCAACTGCTCGAGACTGGGACACAGGAACAGGATGGAGTCACTCAACTGCTCGAGACTGGGACACAGGGACAGGAAGCAGTCACTCAACTGGAGGAGACTGGGACACAGGAGCAGGAGGGAGTCATTAAACTGCTCGAGACTGGGACACACGGACAGAAAGCAGTCACTCAACTGCTCGAGACTGGGACACAGGAACAGGGGGTAGTCATTCGAATGTTCGAGACTGGGACTTAGGAACAGGAGGGAGTCATTCGAATGTTCGAGACTGGGAGACAGGAACAGGAGGGAGTGACTCAACATGCTCAAGACTGGGACACAGGGACAGAAAGCAGTCACTCAACTGCAGGAGACTGGGACACAGGAACAGGAGGGAGTAATTCAACTGCTCGAGACAGGGACACAGGAAGTGGAGGGAATCATTCAACTGCTCAAGACTGGGAGACAGGAACAGGTGGGAGTCGTTCAACTGTTCGAGACTGTGACACAGGGACAGGACGCAGTCAGTCAACTGCTCGAGTCTGGGGCACAGGAACAGGAAGGAGTCATTCGAATGTTCGAGACTGGGAGACAGGAACAGGAGGGAGTCATTCGAATGTTCGAGCCTGGGAGACAGGAACAGGAGGGAGTCATTCAACTCCTCGAGACTGGGACACAGGAACAGGAGGGAGTCACTCAAACTGCTCGAGACTGGGACACACGGACAGGAAGCGGTCACTCAACTGCAGGAAACTGGGACACAGGAACAGGGGGGAGTCATTCGAATGTTCGAGACTGGGACTTAGGAACAGGAGGGAGTCAATCGAATGTTCGAAACGGGGAGACAGGAACTGGAGGGAGTCATTCAACTGCTCGAGACTAGGACACGGGAAAAGGAGGGAGTCGTTCAACTGTTCGAGACTGGGACACTATGACAGAAGACAGTCACTCAACTGCGCGAGACTGGGACACAGGTGCCGGAGGGTGTCACACAACTGCTCAAGACTGGGACACAGCAACAGGAGGATGTCGTTCAACTGTTCGAGACTAGGACACGGGAACAGGAGGGAGTCACTCAACTGCTCGAGTCTGGGGCACAGGAACAGGAGGGAGTCATTCGAATGTTAGAGACTGGGACACAGAAAAGGAAGCAGTCACTCAACTGCTCGAGACTGCGACACAGGAACAGGAAGCAGTCACTCAACTGCAGGAGTCTGGGACACTGGAACAGGAGGGAGTAATTCAACTGCTCGAGTTGAGACACAAAAACAGGAGGGAGTCATTCAACTCCACGAGACTGCGACGCAGGAACAGGAGGGAGTCACTGAAATGCTCGACACTGGGACACAGGGACAGGAGGCAGTCACTCAACTGCTCGAGACTGGGGCACAGGAACAGGAGGGAGTCATTCAACTGCTCGAATCTGGGACACAGGAACAGAAGGCAGCCATTCAACTGCTCGAGACTGGGACACAAAAACAGGAGGGAGTTATTCAACTCCTCGAGACTGCGACGCAGGAACAGGAGGGAGTCACTCAACTGTTCGAGACTGGGACACAGGAACAGGAGGGAGTCACTCAAATGCTCGAAACTGGGACACAGGAACAGGAAGCAGTCATTCAACTGCTCGAGACTGGGACACAGGAACAGGAGGGAGTCATTCAACTGCTCGAGACTGGGACACAGGAACAGGAGGGAGTCATTCAACTGCTCGAGACTGGCACACAGGAACAGGAGGGAGTAATTCAACTGCTCGAGACTGGGACACAGGAACAGGAGACAGTCATTCAACTGCTCGAGGCTAGGACACAGGAACAGGAGGGAATCATTCAACTGTTCGAGACTGGGACAAAGGAACAGGAGACAGTAACTCAGCTGCTGAAGACTGGGACACAAAACAGGAGACAGTCATTCAACTGCTCGAGGCTAGGACACAGGAACAGGAGGGAATCATTCAACTGTTCGAGACTGCGACACAGGAACAGGAGGGAGTCATTCAACTGCTCGAGACTGGGACACAGGAACAGGACGGAGTCATTCAACTGCTCGAGACTGGGACACAGGAACAGGAGGGAGTCATTCAACTGCTCGAGACTGGGACACAGGAACAGGAAGCAGTCACTCAACTGCAGGAGATTGGGACACAGGAACAGGATGAAGTCATTCAAATGCTCGAGACTGGGGCACAGGAACAGGAGGGAGTCAATCAACCGCTCGAGACTGGGACAAAGGAACAGGAGGCAGTCACTCAAATGCTCGAGCCTGGGACACATCTACAGGAGGGAGTCATTCAACTGCTCGAGACTGGGATACAGGAACAGGAGGGAGTCATTCAACAGCTCGAGACTGGGACACAGGAACAGGAGGCAGTCACTCAAATGCTCGAGACTGGGACACAGGGACAGGAGGCAGTCACTCAACTGAACGAGACTGGGGCACAGGAACAGGAGGGAGTCATTCAGCTGCTCGAATCTGGGACACAGGAACAGAAGGCTGTCATTCAACTGCTCGAGACTGGGACACAAAAACAGGAGGGAGTTATTCAACTCCTCGAGACTGCGACGCAGGAGCAGGAGGGAGTCACTCAACTGTTCGAGACTGGGACACAGGAACAGGAGGAAGTCACTCAAATGCTCGAAACTGGGACACAGGAACAGGAAGCAGTCATTCAACTGCTCGAGCCTGGGACACAGGAACAGGAGGCAGTCACTCAACTGCTCGAGCCTGGGACTCAGGTACAGGAGGGAGTTATTCAACTGCTCGAGACTAGCACACAGGAACAGGAGGGAGTAATTCAACTGCTCGAGACTGGCACACAGGAACAGGAGGGAGTCACTCAACTGCTCGAGACTGGGACACACGGACAGGAAGCAGTCACTCAACTGCAGGAAACTGGGACACAGGAACAGGGGGGAGTCATTCGAATGTTCGAGACTGGGACTTGGGAACAGGAGGGAGTCAATCGAATGTTCGAAACGGGGAGACAGGAACTGGAGGGAGTCATTCAACTGCTCGAGACTGGGACACAGGAAAAGGAGGGAGTCACTCAACTGCGCGAGACTGGGACACAGGTGCAGGACAGTGTCACACAACTGCTCAAGACTGGGACACAGGAACAGGAGGGTGTCGTTCAACTGTTCGAGACGAGGACACAGGAACAGGTGGGGGTCACTCAACTGCTCGAGTCTGGGGCACAGGAACAGGAGGGAGTCATTCGAATGTTCGAGACTGGGAGACAGGAACAGGAGGGAGTCATTCAACTGTTCGAGACTGGGACACAGGAACAGGAGGGTGTCACTCAACTGTCCGAGACTGGGAAACAGAAACAGGAGGGAGTCACTCAACTGATTGAGACTGGGACACAGGAACAGGAGGGAGTCATTCAACTGCTCGAGACTGCGACACAGGAACAGGAGGCAGTCACTCAAATCCTCGAGACTGGGACACAGGGACAGGAGGCAGTCACTCAACTGCTCGAGACTGGTACAGAGAGACAGGAGGCAGTCACTCAACTAGTCGAGACTGGGACACAGTAACAGGAGGCTGTCACTCAACTGCTCGAGACTGGGGCACAAAAACAGGAGGGAATCATTCAACTGCTCGAATCTGGGACACAGGAACAGGAGGGAGTCATTGAACTGTTCGAGTTTGGGACACAAGAACAGAAGGCTGTCATTCAACCTGCTCGAGACTGGGACACAAAAACAGGAGGGAGTCATTCAACTCATCGAGACTGCGACGCAGGAACAGGAGGTAGTCACTCAAATGCTCCAGACTGGGACACAGGAACAGGAGGGAGTCACTCAAGTGCTCGAGACTGGGACACAGGAACAGGAGGGAGACGCTCAAATGCTGGACACTGGGACATAGCAACTGGAGAGAGTCATTCAACTGCTCGAAACTGGGACACAGGAACAGGAAGCAGTCATTCAACTGCTCGAGACTGGGACACAGGAACAGGAGGCAGTCACTCAACTGCTCGAGCCTGGGACTCAGGTACAGGAGTGAGTCCCTCAACTGCTGGAGACTGGGACACAGGATGACGAGGGAGTCATTCAACTGCTCGAGACTGGGACACAGGAACAGGATGGAGTCACTCAACTGCTCGAGACTGGGACACAGGGACAGGAAGCAGTCACTCAACTGGAGGAGACTGGGACTTAGGAACAGGAGGGAGTCATTCGAATGTTCGAGACTGGGAGACAGGAACAGGAGGTAGTGACTCAACATGGTCAAGACTGGGACACAGGGACAGAAAGCAGTCACTCAACTGCAGGAGACTGGGACACAGGAACAGGAGGGAGTAATTCAACTGCTCGAGACAGGGACACAGGAAGAGGAGGGAATCATTCAACTGCTCAAGACTGGGAGACAGGAACAGGTGGGAGTCGTTCAACTGTTCGAGACTGTGACACAGGGACAGGAAGCAGTCAGTCAACTGCTCGAGTCTGGGGCACAGGAACAGGAGGGAGTCATTCGAATGTTCGAGACTGGGACTTAGGAACAGGAGGGAGTCAATCGAATGTCCGAAACGGGGAGACAGGAACTGGAGGGAGTCATTCAACTGCTCGAGACTAGAACACGGGAAAAGGAGGGAGTCGTTCAACTGCTCGAGACTGGGACACTGTGACAGAAGACAGTCACTCAACTGCGCAAGACTGGGACACAGGTGCAGGAGGGTGTCACACAACTGCTCAAGACTGGGACACAGCAACAGGAGGATGTCGTTCAACTGTTCGAGACTAGGACACAGGAACAGGAGGGAGTCACTCAACTGCTCGAGTCTGGAGTTCAGGAACAGGAGGGAGTCATTCGAATGTTCGAGACTGGGACACAGGAACAGGAAGCAATCACTCAACTGCTCGAGACTGCGACACAGGAACAGGAAGCAGTCAATCAACTGCAGGAGTCTGGGACACTGGAACAGGAGGGAGTAATTCAACTGCTCGAGTTTGGGACACAAAAACAGGAGGGAGTCATTCATCTCCTCGAGACTGCGACGCAGGAACAGGAGGGAGTCACTCAACTGTTCGAGACTGGGACACAGGAACAGGAGGGAGTCACTCAAATGTTCGAAACTGGGACACAGGAACAGGAAGCAGTCATTCAACTGCTCGAGGCTGGGACACAGGAACAGGAGGCAGTCACTCAACTGCTTGAGCCTGGGACTCAGGTACAGGAGGGAGTCCCTCAACTGCTGGAGACTGGGACACAGGAAGAAGATGGAGTCATTCAACTGCTCGAGACTGGGACACAGGAACAGGATGGAGTCACTCAACTGCTCGAGACTGGGACACAGGGACAGGAAGCAGTCACTCAACTGGAGGAGACTGGGACACAGGAGCAGGGGGGAGTCATTAAACTGCTCGAGACTGGGACACACGGACAGGAAGCAGTCACTCAACTGCTCGAGACTGGGACACAGGAACAGGGGGTAGTCATTCGAATGTTCGAGACTGGGACTTAGAAACAGGAGGGCGTCATTCGAATGTTCGAGACTGGGAGACAGGAACAGGAGGGAGTGACTCAACATGCTCAAGACTGGGACACAGGGACAGAAAGCAGTCACTCAACGGCAGGAGACTGGGACACAGGAACAGGAGGGAGTAATTCAACTGCTCGATACAGGGACACAGGAAGTGGAGGGAATCATTCAACTGCTCAAGACTGGGAGACAGGAACAGGTGGGAGTCGTTCAACAGTTCGAGACTGTGACACAGGGACAGGAAGCAGTCAGTCAACTGCTCGAGTCTGGGGCACAGGAACAGGAAGGAGTCATTCGAATGTTCGAGACTGGGGGACAGGAACAGGAGGGAGTCATTCGAATGTTCGAGCCTGGGAGACAGGAACAGGAGGGAGCCATTCAACTCCTCGAGACTGGGACACAGGAACAGGAGGGAGTCACTCAAACTGCTCGAGACTGGGACACACGGACAGGAAGCGGTCACTCAACTGCAGGAAACTGGGACACAGGAACAGGGGGGAGTCATTCAACTGCTCGAGACTAGGACACGGGAAAAGGAGGGAGTCGTTCAACTGTTCGAGACTGGGACACTGTGACAGAAGACAGTCACTCAACTGCGCGAGACTGGGACACAGGTGCAGGAGGGTGTCACACAACTGCTCAAGACTGGGACACAGCAACAGGAGGATGTCGTTCAACTGTTCGAGACTAGGACACGGGAACAGGAGGGAGTCACTCAACTGCTCGAGTCTGGGGCACAGGAACAGGAGGGAGTCATTCGAATGTTAGAGACTGGGACACAGAAAAGGAAGCAGTCACTCAACTGCTCGAGACTGCGACACAGGAACAGGAAGCAGTCACTCAACTGCAGGAGTCTGGGACACTGGAACAGGAGGGAGTAATTCAACTGCTCGAGTTGAGACACAAAAACAGGAGGGAGTCATTCAACTCCTCGAGACTGCGACGCAGGAACAGGAGGGAGTCACTGAAATGCTCGACACTGGGATACAGGGACAGGAGGGAGTCATTCAACTGCTCGAGACAGGGACACAGGAACAGGAGGGAGTCATTCAACTGCTCGAGACTGGCACACAGGAACAGGAGGGAGTAATTCAACTGCTCGAGACTGGGACACAGGAACAGGAGGGAGTCATTCAACTGCTCGAGACTGGCACACAGGAACAGGAGGGAGTAATTCAACTGCTCGAGACTGGGACACAGGAACAGGAGACAGTCATTCAACTGCTCGAGGCTAGGACACAGGAACAGGAGGGAATCATTCAACTGTTCGAGACTGCGACACAGGAACAGGAGGGAGTCATTCAACTGCTCGAGACTGGGACAAAGGAACAGGAGGCAGTAACTCAGCTGCTGAAGACTGGGACACAAAACAGGAGACAGTCATTCAACTGCTCGAGGCTAGGAGACAGGAACAGGAGGGAATCATTCAACTGTTCGAGACTGCGACACAGGAACAGGAGGGAGTCATTCAACTGCTCGAGACTGGGACACAGGAACAGGACGGAGTAATTCAACTGCTCGAGACTGGGACACAGGAACAGGAGGGAGTCATTCAACTGCTCGAGACTGGGACAAAGGAACAGGAGGCAATAACTCAGCTGCTGAAGACTGGGACACAAAACAGGAGACAGTCATTCAACTGCTCGAGGCTAGGAGACAGGAACAGGAGGGAATCATTCAACTGTTCGAGACTGCGACACAGGAACAGGAGGGAGTCATTCAACTGCTCGAGACTGGGACACAGGAACAGGACGGAGTAATTCAACTGCTCGAGACTGGGACACAGGAACAGGAGGGAGTCATTCAACTGCTCGAGACTGGGACACAGGAACAGGAAGCAGTCACTCAACTGCAGGAGATTGGGACACAGGAACAGGATGAAGTCATTCAACTGCTCGAGACTGGGACACAGGAACAGGAGGGAGACAATCAACCGCTCGAGACTGGGACAAAGGAACAGGAGGCAGTCACTCAAATGCTCGAGCCTGGGACACATGTACAGGAGGGAGTCATTCAACTGCTCGAGACTGGGATACAGGAACAGGAGGGAGTCACTCAACTGCTCGGGACTGGGACACAAGAACAGGAGGCAGTCACTCAAATGCTCGAGACTGGGACACAGGGACAGGAGGCAGTCACTCAACTGAACGAGACTGGGGCACAGGAACAGGTGGGAGTCATTCAACTGCTCGAATCTGGGACACAGGAACAGGAGGGAGTCATTCAACTGTTCGAGTTTGGGACACAAAAACAGGAGGGAGTCACTCAACTGCTCGAGACTGGGACGCAGGAACAGGAGGGAGACGCTCAAATGCTCGAGACTGGGACATAGCAACAGGAGAGAGTCATTCAACTGCTCGAAACTGGGACACAGGAACAGGAAGCAGTCATTCAACTGCTCGAGACTGGGACACAGGAACAGGAGGCAGTCACTCAACTGCTCGAGCCTGGGACTCAGGTACAGGAGTGAGTCCCTCAACTGCTGGAGACTGGGACACAGGAAGAAGAGGGAGTCATTCAACTGCTCGAGACTGGGACACAGGAACAGGATGGAGTCACTCAACTGCTCGAGACTGGGACACAGGGACAGGAAGCAGTCACTCAACTGGAGGAGACTGGGACACAGGAGCAGGAGGGAGTCATTAAACTGCTCGAGACTGGGACACACGGACAGAAAGCAGTCACTCAACTGCTCGAGACTGGGACACAGGAACAGGGGGTAGTCATTCGAATGTTCGAGACTGGGACTTAGGAACAGGAGGGAGTCATTCGAATGTTCGAGACTGGGAGACAGGAACAGGAGGGAGTGACTCAACATGCTCAAGACTGGGACACAGGGACAGAAAGCAGTCACTCAACTGCAGGAGACTGGGACACAGGAACAGGAGGGAGTAATTCAACTGCTCGAGACAGGGACACAGGAAGTGGAGGGAATCATTCAACTGCTCAAGACTGGGAGACAGGAACAGGTGGGAGTCGTTCAACTGTTCGAGACTGTGACACAGGGACAGGACGCAGTCAGTCAACTGCTCGAGTCTGGGGCACAGGAACAGGAAGGAGTCATTCGAATGTTCGAGACTGGGAGACAGGAACAGGAGGGAGTCATTCGAATGTTCGAGCCTGGGAGACAGGAACAGGAGGGAGTCATTCAACTCCTCGAGACTGGGACACAGGAACAGGAGGGAGTCACTCAAACTGCTCGAGACTGGGACACACGGACAGGAAGCGGTCACTCAACTGCAGGAAACTGGGACACAGGAACAGGGGGGAGTCATTCGAATGTTCGAGACTGGGACTTAGGAACAGGAGGGAGTCAATCGAATGTTCGAAACGGGGAGACAGGAACTGGAGGGAGTCATTCAACTGCTCGAGACTAGGACACGGGAAAAGGAGGGAGTCGTTCAACTGTTCGAGACTGGGACACTATGACAGAAGACAGTCACTCAACTGCGCGAGACTGGGACACAGGTGCCGGAGGGTGTCACACAACTGCTCAAGACTGGGACACAGCAACAGGAGGATGTCGTTCAACTGTTCGAGACTAGGACACGGGAACAGGAGGGAGTCACTCAACTGCTCGAGTCTGGGGCACAGGAACAGGAGGGAGTCATTCGAATGTTAGAGACTGGGACACAGAAAAGGAAGCAGTCACTCAACTGCTCGAGACTGCGACACAGGAACAGGAAGCAGTCACTCAACTGCAGGAGTCTGGGACACTGGAACAGGAGGGAGTAATTCAACTGCTCGAGTTGAGACACAAAAACAGGAGGGAGTCATTCAACTCCACGAGACTGCGACGCAGGAACAGGAGGGAGTCACTGAAATGCTCGACACTGGGACACAGGGACAGGAGGCAGTCACTCAACTGCTCGAGACTGGGGCACAGGAACAGGAGGGAGTCATTCAACTGCTCGAATCTGGGACACAGGAACAGAAGGCTGCCATTCAACTGCTCGAGACTGGGACACAAAAACAGGAGGGAGTTATTCAACTCCTCGAGACTGCGACGCAGGAACAGGAGGGAGTCACTCAACTGTTCGAGACTGGGACACAGGAACAGGAGGGAGTCACTCAAATGCTCGAAACTGGGACACAGGAACAGGAAGCAGTCATTCAACTGCTCGAGACTGGGACACAGGAACAGGAGGGAGTCATTCAACTGCTCGAGACTGGGACACAGGAACAGGAGGGAGTCATTCAACTGCTCGAGACTGGCACACAGGAACAGGAGGGAGTAATTCAACTGCTCGAGACTGGGACACAGGAACAGGAGACAGTCATTCAACTGCTCGAGGCTAGGACACAGGAACAGGAGGGAATCATTCAACTGTTCGAGACTGGGACAAAGGAACAGGAGACAGTAACTCAGCTGCTGAAGACTGGGACACAAAACAGGAGACAGTCATTCAACTGCTCGAGGCTAGGACACAGGAACAGGAGGGAATCATTCAACTGTTCGAGACTGCGACACAGGAACAGGAGGGAGTCATTCAACTGCTCGAGACTGGGACACAGGAACAGGACGGAGTCATTCAACTGCTCGAGACTGGGACACAGGAACAGGAGGGAGTCATTCAACTGCTCGAGACTGGGACACAGGAACAGGAAGCAGTCACTCAACTGCAGGAGATTGGGACACAGGAACAGGATGAAGTCATTCAAATGCTCGAGACTGGGGCACAGGAACAGGAGGGAGTCAATCAACCGCTCGAGACTGGGACAAAGGAACAGGAGGCAGTCACTCAAATGCTCGAGCCTGGGACACATCTACAGGAGGGAGTCATTCAACTGCTCGAGACTGGGATACAGGAACAGGAGGGAGTCATTCAACAGCTCGAGACTGGGACACAGGAACAGGAGGCAGTCACTCAAATGCTCGAGACTGGGACACAGGGACAGGAGGCAGTCACTCAACTGAACGAGACTGGGGCACAGGAACAGGAGGGAGTCATTCAGCTGCTCGAATCTGGGACACAGGAACAGAAGGCTGTCATTCAACTGCTCGAGACTGGGACACAAAAACAGGAGGGAGTTATTCAACTCCTCGAGACTGCGACGCAGGAGCAGGAGGGAGTCACTCAACTGTTCGAGACTGGGACACAGGAACAGGAGGAAGTCACTCAAATGCTCGAAACTGGGACACAGGAACAGGAAGCAGTCATTCAACTGCTCGAGCCTGGGACACAGGAACAGGAGGCAGTCACTCAACTGCTCGAGCCTGGGACTCAGGTACAGGAGGGAGTTATTCAACTGCTCGAGACTAGCACACAGGAACAGGAGGGAGTAATTCAACTGCTCGAGACTGGCACACAGGAACAGGAGGGAGTCACTCAACTGCTCGAGACTGGGACACACGGACAGGAAGCAGTCACTCAACTGCAGGAAACTGGGACACAGGAACAGGGGGGAGTCATTCGAATGTTCGAGACTGGGACTTGGGAACAGGAGGGAGTCAATCGAATGTTCGAAACGGGGAGACAGGAACTGGAGGGAGTCATTCAACTGCTCGAGACTGGGACACAGGAAAAGGAGGGAGTCACTCAACTGCGCGAGACTGGGACACAGGTGCAGGACAGTGTCACACAACTGCTCAAGACTGGGACACAGGAACAGGAGGGTGTCGTTCAACTGTTCGAGACGAGGACACAGGAACAGGTGGGGGTCACTCAACTGCTCGAGTCTGGGGCACAGGAACAGGAGGGAGTCATTCGAATGTTCGAGACTGGGAGACAGGAACAGGAGGGAGTCATTCAACTGTTCGAGACTGGGACACAGGAACAGGAGGGTGTCACTCAACTGTCCGAGACTGGGAAACAGAAACAGGAGGGAGTCACTCAACTGATTGAGACTGGGACACAGGAACAGGAGGGAGTCATTCAACTGCTCGAGACTGCGACACAGGAACAGGAGGCAGTCACTCAAATCCTCGAGACTGGGACACAGGGACAGGAGGCAGTCACTCAACTGCTCGAGACTGGTACAGAGAGACAGGAGGCAGTCACTCAACTAGTCGAGACTGGGACACAGTAACAGGAGGCTGTCACTCAACTGCTCGAGACTGGGGCACAAAAACAGGAGGGAATCATTCAACTGCTCGAATCTGGGACACAGGAACAGGAGGGAGTCATTGAACTGTTCGAGTTTGGGACACAAGAACAGAAGGCTGTCATTCAACCTGCTCGAGACTGGGACACAAAAACAGGAGGGAGTCATTCAACTCATCGAGACTGCGACGCAGGAACAGGAGGTAGTCACTCAAATGCTCCAGACTGGGACACAGGAACAGGAGGGAGTCACTCAAGTGCTCGAGACTGGGACACAGGAACAGGAGGGAGACGCTCAAATGCTGGACACTGGGACATAGCAACTGGAGAGAGTCATTCAACTGCTCGAAACTGGGACACAGGAACAGGAAGCAGTCATTCAACTGCTCGAGACTGGGACACAGGAACAGGAGGCAGTCACTCAACTGCTCGAGCCTGGGACTCAGGTACAGGAGTGAGTCCCTCAACTGCTGGAGACTGGGACACAGGATGACGAGGGAGTCATTCAACTGCTCGAGACTGGGACACAGGAACAGGATGGAGTCACTCAACTGCTCGAGACTGGGACACAGGGACAGGAAGCAGTCACTCAACTGGAGGAGACTGGGACTTAGGAACAGGAGGGAGTCATTCGAATGTTCGAGACTGGGAGACAGGAACAGGAGGTAGTGACTCAACATGGTCAAGACTGGGACACAGGGACAGAAAGCAGTCACTCAACTGCAGGAGACTGGGACACAGGAACAGGAGGGAGTAATTCAACTGCTCGAGACAGGGACACAGGAAGAGGAGGGAATCATTCAACTGCTCAAGACTGGGAGACAGGAACAGGTGGGAGTCGTTCAACTGTTCGAGACTGTGACACAGGGACAGGAAGCAGTCAGTCAACTGCTCGAGTCTGGGGCACAGGAACAGGAGGGAGTCATTCGAATGTTCGAGACTGGGACTTAGGAACAGGAGGGAGTCAATCGAATGTCCGAAACGGGGAGACAGGAACTGGAGGGAGTCATTCAACTGCTCGAGACTAGAACACGGGAAAAGGAGGGAGTCGTTCAACTGCTCGAGACTGGGACACTGTGACAGAAGACAGTCACTCAACTGCGCAAGACTGGGACACAGGTGCAGGAGGGTGTCACACAACTGCTCAAGACTGGGACACAGCAACAGGAGGATGTCGTTCAACTGTTCGAGACTAGGACACAGGAACAGGAGGGAGTCACTCAACTGCTCGAGTCTGGAGTTCAGGAACAGGAGGGAGTCATTCGAATGTTCGAGACTGGGACACAGGAACAGGAAGCAATCACTCAACTGCTCGAGACTGCGACACAGGAACAGGAAGCAGTCAATCAACTGCAGGAGTCTGGGACACTGGAACAGGAGGGAGTAATTCAACTGCTCGAGTTTGGGACACAAAAACAGGAGGGAGTCATTCATCTCCTCGAGACTGCGACGCAGGAACAGGAGGGAGTCACTCAACTGTTCGAGACTGGGACACAGGAACAGGAGGGAGTCACTCAAATGTTCGAAACTGGGACACAGGAACAGGAAGCAGTCATTCAACTGCTCGAGGCTGGGACACAGGAACAGGAGGCAGTCACTCAACTGCTTGAGCCTGGGACTCAGGTACAGGAGGGAGTCATTCAACTGCTCGAGACTGGCACACAGGAACAGGAGGGAGTAATTCAACTGCTCGAGACTGGCACACAGGAACAGGAGGGAGTAATTCAACTGCTCGAGACTGGGACACAGGAACAGGAGGGAGTCGTTCAACTGTTCAAGACTGGGACACAGGAACAGGTGGGAGTCACACAACTGCTCGAGACTGGGAAACAGGAACAGCAGGGAGTCACTCAACTGCTCGGCACTGGGACACAGGGACAGGAAGCAGTCATTCAACTGCTCGAGACTGGTGCACAGGAACAGGAGGGAGTCATTCGAATATTCGAGACTGGGAGACAGGAACAGGAGGGAGTCACTCAACATGCTCGAGACTGGGTCATAGGGGCAGGAGGGAGTCATTCAACTGCTCGAGACTGGTACACAGGGACAGGAGGCTGTCGCTCAACTGCTCGAGACATGGGCACAAAAACAGGAGGGAATCTTTCAAATGCTCGAATCTGGGACACCGGAACAGGAGGGTGTCATTCAACTGTTCGAGTTTGGGACACAGGAACAGAAGGCTGTCATTCAACTGCTCGAGACTGGGACACAAAAAACAGGTGGGAGTCATTCAACTCATCGAGACTGCGACGCAGAAACAGGAGGGAGTCACTCAAATGCTCGACATTGGGACATAGGAACAGGAGATAGTCACTCAAATGCTCGAGACTGGGACACAGCAACAGGAGGGAGTCACTCAACTGCTCGAGACTGGGACATAGCAACAGGAGAGAGTCATTCAACTGCTCGATTCTGGGACACAGGAACAGGAAGCAGTCATTCAACTGCTCGAGACTGGGACACAGGAACAGGAGGCAGTCACTCAACTGCTCGAGACTGCGACACAGGAACAGGAGGGAGTCACTCAACTGTTCGAGACTGGCACACAGGAACAGGAGGGAGTCAGTCAAATGCTCGAATCTGGGACACAGGAACAGGAAGCAGTCATTCAACTGCTCGAGACTGGGACACAGGAACAGGAGGCAGTCACTCAAATGCTCGACATTGGGACATAGGAACAGGAGATAGTCACTCAAATGCTCGAGACTGGGACACAGCAACAGGAGGGAGTCACTCAACTGCTCGAGACTGGGACACAGGAACAGGAGGGAGACGCTCAAATGCTCGAGACTGGGACATAGCAACAGGAGAGAGTCATTCAACTGCTCGATTCTGGGACACAGGAACAGGAAGCAGTCATTCAACTGCTCGAGACTGGGACACAGGAACAGGAGGCAGTCACTCAACTGCTCGAGACTGCGACACAGGAACAGGAAGCAGTCACTCAACTGCAGGAGACTGGGACACTGGAACAGGAGGGAGTCACTCAACTGCTCGAGACTGGGAAACAGGAACAGCAGGGAGTCAATCAACTGCTCGGGACTGGGACACAGGGACAGGAAGCAGTCATTCAACTGCACGAGACTGCTGCACAGGAACAGGAGGAAGTCATTCGAATGTTCGAGACTGGGAGACAGGAACAGGAGGGAGTTATTCAACTCCTCGAGACTGCGACGCAGGAACAGGAGGGAGTCACTCAACTGCTCGAGACTGGGACACAAAAACAGGAGGGAGTTATTCAACTCCTCGAGACTGCGACGCAGGAACAGGAGGGAGTCACTCAACTGTTCGAGACTGGCACACAGGAACAGGAGGGAGTCAGTCAAATGCTCGAATCTGGGACACAGGAACAGGAAGCAGTCATTCAACTGCTCGAGACTGGGACACAGGAACAGGAGGCAGTCACTAAACTGCTCAAGCCTGGGACTCAGGTACAGGAGGGAGTCATTCAACTGCTCGAGACTGGGACACAGGAACAGGAGGGAGGCGTTCAACTGTTCGAGACTGAGACACAGGAACAGGTGGGAGTCACTCAACTGCTCGGGACTGGGACACAGGGACAGGAAGCAGTCATTCAACTGCTCGAGACTGCTGCACAGTAACAGGAGGAAGTCATTCGAATGTTCGAGACTGGGAGACAGGAACAGGAGGGAGTCACTCAACATGCTCGAGACTAGGTCATAGGGGCAGGAAGGAGTCATTCAACTGCTCGAGACTGGTACACAGGGACAGGAGGCAGTCACTCAACTGCTCGAGACTGGGACACAGGAACAGGAGGGAGTCACTCAACATGCTCGAGACTGGGTCATAGGGGCAGGAAGGAGTCATTCAACTGCTCGAGACTGGTACACAGGAACAGGAGGCTGTCGCTCAACTGCTCGTGACATGGGCACAAAAACAGGAGGGAATCATTCAACTGCTCGAATCTGGGACACAGGAACAGGAGGGTGTCATTCAACTGTTCGAGTTTGGGACACAGGAACAGAAGGCTGTCATTCAACCGCTCGAGACTGGGACACAAAAACAGGAGGGAGTCATTCAACTCATCGATACTGCGACGCAGGAACAGGAGGGAGTCACTCAAATGCTCGAGACTGGGACATAGGAACAGGAGATAGTCACTCAAATGCTCGAGACTGGGACACAGGAACAGGAGGGAGTCACTCAACTGCTCGAGACTGGGACACAGGAACAGGAGGGAGACGCTCAAATGCTCGAGACTGGGACATAGCAACAGGAGAGAGTCATTCAACTGCTCGAAACTGGGACACAGGAACAGGAAGCAGTCATTCAACTGCTCGAGACTGGGACACAGGAACAGGATGCAGTCACTCAAATGCTCGAGACTGCGACACAGGAACAGGAAGCAGTCACTCAACTGCAGGAGACTGGGCACTGCAACAGGAGGGAGTAATTCAACTGCTCGAGTTTGGGACACAAAAACAGGACGGAGTCATTCAACTCCTCGAGACTGCGACGCAGGAACAGGAGGGAGTCACTGAAATGCTCGAGACTGGGACACAGGGACAGGAGACAGTCACTCAACTGCTCGAGACTGGGGCACAGGAACAGGAAGCAGTCATTCAACTGCTCGAGACTGGGAAACAGGAACAGCAGGGAGTCACTCAACTGCTCGGGACTGGGCCACAGGGACAGGAAGCAGTCACTCAACTGCTCGAGCCTGGCACACAGGAACAGGAGGGAGTCATTCAACTGCTCGAATCTGGGACACAGGAACAGAAGGCTGTCATTCAACTGCTCGAGACTGGCACACAGGAACAGGAGGGAGTAATTCAACTGCTCTAGACTGGGACACAGGAACAGGAGGGAGTCGTTCAACTGTTCGAGTTGGGACACAGGAACAGGTGGGAGTCACTCAACTGCTCGAGACTGGGAAACAGGAACAGCAGGGAGTCACTCAACTGCTCGGGACTGGGCCACAGGGACAGGAAGCAGTCATTCAACTGCTCGAGACTGGTGCACAGGAACAGGAGGAAGTCATTCGAATGTTCGAGACTGGGAGACAGGAACAGGAGGCAGTCACTCAACATGCTCGAGACTGGGTCATAGGGGCAGGAAGGAGTCATTCAACTGCTCGGGACTGGTACACAGGGACAGGAGGCAGTCACTCAACTGCTCGAGACTGGTGCACAGGAACAGGAGGAAGTCATTCGAATGATCGAGACTGGGGCACAGGAACAGGAGGGAGTCACTCAACATGCTCGAGACTGGGACATAGGGGCAGGAAGGAGTCATTCAACTGCTCGAGACTGGGACACAGGAACAGGATGGAGTCACTCAACTGCTCGAGACTGGGACACAGGGACAGGAAGCATTCACTCAACTGTAGGAGACTGGGACACAGGAGCAGGGGAAGGTCATTCGAATGTTCGAGACAGGGAGACAGGAACAGGAGGGAGTCACTCAACATGCTCGAGACTGGGTCATAGGGGCAGGAAGGAGTCATTCAACTGCTCGAGACTGGTACACAGGGACAGGAGGCAGTCACTCAACTGCTCGACACTGGTGCACAGGAACAGGAGGAAGTCATTCGAATGTTCGAGACTGGGGCACAGGAACAGGAGGGACTCACTCAACATGCTCGAGACTGGGACATAGGGGCAGGAAGGAGTCATTCAACTGCTCGAGACTGGGACACAGGAAAAGGATGGAGTCACTCAACTGCTCGAGACTGGGACACAGGGACAGGAAGCATTCACTCAACTGTAGGAGACTGGGACACAGGAGCAGGGGGGAGTCATTCGAATGTTCGAGACAGGGAGACAGGAACAGCAGGGAGTCACTCAACATGCTCGAGACTAGGTCATAGGGGCAGGAAGGAGTCATTCAACTGCTCGAGACTGGTACACAGGGACAGGAGGCAGTCACTCAACTGCTCGAGACTGGGACACAGGAACAGGAGGCTGTCGCTCGAGTCATGGGCACAAAAACAGGAGGGAATCATTCAACTGCTCGAATCTGGGACACAGGAACAGGAGGGTGTCATTCAACTGTTCGAGTTTGGGACACAGGAACAGAAGGCTGTCATTCAACTCCTCGAGACTGCGACGCAGGAACAGGAGGGAGTCACTCAAATGCTCGAGACTGGGACACAGGGACAGGAGGCAGTCACTCAACTGCTCGAGACTGGGACACAGGAACAGGAGGGAGTCATACAACTGCTCGAATCTGGGACACAGGAACAGAAGGCTGTCATTCAACTGCTCGAGACTGGGACACAAAAACAGGAGGGAGTTATTCAACTCCTCGAGACTGCGACGCAGGAACAGGAGGGAGTCACTCAACTGTTCAAGACTGGGACACAGGAACAGGAGGGAGTCACTCAAATGCTCAAAACTGGGACACAGGAACAGGAAGCAGTCATTCAACTGCTCGTGATTGGGACACAGGAACAGGAGGCAGTCACTCAACTGCTTGAGCCTGGGACTCAGGTACAGGAGGGAGTCATTCAACTGCTCGAGACTGGAACACAGGGACAGGAGGGAGTAATTCAACTGCTCGAGACTGGCACACAGGAACAGGAGCGAGTAATTCAACTGCTCGAGACTGGGACACAGGAACAGGAGGGAGTCGTTCAACTGTTCGAGACTGGGACACAGGAACAGGTGGGAGTCACTCAACTGCTCGAGACTGGGAAACAGGAACAGCAGGGAGTCACTCAACTGCTCGGGACTGGGACACAGGGACAGGAAGCTGTCATTCAACTGCTCGAGACTGGTGCACAGGAACAGGAGGGAGTCATTCGAATGTTCGAGACTGGGAGACAGGAACAGGAGGGAGTCACTCAAAATGCACGAGACTGGGTCATAGGGGCAGGAAGGAGTCATTCAACTGCTCGAGACTGGTGCACAGGGACAGGAGGCTGTCGCTCAACTGCTCGAGACATGGGCACAAAAACAGGAGGGAATCATTCAACTGCTCGAATCTGGGACACAGGAACAGGAGGGTGTCATTCAACTCTTCGAGTTTGGGACACAGGAACAGAAGGCTGTCATTCAACTGCTCGAGACTGGGACAGAAAAACAGGTGGGAGTCATTCAACTCATCGAGACTGCGACGCAGGAACAGGAGGGAGTCACTCAAATGCTCGAGACTGGGACATAGGAACAGGAGATAGTCACTCAAATGCTCGAGACTGGGACACAGCAACAGGAGGGAGTCACTCAACTGCTCGAGACTGGGACACAGGAACAGGAGGGAGACGCTCAAATGCTCGAGACTGGGACATAGCAACAGGAGAGAGTCATTCAACTGCTCGAGACTGGGACACAAAAACAGGAGGGAGTTATTCAACTCCTCCAGACTGCGACGCAGGAGCAGGAGGGAGTCACTCAAATGCTCGAAACTGGGACACAGGAACAGGAGGGAGTAATTCAACTGCTCGAGACTGGGACACAGGAACAGGAGGGAGTAATTCAACTGCTCGAGACTGGCACACAGGAACAGGAGGGAGTAATTCAACTGCTCGAGACTGGCACACAGGATCAGGAGGGAGTAATTCAACTGCTCGAGACTGGGACACAGGAACAGGAGGGAGTCGTTCAACTGTTCGAGACTGGGACACAGGAACAGGTGGGAGTCACTCAACTGCTCGAGACTGGGAAACAGAACAGCAGGGAGTCACTCAACTGCTCGGGACTGGGACACAGGGACAGGAAGCAGTCATTCAACTGCTCGAGACTGCTGCACAGGAACAGGAGGGAGTCATTCGAATGTTCGAGACTGGGAGACAGGAACAGGAGGGAGTCACTCAACATGCTCGACACTGGGACATAGGGGCAGGAAGGAGTCATTCAACTGCTCGTGACTGGGTCACAGGAACAGGAGGGAGTCACTCAACTGCTCGAGACTGGGACACAGGGACAGGAAGCATTCACTCAACTGTAGGAGACTGGGACACAGGAGCAGGGGGGAGTCATTAAACGGCTCGAGACTGGGGCACAGGAACAGGAGGCAGTCACTCAACCGCTCGAGCCTGGGACACAGGAACAGGAACAGTCACTCAACTGCTCGAGACTGGGACACAGGAACAGGACGCAGTCACTCAACTGCTCGAGACTGGGACACAGGAACAGGAGGCAGTCACTCAACTGCTCGAGACCGGGACACAGGAACAGGAGGGAGTCGCTCAACTGCTCGAGACTGGTGCACAGGAACAGGAGGGAGTCATTCAAAAGCTCGAAACTGCGACACAGGAACAGGATGGAGTCATTCAACTGTTCGAGTTTGGCACACAGGAACAGAAGGCTGTCATTCAACTGCTCGAGACTGGGACACAAAAACAGGAGGGAGTCATTCAACTGCTCGAGACTGCGACACAGGAACAGGAGGGAGTCACTCAACTGTTCGAGACTGGGACACAGGAACAGGAGGGAGTCACTCAACTGCTCGAGTCTGGGTCACAGGAAAAGGAGGGAGTCGTTCAACTGTTCGAGACTGGGACACAGGAACAGGAGGGAGTCACTCAACTGCTCGAGACTGGGACACAGGAACAGGTGGGAGTCACTCAACTGCTGCAGACTGGGAGACAGGAACAGGACGCAGTCGATCAACTGCTCGAGACTGGGACACAGGAACAGGAAGCAATCAGTCAACAGCAGGAGACTGGGAAACAGGAACAGGAGGGAGTAATTCAACTGCTCAAGACTGGGTCACAGGAAAAGCAAGGAGTCACTCAGCTGCTCGAGACTGGGACACAGGGACAGGAAGCAGTCACTCAACTGCACGAGACTGGGACACAGGGACAGGAAGCAGTCACTCAACTGCTCGAGACTGGGACACAGGAACAGGAGGGAGTAATTCAACTGCTCGAGACAGGGACACCGGAAGAGGAGGGAATCATTCAACTGCTCAAGACTGGGAGACAGGAACAGGTGGGAGTCGTTCAACTGTTCGAGACTGTGACACAGGGACAGGAAGCAGTCAGTCAACCGCTCGAGTCTGGGGCACAGGAACAGGAGGGAGTCATTCGAATGTTCGAGACTGGGAGACAGGAACAGGAGGGAGTCATTCGAATGTTCGAGACTGGGAGACAGGAACAGGAGGGAGTCATTCAACTCCTCGAGACTGGGACACAGGAACAGGAGGGAGTCACTCAACTGCTCGAGACTGGGACACAGGGACAGGAAGCAGTCACTCAACTGTAGGAGACTGGGACACAGGAAAAGGGGGGAGTCATTAATCTGCTCGAGACTGGGGCACAGGAACAGGAGGCAGTCACTCAACTGCCGGAAACTGGCACACAGGAACAGGAGGGAGTCGTTCAACTGTTCGAGACTGGGACACAGAAACAGGTGGGAGTCACTCAACTGCTCGAGACTGGGGCACAGGAACAGGAGGGAGTCATTCGAATGTTCGAGACTGGGACACAGGGACAGAAAGCAGTCACTTAACTGCAGGAGACTGGGACACAAAAACAGGAGGGAGTAATTCAACTGCTCAAGACTGGGACACAGGAACAGGAGGCAGTCACTCAACTGCTCGAGACTGCGACACAGGAACAGGAAGCAGTCACTCAAATGCAGGAGACTGGGACACTGGAACAGGAGGGAGTAATTCAACTGCTCGAGACTGGGACACTGGAACAGGAGGGAGTCATTCAACTGTTCGAGACAGGGACACAGGAATAGGAGGGAGTCATTCAATTGCTCGGGACTGGGACACAGGAACAGGAAGCAGTCACTCAACTGCTCGAGACTGGGACACAGGAACAGGAGGGAGACGCTCAAATGCTCGAGACTGGGACATAGCAACAGGAGCGAGTCATTCAACTGCTCGAAACTGGGACACAGGAACAGGAAGCAGTCATTCAACTGCTCGAGACTGGGACACAGGAACAGGAGGGAGTCACTCAACTGCTCGAGACTGGGACACAGGGACAGGAAGCAGTCACTCAACTGTAGGAGACTGGGACACAGGAAAAGGGGGGAGTCATTAATCTGCTCGAGACTGGGGCACAGGAACAGGAGGCAGTCACTCAACTGCTCGAGCCTGGGACATAGGAACAGGAACAGTCACACAACTGCTCGAGACTGGGACACAGGAACAGGAGGCAGTCACTCAACCGCTCGAGACTGGGGCACAGGAACAGGAGGCAGTCACTCAACTGCTCGAGACTGGGACACAGGAACAGGAGGGAGTCGCTCAACTGCTCGTGACTGGGGCACAGGAACAGGAGGGTGCCATTCCACTGCTCGAGACTGCGACACAGGAACAGGAGGGAGTCACTCAACTGTTCGAGACTGCGACACAGGAACAGGAGGGAGTCACTCAAATGCCCTAGACTGGGACACAGGAACAGGAGGGAGCCACTCGAATGCTCGAGACTGGGACACAGGAACAGGAGGGAGTAACTGAACTGCTCGAGACTGGGACACAGGAAGAGGAGGGAGTCATTCAACAACTCAAGACTGGGACACAGGAAAAGGAGGGAGTCGTTCAACTTTTCGGGACTGGGACACAGGAACAGGAGGGAGTCACTCAACTGCTCGAGACTGGGACACAGTGACAGGAAGCAGTCACTCAACTGCTCGAGACTGGGGCACAGGAACAGGAGGGAGTCATTCGAATGTTCGAGACTGGGAGACAGGAACAGGAGGGAGTCATTCAACATGCTCAAGAATGGGACACAGAGACAGAAAGCTGTCACTCAACTGCAGGAGACTGGGACACAGGAACAGGAGGGAGTAATTCAACTGCTCGAGACTGGGACACCGGAAGAGGAGGGAATTATTCAACTGCTCAAGACTGGGGCACAGGAACAGGAGGGAGTCGTTCAACTGTTCGAGACTGGGACACAGGAACAGGAGGGAGTCACTCAACTGCTCGAGACTGTGACACAGGGACAGGAAGCGGTCAGTCAACTGCTCGAGTCTGGGGCACAGGAACAGGAGGGAGTCATTCGAATGTTCGAGAGTGGGAGACAGGAACAGGAGGGAGTCATTCGAATGTTCGAGACTGGGAGACAGGAACAGGGGGGAGTCATTCAGCTGCTCGACACTGGGACACAGGAACAGGAGGGAGTCACTCAACTGATCGAGACTGGGACACACGGACAGGAAGCAGTCACTCAACTGCAGGAAACTGGGACACAGGAACAGGGGGGAGTCACTCAACATGCTCGAGACTGGTACACAGTTATAAGAGGGAGTCATTCAACTGCTAGAGACTGGGACACAGGGACAGGAGGCAGTCACTCAACTGCTCGAGACAGGTACACAGGGACAGGAAGTCACTCGAATGATCGCGACTGGGACACAGGAACAGGAGGGAGTCAATCAACTGCTCGAGACTGGGACACAGGAACAGGAGGGAGACGCTCAAATGCTCGAGACTGGGACATAGCAACAGGAGCGAGTCATTCAACTGCTCGAAACTGGGACACAGGAACAGGAAGCAGTCACTCAACTGCTCGAGCCTGGGACTCAGGTACAGGAGGGAGTCACTCAACATGCTCGAGACTGGGTCATAGGGGCAGGAAGGAGTCATTCAACTGCTCGAGACTGGAACACAGGGACAGGAGGCAGTCACTCAACTGCTCGAGACTGGGACACAGGAACAGGAGGGAGTCACTCAACTGCTCGAGACTGGGACACAGGGACAGCAAGCAGTCACTCAACTGTAGGAGACTGGGACACAGGAAAAGGGGGGAGTCATTAATCTGCTCGAGACTGGGGCACAGGAACAGGAGGCAGTCACTCAACTGCTCGAGCCTGGAACATAGGAACAGGAACAGTCACACAACTGCTCGAGACTGGGACACAGGAACAGGAGGCAGTCACTCAACCGCTCGAGACTGGGACACAGGAACAGGAGGAAGTCACTCAACTGCTCGAGACTGGGACACAGGAACAGGAGGGAGTCGCTCAACTGCTCGAGACTGGGGCACAGGAACAGGAGGGTGTCATTCCACTGCTCGAGACTGCGACACAGGAACAGGAGGGAGTCACTCAACTGTTCGAGACTGCGACACAGGAACAGGAGGGAGTCACTCAAATGCCCTAGACTGGGACACAGGAACAGGAGGGAGTCACTCGAATGCTCGAGACTGGGACACAGGAACAGGAGGGAGTAATTGAACTGCTCGAGACTGGGACACAGGAAGAGGAGGGAGTCATTCAACAACTCAAGACTGGGACACAGGAAAAGGAGGGAGTCGTTCAACTGTTCGGGACTGGGACACAGGGACAGGAGGCAGTCACTCAACTGCTCGAGACAGGTACACAGGGACAGGAAGCAGTCACTCAACTGCTCGAGACTGGGGCACAGGAACAGGAGGGAGTCATTCGAATGTTCGAGACTGGGAGACAGGAACAGGAGGGAGTCATTCAACATGCTCAAGAATGGGACACAGAGACAGAAAGCTGTCACTCAACTGCAGGAGACTGGGACACAGGAACAGGAGGGAGTAATTCAACTGCTCGAGACTGGGACACCGGAAGAGGAGGGAATTATTCAACTGCTCAAGACTGGGACACAGGAACAGGAGGGAGTCGTTCAACTGTTCGAGACTGGGACACAGGAACAGGAGGGAGTCACTCAACTGCTCGAGACTGTGACACAGGGACAGGAAGCGGTCAGTCAACTGCTCGAGTCTGGGGCACAGGAACAGGAGGGAGTCATTCGAATGTTCGAGAGTGGGAGACAGGAACAGGAGGGAGTCATTCGAATGTTCGAGACTGGGAGACAGGAACAGGGGGGAGTAATTCAACTGGTCGACACTGGGACACAGGAACAGGAGGGAGTCACTCAACTGATCGAGACTGGGACACACGGACAGGAAGCAGTCACTCAACTGCAGGAAACTGGGACACAGGAACAGGGGGGAGTCACTCAACATGCTCGAGACTGGTACACAGTTATAAGAGGGAGTCATTCAACTGCTCGAGACTGGGACACAGGGACAGGAGGCAGTCACTCAACTGCTCGAGACAGGTACACAGGGACAGGAGGGAGTCACTCAACTGCTCGAGACTGGGACACAGGAACAGGAGGGAGACGCTCAAATGCTCGAGACTGGGACATAGCAACAGGAGCGAGTCATTCAACTGCTCGAAACTGGGACACAGGAACAGGAAGCAGTCATTCAACTGCTCGAGACTGGGACACAGGAACAGGAGGCAGTCACTCAACTGCTCGAGCCTGGGACTCAGGTACAGGAGGGAGTCACTCAACATGCTCGAGACTGGGTCATAGGGGCAGGAAGGAGTCATTCAACTGCTCGAGACTGGAACACAGGGACAGGAGGCTGTCGCTCAACTGCTCGAGACTGGGACACTGGAACAGGAGGGAGTCATTCAACTGTTCGAGACAGGGACACTGGAACAGGAGGGAGTCATTCAACTGCTCGAGACTGGGACACAGGAACAGGAGGCAGTCACTCAACTGCTCGAGACTGGGACACAGGAACAGGAGGGAGTCATTCAACTGTTCGAGACAGGGACACAGGAATAGGAGGGAGTCATTCAATTGCTCGGGACTGGGACACAGGAACAGGAAGCAGTCACTCAACTGCTCGAGACTGGTGCACAGGAACAGCAGGGAGTCATTCGAATGTTCGAGACTGGGAGACAGGACCAGGAGGGAGTCACTCAACACGCTCGAGACTGGGACATAGGGGCCGGAAGAAGTCATGCAACTGCTCGAGACTGGGACACAGGAACAGGAGGGAGTCACTCAACTGCTCGAGACTGGGACACAGGGACAGGAAGCAGTCACTCAACTGTAGGAGACTGGGACACAGGAACAGGGGGGAGTCATTCATCTGCTCGAGACTGGGACACACGGACAGGAAGCAGTCACTCAACTGCCGGAAACTGGGACACAGGAACATGTGGGAGTCGTTCAACTGTTCGAGACTGGGACACAGAAACAGGTGGGAGTCACTCAACTGCTCGAGACTGGGGCACAGGAACAGGAGGGAGTCATTCGAATGTTCGAGACTGGGACACAGGGACAGAAAGCAGTCACTTAACTGCAGGAGACTGGGACACAAAAACAGGAGGGAGTAATTCAACTGCTCAAGACTGGGACACAGGAACAGGAGGCAGTCACTCAACTGCTCGAGACTGCGACACAGGAACAGGAAGCAGTCACTCAAATGCAGGAGACTGGGACACTGGAACAGGAGGGAGTAATTCAACTGCTCGAGACTGGGACACTGGAACAGGACGGAGTCATTCAACTGTTCGAGACAGGGACACAGGAATAGGAGGGAGTCATTCAATTGCTCGGGACTGGGACACAGGAACAGGAAGCAGTCACTCAACTGCTCGAGACTGGGACACAGGAACAGGAGGGAGACGCTCAAATGCTCGAGACTGGGACATAGCAACAGGAGCGAGTCATTCAACTGCTCGAAACTGGGACACAGGAACAGGAAGCAGTCATTCAACTGCTCGAGACTGGGACACAGGAACAGGAGGGAGTCACTCAACTGCTCGAGACTGGGACACAGGGACAGGAAGCAGTCACTCAACTGTAGGAGACTGGAACACAGGAAAAGGGGGGAGTCATTAATCTGCTCGAGACTGGGGCACAGGAACAGGAGGCAGTCACTCAACTGCTCGAGCCTGGGACATAGGAACAGGAACAGTCACACAACTGCTCGAGACTGGGACACAGGAACAGGAGGCAGTCACTCAACCGCTGGAGACTGGGACACAGGAACAAGAGGCAGTCACTCAACTGCCCGAGACTGGGACACAGGAACAGGAGGGAGTCGCTCAACTGCTCGAGACTGGGGCACAGGAACAGGAGGGTGTCATTCCACTGCTCAAGACTGCGACACAGGAACAGGAGGGAGTCACTCAACTGTTCGAGACTGCGACACAGGAACAGGAGGGAGTCACTCAAATGCCCTAGACTGGGACACAGGAACAGGAGGGAGTCACTCGAATGCTCGAGACTGGGACACAGGAACAGGAGGGAGTAATTGAACTGCTCAAGACTGGGACACAGGAAAAGGAGGGAGTCGTTCAACTGTTCGGGACTGGGACACAGGAACAGGAGGGAGTCACTCAACTGCTCGAGACTGGGGCACAGGAACAGGAGGGAGTCATTCGAATGTTCGAGACTGGGAGACAGGAACAGGAGGGAGTCATTCAACATGCTCAAGAATGGGACACAGAGACAGAAAGCTGTCACTCAACTGCAGGAGACTGGGACACAGGAACAGGAGGGAGTAATTCAACTGCTCGAGACTGGGACACCGGAAGAGGAGGGAATTATTCAACTGCTCAAGACTGGGACACAGGAACAGGAGGGAGTCGTTCAACTGTTCGAGACTGGGACATAGGAACAGGAGGGAGTCACTCAACTGCTCGAGACTGTAACACAGGGACAGGAAGCGGTCAGTCAACTGCTCGAGTCTGGGGCACAGGAACAGGAGGGAGTCATTCGAATGTTCGAGAGTGGGAGACAGGAACAGGAGGGAGTCATTCGAATGTTCGAGACTGGGAGACAGGAACAGGGGGGAGTCATTCAACTGCTCGACACTGGGACACAGGAACAGGAGGGAGTCACTCAACTGATCGAGACTGGGACACACGGACAGGAAGCAGTCACTCAACTGCAGGAAACTGGGACACAGGAACAGGGGGGAGTCACTCAACATGCTCGAGACTGGGACACAGTTACAAGAGGGAGTCATTCAACTGCTCGAGACTGGGACACAGGGACAGGAGGCAGTCACTCAACTGCTCGAGACAGGTACACAGGGACAGGAGGTAGTCACTCGAATGATCGAGACTGGGACACAGGAACAGGAGGGAGTCACTCAACTGCTCGAGACTGGGACGCAGGAACAGGAGGGAGACGCTCAAATGCTCGAGACTGGGACATAGCAACAGGAGCGAGACATTCAACTGCTCGAAACTGGGACACAGGAACAGGAAGCAGTCATTCAACTGCTCGAGACTGGGACACAGGAACAGGAGGCAGTCACTCAACAGCTCGAGCCTGGGACTCAGGTACAGGAGGGAGTCACTCAACATGCTCGAGACTGGGTCACAGGGGCAGGAAGGAGTCATTCAACTGCTCGAGACTGGAACACAGGGACAGGAGGCAGTCACTCAACTGCTCGAGACTGGGACACAGGAACAGGAGGCTGTCGCTCAACTGCTCGAGACTGGGACACTGGAACAGGAGGGAGTCATTCAACTGTTCGAGACAGGGACACAGGAATAGGAGGGAGTCATTCAATTGCTCGGGACTGGGACACAGGAACAGGAAGCAGTCACTCAACTGCTCGAGACTGGTGCACAGGAGCAGGAGGGAGTCATTCGAATGTTCGAGACTGGGAGACAGGACCAGGAGGGAGTCACTCAACACGCTCGAGGCTGGGACATAGGGGCCGGAAGAAGTCATTCAACTGCTCGAGACTGGGACACAGGAACAGAAGGCAGTCACTGAACTGCTCGAGCCTGGGACATAGGAACAGGAACAGTCACACAACTGCTCGAGACTGGGACACAGGAACAGGAGGCAGTCACTCAACCGCTCGAGACTGGGACACAGGAACAGGAGGGAGTCGCTCAACTGCTCGAGACTGGGACACAGGAACAGGAGGGAGACGCTCAAATGCTCGAGACTGGGACATAGCAACAGGAGAGAGTCATTCAACTGCTCGAAACTGGGACACAGGAACAGGAGGCAGTCACTCAACTGCTCGAGCCTGGGACATAGGAACAGGAACAGTCACACAACTGCTTGAGACTGGGACACAGGAACAGGAGGCAGTCACTCAACCGCTCGAGACTGGGACACAGGAACAGGAGGCAGTCACTCAACTGCTCGAGACTGGGACACAGGAACAGGAGGGAGTCGCTCAACTGCTCGAGACTGGGGCACAGGAACAGGTGGGTGTCATTCCACTGCTCGACACTGCGACACAGGAACAGGAGGGAGTCACTCAACTGTTCGAGACTGCGACACAGGAACAGGAGGGAGTCACTCGAATGCTCGAGACTGGGACACAGGAACAGGAGGGAGTAATTGAACTGCTCGAGACTGGGACACAGGAAGAGGAGGGAGTCATTCAACTACTCAAGACTGGGACACAGGAAAAGGAGGGAGTCGTTCAACTGTTCGGGACTGGGACACAGGAACAGGAGGGAGTCACTCAACTGCTCGAGACTGGGACACAGGGACAGGAAGCAGTCACTCTACTGCTCGAGACTGGGGCACAGGAACAGGAGGGAGTCATTCGAATGTTCGAGACTGGGAGACAGGAACAAGAGGGAGTCATTCAACATGCTCAAGAATGGGACACAGAGACAGAAAGCTGTCACTCAACTGCAGGAGACTGGGACACAGGAACAGGAGGGAGTAATTCAACTGCTCGAGACTGGGACACAGGGACAGGATGCAGTCACTCAACTGCAGGAGACTGGGACACAGGAACAGGAGGGAGTAATTCAACTGCTCGAGACTGGGACACCGGAAGAGGAGGGAATTATTCAACTGCTCAAGACTGGGACACAGGAACAGGAGGGAGTCGTTCAACTGTTCGAGACTGGGACACAGGAACAGGAGGGAGTCACTCAACTGCTCGAGACTGTAACACAGGGACAGGAAGCGGTCAGTCAACTGCTAGAGTCTGGGGCACAGGAACAGGAGGGAGTCATTCGAATGTTCGAGAGTGGGAGACAGGAACAGGAGGGAGTCATTCGAATGTTCGAGACTGGATGACAGGCACAGGGGGGAGTCATTCAACTGCTCGAGACTGGGACACAGGAACAGGAGGGAGTCACTCAACTGATCGAGACTGGGACACACGGACAGGAAGCAGTCACTCAACTGCAGGAAACTGGGACACAGGAACAGGGGGGAGTCACTCAACATGCTCGAGACTGGGACACAGTTACAAGAGGGAGTCATTCAACTGCTCGAGACTGGGACACAGGGACAGGAGGCAGTCACTCAACTGCTCGAGACAGGTACACAGGGACAGGAGGTAGTCACTCGAATGATCGAGACTGGGACACAGGAACAGGAGGGAGTCACTCAACTGCTCGAGACTGGGACACAGGAACAGGAGGGAGACGCTCAAATGCTCGAGACTGGGACATAGCAACAGGAGCGAGTCATTCAACTGCTCGATACTGGGACACAAGAACAGGAGGCAGTCACTCAATTGCTCGAGCCTGGGACTCAGGTACAGGAGGGAGTCACTCAACATGCTCGAGACTGGGTCATAGGGGCAAGAAGGAGTCATTCAACTGCTCGAGACTGGAACACAGGGACAGGAGGCAGTCGCTCAACTGCTCGAGACTGGGACACTGGAACAGGAGGGAGTCATTCAACTGTTCGAGACAGGGACACAGGAATAGGAGGGAGTCATTCAATTGCTCTGGACTGGGACACAGGAACAGGAAGCAGTCACTCAACTGCTCGAGACTGGTGCACAGGAACAGGAGGGAGTCACTCAACACGCTCGAGACTGGGACATAGGGGCCGGAAGAAGTCATTCAACTGCTCGAGACTGGGACACAGGAACAGGAGGGAGTCACTCAACTGCTCGAGACTGCGACACAGGGACAGGAAGCAGTCGCTCAACTGTAGGAGACTGGGACACAGGAACAGGGGGGATTCATTAATCTGCTCGAGACTGGGGCACAGGAACAGGAGGCAGTCACTCAACTGCTCGAGCCTGGGACATAGGAACAGGAACAGTCACACAACTGCTCGAGACTGGGACACAGGAACAGGAGGCAGTCACTCAACCGCTCGAGACTGGGACACAGGAACAGGAGGGAGTCGCTCAACTGCTCGAGACTGGGACACAGGAACAGGAGGGAGTCGCTCAACTGCTCGAGACTGGGGCACAGGAACAGGTGGGTGTCATTCCACTGCTCGAGACTGCGACACAGGAACAGGAGGGAGTCACTCAACTGTTCGAGACTGCGACACAGGAACAGGAGGGAGTCACTCGAATGCTCGAGACTGGGACACAGGAACAGGAGGGAGTAATTGAACTGCTCGAGACTGGGACACAGGAAGAGGAGGGAGTCATTCAACTACTCAAGACTGGGACACAGGAAAAGGAGGGAGTCGTTCAACTGTTCGGGACTGGGACACAGGAACAGGAGGGAGTCACTCAACTGCTCGAGACTGGGACACAGGGACAGGAAGCAGTCACTCAACTGCTCGAAACTGGGGCACAGGAACAGGAGGGAGTCATTCGAATGTTCGAGACTGGGAGACAGGAACAGGAGGGAGTCATTCAACATGCTCAAGAATGGGACACAGAGACAGAAAGCTGTCACTCAACTGCAGGAGACTGGGACACAGGAACAGGAGGGAGTAATTCAACTGCTCGAGACTGGGACACCGGAAGAGGAGGGAATTATTCAACTGCTCAAGACTGGGACACAGGAACAGGAGGGAGTCGTTCAACTGTTCGAGACTGGGACACAGGAACAGGAGGGAGTCACTCAACTGCTCGAGACTGTAACACAGGGACAGGAAGCGGTCAGTCAACTGCTCGAGTCTGGGGCACAGGAACAGGAGGGAGTCATTCGAATGTTCGAGAGTGGGAGACAGGAACAGGAGGGAGTCATTCGAATGTTCGAGACTGGGAGACAGGAACAGGGGGGAGTCATTCAACTGCTCGAGACTGGGACACAGGAACAGGAGGGAGTCACTCAACTGATCGAGACTGGGACACACGGACAGGAAGCAGTCACTCAACTGCAGGAAACTGGGACACAGGAACAGGGGGGAGTCACTCAACATGCTCGAGACTGGGACACAGTTACAAGAGGGAGTCATTCAACTGCTCGAGACTGGGACACAGGGACAGGAGGCAGTCACTCAACTGCTCGAGACAGGTACACAGGGACAGGAGGTAGTCACTCGAATGATCGAGACTGGGACACAGGAACAGGAGGGAGTCACTCAACTGCTCGAGACTGGGACACAGGAACAGGACGGAGACGCTCAAATGCTCTAGACTGGGACATAGCAACAGGAGCGAGTCATTCAACTGCTCGAAACTGGGACACAGGAATAGGAAGCAGTCATTCAACTGCTCGAGACTGGGACACTGGAACAGGAGGGAGTCATTCGAATGTTCGAGACAGGGAGACAGGAACAGGAGGGAGTCACTCAACATGCTCGAGACTGGGTCATAGGGGCAGGAAGGAGTCATTCAACTGCTCGAGACTGGTACACAGGGACAGGAGGCAGTCACTCAACTGCTCGAGACTGGGACACAGGAACTGGAGGCTGTCGCTCAACTGCTCGAGACTGGGGCACAAAAACAGGAGGGAATCATTCAACTGCTCGAATCTGGGACACAGGAACAGGAGGGAGTCATTCAACTGTTCGAGTTTGGGACGCAGGAACAGAAGACTGTCATTCAACTGCTCTAGACTGGGACACAAAAACAGGAGGGAGTCATTCAACTCATCGAGACTGCGACGCAGGAACAGAGGAAGTCACTCAAATGCTCGAGACTGGGACATAGGAACAGGAGGTAGTCACTCAAATGCTCGAATCTGGGACACAGGAACAGGAGGGAGTCACTCAACTGCTCGAGACTGGGACACAGGAACAGGAGGGAGACGCTCAAATGCTCGAGACTAGGACATAGCAACAGGAGAGAGTCATTCAACTGCTCGAAACTGGGACACAGGAACAGGAAGCAATCATTCAACTGCTGGAGACTGGGACACAGGAACAGGAGGCAGTCACTCAACTGCTCGAGACCGACACAGAAACAGGAAGCAGTCACTCAACTGCAGGAGACTGCGACGCAGGAACAGGAGGGGGTCACTCAAATGCTCGAGACTGGGGCACAGGAACAGGAGGGGGTCACTCAAATGCTCGAGACTGGGGCACAGGAACAGGAGGGAGTCATTCAACTGCTCGAATCTGGGACACAGGAACAGAAGGCTGTCATTCAACTGCTCGAGACTGGGACACAAAAACAGGAGGGAGTTATTCAACTGCTCGAGACTGCGACGCAGGAACAGGAGGGAGTCACTCAGCTGTTCGAGACTGGGACACAGGAACAGGAGGGAGTCACTCAAATGCTCGAAACTGGGACACAGGAACAGGAGGCAGTCACTCAACTGCTCAGCCTGGGACTCAGGTACTGGAGGGAGTCATTCAACTGCTCGAGATTGGCACACAGGAACAGGAGGGAGTAATTCAACTGCTCGAGACTGGGACACAGGAACAGGAGGGAGTAATTCAACTGCTCGAGACTGGGACACAGGAGCAGGAGGGAGTCATTCAACTACTCGAGACTGGGACACAGGAAAAGGAGGCAGTCACTCAACTGCTCGAGACTGGGACACAGGAATAGGATAGAGTCAGTCAACTGCCGGAGACTGGGACACAGGAACAGGAGGGAGGAATTCAACTGCTCGAGACTGGGACACAGGAAGAGGAGGGAGTAATTCAACTGCTCGAGACTGGGACACAGGAAGAGGTGGGAGTCATTCAACTGCTCAAGACTTGGACACAGGAAAAGGAGGGAGTCGTTCAAATGTTCGAGACTGGGAGACAGGAACAGGAGGCAGTCACTCAATATGCTCAAGACTGGGACACAGGGCAAGGAAGCAGTCACTCAACTGCAGGAGACTGGCACACAGGAACAGGAGGCAGTCACTCAATATGCTCAAGACTGGGACACAGGGCAAGGAAGCAGTCACTCAACTGCAGGAGACTGGCACACAGGAACAGGAGGGAGTAATTCAACTGCTTGAGACTGCGACACCGGAAGAGGAGGGAATTATTCAACTGCTCAAGACTGGGACACAGGAACAGGAGGGAGTCGTTCAACTGTTCGAGACTGGGACACTGGAACAGGAGGGAGTCACTCAACTGCTCGAGACTGTGACACAGGGACAGGAAGCAGTCAGTCAACTGCTCGAGTCTGGGGCACAGGAACAGGAGGGAATTATTCGAATGTTCGAGACTGGGAGACAGGAACAGGAGGGAGTCATTCGAATGTTCGAGACTGGGAGACAGGAACAGGAGGGAGTCATTCAAATACTCGAGACTGGGACACAGGAACAGGAGGGAGTCACTCAACTGCTCGGGACTGGGACACACGGACAGGAAGCAATCACTCAACTGAAGGAAACTGGGACACAGAACAGGGGGGAGTCACTCAACTGCTCGAGACTGGGACACAGGAACAGGTGGGAGTCATTCAACTGCTCGAGACTGGGACACAGGAACAGGAGGGAGTCGTCCAACTGCTCGAGAGTGGGACACAGGGACAAAAGACAGTCACTCAACTGCACGAGACTGGGACACATGAACAGGAGGGAGTCGTTCAACTGTTCGAGACTGGGACACAGGAACAGGTGGAAGTCACTCAACTGCTCGAGTCTGGGGCACAGGAACAGGAGGGAGTCATTCGAATGTTCGAGACTGGGACACAGGAACAGGAGGGAGTCATTCAACTGCTCGAGACTGAGACACTGTGACAGAAGACAGTCACTCAACTGCGCGAGACTAGGACACAGGTGCAGGAGGGTGTCACACAACTGCTCGAGTCTGGGACACAGGAACAGATGGGAGTCACTCATCTGCTCGAGTCTGGGACACATGTACAGGAGGGAGTCATTCAAATGCTCGAAACTGGGACACAGGAACAGGAGGGAGTCACTCAACTGCTCGAGACTGGGACTCAGGAACAGGAGGCAGTCACTCAACTGCTCGAGACTGGGAGACAGGAACAGGAGGGAATCATTCAACTCCTCGAATCTGGGACACAGGAACAGGAGGGAGTCATTCAACTGTTCGCGTTTGGGACACAGGAACAGAAGGCTGTCATTCAAATGCTCGAGACGGGGACACAAAAACAGGAGGGAGTCATTCAACTCATCGAGACTGCGACGCAGGAACAGGAGGAAGTCACTCAAATGCGCGAGACTGGGACACAGGAAGAGGAGGGAGTCGTTCAACTGTTCGAGACTGGGACACAGGAACAGGAGGGAGTCATTCGAATGTTCGAGACTAGGAGACAGGAACAGGAGGCAGTCACTCAGCATGCTCGAGACTGGGACACAGGGACAGAAAGCAGTCACTCAACTGCAGGAGACTGGGACACAAAACCAGGAGGGAGTAATTCAACTGCTCAAGACTGGGACACAGGACCAGGAGGGAGTCGTTCAACTGTTCGAGACTGGGGCACAGGAACAGGAGGGAGTCATTCAATTGCTCGGGACTGGGGCACAGGACAGGAAGCAGTCACTCAACTGCTCGAGACTGGTGCACAGGAACAGGTGGGAGTCATTCGAAGGTTCGAGACTGGGAGACAGGAACAGGAGGGAGTCACTCAACATGTTCGAGACTGGGACATAAGGGCCGGAAGGAGTCATTCAACTGCTCGAGACTGGGACCCAGGAACAGGAGGGAGTCACTCACCTGCTCGAGACTGGGACACAGTGACAGGAAGCAGTCACGCAACTGTAGGAGACTGGGACACAGGAACAGGGGGGAGTCATTAAACTGCTCGAGACTGGGGCACAGGAACAGGAGGCAGTCACTCAACTGCTCGAGCCTGGGACACAGGAACAGGAACAGTCACACAACTGCTCGAGACTGGGACACAGGAACAGGAGGCAGTCACTCAACCGCTCGAGACTGGGACACAGGAACAGGAGGCAGTCACTCAACTGCTCGAGACTGGGACACAGGAACAGGAGGGAGTCACTCAACTGCTCGAGACTGGGGCACAGGAACAGGAGGGTGTCATTCCACTACTCGAGACTGCGACACAGGAACAGGAGGGAGTCACTCAACTGTTCGAGACTGCGACACAGGAACAGGAGGGAGTCACTCAAATGCTCTAGACTGGGACAAAGGAACAGGAGGGAGTCACTCAAATGCTCGAGACTGGGACACAGGAACAGGAAGGAGTCAGTGAACTGCTCGAGAGTGGGACGCAGGAACAGAAGGGAGACGCTCAAATGCTCGAGACTGGGACACAGCAACAGGAGAGAGTCATTCAACTGCTCGAGACTGGGACTCAGGTACAGGAGGGAGTCTCTCAACTGCTCGAGACTGGGACACAGGAACAGGAGGGAGTCATTCAACTACTCGAATCTGGGACACAGGAAAAGGAGGCAGTCAGTCAACTGCAGGAGACTGGGACACAGGAACAGGAGGGAGTAATTGAACTGCTCGAGACTGGGACACAGGAAGAGGAGGGAGTCATTCAACTACTCAAGACTGGGACACAGGAAAAGGAGGGAGTCGTTCAACTGTTCGGGACTGGGACACAGGAACAGGAGGGAATCACTCAACTGCTCGAGACTGGGACACAGGGACAGGAAGCAGTTACTCAACTGCTCGAGACTGGGGCACAGGAACAGGAGGGAGTCATTCGAATGTTCGAGACTGGGAGTCAGGAACAGGAGGGAGTCACACAACATGCTCAAGACTGGGACACAGGGACAGAAAGCTGTCACTCAACTGCAGGAGACTGGGACACAGGAACAGGAGGGAGTAATTCAACTGCTCGAGACTGGGACACCAGAAGAGGAGGGAATTATTCAACTGCTCAAGACTGGGACACAGGAACAGGAGGGAGTCGTTCAACTGTTCGAGACTGGGACACAGGAACAGGAGGGAGTCACTCAACTGCTCGAGACTGTGACACAGGGACAGGAAGCAGTCAGTCAACTGCTCGAGTCTGGGGCACAGGAACAGGAGGGAGTCATTCGAATGTTCGAGACTGGGAGACAGGAACAGGAGGGAGTCATTCGAATGTTCGAGACTGGGAGACAGGAACAGGGGGGAGTCATTCAACTGCTCGAGACTGGGACACAGGAACAGGAGGGAGTCACTCAACTGATCGAGACTGGGACACACGGACAGGAAGCAGTCACTCAACTGCAGGAAACTGGGACACAGGAACATCGGGGAGTCACTCAACATGCTCGAGACTGGGACACAGTTACAAGAGGGAGTCATTCAACTGCTCGAGACTGGGACACAGGAACAGGAGGGAGTCATTCAACTGCTCGAGACTGGGACACAGGAACAGGAGGGAATATCTCAACTGCGCGAGACTGGGACACAGGAACAGGAGGGAGTCGTTCAACTGTTCGAGACTGGGACACAGGAACAGGTGAGAATCACTCAACTGCTCGAGTCTGGGGCACAGGAACAGGAGGGAGTCATTCGAATGTTCGAGACTGGGAGACAGGAACATGAGGGAGTCATTCAACTGCTCGAGACTGGGACACAGGAACAGGAGGCAGTCACTCAACTGCTTGAGACTGCGACACAGAAACAGGAGGGAATCACTCAACTGCTCAAGTCTGGGACACAGGAACAGGAGGGAGTCACTCAACTGCTCGAAACTGCGACACAGGGAAATCTCGAGGCAAGTGAGTCCCGAGGATCCTGTTACGCAGGAACACCTCGAGAGAAGGGGAGTTTGCTTGGAACAAACAGAAATATATGAATATGTTGCATTCGTGGTCCACACAATCCTGCCCCAACGTTCACTAAGTCCACGGCTGATCTAATTGTGATTTCCTCATTCCATTTTACGGAGACTGTCCTCTCTGCAGCCTCTGCTCCATTTGTTGGTCATCTTGCAGACCCAATGCTGCAACAACAGTAACCATGACTCATCCAGAGGGTCGGGTCTAACCGGATGAGTCTGGATTTGAACGGTCCAATAACAGGAATGAAAACATAAAATAAAGGTATTGCCAGATGTTTAGTTCTCTCACATTCACAATCCAACTCACATAACCAGCCCAACCATTATACTTTCAGGATGGAACACTGTATAAATATGGCTAGCGTACTACTGAATGCATCCCAGCAATATCCAGAATGGAAATCTGTGCAGCCCACGCCAATGCTTAATATTTAATCATGGGCTAATTATCCAGCTTGGGGAGCTCTGCAGACTGCACTGGTTCATTCATATATAAACCCAGGCTGTTGCATTGTTCGGTAACACTGTGTTAGATCACTGCCCAGTGTGGGGAAACTTGCAGCCAATGTTGAAAGTGACAGGATGTGCAGCTCCCATCTATTTACAGATCCATATCTCCACTGTGCCTTGACAAGGGGTGCCGTGGATGTGAAAATCACTGCGACGTAGAGATGTAAATGCAAACAGTTTAAGTAACAATAGTTCTGATTAAGGCGAGTATCACACCAGTATTTAAAGTTGAAATACCTGAGATAATATCCAGTGAGGTTTCGTGAATGGTACAAAGCAGTTGGAAGGGGATGGTAATGTTATAGTGGTTGCACTAAAATCAACAATGTGAATTAGAGGAGCAAATATGCTGGGGGACTGGGGAGACTTGCAGGAACAATAGGGTTTTTATGATAGTTGATTTAAATTTTCCTAACATAGACTGGGGCTTCCAGATGGTTAAGAAATTAGATGGAACGTAATTTGTTAAGTGTGTTCAGCAAAGTTTCCACAATCAATATATAGAGTATCGTACTCGGGAAGGGACAAACTCGACCTACTGTTGGGAAATAGGGCAGGATAGGTGAAGGAGATAAAGTGGGGGAGAATTTTGGTAAAAGTGATCAGAGTTGTATTAATTTTAAAATAGTTATGGTAGGGACAAAATTGGTCGACAGATACAAGTTCTAAATTGGGGCAAGGCGTATGTTGTTGGAGTTACACAGGAGATTGCAGGGGATGATTGGAGTTGTTTGCTTCCAGGTAAAAGGATCTCGGGCAAGTGGGAGGGATTTAAAAGTGAGATAGCTCGAGTTCAAGGTTTCCATTTTCCTGTGAGGGTGAAGGTGATGTGAGACTGGAAGAGAGAACCCTGGATGTCAAGAGATATTGAGGCTCTGACCAGAAAAAAGGAGGTGTGGCTCATGTTCAGGCAGCTCGTATCAAGGGAATCCCTGGAGGTATACAGGGGGATAGAGGAGTTTACTGAAGAAGGAAATCAGCAAGGCCATAACGGGGTGTGGGATAGTCTTGGCTGAGAAGATTAGAGTGAATCCAAATTCAGTATAGTAAAGATAAAGAGCAACTAGAGAGAATAGGATGATTTAAAATCCAAAATAGACATGCATGTGTAAAACCTCAAGAGATGGGTGAAGTCCTCAATTTCCCCTCTCTGTTTGCCATGAAGAAAGACATGAAGATCTGTGACCTTTAGGAGGTTGGTTTTCATATCTTGGGACTGTCCATATCACAGGAGAAAGTGAGGTCTGCAGCTGCTGGAGATCAGAGCTGAAAATGTGTTGCTGGAACAGCACAGCAGGTCAGGCAGCATCCAGTTGCAATTTGGTTAGCTTGATAAAGAGTTGCTTCTGCTACCAAATAAAAGAGCTAAACCCGCCAATATGTCTCCTAAATACCTATGTGGGAAACATCAAAGGAAGCATTCACACGAGATATAGTAAATGAGGAAGGACATTCTTTAATAAGAGCTATCCAACCTAGCCAGGATATTGGAAGTGCCTCCCATCTTTGAAGGTCTTGTTTAATTTTGTCAAATAAATGGACAAAGTTCACGTTAAATAAATGATCAAAGACGGATGTAATGAATATATCAAAATTGGGAAACCCTCCCCCCTCCCCCCACACCCCCTGTGACCATTTAAAAGGAAACCAGGATTTGCCCTCATCAGGTATTTCCCCAAGACCTCCCACAGGCATGGCCTGCAACGTTGTAAAATTAATCATAGAGCCCGAAAAGGCGACAAACGAATTATTGCATTGCGTCACGTGAGCTGCCTAACTTGCGGGATTTGACAAAAACATAAGACCATCTGCATACAACATAATTTTATGTGACTTTTATCCCACTTCTGGGGCAGGTATGTTGGGGTAATATTCCCAGTTGTGCAGGATGCCACCGAATCTAAGATTGTTCAGCGATTTCTGCGGGTTAAAGAAGAAAATAAATTCCCTACTTGTGAGGTAGATCTGCCTCCAGACATCCACCAGCTGTAGTTCTAGACACAAATCCATTAATTGCTTACATTATAACGAGGGTATTGGGGGACCTTTGGACATTCTGTCCATCGTGGGGCCATAAGACAGTCGAAATCTCTTTCTACAATCATGTGCCATGATGCAAGATAACTGAATTTGGAAAATGCATCTTCCAGGGTTTTAAGAGGGTGCACCGCTTGGCAATAAACATTTAAAATACTGTATTAATTCTCGTAGTTCAAGACTTTGCGGTTATGATCCTTCCATGGGTGTTAATGCAATCTAGTAATTTAAATGGAAGATTATTCCTATCCATTATGACTTTCCCCCGACTCTTAGTATTAAAAGCCGAGAAATAAACCCGATCAAACCCGCCCTGCTGTAACGTCAAATGTTCCTTGTCATCAAGGTGCATCTCCTGCAATAGGACAACTCTCTCTTTTTTGAGACGAGAAAGTATATTTTTCCTCTTGACTGGCTCCCCTTAATGTTCCAGGTACACCATTTTAGCACATCATTATCCATAACACACTGCAGCAACATTTGAACTCTAGAGAATTTCATATCGAATTACATATCGCTGATCATTAATGACAAAAGACTCATCGAGCCTTAAATCTGTACAAATTAAAGCTACTGCAACTAACAAGCTCTCAAAACTTTCCAAAGCTAAAAACATAAAAGAGAACGAAACAAAATTCAAAGTGCCAATGACACTTGATAGGGTTTTTACGCACCCTTGCCCCCCCACCCCCCCCCCACCCACCCCCGGACCGAATGGGGACGCTGACGGCCGAGGTCTCTGTTCTACAACACTGACAAAGGCCCTGCTTTTAATTGTACAGGTCCTGCTCTTGTTTGATTTACCAAATCCAGTACCTCGCATTAATCCAAACTAAACTCCATCTGCCACCCCTCAGCCCAGTAATTGATATTACTGCCACCTCACCTTCCCTGTTTTATTTTAAAATTCCCTCCCCCTCTCCAGGAGGCCTGCACACTCCGGCCTTGATTTTCACAAAGACCCTGAGCTTGGTTTGCCTTCTGTGGTTAGGGGGAGGTGGGACAGATTGCTGACACAGTCAGTGGGGAGGCGAGGCTGGACAGTCATCAGCGGCCTGGTATCATTTCATGGTTTTAAGAAGAAGGCAGTCACACGTGAGAGTTGGGTAATACTGATCGGTGCTTATGGTCTTTTTCCGTCTCTGGTGTTCAGTAATGAAAATCTATTCGAGACCCTTCATTGTGCAGAGTGTGTCTGCAGGACTTCTTTCCCTAATATTGCAGACTACAGATAATAGCGATTAAAGCTGTTCATAGTTAACTTCGACGGCACAGCACGTACACTCAACAAAGTAAAAACAATGACTGTAGATGCTGGAAACCAGATTCTGGATTCATGGTGCTGGAAGAGCACAGCAGTTCAGGCAGCATCCAAGAAGCAGTAAAATCGACGTTTCGGGCAAAAGCCCTTCATTAGGAAGGGCTTTTGCCTGAAACGTCGATTTTACTGCTCCTCGGATGCTGCCTGATCTGCTGTGCTCTTCCAGCACCACTCATCCCGTATACTCAACTTCCTACAGTTGAGACAAATACTTTGCCTTTGTTTAACAATAGAAAGTTTTTTTGTCTAATTCAGTAAAGGTAACCTGATTATAATAAATCCACACCGAGCTGAAAGCTGACACTTTAAATATGACCGAAAATCTGGACATAGTAGTGTCGTGGGTAATGTCCCTGCCTCTGAGCCAGAGGTATGGATTTGATTCCTGAACATGCGTGGTGGTGTTCCAAGCTCTGGACTAGAAGTTCTGGATTCAAGTCCGACCTGTTGCAGAGGTATGTCCCAGCATATCAGAACAGGCTGATGAACAAACACACGGGAGAATAATGTTACAGCTTTATGGTTATTGCCCAGTGATGCTCGTGTCCCTACCTCTGGGCACAAAGGTCTGGGTGCAAATCCCACAGAAGTGTTTCATAACACGCCTGAACAAACTAATTAAAACCGATTTAGAATTGTGGCTTGATGGAGAAGGAAGAGGTGTCAGTATTGCATTTCAGAATTTAAGCCCAGGATGATTTAAAGCACAGCCATCCGTGTTGATTGGAGTCACATTTTGCAGCAGTAAAGGGTTATAAAATCAAAATGATTATGGTTAGGGTAAGTAGTCAGGTTTTTCCCCAGATTGGGGCTAACAAACCTAGAGGGCATTGGTTGAAATTGAGAGGGGAAAGGTTTTGCCGAGCGCACGAGCACCATTTCACACAGAGGGTGGTATACGTCTGGAATGAGCTGCCAGAGGAAGTGGTGGAGGCTGGTACAAATACAGCATGTAAAAGGCATCTGGATGCTGACAGACCTGCCGAGCTTTTCCAGCAATTTCTGTATTTGTTGCAAAATGCATTCATTTTAACACAATATTCTGAATACATTAAACATTTTATTTTCTAATGATGCAGCGACATATAAACATATCTTCAAATCGACCGAGACCATTTTCTGGTAAGGGTATGGCACTGTGTATGACAGCAACAATGATGCACCTACATGGAACAGGGAATGTGATGGAGACATAGTTTGGAGAATGTACAAGGAGACCTCACATGTTTGGGAGAGGATGACATTACTGTGTGATTCAGCTCAGAGAGAGAGAAAATGTAATCTGCCTGATTACACTCTCTCTCCTTCATTATTCCTCATGACAGCAATATGTGCTAGCTAAAACAAAAAATCTACAGTCATTGTTACCATTCTTGTTTTTAAAGAATCCCTACAGTGTGCAAACAGGCCCTTCGGCACAAAACGTCCATACCAACCTTCTCAGGCTTGCTCCCTGACATTTACGCCGACCGATGCACCGAACCGAGAAACCCCTGAACACTTTGGACAAATTATCATGACCAATCCATCTAACCAGCACAGCTTTGGACTGTGGAAGGAAACTGGAGCAACCATTAGAAGGGGAGAATGTGCAACCTCTGCACAAGTAGTCACCCGAGTCTGGAACTGAACGCAAGGCCCTGGTGCTGTGAGGCAGCAGTGCTAACAACTGAGCCACTGTGATACCCTTGGGCGATCTTTGGCCAGAATTCATGGGAATCTCTTCACTGCCTTATACAAAGGGAATTCAGCCAAATCCAAATGTTCCAGGATGAAGCCCCATTGCTAACAGCTTGTATGAGTCGAATGCCTTCAGAAGCAGAATAACATTTTGAACAATCTCTCTGGATCATAAAGGTGCTATTTGAGCAGATTAAAAAAAAACTTGCCTGACTTGTTGCTAAAACTGACATTGACCCACTCTGAGACCGATATCATCGGACATATCACCAACCTGGTTACATTTGACATGTGTTGTGAGCAGTGGAGCATTGGGAATGGAAAAGGTAGCAGTGACCCCAAAAGTCGGGGAACTATAGACCGGTGAGCCTGATGTCAGTGGTGGGGAAGTTGTTGTAGGGGATACTGAGGGACAGGATTTACATACATGTTTATGTCGAAACGTCGATGCTCCTGCTCCTTGGATGCTGCCTGACCTGCTGTGTTTTTCCAGCAACACATTTTCAGCTCAAACATTTGGGAAGGCAAGGGCTGATCGGGGTTGTCAACGTGGCTTTCTGCATGGGAAATCATGTCTCATTAATTTGATTGAGTTTTATGAAGAGGTGACAAAGAAGATTGATGAAGGCAGTTTGGTAGACATTGTCTACATGGACCTCAATAAGGTGTTCACAACATTCCGATTGGTAGGCAGATGAGTAAGGTTCGGTCACACGAGATACAGAGGAAGCTAGTCACAATTGGCTTGAAGGAAGAGGGATATTTTTCAGACTGGAGGCTTGTGAGCAGCATAAATGATGATAATTGCATTTCATCATTTATGTAAATGATTTAGATGTGCATATTGGGGCCAGAGTTAGTAAGGTTACAGATTATATCAGAAAGGTGGTGTAGTAGATTATCTCAGAGTACAACGAGATCACAATTAGATGGGACAAAGGGACAAGGAGTGACAGATGTAGTTACATTTAGATAAATACGAAGTTTTGCATTTTGGGAAGGCAAATCAGGGCAGAAATTATACACTTAATTGTAAGGTCCTGGGGTGTGTTGTCGATCAAAGGGACATAGGGCTGCAGGTACACAGTTCCTTGAAAGTGGAGTCGCAGGTAGACAGAGTGGTGCTGACCACATTTGGCACATTTGCCTTAATCAGTCAGAGCATTGAGTATAGGAGTTGTGGTGGCATGTTGCCTCTGTACAGGATGTTGGTGAGGCCACTTTAAGAAAACTGCGTACAACTCAGTTGCAGAACTGGAGGTTTGAGCTTCAGGGAAAGGTTGATTCGGTTGAGGTGTTTCCCCCTGGAGTGTCAGAGTCTGAAGGGTGACATTATAGAGATTTATAGAATCATTAGAGGCATGGATATTCTGAACAGCCATGTTCTGCTCCCCAAGATAGGGGGGGTTCAGAACAAGAGGGCATAGTGTGAAAATGAGAGGGCGAATAATTTAGAATGGACCTGAAGATAAATGTTTCACACAGAGAGTGGTGTGTGCACAGAAAGTTTTGTCAGAGGAAGTGGTGAAGGCGGCTACAATCGCACATTTAAATTGTATCTGAAAGAGGAGGGATATTGGCCAAATGCTGGCAAATGAGACAAGGTCATATTTGATATCTGACCGGAATGAACAGGTTGGACTAACGGGTCTGTTTCCGTTCTACATGACTGTCAGATTCTATAAGAGGGATGTCGAAATATTCTGAAAGGACCTTTCAAGTGGGAATTCTCTTCACTGGAAGTTTATCCTGCCTCTATGTTCATATGGATTGAAAGCTGTTTAATTAAATATTTGACAGGGAAGTGAGTCACGTGTAATAGTGTACAGACAGGAAAGTGGGGCTGAGTCCACAATATTAGTGCCTTGTGGAGAAGGCTCAACATATCTAATGTCCCACTCCTGCTCCTCAGTCCCATGTTTCTGTATTCCATCCAGTCCGCATACCTGCTAGATAGGAGAGGTTGGAGGCCACTTACTCCTATAACCTGTTGCACAGAAACAGAGGAGACCATTCAGACTCTCAAGACTGTCACACACGCTTTGAAGTGATTTGGGAAATGCAATTGGAAAATCCAGGCTGGGTATGAAAGAGGCCCCCCATCTCTCTTTACAGAGCTTCCCCTCTCTGCAACTTGTGCTTCATTTGTTGGTCATGTTTAGACCCAGATTCACTGAGAATACAGCCGCCATATCTCACCCAGAGATGGCTCACAAAATCCTCCGGTCTCCCTGCCTGCAACATTCCATAACAGACATTCATGAAAATAACACCCACTAACTTTCCAAAAACAGAATGTGAGAACATCAGACACAGGAACAGGTCGTTCACTCCCCAGGCCTGCTTTGCCCTTCACTAAGATCATGACTGATCTGCTCTCTGTTTCAAATCCACTTTCATTCCCAATTCATCATTGCCCTCAACTCTCTGACAGATCAATATCCATCTACCTCCTCTTCAAATATGTTCAGTCATCTTGATCCCCAACACTCTTGAGAAGAGAAATCCTGACATTCAATCCCATCTGTTTGAAGAAAACACTTGCTTCTCCTATATCATGGCTTATTGATGTGAACAAAAGAGGTTGAGACAAGGGTTCAGGTAAAAATGACTGGCCCTGATATCAAGGCAGTGGTTGACGTGTGCTGACATCAAGGAGCTTAACAAAACTGGACTTAATGGGAATCAGAGTAAACTCTCCGGTGTTTGGAGTCAAACATGGCACAAAGGAAGATGTTCATCATCTCAGTCCTGGGTCAGCTCTGTGGGAGATCCTCAGGGTAGCTTACTCTTCACAAACAGCTTCAGCTGCTTCATCAATGTCTCCCCTCCCCACCCTCCCCACCATAAGATCAGAAGTGGGGATGGTCACTGAAGCTTCCACAATGTTCAGAACATTTTATCCCCCGTCAGCTCCTGAACTAGTCTGTGTCCATGTGCAGCAAGACCCAGACTCCATTAAGACTTGTGCTGTTAAATGGTCCGTAACATTCATCTACCAGCACTGCCTGACACTGCACATTGCCACAGTAAAACAAGAGTTCATTTCACAGGAATATGAGGAAGCCATTCAGCCCATTGACACTATTGGAGAAGAACAGGGACAGCCGATTCAGTGCCCCTATTACTCAGGAAGAGAAGGAGTCTAGTGTGATGGACGACACGAGAGCCCCTCGAAAATATTGGAAGGCGGTAACCCAGACTCTAATTTTTTAATTTATTTTAATGGAAATGTAAACTGTCTGTCCCAAATGCAATGTGACAGTTCAAACTACTCGGTGTGAAGCTAAACACTATTTATTGAAACACGAAAGTTAAAATGAAAGCAAAGAAAGAGGAATTTAGAAAAACGTAATTCTATTGGACAAGTTAACAGAATAACAAATCTAGGAACTATTACGAATGAACTGTTCCAGTATAGGAAAATCCCTTAAACACAGCCCCTGGCAGAAAGGAATATTCAGACACAGATTGTCACAAACATTTCTCCAATCCAGGAATTAAAAACAGCACCAAGAGAAAATTCAGAGAGAGTAGCAACCAGGAGATAGTCAGTGAAGCTTCCAACTCTGTGGGGACCCCAATAGTTTCTGAAGCTACTGAGAAACCAAAACCCAGAGATCGTAATTTGTCAGAGCTGGTCACACCCATTCAGGCTGCACTAAAATAAACACACGGTCTCTCTTGCTGTTTACTCAAGTGGTCTTAACTAGCCAGCTTGGTAATGATCATACAATCTGTCTCTTAACAGAAACCAGGACAAAATGACCTCTTAAAACTGCATCATCATCACACTTGTCAGCACTTCGAACTGTCAAGCAGGAACCAGGGGTAACCCAATCCGGCCCTTGGCCCTGTCCAATCGGATGAGGAAGAAGCCATTCAGTCCCTTGGGTCACTTACACAGCAATGGGATGAGGCTATTCAGCCCCTTGAGTCAGTTTCACAGGAACAGTAAGAGGCCATTTTGGTTTCTCAGTAGCTTCAGAAACTATTGGGGTCCCCACAGAGTTGGAAGCTTCACTGACTATCTCCTGGTTGCTACTCTCTCTGAACTTTCTCTTGGTGCTGTTTTTAATCCATGGAGTCAACCTTCCATGCCCAAAGTAATGTCCCAACAACGTCACCTCTGCCTTCGCGAATTCTGTTTTCACTAAGTTTATGACCAAGTTTGCTTCTTGTAATCGTTCAAAATGCTCTGACTTTTGAGGTTTCAATCACTTGTTAAAGATCACAACATCATACAAATAAGCTGCACAATTTCTTCATCTGGCCACAACTCTGTTCCTGAGTCTTAAATGTGTCTGGAGCATTATGCATTCACATGACATTCGATAACTTTTTTTGTCATATCCGGTATCTTTATCAGATAGTTTAACCAACTCAACAAGTTTGTTAACTTGAAAGGGACCAGTAAACCTGGCTTTGAAGAGGTTTCCTACCACTGGTGGCAATACTAATACGTCATCACCATGGGAAATTGTTAAAGTTTCAGAGTTTGTATCTGCCACCTGCTTCATTCTATGCTGTGCCCTCTTCAGGTGCTGTTTAGTAACTCACCTACTCCATCTTATTTCTCGCTCACCTTCGATACATAATCCAAGTGTAAGATCACTGACTTAGGTCCTGCCAATTTATATTTAATTAATTTCAAAAGGCCTCTCACTTTATGTACGGATATTAACTCAAAGGGTATAAACTGAGTAGATTTATTTGGGGCATCTCTAATGGTAAACCATATAATGGGATGCCTTTATTCCAATCATTCGGGTAATTCTGACAGTACGCTGTTAATATTGTCTTCAGCATCTGATGCCAACTTTCCAAGACTCCCTGGGATTCGGTTTTGGAATGCACTTGATTTAAACTGCTGTATGCCGAAGCTATCCATGACGCCCTTAAAGAACTGTGCGGTAAAATGAGACCCTTGGTCTGACTGAATCACACTGTGTAGCCCACAGTGAGTAAAGAAAGCTACTTACCCCTCCACCTCCCTTTTTGCCTTAACATCCCCTAATGGAATTATCCCTGGAAATCGAGTAGACACATCCATTATGATTAGCAGATATTGCTTTCCACTTTTATTTTAGAAAGGAGAGCTCCACAATTAATGATAACCCACGTGAAAGGCTTCTTCGAATACAGGAATTGGCAACAACGGTGCTGGTTTTATAACTGCCTGTGACCTACCTACCATTTGGCATGTATGACATGTACAACAAAAATTAGCCACGTCCTTGTGCATTCCAGCCACTAGAAATGCTTTAGCCTGAGTCTTCCGTGCATCAACGCCTTTGGCTTTTTCTTTCGGTTTTCCTTCCTGTTGTTACGTATGACAGTGGGACCTCATTACTACATAGTCTGGAAAAATCCCTGGGTATTTTTATTTTAATTTCCCAGTTCCGTAGTTTTACTTTGACTTCTCCGCCACAAGGGGTGCCTCTCCCACATTGAATCCTGCTAAATCATTCCCAAGAACAAACTGTATTCCTGGAACTGACACTCTATCACTCACTCTCACTGTTACTTCCCCAACCTTGATTTGGCACTCCAACATAATGTTACACAAGAGAATGCTTACTTTCTGTCCCCATTCCACAAATTATCACGCTGTTGAGTAACATGTCAGAAAGAGTGAAAATACTTCCATCTCTTACTATTAGAGGCTGAGGGACAGTGCGGACTGCAGATGCTGGAGATCAGAGTTGAAAGATGTGGGGCTGGAAAAGCACAGCAGGCTGGCAGCATCCGAGGGGCAGGAGAGTTGACGTTTCAGGCATACGTCCTTCATCAGGAAAGTGGGGGGTAATGGAGGGGGAAAGCGACTGAGAATTAAATAGGAGGGTGGGGCTGGAGCTGAGTGGAAGGGAGCTTGGAAGGCGATCAGTAGATGCAGGTCATGTCTGATGGTGAAAGGTCAGAGAGGAGGGTGAAGTGGATAGGTGGTAGGACAGCTGGAACCCTCAAACTATACAGCATCAACGTTGACTTCACCAATTTCCAAATCTCCCCATCCCCAGCCTCAACGCAGATCCAACCGTTCAACTTAGCTCTGCCCTCTTGAACTGTGCTAACTGTCCATCTTCCTTCCCACCGATCCACTCCACCCTCGCCTCCAACATATCGCAATCACTCCCACCTACATCTTCCCAACGTCCTTCCAGTGGCCCTCCCGCCAGCCCAGCTCGGACCCTCGTATTTATCTATGAGCCCCCTTGTCTCCCCGCCACATTCCTGACGATAGGTTTATGCCTGATATGTCGATTGTCCTGCTCTCCGATTGCTGCCTGATCTGTTGTGCCTTTCCAGCCCCTTACTTCTCAACTATTAGAGACTGAGCAGATCCCGTATCTTGTAAAATTATGACTTCTTGTCCTCCCCCGACATCCCGGTTTTCCTTATTAAGGTTTATCTACGGAGGCGAATTATTTATAGAGATCGGGCACTGACTCCATACACAGCCCCTGCCTAGGCTGTGCACTCTCCTGCAGCTCCTTTGCTCTACTTAGAGTCTCCTTTACCAGGTTCACCAATGCCACTGGCTTAAACCCCTTTATAACATCTTTTCCCAAAGTGTCTTCCTTGAATGCCTAGCACTGTGTGTCCCAGCTTACTGCAGTGAAAACAACATTTCCCAGGCCCTTCTTAAACCATCGGCACTGTTATTTTTATGTGTTCCACTACGTTATTGTAAGAACACCTGAGGCCTTTCACTTCCTTTCAACTCCTTGGACTTGTTTTTTCACCTGTGGTAAACTATTCGCAGTGTGCTTTTCTCTTTTTTGTAGTGTAGGATCCCCCCATCTCCCAATTTCTATCCCTCACAGGATGAAAATCCTCCCAGAAGCTAAATTTCATCTCATTCACCAATGCATACTCACCTGCCATTTCTGCCGTGCTTCTCACTTCTTGAACTTTCTGTTCATTCACATGAATTCTTACCATCTATGGACGTGAGTCTTTAAACTCCTCCAGCAGAATAATCTCCCTTCGAGCCTCGCAGGTCTTATCCATTTTTATGGCCTGCACCCTTCTATCAAAATGACTTTGTTTAATTCTTTCAAACTCAATATAAGTCTGACCTGTTTCTGTCTCTATATTTCTGAACCGCTGTCTATATTCTTCTAGTAGCAATTCAGAAGCACTCAAAATAGCCTGTTTGACATCTGCATAATCTCTTGCTCCCTCATGTGATAGCACTGCTCATAGCTCTCAAGCTGTGCCAACCATCTTTTCTGAACTAGCATTACCCACAGGTTCACTGGACATGCCATGTGCCAAGCAATTTCGCAAATGAAATAAAAAGGTTTTGGCATTTTTCTCACCGAAATATGGCAATGTATTAACACAGTTGTACACATCCCTACATTCTCCCTTCATCTTCATTCTGCTAATTTAACTTTCTTATCTCATTCCAAACTTCTGAATTTCAAATTCTCCCTCTCTTCCTTTTTCCTCTCTTTCTCTTTCTCTATCTTCTCTCTCTTTCAGTCTCTCTCTTTATCTTCTAACTGCAGTTGTCATTTTTGCAATTCAAGTTTTTTCGAACTCGACTGCAGTTGCCTACTTCTCTGATACATCAAAATGCTTGACCAACTCCATTATGATGACAGCTTTCCTTTTGTCTTTGGTGAAACCCAATTCTAATCTACATGTTAATTCTAAAAGTATGCCCTTCCTTTGTCTTTCTACACTTTCTTGGCAAATTTGGGTTCCATCTTCAAACCTCAGAACCTTTTTAGTAATATTAAAAGCCATTTATTTTAAATTAACCAACCACAAGGAAACAAAATTAAATGAATTTTCTCACCTGTTTTATTTGAAGATCTAGGTCACTAACTGCCAAGTGATGGAATCTGCTGGGACCTTTTGTACCCCAAATCTGTTCAAATCCGATACGACAAGCCCTTAAACTGTTATGATGTCGATGTTAAACCCCTCTATTAATTAAACCACACACCCAGAAAAGCTCACCTCACCTCGTACTCTGTTAAAACATGAGTGACAAAGTAGTCGCAAATTCCACGATTAAGAGAAAAATAACAATTTATAAGTATGTATGTTAACTCGCTGAGCTTGAATGTTTGTTTTCAGATGTTTCGTCACCATGACTGGGTGACATCATCAGTGAGAGTCTCTGGTGACGCACTGGTGGTATGTCGTGTCTTTCTATTTCTAGTTCTTGGTTTCTTAAGTTGCGTGATGTCATTTCCAGTTTTTTTGTTCAAGGGAAGGTAGATGGGATCTAAATTGATGTGTTTATTGATGTACTTCTGGCTAGAATGGCATGCTTCTAAGAACTTTCGTGCGTGGCTTTGTCCTAGGAAGTGTGTGTTGTCACAGTCAACGTGGTGTCCTTCTTTTTCTGCATGTATGGAAACTAGTGATAGTGGGTCATGTCTTTTGGTAGCTAGCTGGTGTTCATATATCCTGCTAGCACGACAATAGGACAGTCTGAAATGGAGGAAAAATGATTTTTTATACACTGTTTAATCAGTGTGTGTTCAGATAAGGAAGATTGTTCATATGTGTCCAACACATTCTGAATGAACAACGGAGACACAGTTAACGAAAAATGATGCACACGATGTATAACATTTATAAAGCATTAAAACATTATTTGATCCTCATCTGAAGTGATACCTTCCCTTTCTGTCAACGTTACCCCTTTTTCTGGGATTTCCAAATCTACTCTCTCATTCTTATCAGGATGTGTGTTATAAATTCTTGCTTCTCATGTCCCAACCTATTTCAGTTAATCCCCTTTCTACCAGGAATTAGATATGTTGGCCTGCTGGGTTCTTTCCAAAGCTAGTGTCTGTCATATTGTTGGAGAGAAAAGTTATGGCATCAGACCCAGCATTTGAACATATTGCTCTGATGTAGATTCACTGTACAAAGGACCACTGCACACAGGAATTGCCAAAATATTTAGGGAAGTATATCTACTTCTTTCGATAATATAGTTTTCTCATTTTCCACATTTCCATGTCTATTTCCTCTCTCTCTCTCTCTCATTCTCCCTTTGTATCTAGTTAAGAAATCCCTCAGTCATTCTTCGTGGCCCATCTCTCGAAACTCCTTCTTTCAGTTTATACGCAATGTTTTCTTCAAGATGTAATGTGGTTATAATTAAGCAATGTAACTGCAAAGACATGTGGGAGGAGCTGGCCAGAGTTAATTGGAAGGGGAGCTGAGCAGGAAAGACCATGGAGCAGCAATAGCGGAAGTTTGTGGGAATTATTCGAAAGATAATACCAGAAATGCAACCTCAAGAATATGAAACATACTCATGGGAGGACAAGGCAGCCATGATTTACAAGGCATCAAACCAAAGGAGAAAATATACAATGTGGTGAAGATGATTGGGAATTCAGAGAATTCATTGGCTCTGAAACTAGGTAAGGCATCACTGACACTACAGAGCTCTTAATCATGATAAGGGAGAGAAACAGAGGAAACACATTTATTTCAAACACTGAAGATGGTATTTCGCGAGGAAAAAGATTCAGGTGAATTAAACATTTGAGTTAATATCAAGTAAATGCTTTTGCGGAATGTGTCAGATTGGAAGCAAGACCCGGGGAGACAGACCCTCAGCAGAATGAGAGTTTGAAAATGGAAGCATTTCCACATCAGAAACCAGGTTAGGTCACTGAGTGCAAGTCTGATGGGTGAATGGGTCTCAGTGAGAATTGGGGAACAGACAGCAGAATTGCATTGCAGATATTGCAGCTCGAAACTGCGTATTCATGCAGTGCTGTAGACCACAGCAGCAGGAGAAGCAGAACAGCCTTCAACCACAACCTGTAACTTTTTGCCAGGATGACACCTCAGTTTGCCATTACAATCAACACCATCCATAGCTCAGTGACGAGTGTGGGTGAACATGTCAGAGTCAGAATCACGTGAACCTTAACCTGATGCTAACTCATTAAAGCTACCAGACTTTACCAACAGATCTGAACGAAGCCCTGCAGTCCTGCCACATTCAGGCATAAATGGTGATGGACGATTAAACAAATTACTGGAGGAGAGGGTTCCACAAACATCCCCATCCTAAAAAATGGAACAGACCTGCACATCAGTGTAAAAGAGAAGGATGTTTTATCTGCACCATCCTCGGCCAGAAGTGTTGAGTCGATGATACACCTCACCCTCATCATGATGCCCACAAAATCACAGATGCCAGTTTCAACTAAGTCGATTTGCTGCATGTGGGAGGAAGAAACAGTTGAACACAATAGATACGACAAAGGCAATGTGTCCTGACCCCATTCCTGCAACAGGACTGAAGCCTTATGCTAAACAACAAGCCGTGTCCCTGAGGAATCTGTTTCAGTCCACCTCCAACTGTAACATCTCCCTGGTAATGTGGATAATTACTCAGCTATGTCCAGTCCCTTCAGAGGGGAATAATTACAATCTGACCAATTATCACCACCTCAGTCCCATCACGGCAATCAAATCGGTGGGAGTTCTTTTTGACAGAGATGCCAAGCAGCACAGAAACAACCTGCTCAGTGTGGTTTACAATAGGTCCCCATATGGAGATGGTGTTGTGGAAATGTCACTGGATTACTAATCCAGACCAGGCTAATGCTCCAGCAGCGGGTGCAAGTTAAAAACAATTAATGAAATATCGAGATCTAATATCTGGGATCAGTAATAGTGACCTTGAAGCCAATATGGATTGTCAACAGAATTTCCTTCTCCAATGTACTTTTCGGAAGTGAATCTCCCATGATTTCCTGGGCTGGGTTAAAAGTGACTCCAAACACCCTGACATGTGATAAACATTTCAATGGTCTCTGAAATGGCCAAGCAAAGCATTCATTTGTATCTCACTACTCAGAGCTCTGAAAGGATGAAACCGGACAGAACACCCGGCCTCAGCATCAGTTTCGGAAAAGGGAATGGGAACACAATCCTGTCGACCCTGCAGAGACCTTCTTCCTAACATCTGAGAGCTTTTGACAACATTTACAGAGCTTTCACACAGACTGCACAGAAACAGCGGGAAAGGAGTAGATCATGCAACGCATTGAGCCTCCCCCATTGTAGTTCATGGAAAAAATCTCCTCAGTGCACTTACCCCACACTATATACATATCTGTTAATGTGAGTAACCTTGGAAAACTATAAAATAGGAGGTGCAGTAGTATGTTTGGTCCATCGTGTTTGCTACCCAACTCAATGAAATGATGGTTGGCCCTTTATTTCCACGCCGTATTCCTGCTCTCCCACCATCCCTTTACTGTCTCTAAATCCTTATTTATAATCAGTGTTTTGGTTTCCAGGTGCGAGCGAATTCCCCATGTTCACCAGTCAGTGAGTGCAGACATTTATTCTCATCTCAATGCAGAGTGACCTGCTTGTACCTAATACTGTGGCCCCTTGCTTTCGACGTCCCAGCCAGGGGAATTATCATCTCTGCTTTCAATCTGTCTCACCCTGTCAGAGCTTTATACATTTCATTGAGATCTCCACTCATTTTCCTAAACCCCATGGAATACTGGCCCAGTCACCCCAAACTCTGCTCCCAAAACAAGCCCGTCATCCCAGAGACCAGATTGCTCATCCTTCACTGCTCTCTATCAATGTCAGGTTTGTCCTTTATTAGGTAAGGACACCAAACCTGCACACAATACTGCACAATGTTCGAGATGGGATCTCTCCAAGGATCTGTACAGCTGCAGTAAGACATCTTTTCTCCTGCACTCACATCCCCCTGAAATGAAGATCAACACACCATTTATCTTCCTCACTGCCTTCTGTTTCTGAAATATTGCTTTCAGTGACTGGTGTACAAGGAGATCCAGATCTTTTTCAATGTTACAGCTCCCCAATTGGCGGGTCCATGTGAACTGGTCAGCGTAATAATGCCAAGTCCAGTATTGACTTCTGTTTGTCGAAATCACTGCGCTGCAGGGACCTCAGAGGTTCATGCAGAAGGAAATAACAAAAAGGAGCATACGCCCCTTTGTGGATTAACATGTTTCCACCAAACCTTTTCAAATGGTCGGCTGCCAATTTATTGTTTCCACCAAAGGGCACACTGTCACCTCTATCCACATTGTTCTCCATCTGTCACGTATCTACCCATTCACTCCACTTTTCTTAGTCTTCTCGGTGCTTTTTTACATCCTCCTCACCCACTCACAATCTCACATCCGTTAGTGCTGTCGGCAGGCTGGGATATATTGTATCTGATTCCAGCAACACAATGTTTAAAGGGCATTATGAACAGCTGGGCCCCAAGCATCGATCCCTGGGACACCTCAGCAACCTTTCTCTGTTAATTTCTATTTTTTTTATTTCGTGAATCTGGGTGTCACTGGCTGGGCCAGCATTTATTGCCTGTCCCTAGTTGCCCTTGAGAAGGTGGTAGCCAGCTGCCTTGTTGAACGCTGCAGTCCACCTGATATGGTTGACCTCCAATGCCATTATGGAGGGAATTCCAGGATTCTGATCCAGCGACTATGAAGGAGCGATGATATATTTCCAAGTCAGAATGGTGAATGGCTTGGAGGGGAACCTAAAGATAATGGTTTTTCCATACATCTGCAGCCCTTATCCTTCTAGACAGACGTAGTCGAGATTGGGAAGATGTTCTCTGAGGATCTTTGGTGAATCATTTCATTGCAGCATGTAGATAGGAAAACACTGCTGCTGCTGCTGCTGCTGACTGTTGATGGTGGAGCATTGTGGGTGAAGGGACAGTCAAACTGGCTGCTTTGTCCTGGACGGTATAAAGCTTTTTGAGTGTTGTTGGGGCAGCACTCATCCAGGCAAATTGGGAGTCTTCTATTACACTTCTGACTTATGCATTGTCGATGATGGACAGACTTTTGGAATCAGGATGTGAGTTACTCGCCGCAGTATTCCTAGCTTCTGACCTGCTGTTGTAGTTACTGTGTTTATGTGGCGAGACCAGTGGGTTTCTCAGCAATGATTACCCACCAGGACTTTGATACTGCCGGATTCAGTGAGAGTAACACCATTGAATACCAAGGGGCAGGTTAGATTGTATTTTATTGGTGATGTTCATGGTCTGGCATTCGTGTGGCCTGAATATTACACGCCACGTGTCAGCCTGGATACTGTCCAGATCTTGTCGCACTTGAACATGGACTGCTTCAGTATCTGAGGAGCCACAAATGTTGCAGAATATTGTACAATCATTAGCGAACATCCCGACTTCTGACCTTAAATTGGAGGGAAGGTCATTGATGAAGCAGCCCTGAAGAAGTTTTTGGCCACTGCGCGAGGGACTCCTACAGACTTGGAGCTGAGTTGACTGACCTTCATCAACCACGACCATCTTCCTACGTGTCAGGTATGATTCTAACCAGCGGGGAGTTTGCGCCTGATTCCCATTGATTGCAGTTTTGCTGAGGCCCCTTAATGCCATACTTGTTAGAAGGCAGCCTCGTTTTAAAGGATTGTCACTCTCACCCCACCTCTGGAATTCAGCTCTTTTGTCCATGTTTGAACCACTGTAATGAGGTCAGGAACTGTGTGGCTCTGGTGGACCCTTAACTGGGCATCATTGACCAGGGTATGGCTGAGCACGTGCTGCTTAAAAGCAGTGGGACCTTCCACCACTTTACTGATGATCGAGAGTAGACTGACAGAGTGGGAATACCATCATCTTTAGGTTCCCCTCCAAGCCATTCACCATCCCTGACTTGGAAATATATTTGCTTTTTATAAACAGGAGATGCTTGGGGTAATTTTCCACATAATCGGGGAAAGCCATTGTTGTAACTGTATTGAAGCAGTTTGGCTTGGGTAGTGGCAAGTTATGGAGCACAACTTTTCAGTATTATTGCCAGAATGTTGTCAGAGTATGGACTCTTTGGAGTATCCAGTATCTCCAACGGTTTCTGGATATCCCGTGGACTGAATCGAATTGGTTGGTGACTGGTAACTGATTCACTGAGGACCACTGGAGGAGGTGAAGATTGTTGCGAATGTATCAGCCTTATCTTATACACTGAAGTGGTGGGCTTTTCCATGATGGAGGAAGGGGTTATTTGTGCAATCTCTTCCTCCAGTGAATTGCTTAATTGTTTAATTGTTTAATTGACCCAACTGTTTCTCAACTGGATGTGGAAGGACTGCAGAGCTTATATCTGATCCTTTGCTTGTGGGATCACTTAGCCCTGTCTATCACTTACTGCTTAAGCTGTTTGGCACACACGTTGTCCTGTTTGGTGGCTTCAACAGGCTGACACCTCATTTTCAGGTGTGCCCAGTGCTGCTCCTGCCATCCTACACACTCGGTTTACCAAGGTTGATCCTCTGGATTGAGAGTAATTGTTGTGTGGGGGATATACCAGGCCATGTGGTTGTGTGGGTGTACAATTTTGCTCCTATAGATGAACCATAGCACCTTATGGACACCCAGACTTGAGCTGCTAGATCTGTTCGAAGTCTGTCCTATTTAGCACAGTGATAGTGCCACCCAGATTGGTGGAGGATATTCTCAATGTGCAAGTGTGACTTTGTCTCCACAATGACTATGCGGTGGCCACTCTTACCGATACTGTCATGGACAGATACTTCTGCAACTGGCAGATTCGTGAGGCTGTGGTCAATACGTATTTTCCTCTTGTTGGTTCCTTCACCACCTGCTGCAGAACCAGTCTAGCAGTTATATCCTTCAGGACCCGGCCAGCTCGATCAGTAATGCTGTAGCTGAGATACTCTTGGAAATGGACATTGAAATCCGCTACCCAGAGTACATCTTGCGTCCGTGCTACCCTCAGAGCTTCCTCCAAGTGTTGGTCAGCATGGAGGAGTACTGATTCATCAGTTTAAAGAGGCTGGTACATGGTAATCAGCAGGAGTTATCCTTTCCCATGTGCAAACTCATGCCATGAGACTTCATGGGATGCGGAGTCAAGTGCAATTCCCTTCCAACTGTATCCCAATATGCCGACACTTCTGCTGTGTCTGTCCTGCTGATGAGACAGAAAATATCTGGGGAAGGTAATGGGGAATCTTGGACATAGACTGAAATGGATCATCCACTCAGCACTTCTGACTGAAGATTGTTGCGAATGAATCAGCCTTATCTTATACACTGATTTGATGGGCTCTTCCATCATGGAGGAAGGGGCTATTTGTGGAATCTCTTCCTCCAGTGAATTGTTTAATTGTCCCCAAAGTTTCTTGACTAAATGTGGAAGGACTTATACCTTACAGAATCATACCTTACAGACAATGTCTGGCTGTTGCTTGACGAGTCTGTTTATTTCTATTCACTGTTTCCTGCCAACTGTCCAATTCTAGAAACATATCCATATATTAGCCCCAATCCACTCAGATTTGATTTTGCAAACTGGGCTTGGAGCTTTACCAAAACTTTTCTAAAAATCAAAATGCTTTATATCCATTGCTTCTCTTTCATTTGTCGCCCAGTCTGTTTCTCAAACATAATTCCCATTTCATAAATCTATGTTCGTGTTGTCTATGATCATTACTTTCAACACCAATAATTTCTCCTAAACCATTTACTTACTATGTTCTATGTTCTATGTAGTCTATCATTTTCCCACACCAGACTTGGTTTTCCTTGTATTATTTGAAAGTTCTGTGAAGACAGAACGGAAGTAGTGGCTTTATAGTTCTGCCATTTCCGTGTTCCCCATTCTCTAATCTCTGGTTTCAAACTGTAAGGAAAAATGAACTTGTTACTCATCTTTTTCACATTGACATGGTTTATCAAGTTATTACAGTTTACCCTTATAACCCTTGCGAATATACTCTTCAGAAATTCATCAATTCCTGCCTTAAACTGCTCAATAATTGACCTTCCACACCATACACGCATAGGAGCATAGCCTCTGTGCCAACAGAAGTACAGCACGATCTACATTAGTCCCACTTCCCTACAGCAGGCCCACAGCCTGGAATGTTATGACAATTCCAAGTGCTTGTCCAAGTACTTTTTAATGATTGTGAGGTTACCCGTGATAATTCCCCTCTCAGGAAGTAATCCCAGAACACAATACCCTCGAGGTGAAAAAAGTTTAAATCCTCTCTGAACTTGAAATGTTTCACTTGAAAAGTGTGCTCCTTTGTTCTTGACCCTCTGACTAAAAGGGACAGCTGCTGTCTCTCCACCCTGTCCATGTCGTTTATAATCTTATCCGTCTGAATCATGGACCACTCAGCTTTCTTTGATCTTTATTCTGTTCGACTTGTCCATGCAGAATATCGCGGAATTCTTCCTGATCTCGCCTACTTGTACTTCTCCATGTCCTTCTGTTATTCATTCCGCTCTATGTTTCTAAGTTTCACTGCAATCACCTCTCATATTTTGAAACTCGAGATCACAGGCTGAGTTTCCACATCAGGCTATCTTGCCATTTTAGGCATTAATCTGGATAATACCTTTTGCAGTTACTCTGTCGTCAATATATTCTTTCTTAGATTGGGACTCCAAACGATACAAAATACTCTAAGTGTAGTCTTATGAACACTCGATGCAACTGGTGCACGACATCCTCTATCTTCCAATTACATTCACATGAATGTAAACCTAATTTTTACTTTCCCATTTGCATATATTCTTCCCAATACCTCTCGCTTTAATTTTTCTTATGAGCTTACTGTGTGAGTTCTTTGAAAAATAAAGCTCATGAATATCTAACTATATGTTAGACATTGGTTCTTCATTGCCTATGTTCACAAGAATCATCTTCATACCTTTCCAAAAAATGTTTACCACTTCTGGTTTTCCTTTCATCGGTACATTCTCACACTCCCCAGTTATGTTATTACCTTCTATATATCTAGTAGCATGTTCTTTGCAATAGAGTCCAACAGATACCTGACTGAGGATGACAAGATAACTGGTCTGTAGTTCACCATTCACCAAATTCATCCTTTCTTAAACTATTGGATAATATTTATAAACCTTTCCTTATCTAGATTGGCTAAATTCCTTTCCGGAATGTGTCGGAATATAAAGTGAAAGTCCGCGATGCACTCAACTTGTCTATTGCTGCTTCCTCTGAAATTCTTGTATGAAGTACATCTAGTCTGTCAGGTTTATAAATACTCAATCCAGCTTTCTTTTCAAAGATATCCCCAACACTGATAACAATGATGTTAGACTTTATTTACACAAGTCCCATGGTCACTTAGTATTTCTGGAAGAATTTATGGACATTCTTCCATGAAGATAGGCACAAAGAAACTGTTTCTTTTCCCTGAGATTTCTCTGTTCTCTGCAATAAATTATCTTGAACGCACACCAATTGCTCCACATTTGACCTTGTTTTTTATATTTTTTTTCATACATTGATAGACGCTTTTTAGCAGTCTTAATTTTTTTTCTTTCGTTTGCACGCTTTTTCTCTTCTTGATTTTCTTCTCAGTTTCTTGGTCATCCTTTGCTGGGTCCTACATCTCTCTGAATCCACTGGTCTAACTGCAACACTTGGCATTTTTCTAAGCTGCCTCCTTTCATCTAATAGATAGATGAAGGTGGGGTTGAAAGTGATAGTCAGAGAGGAGGGTGGGCAAGATTGATAGGCAGGAAGGTGGACACACAGGAACATTCAAACGGGCGGTGCTGACTTGGAAGGTTGGAGCGAGATAAGATGGGATTAGGGGAAATGGGGAAATGGGGAAATCCACTATGATCCCCTGTGGTTGGAGGGTCCCAAGCCAGAAGAGGAGACTTTATTCCTACAGGCTTCTGGTAGCTCGGGTTTGGTGATGGATCAGGCCGAGAGCCGTCATGTCCTTGCCAGAGTGGGAAGGGGAGTTAAAGTGCTCAGCCACAAGGCGATGAAGATGTTCAATGTGGCTGTCCCAGAGATGTTCTCTGAAATGATCTACCCGTTGACCTCCTGCCTCGCCAATGTAGAGAAAACCACATTGGGTTTAATGGATGCAGCAGATGAGGCGTTCTGTCTCCCTTAATCACCTATCACTTTCAACCCCACCTTCATCTACCTACCGCAATCCCAGCTACCTCCCCTGTCGCACCACGTTCTCATTTATCTCTCAGCCCTCTTGGCCCATAAGCTTCATTCCTGATGAACACCTTATGCCCGAAACATCGATTTATCTGCTCTTAGTATGCTGCCTGACTGCGCTTTTCCAGCACCACATTCTTCGACTCTGATCTCCGCATCTGTAGTCCCCACTTTCTCCTCACACCTTCATGGTCTGCATGATTCAGATTTATCACGGTTACTTCAAATAAATCAAAAACTGTCGTGTCCTCAAACAGCACAAAAGAAAACCAATACATTGTGGTCACTGTTCCCAAAAGGTCCTTTCCAACAAAAGTTTTAATTAGCTCTTCTGATCACTCACACCAATTCCTAAATAACCTGATCTCGAGTTCAGTGCTCAACATAATGTTAACACAAACCATCTCACACGTGGTCATGAAATCCATTTTTCCCAGCATCAACATTCAATTGGGTTAACACAGTTTAGATATAATTTAAACAGTACATTATTACTGAAGAATCCACAAATGTGTATATCTCATTTCCTGTTTTATAGCATGTCCAGCATTTGTACTGCAGCTTTCACTTTGATATATAACTCCCATTATTGTTTGCTCCTCCTTGCTGTTTACTCGATTCTACCTTACTAGATTCTGTGGAATCTGAGCGACGTGGGCTCTGGGGAGATTAATGGTGGATATCATCTCGCCACATCATTTATAACCTTCTCAAACTTTAATGTCTCCAGATCTCCCGTTATGCTGATGGAGTAGAGAAGGACAATGATCTTCCAACAATGCTCTGTATTCCCCCAGAGAGCTGAGACTGCTCTAACCTGGGTGGGAACCTTACAGCAGGCTGGTAATGTGTTGCTGCTGCTGTACAGGGTCTTAGTGAGATCACATCTGGAGTAGTCTGTCCAGATTTCGTCTGTTCTATGAAGAAAGGATGTTGTTATATTGTACATAGCTCAGCGATGGTGCCCCCAGCTGATTCCTGCAATGAAGGTGCAAGCTTATAACGAAAGGTTGATCAGGTTGACCCAGTAGCCATTGGAGTTTACAAAAATTAAGGATGATCTTATTTCAACATAGATGACAGAAGTAGTCAACAAGTGAAGTGAAATACACAGATAGTGGAGGAATCCCATTCCGTTCTCCAGCCTGTTATACAGGAACAACAGGAGGATATTCAGGCCTTCGAACCTGTTACACCAAAACAGGACGAGGCGAGTCAGCCCCTGGAGCCTGATATACATTTACAGAAGGAGGCCAATCAAGCACTCGAGCCTATAACAGTAGGCCATGCTTCACCAGTATCCTGTTAAACAGCAACAGGATCAGTCAATTCAGCCTCCGCAAGTCTGTAACATAGGAACTGGAAGAGGTCACACAGTGACTGGGGATTGTTACACTGGGATAACAGGAGGCCATTCAGACCCACCGAGCCTATTGCAAGGGAATTGGATAAGGATAAAAAACTATCTGAGCCTTCTTTCATGAGAAAGGAAGAGGTAATTTAGACACGTGTCTGTTGTATGGGAACAAGAGAAGACCAATCAACCCCTCGGTCCCATCTCCGGGGTACATGAGGAGACCGTTCAGTATATCCACCTGTTATGGAGAAGTATGAGAAGACCCATCAGCCCCTCAAAATGTTAGACAGCAACATGAAGATTCCATAATCTCCCAATCCTCTAAAACATCGACAGGAGGAGGTCATTCTGGCCTTGGAGGTGACAACATGGGAACACCAGAAAAACATCAGTCCATCGAGTTTGTACACCAGCAGGATTATGAGTCCATTCAGTCACACATGGCTAGTAACAGCATTTGGAGCAGATCTCTTAAAAAACGTTTGCCCATTAAATAGGAATTCAAAGAAAACGCAAAGGGTTTCGAAAGGGAAGAACTTATAATAATGGTATACATTAGGGACTAAAGTGCAACAATAAACTATTGTAATTTAAGGCTAATTGTTAGAGTCCATTTTTCAGGACATTTGCAAAGTGAAACCACAATTCGTCAGAGTCAACATGGTTTTATGAAGGCTAAATCGTGTTTGAATTGTTTGCTTGAGTTATTTGAAGATGTCACAAACAATATGGATCGGGGGAATCCTGGAGATGGAACATATCTGGTCTTCCTGAAGGCATCGGGTATGTCGCTTCTCCAAAGAGTAAGTGGTAAGGTCAGACAACATGGGTTTAGGAGTAATTTATTAGCTTGGATGGAGGATTGGTTAACCAACAAAATTGAGTCATAAGGAATAAATGTGTCATTTTCTTTTGGCAAATGCAATTTGTGGGGTGCCATTGATTTCAGTACTCATGCCTCAACCATTTGCGATCGATGGTAGTACTGTATTCGGTTGACGGGATAGAAAATGCGGTGCCACATTTTCAGATGGCACTTACATTGGTAGGAAATTACTTCGGAATGATGATGCAAGAGATTTAAAACTATATGGATAGGTTGGATGAATGGGCCAATGTTTGGCAAGGAAAATTAATGTGAATAACTATGGGCTATTCAAGTTGGCCAGTATAGTAGAAAGACAAATTATTATCTAAATGGAGATAAAGTTCAAAGTGTTTAGGTGCAGAGGGATCTGGGTGTCTGCTTACACATCACATAAAGCATGCCTGCGGGTACTGTAAGTAATGAGAAATGCAAGCATAATTTCAGCGTTTATTTATAAAAGCATAGAGTAGAAAAGTAGTGAGTGTTGGTGCAGCTATGCAAGGCATTCGTGAGGCTATACTGGAGTACAGTTTGGGTGTCCTGCAGAATGAGGTATTTCCATTTGAGGCAATTCCAAACAGCTTCATTAGATTGATTCCATATTTGAAATGTTTGTCTTTTGAAGAGAAATTGAGCAGTGTAGGCCTATACTCTCGAGTTTATAAGAATGAAAGGAGATCTCATTGAGGTCTGTAAAATGCTAAAAGTAATTGAAAGTGTAGATGTGGAGTGGATTTTTTTTCATGTGGTGCAATCTACAGCAAGAGACTAGAGTTTTAGGATGGAGAGAAGGCAGGAAAGTGGAACAGAGGCCGCGTTGACATCAGCCTCATCGAGGGTTTGGATTCCTCACAGATGCTCTTGTTCTTATTCAACTCGTCGACTGTGTTGGACAGGAATGGGGGAGAACTGGGTCTCATACAGGAAGGAGGCACTCAGGATAAATCACTCTCAATCAGTTAGAGAGAACTTGACCAGTAGGGTCACACAGTGACCAGCGCTGGGTTCTCAACTATTTACAATCTATATTAATGATCAGGAGCATGGAACAGATATACAGATGCTGAGTTCGGTGATGTCGCTGTGGTAAGCAAGAGATTAAATTATCAAGAGAAGGTGGAGAGTCTGCAAATCGATTCAGAGAGGTAAAGGCAATAGATCATAGTTTGGAAGGTGAAATTTAAGATGATATAACCTGCCATTTCATTTACCGGAATAATAGAAAGCAATACGTTACTGAAATGGAGAGGGATTACAGGACTTAATGATACTGTGTACTGGGGGGTTCACTCAGATCCGTTCAGACATGCGAGGTTTTGCTCCATCCCTGATCATCAGCTCCCAGACACTCCAAGTTACCCTTTTTCTCTCCGTACACATGGAATACTTTGATGTGGTTGATTGGCGGTGGGGATGTTGTTTTGAAACGTGCATCAAGGGGACGTCCTTTATCCAAGATATGTTCAATTCTTTCTACGTGAAGACCCGATGACGATGGGAATGGTTTACTGGTTCTGAATGAAGAGGCCGTGACTGCTGCCAGGGCAGGGGGTATTCACCAACATGATGTACTGTGCATGGACACACTGTAACATTAATAGAGAGAGAGAGAGAGCTGCTTCAGTTCCTCTACCTCTCCCCATTGACATGGATACCTTGCAGATGCCATGTACACCATCGGGAATCCCACTATACTGAATACACCCGGCTGCTCCCTGCTGAGGGAGAAACAATGCTTCTCATCCGTCATATATATCTTCCATCACCGAATGGTTAAGATTGATGTTGAGATACTGTGAAATGATGGATGTTGTAACTACAGTCCCCATGCTCCATCCAGAGTTTGGTCGCCAAATCCTCAGGTCTCCCTGAATGTCTGAGGCAACTTACAGCACAACCTCCAGCAAAACATCCCCTGCCCCTCCACTAAATTTTCAATTACAGGAGCCAGTCAGAAACCCCTCGGTACAAGTGTTGTGAACCAGACGAGATCCCCACAAAATATTGTAAGAAGGCCGTTTAGACCCAAGCCTTTCCTTATTTTGAATATAGATGGGAAGTGTGCCATCTCACACATGTTGTGACTGGTCAAACCACTCGACATTAAGCAAAATATAGAGCTGAAAAAGTGTTGCTGGAAAAGCACAGCAGAAGGGCTTATGCCCGAAAAGTCGATTCTCCTGTTCCTTGGATGCTGCCTGACCTGCTGTGCTTTTCCATCAACACATTTACAGCTCTGATCTCCAGCATCTGCAGTCCTCACTTTCTCCTTTAAGCAAAATATAATCTATTCAAATGCTTTAGTTAAAATACAATCAAATAAAAGAACATTTTGGGATAGCTTTTATGTTGGAACACTTACACAAACAATAGATACTGTACCTTCTTGGTTTACACCGCTTGGCACAAAGATATATTCAAATACAGAACCTTACAGCAGTTTTCCCAATCCAGGAGGAAACAAAATGAATCTCAGATAGAAAAGCAGCTGTGGATCATGTATTAAAACTTCGAACACTTTTGGGATCCCCAGCAGCTTCTGAATGCTGCAACAAAAATCAAAATGAGAAACCCTGGTTTGGGAGAGCTGGCCACTGCCCTTTCATCGTTACCACCGTTTTAATGAAACGTAAAAGCTCAGTTATTTACTTAAACTGTTTTCAGACAGGAGTTCTGCACCTCTGCCTTTAAAACCTCTCTTCAAAAAAAACCCGAGAGAAAATAACCTTTTTACAGTCATAGAATTCTCACAAATCCATCTTTAATACAATAGTCCATCAATATACAACGGTGGATTCATTTCAGACCTCCTAATCTTCCTCTATTGGTAGACTGAAATGCATATACATTACATTGACTGTGAGCATACAAATGTTCACAACTAGTTTCGATTTCAGGCATTTTACTCCTGCCACAGAATGCCTTTGTCTTTCTTCATCCAAGTCTCCACAACGTGTCAAAACGTAGGGTTTCTCGCCCTGTCACCTGTATAATTTAAAACTGAATGGCAGCAATAATAAGCTCAATCGAAACAGACTGGTATTTTTCTCCCTAGACTCCCTAAGTTACATACTCCTTTACCTCTTAATGCTCTAACCTCTTTTCCTGCTACTCCTGGCCTATGCTAATAAACGTTACTCTCGCAGGGATATATTTTAAAAAGATCTCACACATTCTTCTCAACCTCCCAAAGTAATCAAACATTGATTTCTGATCCCAATCATCATCATCAGCCATTTCAGCTTCTAAGCTTGCTGTTGTAAGTCTCTGCTCTTCCACACGAGTTCCCGCGACTGCAGGAAGTGAATTGTTGAACTTCTCCAAAATAAGAATCTCTTTCAGAGTGTCATAGGTTTGCTCTTATTTTAATACCCTTTAATACCCTTGAGCCAAAACCCATGGCCAGAGTAAGATACAGAGGGACAGAAAGATTCACATTAAAGACAGAAACAGACAGTTAATTCACTGAAAAGATGTTGTGGAAATATAGGGAAAAAGACAGGGCAGTGGGACTAACTGGAGAAGTGAGATCTTCGAGAGTAAAATGACAAGAATGAGAACATTGAATAAATGCATTGTCAGATCGGCTGGAATGGTTTGTTACATTAAATTCTGAATCTGCTTGACAGAACACCACAAACAACATAAACTGGGACAAGATGACAGCCCAGCATGGAGAGCTGTGCAGACCATGCTAGTGTGTTGTTCAGTAAACTGCACTATCTGCCCAGCATAGAGAGTATTGCTAACTTTACTATCATATGCTAACTATACTCACATCGGATTACTGCCTACAATAGGAAGGTTTGCTGTGTGTGTGTGTGTTCATCAGAAACTGAGGGAGAGTGCGTGTGTGCGCGCCATAGGCGTGGTTGAATGCAAAACTCCTTGTTTGAGAAGGAACGCACATGGAGGAAATTATTTAAAATAAGAACAACTGGCAGGCTTTTTGTAAATCGACAGAGAGAGAAGGAGAGAAGTTCCATGGACAGATGAGATAAAGTGTTTGAGAATGTCGAAATAAAGGCATTGCCAGAGACAATAGCAATATACATCGGCGTGCACATGAATGACAGATGGATGGGCGTTTGGTGTAAGTTCGAATCAGATTTGCTTTGGCAAGTTTGAAGCCGGAGCATCAGCGGCAGATTTTTGACTTCCTTAAGCCTGTATTTCATAGCTCAAGGTTCAAACAGCAAATGGAATAAGTCAGTGAGACATATTCTGGAGTGGTGAGTATTTCAAGTTGGAAATGGTCAGGGTATGATGTCAGGAATTAGCTCATGGTCAAAGGGATCACCCACAGTTGTGACTTGTCTGCTTCAGCCGCAGATATTGGCCATGGATGGGAGGGAAACAGTGAAAGGAAGTGGAGTTTGTAACCAGAACAGTAGAGAATGATCTCCATGCTGTTAAAACTTCAATAACAAGTGCAATGATACAGTAAATTGTAGTTCTCCACTGAAACTGAGTAGATCAACATAGAGACCCATGAGTAACAATGTCAGAGCAGAGAGAGAGACAGGAATTGAACACATTAATTGAAGTAGTTAGTAGTAGTCTGTAGAGTGAATCTATGGATTGAGAGTTTCAACAGGAAGATGATAGGGACAAGAAGTGTAGACTATATGAAAGAAAAGTAATACAGACATTACTGGTTTATAGAAGAAAAATCTGGACAGTGACACTTACCAAGAACACCAACGATAGCCAGGAAAGGATAATGAAAATATTGAATAATGAGAAGAGTGTAATCGCTCCGCATTGATAATGGTCACCAATTAAATGCAGAAAGATACCAAACATAAATGGCTAAACTCCTGTCTATTGTTGGAACATGCCAGTCTCATATTCCCAGATTATGATCCATTTTTGGAACATTCCAGTCTAATGTTCTCAGATTCTGATCTCTCCTCCCCATCTCTCCAAATCTGCTGATCCCTGTCAGTGCTGTCGGTGATGTTCCCGCCCATGTTATGGGATAGCACATTGAACGGCGCCTATTTATCATTTAAAGATGGAAACCCTCCTCTGGAATAATTAAAATCCATGGAGATTGGCATTAATCACAGTCCCTGAACAAACACTGGGAAACCGAGCAAAGGCTACGGCAAAGGATGAATGGGCACCGCACAACAATCAACAGACAGGAGTGTTCCCTCCCAGTTGGGGAACACTTCAGTGGTCCAGGATATTCTACCTCAGACCTTCTGGTACCATCCTCCAAGGCGGACTTCAGACAGGCAGCAGGGAAACGTGGCCGAGCAGAAGCTGATAGCTAAGTTCGATACGCATCGGGAGGGCCTCAACCGGGACCTTGGGTTCATGTCACATTACAGGTGACCACCATTGCACTATAAACACACACAGAGACACTCCTATACCCACAAATACATACGGACACACATGTACGTAGACACGCACACAGACACTCACACACACCCTTACAGTCACACAGACAGTCCCACACTCATATGGCATCCTCTCAGAGACTTAGACCACTCTACACTCATGCACACACATATACACTCTAAAACTGATAGTCAAAACCCCCCACCCCAGACACGCACACACACATGCACCCCGTCACAGACTTAAGACACTCTATATCACTACACACACATATACATTCTCTCTCACACTCACAACCCCCCAAACCAGACAGACACAGACACACATATACAAACCGATAAAGACCCACATGCACACATATATGTTGTGGGATGAATTTGTACTTGCAGAGTTACATTGTAGTTTGCTCAAAAACTGCATGAAATCATGTAAATCTCTGAGCTCAAAAACTGTATGGCTTCATGTAAAACTCTGTTATCTCACTTTTCAGATTAGAATCAATCTAAACATCATGGCATAGATAGAGAACACAGGGGGGCTAACACCTTCAACATATTGTCTAGCTAAAACTCACTGTTACAGCTAACCTGAGAATGCAACATTTTTTTTAAGAAGTGATGCGATTTACACATGAAAGAAGTGAAACTATCATGGTACTCGAACAGATGAAAGACCCAGCAGACAATCAAGGTATTTTTCAATGTATAATTTCAGTTACATCACACTATACATTTTTGCTATAAATTCTGTGCTTCCAATTAAACCTGTTGGACTATAACCTGGTGTTGTGTGATTTTTAACTTTGTACATCCCAGTCCAACACCGGCATCTCCAAATTATGACTGAGCAAACAGGCTCAATTAACCAGTTCCACACACCACTTTTCATATAACTACAAAAGAGGACATTTACTGGGTTTGGATGTAATGGATATTAAAAAACAATGGAATGGGCCATAAATCTTTAAATCTTTTTTTAAACTTGGATATGAGAGTATTAACAGAACACTGCAGGGGACGATATATGTTCCACTCTATGAAAGAAGCAGTTATAAAATATCAGGTCGGTTGCACAAAGAAAGGTCAGGTTGGCAAGTTTCTGGATTCCTTCTTGACCAGTGTGAGGCTACTCCTGGTTTCAAGTGCCCTGCTACCAAATCCTTTCATAATCTTGAGACAGAGCATTGAGGCTGCTGCTCAGCAACAGGCCGAAGCAATTCTGTCCCTATAAACCTCTTACAGAGGGATAATAGAAGGCCATTCAGCCCATATTAGCCTGTTGCTACTTGAAAAGGTGGAAATCTAGAATATTGGCACATTTTGCCAACAAGGAGAAAGTGAGGACTGCAGATGCTGGAGATCAGAGCTGAAAAATGTGTTGCTGGAAAAGCACAAAACGTCGATTCTCCTGCTCCTTGGATTGTGCCTGACCTGCTGCGCTTTTCCAGCAACACATTTTTTCAGCACATTTTGCCAACAGAATCATTCAAAACAAAGAGATGTGTCACTGCAGCTGTATGAGGTGTTACTGAGAGGGCACCTGGAGTACATTGCGTTGTTTGTGTTTCTGTAACTGAGAAGGGATGGACCTCCATCAGATACAGTTTAACGGCTGCTCGTAATCCACGGGCTGCTGTCTCATTTAATGTCACAGGTCTGTTACACAGGGACAGGAGGAGGCCATTCAGCCTTTCCAGTCTATTACAGAGGGCCACGAGGAGCCCATTCAGCCTCTCGAGCCTGTTACAGAGGGGCAGGAAGTGTTTATTTAACTTTCTGTTACGCATAAATATTAGTTTTAAATTCGTTGTGGAATAGGAAAGACCTGATGTAAACATTAAAGTTCAATTTTGAAAGTGTTATGCGAGCCCTGTGAAAGGAAGATTGGGATACCCTATTCGCAGGTAAAGGGATGGTTGGAAAATGCCAGGCCATCAAAACTTGGTTTCAGAGAGTCCAGAGCCAACGTGTTCCTATTCGTGAGAGGGGCAAGGCTGGTGGGTGCAAGGAGTGCTGGACGGCTAGATATATTGATGCTCTGGTCAAGGTAAGGAAGGAGGCATATGTCAGGTAAACAGAGCTGAGATCAAGTAAATCCAGAGAGGTGTATAAGGGCAGAAATGGCATAGTCAATGCGGAAATCTGGTCAGAAAAATGTGGACATGAGATGGCTTTAGAAATAGGGTTAACGAGGCATTGAAGAAATTGTACAAATCCTTTAATGGTAAAAGATTAACTAGGTGGAGAACAGGGCCCCTTAAAGATCAGTAAGGCGACCTATGTGTGGAACCACCAGAGATTGGAGGGATACGAAACAAAAATTTCTCCTCAGTACTTAATGAGGAGAAGGTTACAAGAGCGAGAGAATGAATAAATATATAGTGAAACATTGAAAGGTGTCTATATTACACGGAGGTGTTTGACATTTTAAAACACATAAAGGTGAACAAATCCCTGGGACCTGATCAGTTGTGTCCCAAATGTTTGTGGGAAGCTAGGAAAGAGAATGGTCAGCATTTTGCTGATATATTTGTATCATTGATTTCCACAGGTGAGGTGTCAAAAGACTAGAGGGCTGCTAACATAGTGTCATTATTTAAAAAGTAAGGAAAAGAAAAACAGGTAGCTATAGATCAGTGAGCCTGACGTCAATGGTGACTGAATTGTTGGAGGGGAATTTGGTGGAAAGGACGTACATGTATTTGAAAATACAAGGACTGAAGAAGGCTTTGTACATTGGAGATCACGTCTCACTGACTCGGTGTAATCTTTTGAGGAAGTGATGAAGATGATTGATGAAGGCAGGCCAGTGGATGTTGTCTTTATGGAATTCAGTAAGATTACCAAAATGTTCTACATGGTAGACTGGTTAGCAAGGTTAGATTTCGCGGATCCAGGGAGAAATCGCCGTTTAGATCTCAAATTGTCTTGAATATTGGAGACAGGCCATGAGAGTGGACATTTCTTCATTAAACTTGGAGACCTGTGACCAGTGGCGTGCCGCAAAGATCAATACTGGGTCCACTGCAATTTGTCACTTATACAAATCATTTGCATTTGAGTATATGAAGTATGGTCAGTAAGTTTGTAGATAATACCAAATTTGGTGGTGTAGTCGACAGTGAAGAATGATCTCTCAGACTATAATGGGACCTTGTTTAGGTGAACCGAGGAGTGGCAGACAGAGTAAGTTTTAGTTACATGTGAGGTGTTGTATTTTGGCAGACAAATCAAGGCAAGACATATCGGTAGTGCTCTGTCGAAAGCTGTCAATGAAGGAAAACTCCATAGAAATTATAGAATCCCTACAGTTAGAAAACAGGCTTTTCGGTCCATCGAGGCCACACCGAACCTCTCAACTGTATCCCATTGGACAAACCCCTACCCTATCCCTCTGAGATTGCATTTCCCATGGCTAATCCACTTCCCCTACACATCCCTGGGTACAGCGCGCAATTTAGCATGGCCAATCTACCCACACCTGTATGTCCTTATACTGTCAGAGTAAAACATAGCACCCGGAGGAAACTCACGCAGACACCGGGAGAACGTACAAACTCCACACAGTCAGTCATTCAAGGATGGAATTAAACCCAGGTCGCTGCCCTGGGAGGCAGCAAAGCTAGCCTTGCGGTGCAGGTTCTCCGTTCCTTGAAAGTACCGTCACAGGTAGATAGCGCAGTGAAGAAGGCACTTGGTGATCTTCCCTTTATTGGTCCGTGCTTTGAGTCGAAGCATTTGCATGACATGTTAAATCTATACAGGACATTGGTTTGGCCAGTTTTGTAATATTGCCTTTAATTCTGGTCTCCCTGCTGTCAGAGAGGCGTTGTCAAACTTGAAAGGGTGCAGAAGAGATTTAAAAGAACGTTGCAGGTGTTGGAGGGTTAGTGTCACAGTGAGAGTTAGAATAGGCTGGCGCGATTTTGAAGTGTTGAGGCTAAGGGGGGGGGGGGTGGCGGGGACATTAAAGGGGTTTATAAAATCATGAGGGGCATAGATAAGGTCAATGTCAATGTCTTATACCAAGGTTGGACGAGTCCAAAATTAGAATACAATGGTTTCAGGTGAGAGGAGAAAGATTTTAAAAGGGATATGAGGGACAACATTTTCACACAGAGACTTCTGTGTGTATGGATTGAACAGCCAAAAGAGGTGGTGGAGGCAGGTACAGTTACACCATTTAAAAGGCATTTGGATGGATACATGCATGGGAAGTGTGTAGAGGGAGATGGGCCAAGTGCTGGCAAGTATGACGAGATTAATTTAAGATATTTGGCGGTATGGATGACCAGACCGAACGATCTTTTTCCATGTTGCACATCTCTGAGAGTCGATTGACTCTTCAGTGTATAACACGGGAGCAGGATGAGGCTATTCAGCTTCTGAATTCTGTCAGTCGGCTTGTTTTCTCAATTACTGAGAGTCAAATACAAAAATACATCATTCAGATTTTGATGGTATTTTTCAGTAACAGGGGAAAGGCCTTCAGTCATGAAAAAGCTGTAAAGAATGTGAAGAGGCCATTCAGTCCCTCACCTCCATTCCACAGGAGCAGCAGGTGAGCACAGAACTATTGGAGCCTGTTACTCAGGAGCAAGAGGAGGACATGTATTTTCACAAACTTGGGATCAGGAGGGAATCATTCAACTGCTTGAAACTGGGGCACAGTGACAGGAGACAGTCACTCAACTGTTCGAGACTGGGGCACAGGAACAGGAGCCAGTTATTCAACTGCTCAAAACTGGGGCACAGGGAAATCTGGAGGCTAGTGAGGCCCGAGGATCCTGTTACGCAGGAACAGGAGGAGGTTTTTAGATTAGATTACTTACAGTATGGAAACAGGCCCTTCGGCCCAACAAGTCCACACTGAACCGCCGAAGCGCAACCCACCCATACCCCTACATTTACCCCTTCTTACCGAACACTACGGGCAATTTAGCATGGCCAATTCACCTGACCTGCACATCTTTTGTACTGTGGGAGGAAACCGGAGCACCCGGAGGAAACCCACGCAGACACGGGGAGAATGTGCAAACTCCACACAGTCAGTCGCCTGAGTCGGGAATTGAACCCGGGTCTCTGACGCTGTGAGGCAGCAGTACTAACCACTGTGCCACCGTGCCGCCCATGGTGACTCACTCTTTACCAGTGTGGGACACTGGGAGCGAAGGGGAGTTTGCTTGGAACAAACAGAAATACATTAATAAGTTGCATTCGTGGTCCACACAATCCTGCCCCAATATTCACTAAAACCACAGCTGATCTGATTGTGATTCCCTCATTCAATTTCACGGAGCCTGTCCTCTCTGCAGCCTCTGCTCCATTTGTTGGTCATGTTGCTGACACAGATGCTGTAACAACAGTCACCATGACTCATCCAGAGGGTCGGGTCTAATCAGATGAGTCAGGATTTGAAGAGTCCAATCACAAGAATTAAAACACAAAATGAAAGCATAGCCAGATGTTTAGTTCTCTCACATTCGCAATCTAATTCACATACTGGATTAGTGGTGCTGGAAGAGCACAACAGTTCAGGCAGCATCCGAGGAGCTTCGAAATCGACGTTTCGGGCAAAAGCCCTTCATCAGGAATAAAGGCAGAGAGCCAGAAGCGTGGAGAGATAAGCTGGAGGAGGGTGGGGGTGGGGAGAAAGCAGCATAGAGTACAATAGGTCAGTGGGGGAGGAGATGAAGGTGATAGGTCAGGGAAGAGAGGGTGGAGTGGATAGATGGAAAAGGAGCTAGGCAGGTCGGACAAGTCCGGACAAGACAAGGGGACAGTGCTGAGCTGGAGGTTTGAAACTAGGATGAGGTGGGGGAATGGGAAATGAGGAAGCTGTTGAAGTCCACATTGATGCCCTGGGGTTGAAGTGTACCGAGGCGGAAGATGAGGCGTTCTTCCTTCATGCGTCTGGCGGTGAGGGGGCGGCGGTGGAGGAGGCCCAGGACCTCCATATCCTTGGCAGAGTGGGAAGAGGAGTTGAAATGTTGGGCCACGGGGCGTTTTGGTTGATTGGTGCGGGTGTCTCGGAGATGTTCCCTAAAGCGCTCTGCTAGGAGGCGCCCAGTCTCCCCAATGTAGAGGAGACCGCATCGGGAGCAACGAATACAATGAATGATATTAGTGGATGTGCAAGTAAAACTTTGATGGATGTGGAAGGCTCCTTTAGGGCCTTGGATTGAGGTGAAGGAGGAGGTGTGGGCGGGGTTTTACAGTTTCTGCGGTGACAGGGGCAAGTGCCAGGATGGGAGGGTGTATCGTAGGGGGGTGTGGACCTGACCAGGTTGTCACGGAGGGCACGGTCTTTGCGGAAGGCGGAGAGGGGTGGGGAGGGAAATATATCCCTGGTGGTGGGGTCTTTTTGGAGGTGGCGGAAATGTCGGCCGATGATTTGGTTTATGCGAAGGTTTGTAGGGTGGAAGGTGAGCACAAGGGGCGTTCTGTCCTTGTTACAGTTGGAGGGGTGGGGACTGAGGGTGGAGGTGCGGGATGTGGGCGAGGTGCATTGGAGGGCATATTTAACCACGTGGGAATGGAAATTGCGATCTCTAAAGAAGGAGGCCATCTGGTGTGTTCTGTGGTGGAACTGGTCCTCCTGTTAGCAGATACGGCGGAGGCGGAGGAATTGGGAATACTGGATGGCATTTTTGCAAGAGATAGGTTGGGAAGAGGTGTAATCCAGGTAGCTGTGGGAGTCGGTGGGTTTGTAAAAATTGTCAGTGTCAAGTCGGTCGTCACTGACGGAGATGGAGAGGTCCAGGAAGGGGAGGCAGGTGTCAGAAATGGTCCAGGTAAATTTTAGGTCAGGGTGGAATGTGTTGGTGAAGTTGATGAATTGCTCAACCTCCTCGCGGGAGCACGAGGTGGCGCCAATGCAGTCATCAATGTAGCGGAGGAAGAGGTGGGGAGTGGTGCCGGTGTAATTCCGGAAGATCGACTGTTCTACGTAGCCAACAAAGAGACAGGCATAACTGGGGTCCATACGTGTGCCCATGGCTACCCCTTTGGTCTGGAGGAAGTGGGAGGATTCAAAGGAGAAATTGTTAAGGGTGAGGTCCAGTTCGGCCAAACGAATGAGAGTGTCGGTGGAAGGGTACTGTTGGGGACCTCTGGAGAGGACAAAACGGAGGGCCTGGAGGCCCTGGTCATGGCGGATGGAGGTGTAGAGGGATTGGATATCCATGGTGAAGATGAGGCGTTGGTGGCCGGGGCAACGGAAGTCTTGGAGGAGGTGGAGGGCGTGGGTGGCGTCTCGAACGTATATGAGGAATTTCTGGACTAGGGGGGATAGGACAGTGTCGAGGTAGGTAGAGATGAGATCAGTGGGGCAGGAGCATGCTGAGACAATGGGTCAGCCAGGGTGGTCAGGCTTGTGGATCTTGGGAAGGAGGTAGAACCGGGCAGTGCGGGATTCCAGGACTATGAGGTTGGAAGCTGTGGATGGGAGATCTCCTGAGGTGATGAGTTCAGTATGGTCTGGGAGATGATGGTTTGGTGTTGGGGGGTGGGGTCATGGTCGAGCGGGCAGTAGGAAGAGGTGTCCTCGAGTTGGCATTTGGCTTCAGCGGTGTAGAGATCAGTGTGCCAGATTACCACTGCGCCCCCTTTATCTGCTAGCTTAATGGTGAGGTTGGGATTGGAGCAGAGGGATTGGAGGGCTGCGTGTTGTGAGGGTGAGAGGCTGGAGAGGGGGAGGGGGGTCCACAGGTTGAGGCGGTTAATGTGCCAGCGGCAGTTGGAAATGAAGAGGTCGAGGGCAGGTAATCGGCCAGGGCGGGGTGTCCAGGTGGATCCAGTGTGTTGGAGGTGGGCGAAGGGGTCCTCGGAAGGTGGGCGGGAGTCCTGATTGTGAAAGTAAACTCGGAGGCGGAGGCGATGGAAGAAGTGTATTAAATTCATTGATGCGTGGATGGAGGGGAATGAAGGTGAGTCCTTTGCTGAGGACTGATCGTTCGTCCTTAGTGAGGGGGAGGTCTGGATGGATGGTGAAAACTCGGCAGGGCTGGGTGCTGGTGTGGGTGTGGAGCTGGGAGTGGGGTCGGAGCCAATACCTGGAGTGGGTGTAATGGTGGGGGGAATGGGGGTGGAGTCATGAGCAAGGGTAGTGTTCCCCTCGGTGTTCTGGGGGTGGGGATAGTGACAGTGGGGTCTGTGGGGGGCGTGTTAGCAGAATGCAGGTGAGTGGCGCTGGTGGGGGCGGAAGTGGTGGCAGTCACGGCAGTTGGGGTGGCGGAAGTCACTGAGCGTGTGGCATCAGCAATGATGTGAGGGGTGGAAGTGGTTGTGGGAGTGGCCATGATGGGGGCGGAAGTGACATCATCAATCAGCGTGGGGGTGGTAGCTGCATCAGCCGCATGGCTAATGGCGTTTCCGAGGCCAGGGGAATGTTCTGGAATGTTTGAGGAGCGCTGGTTATGGAGGTGGGTGGATAAAAGTTTGTTGTACTTACAGTTTTTGATGTTTGAGATGGAATTGAAATACTGTTTGTTGAGAGTATGAATTCTCCTGAGGATGTAGTACAGAGTGGGTCCTTTGCAATTCTGAGAGATTGTGGTCCTCAGCTGAGGCAGGGCTGACTGTGGAGAGGTTAGGTGCCGGCGCATTGCTGGAAGCGTGGAGTGGAGGATCTTGAAGGAGAACCGTTGCTGGTGTTTTTGAATCTGTAGTCTGTACTGTTTGTCCTGTTCGGGTCCGAACTCTGCTGGTTTAAAGGTAGTCCGGAGTCCGTGTGGGATGAGTTGGTTACGGAGGCAGGTACTGAGGAAGCAAATATGGCTGTTGTAGCGAGTTTGTTTCAGGACATGTTTGAAGAGGTTCAGGGCAGAGGAAATGACCTGGGAGTTGCAGTGGGAGAGAGACTCCCTGAGATTCTTGTAGAGAGAGGAGGAAAACATCTTCAAAGCAGGCATCCTTGCAAGAGGATTCGCAGTAGGGTTAAAATCAACGAGGTAAAAACAATAATAACTACAGATGCTGGAAACCAGATTCTGGACCAATCGTGCTGGAAGAGCACAGCAGTTCAGGCAGCATCCCAGGAGCTTCGAAATCGACGTTTCGGGCAAAAGCCCTTCATCAGGAATAAAGGCAGAGAGCCTGAAGCGTGGAGAGATAAGTTAGAGGAGGGTGGGGGTGGGGAGAGAGTAGCATAGAGTACAATAGGTCTGTGGGGGAGGAGATGAAGGTGATAGGTCAGGGAGGAGAGGGTGGAGTGGATAGGTGGAAAAGGAGCTAGGCAGGTCGGACAAGTCCGGACAAGGCAATGGGACAGTGCTGAGCTGGAGGTTTGAAACTAGGATGAGGTGGGGGAAGGGGAAATGAGGCAGCTGTTGAAGTCAACATTGATGCCCTGGGGTTGAAGTATTCCGAGTCGGAAGATGAGGCGTTCTTCCTCCATGCGTTTGGTGGTGAGGGATTTGCGGTGAAGGAGGCCTAAGACCTCAATGTCCTCGGCAGAGTGGGAGGGGGAGTTGAAATGTTGGGCCACGGGGCGTTTTGGTTGATTGGTGCGGGTGTCTCGGAGATGTTCCCTAAAGCGCTCTGCTAGGAGGCGCCCAGTTTCCCCAATGTAGAGGAGACCCCATCGGGAGCAACGGATACAATAAATGGTATTAGTGGATGTGCAGGTAAAACTTTGATGGATGTGGTAGGCTCCTTTAGGGCCTTGGATAGAGGTGAGGGAGGAGGTGTGGGCGCAGGTTTTACAGTTCCTGCGGTGGAAGGGGAAAGTGCTAGGATGGGAGTGTGGGTCGAGGGGGGGGGGGGTGTCCAGGTAGTCACGGAGGGAACGGTCTTTGCGGAAGGCAGAGAGGGGTAGGGAGGGAAATATATCTAACTCACATAACCAGCCCATCCATTACATGTTCAGGATGGACCACAGAGTAGATCCGGCTAGTGTACTGCTGAATGCAACCCAGCTATGTGCAGAATGAGACTCTGTGCAGCCAACACCAATACTGGATCTATAATCCTGGGCTAAATGTCCAGCGTGGGGAGCTCTGCAATCTGCACTGGTTCATTCATATATAAACCCAGGCTGTTGCATTGTTCGGTAACACTGTGTTAGATCGCAGCCCAGTGTGGGGAACCTTGCAACCAATGTTGGAACTGACAGTATGTGCAGCTCCCATCCATTTACAGCTCCATATCTCCAATGTGTCTTGACAAGGGGTGCTGCAAATATGAAAGTCACTGCGATGAAGAGATGTAAATAGAAACAATTTAAATACCAATAGTCCTGATTTAGGCGCGTATCACTCTAGTATTTGAAGATGAAATAACTGAGATAATATCCACTGAGATTTTGTAAATAATACAAACAGGTAAGAGGTGGTGGTAATGTTATAGTGGTGGTACTATAAGCCTTCAAATAATCAATGGGAATTAAACGAACAGATATGCAGGTAGATTGGCGAGACTTGCAGGAGCAATAAAGTCGTCATAATAGGTGATTTAAAGTATCCTGACATAGACGGGGACTTCCAGAGAGTTAAAAATTTAGATGGAATGTAATTTGTTAAGTGTGTTCAGGAAAGCTTCCACAAGCAGCATGTTGAGGGTCCTACTGGGGAAGGGACAAACTCGACCTACTGTTGGGAAATAGGGTAGGATAGGTGACAGAGGTAAAGTGGGGAAGTATTTTGGGAAAAGTGACCAGAGCTGTATTAATGTTAAAATAGGTATGGTCGGGACAAAATTGGTCCACAGATTAAAGTTGTAAATTGGGGCAAGGCGAATTTTGTTGGAATTAGGCAGGAGATTGCAGGGCTTGATTGGAGTCATGTGTTTCCAGGTAAAAGGATCCCGGGCAAGTGGGAGGGCTTCAAAAGTGAGATAGCTCGAATCCAAGGTCTATATGTTCCTGTGAGTGTAAAGGGAAAGTGAGGCTGGAAGAGAGAACCCTGGATGACAAGAGATATTGAGGCTCTGACCAGAAAAAAAGGAGGTGTCGCTCAGGTAAAGGCAGCTGGGACCAAGGGAATCTCAGGAGGGACACAGGGGATACAGGCGTTTACTGAAGAAGGAAATCAACAGGGCTAAAGTGGGGTATGAGATAGCCTTGCCTGACCAGATTAGGGTGAATCCAAATTCAGTTTCGTAAAGAGAAAGAACAACTAGAGTGAGATAGATCGTCTTACAATCCAGAATGGGCATGCAAGAGATGGGTGAAGTCCTCAATTTCCCCTCTGTGTTTCTCATGAAGAAAGACATGAAGTTCTGTGAACTTTAGGAGGTTAGTTGTGATATCGTGGTACAGTCCATATCACAGTAGAGCTGCTGTTGGACATATTAGAATGCACAAAGTCAGATAAATCTCTTGGTCCTGACCAGATATATCTAAGAGCACTGCACGAGGCGAGAGAAGATAGTTTAGGGGCAAGGTTCCGGAAGACTGGGCAGTAGCAAATGTAGTGCCCTTACTCAGAAGGGCTGCAAAGAAAAGCCTGGGAAATATAGACCAGTAAGCTTCACATCTGCTTCTAAAAACCACTTGAGAAGGTTGGGAGATATAAGATATGCATGCATTTGGAAAGGCAGAGTTTGACTTAGAGCAGTCAGCAAATCTTTGTGCGTGGCAGATCATGCCTGACAAATTTTGATAGAGTTTTTTTAGGACGTCACCAGGAAGGTTGACGAGGGCAGGTTGGTGGACATAGTCTATATGGATTTCAGTAAGGCCTTTGATAAGGTTCCACATGGTAGGCCGCTCTAGAAGGTTAGATCGAATGGACTACAATGTAAACTGGCAAATTGGCGACACAATTGGCTTGACAATATGAAGCAAATGGCTATGGTGGAGGGATGCTTGTCGGACTGGAGGCCTGTGGCTAGTGGAGTACCTTAGTGGTCGGTCCTGAGCCCATTGCTGTTTGCTATCTATATCAATGATTTGGACCAGAATGCACAACGCAAGTTTAGTAAGTTTGCAGATGACACTAAAATAGGAGGCATCATTGACAGTGAGGAACATTATCAGAAGTTGCAGCAGTACCTTGATCAGCTGGGGAAGTGGGCTGAGGAATAGCAAATGGAGTTTAATATAGATAAGTGTGACGTGTTGCATTTTGGAAAGTCAAATCCAGGTAGGAGTTTAATGATGAATGAGAGGGCCTTAAGGAGTGTAGTGGAACAAAAGGACGTTGGAGATCAGGTGCACGGTTGTCTGAAATTTGAGTCACAGATACACAGGATAGTGAAGAAGGCTGTTGGCATATTGGCCTTCATCAGCGCATTGAGTGTAGACGTTGGGACGTTATGTTGTAGTTGTACAGGATGTTGGTAAGTCTGCAGTTAGAGTATTGTGTTCAGTTTTGTTCACCTTGCTCGAGAAAGGATATTATTGAACAAGGAAGAATGTAGAACAAATTTCCAAAGATGTTTCCTGGGCTAAAGGCTCTAAGTTATAGGCAGAAGTTGGACAGGTTAGAACTTATTTCTATACAGCGTAGGAAACTGAGGGGGTTCTTATAGAAGTGCAGCTCTTATAAAATCATGAGAGGCGTGCATTTGGCGAATACTTCAAAAATTTTTTCCCAAGGTTGGTGAATCGAGAACTACAGGACATCCATTAATGTTTGGAACGGATAAAAAATGTAAAAAGGAAACTGAGTGGCAACGTTTTAATATAGAGTGTAGTGCGCAGCAATGAGTGGAAGTGATTGAGGTGGGCACAATAACAACATTGAAAAAGCAATTGGACAAATACGCAGATAGGAAAGGATTAGAGGGATACAGAACAAGGGCAGGGAAATGGGGAGAGTGTGGTTGGACATTTTGGTTGCCATGGACCAGCTGAGCTAAATGGCCAGTCATACCGGCAGTCTCGTGCAATATGACTGTAAATCAGTATGGTTTGGGGTGGAGACAGGGTGGCGGTGGGGGGTGGGGGTACACTGAGATAAAATGTCATGGAAGGATATGTTCACAGGTTCAGAATGCTGAAATGAATTCATTCCGATAGTATCATGTAACACGGGTCAGTATTTCGAAGAATTATGAGTGAAAGGGATATTGCTGTGAGTTCAGGCGATGGAGAGTTTTGGATGAGCATTTGTTCTGCAGCTTTGTAATTGGGAGTGAGGACAGCAGAGTCTTCGCCTCACTGAGCTGACTCTAACAAAAAAAAACTGTCGCAGTGACATTTTCATTAAGTGTGACAGAGGGGTCGTCTACACGAGGCCAATCTAGTTTCCTGGTGCTATCTTACCAAACTCATTTCATTAACTACCCATCCCACTCCATAGTGTTCCTCTCAAACAATTCCAGCCCGATTCTCCCACCCATCATGACTGGAGGTACTCACAGTTGCTCGGATGCTCCTGGATACTCCGTGATCCCTGACACTGGTGCCATCTTTAAAAGGCCAATGGTCACACGGTTGAGCTTTCTCAGTTTGGAGCTGCCCTGCACATTTTCCCCGAGCATGGCAGCGAAGGGGAAATTACACCACGGTTTGTCGACAGCAGCACGGAGATTCTGGTGGATGCGCTAGTACAAAGGGGACCATGCTCTTCCCAGAGGGGGGCCACACTCCCAGACGCACCGAGCATGGTCTGAGCTCACCACCCAGCTCAGTGCAGTTTCTGGGGTCTGAAGAAATGTCCAGCAAAACAGGACAAGCATCAATAAGACCCCTTACTGGGTTCTGAAGAAATGACTCTAATCTATCAATGTTAGCATTTACATTTTTGAGCAAAGTTTTTTATTGAAAAATATATTTTTATTATTATATTAAACCAATAACAAAACAACCCAAATAACAACAAAATTACACCCATGTGCATGTATACACAAAATAAGTTAAAGTCTCGAAACGGACAGAAGAAAAACAAAAATAAACAATAAATAATAAATAAATAATATGGTTCAGCATAATAAAATGATAGACCTCGTTCTTCGAGAGCATTAACTGATATACATTCATACGTTCTTAATTCTTAATATGTGATTCATTACACAATATCGTCATGCTATATAAAACCACTTTTCAGAGTGGCAGATAAGCCTGTATCGCGGTAATCCAAAAACGGTTGCCATATCTTATATAAATCTCTGCTTTTCGGTGCACCATACTGGTGAGAAAGTCCAAAGGGATATTCTCCATGACGAGCTTACAAGCACCCAACGGACCCGGGGTGGGGGGAGGGGGGGTTTCAGACATCCAACACAACAGAATCTTTTTCCGAGCACAGGAGGTATGGGGGAGATACTAAAGGAGTATTGTGCATCAGTATTTTCTGTGGAAAAGGATATGGAACATATAAAATGTAGGGAAATCGATGGTGAGACTTTGCAAAATGTCGATATTACAGAGGAGGAAGTGCTGGATGCCTTTAAACGGGTAAAGATGGATAAATCCCCAGGACCTGATCAGGTGCACCCTTGAACTCTGTGGGAAGCTAGAGAAGTGATTGCTGGGCCTATTGCTGAGATATTTGTAATATGGATAGTCACTGGTTAGGTGCCGGAAGACTGGATGTTAGCTAAAGTTGTGCCATTGTATAAAAAGGGTGTTATAGACCAGTGAGCCTGACGTTGGTGGTGGGCATGTTGTTGGAGGGAATCATGAGGGACAGAATGTGCATGTATTTGGAAAGGCAAGGACTGATTAGGGATAGTCAACATGGCTTTGTGCGTGAGAAACCATGCCTCACAAACTTGATTGAGTTTTTTGAGGAAGTATTGATGAGGGCAGAGGGGTAGATGTGATCTATATAGACTTGAGTAAGGGTTTTGATGAGATTCCCCTTGGGAGATTGAATGGCATTGTTAGATCTCATGGAATACAGGAGAACTAGCCATTTGGATACAGACTGGCTCAAAGGTAGAAGACAGAGGGTGTTGGTGGAGGGCTGTTTTTCAGACTGGAGGCCTGTGACAAGTGCAGTGCCACAAGGATCGGTGCTGGATCCACGACATTTTTGTCATTGACATAAATTAATTGGATGCGAGCATAAGAGGTATAGTTAGTAAGTTTGCAGATGACACCAAAATTGCAGGTGTAGTGGAGAGCGAAGAGGGTCACCTCAGATTAACCAAATAGCCAATGGGCTGAGAAGTGGCAGATGGAATTTAATTCAGATAAATGCGAGGTGGTGCATTTTGGGAAAGAAAATCATAGCAGGACTTATACAGTTAATGGTAAGGTCACAGGGAATGTTGCTGAACAAAGAGACCTTGCAGTGCAGGTTCATAGCTCCTTGAAAGGGGAGTCGCAGGTAGATAGGATAGTGAAGAAGGCGTTTCCTTTATTGGTCAGAGTATTGGGTGCAGGAGTTGTAAGATCATGTTGCGGATGTTGAGGACACTAGTTAGGCCAGTGTTGGAATATTGCATGTAATTCTGGTCTCCTTCCTATCGGAAAGATGTTGTGAAACTTGAAAGGGTTCAGAAAAGATTTCAAGGATGTTGCCAGGGTTGGAGGATTTGAGCTGGAGAGAGAGGCTGAACAGACTGGGGTTGTTTTGCTGGATCGTCGGAGGCTGAGGGATGACCTGATAGAGGTTTACAAAATTATGAGGGGCATGGATAGGGTAGGGAGGTAAAGTCTTTTCCCTGGGATAGGGGAGTCAGAACGAGAGGGTATAGGCTTAGGGTAAGAGGGGAAAGATATAATAGAGAACTACGGGGCAACTATTTCACACGTGCATGAGAGTGGTACGTGCATGGAAGGAACTGCCAGGTGATGTCGGGGAGGCTGATACAAGTGCAACATTTAAGAGGCATTTGGATTGGTAAATGAATAAGAAGGGTTTGGAGGGTTATGGGCAAGGTGCTGGCAGGTGGTACTAGATTGGTTTGGGATATCTGGTCGGCATGGAAGGGATGGACCGAAAGGTCTTTTTCCATGTTGTACATCTCCATGAGTCTATGACTTATATTAATCTCTGTTTTTGGTGCACAATACTGGTGAGAAAGTCCAAAGGGATATTCCCCATGAGGAGGTTACAAAGGCCCAACAGAACCGGGGAGTTTTCAGACATCCAACATAACAGAATATTTTTCCTAGCCCAGAAAGTAAGGATATTATTTTCGCATATGCATCTGCATAAGATGCTCGGGGCATGCCCAGGAAAGAGAAATCGGGTCCATCTCCAATTCGGTCCCCAAGACCCACTCCACCACACCTAACACTGTGGTCCAATATATACAAAACCGGCAGCAAGACCACATACAATGAATAAGAGTGTCTGTAGTCATTCTGCATTTAGGACATGCTGAAGATAATCCCACTTTGAATTTTGAGAGAAAATTTGGTGTCAGATAGACCCTCCGAAGAATTTTCAACTGCATGGAATGGGTCCTATTACCGATCAAAATCCTTCGACCATTTTCACAAATATCCTCCCCTGTCTCCGAAGAGATCTAAACCCCCAACTCTCTCGCACAGACGTCACGAAGCTGCAGTCTTTTCTGAGGGGCCACTATCCAACTAATGATAAAGGGTGCTGACAGAGAGTGTATTCTTAACAATAAGCAACCGCTTCTCTCTATTGGATCTGTAAGAGTCTGTTAAAAGTTTTTTTTTAAATCAAATCTCTAATCTGGTAAAAATGAAGAAGTCTGTACTAGGTAGTCCATATTGACGAGTAATTTGATCAAATGATATCATTGGTTCTACCTTAAGCAACACGTGGTGGCTCAGTGGTTTGTACTGCTGACTCACAGCAACAGGGTCACGTGTTTGGTTCCTATCTTGGGTGACTGGCTGTGTGGAGTTAGTATATTCTCAACTGTCTCTGCGTAGGTTTCCTCCCACACTCACAAAGATGTGCAGGTTAGATGACTTGGCCATTGCTCAATCGCTCATAGTGTTCCAGGATCTGTAAGTTGGGGCAATAGTCAGGGTAAATATAGGATGGTAGGGGAATGGCTCTGGGTGGGTTACAATTCAGAGGGTCGAAGTGGACTTGCTGGGCCCAAAGACCTGTTTCCATACTGTAGGGATTCTACTAATTCTAAATGACCCATGCCATGTGCACCCCTGGCTGCCCACAGTTTAAACCTGGAATCCATTATCCCAGGTTGACAACCTGGTATACCAATTAAACGGGTAAGAAACATAGTTTTTGCTGTATTGCCCTCGATCTGACGCATTGTCCTTCAAGTTTTAACAGTATTGATAATCATTAGTTTTTGACAATGCTCCATAAATGTTGTAATTTTATCTAAGAATAACAGACTAATAAGTGTTCACTTTGTCTGAGAGGGCTTAATGTCCAGCGGTATTGACGCCGAGTCCTCAGCAGTCCAGGCACTAAAACAGGATGATAAATGAGCTTAATTGATAGCTTTTAATTGGGGAGATTTACTCCCCACAATCTGTGGGGCAGCTGCAATTTTGTTAGCTTGATAAAGAATCGCTTATGGTACCAAATAAAAGAACTAAACCCGCCATTATGTTTCCTAAATATCTGTCGGGAAACATCAAAGAAAGCATTCGCACGGGTTCTAGGAAATGAGGAAGGACATTCATTTTAATAACAGCTATATGACCAAGCCAGGATATTGGAAATGCCTCCTATCTTTGAAGGTCTTGTTTAATTTTGTCAAACATTTGGACACAGTTCACGTTGAATAAATGATCAAAGACAGATGTAATGAATATACTGAAATAGGGAAACCACCCCCGTGACCATTTAAAAGGAAACCTGGATTTGACCTCAGTATCAGGTTTTTCCCTAAGACCTCCCATAGGGATGGCCTCCAACTTTGTAAAATTAATCTTATCACCCAGAAAGGCAACAAGCGAATTAATGCATTGCATCACATGAACTACCGAAATTGACAAAAACATAAGACCCTATTGTGCATACAATGTAATCTTACGTGACTTCTATCCCACTTCTGGAGCAGATGTGTTGGCAACCCGACGGATTGCCTCCGCCAGTGGCTCAATCACCAACGTAAACAATAATGGTGAAAGGTGTCAACCTTTGCGGCTGCCTGGAGAAATATTAATATTACTGGTGGCCACACCATTAGCGAGAACCGCAGCCAGAAGATCGTGGTAAAGGACCCTCACCCATTTGATAAAAACTTTGCATAGACCAAAGCATTCTAATGTACAGAAGAGATTCGGCCACTCAACCCAATCAAATGCCGTCTCTCATCTAAAGAGATCAATAATCCCTGGACAGGTTGTTGTTGACACTCTAGGATCATATTGAGTAACCACTTAACATTGTAGGAAGATCTGTGGCCCTTTATAAAGCCTGTTTGGTCCTCTTTGGCAACAGAAGGCAGCAAAGTTTCCAGCCTTAATGCACGGGTTTCAGACGGGACTTTGAAACCAACATTTAAAAGTGAGATTGCCGTGTAAGAAGCACAATCCTCCGGGGTCTTCCTTTCTTAAGCATCAGAGAGATATGAACCTCTCTTAACGATGGAGGGAGGGGTTACTGACTGTATGAGTGACAGAACATGTTAAACATCAGCCCTGACAATAGGTTTATAAATTATTTATAAAATTCACTAGGAACTCCGTCAGGAACGTGTAGTTTTGCATTCTGAAGCTGTTTCACACCCTCCCGCGCTGACAATGGTGCATTAAAACACAACACCTATTCAGGAGGTACTCCTGGAAGACCCAGGTTCTTGAAAAATGACACCATCTTAATCCATCTATCCTCAAAATGTTCAGTCTGAAATAATTCGGAGGAAAATCTCTGACAGGCTGCATTAATCTTTTTGAAATCGGAGGGAAGGATCCCAGTACCTTCCCTAATTGAGGTAATGGATTGAAGGGACGCTCAGTTTCCTGGCAAGTTAGGCTAAATACTTGCCTGGCTTATAACCATGTTCAAACAGCCTTTGATTTTCAAAAGTAATTTCCTTCTTGGCTGTCTCGTGTGAGCGAAGAATTCACTGTAGACAGAAGCGTTGTGATCCTCTGCAAATTAGGCACTGAGGGGCTATCACAGTGTACCCTCTCGGCTGTCTTCTGCTGTGCCTCAAGCCAGCGTTCCTGCTCCCCCTTCTGCGGCTTCCTGAGGAATATCTATTCCCTTAGCATGAGCGTTAGCAGTTTCCCATAGAATGGATGTGTTACTGGTTGAATCTGAATTAATGGCTAAGAAAGATCTGAAATCTTTACAGAAATGCTCAATGAACTAACTAGCCTTAAGAAAAAAATGATCCATTCGCCAGCGTCTCGAAACTGTTGTACTGCTTCATGGTCAGAAATGGTAATTTTCTCAATTGTGCAGGATACCATCGAATCTAAGATTGTTGCAGGAATGGGGAAGAGATCAACCTTCGTGTGGCATTTATGCGGGTTATAGGAGAAAATAAAATCCCTACTTGTGAGGTAGATCTGCCTCCATGCATCCAGCAGCTCGAGTTCTGCACAAGAATCAACTAATTGCTTACATTATGACGAGTGTATTGGGGGACCTTTGGACATTCTGTCTACTGTGGGGTCCATAAGACAGTTGAAATCTTCTACACGAATGCACCATGAGACAAGATAACTTATTTTGGAAAATGCATCTACCACAGTTTAAAGAGGGTGCGCCGGGAGGCAATAAACATTCAAAATACTGTATTCTTTCCCATAGTTCAAGTGTTTGGGGATTATGATCCTCCTGTGAATGTCTAATATAATCTACTAATTTAACTGGACGATTCTTCCTATCCAGTATGGCTTCTCACCTACTCCTACTATTAATAAAACGAGAAATAAACCCGATCAAACCCGCCCTGCTGTAATGTCAAATGTTCCTTGTCATCAAGGTACATCTCCTGCAATAGGACAACATCCACCCTCTCGTTTCTAAGACTAGAAATTACATTTTTCCTCTTGCCTGGACGATGGCTCCGCTTATTGTTCCAGGTACACCATTTAAGCACATCATTATCCATCACACACTGTAGCAACATTTGAACTCAAGAGAGGAAGAACCCGAATTACACATCACAAACCATGAATGATAAAAGACTCACAAAGCTTAAAAACAACATAAACTAAGACTATTACATCTAATAAGCTCTCAAAACTTTCCAAAACTAAACACACAGAAAAAACAAAAAACGAAACAAAATCCAAAGTGCCAATGACCCTCCATAGGGAATTTACCCCCCTCCCCACGCCCGTCCAGTGGGGACAGTTACATACCCCAAAATTTCATCTTCTGCCCGTTACCAATATGACATCCAGGGCAATTGATAACAAAAATCGGGCTTCAACTGCCCTTTGGTCGGTATTTAGTCATCACAACTACCTTTGTAACCCGCTCCAGCTTGAGTCGCACCCCAGACACATGCAAGGAAAGAGAAAAAGAGGAGTAATACTAATGAAGAAGTTAAAAGTGAGTACTCTACCCATCCCCGACGATAACTTAACACTGGTTAATACCAGAAAAATCCAAGAAAATTCCTTTAAGAAAGAAACATGATTATCTAAACATCCATCTTACTTTAAAATGTCACAAAGTTTTCGCTTTCGCTGGAGTGTCAGACGAGTGTATGGATCCATTGAAAGCAATATGGAACACCGCTGGATACCGTAAGGAATACTGACTCCGAGTTCCCTTACTCTTCTCTTGATATCATCAAAAGATTTTCTTTCCTGAATCACCGCCGTTGAAAAGTCCTGAAAGAACATAATACTGAAGCCCTCGTGAATTAAAGCCATCGGATCTTTCCCCCGGGTTCTGGAAGATTCCATCAGTCTTTGTTTATCCCCATAACTATGTAACCGCAAAAGGACAGGGCGAAGGCGTTGGTCTGAGTCTGACCTCCGCACCGTAACCCGATGAACTGTCTCAGTCTTCACCTGTCCCTTTTCAGTTTTGAAGTGAAGGAATCCCCGCAGCCAGTTCTCAATAAACTCACTGGCTGACCACCTTCCGTCCGGTCCAGCAAACCGCCGATGTGAACATTATTCATCCTACCCCTGTTCTCGATGTGGGCATCATGTTCAGTTAAGGTATGAACCTGCTTTTCAAAGGCGAGGATCGCGGTCTCTGTCGCTGCAGTTCGGCGCTTGACATCGTCTGTTCTGTTTCCAAGGCTGTCAAGTTGTTGTGCACGTTTTTGTAGCGCGGCTGAAAGCGGTTCTAGCCACTGCTGAACCCTTCTTAAATCATTGCTTCAATCATTTCACATAACTTGGTGAACTCAGTGACCAAGGCCTGGTGAGTAACTGGGTCCATGGAACGAGCAGAGTGGGTGACAGCTACAGCCTCAGGCAGGCTCGATGCTTCTGACGGGTGCACCGTGTGTTGGGACTTACTGGATCCTTTCCCATGTTTTGTCATTTCCACTTGACAAAACAGGTTTAGGAAAGATTTATCGCTCTATTTAGTGTTGAATTTTACGTAAATGGCTGGGATGGGATGGGTTAGAGAACCACTTTGCCCGTGCTGTGATGCAGAGCCCAGCAAAACAGATCTTCTGGATCTGCGGTATCTTGGATTCCCCCTTAATGTTTTATTGATAATATAATTTCATTTTGCATTATATTCCTGGATGTCCTGGACCCGTGTAATTTAATACCACTGTCTACATTTTCCCCTACGCTGCAAATTGCTTCCCATTCCTCGATAATCCTTGACTCTGTTGTTATTCATGAACCTTCTGTCGGTGCCTCAAAAATATTCAATATTTCTGCCTCCAACGGTCTGTGGGGAAGAGTGTTCCAAATACTCACAGCACTTTGAGAAAACAATTCTAAACATTATGATCTGAGTGTGAGATTAGTTTTTTTTGTGTCTCCTTATCTGAAAAAGGATATAATTACATTGAAAGCAGTTCAGAGATGTTTCATTTCATGTATTTCCGGGGTGAAGGGCTTATATCATGAAGGCTTTAACAGGTTACTCTTGGAATGAGAATGAAACAAAGAAGACCTTGAGGAGAGTGGATTAGGTATATACCCGCTGGGTGTTTGTATAGTCCAAATTTGTTGTCCCTCCACACCTCTCCGGGTTAGGGAATTCCAAACATTCACTACCTTCTGAGAGAAGACATCACTTTGCATCTCAGACTGAAATCGATGTTCAATATTCGGTATCTATGTCCTCAAGTTCGGGACTCCGTGTGGAAAATCTCTGGAAAGCCTGGTGTCTACTAGATCCTCTTTATCAAGTCTGTTTGTTACATTCTCAGGCATCTCCATAATTTTACAGGGCAAAGTATAATTTCACTTTCACAAACCACACTGATTCTGCGTGAAGCTTTTCTAAATGTCCATGCTGGCCAAGTTTTCCAAATTAAGCTCGTCCCACCTGCTTTCATTTGGCCCATATGCCTCGAAATGTTTCCCATTCATGTTTGTCCAAATGAGTTTGAAATGTTGTACCAGTACTTGCATCTACCACACTTCCTCTGACAGCTCATTCCATAAACAACCACCCTCTGTATAAAAAACTCTGCCCCTACGTTCCTTTTAAATCTTTCCTCTTTCACCTCAAACCTATGCCTTCTATGGCTGAACTCCCCCATGCCGTTGGAAAGATCTTGGCTATTCACCCTATCCATATCTCTCATGATTTTAGAAGCTTTTACAATGTCACCACCCAACCTCCTACACTCCATTTGATACTAATTTCAAGAACAAGCATTTAAAGATAAGCACTGCAAAATTGAAACAATATTAAACATGGCAGGTAAACAATACTCAGATCAACTTCATATGGTGATTAGTTTTTCTCCATATTACAATACTAAGGCAGCATGAAATGCTTACTAGTGCCAATAAGTAGTAACACCTGGATTCCTTTGTCTAAAGGGGGCGATGATCTCGACAGTGAAAACGTATCAATGGCCAGATCTATGTAATGCCACATAGTCAACCTTCTCTGTCGTGGCCTCCCTATGACCTTGTGTGGTTGCGTCTTCTTTATCTTGCACTCAATTTCCCCCATTCACACCTTACATTAAACACATTTTACATCATCCACTCGTTCACCATTGCTAAAAGCCCGTTTATCTTTGCCACACCCTCTTTTCCCTGTCATCCATCCCCCACCTCTGATAAGGGATTAAAAATCCCAGGTTCCAATCCTTTTCAGTTCTGAAGAAGTGCCACACTGGGCTTGATACTCTAACGCTGTTCGTCTGTCTCTGCAGATGCTGACAGACCTACTGAATTTCTCCAGAAATGAATAGGCACAGAACAAATTTTCACTAAAACAAATAACTATGGATACTGGAAATAAAAATACAAAAATTGCTGGATAAACTGGGAGCTTTGAAAAGGGTCACTGGACATGAAAGTTTAACTCTGCATTCATTCCCGAAGATGCTGCAACATTTTCAGTAATTTCGTCACCATTTGCTATTTTTGGACAATTTCCAAAGAAGGATGTCAATGATGGTCAAACATCCTGTCCAACCTGGAGCGCCGTACACTGGGGACTGAACGATAGTGCATGGTGCACAGGTCCTAGATTCTGAAACTGCATAAGACTGACATCAAAGAAACTACAGAGCTTTTAATCATGTCAGGGAGAAAAACCAAGGGAAACACATTCACTTCAAATGCCGAAGTTGACATTGTGGAAAAGAAACGATTTGGATTATTACCTTAAATGGATTGAGATAAAGTAACAAATTGGAGGCGTGACACCAGGAAGATGCCATCAGCAGAATGAGAATATGAAAGTGGAAGTGTTACCGCATCAGAAACCAGGTTAGGTCACTGAATACAGGGCTGATGCCAAGGTCGGAAGCACGTGCACCTGAACCTGTTGACAACCCACACATGTCTGGTTGCATTTCAAACAGCAGAAATAACTTCTGATGGAGAAGGGGCAATGATCCCAAGACTAACAGATCGGATCTAAGCTCTGTCGTCCTGCTAAATACAACCATAAATGTCGGTGGATTATTAAACAATTTACTGGAGCAGAGGACGCCACAAATATTCTCATCCTAAATCTCGGAACAACTCTAAATCAGTGAAAAAAAATCAAGGATATGGTGTCTGCACTACCCTCAGCCAGAGGTGTTGACTGGATGATCCAACTTACACTCATCATGATGCCCAGAGACTCACATATGCCAGTATTCAAGCAATTCGATTCTCTGTACGTGACATGAAATAACAGCTGGACACAGTAGGTACAATAAAGGCAATAGGCCCTGAAACCATTCCTGCAATGGGACTGAAGACTTGTGCTGCACAACAAGCCGCGTCCCTGGGGAAGCTGTTTCATTCCAGCTCCAACTCTGACATCTCCCTGCCAGTGTGGAAAATTACTCAGCTATGTCCAGTCCCCTAAGAGTGCAATAATTACAATCTGACCAATTACCACCCCCTCAGTCCCATCACGACAGTCAAATTGGTGGGAATTATTTTTGACAGAGCTGTCAAGTAGCACCCAAATAATCAGGTCAGTGTGGTTTCACATGTGGAGATGATGTTGTTGTGGAAATATCATTGGATTACGAATCCAGACCAGGATAATGCTTTGGCAGCTGGTGGAAGTTAAAAATAATTAATAAAATATCGAGTCCGAAAATCTGGTGTCAGTACTATTGAGCTTGTGTCCAATGTTGATTTTAAACATTTATCTCCTTCCCCAATGTACTTTTAGGAAGGGAATCTCCCGTGCTTTCCTAGTCTGGCCTAAAAGTGACTCCAGATGCACAGACATGTGATCAACTCTTCAATGGTCTCTGAATCGGCCAAGTAAGACACTGAATCATATCAAACTGCTCTGGGGTCTTAAAGGATAATACCGGACAGAACACCTGGCACCAGCCTCGTTATCAGAAAATGGAATGGGAAACACAGTCCTGTTGATCCTGAAGAGGCCTCCTTCCTAACATCTGAGAACTTGTGACAACATTTACAGAGCATTCCCACAGACTGCACATAAACATCGGGAAAGGAGGAGGTAATTCAATATGTTGAGCTTTCCTCATGCTAGTTCAGGGCCGAATACCTCCTCAATGCAGTTTTCCGCATACAATGTTCATATCCCATAATACGTTTAAACATTGTGAAATATAAAACGAGAACTGATGTAGTGCTTTCGGCCCATCAAGTTTGCTTCTCTATTCAATATACACGCGGTTCTTGGATAACACTAGTGTATTAAATACGATTTGACTGTTTTCTTCAAAGTGAACTATCATCCCTGCTTCCAATCTGTCTCACACTGTCAGTGTTTGATATATTTCCTCGGGCTGGTGAAGCCACAAACAGGGCGATAATGGACTTGAACGTGTGGCTGGGGAACTGGCCCAGGAAGCAAGGATTTAAATTCTTGGATCACTGGGGTATGTTTTGTGATAAGCATAAGTTATACAAGAGAGACGGTTTGCACCTTAATAGGTTGGGGGACCAGCATTCTGGCAGGCAGGTTTGCTACTGCAACACAACTGCATTTAAACTAAGTAGCGGGGGGGGGAGGGGGGGGAGGGGAAAAACTGGATGTTTAAAAAGGAAATTGAAGGGAAAGTTAGAAAAAGGGAAGTCAAGAAAGACAACTGTATCAATGACGCAGAAAACTCAAAAAGGGATCATGCTGTAAGGTTGAGTGAAATATGAGTTTTTGGGAAGGGTGAGGACAGTAACAAACTAAAAATACTACATATGAATGCAGGAAGCATTAGAGATAAGATGGATGAGCTTGAGGCTCTTTTGGAAATTGGCAGCTCCGATATTTTGGGGATAACTGAGACCTGGCTTCAAGTGGACAGGGCCTGAGAAATGAACATTCAAGGCTACACGTGCTATCGTAAGAACAGACTGACGGGCAGAGGGGGTGGGGTGGCCACGCTGGTAAGGGATGATATTCAGTCCCTTGCGCGGGTGGCCCTAGAATCAGGGGATGTAGAGTCAGTATGGATAGAGCTGAGAAATTCTAAGGGTAAAAAGACGTCTTGGGAATTATCTACAGGCCCTCAAACAGTAGTCTGGATGTCGGATGTAAGTTGAATCAGGAGCTGAAATTGGCCTGTCACAAATATGTTACTGCAGTTGTTATGGGGGATTTCAACATACAGGTAAACTGGGAGAATCAGGGTGGTATTGGACCTCAAGAAAGAGACTTTGTGGAGTGCCTCCGAGATGGATTCTTAGAACAGCTGGTGCTGGAGCTTACCAGGGAGAAGGTAATTCTCGATCTGGTATTATGCAACGAACCAGAATTGATCAGGGACCTCGAAGTGAAGGAGCCATTCAGAAGTAGTGACCACAATACAATAAGCTTCAATCTGCAATTTGAACGGGAGAGGGTACAATCGGAAGTGACAATATTTCAGTTGAATAAAGGGAACTATGGAGCTATGATGGAGGAGCTGGCCAAAGTTCATTGGTGCAATACCTTAGCAGGGACGACAGTGGAGTAGCAATGGCAGATATTTCTGTGTATAATGCAGAAGTTGCAGGATCAGTTCATTCCAAAAAGGAAGAAAGATCCTAGGAGGAGGCATGGGTGGCCATGGCTGACGAGGGAAGTTTTGAAACAAATAAAGTTAAAAGAGAAAAAGAATAACGTAGCAAAGATAAGTGGGAAAACGGAGGACTGTGAAGCCTTTAAAGAACAACAGAGGATTACTAAGAAGGGAAGTCGCAGAGAAAAAATGAGGTACGAAGGTAAACTGGCCAAAAATATGAAGGAGGGTAGTAAAAGGTTTTTTAGACATGTGCAAGGCAAAAAAAAATGGTTAAGACTAAAATTGGGCCCTTGAAGACAGAAACAGGGGAATATATTACAGGGAACAAAAAAATGGCAGAAGAATTAAATTGGTACTTTAGATCTGTGTTCACTGGGGAAGACACAAGCAATCTCCCTGAGGTAACAGTGGCTGAAGGACCTGAAGTGAAGGGAATTTATATTTGCCAGGAATTGGTGTTGGAGAGACTGTAATGTCTGAAAGTTGATAAGTCCCCGGGGCCTGATGGTGTACATCCCAGGGTACTGAAGGAGGTGGCTCGAAAATTCGTGGATGCGTGGGTGATTATTTTCCAGAATTTCATAGATTCGGGATCAGTTCCTGCGGATTGGAGGGTGGCTAATGTTGCACCACTTTTTAAGAATGGTGGGAGAGAGAAAACAGGAAATTATAGACCAGTTAGTCTGACCTCAGTGGTGGGAAAGATGCTGGAGTCAATTATAAAGGACGAAATTACGACACATCTGGATAGTAGTAACAGGATAGGTCAGAGTCAGCATGGATTTATGAAGGGGAAATCTTATTTTCTGGAATTTCTTGAGGATGTAGCTCTGAAGATGGACGAGGGAGATTCAGTAGATGTAGTGTACCTGGACTTTCAGAAAGCTTTTGATAAAGTCCCACATAGGAGGTTAGTGGGCAAAATTAGGGCGCATGGTATTGGGGGCAAAGTACTAACTTGGATTGAAAGTTGGTTGGCTGACAGGAAACAAAGTGTAATGATAAACGGCTCCATTTCGCAATGGCAGGCAGTAACCAGTGGGGTACAGCAGGGATCAGTGCTGGGACCGCAGCTTTTTACAATATATATTAATGATATAGAAGATGGCATGAGTAATAACATAAGCAAATTTGATGATGATACTAAGCTGGGTGGCAGGGTGAAATGTGAGGTGGATGTTAGGCGATTACAGGGTGACCTGGACAGCTTAGGTGAGTGGTCAGATGCATGGCAGATGCAGTTTAATGTGGAAAGATGTATGATTATCCACTTTGGTGGCAAGCACAGGAAGGCAGATTACTACCTAAATGGAATTAATTTAGGTAAAGGGGTAGGACAAAGAGATCTGGGTGTTCTTGTACACCAGTCAATGAAGGCAAGCATGCAGGTAGAGAAGGTAGTGAAGAAGGCTAATAGCATGGTGGCCTCCATAACACGAGGGATTGGGTATTGAAGCAAAGAGGTTCTTCTGCAGCTGTACAGGGTCCTGGTGAGACCACACCTGGAGTATTCTGTGCAGTTCTGGTCTCCAAATTTGAGCAAAGACATTCTGGCTATTGAGGGAGTGCAGCGTACGTTCACGAGGTCAATTCCTGGAATGGCGGGATTACCTTACACTGAAAGACTGGAGTGACTGGGCTTGTATACCTTTGAGTTTAGAAGATTGAGAGGGGATCTGATTGAGACATATAAGATTATTAAAGGATTGGACACTCTGGAGGCAGGAAACATGTTTCCACTGATGGGTGAGTGTCGAACCAGAGGACACAGCTTAAAAATACCGGGTAGTCCATATAGGACAGAGATGAGGAGAAACGTCTTCACCCAGAGAGTGGTGACTGTGTGGAATACTCTACCCCAGAGGCCAGTGGAGGCCCAGTCTCTGGATTCATTTAAGAAAGAGTTGGATAGAGCTCTCAAGGATAGTGGAATCAAGGGTTATGGAGATAAGGCAGGAATAGGATACTGATTAAGGATAATCGGCCATGATCATAATGAATGGTGGTGCAAGCTCGAAGGGCAGAATGGCTTACTCCTGTTCCTATTGTCTATTGTCTAATGATATCTCCACTCATTTTCCTAAACCCCATGAAATACAGGCCCAGTCACCTCAAATCGCAGGTCCCTCAACAAGCCTGTCATTCCAGAATTCAGTTTGGTCATCGTCCACTGCTCTCTGTCAATGTCCTTTACTAGGCAAGGAGACCAAAACTGCAAACAATATTGCACAATGTTCGAGATGGGGCCCCACTGAGGCCCTATACAGCTGCAGTAAATCACCCTTACTCCTGTGTTCAAATCTCCCTGAAATGAAGGCGAATACACCATTTATCTGCCTACCTGCTTTCTGCTCCTACAATATTACTTTCACTGATTGGTGTACAGGGACATACAGATCGTTTTCAATGTTACAGCTCCCTACTTCTTGGGTCTATATACACTGGTCAATGTGCCAATGCTATTCCTAGTATTGACGTCTGACTTCAGAACTCACTGCCTTACATGGACTCAGAGGGCTGCGCAGAAATAAAATAAAAATGCAGCTTAAGTTCATTTTTATATCAACATTTTTCAACCACTCCCTTTGCAAATGATAGGCTGTCATTCTATTTCCATCAAAGCACAACATCTCATCTCTCCCATTGCCCTCCATCTACCATGTATTTGCCCAGTCTCTCCACATATCTCAATCATCTTGGAGTCTTTTTTACATCCTCCTCGTCCACTCACAAGCTGACATCGTTTAGTACTGTCAGCAGACTGGAATAAAGCATATGAGCCCCTCAAACAAAGATATGATGTGTATTGGGAATCGCTGGATGTCAAATCTCGATATATCCGTGTTAGATCCTCGAAGTGTTCCATTAAAAAAAACATAGTTTTATTCTTACTTATTGTTTCCTGCCAGCTCTCCCATTCTAAAACCATGACCATATATTAGCCCCAGTCCCACAGGATTCGAATTTGCACAATAGGCTTGCAGCTTTATCAAAAATCTTTCTGAGATTCCACTCGTATTGCATTGATACCTCCTCATAATTTTGTTAAAAGCCACTTTCTCAAATATGATTCCCATTTCATAAATCGCTGCTGACTTTGTATATGCCCATTTTATTCAGTCCAATATTTTTCTGTAAAACTGTTTAGTTGCTAATTTAGTTGCTATTCCCTTTTTCTCACCAGACTAAAGTTCTCTAGTATTTCTGGGAAGATTTCTTTTTGCTTTTTTATCTTCTATGAAGGCATAACTGAAGTATTTATTCCATAATTCTGCTATTTCACTGTCCTCAATTATCTGGTATCAGACTGTAAGAAAGCTGCAATTTTTTCTCATAATTTTGCCATTGACATATTTTCAGAAGATATTACAAGTTCCCTCTTACATACCTTGGTAAGATATTCTTCAAAAACCCATCAATTCTTATCTTAAGCTACTCAATGATTGACCTCCCACATCCATACAATAACAGAAGCACAGTCTCTGTTCCATCAGAAATACAGTATGGCCTACATTCGGCCCACTTTCCGAACTAGACCCGTACCTGTGAATCTTATGGCATTTCAACTGCACAACCATGTATTTTCTGAAGATTTTGAGGTTACCATGACAACTCCCCTCTCAAGCAGTGCATTCCAGACCCCACAAACTCTGGGGGAAAAACAGTCCTCAAATCCTCACTAAACCTCAAACCCTTCACTTTAAAAATGTGGCCCTTTGACTAAAAGAAACAGCTGCTGTCTATCCACCCTGTACATGTCCCTCGTAATCTTGTCCTTCTGATTCACATCCCCCTCTGCTTTCTCTGCTCCAAAGTAAACAACCCGAGCTTATCCAGCCTCTCTCCATACTGATATACTCCATCCCAGGTAACATCCTGGTGAATCTCCTCTGCATTCCCTCCAGTACAATCACATCCTTCCTGTAATATGGCTCCCATAACTACACACAGTATTCCATCTTGGCGAAATCAAAGTTCCGCATAGCTCTTATAATCTATGCTTCGATGTATAAAGGCTGTGTTTACGCTCGTCTATGCGTTCCCAAGTTGTGCAATAACCTGTTCAGTCACATTCAGGGATGTGTGGAGAAGCACCCTCTGACCTTCTTCGTGTGCTGTCATTCATTGAGTACTCCCCTGCCTGGTTGCTTCTTCCAAAGTGCATCACCTCATATTTATCAGGGTTACATTCCATCTGCCATTGATCCACCCATCTGACCATTCCATCTGTATCTTCATGAAACATAAGGCCTTCCTCTTCACTGTCAACCACCCGGCCAATCTTCGTATCATACACAAACTTACTTATGACACCCCCCACCCCTTGTCCATATTCACAGATGCATCATTTAGGATAAGGTTTAAAATCACAAAACATCAGCTTATACTCCAACAGGTTTATTCGGAGGCACGAGCTTTCGAAGCGCTGCTTCTTCATCAGGTGGTTCTGCGCTTTGATGAAGCGCTTTGAAAGCTAGCGCCGCCGAATAAACCTTTTGGACTATAACCTGGTGTTATGCATTTTTTAGTTTTGATCACCACCCCCCCCCCCCCCCACCCCCCCCCCCACACACACACACACACACCCCAGTCCAACACCAACACCTCCGAATTAGAAATAATAAGAGACACAGCACTGATCCCTGTGGTACACCATTGGACACTAGCCTCCAATCACAAAAACAGCCTTCTACCACCACCCTCTGTCTCCTACCACTAAAGTTGATTTGGATGCAGCTTGGCAAGTCACTAATGAGTCCTACCTGTTCCCTGGTTATTCTGTTCCGCTGGATGCACTGGAAGAATATCTGGAGATTCTCACTAACCTTGCCTGCCAGTAGGTTTCCATGCCCCTGTGTTAGTCGGTCCCCTCCAACTGATGAATTTCCTCTTTATTGTAGCCTTAACCGGCCTATCCCAGATCCTGCCATTATTTGCCTTGACCGTGGAATAGACAGCGAGGGAAGCGTTCTGTTAATTTCCAACTTGTCAGATGTTTTGTGGATCTTCTAAATTTCACTGTGACCCACCTCTCATTCTTTGAATCGCAAGAGAACACAGGCCGAGTTTCCTCATCAGGCAATCTCACCATCTGAGGGATTAATCTGGAGAATGTCCATTGCACTTCCTCTCATGTCAGTATATTCTTTCTGAGATTCGGTCACCAAAACTGTACACAATACTCCAGGTACAGTCCCACCAACACGCTGTGAAACTGCTTCAACATGTCTTTACATCAATGTTCTGACTCCCTTAAATGAAGGCGAACCACACTTTAACTTTCCACTTACATTTCTTTCTCCAAATACCCTTCACATTCATTGCATTTACGAACTCACTGAGATCTTATAGAAACCCTTCCGAAAATCCAATATATACGTTTCTACTGGTTCCCCATTATCTATGCTGTAACAACTTCAAACAATTCCGATGTTTAGCAAGTATGATTTCTCTATCAGAAATGCATGCTGGTTCTCTCCATTGTTGCTGTTAATTTTTATATATCAAAAATGTCATCCTGTGTAATAGATTCGAACAGTTTCCCTACGGATGTCAAGTTAATTGATCTGCAGTTCTCCACACTATGCCTTTTTCCCTTTGTAGCTGTTTAGATCCCTTCCATTCATCTATAGTGCTTGGATCACGTTTATCCACAATAGTTTCTGGTCTCTGCAGAATGTGCAGGAAAATAAAACACAGTCATCAACAGCGTAATTAATACTTCTATTGTTGATTTATTTCTGACATTTTGATATGAAGTACCTTGTTACTGACATGAATTGACTTTATGTCTTTAGCTCCAGAAGTCCGATATGATCACTTGGTATTATTGGGTGATTTTCTGGATCTTCCTCCATGAAGACAGATGCAAAGTAACTGGTTATTTTCTTGAGCATTTCCCTGTTCTCCACAATGACCTCTCCTCTCCCGATTACAAATATCCACATTTGACCTTGCTTTTATTTTGTTTCCTTTGAAATATAGATTGTAGATTGATGCAGTCGTTGTGTTCCTGTTTGTTAGCGTGTATGTTCTCTTTTTGATTTCCTTTTCAGTTTCATGGCCCTCCTTTTCTGGATTGTTAATTTCTGAGAACTCTCAGCTTTCCACAATATCTGTAATTCTTCTGAAGTCACTTCCTATGATTAATATATTTTCTAATGTGTTATGTTAACCATCATTGAGTCACTTCCTCACTCTTTCGTGTTTACACCTGAAATAATAGACGTATTTTTCAGACTTTACAGTATTTCTAAGAACTCCTTCGACTGACTGAACTGGTCCTCACCCTGAACAACTTCTCTTTCCAATCCTCCCACTTCCTCCAAACGAAAGGAGTAGCCATGGGCACCCGCATGGGCCCCAGCTATGCCTGCCTCTTCGTAGGATATGTGGAACAGTCCATCTTCCGCAACTACACTGGCCCCACCCCCTACCTTTTCCTCCGCGACATTGATGACTGTATCGGCGCCGCCTCGTGCTCCCACGAGGAGGTTGAACAGTTCATCCACTTCACCAACACCTTCCACCCCGACCTCAAATTCACCTGGACAGTCTCAGATTCCTCCCTCCCCTACCTCGACCTTTCTATTTCTATCTCGGGCGACTGAATCAGCACGGACATCTACTACAAACCGACCGACTCCCACAGCCACCTGGACTACACCTCCTCCCACCCTGCCCCCTGTAAAAACGCCATCCCATTCTCCCAATTCCTTCGTCTCCGCCGCATCTGCTCCCAGGAGGACCAGTTCCAAAAACGTACAATCGAGATGGCCTCCTTCTTCAAGGACCGCAATTTCCCACCCGACGTGGTCGACGTTGCCGTCCACCGCATCTCTTCCTTTCCCGCTCCTCCGCCCTTTGTTCCCCGCCCCCCCAACCGCCAGCAGGACAGAACCCCACTGGTCCTCACCTACCACCCCACCAACCTCCATGTACAGCGTGTCATCCACCGTCATTTCCGCCACCTCCAAACTGACCCCACCACCAAGGATATATTTCCCTCCCCTCCCCTTTCAGCGTTCCGCAAAGACCACTCCCTCCGTGACTCCCTCGTCAGATCCACACACCCCACAAACCCAACCTCCACTCCCGGCACCTTCCCCTGCAACCGCAGGAGGTGCAAGACTTGCGCCCACACCTCCCCCCTCATTTCCCTGCCAGGACCCAAAGGAAACTTCCATATCCACCACAAATTCACCTGCACCTTCACACACATCATCTATTGCATCCGCTGCACCCGATGTGGCCTCCTCTATATTGGGGAGACAGGCCGGCTACTTGCAGAGCTTCTCAGAGAACACCTCTGGGATACCCGGACCAACCAACCCAACCACCCTGTAGCTCAACACTTCAACTCCCCCTCCCACTCCACCAAGGATATGCAGGTCTTTGGACTCCTCCATCGCCAGACCACAACAACACGACAGTTGGAGGAAGCGCGCCTCATCTTTCGACTAGGAACCCTCCAACCACAATGGGTGAACTCGGATTTCACCAGTTTCCTCATTACCCCTCCCCCCACCTTGTCTCAGTCAAATCCCTCAAACTCAGCACCGCCTTCCTAACCTGCAATCTTCTTCCTGACGTCTCCGCCCCCGCTGCACTCTGACCTATCACCCTCACCTTGACCTCTTTCCACCTATCGCATTTCCAACGACCCTCCCCCAAGTCCCTCCTCCCTACCTTTTATCTTAGCCTGCTGGACACACTTTCCTCATTCCTGAAGAAGGGCTTATGCCCGAAACGTCGATTCTCCTGATCCCTGGATACTGCCTGACCTGCTGTGCTGTTCCAGCAGCACATTTTCGGCTCTGATCTCCAGCATCTGCAGACCTCACTTTCTCCTAGAGGAGAAAGAATGAAAGGGAACCTGAGGAACAACCTTTTTACACACAGGGGCTGGTACGTATATGAAATGAGCTTCCAGTGGAAGTGATTGAGGCGGATACATTAACAACCTTTAAAAGGCATTTGGCCAAATACACGGACAGGAAAGGCTTAGAAGGATACGAGGCAATGGGGTTAGCGTGGATGGACATTTTGGTCAGAATGGACCAGTTTGGGCTGAAGGGCCTGTCTCCGTGCTGTCAGACTCTATGACTTTAACAACCATTGCTTGTTTCCCACTGAATGTTATATTGTACTTTCCCAATTCACTGGAGCTATCTTGACCCTCTAACCTCCAGTCTTCCATGATGTTAAACTAGAAAGTTCAAGCATTCTATATTGTATGCAGACGCCATATAAAATGCACCTTATTCATGTTATTATTCCTTCAAAGCTGCTTCTGTACAAGGTTATTAATTCGTCCTTCTGACCACATAATACCAAATCCAAAATAACCTGCTCTCCAGTTCTCTTCACAACATACTCTACAACCTTATATACACTTACGGAATTTATTTTTCACAACATGAGCAGTCACTTTGTTAACGAAGTTTAGATGCAACTTGAGAGCATCTAATAAGACTGAGGTATCCACAATAATTGCCTATCGAATTTCCAGAGCATACGATGCTGAGATTTTCTGCTAGCGTTTTGGTTTTGATATATAACACACCAATATTTGCTTCTCCTTGCTATCTGTAAGCTCTACCTAAACTGATCCTTTGGAAGCTGAGGGACAGGTCTGTGTCGTTATTAGTGATAGACCTGGACAAGACATTCAGGAAGCCTCACCTCGACACTGAGATGATCTGAATAAATGTTCTGCAATACAGGATAAGCATCAATATTCTCCCTGCTCTGTCAGGATAAGGGTTACCGTATAATCTCTGCTCGCTCACACTCTCTGTACATCTGTTATAGCACCGACCCCTGAACAAGACTCATGCTCTATCTCCAAATAAGGCTCAGGCACAACCACTCTCACTATTGAATTCAGCAACTTTCTTCCTCACTTTCTCTGTCACCTACGCAATACCCCCCAAACTAATAATAATATATGGATTCAAAACTGTCGACTGACTTATTCCAGACACCTCACAATTCCCCCCAACTACACCAACACTAACAGCAGGGTCACCCATTCACACTCTCCCTCCCACCCTCCTTTTCTCCCATTCGAGGAGGAAGAGCCTGGAATAGGACAGAAAGGCAAATCCGGGTGGTGGAGTGCCCGATATCTATTCGCTCACCCGCTCCCCCCGCCATGTGGGTAGGACACTGGTATGAGCCGGAGAGGACTGGGACGCCTCGTGTGGAGATTTTGAAACATCCATGTCCCACCGACCGATTAAGGAACAATGTCCTGTGAAAGACAATTCTCACTGGAAACCCATTGGCAGTTCCAACGACCGTCCTTTCACTTCCAAAAAAGACACAGATACCTCACTGCACAAAGACGCAGACACAGAAATACACAGAAGTATTGGTTAACACCCCAATATGCGAACACGCACAATACTTACAAGGAGATAGGCATACACACACACGTAGAAACACATAGAGACATATGCAGTCACATACAAATAGACACAAACACAGTTAAGAAACACACAGGCTGATACACAGGCAGACAGACATAGACACACTAACACACAGATAACAGGCACATGTACACACACGCATATATATGTACACACAGGCACACACGCATATACGTACACACACAAACACACACACACTCACATACAGACACACACAAATACATGCAGTCACAGAGGAACAGAAACTAGTGTCATTAAGACGCAAATCGATATGCTTTAGATTAGTAAGGAGATCAAGGATTCTAAGGAGAAGGCAGAAGAATGAGGTTGAGGTACATATAAGACAATATTGAATGGCCTCATTCTGCTCCTTGCTTTAATGCTCTTGTGGTATTATGCTATCAGGTATTCTCGTTCTGAGACAGCAGCAGAGGCTGGGTTTGATGCAGGTTTGATTAGGAAGTGTCAGTGGGAATGTGGGACAGGTTTGAAGGACAGAATGCCTTATCTTTATTCCTAATTATTGTGTCCTTATGTCTGAAAAGAATGGTGATTTGATGTGGCGTTAACACGGTTTAAAATAACGGGTCCCACAATGAAATAAGGATGTTCATTTCACTTTAGTGTTGTGCTATCTGTGGTGTCCTCATCTTCAGGGAGCAGTGAAGACTCGGTTATTGAAGATATTCAACTCTGAGCTTGACTGATCTTTGCTGGACAGGAGAGTCAACGTTTATTGGTAACAGACAGGAGACGGATGGTCAGATACAATCGGATCAGTTATGAGTATTCTGAATGGTGCAGCTGAATGACCAACTGCTGCCCCTACCACATGCGCTATGCCCTCAATCCACACTCGAGGTTGTTACAGAGATGTACTGCTCCCCCTACCCCATGTGTTGTTCCCTCAATCCACAACTCCAGGCTGTCACAGAGATATACTGCTGCCCCTACCCCATGTGTTGTTCTCTCAATCATTCCCGAGGCTCTTACAGACATATACTGCTACCCCTACAGCTTGTGTTGTTCTTTCAATCACCCCAGGTTGTCACAGACATATACTGCTGCCCCTACAGCTTGTGTTGTTCTTTCAATCACCCCAGGTTATCACAGAGATATGCTGCTGCCCCTACCGCTTGTGTTGTTCTCTCAATCCACCCCTCGAGGCTGTTACAGAGATATACAGCTGCCCCTACCCCTTGTGTTGTTCTCTCAACCCACCCCTCGAGGCTGTTACAGAGTTATACTGCTGCACCTATCCCATGTGTTTTCGCTCAATCCACCCCTCGATGCTGTTACAAGGTAGGGGACCACCCCTTTCAGTCAGGCAGGATCGTTACAATGAGACGGGAGAAGGCCATTCTGCCCCTCGAAGGAGTTACACAGGAATAGAGAATGAAGTAATGCAGCTCGTTGAGTATATTACACAGGCCAGGAGGAGACCATTCAACCGACCTTAGGTGCTACACAGGAACGGGGCAGCTGTCGCTAACAGGAAATAGAGAGTAGAGATAAATGTTTATTTTCAGGTTGCAACGCTGTAACTAGTATAGTGCTGTAGAATCACTGTGGGATCATCAATGACAATTAATCTGTATCAAAGATCTTAAGCAAGGGAACTGAATGGCACGAAGCTCAATTAGCGCATCACAAAGATGATCGTTCACGATGTCGTCAAATGGAGGTACTGAGTCTGCGATGTGATACAGACAGGGAAGGTTAGTGAGCAAACCTTCAGCAGAAAGAACATAAGGTGAGTTGTCTACTGTGGCAGGAAGAATAAAACAATGGCGAACAATTTAAATGGAGAGAGATTGCAGAACTCTGTGATACAGGCCGCTTCCATGTTCCAGGGACATGAATCATATGAAGTCAGATGCAGATGCAGCAAGTGATTTGTAAGGTAAGTGGAATGATGCTGTTTCTGACAAAGGTTTTATCACGTTTAATGCATCTGAACTGGGCATTGCTGAGACCACATCGGATACACTGTGTGCAGTTCTGATCGCCTAAACATAAAAAAAGATATAATTCTTTCAGAAGATTTTCATAGATGTTTCCCTTTACTCATCCCTGAAAGGAAGGCCTTTTGTTATGGGTGATTATCAGTTTTGATCTGAGGTGAGAAATCTTCTTGAACCATACATGACTTTCTGAAATGTGTTTCAGCTGGATGCATGTTTCCACTTGTCAAGGAGTTTAAAGCTAGAGAATAAATTTAAGAATAAGATGTATTGATATCAACACACGTGTTATATACAAATATTTACAAATTAGACAGACGCATATAAACATGTCATCAAAATTTTCAATAAAAATATCTATTTAAAAAAGTCATCAGATGATAAAGCAGGGATTTTTTTTCTAATGAAAGACACTGTGTGCAACAACAGCGATAACGCACCTGCATATCGTCCATTATCATCCGTTCCAGAGAATGCTCCAGGAGAGCACACATGGCCCAGTTTGATGTTCAGTTGACATTATTGTATGGTTCAACACGGAGAGGGAGAAACATGTTCCCTGCCTGAGAAGCAGCAGCTGATTGGTCCCTCTCTCTTACTTTGTCCACCGGATAGCAAAATGTGAGGCCATAAAATCCCTGAGTTATCTTCACCACTTGTGAAGGATTCCGAGTGAGGACTCATTGGAATCTCTCCACTGCTGGAAGCAAAGGGAGTTCAGCCAAATCCAACTATTCCACAAATAAATCCCATTACCAGCAGCTTGTGTGAGCAGGATAATTTCAAAGGCAGAAGAACATCTGGGACACTCTATCTTTTACCATTTGTTGCGAGTTCAACTTCCTGCATCTCACATTTTTCTCAAAAATGACCCAGCCTGAGCCCTATACAATTGGCCATATCACTAAACTGGCTACATTTTAAATTTGTTCTAACCAGTGGAGGAGCGGGACTGGAAAAGGACACACTGACCCTCCAACATTTGTCGGAACATGTATGAGAAATTCTTATCGGACTGTTCAAGTGGGGATTCCCTTTTCCAAACGTTTGTGGTGCCTGAATGATTGCATTTGTTCAAAGTTGTGATGATTTCAAACATTGGACAGACAGGTGCATGTAGGAAAATTGTATGCAGACAGAAGAGTGCTGGTGAAACCACAATCAGAGTAGCTACGATCTTAGTGCCTTGTGGAGCAGTGACAACGTGTCAAATGACCCAATCCTACTCCTCAGTCCTATGTTCCTATGTTCAATTCAGGCCCTCAAACCCCCTACACTGTTGCTGATGGGGGCATCTTGCTCCAAATACCTGGTCCACATAACACAGGATCTCATTCATTCTCTCCAGGCTGTCACACATAGTTTGGTGTGGGTTGGAAAATGCTACTGCAAAACCCAGGCTGGGTTCGAAAGACAACTCTGGTCTCTTTACAGAGTGTCTCCTCTCTGCAACTTGTGCTTCATTTGTTGGTCATGGTATAGACCCAGATTCACTGTGAATTCAGCCCCCAGACCTCACTAAGAGATGACTCATAAAGTACTTTGCTCTCTCTGATTGGAACATTCAATAACAGAACGTGCGGGAATATTGCAACCATTAACTTTGTAATTACAGAATATGAGAACATAAGGAACAGGATCATGTAGTTCGGATAATCAAGACATTGTGTACGATCATGGCCGATCTAGTGTTCGTATTATCTCATCTTTCATGTCCAATTGTTCACACCCTCTCAGCTCTCTGATAGGTGAAAAATCGATCTACCACCTTTTTAAATACTTTCAGTGATGTAGCTCCCCCACCATTCGAGACAAGATAATTCCTGACATTCACTACTCTCTGTGAGAGGAAAACACTCCCCACACAGACACCATCAACTATTGATATGAACAAGAGGGGAACACAGGAGCTCGGCAATAAGTGAGTAACCTTGATATCAAGGCAGCATTTCACTGAGAATGTCATCGGAAGCGCCAACTTATTTGAGCTTTATGGGAATCAGGTGTCCCCTCCCCACTGGCTGGGGTCTTTCAGAGCACAAAGGAAAATGCCTGTGGGTGGGAGCCGAATATCTCCTCAGTTCCGGGACATCTCTTCAGGAGATCCTCAGGGTAGCTTCCTCAGCACAAACATCTTCAGCTGCTTCATCAATGTCTTTCCCCATCATAAGACCGGGGTTGGGGATGGTCACTGAGTGTTACACAATGTTCGGAACATTTTGTTTCCCATCAGCTCCTGATGCAGCTTGTGTCCGTATTCATTAAGACCCGGACAGCATTCAGGCTTGTGCTGTTAAAGTGTCGGTAACATTCATGTAACAGTGCTGTCAGTCACAGTTAAAAGAGGAGCTCATTCAGCACCTCAAGCTGGTTACATACAGAAATGTGGAAGCCATTCAGCCCATCAAAACTATTGAACAAGGAGAGTGACAGCCAAATTCAATACTCCTGCTAGTTCCACAGGAAGAGAAAGGTTCTGGTCAGTACATTGAGCTGTTAAACAGGATCAGGTAGAGTCCAATCAGACACTTGAACCTGTTCCATGGGACCTGGAGGAGTCCATTCTGCCCCACGAGATTGTTATACATGAACAGGAGAGTGTCATGGATGCTCCAATGCAACAAACCAATGGAGCAGAGACAGCACTCATGGATGGCTCTACGAGGTACCTCGTGGGTACATTGCCAGTGGAACCTCTGCTACTTTAACGAAGTTTGCTGGCAGTGAGGAGGGAAGCTAGATTTTTTTGTGTCAAGTCTCAAAGAGGCATCTTCCATCTCTGAGTAGACAGACCCTTGTTCTCCATAGAGGTCAGAAAATTATGGGAATCGCTAACTGTTTTAGAATGAAGGCGTTGTGGCTGCTGTCAGGATTTTCGATAAAGTGATGTTCAGTGTCGGATCACACACCAAATGCACTATATTCAAAGTCTGACGCTCTGTCTTTCTCTCTCTGGCTCTCTCTCTATCAATATAGGGAGTAGGGGTGGGGTGAGGAGAACGTCCTCAGAGGCTCTTGTAACTCAAGCAAAACAAGCCATGGTTTTATCACCGTATCAATGTCTGTTTAGAACATCATGAGAGACTGTCCATTCCCCTTAAGCTTCAATGCAATCATCTTTTATTCTCTCACAGCGCTAAGGATTAATCTTCATTCACCACTCATTTTACCACCATCTCAGGGATTAGTCTGGTGAAAAAGCTTTGCACTCTGGCAGGGTGGCAGGGTGATTATTTCTTATAGAGGAAAGAAAATCTGTTCACAATTTCCCAAGACTGCCTCAACAACACTCTCAGGTTTGATCACAATAATTCCTTTTCTTCACTGAGACATCTCCGTTTCTTTCCTGTGGCGTAAAAAACCTTTCCTTCTCGCTACACTGCGACTGACGTGGAATTTAAAAGCTTCTTACATCTATATATGAGCATCAACAAAGCCAACACCAGAGGTGCCACGGGAAATGAACATCACACTCAGGGAAAGACTAAGAAATAATGCACTTGAAATAAGGAATGGTCACCCACCTGAATGGAAATGAGCTGTAGGAATATGAGAAACAGGCAGAGGAAGGGAGCTATCTTTCCTTTTGTTCTTCCCTCACAGGCCAATCCAGCATGTTAAGCCTATCCTGAACTGAGTGGCTGGTTCAGCTGTTCCACAGGACAGTAAATAGTAAAACACATTGCTGTGGGTTTGCAGTCACACAGAGACCTGATCAGGGAAGGATGACTCATTGCCTTCACTAAAGGACATAAGGCAAGCAGATAGGCTGTTTATACATATTGATGATGGTTTCACTTCAATGCCACCAATTTCCTTCATATTAACAGATTATTATTCTGTGGCTCTGGATCATGAGTCAATTACTTGACACCATGCATTATCTTCCCGTCAGACAGTTTCTGTGCATATAACAAGTTACACGCTTCAAGTGCAATTATTTTGTGATTGACATGTGGTTAGAAGGGGCTTAAAACAGATGATTCCGGATTTAACAGAGGCTCAAATGATGGTTTACTCAAAAGGTGCACTGTGGCTGAGGAGGAGATGGGGATATCATGATGGTGGTATTGGACAGAATTAGTGAGTGTGGAGGATATAGAGATATCGATCTGTGCAGGGCGAGAAGGATTGTGGAGTTTTAGAGTTTCTCCTCGCATTTGTGTGAGTCATTTGAAAGTAGTAATTTGCTCATTATAATTTCTAAGGAATGGAATTTTATTTTGGAGCTGAAAACAATGACTTCCACCTTTCCTAATTTTTATAATATGAACAACAATTCAATTTAACCTGCTTTAATATACAGTTAGAATGACTTACCAGGCACACCAACTATCGCGAGGATGGGATAGTAACCAGCTTCAAAAACAATCAGTACATCATAGATCCTCCATACTAATGACACCCCAGGTTGGGAAAGCCAGTAAAGACTACTGGATAAACTCCTGTCCATGTTGGATCATTCCAGTCTAGTGTTCTTAGATTCTGATCTTTCCCCCCCCCCCCCCCCCCCGTCTCTCTGGCGCTGCTGATCCCTGTTAGTACTGTCGGCGATGCTCCCACTCATACTATGGGATAACACATTGAACTGAATCCTTAATTAATAAAAGAGGCAAGCCCTCCAGTGACACATTTAAGATTCACGGAGACTGACATTAATCACAGTCACTGAACAAATAGCTCCAGCCAACGCCTTTCAATTCAATACCGAATTATTACAATTAAAAATAACGATTAACATTTACACAGTCTGGATTGGATATGCGAGGCTGACTGAGGGAACGAATGTTGAGTATGCTAGATTAATTGTGTAACCATTCAGTCTGCATTGGATATGGAAGTAATGCCAGACGTTTATCGGAACATCAACATGATTTTCTGCTTATAAATGGAAACATAGACCCTGCAACTACTGCTGAGGCATGAAAATATCAGTAAGAGATTGAGAGAACTTTTATAGGCCATAATATGGAGAAAGAATGTACCCGAGAGCGTGGGGTAATAACAGACAGACGACACTGATATATTAACAGAGAATTGAACCTAAGAGACAATGGGGACTCCAGATTTTGGAGAATTCAGAATAGGTAAAGCATGATAGTGGAGAAGGCACAATAGGTCAGGCAGCATCCGAGGAGCAAGAGAGTCAATGTTTCAGGCAGGACATTTCTTCAGAACTGCGAAGGGGCAAAGGGGCTGATAGATAAATGGGTGGTGGGGTGGGGGAGGCTGGGGATAGGTTGGTATAGGTGAGCGAAGTTAGGAGGTGATAGTGATAGGTCAGTGGGGAGTTGGAGCGGATTGGTGGGAAGGAAGATGGACAGGTAGGTTCCCACGAGACGGCGGATCTGAGTCGGAGGATAGGATCTGGGATCTGGATCGGCGAGGGGAGATTTGCAAATTAGTGAGTTCAATGTTCATGCCGTGTGTTTGTCGGCTCCCGAGGCAGAAGATGAGGTGTTCCTAGCGACATCCTGGTATATCTCTTCTGAACCCTCTTCAGCTTAATAATCTCCTTCCAATAACAGAACTGCACACAATACTGCAGAAGAGGCTTCATTAATGTCCTGCACAATCTCAGCATGACTTCTCAACTTCTAACCATAAAAGTCTGAGCAAAGAAGTAACCTTAAACACCTTGTCTGTAACTGCCACAAATTTCTGTGAATTCGATCTGCACCTGTGGGTCCCACTTTTCGACAACACCACCAACGCACCACTATTAATTGTATAAGCCTTCCCTCTTTTTATTTTACCAAAATGCAATACCTCACATTTTTCCAAGTTAAACTCGAACTGCCCCCTCACCCTCCTGCTTCAGGTTTAAAATACCCTCTCCTCTCCAGAAGGCCTACAAACACAGGTCTTGAGTTTCCCAAAGACCAAGAGCTTGATTGGCTTTGTGCAAGCAGTGGGAGGAGAGGGTAAGGAGAGGCTAGAAAGTGAACCGATGCCTTGCATCACTTAATAATTTCAGGAAGATGGAAGCGACGTGAAAGTTTGGAAATAGTGGCCAGTGTTTTTTGGCCAAAAATTGTGCTCTTTAGTCATCTCTGGTGTTCTGTATTGATATCTATTCGAGATCCCTCCTAGTGCAGAGTGTTTCTGCAAGATTTCGTACCCTAATATTGCAGATTACAGATAATAGCTATTGAAGTTGGAAATCATAGTCAAGCAATTAAAGAAGTTCATTGTTCATCTCGAAGGCAGAGCACATGCACTCATCATCCTATAGTTCAGGCTAATACCTTTTACTTGTTTATCAATGAGAACTGTTGCCTGTGTTTTTCAGTAATGTTAATCAGGATTTAATAAATCCATATAAAGCTGAAAATTGGCACTTAACATGTGACTCAAATTCTGGGCATGGTTTATGTTTTGTGTAGTGGTTAGCACCGCTGTCCCTGGGTCAGAGCTCTGGATTCGATTCCCTTCCATGAACTTGTGGTAGTGTCACTTTCTCTGGAACAGATGATCTAGATTCTGTTGTGGGGGTGTGTCACAGTATGTTCAAAGAAAGCTGATGAACAAACACACAGGAGAATCATGTTGAAGCTTCAGGGACTATTGTTGAGTGGTGGTAGTGCCACGACCTCTGAGCCTAAAGGTTCGGGGGAGGGGCGTTCGGAATGCAGTAGGTGGAAGGAAGTTAAGGTGAGGGTGATAGGCCAGAGAGGGGGTGGGGGCGGAGAGGTCGGGAAGAAGATCGCAGGTTAAGAAGGCGGTGCTGAGTCCGAGGGTTGGGACTGAGATAAAGTGGGGGGAGGCGAAATGAGGAAGCTGGAGAATTCTGCATTCATCCCTTTGGTTGGAGGGTTCCTAGGCGGAGGATGAGGCGCTCTTCCTCCAACCGTCGTGTTGCTATGGTCTGGGGATATCGCCAGACCATGGGAACACGACGCCTGGAGGAAGAGCGCCTCATCTTCCGCCGAGGAACCCTCCAACCACAAGGGATGAACTCAGATTTCTCCAGCTTTCTCATTTCCCCTCCCCCCACCTTATCTCAGTCCCAACACTCAGACACAGCACCACCTTCTTAACCTGTGATCTTCTTCCCGACCTCTCCGCCCCCACCCCCTCTCTGGCCTATCACCCTCACCTTAACTTCCTTCCACCTACTGCATTCCGAACGCCCCTCCCCCAAGTCACGCCTCCATACCTTTAATCTTAGCCTGCTTGGCAAACCCCCTTCATTCCTCAAGAAGGGCTTATGCCCGAAACGTCGATTCTCCTGCTCCTTGGATGCTGCCTGACCTGCTACGTTTTTCCAGCAGCACATTTTTCAGCTATACACTGAAACACACAACACAACCCTCCACCACTACGTTGTCTCCCGCTATTAAGCAGATATACACAGAAACACACACACGCACACACACACAACTCTCCACGACCACCCTGCCTCCCACCATTAAACAGGGATATGCAGAAACACATACACACCAACCTGCACCAGTACCTGTCTCCTGTTATTAAACTGATATAGAAACACAAGCACACAACCTTCCACCACCACCCTGTCTCCTGCCAAAAAACAAATATATGCAGAAACACACACACACAACCTTCCACCATCACGCTGTCACCTTCCATTAAACAGATATACACAGAAACATACACACACAAAACTCTCCACCACACCCTGTTTCCTGCGATTAATCAGATATACACTGAAACACACAACACAACACTCCACCAACACGCTGTCTCCCGCTATTAAGCAGATGTACACAGAAACACACACAGAACTCTCCACTAACACCCTGCCTCCTGTCAATAAAGAGATATGCACAGAAACAATCACAAAACTAAACCACCTCCGTCTCCTTCCATTAAACAGATATGCACAGAAACACGCACACACAAGCCTCCACGAATATCCTGTCTGCTGCCATTTCACAGATATACACAGTAGCACACACACACATTCACACACACACGACCACCATCACACACTCTCCAGCGATTAAGCAGGTATAAATAGAAACGCACACACATCTCGACACCATCACCCTGTCCCCTACCATTAAACAGACACACACAGAAACGCACACACAACCCTCCACCACCACATTGCTTTCTGCCATTAAAAAGATATCCCCAGGAAAGCACACACACACACGCACAACCATTGATACCCATTTGTTTCCTGTCATTAAGCAGATATACACAGAAACACACACACAACCATCCACGACCATCCTGTCTCTTGCTATTAAACAGATACATACATAAATACACACACAAAACACCAGGGCCACCCTGTCTCCGGCAATTAAGCAGTTATACACAGAAACACACATTCACCATTCTCCACCACCACGCTGTCTTCTGCTATTAACAGAAATTTACAGAAACCTACAGACAACCCTCCACCACCACCCTGTTTTCTGTCATTAAACAGATATGCACTGAAACACACACACACCCAACTGTCCACCACCACCCTGTCTCCTGCCATTAAACAAATATATGATGGAACACACACACATAACCCTCCACCATCATGCTGTCACCTTCCCTTAAACAGATATACACAGAAACACACACACACAGCCCTCCATCAAAACCCTGTTTCCTGCCATTAATCAGATATGCACTGAAACACACAACACAACCCTCCGCCACCACGTTGTCTCCCGCTATTAAGCAGCTATACACAGAAACACACACACACACACACACACACACACACACACACACACACACATACACACACACACACGCACACACATAAACACACACAACCCTCTACTAATACCCTGCCTACGGTCAATAAACAGATAAAAACAGAAACACACAAAACTCTAAACCACTTTCCTATCTCTTGCCATGAAACAAATGTAACAGATACACACACACAAAACACTTCAGGACCACCTTGTCTCCTGGGATTAAACAAATATACACATAAACACACACACACAATCATCCACGACCACACTGTCTCCTGCCATTAAACTGATCTACACAGAAATACGCACACATAAGCCTCCATGAACATCCCATTTCCTACCCATAAACAGATATACACAGCAACACATATACAAATCCCTCCACCACCACCCTGTCTCCTGCAATTAAACATATATACACAGAAACACACACACCATCCTCCTCCACCACCCTGTCGCCTGCAAATAAACAGATACATACAGAAACATACACACATATTTCGAGCATCACCCTATCTCCTGTCATTAAACATTTATACACAGAAACACGCACCTCCACCACCACAATGTCTCAAGCCCTGAAATAGATGTATACAGAAACACACGCACACAACACTCCACGAACACCCTGCCTCCTGCTATTAAACAGGTACACACAGAAATACACACAAAAATCTCCATCACCACCCCGTCTCCTGCCATTAAACAGATATACGCAGAAACACGCACACACAAACCTACATCGCCACCCTGTCTCCTGTCATTACATAGAAATGCACTGAAACACACACACATCCCTCCACCATCACCGTGTTTCCTGCCTTTAATCAGATATACACAGGAACACACACTCAAGACCCTCCACCTCTACCAACCTGTCTCCAGCCCTTAAATAGATAATAACAGAATTGCACACTCACACAACCCTCCAAGACCACCCTGTCTCCTGCCATTGAGCAGATACACACAGAAATGCACACACACCTTACCCTCCACCACCACCCTCTCTCCTGCCATTAAACAGAAATACACAGAAATAAACATACACAACTCTCGACCACCACCCTGTCTCCTGCTATTAAACAGATATACACAGACAACCCTCCACGAACATCCTGCCTACGCACAAACCTCCAACACTACCTTGTTCTCTTTCCATTGAGCAGATATATACAGAAATACACACACACAACCCTCGACCACTACTTTTTCTCCTGCCATTATACAGATATACACAGAAACACACACGCAATCCTCCAACACCACCTTGTTCTCCTGCCATTGAGCAGAGATATACATAAATACACACACACACACAACCCTCCACCACTATCCTGTCTCCATCCCTTCAACAGATCTACACAGAAACACACACACGCACAAACCTCCACGATCAACCTGTCTCCTACCCATAAACAGATATCGACAGCAACACATACACAAATCCCTCCACCACCACCCTGTCTCCTGCAATTAAACATATATACACAGAAACACACACACCATCCTCCTCCACCACCCTGTCTCCTGCAAATTAACAGATATAGACAGAAACATACATGCATATCTTCAGTACCACTCTGTCTGAAGCCATTAAACAGTTATACACAGAAACGCACACACAACCCTCCAACAACATCCTGTTTTCCAGCCATTGAGCAGATATAAACAGAAATTCATGCACACAACCCTCGACCTCCACCCTGTCTACCATCCTTAAACAGATACACACGGAAACACAGATACGTGCAGAACCCTCCACCACCACCCTTTTCCTGCATTAATCATATATAGACAGAAACACACACACACACACACACACACACACACACACACACACACACACACACACACACACACACACACACACACACACACACACACACACACACACACACACACACACACACACACACACACACACACACACACACACACACACGACCCTCCACGAACACCAGTCTCTCTCCTGTCATTAAGCAGATATATACAGAAAAACGCACACACCACCCTATCAACTACCATTAGACAGACATGCACAGAAAAAAAACACACACAGACAACCCTATACCTTGCATTAAACAGATATACACAGAAACACAAACTAAACCCTCCATGATCACCCTGTCTCCTGCAACTAAACAGATACGTGCAAAAATATACACACAAAACTCCAGCACTACCCTGTCTTCGTCCATTAAACAGTTATACAGAGAAACACACACTCACCATCCTCCACCATCACACTGTCTCCTGCTATTAAACAGAAATTTGCAGAAACATACAGACAACCCTTCACCACCACCCTGTCTCCTGTCATTAAACAGATATACACAGGAACACAAACACACACAACCCTCCATCACCACCCTGTCTCTTACGATTATACAGATATACACAGAAACACGCACACACCACACTCCACCACCGCCCTGCCCCCTGCCATTAAACAGATATGCACTGACACACACACACGCACCCAACCCTCCATCACCAACCTGTCTCCTGCAATTAAACGGATATACACAGAAACATGCACATCCTCCCTCCACCGCCACCCTGTCACCTGCCATTAAACGGATATACACAGAAACACAGACCCATACATCGCTATACCACCGTGTCTCCTGGCATTAAACAGAAATGCAATGAAACACACACTTATCTCTCCACCACCACCGTGTCCCCAGCACTTAAATAGATATACACAGAAACACACACACGCACAACCCTTCCACGACAACCCTTTCTCCTGCCATTAAACAGATATACACAGAAACACACACAATCCTCCATCGCCACCCTGTCTCCTGCCATTGAGCAGATATACACAGAAATGCACACACAATCATCGACCACTACCCTGTTTCCTCTCATTAAATAGATATACACAGAAACAAACACGCACAAACTCTCGACCACCACCCTGACTCCTGCCATTAAACAGATATACGCAGAAACACACATACAACCTCCCACGTACACCCTGCCTACTCCCCTTAAACAGATATTCACAGAAACACTCATACATACACAACCCTCCACCACCACCCTGTCTCCTGCCAGTAAGCACTTAGGCACAGAAACACAGACACTCTACATTCCACCACCACACTGTCTCTTGCCATTAAATAGATATACGCAGAAACACACTCACACACGACCCTCCTCCGCCACTGTGTTCTGCAAATAAACAGACATAAACAGAAACATACCCAAATATTTCCATACCCCACCCTGTCTCCTGTCATTAAACAGTTATACACAGAAACACACACACACACGACCCTCCTCCGCCACTGTGTTCTGCAAATAAACAGAAACATACCCAAATATCTCCATACCCCATCCTGTCTCCTGTCATTAAACAGTTATACACAGAAACACGCACACACGACTCTCCTCCACCACCCTGTCTTCAACCCTTAAATAGATGTCTACAGAAACATACGAACACAACCCTCCAAGAACACCCTGTCTCCTGCTATTAAACAGGTACACACGGAAATGCACACACAACCCTCCATCACCACCCTGTCTCCTGCCATTAAACAGATATACACAGAAACACGCACACACAACCCTACATCACCACTCTGTCTCCTTTAGTTAAACAGAAATGCACTGAAACACACACACATTCCTCCACCATCACCGTGTTTCCTGCCTTTAATCAGATATACACAAGAACACACATTCAAGACCCTCCACCATCACCACCCTGTCTCCAGCCCTTAAATAGATATTAACAGAAACATACACTCACACCATCCTCCAAGACCACCCTGTCTCCTGCCATTGAGCAGATATACACAGAAATGTACACACAATCCTCAACCACCACCCGTCTCCTGTCATTAAATAGATATACACAGAAACAAACACACACAAACTCTCAACCACCACCCTGACTCCTGCCATTAAACAGATATACACAGAAACACACATACAACCTTCCACATACACCCTGCCTACTCCCCTTAAACAGACATTCACAGAAACGCTCATACATACACAACCCTCCACCACCACCCTGTCTCCTGCCAGTAAGCACATAGACACAGAAACACAGACACTCTGCATTCCACCACCACACTGTCTCTTGCCATTAAATAGATATACGCAGAAACACACACACACACACCACTCTCCTCCACCACTGTGTTCTGCAATTAAACAGATAAATACAGAAACATATACACATATTTCCTGCACCACCACTGTCTCCTGTCATTAAACAGTTATACACAGAAACACGCACACACACGACCCTCCTCCACCACCCTGTCTCCAGCCCTTAAATAGATGTATACAGAAATACACGCACACAACACTCCACGAACACCCTGTCTCCTGCTATTAAACAGGTACACACAGAAACACACGCACAACCCTCCACAACCACTCTGTCTCCAGCCCTTAAACAGATATACACAGAAACACACACACACAACCCTCCACGACCACCCTGTCTCCTGCCATTAAACAGATATACACAGAAACACACGCACAACCCTCCACCACCTGCTTCCTTCAATTAATCGAATATACACAGAAACACACACGCACAAAACCCTCCATTACCACCAGTCTGTCTCCTGTCATTAAGCAGATATATACAGAAAAACACACACAACTCTGCACCACCACCCTATCACCTACCATTAAACAGACATACACAGAAAATAAAACACACAAACAGACACACAACCTTCCAACACTCTGTCTCCTGGCATTAAACAGATATACACAGAAACACACACACACACACACACACACACACACACACACACACACACACACACACACACACACACACACACACACACACACACACACACACACACACACACACACACACACACACACACCCCTCCACCACTGCCCTATCTCTTACCAGTAGGCACACAGACACGGAAACACAGACTCTCTACCCTCCACCACCACCCTGCCTCCTACCAGTAAGCACATAGACACAGAAACACAGACAATCTACCCTCCACCATCATCCTGTCTCCTGCCATGAAACAGATATACGCAGAAACTCACATACACACACACACACAAGCCCACACAACACTCCACGAACACCCTGCCTCCTGCCATTGGACAGACATACACAAAGACACACACACACCAAACTGTCTCGTGTCATTAACCACATATACACAGAAACAGTCACACACACACACTCACTCACTCAAACCTTCTTGAACACCCTGTCTCCTGTCATCAAACAGTTATACACGGAAATACACACACACACACACACACACACACACACACAACCTTCCACGAAATTTACAGCTGGGGAACGGCAGTTACGATGCAATTAGGCAAGATTTAGGAAGCATAGGATGGGGAAGGAACCTGCAGGGGATGGGCATATTAGGAATGTGGAGCGTATTCAAGGAAACGCTCCTGAGTGTCCGAGATAAGTATGTACCTGTTAGCAGGGAGGACGCTGGAGAGCGCGGGAGCCGTGGTTTACGAAGGAAGTGGAATCTCTGGTCATGAGGAAGAGGGAGGCTAATGTTAGGATGAGATGTAAAGGCTCAGTTAGGGCGCTTGAGCGTTATAAGGTAGCCAGAAAAGACCGAAATGAGAGAGCTCAGAAGAACCAGGAGGAGACATGAGAAATTGTTGGCGGATAGGATCAGGGTAAACCCGAAGGCTTTCTATGGGTATTTAAGGAATAAAAGAAAGACAAGAGCAACAGTAGTGCCAAACCAAGGATATTAATGGGAAGTTGTGTCAGGAGTCAGAGGACTATAGGGGAAGCACTAAATGAATATTTTTCGACGGTATTCACTCTAGAAAACGACAATGTTGTCGAGGAGAATACTGAGATCCAGGCAACTAGACTAGGTGGGATTGAGGTTCACAAGGAAGAGGTATTAGAAATCCTGCGGAGTGCAAAAATAGATAAGTCACCTGGGCCGGATGGGATTTATCCTAGGATCCTTTGGGAAGCCAGGGGGGAGATTGCCGAGCCTTTTTCATTGATCTTTAAATCGTTGTTGTCTACAGGAACAGTGCCAGAAGACTGGAGGATAGCAAACTTGGTTCCCCTGTGCAAGAGGGGAGTAGAGACAACCCTGGTCATGACAGATCAGTGACCCTTACTTCAGTTGTTTGTAAAGTGTTGTAAAACGTTATAAGAGATAGGATTTATAATCATCTGGAAAAGAATAATTTGATTATGGATAGTCAGCACGGTTTTCTGAAGGTGAGGTCGTGCCTCACAAACCGTATTGAGTTCTTTGAGAAGGTGACCCAACAGGTAGATTAGAGTAAACCGGTTGATGTGGTGTATATGGATTTCAGCAAGGCGTTCGATAAGGTTCCCCACAGAAGGCTACTGTACAAAATGTGGAGGAATGGGATTGTGGGAGATATAGCAGTTTGGATCAGTTATTGGCTTGCTGAAAGAAGACAGAGGGTGGTGTTTGATAGGAAATGTTCATCCTGGGGTCCAGTTACTAGTGGCGTGCTGCAAGGATCGGTGTTGGGTCCACTGCTGTTCGTCATTTTTATAAACGACCTGGATGATGGAGTAGAAGGGTGAGTTAGTAAATTTGCAGACGACACTGAGGTCGGTGGAATTGTGGATAGTGACGAAGGATGTTGTAGGTTACAGAGAGACATAGATAAGCTGCAGAGCTGGGCTGAGAGGTGGCGAATGGAGTTTAATGCAGACAAGTGTGAGGTGTTTCACTTTGATCAGAGTAACAGGAATGCAAAGTACTGGGCTAATGGTAAGATTCTTGGTAGTGTAGATGAGCAGAGAGATCTCGGCGTCCAGGAACACAGATCCTGGAAAGTTGCCACCAAGGTTGACTGTGTTGTTAAAAAGGCATACCGTGTTTTAGCTTTTATTAATAGAGGGATCGAGTTCCGGAACCATGAGATCATGCTACAGCTGTACAAAACTCTAGTCCGGCTGCACTTGGAGTATTGTGTACAGTTCTGGTCACTGCATTATAAGAAGGATGTGGAAGCTTTGGAAAGAGTGCAGAGGATACTTACTAGGATGTTGCCTGGTATGGAGAGAATGTCTTACGAGGAAAGGCTGAGGGACTTGAGGCTGTTTTCGTTAGAGAGAAGAAGGTTGAGAGGTGACTTAATAGAGATATATAAGATAATCAGAGGGTTAGATAGGGTGGACAGGGAGAGCAATTTTCCAAGAATGGTGACGGCCAGCATGAGGGGGCATAGCTTTAAATTGAGGGGTGATGGATATAGGACAGATGTCAGAGGTAGTTTCTTTACTCAGAGAGTAGTTAAGGTATGGAATGCTTTGCCTGCGATGGTAGTGGATTTGCCAACTTTAAGTTAATTTAGGTCGTCATTGGACAAGCATATGGACATGGAATAGTGTAGGTTAGATGGGCATCAGATTGGTATGACAGGTCGGCGCAACATCGAGGGCCCAAGGGCCTGCACTGCGCTGTAATGTTCTATATTCTATGAACACCCTGCCTACTGACGCAGAAACCCAAATGCATACACAACCCTCCACCACCACCCTGCCTACTGCCAGTAAGCACATAGACACAGAAACACAGACACTATACCCTCCTCCACCACCCTGTCTCCTGCCACTAAGCAGATATATACACAAACACACACATATTCTCGACTACCACCCTGTTTCCTGCCGTTAATCAGATATACACAGAAACACACACGCACAATCCCCCACCACCACACTGTCTACAGCCCTTTCAACAGATATACACAGAAACACGCCCATAAACCTCTACCACCACCCCGTCTCCTGCCCTTAAACAGATATACACAGAAACACATACATGCAGAACGCTCCACCGTCATCCTGTTTCCTGCAATTAATCATATATACACAGAAACAGACACACACACAACGCTCCATCAACACCAGTCTGCCTCCTGGCATTGAACAGATAAATACAGAAAAACATACACATCCCTTCATCATCACCCTAACACCAGCATTAAACAGACAGACTCAGAAAAAAAAACATACAGACAAGCCTTCACCAACACTCTGTCTCCGCCAAATTAACAGATATACACAGAAACACAAACACACAAAATCCTCCACCACCACCCTGTCTCCTAGAAGTAAGCACTTAGACACAGAAACACAGATATCTACCCTCTATCACCACCCTGTCTCGTGCCATTAAGCACATATGCACAGAGACAAACACGCACACTCACTTAAACCTCCTTCACCACCCTGACTCCTGTCATCAAACAGCTATACACGGAAATACACACACACACAACCTTCCACTAACACCCTGCCTACTGCCCTTAAACAGATATACACAAAAACGCACAGACATGCACAACCCTCCATCACCACCCTGTATACTGCCATTAAATAGATATACGCAGAAACACACATACACTCACAATATTCCATGAACAACGTTCCTCCTGCCATTAAGCAGATATATGCAGGAACACACAGAGAACTCTCCACGACCACCCTGTCTCCTGCCATTGAACAGATATACACAGAAACACACACACCACCACCTTGTCTCCTGCCATTACGCACATATACACAGAAACACACACACACAAGCCTCCACCACCACCCTGTTCTCCTGCCATTGAGCAGATATACACAGAAATACACACGCATAATCCTCTACCATTACCCTGTCTCCAGTCCTTAAATAGATATGCACATAATCACACACACACACCTCCACGATAACCCTATCTCCTGCCATTAAACAGAGATACACAGAAACACACACACACACACAACCCTACACCACCACCCTATTCTCCTTCAATTGAGCAGATATGCACAGAAATACACACACAACCTTCGACCACCACCAGTCTGTCTCCTTTCATTAAACAGATATGTACAGAAAATACATCCTGCACCACCACCCGATCACCGTCCATTCATCAGACATACACAGACAACCCTCCATCAACACTCTGTTTCCAGGCATTAAACAGGTATATACAGAATTGGCTGGCTGACAGAAAGCAGAGAGTGGCTGTAGATGGAGAGTATTCTGCCTGGACGACAGTGTTAAGTGGGGTCTCGCAGGGCTCTGTACTTGGGCCTCTGCTCTTTGTAGTTTTTACAAATGACTTGGATGAGGAGGTTGAGGTGTGGGTTAGTAAATTTGCAGATGACACAAAGTTTGGAGATGTCGTTGATAGTATAGAGGGCAATTCAGGCTGCAGCGCGACATAAAATGCAGAGCTGGGCTGAGAAATGGCAAATTGAGTTCAACCTGGATAAATGCGAAGTGATGCATTTTGGAAGGTGGAACTCGAATGCTGAATATAGGACTAAAGACAGGATTCTTAGCAGTGTGGAGGAACAGAGGGATCTTGGTGTGCAAGTACATATATTCCTCAAAGTTGCCACACAAGTGGATAGGGTTGTTAAGAAAGCATATGGTGTTTTGGCCTTCATTAACAGGGGGGTAGAGTTTATGAGGCGTGAGGTTTTGCTGCAGCTCTACAAGTCTCTGGTGAGGCAATACTTGGAATATTATGTCCGGTTCTGGTCGCCCTACTATAGGAAAGATACAGAGGCTTGGGACAAGGTGCAAAGTTGGTTACCAGGATGCTGCTTGGACTGGAGGGCTTGCCTTATGAAGAATGGTTGAATAGGCTCGGACGTTTCTCTCTGGAGAGAAGGAGGAAGAGAGGAGACCAAACAGAGGTGTACAAAATAATGAGAGGAACAGATAGTCAATAGCCAGAGAATTTTCCCCACGGCAGGAATGACTGGTACTCGAACTCATAGTTTGAAAATATTAGGAGGAAGGTATAAAGGAGATGTCAGAGGTAGTTTTTTTTTTTACACAGAGAGTTGTGAATGCATGGAATGCGTTATCACTGGTCGTGGTGGGAGCAGAGTCATTGGGGACATTTAAGCGACTGCTGGACATGCACATGGATAGCAGTGAGTTGAGGGGTGCGTAGGTTGTTACTATATTTTACATTAGGATTAAATCTCGGCCCAACATCGTGGGACAAAGGGACTGTTCTGTGCTGTACTTTCTATGTTCTATATTCTCTGACAAGTGTGAGTCGATCTCTGAGAAAACAATGCCAACTTCAAAAGATGGTTAAAGACTTCATTGAGTTGCAAAGTTGTCTGCACTATAAGTATGTTTTGGTCATTGTTGATTTTTTTTTCCTTGATGGGTAGAAGCTTACCCCACGTCCAACGCTACTGCTAAAATTGTTGTAATATTTTACTCAAGGTGATTATTACCTGCTTTGGCATTTGCTTTTGTCTACGTTCTGACAATGCCCCCCATTTTATTGGAGATATTAATGAGGAATTATGCTCTCATTTTGGGATCCACCACTAACTTCATTGTACTAATTGCCCACAGGCTGCAGGGCTCGTGGAGCATGGTGACCAGAGTCTGAAAGCTAAACTTGTCAAATTGACTTCTGAGACAGGTCTTTCCTGGCTTAGGTTGCTGCCTCTGGTATTGTTCCACCTACAAGAAACCCCTGTGGGGAAAACTCGCTTGTCTCCAGCCGAAATTATCCGAGGTCGAGCTGTCCTCTCCCCTTGGAATGATGCCTCCTCCCCTATTCCTTTCAAACACATAACTGAGCATATGTCCTCCTGTGTTCTTTCTTTGACCAAAGTTTTGGGAGATCTTCACTCTAAGGTCTGTGCTGCTCCCCTCGCTCAACAATATCCCAACTGTTGAATATCCCAACTCTTTATTCTAATCATGATTTGCACAAGTTGCAGCCTCCAATCTCAATGGCAAGGGTCCTTCCATGTTCTCCTCACCAGCCTGATTGCTGTTAAGGTCGCCGGGCATTCCGCCTGGGTTCACCGTCATCATTCCAAGATGAGCCCCTTCCGGGGTGGGGGGGGGGGGGGGGGGGGGCGGGGAGGGTGGTTGTGGTGGTGGTGATGATGGAGGTGGAGACGATGGGGACCTGAAAGACGAAACTTAATCAGTTGGTATCAAACCAGACTACTATGATATAGCTGCATGCTTCGAATCGTAATTCTTCTTCTGTTTTACATACCCTACACTTTAATGCAGAACGGCCATTATGATGAAGATCGAACTTATGTGGACTCGTTGCCACCAGCATTAGTGCTGAAGAAGGGGCTGTTTACCCGTATGATCCTGAGCAACCAGAAACTGTGTAACGTTTAAGCTGAAAAGATGTCCTTATGTGCCCAGGAAACTGATTCCTTTGATGCATGGAATGTTACCAAGAATCACTGCCGCAATGGTCAACTGCACCAAGAAGATCGGACAGATCATTTACAGAACAAGTCTCAATGGTCTTTACACTGTCAAGGTGTTGTGTGCCAGTTTGATTTCAGTTGTCCTTTCGGTGTTCCTCGTAAGCGTTGCCTCTACTCAAAGAGGCCTAAATCAGCACCTCGCAAAAGAGAAAGGGGGAGATGTCGCCCTTCACTAACACTTTGCTTTTGCAAAGTCATCATAAAATATTCAGCCAGCATGAAATGGTCTGTTACGCCCTCACATTTGCAAAGGGCTCTTTGATACCTATCCCCCTCCTGAATCTCAACAATGGAGTATGGAATACCTGTTAGGCATTTATTGGATATAATCTTTCCTTTGATTATTACTTATCCCCACCTGCTAGCCTGTGGAATTCTTATAATAAGTCTGGGGAAGCCTATCCAATTTGTTACAACTGTACAGGATAGGGATGCACTTAAATGAATGTGACTATGTTTATTCCATGGGCCTTGGTCCAATGTTCCAACTGCTACTGCTTCCCTGTGGCGCCTCGCATCTCATGCATAAGCCTACTGGAGGAGTGTGTCTCTGTTATTGTGGATATTCAGGCTCTTTGTGGTGTTTAATGACGCACGCCTTACTATGAGACCCCTAATAACATCTCCATCTTCTCAGTTGTGGGATGGAAGGAACCAGTCTGGGACAATAATCATATCTCTTACTGAAAGACCAACCACTTTTTATTGAACAGCTTTCACCCTAAGAGCCCAGTGCGACCATATTTTGCAGATATGGACTTCCCATATTTTCAGAGTCGTCACAAAGACAGGTCTGCTTCGTATTGGGAACCCCCCTCCATTATCTAAACTAAACCTGGATATTATTTTGGTCAGCCAAGACAAAGTTACTGTCTTCATTGTTCTTAATGAATTGGGTAATCCCTGTGCTGTAGCTGTAGGAGCAGTTTTCATAACTAATGTTCCCTGCCCAACTACCTGGGAATGGGGCTGGGGTTTCCCTACGAAGCGTTCAGTTTCACCTGTATTCTGCGTGCATTTCAGGGGTGGTATGGCTTTGGGTAACAGTGAAGCCCAGTTTCTGGCTTACACATTTCTCAGTACCTTTTCCTGAGGAGGATCTGTAGGAATTATTAGCCATCAAAATTGAAACTATCGTATTTGTGGTCCAACCCGCTTGGGCAAGGAGACCGCTTGGACTTAGCAGGAGGTAAGGACATGCTCTTAGAATTTCGTCTATCTCCTCAGCAAAACCGGTATGCCCTCGACTACCTACACGGCAAAGAGGGTCGGGCTGTTCCATAGTAAAGGGCAAGTGTATGATGGGGATTACTGACCTCATAGAGAACATTACCAAGCAGGTGGGTAACATCTGCACCTTCGACAATCAAATGATAGAAACCACTGCATGGCGAGATGATGTGGGCTGCTCTATCGACGAGTGTCCCCCGAGAGCAATATGAAGTGGGATGGTTTCGCCCAGAGTGTGCCCTTGACAGTGACATGGTGTGGTCTGTTGTAGCCCGGAGTGTCCCCCTGACAGTGACACAGTTTGAGCTGATGTAGCCCAGAGTGTCCCCCTGACAGTGACGTGGTGTGGGCTGGTGTAAGCCGGAGTGTCACTGTGTCACTGACTCAAATGGAGTGTCATTGAATCATAGACTGATCGAGCATGGGAACTGGCCCTTTGGCCCAAACTGGTCCGTGCTGACCATGCTGCCCACTCAACTAATTCCAATTGCCCACATTTGAACCATATCGCTCTCAACCCTTCCCATCGATGGATCAATTCATTTTTACATGTTGTTTTTGTACCTGCCTCAACCACTTTTTCTGACAGCCCATTCCATTTCAAAAACATTCTCTACATAATGAAGTTGCCCCTCAGGTCATTCTTAAAACTTTCCCCTCTCACCTTAAAACTATGCCCTGTAATTTTCAGTCCATAATCTCTGGGAAAATGACTCTACGCATTCATCCTATCTATGGCCCGCATGATATTATGCATCTCTATAAACAACACACCCTCATTCTCCTACATTCCAAGGGATGATATCCGAACCTGGCCCACCCCTCCTTATAACGCTGGCCTATTAGTCCTGACAACATCCTTGTCAAACTTTTTGCACTCTTTTCAGGTTAATAGGATGACCAAAACTGTACGCAATACTCCAAGTGTGACCTCACCAACGACTGACAGAATGGTAGCATAATGTCCCAAATCCTATATTCAATGCTTTGAACGATGACGGCCAGCATGCTAAATGCCTTCTTTAGCGCCCTGTCTACCCGTGATGCCTCTTCCAGTGAAATATGGACTTGTGATCCGAGTCCCTCTGTTCCAGAACACTCCTTAGAACCTAACCATTTACTGTATTAGCCCTATCTTTGTTTTACTTTCTAAAGTGTGACTTATCTGTATTTAATTGCAGTTGCCAATCCTCAGATCACTTCCCCATCAGATTAAAATCCCTCTATGATTTCTGATAACGTTCATCGCTATCAACGATACCTCCTAATTTTGTATCATCCGTAAATGTAGTAACCTTCTTGGGATTAATTGGAGTATGTTGTGCAGTTTTGGGCCCCTTATCTCAGAACAGATGTACTGGCCTTGAACGTGTTCAGGGGGGTTTCACGAGAATGGTCCCAGGAATGAAAAGCTTGACATATGAGGAAACTTTGAGGACTCTGCATCTGTACTCAATGCATGTTAGAAGGATGAGGGGAGATCTAATTGAAATATACCGAATACTGAATAGTCTGGACAGAATAGATGTTTCCATTGGTAGAATAGACTAGGATCCGAGGGCACAGTCTTAGAGTAAAAGGAACAGCTTTTAGAACGGAGATAAAGAGAAACTTCTTCAGCCAGAGAGTGGTGGATCCATGGAATTCAATGCCACAGAAGGCTGTGGAGGCCAGGTTAATGAATATATATAAGACTGAGATGGACAGGTTCTTGATTGTCAAGGGGATGAAGGGTTATGGCTAGAAAGCAGAAGAATGGGGTTAAGAAACTTACCAGCCATGATTGAATAGTGGAGCAGACTCGATGGGCTGAATATTTCAATTTCTGCTCCTATGTCGTATGGCCCTCATTCATGCCTTGTATATTCACATTCAGAACATCTATGTAAATAAGAAATAACAAAGGTCTCAGCACCGACACCTGTGGCACACCATTAGTTATAGAACTCCAGTCTGAGAAACAATCTTTAACCATCACCCTCTGCTTCCTACCATCGAGCCAATTTTGAATCCAATTAGCTAGCTCTCTCTGGAGCTCATGTCACCTAAACTCACTGACTAACCTGCCGTATGGGACCTTGTCAATCGTCTTACTAAAGTCCGTATACAGATCATCCATTGTCCTACCCTTATCTATTCTTGCGGTTATCTCTTTGAAACAATTTAAAAGATTTGTCAGACATGATTTCCCGCACAAAAATCCATACTGACTATTTCTAATCAGACCTTGAATTTCCAAATGATGGTTCATCCTGTCTCTCATTATCGTCTCCAACAACTTGCCTAACACTGATGTTACGCACACTAACTAAGAGCTCCCTGAATTGTCTTTGCTAACTTTCTTATACAATGGAACCACTCCAGTGGCAAACGATGAAGCAAAAATCTGTGCAAGAGCCACTGCAATTTTTTCCCTAGCCTCCCATAACATCCGAGGATGGACATGTTCTTGCCCAGCGGGTTTATTCACCTTATTGTGCTTTAAGGTAGGAAATGCCTCCACTTTGATAATATGCATGCAGACCAAAACATTCCCACTTGCTTTCCTTATTTCCTTAGTAAGCATCGTTTGCTCCTAATTAAACATGGAGAAGAAATATTCATTTACAATTCCCCCCACCTCCTGGTGGTTCCACACAAGGACAGCCATGCTCATCAGTAAGGGGACCTATTCTGTCCTGAGTCACGCTTCTACTCATAATATGGCTAGAGCACCTCTTGGTATTATCTTTCACCTTTTCTGAGAGATCCATGTCATGTCCTTTTTTTGGGGATTCGGATTCCCCTCTTAAGGGTGCTTCTACACATTGTGTAGTCATCTAAGGATTGACTTAAGCCCGATATCTTAAACCCAATGTATGCCTTCTTTAATGACCTTATCAGATCCTCAATATCCCTCGCCATCCCAGGATCAGGTTCCCCCTAAACCACCGTCTATCTAATGAAAATAATCCCAATTTGTTCAATCTCTCTTCATGGCTGGCACCCTACATACCAGGCAACATCCTGGTGAACCTCCTCTGCACCCTCTCCAAAGCATCCACATCGTTTTGCTCGTGTGGCGACCAGACTGCATGCAGTATTCCAAATGACTAAACTAAAGTCTTATACAACTGTAACATGACCTGCAAAATCTTATATTCAGTACCCGGTCCAATGAAGGAAACCATGCCGTACATTTTATTGAACACTCTCCTGATCTGCCTTGCCACCTTCAGGGAACAATGGACCTGAACACCGAGATGTCTCTGTACATCAACTTTCCCCAATACTTTTCTATTTATTGTATAGTTCGCTCTTGGATTGGATCGTACAAAATGCATCGCCTCATATTTGTCCAAATTGAACTCCATCTGTCATTTCTCTGCCCATCTCCCCAATCTATCTATATTCTGCTGTCTTCTCGGATAGTCCCCTTCACTGTCTGCTACTCCACCAATCTTAGTGTCACCTGCAAACTTGCTAATGAAACAAGCTACACCTTCCTCCAAATCATTTATGTATACCACAAAAAACAATGTCCCAGCAAGGGCCCCTGTGGGACACCACTGTCACAGATCTCCATTTTGAGAAGCTCCCTTCCATCATTACTTTGTGTCTCCTGTTGCCTAACCAGTTCCCTATCCATCTAGCTAGAACACCCATGCAACTTCAAATTTTTCATCAGCTTACCATGGGGAAATTCATCGAACACCTTACCAAAGTCCATCTATATGACATCTATATCCCTTCCCTCATCAATCAACATTGTCACCTCTTCAAACAATTCTATTAAGTTTGTGAGCCATTACCATACCTGCAGAACGCCATGCTACCTAGCACTGACAAGTCATTGCATTCTAAACAGGTATATATCCTATCTCTCAGTATCTTCTCCAGTAGCTTCCCTGCCACTGACGTCAGGCTCACAGGTCTGTAATTTCCTGGATTATTCCTTAAACAAGGAGACACCATGAGCAATTGTCCATTCCCCAGGTATCTCCCCGTGTTCAAGGACGCTGCAACAATATCTGTTAAAGCCTCAGCTATTTCCTCTCTCGCTTCCCTCAGTAACCTTGGATAGATCCTACCCAGACCTGGGGACTTGTCCTTCTTGGTGTCTTTTGGAAATCACACTACTTCGTCCCTCCTTACGCAGGCTTGACCAAGAGTAATCAAAGATCTTTCCCTAACCTCAACATCCACCAAGCCCCTCTCCTTGGTGTACAAAGTTAAAAATCACATAACACCAGGTTATAGTCCAACAGGTTTAATTGGAAGCACACTAGCTTTCGGAGCGACACTCCTTCATCAGGTGATTGTGGAGGGCTCGATCGTAACACAGAATTTATAACAAAAATTTGTAGTATGGTGTAACTAAAAATATACATTGAAGAATTGATTGTCTGTTAAGCCTTTCATCTGTTAGAATACAGTGATAGTTTCACTTCTTTCATGTGTAAATCACAAAACCCTTTTTTTTAAGAGTTGCATTCTCGGGTTAGCTGTTAACAATGGTGATAGCTAGACAATATGCTGAAGGTGTTAGCCCCCTGTGTTCTCTGTCTATGACCTGATGTTTATATTGATTCCAATCAAAAAAGTGAAATAACAGAGTTTTAATAAATTCATGCAGTTTTTGAGCTCAGGGTTCGACATGAATCTATGTGGTTTTTGAGCAAAGTGCAATGTAACTCTGAAAGTACCAAAAAAATTAACCACACACAATATATATTTGTGCATGTAGGTCTTTGTCTGTGTGTGTGTCTGTCTGGGTGGAGGTTGTGAGTGTGAGAAAGTGTGTGTGTGTAGTGAGTGCAGAGTGTCTTAAGTCTGTGAGGGGGTGCATGTGTGGGAGTCTGTGTGTCTAAAGGGGTGTGTGTGGGTGTCTGTGTGCGCGTCTGTGTGTATCTGTGTCCGTGTGCATGTGAGAGTGTGTGTGTGTGTAGGAATATCTGTGTGTGTGAGTGTCGTGCAATGGTGATCACCTGTAATGTGAGATGAACCCAAGGTCCCGGTTGAGGCCCTCCCTATGGGTACCGAACTTAGCTATCAGCCTCTGCTCAGCCACTTTCCTCTGCTGCCTGTCCCGAAGTCCACCTTGGAGGATGGTCACCCGAAGGTCCGAGGCTGAATGTCCTGGACCACTGAAGTGTTCCCCAACTGGGAGGGAACCCTCCTGTCTGTTGATTGTTGTGCGGTGCCCATTCATCCGTTGTTTTTTTTAGATTAGATTAGATTACTTACAGTGTGGAAACAGGCCCTTCGGCCCAACAAGTCCACACAACCCCGCCGAAGCGCAACCCACCCATACCCGTACATTTACCCCTTACCTAACACTACGGGCAATTTAGCATGGCCAATTCACCTGACCTGCACATCTTTGGACTGTGGGAGGAAACCGGAGCACCCGGAGGAAACCCACGCAGACACGGGGAGAACGTACAAACTCCACACAGTCAGTCGCCTGAGGCGGGAATTGAACCCAGGTCTCTGGCGCTGTGAGGCAGCAGTGCTAACCACTGTGCCACCGTGCCGCCCACTTGTCGTAGCCTTTGCTCAGTTTCCCAAATGTACCATGCCTCTGGGCATCCCTGCCTGCAATGTATAAGAGAGACAATGTTAGTTGAGTCACATGAGTACCTTCCATGTACACGGTGCATCTTCTCTATGCAGGACAGGTTCGAACAAGATTTCTTGTCTATGCAGGATCTCCAACCGACATTGTACACCAGGTACATTGATGAAATTTTCTTCCTCTGGACCCATGGCGAGGAGTCATTGATACACAGCGACATCAACAATTTTCATCCCACCATCAAACTCACCATGGACTACTCTCGACTATCTGTCTCATTCTTGGACACATGCGTCTCCATCAAGGATGGACACCTCAGCACCACACTCTACCGCAAACCCACAGACAACCTCACAATGCTACACTTCTCCAGCTTCCACCCAAAACATCTTAAAACAGCCATTCCCTCTGGACAAGCCCTATGCATACACTTCAGTGATCCAGGACATTCAGCCTCGGACCTTCGGGTGACCATCCTCCAAGGTGGACTTCGGGACAGGCAGCAGAGGAAAGTGGCTGAGCAGAGGCTGATAGCTAAGTTCGGTACCCATAGGGAGGGCCTCAACCGGGACCTTGGGTTCATGTCACATTACAGGTGATCACCATTGCACTACACTCACTCACACAGATATTCCTACACACACACACACACACACTCTCACATGCACACGGACACAGATACACACAGACGCGCACACAGACACCCACACACACCCTTATAGACACACACACTCCCACATATGCACCCCCTCACAGACTTAAGACACTCTGCACTCACTACACACACACACACACTTTCTCACACTCACAACCTCCACCCCAGACAGACACACAGACAGACAGACAAAGACCCACATGCACAAGTATATATTGTGTGTGGTGAATTTTATTGGTGCTTTCAGAGTTACATTGCACTTTGCTCAAAAACCACATAGATTCATGTCGAACCCTGAGCTCAAAAACTGCATGAATTCATGTAAAACTCTGTTATTTCACTTTTTAGATTGGAATCAATCTAAACATCAGGTCATAGACAGAGAACACAGGGGGCTAACACCTTCAGCATATTCTGGATCAGTGGTGCTGGAAGAGCACAGCAATTCAGGCAGCATCCGAGGACAGGCTGTCTAGCTATCACCATTGTTAACAGCTAACTCGAGAATGCAACTTTAAAAAAAAGGGTTTTGTGATTTACACATGAAAGAAGTGAAACTATCACTGTATTCTAACAGATGAAAGGCTTAACAGACAATCAATTCTTCAATGTATAATTTCAGTTACATCACACTGCAAATTTTTGCTATAAATTCTGTGTTACGATCGAGACGTCCACAATCACCTGATGAAGGAGCGTCGCTCCGAAAGCTAGTGTGCTTCCAATTAAACCTGTTGGACTATAATCTGGTGTTGTGTGATTTTTAACTTTGTTCACACCCCAGTCCAAAACCGGCATCTCCGAATCATCATTGAGTCTTGATGAATATCGATGCAAAGTACTCATTAAGAATCTCTCCCGATTTCCCTGCCTCCAAGCATATCTTTCCTGCTTTGTCCTTGAGTGGGCCGTTTCTCGAGCTACCCTCTTTTTCATTATATGTGACCAAAAAGCTTTAAGGTTTTCCTTAATCCTGCTGGCTAAGGATATCTCATGACCCCTTTTCGCCCTCTTAATTCCTCACTTCAGATTGGTCCTACATTCACAATATTCTTCCAAGGCTTCCTCTATCTTCATTCACCAAGATATTATGTACACATTCTATTTACTTTATGCTAGTCTCACAATATCACTTGTCATCCATGGTTTCCTAATCTTGCCATTTCTATCCATAATTTGCACAGGAATATCTCTCCTCAACACTAATTAACCTCTCTTCAAAAGCCTTCCACATATCAAATGCGGATTTCCCTTCAAACAGCTGTTCCCAATCCACGTTCCCCAGCTCTTGCCGAATTTTTCTATAGTTGGCCTTTCCCCAGTTTAGCACTCTTCCTTTCGGACCACTCTCATCTTTCTCCATGACTATTGTAAAACTAAAGAAATTGTGATCATTATTTCTAAAGTAATCCCCCACTGTAACTTCCACTACCTGGGTGGGCTCAGTTCCCAACACCAGGTCTGGCAAGGCCGCTTCCCGAGTTGAACTATTTCTACACTACTCTAGAAAATGCTCCTGGATGGTCCATACAAATTCTGCTCCATCTAGACCTCTAACACTAAGTGAATCCCACTCAATGTTGGGATAATTATAATTAAAATCACCACCATCCTGTTGCTCCCACTTATTTCTGTAATCTATTTACATATTTGTACCACGATCAGTGTTGGGAAGCCTGTAGTACAATCCCAGCATTGTTACTGCACCCTTTCTATTCCTGAGCTCTGCCCATATTGGCTGCACGTGTGGCACAGTGGTTAGCACTTCTGCCTCACAGCGCCAGAGACCCGGGTTCAATTCCCGCCTCAGACGACTGACTGTGTGGAGTTTGCACATTCTCCCCGTGTCTGCGTGGGTTTCCTCCGGGTGCTCTGGTTTCCTCCCACAGTCCAAAAATGTGCAGGTTAGGTGAATTGGCCACGCTAAATTGCTCGTAGTGTTAGGTGCAGGGATAAATGTAGGGGAATGGGTATGGGTGGGTTGTGCTTCGGCGGGTCGGTGTGGACTTGTTGGGCTAAAGGGACTGTTTCCACACTGTAGGTAATCTAATCTAATCTATTGCCTCGCTGCTCGAATCTTCCATCGTGCCCTCCTTCAGCACAGCTGTGAGATCTTCTTTGACCTGTAACGCTTCTTCTCCACCCCCTGTACCTTCCTCTCTACCCCGCCTGAAGCATTAATGTCCTGGGATATTTAGTTGCCAATCACGCCATTCCCGCAACCAAGTCTCAGTAACATCAATAACATTATATTCCCAGGTCCTATTCCAAGCCCTAAGTTCATCTGCCTTACCTACTATACTTCTTGCATTAAAACTATAACTCCCTCTGTGTTCATCCTCCGCTTCCTGCCTCCTCTTCCCCTCAGTCATGCTGATTTCATTATCTAGTTACTTGCGCTTTAGTTACTACCTCCCTTATTTTCACCAAACAGATTTGTTTCCCGATCCCTGCCACATTAGTTTAAACCCTTCCCAACAGCGTTAGCAAATGCACTCCATCGAACATAGGCTCCACAATGTAGATGTAGACCGTCTACCAGATGTAGACCGTCCAATTTGCAATAATCCCACCTCCCCCAGAACCGGTCCCAATATCCCAAAAATCGGAACCCCTCCCTCCTGCACCATCTCTTCAGCCACATATTCTTCCTGATTATTCGATCATTCCTACGCTGACTAGCACTTGACACTGGTAGCAATCCTGAGATTACTACCTCCGTGGTCCTACTTTGTTAAGTTGGTTCCTAACTCCCTAAATTTTTCTTGTAGGACCTCATGCCGACGGCACATTAATGTGGGGAGAGATCATTCAGTCACATAAAGTATGCTATGTTAGACTGATGAATGGACTCTGTCACTCCAAATAATAATGATCTTGTTCATGTTGATCATGTTTTTCTTTAATTTCTTGCGCATTGTAACCTGCACGCCTTACTCTGTCCAAGTTTATTTTTCACACTATGATCTGTGTGTCCTTGCTTACTGTCATCTGCCTGTACTGCTCGCAAATAAAGCATTCACTGGACTTAGGCACATGTGACAATAAATCTAATAAATTAATTATTTCTCACCCTAACAGTGTCTCTTTTAGAAATATGTGATAGTCGCTAACCCTCACGTTTCAGCACAATCATCCCTCTTTGTCTCCTACCGACAGATTAATTACTCAGTTCCATCATGGAGGCATCATCTCATGGATTAGAGTTGTGTCAGTGTTAATGAGATCGTGCCTTAGAAAGGAGATCATACCTCTTCACAGTGCCCCAAATACTCTCTCATCAAGGCCCTACAAATACGGAAAGACGGCTTTACTTATGCACTTGAATCATATTACAATGAAGAGCAGCATACTGTATAAGTTGCTAATACTTACGGCCTTGGGTGTGCTATTTTTGATGACTCATGATCAAGGACATTCAGGTCCTTTTGAAAAACATCACTTCTCAACCTTGTACTGTTTAGTCAATACAAAATGCTGTTTATTTCTCACATCCAAATCATTTCTATGCCTTGCAAATTGTTGTGGTTCAAACACCGAAACGTGTGATATCCCATGGACTGCCTTCAGTCCATAAAAGTGCAAGAAGCTCAGCATTGCTTCCACTGGCCAATTCTCAATCCATGTGGTATATCCTGATCACCCCGTCTGCATCTTACCAATGTACTCTAACTTCCTTTGCTCACTTGTTAACAACAATGTAAAAAAGTATTCTGCAAATTCAAATACACCACTCACACTCTTTCTCTCTTGTGGATGTATCAACTAACACAAACTCCACAGGTTTCTCAACGATTATTTCCGCTTTCTCAGTCTAAGCTGACTGTACCAAGTCACATCATGGTTTCCCAAGTGTCGAGTTATAACATTTCTCATAAAAGGTTCTAATATTTTCCTCAGACCTAACATCAAGGTACCTTTTTTTGTTTTACCTCCCACGCCGGTTTTAAATATTTAGGATTACAATAACTACTTTCCAATCTGCAGGAACGAGAAACTCCAGAGTCTAAAGAAATTTGTAGGGTAATCAATACTTCTTTCTTGTCGTTACAACATTTAAAAGACATTTGGATAAGTACATGAATAGGAAAGGTTTGGACGGATATGGGCCAAGTGCGGTCAGGTGGGACTAAGTTAGTTTGGAATTGGAATAGTCAGCATGGACTGGTTGGACCGAAGCATCTGTTTCTGTCCTGTATGACTCTGTAACTCATTCACTAGCTGTAATTCCACTTCCTTGAATACTCGGATGGAACTCATTTGGTAGAGTAACTTGCCAACCTTCAATTCAATTAGTGTTTGAGTAAGTTCACTTTATTACTTCTAATCATGTTCTTATTTTCACCAGTCAATCTGTCCCATATTATATGTAGAAGATTTTTGGTACCTTCCATTATGGAGACAGCACGAAGGTATTACCCTCAGCAGCAGGCAGAGACGGATTCCGTCACTGTGTGAATACATTGGAACACTGCAATTGGGAGATAATGGACAGTGACACCCATTCCTGCACAGAAAGTTCCCGAATCAAGACAGTTCAATGAAACTGTCACTTCCTGGTCACTTATAGCACAGTCCTCTCCCTCGTGTGAGGTTACAGGTTATACTGAAACTCATTTTAGTATCAAACTGACTTCACACGTTGCATCTGGCATAAGTCCAGGTCGAGGTAAGAAAAAGTTTGTGATCAAAATATGTGTAACGAGAAGAGTTGCCAGAAGAGAATTGTAATTGGAAAGGTGAGGATGATGGTTTATTCAGAAACAGTGTTGAGGCAGAAGTGAAGACTGGGAATATTGTGAAGGTGGGAGTCGACAGGTTTTGAGGTAGACGGAATATTGAGATATAAATCATTTCAGGATAAAATGGGGTAATCGTCGTTATGAAAACTTTCGTTTCTCCTCAGATGCTTGTACGCGAGGGATATGAAATTCATGGTATAGAAATGGAGATTGTGATTGAAAGCGAAGACAATAGTTTGGATCTTTGCCAAATATACACTACAGAGAAAACGATGACATTCACAACGGGTTAGAGAATTAGTAATTGGACAGAGATCGACTCACCAGGAATCCCAACAATAGCGAGGATGGGATAGTAACCTGCCTGAATAGTCATCATTACACAGCATCAATCGAGATATTGTTACAACACTGAAGTCTCCTCCACCACAACAACTTCCAATATAAAAACTGCTTCTGGGCACAACTGCCCTGAACATACACAAGAAATTCGTATTTCCCTGGATTTTACTCTCAGAGCACTAACCAGTTAATTGTTTATCGTTTACACAATGCAATTCTATAATCTGTTTGTAAAGATGCAAACATTTTATTGCACAATTTGTATGCCTTTTCTTTTTGAGATTTTTTTGTAGCCTTAGCGCAAAAGTAAGTGTTCTGTTTAAATTTGACCTGTTTATTGGGATTCAAGGGTCACACACAGTACGTATTTTTCATGGGTTGAGAAACAGAAAGGAATAGAAGACACTGGCTGTGGAGACTGACGAGGAGTAAAGTGACATCCCCGCCAGTCCCCAATGTCTTCTTGACAGACAGAATAAAATAAAATGCAGTGAAAGAAACATAATATATTCAGAAGAAGGAATGGCAAGTGACACTGTTTACAAAACCGAATCATTTCAAATGGAATGGCTGAACAGTAATGGTGTGTGTGTGTGTCTGTGTGTGTATCTGTGTGTGTGTGTGGGTGTGTGTGTCTGTGTGTTTGACAGATAAGATTGTGCATATGTGTGCAACATATTCAGAATGAACAAGAGAGACAGGCTTAACAAACATGATGCATGTGATGTACAAAATTTATAAAATATTAATATGTTATTTAATCTTCAACTGAGATGTTATGTTCACCTACTCTCAACATACCGTCTGCCTCCTGCGCCTTTCTGGCATTCCCTGATCTAATTCCCAATAATAATGGATTCTTATCGGATGGATGTTATAAATTCCTGCTTCTGGTGTTCCAACTTGTTTCAGTTAATCCATTTTGTACCAGGAAACATATGCTGGATTCTGTCAACAGTTGGTGCCTGTCATATTGATGGAGATAAAAGCTCTGGCATCAAATCCAGGATTTCACCAGATTAATCTGTTGCACATATACAGTACAAAGGACCACAGCACACAGGAATTGTCAAACCAAATACGGAAGCACATCTAATTTTATCAATCATGTAGACTTCCCTATTTTTACATCTCCACGTCTATATTCTCTCTGTCACTGTCTTTCCATTTAGTTAATAAATCCCCCAATCGTTCTTCGTGTCCAATGTCTCAAACCTCCCTCCTTCAGTTTACATCTAATGCTCACTTTTGGAAGAGATGGATTATAATTGAGTAATGTAACAAAAAAGACATGAGGGTGGCATTGGCCAGAGTTAATCGGAAGGGGAGCTGAGCACGGGAATATGGTGAAGCAGCAATGACAGGAGTTTCTGGAGATAATTCAGCAGCACATCAGAAATTAATCCCAAGTAAAAAGATAGATATTCAGCGAAAGACAAGGCAGCCGTGCATGATAACGAACTCAGGGACAGCATAAAAGTAAAAGAAAGTGCGCACAATGTGGTGAAGATTATTGGGAATCTAGACGATTACGAAGCCTATAACTTCCAGCACGATTAATTAAGAACAGCAAATGGGAGGAGAGGGTGAAATCTGATATTACGCTTGTAAATCATGAAATAGAACATTGAAAGAGATTTTTAGATATATAACAAGGAAGACAGGGAGTAAAGACCAAACAAATGAATGTTGGAAAATGAAGCTTGAATAGTTACGGGAAGTAATGGAATGGCAGAGGAATTGAATACATTACAACAATCTTCACGGTGAAAGACACCAGCAAAATGTCAGAACTTCAAGACAGTAAGAGAGTAGAGGTGAGTATCGTGACCACCCGTAAGGAGAAGGAGCTGGGGAAGATTAAGTTGGATCAATCAGCGAGACCTGTTGGAGAACACCCCGTAGTTCTAAAGAGATGCCGAAGGTGATTGTGGAGGCATTGCTGGTGATCTTTCTGGAAATGTTGGAGTGAGGGAGGACTGGTAAATGTAAGGAGAGAGGGACACAGAAGACTGGAAATTACAAATGGTCAGGCAAGTTGAAACTGTTGTATAGAAGGACTTAATGGATCTTTACGTTTATGAATAGATGTGTGGAGTATAAGAACAAGGAAGTTGTAAAGTATATTGGGCGTGGTGTGATTAAGCTACAGCATAACACGAGTGAAATTTACAATGCTATTGCGAACAGCAGACTTGAAAGTACGGTTAAACCAAAGGAAGTCATTTCGAAGCAGACAGGAGCATTCGTGACAAAGAAACTGTTTCCTTGACCCTGCAGTGAGAATGTTGAGATAAGCTTGTCAGTAAACAGACTAAAATAAAATGTATAAAAAGCATAATAAAATCTTGCTGCGGATATAGCAACACACATGAAGCTGAAAAAGCACAGCAGGTCAGACAACATACTTGGAACAGGAAAGTCAACGTTTCAGGCTGAAAGACTTCATCAGGATTGGGCCGGGGGAAGGGGAACCGGGAAGTAAATAGAGGGAGGGACGTGGGGCTGAGGGAAGCGTAGATGGGATGACGATAGGGGATGCAAGTAGGGGGATAATGTGATTGGTCAGTGGGAAGGGTGCAGCGGGTATGCGAAGAGGAAGGTGGACTGCTTAGGTCAGGTCAGGGAAGGGGAACATGGAATAAGGCTGTGGGTTGAGAGATTTTGAATGCAGTGAAGTCAGTATTGAGACCAATGAACTGTAAGCTCTCAAGCTGAAAGATCATGTTGTGTTCCCTAGTTACTATTTGGCCTCACTCTGACAGTGGAGGAGGCTAAGGATGGACCTATCGCTGGATGGGCAAGGGGGTGGGTGGGTGTGAGCGAGTAATTGAAATGAATGGCAACTGGAATGTAGAATTGGTTAAAGCGTGCAGAGAGCAGATGCTCCATGAATATGTCCCTGAATCTCCCTTTGGTCTCCCTGATAGAGAGGGGACCACATCGGGAGTTGGAAACGGTCTTGGTGGGGCAGGATCAGGCTCTGTATGGAGCACCAGTGCTCTGAACACAACAACCAACCCGTTACCTTCCATTTTAATTCGCCCTCCAACTCGTCCGGGGACATGCCCATCCTTAGCCTGTCCACTGTCAGAGGAACACCACCTGAGAGTTTACCTTTGGAACTGATAGCCCACTGACCTCAATATTGACAGGAGCAACATCAAAGTCCCTCCACACGCAGCCTTGTCCCATGTCCCTTCTCCTTGACCAGACCCACCTGTTCATCTTCTCACTCACATATCTGCTCCAACCTTCCCACTGACCAATCACAGTAACCTCGTACCTGCATGTATGCAGCACCATCATGCTTACACCTCGCCCTTCCATATCCCATCGAACCATTTCTGGGCTCCCCTCCCCCTCGCCAGTCCTGACAAAAGGTCCAAGATCAAAATATTGCCTTTTTGATCCTCTGTTTCTGTCTGGTCTGCTGTGTTTATCCAGCTCCAAGTTTATTAACTCTGGTCTCTCGCACCTGTAGTACTTAGTCTCTCCACGTTGTGGAACTATGTAGTCTTCATGTAAGAAGAAATACATTTGGACATTTGAAATGATCGCTAACTCTTTCCTCATTTCTTAACAACCCAACACACACCTTCCAGAAGAAGCAGCATTTCACATGTAATCTTTCAATCTAGTCTCCTGTCATTGCTGCTCACAATTCAGTCTCCTTTAAATTGGGGAGACCAAACAGAGACTGCATTGAGGAACACTCCCACTCTGTCTGTAGGAAGAGCCCTGACTGTCTCATTGTTTCCTATTTCAATAACCTACCTTGCTCTCATGCTGACATTTCAGTCCTGGGCTACTGCAATGTTCCAATGAAGTACAACCCAGGCTCGAGTGACACCTCACATTTCACTTTGGTTCGTTACAGCCTGTAGGAGTTAGTATTCAATTCCATAACTTCACAGCATGACGCCTTTATGGCTGTTCTCAAATCTTCATACATTCCTTCTCTTGGTCTCCCAATGAACTTGCCTTGTTTGTGAATCGTTTGTCTTGCACTCAATTAAGGAACCCAATTCCCCCTTTACAATCTAATGTATACTCATTTCCATAACCATCTTAAAACAAAGACAGTTGTGGTCACTGGACCCAAAATGCTCTCCGACTGACACTTCAGTCACTTGGCCGACCTCTTTTTCTGAGGGGAGGTCACGTGTTGCATCCGTCTGAGTCGCACAGAGCCCACTACATCTTGATTTAGGAAACTTTCTTAGACATATTTGACAAATTCCACCACGTATGGTCCTTTTACACTCTGGGTGACCCAGTAAATCCATGGGAAGTTAAAATCTCCATCCAATACTACTCTATTATTTTTATAGGAACCTGCGATCTCACTGCACATTTTCTCCTCTCGTACCCGCTAACTATTTGGGGGTCTAGAACACCATCCCAGCAGACTGACAATTCCCTTTTTGTTTCTAACTTATGAAAATATGGCCTCATTTGAGGACCACTTAACAATATTGTCTGTCGGCACTGGTTTTACATTCTCCCTAATCGAAAGGACAACCGACCCCCCCCCCGCCCCACACCCCCCCCCCCCTCCCACCTCCTCACTTACTTGTCCTTCTGTCACACCTGCAGCTTCTGTATCCTGGAACACTGCGCTGCAAGTCCTGCCCTTCTCTCAGCCATGTTTCTGTTATGGCTATAATATCCCAGTCCCCAGAGCTAATCCATGGTCTGAACTTGTCTGCCTTACCAGTCAGGCTTCGTGCATTGAAATGAATGCCCTTTAAACCAGAAGACTTTTCCCTCCCGAAACTGTGCCCTGGATAGGAAACTTGCTCTCGATGGCTGATATATTTTCCCCTGATTAGTTGATGGGCCCTCTCTTATTCAGAGTCTCAACTCCCTGCGAAACTAGATTAAATCGCGCTGGGTAACACTAGCAAATCTCCTTCCAGTGATACTGGTGCCCCTCTGCTTCCATTGCAAACCATCCTCCTTGTACAGGTCACCTCTACCCCAGAAGAGATCCCAATGACCTAAGAACTGGAAACCCTGCCCCCTACACCAGCTCCTCAGCCACACATCCATCTGGCCGATATTTCTTTTTCTATCCTCACTGGCGTGTGGACTGGGAGTAATCTGGAGATCATTAACGTCAATATCCTTTTTTTAAACATCTTACCTAACTCCCTGTACTCATTTCACAGCGGCCTATCCCTTTGTCTACCTCTGTCATGTGGACCTATGTGCACAAATACCTCTGGCTATTCACCCTCCCCTTCAGAATATTCAGTAACCACTCAGAGACATCCTTGACCCTGGTACCCGGGAGGCAGCACACCATCCTGGGGTCACTTCTGCAGCCACACAGTCTCGTGTCTGTCCTCCTCACAACTGAGTCTCCCATCAGTATTGCGATCATTAGAGAGGATCTGGCAAACAGAGAGAAGGAGGAACTCCCTGCAATTGTGTGCATATTAGGAAAGTGGAGTATTTTAAAGTGATGTAGTGAGAACGCAGGGCCGGTGTGCTCCTTGAAGAGTGAATAGTAAAGACAGCAAGTCCACGGAATACTTATCAAGTGACATCGTGAGTTCGATAAAGAAAGTACAATGTAATAAAATCAGGTGAAGACCTTCACAAGTATAGAGAGTGCAAGGGGATTGTGAAGGACAAAAAATATTCATGAAATATATTTGGCAGATATGATTGTGGAAAAGCCACAGGTACTTTATCAGCATCGTGAGAGTAAGAGGATTCCCAGTGAAAGAGGGAGGCCTGTGAGAAACCAAAGGGACAATCTGTGCATGGAGCCAGAACAAGTAGGTGATGTCTTCAATGAATACTTCTCGTCTGTATTCACACAGGAAAATGACATTGTAGATGGGGAGTTCAGTTGGGATTGTGAGGTTCGAGAATATGTTAAGATCAATAACGAGGAGGTATTAAATAGTTTCACAGGCATAAAGGTGGAGAAATCCCCAGGACCCAATGAAATGTATCCCAGGATGCTAAGGTAAGGGAGGAGACTTCTGGGGCCCTGGTCGATATATTTAATACTTTGCTGCCACAGGTGAAGTGCCGAATGACTGGAGGATCGCTAATGTGGTTCCTTTATTCAAGAAGGGCATCAGGGATAGGCCAGGTAATTACAGAGCAGGTAGTCTGACAGCAGTGGGGGGGGGGGGGGGGGGGGCGGAATTGGGAACAATTCTGAGGTACAGGTTTGATCAATAACTGGAAAGTCAGGGACCGATTCGTGATAGTCAGCATGGATTTGGAAAAGGAAGATAATGTCTGATGAAATCAGCTGAGATTTCTTTGAAATTATGATTGAAGTTATTGATGAGGCCAGTGCAGATGATGTGTGTTCCATGGAATTCATTAAGGCCTCTGACAAGGATCCACGTGGAAGTCTGGTCCAAAAGGGAAGAGCCCATGGCATCAAAGGCAAGTTGCCAAATTGGATCCAAAATTGTTGGAGGGTTGGTTTTGTGATTGAAAGCCTTTGCCCAGCGGGTGTACCACAGGGAACTGTGCAGGAACCATTGCTGTTCCTTATGGGCATTAATCACTCGGATGTGAAAGCAGAAGGTATCATTAGTAGGTTTGCAGATGACATGAAAGGTGAGGGTGTTGCCCACAGTGAGGGGGATGGTCTCAGGCTGCGGTCTGAAGGTTAAGGCTGGGACAGAATTTCAAGAGAGTCATTTCAATCGACAATCCAGCAAGAGCACAGCAGGCAATGAGGGAAAACTGATCAATTAAGCTGCATTTACTTTAATGTAAAAGGCCTAACAGGTTATACAGATGAACGCACGGCATGAATGGGAGCATGGGACAGGGATATCACAGGAATTACAGAAACACAGCTGAGGGAGGGGCAGGACAGGCAGCTCAATGTTCCCGGGACAGATGCTACAGGAAGGATAGAAGGGGAGGCAAGACATGAGGGGGATCGGTGTTTTTGATCAGTGCAAACATCACTGCAGCACTGAGAGAGGATATTCCCGGGGATCGCCCAGTGAAGCTGTATTAGTAGAACGAAGAAATACGGGTGGATGATCAGTTTGATATGACGGTACTACAGGCCCGCAGTAGTCAGCGGGAAATTGAGCAGCAAATATGTCGGAGATCTCAGATATCTGTAAGAATGATAGGGTTGTAGTGGTCGGGGATTTTAACTTTCTAAACCAAGACTGGGACTGCCATAATGTTCACAGCTTTGATTGGAGGAATTTGTTCAGTGTATTCAAGAAAACTTTCTCAGTCAGTATGTAACTGTTCTGACTGGAGAAAGGGATGAAACCTGACCTCCCTTCGGGAAACAAGGGAGAGAAAGGGGCTGAAGTGTTTGTGGGGGATCACTTTGGCAAAGTCACCACAATTCTATTAGTTTGAAAATAGCGATGGAAAAGGACAGGCCTGGTCCACAAGTTAAAGATCGAAACTGGCCTTGCCCCAGTCCAGAAGGTATAAGGCAAAACTGTCAAAAAGTTGATTCGTGGAGGCTATTTGCAAGTAAAGGGACGTCGGGCAAGTGGGATTCTTTTAAAAGAGAGATTAAGTAAGATTTCAAGGGGAAGCATATTCCTGTTACTGTGAAGGACAATGCTGACGCAAGTGGGAAACACTGGATGCTCTCTGCTCTATGCATGTTGAGTGATCTTACCTCACTGCAGGATTTATTGAAGGCTCCAGATCTCCCTGCTCTTTGTCTCTCTGGCTGACTAACCATTTTCAATGTGGTGATGGATGGGACACCCGGCAGCTGGGAAAACTATTGAGTCAGGAACTTCCTGAGTACCTACATGAGACAGAGAAATAGACTGAATGGGAGCTTAGACTGATGCAGTGAGGGTTACGCATGGAGAATAGTACTGTTTCCCACAGAGATCTGGAAAATCCCAGTGGCAATCCCTGGCCTGTGTTGCTGCGTCTCTCTGGAGTGCAGAATTTTGCAGGCTCAGGATCTGGAGTAGCTGCAAGAGTGAGAGACGCTGGCAGAGGCAGCAATTAGACCCACACAGTAAGAGATAACACATGGAGAGAGACTGAGTGATATCACCAGAGTGCTGGAAGGTATCAGGATCAAACAATCATGAAGGAAAACAGGTTTAGCTTCATGATACACTGGTATCAGTGTTCAGGGATAAATAGCCTGTGAGCAGACAAAGTAACGGCCTAGTGATGTTGTTGCTAGAGCATGTATCCCAAACCTCAGCTAAAGTTCAGGAGAGGCAGGTTTGAACCACATCCTCTGAAATGGTGGAATTTGAAATAAATTATTTTAAAAATAGTAATTGAAAATCTATAAATCCAAACACTGATGTACAATAAATCCAAACACTCGCCATTCAGAGAAGGACATCTGCCCATCCTCACGTGGTCTGCACGACATACCCACAGCAAAGTGTTTGCCTCCGAATTACCCTCTGAAATGGCCAAGCAAGTTACCCAGCGTAAGGGCAGCTAGGGCTGGGCAAGAAAGGCTGGTCAGCCAGAGGTACCCACATCCCGTACCTGGTTTAAAAAAAATCAATTAGGATGGTCCCAGTGGAACTGAGCTGGGACCAGTGTCCTGGCCAATCATGTCGGTAGGTTTATGGACAGGGCTTTAAACTGACAGAGGGTTCAGGTGAAGGGAGGTTTTGCAAATCCAAATAGAAAAGGTGACGCATGTGAACAGCACGGATTGTAGCTGAAGACAAGCAGAAAGGAACAGGAAGGGACAAATTTTAACTTTACTGTACATTAGTGAATCGATTTGTGACAGGAAACTTTGGGAAAGAGTAAATTATGTTTTTTTTGGAATGGACAAATTCTCTGCAACAAGGTAGACTAATTTGTGACACAGAGATGAAAGAGATTTAGACACCAGGGAGACGTGGTTACCGGGCGAACAAAATTTGGAACATAAATATTCAATGTTTCACAACCATGCGGAAATTCAGTCAAAATGGGCAACACTAACAATAATGGAGAACAAAGCCATTACAGAGAAAGCATTTGGCCACAGATCATGAAGTAGATCAGTCTGCATGTAAATTCTGGCTACTCGTTGCCAAGGACACAAGCGGCAGAACAGTTTTAGCCACCGAACAGCATTTCATTGCTCATCACTGCATTAAAGAGGAACTCACTGGAATTTTCAATAAAGGCATTGTGATAATTTAGTGAAACTTCAATATTCATATAATCTTGATAATCACACTGACAAGAGTGATATTTGGAGAGGAGATTATAGATTTTTTTTCAGTGCTTCTTTGAATAACACATTGTGCAACTCGTCCCTCACTGGCTAGGGATATAAATATCTCAGAGCGGCCGTTGTGTCATGAAACTTAGTGAGTAATGTCACCTGGGGAGATCCCCTGGGAAATTGGGAAAAGTGCTGTTTAAAGAAATATAAAGTTTGAAAGTGAATCACAGAAAGGGCAAGTTACATCTAGAAACAAAAACAGCCACTGACATGAGTTTGGGAGGAGAACTGACCAAGGTATACAGGCTAAACAGACTGAAACGTGTGTCTGTAAGTGGATAATGGAGAAAAACATTTGAAGGAACAGTGTAAAACACTCGACAAAAAAACGTTCCATTGAAACAGACAAAACCTCAGCAAGAAATTCCCACCCATCCCTCACTCAGGACAAAATAGATCATGTCATACTATGAGGTTTAGACGATTACCACAAATTACTTAAAATCCTGAAATGAGAGAGTTTAAGCAGTAAGTGTTAAAGGAATTGCAAAGGGTCTGCTAGCAGGGAGGAGGGCAATGGAAATAGGAATCACTGTCAGGGTTTAATGACGTGATATTAACAGGGAGAGGTGAAGGTGCTGGAAGTGGTGAGAGTGTTACAGAGAGTGGTCCGGGTCTGAACGGTGTTACAATGCCAGTCTGAATTGCTGCAGCTGGAGGGGTTTGCAGAGGTAGGGAAGGACATATGTATTTTTATTTATTCATTCATGGGATGAGGGTGTTACTGATTGGACCGGCATTCTTTGCCCCACTGGTAATTACCCAGAGTGTAGCACAGAGTCAGCCATATTGCTGTGGGTCTGGATTCACATGTTGGCAAGACCATGTCAGAATGTCGGATGTTCTTCCCGAAAGGAGCTAAGTGAACCTGATGAGTTCTTCCGACTGATCAACAACGCTTTTATGGAGGCCACACCAACGTCTTGTATGAAGGTAACCATCCAAAACACCAGCTTCACCAGCTTGTCTAACAATGTCGCCACTTTCAAGGAACTGTGTACCTGGATCCCTGGGTCACTGAGTGGCAACATTACCCAGGGCCCGAACATTAACTGTACAAGTCCCACCCTGGTTTGTTTCACCAAAATGGAACACTTCACATTTATCTAAATAAACTCCATGTGCTATTCTTCAGCCCACTATCCCAGCAGTATTGTCATAGATAACCTTCTTCACTGTTGTTTCATAGATAACCTTCTTCACTGTCCACTCTGCCACCATTTCAGTGTTACCCAAAAAAAACGTACTTACCAGGAAACCAATATTCCCATCCAAACCATTTAACCAAATGACAAACAACAGTGGACCCACGACACCACTGGTCACATGCCTCCAGTCAGGAAAACAACATGACTGTCATCACCCTCTGTCTCCTACCATCAATCCAATTTTGTATCCAGTTCCTTCGCTTCGAATGAATGCCATATCTTTTTACATTGATCTGGGCTTTTTACCCAGTTTACCACACGGAACGTAGAACACAGAACAGTACAGTACAACACCCTTCGGCCATGATGCCATGCCAACCTTTTATCAGTCTGTAAGATCGAACTAACCTACATACCCTTCATTTTACTGCCATCCATGTGCCTATCCAAGAGTCTATGAAATGTCCCTCTTATACCTGACTCTCCTACCACCGCTGGTAGTGCATTCCAACCACGCAACACACTTTGTGTAAAGAACCTATCTCTGAAAATTCTCCTTACCCATCCACCAATTACCTTACAATTATTTATGCCCACATACAATAGCCATTTATGCCATGGTATAAAGAAGTCTCTCACTATTCACTATATCTGTGTCTCACGTCATCTTTTTTCATTTCTACAAAGTCGCCCCGCACCCTTCTTCACTTCAATGACAAAAGGCTTACCTCCCTCAACCTTTCTTCATAAGGCATGCTCTCCAGCACAGGCAGCATTCTGGTAAATCTCCAATTTACCCTCCCTAAAGCGTCCACTGCATTTCTGTATTGAGGGGACTAGACCTGAACACAATATTCCATGTGGAGTCTAACCATGGCTCTATAGAGCTGCAGCATAACCTCACAGCTTGAAAACCCAATCCCCCAGCAATTGAAAGCCAACACAACATATTCCTCCATAAAAACCCTATCAGCTTGGGTGGCAACTTTGAGAGACCCAAGATCTCTTTGTTCCACAACACTACTAAGTATTCTGCCTTTAACCATGCATTCTGCATTCAAGTTTGGACTTTCAAAATGAATCATTTCACACTTTTCCAGATTGAACTCCTTCTGCCACTTCTCAGCCCAGCTCCTCATCCTATCAATATCCTGCTATAATCGGCAACCGACCTCCACACTATCCACCGCTCCAGCAACCTCCATGTCATTGGCAAAATTAATAATCCATTCTTCCACAGCCACATCCAAGTCCGTTTATAAATAAATCACAAAGAGCAGAATTCCTGCAACCGATCCCTGCAGAACACCAATGGTCACCAAGCTCCATGCTGAATGTTTCCCATCTATCATCACCCTCTGTCTTCTATGGGCCAGGAATTCTATATCCAGACAGACAGGTTTCCCTGTATCCCATGCCTCTGTATTTTTTTTAATGAGCCATAACGGTTTTTTGTCACACTCTCGAATGATTCAATAAGATTTGTGAGGGAGAGACCTGTCCCTTCCAAAGCCATGCTGACTATCTCAAATCAAACTATGGTTTTCTACGGAGTCATAAATCCACTCTCTCAGAGTCCTCTCCAATAATCTGCACACCACAGACATAAGAACGTGAGGTCTGTAATTCCCAGAATTTTCCCTATTCCCTTTCTTGAACAAGGGAGTAACATTTGCCACCCTCAAATCATGTGATACGACTTCGGTGGACAGTGTGGGTGCAAAAGTCATTTCCAATGGCGCAGCAATCCATTCCCTCGCTTTGTGCAGTAACTTTGGGCACATCCCGTCTGGTCCAATAGACTTATCTATCTTTATGTTTTCCACAATTCTCAACACATCCTCCTTATTAACATCCACCTGTTCACATATATCAGTCCTTTTCACGCTGTTCTCACAAATAACAAGGTCCCTCTCAGTAGTGAATACCGAAGCACAGTATGCATTAAGGACCTCCCCTACCTCCTATGACTCCAGGCACAAGTTCCCTCAGCTATCCCAGATCGGCCCTACCCTCACTCTGACCATCCTCTTGTTCCTCACCTTAGTGGAGAATGCCTTACGGTTTTCCTTAATCCTTCCCAACAAAGCTTTTTCATGTCCAGCTGTCCGAAGTCCATTCTTCAGTTCCTTCCTGGCTACCTTCAGTGAGGAACCAGTGTGTGGAAACAGGCCATTTGGCCCAACAACTCCATCGGTGAGGGAATACGATTGGGCGGGATGCTCATCAGAGAGTCCATACGGGCCCTCTGAATAACATCCCTCCCAAAATTATTCCCCCACCTATTACTGTCCATTTATCCTAACTAACGTGTCAATCCTGCACATCCCTGAACACTATGGGTAATTTACCATTTGCAGCGTTTGTGAAGGTTTGAAGCCCAGGTTAAGATTTAGGGTGTAGGTTTGCTCGCTGAGCAGTAGGTTTGATATCCAGACGTTTCGTTACCTGGCTAGGTAACATCATCAGTGGCGACCTCCAAGTGAAGCGAAGCTGTTGGCTCCTGCGTTCTATTTATAACTTTCTCCTGGATGGGGTTCCTGGAGTTTAGATTAGATTAGATTACATTACAGTGTGGAAACAGGCCCTTCGGCCCAACAAGTCCACACCGACCCGCCGAAGTGTAACCCACCCATACGTTTACCCCTTACCTAACACTACGGGCAATTCAGCATGGCTAATTCACCTGATCTGCACGTCTTTGGACTGTGGGAGGAAACCGGAGCACCCGGAGGAAACCCACACAGACATGGGGAGAACGTACAAACTCCACACAGTCAGTCGCCTGAGGCGAGAATTGAACCCGGGTCTCTGGCGCTGTGAGGCAGCAGTGCTAACCACTGTGCCACCGTGCCGCCCATAATGGTGATGTCATTTCCTGTTCGTTTTCTGAGGGGTTGATAGATGGCATCTAGATCTATGTGTTTGTTTATGGCGTTTTGTTGGAGTGCCAGGCCTCCAGGAATTCTCTGGCATGCCTTTGCTTAGCCTGTCCCAGGATAGATGTGTTTTCCCAGTCGTAATGGTGGTTTTTTTCATCCTTGTTTAGGGCTACGAGGGAGAGAGGGTCGTGTATTTTTGTGGCTATCTGGTGTCAGTGTGTCCTGGTGGCTAACGTTCTTCCTGTATATCCTATGTAGTGTTTGTCTCAGTGAGGACCAGTACAGCAGAGGGTAAAGCAGGACCCTCACAAGATGGTGGGATTGAAGCTTTGAATGTCTCTGCTCCTTGCCTAGTTTTGTATCTATGTCCTATATCTAACAGCCAAATTTCCGTTATGGCTGAAATATCCCTGTCCCCAGTGCCAAACCATGCTCGGAGCTCATCTGCCTTACCAGCCAGGCCTCATGCGTTGCCAGTCAGCCAACCTCCCCCCCAGCCACTCCCAACGAAGGGATACTGATGTCCCTCTGGTTCAAGTCCAACCCGCCCCGCCTTTGACAGGCCACCTCTACCCCAGAGGAGATCCCAAAGAACTGAAAACCCTGCCCCCGACATCTGCTCCTCAGCCACACATCCATCCGGCCTATCTTTTTATTTCTATCCTCACTTGCACATGGCACTGGGAGTAGTCTTGAGATCACTACCCTGAAGGTCCTGCCTTTCAACGTCTTACATAACGCCTGATATGCATTTCACAGCACCCCATCCCTTTGTCGACCTCTCTCATGTGGACCGATGTGCACAATGACCTCTGGCTGTTCACCCTGCCCTTCAGAATGTTCAGTAACCGCTCAGAGACCTCCTTGACCCTCGCACCCGGAAGGCATCACACCATCTGGGGTCACTGCTGCAGCCACACAGCCTCCTGTCTGCCCCACTCACAAGTGAGTCTCCTATAATGAGACAGGATGTGGCAAACAGAGACTGGGCTGAACTACCTGCAGTTAGGGCTATATTTGGAAAGTGGAGTATTTGAAAGTGATACAGTGAGGATCCATGGCCAGAGTGTTAGTAAAGTGGGAATGACAAAGGCCGCAATCCAGTGAATACTGATCAAGTGATATCGTGATTTTGATAGACAAAATGCTGTTCAATAAAAGCAGGTGAAGCTCTTTACGAGTATAGAAAGGGTAAGGGGTCCTTAAGAATGAGAGGCGAGCAATGGGCATGAAATATACTTGACAGACAGTATTAAGGAAAAGTTACAAGATATTTTATAACTCCAGTCAGAGACAGAGGATTCCCAGCTAAAGAGTGCAACCTGTTAGAAACCAAAGGGATAAACTGGGCATGGAGCCAGAGGAAGTAGGTGAAGCCTTATATGAGTACTTCCCATCTATATTCAGACAGAAGAAAGACATTGTAGACGCGGATTTCTGTTGAGATGGTGAGGTTCGGGAATATGTTAAGATCAATAAGAAGGAGGTATTAAATGTTTTCACAGGCATAAAGTTGGAGAACCTCCCAGTGCCCAATGAAATGTATCCCTGGCTGCTATGGGAGGTAAAATAGGAGATTGCTGAAGCCCTGGTGGATATATTTAATACTTTGCTGTCCACAGGTGAAGTGCCAAATTACTGGAGGATCGCAAATATGGTTCCTTTGTTCAAGAAGGGCAGCAGGGATAGGCCAGGTAATTACAGAGCAGATAGTCTGACAGCAAGGGGAGGGAAATTATTGGAAACAATTCTGAAGGACAGGATGAGTCAATAATTGGAAAGGCAGGAAACAACTAGGGATAGTCAGCACGGATTTGATACAAGAAGATCCTGTCTGATGAATTCAGCTGAGGTTTCTTTGAAATCACAATGAGGGCTGTGCAGATGATATGGATTCCTTGGAGTTCACTATGGCCTTTGACAAGGTCCCACATGGAAGGCTGGTCCAACACACCAATGGCATCCAAGGCAAGTTGGCAAATTGGATCCACAACTGTTGGAGGGTTGTTTTTAATTTCAAATTCTTTCACCAGTGGGTTTACCACAGGGATCTGTGCAGGAACCATTGCTGTTTGTATGTACATTAATACCTTGGATGTGAAAGCAGAAGGAATCATTATTAGAAAGAAGGAGAAACAGATAACAAGAGATCGGGAACACAAGTTTATCCAGTGGGGTTGTTCATGAGTATTTTAACCAAACACTTCACACAATGATCTGATCAGTATTTCATACAGTCACTAGGAATTGGAACCGCAGAAAACTTCTCCAATGAAACGAACCTTGTGCCTCCTTCCACAAATTTCAGCTTTGTGTGAATCATACAACGATTCATCATCCAGCGGGATCACTGACTTGCCAACTGTATAAGGTCTACCAACTTTCTTCAGCAATCACAGCTTCTGTACACAGCCACCTGTGCTGTGCTCAGTGTCATTTGTTGCACCCAGGCCACAGCACATTTCTTCTTCCTGAGTTTATGAGCCTTGTGCCTGATCTGTCTGATCTGTTTAATAAACGTTTCCTATCACTTCAGCCCATCTCCTCACAATTCTAAAGTTATGAATAAAATAGGGCGTCAGACCAAATGTTAAACAAGGTGGAAGTATGCCACTCAGCCCATCGAGTCTGCCCCACCATTCAACAAACTCATGGTTGATCTGATAATATTCAACTCGATTCTGCTCACTTACCTTGACAAAGTTTTATCATCTTTCTGATTGACTATCTGGCACAGTTTGAAAATACCCAACAACTCAACCTCAGTAGTGGGTGGCGCAAAAATGCCACAGACATTCTGACCACTGAGAAAGGAAATTACTCATCATTTCTGAATTAAATAGGCAATATCTAATTCTGTGTTCATGTCGATTGGTTCTCTCCTCACACCTGTTTGTATCTACCCTGTCAAGATCCAGTGAATAGTGAACGTTTATAATTGTTATTATGTGATTATAGAGCTCCCCTCCACCTCCTTTGTTTCAAGGAGAATAATCCCAACCTAACCAATCATTCCACGAAGCTCCATTTTGTACAAAGTTAGCAACACATTTGTAAATCTCTGCTGTCTTTTACAGCGTCTTTACATATTATTAAGACAGGTGGAGAAATTTCGGCGAGGAAACGGGTTGAAATTTCAGGCGCAGATGGGAATTGGAACTTGAAATTAGAAAGCGATTGGAATCGGATTGATCCACAGAAGGACGAAATGCAGCAATGATAACTCTGACAAATGAGAATCTAATCATATTCGATTGACATTCATTGGCTTCATTGTAACTGGATTCCTCAGCGTGATCGACCTGGGAGCTAGTATTTAGGAGAAATGGAACCTGACCGCCCATATAAAGAAGTTGACTACAATAAAATGCCCGTCGGTCGACTTTGTTTGATTATTAACTCAACTCTTGTCTCCGTGAAGCCTACGTTGTTCGCAACGCACAAATTAGATGTTTGACAGAACTCTCTCCATTTGCCTCGGTGGGTGCAGCTTCAATACCACTGAGGGAACTGGACACCCTCCACGACAATGCAGTCACTTCACTGTACATTCTTCAATACCTGAATATTTATTCCCTTAATTGCTAAGGCACAATTGCAGCAGAGTGCACCACCGAAAAGATTCACTGGAGTACGTCATCCAGGTTTTGTTGACAGAACCTTCAATGTTCAAAAACTTTACTGACTATAATACAAGTTTGAAGATGCACAGAAACGTCACCGATTGAAAATTACCCTCCAAGGCACATACAGCATGACTTGGAGAGGAATCAATGGTAAATTCATTGAGTGATAAGTGGACTTGATGGGCAAAGTGTTATACTTCAGCCCTCCATCTTTTATAATACATTTTTTTTTTAAAAATGACTATTGCATTGAGCAGACTTGCACACATTCCTTTAGTTGTTTCCTAAACTGGCGCTTGCTAAAGATCGAATATCATCCTCAGCCTGTGGTCAACAATAGAAAATATCCAAAAACCCTCTCGAACAACTGATCTCCCTATCCAACAATCTTCAGAGATCTGTGAATGTCCACTCCAAGATCTCTTTGTTCCTGTACACCACACAGAATCCTCACTGTTATTGTTTCAACTCCCCAAATTCATGGCCACTTATTGGTCTGGATTCAATTATATTCTCCGTTTTCCCTTTCTACCTGATTGTTACATCCCTGCCGTCCCTGACATTATTCATCATAGTCAACTACACAACTTCTAAATCATGAATCCTACAACTAAGTTTGAATTAATGATCAACATCAGGAAACAGTGGTACTGGATACAGGCATCCAAACATGGTTCATTTTTGGATGAGATGAACACCTGAAATAACAGCAGAATCGGACCTTTGCTGTCATTTATAAACCTGATGGTGGCTCTGCAGGTTGGTCTCCTGACTGATTCCTTCTCACATATGGGAGTGGTGAATGACCTGTCCACTTTGTGACTGAGCAAGTGAGTTTACACTTCAACGTGTAATTGAATCCCTTCCTGCAGACCCCGCCCGCAGGGACCTGACTTCATTGCAGAGTGGGTATCCTCGTGTCTGTTTAGTGTGGATAATCAGTTGAATTTGAGTGCACGCTGAGACGACTCCCAATTATCACCGTCATCCATGTATCGTTTTTATCCTTCCTTATTCTCCCACGGAGTGTGACCATCATAGTCTGAACAGCACTTGCTGTTCATCCTTAACTCTCCTTGAAGTGAGTCAGAGAGAATTTATGGGTGAACCGTACTATTGTGGATCTGGAGTTATATGTTGGCAGGTCTCGTTAAGGACGGCAGATTTCCCTTTTCAAGGGACATGAATGAATGGGTTGTCACTATTCCTCTGAGCGGGTTTATATTCCAGATTTTATTCATCAAATCTAATTACCAGCAGCTGCCATGCTCCATTCTCCAAGGGTTGCTAGCCCAAATATCGCCATTACATTTGCAGATGACACGAAGATTGGTGGAGTAGCAGAAATCATAGGGGACTGTCAAAGAATGATGGATAATATAGATAGACAGGAGAGTTGAGCGGAGAATTGGCAGATGGAGTTGAATCCAAGCAAATATGAGGTCATGCATTTTGGGAAGTCGAATTCTCCAGCCAAGTATATTGTAAACGGAAGAGCCTTGGGTAAAGTTGGTGAGCAGAGCGATCTGCGAGTTCAGGTCCTTTGTACCCTGAATGTAGCTGCACAGGTAGATCGAGTGGAAAAGAAGGCATATGGCCTGCTTGCCTTCACCGGACGGGGCATTGAGTATAAGAGCTGGCAGGTCATGCTAAAATTGTAAAAGATTTTGGTTCAACCGCATTTAGAATGCTGTGTACTCTTCTGGTCGCCAAATTCCTAAAACAATATGCACGTTTATGAAAGAGTGCAGGGAAGGTTTATGAGGATGTTGCTTGGCATAGAAGGTGCTAGCTCTGAAGAGAGGTTAAGTAGTTTGTTTTCACTAAAAAAAACGAGATTGAGGGGGGCCTGATTGTCGTCTACAAAATCATGAAGGGTATAGCCAGGGAGGATAGAGATAAACTTTTTCCCAAGTTGAGGGATTCAATAATGAGATGTCACGCGTTCAAGGTGAGAGATGAAAAGTTTAAGAGAGGACAACGTTGGAAGTATTTTACACAGAAGGTGCGAGGTACCTGGATAGAGTTGCCCGCAGAGGTCATAGAGGCAAGCACGGTAGATTCATTTCAGGTGCGTCTGGACAGATGCATGAGTAGATGGGGTGCAGAAGGATACAGATGGAATTGGGTAATAGGTTTAGACAGTGGATCAGCTCAGGCTTCGGCGTCCAAAGGGTCTGTTCTTGGGCTGTAAGTTTTCTGTGTTCTTGGTCTTCTTTGTTCACTACACTGCCAACTTCATGCTACATTGCTACATCTCAGAGAATGACATTGTCAATTCCAATTATCACAGAGGGAATGAGAATATGAAATGTGGCTGTGTCGGAATGAAAGGAATGTACGCTGGTCTGGAGTGTTTACTGGGAGCAAGAGGCTGATGTGGAGACGATGTGATCAAAAGCAGCTCTTACTGTCAAAGTAAGAAAACAGCGCATTGTTAAGGAAAATTTCACAGAGAATGCTTTCAATTAATTGACCTCCCGCTTAAGGCTCCAGCACGCTTCAGCTGAGCCGATCTGCAGTGCGGGTTACTGCTGCTATTGTATCTTAATAATCTAATACACGGAGACAAATATGCCCTTCCTCCCCGCCTTTGACCAGGAGCACTCCCAGCTTTGGAATGTCATGCGCCTCTATACCATCATAGAAGAACCACGTCCTCACTTTCAAACCAATCATTCCATTTCGATATTGGTTGTGAGATCATTTCTCATGTAGCAGCTTTTACGACATGGACAATAGATTATTGGAACATTAGGCTCAGGAAAAGGCCACAGGGTAGCAGTGAGGAAAAGAAAAAAATATTTAAAGTACCTCTTCCTGTGGACTTCTACATCATTTATTTCACTTGCTCATTTGGCTCTATCTAGTCTATTGTGTGCAGTTCTGTAATTCGCATGAAACCACGGATATGATAGCACTGGAAATGATGCTGGACAGATTTACCAGGATAATGTCTGGGTAGAAGAGTTTTAGTTACAAAGAAAAATTCGCTAGTCTGGAGATGTTTTTCTTCCAGCAGAAGAAATTGAGAGGAGACATGTTTGAGATGTACAAAATAATCAGAAATATGGTTGGTGTAGACTCTCTTTGATGATGAGATCGATAAGGGGAGGAGGGGAGGGTGGCATAGACTTAAGGATAGAAGAGGAAAGATTTGAGTGAACGCGAAGACAAATGTTTTGAAACGGCGGTTGGTTGAAATCTGGAAGTCAGTGCATGCAAAAGTTGGAGAGGCAGAAATCCTCAAAACTTTCAGAAGTATTCAGATGTGAATTTTGTGATGCCAAGACAGACGAGGCTATAGGCCAAGTGATTTAAAAAGTGTTCGGATAGTTAAGCGAATGTTAATTTCCAGTACTACTAAATAGGCTTCTTTTTACATAAAATTCCTGGATAGCACCACCGCCTGTTGCTGCGTGAGATCAGGTTCAATTCTCTTCCAGGATGAATGCTTGCATATTGGGAGGGCTCAGTTGGTAGAACTGCACCTTTCCACGCCAGAAACCCGCCTTCGATTCCAGACTTGTGTGACTGACTGTGTGGAACTTGCACTCTCATGCTCTCTCTCTCTCCCTTGTGACTTTCCTCTGGCTTCTCCGATTCCTTCCCACTGTGCAAAGGTGTGCAATTCAGGTCAATGGCAAACAAAATCTGAATGGACTGTAAGTGTTGTAAATCAGAGACAAAAGTCAGAATTGTAGCTCGGGGAGAACAGAATGACCATTTAGGGTCAACAGACCCTTCCTCGGAACTGTTTTTAATTCGCAATGTTAACTCTGATTTCTCTCCACTGATGCTGAGCTTTTGGAACTATTTCTATTTTTGTAGGTGGATCATAAATGCGGATTTAAAAAGATTGAGTGGGGGAGTATGAATCTCTTCCACGGCACAGTGCAGACTCAACTGGCCAAATGGTTTCTGTATGCACTGTGTCTAATTCCATTAACTCTGTATCTATAAGTCTTTTTTCCCTTTTTTAGTCTTTGTTTTCCACATCTCTCCTGTCATGTGAATTGCAGAACAGGACAATCGACGTATCGGGTATAAGCTACCAACAAACTGTTACCACCTGACGCCTGGAAGATGAACGCCTCATATTCTGCCTTGGGACCCTGCAACCACACGGGAAAAATGTGGATTTCAACGGCTTCCTCATTTCCCTTCCCCCCACATTATTAGAGTCTGAAGCATCCAACTCTGCATCACCCTCCGGACCCATACATCTCTCCCCCTTTGACACATCACCTCCTCCCATGCCTCCATCCACCATTCGCTTTCCCAGCTACCTTGCACCCAAGTCCAACCCCCTCCCATTTATCTCCCAGCCCCCACCCACAAGACTCATTCCTGAAGAAAGACTTATGCCAGAAACGTCGATTCTCCCGCTTCTCGGATACTGCCTGACCTGCTGTTCTCTTCCAGCACGACACTATCGCCATGTCGAAGATAGACGGTCTCAGCTCAGGCTCGTTACTTGAGAGCGGAGAAAGCTGAGTGAGCAAGTGATTAAGGCGCACATTAAGGGGATAGATATGTGTGATGGGAATAAACTTCTAATGGGAAGAGTTAACAACCGGGGACCTCCGTCAAACGCAAGTGAGAGGATGTTCAGAGGAGATAGGAAGAACGTTTTCACTCTGAGAGTGTTGTTTATTTGGAATTCATTGTTTGAACGTGTGGTAAAGCTATGCGTCAGGAGTATTTAGCCGAATACTTGAGAAGTTAGAGCACACATGGATAAGGACCAGGTACTGGAAAGTGGGGTGAAATTAAACAGATATCTGATGAAAGAACCGAACACTGTACAGAAAATACAGACCATGAAAGCATGGGAAGGGTAAAGACATGGAAACTACTGGCGATCTGTTACAAGAGGCTGCGGAATGTTACACTCGTCCAAATGGTCACTGGGGCAGGATGGGGCCAGTGTGGCAGGATAGGAAGAGAATAATGGAATGCTCCTACACCAATTAGCAGAGCCAGACTGGGCTGAAAGGTTACAATGGCAGACTGAGATAAAAGTAATTAGTAAAGTCACCCTTGCCTACTCAATATCATCATGACAGTTTGGGAAAAGTCGTGACAATACATACTTAGGACATGACTTTAAATAAATAATTGATAGTACAGTCAGGCTGCTTGTGACGCTTGTAGATGGAAAGATATGACATTAAATATCTAATCAGTAGTTAGTAGAGTCAGCTTGGGACAGGAAAACATTTTGATAGATGGGGTAGCTAAATATCTAATCATGACAGGATAGTCTGGGATGGAAGGTCATTGTAGCACAGGTGGCAGTAGAATTCCTAATGGTGACAGTAGAATAATATTAAGTCGAATTATGAAAAACTATAGTGGCAGAAGTAGAACGATAATGGGAACCAACACTATGGGTTTATTGTATAGCTGGAGTGAGGTAATTCTGACTAACACAGTTGGCATTCTGATAAGCTAACAAAACATGATTAAAGAAAAGGTATAAAGTGATGGAGTTTAATTCAGATACATGCGACGTGCTGCACTTTGGGAAAGCAAATCTTAGCAGGACTTATACACTGAATGGAAAGGTCCGAGGCAGTGTGGCTGAACAAAGAGACCTGGGAGTATAAGGTTCATAGCTCCTTGAAAGTGGAGTCGCAGGTAGATAAGGTAGTGAAGAAGGCGTTTGGTATGCTTTCCTTTTTTGGTCAGAGCGTTAAGTACAGGAGTTGGGACGCCATGTTCCGGTTGTCAGGACATTGGTTCGGCCACTATTTGAATATTGCGTGCAATTCTGGTCTCCTTCCTACCGGAAAGCGGTTATGAAACTTGGAAGGGTTCAGAAAGATTCACAAGAATGTTTCCAGGGTTGGAGGATTTGAGCTACAGGGAGAGGCTGAACAGGCTGGGGCTGTTTTCCCTGGAGCTGTCGGAGGTTGAGGGGTGACCTTATAGAGGTTTACAAAATTATGAGGAGCATGGATATCATAAATAGACAAAGTTCTGAGGGGCAACTTTTTTGACACAAAGGGTGGTGCGTGAATGGAATGAGTTGCCAGATGATGTGGTGGAGGCTGGTATACTTGCAAGATTTAAGAGGCATGTGAATAGGAAGGGTTTGGAGGAATATGGGCCGGTTGCTGGCAGGTGAGAATAGATTGGGTTGGGATATCTGGTCGGCATGGACAAGTTGGACAGCAGGTTCTGTTTCCATGCTGCATATAGCAATGACTCTATGACTCTATGCCATGGACCCTGAGGTTCGGGGGCATTCAAACATTTGTTTTCTGAATGCCACGATTTTCGTTTGCAAATAAAAGATCTTCTCCTTGAAAATATCTCCGCATCTCCTCGTGATTGTTGACATTTTCTCCACGACAACCGCAACTTTGGGTGCAGTAAAATTGTGGCGAGTGCAACTCTATGGCGCAATGAAAAGCGTGTTAGATTTCTACAAGTTTTGTAACTTTGCTATTCAAAGTTTGTGTGTTTGACCCGCACCAGAACTGGAGTTGAATCATTGAGTGTGGTGCTGATTCATCGCCAATTCCTGTCGTCTGGAGTTCTCGTCCCTGCTACTGACCAGAGGCAATTCCTTATCTTCTTGGTTGTGAGTTTTTACGGAATCATGATCAGACCAGAGTCAGATGCTCACTCGTAAAACCTGCAAATTTCGTGCAGAAACCCACTGTCTCTAAACACATTTCCCTCCCAAAGTTGCACAGCAATTTTCGATTGCTTAAATGTCTTTATCCCGTTATGCGACATGTTGTTGTGGATGAGCTGGGGAAAGACATTGACGTGTTTGGTCAGCCATGATGATATCAAACGGCGGGTAGGACAGGTGTTTGGAATAGCCTCCTCCTGTTCCCCTTTTTCTGTGCTGTTTCTTACAGAGGGTTTTCAAAATTAACATGATAAGGGCAAGGTGAATCTACACTAGGGAATATCAAAGTCCTCCCCTTTACACCACCGCTCTCACAGCCAGAATAGGCAGCTCCTATTGCTGCTTTAGATCAGACAGTGAAGGATTCTATCAGGCGCTCTGTCAGACTGCGTGCTCATTCACATAGGTTTCCAACTGGGTACATGGAGCAAGCAAACGTGCGGATATTGGGATTCAGGGACAGATTTCCATTCTGCTGGGCTGCAGTTCTGGTCACATGAATTTCTGACATGCTGAGACATTCTGTGCATTCGACCTACTTTACGATTAAACTGTAATTGATTTTTTATTATTGCATAACATTCTTACATCTTCAATATTCATGCAAACTGTGCAACGTGTTCTTGGATGTAGGAATGGTGAAGATTATTAATGAATGCAATATGTTTCATGTTACCCATATGAACTTTCAGAAGGAAGTTGGTGAAGTTTCACTGATTCGAATTCTGTGCCGATTGAAGCTGATTGAAGGAAAAGCGACAGTGGCAAGGTAACATTGTCTGTAAACAATGCAGGAACCATCGTAAACCCATTTTTCAATTTTGTCTATGTTTTCACATATTTTATGTCCCTTTTGTATTCTTTTCGTGAACCTGATGCTTCAATAATCACATGCTCATGTCAGTTTCACCTTGTCTGCATTAGCTTTAATTTCAGAACCAGACAGTTCAGGGAAATGAAGCGGGGTGAGTGACTGAGGTACCAGTGGGGCAGCACATCACCACCAAAGATCCCACAGTTAAAGATGCCAATTATTAACAGAAAATCTGCAATTATTTCCCAGATGAATATCCATCTGTGGATAGAGAAACAGAGGTCAAGTTTTAGCTTAATGACCTTCCTCAAATCGCTGACCCAGCACTGGATTAGTCTGTATAAATCGTTTCATATCATTCAATTTCCTGTAAGCTGCACAGCTCATTAAATCAATCGAAAGTATTAGATTTATCTCTTTGTGGAGTTTGACTGTTGTCATTAAACCCGGTAAAGGATCTGGGCAAGTAATTTTGCTATTGGGAGGAACAAAGGGTCGAACTGTAATAAGGTTGAGTCTTGATGCAGGATTTTTCAAGCGGAGATAAAAGAGTATTAAATGGATTCACTCCCCTTTCGGTTGATTATGACCAAATGTTCAACACTACAGATGGCAATGATAATGATGTTTTACATCGACAGGCCAAATCTTGCTCACTAGTGGCACCACAGCGTTACAGATCAGGTGAGTGGGGGAGATGATGATCCTTGTGGAAACCTGAGACAGTGAGAAAATTAATCCCACGCTGTTGATCTCACTTTTCTCATAAACCAGTTAGTCAGCAGACTAAGCTAACCGACATCCATTTAATGTAGAGCTAAACCAAATAGCTCAGTGCATTTACGGTATGTAATATTTCAAGTTGAATGAGTTGCTACACCTCCCAACTCCACCAGCTCTTCTTATCCTTAACATTTTCAGTTGCAGATGTTATGCAATTTCTTTCCTATGAATGTTAACCAATTCGATAATGCTTCCATTTTTCATCCCCATCCAGGCATCCCAGAATTACTGTCACTGTTTAATTCTCCCCATGTCTTCGTGGGTTTCCTCCGGGTGCTCCGGTTTCCTCCCACAGTCCAAAAATGTGCCGGTTAGGTGAATTCGCTGTGTTAAATTGCCCGTAGAGTTAGGAGCAAGGGTACATGTAGCGGAATGGGTCTGGGTGGATTGCGCTTCGGCGGGTCAGTGTGGACTTGTTGGGCCGAAGGGCCTGTTTCCAAACTGTAAGTAATCTAATCTAATCTAATCTAATCGAATTCACGCCTTGTCTGAGTGCACGCGCTTTTCAAATATTCTTGAATCAGCTCCTAAAATGATTCTATTTCTGAAAATTCATCTCGGAATTCAATAACTCTCAGAATAAAAAATGACTCCACTAAATTTCTTGATTGTGCCCCGATGGGTTTGAAGTTCTAACCTCTAGTTTACACTCACCTAAACGAGGAAATTTCCCTCGTGTTTACTCTTAACAACTTCACATCAGCTGGATAACCTCATTTCGCACACAACTAAGTCTTTCCTTATTTCTCCCGAATAATTCCTTATCTATGTCACCAGCACTTTAAACCCCCTCTTTTCATTTCTCGTGGCTTTCTCTCCAAGTAAACCTCATTTCCATCGTTTCTAACGACATGGTATCATGGCCGTGTCATTCCTAACGTCTTTATAGTCCAGTAAACACTGCCCGTGTCTTTCATCATGTCTTTATATCGCTGTATATTTCAACGTGAGAAAGGATGCTGGGTCCAATTCAATGCATGAAAACTCACCACGAAGTTATGCAATCTTATAACCGACACAGGAAAGGTGGAAGCAATTTCAATTACTGCTGAATAGATTGGTTGCAACAGTATCGGGTCAAATCCCAGTCATATACATGACTGTTCTTATAGATATTTGTTCTCTACGTGTGCTGAAGTAACACAGTGAGAGATCAATTACAATTGCCAGTCATACATAAGGGGGCGTATGAAATGCTGAAGTTGTGAGATCAAAGCAGTTTTCATTGACATAGACCATTCACTGTTCGATTCCCAGTCTTAGGAATTAGACAGAGAGCGAATTTGAGCAGGGACGTTTACCCCATGACGTTACACCAATTTGTGTGGTTACTTTGTTGTTTACCTCATTTGTGTGTTTTGCCTCATTGAGGATTTTGAAGTTATCCCCTCTATACAAAAGTTCCGTGCTTTTGCACCATTATACAAAAGATGCAGTACAATAACACCCAACGCTGTTTCAGTCTACTTGTACAGATATTGACTCCTGGAAACAGCACTGTGCACTCTCCCCGAGTCTGGAAAATAATTTGCCACATTCCCACTCTTATGGCTCTTTTCATTACATCGGCTTCTGTTCTTCAGCAGATCTTGTCACTGAGTCATTACCTTGTATGTGTTCAGATCATGTGAGCGTAATATCACAGTCCGCAACCCAGAAGTCAGACCATACTCAGGGAACCGTACTCTGCTCTTGATCATTTCATGAACACCAGGAAGAAATATCTATGATCTTCAAACTTTACTAACCTGTTTTTCAGAAGAAAGGTAAACAGTTACAGGATTCTGCTTTTGTTTTCACACGGACCATGATTGTCAATGCTGGAACCAGTTGAGACTGCCCACTAGGCTCCCGCTGGGCCTCTGTGTTAGCGCTGATCACAGCAGTTTCCCGCAGTGTTCAGCTTTTTTGTAGCAAGTACCTTCGAGGATGACATCCAAAGATATTCGCTGTTACTGTGTGATACTCTACCAATGGAGGCAGCTCTATCAATGGAGGCAGCTCAGTCCACTGGGATGGGATAATTTCTGCAGTGTGTCCTGCGGATCAGATACAGTGCACTTTATCATTCAGATCATACAGAGTGAGAGCGCTCGAAAAGGCCAAGCGAGTTTTCCCCACAGGAGTTTATTGTAGGTGGAACAATATCAGCGGCACCACCCTAACCCAGGAAAGACCTGTCTCAGAAGTCCATTTGGTAAGTTTAGTTTTCAGACTCTGGTCACCATGCTCCACGAGCCCTGCAGCCTCTGGGAAATAAGCACAATGAAGTTGGTGGTGGATCCCAAAATGAGAGCATAATTCGTCATTAATATCTCCAATAAAATGGGGGTGGGGGGGGGGGGGAATTGTCAGAAGGTAGACAAAATCAAATACCAAAGCAGGTAATAATCTCCTTCAGTAAAATATTTACAACAGTTTTAGCAGTAGCGCTGGAAGTGCGGTAAACATCAACCCATCAAGGAAAAGAAAATCAACAATGACCAAAACATACTTTTCGTGCTGACACCTTTGCAACTCAATGCCAACTGCAAACATCTTTTGCAGTTGGCATTAGGTGGTCAGAGGTCGACTCACATTGTCAGAGAACATAGAACGTAGAACGTACAGCACAGAACAGGCCCTTTCACCCACGATGTTTAATCCTAATGTAAAATATAGTAACAACCGAGACACCCCTCAATTCACTGCTATCCATGTGCAAGTCTAGAAGTCGCTTAAATGTCCCCAATTAATCTGCTTACACCACTACCACTGGTAACACATTCCATGCATTCACAGCTCTCTGTGTAAGAAAAAAACTACTTCTGACATCTCATTTATACCTTCCTCCTAATATCTTCAAACTATGAGTTCTCATATCAGTCAATCTTGCCCTGGGGAAAATTCTCTAGCTATTAACTCTATCTATTCCTCCCATTATTTTGTGGACATCTATCAGGTCTCATCTCTTCCTCCTTCTTTCCAGAGAGATGTCCGAGCCTATTCAAACATTCTTCATAAGGCAAGCCCTCTAGTCCAAGCAGCATCCTTCCTTGCACCCTCTCCCAAGCCGCTGTACCTTTCCTTATAGTAGGGCGACCAGAACTGGACACAATATTTCAAGTATTGCCTCACCAGGCACTTGTAGAGCTGCAGCAAAACCTCACGGCTCTTAAACTCTATCCCCCTGTTAATGAAAGCCAAAACACCATATGCTTTCTTAACAACCCTATCCACTTGGGTGGCAACTTTGAGGGATCTATGTGCTTGCACATCCAAATCCCTCTGTTCCTCCACACTGCCAAGAGTCCTGTCTTTAATCCTATATTCAGCATTCGAGTTCCACCTTCCAACATGCATCACTTCGCATTTATCAAGGATGAACTCAATTGGCCATTTCTCAGCCCAGCTCTGCATTCTGTCTATGTTGCGCTGCAGCCTGCATTAGCCCTTTATACTATTGCCGACACCTCCAAACTTTGTGTCATCTGCAAATTTACCAACCCTCCCCTCAACCTTCTTCTCCAAGTCATTTATAAAAACTCTAAAGAGCAGAGGCCCAAGTACAGAACCCTGGGAGACTCCACTCAACACTGTCGTCTCGGCAGAATAATTTTCATCTACAGTCACTCTCTGCCTTCTGTCAGCCAGCCAATTCTCTGCATATCTGTTTAATGCCTGGAAACAGAGTGTCGATGGAGGGTTGTCTGTTTATGTCTGATGAATGGTCCGTGATAGGGGGTGGTGTAGGGTTGTGTGTGTTTTTCTGTATTTATCTGCTTAATGACAGGAGACAGACTGGTGGTGGTCAATGGTTGTGTTTGTGTATTTCTGTGTATATCTGCTCAATGGAAGGATAAAAGGGCTGTGGTGGAGGGTTGTGTGTGTGTGTTTCTGTGTATATCTGTTTAATGGCAGGAGATAGGGTTGTCTTGGAGGGGTGTGCGTGTGATTCTATGTATGTCTATTTAAGGGCTGGAGACAGGGTGGTGGTGTGTGTATTTCTGTGTCTATCTGTTCAGTGGCAGGAGACAAGGTGGTCATGGAGGATTGTGTGTGTGTTCCTGCATATATGTGCTCAATAGCAGGAGGCATGTTGTTCATGGAATGTTGTGCTTGTGTGTGTGTTTCTGCGTATATCTATTTAATTGCAGGAGATACGGTGGTGGTGGAGGATTGTGTATGCATGTGCGTTTTTGTGTATATCTGTTTAAGGGCAGTAGGCAGGGTGTTCGTGGAAGTTTGTGCGTGTATATTTCAGTGTATAACTGTTTGATGACAGGATACAGGATGGTCAAGGAGGTCTGAGTGAGTGTGCATGTGTGTTTCTGTGCATACGTGCTTAATGGCACGAGACAGTTTGGTGTGTGTATGTTATTGTGTATATCTGTTCAATGGCAGGAGGCAGGGTGTTCATGGAGTGTTGTGCAAGTGGGTGTTTCTGCGTATATCCTTTTAATGGCAGGAGCCAGGGTGGTGGTGGAGGATGTATGTCTGTGTTTCTGTGTCTAAGTGCTTATTGGTCGGAGACACGTTGGTGGTGGAGGTTTGTGTGTGTGTGTTTCTGTGCATATCTGTTAAATGGCAGTCGACAGCGTGGTGGTGGCGGAGGGGTGTGTGTGTGTTTATGTGTATATCTGTTTAATGCCAGGAGACAGAGTGTTGGTGGAGGGTTGTCTGTGTGTGTGTTTTTTTTCTGCGTCTGTCTGTTTACTGCTGGTGTTAGGGTGGTGGTGCAGGGATGTGTATGTTTTTCTGTAAGTATCTTCCTAATGATAGGAGACAAACTGGTGGTGGTGGAGGGTTGTGTGTGTCTGTTTCTGTGTATATCTGATTAATTGCAGGAAACAGTGTGGCGATGGAGCGTTCTGGATATATGTGTGTTTCTCTGTATATCTATTTAAGGGCAGGAGACAGGGTGATGGTAGAGGGATGTGTGCGTGTTTCTGTGTATATCTGTTTTAAGGGCTGGAGAGAGTGTGTTGATGAAACGTAGTGCGTGTGTGTTTCTGTGTATATCTGATAAACGGCAGGAAACGAGGTGGTGGTGGAGGGATGTGTATGTGTGTGTGTTTGTGTGTTTGTGTATATACCTGCTTAAAGGCAGGAGACAGGTGGTGGTGGAGAGTATAGTGTCATTATTCCTGTATCTATGTGCTTACTGGCAGGAGACAGGGTGATATGGAGGGTTGTGTATGCATGTGCGTTTTTGCGTATATCCGTTTAAGTCAGTAGGCAGGGTGTTCATAGAACATAGAACATAGATCAACACAGCGCAGTACAGGCCCTTCGGCCCTCAATGTTGTGTCGACCTGTCATTCCAATCTGAAGCCTATCTAACCTACACTATTCCATGTACGTCCATATACTTGTCCAATGACGACTTAAATTTACTTAAAGTTGGCGAATCTACTACCATTGCAGGCAAAGCATTCCATACCCTTACTACTCTCTGATTAAAGAAACTACCTCTGACGTCTCTCCTATATCTGTCACCTCTAGATTTAAAGCTATGCCCCCTCGTGCTCGCCATCACCATACTAGAAAAAAGGCTCTCCCTGTCCTCCCTATCTAACCCTCTGATTATCTTATATGTCTCTATTGAGTCACGTCTCAAACTTCTTCTCTGCAACGAAAACAGCCTCAAGTCCCTCAGACTTTCCTCGGAAGACCTTCTCTCCATACCAGGCAAGATCCTAGTAAATTTCTTCTGCACTCTTTCCAAAGCTTTCACATACTTCTTATAATGTGGTGACCAGAACTGTACACAATACCCCAAGTGCGGCCGCACCAGAGTTTTGTACAGATATAGCATAACCTCATGGTTCCAGAACTCGATCCCTCTATTAATGCCTTCTTAACAACCTGGGTTGCAACTTTCAAGGATCTCTGTACCTGGACACCGAGATCTCTCTGCTCATCTACACTACCAAGAATCTTATCATAAGCCCAGTACTTTGAATTCCTGTTCCTCCGACCAAAGTGCATCACCTCACACTTGTCCACATTAAACTATATTTGCCACCTCTCAGCCCAGCTCTGCAGCTTATCTATGTTTCTCTGTAACCTACAAAACATCTTTCGTCACTATCCACAACTCCAACGACCTTAGTGTTGTCTGCAAATTTACTAACCCACCCTTCTACTCCCTCATCCAGGTCGTTTATAAAAATGATGAACAGCAGTGGACCTAACACCGACCCTTGCGGTACACCACTGGTAACTGGACTCCAGGATGAACATTTCCCATCAACCATTACCCTCTGTCTTCTTTCAGCAAGCCAATTACTGATCCAAACTGCTATATCTCCCACAATCCCATTCCTCCGCATTTTGAACAATAGCCTACTGTGGGGAACCTTATAAAATGCATTGCTGATATCCATATACACCACATCAACAGGTTTGCTCTCATCTATCTGTTTGGTCACCTTCGCAAAGAACTCAATACAGTTTGTGAGGCACGACATAACCTTCACAAAACCGTGCTGACTATCCATTATCAAATTATTATTTTCTAGATGATTGTAAATCCAATCTCTTATAAACTTTTCCAACACTTTACCAACAACTGAAGTAAGGCTCATTGGTCTATAATTACCAGGGTTGTCTCTACTCCCCTGCTTGAATAAGGGAGCCACATTTGCTATCCTCCAGTCTTCTGGCACTATTCTTGTAGACAATGACGATTTAAAGATCAATGCTAAAGGCTCGGCAACCTCCTCCCTGGCTTTCCAGAGGATCCCAGGCTAAATCCCATCCGGCCCAGTGGACTTATCTATTTTCACACTCTGCAGGATTTCTAATATCTCTTCCTTGTGAACCTCAATCCCACCTAGTCTAGCAGCCTGTATCTCAGTATTCTCCTCGACAACATTGTCGTTTTCTAGAGTGAATACTGTCGAAAAATATTCATTTAATGCTTCCTCTATCTCCTCCGACTCCTCACACAACTTCCCATTAATATCCTTGATTGGCCCTAATCTTACTCTTGTCATTCTTTTATTCCTTAAATACCTATAGAAAGCCTTATGGCTTACCCTGATCCTATCGGCCAACAACTTCTCATGTCTCCGCCTGGCTCTTCTGAGCTCTCGCTTTAGGTCTTTCCTGGCTACCTTGTAACCCTCAAGTGCCCTAACTGAGCCTTCACATCTCATCCTAACATAAGCCTCCCTCTTCCTCTTGACCAGAGATTCCACTTCCTTTGTCAACCACGATCCGCGCTCTGCAGCTTCGTCCCTGCCCGACAGGTACATATTTATCTAGGATACTCAGGAGCTTTTCCTTGAATAAGTTCCACATTTCTAATGTACCCATTCGCTGCAGGTTCCTTCCCCATCCTATACTTCCTAAAGTTTGCCTGATCGCATCGTAACTGCCGTTCCCTCAGATGTAAATTTCGTGGAAGGTTGTGTGTGTGTGTGTGTGTGTGTGTGTGTGTGTATTTCGTCCATGCTCACCACATAGCCAAAATTAAACAAGTCCCATTAAACAACGAGCTATTTGAAACACAAAGGTGAAAGGTAGAATGGCTTCACCCCTCAGTGCTGGGTGCCACTAAGTCGCAACAGGGTCGGCTGAGGCTTGTTTCTGTAGTGTAGTGGTCATCACGTTCGCCTTCCGCGCGAACGGTCCCCAGCTCGAAAGCTGAGCAGAAATTGCTTTGTTCTTCAACTGCCACCTTTTACATGGACAAGAACGGAGCTTTCTTGCTTGCTTTCCCATCTGCAAACCTGCCTTCGAATTTGTTTGAACAAATCTGCTCTCGTAGTGAAATGTAATGCAATTCCATTTAATGACTGTGCAAAGCATTGTAAAGTTTTTCTCCAACCTGGTTCTGATCATATGCCATTCTGTTTGAGAGTGTAGTTACCGCCTCCTGATCCTTCCACGAAAAGCCGTACCGCATTTGCATTCCTTGCGCAGGCGGCCCGGTTCAAAAACAGGGAAGAAGCTGATGCGCTGGAGTCACAGCGCACCACGGATTCCTGAACTTGTCTGTCTGTCAAATGTACCCCAAAGTCGTCTCTGAAAGACCTCATTTGGAAGCTGTCTGTCATTATTAAACGTGCGAGAGTTGGCACCAAAGGTCCTGAATCATGTTTTGGAGCAGTTCGCACGTTAGTGGCTCATTCAATCAACAACAGCAATGAAATAGAATTACACTCTCACAGCGTCTTTAGTAATAAGTTGCGCCCCGAGATCAAGGCCACTTTGGAACTGAAACGGAGGAATTGACAGAGAGGCTCCAGAATGACATCGCATCCATTTGGTTTTCGTTAAATCACTGACGAGCAGGAAAATGTAAACGGGGAGGGCAAGTGGGGAAGTGAGGCAGTTGCAGCTCTGGTGAAACTCCTTCTTTGTGATTCACTCAGCAACCAGAGACATGAAGGTGACTCAGGCGTGAGAGCTCTTCACATCGAGAACAAAAAGCACTCAAGGGCAGTTAGCACCTCTTCCGGACTGGGGGTGGGGTGAGGTAATTACCTTTTGACTTCTGTTACTATGTTCAGAAACTGCCTTTTAGACGGAGGTGAACAGAAACCGCATTTCTAATAAGCACCATGGAAATTAGCAAAATTTATTGAGTCGCTTCTCGTCGATTCCCACACAGGTTTCCAACTCAGTGCGTATCCATGTGGCTCATGTCCAGGTGTGAACATCTCTGCAGCAAATTGCACGGTTAAGGTAAAAGGCACAGGAAGTGTCATCTCGAACTAGCTCCGAGGTCAGAGCATCCTCACAATGTGATCTGTCGTTCTCGGATTGTAATGCTACCTCCGGTTTTAGGGTGGAGAACGTTCTTTGGGACTCTTATTCTGCAAAACAGACACAGTGACTGAAACTATGCTGCACGGTATGATGTGGAACACGGCCTGCTCAGCTTTGTGCATTTTCCCTGTAGTCCGGTGTGTTTCGTGTTCCGTGTAAACGTGAAAGTTGTCCTGTTTCGAGCAATGGGTGAAATCATTTAGCAAATCAAGAATTGAAATTGCAGTAATGTTAAGCAGCTCATGGTTATTTGACCAAATCATAAGCTAACATATATACTCACAGATACATTTGTAGCTGAAAAGAGTCTGAGAAGATGGACTCAGCTTACCATTGGTTTTTGTCTGGATTGATCGGCTATCATTATCTGCTGCGAAATTGACATTGTAGACGGGCACATCCCAGCAGCTGTGCGAGTCGGAGAGTGACAATGGAACCATTTTCACGTGACTTTGCATCTGTTGTTATGCAGGAGCAAAATTGGAAATACAAGAAAATGCGGCGTGCGTCCGGCTGGCAGTGTGGCCGAGCGGTCTAAGGCGCTGAATTTAGGCTGCAGTCTCGACAGAGGCGTGGTTACGAATCCCACTGCTGCCATTTGTGCTGATCAACTTAAACGACGCAGCTTGTGAAACTGCTGTTTCGACACCTGCTGCATTTCTGTTTAAAACAGAAGAAAAATGGGTTTGCTTCCCGGGCAATTAACTGTGGTGTGGGAAAGTGCCGAATTTTCCGAAGTGTCTGTGCTGTCATGATCGTGTTCGCGTCCCGCGCGGAAAATCGCAAACAGCTCTACTGTTGCTTTACGTTCCAGACAAGTTGAGTTTTTACTGGAACCGAATGGAGACTGTTATTTCATCGCTGTTGTGAAACAAAGTCCTACGGTGACTCGACTCGTCGTTATTTAGTTTTCTAGCCAATGAAAAAGTCGTTCCAATGAATTTCAATGTCATATGTTATTGAATTTCTCCCATTTCCTTCATTTCCGTCCTGGAGACATCGGAAGGGAAAGGTAATCTAATCGAGACTGTGATTGGTGAAATTCACTTTTTATGGCCCATTCTTACATTGTTCTTTCTTTCCCTCTTTTCAGCATTGTCTGGGAAGTGGTGGTGCACTCAGGCACCAGCATGTTTGAAAGAGTAGTTTGGAATTGCCCTGTTGTTAGTTGGGAGATTACTTTATGGCTCATGCCCTCGGACTGTCTCACATTCAGCATTCATGCTCGCTGTGTATGAAAATGCATTAGGTATGTCAGTTTTGTTTGTGTTCCGTGTTCAATGCTTTCTGTTTTGCTATTCGCTCAACACATTACGAATTAACAGGGTTTCAGAGGTTACTTCCAGATGCAAAAATCCTCAACTGAAGATCTGGGAACATTTCCCCGGAGTATATTCAGTCGGAGCAAAAATAACGAAGTCGTTCGTTTCTGCAGTGTTTCTCAATACTACCTTTCCCGTGAGCAATCCAACAGACTAAATGATTGTGCCACAGACTGCGACGGCAAGCTCCGCTAAAAAGTAATCCTTTAAAGCCGGTGTAAGCAACACGACGTTATTGGCGTGCACCGCGTGGAAACAGATACTTCGGTGTATCTCGTCCATGCTCACCACATAGCCAAAATTAAACAAGTCCCATTAAACAACGAGCTATTGGAAACACAAAGGTGAAAGGTAGAATGGCTTCAACTTTCAGTGCTGGATGGCACTGAGCCGCAGCACGGGTGGCTGAGGCTTGTTTCTGTAGTGTAGTGGTCATCGCGTTTGCTTTACGCGCGAAAGGTCCCCAGTGCAAAACTAGGCAGCAAGTGCTTTGTTCTTCAGCTGCTGCCTTTTACATGGACAAGAACGGAGCTTTCTTGCTTGCTTTCCCATCTGCAAACCTGCCTTCGAATTTGCTTGAACAAATCTGCTCTCGTAGTGAAATGTAATGCAACTCCATTTAATTACTTTGCAAAGCATTGTAAAGTTTTTCTCCAACCTGGTTCTGATCATATGCCATTCTGTTTGAGAGTGTAGTTACCGCCTTCTGATCCTTGCACGAAAAGCAGTACCGCATTTGCATTCCTTGCGCAGGCGGCCCGGTTCTAAGACAGAGAAGAAGCTGATGCGCTGGTGTCACAGCGCACCACGGATTCCTGAACTCGTCTGTCTGTCATTTGTACCCCCAAAGTCGTTTCTGAAAGACCTCATTTGGAAGCTGTCTGTCGTTATTCAACGTGCGAGTATCTGTTTCCACGTGGTGTGCCCCAATGACGTTGTGTTACTTACCCCGGCTTTAAAGGATTTCTTTTTAGCGGAGCTTGCTGTCGCAGTCTGTGGCACAATCACTTAGTCTGTTCGACTGTTCACGGGAAAGTAGTATTGTGAAAGTAGGATCTTTCACGTGTTACGTGAACGTGATGACCTCTACACGACAGAAACAAGCCTCAGCCGCCCGTGTCACGTCTTAGCTGCATCCAGCCTTGCAAGTTGAAGCCATTCTACGTTTCACCTTTCTATTTCCATTAACTCGTTGTTGTCCAGAGTAATTGGCATCTTGAAAAAAAAAAGACACGTTTCCAATTCAGTTCCAACACACAATTCCAACTCAGTGGGTATCCATGTGGCTCATGTCCAGGTGTGAACATCTCTGCAGCAAATTGCACAGTTAACGTAAAATGCAGAAACACATACACACCAACCTGCACCAATACCTGTCTTCTGTTATTAAACAGGTACAGACAGTAACACAAGCACACAACCTTCCACCACTACCTTGTCTCCTGCCATTAAGCAGATATATGCAAAACACACTCAGTCCTCGATCATCACGCTGTCTCCTTCCATTAAATAGATATACACAAAAACACACACACAGAACTCTTCACCAAAATCCTGTTTCTTGCCAGTAATCCGATATACACTAAAACACACAACACAAGCCTCCACCAGCACGTTGTCTCACGCTATTAAGCAGATATACGCAGAAGCACACACACACACACACACACCCTTGATCCAACACCTTGCCTCTGGTCAATAAACAGGTATACACAGAAACACACACAAATCTCTAAAGCACCTCCCTGTCTCCTGCCATTAAACAAATATAACAGAAACACACACAATCATCTGCGACCACACTGTCTCCTGCCATTACACAGATCTACACAGAAACACACGCACACACACACTCACACACACAATGGTGCACCATCACACACTCTCCGGCAATTAAACAGGTATAAAAAGAAACACACACATATCTCGACACCATCCCCCTGTCTCCTGCCATTAGATAGACATACACAGAAACACACACACACACAACCCTTCACCACCACATGGTTTTCTGTCATTAAACAGATATACACAGAAACAAACAAACACACACACACACAAACACACACGCACACACAACCCTTGACACCCAATTTGTTTCTTGTCATGAAGCAGATATACACAGAAACACACACACAACCCTCCACCACCACCCTGTCTCCCGCCATTAAGCAGGGATATGCAGAAACACATACACACCAACCTGCACCAACACCTGTCTCCTGTAATTAAACAGGTACAGACAGAAACACAAGCACACAACCTTCCACCACCACCCTGTCTCCTCCCATAAACAAGTCTATGCACAAACACACATACACAACCCTCCACCATCCCGCTGTCTCCTTCCATTAAACATATATACACAGAAACACACTCACACAAGCCTCCACCACACCCTGTTTCCTGCCATTCATCAGATATATATTGAAACATACAACACAACCCTCCACCACCACGCTGTCTCCCGCGATTAAGCAGATATACACAGAAACACACACACACACACAACCCTCCACTAACACCCTATATCCTGTCAATAAAGAGAAATACACAGAAACACGCACACATCCCTCCACCACCACATTGTTTTCTGCCATTAAACAGATATACACAGGAACACACACACAAACACGCACACACAATCCTTGACACCCAATTTGTCTCCTGTCATTAAGCAGATATCCAAAGAAACACACACGCAACCCTCCACCTGTCTCCTGTAATTAAACAGATATATACAGAATTACACACACAAAACTCCAGCACCACCCTGTCTCCGGATATTAAACAGTTATACACAGAAACACACACTCACCATCCTCCACCACGACGCTGTCTGCTGCTATTAAACAGAAATTTACAGAAACATTCAGCAACCCTCCACGACCACCCTGTCTCCTGTCATTAAACAGATATACACAGGAACGCAAACACACACAACCCTCCATCACCACCCTGTCTCCTACGATTATACAGATATACACAGAAACACGCACACACCACCTTCCACCACCATCGTCCCCTATCATTAAACTGATATGCACTGAAACACACACATACCCAACCCTCCATCACCAACCTGTCTCCTGCAATTAAACAGATATACACAGAAACACGTACATACTCCCTCCACCACCACCCTGTCTCCTGTCATTAAACGGATACACACGGAAACACAGACCCATACATCGCCCTACCACCACCTTGTCTCCTGTCATTAAACAGATATGCACTAAAACACACACACATCTCCCCACCACCACCCTGTCCTCAGCAATTAAATAAATATACACAGAAATACACACACGCACAATCCTCCACGACCACCCTGTCTCCTGCCATTAAACAGATATACACAGAAACAAACACACGCAACTCTTGGCCACCATCCTATCTCCTGCCATTAAACAGATATACACAGAAACAAACACTCACAACTCTCAGCCACCACCCTGTCTCCTGTCATTAAGCAGATATACACAGAAACAAACACAACTCTCGGCCACCACCCTGTCTCCTGTCATTAAACAGATATACAAAGAAAGACTCATACATACACAACCCTCCACCACCATCCTGTCTCCTGCAAGTAAGCACATAGACACAGAAACACAGATATTCTACCCTCCACTACCACACTGTGTCTTGCCATGAAATAGATTTACGCAGAAACACACACACACACCAGCCTCCTCCACCACCGTGTCCTGCAATTAAACTGATACATGCAGAAACATACACACATATTTCCAGCACCACCCTGTCTCCTGTCATTAAGCAGTTAAACACAGAAACACACACACATCCCTCCTCCACCACTGTCTCCTGTTATTCAACAGTTATACACGGAAACACGCACGCACACTACCCTCCATCACCACCCTGTCTCCAGCCCTTAAATAGATGTATACAGAAACACACGCACACAACACTCCACGAACACCCTGTGTCCTGCTATTAAACAGGTGCACACAGAAATACACACAATCCTTCATCACCACCCTGTCTCTTGCCATTAATCAGATATGCACAGAAACACACACACACACACAACCCTCCACGATAGCCCTGTCTCCTGCCATTATACAGATATACACAGAAACATGCACGCAATCCTCCATCATCACCCTGTCTCCTGCCCTTAAATAAATATACACAGAAACACACACACACACAATCCTCCACCACCACCCTGTATCCTGAAATTAAACATATATACACAGAAACACGCACATACGTCCTCCTCCAATACCCTGTCTCCTGCAAATAAACAGATATACACAGAAATATACACGCATATCTTCAGCACCACATTGCCTCTGCCATTAAACAGATATACACAGAAACACACATACACACAACCCTCCACGAACACCAGTCTGTCCCCTGTCATTAAGCAGATATATACAGAAAAACGCACACAACCCTGCACCACCACCTTATCAACTACCATTAAACAGACTGGCACAGAAAAAAAACCGCACAGACAACCCGACACCAACACGCTGTCTCCTGGCATTAAACTGATATACACAGAAACACACACAAACACGCACACACACACACAACCCTCCACCACCACACTGTTCTCGTGCCATTGAGCAGATATACATAGAAATACACACACACAACCCTCGACCATCACCCTGTCTCCTGCCCTAAGACAGATCTACACAGAAGCACACACACATACTGAACCCTCCACCACCACCCTGATTGCTGCCATTAATCAGATATGCACATAAACATGCACACACACACACACACAATCCTCCTCAATCACGCACTCTCCGGTGATTAAACAGATATAAACAGAAACACACACACATCTCGACACCAACACCCTGTCTCCTGCCATTGAACAGATATACACAGAAACACACAGAAACACACGCACACACACAAGCACACACAACCTTTGAACAGCAATTTGTTTCCTGTCATTAAGCAATTAAATAGATATTTACAGAAACATACAAACAACCCTCCGCTACCACCACCCAGTCTCCAATCATTATAAATGTATGCACACAAACACGCACACTCATTCCTCCAACACCACACTGTCTCCTGCAATTAAACATCTTGACACACAAACACACACCACCCTCCTCCACCACTCTGTCTCCGGCAATCAAACAGATATATACAGAAACATAAAGACATATCTTCAGCACCTGCCATTAAACAGACATAGACAGAAACACACACACACACAACCCTCCACTATCACATTGTTTTCTGCCATTAATCAGATGTACATAGAAACACAGACGCCCACGCACACACAAGCATTGAGAACCAATTTGTTTCCTGTCATTAAGCAGATATACACAGAAACACACACACAAACCTCCACGACCACCTTATCTACATTCATTAAACAGTTATACACAGAAACACACACTCACCAACCTCCAAAACCACCCTGTCTCCTGCAATTAAACAGATATTTACAGAAACATCCAGACAAACCTCCACCATAACCCTGTCTCCTGCCATTAAACAGATATACATAGAAATACACAAACACACAACCTGGCACCACCACATTGTTTACTGCCATTAAGCAGATATACACAGATACACACGCACAACCATCAGCCGCCGCCATGTCTCCTGCCATGAAACAGATATAATCAGAAACAAACATATACCATCCTCCACCACCAACCTGTCTCCTGCAAGTAAACAGGTATACACAGAAACACAACACAGAGAACCCTCCCCACCACCCTGTTTGCTGCCATAAATCAATTATACACAGAAACACACACACACAAACCTCCACTACCATTCTGTCTCCTGCCATTAAACAGGGATACACAGAAATACACACACACCACTACACAAGCAAGTTGTTTTCTGCCAATGATCAGATGTACACAGAACTACACACACAACCCTCCACTGCCACCCTGTCTCCTGCAATTCAATAGATATATACAGAAACGCACATATACAACCCTCCACTACTACCCTGTCTCCTGCAATTCAACAGATATATACAGAAACACTCACACACACCCCCACTACCTCCCTGTCAGCAGTAATTAAACAGATATATGCAGAAATACACACACACAACCCTTCACCACTACCTTATTCCCTGCCATTAAGTAGATATACACACAAACACGCACTCTACACTTCACCACCACCATTTCTCCTGCCACTAAACAGGAAAATACACACACAATCCTCCACCACCACCCTGTCTGCTGATATACACACAAATATACATATATACACACAAACACACACGCGTCCGTCCACCACCACCCTGTTCTGCTGCCATTTGGCAGATATACACCAAAGTACACACACACAACCCTCGACCACCATCACGTCTCCTGCCCTGAAATAGATATACACAGAAACACATACATATACAGAACCCCCACCACTACCCTGTTTGCTGACATTTATCAGATATACACATAAACACATACACACACAACCCTCCACCATCACACTCTCTCTGGCGATTAAATAGATATAAACAGAAACACAAACTCATCTCGACACCATCACCCTGTCTCCTGCCATTAAACAGACATGCACAGAAACACACACACACAACCCTCCACCACAACCCTATCCCCTGCGATTAAGCAGATATACGTAGAAATGCACAAACACACAACCGTTAACCACCACATTGTTTTCTGCCATTAAACAGATATACACAGAAACGCGCACACACACAAACACACACAAAACCCCCGACCAACATCTTGTTGCCTGCCATTAAGCAGATATACACAGAAACACACGCACAACCCTCAAGCACCACCACGGCTCCTGCCATAAAACAGATATACTCAGAAACTAACACATACCACCCTTCACCATCAGCCTGTCTCCTGCAATTAAACATATATACACAGAAACACACACACACCAAACTCGACCACCACCCTGTCACCTGCCATTAAACAGATACACACAGAAACACACGCACAACCCTCCATCACCTGTTTCCTGCAACCTTCTACGAACACTCTGTCTACTGAACTTAAACATATATAAACAGAAACATACACAACCGTCCACCACCACCTTGTCACCTGCCACTAAGCACACAGATACAGAAACACAGACACTCTACCCTCCAACACCACCATGTCTCCTGCCATAGAATAGAGATACGCAGAAACACACACAACCGTCAATGACCATCCTTCCTGCTGCCATTGAACAGGTATACAGAGAAACACACACACACCATCATGTCTCCTGCCATTAAGCACATATACACAAAAACACACACAACCCTCCACCACCAACAAGCCACCTGCCATTAAACAGTTATACACAGAAACACGCACAGAGCACCCTCCACCACCACACCCTGTCTCTAACCCGTAAATAGATTAGACACACGCACACAACACAATATAACTACCCTGCCTCCTGATATTAAACATGTAGACACCGAAACCAACGCACAACCCTCCACCACCACCCTGTCTCCTGCCTTTAAGCAGATATACACACAAACACATACACATCCCTCAACCACTACCCTGTTTCCTGCCGTTAATCAGATTTACACAGAAGCACACACACACAAACCTCCACGACCACCCTGCCTCCTGCCATTAAATAGATATACACGGAAACACACGCACAACCCTCCACCACCTCAATGTTTCCTGAAATTAAGGAGATATAGACAGAAAACACATACAACCCTGCACCACCACCTACCACATACCATTAAACATTTATACACAGAAAATAAAACACAAACAAACATCCCCCCCACCAACACTCTGTCTCCTGAGATTAAACAGATATACACAGAAACACACTCACACACACCCATCCACCACCACCCTATCTCCTACCCTATCTCCTAAGCACATAGACACAGAAACACAGACAACCTACTCTCTACCACCACCCTGTCTCCTGCCATGAAAAAGATATATGCAGAAACTCACATACACACACACACACACACACACACACACACACACACACACACACACACACACACACACACACACACACACACACACACACACACACACACACACACACACACACACACACACACACACACACACACACACACACACACACACACACACACACACACACCCTCACTCAAATCTCCTTGACCACCCTGTCTCCTGTCATCAAACAGTTATACACGGAAATGTCATTCAGTGGTCCTGAATCATGTTTTGGAGCAGTTCGTACGTTAGTGGCTCATTCAATCAGCAACAGCAATGAAAGAAATTACACTCTCAGAGGAACCTCCGGACCTGTGCTTTCATAGCGTCGCTAGTACTAAGGTGTGCCCCGAGATCTAAGCGACATTGGAACTGAAACGGAGGAATCGACAGAGAGGCTCCAGAATGACATCGCATCCATTGGGTTTTCTTTAAATCACTGACGAGCAGGAACATGTAAACGGGAGCGCGAGTGGGGAAGTGAGGCAGTTGCAGCTCTGGTGTAACTCCTTCTTTGTGATTCACTCAGCAACCAGAGACGTGAAGGTGACTCGGGCGTGAGAGCTCTTCACATCGAGAACAAAAAGCACTCAAGGGCAGTTAGCACCTCTTCCGGAGAGGGGGGTGGGGTGAGGTAATTATCTTTTGACTTCTGTTACTATTTCAGAAACTGCCTTTTAGATTGAGGTAAACAGAGACTGCATTTCTAAAAAGCACCATGGAATTTAGCAAAATTTATTGAGTCGCTTCTCGTCGATTCCCACACAGGTTTCCAAATCAGTGGGTATCCATGTGGCTCATATCCAGGTGCGAACATCTCTGCAGCGAATTGCACGGTTAAGGCAAAAAGGCGAGGAAAGTGCCATCTCGAACTGGCCCAGAGGTCAGAGCATCCTCACAATGTGATCTGTCGTTCTCGGATTGTAATGCTACCTCCGGTTTTCGGGTGGAGAACATTCTTTGGGACTCTTATTCTGCAAAACAGACACAGTGACTGAAACTATGCTGCACGGTATGATGTGGAACACGGCCTGCTCAGCTTTGTGCATTTTCCCTGTAGTCCGGTGTGTTTCGTGTTCCGTGTAAACTTGAAAGTCGTCCTATTTTGAGCAATGCGTGAAATCATTTAGCAAATCAAGAATTGAAATTGCAGTAATGTAAAGCAGCTCATGGTTATTTGACCAAATCATAAGCTAACATTTATTCTCACGCACTCACAGATACATTTGTAGCTGAAAAGAGTCTGAGAAGATAGACTCAGCTTACCATTGATTTTTGTCTGGATTCATAGGCTAAATTGTGAAATTGACATTGCAGCCGGGCACATCCCAGCAGCTGTGCGAGTCAGAGAGGGATCATGGAACCCTTTTCATGTGACTTTGCATCTGTTGTTATGCAGGAGCACAATTGGAAATGCAAGAAAATGCGGCGCGCGGCCAGCTGGTAGTCGTGCCAGCTGGTAGTCATGCTGGCTGGTAGTGTGGCCGAGCGGTCTATGGTGTTCGATCTCGGATCCGGTTTCTGAATGGGGCGTTGGTTCGAATCCCACCGCTGCCATTCATGCTGATCAACTCCAACTTTGCAGCTTGTTAAAATGCTGTTTCAGTCCCCACTGTATTGATGTTGAAAACAAAAGAAAAATGCGTTTGCTTCGCGGGGAATTAACTGTGGTGTGGCATAGTGCCAAATATTTCAAAGTGTCTCTGCTGTCATGATCGCACTAGCCTCCCGCGTGGAAAATCTCAAACGGCTCTGCTGTTCCAGGTAAGTTAAGCTTTTACTGGAACCGAATGGAGACTGTTATTTCATCGTTGTTGTGAAACAAAGTCCTACGGTGACTCGACTCGTCGTAATTTGGATTTTTGGCCAATGGGAAAACCGTTCCAATGAATTTCGATTCATATGTTATTGAATTTCTCCCATTTACTTCATCTCCGTCCTGGAGACATCGGAAGGGAAAGGTAATCTAATCGAGACTGTGATTGGTGAAATTCACTTTTTATGGCCCATTCTTATTATGTTCTTTATTTCCCTCTTTTCAGCATTGTCTGGCAAGTGGTGGTGCACTAACGCTCCAGCATGTTTGAAAGAGTAGTTTGGAATTGCCCTGTTGTTAGTTGTGAGATTACTTTATGGCTCATGCCCTCGGACTGTCTCACATTTAGCATTCATGCTTCGCTGTGTCTGAAAATGCATTAGGTTTGCCAGTTTTGTTTATGTTCCATGTTAAATGCTTTCTGTTTTGCGATTCGATCAATACATTACAAGTTAACAGGGTTTCTGAGGTAACTTCCAGCAGCAAAAATCCTCAACCGAGGATCTGGGAAAATTTCACGGAGTATGGTCATTCGGAGCAAAAGTAAGAAAGTCGTTCGTTTCTGCAGTGTTTCTCAATACTACCTTTCCCGTGAGCAGTCGAACAGACTAAGTGATTATGCCACAGACTGCGACGTCAAGCTCCGCTAAAAAGTAATCATTTAAAGCTGGTGTAAGCAATACAACGTTATTGGGGTACACCGCGTGGAAACAGATACTTCGGTGTATCTCGTCCATGCTCACCACATAGCCAAAATTAAACAAGTCCCGTTCCCCAGCATTTGGCCCCAATCCCTCTAAACACATCCTCTCCAGAAATCATCCAATTACCTTTGCAATTTTCTGAGTGTAATAGCCTCCTCCACTTCCTCTGGTATCTCATTCCATACGCGCACAATATTCTGTGTTGGAAATGTGCCTCGGGTCCTTTGTCAATTTCAGCCCACTCACCTTAAACCTATGCTCTCGAGATTTCAACTCACCCCAACTTGGGTAAAACACGTAAATACTCAGTTTACAATCCTTCCATAAGATCATGTCGCAGTCGTTACGCTGCAGGGAAAGTCGTCCCAGCCTCTTCCACCTCGCCCTACGGTCCAAACATTGACGACATCCTTGTCCATATTTTGTCATCAATTTCACGTGTCATTTTTTTACGTTTTCAAGATGTACATTACACTGGACAACAACGAGCTATTGGAAACCGAAAGGTGAAACGTAGAATGGCTTCAACTTTCAGTGCTGGATGCCACTGCAGTAATTGCAGTAATTGCAAGTAATGTCCAACAGTTCATGGCTTGTTTCTGTAGTGTTGTGGTCATCACATTCGCCTAACACGCGAAAGCTCCCCCGTTCGGAAGTGGGCAGAAACTGCTTTGTTCTTCAACTGCAGCCTTTTCCATGGACAAGAACGGAGCTTTCTTGCTTGCTTTCCCATCTGCAAACCTACCTTCCAATTTGCTGGAAAAAATCTGCTCTCGTCGTGAAATGTAATGCAACTCCATTTAATTACTGTGCAAAGCATTGTAATGTTTTTCTCCAACCTGGTTATGATCATATGCCATTCTGTTTGAGAGTGTAGTTACCGCGTTCTGATCCTTCCACAAAAAGCAGTACCACATTTGAATTCCTTGCAAATAATGGATTAATTCTAAATGTGAATCTCACTATACTTGTTCAAAAGACATTTTTATAAATAATTGTGCCATTATTGCAATGGCAGTGACTTGATAATTAATGCTGTCTTTTGAAGAATTAAAATGTTTCAATATTTCATAAGCACTTTGCTGTGATGTTGATTGGATATTTATTAAGATCAGTAAACTGAGGAATAAAACATCGTACTTAGCTTTATGGATTGAAGAAAAATGAGCCATTCAGTGATTATTGAGCAACATTCTTCTTTTTTTTAAGTTAAAATAGTATGTAATACAAGAATTGTGAATTTCCATCCACCGGATTCCTTGTAGAGACATGTTACATCAATTTATATGATTAATATTATGATCAATGTTTAACGATTTGTGTCAGAATTAGGAAGACAATTAGTAGGTCATGAAAGTGAGCTTGAAACTGAACAAACAATGTAGTCAATAACATGTGGCATATAAGCGATTTTAATAATATTGCCATTATTATGCAATGATGAATAATGTTGGAATAGAAATGACAAAAAAGTCAACATGGTCAAAGCAGTTCTTTTCTTACAATGAAATGAAAACAATAATCATTTTGTAGCACGCATGATTTGAAATAGCAGTTTTTTAATGTGACATATACAGTGAAGACTAACCCTTTTGCAAAAATGTAGGAATTTCACAAATTTAAAATGCAGCAATTGTTCAATTTGTAATAATAATGGTTATAATTTGAATTGTCTCTTGTATACACACACAAAAAAAAAATCTTAAAGATTGTTAGATTGAAAAAAATTTGCTTCCCAACATTATTGTAGTACAGTCAATATCCGTGATAAAGTAGAATTATTGGTTTAAACAATATAAATCAACATTAACGACTGAACTGAAATATAGCACATCAATTGCATTAACTGCATAGAATAGTAAATAAATGCTTACTGTTGTCATTTGTCCTCGGAACAATAAGATACTTACTCAGGTTATTCCACTGAATAGTAATCAGATGATGATGAATATCTTTGTGTCGCTTTATGTGCACTGTTTTGTGTGAACATTGATTTCAATAAATTTAGATATTTACATGAATTAGGAACAGACTGATAACTGGATGTGAAAGATCTTATTTAAGATTAGACAATTTTTAGTATTCACTAGGTTTGCTGAACAAAACACAGTTAAGTCATCATGCAATAAATTAGATTAGAGAGAAATATGCAAATTCAATTTTAAATGAATGCACTCGGATATTTTCACTGCATTTCAATCTTACATTCAATATACATAGATGAGTGGAAAACTAAAAACAAATTTCAGATAACTCATAAACAGATCAATAACTAAAAATTGATATATAATACGAAGTGGTATTTGTTTATTTAACTGAAGAAGAACTTGATTTTTTTCTCATATTTATACCTTTGAAGCATCAAGTTCTCCGTGCAGTCTGAACTCAGCTCTTCAGAACAAAAGAAAATCAAGGAATATCTTTACTTTGCATATTTCATCTTTGTGAGTGCAACATTATCAAATATTTTGCAAAGAATATTGATTGAGTGGAATTAGATACATTCTGTTATTAGCGGACTGAAGAAAATATATAGCAGATACTGTGATTATTGGAATGAACAAATGAAAAAATACCTATTGTTGAATTGAAAGACAATTCATTCGATTCTTAGATATTTTCTTATCAACATTCAGAGCTGCTCTGGCACAGCTCTGTGCAAGGTGGGAATTGAAATTGTACCCTCTGGTCTGGTAACAGAGACACGACCAGAGTTGCACAAGATTCCTTCATAACATTCCCAACCAGGCTGGGCAGGGCTGAAAACTAATCAGATGTTTATTGTGATAATTGGATTGGAATTAAATGTTTGGATACTGTGTGTAATCTACAGAAAATTCAGTAGTAATTTACAATAATGATGGGAGTTAACAAATGTCTTAGTTAAACATGATTTTTATGATCACTTGTGGAATGGCAACTTGACAGAATTGTGTGATTACTGTGCATTATAAATAAAAATGAATATAATTATTCTATATGTTCATAAGTTTCTCATTTTCTGATATGCAAACTAAAATGTTTTTGATCTGCACGTAAATTGGAACAAAATGATGAACTGGTCGATCAATGTGCCTATTCAGCTGAAGACAACTTTCATTCTTTCTGAAAATGTACGATTTCTAAGAAGTCACCATTTCCTGTGAATGTATAATGAAATAAGATAGATGCCAACCCCTTTTTTGTGTGCTTCGAAAAATTCATGGGGATCTAAATGATTTTGCACATGAAAAATATTCAATTGTTATTGTGATTAAAAACACAATAAATGTTAACATTGAAGTGATTTCCAATCAAATCAATTCAAAAGTGTTTCCAAGTTTAAAATGAAAAGCAATATTCAGAATGATTGAGTGATTGAACATTGCAATGGTCTTGCATTAGTTATTATATGAAAACAAAGTTTCACATGTACACCACTTACCGAATTGAACAATTATTAGGTAATGGCAACAAATCGATTTGAAAACTTCTATTAATGAATTTAAGAATAATGAAGTATGTCCTCTTCCTATTCCACTGAGCAATGTTCAGAAATGAAGAGAAATTTTGCAGTGTAAAGTAACTGGTGTTCTCTGAATTTCAATGGTTGAGAAGACTGTGATCTTTCAAATGAGCAAAAGTCAGATACTTAGAAATGATATTGCAATGGCAATTATTGGTCTTTTGTGGGTGTATTGGCCTTATCAAACAGGTTTTAATATTGTAGCACTCACATTAAAAAAATGGAAGTTATTAAAGGCACATTGTACTTGTTATAAAGCCTCAGTTAAAGTATTGCGTAATTATTGTAATTGATAATTGTTTCTAAAATCCTGATAGATAAATTGACTTAATATTTTGATGCACTTTGCTCTGATGTCGATTGTATATTCATTAAGATTAATTAACTGAAACTTAAAATATAAAACGTGGCTTTAATAATTAAAAAATCTCAGCAACAATTGAACATAGTTCAACTTTTTTTTGGTCGGTTCATGTCTATTTTATTAATGTAACTTTAATCATGATAAATGTTTAGACAAATGTCAGAACTAGGAAGAAAATAATTAGGCTGGGAAAGTGAGTATTATTATGAACGAAACAACGAGTTAATGACATTTGGAACGGGAAATCATTTTGTAGCAAATGACTAATAATTGTGTGATTATTGTTCATTGACAACTAATGTTGGAAGAAAATAAAACTATCTCAAAATGAAATTAAAATAAATATCATACTGGAGGTCACATGATTTGAAAAACGGAAATTGTCACGTAATGTGACATTTGAGCTGAAGAATCGTTCTTCCCCCCCCACCCCCACCCCGCCACGTGTAGTCTTTTCAATAATTTAAAATTTAGTATAAGTTGAACTAAATAACAAATGGATGTACCCACATTGTTTTCTTGCACACAAAAAAAAGTTTTAAAAAACTAACACGGTGGCACAGTGGTTAGCACTGCTGCCTCGCAGCGCCAGAGACCCGGGTTCAATTCCCGACTCAGGCGACTGACTGTGTGGAGTTTGCACGTTCTCCCCGTGTCTGCGTGGGTTTCCTCCGGGGGCTCCGGTTTCCTCCCACAGTCCAAAGATGTGCAAGTCAGGTGAATTGGCCATGCTAAATTGCCCGTAGTGTTAGGTAAAGGGGTAAATGTAGGGGTATGGGTGGGTTACGCTTCGGCGGGTCGGTGTGGACTTGTTGGGCCGAAGGGCCTGTTTCCACACTGTAAGTAATCTAATCTAATCTAACATGAAAATGATATCGCTCTGCAAGTAATAATTTCACAGATAGTAAGTGTTCGTATTGAATTTAAATGACACCAAAGCTGTAGGAGTGATTTCCCCTGATAGGGAATGAAGACTGAGGAGATAGGCAGAACTCAGGCAAGTGGAAGATGTTTACTCATGCTGCAATCAGTTAATGCAGGGATCATCCCCCGAGGCCAATGTAGGAAGGGAGGTCCATGACACACTGTACCGTGTACAGTAAAAAGCAGTATTTTTACACACTTTCTGTATTACAATGTCCACATGCAATGTGGTTACAGTCCTTACCTCCTTATACAGACACCCGATCATGTAGAACTCCTAATCTTGGATGACATCGCTATGGATAGCCCGAGCTTCGTATTGCTTCATGGTGTTTTACAGGTGCTATAATCTCCAGGCCTTGGGATCTCTCTGTGCATTTTATTTCCTCAGATTACAAAATTAATTGCTGCAGTCCTTTGGGCCTCTCACTCTGCCTTATTTACGATTCTCAAGAATATGTAATTAGAAACTTTTGAAATGTTCTAAGCAACTTTAAAATAGTAACTATTTCTGACAATCAAACCCTGTGTGTTTCCCTGATAGCAGCTGTGGAAGTATGCTGGGCTCTATCCTACAGCTGGTGTTTATTCATTCACTGGGACAATTATTCTTTCATTAATGAAAGTCAGGGTTGGTCATGTTTGTGTATGCAGGCATTCTCTTATCACTGTCTGGAATATCACTGTCTGGAATGGCATACTTATGGACTTGGAGTAGGATTGTACAAAATGGTCTTTTTTTAACTTAAGACTGAAACAGACTGTTAGTCTTATTTTTCTCCCCTCCACCATTTTGTGTTTTAATTCCAAGGCAGGCTGCTCGGGGCATCCCTACAGCAGCAACTCAACAAGGATTTCAGCACTAAAATAAAAATCAGCATTCGCTGCCATTAGGAAACAACACCATGCAATATTCTTACGTTATTGAGACTTAATTCCACACTTAAAGCGGATCATACTGGATTTGATCAATGATTAAATATTAGATATAAGTAACAATTAGTGTTAAAACTAGTCACTGTAAACTTAAAATGATTAGAAATGTCTTATTACTATCCGTAAAATGTAGAATTGAACATTAATTATTGGAGTCTAAAACAATCAGACGTATCTTCATTTGCAAGGCCGAATATTAATCCAATGATTTCTGTGAACATTCAAATGAGAAGATATCAGATTTCCTAGCAGTGTTGGATGAGGTATCATTGCTTGGTTTGTGGGTGTGTTGACGTGGAATAAAAGATCAATTTTTCTTTGTAAAATTGGCACTAAGAAATAATGATTTTAAATTGAAATGTCAACCTCACGATATTTGTTACAAAACCTAAATTGAATTACTGTGTGATTGTTGGACTAACAATGAATTGGTAATCTATTTTAGAACACTGACACATTAAGTGATTCAATATTTCCAAACGGGTTTGCTGTGATATTGATTACATAATAATTAGTATCAGTGAACTGAGAATTAGAATGCTGGCATGATGTTTTGGAAAATACATTCGATATGCAGTGATTATTGATCATTCAACATTCTCAGATCCTCCTGCAATCTGTACTTGCTGTCTCAGCTTTTCTTCTGTAGAAATACAATATATAATCCATGCAACTTTTCATGTCATCAATATTCAGACATTTGTGTCAGCATTACAAAGAAAATAAATCGACAAGGAACATGGGTATCATAGCAAAAAACAGTCAGCAGCATTTATAGAGGAAATTTTTAAACATTGTCTCAGAGTGAATACATGAAAAAGTTTAATGGGGATCTGTTACAATGTATTGAGCCGCATTTACATTTTTATCATGATGACTGGTGGGAACCTATCAGAGAACTCTCCTATATTTAGGAATTCCTTTATCTCAAAACATGTTACTATCAGCATCCTTAGTCGTAAATAATGAAGTCTGATTAATGGTGTGCGAAAGATTTGTGTAAATTGTTAGAAGGCATCTTTTTCATATATTTCGGATGGTGTGAAAGCGTGATGTTTGGTGTGGTTATTCATCTTGAGAACAATACAATACTGACAAAAGGTTTTTCACTGAACAGTAATTACGTGGCCTTGAATACCATCGTGTGGCTTTATGTGCAGTGATTAATTTATTTCAAGAGCTTTGAGATATTCTCCATGATTTGTAAAATGATTAATAATTTTGTGACAAACATCCACATGTTTATGAGCTGGATTTAAAGACTCCAATGTGTTGGTGTGAAAACCCTTCATTATTGACATTTCCAAGAGAGGTGTATAATGCTCAGGCACTGGCTGGAAGTCAAGGTGTAAGAAAATCTGATTCATCCTGGAGCTGATTGATTCGAGCTGCTGTTTGATTGAGTTTGATTGATTTTGTATTTGTCCCGATTTCTCTGCCTGTAGGTGAATTTAGAACATCCAATTTCTGTCCAAGGGTCACTTCACATCACTGGAGAGTTAAAATATAATTCACATATTGTGAAAACAATGAACTTTCAATTAAAGTTTGTGCTTTAACAAACAGAACGATTTGATGTTTTCCGGGAATTTACACTGACATTGATTAGATATTTATAAGATAGATAAACTGAGAATTATAATCTAGTTGCAGGATTGTTGAATTGTTAAACCATAGACTTAAGAGTTTTATTTTTGGAATGATTTGGAGGCGCCTGTGTTTGACTGGGCTGTACAAAGTTAAAAATCAAACACCAGCAGGTTATTAACCAACATGTTTATGTTGAAGAACTAGCTTTCAGAGCGCTGCTCGTTTATCAGGTGGTTGAAGGAGCAGCGCTCCGAAAGCCAGTGCTTCCAAATAAACATGTTGGACTATAGCCTGGTGTTGTGTAATTTTTAACTTTGTTTTTTGGAAGGAATGTTTTCTTTTTTCAAATATACAGGCTGTTCAAGAATTCTATCATGCCTTTCATGATTTTCTTTTAGAGACCACTCATGTATAATTCATACAATTTTCACTGTATTCAGTATTTTAAATTTCCATCAGATCTAAGTAGAAAATGAGGACCAATTAATGAGTACTTCCATGAATGTAAAGCACAATAAATTCACTTTACAGAGTTAAGATTCAAATTTGATCTGAATAAGCAAATAAACATTTTGAATGGAAAATATCTGAAAATGTTTACATTTAATTTTGAACGAAGTCAAATTACTTCTTTTTGAAATACATGACCTGAAAATCTGTTTGAAAACATGAACAAATCAGGACTATCAACATGTCTTGCTGTCAGTGTCCTCGGCCAATTGCGATGAAGAATAAATACCACTTTCAGCAACAAGTATCATGTGTAATTACTGAACTGAAAAGTAAGAGGATAGCTCTTGTGTTTATTGGCAAGAATGATAACCAGATGTTTACTGTGGTTATTGCACTCAGTAACAATAAGATCAAGACCAATGGCTGTTACAATCATTGGCCACTCGTAACGAAGAATAAACACTTCTTTGAGCAGTAAGTATCATGGATAATTACTGAACAGAAATTTCAGACGACACCCATTCTACTTATTGGAGGGAATGATGACCAGATGCTTACTGTGGTGATTAATCTCAGGAACAATAAGACGATTACTCAGATTATTTCCTGAACAGTAATTAGACGGTCATGAAGACCATTGTGTGGCTTTATATATCGTGCTTTGTGTGAGCATTGATTTCAATAACATTGTGATAGTATACAAGTGTGCAGCTGAGGTGAGTTGGCCATGTTAAATTGCCCATGATGCATGGATGTTTCAGGTTCGGTGCATTAGATTTTGTTAGAGTGGTGCTGGAAAAGCACAGCAGTTCAAGCAGCATCCGAGGAGCAGTGAAATCGACGTTTCGGGCAAAAACACTTCATTAGGAATACAGCCTGTATTCCTGATGAAGGGCTTTTGCCCGAAATGTTGATTTTACTGCCATTCGGATACTGCCTAAACTGCTGTGCTTTTCCAGCACCACTATCAACTAAACTCTGGTTTCCAGTATCTGCAGTCATTGTTTTTACTAGGTTCGGTGCATTAGTCAGGGGAAATGTCGAGTAATAGAGCAAGAGAGTGTCTGGGTGGGTTACTCTTTGGATGGTCAGTGTGGACTGTTGGGCCAAATGGCCTGTTTCAACACTGTAGGGATTCTATGATTATATGATTTTGGATTAAATTGATAAGTGAGTGCTAAAGATACTACTTAAAGTCAACAAAATCTTTTAAGTTTAGCAAGGTACATTGAAGCCATCATGCATGAAGTGAGATAAGTGAGTGAGTGAGAGAGAGAGAGAGAGAGAGAGAGAGAGAGAGAGAGAGAGAGAGAGAGAGAGAGAGATTAAATGTTCAAATGAAAACACGCCAATTGTTTCACAGCATATCAATCTTACATTCAATATGAATAGGTGAATGGAAAATTAAAATAAATTCCTGACAATTCATGAATAAGCAATAATTAGAAAATAAATTTGATCAAAGCACATACCAGTATTTAGATGAAATGCAGTATTTAGTTGCAAATGTAGGTGATCAGCTGACCAATGAATAACATGAAGTTGCAATTGGTTATTTTGCTGTAGAGGAATTTCGACTGTTAATATTTTCATCTTTATAATACCGGAGAATAAGGATTTATGTGCTTGAAACGTTTGAACGAGGTTCCTTTAAACAGGAAAACAATACATTATTACCATGTCTTAGACTCTTCAAACTTTAAGGTTGCAACATCTTCAACTATTTTTCCAAGGAATGTAGAACTAGCAGAATTAGATGCATCATTTTATTAGTGAACTGAAGAAAACAAATAGGAAATATGGTGATGATTGAAATGCAGAACAGATTGAAGAATATCTAATGTTGTTTTGAAAAGCAGTTCAATCTATACTCTGATATTTTCTAATGAAATTTCAGAGCTGCTCTGACACATCTCCGCTGAAGGTGGAAATTGAAATCATTCCTCCTGATCTTGTTGTAGACACACTGTCAGAGCTCCACAAGGACCCGTCATAATATTACCATCCGGGAAGGGCAGGTGTACAGTCACATGCTTATGGCGGCAACTCAAATGAAAATTAATCAGATGTTTCTTTGAATGGGAATTATTTGAATGGGAATTAATTGCGTATTTCCTGTGTGTAATGAACTGAAAAAACGAATTAATAATTTACAGTAACAAAGCAATAATGACTTTAATTAAATATGAATCTCGTGATTATTCATGATAAGAAAAAAATAATCATTTGATCAGTGTACACTGATGAACGAAACTCAATCAATCAAATAGTGCCATATGTTCAAAGCTGTTTGTCACAGAATGAAAAGAAAATTAATATGCATTTGCAACATAAATGATTAGGAAAATAAATGAATTCGTAACTCAATGCGGCTATTCATCCGAAGACAACTCCCCTTCTTTCCAGAAATGTTCAACTTCCCAAAGTTTAAAATGTACTGTGACTATTTCATGAAACAATAAAGAGATGTTAGTTCCTTTTGTTGTACTTCAAACAGTCATAAAAATTTTAAATGATTTTGTTCCATGAAAAGTGATTAACTTGTATTGTGTTTATAAATACAGTACATGTTAACATTGAAGTTAAACATAATTAAATCAATTCAACTGTTTCCACGGTTAAAATAAAAATTGATATTCACAATGCCCACTGCAAATTTTAATTTATTTAATTTATGAGCCATAATTTCGTAGTCATACCCTGAAATATATTGAGCAATGATTAGATAATAGCAACAATTGAATTGTCAAAATTATATAATTTCATTTAAGAATACTGAGAAATCTCAGTTAATCATTTCACTGAGCAATGTGGAGAAACGACCAGTAATTATTCAAGTGAAAAGAAATTACACTTCTCTGAATGCTTCAGGCTGAGATTACCGCGATCATTCAAATGAGCAATCATCAGATATTTACAATGAGACATCGAATGAGAAGTCATTGGTTCCATTATGGGATCGTTCACCTGAACAGTAAATTGATTTTTATGTTGCAGTGTTCGTACTCTGAAACAATTGATGCAATTAAAATATGAATAGCACTATATTTGTTAGAAAGACTAACTCCAATAATTGCGCAATTATTGTCATGGCAGTGACTGGAAAATTACGTTGTAATCTAAAAAAAAATTCAATATTTTAAAAGCACTTTGTTGTGATGATGATTGGATATTCATTAAGATTGGTAAACTGAGAAATATAATATGGTAGCTAGCTTTATGATTCACAAAAATGAGCCATTCAGTGATTATTCAGCAGAATTGCTTTTGGTTCAAAAATGCAGGATTGCAAGAATTACATGTTTCCATCCATTGGTTTGCTTATTGAGATGTAGCTTTAATTTACAACTTTTTTGTTCATGACCAATGTTTAGACATTCATGTCAGACGTAGGAAGTAAATAAGTAGATAGTGAAAGTGCATATTGCGGTGAACATAAGATACAGGGATCTTCCATAATTTTGTGATTATTGCACATCGACAAATAACTCGGGAGTAAAAAGTAATTAGAAATCAACATGGAAAGCAGTTTTTTTTCTGATAACAAATTGAAAGAAATCCTTATGCGTTGCACATGGTTTGAAAACACATCAGTCACAAAAACACCAGTCAGAAATAAAATCAAGGTCATAAAAAGCATCGGTTTAAGACAATAAGACCCTTATGAAGAGTATTCTGCTCAACAGTAATTAGAGGACCTTGAACATCTTCATGTCGTTCTTGCAGAGAAAACTCTTTCATTATTCATAAAGAGTTAATATTCTAAATATGTTGACATGTGTTTCAGAACTAGGAAGAAAATGAGAAGCAATTCACATGATTGTCTTCGTGAAAGAAAGTCAACATAAATTAAATTTACAGTGCAACCTTTCAGTATTTTCTCTGAATAAGCAGATAAAGGTTTTTAATGTGCAAAATAAACATGTTTTCACCTACAGTTGTACTAAGCCGAAATTAAATTATTTTATTTTGCAATAATTCAACTGGAACCTTGATTGGCAAGCTACTACATATGTTGATGTTAGCATCCTCGGTCATTTGTAATAAAGCATGGATATCGGTTTTAGCTAAATATTTTGTGTGCAATTACTGAACCAAAATGTAAGAAATCAAATACATTTATTGGATGGAACTGGTCACCAAATGTTTATTGTGGCTCTTGTTCTCAGGAACGATAAGATACTTACTCCGGTTTTCCTCCTGAGCATTAATTAGATGACCAGGAAGATATTTGTTTGGCTGTAAGTGCCCTATTATGTGAACATTGATTTCATTGACATTTAGATATTTTGCTTATGCAGGAAGGGATTAATAATCGCGTTAAAGTTCTTAATTAAAGTTATATTTTCTTTTTAAAAAATATGAGAATTCCTTTGTGAAACAATGATTTAGAGATACCGGATTTGGACTGGGGTGATCAATGTTAAAAATCATATGACACTAGGTTATAGTCCAACAGATTTATTGGGAAGCACTGACTTTCAAGGTGCTGCCTCTTCATCAGGCGATCTTCATCTCTTCATCTGCTCGGCCAAGAGAATAAGGATTGGTGTACGTGAGGTGTTGAAATAATGATGTGTTAAATGTTTATTGAAACTCTTCTGCAGAATTAAGTTCACAGAATAAACAATATTTGAACATTCTTGAGCTGACTGGAAGTAAAATCCTGTTGCCCACCATATGGATAACACTTGGATGTATTTTGATTTAATAAAATGATTTTCATTACTGAGATACTTCAAAATGTTAAAAACTGCAGTGTCCTCAAATCTAAAATTTAGATATAATGTAATGTGATACATACTTTTACTAATGACCTGAAGATAATAAATTGCAGATTGAGAGATTATTGGAATGGACAACAGACAGAAGCAGATCCAATTATGGATTGAAAATCAATTTAAACTCTGCCTAGATATTTTCTAATCACCATTCTAAACTGCTCTGGAGTATCTCTGTTGGAGATGGGAACTGAACCCACACCTCCTAGTCTCATAGGAGTGACACTACTAGAGATCCACAAGTGTCTTTCATTATGTTCCTAACAAGGAAGGGTGGGATTATATCAATTGTGATTACTCAAATGAAAACTAATCAGTATTCATTCCGATAATTGGGATGGTAATTAATTAGACTGTTTCTGTGTGTAATGGACTGAGAATGAAATGGTAATTCACAATAATGATGGTACTAAGCACATATGCTCTTACTTAAAAATTAAAATCATGGCAATTGAAAGAAAGATAAATACACATATCGTGCGCTTATTGTAAATTCATGAAAAATACAACTATGGAATATGTTGAAAGCAGTTTTTCATACAATGAAAAGATAGCTAGAATGATTAGCAGCAGGATGTAATTGCAAAAAAAATCATTCAATGTGACTATTCTGCTGCAGGCAGCTCCCCTTCCTTACACACATGTATAACTTCCAACAATTCAAGATTTACTCTGATAAAGAAAAGAACGTGCGCATGTAAATTCTTTTTTCTTGTTGACAAAAAAGACACAAATTTGAATTTTTTAGCTTTAAAATATTTAACTATTACTGTGATCAGAAATACAGTAAATCTTCACGTTGAAGAAAAATATAATCAAATCAAATCAAATCAAATCAAAATACACATCGATGTTCACAATATTTGGGACAGTGAACACAACAATATCTTTCCATCAGTTCATGTACTGAGCCATAATTCCACTGTTATATCCCTTACTGGATTGATAAATTATTAGATATTAACAATAACTAAATTATTAATATGCTGTCAGTGAACTGAATATTAATGAGAAATCTCATTAATGTTTGAACGACCAATGTGTCGTACAGTAATTATTAGTGAAATGTCTTAGATATCTCTTAATCGATGAGGCTGTGATTACTTTGATTGTTGAAACGAGTAGCATTCAGATATTTATAATGAGCATTGGCTGGAAAATCAATGCTTTTTCGTGTAGACCTGAAAGATTTTGTTATTGTAATATCGGCAGTAAGAAATAATGGATTAAATTATGATGGTGCATCTCACCTTATTGAATATTTTCAAGTTTTCTAACAGGTTTCTGGTCCAATCTTCAGTTTTGAAAGGGTAATTTTGGGTCAGCACATCAGTAACTGCAAACATTTTCAATACATCTCCATCAAAGTTATTAATCTGATAATTCAGAACAAATATCAAAAAAATACCTCTGTAAATTTAATTGACTATATTATTAGATTATAGTCAAGTTCGTTCTCTACTTATTTCCTTCCTATTTCTGACACCAGTGGCTAAATATTGATTAGATTAAATGTCATAGGAATGAGACATTAGTTTTCTCTCAAAGACCTGTGCAGCACAGGAATGGGCCATTTGGCCCATAACGTTGTGCTGAACGTAATGCCAAAGAAACTCATCCCTTCTGCCTACCCTTGGTCCATATCCTTCCAAATTATCGAAATGAACATTAAAGAGCCTTAATGTATCTGCTTCCACCACCAACTCTGGAAGTTCATTCCAGACACCTACCACTCCCTGTGTACAAAACAAATTGTCCCTTACATGCCCCTTCAACTTTCCCTCCTAACCTTAAACGCATGTCACATAGTTTTTGACGCTTCAACTCTGGGAAAAAACTTTCTGACCGTCAACCCTATCTACGTATCTAATGATTGTACAGACTTACATCAAGTCTTCCCCAGTCTCCGCTACTCCACAATCTGAGATTTTCTCGCCTCTCCAAATCCAGGCAGCATCCTGGTAAACGCCCTCTGTACCCTCTTCAAGGCCTCCATACCCTTCCTGGAACATGGCGAACAAAAGTGAATACATTACTTTAAGTATGCCTTCACCAAAGTCTTATAAAGTTACAACATGACTTCCTGACTCTTGTAACCAGTTCCCTGACCAACAAAGACAAGCATGCCATTTGCCTTCCTAACCACCTAATTACTTGCATGGTCACATTCAGGGAGCCATGGTCTTGAACGCCAAGATCCCTTTGAATAATAAGGCTGTTAGGGTCCTGCCATTAACTATCCTCATTTCCTTAAAATTTGAGCTTTCAAAGTGAAACACCTCACACTTGTATGGATTAAACTTCACATTTAATTACTCTGCCCATATCTGCAATTTATCTTGTTCCTGCTGCATTATTTGACAACCCTCTACATTGTCCACAACTGCACTGAACGTTATATAATCTGCAAACTTATTAACTCACCCAATTACATTTTAATCCATGTCACTTCTATATAAGCGTTCCAGTACAGATCCCTGTGGAAAAAAGACAGAAAATGAGGGAAATGCAGAATTCTTGAAGAAATTAGGTTTTTTTCAATGACAGAACAATTCTGATGAATAATCTTCTAAGTGTGATTTTTTTTAAATTAACCCAATATTTTAATTCTGAGTTTACTGATCTTAATGAATATCCATTACAAACTGCTTTGAAAATATTGAATCATTTCAGTGCTGCATTCTCACATTAAATATTATTTAATTGTCATTTCAATTATCACACCATCATGAGATTTACATTTTAGTTCAATCCATTATTTATTAGCGCCAGTATCATAATGAAATATTAACATTCTTTTCAGGGCAACACCTGCAATCAACCAAAGTTTTCTCACCCAACAATCATTCTAACTCTCTCATTCTCTTTCATTTGAATTCTCGTATTAATGGAAGGATCATTAATCAGTCTTATCAATTAAAAGATGGGGAACTATTTTTCACATAAATATTTCAGTTTTTTCCAACGTATTGCACAATTGCATTGCAATAAGGGTTTTCTCATTATTCTTAAATTTGTTATCAGCCATTTAAAACTAATTATTGTCAATATCTAACCGGTATCATTGTTGAAATCCAATATCTCCAGCTGTAGATGTGGAACTATGTCTCAGTACATCAACTGATACAAACAATATTGCACTCTACAATCTCTTAATCTTAGCAAAAATAATTTTAAGTGTGGAATCTGAGCTGGATTGAATTGGTTGTGAGAAAAAGTGCAGTTTGAAGAAAGGTCTCTGGGCCCAAGTATTAACACTGATTTCTCTCCACAGAGGCTGCCAGACCTGCTGAGTTATTTTCTAGCAATTACTGATTTTGTTTGTGATTTCCAGCATCCACAGTTTTGTTTACATTCTTGTATTGATTTTAACATTTCTACATTTACGATTATTACAATAAGAGTCAAGTATTTTTCATGTTAAGCATTATTTATATTTCACGTGTTCCTTGTGTAAATAAACCAGAATTAACAAATGTTTGTTCTATGCTTTTACAAAAGATCTTGAATTCTTAGAAATCACAATTTTTTGAAAATGTGGGAAGTTGTCTTTCGCTGAGTAGTCACATTGAAGGACTAATGCTTTATTTCCAATTCATGTGCATTATAAAAACAGGTTAAATTTAATTTATGCAGATGAATAACTGCTTCAAACAAGTTGACTTACTTGATTGTCATGAGATTTATGTTTATTTAAGACCATTGTTGCTTCGTTTCATCATTAGTAGAAATTACTAATTCTTTTTATCGGTCCATTACACACTGGAACTGTCTAATACAATCCTAGTCCAATTATAACAATAAATATCTGAGCAGTTTTCCCTGTGAATAAACACAGTAAGTATTTGATTATAGTCCTGCCCTTCCTGAATGGGAATATTATGGAGGACTCTGGTAATGTTTGTACTCGCAGACCAGGAGCCATGGGTTCAATTCCCACCTTCAACAGAGATGTGTCAAAACACCTCAGAGTTGATAGAAAATATCTAAGTGTCTATTGAATTGCTTTTCAACCAACATTGTCTCAACTTGTATATGTTGTTCATTATAATGATCACAACATCTTGAATTTATTTGCTTCACATCACTGATTAAAGTATGAATGTTATTACGCTGCTTCTAAATACCTCTCAACTTTTAATAACTTTGCAGTCTTAAAGATTCTACGGTGTAAATAATATTTAAGGTGAGGGGGAAAGATTTAAAAGGGGTCTGAGGGGCAAATTTTCCACACAGTGTTTCACATATTGGGTTGAGCTGTGAGAGGAAGGGCAGTGGCTGGTACAATTACAACATCTAAAAGACTGTTGGACAGTTTATTGGATAGAAAACGTCCAGAGCGATATGGGACAAGCACAGGGAAATGGGACTAGTTTAGTTTCGGAAACCTGGCCGGAATGGCAAGTTAGGCTGAATGGCCTGTTTCCGTGCTGTATCAGTCTAGCATTCTACAATTCAAACTTCACTGTGATTGGTAAAGGAAAGAACAAACGGGTGTTAATTCTATTTTGTGTCCATAAAAAAGTGACATGAATTTTAAATAATGTTTTCGTATGAAATAGTTCGCTCTTATTGTGATTAGAAATACAATGAATGTGAGCATTGAAGTGAAATATTATTAAATCAATTCAACTGTGTTTCCATGGTTAAAATAAAAATTGATATTCACAATCATTGTGAGTTTGTACATTGCAATATCTTCACATTACTTCATGTACTGAGCATTATTACAGATTTATACCCCCTACTGAACTGAAAAATAATTAGATATTAGCAACACTTAGATTTTCGAAAATCTATCAGTACACTTAGAAGAAGGAGAAATTTAATTTTGCTACATGACTATGCAATGCGCAGACATGAACAGGAATTATTGCAGTGAAAAGTAGTTATAGTTCTCTGAATTCGTAAGGCTGACATTACTGTGATTATTCAAATGAGCTAAAGTCAGTTTGCAAAGCATGTTGGATGCAAAATGATTGGTTCCACTGTGGGATAGTTGACCTGAAAACAATAGCATTGTTGCAATGGATTAAATTAAAATATGGATTAAAATAATATATGGATCTGACGATACATGTTAGAAAGACAAACAAATTATTCTGCAATTATTATAAGGATAATGAATTCCTAATAAATGTTGTATTCTGAACAAATAAATTGACTCAATATTTTAAAAACACTTTGCTCTGATGTTGATTAGACATACATTAAGATCGGTAAACTGATGACTGAAATATAATACAATAGACAATAGGCAATAGGTGCAGGAGTAGGCCATTCAGCCCTTCGAGCCTGCACCGCCATTCAATATGATCATGGCTGATCATTCCTAATCAGTATCCTGTTCCTGCCTTATCTCCATAACCCTTAATTCTTCTATCTTTGAGAGCTCTATCCAACTCTTTCTCAAATGAATCCAAATACTGGGCCTCCACTGCCCTCTGGGGCAGAGCATTCCACACAGCCACCACTCTCCAGGTGAAGAAGTTTCTCCTCATCTCTGTCCTAAATGGTCTACCACGTATTTTTAAGCTATGTCCTCTGGTTCGGCACTCACTCATCAGCGGAAACATGTTTCCTGCTGCCAGATTGTCCAATCCTTTCATAATCTTATAATTCTCAATCAGATCCCCTCTCAGTCTTCTAAACTCAAGGATATACAAGCCCAGTCGCTTCAGTCTTTCAGTGTAAGGTAATCCCGCCATTCCAGGAATTGACCTTGTGAACCTACGCTGCACTCCCTCAACAGCCAGAATGTCTTTCCTCAAATTTGGAGACCAGAACTGCATGCAGTACTCCAGGTGTGGTCTCACCAGGGCCCTGTGCAGCTGCAGCAGGACCTCTTTGCTTTTATACTCAATTCCTCTTGTTATGAAGGCCAGCATGCTATTAGCCTTCTTAACTACCTGCTGTACCTTCATGCTTGCCTTCATTGCCAGATCTCTCTGTACTGCCCCTTTACCTAAATTGATTCCATTGAGGTAGTAATCTGCCTTCCCGTTCTTGCCACCAGAGTGGATAACCATACATTTATTCACATTAAACTGCATCTGCCATGCATCTGCCCACTCACCTAAATTGTCCAGGTCACCCTGTAATCTCCTAACATCTTCATCACATTTCACCCTGCCACCCAGCTTTGTATCATCAGCAAATTTGCGAATGTTATTGCTGATACCATCTTCTATATCATTAACAACACCTAGATTGATGGATTGAGGACAATAAATGAGCCATTTAATAGTTATTGAAAAGAATTTATTTTTTGTCAAAATGCAGACAATACAGAAGTAATGCATTTCATTCAATTAGTTTACTTGTAGAAACATGTGTTTTAATTTATGTAATTATATTCTGATTAATGTTCAAACATTTGTGTCTGAATTAAGAAGAAAATAAAAAGATAATGAAAGTGAATATGAGAGTGACCACAAGATACAGTCCATGACATTTGATAGAAAAAGGAATTTGCATAATCTCAAGACTATTTAATGTTAATAAATAATTGACTCCTCAGATACTGAAGAAGTCCAAGTCCAAGTACAACAAGATCTGGACAATATCCAGGCTTGGGCTTACAGGAGGCAAGTAACATACATGCCACACAGATGCAGTCTATCACTTATAAGACATAACCTAACCACCATCCCTTGACATTCGATGGTGTTACCATGACTGAACACCCACTATCAACATTGTCCTGTGGATAATCATTGATCAGGAACAGAATTGGTCTCACCACATAAACACAGTAGCTGCAAGAGTAATTCAACTCCTGGCTCCTGAAATCCTCTCCAAACGCTACCAGGCACAAGTCAGGAGTGTGAAGGAATACTCCCCACTTGCCTGGATGAGTGCAGCCCTAACAACATTCAAGAAACTTGATACTATCCGGAATAAAGCACTTGATTGGCACTGCTGCTACTGAGCATCAGTGGTGGTGAGAGTGGATGCCTGTGGATGTCCTAGCTGCAATCTCTGCCTCTTCTTATTAACAAAGATAAAAGAATCTTACATTGCTCAACTTTCTCATCAAAACCGAGTCAGTATTCACCCCAGCCCTCTGTTATACCAACCAGCAGCATTTCTACCACCAATAGCAGCTCCTCTTAAAATATTTTGTCAGTAACTTGTAATTAACTAGTTACTACAATTACAACTGAAAATATGTTGCTAGAAAAGCGCAGCAGGTCTGGCAGCATCAAAGGAGCAGGAGAATCGACATTTCGGGCATGAGCCCTTCTTCAGGAAGGTCCTGAAGAAGCAGTGAACCAAATTTTGAAATGATCTTTCTGAACATAATATAGATCAGATTAAAACTGAAGTAGGTGTCTTACACAACTTGCTGCAAGGACACAGACAGTAGAATCTGAGGGGATCATGAGTATGTGGAGGTGAATGCGGGAGACAAGCTGGGACTGTATTGGATTAGTGATGGTGAGAGGGAACAAATGCTGGATGCAGGGTTTCAGCAGCTGATGGACTGACGCTCAGGTGAGCCATCGGAAACTGAGCAAGTGACCACCATCTAATAGAACAGAGAAACTGATCCATCAGCCTGAAACTGACTGACCACGTGGCTGTCAGTGACTCCAACACAAGTGAATGGAAACATTGCTCAGATCCTGTTTCTGTAACATTCAACACAACCAGGAGATGGAAAGTGAATAATTAGCTGAAAACAAATCCAATGCTCTGTTAGAGTCTAAACCATTCAATGTTCAGTTATTGAACATTACTGACTCTCAGAATATTCTAACCTGCACAATCACAGTAAAAGGGGAAAGTAAACAACATTCTTGGCAAAGACATAATTAACCAACTGCTTGTATAAAAACAGTTCAGAACAAAGGAGCTGAATCATCCACAAACTGACAAACACAGATACCATCAGATTTATAGATAGAGAATGGAATTCTTTAGAAAAAACACTTACCTGCTGACGGTGTGTGGTAGAAACCATTCTCAATGAGAACTGCCACTTATTTCCTTTGAAAAGAATCTCTGTTTCCCCTCAGAAAAGCAGGTGTGTCGCGCACTTACAGACTAACTTACAGACAAAGGAAACCTGATCAGGAACTCGCAGGTTAATTAAGCTATTAGTGACAGTCCATTGCATACAACAAGAGCTGAGACCACAACAGACTCTAGTGAAACCAACAATGCAATGAAAAAGGTGAATTAGTCTTATAATCATGCAGCCTCTCTCAATCAAATAATCCCAGTCAACTTCCAAACATTTTTAAACTATTAATACCAATGTATGCATATTTATTTACTTTCCTAATTTCCTCCAAAAAATATATCTGACTATTCTCTTCAAAATATATTTTAAATGGTTAATTCATAATCACAATTCATTTCCAATTATTCTTAGTGCAAAACAACTTTCAAACTAAAGTAGTTTTCATGATAACAATAACACTGGAAACTTTGTTATGTAGTTTACCCATATTTCCAAATATTGTTTTGGTTCATTATTGCAGTGAAGCTAAAATTAAAGTCTATTTATTTTCTCTGATATCCTTCCATTACTTTATTCCCTAATAAGAATGCCCATGGTGTAATGGGTGACAAGCATTAAATAAAATTGAATTTTCATTACAAGAACTTGCACAAATAATCACATATTATTCACTTCATTCATTGTCGTTGATTATCAGTTATTTTCACTGTATGATCACGTTAAATTCACTTAAATAATCACAGTAGAATTTTCACCTCTACAGATATGTAAAGTGAATGTCAAATTACTAATATTTCAAGTCAAACCAAATTCACATTTTGTTCTGTTTTATTCCAGGAATGACAGGATGTGTTACATTATTATGGGAAACAGGAACAAGTGAAGGTGGTGGCTCTCAGACGTGAGGCCTTAAATCCAAAGGGCCAGGTGGTAGTTACAGTGGGGGAGGTACCGAGTCTCCCACTCTCCTCAGAAGGCAGTGAGGATGGTGACACTGACTGGAACGGGTTAGATGACAAAGCGCCCATGTATGGACAGAGGGACGGCAATGGGTGGGATGACCCACAGTCCTGTAAGGTCCAGAAGGCCGTGTCTATGGCACCGCTGTGCATCTAAGCTCAAACTTGGACAGACAGGAGGGGGGCAAGAAAGGGAACTGACAGAAACCAAACTGAACCGTTTACCCGGCTGAACGTCAGACGTTGGTGAATGAATACCCAGCCTGATAGAGAAATGGTAATAATGGGCCTTATTGGGAGAATACAGATAAATTAGTTGAGGTACAGTCTCACCGATGATGGTATCTGGCCAATATCGTATAGGCCAAGATGCCCCGACGTGTACAGCAGAACCAACCTCTGCAATGAGAGGGTGAGGGTGTGTGCCGGTTCCCCCCCCCCCGCCCCCCCCCGCCCCCCACCAGCCAGTGTATAGCCGATCAGTGCCTCCAGGCATTTACAGATATTACAGGGATACACTGGGGAGGGGACATTCTGAATGGGCTAAAATAACCTTGGTGGCTCAGGGAGCCAAGGGTAATATCGAGGATCATACAGAGAGGAAGCCTGAGGAGTGTAAGGACCACGGGGGATTACCAAACCCCAACCTGTGATGATGAAATAGATATTTTAAAGATGAAATGGGACCCTATTTAACTGTAATTATATACATGGGACTCACAGTGGGTGGTAATTCTAACCACATTCTGAATTGGGCCATGAGAGCTGAGGCAAACTCAGAAACACAGGGGAATAGCTGCAGTACAGGGAGGGTAATCAGACCCACAATGTTACAAGTGAAGCAGGAAAGGGTACATAGCCAAGAACGTAGCCAGAGAGAGGGAGATAGATGTTCACATTGTGTGTGTGCATGTGTTCACGTAGGCACATGAATATTCATTGATGCTGTGTTTGGGAACCAGCAGAACATAATATTTATACAGGAGCATCTATATCAGTTACCGATACGGATTTGCCCCTCACCCCTCAATTACTAAAATGAGAGCAGTTGGACAGGGAATCGAGGAAGCTGGATGAAATAAACCTGTCCCAGTGCAGGTCATGGATATGGCAAAATATATTCAGATATAGGAGTGTGAAACTGAGGAAGGGACCATTCCTGGAGTTACCATTTTAGAACAGTTCGGAACAACTATTGATGTAGAGACACAAACTCTAATATGGGAACAACATGGACAGGCCCGGGACAGGAAGCAAAGGAGAGGCGACATCTCCAGAGTAGTTACCTTGCAGGGAGACTGGAACAGTCAGAGAATCTGGGGAATTATAACTAGGACCCAAACAGCAGGGCGGATAACTCAAACAGGAATGTGGGTTATTATCTATAGATCCTGTAAAGATCGAGGGCCCTCTCACTCCCCACACAAACCAGATCCCATTAAGGTTGGGGCTGAGGAGGCAATAATTGTGTCAGTAACAGATTGAGAGAAGCAGGGAATAGTCAGACCAACAGTATCCCAGACTAACTCACAGAAGCTGAACGGTTCATCCCACCTCACTATTGATTATACCTCCCTCAGTAAATCCGCCACTAAAGAGTATCCTACAGTAGTGAACCACACCACTTTATTGAATGGATTAAAATTGCAACAGGATACAGTCTCAGCCCTTGATATTGCGAATGGGTTCCTGTGGACCTAGAATGGCAGAATAAGCTAGTATTTACAGTCTGAGGAAAGCAGTAGACCTGGATCCAGTTACCTCAGGGATCCCATAATATTCCAGTATATCCCACCGATACATGGCTGATGGAGTTCGTCAATTTAATCTTACCAACACCTCTTTACCCCAGTTGGAGAGAAAGAACATATCCGGATATTACACAGATTATTGTGTCAGGTCAGGCAGGCCGGACTTATAATTAACCCACACAGCGAGGGAAGGTAGGGAGAGATGTACCTGGGACATCACATCAGGGAGATTAAATCACGAAGGGAGGGAGACAATCCCAGTGGAACGAAAGACCATGATTTCAAAACAATCCACCCGCACACCGTAAAGGGGGTAAGGCAAACTTTAGGATTGTTTAATTATTGGAGGACTTTTGTGGAGAATTACTCAGAAATGGCAGAACCATCACGAGCCCCGACAGAAGCACGGACATTAGCCAGGGGTCAGGGAGTCAGCATATACACAGACAGACAGCATGCCTTTGTTATAGTTCATGACTAGGTGATGGCCTGGGCTCGGTAAGGGAAAATCACACTGTCTGGGGGCACATAAAGTATGAAGGAAAGGTCAGAGAGTTAGTGGAAGCAGCTAACGTTCCCAGTGAAGCAGCAATAATGAAGATTATAGCTCACAGGAAAGTAGAAACCTCACACCAACGGGGCAGTGAGTATGTGGGTAAGGCAGGTGAATAGGCAATAGACAATAGGTACAGGAGTAGGCCCTTCTGCCCTTCGAGACAGCATCACCATTCATTATGATGATGGCTGATCATCATCAATCAGTGTCCTGCTACTGCCTTATCCCCATAACCCTTGATTCCACTATCCTTAATAACTCTATCCAACTCGTTCTTGAAAGTATCCAGAGACTTGGCCTCCACAGCCTCCTGGGGCAGAGCATTCCATACACTCACCACTCGCTGGGTGAAGAAGTTTCTCCCCAACTCTGTTCTAAGTGGCCTACCCCTTATTTGTAAACTGTGTCCTCTGGTTCGGGACTCACCCATCAGTGGAAACATGCTTCCTGCCTCCAGAGTGTCAAATCCTTTAATAATCTTATATGTGAAATACTGACTGAAACAGTGCAGACATTTGAGGAGATGGCAATGGCCGTAGCTACCGAAGTGAGAGAGGAAGGTTTAAAGATATTCCCAGAAATAGTCCCACAACAGGAGAAACAGGAATGGGAAAAGAGTGGGGCAGTAATAGGACACGTCAGAGTCTGGATGATCCAGCAGTGCCACTACACTGAATAAGACAAACATTATCAAAAACATATCATGGGCTTGCCCATATTGGGGAAGATTAAATGCAATATCAGATGATCCACTCCAATCCTTGCCGGGAACAGGGAGAAATACAGCAAGGTTTTGTCGAAGGTGTGTAGTCTGTTCACAGTGTGAGCCAGGGAAAGCAATAAAATGGAGGCAGCAGCTGAGACCCAGGGGCCCATGGGAACAATTACAGATGGATTTTACAGACACTGCCATCCCAATCCCAGGGAAGGAAGTCCTGTTGTTTTTAATAAATAGGTTTACTCAGTGGGTGGAAGCATTCTCCTGAAGATTCTGACCAAGGGACAAATGTTACAGGGAACATAGCTAAAGAGCTATGTGCCCTGTTTGGTACTGAACAGAAACCCCATCCCCATACCACCCCTAGAGCTCTGGGACAGTAGAAGGAATGACGCAGACACTGAAAGCTAGTCTGACTAAGGCTCTCTCAGAGACAGGACAGCGATGGGTTAGAGTACTCCCCCTTTGAATTAGTGACTGGATGGACTATGCAGATGCCACAGGGTATGGTAGTGGGAGGGCCGGAGACATGTGGTAGTGGGAGGCTGGAGATGTACAATGACAAGGATAGGGTTAAACCATTTGTGAAAGAACTGGCAAAGCAGCTGCATGAGCTGAGAGAATCCGAGACTGTGAAAGGGAACATGGGAATATCCGATTTGACATTCCAAACGCTGAAGTTCAGGTCAGGGGGAAAATATTACTGGAACGTATGAAGTAAACACATCAAAATGCTGGAATTATCTGGGGGAGCCAGCGAGGGATCTCTCCCATCATGTATTAGTCAGGAGCTCTGAATAAATGTTGGTCATGCTGCTCAACACAGATCTCAAGGCTCCTCTTTGATATTTCTCCCAGCAACAGTTGTGCGGGGGCATGTTGCTGGCTTGAGGTCTATGGCTAGTGCTGTTCCACAAGGATCAGAACTGAGACATCTGTTGCTTGTAATGTATATAAATGAAAAGTTTGAAAAATGAAATGATTTAATTAGCAAGTTTGTAGATGGCACAAACTGTTGAAGTTGTGAATCGTGAAGAATGATGTCAAAGGATACAGCAAGAAAGAGATGAGTCAGAAAGTTTTGTGGAGAAATTGCAGATATATTTTAATTCAGACAAGTGTGAGGTGATGGGTTTTGGAAGACACATAGCAAGAGGAATGTATACAATAAACGGAAGGGTCCTGAGCAGCACTGATATACAGAGGGATCATCAGTTGCAAGCTGAAAGATCCCTGAAAGTGGTGAAGGAGGTGACTGGCAGGCTTGCCTTCTTCTGTCAGGGGAGTGAATATAAAACTATAATCAGGCCACCTTTGGGGGTATTGTGTGCCGTTTTGATCACACATTATGGGTAGAATGTGAAGGCTTCTTGGAAGGTGGAAACAGGTTTGCCAGGATGTTGCCTGGATTGGGAGAGGTTAGAAAATCTTGGATTATTCTCTTTGGAAAGTCAATGGCTGTGGGGTGACCCAACTGGCACAGACAGAGTTTGTAAACCATGCTTTACTACAAAAATTGCATCTCTTGTTAAGAAGACGAAAGAGGCTTATGTGTTGATGAGGCAAAATGGTACAGATGAAGCAATGGAGAGTTACAGATCAGCTAGGAAGGATTTAAGAGAGAGTTAAGAAAAGCAAAGGGAGGACACGAGCAATCTTTAGCAAACAGAATAAAGGATAACCCTGAAATTTTCTATAGGTATGTGAAGAATAAAAGAATGATTAGGGGAGGAAAAGGGCTAATCAAAGACAGAAGTGGGAAGTTGAGTGTGGACCCTGCAGAGATCGGAGAAGTGCTAAATGAACATTTCTCATCGGTGTTTACACAGGAAAAGAAAAATATTGTAGAAGACAGAAATGAGGTACGAGATATTAGACTAGAAAGGATTGAGGTTAGTTACGCACAGGTGTTATCAATTCTAGAAGGAGTGAAAGTAGACAAGTCCCCAGACCGGATGGGCTTTATCCGTGGATTCTCTGGGAAGCTAGGGAGGAGATAACTGAGCCTTTGGCTTTGATATTTGAGTCATCATTGTCTATGGGTTTAGTGCCCGAGGACTGGAGGATTGCAAATGTTGTGCCCTTGTTCAAGAAGGGCAGCAGAGATGACCCAGGTAATTATAGACCAGTGAGCCTTACTTCCATTGTAGGAAAGGTTTTGGAAAGGATTATAAGAGATAACAGTTATAATCATCTAACAAGCAACAATTTGATTTCAGATCGTCAACATGGTTTCGTCAAGGGCATGTCCTGTCTCACAAACCTCATTGAGTTTTCTGAGAAGTTGACCAAGCATTTAGATGAGACTAGGGCAGTTGATGTGGTATACATGGACTTCAGTAAAGCCTTTGATAAGGTTCCACATGGTAGGTTGATGGAGGAAATGCAGAGGCATGGAGTTGAGGGTAAATTAGCAGTTTGGATTAGAAACTGGCTTTCTGAAAGAAGGCAACGAATGTTGGGTGATGGAAAATATTCAGTCTGGAGCCCAGTTACGAGTGGTGTTCCACAAGGATCTGTTTTGGGACCACTGCTGTTTGTCATTTTTATAAATGACTTAGACGCAGGCATAGGTGGATGGATTAGTAAATTTGCAGACGACACTAAAGTCTGTGGAGTAGTAGACAGTTTGGAAGAATGTTACAGGTTGCAGGGGGATTTAGATAAACTGCAGAATTGGGCTGAGAGGTGCAGTGGAGTTCAATGCAGCTAAATGTGAGGTGATGGACTTTGGGAAGAATACCAGGAAGGTAGAATACTGGGTCAATGGAAAGATTCTTGGTAGTATGGATGTGCAGAGGGATCTTGGAGTCCATGTACATAGATCCCTGAAAGTTGCCACCCAGGTGGATAGTGCTGTAAAAGCGGCATCCGGTGTGTCAGGTTTCATTGGTAGAGGGATTGAGTTCTGGAACCGCAATATCATGCTGTAACTATACAAAATGTTGGTGTGGCCACAGTTGGAATATTGTGTACAGTCTGGTCGCCCCATTACAAAAAGGATGTGGAAGCATTGGAAAAGGTGTAGAGGAGATTTATCAGGATGGTGCCTTGTCTGGAGGGAAGGTCTTATGAGGAAAGGCTGAGAGACTTGGATCTGTTGTCATTGGAAAGAATGCGGCTAAGGGGGGATTTGATAGAGACATATAAGATAATCAGAGGATTAGATAGGGTGGACAGTGAAAGTCTTTTTCCTAGGATGATGACGTCAGCTTGTATGAGAGAGCACAACTACAAATTGAGGGGTGATAGATTTAAGACAGATGTTAGAGGCAAATTCTTTACACAGAGAGAGTGGTAAGTGTGTGGAATGCCCGACCAGCTAAGGTAGTCAACTCAGCCACATTAGGGAGTTTTAAACAATCCTTAGATAAGCTCATGGATGATTTTGGGATAGTGTAGGGGGACGAGTTGCGAAAATTCCACAGGTTGACGCAACATTGAGGGCCGAAGGGCCTGTTCTGCGCTTTATTGTTCTATGTTCTATAATCTGAATCTTTTTCCAAGGTAGAAATGACAAATTCTAGAGGCCATAGATTTCAGGGGAAGGGGGAAATTTAAAGAAAATTACAACCGAAAGAACAGAAGATGCAGTAAATCAGAAACAAAAACAGAAGTTTCTGGCAATGCTCAACAAGTCTGGAAGCATCTGTGAAGAGAACTCAGAGTTCACGTTTCTGATGAAGGACCCGAAACATTAAAGAATGTTTATTTTCACAGATGCTGCAAGACCTGCTGAGCATTTCCAACAACATGTGAAAGTTTAAAGGGAGTTATATTAGGCAAGTTTCTTATGCAAAAGGTGGTGGATGACTGGAATGTACTCTCCTGGGAGGTGGTAAAAGCAGAAACAATCACAATGCTTAAGAGGCATTTAGGCAGGCGCATAAGCTGGCAGGGGTTGGCAGGGATATGGATCATGTCCAGGAAGGTGGAATTAGTTTGGAATGGCATCATGGTCTGCACACACATGATGGGCCCATTATTCTGGTGCTGTACTGTTCTGTTTTCCAGGGGGTACAATGTGTGGAGCGAGAGTTAACATTTTTTAGAACACAGAGTGAGTTGATACATTTTGAGAGAAGCAATGTAGAAAGGAAATATATATTTGGATAGCACAGACACAAAGAGTAGAGACTGAGGGAAGGGGGGGACAATGTGTACAATTCTTTAAAGGAGAGAGGACATAATCAAAGTGTTTTGATCAAAACATATTGGATCCTGGGTTTCATTAAACAATTTCATTGACTGGGTAGTTCACAGTCAATCATTGTATCCAATTCAGGTCAACAGATTCCTGCTCAGGAAGGATCTGAGTGATCTTTAGGGTGTGGAGTACAGACTTATTGATGTGGTGCACTGAAGAAGAAAATACAGTCACTGGATTGATTTGGAAAAAATGCTATTTTCTTTGAAGAAATCAAGTTTAATATATCTTGATAGATTGAAATGGATAAGATTATAACACATCTAGATAGAGCAGGCAATGAAATAAATTGCTTTTGATAGGTGATGGCTCAAAATTTAAGTTTAGATATAACGTTTTGAGAAAGTGGGAGATGAACAAGTGTTCCCGCTGACTGTATTGGCTGGAAATATGCAGAACATGCTGCCTAGTCTGGTGGTGCAAGTAGGGATGATCAACGATTAACAAATACGATTATATCAGATCTGAGGGAAATAAACTTTCAGGGTTTTGCGGACAGTTGGAGAATGAGAATAAGGGATTCTGCTACAGAGAGCCAGCTTGGATTTGATGGGCCCCTTTCTGTGCCATAACACTTGTTTTTGTATTTGCTTAACTTGTTCTGGTTATTTGTCTTCAGGGGTTAAATTATCATTAAGGTAAATCTGCTCTGTCTTCATGCTCAAACCAACACAGGTTGTCCTTCCACTGCAGGAGATAATGTTTACTGCTTTATACTTGGTTCTGGGGAGTCCCCAGTTAGAGTACCCAGAACTGAAAATCTGCTCCAGGGTGTTTTAACCAGGATTGTGAATATCTTGGAACATCTAGTGCCACACCAATACCTGAAATGCTTTCCGACTGACTGACTAAATGAAATATGTTCCTTCCACAGCATGTTGCTGGCTGGAGTTCTGTGGTCAGTGTTGTTCCACAACGATCAGAATTGGAACATCTATTGTCTGTAACATATTAGCATGGAAATGTAAACGATGTAATTGGCAAGTTTCTAGATCGTACACATTGATGAAGTTGTGAATCGTCAAGAATGTTGTCCAAGGATACAGCAAGAAAGAGATAAGTTGGAAAACCCATACGAAGATAGATTTTAATCCAGACAAGTGTGAGGTGATGTATTTTGGAAGGCTCATTGCAAGAGGAATGCATTCACTAAACCGAAGGGCTCTCAGCAGCATTGATGTACACAGGGATCTTCAGGGGCAAGTTCAGAGCTCCCTGAAAGTGGTGAAGGATCTGTATGGCATACTTGCCTTCATTTGTCCGGGACTGAATATAAAACTGTCATTAGGCCACCTTTGGAGTATTGTGTGCTGTTTTGATCACCACATAAAAAGGAGGATGTTGAGGCTTTGGACAGCGTGAAAACAGGTTTACCAGGATGTTGCCTGGATTGGGAGAGATTGGAAAGACTTGGATTTTTGTCTTGGGAAAGTCAGTGGCTGTGGGTGATCTGAAAGGTTCCGACAGAGTGAATAATCTGAATCTTTTTCCAAGGTGAAAATGGCAAATTCTAGAGGCCATAAATTTAAGGGGAGAGGGGGCAAGTTTAAAGGAAATGAAATCCAATCCACAACAATTGAAATTTAACCAATAAATTTAAATTATGTCCGAGATACCAATACACAATTGAGTTTATTTTATTGCCAACATCCAACCAAAGAGCTGTCACATGCTTCAAAAGAATAGAGATGCCATCACAATCACAACGCGGGAGAAATAGACAGACACATATAAGGAGAGAGAGAACACAGCGAGGGAAACAGAATGACAGTCAGTAAAACAGAGAAAGGAAACAAAACAAGAAACAAAGTCACATGGACAGTGAGAATGGGCGATAGTAAGTTCAGGGAAAGAAACAGAAGACAGAGAAAAGGAAAATACAAGGAAACAGACAGTGTGAGAGAAATAGTGAGATACAAAGCACACACTGAGCTGAGGATGGGGAATGGGAGGTGCTGGGGTTGAGAACCAGAGAGATCTCGGAGTGAGCTGGGGGGAGGAAGATGAGGATTTACTATGAGCTGTACCAAGGTGTACAGGCAGATCATAATAAGCAAGGATGTGCAGAACAATGGCTATAAAACATGTCTGAGAGGCATGCAGGTTACGCTGCACAGGGCGTGCGCGAGGCGAGATCAACATGAGCAAGATCAGCATTATCTGAGATTAGAGAGTACATTCATCAGTCTAATAACAGTCAGGAAGAAACTTTTAATGAACCAGCTGCTCTGTGTTTTCAAGCTTCCATATCTTTTAGCCTGATGGAAGAGGTTGTGGGAGAACATTACTGGGGTGTGATTTGTCTTTGATAATGTTAGAACAAAACATTCTAGCACAGAAACAGGCCATTCGATGGTCCAAGCCTGCGCCGATCCAAATCTTCTATCTAAACCTGTCGCCTATTTTCTAAGGATCTGTATCTATTTGCTCCCTTCTCAATCATGTATCTTTCCAGAAACATCTTAAATGGAATCACTGGTCACAGTTCACCATTTTGAGAAACTCCCTCCCCCTACTATTCTCGGTCTCATGTTGCCCAGCCAGTTCGTTATCCACGTAGCTAGCGCACCATGTGACTTCACTTTCTCCATAGCCCGACCGTGGGGAAACATACCAAACGCCTTCCTGAAGTCTATGTACATTACATCTACAGTCTCTCCCTCATCAATCAACTTTGTCACTTCCTCAAAGAATTGTATTGAGTTGGTAAGACATGACCTTCCCTGCACAAAACCATGTTGCCTATCACTGATAAGACTATTTTCGTCCAAATGAGAGTAGATCCTATCACTCAGGATCTTCTCTTGCAGATTCCCTACCCCTGACATCAGTCTCACCGGTCTATAAATGACTGGATTATCCCTACTACCTTTCTTAAACAAGGGGATTAACAATTGTCCAGTCTTCCGGGACCTCAGCCGTGTTCAAGGATGTTCCAAAGATATCAGTTAATGCCTCAGCTATTTCCGATCTCCCTTCCCTCATTAATCTGGGGTAGATGTTGGCAGCCTTTCTGCAGCAACGAGCCATGTAAATGGAATCAATGGTTGGGATGTTAGATTCCGTGTTGGTCAGAGCTGTGCACCCAACCTTCTGTAGTTTCTCACGGTCCTGAGTAGAGCAGTTGCCGTACCAGGACAGTACGCTCTCAGTGGTGTATCTGTAGAAGTAGCGCATGCTGAATTTCTTGTATCACCTCAGGAAGGAGAGGAATTGTTGAACCTTCCCGACCGTCGGACCTATGTGAGAAGTTCAGGACAGGTTGTGAGTTATCATCACTCCGAGGCAATTGATGCTCTGCACTCCCTCAAACGGTTGATGTAGATGGAGTATGTTCCCCTCCTTTCTTCAGTCCTTTACATTTGCCAGATTAGAGAGAGAGGTCATTATCAACAGATCATGCCACCAAGCTCTCTATCGTTTTTCTAGATTCTGACGCGTTATTGTTTAATATATGTACTGCTATCCTGATGTCATCATCGAACTTCTAGCTGGCGTTGCTTGGAATTTAGAAACTCAGCCGTGGTTGTACAGGGAGTATGTAGGGGGCTGAGGACACAGCCGTGGTTGCACAGGGAGGACATTAGGGGGTTGAGGACACAACCGTGGGAGTACAGGGAGAACAGTCGGGGCTGCAGAAACAACCGTAGTTGTACAGGGATTACAGTGGTTGGCTGAGGGCATAGCCGTGGGTGTACAGGGAACACACTAAAGGGCTGAGGTCACAGCCGTGGGTGTACATGGAATACAGTAAGGGGCTGAAGGCACAGACGTGGGTGTGCGGGGAGGACAGTGGGGGGCTGAGGACACAGCCGTGGGTGTACAGGGCATACAGTAAGGTGCTGAGGGCACAGCTGTGCGTGTAGAGGAGGACAGTAGTGGGCTGAGGATACAGCCGTGGGTGTACAGGGAGTATTGTCGGGTGTTGAGAACACATCCTTCAGCAGCTTTCGGGATGATTGATATTGTGGAGGAGGTGATTTTACCGATCTTCACGATTGTGGGTCAAAAGCCTGAGCAGCCAGTTGCAGAGGATCGAACCGAGACCAAGGTGGCTGAGTTTTGTGATGAGTCTGTAAGGGATAATGATTTTGAAGGTAGAGCTTTTGTCAATGAGCAAGCGTCTGGTGTAGGTGTCCTAGTTGTCCAGATGTTCCAGGGATGCGTGCAGGCTCGGGTATGGCATCTGTTGTGAACCCGTTACATCAGTCGGCAAATTATAGGGCAGCAGGTCAGGCTGGGAGACTGGAGTTGGTGTAGGCCATAAACCAGCCTCTCAAAGCACTTCATCGTCGATAAGGACACGTTCCATGTGCTTTCTCACTTACGAGGATGATGATGGACTTCTTGAATCAGATTGGGATTTCTGCTTCTGGAGGGAGAGTCTGAAGTAGTATGTGAATACCTCTGCTCGTTGGTACAAACAGGATCTGAGTGCTCAGCCGGGAACACTCTCCAGGCCCATCACTTTCTTTGATTTGACTCACTGAAAGACTGACCATGCCTGCAGCGGTGACAACAGACACAGGTACATCTGGGGCTTTCTCGGCAGGTGTCAACTCTCAGTGACAGTCACACAGTCATTTATGATCCACCACCCACCTCCCTCTGTCGTCTTCAACACACAATGCCATTGGTTGGTGTGAGCACCACACAGTCAGCATTGAGACAGATTGTCTTCAATAGACTGGGATCATGCGCCATCAAGTTCTGCATCACCATAATGGGGTAAATTCACAATAACATGGTTGACAGAGTGCCAGTGCCAGTAGTGCAAGGAGTGAAGACTTTGCCGGTGTAATTCCAGTCAACTTTCCTCATTCCTGAAGAAGGGCTAATGCCCGAAACGTTGATTCTCCTGTTCCTTGGATGCTGCCTGACCTGCTGCGCTTTTCCAGCAACACATTTCCATCTCTGATCTCCAGCATCTGCAGACCTCACTTTCTCCTCAAATAATTCCAGTCAAGCCACTGCTTAAACCTAAATGGAGTCAGGCATCTTGAGCGTTGTGCCTTTTCAATGGTGGACAGTCCTGAGGTAGTCAGAAAGTGCCATTTACGTGAACCATCTGACGTGATGGCAGTTTTGCTAGGTTTGCAGATGATACAATGATGATTGGATGGGCAGGTGATATTGAGGAAGTGGGAAGGCTGCAGAAAGACTTGGACAGTTTCGGACACTGGGAAAACACATGGCTGATGGAACACAATATGGGAACTTGTGAGATTATGCACTTCAGTAGGTGGATTACAGGCAGACACTACGTTCTAAAAGGCTTCATGAAATCTGAAGCACAAAAGCAGTTTGGAGTCCTCGCCCTCTCTTACGGTTAATGCACAGGTTCAGTTGGCAGTTAGGAAAGCAAATGCAATGTTAGCATTCATTTCAAGAGAGTGAGAATACAAAAGCGAAGGCATACTGATGAGAATGTAATGGACTATGGGCAGACGGCATTTGAATTATTGTGAGCTGTTCTGGGGAAGGATCTACGGTTGTTGGACATGATTTATCCTGGGAATGATGACTTGTCATATGAGCGACAGTTGAGGATTCTGTGTCTGTACTCAATGGAATTTAGAAGAATGGGGGGTGGGGGGGGGGGCGCGCATCTGATTGAAACTGACCGACTACTGCAAAGATTGATACAGTTCGAGTATAGAAGATTTTTCCAGTCGTCTTAGAGACTAAGACAAAATGGTACAGTTTCAGAGTGAAGAGATAGGCTGAATAGCCTAAATCTATTGCTATATCTCATGCCCTTATGGACATACAGTCTATTATTCAGTGCAGAGTTGAAAGTCTCAGACCTGCACTTGTAACCCTTGTATCTGGACGTTGATTTGACTTCACTTTCTAGTCAATGGTAACCCCTGTAACACGGACGGTGGGAGAATTCAGTGCCAGTCAGTAGCGCAGTAATATGTTGAATATAAGCTGCTATCTGTGAGTCTCATCTGGCGGGAGTACATTGTCTCTACGATGATTGACATTTTCAGTTTGGTATCTTTGAAGGATCGATCCTGTTACGCTAATATTGTTGAATTTAACAAAACAGGTGCAATTTATTACAGCGCTCAGCAACAATACATCATGGAACACTGAACACCTTTCTAATAACAGAATGGTCTAAAATGGTCAAACCAGACTGCTTGTCCCATCAAGGCGCTTAACTTGGAACTTTTTACTTTTTTTCGGATATGAGAATCGCTGGATGTGCCCTCCATTTCTTGTCCGTCCCTAGTTGTCCCCTTGAGAACGTGGTGCTGAGCTGCCTTCTTGTCCCGCTGCAGTCCACCGCTGTGCTTTGACCCACAATGCTATGAGGGAGGGAATTACAGGGTTTTGACCCATCAACAGTAAAAGAATTGTGATATATTTCCAACTCAGGATGTTGAATGGTTTGGAGGGGAGTTTGAATGTGGTGGTGTTCGCAAAAACCTGCTGCTCTTGTCATTCTAGATGAAAGTGCTTGTAGGATTAGAAAGTACTGTCTGAGGATCTTTGAAGAATTCCTGCAGTGCATCTTGTAGATAGTACACACTGCTGCTACTAAGCGCTGGTCGTGAAGGCAGTAAATGCTTGTGGATGTGGTGCCAATCAAATGGACTGCTTTGTCCTGGATGGTGTCAACCTTCTTTAGTGTCATTGTGGCTGCACTCATTCAGGCAAGTGGGGAGTATTCCATCTCACTCCTGACTTGTGCCTTGTAGATGGTGAACATGTTTTGGGAAGACAGGAGGTGAGTTACTCACGCAGTATTCCTAGCCTCTGATCGGCTCTTATATTTATGTGGCCAGTCCAGTTGAAGTTCTGGTCAATGATAACCCCAAGTGTATTGATAGGGGGTGTGGATTGGGGAATGTAGTGATAAATATGCTGCTGAATACCAAGTGTTTATATTGTTTCTTACTGGTGATGGTCATTGTCTGACATTTGTGCGACGCGAATGTTACTTGCCACTTTTCAGCTCATGTCTGGAGATTGTCCAGATCTTGTTGCATTTAGTCATGGACCGCTTCAATATCTGAGCATTAGCGAATGGTGCTGAACATTGTGCAGTCATCATCGATAATCCACATTCTGACCTTATGATGGAGAGAAGGTCATTGATGAAGCCACTGAAGATGTTGGGACCTAGGTTTCATCCGGAGGGCCACTGAAGATTTTACGTAGCATGGTGATGAAACGTCTGTAAATGAACATTCCAGTTCATGGAGCAAACCGACATCCACATTATCCTGAGGGACGACTGCAGAGATGTTCTGGAACTGAGATGACTGACCTCCACCAACAATGACCGTTTTCCTATCTGTCAGTTATAACTCCAATAACAAGTGTTGGCCCGTGATGCCCTTTTTGCTGGGGTTCCTTGATGCCACATTTGAAAGAATGCAGCCTTGATGTCAAGGGCTGGAATTCAGTTCCTTTTTCTCTGTTTGAACAAAGGCTGTGGTTAGGTCAGGAGCTGAGTGTCTCTGGCAAAACCCAAAAGGGGCGTCACTGAGCAGGTTATTGCTGAGCAGGTGCTGCTTGATAACACTATTGATGACAATTTCCATCACTTTACTGATGGTGGAGAGTACATTGATGAGGCGTATTTGGCCAGGTTGAATTTGTCCTGCGTTTTATGTACAGAAAATACTTGAGCAGTTTTTTTTCCCATTGTCAGTTTGTAACTGTACTGGAACAGCTTGCCTCGGGAAGCGGGAAGTTCTGGAGAACAAGTCTTCAGGACGATTGCCGGCATGTTATCAGGGGTTATAGCCTTTGCACTATCCAGTACCTTCAATCGTTTCTTGACATCAGTCAATCGAATTTGCTGAAGACTGCTATCTGTAATGATGGCGACCACAGGAGGAGGCCGAAATGGACCATTCACTCGAAACTTCTGACTGAAGATTTCTGCGAAAGCTTCAGCCTTACCTTTTGCACTGATGTGCTGGGCTCTTCCATCATTGAGGTCGGGTATATTTGTGGAGACTCCAGTGAGTTGTTTAATCGTCCAACACCATCCACGATCGGATTAGGAGGACTGCAGAGCTTAAATCTGATGCATTCGTTGTGGGATAGCTCAGTTGTCTGTCCCTTGCTGTTTATGCTATTTGGCACACAAGTATTTCTGTTTGGAAGTTTCAGCAGATTAACACTTTATCTTTGTATATTCCTGGTTCTGCTCCTGGCATGCCCTCATGCACTCTCCATTGAACCAGAGTTGATCCTCTGGCTTGATGGTAATGGTTGAGTTGGGGATATTTTGGGCCGTGACATTAGAGATAGTGCTTGAGTACATTTCTGGTTGTATTGATTGTCTACTGTGTCTTATGGACGCTCAATCTTGAATTACTAGATCTCTTCGAAGTCTGTACCATTTAGGATGGTGATAGTGCCACACAACACAAAAGAGTTTATTTTGAATGTCACCGTGAGACTTTTACCGATACTGTCATGGACCGATATATCCACAGTTGGTAGATTGGTAAGGATGAGGTCATATATGATTTTTTCCCTCTTGTTCTTTCCCTCACCATCTGCTGCAGACCCAATCTAGTAGCTATGTCCTTTTTGGACCCGTCCAGCCTGATCAGTACTTACTGCTGCCGAACCATTCTTGGTGGTCGACTTTGAAATCTCCCAGTCAGAATACACTTTGTGCCCTTGCCACAGTCAGTTCTTTCTCCAAGTGTTGTTTAACATAGTGGAGTGATTCATATGAGGAACTATGTTACCTGGTAATCAGTAAGAGACATCGTTGTCCATGTTTAATCTGAAGCCATGGGACTTCATTCGCTCTGGAGTCAATTTTGGAGACTCCCAGAGCAACAACCTATCTTTGGTACCTCACTGAGCTGCCCCCTCTGCTGGATAGGTCCTGCCTTTGAGGTGGTGATGGTGGTGTCTGGGTTATTTCTGTCAGGTATGATTCCGTGAGTATGACTATGTCGGGCTGTTGCTTGAATAGTCTGTAAGGCAGTTGTCCCAGTTATGGCACTACCCATTAGATGATAGTAAGGAAGACTTTGGAGGTTCTACAGTGATGTTTCTAATGTTGATTTTTCCGGTGCAGGGTTTGATGCCAGGTGGTCCAGCCGGTTCATTTCTTTGAAACTTTGTAACGATTGGCACAACTGAATGACTCACTAGATTTCAGGGGGCGATTGAGAGTCAATGATATTGCTGTGGGTCTGGAATTGCATGTCAGCTTGTCCAGGTGAGGATAGAAGATTCCTTCATTGAAGGATATTAGTGATCCAGATGGATTTTTCTGAAAATCGGGAATGATTTCATTCTCATAGGTAGATTCATAATTCCAGGGATATTGAACTGAATTTCCACCATCTGTAGTAGCGGGATTCGAACTTGGGTCCAAAGAACAGGAGCTGATTTTCTGGATTGATAATTTATCAGTAAGACCATCAAGCCTACATTGAAGCACATGATGTTCTCAACTGCCATTTCTTGTGTTGCCCTGTTTTTCATTAATTGCTTATGTTATTCTGTAATCTCATCCTTCATTAAATCCTGATTGAAATACACAGTCATGAACGTCCTCTCGACTGCTTGAATTTCATTTAATCCGTTTCGTTTGGACAGACATTTCAAGGTAGCTGCCCATCGGAAAATACCAGGAAGTAAGAATGGCTGACTGTGCACTGTACGTGTCACCAGGCCAGCGTGTCTGTCCAGGCACATAAAGTATTTATCGTGGTTCAGAGAACCTCAGAATTATTAGAGCACAGATGGAGGCCATTCAGCCCATCGAGGAGTCACAAGCTCTCCAACTGAACAAACGGAGATAGATGATGTGTGAGAGAAATAAACAGAGAGAAAGAAAGTGAAAGGAGATAAACTGAGAGAGGATAGAAAGGGGAGTGACTGGATGAGTGGAAAAGGTGGTAGATGATGGTGAAGTTAGATAGATCAGGAGACCGCATTAGAGTATATAAATATGCACAGACAGTAATTAGAAGTTTTATTTAGAAATTACTCTGGACGCCATACCATGTGAGTACTGTGCTGATATTGGCTGCCATCCCAGAGTATTTATTTCCAATAATATCACAGAATTCACTGACAGATAAACAGAACCCATAAGGTCAATAGATTGGTTCTATGCAAGAAGCAGAGTTTTTAAATAGACTGCGACAAGAGCAGCAGGAAATGATGACTCCCCCCCCCCCAAACTGTGTGAGAGACCACACAGTTTGAGAGGCCGGAGAATCACAGTGAGGAGGATCACTGACAGAGGGGAAATCAGCACATCAGCTGTGGGTGAAATAATTATTGATAAAGTTTGAACACACTTACCTAGTTTTGAAATCCACATTTCAATTTATATAGCACAGTATCAGGAGTGCATTTTAACAACCTTATCTCTTTGTACTTTGCATATATTGGTATGTGCAGAAAATCATTTTGTTTCTGGATTTTATATTGCACGAATGCATTTCATTAATATTGTCTCTGCCAGTTCCTCATTGTAAATGTATCCTGGAATCTGTTCTTCATATGAGTTATAAAGAGTAACGTTCCAATACTGGTGACGTGAGAACATCACTGTTCCTCCACCCACTCTAAACAACCATGTCACCCAGTCCTCTCCATCTTCTATCTTTCCCCAATGTCATAATCACAATGTAAGTGAAGTCCATTAAATGACACTTCATCACAGTTCGTTAACATGGATACCATCAACAACATGACCCACACCTGCCCTGTCTGATTCTGGAATAACAATCTGAATTATGTTTGTCACGTACAATTCTCTGTTAACATATCCTTGCCATTTGTTTGTTATAACCTACGTTTTCTTAGGCACATTTTGCCATCAGGTCATGGACGAAAGATGTTCTGTCAATGTTTTATAGATATTGCAATGATTGATCTGTAGTTACAGGACTTATTTCTCTATTTATGAACAGAGAAGCATGTTAATGCTCCGTTAAACACTATTTCTTCCATTACTTCCATTTACAAGGCAGACTGAATGATTACACACAATCAATCTGCCATCTTCAACATTCCTTCCTTCAGTCACACTCACATATCACATCCAGAATGCACAAATGTTCAAAGTTATTTTGAACTTTAATAAAACAGTATTGAATTCAAATCGGTTAACTGGAGCAATTTGTTCAGCGATTGTGATTATGTCAGTCTCCATGGATCCTAAGCGTCCCTGGAGAGTTTCTCTCTTCTATCAATAAGAGAATGCTTTCAGGTTTTTATCCCATAGTATGAGTGGGAGCATCACCCACACCAGTGGGATCAGCAACTCCAGAGAGAGGTGGAGGAGAGATCAGTCTGTGAGAACATTAGACTGCAATGTTCCAGCAATGGGCAGGAGGTTATCCTATGGTATTTACTGGCTTTCCCAGCCTTGGATATAATTAGCATATCGGATTGAAGATGTACTGCTGGTTATTCAGCTGGTTACTGTCCTATTCTTGCTATAGTTGGTGTTCCTGGTAAGTCACTCAGTCTGTTGATTGAACTGCATTTATACTGATGATATGTAAATTTTGGAAAGGTGCAAGTCAACTCTTTCAGTTCCAATCAAAGATTCCTTTCATTAGAAATAATAACTAGCAAATTATTATTTACAAATAACTCCCCAATTTGCGAGGATGAAACACACTGTTCTGAACCATCTTGATACATTTTCTCCTGCAAAGTTTACATCTCCATATCCTCCCCACATACCAATCCTGTCCAGAACAAACATTAAGACGTCCCAGTCTCCTCTTCAGCCGCAGTGCAACTCCTGAATAAACCATTGTTTGCGCCTTTGTTAATTCTGGATACATGTTTCAAGTCCCTTCTTACCACGTGTCCATTGCAAAATAATTGAACTTGAGATGTTCAACTTGTTCTCTGTACAGAATCTGAAAGATGGGAAGATAGTGTATGGTGGTCACGTGATTGGCTCGTAATCCAGATGCAAAGAATAATAATCTGTTGATATCGGCTTGCCTGATGCACATTTAAGAAGGCAATGGGTCGTACTTCCCTGGTCAGATCTCTGTTTAAATGCAAATTCACAGCAGTTTGTTTTACTATTTACTGTCCTGTGGAACAGCTGAACCAGCCACTCAGTTCAAGATCGGTATAACATGCTGGCCTGACCAGGGCTGCACACATCGCGTGAGGGAAAACCAAAAGTGAAGGCAAATTCCTTCCTTTGCCTATTTCCCATAATCCAACAGCTGATTTCCATTCAAGTAGGTGACCATTCACTGTTTTCGGTGCATTCTTTGTCATTGAGTCTCTCGCCGAGAGTGATATCCATCTCAATAGACACCTCTAGTGCTGGCTTTATTGATGCTGACCTGCAGATGTAAGGATGTTTTACATTCCACATCAGTGGCAAAGGATTGTAAACGAATGGTTTCCTTTGTCGCATGAAGGAAATGGAGCCAGCTAAGTGAGGGAAAGGATTTATTGCGATCAAACCTGAGAGTGTTGTTGAGACAGTATTTGGGGCATTGTGGACAGATTTTCTCTCCTTTATAAGAAGTGATCTCCTTACCACAGAGAGTGTGAAAAGGAGTTCCACCAGATTAATCTCTGGGATAATGGCATCAGAAGGAATGAGTAAAGTTTGATCTGGGGTGCTTTCAGAGAATAAGAGGTGATTGCATTGAACACTGAGGGGGGAGGGACAATCACTCCTTATTTTCTAAACAGATAATGATAAATTCCATGTCTGCTGTTTCACTCAGGATGCATGATTCTGGATAATTTTAGTGCCTCTGAGGACGTTACGCCCACCACCCCAACCTCCACTCCCCAAGATGACTGAGAGAGACAGAAAGGTCCAGGTTTTGAATAAACTATCACCACATTAATATAGTGCAGTTGTTGTGTGATCCTGCACTGAATGTCATATTGTCCACCACCCTGACAGCAGCCAAAATACATTCGTTCTAAAACGGTTAACTATTCCCACCAGCTTCTGACATTCATGAAGTACATGAATCCATCTACTCAGAGACGTCTATAAGTCACAGGAGCAGAAATTAGGCCAGTTAGACTGTTGAGTCTGCCCATCATTCAATCATCGCTGATAGGTTTCTCAAATCGATTCTCTAGCCTTCTCCTCGTAATTTTTCATCCCCTGGATAATCAAGAACCTATCTAAAGCCGTCTCAAATAGACTTAATGACCTGGCCCCCATTGCCTTCTGTGGCAATAAATTTTAAAGATTCGACATTCTCTGGTTGAATACATTTCTCCTTATCACTGTTCTAAAAGTTGTTCCCTTTCATCTAAGTCTCTGCCATCGAGCTCTCGTTCAATGGAAACATCTTACCAACATCAACTCTGTCCAGGTAATTCAGTACTCTGTGCTTCCATTACATTCCGTCTCATCCTTCTAAACTTTACAGAGGATAGACCCAGAGCACACAAACATTGTGGGCCCAGGAAATTATAGACCAGTTAGTCTGACCTCAGTGGTGGGAAAGATGCTGGAGTCTATTATAAAGGATGAAATTACGGCACATCTGGATAGTAGTAACAGGATAGGACCGAGTCAGCATGGATTTATGAATGGGAAATCATGCTTTACTAATCTTCTTGAATTTTTTGAGGATGTAACTCTGAAGATGGACGAGGGAGATCCAGTAGATGTCGTATACCTGGACTTTCAGAAAGCTTTTGATAAAGCCCCACACAGGAGGTTAGTGAGTAAAATTAGGGCGCATGGTATTGGGGGCAAAGTACTAGATTGGATTGAAAATTGGTTGGCAGATAGGAAACAAAGGGTAGTGATAAACGGCTCCATTTCGGAATGGCAGGCAGTGACCAGTGGGGGACCGCAGGGATCCGTGCTGGGACCGCAGCTTTTTACAATATTTGTTAATGATATAGAAGATGGTATCAGCAATAACATTAGCAAATTTGCTGATGATACAAAGCTGGGTGGCAGGGTGAAATGTGATGAGGATGTTACGAGATTACAGGGTGACCTGGACAAGTTAGGTGAGTGGGCAAATGCATGGCAGATGCAGTTTAATGTTGATAAATGTATGGTTATCCACTTTGGTGGGAAGAACAGGAAGGCAAATTACTACCTCAATGGAATCAAGTTAGGTAAAGGGGCAGTACAGAGAGATCTGGGTGTTCTTGTACACCAGTCAATGAAGGCAAGCATGAAGGTACAGCAGGTAGTGAAGAAGGCTAATAGCATGCTGGCCTTCATAACAAGAGGAATTGAGTATAGAAACAAAGAGGTGCTTCTGCCGCTGTACAGGGCCCTGGTGAGACCACACCTGGAGTACTGTGTGCAGTTCCGGTCTCCAAATTTGAGGAAAGACATTCTGGCTATTGAGGGAGTGCAGCGTAGGTTCACGAGGTCTATTCCTGGAATGGCTGGATTACCTTACACTGAAAGACTGAAGCGATTGGGCTTGTATACCCTTGAGTTTAGAAGACTGTGAGGGGATCTGATTGAGACATATAAGATTATGAAAGGATTGGACACTCTTGCAGCAGGAAACATGTTTCCGCTGATGGGTGAGTGCCGAACCAGAGGACACAGCTTAAAAATACGGGGTAGACCATTTAGGACAGAGATGAGAAAAAACTTCTTCACCCAGAGAGTGGTGGCTGTGTGGAATGCTCTGCCCCAGAGGGCAGTGGAGACCCAATCTCTGGATTCATTTAAGAAAGAGTTGGATAGAGCTCTCAAAGATAGTGGAATCAAGGGTTATGGAGATAAGGCAGGAAGAGGATACTGATTCGGAATGATCAGCCATGATCATATTGAATGGCGGTGCAGGCTCGAAGGGCTGCATGGCCTACTCCTGCACCTATTGTCTGTTGTCTCTTCCTCATACGATAACCTTTTCATTCCTATGACCATTCTCGTGAAAATATTCTGCACATGCTCCAGAGCCACAACATCCTTCCTGAGATATGGGGCTCAAAAATTCTCACAATACTCCAAATGAGGTCTGACCAGATACTTATACAACCTGTTTTATATTCAATTCCTCTTGTAATAAATGCCATCAATAATAAATGCAATTGCCGTCCTGACGACTGCCTCAACCTGCAAGCTTACCTTGAGAGAACCCTGCACGAGAACTCCCAATTCCCTTTGCTCTTCAGATTTCTGAACTTTCTCCTCATTTAAAAAAAATAGACCATGCCTCTATTCTTCATGCCAAAGTGCATGACTACACACTTTTCAACGTTGGAATGCAACTGTCAATCTCCTTCTTCAGCCTCTCCACCTCCTCAATACGACCAGTGCATCTACCTATCTATGTATCGTCTGCAAACTTAGCCAGAGTACACTCAGTTCGATCATCTAGATCATTAACGTAACAAGTAAAATGTTACGATTCCAACACTGAGCCTTGTAGAACACCACTTGTCACCGACTGCCATCCTGAGAAGGCATATTTTATCACCGCTGTCTGTTTTCTGTCAGACAGGCAAAGTTCCATTCATGCCGCTACCTTACCTCTAACACCACCGGCCCTTATCATATCCAGTCATCTCCTGTGTGACACCTTGTCAAAGGCCTCCTTGAAATCCAGGTGCATAACATCCAGTGGCTGTGCTTGGTCAAACCTGCTCATTTCCTCTTCATATAATTCCGACAGATTTGTCACGCATGACCTTCCCTTGATGAAGTGATTTTGCCCTATTTTACCAATCGCTTCCAAGTATTCAGAAATCTCATCCTTCACAATGGATTCCAGGATCATACCCACGACCGAAGTTAAGCCATTAATTGTGGATATTTTTTGTCTTTTTCCTCACTCCCTTGTTACAATGGGGTGTCACGTTAGTGGGTGTCCAGTGCTCTGGGATCGTCCCTTACTCTAGTGATTCCTGAAAGATCACCACTATCCCCCGACACATTCTTCAGCTATCTTCCTTATATCTCTGGGATGTAGTCCATCCGGTCCAGGATAATTAACCACCTGCTGGTCATTCCGTTTTTTCTAGCATGCTCTCCATGGTGGTGGCCAAAATACTCAGCTCTGGCCCCTCACTACCTTTAATGTTAAGGTATTACTCGTACCTTCCACCGTGACCAAATTTTTCAGTTTCTCGGCCTATTCTTGTTCACCATTACTACTTTTCCAGAATATTTTTCCAGCAGTCCAATGTTTACTTTTGCCTCTCTTTTGTACTTTATATATTGAAAGAAGCTCTTACAGACTTCCTTTATATTAGTGGCTAGCTTACCCCCATATTTAATAATCTCCCTCCTTATTTTATACTGTTTGCTCTCCGTTTTGTCTTTGTAAGCTTCCCAATTCTCTGGTTTCCCACAGACACTCGCCACATTATATGCGTTCTCATTTGCTTCTATGCTGTCCCTGATTTCCCTAGTCAGCTATGGTTGCCTTATCCTCTCTCTATCATGCCTCTTTTTCCTCAGAATAAATCTCTGGTGCATCCTGAATTAGTCCAAAAATCTCCTGTCATTACTTGTCCACGGTCTTTCCTTCTGGGCCTGTATCCCAGTTAATTCTACCCAGCTCCTCTCTCATGCCTCTGTAATTGCCTTTATTCACCTGTAATACCATTACCTCTGATTCTAACTTTTCCATCTGAAATTGCTGAGTAAGTTCAATCGTATTATGATCACTGCCTCTTATGATTTCCTTTATCCAAATCTCCCCTCATCTCGTCTGCCTGCTCAAGCTGCTACAAAAAGCCATATCATAGACATTCCACAAAATCCTTTTCCTGCAAACCACTATCAAACTGAATTCCCAGTCCACCTGCATAATGAAACCCCACATGATCACTGTAACATTGCCTTTCCTACAGATCTTTCTCTCTCCTGTGTATCTTGCACCCCAGTTCCTGACTACTGTTTGGCGGCCTGTACATAACAGCAACAGCATTTTTTCAGCTTTTTGATTTGCCAGTTCTACCGACACAGATTCTAGACCATCTGAGATTACTTCATTTCTTCTAATTGATTCAATTCTATTTCTTACGAATGAGACAAATCTGTCTCTCTGCCCATATGCCTATCATTTCGACAGGATGAATATCCTTGAATATTCAGCTCCCATTCCTGATCTTCTTGCAGTGATGTCACTGTGATGACTTCCACGTCACACCTGCTAATTTGTGTATGGGGCACAAGCTTATTTGCATTATTTCTTCATTGCATTTCGATATAACAGTTCAGTTCTGTATTTACCGTCCCTCTTCTCATTGTCATTTGCTTGTCCAGCCATTGGTACCTACATAAACCCTGGCCACTGACTCATTCCCCTCCCACTCCAAGTTCTTCTGCACCCCAGATGAAATATACCAAACCCAAGCACCAGGTAGGCAGCACAATCTTCAGGACTCTCATTCCTGGACACAGAGAATATTCAAGGTTTGTGAGAAGATTTGTAGCTCGTGTGCTCGTTGTTGTGGTTCTGTTTGCCGAGCTGGGAATTTGTGTTGCAGACGTTTCGTCCCCTGTCCAGGTGTCATCCTCAGTGCTTGGGAGCCTCCTGTGAAGCGCTTCTGTGATCTTTCCTCCGGCATTATAGTGATTTGTATCTGCCGCTTCCGGTTGTCAGTTCCAGCTGTCCGTTGCAATGGCCGGTATATTGGATCCAGGTCGATGTGCTTATTGATTGAATCTGTGGATGAGTGCCATGCATCTCGGAATTCCATGCATCTAAATGTCTGGACTCAAAGCAGAAGTGGTAACGCAAAGATTAGAACAAACAGTCTTACCGCAAATTCAACCCAAATTCTGGGTCAGATATGTGGATGATTCCTTTGTAATCATTAAAAACACAGAAATGGAGAACACACACCGGATCATCAACACCACACTCACAGGAATCCGATTCACGAGAGAGGAAGAAAAGGACAACCAACTCCCATTTCTAGATGTGATGGTACAGAAACACCTAACGGAGAATTCGCCACAAGTGTATACAGGAAACCCCCCCCACACACAGACCAAGTCCTGAACTACGAAAGCAACCACCCCAACACACACAAAAGAAGTTGCATCAAGGCACCTTTCAAAAGGGCCACAACACACTGCAGTACACCAGAACTGCAAAAAGAGGAAGAAGAACACCTATACAATGTATTCGCTAAAAACGGATACCCACGCAATTTCATCAACAGATGCCTAAGGAAAAGACAACGGATCGAGGACATGCCACAACCCAAAGGACGAGCCACACTACCATACATCAAGAGCATTTCTGAACTGACAGCCAGACTACTGCGACCACTGGGACTCATAACAGCACACAAACCAACAGCCACTCTCAGACAACAACTCACCAGAACGAAGGACCCGATACCCAGCATGAGCAAAACCAATGTAGTGTGCAATATCCCATGCAAGGACTGCACAAAATACCACATAGGACAAACAGGAAGACAGCTAACGATCCGCATCCATGAACACCAACTAGCCACGAAACGACACGACCAGCTATCCTTAGTAGCCACACACGCAGATGACAAGCAACATGAGTTCGACTGGGACAACACTACTATTATAGGACAAGCCAAACAGAGAACAGCCAGGGAATTCCTCGAGGCATGGCACTCACCCACAGATTCAATCAATAAGTACATCGACCTGGACCCAATATACCGGCCACTACAGCGGACAGCCGGAACTGACAACCAGAAGCGGCAGATTCAAACCACTATAAATGCCGGAGGAAAGATCACAGAAGCGCTTCACAAGCGGCTCCCAAGCACTGAGGATGTCACCGAGACAGGGGACGAAACGTCTGCAACACAAATTCCCAGCTCGGCGAACAGAACCACAATAGAGAATATTATCTATGCCTCTCACTATACTACCCGCAATTATCCATAATTGAGCAGCACAGTGAAACAGCAATGCTGCCTCACAGTGATAGGGATTCGTGTTCAATTCCAATCTCTGGAAACTGTCTGTGTGGAATTGGTACATTCTTCCCGTGTCTGCATTGGGAGGATAAACTCTTTTCTCTCTCCACAGTATGTCTCTGTATTTGTTTCGGATTTTTACAATCTACCGTATTTTTTCTTTTATTTGATGGAGAAATGCTGTAAATGTAACAGTTTTTTGTAAAAGCAGCCGTGGTTCGTGGATTCCCCTGGGTGTTTAGGAATGTTGACCGGCCATTTGTCTGAGTGCAGTGTCCCAGGATACTCATTCCATCTCTTTCAGTCCCTCAGTCCATCGTCACTGCATGCAGCCTTTCCTTTGCCACCCCTGTGACTCCCCACACCCCATTGCCTGGCACCGGATACTCCCTTCGCAGGACTGTGCACACAACGACACTGGGCACTTTCTCACCCGCCGGGGATGCTGGGTAAAGACCCTGCCATTGAAAGGAAGAGAATAACTACAATCCAATTTAATATCAAAGCAGAGTAAACAGGCTGAATGACATCATCTGCTCTGACATTGTGCAGTCTTCTGTTTATCCTCGTCAATCTGCAAATAAATGGTCCATATGCCTACCTTGTCAATCAGATTTGGTGGAGGTGATATATATCAGATCCTCAGGCCATTGGACTGAGTCAGTGGGCTCCACTTTCCTGGTTAATGAGGTCACACTTACGTTTTTATTGTCACGTCTATCCACTTTAAAGAAAAGGCCTTTCTGGAGTAGTGCTGAATTTTGGAGACGCTAGAATATGTCACTGTTTACCCAAGTATTATTTTGGGTAAACAGATGAATTTAGAGCCAGAATGGGACTACGATGGGACTACGATGTTGCAAACATTATAGGGACTTGGTTGAGAAAGAGACAGGACTGGCTGCTCAACTTTCCAGGGTTTTGTTATTTTAGATGAGATAGAGGGGTAGCTAAAAGAGGCGGAGGAGTTGCATTACTAATCAGGGAGGTTGTTACATCTGTATTTACGAGGTATTGGAGGGCTCATCTACTAAGGCAACATGAAGAGAGCTCAAGGTATCATGGATGCATGTGTTAGGATTGTACTGTAGTCCCTCCAACAGCCACCGAGAGATTGAGGAACAAATATGTCGGCCGATTATGGAAACGTGTATGAAAAACAGAGTGACTTTAACATCCCCAATATTGACTCGGAATCCCTCAGAGCAAGAGGCTTAGATGGGGTAGCATTTCTTAAGTGCATCCAAGAAAGTTACTTGCAGCGGTATGGGGTTTGTCCAACTTCAGGAGGGGCCATACTGGACCTCGTATTAGAAAATGAGTCTGTCCAGGTGACTGACCATTCAGTAGAAGATCATTTTGGAAACAGTGATCATAATGCCCTCAGGTTTGAGATAGCTACGATCATGGAATAAGTCAGGACCTTGTGGAAGTTAATAAATTGGTGGAAGGCAAATCCGCATCAGGCAGAAGCGAGGGGCTGTTAATTGGGAGGAGCTGCTATCAGGCAAATTCACATTTTGCATGGTGGAACTGTTTATTAAATCCTAATTTCACTATCGTCTGGTGAATGTCCTCCCAACTGCTCGAATGTCAATCTATTTTGTTTGACTAGATATTTACAGGACATTGCATGTCAGAAAACAGGAAGAGATAATGGATGATTGCGTACTGTTTCCTTCGCAGGACCAGCTTGTTTCGCCAGGCACTGAAAGTCTTTATTGTGTGTCAGAGACCTTCAGGATTAATATGGCTCAGATGGAGGCAATTTAGCCTATCGTACATCCACAAGCACTCCAATTGCACTATCCGAAAGCAGACAGAGTTATTGGAGATACAGAAAGAGAGAGAGAGAGACAGAGAGAGAGAGAGAGAGAATGAAACAGAAAGAAAGAATATGAAGGGAGATCAACAGCGTGGATAGAAAGCGTGGACTGAGTGGGAGAAACTGGTGTTAGAAGAGAGTGAAGCTGGATACATCAGGGGACACCATGTGGAAAATGGACAGAAGATAGAAATTTTATTTTGATATTCCCCTGGACTGAAGTCCTTTGTCTGGTGCCATACACTGTGAACACTGTGCTGATATTGGCTGTCATCCCAGATCATTTATCTCCAATAACATCACAGAGCTAGGTTACTGACAGTTAAACGGAATCCAATAGACCAATTGAATGGTTCCAGGGAGAAGGTAGATTAACTTCAACAGACTGGGCGAACAGCAGCAGGAACTGATAAGCCCCCGAAATACTATGTGTGGGACTGGACCAGAGAATCTCAGTGACAAAGGGGAAATCAACATCTGAGCTGAGGGCCGAATAATGATTGATAACGTTTGCACAGCACTTCCATGGTTTTGTAATTCACGTTTCAATTTATATAGCTCAAGGTCATGAGTGTATTTTAACAATCATATCTGTTTGTACTTTCCATATTTTGGAATGTACGACAAGTCATTTTGACACTGTATTTTGTGTTGCATAAGCATATTGTATTACTGGGGAAGAAGGGAACTGTTCTGATGTTATCGTCTTCATCTGAACAATGATGGTACCAGAGTCCTAACAAATAACATAACTAGGGCTTCGGTCAGATCTTTCAACAAATGTTTAGGTTTGGGTGGGGTTTCAGTTATAGGGGAAATTAGAAATCTCGAATTCAAAGTGGAGGTAAGAGTGCAGAACGCAGGGGAGTTTATTAAAATCTCCAGCACAGGCACAAATAGGACAGAGTGTAAACAATCAAACTTCAAGCAAACTGGACAGACAAATGACATTGAGAGAGGCACGGTTAATACAGGACTGAGAGTGTCATAGCTGAATGCATGCCGCATAAGAAATAAGGTAAATGAGCTTGTAGCGCAGATTGAAATTGGCAGAGACGTGCTGAAGTGGGGATCAGGATTGGCAATATTGAAGGGTATGCATCCTACGAAAAGATAGGTTGGTGGGGGAAGTAAGAATGAAAATAAATCAATCATAAGAATCCTGGTCTCCTTTCTATCGGAAGAATGTTGTAAAACTTGAAAGTATTCAGAAAATATTTACAAGGATTGGACTTTTTGAGCTACATAGAGATGTTGAATAGGCTGGGGCTGTTTGCCATGGATCATCAGAGGCTGAGAGGTGACCTTATAGCGGTTTAGAAAATCACAAGGGGCATGCATGGGAAAAATAGACAAAGTATTTTCCCTGGGGTGGGGGAGAACTAGAGGACGTTGGTTTAGGTTGAGAAGAGAAAGATTTCAAAGGGACCACAAGATCAAGTTTTTCATGCACAGGGTGGTGTGTGTATGGAAACAACATTAGGAGGAAGTGGTGGACACTGGTCCCATTACAATATTTAAAAGGAATCTGGATGGGCTTGTAAATAGGAGGGGTACGAAGGATATAGGCCAAGTGCTGGCAAATGGGACTAGATTAGTTTGGGTAACCTGGTCGGCATGGACGAGTTGGACCAAAGGATCTGTTTCCATCTCTCTGACTGTACAACTTTCTGACTGTATGACATAAAGCAGCGTCAGATGGCACAAAATCAGTGTGGGTAGAATTGAGTATCCCCAAAGTTTGAATAAAGAAACATAGATGGCGTTATGTTCAGGATTCCAAAAAGTAGTCAGGAGCTGCGGCACAATATACATCAGGAGATAGAAAGGATGCATAGAAAAGGCAAAGTACAGTAGTCATGGGGGATTTCAAAACACGGGGGGACTGGGAAAATCAGGTTGGTAGTGGATCGCAAGAAAAAATTTGTGGAGTATCGATAGGGCTTTTTGGAGCAGCTTGTGGTGGAGCCCACTCAGGAACAGGCAATACTGGGTTTCGTGTTGTGCAATGAGGCAGACTATTTAGGAGAACTTAAAGTGAAGGAACGCGAAGGAAGCAGTAATCATAATATGATTAAATTTAATCTGCAATTTGAGAGGGAGAAGATAGAATCAGAGGTAATGGTATGGTTGGTGTTCCCAGTGAGTCATTCTCTTTGTCTATTAAACCGGGCTGAACTGTGTTTCTGCTCACGTTAGGTAAATTTTGGAAAAGGGGAAATCAGTGCCTTCACTTCCAATCAAAAATTCCTTTCCTGATAAATTCTACACAGCAAATTACTATTTATAAATTGCTCACTGATATGCGAGAAGGAACCAGACTGTTCTCAAACTCCATAATCCTTCTAGCCCTGCACAGATCTACATTTCCATATCCTCCCCGCTCACCAATCCTGCCCAGTGCCACAATTATGATGTCCCAGTCTATCGTCAGCCTCAGTGCAACTTCTGAATAAATTTCTTTATTTGTGGCACTATGAAATCTGGATTCATCCGTTACAAGTCCCTTCTAACCACATGTCCATGACAAGAGAATTGTACTTGAGATGTTTAACTTGTTCTCTCCACAGAATCTGTCAGACAGGAAGATAGTGTGTGGTGCTCAAGTCATTGACTCTTCATGTAGAGGTACAGATAATAATCTGTTGATGTCTCATGAAGCAAGTTGATGGAATTTAAAAGAAAACATCATTATTTGTAATAAACAGAAGCTCATCTGCTTGCGTCATGTCCTTTAGAGAAGGCAATAGGTTATCCTTCCTTGGTCAGGTCTCCGTGTAACTGCAAACCCACAGCAATGTGGTTTACTTTTTACTGTCCAATGGAACAGCTGAACCAGCCACTCAGTTCAAGATAGGGATACCATGCTGGTCTGACCAGGGCTTCATATGCCTCGTAAAAAAGAAGAAAAGTAAAGATAACTCCCTCCTACTTCCTGTTTCCCATATTGCTACTGCTCATTTCCATCAGGTAGGCGACTATTCCTTATTTTAGGTGTATTCTATCTCATTGGGTCTGTCCCCAAGAGTGATGTCCATCTCGATAGGCACCTCTGGTGCTGGTTTTATTGGCACTGACATACAGATGTAAGGAAGATGTAAATTTCGCATCAGTGGCAATATATAGAGAATGATGCTTTTTACGACATTAGTAAGATGTGGAGACGGCGAAGTGAGGGAAAGTAATTATTGTGGTCATCCCTGAGAGTTTTGATGAGGCAGTATTTGGGGTATTGTCCACAGATTTTCTCTTCTTTATAAGGAATGATCTCCTTACCACAGAGAGAGTTCAAATGAGTTCTACCAAACTAATCCCTGGGAAGATGGTACCATGAGGAGTGAGTGAAGATTAATCTGTCGCACTGTGAGAGAATAAGATGGGATTGCGTTGGAACGTCATGGGGATGGACAATCATACATTATGTTCTAAACTGACACTGATACGGTGATAGATCCCACGGCCTCTTTTTTTTTTTTACTAACTTTATGAAATTCTAGATACTTTTAGATCCTCTGAGAAAATTCCCCCAAACCACCCCCCATTCCCCATATCAACGAGAGAGCAGAAAATCCAGACTTTGAATAAAAACTCCACATATTAATACAATTTGGTGCACTGAACGTCATGTTATTCACAATCCCAACATCAGGCACAATACCTTCAATCTAAAACAGTTAACTATTCCCACCAGTTTCTGATCCCCACGGAGAACATGGGTCTCCCTTTTCGGAGATGGAAGATGTCTCCTTGAGACTTGACAGAAAACATCTCGCTTCCCTCCTCACTGCCAGCAAACCACTTTAAAGTAGCAATTGTTCCACAGACAATGGAGCCACGATGAACATCATGATCTATTCCTGTGATTTGTCATATTGGAGCATCAGTGACATCCTCCTGTTCCTGTATAAGCTTTTGCGAGGCTGAATGGCCTCTTCCTGATCCCGTGGAACAGTTTCGAGAGACTGTTTGGGCTCCACCTGTTCCTGTTCATCAGTTCGATGTGCTGACCAGACCCCTCCTCTTCCTATGTAACAGGCAGGAATATTGAACGTATTGCCACTCTTCCTGTTCAGTAGATTTGATGGGCTGAATGCTACCTCATATTCGTGTGTAACCAGCTTGAGATGCTGAATGAGCTCCTCTTTTAACTGTGGAAATGTGCAATGCCTGGCTCTGCTATTACATAAATTTTACCGACACTTTAACAGCACAAACTGGAATGCTGTCCGGGTCATGTTGCACATGGACATAGACTGCTTCAGGAGCTGAGGGGGGAAAATGTTCTGAAAATTGTGTGATCTTCAATGATCATCCCCATTTCTGATGTAATGATGGGGAAGGACATTTATGACGCAGCTGAAGGTGATTGTGTCGAGGAAGCCACTCTGAGGATCTACTGTAGGGATGTCCCGGGACTAAAAGGATTGATGTCCCCCAACCATGAGCATCTTTCGCTGTGCGATGGATGACCCCCAGTGAAGAGATTGTGGCTTATTCCTGTTAAATTTAATTTAGTCAACGTTTCTTGATACCATCCTGAGTCAACTCCTGCCTTGATATCAGTGTCTGTCACTCTTACATGAGCTGCTGTGTTCACCTCTTTTGAACATACAAATAGGTTATTGTGTTTGTTTGGGGAGTGCAACCTTCTCACAGAGGATAGTGAATGTCAGAAATTATGTGGTCAAGAGAGTTCGTCGAGCTATATCACTGAAAGTATTTACAGAGGATTTAGGTGGGTTTTTCACCTGCCATAGAATTGAGGGATGTGCAGAATTGGGAAATAAAGCAGAGTTGATAACAACAGTGGATCATCCATAATATTATCCAATGGCACGATAGGCCTGACCATCCGAATTACCATCCGATTGTGTTCCTTATGATCTCATATTCTGTAATTTGGAAGGTAATGATTGTAATTTTCCTGAACATTCCGTTATTGGATGTTGCAGTTAGAGAGAGCAAAGCATTTTATGAGTCATCTCAGGGAGAGGTATGGGGACTGTATTCACAGTGAATTTGGGTCTACACCATGACCAACAAATGAAGCACAAGTTGCAAAGAGGAGACACTCTATTAATAGACCAGCGGCGTCTTTTGAGACCAGCCTGGGCTTTGAATTAACATTATTCAACCCACGCCAAATTTTGTGTGACAATTGTGAGGGACAGAAGGAGATCCTGTATTACTGTGGACCAGGTATTTCGAGCAATTGGCCTCTGTCTACTCCTGTGCAGGAGCTGTAAGGGGCTGAATGGTATATAGGAGCATTGAACTGAGGATTAGGAGTGGGCCATTAGACACGTTTTCTTTGCTCTGCCACGCACTAAGATCGTCGCTGATCTGATTGTGGACTCAGCAATACTTCTTCTGCACGTGCACCATTTTCATACATTCACTTACCTATCAAATATTTAACAGACACAACTTTGAATAAATGTAGACATCCAGGCACCACAAACTTTTGGGGAAGGGAACTCCCACTTGAACAGACCTTTTAGAATTTGTCATTCGTGCTCCAATCAATACTGCAGGGTCAGTGTTTCTTTTTGCAGTCACACAGCTCCACTGTTTACAACAAATTTCAAAGTTTAGTGATATGGCAAATGATATAAATATCAGCCTGGCACATCTTCTATAATAATGTGAAATACACACATAAAGCTTTCCAGAGTTTCATAATAGTTGAACTCATAACAGATGATAGACTGTCCCAAACGTTATTCGGTCCTCTGAAGTCATTAGATTGGATTCCCTACAGTGTGGAAGCAGGCCATTCAGCCCAACAAGTCCACACCGACCCTCCCAAGATTAACGCACCCAGTCCCATTTCCTTCTAGCTAATGCACCGAACACTATGGGCAATTTAACACGGCTAATTCACCTGACCTGCACATTTTTGGACATGTGGGAAGAAACTGCAGCACCCAGAGGAAACTCACGCAGACACGGAGAGAATATGCAAACTCGACACAGACAGTCGCCCGAGGCTGGAATCAAACCTAGAACCCTAATGCTGGGAGGCAGCGGTGCTAACCACTGAGCCAACGTACCGCCCATTCTGCGCAGCCAAGCTACTTGTGATGTGATTTCTCCCCAGAATAGTTGGACTTAGCTGAATGCCCTTTGCTTCAGACGGTAGAGAGATTCCAAGGAATCTCTCATCAGGAATACTCCACGACTCATCAGGTAGATGTGAGTCAGAGATTTACTGTTGCCAGTTGGAACAAAAGAAAACAGAGGGATCAATCGGTTGCAGCTTCTCAGGCAGGGAGCATTGTTCTCCCTCTCTGTGTTGAAACATGCAATCATGTCAACTGAACACCAAACTGGACCATGTCCACTCGTCGTGAACATTCTCTGGAATGGATCATAATGGACGATATGCAAGTGCATCATTGCTGCTGTAATACACAGTTCCTTTCAATAGCAAAAAGGAAAATTCCTGCTTTATAATTTGTTGATATTTTGGTATGCATACACTTAATTTTTAAAAATCGTTTGATGTTTTCATAATATCTGTGCTAAAATCAATACATTTTATTCTTAAAATTTATTCCATAGTTTTTGTCTCCCTGAGAAGAGAAAATGTGCATCCAGCTGATTTTTCTCAAAATCGTGCATGCTTCTAAAGGATTTCTCATCTAAGACCAAAACTGATAATGTTTCAAAACAAAAGGCCTTCATTCCAGGAAAGTGTGAACAAAACATTGTTGATAAGCTTCTAAAACATTTTTTAGGTTAAGGGATCAAAACTGCACCTAATGTGCCAGATGTGGTCTTAGCAACGCCCTGTACAGATGTAGACTCGAAAACTGTGATGCTGGAAAACCACAACAGGTTAGGCACACCCAACGAACAGGAGACTCGATGTTTCGGGCATTTTCCTGATGAAGGACTTATACCGGTAACGCCAATTTTCCTGCTCCTCGGACGCTGCCTGATTGGCTGTGCTTTTCGAGCCTCACACTGTTCGACTCTGATCTTCAGCAACTGCACTCCTCACTTTTACCGGTATAGATGTTGTAAAACATTCCTGATTAAACCTGGTATCCTTTGCCAGAAACACGATCATTCCATTTAGCTTTCAAATCACTTACAGCAAGTGCAGAGTAACTACATATGATTCGTGTACCAGGATCATGAATACCGTCTGTGTCACAGAGTTCCGCAATCTCTTTCCACTTAAATTGTTTACCATTGTTTTATCCTTCCATCCAAAATAGACAACTCACATTATGCTATATCTGGTGAAGGTTTGCTCACTAACCTCCCTTTGTGTATATCACATTGATCACCCACGACCTCCATTTGATGACATACTGGATGACCAGCTTGGTGTTTAAGCTAATTGGGCTTTGGTATATTCAGCCCCTTCTTCCAGATCTTTTGTCCAGGTACTGATCGTTGATGATCCCATAGTGATCTCTGAGGCACTCCACCAGTTCCAGCTTTGTAATGTGAAAATAAGCATTTATCGCTACTCTCTATTTCCTGTTAGCAACAGCTTCCTGTGTAACATGAGCGTGGATTACGAGAACAACACATGGCGTAGGGACAGCAGCATGTGTCTGTAACAGCCTCGAGGGTGGATTGAGGGAACAACACATGGGATAGGGGCAGCAGTTGTCAATTCGGCGCTACCAGTCTGAATGCTCATGACTGATCCGTTTGATTTGACCATCCGTCTCCTGTCTGTTCCCAATAAATATTGATTCTCCTGTCCAGCAAAGATCAGTCGAGCTCAGCCTTGAATATCTTTAAAAATCGAGTCTTTACTGCTCCCTGAGGTCAGGACCCTACAGATAATACAACATTAAATTTAAAGGGGCTACCTTATTTCAGTGTTATTTTAAACTGTGTAAACCTAACATGAAACCGCCACCTCTTTTGAAACACAAGGACAGAATAATTATGCATAGACATAAACCATTCAGCCCTCTAAACCTGTCCAATTGTACCACTGTCCCTTTTCAATCAAATATGTAGTAAACTCATTCTCTGCTCCTGCCCCAGGAAGAGTATAACTGATAGCATGACACCACATGAGCATTAAATACGCAGAATTAGGCCATTCGGCCCATCGACTCTGAATGCCATTTAATACTGACTTCGAGATTTCTCAACATCATTCTCCTGCCTACACTCTGTTACTCTTGACATGCTTACTCATCAAAAACCTATCTATCTCTGTCTTATAAGCAGTAGTGTCCGTGTCTCTGTGCGTCCATGTGTGCACTTGTGTGTGTTTGTTCATGTGTCTATGTGTTTGCGTATTTATGTGCTGACATCGGTTCATCTGTGTATTAGCCTGTGTGTTTTACTTGTGCTTGCGTCCATTTGTGAGCGACTGTCTATGTCTTCGTATGCTACTACTTGTGTGCGGTTCTATCTCCGTGTATGTACTGTTAGTGTCAGTATATTAGCGTGTTTACATATGTTACTGAATATTTTTGTGTCTGTATCTCTCTGCAGTGAGATATTTTTTGTTTCGGGAGGGAGAAAGTTATGAGAACAGACAGAATGGTTAAAGTGCGAAGTACCCTTCACTGAACATTGATTTTTACTCAGTTGGAGGGACATGGATGTCACGGAATCTCCATACGACACGTCCTGGTCCACTCCGGCTCATAAACAGGGTCCTTCCCACATGGCGGGGGGGGGGGTGGATGATGAATCAGATATCGGGTGCTCCACTATCTGGCTTGGCCCTTTCTCATCTATTACAGTCCGTTTCTCCTGGAATGGGAGAAAAGGGGGAGGGAGTGATGGTGGGAGTGTGTGGCCCTGCTGTTAGTGTTGGTGTAGGTAGAGAGGGAACGGGAATGGTGAAGTGTCCGGAGAGAGTGTTGTATCCATGCAGTGTTATTAATGTTGGGGGTATTGTGGAGGGAGAGAGAGCGCGCGGGGTGGGGGGTAAGGGGGCGAAGGTGCTGAATTCAATAGTGACAGTGTGAGTGCGTGAGCCTTATTTGGAGATAGAGTGCGAGCCTTGTTAGGGGGTAGATGCTATAACAGGTAGTGAGTGTGAGGGAGCAAAGTGAGTACGGTGACAGCTAACCTGACAGAGCGGGGAGGATATTGATGCTTGTCCTGAGATGCTGGTTATTTCTTCAGATCATGTCAGCGTCACGGTGACCCTCCCCGAATGTCTTGTCCAAGTCTATCAGTAATAACGCCACAGACCCTGTCTCTCAGATTCCACAGAATCAGTTTGGGTGGATCTTACAAATAGGAAGGAGAAGCAAACATTGGCGTATTATGTATCTAAACCAATGCTCTCGTGCAAATTTTGTGCATTATATGCTCTGGTAATTAGAGATGCAAATATTATGGGTGCTGCAGTATTACTGCATGATCTCAAATTGCATCTAAACCGCGTTAACTAAGTAACTGCTAATGCTGTGAAAAATAAATTCCATAAACAAATAACAAGTTGGATGAAGAGTATGTTGTGACTCAAACAAGACAGCAGGTAATTTTAGGTTTGGTGTTGTGTGGTCAGAAGGGCCCATTAATAACCTTGCACTGAGGACTAGAGGCGTTAATATGTTGTATTTTACACGGCGCCTGCATGCAGTATAAAATATTTGAACATGAAGTGGTAGACACGCAATGGTTGTTAGAGTCATAGAATCATGGAGCCCTGCAGCATGGATACAGGCCCATTGGACAAAAGAGGTCCTTGCCGATCAAAATGTCCATCCTGATAATTCCATTTCCCTGCCTTTGCCCCTTATTCTTCTAAATCTTTCCTATCCACGTATTTGTCTAAAAGCCTATTGAATGTTGTTAATGTACATGCCTCAACCAAACCACTGTCTCCTAACTCCATATGTGTATCAACCTCTGCGTAAAAAAAGTTGGCGCTCAGATTCGTTTTATTCTTTCACCTCTAACCTGATGTTCTCTAGTCCTTGATTCCCAAAACTGGGAACAAGAATGAGTGCATTCACCTTTTCCACGCATCTCGTGATCTTATACATTTCTATACGAATTCCCCTCAGTTTCTTACACTCAAAAGAAAATATTCTGGCCGGTTCAAATACGCCCTACAACTGAGACCGTCGAGGACTGGCAACATCCTTGTAAATTTCTTCTGTCCACTTTCCAGTTTAATCACATCCTTCCTACGGCAAAGTGAACAAAACCGAACACAATACTTCAAGTGCATGCCTCACCAGCGTCCTGTCCAACTGCAATATAACTCGCCATCTTCTATACTCAATGCCCTGACTGATGAAGGCCAGTGTGCCAAAAGCCCTTTTCACTGCCCCGTCTACGTGCAACTAATTTCAGAGAACCACGGATCTGAGCTCCAAGGTCTCTCTGTTCCACTGCACTCCTTCAGAATCTAACATTCGCCACGAAACTCCAACCTGGATTTGACTTTCCAAAATGCAACGCCCCACAGGGGCGGCACGGTGGCACAGTGGTTAGCACTGCTGCCTCACAATGCCATAGACCCGCGTTCAATTCCGAAAGGCCTGTTTCCACACTGTAATATAATATAATCTAATCTAATCACATATGACTATATTAATCTCCAGTTCTCGGCCCACTTCCCCAGCTGATAAAGGTCCTGCTGCAATTTCTGATAACCTTTCTTACTGTTCACAGTACTGCCTATTTTATTGTCATCAGCCTAATTACTAATCATGCTTTGCACATTCTTATGCAAATCATTGATATAGATAACAAGCAGTAATAGGCGCAGCACCGACCCCTTAGACACTCCACTAGGCACAGGCCTCAATGCCAACAAGCAACATTCCAGTATTAGCCTCTGCTTTCTACCATCAAGCCAATTGAGTATCCAAGTTGCAAGGTCCCGCTGAAATCCATGCTATCGAACCTTTCAGAGCAGCCTATCATGCGGAAACTTATCAAAGGCCTTTATGAAATCTGGATAGACTACATCTACCACCCTACCCTCATCAACATTCCATGTCACTTCCTCAAAAGAACGCTAAAGAATTGTGAGCTATGATATCCTATGCACAAAGCAGTACTAACTGCTCCTTCTGAAACCGTGTCTTTTCAAATGCATACATATGTTATCTCTCAGAACCTTCTCAAGGAAATTGCATGTCACAGTTGTTAAGCTAACTGGTCTATAGTTCACAGGTTCTTCTTCGCAGCCCTCCTTGAGCAAGGGCACAACGTTCACTACCCTCTAGTCTTCCAGGACCTCCCCCCGTGGCCAGCGATGATGCAAAACGATCAGCCAGGACCCCTGCAATATCTTCTCTCGCTTCTTGCTGTGTTCTTGGATACACCTGGTCAGGACCAGGAGATCTACAGAAATACTGCAATGACTGGAAAATATGTCTACTCCTTTGGTAGAATCACCAAAGAAAGTGCAAGTGACTTAATGAAGACTAACATAATATATGAAAGGTTGTATTAATCATAGGAAGTGAGTTCAGAAGAATTTTAGACATTGTGGAAACCGGAGAATTCTCAGAAATTTGTTTATGTGGAGTTTGCATATTTTCTTCGTGTCTGATTGGGTTGCCTCCAGGTGCTCCAGTTTCTGCCCACAGTCAAAGATTTACGGGTTAGGTGAATTGGCCATGCTTATTTGCCGAAAGTGTTGTGGGATGTGTAGATTAGGTGCATCAGACGCAAAATGTAGAATTGGACGGGAATGGGTCTGGGTGGTTACTCTTCGGAGGGGCAGGGTTGATTTGTTAGGCCCAAGGGCCTTTTCCACACTGTAGGCATTTAATGATTCTGTGAAAGAAGAACACAAAGACTACATAAATCTACAATCTGTATTTCAAAGAAAACAAAATAAAAACAAGATCAAATGTGGAATTTTGTAATCGGGAGAGGAGAGGTTATTGTGGAGAATAGGGAAATGGCCAAGAAAGTAACCAGTTTCTTTGCATCTGTCATCACGGAGGAAGATCCGAAAATCGCTGAGAAATACCAAGTGATCACATGGAACTTGTGGATCTGAAAGCATAAAGTCAATCATATCAGTAACAAGGTAATAGTTGAAGGCTGGCTTAATAGTATTGTAGCTGGATTGAGCATTGCTAAGTCTGATAAGCCAGTTGTACTTCGTATCAAAATATTAGAAATAAGTCAGCAATAGATGCATTAATTGTGCTGTCGATGACTGTTTTATTTTCCCGTACATTCTGCAGAGGCTGGAAGTTAGTAAATGTGTTCCAAGCATTGTAGATGAATGGAAGGGATTCAAGCATCTGCAAAGGGAAGAAGAGATAGTGTGGAGAACTGCAGACCAATTAACTTGACATCTGTAGGGAAACTGATGGAATTTAGTATATAGGATCTGATATTGGATATTTCGAAATTAACAGCAACATTGGAGAGAATCAGTTTGCACTGACAGAGTCTGACAGAGTCTCCATCCTTGACAAACTTTAGAATGATATGAACTTGTTTATTGCAACATAGAAATGGCATATTTCGATTTTCAGAAGGCTTTTTTATAAGAACTCATGCAGTGAATTCATAAATAAAGTAATGTTAATGGTAATTGGAGGAATATATAGAAGTGGAAAGTTAAAGTCAGGTTCGCATTCATTTAAGAGAATCAGAACATAGTTGGAAGGTCATGTTGAAGCAGTTTCACAGCTTGCTAATGAAACTGTACATAGAGTATTGAGTCCAGTGTTGGGGACCCAATCTGAGAAAGAATATACTGAGCACGGAAGGTGTGCAATGGGCATTCTCCAGATTAATCCCTCAGATGGCGAGATTGCCTGATGTGGAAACTCGGTCTGTGTTCTTTAGTGTTTCAAAGAATGAGAGATGATCATAGTGAAATTTAGAAAAGTCACGAAACATATGACAAAGTGGAAATAAACAGGATTTTTATCTGGTTGCCTACTCTATGCTTAAGGCAAATAATGGCAGGTAAAGGATGGACCATTTCAGACTGCAAAAAGAAGGCAATTATTCATTTGAAGGGGACTGACGAACACAGCGACATGGAAACCTGATGGCAGGACAAGATGAGGGAGAATCCCTAGATATTCTACAGGTACGTCAAGTGGAACAGAACAACCAGGGAAAAGGTAGGACTCATTAGTGACTTGCGAAGTTGCATCCAAATCAACTTAATGGTAGGAGACAGAAAGTCTGCTGGTTGAAGTCTGTTTGTTTGACTGGAGATCAGTATCCAATCGTGTACCACAGTGATCAGTCCTGTGTCCCATATTATTTGTGATTCGGAGATGCCAGTGATGGACTGGCTTGGGCAAAGTTTAAAAATTACAGAACACTAGATGATAGTCCAACAGTGTATTTGGAGACACGACCTTTCGAAGAGCATAATCACGTGATGAGGAAGCAGCGCGCGAAAGCTTCAGCGTGCGAATAAAACTTGGTGTTGTGTGATTTATAACCTAATTATTTGTAGTATTCATAAATGATGCAGCTGTGAATATGAAGGGGGTTGCGGTGAGTGTGATAAATCAGTTTGCGTTTGACACAAAGTTTGGCTGGTTGGTTGGCAGTGAGGAGAAAGGCCTTATACTATAGGAAGTTACAGATGGAATGATCAAATGGTTGGATCAATGGTGGAATGTAACCCTGATAAATAAGCGGTGATGTACTTTGGAAGAAGGAACCAGACAGGGGAGGACTCAATGAATAGCAGCACACTAGGACGCTCAGAGGGTGCTTCTCCACATATCCCTGAATGTGATTAAACAGGTTAATGCACAAGTTGACAAAGCGTAACGTCCATAAACATAGCCTTTATTCATGGATGCGCAGATTATAAGAGCTATGTGGGACTTTGGTTTGGCCAAATGGAATACTATGTACAGTTCTGGGAGTCACATTACAGGACGTATGTGATTGCACTGGAGAGGGTGCAGTGGAGATTCACCAGGATGTTCCCTTGGATGGAGTAGATCAGCTCGGGTTGTTTACTTTGAAACAGAGAAGGCTGAGAGGGACGTGCTTCAGAAGGATAAGATTAGCAGGGGCATGGACAGGATGGATAGACAGCAGTTGTTCCTTTCAGTCAAAGGGCGAAGAACAAGGGAGCACCATTTTAAAGTGAAAGGTTTGATGTTTAGTGAGGATTTGAGGATTGGGTTTCATCCAGAGGCTGTTGGAGTCACTTCCTGAGAGGTCAGTTGGCACAGGTAACCCCACAACCGTTCATAAATACATGGTCGTGCCCTTGAAGTGCCATAACATACATGGTTATGGGCATCGTATCGGAAAGTGGGACGAATGTAGATCGTGCTGTATTTCTGACAGTACAGAGCCAGTATGGGTTAGACGGTCAATCATTGAGCAGCATAAGACAGGAATTGATGAGTTTCTGAAGAATGCATTAACTAGGGTTATAAAAGTGAACTTGTCTCCATGAGCTAGAAGAGGGAAAGCTAAAACTGTCTAATGCACTGCTCCCTTCCTGATGTTTCTGTGCAGTGTGCGGGAAAGCTCTGTCATTGTTGTCACAAGCTCTTAAACATTAGGAAGGCAGCATCTGTCTGGTTGAAAGGACTGTGTTTCCTGTTCCCTTTTCCAAAGCTTGTTGCCGGTGTTCAGTCTGGTTTTATCCTTTAAGAACTCAGAGGAATTTGATACAATTGAGTGTCTTGCTTGGCCGTTCCAGAGACCATTGCAGAGTTTATCACATGCCTGTTTGTCAGGAGACACTTGTAGGCCAGACCGGGAAGCACGGGAGATTCACTTTCTGAAAGGACATTGGGGAAGGAACAGATGTTTACAATGGACATTAGATTCAAGGTCAATATTACTGGCACCAGATGTTATGTCTGGATATTTTGTTAATTGTTTTTAACTTCCACCAGCTGCCAGAGATTTATTCTGGCCTGGATCAATAATCCAGTTTGCACAACAGCACCATCTCCACATGGGGACCTATCAGAAACCACACTGAGCACATTATTTCGGTGCTGCTTGACAGCTCTGTCAAAAAGAACTCCCACCAATGCGACTATCGCGACGGGACTGAGGGCGTCAGACTATAGTCATTCCCTTGTTATGGGACTGGATATAGTTGAGGAACTTTCCACGTGGCTAGGCAGATGTCAGAGTTGGAGCTGGAATGAAACAGCTTCCCCAGTGACAAGACTTGCTGTGCAGCACAATCTTCACTCCTATTGCAAGAATGGTGTCCGAGCCCATTACCTTTGTAATATATACTGTGTTCAGCTGTTTCTTCGTGTCACGTGCAGCGAATCGAATTGGTTGAAGACTGGCATCTGTGATTCTGTGGGCATCATGAGGAGGGTGAAGTGGATTATCGACTCAACACTTTTGGCTGAGGATGGTGCAGATACTACATCCTTGTCTTTTACACTGATGTACAGGGCTTGGAATATTTATAGAGTCCTCTCCTCCAGTAAGTTGTTTATTAGTCCATCGAAATTGATGACCGGTTGTGACTTGACTGCAGAGTTTCGATCTTATCTGTTTGTTTTGGGATTATTTCCCCCCTCTCCACCAGATGGTAGTTCTGCTGTTTATAATGTAACAAGTCAAGTGCTGCAGCATTAATGGATTGTCATCAGGTTTAGATACACATGGTTCTGACTCTGTCATGTTCACCCAAACTCGTCACTGAACCATCACACAGCTTGATGATAATGGTAGAGTCATGGATTATCCTGGGGAAAAGCTTTGGATTGTGATTGAACGCAATTTTGCTGCGGCTGCTGCTGTGATCTACAGCATCACAAGATAACCCAGTGTGAGCTGCAATATCTGCAAATCAATTCTACTGACCTTCCCCCAGTTCACACCGAGACCCGTTCACCTATCAGCCCTGTACTCAGTGACCTAACATGGTTTGTGATGTGCGAACACATCCAGTTTCATAATCTCATTCTGATGAGGGTCTCACCCTGATGTCACGCCTCCAATTTGTTACATTACTCCGATACTTTAACATATTAATCTGAATCGTTTCTTTTCCCATAATACCGTCTCCTGTGTTTGAAGTGAATGTTTTTTCCTCTGTTATTCTCCCTGACCATGATTAAGACCTCTGTCGTGTCAGTGATGCCAGCCTTATGTTGTTTCAGAACCAATGAATTTGTGCACTTTGCGTTTTTATTCACTTCCCAATGTACGGAGCTCTGTGCCGGACAGGGCGTTTGAGCAGATTCGTCACACGTCTTTGGAAAGTTCAAACACAGAAATTGCTGAAGAAACTAAGCAGGTCTGGCTGCATCTTGTGGAGTGAAAGCTGCGTTCATCTTTCGGGTCCAGTGACCCTTCGACAAAGCTCCCACTTCCTATAGCAATTTGTGCATTTTTATTTCCAGTGGGCGGCACGGTGGCACAGTGGTTAGCACTGCTGCCTCGCAGCGCCAGAGACCCGGGTTCAATTCCCGACTCAGGCGACTGACTGTGTGGAGTTTGCACGTTCTCCCCGTGTCTGCGTGGGTTTCCTCCGGGGGCTCCGGTTTCCTCCCACAGTCACAAAGATGTGCAAGTCAGGTGAATTGGCCATGCTAAATTGCCCGTAGTGTTAGGTAAAAGGGGTAAATGTAGGGGTATGGGTGGGTTACGCTTCGGCGGGTCGGTGTGCACTTGTTGGGCCGAAGGGGCCTGTTTCCACACTGTAAGTAATCTAATCTAATCTATTCATAGTTATTTGTTTAATTGAAAATTTGTGCTGGCCTATTCATTTCTGGAGAAACAAAGCAGGTCTGGCAGCATCTACAGAGGCAGAGAAATAGAATTAGCGTTTCTAGTCCGGTCTGACACTTCCTCAGAACTGAAATTATTGGAAACTGGGCATTTAAGTTCCTTGCCAGAGGTGGGGAGGACAGGTGACAGGGTAAGAGGGTGTGACAACCGAAAAACCGGCTTTAAGCAGTGGTGAATGAGAAGATGATATAAAATGAGTTCAAATTAAGATGTGAATGGGGGAAAGCGGTTCTCTCTATTGAGTGCAAGATAAAGAAGACACAACCATAAAAGATCATAGGGAGGCCAGGAGGGAGAATGTTAAACATGTGGTATTATATAGATCTGGCCAGAGATACATTTTCACTGTAGAGATCATCATTGCCGTCAGATAAAAGAATTCATGTGCTTGACGGCTTATTGGCACTAATAATATTTTCATGCTGCCTCAGTATTGGAACATAAAGAAGAAAACAAATAACAGTATTAAGTTTGGGATGAGTGCTGTTTACCTGTCACTTTTAACATTGCTTCAAATTTGCAGTGCTGATCTTTAAATGCTTGTTCTTGAAGTTAGTATCAGATGGAGTGGAGGAGGTTCAGGGATGACATCATAGAAATTTACAAAATCAGGGGAGGCATGAAAAGCTAAGGTCTATTCCACAGGATAGGAAAATTAAATCATAGAACCATAGGTTTATGGTGGAATAGGGAAGATTTAAAAGGGAGGAAGAGGGATTTTATTTTACACAGAGGGTGACGTGTTTTGGAATGCGCTGCCAGAGGAAGACTGGCAGATGCAAGTATGGATCCAACATTTGAAATACATTAGGACGAACATATGAATGTGAACCGTTTAGATGCATATGTGCCAAATGCAAGCAGATGGGAATAGTTTAGTTTGGAAAACCTGGCCAGCGTGGACAAGTTGGACAAAAGACTGTGTTTGTGTGTGATATGGCGGTATGAATATAGAAATCAAAGAAAAAGGAAGAAAAAATGTGATGCAAGCAAATTGGCAAGAAATATAAAAACAAGCGGCACGGGCTTTTCCATGTATGTAAGAAGAGTTAAAGAGGTGTGTGTGATCTTTGGTAGAAAGGAAGTCAGGAAAGTATATTCAGGACATTTGAAGTGTGTGAATGGGGAACTGGATACAGGGAGCAGAAAGGTAATTTAAAGCAGCATTTTACATCGTTCCTCACAGGTAAAGGTGCTGTAAATATTTCAATGGTATAAACAAAATGGTAATAGGAGGGAAGATCTAGAACTGTCTCGAACAAAAGGAACAATATATTTCTCAAACAGATAAGACCAATGGTAAACAGGTCATCAGCAATTCATAGCTGGTTTTAAGAGAAATGGTCACAAAGTGGCTGGTGGCACTGTGTAAAATATTCCATAACTCTCTGGATTAAAGGAGTGTTCCAATGAAACTGGAGACCCTCCAATGTGGTGTCTGTCTTCAAGAAACGAGACAGACTAAATGCAGGAACCACTTAGCCTAACCATTATTGCTGGGAATTTGTGAGAGTCTGTTATTAAGGAAGGGACGGCAGGGCATATCGAAAAGCTTCACAGAGAGTCAGCGTGGTCATGTTAAAGGCGAACTTTATTTTGTCTATAAAATAATGCAAAGGTTTTCTGGAGATCTATTAGAATGTAACAAGCGGCCTTGACAAATGAGGACTGGTAGACATAGAGTCATAGAGTCATCGAGATGTACAGCATGGAAACATACCCTTGGGATCAACCTGTCCATGCCGACCTGATACCCAATCTAGTCCCACTTGCCAGCACCCGGCCCATATCCCTACAAACTCTTCCTATTCATATACCTATCCAAATGCCTCTTAAATGTTGCAATTAGATTAGATTAGATTACTTTACAGTGTGGAAACAGGCCCTTCGGCCCAACAAGTCCACACCGACCCGCCGAAGCGTAACCCACCCATTCCCCTACATTTACCCCTTACCTAACACTACGGGCAATTTAGCATGGCCAATTCACCTGATGTGCACATCTTTGGACTGTGGGAGGAAACCGGAGCACCCGGAGGAAACCCACGCAGACACGGGGAGAATGTGCAAACTCCACACAGTCAGTCGCCTGAGTCGGGAATTGAACCCGGGTCTCTGGCGCTGTGAGGCAGCAGTGCTAACCACTGTGCCACCGTGCCGCCAATTGTACCAGCCTCCACCACATCGTCTGGCAACTCACTCCATACACGTACCACCATCTGCATGAAAAAGCTGCCCCTTAGGTCTCTTTTATACATTTCCCCTCTCACCCGAAAACTATACCCTCGAGGTCTGGACTCCCTGACCCCAGGGAAAAGACTTTGTCTATTTATCCTATCCATGACCCTCATAATTTTGTAAACCCCTATAAGGTCACCCCTCAGCCTCCGACGCTCCAAAGAAAACAGCCCCAGCCTGTTCAGCCTCTCCCTATAGTTTAAATCCTCCAACTCTGGCAAACTCCATGCAAATCTTTTCTGAACCCTTTCAAGTTTCACAACATCTTTCCAATAGTAAGGAGACCAGAATTCACGCAATATTCCAATAGTGGCCTGACCAATGTCCTGTACAGCCGCAACATGACCTCCCAACTCCTGTACTCAGTACTCTGATCAATAAAGAAAAGCATATCAAACGCCTTCTTCACTACCCTATCTACCTGCGACTCCACTTTCAAGGAGCTATGAACCTGCACTCCAAGGTCTCTTTGTTCAGCAAAACTCCCTAGGACCTTACCACTAAGTGTATAAGTCCCGCTAAGATTTGCTTTCCCAAAATGCAGCACCTCACATTTATCTGAATTAACCTCTATCTGCCACTTCTCAGCCCATTGGCCCATCTGGTCCAGATACTGTTGTAATCTGAGGAAACCCTCTTCGCTGTCCACTACACCACCAATTTTGGTGTCATCTGCAAACTTACTAACTGTACCTATTATGCTCACATCCAAATCATTTATGTAAATGACGAAAAGTAAAGGACCCAGCACCGATCCTTGTGGCACTCCACTAGTCACAGGCCTCCAGTCTGAAAAACAACCCTCCACCACCACCCTCTGACTTCTCCCTTTGAACCAGTTCTGTATCCAAATGGCGAGTTCTCCCTGCATTCCATGAGATCTAAGCTTGATAATCAGTCTCCCATGGGGAACCTTGTCAACATCCCCGCCCTCCGTACCCTGAGAGGAACACCACCCCTGCTCATGACTCCACCCCCATTCCCCCCGCCACCACACCCACTCCAGTTACAAGCTCCGCCCCCACTCCCATCTCCACACCCACACCGGTTCCCAGTTCCCAGCCCTTCCGAGATTTCATTATCCCTTCGGACCTGTCCCTCACGGAGGACAAAAGATCAGTCCATGGCAAAGGTTTCACCTGTATCACCCTCCGCCCACGCATCAATGATTTTAATACATGCTGAGACGTCAAACACTTCTTCCACCACCTCCGTGCTCATTTTTACAATCAGGACTCCCGTCCAACTTCCGAGGACCCCTTCACCCAACTCCAACACGCTCCATCCACCTGGACACCCCGTGCCAGCCTATTAACAGACGTCGACCTCTTCATTTCCATTTGCCCCTGGGATTTTAACCGCCTCAACCTGTCTACACCCCCTCTCCCGCTCCAACCTCTCACCCTCACAACGTGCAGCCCTCCACTCCCACTTTTCCAATCCCGACCTCACCATTAAGACAGCAGACAAAAGAGGTGCAGTGGTATTCTGGCGCACTGACCTCTACATCGCTGAAGCCAGACGCCATAAATAAGACACCTCTACCTACCACCCCATCACCAAACCGTCATCTCCCAAACTATACAGAACTTCATCACCTCAGGAGATCTCTCACCCACAGCTTCGAACCTCATAGTCTGGGAACCCCGCACTGCCCGATTCTACCTCCTTCCCATGATCCATAAGCCTAACCTCCCTGGCCAACCCATTGTCTCAGCATGCTCCTGCCCCACTGAACACATCTCTACCTACATCGGCACTGTCCTATCTCCCCTAGTCCAGGAACTGCCCACATACGTTTGGGGCTCCACCCACGCCTGCAACTCCTCCAAGACATCCCTTTCCTCGGCCCCCAAAAGCTTCATCTTCACCATGGGTATCCAATCCCTCTACACCTCCATTCGCCATGACCATGGCCTCCAAGCTCTCCGTTTCATCCTCTCCCGACGTCCCCAACAACACCCTTCCACCGACACTCTCATTCGTTTGGCTGAACTGGTCCTCACCCTCAACAATTTTTCCTTCGAATCCTCCCACTTCCTCCAGACCAAAGGGGTAGCCATGTTCACCCATGTGGGCTGCAGCTCTGCCTATCTCTGTTGGCTATGTAGAAAAATCCATCTCCCGTAATTACACCGGCATCACTCCCCACCTCTTCCTCCGCTATATTTATGACTGCATTGGTGCCACCTCGTGCTCCCACAAGGAGGTTGACAAATTCATCAACTTCACCAACACATTCCATCCTGCCATTAAGTTTGCCTGGAGCATCTCTGACACCTCATTCCCCTTTCTGGACCTCTCTATCTCCATTAAAGACGACCGACTTGACACTGACAATTTTTACAAACCCACCAACTCCCGCAGCTACCTGGATCACATCTCTTCCCACCCTACCTTCTGCAAAACTTCAATCCCATATTCCCAATTCCTCCGCCTCCACCGTATCTGCTCCCATGAGGACCAGTTCCACCACAGAAAACACCAGATGGCCTCCTTCTTTAGAGACAGCAATTTCCCTTCCCACGTGGGTAAAGATGCCATCCAACGCATCTCATCCATATCCCACACCTTCGCCCTCAAACCCCACCCCTCCAACCGTAACAAGGACAGAACGCCCTGGTGCTCACCTTCCACCCTACCAACGATCGCATAAACAAAATCATCCGCCGACATTTCCGCCACCTCCAAACGGACCCCACCACCAGGGATATATTTCCCTCCCCGCCCTTTTCCGCCTTCACAAAAGACCATTCCCTCCATGACTACCTGGTCAGGTCCACGCCCCTCTACAACTCACCATCCCATCCTGGCACCTTCCTCTGCCACTGCAGGAATTGCAAAACCTGCACCCACACCTCCTCCCTCACCTCCAGCCAAGGTCCCAAAGGAGCCTTCCACATCCATCAAAATTTTACCTGAACATCTACCAATATCATTTATTGTATCCGTTGCTCCCAATGCGTCTACTCTACATTGGGGAGACTGGACGCCTCCTCACAGAGCGCTTTAGGGATCTCATCTGGGACACCCGCACCAATCAACAACACTGCCCTGTCGCCCAACATTTCAACTCTCCCTCTCTCACGCACACATGCATTCTCTCTCTCACACACAGGCAGTGTGTGCATGAGAGAGACAATGTGTGTATGAGAGAGAGAATGCGTATGTGCGTGAGAGAATGCATGAGAGAGAATGCGTGTGCGTGAGAGAGAGAGAATGTGTGTGTGTGAGAGAGAGAGAATGTTTGTGCATGAGAACTGAGAATGCATGTGTGAGAGATAGAATGAGTGTGTGCGAGAGAGAGCCAATGCGTGTGTGAGAGAGAGAATGCGTGTGAGAGAGAGAATGCATGTGTGTGTGAGAGATAATGCATATGCGAAAGAGAGAGAATGTGTGTGTCAGAGATAGAGAATGCCTGTGTGAGAGAATGCATGTGTGTGAGAGAGAGAAGGTGTGCGTGAGAGAGAATGCGTGTGTGCAAGAGAGAGAGTACGTGCATGAGAGTGAGTGTACGTGAGAGAGAGGGAGAATGCGTGTGCGTGAGAGATAGAATGACTATGTGCGAGAGAGAATGCGTGAGTGAGAGAGTGAGAGAATGCATGAGTGAGAGAGGGAGAGAATGCCTGTGTGTGAGAGAGAGAATGCATGTGTGCGTGAGAGAGAAAATGCGTGTGTGCAAGAGAGAGAATTAATGTGTGAGAGTGAGAGTATGCGTGTCTACGTGAGACAGAGAATGCGTGTATAAGGGAACGAGAATGCGTGTGCGTGAGAGAGAGAGAATGCGTGTGTGCATGAGAGAGAATGTGCGTATGCGAGAGAGAACGTGTGTGCCTGAGAGAGAGGGGGAATGCGTGTGCGTGAGAGAGAGAATGGATGTTTGCAAGAGAGATAATGCGTGTGTGTGAGAGAGAATGCATTTGTGCGAGAGAGAATGCATGTGCCTGAGAGAGAGAGAATGCATGTGCAAGAGAGAGAGAGAATGCGTGTGTGCAAGAGAGAAAATGCGTGTGTGCGAGTGAAAGAGAATGAGTGTGAGAGAGAGAGAATGTGTGTGTGCGTGACAGAGAGAATGCGTGTGCGTGAGAAAGAGAATGCGTGTGCGTGAGAGAGGAGTGTGTGAGAGAGAGGGAATGCGTCTGTGCGAGAGAGAATGCATGTGTGAGAGAGAGAGAATGCGTGAGTGAGAGTGAGCGAATACCTGTGTGTGAGAGAGAGAATGCATGTGTGCGAGAGAGAGAGAATTCCTGTTTGTGTGAGAGAAAATACGTGTGCGTGATAGAGAGAGAATGTGTGTGTGTGAGAGAGAGAGAATGCATGTGTGCGAGGGAGAGAGAATGCATGTGTGCGAGGGAGAGAGAATGCATGTGTGTGAGGGAGAGAATGCGTGTGTGCAGGAGAGAGAATGCATGTGCGTGAGAGAGAGAACCCGTGTATGCGATATAGAACGTGTGTGCCAGAGAGAGAGAGAATGCGAGTGCTTGAGAGAGAGAGAGAGAGAGAGAATGCATGTGTGCGAGAGAAAGAATGCGTGTGTGCATTCGAGAGGGAAGGTGTGTGTGCGAGAGCAAGAGAATGCCTGTGTGAGAGAGAGACAATGCGTGTGTGCGAGAGAGAATGAGTGTTTGTGAGAGAGAGAGAATACATGTATGTGAGAGAGAGTGCGTGAGAGAGAATGCGTGTGCGTGAGTGAGAGAGAATGCATGAGAGAGAATGCGTGTGTGAGAGATAGAATGAGTGTGTGCGAGAGAGAGAATGAATGAATGTGTGTGAGAGAGAATGCGTGTGCATGAGAGATAGAATGCGTGGGTGTGAGAGAGAGAATGCATGTGTGAGTGAGAGAGAATGCATATGGGAAAGAGAGAGGATGTGTGTGTCAGAGATAGAGAATGCCTGTGTGAGAGAATGCATGTGTGAGAGAGAGAGAATGCGTGCGTGCGTGAGAGAGAATGCGTGTGTGCAACAGAGAGAGTACGTGTGTGAGAGAGAGAGTGAATGCATATGTGCGTGAGAGAGAATGCATGTGCGAGAGAGAGAGAATGTGTGTGTCAGAGATAGAGAATGCGTGTGTGAGAGAATGCATGTGCGAGAGAGAGAATGCCTGTGTGCGTGAGAGAAAATGAGTGTACGAGAGAGAGAATTCGTGCGTGTAAGAAAGAGAATGTGTATGTGAGTGAGAGAATTCATGTCTGCGAGAGAGAGACAATGCATGTGGGAGCGAGAGTGAATGCGTGAGTGGGAGTGAGAGAATGCCTGTGTGAGAGAGAATGTGTGTGTGCAAGACAGAGCGAATGCGTGTGTATGTGTGAGAGAGAATTTGTGTGTGAGAGAGAGAATGTATGTGCGTGAGAGAGAGAGAATGCATATGTACATGTGAGCGAGAGAATGCGTGTATGCGAGAGAGAGAATGCGTGTATGCGAGAGAGAGAATGCATGTGTGTGAGAGCGAGTAAATGCATGCGTGTGAGGGACAGAGAATGAATGTGTGTGAGAGAGAGAATGCATGTGTGCATGAGAGCGAGAATGTGTGTGTGCAAGACCGACAGAAGGCGTGCGTGAGAGAGAGAGACAATGCATGTGTGCGAGCGAGAATGTGTGCGTGTGAGAAATTGAGAATGCTTATGTGCAGGAGATAGAAAATGCGTGTATGCGAGAGAGAATGAGTGTGCCCGAGATAGAGAGAGAATGCGTGTGCATGAGAAAGAGAGATAATGCGTGTGTGAGAGAGAGAGAATGCATGTGTGCGAGAGAGAGAGAATGCATGTGTGTAAGGGAGAATGTGTGTGAGAGAGAGAATGCGTGTGCGTGAGAGAGAGAAAGCGTCTGTGCGAGAGATACAATGCGTGTGTGCGAGAGAGAAAATGCTTTTGTGTGTGAGAGAGAGAATAAGTGTGTGTGTGATAGAGAGAGAATGCATATGTGCATTAGAGAGATAATGTGTGTGTGAGAGAGAGATTGCGTGTGTGCGTGAGAGAATGCGTGAGAGAGAATGCGTGTGCGTGAGAGAGAGAATGTGTGTGTGTGAGAGAGAGAGAATGTTTGTGCATGAGACTGAGAATGCATGTGTGAGAGATAGAATGAGTGTGTGCGAGAGAGAGCGAATGCATGTGTGCGTGAAAGAAAATGAGTGTACGAGAGAGAGAGAATGCGTGCGTGTGAGAAAGAGAATGCGTGGGTGGGAAAGAGAAAATGCGTGTGCACGAGAGACAGAGAATGTGTGTGCGAATGAGAGGTAATTCGTGTCTGAGAGAGAAAGAATGCGTGTGTGTGAGAGAGAGAACACGTGTACTCGTGAGAGAGAGAATGCGTGAGCATGAGACAGAGAGAGAGAATGCGTGTGTGCGAGAGAGAGAATGCGTGTGTGTGTGTGAGAGAGAATGCGTGTGTGTGTGAGAGAGCGAATGCATGTGTGCGAGAGAGAGAGAATGTGTGTGTGTGTGAGAGAGAGAATGTGTGTGCGAGAGAGAGAGACAATGCGTGTGCGAGAGAAAGCAACAATACATGTGTGTGAGAGAGGGAAAGCCCGTGTTCGTGAGAGAGAGAATGCATGTGTGAGAGAGAGTGAGAATGCGTGCATGCGTGAGAGAGAATGTGTGTGCGTGCGAAAGAATGCGTGAGTGAGGGTGAGCGAATGAGTGGGTGTGAAAGAGAGAATGTGTGTGTTTGTGAGAGAAAGAATGCGTGTGCGTGAGAGAGAGAGAGAATGCGTGTGTGCGAGAGAGAGAATGCGTGTGTATGAGAGAGAGAATGCTTGTAGGCAAGAGAGAATGTGTGTGTGAGAAAACATGTGTGTGCGTGAGAGATAGAAAGCGTCTGTGCGAGAGATAGAATGCGTGTGTGCGAGAGAGAGAGAATGCTTGTGTGTGTGAGAGAGAGATTAAGTGTGTGTGTGAGCGAGAGAGTATGCATGTGTGGATAAGAGAGACAAAGTTTGTGTGAGAGAGAGAGAATGCGTGTGTGCGTGAAAGAATGCATGAGAGAGAATGCGTGTGCGTGAGAGAGAGAGAATGCAATGAGAGAGAATGCGTGTGTGAGAGAGAGAGAATGCGTGCGTGCGTGTGAGAGAATGCATGTGTGCAAGAGAGAGAGTATGTGTGTGAGCGAGAATGCGTGAGAGTGTGTGAGAGAGAATGCGTGTGTGCGTGAGAGAGCACGTGTGTGAGAGAGAGAATGCGTGTGTGAGAGGGAAAATTCTTGTGTGTGAGAGAGAGAATGAGTATGTGCGTGAGAGAGAATGCATTGTGCAAGAGAGAGAATACATGTTTGAGCGTGAGAGAATGCTTGTGAGAGAGAATACATGTGTGAGAGAGAGAGTGAATGAGTGTGTACGTGAGAGAGTGGGAGAATGCGTCTGCGTGAGAGATAGAATGAGTGTGTGTGAGAGAGAGAATGCGTATGTGAGAGAGAGAATGCGTGTGTGTGTGAGAGAGAGAATGCATGTGTGCGTGAGAGAGAATGCATGTGCGAGAGAGAGAGAATGTGTGTGTCAGATAGAGAATGCATGTGTGAGAGAATGAATGTGTGAGAGAGAGAATGCATGTGTGCGTGAGAGAAAATGCGTGTACGAGAGAGAGAGAATGCGTGCGTGTGAGAAAGAGAATGCGTGTGTGGGAGAGAGAAAATGCGTGTGTGCAAGAGGCAGAGAATGCGTGTGTGAGAGGGAGAAAATGAGTGTGTGCGAAAGAGAGGGAATATGTGTGTGAGAGAGAGAATGCGTGTGTGTGAGAGAGTGAGAGAGAATGCGTGTGTGTGAGAGAGAGAATGCGTGTGTGCGAGAGAGAGAATGCGTGTGTGTGAGAGCGCGAATGCGTGTATGCGGGAGAGACAGAATGAGTGTGTGCGTGAGAGAGAGAATGCGTGTGTGAGAGGGAGACAATGCGTGTGAGTGAGAGAGAATGCGTGTGTGTGAGAGAGAGAATGCATGTGCGAGAGAGATAGAGAATGCATGTGTGTGAGAGCGAATGTGTCTGTGAGAGAGAGAGAATACGTGTGTGAGAGTGAGAGAACGTCTGTGAGAGAGAATGCATGTGAGAGAAAGAGAGAATGTGTTAGAGAGAGAGAGTGCGTGTGTGCCTAACTGAGAAAGTGTGTGTGAGAGGGAGAGAATGCGTGTGTGAGAGAGAAAGAATGCGTGTGTGAGAGAGAGAACACGTGTGCTCGTGAGAGAGAGAATGAGTGAGCATGAGAGAGAGAGAGAATGCATGTGTGCGAGAGACAGAGAATGCGTGTGTGAGAGAGAAATGAGTGTATACGAAAGAGAGGGAATACATGTGTGAGAGAGAGAGAGAATGCATGTACGAGACAGAGATAATGCGTGTGTGTGAGAGAGAATGCGTGTGTGAGAGAGAGAATGCATGTGTGAGAGAGATAGAGAATGCGTGTGTGTGAGAGAGAATGTGTGTGAGTGAGAGAGAATGCGTGTGTGAGAGAGAATGCGTGTGTGAGAGAGAGAATGTCTGCCTGAGAGAGAGAATGCACGTGAGAGAAAGAGAGAATGTGCGTGAGAGAGAGAATACGTGTGTGCCTGACTGAGAATGTGTGTGTGAGAGGGATAGAATGCATGTGTGAGAGAGAGAACGAGTGTGTGAGGGACAGAGAATGCGTGTGTGCGCGAGAGAGAGAATGCATGTGTGTGAGAGAGAGAATGCCTGTGTGTGAGAGAGAGAGAGAATGTGTGTGCGAAAGAGAGAGAATGCGTGAGTGAGAGAGTGAGAGAATGCATGTGTGTGTGACGGAGACTGCGTGCGCGCGAGAGAGAATGCATGTGTGTGAGTGAGTGTGTGCGTGCGTGTTAGAACGTATGTATACAAGTGAACGAGAGTGAGTGCTCACGTGAGAGAGAGGGCAAGGAAAGAAAGTTTGTCTGCGTGTGGAAGAGTGTGCACAAGAGAATTGTGTGTGTGTATGTGCACGCAATGGAAAGTGTGTGCACATGTGAGAAAGAGTGTGAGAGCATGAGTGTGTGTGTGTCCGAGAGAGAAAGAGAGCGCATGCAAGTGAAAGAGTGTGTGCATGCGAGAGAGTGTCTGCATGTGAGAGGAAGAATCTGTGTCCACATTTTCTGTGTGAGTTTGTGCCTGAGATACGGGGCTGGTGGGTTGGGTGGGGAGAGAGAGAGAGAGAGAGAGATTGTGTGTGTGTGAGAGAGAATGCGTGTGTGTGCGAGAGAGAAAGATTGCCTGTGTGCGAGAGAGAGTGCATGCATGAGATAGTGTGTGCGCATGAGAGAAAATGTGCGCATGCGAGTGAGAAAGAGAATTAGTGTATGTGAGATATGATGTGCACATGCATGAGTGTGTGTGAGAGTGAGAGAAAGAGAGTGTGAGTGTGAGAGAGAGGAAGTGTGTGTATGTGAAAGAGTGAGTGCATGCGAGTGTTTGTGTACACATGTCAGACAGTGTGTGTGCAAGTGAACGAGAGTGAGTGTGCACGTGAAAGAGCGGGAATGTGTGAGAGAAAGAGTGTCTGCGTGTGGAAAAGTGTGCACATGTGCACGAGAGAATGTGTGTGTGCGCAAGAGAAAGCGTGTGCACATGTGAGAAAGAGTGTGAGAGCACGAGTGTGTGTGTGTGTCCGAGAAAGAGAGTGCATGCATGTAAGAGAGTGCATGTGCATGCGAGAGAGTGTCTGCATGTGAGAGGAAGATTTTGTGTCCACACGCTGTGTGAGTGTGTGCCTGAGAGACGGGGGGAGGGGAGAGGGAGACAGAGAGAGAGACTGTGTGCGCGAGAGAGAGTGTGTGTGTGAGAGAGGGAAAAAGACAATATGAGCCTGCGTGAGAGAAATACAAATTGCGCGTGTGAGAAAAAGTGTGTGTGTGTGTGTGTGTGTGCGACAGAAGTGTGTGTTAGAGTGTGTGTGAGAGACTTTGCAAGTATATGTGAGAGACAGAGTTTGGAGAGAGAGGGAGTGTGTGAGAATATATGAGATGGTGAATGGGAGTCTGTAGGGATGGGTGCGTCAGAAGGTGTGTGTGTGTAAGAGTGTGTGTAACTGAGAGAGTATGTGAAACGAATATGTGTGAGAGAGAGTGGAGAGAGAGAGAATGAGAGAGTGAAAGTGTGTGCATGTGAGTGAGACAGAGGGAGAGTGCGCCTATGCATGTTTGTGTGTGAGTGTGTGAGAGAGATTATGATAGTGTGTGTGAAAATGTTTGAGTGTGCATTTGTAAGTGACTGCTTGTCTAAATGTGTGCATGTCAGTGTGGCTGTCTGCAAGTGTGTGAAAGGGCATGTGTGTGAGGGACGGAATGTGGTGCGTGAGGGAATGTGTGTGTGTACACATGTGAGAGAGTGAGTAAATGAGAGTGAGGGATGGTGTATGGTTTGTGGATCATTACTGGGACAGGGACATAAACACGTGGTTTATACACAGTTACATTATGGAGAGACAGCACTGACACGGAAACTGGGCACTCAGATGGAAACACACACACACACATACACACACAGAGGCATGGCCTCACTCTCTATCACACACACAGTGGCATGGTCTCACTCACATACACAGGGGCATGGTCTCACTATCTCACACACATACAGAGGCATGGTCTCACTATCTCACACACGCACACAGGGGCATGGTCACACTCTCTCACACACACAGGGGAATGGTCTCAATATCTCTCACACACACAGAGGCACGGTCTCACTCTCACATACACGCACACAGAGGCATGGTCTCACTCTCACACACACGCACACAGAGGCATGGTCTCTCTGTCACACATATACACAGAGGCATGGTCTCACTCTCTCACACACACACTCTCACTATCACTGTATTCTAACAAATGAAAGGCTTAAGAGAGAATCAATTTTTCAATGTATAGTTTCCGTTACATCACACTGTACATTTCTGCTATAAACTCTGTGTTACGATCGAGACCTCTACTATCACCTGATTAAAGAAACGGCGCTCCGAAAGCTAGTGTGTTTCCAATTAAACCTGTTGGACTATAACTTGGTGTGTGATTTCTACCTACAGTCAGGCTCTGAGTCGCTAGTGTGGGAGTAATCCTCAATATTTTCAAAATGCACTGACACAACTAATAAGGCTTGAAAAAAAGTGAGTTGTAGCAAATGGGAAAGATGACACTTTGTAGTTCCAGAATTAACATCTCAGTGGGCAGCAAGGTTCCACAAGGCTCCTGTCCTGGGAATGAACATGTCATTCCGACAGAGCCCTCTCCAGGGAGCAGACTGACAGACGATGCAACGTGTCAGAGAGGGCAGGGGTGGGGTCCACTAAACTCTCACCCAGAATAAACGTGCACAAGGAATTGGTCAGATTCATTCTCAAACCCTGTTCTCTCTCAGTGTGGAGTGTGAGCAGCACTCCCTTTCTGGTTGAGACAGTGTGTGTGTGTGCACGCGTGTGTGTCTGTGTGTTTAATAACATTTCCAGCCTCTGGTTAATTGCTTTCGTATGATTTGTTTGTATTTTGATGTTGCTGTGATGTTATGAAATGCATTGAGGATGGGGAAGAGGTGGTGGGATGGTGTTTAAACTGGGATCTTGTTGTGTAATTTAGCATTACACTGCTCTCGCTCCCCCGCCCCGCCATCAACTCATCTCTTCTCTCTTTTATCCCAGGGAACTTTTGTTGGAAAAGCAGGAAAGTGAGAATCGAAACTGCCTGGGGGCCAGGAAAGCCTTGGACAGGAACATCCTCCAGAGGGGGAGCACAGGCCTGAGGCCTGTTGGCCAGGCTGCAGCCCGTGGGGCCCAGGTGAGTCGGGGTCTGTTTATACCCCCGAAGATTCATCTCCTCTGGGGGTAGGGGAGGTGGGGTGGGTGTGGGAGCCTGACTTGTCGGGGCCTCTGGTTAACTGGGTTCTGTCAGATCACGGCCTTGTCGATATTAAAATGGGTTTCAGAGAGGGGAAACCTGGGATCTTGCTGTGCTATCTCCATGTCAAAGATTTTCCTGCTCAGCCTTCCCACTCATGCTGCCTCTTTTCTCCCAAAGGGATATTTCTGGCCACTTCAGGATTTGAAAAGAGTGTGTTTTGAAGCAGGAAACCTTCAAACAAGAGCTACCTCCAGAGGGGGAACGCAGTCCTAAGGCCTGTTCGACAGGCTGCAGCCTGTTGGGCCCAGGTGAGTTTTGTCTGTGTATTACCCCGAGGTTTAATCTCCTCTCTCTCTGGGGAGCGGGGCTGGCTTTTACTAGGACCTCTGGTTAACCGGGTCCTGTCGGATTGCGGCGTGTTGTTTTTGAACAGGTTTGACGCCTGGGGCTAATGTAACTGTGCTTTGGGATTTGACACAAATACGTCAACTCTTACCCAGCATCACCCACAATGTGTGTGGGGTTAGATTGCTGCTTGTGTGATCTTGCTGTGCGTACGTGTTTATTAATGTTTCTAGCTTCTGGTCAACTGCTCTGCGGTGATGTCTGTGTATTTGAATGTCTCTGTGATGGTCAGCAATTCATTAATTCTGCAATAATTAAACTGAACCAGTGTCATAGGGTCACGTGGGAGATTGGGGAAGGCAGAAAGCTGTGGGATCTTGCTGTGCTTTTGTTGTCACTGTTGTATTTTATTTCAAATTGATTTGTTTTTATTTCTCAGTTTGTTTCCCCACCTCCTGCTTCCCCCAGCGCTGGGGGTGAGGAGGAGCTTGGATCCAGGAGCAGAAACTCTGGACGATGCAGAGACAGAGAGAATGATAGCACTTCTGCCGCGAGGAATCATCAGACACACACACACACAGAGAATAATCAGAAACTATCCTGTATCCTTGTCGTTCATTTATGCACACACGGGGAAAAGAATGGTGGGGTTCAGGTTGTCTCTGAGATTTTTACCACAAGGGACGTGTTCTGGTCTGGACTGGGGGAGACAAAGTTGGGAAAAGATGGAGGGGGAGCTGCCGCACAGTCTGATCCCACAGATGTCACTGACTCCCTCTCTCATTCCAGCTCCAGGGTAAGAGAAAGGGGTAAAGGGAGAATGGGGGTGTGAAGGAGGTGGGAGAGAGGGAGACAGAGAGAAAGAGGAACTAGTCAAAGGGAGCGCTGACTGTCCCAGAGTAAGGTTCATTGGTTTAAAATGGATTTGAGGCCTGTGTTTAAAGGAACCGGGGCCTTGGGATTGTGATACAAACAGGTTACACCCCCAGGATCTGGGAGGAAGGACTCTCAGAGGAGGGAATGAATACCTTAACATGAGAAACTCTCTCCAAAGGCGCATTCCAATGTCAGAGTCATGTGCATAGGCCAGGGGGAGACAATGTGAGAAGTCTGAGAGACAGAGAGAAAGGTCTTCGAGATGGAGACAGCAAGGGTGGGGGGGGGGGGGGGAACGCAGAGGAAGAGATTTCAGAGATAGAGGGAGAGGGGGGAGGGACAGAGAGATCTCGGAAATGGAGAGAGTAAGAGGGGGAACAGAGAGAGGGAGGGAAGAGAGATCAGAGATGGCGACAGCGTGAGGGGGGAACAGAGAGGAAGAGAGAGTGTGAGGGGGCCAGCGTGACAGTGATGCAGTCAGTGTGAGGCGCTCAGGATGATAATGACGCAGTGTGAGTGGGTCAGGGTAACAGTGACACAGTAAGGGTGAGGGGGTCAGTGTGATAGTGATGCAGTAAGTGTGAGGGGGTCAGTGTGATAGTGACGCAGGAAGTGTGAGGGGGTCAGTTTGATAGTGATGCAGTAAGTGTGAGGGGCTCAGGGTGATAGTGACGCAGTACGTGTGAGGGGGTCAGGATGATAGTGACGCAGTAAGTGTGAGGGGGTCAGGGTGATAGTGACGCAGTAACGCGTGTGGGGGCCAGGCTGATAGTGACGCAGTAAGTGTGAGGGGGTCAGGGTGATAGTGACGCAATAAACGTGTGGGGGTCAGGCTGATAGTGATGCAGAAAGTGTGCGAGGGTCAGGGTGACAGTGATGCAGTAAGCATGTGGGGATCAGGCTGATCGTGACGCAGTAAGTATGAGGGGGTCAGTGTGATAGTGACGCATAAATCTGAGGGATCAGGCTGATAGTGACGCAATACGTATGAGGGGGTCAGGCTGGTAGCGACGCAGTAAGTGTGAGTGGTAGAGGCTGGTAGTGACGCAGTAAGTGTGATTGTGTCAGGGTGGTAGTGACGCAGTCATTGTGAAGGGGTCAGGGTGATAGCGACACAGTGAATGTGACGGGGTCAGGCTGATAGTGATGCAGTAAGTGTAGGGGTTTTAGAGTGTGAGTAACTCAGTCAGTGTGAGTCTGCAAGGGTGACAGTGATGTAGTAATTGTGAGGGGGTCTGGGCGATAGTGACGCAGTAAGTGTGAGGGGGTAGGGTGACAGTGAGGCAGTAAGTGTAATGGTGCAGGGTGACAGTGACGCAGTAGGTGTGAGGGTGTCAGGGTGACAGTGACGCAGTAAGCGTGAGGGGGGTCAGAATGATAGAGACACAGTAAGTATGATGGTGTCAGGATAACAGTGACGCAGTGGGCGTGAGGGGGGGTCACGATGATAGTGACACTAAAGTGTGAGGGGGTCAGAGTGACAGTGAGCAGTAAGTGTGAGAGAATCAGGGTGATAGTGATGCAGTAAGTGTGAGGGGGTCAGTGTGACAGTGATGCAATGAGTGTGAGAGAATTAGGGTGATAGTGATGCAGTAAGTGTGAGGGGGTCAGTGTGATAGTGATGCAGTAAGTGTGAGGGGGTCAGTGTGATAGTGACGCAGTAAGTGTGATGGGACCAGGGTGATAGTGATGCAGTAAGAGTGAGGGGGTCAGGGTGATAGTGACGCAGTAAGTGTGAGGGGATCAGGGTGACAGTGACGCAGTCAGTGTGAGGGGGTCAGGGTGACAGTGATGCAGTAAGTGCGAGTGTGTCAGGGCGAGAGTGATAAAGTAAGTGTGAGGGGGGCAGGGTGATAGTGATGCAGTAAGCGTGAGGGGGTCAGTGTGACAGTGATGCAGTGAGTGTGAGAGAATCAGGGTGATAGTGATGCAGTAAGTGTGAGGAGGTCAGTGTGATAGTGACGCAGGAAGTGTGATGGGACCAGGGTGATAGTGATGCAGTAAGAGTGAGGGGGTCAGGGTGAAAGTGACGCAGTAAGTGTGAGGGGGCTCAGGGTGATAGTGAGGCAGTACGTCTGAAGGGGTCAGGGTGGTAGTGACGCAGTAAGTGTGAGGGGGTCAGGGTGATAGTGATGCAGTAAGCGTGTGGGGGTCAGGCTGATAGTGACGCATTAAGTGTGCGGGGGTCAGGGTGATAGAGATATAGTAAGCGTGTTGGGGTCAGGCTGATAGTGATGCAGTAAGTGTGAGGGGTCAGGGTGATAGTGATGCAGTAAGTGTGCGAAAGTCAGGGTGACAATGATGCAGTAAGCATGTGGGGGTCAGGCTGATCGTGACGCAGTAAGTATGAGGGGGCCAGGTGATAGTGACTCAGTAACTCTGAGTGATCAGGCTGATAGTGACGCAATAAGTGTGAGGGAGTCAGGATGACAGTGACGCAGTTAGTGTGATGGGGTCAGGGTGATAGTGACACAGTTAGTGTGATGGGGTCAGGATGATAGTGATGCAGTTAGTGTGACGGGGTCTGGGTGATAGTAACACAATAAGTGTGATGTGGTCAGGGTGGTAGTGACAAAGTGAATGTGACGGGCTGCCTGTTGATAGTGAAGCAGTAACTCTGAGGTTTCTCTCTGACATAATATCTCTCCCTCCTGTCCCTCCCTTCCTCCCTCTCTGACAAACTCTGTCTCCATGGTCCTTCCCTCTCCCTCTGACCCAGAAACTGGGAGGGTTGGTGGTGAGGCTGCATGTGGGGTGGTTGGGGTGAGATGTGGAGGAATGGAAAATGGGGTAGAGATTGAATTGGGAGGGAGACAGTGACGGCAGGTGAGTGAGAGTGAGCGGGAGAGGGAGAGAGAAGAGTGAAGGCAGTTGGAGAAACAAGGGTTGGGGTGTTTGTGTGATGGGGGGACGAGGGAGAGTGAAAGCGAAAGGTGGTTAGAAAGAGTGAGTGTGCAGAGAGAGCGAGAGAGAGGGAGAAGTGTTGAGTAAGAGTGGGAGAGAGGAAATGGGGAGTCCAGATTGGAGTGGGGGAACAGATGGAGGTTAACCCAGCTCCTGAGCTCAGGGCGTGGTACCCTCTACTTCCCTGAGGACCAGGACTTGGGGCTGAGTCTGTCTCTCTCCAGCTCAGCTTCTCCAACACAAAGACACACAACAACATCGGTCACGCTGCTGCTCGATACGCTTTAATGATCATTTTTATTGTTTATAAATAGAAGTGATGGATACAGTCAGTGGGATGGTTCCTTTTCTTGCTGGCCCCTGAATTGTGAGAAACATTGAAATGTTTCCCTGTAACCCCGCTGTGGGATAAGGATGGACAAACAAGCGCTACCCTCAGTCTGTTACCATAGCGACAGGCTGCTCCGTCGCTGAAACACTGAGCTGAAATGATAAAATCCCGGATGGTTTGATTATTGAGGGAATTTGATTGATTGATGGATTTTGGTGAAGAGATATTTCAGCACATTCTTCAGCTGCTGCCTGAACTTAGTCTGGGTCACAGCATAAATCGCGGTGTTTGTGCAGCAACTGAGGAGCTGCAGCATGAAACCCAATTCCTGCACAAAGTCATGGAGATACACAGACCTATACCCAATCAACCACATCCGTCTCCATATCGAAAATACCATTAACGTTGACCATAACAGGATGAAATTGGCCGAGATCACAAACAGTAAAATGGTGGATGTTTTTCGGTTTCTCATTTCTGTGTCAGACTGAGCGTCCCCATTGGTGTGAGCGCGGAGTCTCCTGCGGGCTCTGCTGGTTACTAAAATGTGTCTGACGGTGAGAACATTGAGCAGCAGAATCAGGAGAAATGGGACACACGGGGTTAGAATGTGGTGGAGGAACTCGATTGTAACCCAGACACTGGAGTAATAAACAGCGACTGTTGCATCACAAAACCGGGGCTCGTTCTTCAGCCTATACCGAGCCGTGAGCATAAAATACCAGGAAATGTTCTTTAAACAGCTCAGCACAGTCACTCCGCCCAGAACCACAGCCGCCGTTTTCTCACTGCAATGCTTATCTTTCAACTTCTGGCAACAAATGGCCACAAACCGATCAAAGGTGAAAGTGACGGTGAACCAGACAGAGCAGTCAGTGGCTGCATAAAGCAGGATGGCGTGGATATTACACAGGGGGACGGAGACCCTCAGGAAATAAAACTGTTCCCGATAAACAATGGGAATGTGTCTCAGTATCAGGTCGAGGATAATGACCAGGAGATCCGCCACTGCCATGGCCCCCAGGTAACGACTGACACATGGAGACAATCCACAATCCTTGTAAAGCAGGATGTAAATGGTCACTACGTTAACTGTGAGGAAGGAAAACAAACACATTATCCATCAGCCTGGAGGCAAAGGGACCCGTTTGATTGGGGACCCAGTGAGATTTTCAAATGTGTCCCTGTATTCAGTGATTTATTAAAATAATTGGAGCTGGAATAACTAATGGGAAGGTCTGAATTACTGACAAAAATGTGACATAAACCACAAAGAAACCCTCCCTCCCCAAACACACAGAGACACATCCATAAGGACAGATGGTTTCGAGAACATTCCCACACACGTGATCACCCGAGAGCAGACACAGGTCACTCCTTCCCAGTTCCAAATACGGAGGGTGGAAACTTTGCTGTCCTGAAGAATTCTCTCCCAGTTTCCTGAAGACAAATGGAGTTTTAGAATTTCTGTAGTTTGGTCTAAATTGTGGTCGATCCTGTGTTGTGAAGTAATGTAAACGCAGGGAAAACGTATTCACCCATTTAACTGCCTGAGGGGCCTTCGGAACAGTGTCTCCTTCTCCCTGGAACATGATCTCTTCCCTCAGGATCTTATCGATTGTTCAATTCACTGACGTCGGGCCGTTCACAAACAATGTCAGGGACAGAACTTTCCAGGGAATATCAGTTATAGAATGTCAGGGACAGAACGTTCCGGGGAACTGCATCACCTTTCCCCCCTATTCACCCCACCAATATGATGTACTGTGCACAGGCTACCTATCCATCCAACACTGGGAGCTACACTGACCACATCATTGCATTATCTATAAACCACACCCAGATAGTCTGACCAGCACAGCGACCTGTGCAGTGATCACTCATGAATTAACCTGTAAACCAGGAGCAGTTAACTCCCAGCATGTAGGACTGTGTATACCACCCCAGTGCATTGATCGGTAAACCAGGAGCATTTACCCTCCCAGCATGTCGGACCGTGTGCATCTCCCAGTGCATTGATCTGTAACACTGTGTTAGATCCCTGCCCAGTGTGGGGAAACTTGCAGCCTATACTGGAAGTGACGGGATGTGCAGCTCCCATCCATTTCCAGCTCCATATCTCCATTGTCCCATGACAAGGGGATACTGTGGGTGTGAACATCACTGCCAGAGAGAGATGGCGAGGGAATCAGTTTAAATATCACCACATGGGAGGGGGGGGAGGGGTTTGGGATATAGCCAGAGGCAGGGAGACTGAGAGACAGTGTCATGGAAGAATGTGTTCCCCGGTTTCAGAATGCTGAAATGTAGACACTTCGATAGCATTCTGTAACATGAGCCAGACTTCCCAGGAAAGATGGGAAAAAGGGATATTGGTGTGAGGTCAGATGAAACAACAGCTGCTGTTTGTTTTTGAAATTAAGTTTATGTAATTTTAATAAGTTTCTTATTAAAACAGTATATTACTGTGGAGTTGGAGTTAGATAATAAGCAGTTAAGAGAAATGGGGTCTCAGAGTTGTGAATAATTGATGCAAAAAATTCACTATCAGAGTTAAAATAATAAATTGATGTTTTTGTTTAAACAATGGAATTTGGGAGTTTTCTGTCATTCATATTTTACCAGTTTGCAAGACAAATTGAGCAGTTCTTTATGTTTAGTTTAAATTACCAGATGAGCTCAATACTGTGTCCAAACAATTGCTGTGTGTGTTTCTGTGTGTGGCAGGTCTGGCGATCTATGTGGTGCTTAAAGTGATGCAATGCCACCCTCTGCTGGCCTCCACACGCCACTGCACAGGCATTAGCAGAGGGTGAAAACCAACAAGGATTTATTCAGAGAGGGGGAGAGAGAGGGCAGCTGATCACAGCACCATCCAAACGGATATCTTATCCATGTACTGATCTAAATGTCCTTTAAACATTGTAACTGTCCCTGCTTTCACCACTTCCTCTGGAAGTTCATTCCACACACAAGCCTGCTTCTGTCTAAAATAATTATCTCTCATGACTTTTGTAAATCTTTTCCCTCACACCTTAAAATATCCCTCAGTTTTGAATTTCTAACTATATGGAAAAGATATCAGCCCTTCAGCTATCTGTACCCCTCATTATTTTATGAACCTCTGTAAAGATACCCCTTAATCTCATACTCTCCAGTGAAAAAAATCCCAGCCTATCCAGCCTCTTCATATAGCTCAATCCCTCCATTCCCAGCAACATCCGGGTTAATCTCTTCTGAACCCTCTCCAGTTTAATAGTATCAAGGTCAATAATATCAAAGTGAAGAGTCAATGCATTTTCTAAGGTAGGGGAAACCAAAACTAGAGGACATAGGCTTAAGGTGAGAGATGAACATTTTAAAGTGACCTAAGGGGCTGCTTTTTCACCCAGAGGGTATTGTGCCTATAGAATGAGCGGGCAGAGTGACCAGACTGGACACAGTATTCCGGAAGTGGTCTCACCAATATCCTATACAACCTCAACGTAGCGTCCCAATTCTGATACTCAAAAGTCTGACCTATTAAGACATGTGTGCTAAACACATTCTTAACCACACTATCTATTTGAGATGCAAATTTTAAAGAATTATACCTGACAGCCTAGGTCTCTGTTCTCCAACACTGCCAAAGATCCTACTTTTAATTGTATAGATCCTGCTCTTGTTTGATTTACCAAATCTAATACCTCGCATTAATCCAAACTAAACTCTATCTGCCACGCCTCAGCCACTGTGTGTGATTTTACTGCCACCTGCCCCTCCCCTTCAATTTAAAATACTCTCCACCTCTCCAGGAGACCTGCACATTCTGGCCTTGATTTTCACAAAGACCCTGAGCTTGGGTAGCCTTGTGTAGTTATGGGGAGGAGGGACAGATTGCAGACACAGTCAGTGGGGAGGAGAGACTGGACAGTAATCAGCAGCCTGGTATCATTTCATGGTTTTAGGAAGAGGGCAGTCGCACGTGAGGGTTGCGTAATACCGTTCGGTGTTTTGGGGCCAGAAATTACACTCTTTCTACGTCTCTGGTGTTCATTAATGAAAATCTATTCGAGACCCTTCAGTGTGCAGAGTGTGTCTGCAGGATTTCTTTCCCTAATATTGCAGACTCCAGATAATCGCGAGTCATAGTTAATTTCGATGATACAGCACGAGCACTCAACATCCTCCAGTTAACAAATATCTTGCATTTGTTTAACAATACAAAGTGTAGTTCAGTCATGGTAACCTGTTTATAATAAATCCACACCGAGCTGAAAGCCGGCACTTTAAATGGTAGTGTAGTGTGTAGTGTCCCTGCCTCAGAGCCAGAGCTCTGGATTTGATTCCAGTTCCTGAACTTCTTTGGTAGTGTTCCTAGCTCTCGACTACAAGGTCGGGATTCAAGTCCTGCCTGTTGCAAAGTATGTCACAGCATGTCAGAACAGGCAGATGAACAAACACACAGGAGATTAATGTTACAGCTTTATGGGTATTGCCAAGTGGTGTTAGTATCCCTAACTCAGTGCACAAAGGTCTGGGTGTAAATCCCACAGAAGTGTTTTATAATACATCTGAACAAACCGATTAAAACGGATTTAGAATTGTTACCTGATGGAGAAAGAAGAGGTGTCAGTATTGAATTTCAGAATGTAGGCCTAGGATGATTTAAAGCACAGCCATTCGTGTTGATTGGAGTCACATTTCGCAGCAGTAGATGTTTATAAAATCGGAATGGTCATAGATAGAGTGAGTAGTCAGGGTTTTCCCCCAGGTTAGGGGCGTCCAAAACTCGAGGGCATTGGAAGAAAGTGAGACAGGAAAGATTTTGAAGAGGCCTAAAGGGCACCTTTTCACACAGAGGGTGGTTTGTTGTATGGAATGAGCTGCCAGAGGAAGTGGTAGAGGCTGAGACAACTACAACATGTAAAAGGCATCTGGATGCTGACAGACTTGCTGAGCTTTTCCAGCAATTCCTATATTTGTTGAAAAAATGCATTCATTTTAATACAGGTATTCTGAATACATTACACATTTTATTTTTTTCATGACGCAGGGACATGCAAACATACCTTCAAATCGACCGAGACCATTTTCTGCTAAGGGTATGGCTCTGTGTGCGACAGCAGCAATGATTTTCCGACATTGTACATTGAAGATGATGGAGACATAGTTTGGACAATGTACAAGGAGATCTCACATGGTCCAGTTTGGGAGAGAATGACATTACTGTGTGATTTAACTCAGAGAGAGAGAAATTGACATCGGCCCGAGAAGGAACGGCCCATTGCACTCTCTCTCCTTCATTATTCCTCATCACAGCAATGTGCACGAGCTAAAATGAAACCTCCACTGTCATCATTACCATTCTTATTTTTATAGAAACCGTGCAGTGTGGAAACAAGCCCTTTGGCCCAACAAGTCCATACCAAACTTACAAAATGTAACCTTCCCAGGCCCGTTCCCTTACAGTTACCCCTGACTAGTGCTCCTAAACTAGAAATCGCTGAAGAGTGTAGGCAATTTGACCAATCCACCTGAAAAACATAGGTTTGGATTGGGGGAGGAAACTGGACCACCCATTAGAAGCTCATGTCGACAAGGCATAGAGTTCAAACCGTCACCTGAGCCTGGAATCGAACCCAAGTCCCTAGTGCTGTGAGGTGGTAGTGCTAGCCACTGAGCCACCGTGCTAATTTTTAGGCGATTACTGACCAGAATTCATTGGAACCTCCCCACTGCCTAATGCAAAGGGATTTCAGCCAAATCCAACTGTTCCAGGATGAAATCCCATTGCTTGCAGCTTGTGTGAGTAGAATATCTTCAGAAGCAGAATCACATTTCGGACAATGTCCCTTTGTTTCCTTTTGTCATGAGTTGCACTAATGTCTGGACAAGGTTCTTTCAACTTGAAATTGCACAGAGTGTGTGTGTGTATGTGTGTGTGTGTGTGTGTGTGTGTGTGTGTGTGTGTGTGTGTGTGTGTGTGTGTGTGTCTGTGTGTGTGTGTGTGTGTGTGTGTCAGCGTTTTTAGAAAGGGAAATATCGATTCTATATTTGCAAATTCCAAACAGTTTGCCATGCATTTTTCCACCACAGTTGAGTAACATTGCTCTGGATCATAAACGTGCTATTTGAGCATATGAAAGAAACTAGCCTGACTTGTTGCTAAAACTGACACTGACCCAGTCTGAGACCGAAATCATCAGCCATATTACCAACCTGGTTACATTTAACTTTTGTTATGAGCAGTGTAGCAGTGAGACTAGAAAAAGAAACAGTGACCCCAAAAGCCGGGGAACTATAGACTGGTGAGCCTGATGTAAGTGGTGGGTAAGTTGTTGGAGGTGATTCTCATGGGCAGGATTTACACATATTTGGGAAGGCAAGGGCTGAATGTGGTAGTCAACGTGGCTTTTTGCATGGGAAATCATGTCTCATTAATTTGATTGAGTTTTATGAAGAGGTGAAGAAGAAGATTGATGAAGGCAGTTTGGTAGACATTGTCTATGTGGAACTCAGCAAGGTGTTCATAACATTCTGATTGGTAGACAGATTAGTTCGGTTCGGTCACATGGGGTACAGAGGAAGCTAGCCACAATTGGTTTGAAGGAAGGGGGTATTTTTCAGCCTGGAGGCTTGTGAGCAGCAGTGTGCTGGAAGAATTAGGACTGAGTTCACTGCATTTCATCGTTTATGTCAAGGATTTGGGCGTGAATTTCAGAGGCATAGTTAGTATGTTTACAGATTACATCAGAAATGTCGGGTAGTAGATTATCTCGGAGTACAACGAGACCACAATTAGATGGGACAAAGGGGCAAGGAGTAACAGAGGAAGTATAATATGGATAAATACGAGGTTTTGCATTTTGGGAAGGCAAATCAGGGCAGAAGTTATACGCTTAATGGTAAGGTCCTGGGGAGTGTTGTGGAACAAAGGAATCTCGGACTGCAGGTGCATTGTTCCTTGAAAGTGGAGTCGCAGGTAGACAGAGTGGTGCTGAACACATTTGACACATTTGCCTTAATCAGTCAGAGCATTCAGTATAGGAGTTGTGGTGGCAAGTTGCATCTGCACAGGATGTCGGTAAGGTCACTTTAAGAATACTGCATACAACTCGGTTTTCTGCAGAAATGACATACACGGATGTTCCAGGACTGGAGGTTTGAGCTTCAGGGAGAGGTTGATTCGTTTGAGGTGTTTCCCCCTGGAGTGTCAGAGGTTGAGGGGTGACATTATAGAGGTTTATAAAATCATCGGGGGCATGGATATTCTGAACAGCCACGCTCTGCTCCCCAGTATAGGGGAGTCCAGAACAAGAGGGCATAGGTTGAAGGCGAGAGGGCGAATGATTTATAACGGACATAAAGGTAAATGTGACACACAGAGAGTGGTGTGTGTACGGAAAGCGCTGTCAGAAGAAGCGCTGAATGTGGTTACAGTCGCACATTTAAAAAGTGTCTGAAAGAGGAGGGATATTCGCCAAATGCTGGCAAATGGAACTAGGCCAGATTTGATATCTGATCAGCGGGAACAGATTGGACTAAAGGGTATGTTTCTGTTCTGCATGATTCTCTGATTCTGTAAGAGGGATGATGAAAAACATTGAAAGGACCTTTCAAGTGGGAATTCTCTTCACTGGAAGTTTATCGTGCCTCTATGTTCACATTGGTTGAAAGCTGCATTAGCTAAACATTTGACAGGTAAGTGAGTCACGGATATTGGGATACAGACAGGAAAGTGGGGCTGAGTCCAGAACCTGATCAGCCACAATCTTAGTTCCTGGTGGAGAAGGCTCAAAGTATCTAATTACCCACTCCTGCTCCTCAGTCCCATGTTTCTATGTTCCCTTCAGCACCTCAAACTTGCTGGACAAGAACAGTTGGAGGCCACTTACTCCTATAACCTGGTGCACAGAAACATGGTGGACCATTCAGCCTCTCAAGACTGTCCCACACGCTTTGAGGTGATAGGAGAAATTTAATTGGAAAACTCAGGCTGTGTATGAAAGAGGCCCCTCATCTCTCTTTACAGAGCTTCCCCTCTCTGCAACTTGTGCTTCATTTGTTGGTCATGTTGTCGACCAAGATTCACTGTGAATACAGCCCATGTATCTCACAAGAGATGGCTCACAAAATCATCTGGTCTTCCTGACTGCAATATTCAATAACATAACATTCATGAAAATAACACCCACTAACTTTCCAATAACAGAATGGGAGAAAATCAGAAACAGGGGCAGGTCGTTCACTCCCCAAGCCTGTCTTGCTCTTCACTAAAATCATGGCTGATCTGCTCTTGATCTCATATCCTCTTTCATACCCAACTTTTCATCGCCCTCAAATATCTGACAGGTCAATATCCGTCCACCTCCTCTTCAAATACTTCCAGTCATCTAGCTCCCCAATCACTATTGAGAAGAGAAATCCTGAAATTCAACACCACCTGTTTGAAGAAAACACTTGCTGCTCCTATATCATGGCCTATTGATATGAGCAAAAGAGGTTGACACAAGGGTTCAGGTGAAAATGAATGGCCCTGATATCAAGGCAGTGGCTACCTTCTGTTGACATCAAGGAGCTTCACAAAACTGGATATAATGGGAATCAGAGTCAACTCTCCAGTGTTTGGTGTCAAATATCGCAAAAGGAAGATGATCATCATCTCAGTCCTGAATCACCTCAGTGCGAGATCCTCAGGTTAGCTTCCTCTTCACAAACATCTTCAGCTGATTCATCAATGTCTCCTCGCCCCCACCCTCCCCACCATAAGATCAGAAGTGTGGATGGTCACTGAAGATTCTACAATGTTCAGAACATTTTCCCCCCGTCAGCTCCTGAACTAGTCTGTGTCCATGAGCAGCAAGACCCAAACTCCATTGACGCTTGTGTTGTTAAAGAGTACGTAACATTCATGTAAACGCACTGCCTAACACTGCACATTGCCAAAGTAAAATAAGAGTTCATTCCGCATCTCACGCTGTTTTCACGGGAATATGAGTAAGTCTTTCAGCCCATTGACACTGATGGAGAAGAACTGGGACAGAGCTTAAAACAATGACTGCAGATGCTGGAAACCAGATTCTGGATTAGTGGTGCTGGAAGAGCACAGCAGTTCAGGCAGCATCCAAGGAGCTTCGAAATCGGGCAAAAGCCCTTCATCAGGAATAAAGGCAGTGAGCCTGAAGCGTGGAGACATAAGCTAGAGGAGGGTGGGGGTGGGGAGAAAGTAGCATAGAGTACAATGGGTGAGTGGCGGAGGGGATGAAGGTGATAGGTCAGAGAGGAGAGGGTGGAATGGATAGGTGGAAAAGGAGATAGGCAGGTAGGACAAGTCCGGACAAGTCATGGGTACAGTGCTGAGCAGGAAGTTTAGAACTCGGATGAGGTGGGGGAAGGGGAAATGAGGAAATTGTTGAAGTCCACATTGATGCCCTGGGGTTGTAGTGTTCCAAGGCGGAAGATGAGGCGTTCTTACTCCAGGCGTCTGGTGGTGAGGGAGCGGAGTTGAAGGAAGCCCAGGACCTCCATGTCGTCGGCAGAGTGGGAGGGGGAGTTGAAATGTTGAGCCACGGGGCGGTGTGGTCGATTGGTGCGGGTGTCCCGGAGATGTTCCGTAAAGCGCTCTGCTTGGAGGCGCCCAGTCTCCCCAATGTGGAGGAGACCGCATCGGGAGCAACGGTTACAATAAATGATATTCGTGGATGTGCAAGTAAAACTTTGAAGGATGTGGAAGGCTCCTTTAGGGACTTGGATAGAGATGAGGGCGGAGGTGTGGGCGCAGATTTTACAGTTCCTTGGTGGCAGGAGAAAGTGCCAGGATGGGAGGGTGGGTTGTAGGGGGGCGTGGACCTGACCAGGTCTACAGGGAGGGAACGGTCTTTGCGGAAGGCGGAAAGGGGAGGAGAGGGAAATATATCCCTGGTGGTCGGGTCTGTTTGGAGGTGGTGGAAATGTCGGCGGATGATTTGGTTTATGCGAAGGTGGATAGGGTGGAAGGTGAGCACCAGGGGCATTCTGTCCTTGTTGCAGTTGGAGGGGTGGGGTCTGAGGGTGGAGGTACGGGATGTAGATGAGATGCTTTAGAGGGCATCTTTATCCACGTGGGAAGGGAAATTGTTGTATCTAAAGAAGGAGGCCATCTGGTGTGTTCTCTGATGGAACTGGTCTTCCTGGGAGCAGATCCGGGGAAGGCGGAGGAATTGGGAATACGGGATGGCATTTTTGCAAGAAGTAGGGTGGGAAGAGGTGTAATCCAGGTTGCTGTGGGAGTCGGTGGGTTTGTAAAAAATGTCAGTGTCAAGTCGGTCGTCATTACCTGGACACCCCGCACTGGCCTATTACCAGCCCTCGACCTCTTCATTTCCAACTGCCGCCGGGTCATTAACCGCCTCAACCTGTCTACGTCCCTCGCCCACTCCAACCTCTCACCCTCACAACGCGCAGCCCTCCAATCCCTCTGCTCCAATCCCAACCTCACCAACAAATATCCATCAAGTGGTCTTAACTAGCCAGCTTGGTAACGGTCGTTTAATCTCTCTCTTAAAAAAAAAAAACAGGATAAAATAACCTCTTAAAGCTGCAGCATCATCACATTTGTCAGGACATCGAGCTGTCAAACAGGAACCAGGGGTAACACAATCAGGCCCTTGGCCCTGTCCAATCGGACGAGGAAGAAGCCAGTCAGTCCGTTGGGTCACTTACACAGCAACAGGATGAGGCGATTCAACCCCTTGAGTCACTTTGACAGGAATAGTAAGAGGCCATTCCCCCCTCAACGTACTTACACAGGGACAGAATGAAGTAACTGATGCTGATTCCTGATGAATGGTGTATGCCCGAAACATCGATTCTCCTGTTCTTCGGATGCTGCCTGGCCTCCTGTGCATTTCCAGCAATGCACTCTCTACACTGATCTCCAGCATCGGCAGTCTTTATTGTCTCCTAATTGATGCTCTACCATGATTAAGACGTGGAGCAGAGGCTGCACTGACAGACTGCTCCACGTTGCCCTTCGTGGCTCCGTTGCTAATGATACACACGTGGGACTTTACCGTGGTTTTCGAGTGGTGAGGAGAGAAGCCATATGTCTTGTGTGAAGTTTCAAGAAGGCATCTTTCATTTCCGAGAAGACAGTTTGGTGTTCTCCATGTAGGGTGGAAGCTGGTGGGAATGGCTACCTGTTTCAGAAGGAAGGTATTGTGGCTGCTGTTGGGGATTGTGAACAACATGACGTTCAGTACAGGTGCACACACCGACTGCACAATAACGTGGGGAAAGTTAGTAAAGGCATATAAACTATTAGGAAAGCCACGTTAGACTGATGAATGGGCTCTCTAAGTTCAAATAATGCTGACCGTGTTCATGTTGATCTTGTCGAGTGCTTGTCCTGTGCAGTGTACCCTGTATGCCTTAGTCTGTCCAAGCCTATTTCCACCCTATGTTCTGCCTGGCTATGCTGACTATGACCTGTCTCCACTGCTCATAAACAAAGTTTTTCCCTGTACTGGGGTACACATGGCATTAAATCAAACCAATCAATCCTGGTTAAAGTATGGAATTTCTTACTCTACAATGTCTGTTTTGGAAATAAGTGACAGCTGCCACACCTCGTGTTTCAGCGTCACCATTTCTTCGTCTCTCACAGCTCTACAGATTAAACACTCAGCTTCGTTACTCTATGCTCATGTTACCATCGTCCGTGTATGTGTTAAGGAAATCATTCCTTACAAAGGAGATCAAATCAGTACAGAGTGCCCCAAATGCGCTCTCAGCAAGGCTCGACAACAGCAGGGATATGGCTTTACTTATGTACACGGTTCATCTTACAATGAAGGACAGCATACCATTGACTGTACCCTTTACTTACACAGGGTTTGATTCGGATCAGCCAGCATAGACTTGTGAGTGGGAGATCATGCATCCCAAATTTGTTAGAGATCTTTGATGAAGTGACCAAGAAGGTTGATGACGACAGAGCGGTAGACGGAGTCTCTATGGATTTCAGTAAGGATTTTGATAAGGTCCCACACGGCAGGCTGCTCTGGAATGTTCCATCACGTGGAATGCAGGGGGAATTGGCCAATTGGATACACAGTTGGTTTTGTTGGTAGGAAGCAGAGTGTTTAGTGGAAGGATGCTTGTCAGACTGGAGGCTGGGTCAATTGCTCTTTGTTATCTATGATTTGGTTGAGAATGTGCAAGGCATGATTAGCACGTTTGCCGATGACACTAAAATAAGTGGGATCGTGATCAGTGACGAATTTTATCAGAAATTGCAGCAGGACCTTAATTAGGTGGGGAAGTGGGCCGAGAAATGGCAAATGGAATTTAATATAGATATGTGGCGTCTTGCATTTTGGAAACTGAAATCAAGGTAGGAGTTTCATGGTGAATACAAGGGTCTTAAGGGGTGTATTGGGAGAGAAACCTTGGGGTTCAGGCGCACGGTTCTCTGACAGTGGAGTCACAGGTAGACAGGACAGTGAAGAAGGCGTTTGGCACACTGGCCTTCATCAGGCAGGACATTGAGTATATACGTTAGGAATTTATGTTGTAGTTGCATAGGACTTTGGTAAGGCTGCACTTGGAGTATTATGTTCAGTTTTTGTCACCTTGTTATAGGGAGGATGTTATGAAATTAGAAAGAGTGCAGAAGAAATTTACACGGACGTTGCCAGGACACAATGGTCTGAATTATAGGGAGAGGTTAGATAAGCAATGACCTTTTCTTTAGAGTCTGGGAGACTGAGGGGGGACCATATAGAGCAGTATAAGATCATGAGGGGTATGGATAGGGTGAATGCTCTCAGTCTTTTCCCACGGTTTACAGAATCGAGGACTAGAGGGGTTCAGTTTCAGGTTAGAGGGGAAGGAATAAAAAGGAACCTGAGGGGCCACTCCTTTACACATAGGATGGTGCGCGGATGAGCTGCCAGCAGATGTATTTGAGGGGGGTACATTAACAACATTTCAAAAGCATTTGGATAAATATTGGATAGGAAATGACTGGAAGGATATGGGCCAGCTGCAGGGAAATGGGGATAAGCTTGG